>NC_042618.1:219374602-221774602 GCF_901001135.1 Rhinatrema bivittatum | reverse complement strand
GGGGAGAACAAGGAAATCACTATATGCAAAAAAAAAAAAGACCACAACCAAGAGAAAATAGATCAAACGAACGCTATGGAGAAGGTAACCCAAGAGGTTAAAAAATTGCAAGATTTAAGTGTGGTTACAGTGAATGTAAGACTTTCATCATTGAGAAGGCTTGAGTCTGTTGAAAATTATTTAAGACACTTAAATCTGAGAATCCTTAATTTTCCAAAGGTGATGGGAGAGCTTCCGTTTCAGACTTTTAAAACTTATGTGACTGAAATCCTAAAATTGCCTCCAGATAAAGTTCCTTCATTAAAAAAAAAATTCTTCCTACCTCAAAAAAGCACCCCTATATTGCCTAGTTTAGGGATAGATATGTCTAATCTGTTCAATTTTCTTGAAACTTCTGGGGTTGAAGTAATTGAGAGGTCTGCTTTGTTTGTTACCTTTTTCTCTGAAAATGATCTTGGGTTAATCATGAAGAATTATTTTAAGAATATTAAGTCTTTATTCTTGGGTGGCCAGGTTCGGATTTTTCCGGATTTAGCAAAATCCACGCAATATTTGCATTTAAAAAGACTTTAGCAGTAATTAACCGTAGACACTTATCTTTAATGTTGTGCTACTTGAATTCCTTTATAAAGTAGCATATGCCAATGTTTTATGTTTTCATGTAAGAGATCAATGATTAAAATAATTTTGGACATTTTTCACATAAGTGGTTTAAAGATTCACTAAATATCGTTTTAACCACAGATAAGTGATTTTCTATTTAGCCCAAACAAATGATTATGGAGGTCTCTTTTTTACTGGCATTTTTGTAAGTTTTGTATTTATGGCTTTATTTTGGGTTTATATATACTTCACAGCAGGTGAATGGTTTCTGGTTTTTCCTTCATTTCTGATTCCTTGTTCTTCTGGAAGTCCAGAGGTTTAAAAAAAAAAAAAGATTACTTGAACCGATAATATGATTGATAGTTGATGATATTGAGCTTGTCCACAATTAACTTTACAGGAATGCTGACAGGCTGGTGTCAGCACAGAGTTGTGTACATGGAGTGACATCAGCGAGCCTCTTGATCTCCGTCTTCCTCTGCTGGTTGGCATGCATAACCTCTGGTCTGGCCTGGTCTGGTCTGACTATTAATGGAAAGAAAATTGTCAGGTAAGAAGTAATTTCACCTTCACACCCAAAAGTCATTTCTCATACCTTCCTAGAAAGGACTGTAGGTTCTTTTGGAAAAGCATCTGTATGGATAATATCGAAAAATGAGAGTATATGAGACTGGAAAAGACCCAATTTATACTCAATATGGAAATACAAAGAGTCTGACTATAAATGTTTTTTCCTCTCTTAGCACAGATTTGGTGCAAATAAGACTAGCACTTTTCTTGCTAGAATGAATGAATTAACAGGAGTAAGAGGTTGTATGTCTTTTTGTTTAATTTACCTGCAGGAGGACATTATTCTTGGAGAAGTAAGAGCTGTTTTCAAGAACATTCAGCAAAGTATCCCTGATTCAACATTGACCATTAGAGAAAATATTGAATTATGCCATCGTTTAATTTTATATATCGTATCAGTTTGTGAGCAGCTTTTTCTTCACTATGTTTACATGATGGCATCACATAAAGATCACATTGTGTTTTCTGATCAGGCAACCTTCACTCAACTTAAAGCACAGTTATTGTTGGATTGCTCTAAATTGTAAGTTTTTAATCTAAATGTCATAATATGATTATAAGACTGTTAGTATTGTAAATTCTATTGGTTGACTTTGAGTAATGGTTCTCACCACTAGACTTTGAGTTTGGAGCTTAGGTTATCCATATATCTTTTTAAATGAGACTACATTGTATAATGTATATTGGGTACAATTTTTTTTAAAAGCATAGAAATAAAGAAACATGATGACAGAAAAAGACTTTATGGCCCATCCAGTCTGCCAATCTGTCCAATTAATTTAGCATTATAATTTTCATCACTTCCTTAGGGATCCCCTGTATTTATCCCATGCTTTCTTGAATTCAGATACTGTTTTTGTCTCCATTACTTCCACTGGGAGGCTGTTCCACACATTCACAACCCTCTCTATAAAGAAATATTTTATAAGATTACTTCTGAGTCTTCCCCCTTTAACCTCATTTCATGATCCTTCGTTCTAGAGCCTCCTTTCCGTTGAAAAAGGCTCATTTCCTGTGCATGGAAACCTTTGCGATATTTGAATGTCTCTATCATATCTCCCCTATCTTGCCTTTCCTCCAGGGTATTCATGTTTATATCTTTAAGTCTATCCCCATATGCTTTAGAATGAAGACCACTGACCATTTTAGTAGCCACCTTCTGGATTGACTCCAGCCTTTTATGTCCTTTTGAAGGTGCGGTCTCCAGAATTGTACACAGTATTCCAAGTGAGATCTCACCAGGGACCTATACATGGGCAATATCACCTCCCTATTTCTGCTGATCATGCAGCCAAGCAACTTTATGGCTTTTACCGTTGCTTTATCTACCTGTTTGGCCACCTTAAGATCATCAGATACAATTACCTCCAGATACCGCTCTTTCTTTGTTCTTAGAAGAATTTCACCTACAGTACTGTGCCTTTCCCTTGGATTTTTGCAGCCGAAATGCATTACTCTGCATTTTATAGCATTAAATCTTAGCTGCCAAGACCATAGTCCATTCCTCGAGTTTTACTATATCCCTTCTCATATCTTCCACTCTTTCCTGGCTGTCCACTCTATTACAGATTTTGGTATCATTGGCAAAAAGACAAACCTTTCCTGACAATCTTCCATTATGTTGCTCACAAAAATGTTGAAAAGAACCGGTCCAAGGTCTGATCCCCAAGGCACACCATTAGTAACAACCCCCTTCTCAGAGAAAACTCCATTTACCACTACCCTTTGTCGCCTCCCATTCAGCCAGTTTCTAACCCAGTCAGTCACTCTAGGATCCATACCAAGGGGGTACAATTTTTTATATAAGTCTTCTGTGCAGAGCCAGAAATCTGAGTACACTACATCTAGTGCTTTCCTTGATCCAGCTCTCTGGTCACCCAATTAAAGAAATTGATCAGATTCATCTGACAAGATTTACTTCTGGCATAATTGTGCTGCCTTGGATCTTGCAATCCATTGGATTCCAAAAGTTGCACTGTTCTCTATTTCAGTAGTGATTCCATTAATTTTATTTACCACAGAAGTCAGACATGGTTTAAGGGAACAAGGTCAGCATGGCTTTACCCAAGGCAAGTCTTACCTCATAAATCTGCTTCACTTTTTTGAAGGAGTTAATAAACATGTAGATAAAGGTGAACCGGTAGATGTAGTGTATTTGGATTTTCAGAAGGCGTTTGACAAAGTTCCTCATGAGAGGCTTCTAGGAAAAGTAAAAAGTCATGGGATAGGTGTAGCGTCTGTCGGTCTTTGACGGCTTCGCCCCACTTGCCTCATCTCATTCTCGGCTCCTCCTGCTTACCTGGGCAAGATGGCTACCGCTGCATCTACAGGCCGACCTCTCTGGCGTCCCCGGAACAGGTATGGTGCAGCTTCCTGCCATTGCTCCTCCCAGGTAGCTGCTAGGGTGCACACTCACGTGCAACCCACGTCTTTGTATAACCCTTGGCGCGATCCTCGAGGGTATCCCCTCATGCTGACATCACGCCATCCGGGTATATTACCTTCATTCATTTGCTAGCTCCCTGAGTTAGCAAGGACTTGAATCCTTTCCTGTCTAAGCTACTCTGCTGCTTCCGTGCTGCCGCTGGAACCTTTTCTCTATCCTTCGGGGTAATGACTAACCTGGGTACCCACTCCTCGGGGGCCCTCTGCTTTATTTCAGGTGCCTTACAGGAAACAGGTACTCGCTCCTCGAGGGCCTGCTCTCCCTGCCTCAGTGCCTGTACCTTCTACAACACATCTGGTGGAATCGCATATCAACAGCAACTCTTAGTGAGTACTTTAACTCTCAGTCTTATCACCCACAGTATCTCCGCGCTGGGAGACCTGCTGCGGAACCTCCTTACGTCATCTAAGAGAGAAGGGCTCCCTCTGCCAAGGTCCCTGAGACTGCAACTACCTCACTACTGCCACCTGCTGGCTATCATCAAGCTGTCTAATAAAGAACTGTTCTTGTATGTTTGTGTATACGAGTCTAGCCCAGTGCTGCTGCTCCTCATGGGGCTCCTCCCCATGTGGTCATCACCACAGCATCCAAGGATCCACCAAAACACACATAATAACAACAGATCGCTAACTCCATGGATCCGGCTCAGCTCACTGCGTTGCAGGCCATTCCAGGCCTGGCCCAGCGGATCTCCGAACAACAGACTGCGCTGGAAGGACTGACAGCTGCGTTTAATCTACTACACATACAGATGAACTCGCCTTCCACCTTAGGTAAAGAAGCTAAACCATCTGAGGTGACAGTCAAGACTACTGTGCCTCTAGTCTAGCTGCTCCCACCCGCTTCTCGGGAGAAGTTTGGAGATGCAGACACTTCATTAACCAGTGCTGTATGCACTTTGCTTTACAACTTGGTCACTTTCCCACAGCCTACGCCAAGACCACCTATATCCTGTCGTATCTGGACGGACGAGCTTTATCTTGGGCTTCTTCGCTGTGGGAACGCGAGGACCTGATTCTTCATGACTTTGAAGGCTTTCTCGAACTGATTTAAACAGTTCGAATTGTACACAGTATTCAAGGTGCGGTCTCACCATGGAGCGATACAGAGGCATTATGACATTTTCCATTTTATTCACTATTCCCTTTCTAATAATTCCCAACATCCGGGCACATTACCTTCACGCTGTTTCCTACCAAGTCTTGGTTTTTGAGGATGCTGATGATGGAAGTCCTGTAGCATCTCTTTATCCAGGATATTAGACATTGGTGTCCAAGAATATTCTTCAGGGCCATACCCTTCCCATGACAGGAGGTATTCCCATACTCTGCCTCATCTTCTCACATCAAGAACTGCGTCTATTTATATAATGCCTCTGTATCGCTCCATGGTGAGACCGCACCTTGAATACTGTGTATAATTCTGGTCGCCGCATCTCAAACAGAGAAGGGCGACCAAAATGATAAGGGGAATGGAACAACTCCCCTATGAGGAAAGACTAAAGAGGTTGGGACTTTTCAGCTTGGAGAAGAGACGGCTGAGGGGGGATATGATAGAGATGTTTAAAATCATGAGAGGCCTAGAACGAGTAGATGTGAATCAGTTATTTACTCTTTCGGATAGTAGAAAGACTAGGGGGCACTCCATGAAGTTAGCATGGGGCACATTTAAAACTAATCGGAGAAAGTTCTTTTTTACTCAATGCACAATTAAACTCTGGAATTTGTTGCCAGAGGATGTGGTGAGTGCAGTTAGTATAGCTGTGTTTAAAAAAGGATTGGATAAGTTCTTGGAGGAGAAGTCCATTACCTGCTATTAAGTTCACTTAGGGCCTGATTTTAAAAAGCATTTACTCGAGTAAAAACCAGGTTTACTGGAGTAAATTCACTTTACTTGAGTAAGTGGGTTTTTGAAAATTGCTACAATATATGCCATTGACTTGTCTATAGGATATACTCACATAAGTGCACTTTACTTGAGTAAATGGCTTTTGAAAATTGCTACAATAGTAGCTACATTTACGCATGTAACTCCTTTTGAAAATTACCCCCTAAGAGAATAGCCACTGCCATTAGCAATGATAACATGGAATAGACTTAGCTTTTGGGTACTTGCCAGGTTCTTATGGCCTGGATTGGCCACTGCTGGAAGCAGGATGCTGGGCTTGATGGACCTTTGGTCTGACTCAGTATGGCATTTTCTTATGTTCTTATGCTGTCCAAACCTGCCCAATATGTCCGGGAAACTGGCAGACCTAAGCCCTGTAGGAGGACTCTTCTTAGGTCTCATCACTCCTTCTCCTCCGCTCTCTCTTCCTGTATCCTTGATCTGCGGACCCTTAGAGTACCAGACTCTTGCCCTAGTGGACTCCGTGGCAGGAGGAAATTTTATTCTACAATGATTAGTGGAGCATCTACGGATCCCCACTTCTACTATGAAGCCTCCACTACTTCTTTCATCCATCCATGGAGAGCCCTTACTGGGTGAAGTAACACTACATACCGAACCAGTGTGTCTATGGACCGGTGCCCTCCATTTGGAGACCATCTCCTTCTTTGTGTTAGAGAAGGCCATGCACCCTATAGTACTGGGATTACCTTGGCTGCAGCAGCATATGCCTCAATTCACTTGGGCTACTTTGGAACTGTCAAGATGGGGTCCAGACTGCCATGATAAATGCCTGATGGAGGTAGCTTCATTACCCTGTATGCCTACCACTCTAGTAATGCCGGGGTTGCCGCCTCATTATGCATCTTTCCAAGATGTCTTTTCGAAAGAAGCTGCAGATATACTTCAGCCTCACAGACCGTATGATTGCGCTATTAATCTGAAGCCTAATACGGAGCCACCCAAGGGTAGAGTGTGCCCACTGTCCATGGCAGAAAATAAAGCCATGTCCGAATATATTCAGGAGAATCTCCAAAAGGGCTTCATAAAACCATCCAAGTTCCCTGCTGGCGCAAGATTTTTCTTTGTGGGCAAAAAGGATGGAACACTGCGTCCATGTATAGATTACAGGGGCCTCAACAAAATAATCAAGGATCGCTATCCCCTCCCTCTGATTTCAGAGCTATTTGACAGATTACAAGGAGCTCAAATCTTTTCCAAACTGGATCTGAAAGGAGCCTACAATTTACTTCGCATTCGAGCTGGCGATGAGTGGTGTTATGAACACTGCCCGCGGGTTCTCCCGCGAGCAGGCTCAGTCACCTCTTGCTGGTTATCTTCAGCCGTCGCGGCAGGACTCCACCGTCGGCCTTCCCTCGCGGCTGGAGCTGTGGACTGAAGTTTCTTCTGCGGCCCGGAGGCCGCCCTGCATTGTCCTCTTCACCACGGCCGGAGCCGCGGACATTCTGCTTCTCCCACGGGGCCCGGGAACACCTCCGACGTCATCTTCCTCTTCGAGGCACTAAGGCCACATCCCCGGGCTGGCCCAGCGGCCTGAGCCGCCCCCGGGGCTCCCCGCAGCAGCTGGAGCCGCTGCCGACGTCAGGGCCTGCTCCTCAGGCCCTGCCCTGCTTCTTACGTGATTATGTCGGTGCAGGCCACTGTCCGCGGTCCTGCACAGCTCCTGCTCTCTCCTAGGTGCGTGGCCGCATCTTCTTGCTGCATTTAAAGGGCCAGGCACAGGAAGTGTGCTGGCCCAACCTTTGTGACTGTTTCCTGCCTCAGCCCTATAAAGGGCTGCTCCGTGAATCCGTTCTTCGCCTTCCATCGTGGTGACTCCACTCTGGAGGTTCCTGCCTGCCAGAGTCTGTGTAAGGTCTTCTTCTCTTCGTGGAGCTCCTCGTCTCATCCATTGTATCATGTCTAGTCTTCGTGCCTGAGGTCCATGTCCAGGTGTCCTGGTGTCTTGATCTTCTACGTCCTGGTGTTCCTGCCTTCCTGGATGTTCGTTCCTGTGTCTCGTCTTCCACGCTCTCGAGCCTTCTGGTCCGGTAGGCCGGGGGTCCCTCGGATGATGTGTGTCTGAGTGGACTAGCCTGCTGGTGGACGGTTGTCCTGTGCTCCTGAGCCGTCATGTCCTGGATCTTTCCTGCGCTGTCCCGTTCTCCTCGTGGTCCGTGACCAGTCTGCAAGGGCTGTGTAGGGCGCGTAGTGGACAGGGTGGTCCGCGACTCAGTCCCGCGGGTGGCCTGAGTAGGGCGCCCTGAGAGACAGTGCCAATGTCCGCCTTCCTTGCTTCTCGTCTAGTCAAGTTCCAAGTGCCTCGTCTGCGATGCCGTCTGCATCGACCCCAAGTGTCTCGTCTGCGATGCCGTCTGCATCGATCCCAAGTATCTCGTCTGCGATGCCGTCTACATCGATCCTGGTGTCATGTCTTCTTAGTCCTGGTGTCATGTGTTCACCTAAGTCTTCGTGCCATGTGATGCCGTCGCATCAACCCGTCTTCGTGCCATGTGATGCCGTCGCATCAACCCAAGTCTTCGTGTCATGTGATGCCGTTGCATCAATCTTCTTGTCTTTGTGTCAAGGTCCGTCTGCCCTCAAACTCAGGCCAGGCCTGCTGCTCCATGCTGCTCGCAGCAGGTCCGAAAGGGCCCGGAATGGTCGGAGGACCATTCAACTTCCAACATCCTCGGATATTGGCCTTGGGAGCTTGCCGGCCTGGCGGAGGGTAGACCGTCAGCTATGAGGAGCCACCGTCAACCCTTGGCTCGGGCCTGAAGGTCTGGGTCAGGCTGAGGCCCATGGGCACACGAAAACACCATTCTCAACAGAATGCAAGACCTTTCGATGCCACTCTCAACAAGTGGAAGACGTCCTTCAACACTCGGGACGACCACTTTGAATATCTAATGATGCCCTTCGGCCTGTGCAACACCCCGGCTGTCTTTCAAAATTTAATGAACGACATTTTCTGGGACCTCCTCTATAAGTGTGTTGTTATTTACTTGGATGACATATTGATTTTCTCTCAAGACATGTCCAGTCATCAGGAGGATGTTAAGAGGGTATTACAGAGGCTCCGGGAGAACCATCTCTCCGCCAAGCTATCCAAATGTGAATTTCACAAAGAGTCAGTGCCTTTCTTAGGCTACATCATTTCCAATCAAGGCTTTCAAATGGATCCACAGAAGCTGGAGAGTATCAAGAAATGGGCACAACCCACCGGGTTAAAAGCTCTCAGATGCTTCTTAGGTTTCACCAAATATTACAGTACCTTCATCAAGAACTACTCTTCGCTTACAGTACCGCTTACAGCTATGACAAAGAAAGGTGCCAATGTCGCTAATTGGTCTCCAGAGGCTATAGCTGCATTCCAGAGACTAAAAGATGCCTTCTCAAGCAAGCCGTGTCTTCATCACCCAGACCCCTCCAAGCCTTTCATCGTGGAGGTCGATGCCTCAGACCTTGGCGTAGGAGCAGTATTAAGCCAGGCTGGTGATTCAAAGGTTCCTCAACCATGCTAATTTTTCTCCCGTCACTTCTTTCCTGCAGAGAAAAATTATGGAATAGGAGGTAAGGAGCTCATGGCTATAAAGATGGCATTCAAAGAATGGTTCCCATGGCTCGAAGGAGCGCAACATCAAGTAACGGTCTTCACAGACCATAAGAATGTGGAGTACCTCCGCCACGCACAGTGCCTGAACCATAGACAAGCGACATGGTCTCTGTTTTTCAACAGATTCAACTTTGTGCTCAAATATCACCCTGGAGATAAGAATATCAGAGCTGACGCTCTATCTCGTTCATTCCTCTCCAAGGACATACCAGAAGAACCGCAACACATCATTGACCCTGAGAAAGTCATATTGGCAACTACGCACTCTGTACCTGCAGGAAAGACTATCGGACCCAAGAACCTCAGAAAAAAGTTATTGGCTTGGGCCCACGACTGCAAACTTTCAGGACATCCTGGTCAACAGAGAACCCTGTCTAAACTTCAAACCTTTTACTGGTGGCCCACCATGAAGGAAGACACATTCTCCTACGTCGCTTCCTGCACTAACTGCGCTAAACAGAAGACGCCGCCGGGTCGTCCATGGGGTCTCCTCCAACCCTTGCCTGTGCCAGAAGAACCTTGGACACATATTGCCACAGACTTCGTGGTCGATTTACTATCTTCAGGAGGCCACAACACCATTTGGTTCTCGAAGATGGCGCATTTTGTGGCTCTCCCAGGCTTACCCACTGCCATGGAGCTCGCCAAGCTATTCATTACGCACATCTTCCGCCTCCATGGCTTGCCTAAGCATATAGTCTCTGATCGTGGAGCTCAATTCACAGCTAACTTCTGGAAGGCACTATGTAAGAAGTTTGGTATTGCCCTTCACTTCACATCCACATATGATCCTCAATCCAACAGGCAAACAGAAAGGATGAACAGGACACTCAAGCAGTTCATTCGTACCTACATGAACACTAGCCAGAATGATTGGATTAAACTGTTGCCATGGGCAGAATTTGCCATAAATTCTCATCCAGCAACATCCACTGGATCAACACCATTCGAAGTGGTTTACGGACGACTACCATCACCACCACTGCCACTTCCACTATCAGTGTCGCCCCGGCAGCTCAATCTACTGCCAAGGATATCCATCAACTTTGGACTCAGACAAAAGAGATGCTTGTTAAAGCAGGACTTCGAGCAAAGAAAGGTTACGATGCTCATCACTGTAAGGCTCCAGACTTCAAGTCTGGTGATAAAGTCTGGCTTTCCACGAAGTACTTAAGACTTAAACTTTCTTCAGCTTGCTTCGCTCCTCGCTTCGTTGGACCATTTCCCATCCTCCGATGACTGGGCAATCTCACCTACAGTCTGAAGCTACCATCTACATTAAAGATTCACAATGCATTCCACGTCTCACTATTGAAGCCTTTGATACTTAGTGAGTTCTCCAACAAGGTACCAGATGCTACACCTATTAATGCTGAAGATGACATCGAATATAAATTAGACGCAGTTCTTGATGTGAGAAGATGAGGCAGAGTATGGGAATACCTCCTGTCATGGGAAGGGTATGGCCCTGAAGAATATTCTTGGACACCAATGTCTAATATCCTGGATAAAGAGATGCTACAGGACTTCCATCATCAGCATCCTCAAAAACCAAGACTTGGTAGGAAACAGCGTGAAGGTAATATGCCCGGATGTTGGGAATTATTAGAAAGGGAATAGTGAATAAAATGGAAAATGTCATAATGCCTCTGTATCGCTCCATGGTGAGACCGCACCTTGAATACTGCGTACAATTCTGGTCGCCGCATCTCAAAAAACATATAGTTGTGATGGAGAAGGTACAGAGAAGGGGGACCAAAATGATAAAGGGGATGGAACAGCTCCACTATGAGGAAAGACTAAAGAGGTTAGGACTTTTCAGCTTGGAGAAGAGACGGCTGAGGGGGGATATGATTAGAGGTGTTTAAAATCATGAGCGGTCTAGAACGGGTAAATGTGAATTGGTTATTTACTCTGTCAGATAATAGAAAGACTAGGGGGCACTCCATGAAGTTAGCATGTGGCACACTTAAAACTAATTGGAGAAAGTTCTTTTTCACTCAATGCACAATTAAACTCTGGAGTTTTTTTGCCAGAGGATATGGTTAGTGCAGTTAGTGTAGCTGTGTTTAAAAAAGGATTGGATAAGTTCTTGGAGGAGAAGTCCATTACCTGCTATTAATTGACATAGAAAATGCCACTGCTGTTACTAGCAACAGTAACATGGAATAGACTTAGTTTTTGGTTACTTGCAAGGTTCTTAATGCCTGGATTGGCCACTGTTGGAAACAGGATGCTGGGCTTGATGGACCCTTGGTCTGACCCAGTATGGCATGTTCTTATGACTAACTGGTCTGTAATTCCCAGCTTCCTCCTTGCTTCCACTTTTATGAATAGGAACCACATCTGTCCTTTTCCAGTCCTCCAGAACTACTGCAAACTCTAAAGAAGCATTGAAAAGGTCAGCCAACAGAGCTGCCAGGACTTCTCTAAATTCCCTTAGTATCCTTGAATTTTTCACATCCAGCCCCATCACCTTATCTATAAGTTTAGTTAGCTCCTCACAAACACACTATTCTGAAAATCAGTTGAGGTTTTCTTCACTTCCAGTCTTATTTGTGTTTGTTGTATGTGGTCCTGCTTCAAGCCCTTTCACAGTGAACACCATGTTGTGGTCCTGGCCGTGTGCATCGCGGCCAGGCCCTTACCTCTTGTTTCCCAGACCTGTTTCCGCCTCCGGATTTCTGGCTTGTGGCCTGTTTGGCGGCGTCCCCGGTGGATGTCCTGCTCCTAGGCGCGCGTGCGCGCCACTTGGGCGCCTTTGTAGCCCATTTCCCGCCAGTGCCGACTCCGCCCAATACCTGACGTCAGACGTCGCGGCCTTGATAAGCCAGCCGCGACCATCCAGCCTTTGCCTTGCAACTGATTAGCATTCTGGTTTCCTGTTGTGTTGCGCTCCGGAGCGACCCGCTTGGCTACATCGCTCCATTCCTGCCTGTTTGCTACAGTACCTGCTTGGTTCCTGCCTGGTTCCAGTACCTGAGTCCTGCAACAGTTCCTGCCTGGTTCCAGAACCCGTACCCAGTTACAGTATCACTACTGTCCTAGTCTGGTTTCAGTTACCTGTCCTGAACCACATCCCACCTAAGTCCCAGTGGCCTGGCCCTTACGGGCTCCTCCCGGGGGGGCTTCGGCTTCCAAGGGTGAAGCCACCTAAGTCCCAGCGGTTGGGCTCCTACGGGCTCCTCCCGGGGAGTACCAGCTTCCAGGGTGAAGAGCATCTACGTCCCGCCTGAACATCTGCCTCCCAGCCTGCTGTTCATCAGAGACATTGTCCATCTCCTCCTAATCTCCAGCAGGTCGGCCCAAGGGTCCACTAAACTGAGACTCCCACAATAGTTTGCAAGGCCATGGACTCGGCGGATGCACCCGCTCCCTCGGATCTGTCCGGGATGGCCCAGCAGATGCTACAGCACCAGAGCTGCATTGATAATTTGGCAGCCACGGTGGAACGGCTGTCCTCGCGCCTGGAATCCTTACCTTCCGCTGGCAGGGCCCCTGAGGGTCAAGACTCCTCTGTGACTCAGTTACCTGCACCCTCCTGCTACGCTGGTGATTTAAGGACCTGCCGCGGCTTCCTGAACCAATGTTTTGTACGGTTCTCCTAGTTGCCTCGGCAGTTTCCTTCGGATGCGGTGAAAGTGGCGTCTGATCTGCTGCAACTGCGTCAGGGGGGCTCGCTCCTTGGCAGACTATGCAATGGAGTTTCGGACTTTAGCCCAGGAAGTTGGTTGGCAGGATGGTAGTCTTAAAGCCATCTTCCTGGAAGGCCTCTTCGGACATATCATAAGAACATAAGAAAATGCCATACTGGGTCAGACCAAGGGTCCATCAAGCCCAGCATCCTGTTTCCAACAGTGGCCAATCCAGGCCATAAGAACCTGGCAAGTACCCAAAAACTAAGTCTATTCCATGTAACCATTGCTAATGGTAGTGGCTATTCTCTAAGTGAACTTAATAGCAGGTAATGGACTTCTCCTCCAAGAACTTATCCAATCCTTTTTTAAACACAGCTATACTAACTGCAGATTGTTGTTCGAGATTTACCGGAGGACCTCAAAGCCTTGATCGAGATGGCTGCTCACTTAGACCGCCACCTACAGCAACGGGCCAAGGAGCAGCGCTCTTCTCGCCATAGTCCGGCTCGTGGGCCGAGACCTGCGCCCTCTCCTAAGAGCTCTCATCCAGATGTCTCCACCAGCGAACCCATGCAGCTGGGACGGGCCCCGCTTTCTCTTGAAGAAAGACAACATCGCCGTTTGTTGAAGTTGTGTTTATATTGTGGCCAGAAGGGCCACTTCTTGGAACACTGCCAGGAGCCTGTGGAAAACGCCAAAGCCTAGGAGGTCGGGAGGAGCTCCTTGTAGGCTGTGCTACAGCTCCTCAATGCACTGTTCCTGTTACTCTGGAATACCCCGGAGGTTCCTTGGAGACGATGGCGTTCCTGGACTCTGAAGCCGGAGATAATTTCATCCTGCATGACCTAGTCTCCCAGTTGCGAATCCCTACGCATAGACGGGACGGCCCGTTGCGAATTACCTCGATCCAGGGGACGCTCCTTCCTGGTCCCGTCCAGCTGTCCACGGCACCCATTATGGTCCGCACCGGGGCTATCCATTCGGAGGAGATAGCCTTCCTGGTACTGGATAAGGCTGTCCACCCCGTGGTGCTAGGGTTGCCATGGTTACAGAAGCACTCGCCCACAATTCGGTGGGACATGCTACAGATTGTTAAATGGAGTCTCTTCTGCCTAGCTAATTGCATGAAGGTGCCTAGGACCCCCTCACTTCCATTGATGCACTCTGCTGTGGGTCCCCTGGCACCTTATGAGGACTTCACCGATGTATTCTCCAAGTCCAAGGCGGAGATCCTTCCGCAGCATCGTCCGTATGACTGTGCTATTGGCTTGCTACCTGGGACCATGCCCCCACGAGGAAGGGTTTATCCCTTATCCATACCTTAAACCCGGGCCATGTCCGAGTACATTGCAGAGAATCTGGCCAAGGAGTTTATCCGCCCGTCCAATTCGCCTGTAGGGACAGGTTTCTTTTTTGTCAGCAAGAAAGACGGCTCACTGAGGCCGTGTATAGACTATCGAGGCCTATATTCGATTACCAAGCGCAACCGCTACCCGCTCCCGTTAATCCCTGAGCTCCTTGATCGGCTTCAAGGAGCAAAGATTTTCACAAAGTTGGACTTATGAGGAGCCTATAATTTGGTCAGGATCCGTCCCGGAGATGAGTGGAAAACCGCGTTTAATACCCAAGACGGGCATTACGAGTACCTCGTGATGCCTTTCGGCTTATGTAATGCCCCGGCGGTTTTCCAGCACCTGATGAATGAGGTGCTGTGGGACCTTCTGAACACCTCTGTAATTGTTTACCTCGATGACGTGTTAGTCTACTCCCAGGACCTGCCGTCACACCGTCAAGATGTCCGCCAAGTGCTCCAGATACTGAGGGAACATGGCCTATATGCGAAACTGGAAAAGTGCAGTTTTGAGAAGACCTCCCTGCCATTCCTAGGCTACATAGTCTCTGCAGCAGGCTTTCTAATGGATCCTAAGAAAGTGGTGGCTATTAAGAATTGGCCCCAGCCCAGGGGTCTTAAAGCATTGCAATGCTTCCTCGGCTTTTCTAACTTCTACCGTCACTTTATCCCCAACTATTCCCGTATGGTGGCTCTGCTAACTGCCCTCACTCGAAAGGGGGCTAACGCGGTGGATTGGCCTCCCTTTGCCTGTCAAGCTTTTGAGGCCTTCAAGGAAGCTTTCTTACTAGACACCTGCCTTCGTCATCTGGATCCCAGCCGGCCCTTCGTGGTGGAGGTTGATGCCTCCAATGTGGCCATGGGGGCCGTACTGAGCCAGTACTCTGATTCGGGACAGCTATTGCCTTGTTCATATTTCTCAAAGAAATTCTTCCCGGCTGAGACCAACTACTGTGTAGGTGACAAAGAGTTGCTAGCCGTGAAACTTGCCCTGGAAGAATGGAGACAGTGGTTGGAGGGAGCCAACCATCCAGTCACGATTTACACCGATCATAAAAACCTAGCATTCTTGAAGCAAGCCCAACGTCTGAATCCAAGACAAGCCCGTTGGTCGCTGTTTTTTGATCGGTTTGATTTTACCTTACGCTATCGACCTGGCTCTAAGAATGTTCGAGCTGACGCGCTCTCACACTCTTCTGAGGTCGAAGAGACCCCTGATACACCTCAGTATATCTTAGACCCTGAAAAAGTAAGTCTTGCTGCAACCTTGGTGTCCTCTCAAGAGAAGATCGTCGTCCCGCGACGCTCCAGGAGACCAGTCCTCGCTTGGGCCCATGACTCCCTCACTGGGGACCATTCTGGCTGGAGAGGGACACTAGAATTGTTAAACCATTTCTACTGGTGGCCAAACGGTGAGACAAGATGTCCAAGCTTTTGTGGGCTCATGCCCTACTTGTGCGGTTCAAAAGCCGCTCCTCAGGAAGCCCAGGGGCTTGTTGCAACCATTGCCCATCCCGATGGAGCCTTGGACACATATCTCCACTGATTTTGTCGTGGATCTTCCTGTTTGGGGAGGTAATTCGGTCAACTGGGTAACTGTGGACCAATTTTCCAAGATGGCACACTTCGTTCCTTTGCCAAAGCTTCCTTCTGCCCCTGACCTAGCTGGCCTGTTCGCCCAGCACATCTTTAGACTTCACGGTCTTCCGCAGGATATCGTCTCTGATCGAGGACCACAGTTTACAGCCCGCTATTGGAAAGCTCTTTGTAAGCGCTTTAATGTGCAACTTAGTCTTTCGTCTGCATTCCATCCTCAGAGCAATGGGCAAACGGAACGAACCAATCGAACCCTGAAGACATTTCTCCGTGCCTTTGTGAACGAACGACAAGATAATTGGGCCAAGCTACTCCCTTGGGCAGAGTTTTCATATAATAATCACACGCATGCTGCTACAGGAAACTCCCCATTCCTCATTATTTATGGGAAGCAACTTCGACCGCCCCTGCCTTCGCCTGAACCTAGTGCACTTCCGGCAGGGCAACTCCCTGCTCGCCAGCTCCGTGCTTTGTGGAGTTCTACCCAGGAAAAGATCCGTAAAGCTGCCCTGTCCGCCAAGAAGTGGGTGGATAGGCATCGTCAGCCAGCACCTACCTTCTTCCCAGGAGACCGTGTCTGGCTTACCACCAGAAATCTACAGTTACGTATTCCCTCTCGAAGACTAGCTCCAAAATTCTGTGGACCTTTCCGAGTCGCTGAACGAGTGGGAGCGGTCTCATACTGTCTATGCCTACCCTCCTCCATGCGCATACATGATGTGTTCCACGTGTCATTGTTGAAGCCTCTTGTGTTGTCCAGATACCATTCCAGGGCTCCTGAACCCTCGGACCCTTCAGTACCGGACGAGGTTACATATCAAGTACGTGAAGTTTTGGATGTCCGGTTCCATCAACGCCGATGGGAATACTTGCTTGCCTGGGAGGGTTGCGGACCAGAGGACAACTTGTGGGAACCGGCCCGTAATATCCTCGACAAGGACTTATTACGACAGTTCCATTTGGATCACCCTAGTAAACCCGGACCAGCTAAGAGGGGAGGTACTGTTGCGGTCCTGGCTGCGAGCATCGCGGCCAGGCCCTTACCTCTTGTTTCCCAGACCTGTTTCCGCCTCCGGAGTTCTGGCTTGCGGCCTGTTTGGCGGCGTCCCCGCTGAGGCAGCGCCACTGTGGTGCCGGTGGATGCCCTGCTCATAGGCACGCGCCACTTGGGCGCCTTTGTAGCCCGTTTCCCACCAGTGCCAACTACGCCCAATACCTGACGTCAGACGCCGCGGCCTTGATAAGCTGGCCGCGGCCATCCAGCCTTTGCCTTGCAACGGATTAGCATTCTGGTTTCCTGTTGTGTTGCGCCCAGGAGCGACCCGCTTGGCTACATCGCTCCGTTCCTGCCTGCTTGCTACAGTACCTGCTTGGTTCCTGCCTGGTTCCAGTACCCTAGTCTTGCTACAGTTCCTGCCTGGTTCCAGAACCCATACCCAGTTACAGTATCACTACTGTCCTAGTCTGGTTCCAGTTACCTGTCCTGAACCACAACCTGCCTAAGTCCCAGCGGCCGGGCCCCTATGGGCTCCTCCCGGGGGGGGGGGGAGGGGGCTTCAGCTTCCAAGGGTGAAGCCACCTAAGTCCCAGCGGTTGGGCTCCTACGGGCTCCTCCCAGGGGAGTACCAGCTTCCAGGGTGAAGAGCATCTATGTCCCGCCTGAACATCTGCCTCCCGGCCTGCTGTTCATCAGAGACATTGTCCATCTCCTCCTAGTCTCCAGCAGGTCGGCCCAAGGGTCAACTAAACTGAGACTCCCACAACACACCAAACAGAAATATTTGTTAAGCAATTTTGCTTTTTCCTCATCAGCCTCTGTATATTACTCCCCTTCACCTTTGAGTTTCACTTTGCCACTTTTGCACTTCATTTTATCACCAACATATCTTAGAGAAATCTTGTTCCCCCATTTTACCATGTTCGCTATATTTTCTTCTACTTGGTTTTTTGCATTCCTGATTACTTTCTTAGCTTCTCTTAATTTTTCCAGATATTGTTACCTGCCTTTCTCTTTCTGCGGTCTCTTGTAGTTTATGAATGCTAACCTTTTTACCATTACCTTTTCAGCTATTTTTAGAAAACCATTATGGTCTCTTTTTCCTAACAAAAAATTAGTTGCCCTCATATCATCTCCTTTTATTTTTGCCCACTGCCCTTCTACATCCCCTAGATTTTCCCATCCAGCTAATGACTCCTTAAGGTACTCCTCCATTTTCAGAAAGTTTGTTTCTCTGAAATCTAGGACCCTGGCCTTTGAATGAACCTTCATCTCTTGCATACTAATAATGAACCACAACATCTGGTTGTTGAAGGCATGGACTGAGGTGGAGTTAACACAACCTGCAAGGAGGAGCCTTGCAGTTCCCTATCATTGGCTCGCGGAGTCAGATGAGGCAGAGGCCCAACTGGAACTTTGTCTTTACCAGCCCACATTCCCTTTAGGTTGAGCACTTGGGGGCTGGTGCTGACAGTAGGTTGAAGACAGGTCAGGGCAGGCAGCACTCTCGGGAGGTCCAGTGATCAGGCAGTGGTCAGTGGCAGGCACCAGTCAAGAGAAGGTCTGGTGGTCGGGCAGTGGTCACTGGCAGGCAGTAGTCGAGAGAGTCCAGGAAGCAAGCCGAGGTCCAAGCCAAAGAGATATTTAAGGAAAAGTGGGTCAGATGGCCAGGGCAGATATACAAGGAGCACCACAGGAGGCAAGGCACACAGAATGACTACAATTGACCACAGGGGCTGGCGGACAAGATGAAGACCACGAGGACTGAAGTCACGGAAAAGACCAGGAACTGAAGACATGGAGAAGAGCAGAAACTGAAGACACAGAGAAGACCAGGAACTGAAAACAGGAAAGCAGGAAAAACACTGAGGCAACTTGCACTACACAAAGGTAGGAGACCTGTTGCTGAGACAAGGACTGCAAGGAAAAGGGGCTTTTTATAGGCTGAAACCTCTGTCATCATTCATGGGCCCCACAGGGTATTTCCCGCCACAGGCCCTTTTAATCAGGACAGATCAAGCACCCGCACCTAGGGACGGCCATGTTTGGGGCCAGTGGTGTTCTCCCTATTGTCATGTTGGAGCCACACAAGCACAGCGGTCTCCCGCACATCCATCCACGGGGCCTTCCTCAGTGTCTGGGTTCCCACTGGCAGCTTGGGGCTAGAGGTAAGAGCAACATGTTGCGTCTGTCAGTCTTCGACGGCTTCTCCCCACTTGTTGCCCCCTATCTCGGCTTCTCCCGCTTACCTGGGCAAGATGGCTACTGCAGCATCATCAAGCCGACCTCTCTGGCGTCCCCGGAATGGCTATGGTGCAGTTGTACGTCATTGCTCCTCCCAGGTACCTGCTAGGGCGCGCGTGCGCAACCCACATCTAAGTACGCCCAGTGGCGCGAACCTCGAGGGCGTTCCCTCATCTGATGTCACGCCAATCCAGGTATATCTACTTCTCAAGATTGCTAGCTCATTGAGTTGGCAAAGACTCGAATAGACTCGAACTGTTCCTGTCTGCGCTACTCTGCCACTTCTCTGCTGTCTGCAGGAAGCTCTCCTTCTGCCCTTCGGGGTTTTACTACTAACTTGGGTACCCGCTCCTCGGGGGCCCTCTGTTCTATTTTCAGGTGCCATTCAGGGAACAGGTACTCGCTCCTTGAGGGCCTACTCTCCCTGCCTCAGTGCCTGTACCTACGACAACTATCTGGTGGAATCACATCCATAACAGCTAACACAGAGTGAGTACTCTAACCTCTCATCTGTCTCATCCACAGTAACTCCTTGCTGCAGAACCTCCTGACGTCATCTAGGAGAGAAAGGCTCCCTCTGCCGAGGTCCCTGAGACAATAACTCACCACTGCCACCTGGTGGCTACTTCAAGCTGTATAATAAAAGAGTTCATTTCCGGTGTTTTGTGTATAAGAGTCTAGCCCATTACTGTGGCTCCTCAAGGGGCTCCTCCCCGTGGACGTGGTCATCTCCACAGCACCCAAGGATCCACTAAAACACATGTAATAACAACACAACAGTTCGTGGGGGAGACCCGCAGAGCGCCAAATGCAACAATACTCCCCCTCTTAAGCCCCCTCCCTGAAAGTCTTGATTTCTTGAGATACTGAGTGTGAAAGTCCTTTAGTAAGTTGGAGTCCAGAATATTTGAAGCAGGTTCCCAAGTGTTCTCTGGACCATATCCCTTCTAGGAGAGGAGGTACTCCAATTTTTTGCCTCTATGCCATGAGTCTGGAATTTCCTTCACTTCGTAGACGGTGTTGTCTTCACTGGTCACCTTTTGAGGTTCTGGAGGTGCCCTAGAGAGCCAGGTGAGTATTAATTGTTTCAACAGGGACACATGGAAGACATTGTGTATGCCCAATTGGGGCGGCAGCCTTAGCTGATATGTCACAGACCCTATTTGGTGGAATATCGGGAAGGGACTTATATAACATGGAGCTAAGCGCATGGAGGGCATCTTTAAATGTGGTGTGTGCTCAGCCACATTTTCTTGCCCACGTTGAATTGAGAAGTGGGTCTCCCATGGACATCCGTAGTTCTTTTGGTCCTGTCAGTAGCTTTCTGAATGAGGATGCTAGTGTGTATCCAAAGCTCTTGTAGTTCCTGGGCAGATAATTGGACTTATGGAGAAGGCACTGCTATGGGGAGTAGCAAGATGGTAAGGGCTGTTTCCCATAGACTAATTGGAACAGAAAGGTTCCAGTCGTAGTATGACGTGGGAATTTAGCCCAGGGTAGAAGGACGGCCCAATTGTCCTGGTGCTCATTGACGTAAGTACAGAGGAATGTTTTAAGTGAGTAGTTCGTGCATTCTGTATGTCCATTCCCTTAAGGATGGTATGCTGTAGTAAAGTCCAGCATAATGCCAAATATTTTACAAAGTGAGCACCAGTGAACTGTGTTCTGTACTCCTCGGTCTTATAAGATATTCGTGGGCAAGCCATGTAGACAAAATACATGAAGTGTGAAGAGCTGTGCTAATTTTGGGGCAAAAGGAAGACCCGGAAGGGCTATATAAAGTGATTGATCTTTAGAAGTGATCATTTACCACCCAAATTGTGGTGGTGCCATCTGAGAAGGGAAGGTCCATGATGATGTCCATGGACAAAGGGGGTCCATGGTTCCCTGAGAGGTGGCAATGGCTGTAACAGCCCCCAGGGTCAGCCTGATAAATGTTTTTGCTGTGCACAGGTGAGACACAAATCTACGTACGCCCTGTCATCTTGCTTCATTTGAGGCCACCAGTAGTATTGCTGAAGCAGCGCCATGATTCGAGCCCATCCAGGGTGACCTGAGACATAGTCCTAGGCCCATTTCAAAACATTTTCACGTAGGCGGGAAGGTACAATCATCTTTCCTGGAGGGGACGGTCATGAAGGCAGCCAGTGGGGTCGATAAGATGCCTGGGAGGCTCTGGAGTATCTTCTGTTTGAAAGGAGCTTGAGAGAGCATCTGCTCGAAGATTTCTGAGAGATGGACAATACCACAGCTAAAAATCAAAGTGAGCAAAAAATAGGGACCAGCGAGCCTGCCTTACATTCAGTTGCTGAGCATGGTGGAATTATTTGAGATTTTTATGATCCATATAGATCGTGATAGAGTGTTGGGCTCCCTCAGTTGCGGAGGTGGACCCTTAGCTTGAGATGGACTCATGGGGAAGCCCCCACGGGTCTCCACCGTCGGGAGGTGGAGCAGAACGGGAAGCGGAGGCCGACTGGAGCTTCGCCAATACCAGCCCTCATTCCCCACAGGTTGATCCCTTGGGTACCGGGGCCGGCTGCTCTTAGCGGGCTCCACATGGTTGATCCCGTGAAGGATGTTCAAGGCAGGGGAGCCAGGAAGCAATGCAGACACAGGGTCCGAAGACGCTGAGTTCGATGGGCCCCAATCCAGAAGCCCAGACAGGCTGAAGCAGGCTAGAAGTCAGGAACACGTTAAGTCCGGGCTTGTAAATAGGCACGAGCCTAAGAAAGTCCAAGTAGTCAGCTGGAGGCAAAGTCAGGATCAAGCGGGAGTCAGGGCAGGAGGCTGGAGACAAGGTCAGGTGCAAGCAAGGGTCAGATCCAGAGAATCCGTCCAAGGCGCGGTCAGGAACAAGCAAGGGTCAAAGCCAGGAATCCGTCCAAAGCATAGTCAGGAACAGGAAACTGGAACTGAAGCTCGGGAACAGGAACGCAGGACTGGAACAGATCAGGTACAGGAGCAGGAACACGAACGAGTAGAACTAAACACACGACTGGAAGCATGGAGACCTGTTGCCAAGGCAAAGACCGGATGGTGGAGCCTGCCTTAAATAGCGAGGCCCAGAGACGACATCATCCAGGGTCGCGGGAAGGTTTCCCACCGCGGCCCCTTTAAAGTTGGGGAAGGCCCGCGCGCACGCGCACCTAAGGCAGACAAACTGGAACTACGTGGTAGTGGCGTCTCCCCTCGGTGCACATGGTGTTGTGTCCGTCGGTGCCCGACGCCCTCTCTCCGCCCTCCTTACCTTGTTGGCGCCTCCCTCTTCGTCCGCGGGAAGACTGGCTGCCACGGCGTTCTCTTGCTGAGGTCCTCCGGCGTCCCGGATCGGCTCCATGCTGCAAACCGCCAAGTTCCTGAGAGGCCTAGGGGGGCAGCCCTGACAGAAGTACTGTCGGCGTGAACCTCGGGGGTGTCCCCTGAAGATGACGTCACCTGCGACGGATATTTAAGTTCTCAGTATTTGCTAACACATCGAGTTAGCAAGGATAAGGATTTGTTCTATTTGCGCTACTCTGCCTCCTCGGACTTACCAGGGATACCCGCTCTTCGGGGGCCTTGCTCTCTTCTTGTTTTTCAGGTCAGTCTGGAACCGGTACTCGAGGGCCTATGTTCCTGGACTTGTTGCTGAATTCCCTTCTGCCTGGAAATCTTCACTGCCTAACTACTTCAGTGAGTTACCATCGCTCTCTCAGAGCTTTCCCTGGAACAGGTACTCGCTCCTTGAGGGCCTACACCTTCCAGCTCCTGGGCTTCTGTGAGACAGTGTGTGAGTGTTACCATCTGGTTTGGTATATGAACTTTGCATACCCTGCCTACTCACTATATTTCAGTTTCTCTCCAGTTCAGCCTCCAGGGATCGCTGTTCCAGTATCTGAGGGACTACAGCCCAGCCGGGCATTCCAGCTCACTACTGCCACCTCTGGTAGTTCAATATACTGTTTAATAAAAGAACTAGTGTGTGTCTGTCTCTTGGGATCTTCCCCCGGGGACGTGGTCATCTGCCACCGGCCCAAGGATCCACCCACAATTACCTCAAACAATAACACGTGGGGAGACCCAACTGGAACTGGAGGAGGCCGCGGAGCTGCCGGAGGAACCTGGGAGTATGGCAGGAGTGCGCGCGTAGGTGACTGCCTACCGCTGCCAAAGAGGAAGGGCCAGGTATGGGACCAGGGCGTCGGGGGTGATTAGGGCCGGTCACGGACTGCCACGGCTGGGATACACAACAGTACCCCCCCTTTACGCCCCCCTCTTGGAGGTCTGAGTTTGCCTGGATGGGCTTGGTGGAACCGCTGAAGAAGCCCTTTATCCAAGATGTTGCAAGCTGGTTCCCAGGAATTTTCTTCGGGGACCATACCCCTCCCAAAAGAGGAGGTATTCCCAACGGTGGCCTCTCCTCCGGACATCTAGAACATCTTGAACTCGGTAGATTGTGTCGGTCTCCGAGATGGCTTGAGAATGTTCAGGAGCCTTATGAGAAGGCCAAGAGAACACTAGAGGCTTGAGTAGCGAGACATGAAAGGAATTGTGTAATCCCAGCGTAGGTGACAGACGGAGCTGGTAGGTCACTGGGCCAATGCATCGAATAACCAGGAAAGGCCAGATATACCTGGGAGGGAACTGCCCTAGAGGGACGCTTCAAACGAATATGGCGGGTGCTCAGCCATACTTTGTCATCAGGTTGAAATTCTGGGGCAGGTCTGTGAAGGGCGTCCGAGAATTTTTTTTGGCACGTGCAGTCGCTTGGCACAGTCATTGGTTAGTGCACGTCCTTAGGGCCTGAAGGGCGTCCGCAGCGGCCTGAGCTGCTGGAGAAGGCACTGAAAGAGGAATCAGCAAAGGAGGCTGAGGCTGTCTGCCGTATACCTGAGAGAAAGGGAAGACTCCCGTCGCTGCAGGGATGTGCAAATTATGAGAGAATTCAGCCCACGGGAGTAGTTGAGCCCAGTTGTCTTGCTGGTCATTGGAGTAAGAATGGAGAAAGCACTTGAGGGAGCAGTTCATCCGCTCGGCTTGGCTATTGGCCTGGGGATGGAAGGCAGTGGGCAGGCTAATGGAAATCCCAAATTTTCTGCACAAGGTGCGCCAGTTGCGGGTGACAAACTGAGGCCCCCCTATCGGAGGCAATGTTTACAGGTAACCCTTGGAGGCAGAAGACATGGAGGAAGAACAGACTCATTTTGTGCCAATTTCCGCCTTGCTGAAGCAAGGCGGAAATTGGCACAAAATGAGCCATCTTGGAGAACCTGTCCATGATCGCCCAGATGACATTGTTCCCCATTGACACCGGAAGGTCCACCACAAAATCGGTGGACAAGTGAGTCCAGGGCAGGTAGAGGTTGTAGCAGGCCCCATGGTCAGCCCACCGGAGGCTTTTATTGGGCACAAGTAGGACAGGAGTCTACGTACACACGTGTATCAGAGGACATGGTGGGCCACCAATGGTAGCGCTGTAAAAGGGACAAAGTCTGAGCGCATCCAGGATGGCCAGCTACTCTTGAATCGTGTGCCCACTGTAGCACTTTTTCACGAAGCCTGCAGGGCACCATTTTCCCTGCAAGTACAGTCACAGTGGCAGACAGAGAGATGCAGGCAGGATCAATTATGTGACGAGGCTTTTCTTGGGAGTCTTTGGGTTCGAAGGAACGAGACAGGGCATCAGCCTGGAGATTCTTCTCGGCAGGAAGGTATCGAAGATCGAAGTCAAATCGGGTGAAAAATAGTGCTCAGCGGGCCTGGCGAGCATTTAAACACTGGGCCTGCCGGAGATGCTCAAGGTTCTTGTGATCTGTGAAGATTGTAAACCGATGTTGGAGAGAGAAGGGTAGTTCGCGGGCTGCAAGTTCATCTTTGAGTTGAGGCGACAGGCCATCTAGGTAAATGGCTCGGAGGCAATCCTCCTGCCAGCCCAACTCCGTAGTGAGAGTCCGGAATTCTATGGTATATTCATTGAGTGCTCGGTGACCTTGCCGCAAATGTAGAAGATTCGAATTAGCCATATCCTGCCTCCCTGGATCATCAAAGGTCCGACAGAAGGTAGTCACAAAGCATGATAGTTCCTGGAGAAAAGGGTCCACACACTCCCACAAGGGAGATGCCCATGCTTACGCCTTGCCCTCTAGGCTTGAAAGGATAAAGGCATCTGACATTATCCATGGGCACAGTGGGGGATTTCCCACCATGGGCCCTTTAAATCAGGGCAGATCATGGGTGGGACTAGGCATGGCCATTTTCAGGGCCGGTGTTCTCCCTACTGTTGTGCTGGGGATGCACAAGCGTGGCGGTCTGCTGTGCATCTCTCCAGAGGGCTTTCCTTGGCATCAGGGGTTCCCGCTGGCAGCCTAGGGCTGGAGGTAAGAGCAGCAGTTCACAGCGGAGACCCACAGACCACCAAAAGCAACACCAGTGGTCACTAGTTCCCAGATGATTATCCACTACAGATAATCATCTGTATCAGAAATACTGTCCCCTTTGGTAAGCACCAGGTCTAGCATCGTCTCCTCCTGTTTGAGTTCTGTTACCAATTGGCAGATCAGTTCTCCTTGCAGAGAATCCAAGATCTCCCTGCTTCTAGAAGATACTGCAGTTGGGATATCCTAATCAACATCTGGAAGATTAAAATCCCCTAGCAGCAGCAACTTCCCTTTCACAGCAATTCTGTGAATATCCTTCATTAAATCTCTGTCTATCTCCTCTATTTGTGATGGAGGTCTATATATTACTGCCATATTCATGACATCATTTCCTGATTGAAACCATGCAGCAACTGAATGGGTGAAGTTTAGCCCTGAAGAAGAACATGAAGTTCAAAACATGGACCCGTGTCAGCGGTTAGATGGGAGTTTCATATTGCTGAAGAACTGGATTATTTTGAAATACTATTGTTCTTGAAGAAGCTGCGGAAAACATCAGTGGGACTGTTCCTAATGAGATACCTTGTTATAACTGTTGAAATGGTCATGAATGGATTTTATTTGCAAGCAAAATACTAAAAAAAGATTTGGACAATTATAAGTGAAAAAGACCTATGATTATACATAAGGCTGAAGGCTTCTAAGGTGTTTAAATACTCTTTTCTGATGAAGCCTATTATGACGGTCTTTTATAATTATATATGAATTATCATAGAAACATAGAAACATAGAAATGACGGCAGAAGAAGACCAAACGGCCCATCCAGTCTGCCCAGCAAGCTTCACACATTTTTTCTCTCATACTTATCTGTTTCTTTTAGCTCTTGGTTCTATTTCCCTTCCTCCCCCACCATTAATGTAGAGAGCAGTGATGGAGCTGCATCCAAGTGAAATATCTAGCTTGATTAGTTAGGGGGTAGTAGGGGTAGTAACCGCCGCAATAAGCAAGCTACACCCATGCTTATTTGTTTTAACCCAGACTATGTTATACAGCCCTTATTGGTTGTTTTTCTTCTCCCCTGCCGTTGAAGCTATGCTGGGTATGCGTGAAGTATCAGTTTTTCTCCCCCCCTGCCGTTGGAGCAGAGAGCTATGCTGGATGTGCATCGAAAGTGAAGTATCAGGCACATTTAGTTTGGGGTAGTAACCGCCGTAACAAGCCAGCTACTCCCGGCTTTGTGAGTGCAAATCCTTTTTTCCACATTTCCTCTTGCTGTTGAAGCTTAGAGTGATGTTGGAGTCACAGTAACCATGTGTATGTTTATTGAATAAGGGTATTGTGTCCAGGCAGTAGCCATCATTCTGGCGAGTCACCCACTCTTCATTGACGGCCTCTTGACTTTATGGATCCACAGTGTTTATCCCACGCCCCTTTGAAGTCCTTCACAGTTCTGGTCTTCACCACTTCCTCCGGAAGGGCATTCCAGGCATCCACCACCCTCTCCGTGAAGAAATACTTCCTGACATTGGTTCTGAATCTTCCTCCCTGGAGCTTCAAATCGTGACCCCTGGTTCTGCTGATTTTTTTCTTATGGTAAAGGTTTGTCGTTGCCTTTGGATCATTAAAACCTTTCAAGTATCTGGTTGAGGTGGTAATTGGTAGTATTATTCTGATTTCCACTCACACCTATAATTGGGGACGGTGTTGTTTTTTATCTAATGGTCTGATTATTACACCATAATAAATAGATGTTCCATTCCTTCCTTCCAGATTAACCCACAGTGCCTCCCTCTTACCTGGTAAATTTTTACATACACCTTTATCCTGAAAACCAGGTCTTCTGAGTCCTTTTAATTCAGTTGAATACTTTTAGAGAGGTAGATGGACGGGCAGGGAGGAACTGTTCAACGTATTGTATTCTTCCTTTCCTTGTTTGTTTATTTATCAATACCTATAAACGAAGCTTGACCGACGTGCCGCAAATGCGCAGTAGAGACCAGCTCTACCGCGCATGTGCGGGCGAGCACGTCGGTCTGACGCTAAGAAAAAAAATGGCGGCGTCCAGTGGCAGCAGCGGGCGGTAGCGAGCGGTAGCGAGCGGTAGCGGTAGCGGACGGCGGTAGCGGGCGGCGGTAGCGGCCAGTACCGAGGGAGGGAGAAGAGAGAGAGAGGGAGGGACGGACTGAGTGGGAGGGAGGGACGGAGAGAGAGAGTGAGAGGGAGGGACTTGATAGGGAGGGACTGAGTGGGAGGGAGGGATTGAGTGAGGGGGAGGGACTGGGAGGGGGAGGGAGTGGGACTGAGGGAGAGGGGGGACTGAGTGAGGGAGTGAGTGGGACTGAGTGAGTGAGAGGGAGAGAGGGGGGAGGGAGTGACTGAGAGGGAGGGAGGGACAGAGGGAGGGAGGGACTGAGAGGGAGGGAGGGATTGAGTGAGGGGGAGGGACTGGGGGAGGGAGGGATTGAGTGAGGGGGAGGGACTGAGTGGGGGAGGGACTGAGTGGGAGGGAGGGATTGAGTGAGGGGGAGGGACTGAGTGGGAGGGAGGGACTGAGTGGGAGGGAGGGATTGAGTGAGGGGGAGGGACTGGGGGGAGGGACTGAGTGAGAGGGAGGGGGAACTGAGTGAGAGGGAGGGAGTGGGACTGAGGGAGAGAGAGGGAGGGGGAGAGAGAGGGAGGGAGTGGGACAGTGAGTGAGAGGGAGGGAGAGAGGGGGGAGTGAGTGAGACTGAGTGGGAGGGAGGGACTGAGTGAGAGGAGAGGGAGGGGTGGGGAGGAGTGGGTGAGGGAGGGGGTGGTGAAGAGTGAGGGGAGAGAGAATGAGGGGGAGGTGAGAGACAGAGGGATGTAGCCCGTTTTAACGGGCTTAACGGCTTGTTTATAAATATTTGATAGTCCATCTTTTCTTAAAGATAGAACCAAGGCAGATTACATAAAGTAACAAAGCAATGATTACATAAGTAATGGATATATACAGATATGATAAAAAATAGGAGGTAGACTTTTAGTAAATATATAAAATGTGGGTGCATTGAGTATAACTTTTACATGAATGTTGTTAAGAAGTAAGATAAACACCAGCGGTGTATTAGATATTAACACTCAGCTGGATAGATTTAGGCTGTAAGTGGGCAGACTTTGTGGGATTCGCAATCAGGGGACTTCCTGTGGACTAGGGTGAGTCTAGGGGAAGGCTTGGTTAAACAGCAAGCTTTGACTTTTTCTGGAAGGTGAGATAGCAAGTTTCTCAGTGCAGCATTTAGGAGCAGAGCAGCTGAATGTGTGATGTGTTGTGCATGTTAACTTGATGAAGCCAGTAGAGGAGAGGATAAAAAGGCCTGTTTGTAAGTTCCCTTGAGGTGTGTAGGAGAGTAGAAGTGGGAGAAAATATTCAGGGACCATTTAGTTCACACATTTGAAAATAAAGCAAAATGTTTTAAATTGTATCCTGCTCTCAATCTGGAACTAGTGAAGCTGAAGCAAAATTGGCATAACATGGTCAGTAGATTTGGCACCTACTAGAAGTCTAGCTCTGTGGATGTGATTAACTGAAAAAGATGCTTAGAGTTAACAGATGTGGAGAAAATCTTCTCTTTATTATATACTACAAAATAGTATAAAAAGGTCTTATAGAGAGAGAGACTGGAAGAGTGCTAGGCAAAGCACCAGTATAAAACTCTCTCAAATAATTTCACTGATAATAGACATTATATCATGTTTTACACTTCTATTTTTCCAACCCCTAAACTAGGTTACATACTTGTCAAAATTTATATGATTGGCTTTCTACTATAAAGAATTAATCTGAATGACCGTATGTTAATTTGCTCTCGCTCTTTACGTTAATTATCGGTAATCCTTGCTTTGTAAATATTATCTAGGGGCTTGCTACTAGCTGCAGTGTCAGCATGGTCTTGGTCTGTTTTAAATATGCTTCTGTAACCGTGTGGCCCATTTCTTTCCTGTTAATACAGCACTTTCTATCAGGTCTCTCTCCTTCTGCGGCGTCTGCCTGTCTAGCAAAAACAAAGTACAAAACTGAAGCAAAAATGTTATAGTATCTTGCTAGTAATTATAAAACTACTGTTACATTCGCCGGCCGCAGAGCTCTGCGACCGGTCCCACTCACCTTCCACTCACCTCCCACTGCCCTTTAGCAACGGCAGCGGGCCCCAGCTCTCTGGCAGTGGTGGGAAGCCACTGCCGACACAGGCCGCCCCTTCCCGAGGCCGCCGGAGCTTCCCCTGCATCTTCGGCAGCTGGGACGCTGCCGACTGCCATCCCAGCATGGGCATCCTCTACGCACATGCGCGTGGCTCCTTCTGGAATTTAAAGGGCCGGTGGCGGGAAAATGCTGCCGGCCCCTCCGGATGATGTCATCAAATCCAGCCTATTTAAGGCTGCATTGGGCTCCCAGTAGGCAACTTGGCAACAGGTCTCCTTGCTGTCTTCTTCATCGTGCTCTTAGGCATTCCTGATCCTGCGTTCCTGATCCTGCTTTCCATTTCCTTTGTTCCAGCTCCTGTCTTCCAGCTCTTGTTCCAGATTCCTCTTCCCTCAGACGGACCTTGGCTCTTGACCCGGCTTGCCTCTTGACCTCGTCTTCTGTCGCCTGCCTCTGACTCCTGGACCAGACCTGATCACATCTTCTGCTTCCTGCCTCCAAAACCCTGCCTCCGAAACCCTGATCTTGTCTTCTGTCTGCCTCGGCCCTTTGGTCCCTCGTGACCCCCCGCATCGTCTGGCCGTGCTTTCAGGATCATCCACACAGAGGCCCAAGACCAGCCATCCTCGGTACCCAAGGGTTCAACCTGTGGGGAACGAGGGCTGGTAGTGACGAAGCTCCAGCTGGCCTCTGCTTCCCGTCCGGCCTCATCTCCTGACAGTGGGGACCTGTGAGGGTCTCCCTCACAGGTAGCACCAACACCACCTCGGGCCAAGGGTCCACATTTCGTACAGATTCGTAACAGCTACTTATGATCAAAAATCAAAAAATCTTAGGAGAACAACATAGTAACATAGTAATGACTGCAGATAAAGACCAAAATGGTCCATCTAGTCTGCCCAGCAAGCTTCCCAAGGTAGTAACTGCTGCTCTGTGCAGATTATCCCCAATTTTCTGTTAAGGGTAGGAACTGCCGCTCCATGCAGGTTACCCCCAAGCTTTTTATTTATTCCCATCCTCTAGCCTTTAGGGATCCATAGTGTTTATCCCATGCCCTTTGAAATTCTTCACAGTTTTAGTCTTCACCACTTCCTCCGGAAGGGCATTCCAGGAATCCACCACCCTCTCCGTGAAGAAATATTTCCTGACATTGGTTTTAAGCCTTCCTCCCTGCAGTTTTAAATCGTGACCCCTAGTTCTACTAAATTGTTTCTAGTGGAAAAGGTTTGTTGATGATGGATCATTAAAACCTTTCAAGTATCTAAAGGTCTATATCATATCACCCCTGCTCCTCCTCTCCTCCAGGGTATATATATTCAGGTTCTTCAACCTCTCCTCATAAGTCATTCAATGAAGACCACCCACCATTTTGGTCGCCCTTCTCTGGACCGCCTCCATTCTGTCTCTGTCTCCTTTGAGATATGGTCTCCAGAACTGAACACAGTACTTCAGATGAGGCCTCACCAAGGACCTGTACAAGGGATTATCACTTCCGTTTTCTTACTAAGAATAATGACTTCTTTGTGTCATATCAAAAGTGTTCTCTGCCTCTTCCCTACTTTTATCACAAATCACTGTGCTCTGTAAAAGTTGGATGTGTTTCAGACTGTAATATTCCCCCAGACTATGTAGAGAATCTTTAGGTTGAGTTTGTGTTTAAGCCATAGGGCAGTCATTGAGATTAGTGATGGTTCCAGTTTGGTCAATCCCTGTTTTGATGCAAAGTTAAGAACATAAGAAAATGCCATACTGGGTCAGACCAAGGGTCCATCAAACCCAGCATCCTGTTTCCAACAGTGGCCAATCCAGGCCATAAGAACCTGGCAAGTACCAAAAAACTAAGTTGGATGTCTTAGGAGAGGTTTGATGTTGAAAGTTTGGATAACTTGGGCCTGGATTTATCAAAGTGCACTAAATATCGCATGCGATATGAAAAGGAGTGTGTTTTATGGTAATAGCCTATTTATCACAAAGTGCGCTATCTTAGTGCTTCGCATAGGTCTGCATCTGGACTGGTGCCCCCTCCTGGGCGAACTGCATCTGGATTGACACCTCCTGGGTGAACTGTGTCTGGACAGGTGCCTTCTCCTTGGCGGACTGGGTCTGGACAAGCGCCCTCTCCTGGGTATACAAGGTGCGTGGACAAGAGGACTGTGGGCTCTGGGTGTCTGGAAAGCTGAACCACTGGCATTGGGTGACTGGAAAGTTGAACCACTAGAACAGGGTAAGTGGAGCATTGAACCACTGGCACAGGGTTCTTTGAAGACTGAAACACTGGCACACGGTATGCTCGAAGATGGGTGTCAAGAACAGTGTCTCATGTGATGGCAGGAGCAGCAGTTCCTTCTGGGTGCTGGATGTCATGGACAGTGCCTTTCTCTGGGAGCAGTAGACGCCACCTCCCTCTGGGTGTTGGAAATCATGGCCTATGCCTCCCTCAGCGGCGTAGGACACAGCTGTATGTTAGAGACTTTATTATAAAGGAATGAAAGCAGAGTCCACAGAGCGGGAGATGTAAATAAGCACAGTTCCGAGCAGTGGGGTATACTCAGTGATACTACTGATGTGAAGATCCGGTAGTGGCCTGTGGAGTGGGGTATGCCAGGAAGTCCCTTCAGATGAATAGAGATTACCTCAGAAGTGTAGATCTGGTAGTGGCCCGCAGAGTGGGCTATGCCAGGAAATCCCTTCAGACGAGTAGAGGTTACCTCAGAGATGTAGCTCCGGTAGTGGCCCGCAGAGCGGGGTACACCGAGGATGCTGTAAGAGGATGATGAGGACGAGGTAGTCTGAAGTGCAGGAACCCAGAAGTGGACCCTGTAGCTGGTGCGGCAGTACTCTGCAGCACAGGGTATACTGGAACAACTTCTACTGAAGAGGAATGGTAGTGGCCCGAGGGAACTGGGTACACCGACAGAGAAGCTTCAGTAAGGCTAGTAATGTTGAGGTCTGTAGTAAGGTACTCACAAATGGTAGTTCCAGGAGAGTGTCCCGGGAGGTGAGACAGGTAGACATCCAAGGCAGGAGACCCTCCGAGGAGCGGATAGTCAGGAACGCGGAAGGTCCCCGAGGAGCGGGTACCCAAAGCGTCCACACGCCACAAGAGAATCTGGAACTGGAAGTCCAAGAATGGAGCGGATTCAGCAACGAGGAAACTCTTTGCTAACTCATTGAAGCAAAGGGCCGGTCAGCTTAAGTACAGCAGCGAGTTGACATCATCCGGAGGGGACGCCCCCGAGGTTCCTGCCATAACGTGTACAAAGGAGGCCCTTGCTCGCACGTGTGCCTACGCATTAGGTGATTCCGGAAACAAGATGGCAGTCGGCAGCACCCATGCTGCCCTGGGGAGGTCGGCGATGGTTGGCAGAGGCCGCCATTCTTCCCAGGGTTGACGGTGCAGGAAAAAAGGAGATGAGCATGAGAGGTCGCAGCCGTCTGTGACCGACGGGCATAACAATTTGCTCCTAGATATATTGGTCCTTTCTCAGTTACCCGACACTTTGGACCCGTTACATACCAGCTTCGGCTGCCTCCTAGGCTGGGAATACAAAATACATTTCATGTATTGCTCTTAAAACCTGTGGTCCTATCCTGGCCTGCCCAGAAGGCTCCTGAGCCACCTCCATTGGTGGCAGAATCCGATACGACGTACAAGGTACACAAAGTCCTAGACGTCTGCCGCCGGGGCCGCCGGTGGGAATACCTCCTTTCCTGGGAGGGTTACGGACCCGAAGAAAATTCGTGGGAACCAGTTCAGAATATCCTGGACATGACTCTCCTCCTGAACTATCATCGTGTCCATCCAGGCAAACCCTGACCTCCAAGAGGGGGCACTGTTACGCGTGCCATCTGCAGCAAACCTGTGGTGCGGCCTTCTCACCTTCTTACACAGACTCCAGCTTCTGGTTCCTCCTCGCTAGCTGTGGTGGGCCGCCAGCTCCGACCTCGGGCCGCCCCTGGTGCCTCCGGCTCTGCCATACTCCCCAGCATTTCAGGACAAGATGCCATTGCTTGTCGGTTAGTTAAATTTAAAGGGTTGGGACGGGGAATGGGGACAAAAAAACCCATTTTATGCCCTACCCTAATTTGCTCCATAAGACATACAGACGCCTGGGAACAGAGCCGGTTTAGCACACCATTTTTTTTTTTTTTTTAATTTTCCCGCTCTGAATCCTAGGTGCATCTTATGGTCAGGTGTGTCTTATGGAGCGAAAAATACTGTAAGTTTGCCCCGTTTTTCGGTTGGTTCCCAGCGGGGACCGGTGTAGGCCTTATCGGCACTGATGTAAATCTGCTAGGAGTTAGCAATCTGATGTAATGGATCTGATGCTAGTAGTTAGCAATCTGTTAGGAAAGCTCTGTGATGAAGCTGTGAGGTAGCAATATGATGTAATGGCTCCTAAAGGAGGAGGAGTCAGCAATCTTGTAGTATCTCAGATATCGTCTTGCTAAGGAGTAGCAATCTGTAATGAATCTGATATAGTTTTAGGTGGGTCTCTGGGCCGGTGGCAGATGACCACGCCCCCGGGAGGATATCCCGAGAGGGACCACGAGCTAGGCTTGAGTATGGAGACAGACACACATTAGTTCTTTTATTAAACAGGTTTCTGAAACCACCTGAGGTGGCAGTAGTGAGTTGATATGCCCGGCAGGGCTGTAGTCCCTCAGGTACTAGATCAGCGATCCAGAATGGCTGAGCTGTTGAGAAACTGTAGAAAGTGAGTAGGAAGAGTAGGCAGAGTTCATGAACAGAACTAGATGACAAAACTCACATAAGGTCTCAAGGAAGCTCAGGAGCTGGAAAGGTTTAGGCCCTCGAGGAGCGAGTACCTGGTTCCAGAGAAAGCTCTGAGAGAGCGATGGTAACTCACACTTGTTTGTAGCAGCGATAGCTTCCAAGCAATAGAGAATCTTCAGAGTGTCCAGGAACATGGGCCCTCGAGGAGCAAGTACAGGTTCCTGTCTGTAATCTGAAAGTAAAGAAAAAGAGCGAGGCCCCCAAGGAGCGGGTACCTCTGGTAAGTCTGAGGAGGCAGAGTAGCTTGGGAGGAGTAGCCGAAGCAATCCCCAAGGCAGAGTAGCTTGGACAGCCGAAGCGAGTCCTTGCTAATTCCATTTTTTAGCGAAATAGAGACCTTTAAATATTGGAAGCATATGATGTCATCTCAGGGGGACGCCCCTGAGGTTCGCGCTCTTGCTAGTACTTCCATCAGAGCGTGCGCGCACGCCCTAGGTCCTCAGGCAACATGGCGGAACTGCAACATCGAGCCGGTCCGGGGACGCCGGAGGAAGACGGCATGGAGATGCCACGCCAGCCAGCCACCCATCAGACCCGGAGGGAGTCACCACAGAGGTAAAGAGGGCGGAGTGAGGGTGTCGACCAGCGACGGTTGCAATAGTACCCCCCTTCAAAGGGCAATCTCTTCGGGTACCAGGCTTAGGTTTAGAAGGATGCGTGAGATGGAACTGATGAAGCATCTCTTTGTCCAAGATATTGGTCTGAGGCTCCCAAGAGCTTTCTTCGGGGCCGAAACCTTCACACTTTAGAAGGTATTCAAAAGTCTTGCCTCTTTTACGAACATCCAAAACCTCTTCGACTTTGTATTCTAAGTCGTCCTCTGCATTGATGACAGGTGGATCTTGAGATTTGGAACAATCTTGCAGAGTGTTATTAATGATATCAGCAGCAATGGATTGAGCTGCTCTGGACGTCACTGAGGCTTCAGCGGAAGTGGCGATGTTGGGGTACATCCAAAATCCACTTCTAGAGATAGTGGCATTATCAACGGAAACAGACAAGCTGGCTGCCAGAGATATCTTCTTCGGATCTATTATGTGCTGTGGCTCATTAGCACATCCTCCGAATGGATGGAACATGACAGATATCTCTAAGTTTATAATCCGTGAATGCGGATAGATGTTGAACGCCTTTGAGCCTAAGTGAACGTGGAAGGCGCTATGAATATCAGCAGCCGAGTGTTGAACTGCCGTAGAGGTCACTGAGATCTACAGGAGAAGTGGCAATGTAAAGGAACGTCCAAAGCCCACTTCAAGTTGTGATGCAATAATGGATCTTCTAATTTGATGAAGGAACTCCTCAGGTCTTCCACTAGACGTCTGAGAATAAGGTTGCCTCCTGCCCCTGAGTCCATCAGGGCAGGAGTCTGAACCGTAGCCGTTTCACAGAACACGGAGAATGGAAGAGAGGGCGGAGGAGAAAACGCAGTATGGCCCAAGAACAGTCCTCCCGCAGGTCTTAAGTCTGTCCGTTTCCCAGACAAAATGGGGCATGTAGAGACATCATGGCCAGGCTGACCACAGTACATGCACAGGCCGCGTTTCTTCCAAAATCTTCTCTCCTTGGAGGTCAAGTGCCATGACTAAATTGCATTGGTTCATCTTTATCAGCAGCAGAAGTTACTGGAATCATTCGAGGTGCAGTGGTAGTACTAGCCTGTTTCAACCCAAATAACACCTTAGGCCGGAGTTCCTTCACCTTGTCTCGGAGCTGGTGATCAATCCAAGTGGCCAAGGCTATTAATTCGTCCAGCGAGTCAGGTGTCTGGCGAGCGGCCAGCTCGTCCTTTAAGCGGGTATCCAGGCCTCTGCAGAAAAGAGTCTTGAGACATTTGGGGTCCCAGCGAAGTTCCGCTGCAAGAGTCTTGAATTCTATGGCGAATTCAGCCAGTGATCTGTTGCCTTGCGCCAAGTCCACCAAAGCAAAACCGGCAACAGAAATACGAGCAGGGTCATCAAAGACGGATTTAAACAAGTCCATAAATCCTTCTATGTCCTGCAAAATAGGGTCCTTGCATTCCCACAAGGTAGATGCGCACAACAGGGCTCTTCCATCCAAGTATGACAGGATGTAGGTGGTCTTCAAAAGAGCCATGGGAAATAAAGTTGGCTGTAAGGTGAAGTGCATGCGGCACTGGTTCAGAAAGCCCCGGGTCTTCTGGATTTCTCTGGAAAAGCGAATAGGAGCCGCCAGTGGTACAGCAGTCTTTAAAGTTACCTCCTAAAACTGACCTTCTTGGTTAGAAGCTATGCCTTGTATCTTCTGTGTTTAGCTGATGAAATACTGCAGTAAGTTTCTCCAAAGTTTCTTGCTGCTCTGAGATGTGTTGGGCCAGGCCCGGTATAGCCTGCAAGGCAGAGAGATGTGCCGGATCCATGGAGTTAACACCATCCCAAAGTTAAGCCAAATCCACTGGAGTTAACAACATCCCATATAAGCCAGATCCACTGGAGTTAGCAATCTGATGTAAATCTGCTAGGAGTTAGCAATCTGATGTAATGGATCTGATGCTAGGAGTTAGCAATCTGTTAGGAAAGCTCTGTGATGGAGATGTGAGGTAGCAATATGATGTAATGGCTCCTAAAGGAGGAGGAGTCAGCAATCTTGTAGTATCTCAGATATCGTCTTGCTAAGGAGTAGCAATCTGTAATGAATCTGATATAGTTGTAGGTGGGTCCCTGGGCCAGTGACAGATGACCACACCCCTGGGAGGATATCCCGAGAGGGACCACCGGCTAGGCTTGAGTATGGAGACAGACACACATTAGTTTTTTTATTAAAAATGTTTTGAAACCACCAGAGGTGGCAGTAGTCCCTCAGGTACTGGAACAGCGATCCAGAATGGCTGAGCTGTTGAGAAACTGTAGAAAGTGAGTAGACAGAGTTCATGAACAGAACTACATGACAAAACTCATATAAGGTCTCAAGGAAGCTCAGGAGCTGGAAAGGTTTAAGCCCTCAAGGAGCGAGTACCTGGTTCCAGGGAAAGCTCTGAGAGAGCGATGGTAATTCACAATTGTTTGTAGCAGCAATAGCTTCCAAGCAGTAGAGAATCTTAAGAGTGTCCAGGAACATGGACCCTCGAAGAGCGAGTACTGGTTCCTATCTGTAATCTGAAAGTAAAGAAAAAGAGCGAGGCCCCTGAGGAACGGGTATCTCTGGTAAGTCCGAGGAGGCAGAGTAGCTTGGGAGGAGTAGCCGAAGCAATCCCCAAGGCAGAGTAGCTTGGACAGCCGAAGCAAGTCCTTGCTCACTTCATTTGTTAGTGAAATAGAGGCCTTTAAATATTGGAAGCGGATGACGTCATCTCAGGGGGATGGCCCTGAGGTTCGCGCTCTTGCTGGTACTTCAATCAGAGCATGCGTGAGCGTGCGCCCTAGGTCCTCAGGCAACATGGCGGATCTGCAACGTCGAGCTGGTCCAGGGACGCTGGAGGGAGACGGCATAAAGATGCCACGGCAGCCAGCCGTCCATCAGACCCAGAGGGAGTTGCCACAGAGGTAAAGAGGGTGGAGTGTGGGCGTCGAGCAGCGATGGTCGCAACAGACACCGACCGTGGCCGGCCTAAATTTTTCGACAGCCACAATGGTGACGGGTTTTCGTCGGTGCCCAGACTGTCCAAGGACAATGTCAATCATAGACTCTCATTTGCTCTGTGCATTATGACTCGGCTTGTCGCACGACTTGGAGACGTGTTACAATTGTGCCCAAAAAATGGTGCTCTTATTTCAGCGCCCATCTTCACAGACGCCATCGACACCGACCCAGCGAAGCAACGTCATCACTCTGATGCCGAGGAGTCCCGTTCAGTGTCTCAGTCTTCAGCGTTCCTGTCATCGGTGCCAGAGTCAGGAAAGGCTGAGCACCGTGAAAAGCATTGGCACAAGCATCGAAGGCCTGTGCCATCGACTTCAGGGACACCGGTGACGTCATCGTCGGATCTCGAGCCACCAAAGAAGAAAACCCGAGCTGAGGAGCCTAAATCCTCTTTGAAGCCGGGTGCACCCTCCGGCATTGCCCTCTATGCCTCCCACTCTGGACCTGGGGTTCACCACTCCAGTGTTGCGAGAGGAATTGCACCGGATGGTGCAAGAGGCAGTAGTCCAGGCTGTCCAGGGCCTTCCCAGACCACCAATGCCAGCACCGGTGCCCATGCTGGAACCAGCACCGATGCCACCGATGCTACTCCCTCTCCTCGATAAGCTTGATGTGCTCATCGGTGCCCTGCCGGGGGCACCGAGGAAATCTTTGATCCCCATGGCTCCATCGACACCCATTCCACTCTCGTCAGATGACGAGGACTCGTTGAGGCCAGAGCCCATTTCGGGGCCTTCGGGCATGCCTGTGCCGAGGAGGCTGGCGAAGTCACCGATAACATCGATGCCACTTCACCTGGCACCGTTGCCGGATTTGGATTTATCGGTGCCAAGGCCGAGACCATCGATGCCGGCACCGCTACCTTCGGTGCCAAGACCTCCTCCGGCCGGAGGGGGTCCTTTTCTACCACTACGACCACCGATGGATGCGGAGGATCAGTCATATGATCCATGGACGGATGACACATCAGATTCCCAAGACTCGGTCGATGTCCCATCAGAGCCGTCGCCTCCAGAGGAAAGGTGCAAGTTTCCGCCAGAAGACCTCTCCTTCATTAGCTTCATCAAAGAGATGGCGGAGACTATTCCCTTTACGCTGCAGACGGAGGAGGACTCCAGGCATAAAATGCTGGTGGTACTTCAGTTCCTGGATCCTCCAAAGGAAATAATGTCTGTCCCCATCCATGAAGTTCTGCTAGGTTTGATGCAGTGAAACTGGGAGCATCCTGGGACGGTTCCCCCTGTAAATCGCAAGACGGATGCGATCTACCTGGTGCAACCATCACCTGGCTTCCAAAAGACGCAGTTGGCACATCAATCGGTGATGGTGGAGTCCGCCCAGAAGAGGGCCAAGCGTCCAAAACCTCATTCTTCAGCACCACCCAGGAAGGAGAAGAAGTTCCTCGATGCTTTAGGGCGCAGAGTGTTCCACGGAGCTATGCTCCTTTCACATATTGCGTCGTATCAATTATATATGACCCAGTACAATTGGAATCTCTTCAAACAATTACAAGACTTTGGTGAGTCTCTCCTGGAGCAGCTTCAAGATCAGCTGAACTCTATAGTTAAGAAAGGCTTCGACGCCCGGAAGCATGAGGTCAGGTCGGTGTATGATGTATTTGATACTGCATCCCAATTATCAGCGGCCAGTATCAGTGCTCGGCGTTGGGCTTGGCTGAAGTCCTTGGATCTCCGCCAGGAGGTTCAAGATCATTTGGCTGATCTCCCCTGCATAGGGGATAATCTCTTTGGAGAAAAGATCCAGGAGATGGTGGCCCAGCTGAAGGATCACAATGAAACACTCCATCAGCTCTCAGCTGCTCATGCTGAGTTTTCAACTTCCTCAAACAGCCGTTTAGACGGGAGATGAAACGACCAGCGTACAAAGCCCGGAGATATTATCCTCCACCAGCACGGGCTCGTTCATCCCGTCCATTCCAGAAGCCTCCACCATGGTAGCCACGGACTCAGAAAGCACAACCTCCTGCACAACCTACTCCTGCCTTGGGATTTTGACTTCCCGCTAGAGAGCGAATGTAGTCTTCCCCCTCTGCCATTTCTGCCAGTCGGAGGCCAGCTCTGCCAGTTTACCATCATGTGGCTAAAGATCACCACGGGCCGGTGGGTCCAGTCAGTTCTAGCTCAAGGTTACCATCCTAACTTCCTCTCCATCCCGTCAGACACTCCACCTCGGCCAGGGTGGACCTTCTCCGACCACTCTCATAATCTGCAAGAGGAAATAACTTCCCTCCTGCAAGCAAATGCCATAGAACCAGTTCCTCTTTCCCAGAGGGGACACAGCTTCTACTCCCGCTACTTTTTAATACCAAAAAAGACGGGAGGCATTCGCCCCATATTAGACCTTCGGGCCCTAAACAAACATCTTCAGAAAGAGAAGTTTCGGATGGTAACCTTGGGCTCCTTACTACCACTCCTCCAACGGGGGGATTGGCTTTGCTTTCTGGATCTCAAGGATGCATACATGCACATAACAATAACCCCGACTCACAGAAAGTACCTCCGGTTCATTGTCAGAGACCAGCATTTCCAGTACTGGGTACTTCCATTCGGCCTTGCATCAGCCCCTTGTGTCTTCACGAAATGCCTGGCAGTAGTAGCCGCATATTTAAGAAGACTAGGCACTCACATCTATCCTTATCTAGACAAATGGTTGCTGAGTGCTTGGTCACCGGAAGGGGTTCTTCACTCCCTCCATCTTACGGTGCAGCTGCTACTATCCTTGGGATTTCTAATCAATTATCAGAAGTCTCATCTGATTCTGTCTCAAATCCTCTCCTTTATCAGAGTGGATCTCGACACAATCCAGGCAAAGGCTTTTCTTCCCAGGGACCGAGCTCACATGCTGGCATTGCTGGCACGTGCTATACAGTCTCACCGAACGACGACAGCTCGTCATGTACTCGTCTTGCTGGGACATATGGCATCCTTGGTCCATGTTACCCTAATGGCTCATTTGGCCATGAAAGTAATGCAATGGACAATAAAATCCCAGTGGTCTCAGGCACATCATTCAATGTCCAACATTGTCCATAACACCAGGCAGTTTCGCCTCTCATTGGCGTGGTGGATCCAAGAGTCCCACCTGCTCAAAGGGCTACCATTTCAAGCTCCAGAACCTCAGATAATCTTAACAACTGATGCTTCCACTCTAGGTTGGGGAGCACATGTCAACCACCTGCAGACTCAGGGAACCTGGTCGGCAGAGGAGTCACAGCATCAAATACATTTTCTGAGGCTCTGAGCAATCAGATACGCTCTCTGCATATTCTGGGATTTCTTGTCCAACAAAACAATCCTAATCCAAACAGACAACCAGGTAGCGATGTGGTAGATCAACAAGCAGGGTGGAACCGGGTCCTTCCTCCTATGTCAGGAGGTAGCACAAATTTGGGCTTTTTCTCTATCTCAGGCCATGCTACTGAGAGCGACCTACCTGGCAGGTGTAGACAATGTTCTAGCGGACAATCTCAGTTGAGCATTTCAGCCCCATGAGTGGTCACTCAACCTCGCGGTGGCAGACTGGATATTTCGGAAGTGGGGATATCTGAGCATCAACCTCTTTGCATCGCTTCATCTCCCTACATTGCAGTCGCCAAGCTCCACCACGGGATGCGTTTGCCCTGTCCTGGGCAAAGGGCCTCCTCTATGCCTACCCACCACTTCCTCTCATCAGCAAGACTCTCGTGAAGCTACGCAGAGACAAGGGCCTAATGATTCTAATAGCCCCCTACTGGCCATGACAGGCATGGTTTCCCATCCTTCGAGACCTCTCAGTGCGTCTGCAGATTCGCCTAGGCCGGATCCGTCCCTGATATCGCAGAGGAATGGACAATTGCGCCATCCCAACCTTCAAGCCTTGTCACTGACAGCTTGGATGTTGAAAGGTTAATTCTGCGGCCACTCAATCTCTCGGACTCTGTATCTCGGGTCCTGATAGCTTCACGAAAGCCTTCTACTAGAAAATCTTACCATTCCAAATGGAAGAGATTCTCATTGTGGTGCGCTGCAAAGACATTAGACCCTTTTACCTGCCCCACGACTCAGTTTTTAGACTTCCTCTGGCACTTCTCGGAGTCAGGTTTACAAAACTCCTCCATCAGGGTGCATGTCAGTGCAGTGGCTGCCTTCCATCGGGGTACAAGGGATGTCTCTATTTCGACACAGCCCCTGGTATTGCGCTTTATGAAGAGCTTGCTTCACCTCAAGTCCCCTCTCTGTCCCCTGGCCCCTGCTTGGGACCTTAATGTGGTATTAGCGCAACTCATGCAACCTCTGAGTCTCTGCATTCCTGCGAGTTGCGGCATCTTACTTGGAAGGTCCTTTTCCTTCTTGAGTTGACGTCTGCTCACAGGATCAGTGAGCTACAGGCGCTGATAACTTACCCCCCTTACACAAAATTTCTTCATGATCAGGTGGTCCTTCGCACTCATCCTAAATTTCTACCGAAAGTGGTATCTGAGTTTCATTTAAATCAATCCATAGTTCTGCCTACTTTCTTTCCAAAACCCCACTCACTTCCTGGTGAGCGGGTTCTCCATTCCTTGGACTGCAAATGTGCGCTGGCCTTTTATTTGGAACACACTGCAGGCCATAGGAAGTCCACCCAGCTATTTGTCTCCTTTAATAAACTTAAGCTGGGAATCCTGGTGGGAAAGACCTTGTCCTTCTGGCTGGCAGACTGTATTTCCTTCTGCTACCAACAAGCAGGCCTTCCGCTACAGGGACCTGTTAAAACGCACTCCATTAAGGCAATGGCAACGTCGGTAGCACACCTTCATTCTGTACCTCTTACTGATATCTGCAAAGCTGCTACTTGGAGTTCTCTCCATACCTTTGCAGCCCATTATTGCCTGGACAATGCTGGCGCACAAGATTCTATTTTTGGCCAGTCTGTTCTGCACAATCTTTTCTCAGCTTAATACCCAACTTCCGTCCTACAGCCCGCTGGGAATTTCAGGCTGCCCGTTATCCAAAAGACCATCCCTGTTGTTGTGCCTGTTGCACATCTTTGGGTGCTTTTGGTACATGCGGGAATCCTAAGCTTGTTATTCACTCATATGTGAGGACTACCATCCTGCTTGTCATGTGGGAAAGCAGAGTTGCTTACCTGTAACAGGTGTTCTCACAGGACAGCAGAATGTTAGTCCTCACGAAAACCACCCGCCACCCCGTGGAGTTGGGTATGCTTGCGATTTATTGTTTTATTTTTTGCACGCTTTTTTGACTATACATGAGACTGAAGGGAGACTCCTGCTGGGCATGCCCAGTAGGTGCCAGTCAAAGTTCTAGAAACTTTGACAAAAGTATTCCGTGATTGGGCTCCATCCTGATGATGTCACCCATATGTGAGGACTAACATCCTGCTGACCTGTGAGAACACCTGTTACAGGTAAGCAACTCTGCTTTGTGTGACTTAAAGATTTATACAGGGCCTTGTTCTATTTTGTGCCTATGGAACATTTTATAAATTATGCCCATTTTTAAAAAGAACTCAAGGGGTGATCCAGGAAACTATAGACCAATGAGTAGAGTGAGGAGTATGGTAGAAAATATCATAAAAAAACAAAATTGCTGAACATATACTTTAGGTAAGCATAATTTAATGAGAGAAAGCCAACATGAATTTAACCAAGGGGGAATAGATATTCAAAGCTGGCCAGGTAAGTAACTTAGCCGGTTAGAACTAATCTGGCTAAGTTAAGATGTATATTCATTGGCAAAGCAAACTGCTGAATATATGCGTATATGTGTGCACTTTGCTGGATAAGTTTACCCAGCTAAGTTTAGACCTGCTCTAAGGGGCATCTAAACTTAGACGTAAACTTATCTAACTCCAAATATCGGCTTATCTAACTCCAAATATGGCTAACTCACTCTGCCCCCAATACGCCCAGTATATGCCCACTTTTTGTGCGTGTAACATTTAGCCATATAAAGGATTTAAACAATCATGGAATGGGGGCAGTGTTCTATTGTGTATTGCCAGTGAGTAGGGCTAAATTGTAAATTTTGCCAATAGAGAAAGGTGAATAATGGAGTGCCTCAGGGATCTGTCCTAGGACCACTGCTTTTTAATATATTTATAAATCCCCTGAAAATGTTCCAACAATGAGGTGATCAAATTTGCCAATGACACAAAATTATTCAAAATTGTTAAATCACAAGAGGATTGTGAGAAATTGCAAGAGGACCTTGCAAAACTGGGAAACTGGACATGCAAATGGCAAATGAAATTTAATGTGAACAAGTGCAACTTGATGCACTTAGGGAAGAGTAACCAAATTATGGGTACACAATGCAAGGTTCCACATTAGCAGTCACCACTCAGGAAAAGGATCTAGGTGTCTTCATTGAAAATACATTGAAATCTTCTGCTCAGAGTGAAGCAGCAGTCAAGAAAGCAGGGATTATTAGAAAGGAATGGAGAGTAAAACAGAGAATATCATAATGACTCTATATCACTCCATGGTGCGATCTCATCTTGAGTATTCGGCCTGATTTAAAAAGGCCATGCACGGACCGCACGCATTTTCGGAAATGCCCGGCCAAAGGCGTAAACCCCGTTACATGCTGAAGTGCCAGGCCTTTCTGAAGGGGTGGGTGCATGATCTGGGCGGGGCAGACCGGGACAGCGCCATTAGCCGCTATCCCAGGGAAGCGCGAGCCGGCAGCCAGCCAGCACATGAAGGTTACTTAAGCTTGGAATTTGAAGTAAGTAGTTAAACAAAAAGAAAAACTAATAGGGGATAGGGTTCAGGGAGGAGAGGGAAAAAGGTAGGAATGTTAGATAAGGGTAGAGGGAACTGGGGAAGCCCTACTCGCATCACCGCACATTGCTTTGTAAAATCCCCCCCCCCCCCCCCCGCACGTGCAAATCTAGGGCTGCCTGCACATGTGCACGCGGATTTAAAAATCCGGCGCGCATGTGCATATGACCATCGGATTTTATTACATGCGTGCGCCAGCACGCACATGTGATAAAATCGGTGCGTCCATGTGCACAGGTCTTAAAATCGACTCCATTGTGTGCAGTTCTGGTCGACATATCTCAAAAAAGATTTAGCAGAATTAGAAAAGGTACTGAGAAAGGCAACCAAAATGATAAAAGGGATGGAACAATTCCCTATGAAAAAAGGCTAAAGAAGTTAGGACTCTTCAGCTTGGAAAAGAGACAGTTGAGTGGAGATATGAGAGAGGTCTATAAAATAATGAATGGAATGGAACAAGTAAACGTTAATCAGTTGTTTGTTTTTTCAAAAAAATACAAAGACCAGAGAACACACAATGAAGTTACTAATAAGAGAAAATATTTTTTACTAAATGCATAATTTAGCTCTGGAATTCATTGCTAGAGAATGTGGTGAAAGCTATTAGTGTAGCTGCATTTAAAAAAGGTTTAGACAAGTTTCTGGAGGAAAAGTCCATTAACCATTATTAAGGTAGAGTTGCAGAAATCCACTGCTTATTCTTGTGATAAGCAGCTTGGGATCCTGCCAGGTACTTGTGATCTGGTTTGGCCACTGTAGGAAACAGGATACTGGGCTTGATGGACCTTTGGTCTGACTCAGTATGACAAGTCTTATGTTCTTATGCCCAAAGAGTCTTATTTTGCACAATTGTATTGATTTCTTTTAATTGTGATCAATTACAATATGTTTCTCACATGTAAATTTATGTCTCAGTCTAAATATTTTTCAAGTCAAACGTCTCCTTGTTGAAGACTTAAAGACACTGCAGAGGAGAACTCGTCATACCCATCCTTCTGTTATACCACCATTAAAGAAAACATTGACCCAAGATCCAGTTTTCTGGAGAACTCAGTATGATGCTGGCAAACACTTTCATCAAGAACCCTTTGATTCATTATTTACAATGGAACAATTTATTAAACTCAAAAGCTCTAACCTTTTATATAAGGAACAGGAACTAACCGAAATCCTCTCAGAGGTAAGCACTTCATTTCAAAGAATGCTGCCAAGATTTCTATTGCTTCTAAAAACATAACAAAATCAATGCATACCATGGATTAATGAAAATAAAATGTACAGTAAAAGGCCCAGTATCCAGCATGCATAGGGGAATAAATAGTGCTGGTTAATCAAATATGCCAGTTATCAGAGAACCTTTTGCTTCCCGTCATTTCCCCTCAGGAGCAAGAGGGGAAGTGGTGATGCTGGAGTGGACAGAGCACAGTTGTTGTGAGCAGGCACGGGCCTGGTCGTTGGAGAGAGAATGAGCCCTTGGGCCACGGCCCAACCCCAGGGCAAGGCTCCAAGGTATGCGCTGTGGGTAGGCAAGCGCATCCGAACACAGGCTGAGCAGAAGCTTGGAAGCACTTGGAGACCGGGAACACTTGGAGACTTAAAACACTTGGAAGCTCCGCTGAACCTGCACACACAGGAGTGAGACCCAGCAATGCAATGCTGATCTCTGGGGTAGCCCTCTGGTCACTCGAAAGCCCTTTCAGACCTACCGCTTGGAACGGTGTGTGCGTCAGGACAGACAAATGTCGAGGACTGAAGATGACTCAAAACATTGACTTAACTTGGAACTTAGACGAAGGCACTGAAGAAGCCCTGAGCCGCAGCTCACCCTACATATCCTGTGGGCTGGTCGCAGACCATGCCGAATGGCGGCGCAGACTGTGGAGTAGGAACATTGAGGAACATCACTTTGAACGAGGAACAGGGCTTGAAACGAGGAACAGGGCTTGGAATGAGAAACAGGGCTTAGAACAAGGAACAAAGTGATCTAGCTGGACAAGCTTCAGGAGACTGTAACTAGGAACATGACTAGGAACTTGAACTCGGAACTTAAGTTGGAGTTTGAAACTTAGAAATAAGTATGGACTCTGAGGACTTGATCCAGCAAAGACGGACTTGGAATCTTGGAAGCAGGCCTTGTGCTACAAGGCTCCCTACACAGTGTGCCATGAGCTGGTCATGGATCACGATACTGGCACGCCTGCAGGAACTTGGAAATTGGAATGAAGACTTGGACTGACACTCAGGAGACAAAGACTAGAACTCTGAGAACAAGGAACAGAACTCCGAAGACTTAGAAGTCTTGGCCCCAGGACTTGGGCAGCGAAGCGACTTTCACAGCCCACTGTGGGCTGGTCCCAGTCTACGCTCTCGCAGGACTTGGGTGCAGGGCTCCGAGGGCTTGGAGTACTTGGACACAGAAACATAACGAAGATTTTGTAAACTTGGAAGACCAGAACTCAGAAACATGATGAAGACTTGAACTCAGGACCGCAGGCAGTGAAGACAGGAACCAGGAACCGATGAGAGACCAGGAACATGGAACAAGAAGATCATCTTAACAGAAGAATGACCACGGGAGACCTTGAAGGACGAAGTACACCATGGACAACCATGAAGGACCCTGTGAAGGCCAGGAGTGAAGACTGAAGAGCCCTTTTAAAGGCTGGTTTGATGACATCATCAGACGGGGCCACGGAGCGCACACATACACCTAGGGGGAATGCCAGGAGAAGCAGCATGTCGGCAGCATTCAGGCCTCGAAGAGAGCAGCATCGGCAGTGTTCCAGAGCTGCAGGAGGCAAGGCAACAACAGAGTCAGCACTGCATGGGAGCAGCTGCACGGCAGTGCTGGGGACCCCTTCCAGGCTGCACCAAGGTGGCAGGGGCAGTGGCTCCCTGCCACATGGAAGTAGGCATCAGCGACACTCAGGTTATGACTTTATTGCCAGCGTAGGGGGAGGTGAGTGGAGTCACTTGCGGGCCTGTCCAGCGAGCGAGCGCAGCAACAGTATAAGAAAGCTATTCTGCTCCCTTCTCCAACCCCTCCCTCCTTGTTTGTCATAAGTCCTGCCTGGGCAAGATGGAGGTTACTTGAGCATTCCAGATAGTCAAGTGCTGGATAATTAATTAACCAGGATTGTTTATTCCCCTTTGCATGCTGGATAATAGGGCTTTTACTGTACATGAGTGAAGATACAATGAGCTAAATTTTCAAATATTTTCATGGAAGTTTGAAATGCACTTAAGTACCTATTGACATTTAATTGGACATTAACAAATGTTCACACACCTTAAGGACCTTAGATACACACCTAAAACACCTACATTTAGATGGCAGTTTAAATGGCATTCTGGAGGTCTCATTTTCTTTTAATTGTCCAAATGTAATTTTGAAAACATTGGATATCTATAAGTAATACGATTACGGAATCTAATCCTTCATCAAATATTAAAACATCTAAGTAGGAAGATGGTTTGGCTAGGAGTATTTCTATAGCTTATTTTTATTTTTAGCAACAGTTTGCTTGACTATAGGTTTTTAAACCTATAGTTTGCTTGACTATAGGTTTTTAAAGAATTCCCAACAACCTCTGCTATACCCATAGGTGCGGATTTTAAAAGCCCTCCTCGCGTAAATCCGCCCGGATTTACGCGAGCAGGGCCTTGCACGCCGGTGCGCCTATGTTCCATAGGCCTACCGGCGCGCACAGAGCCCCGGGACTCGCGTAAGTCCCGGGGTTTTTCGAGGGGGCGTGTCGGATCTGCGCGGCGTTTTGGGGGCGGGACGCGGCATTTTGGGGGTGGGCCCGGGGGCGTGGTTTCGGCCCGGGGCGGTCCGGGGGCGTGGCCGTGCCCTCCGGAACCGCCCCCAGGTCGCGTCTTGGCGCGCTAGCGGCCCGCTGGCGCGCGGGGATTTACTTCTCCCTCCAGGAGGCGTAAATCCCCCGACAAAGGTAGGGGGGGTCTAGATAGGGCCGGGGGGGTGGGTTAGATAGAGGAAGGGAGGGGAAGGTGAGGGGAGGGCGAAAGCGAGTTCCCTCCGAGGCTGCTCCGATTTCGGAGCGGCCTTGGAGGGAATGGTGGCAGGCTGCGCGGCTCGGCGCGCGCCGGCTACACGACATCGGCAGCCTTGTGCGCGCCGATCCTGGATTTTAGCTGATACGCGCGGCTACGCGCGTATCTACTAAAATCAAGCATACTTTTGTTGGCGCCTGGTGCGCCAACAAAAGTACGCGAAGGCACACTTTCTTAAAATCTACCCCATATGATATAACTGTTTTACATAATGCACTTTTTTTTTCTTTTTGAAGGAATCATATTTCATGATTTAAATCCTAATTAGTGCATAGTATTTTTGGTTTTGTATTATTATTTTAAATCTTGACTCTATGGGTATGACCATAGAAGGAAATCACTGCCCGGACAAAGAACAGGCCAATACAGTAAAGTGCAGCCGCGGTTACCCTGCTTCTAACCCGATTTCTACTCACAATTTGGCCGCGTTAGTCCAACCCGCGATTCACTATCCCCTTTAACCCATCCTTACCGCCTCTTTAAATCAACAGGTAACCCTTTTCGCCCGCAGCATGTATATGAGATGTAAACGATCGGATTAGCTATTCCCTCCCATACAGTAACGCGCGCCCCGATTATCGCTTTTTTAACCTGCAATTTTGCCACATGTTTAACCTGCTAATTTACCGCCTACCCCTACCCCTGTGTTAGTGTGTAGCGTCAGGCAAGCCGAGACGAAATTTCACGGGTCACGGAACAGCCCCAGCCAGCCCCGCTTCACTGCCTGACCCCCTCACTCCCTGGGACAAGACCAAAGTGAATCGGGCAAACTTTCTGCCAGCCCCCGCCCACCTGCCCTGGCCGCGTCCATCTCCCGCACGGACAGCTCTGGAGCAGCCCCAGCCAGCCCCGCTTCACTGCCTGACCCCCTCACTCCCCGGGACAAGACCAAAGTGAATCGGGCAAACTTTCCGCCAGCCCCCGCTCACCTGCCCTGGCCGCGTCCATCTCCCGCACTGACAGCTCCGGAGCAGCCCCAGTCCTCTCTCCCCTCCTCCCGGGGACAGCCGGCGGCGAGAGCGGCTTCAGCAGCCCAGGGCGGATCGGGCGCTCCCCATGGCTCCCAGGATTCCTATTCTCTAAAAGGTAATGAGCGCATGCCGTGATCTCAGACGTCCAGCCGGGCGCTCAGGTCATGGCGTGCGATGTCCGAGGTCACGGCGTGCGCTCATTACCTTTTAGAGAATAGGGAGCCATGGGGAGCGCCTGATCCCCCTGGGCTGCTGAAGCCGCTCTCGCCGCCGGCTGTCCCCGGGAGGACGGGAGAGAGGACTGGGGCTGCTCCGGAGCTGTCAGCGCGGGAGATCGGCACCCATGGACGCGGCCAGGGCAGGTGAGCGGGGGCTGGCGGAAAGTTTGCCCGATTCACTTTGGTCTTGTCCCGGGGAGTTAGGGGGTCAGGCAGTGAAGCGGGGCTGGCTGGGGCTGCTCCGGAGCTGTCAGCGCGGGAGATGGATGCGGCCAGAGCAGGTGAGCGGGGGCTGGCGGAAAGTTTGGGGGGAGTTAGGGGGTCAGTTAGGGGGTCAGTCAGCCCTTCTCCTGTATCCACTTCCTGGTACCTGTCATTTCAAATGTCATTTGAAATGACAGGTACCAGCGCACCCAAGATACTGTATAGGCATACTGTATCGAGCGGTATGTCATCCGAACTGTGCGTGCGGCAAACGCGGGTGCGCCCGGCACTGACACACTCTTTCTACGCGTCCGTACTGTATCGGCCTGTTAGTTGGGTAAATCTGAACATACCCAGATAAATGTATCTGGGTATGTTCAGCAGAACAGTTATCTGGGTATGTTCAGCAGAACAGTTATCTGGGTAAATCCCACTTATATCTTAGAGTAACATTACCCTGATAACTTTTTAGCTTACTGGCTTACTCATTATAGACCATATAAGTTTAGATCTATGTGGGGATTTCACAGTAAATATGGTTTTGCGATAGTGATGTGTTAAGCATGGTGCCCATATTCTCAGCACTCTTAATAGAATCAGATTTTGATCTCATCCAGTGATGTAAAATACATCATATCAGGCCTGATGTCTCATTAGGCTGGCAGATTTCATAGGTGCAACAGGAGTGGCTTAGGTGGAAACTACTAACTGTGTCGAGTGGTAGAGGAAAGGTCATGTTGGGTTCAGCTGTGGAAGACACGTCTCTACCAACCATCAGCTAGTTGAAGCCCTTGTTGCGCTGAACTCGAGCATTAGGCGAGGTAGAAAGAACTAAGAAGGCTAAGTTCCAAATTTATCAAGAGTGACAGAAAATTACACCATACAACATATAATCATGCACTTATCTAAAATGATTCCTGTAGTAATTTCAGCAAAATGTTAGTTGTCGTCTAATTGTGTTGTGAGGTATATATATCTAAGTGCACCAGAACAAATGTTAAAGCATAAGGCAGTGTAGTAATGAGTGGTAAAGGCAGAAAACGTGTTAGTATAGATGCTGGGTTGGATCATTGAGGCTGTTCACAATCAAAGCACCAGTGATGGCTACTGCCATTCATTTTAGTTCTGACTCTTTGCTGGCCTTCTTACTTATAAGAGACTATATTTGTGTTTTATCTTGAATGACATTATGGGAGTGTTTTTGATTTTGCTTGAAGAGGATAATGATTATTTTTGCAAACACTGAAAATTGTGAAGGAATAGAGGTGTTATTGTTCCAGATGGAATGTTTTACTTGTGTTTTTATGTATTGCAAGAGATAAGATAGTAACAAGCTCTTTGATGGTGTTTGCAGGTTGAGAAAGTACATCTTGATTTATACAGAATAGATGGTTTATTGCCTGGTAAGATGAAGACGGATAATATCTTTAGAAACCTGCCATGTAAGTACTTCCTTGGACTTTCCTTAGGTATCCTAGACTATATTTGCATTACACTATAAATACACTATAAATAACTAACAAACAAGCTAATTGCTGATAATAATTTTGCAGTTTATATTATGTGAACATATCAATAATATACATTCATGGACATCATAGACATAATTTTGACATGGCTTGCTGGAGTACTTCTTATTCTTTGAGAGAGGTTTCTTGAAGAATTGGAACCAAGACACAGTACTGCAAGGTTCTGGCCCCAGTTCTCTGTCAAAGGCATACACTCCCTTAAGTAGATAGAGGTCTCCTTCCTCTTCCCCTCCCAACACACATGCACCATTATAAATCCTTCCTTCCTGTTTGAAATTAAATGGAACATTTCAATAATAACTTTTGATATAAAATACCCTTGCCAAATCTGTCCTAGACAGATAAAATATCCTACTTCTTACCAACTTAAGCAAATCTAGACGGTGATTCCTCCAGTCTCTCATTTCATTTTGTTTTGTGGTTTGTTTGGGGCTGGGGTGAGTGATTTGTTCTGTACTAATAGCTTTTTAAACGTCATTTTAGCCACTGATATCAGTAAATATTTGTGCTATAGAATATGCTTTTGTAGGGTTTAACATAAACTTATTTCCCTGTACATGCCCAGATCAGTCCAGACTCCTAGGTTTTGCCTCCCTGCCAGCAGAGAACGTTTTACTGACACTATACATAACCCAGTGTGCCACCTGCAGTCCCTCAGTATTTCTCTCTCTCTCCAGCAGATGGTAGATGTTGTAAAACCTGCAGTCTGGAGAGAAAGAAAAAAGAAAAAGATAAAAGACAAAATTTCTGGATCCTCCCAGGGGGTTGTGAGGTCCTGGAGGGGCCATCCCCCCTGGTTTGAGATGGATGAGTAGGGGGTTGGTGATTCTTCTAATAACTCAGTCCAGAGGTCAGAAGAGTGCACATCTGATGGTCCAGATTCCTCATCCTCCTCGAGATAGCAGTGGAACCTGCTGGCAGTTCTGCACGGCAAGCCCAATGGCGCAAGGAAGCATCCCTTTTCTATGGTTTGTCCTGGGATGGGTTGCTAAAGTTTGGCAAAAGGAGGCGGATATAGCCAGTGGTGTGGCTCTTTTCTGATCTGCCATGCGGCCTGCGCTCCTGGAACCAGAACCTCTGCACCAAAGGAAAATATTGAATTCTATGTATCTTTATTTGTTCTCAGAGAACAAAAAAAACAAAAAAACAGAGAACAAGGAACTAGTTGAAGGAATCTGTTCAGCAGCGGGGTTCCAGGGTGGGGAGCTACCTTAGCAGCTCAGCAATGGGGTTTTTCAGCAGCTTCTCTGCCTGCGGCAGATGGGTGTTGGCTCCAAGACCCTGAGGGACTGTTCCCTGCTTGCCGTTAAGGTGCTGGTGTTGCTTCAGGTACGGGAAGGAACAGCATGTGTGTGCCCCAAAAGCAGCATGGTGGTCGGGTTTGCATCGAGCATGGCTGCACTGATAGAACGAGCCTCACAGATGATGGGGTCTAGCACTGGGGCTTTCCCTGTCAGCTCGGAAACAGTGGCAATTTTCAATTCCCTAGCAGCATCAGCGGGAGAGGCAGGGGAATCCCCTCCTCAACTATCACTGGCAATTTCCTGTCTCAGAGAGGCACTTGCACCAAGGAGGAGACTCTGGTTATGGTAAGAGGTCTTCTGCCGGTTTTAATTTGTTTATGCACAAAGCTTGTTTAGCGGAACAAGCAGCGGGGGATGCTGGCTCTCGGCCCCAGTCTCTATGGATTCTCAGCCAGTCAAGAGGTGATATATGTGTGTGCCTGAAGTCTGAAATCAACACAGAGATTCTGGCTTAGGCCAAGCTGCAAAGGAGTCTGGGTACCTGAAACTCTGGCCATAAGAACCTCAGATTGACCCTAGCTTTGAATAACTCTGGGAGACATCTGGACTGCATTTGGAGCTGTTCCAATATGATGGAAGGTCATGAGATCATAAAGAGCACATGGACGAGGTTACATTCTCATAGGATACCGGTCTCGACTTCAGGGGTCCAGTGTAACTGGAGTGTTCTAATTCCCCCTGAGAATGAAAGACTGACAGGACAAAGAACTAACAGAAGATTGACAGTAAGCGGCAGACACGTGGGTCTCAAGGTGGTAGGAGGGAACAGGGTACTTAGATTTTAGTTTGTCTTATTTGGAAACAAGACATATGGTACGTGATACTCCCATTCATGGATTCCTATTAGGGATTATTGTATGTTTTACCTATAAAAAGCCAGCACTCACTGACATACGGGGAGACACACAGGAGGAGCTCTGAAAAGATAGAGCTGCTATTCTGTTGTCTACCAAGGGTACCAGGATTGCTTTTTATATGCAATAATAAACTTAAATTTGTTTCTGCTAAATTTGGTGTGGGACCTTTGTGTGTATGGGGCTGTGGCGTTAAGCTGATTTTAAAGCTCAACAGAGGCTTGAGCTGTTGAGAAACTCTTCAGGCCTTTGATGATTTTTGGTGCTGGATGTTGAATGGATCCAGGCCTAAAAATACTGAAGGTGCAGGCGGGCTTTGGTAGGCCACGGCAGCAATTCTTTTCCCGCGTGCATGTTGCGTTCATGCCTGTTCTCGCCCTCGCTCCACCCTCTCTACCTTTTTGGCGACTCCCTTCGGGTCTGATGGACAGATGCTGCCACGGCTTCTCCTTGCCTCTTCACCCCAGAATCCCCGGACTGTCTTGACGCTGCGGATCCACCATGTTCCTGATGACGTAAGGGCGCGCGCTCCAGACTTTGTACCAGCAAGGGCGCGAACCTCGGGGGTGACCCCCCGTAGTGACGTTATCCGCTTCCAACTTAAAAGGTCTTTGCTTGCAACTACGAATCGAGTTAGCAAGGGGAAATCTTTCTCCGCTGCTCTGCCTCTACAAACTTACCTAGGGGTACCTGCTCCTCGGGGGCCCTGCTCTCTCTTCTTGATTTCAGATTGCTAAGATGGGATCCGGTACTCGCTCCTCGAGGGCCTATGTCCCTGAATGCTCAGAAGACTCCTCACTGCCTGGAAGCGATTGCAGACGTGAATACTGTGAGTTCTATTGCAGATAGGAATCTGTACTCGCTCCACGAGGGCCTATGTTCCTAATCTCTGAAGACTCCTTTCTGTCTAAGATGTTATCGCAGGAGATGTTATCGCAGGAGATGTTATCGCAGGAGATGTTATCGCAGGAGATCGTGAATTATTATTGCAGATTGCAGATAGGAACCGGTACTCACTCCACGAGGGCCCATGTTCCTAAAACCCTTTACAGACTCGCTTCTATCTCAAAAGCTATCACATATCTCTATCTTATGTATTACTATTACAAATTGCAGATAGGAACCGATACTCGCTCCACGAGGGCCTATGTTCCTAAATCCCTCCAAGACTCTGTTCTATTCCAGAAGCCATCCCATACACAGCTATTATTTATTTATTTTATTTAACAGTTTTTTATACCGACCTTCATAGTAGATAACCATATCAGATCGGTTTACATTTTAACAAGGGTAAACTGATGTAACAATTCTGGTAAACAATGGATAACAAAGGAAAAGGAATAAGTCAAAGTTACAATCAACAAGGAATGGAAACTTGGGAGCTTAAAACAAGCTGGAAGGAAGATAAAAGCAAAAGCAGGTAGAATAAATATAAGCAGGTAGCATAAATATAAGCAGGTATTTCAGACTGCCTATAGGAACCAGTACTCACCTACGGCTCCTGTTCCTGAATATACTGAAGACTCTGTTGCATAAGAGGCCATTACAGATATCAACAATTGTGAGTGTATCATTTACTACTGGTTATGTATACAGCATACCCTGTCTACTCACTACCTATAGTCTCTCTCTACAGCTCAGCAACCCAGAGATCGTAGTTCCAGTATCTGAGGGACTTCAGCCCTGCCGGGCACATCAGCTCACTACTGCCACCTCTGGTGGTTCAATTTCCAGTCTAATAAAGAACTATCTGTGTTTGTCTCATACTCCAGCCTAGCCAGTGGTCCCTCTCAGGATCTCCTCCTGGTGGTGCTGTCATCTGCCATCGGCCCAGGGATTCACCATTTCTACTAAGTGTCTATTTTCTTACACTACTAGAGCGGTATCGTACTGACTGCCACTCTGTGGGAGCCATCCCACATTAGACCGCTACAACACCTACGGAATATTACATATCGCTAGCTCCTCTTCTTAGGGAAACATCATTCAACAGAAGACTAACTCTGCCTCCCTGGCAGTTACATCACTAACAGATTGCTATCCTTTCTTCTCAAGGAGTGATCTACAGCAGATTGCTAATGTCTTCCCTCTGAAGGAGCTAAGCCTTACATATTGCTAACTTCTCCCTCCTGGCGGGGTGAGCGCTAACAGAATCTATTCCTCCTGGCGGGGTTATCCATGATAGATGATAGCTCCTTCTTCTACAGGAGTATTCAGCTGCCAGATCGATACCAGAGTGCCAACTCCTCCCCTCTGGGGAGCAGATCCATAACAGATTGCTAACTCCGCCCTCCTGGTGGGGTGATTTATAACAGTGCATAGTTGTATGCGCGCGTTCTTGCTGCGTGGTAGTTGCATGTGCAGGAACCTGTGCGCATAAGGCCACAGCCTAGATTTGAGCACGTACATCTGCAGCCTAGACTAGATCATGTATATGTGCGGGTACTTGTGCGCATAAGATTGCAACCTAAATTTGAGGGCATATTTGCACAGTACGACCATAGAGTATACAAGTATGTATTTGTGCATGTATTTGTGCGCGTACGACTACGACCTATTCATGGGCTCGTATTTGCGTGCATCCTGGAGGGGTGTGCATTGCGCCCGGGTGGTATTGGTGTGCGTGCAGGAGGCTGCCTAGAGCCGAGGTTCAGGAGAGCTAGGCGCCAAGGACAAACAGGCCTAAGTGCCTTGCTATCTGTGAGGCTTGCCGTCTGTTAGCAATTCAGCCTCACTCTCTCTCTGTTTGTGTCAGTGCTATTTAGATGCCAAAGCAATTTGACTACTACAGCTTTTGCCCATGTTGGGACATCTCCTCCGCCTATGGTATCTCTGGATAGGAGTGGAATGGGAGGCGAGGCTACGGTCAGTTCTCCTCCCTTGTTCCCAATGGCAGAAGCTTCCCTGAGAAAGAACAGTTAGAAAGAGCAAGGTTGGGCCTATGGGCTCCAATATAGATCCATCCTCCTCCTCCTAGGTGGAATGATTCCAGGACCTGTAGACCTTTCTGCAGGGGTGCTCAGTGAAGGTAAAGCAACCTACTATGTAGGGATCATGTGCTTGGGCCTCCCATTTGTCAGTCACAGTGGGCATATGTCACAGGGAGGCTGTCCCTGGTAATCTTCAAGAGGATGTGGCTCATGAGACATTGGAGGATTCCAATGGGGAATTGGCTTTCTTACCTCTAGAAGACGGAGAAATTACAGATGAATCAGAGCCACTTTGGACTCTGCAAAGGTTTTTTCCTTTTTCACAGAGATGTCTTGTTGAGCTTGTTGGCTCAGACCTTGAACATGCTCAGCGTGGCCCAGGTCAGTTGGCTCAGACCCTGAACACACTCAGTGTAGGCAGAGGTTAATTTTCACTTAGCGTCCTGTTTCTTTCCTCCCCTGTATCCAATTTAAAAGATATTGGATTTAAAGAAGGTAAATGTAGCTCTCAAGGTCTCCCGTTTCCGCATGGAAATTCTGAGGTCCAAACTCTAAGGTCCATCAGATGACAGTGGTCTACATCAACTGTCAAGGCAGAACCAAGAATCAGGCAGTGGCCCGAGAGGCCCGGAAGTTGATTCTCTGGGCAGAGCAGCATTTGGAGCGGCTTTCAGTATCTCATATTGTCAGAGTAAACAACATTCAGGCAGATTTTCTCAGATGGAGAAAGTTAGACCCGGGGAATGGGAGCTGTCAGAGGCAGCGATGTATCTCATTCACAGAGGCTGGGGGTATCCTGACCAAAGAGAGCACAAAGACATTGCGTTCTACTGCCACTGAACAGAACCATGGTACAGAAGGAATCTGAGCTCTGGTGCTGCTGAGGACTCAAGGGATTCTTCTTTGTCTTTCCTCTGTGGCCTCTAGTGGACAAGGGATTATGGCAAATAGAGTAACATCAGAGCAATGTGATCCTGGTAGCTCTAGAGTGGCCACATTGCCCATGCTTCCCAGATCTGACCAACATGGCCATAGACAGGTCTCTGAGGTTCGACTCTTTTCTACCAGGGCCCAATATTTTTGGATCAGGCTGTTCATTTCTGTCTCGTGCCTTTGCTTCTGAGAGGAGACCACCGAGATGGAGGGGATATTCTGAAGCGGTTATTTCCACCTTATTGTAGGTTAGGCAGCCTTCTACAACCTTGAAGTATGTGCAAATTTGGAGGATCTTCGAGTCCTGGTCTTCTGTTGATGGAGTGCAGCCTCAGCCTGTTCAGGCTATGGTGTTGCATATTTTGTTTTTTCTACAGAAAGGTTCTGGTCAAGGGACTGTCCTTTAAATCTCTGAGATTCCAGGTAGTGACATTGGGTTGTCTTTGAAGTAAGGTGCAAGGATATCCTCTGTCCGCACATCCAGATGTTAATCAGTTCCTTCAGGTGGCTAAGAACTTGTGTCCTCAGGTATGGAACCTTTGTCAGTCTTGGAATCTAAATCTAGACCTTAGAGGATTGTGTGAGGCTTGGTTTGAACATTGAAGAGAGCTATGGTTAAGGACTTGACTCTTAAAGTGGTTTTCTTGATGGCTGTTTGTTCAGCCAGGAGAATTTTGACACTGCACACACTGTCGTGTTGAAATCCCTTCCTACAGATGTCAGATATGAGGGTATCTTTATGCATGGTGCCTTCTTTTCTGCCTGAGGTAGTCTTGGTGTTCCATCTTAGTTAGACAGTGGAGCCTTCAGCTTTTCCGGATTTGGATTCCTCTATGCCTCACATGGAGGAGCTTAGGCTCTTAGATGGGAGTCACGCATTATCAAGGTATCTAAAGGTCACTTGTGATTTCCGTAGATCGAATCACCTCTTTGTACTGTTGAATGGCCCAAAGAAGGGAAGTAAGGAGTCTAAGGCTACAGTTGTGTGGAGGCTGAAGGAAGCGATTGAGTCAACTTACATTTCTAAAGGGCACCTGCTGCCAGGTGATTTAGGGGCACACTCGATACATCCTCAGGTGACTTCCTGGGCTGAGTCACAACAGGCATCTCCGCTTGAAAGTTGCTGGGTGGCTACTGGGAAGTCGTTGCACACTTTTTCTAGGCATTATCCCTTGAATGTTGGGGTTCCGGCTTCCATGTGCCTTGGTGACAGTGTTCTACGAGTGAAACTCTCCAGGTCTCGCCCCAGTTTAGGGGGGCTTAGGTACATCCCAGAAGTCTGGACTGATTTGAGTATGTACAGGGAAAGGATAATTGGTTCTTACCTGCCAATTTTTGTTCTTGTAGTACTACAGATTGGTCCAGACTGGGGGGGGGGGGGGGGAGAGAGAGAGAGAGAGAGAGAGAGTCCACCACTCGTACAGTTGCTATGTATGTAGTGCGGAGTTGTTGGAGGTTTTCAATGCTGATCGTTTATGTTAAATTTTGGAAACAAGTTTTCCATTGTCTTTTTGGGCAACTTCACCTTCTTCCAGCTTGTTGGAGGGGAAGGAATTTGCTTAGAAGTTTGCTTAGAAATTAATGGTTGTTGCTGTCATCTTGGCTTGGATACAGATCAATACTGAGGTACTGCAGGTGACACACTGGGTTAAGTACAGTATCAATGGAACTTTCTCTGTCTCCATTTGCTGGCAGGGAGGCAAAACCCAGGAGTCTGGACTGATCTGTGGTATTACAGGAATGAAAATTAACAAGTAAGAACCAATTTTCAATGTCTTTATGTCAATTATTGCACATATTTATGAAATTGTTTTGTCTAGATAATTAAATTACATTTTAAACAATACATAATAATAAGGTCTATAGTGAGCATGAATTTCTCTTTTATAGGTGAGGCAGTAAGAACTCCATGTCCACCCCAGAATCTAGCAGACTCCGTTATTGCACAAAAATCTGAGAGTCAAGAAACTACCCATCTTGTAAAGGTATGCAATAATTCAAGGGGGTCAATTTTAAAAGAGTTGCTTGTGCAAAAATGCCCATATATGCACATATGTGGGCAACGCTTGAGCAATGCAGATTTTGAAAGCCACTAATTACTTGCATATATGCGCATGCACAAGCTAAAAAAAAAGGGGGGCAAAAAAGGGGCAGGACATGGGCGTTCCGGGGAGAGCCAACAGTTATGCACATAAATCTATACTTAAAAACCAGAGGCTGCAGCGCGCAGTGGCTTATTAGCCGCATACATTTACTGCTACTCCTAAAGAGGAGCAAGCATGCAGAAATCACATTATAGGGCTTACATGTCAGGGTTAGGGGTCTGGGTCAATGGGGGAGTGCAGGATGAAGAACTAGAGAAGTTTGGATGACCTTGAGATTAACTGAGCAAACCGGTGGATTAACTGGAAAAGCTAGGAATGTTTTAAAATCTGCTTACCTTCGCACATTAAAGCTAAAAATGTCTTAAGGAAGATACGTGTTGCTCACCTCCTTTTTTCCTGCTTCAGTAATTCTCGGACAGTTGGCGACCTCTGCCTCTGCATGCCGCTCTTCTCAGCATTTCTGGGATGGCGTGGGCAAGCCCGTCCGCCATCTTGAATCGGGGATTACCTAAGGCATACGCGCCAGGGCCCATCTTATACACGTCATGGTGGGAACTTTGGGTGCGTCCCCTCCGCATGACGACATCTGCCTGCGTGTATTTGAGCCAGCCGGTCTGAGCTACCTATGAGTTAGCAAGGACTTCCTTCCTACCGAATTCCACTCCTTCGGAGATGCTTTGCTTCACTACGCTGAACTCGTTCCTGACCAGAGACTCGAACGCTTTAGGTACCTGCTCCTCGGGGGCCTTGTCACATTCCGGCTATCTGCTCCTCGAGGGCCTTCCTGCCTGGAATCTCTCTACTGCTACTCTGGGCTCTGTCTGGTTCAGCCTTGTGACTTTGCTACCTTCTGCTGACGGAGCCTTCAGTGTACTCCGTGCCTCGGGCCACTACCATGCTCGCCTCAGCAACCTTCCGTGTACACTTCAGAGTGAGAACCATCAAGCTATTCAGCTCTACTGACCTCCTGCTTGACAGCAACCTTCTTCTAAGATTATCGGCGTACCCCACGCTGCGGGCTACTACCGGATCATTACTGAGAAGTTCCATCAAGGGAGGAATTCCCCAGCGTACCCCACTCCGCGGACCACTACCGGGGATATCATCGTTGAACTACCCATTCCTCTGGACTGTGTTTCTCTCTGCCCACTTGGTGGGTTTCTCATTTCCAGTATAATAAAGTCTCTTGTTATTGTGTCTCTCTCAGCTGAAGCCACACCCATTGTGGTGAGTCCCCACAGGGCTCCCCCCGTGGGTGGAGTCAGCTCTCACCCCGATCCAGAGTTCACAAATTTACCAGAATATAACAGATTGCTAACTCCATGGACTCGGCCCAGGTCTCAGCCCTTTAGGCCATTCCTGACCTGGCCCAAGGTATTACTGAACAAGAGAGGACTTTAGAGACTTTGGCTAATGCATTTAATCAGTTGAATTCACGACTGAACATTCCAACTACGTCTGACAAAGATGCCTCATCATCTATGGTTTCAGGACGAACTGCAGTACCACTACCAGCCCCTACTCGTTTCTCAGGAGATTCCCTGTTATGTAGAGGCTTCCTCAATCAGTGCTGTATGCAATTTTCATTAAAACCAACTTACTTTCCTACTGCGGTATCCAAGACTATGTATATCCTGTCTCTTTTAGACAGAAAAGCCCTGGCTTGGGCTTCACCTCTCTGGGAATGCAGTGACTCGATCCTTAGCGACTTGCCAGGTTTTCTACCTCTCTTTAAGTCAGTATTTGACAACCCTGCATGCAAGACAGTCGCTGTATCCACTCTGTTACATCTCCAAGGAGCCAAGCCACTTCCAAACTATGTGATTGAATTTAAGAACCTAACTTCAGAGCTTCTCTGGGATCTAGAGTGTCTACGGGTGATTTTCCTTGAGGGCCTTAACTCCCGTATCAAGGATGAATTGGAAGCACGTGAATTACCTGACACCCTGGACTCACTTATTGACCTTGCTGGGAGAATTGATCATCACCTACGGGAATGATCACAAGAGGTTAAGATACCTAAGAGACATCTCTCAGTGACTATGCATCCACGGGCCGTACCTGCAGCTCATACCCAGCCTACACTGATCCCTGAAGAAGATGAACCTATGCAATTAGGCCGCAGCCATCTAACCGCCAAGGAGAAGCGCTACTGTAAGAGAATGGGTCTCTGTATGTACCGCGGTCAACCAGGTCATGCGGTTCAATCATGCCCCATCTGTCCGGGAAACATGCAGACCTGGAGACCTGGAGGACTCTTCCTAGGTCTTACTACACCATCTCCTCCACTGACACTCCCAGTCTCGATCATTTCCGGGACCCTTGAATTCCAGACTCTAGCAATTGTCGATTCCGGAGCCGGTGGCAATTTTATACTCAAAAGGCTGGTAGAACATCTATGGATTCCTACCATTCCAACACTCACTCCGCTGCTTCTCTCTTCTATACATGGCGAACCATTACCAGGAGAGGTATCCCTCACCACTCAGCCAATTTGCCTGTGTACGGGTGCCCTTCATACTGAGACCATTTCATTTTTGGTTCTTGACAAGGCCATTCACCCTGTAGTTCTTGGCCTCCCATGGCTGCAAAATCATACTCCCCAATTTGACTGGAGCACCATGGAACTTTAGCAATGGGGTACAGCTTGTCACAACAAGTGCCTGAAGAGTGTAACACCTATACCCTGCATGTCTACCACCGCTTCTCTCCCAGGTCTGCTGCCACAATATGCGTCCTTTCACGATGTCTTTTCAAAGAAGGCAACTGATGTATTACCGCCACACCGGTCTTTCGACTGTGTGATTAATCTACAACCAGGTTCGGAGCCTCCTAGAGGAAGGATATACCCACTTTCTCTATCAGAGACTGAGGCCATGTCAGCCTATATCCAAGAAAACTTGCAAAAGTATTCATCCGATCTTCCAAGTCAACTGCTGGCGCAGGATTCTTTTTTGTCGGCAAGAAGGATGGAGCCCTTCGCCCATGTATAGACTACAGAGGACTTAACGAAATCACCATCAAAGATTGTTATCCCCTACCTCTGATCTCAAAGTTATTCGACAGACTCCAGGGAGCCAACATTTTTACAAAATTGGACCTAAAAGGGGCATATAATCTGGTTCGCATTCGTCAAGGGGACAAGTGGAAACCAGCCTTTAATACCTGAGATGGCCATTTGGAGTATATGGTCATGCCTTTTGGCCTATGTAATGCTCCGGCCATATTCCAAAATATGATGAATGAGATTCTGCGAGATATGCTGTATCAATGAGTGGTTGTATATTTAGACGACATACTAATTTTTTCCCAAGATCAGCAAAGCCATCAAGTGGATGTCGACAGAGTACTGCAGAGACTACGGGATAACCGTCTCTACGCTAAACTTGAAAAATGTGCCTTCCATCAAGAGTCTGTTCCCTTTTTGGGTTACATGGTGTCCAGCAGAGGGTTCCAGATGGTCCCACAAAAAACCAAAAGCATACAGGACTGGCCTCTACCCACTGGCCTTAAAGCACTCCGCCGCTTCCTCGGCTTCACCAATTATTATCGCACATTTATTCCACAGTACTCCACCTTGACGGCACCACTCACTGCCATGACTAAGAAAGGGGCCAACCCTTCACAGTGGTCGCCTGAAGCAGTTGCTGCCTTTCAGACCCTCAAAGAAGCCTTCCTTAAAAAACCCTGCCTTCGCCACCCGGACCCTCAATGACCGTTTATTGTCGAGGTTGATGCCTCCGATGTCGGAGTAGGAGCCGTGCTCAGCCAGAACAGCGATACTCAGACACTGCACCCTTGCTCTTTTTTTTCCCAGCGTTTTGTTCCAGCCGAGAGGAATTATGGTATAGGAGATAAAGAGCTGTTGGCTATTAAGCTAGCATTTGAAGAGTGGTGCCTGTGGCTTGAGGGGGCACAACATCAGATAACTGTATATGTAACCGTCTTAATTAAGTCAGGAAAGAGGTCCAGACAACTGATCCGTAAAGATAGACTTTTATTGCCAGCAAGATGCAGCTAAGACAAAGGCTTAGAACAAACTGCATGCCACTCCCCTTCAGGAGTGGGCTTTTATACATTCTTTCAAGTAGGTGTAGCTTACAATCAGACCACTACACACATCATTTAACAGACATGATATGATCGACATTTTATAGCAGCAATCGTATTAATACAATACAAAATATTATTACAAAATGGTAGTGCGTTTCACTGAATGTCAGTATGTAAGTGCGTAGTGCATTCCATTGCGTATCAAATGTTAGTACATTTAAAATGGCTGTGCGTTTCAATGCGTTTCACTGCTGGCGTTGTTAATCAGAGATTTTCAGTTTTTCTCATTCAACGATTGTTCATAGGAATCTGAGCTCCTACATTCCCCCCTTTGATACTTCAACTTCTTTAGAAGGCGCAAGTATCATCTTATGAGGTAGCTGAAAAGACAAACAATAATTAGTATCATAATTATTTTATGCGGACCCTAATACTCTGTTAGGTTGTTGGTTACTTCACTGGGGTTGAGACGAGGGGTCCCTAGAGGAGCACCCCCCCCCTTTGTATCCGGACTTAACCCTAACGAGAATGGTGGTCCTGGTAAACTGTTAATTCTAAGGATTAGTAGTTACTCTGGTTAAAAGATTCTTCATCTTCTGAATCTGAGGGGAGTGTTGAAATTGAAGTGTATTGATTCATCATCATAATTTGGGCTGCTGCTCTTCGATCAGCTATAGTTTCCATCATTGTACGCAAGTACCTAAGTAAAAGAGGAAGACATAAAGGTATTATAATACAAGAAATTAAACAGAGAATTACAGGAATGAATAGTTCCTTGAATCCTGGGATGGATGAGATCCAGTTAGGCATTGATGAAGTCCAATCAAGGGCTCCAGACCAGGTTTGTACAGGAACATGAGCTAGTCACACCATGCGATCAGTAATTTCTTCAATAACTTGACTTTTATCATCAATCTGTAAACAACAATTAGAGAGATTAAATTTTCCACATACTCCGCCTTCCTGAGCTAGAAGATAATCTAGTGCTAATCGATTTTGATACACAGCAGTAATGAGTTTCGTGTTTTGTTTGGCCAAAATATTAAAGGCCATTGCTGAATCATTGGTAAGAAGTTCAAGTACTGCTTGAAGTCTGATGATACGATTTAACATGTAGATGGGTGTTCTATATCCATATGAACCATCTTCAGCCCATGTTGCTGGTCCATAATATTGTACGATGCGTTCTGGTGGCCAATCTTTGTCAGTCCAATCACCAATTGGAACTTTAGTATTTCTTCGTCGTTTACTTGGTTTCATTGATATATATATTGGAATACCTAATGTTTCACCTACTGTAAGTGGTAAAAGAAAGAAGCTAGGGCGTATTGATGCTATAAAACAGGTTCCATACCACCTTGAAGGTAATTGTTCATATGCTTTTCGTCCACATACAAAGTAATATCCATCAGGGGCTATAAATTGTGTTGATGATTTTCTAGCTGCTTCCCATGTAGCATTTAAGATTGGTTCAGTCCAAAATGATGTAGGTATGGTAGAATTCTCAGTATGCCACCATTTATAATTGTTTGCTGAAATTGTAAGGACTCCTGTACACGGTGAATTGCCAATTGATATAGTATAAGTATTGGAGTATTCACGAGATAAACATTGTCTTCCAATAACATCAGTCTGAAGGGCACATTCATAAGGTTTGTTCTTTCGATTGTATGTTATGGTAGAATTCAAAGCATCCCAGTCAGATTAGAAGATTTCTTTAGCTTCCCAAGGCCATTGTTCACCTATATTTGTACCTCCACATACAAAACAATTCTTCACTCCTAGAGAAAGGGCTATATTTTCAGCCAAGTTTATGAACATGTTCTTTGCTTGATGAGAAGTAGTATGTTTCTTAAGCATTTCATTGAGGTGAGATACTTCATCAAAGAATGACTGATATCCAACTATTGTAGTTTGATGTGTAATAGGGTGTTTTTCTCTTCGTTGTGTGATTGTGATGTAAGTTTTAGGATCTTCTCCTGTTCCATCGATTCCAAATCCCCATGTTGCTTGCCAAGAGGATCCTTCAGTCCTAATAATCCAGTCAAGGAAGATAATGTTACCAGTTCCTCTTTTCAATCTACCCAATCCTGTACAACCTGAATATCCTCCTCCTGTGTAGTCACATACTAATTTCCATCCAGTTAGTTGGATATTTCCAGCACATGGCAACCAATTAGTAGGATTATGCCCTCGATCATATGGGCAAAGATATTTATGGTTAAACACATATTCTGCTTTCCAAGAAGTTGATCCACACTTAACAGGCTTGGGATGTTTATCAATTGCTTCACAAGAATCAAAGGTAAGTGTGGCAATGGAAGGTCCTCCTATCATGACTTTTGTAGAATTAATATAGTATAGTATTCCTTCACCACTTGGCGTATTGTGAGAATTAGGGTATTTTGGAAGTCCTGCTGCGATTGTGACGTTATAATATCTAGGAGTTGGAGAATGGCAAATGATTTTGTTGTTTGAAGTACATCGATGAAAAGATTGATATCCTTGAGTAGTATTTAGAGAACAAGCAGGTTTCGATATACAGGATGGTGGAGGATGTGATTGATGTATTATCGTAGAAATAAGTTGAAATCCATCTTGAGTTGAAGTGCGTACTTGTTTGATACATTCAGAACAATTTTGACTTAATGGAGAGTTGAAAGATCCTGTTATTGAACACATAATTATTATTAGGTAGAGATGTGAATCGTATGATCGATCGTCTTAACGATCGATTTCGGCTGGGAGGGGGAGGGAATCGGATTGTCGCAGTTTGGGTTTTTTAAATATCGTGTAAATCGTGTAAATCGAAAACCGGCACACTAAAACATCCCTAAAACCCACCCCAACCCTTTAAAATAAATTCCCCACCCTCCCGAACCCCCCCAAAATGCCTTAAATTACCTGGGGTCCAGTGGGGGGGGAGGGGAAGGGGGAGGGCGGGAAAACCGGCACACTAAACAACCCTAAAACCCACCCCGACCCTTTAAAATAAATCCCCACCCTCCCGAACCCCCCCAAAATGCCTTAAATTACCTGGGGTCCAGAGGAAGGGTCCCGGTGTGATCTTTTACTCTCGGACCTCCGGTGCATTGTAGAAATGGCGCTGGCACTACCTTTGACCTGTCATACGACAGGACAAAGGTAGCGCCGACGCCATTTTGTTTTTTTGTCCCCCGACGGCTGGAGCGTAGGAGATCACTCCCGGACCCCCGCTGGACCCCCAGGGACTTTTGGCCAGCTTGGGGGGGGCCCTCCTGACCCCCACAAGACTTGCCAAAAGTCCAGCGGGGGTCCGGGAACGACTTCCTGCACGCGAATCGTTTTTCCGTACGGAAAAATGGCCGGCGCCATTTTCCCCCTACCTTAGCTGCGATGTTCCTGCGCCGCGGGAGCCCCGGGGGAGGGCTCCGATCCTGGCCGTTGCCCCCGCACGGCCTCCCGAGCTGCCCGCTGCAGGGGAAGCCGTCCTGCTCCCCCCTCGCGGCATCCAGCGGCGTCTCTCCTCCGAGGGACAAAATCAAAGATGGCCGCCGCCATCTTTAGGCTCGAGGCCGCGCCTTCTCATTAGCCTTAAAGGGACATGATCCCTTTAACCAGGCTCAGCTGTTCCCTATGAGCTGGAGCAAAGGAAGTATAAAGGGAGACTTCCTCTGCTCATCCTCGACTTGGCAACGTCCCCTAGCGCTGTCTAGTCTGCTTGCTTCGGTGAGTCTTCAAGCTTTGGATCCCGTTCCTGTTCTGTCTTGGTGTTCCTGGTTCCTGACTTCGGATTGGCTTCGGTGATTCTCTGGTTCCTGACTTCGGATTGGCTTCGGTGATTCTCTGGTTCCTGACTTCAGATTGGCAAGCGGTGATTCTCTGGTACATAATTTCGGACTGGTGAGTGACGACCCTCTGGCACTTGACCTAGGACTCCCTCAAGACTCCGTCTCCAAGGGCCCACCTAAGTCCCAGTGGCCCGGGTCCCTACGGGCTCCTCCTGGGGGGACCACGGGCTTCCAGGGCGAAGCTCCAGTTGGCCTTTGCACCGTTACCCTGACCTCCCTAGGTCCACCTAAGTCCCAGCGGTCAGGTCCCTATGGGGGCTCCTCCCGGGGGGACCGCAGACCACCAGTGGTGAAGACAAAGCACCTCATCTCGTCTCTTCATCGCCTCCATGTTCGCCTCAGTCTCCAGTGCCAAGGGTCAGCTGGTCCTGCCTCCTGTTCTGCCTCGCCACCCGACAAGAGAGCCTACGGACCCTCCGAAAGGTATACCATCCTCTCGTCGGCCAAGGGTCCACAAGCCTGAGCATAACACCATGCTACTTTATTGATTATCTGTTCATCTGAAGCAGGGAAAAACTTGATCTTGTGTTTGTTATTTGCTAATAGACAGTTCCTATTTATGGGTAATAAGGTTTGGGTTTTCCCTGATGTCTGTAAACACTCAGGTGCAAAGGAAGGCTTTCCTGTAGCTTTGAGATGCTGTGACTGAAATAAGGGCTACTTTTCCTTTAAGATATCCAGCTAAATGTATAATCCAAATCTCTGGAAGTTCTCATATTTATTTTGAGCCCTGTCAGTTGAAACAGGTCCTCACAGGTTTCTACTCCGGCCCCTTAGCCTGGGAATAACAATATTCTAGATATTAGCTTACAAACTATATATTAATTTGTTCTTTATTCTTATTTTCTCTGTCTCCTTCTTCCCTCCTCCTATTTTTGTGGACTATAAGTTTAGGGCTTTTGCTGTTTTGTGTCTGCCTTTGTCTCTTAATTTTATCTTGTATATTCTATGTCAAGTGGCCCTTATTTTTTCTGTAAAGCAATTATGTAAATGTATTGAAATGATAAAAAGTTAAAAAAAAAATAGTGTATATAGCTAAAACATGAAGACATTTATTTTATTTATTTTATTTATTTGCTTTTATATACCGACATTCGTTGGGGTACATCACATCGGTTCACATTATAACAGGATAATAGCATGACGGAAGTCGTACCATTTTTACATTGTAACATTAAAACATGCGTAGGATAAGTTTAACAATGAAACATAGGTTAACAGTTTAACAATGAAACATAGGTTAACAGTTTAACAGTGAAACATAGTGGAATGTAGGGACAGTATATGTACATAGTAACAGTTGAGGAGAACTTTATACGTGGTGGTTTGTTTTTTGTTTTTTTTATATGTCTTATTTATTATATAAGGTGAGGCTTTCTTGTGGGGTAAGGGAGGACAGAGGAGAGGGTGGGAGGGGAGGAGGAGTTAGGTCGCTAGTTGGTAGGCTTTCTGGAACAGCCATGTTTTCAGATGTTTTTTGAATGTTTGGAGAGAGGGTTCCAGTCTGAGGTGGGGGGGTAGCTGGTTCCAGAGGGTAGGACCGGCTACAGAGAAGGAGCGTTGTCTAGTGGAAGACAGGTGGGCAAGTTTTGTGTGTGGAATGACCAGGAGGCCTGTGTTTTGGGAGCGTAGGCATTTCTGGCTTTGATGAAGTTGGGGAGGGTTTTTGGACCATTTGGTTTTATGGTTGTTGATGGTTTTGTGTAATACAGTGAGTGTTTTGTATTGAGATCTGTGTGAGATGGGGAGCCAGTGTAAGGCTTTTAGAGTAGGGGTGATGTGGGAGGATCGGTTGGAGTTTGTGAGGGATCTGGCTGCAGCGTTTTGGAGTAGTTGAAGTGGTTTAGTGGTCGAGGTGGGTAGACCGAGGAGGAGGGATTTGCAGTAGTCAAGCTTCGATAGTATGAGGGATTGGAGAACTGTGCGGTAGTCGTGGTGGAAAAGAAGTGGTTTGAGCTTCTTGAGGATTTTTAGTTTGTAGAAACCTTGTTTGATTGTGTGGTTGATGTGTTTCTTCAAGTTGAGGGATGAGTCAAGGTGGAAGCCTAGGTCTCTGATCTCGTTGGAAAGAGTGGAGGGTGGCTGGTTGGGGGGGCTGTCATTGCTGGAGTTGGAGGTGTTTTTGTTTGAGAAGAGGAGGATTTCGGTTTTTTTGTGGTTGAGGGTGAGTGATATCTGTGTGAGATTTGATATTTGTAAGGAGAGCGAGGTCCAGAGGGAGATGGTGTTAGTTATGCTTTCTTTGACGGGGAGGAGAATCTGGACGTCGTCAGCATAGATGAAGTAGGTGAGGTCCAGACTGGAGAGGAGTTTACAGAGAGGGAGCATGTATATGTTGAATAGGGTGGATGATAGGGAGGAACCTTGAGGGACTCCGTGGGGGAGTGGAAATTGTTCGGATTCACTGTTGTTGAATTGAACTTTGAAGGATCTGTTGGATAAGTAAGATCGAAACCAGTTGAGGGTTGTTTCGGTGAGGCCAATCTCCATCAGGCGGGTCATGAGTATGTTATGATTTACGGTATCGAAGGCAGCAGAGATGTCCAGTAAGATGAATAGGAAGGATTGGCCGGCATCAAATCCTCTTAAGACAGTGTCAGTGAGGGATAGATGGAGTGTCTCGGTGCTGAGGGATTTTCTGAAGCCGTGTTGGGTAGGGTAGAGGATGTCATGAGTTTCAAGGTGTTCGGAGAGTTGGAGATTGACATGTTTCTCTAAGATCTTGGATAAGAATGAGAGATTCGAGATAGGTCTGTAGTTGGAGGGGTCGGAGGGGTCAAGATGTGGTTTTTTGAGGATGGGTTTGATGATGGCGCATTTCAGGGCTTCTGGGACGAGGCCCTGCTCAAGTGAGGTATTTAATATGTCCGCAATGGGTTTGGCGATGGTGTCGGGGATGAGCTTGAGTGACTTGACTGGGATGGAGTCGATGGGGTGTCGGGCTGGGTTGATTTTCTGGATGGTCTTTTTTACTTCAGTAGATGCGATGAGGTCAAAGTTGGACCAGGTAGATGGAGCTTCGTTGTTCGGAATATCTAGATATTTTTACCGTCATATCTAGATATGACGGTAAAATTAGGGTTAACGGTGAGACAGATATTTTCTGCTTGATATAAGCAAAAAGAAAACAGGGAAATACCTGCAGACATGCTGTAAGGGAACTGTACATGCAAACTGGAAAGCTACTTCCATTGAAGCTAGTGTGGGTGAGCTTGGCAGGTAGCCAATCTGATAAGCTAGTTGCTTTGAATACATCTCAAAGGAAAGAATAGCATATAATGACAAGAAAGGCAAAATACATTGGATCCTGTTTATTCCAGATGGAAGATGGTTCCCCGGTACTGTGTTCCCTCAGAGGACATCCTATGGCAAGGGTTAGGAGGGGGGGAAATTCTCCCAGCAGGTTACTAAATGAACATGTGTAAATATATCTGTTACCTTCTTTATCTCGATGTATTTTCCTGACTAGTTATTATTGTTAGTAGTTAAGCATTAGTATTATGTATGCAAATACTTATTACTTGGCTAATCTCTCATTGTGAATACATGTTTTTGTAGCCAATATCTGCCTTCAGTATCACATGATTCTTATGAACCAATAAGACTGGCAATACATAAGGTAGTTTGCCTTCCTGATTATACCTGGCGTAGTTAGTAGGATGACGCGATCAAAGGTAGTATCAACGTTGGGAAATTCTAAACATATTTAAGGGAAAGGAAAAGGCACCTCCTCCTCTCCCCAAAATTACGGGATGGCGGTCAGATAATCCTTGGTATGCTTGTGCAGCCCACCTGGTTTCTACCGGTGTGGGATGTGAGGATTGGTCTAGGGACATACGTTCTTTTGGAACAGCACTTCCTTTGGCGGTTTCTACTACTCTTGAGGCAGTAAAGATGAACATTACCTCCGGTGCATTAAGAGGTTTCTGGGTTCTGTTGACAGGCTGAAGGCTAATGCAGGAAAGATTGGATGAGGTACACGCTTGTGCTGCTGCCCTTGAAGTGGAGAATATGGTGTTAAAGTGCTTTTAGACACAACTGCAGTGCCTAGTACGGATGGCACATGACCAGAAAGTGGCCATTGAGAAAAGTGTGCCCAGGTTGTTACAACTTGCGTGGCTGATCATGCCCTGATCCTCCAGAAGCATATGCAAAAGGGGTTGAAAGTGAGTCAACAGAAAGTTGCTGCCATAGTCCAAGGGACCATGCCAGCACAGGGCTTGGATATTTGGCAGTCAGACACTGAGGATGAGATTTGCCTGCAGATGTGTCCTATGAGTTTTAAGCAGAAAAGTACCAGGAAAATGGAGATCAAGGACAACTTTGCTTCTGAAGTTGAGGAGAAAGTAGGGTGGCAGAGCAGGTCACAGCCTGGTTCCTTGCAAGCGAATGGGAAAGAAAAAGATAAGGAGGTTCAAAAGGATAAATCTGCATGATGGGAGACAACTATACATTCATATTCCTCAATGGAATTTGTTGGTTTAGGGTCTTGACTTAACATTCAAATGAATCACTATGGGAGTGGTTGTAATGACTTTATAAGGATGGAGGTGGATGATATATATTAATCATAATGAATTTCGAACAATGGGAATTTTGTCTATAACCTCTTTAATTAATGAAAATATGTGTCTTTCTGGTAGGACTTGGTTCCCCGCAAAGAGTACCAAGCATTGTGACAGTGTTGGATGCCTCGTTGCATGCCGAGATAGAATTCCCTACAGGTGCTGACTGACTTGGTCACCATGCTGGCTTTGCGACAAGCTGTATTACTTAAGTCAAATACTGCTAGCCCCTCGACTCTATTGTTACCACCTCTAATTTAAGGCTATTCTGCTCCACTGCCACCCCAGTGTGAAAATCCTCTATGGTCAGTAGAGTAGTGAAGATTCAAGATGCCCTTATATCAACAGGCAAGCACTGAGGGATGATACTCTGCCCTACTAACCCACATTAAAGCATTACAGATGCTGGTTCCTGATTATTCTGTTCCTGTTCATGGTCCCTCTGCACCCCTCTATGAGAAGGGATGAGCAGTGAAAGCTGTGCAGCAGTTTACCCAAGAGTCTGTCACTTGGCAGCGCCCCCCGCCTACTCCTTATTCTGCCAAAGCTGAGCAAAGAGGGCAGAAACTTAAAATATGGAGGACTGTTGGATCTGAGTGTTCCAAAGGCAGACTAGATGGGATGCCTACTGAAGAGCTAGTTTCTCGACTAATTGAGGAAACTGTCAAATGTGCTTCCACTTTCCCGCCTGTTGACCAATCCCCCTCTCAGCACTAGGAATCTGGCCAACCCTCTGTATCAGTGTGTCAGATAAATGAACGTCCTTATGTTCAACTTACTTAAGACCCTAGGTGGGAAGACTCAACATATGACTGCCTTGGTAGATATGGAGGTAGAAGCCACTATTATAAGGGGTAATCCTAATAAACAAAGAGATAAAGTGGTGACATTGGCAGCCTATGGGGAATAGGAAGTAAAAGGAGTAGAGGTTATGCATAAGCTTCAAATCAATAATGGGCAAATATTTGAACATCCTGTTATTATTGCTTCGCAAAGGGAAACTATACTGGGCATTGACCTTCTTCAGAAATTTGAATGGCATTATTAAAGGGAATATTGCCTTGGGAGTATGGGACAGCAAAATATTACTGTCTGCATTACAGATAGGGAATGTGGAGGAACCAGTTTTAGCCCCTGCCCCTTCCGAGATTGTAAATCGGACCCAATACAAAATTACCGCTGGCCACTCTGACATGATCAAGGATTTTCAGGAGGAGGGAGTGATAAAACTGTACCACTTACCTTTCAACAGTCCTATTTGACCTGTCCCTAAAACTGATGATTCCTGGCAGCTGACCATTGATTTTCGATTGTTGAATCAGGTTACTCCCCCTTTATTGTCTGCTGTGCCAGCTGCCAATCAGTTAATTGAACGTTGCCAACAAAATGGATTTGATTGGGCGGGGTATATAGATTTGAGTAACGCTGTTTTTAGCATTCCCCATACCTATGTCTCGCCACCATATTTCACTTTTATGTGGGAGGGACGCCAATATACTTTCACATGCCTTCCCCCCAGGGGTATTTTCATAGCCCCACAATCTGTAACAACTATATTGCTCAGACACTCGAGGACATGAGGCTCCCTAACACTGTTCAAATATATCATTGAAACATAGAAATGATGGCAGAAAAGGATCAAAAGGTCCATCCAGTCTGCCTAGCAAGCTCATAGTAGTATCTGCTGCACCGTGTAGGTTACTCCCATGCTTATAAGTTTCCCAGACCATAAGCGTCAGGGCCCTCATTGGTTGCTGTTTGAATCCAATTCCCCGTTATGCCTTGCAGAAAGCAGTGTTGGAGTTGCATCAAAGTATTAGGCTTATTGGTTAAGGGTAGTAACCACCACATTGGCAAGTTACCCCTATATTTATTTGTTTCCCCAGACCATAAAAGTTGGAGCCCTCGTTGATTGCTGTTCGAATCCAATTCCCTTTTGCCCCCTGCCATTGAAGCAGAGAGCTGTAATGGAGTTGCATCAGGAGTATGAAGGCTTATTGGTTAAGGGTAGTAACCACCGCACCAACAAGTTACCCCCATGCATTCTTTTCTTCATCCTCTAGCTTTAGGGATCCACAGTGATTATCCCATGCCCCTTTGAATTCTTTCACAGTTTTCGTCTTCACCACCTCCGGAGGAAGGGCATTCCAGGCATCCCCAACCTTCTCCATGAATAAATATTTCCTGATGTTAGTTCTGAGTCGTTCTCCCTGGAATTTTATTTCATGACCCCTAGTTTTACTGATTTTAAGGTTTGTCGAATGTGCAGCACTAAAACCTTTCAGGTATCCGAAGGTCTGTATCATATCTCTCCTGTATTTCCTCTCTTCCAGGGTATACATATTCATATCCTTCAGCCTTTCCTCATAGGTCTTCTCATGCAGACCCCTAACTATTTTGGTCGCTCTTCTCTGGACCGCTTCCATCATTACTTTGTCCCACTTGATATATGGACTCCAGAATTAAATACAGTACTCCAAGTGAGGCCTCACCAAGGACCTGTACAAGGGCATTATCACCTCATTTTTCTTACTGGTTACTCCTCTTTCTATGCAGCCCAGCATTCTTCTGACTTTAGCTGTCGCCTTGTTACATTGCTTCGCCATCTGCAGATCTCTAGACATTATTACTAGGGATGTGAATCGTGTCCTCGATCGTCTTAACGATCGATTTCGGCTGGGAGGGGGAGGGAATCGTATTGTTGCCGTTTGGGGGGGTAAAATATCGTGAAAAAATCGTGAAAAATCTAAAAATCTAAAAATCGCAAAACCGGCACATTAAAACCCCCTAAAACCCACCCCCGCCCCTTTAAATTAAATCCCCCACCCTCCCGAACCCCCCCCAAATGAGTTAAATAACCTGCGGGTCCAGCGGCGGTCCGGAACGGCAGCGGTCCGGAACGGGCTCCTGCTCCTGAATCTTGTTGTCTTCAGCCGGCGCCATTTTCCAAAATGGCGCCGAAAAATGGCGGCGGCCATAGACGAACACGATTGGACGGCAGGAGGTCCTTCCGGACCCCTGCTGGACTTTTGGCAAGTCTCGTGGGGGTCAGGAGGCCCCCCACAAGCTGGCCAAAAGTTCCTGGAGGTCCAGCGGGGGTCAGGGAGCGATTTCCCGCCGCGAATCGTTTTCGTACGGAAAATGGCGCCGGCAGGAGATCGACTGCAGGAGGTCGTTCAGCGAGGCGCCGGAACCCTCGCCATTTTTCGGCGCCATTTTGGAAAATGGCGCCGGCTGAAGACAACAAGATTCAGGAGCAGGAGCCCGTTCCGGACCGCTGCCGTTCCGGACCGCCGCTGGACCCGCAGGTTATTTAACTCATTTGGGGGGGGGTTCGGGAGGGTGGGGGATTTAATTTAAAGGGTCGGGGGTGGGTTTTAGGGGGTTTTAGTGTGCCGGCTCACGATTCTAACGATTTATAACGATAAATCGTTAGAATCTCTATTGTATTGTGTTCCATAACGGTTTAAGACGATATTAAAATTATCGGACGATAATTTTAATCGTCCTAAAACGATTCACATCCCTAATTATTACCCCAAGATCCCTCTCGTCTCTGACCTCCCTTCTTTCAATGATATCTGAAAAATGTTTTATCTCCTCGCTTTACCTCTTTAGCCATCTTTTCTTCCGCTTGACCTTTTGCTTTCCTTATTTCTTTCTTTGTCTCCATCAGTTTTGACAGATATTTTTCCCTGTATTCCTTTTTTTGGGATCTTTTGTACTTCTTAAATGCTTTTCTTTTTGCCTTTAATTTTTCAGCCACCTCCTTAGAGAACCAGATTGATTTCTTTTTCTTCTTAATCTTGTTTACTTTTCTAACATATAGATTTGTTTCCTTTGTAATAGCTCTTTTTAACTTGGCCCACTGTTGTTCCACCTCACCCATTTTCTCCCAATCTTCCAGTTCTTCCTCCAGCTACGTCCCCATTTTGACAAAGTCCGTATTTTTGAAATTCAAAACTCGGGTCTTCATGTGACTTATTTGTGTCCTGTTTGCAAAATTGAACCACACCGTCTGATGATCACTGGGGCTCAGGTGATCCCCTACCTGAACATTAGAGACATTACCATCATTAGTGAGCACCAGATCAAATATTACACCCTCTCTCATGGATTCCATTACCATTTGTTTGAACGAGAGCGTTGATGCCCTCCAATCCGACCTCCCTACTGCGACTGAAAAACCGACCCGTTTTTGCATTTGCTGGAGTCGCCATGAGGTCCACCACTTGTCTGCCCCACCTTGCCTGCAGCAAGGTGAAGGCTTCTGCCAACTCCCACTCCCCTGGGTCTAGACTCTGTTGAGGAAGTTAGCCTGCATGTTGTCCACTCCGGCCACATGAAAAGCAGCTATTCTCACTAGATGTTTCTCTGCCCACACAAACAGTTCTTGTGCCTCCAGCGCCACCAGACAACTCTTCATACCGCCCTGATGATTGATATATGCCACTGTTGTCACATTGTCCGAGAACACTCGCACCAACTTGTCCCAGACGAGTGGAAGAAACGCCACCAAGGCCTTGCGCACTACCCTGGTCTCCAGACAATTGATAGACCAAGTTGCTTCCTCCGGTGATCAATGACCTTGGGCTGATTTTCTCAGACAAATCGTCCCCCAGCCAGAGAGGCTGGCATCCGTGGTCACTAGTACCCAGTCAGGTATTTCCAGATCCATTCCCTTCTCTAGATTGCGCTGAGACAGCCACCTTGAAAGACTGGACCTAGCAACCTCTGGCAATGGTAAAGGAAGCTGACTTTCTTCTGACAATGGATTCCAACAGGATAACAGAGCCCCCTGCAGAGGATGCATGTAAGCAAAGGCCCATGGCAGTAAATCCAGCGTAGACACCATGGAACCCAGCACCTGCAGGTAATCCCAGACCCTGAGCACTGACAAGTCCAGCAGCCAAAGAACCTGACTCTGCAACTTGATGACCCTCTCCTAGTCAGAAACACCTTCCCTAGCCAGGTATTGAAGCAAGCTCTCAGATATTCCAAGGATTGGGTCGGCTCCAGATGACTCTTTGCGAGGTTCGTCACCCAGCCCATCTACTCCAGACACTGCAGTACCTGCTGAACTGAGTGAGCACACTCCACCTCTAACTTTGCCCATATCAGTCACTCATCTAGATACGGGTGCACCAGGTTACCTTCCTTCCTGAGAGCCGCTGTCACCTTTGTGAAAGTGTGCGGCGCCGGCGCCAACCCAAAGGGAAGGGCTCAAAACTGGAAGTGTTCCCCCAGTACCATGAACCTCAGAAACATCTGGTGGTCGGTCCAAATGGGGATATGCAGGTAGGCTTATGAAAAGTCCAACAACACCAGAAACTCCCCTTTGTGAACTGCTGCTATCACCGTACGCAAAATCTCCATCTGAGAGCGTGGCACCCGGAGGACAGCATTGACTTTCTGCAGATTGAGAATGGGCCGAAAAGTCCCTTCCTTTTTTAGCCCTACGAAGTACACGGATATGATAGAAGTCTACAAAATCATGACAGGACGTGAACAAGTTAATGTAAATTGGTTAATTACTCTCTCAGATAATGAAGTTAGCAAGTAGCTCATTTAAAACAATTGAAGGAAATTCTTTTTCACTCAGTGCATAGTTAACCTCTGGAATTCATTGCCAGAGGATATGATTACAACAGTTAGTGTAACTGGTGTTACGCTCCCGGGTCGGCTCCGGCCGCGCCGCCTATCTCTTCGGGCTTTCAGGCCCTCCGGGTCCTCCTCGCATCTCCTGGGATCCTTGCCGCCGTCTCCCCGGCGCTCGCGCGCCGCGGCCGGGCCTGCCCCCGCTTCTGCCGCCATGCTCCCGCGCCGGCGGAGCAGCCAGCATCTCGCCGCGGCTGGCTTTGCCCCCTAGGCACGCGCGCGCGTCGTGGGCCCCGATTTAAAGGGCCATGCGCGGGAAACCCGGCTTCCTCCCTTGGGTGACGTCAGACGCGGTAGGGCTACATAAGCCCTGCAGTCCTTCTCTTCGGGGCCTTGCAACGAGGTTCCCAGAGTTCCCCTGTGTCCAGTTGCTACGTTCCTGCCTCATCGTTCGCTTCCTTGGCTCTTGACCCGGACCGGCTTTGGTGATTCTCTGGCTCTTGACCCGGACCGGCTTTGGTGATTCTCTGGCTCTTGACCCGGACCGGCTTTGGTGATCCTCTGGCACTCGACCCTGGCCTGGTGAGCGACGACCCTCTCTCCAAGGACCCTCCTAAGTCCCAGCGGCCGGGTCCCTACGAGCTCCTCCTGGGGGGACACCGGCTTCCAGGGTGAATCGCCTAAGACCCAGCGGCCGGACTCTTACGAGCTCCTCTCGGGAGAGTACCGGCTTCCAGGGTGAAGACCTGCTACCACCAGGCCAGTCATCTCGTCTCTTCATTCCTTCCACAAGCCCTTGGTCGCATAGGGCCCTTCGTGCGTCCTGCTTCAGTCTTCCACAAGCCAGCTTCAGCCGCCTGCCGCTCGGAACCGCCGCTGCGAATTCTCACAGCGCCCTACTCTTCGGTTCCGATCGGTCCAAGGGTCCACGAAGGTTACAGATTGCAAGGCCATGGACCCGGCGGACCTCGCCGGCCTAAAGGCTATTCCGGGCATTGCCCAAAAACTACAGCAGCAACAGATGTGCCTGGACACCCTGATGTCCACAGTCCAACGCCTAGCGGACCGTGTGGAGGGGCTTCAGTTGCCAGGACTGGGGCATCCACTTCCCAGCCTAGTACCGGACCTTCCGTCCCCGTACAGATGCCAGCTCCCTCCAGGTATGCCGGGGATCCTAAGGCGTGCCGTGGTTTCCTCAACCAGTGTTATATCCGCTTCGACCTCCTGCCAGCACAGTTCCCGTCCGATCGGGTCAAGACCACATATATAATCTCTCTCCTGGATGGGAAACCGTTGTCTTGGGCGTCGGCCCTCTGGGAACGCCAGGATTCTCGGCTCAACAATTTAGTGCAGTTCGTCCAAGCCTTTCGCCGAGTCTTTGATGAACCCTCCCGGTTCGCCACGGCCGCTTCGGAGCTGCTTCAGCTGAGGCAAGGGAACCGGCCACTAGAGGAATTCGCCATGGAGTTCCAAATGTTGGCAGCAGAATTGGCGTGGGGATCGGACAGCTTGCACGGCATCTTTCTGGAGGGGCTCTCTCCCCGTCTCCAAGACGAACTTGCAGCTCGTGACCTGCCTGACGACCTGCAAGAGCTTATTGAGCTAGCCGGACGAGTAGACCGACGAATTCAATGCCGATTCCGAGAGCGACGGCCTACTCCGGGACAAACTACCCGCAGGATCACTCCGCCTCGAGTCCGGCCCTCGCCGCCTACAGCCACAACCCCATCAACAGAGGAACCCATGCAGTTGGGCCGTGGCCCTCTATCTTCCGAGGAACGGAGACGCCGCCGTACTCAAGGACTATGTCTTTACTGCAGGGGCAAGGGGCATTTTCTGGCCCGCTGTACCGAGCGTTCGGGAAACGCCCGAACCTAGAGCTCAGCGGGGAGTTGACTCTAGGCAACATTTCACCCAGCTCCCCATGTACCGTCCCGGTACGACTTTGTCTTCCAGGTGGAGGCTTTGATACCCTAGCCTTACTCGACTCTGGGTCCGGGGGGAATTTCGTCCTCCAGGAGCTGGTACAACAGCTGCAGCTCGAGGTTCACCCGCAAGAACCGCCTGTGCGGGTTTCTTCCATTCAAGGGAACCCACTTCCTGGTATAATAGCCACTCGCACCAGTCCTCTGAAGCTTCAGGTTGGAGCCCTCCACCAGGAGGAAATCTCGTTTCTTATTCTTGAAAAATCTATCCACCCAGTCATCCTGGGCTTACCCTGGCTTAGGGAACACTCTCCGGTGATTGATTGGAGGTCCCTTCAGATTACCTCCTGGAGCTCTGCTTGCCACCGTCATTGCCTTCCCACGCGCCCGCTGCAACCTATCTCGCTCTGCACAACCCCGTTAACGGTACCTCCACAGTACCATGCCTTTCAGGACGTCTTCTCTAAGGAAAAGGCAGAATTACTCCCGGAGCACCGACCCTTTGATTGCGCAATCAACTTGCTGCCAGGGACCACACCGCCCCGAGGGAGAGTCTACCCCCTGTCTCTGCCCGAAACCCAAGCTATGTCAGCGTATATTAAGGAAAACTTGGACCGGGGTTTCATTAGACCCTCTAAGTCCCCGGCCGGGACCGGGTTCTTCTTCGTGGGGAAGAAAGACGGATCGCTTCGTCCCTGTATTGATTATCAGGGCTTGAATCAAATCACTCGCCGGGATCGTTACCCGTTGCCTCTGATCCCGGAACTGCTGGACCGCCTCCAAGGGGCTCGTGTGTTCACCAAATTGGACCTCAGAGGGGCTTATAATCTTGTTCGCATACGCCCAGGGGACGAGTGGAAGACCGCGTTTAACACCAGGGACGGCCATTACGAGTATCTGGTCATGCCGTTTGGTCTCTGTAACGCCCCAGCTGTATTCCAGAATCTGATGAACGAGGTTCTCCGTGACTTTCTATACACCTTCGTCATCGTATACATGGATGATGTCTTGATATATTCCCAGGATCTCGAGACACATCGGCAGCACGTGCGGCAAGTTCTACAGAAACTGAGGGAGAACCGTCTGTACGCTAAACTAGAAAAGTGCCAGTTCGAACAGGAATCTCTGCCCTTCCTAGGATATATCATCTCCTCTACAGGCTTCCGCATGGACCCGGACAAGGTGAGCGCCATCAAGGGTTGGCCGCAACCATCGGGAGTGAAAGCGCTTCAGCGGTTCTTAGGATTCGCTAACTTCTACCGCCAATTTATCCCGCACTACTCCAGCCTGGTAGCCCCCCTGACGGCCCTCACACGGAAGGGCGCGGATGCACGAAACTGGTCTCCCGCTGCTACGCAGGCCTTCCGGGATCTCAAGGAGGCCTTCCTACAGGATACCTGTCTCCGGCATCCTGACCCTCTACGTCAGTTTATAGTAGAGGTGGATGCTTCTGATGTCGCGGTCGGGGCCGCGCTGCTCCAAATCTCCCAGACCGGCAAGACTTGGCCTTGCTCATATTTTTCCCGCAAGTTTTCACCTGCTGAGAAGAACTACGGGATTGGCGACAAAGAGCTGTTGGCCATAAAATTAGCGTTCGAGGAGTGGCGTCAGTGGTTGGAGGGAGCCCAACATCCGATTATAGTGTATACCGACCATAAAAACCTGCAGTACTTGTCTCACGCTCAGAGGCTCAATCTCCGGCAGGCCCGTTGGTCCCTCTTTTTTAGTCGGTTCGACTTCTCGCTTCACTACCGACCCGCAGCCAAGAATGTTCGGGCGGATGCTCTCTCCCGCACCACAGAGGTGGACGATGCGATGGAGACCCCTCAGTACATCTTGGATCCAGCTAAAGTTTTACTGGCAGCCACGGACCTAGGACCCGAAGGGAAGACGGTGGTTCCAGTTCGTTCACGGAGGAAGGTTCTGGCATGGGCACACGACTCCCTGACAGCTGGCCATCCGGGGATTTCTCGAACCCTGGAGTTACTCACTGAGTTCTATTGGTGGCCCCGAGTGAAGGAGGATGTCCGGCACTACGTTCAGTCCTGTCCCACATGCGCACAGCAAAAACCCCCACCAGGCCGTCCGTGGGGCCTGCTCCATCCGCTCCCTATTCCCACGGAACCGTGGTCCCACCTTTCCACAGACTTTGTGGTGGAGCTGCCTCCCTCTGAGGGAAAAACCGTGATTTGGGTCACCGTCGACCGGTTTTCAAAGATGGCTCATTTCGTTCCTCTTCCTAAGCTACCCATGGCCCCTGAGCTGGCTGATCTATTTGTCCAACATATTTTCAGATTACATGGACTGCCTTCGCATATCGCTTCCGACCGAGGCCCTCAATTCACTGCCAAGTACTGGAGGGCATTATGCAAGAAATTTGGGATACAATTGGACTTCACCACGGCCTTTCACCCGCAGGGTAACGGACAGGTGGAACGGACCAACCGCTCTCTGAAGACCTTCCTCCGAACCTTTGTACGTGAACGTCAAGACAACTGGGTCTCTCTCATTCCCTGGGCGGAATTTTCTTACAACCGCCACAAGCACTCTGCCACGCTACAGTCCCCCTTTCAACTAGTTTATGGGAGGGTTCGTAGACCCCCGCTGCCTTTACCCGTGCAGGTCACCTCCCCAGCGGCGCAATTGACGGCCAGCCAGCTCCATCGCCTGTGGCTCTCCACTCAGGAGCAGCTTCACCGAACGGCAGCCCGCTTCAAGGCATATGCAGACCGATCTCGACAGCCCGCCCCGGTCTTCTTACCCGGGACAAGGGTGTGGCTAAGCACCAAGCACATTCAACTGCGGACTCCATCCATGCGTTTGGCGCCTCGTTACATTGCACCCTTTCCGGTGGCCGAACGCATAGGGGCTGTATCCTATAGATTGCGTCTGCCTTCTACTCTCAAGATCCATGACGTCTTCCACGTGTCCCTCCTCAAGCCGCTGGTACTTTCTCGATTCCGGGCTTCCCCGCCAGAGCCCTCCGATGTGTCCTCTGATCCAGAGGTCACCTACACCATAAAAGAAGTTTTGGATGTCCGGTGCCGGCGCCACCGCTGGGAATACCTACTCTCCTGGGAGGGATATGGTCTGGAGGAGAATTCATGGGAGCCTTCTTCCCACATCCTAGATAAGGACCTTCTTCGGCAGTTCCATCTCCAGCACCCGGACAGACCACGGCCCCCCGGGAGGGGGCGTAGGAGGGGGGGTACTGTTACGCTCCCGGGTCGGCTCCGGCCGCGCCGCCTACCGCTTCGGGCTTTCGGGCCCTCCGGGTCCTCCTCGCACCTCCTGGGATCCTTGCCGCCGTCTCCCCGGCGCTCGCCCGCCGCAGCCGGGCCTGCCCCCGCTTCTGCCGCCATGCTCCCGCGCCGGCGGAGCAGTCAGCGTCTCGCCGCAGCTGGCTCCGCCCCCTAGGCACGCGCGCGCGTCGTGGGCCCCGATTTAAAGGGCCATGCGCGGGAAACCCGGCTTCCTCCCTTGGGTGACGTCAGACGCGGTAGGGCTACATAAGCCCTGCAGTCCTTCTCTTCGGGGCCTTGCAACGAGGTTCCCAGAGTTTCCCTGTGTCCAGTTGCTATGTTCCTGCCTCATCGTTCGCTTCCTTGGCTCTTGACCCGGACCGGCTTTGGTGATTCTCTGGCTCTTGACCCGGACCGGCTTTGGTGATCCTCTGGCATTCGACCCTGGCCTGGTGAGTGACGACCCTCTCTCCAAGGACCCTCCTAAGTCCCAGCGGCCGGGTCCCTACGGGCTCCTCCTGGGGGGACACCGGCTTCCAGGGTGAATCGCCTAAGACCCAGCGGCCGGACTCTTACGAGCTCCTCTCGGGAGAGTACCGGCTTCCAGGGTGAAGACCTGCTACCACCAGGCCAGTCATCTCGTCTCTTCATTCCTTCCACAAGCCCTTGGTTGCATAGGGCCCTTCGTGCGTCCTGCTTCAGTCTTCCACAAGCCAGCTTCAGCCGCCTGCTGCTCGGAACCGCCGCTGCGAATTCTCACAGCGCCCTACTCTTCGGTTCCGATCGGTCCAAGGGTCCACGAAGGTTACAACTGGGTTTAAAAAAGGTTTGGTTAAATTCCTAGAGGATGAAATCCATAAACTGCTATGACAGTAATTAATAAGCAATCATAGCTTGTGATCTATCTAATGCTTAGGTAATTGTCAGGTACTTGTGACTTGGATTGGCCACTGTTGGAAACAGGATACTGGGCTGAATGGATCCTTGGTCTGACCCAGTATGTCATATCTTATGTTCTTATGAGTAACAACCCTGTCCCCTCTCCAGGGGAGGCATGGAACAATGGCGTGCAACAGCTGCAGACATTGCAACATCTCCCGTACCGCCTCCCGCTTGCTCCAGGAGACACAGCGGGAAATTACAAAGGCATCCCTGAGCGGCTAAGAAAATTCTAAAGCATAGCCTTCTCTCACCACCTGCAGGACCCACTGACGTGAGCTTGGTCCACTCCATGTAAAAGAGGGCCAGCCTCCCTCCAATAGCCTCTGGAGAGAAGTGAACCAGCATGCCTTCATTGCCTGATCTTGTTTCCGCCCCCATCTTATGAACTACTTTCCCTCAGGGGCCTGCATTGGGCTCAAAAGGACTGCTGCCAGCCAGAACTCTGCTTTGGGGCAGCCAGCGCTGGACTCCTGCCAGCGCGAAACCTCCTTGCCTCTCGAAATCGAGAACGGGGAGGAAAAAACTTCTTGAGGGTTTTTCTTGTCCTCAGCAATTTGTTACCCTTCGACTCCCACAATTGCTTCATGAGTTGCTCCAGATCCTCTCCAGACAGCAGCTCCCCTTAAAAGACAAGTTAGACAGCTGGGCCTTAGACCACTCATCTGCCGACCAATTTTGTAACCACAGGAGTCTCCTTGCAGCTACCACCGAGACCATGCTTCTGGTGAAAGTTCGAATCATGTCAAACAGGGCATCTGCCACATAGGCTGCTCCCACTTCCAAGCGGGCCGCTTGAATCATCTCCATGGTCGTTCCCGACCTCTTATCATGCTCTTTCTGAACCCAGCACAGACAGGTTCTCTACATCAGACTCCCGCAAACTGCCACCCGCAAGCTCAGAGCCAAAACTTCAAACAGCTTTTTAAGGAGGATTTTCAGTTTCTGATCCTGAATATCCTTCAAGGACACTGCACCTGCCACCGGAATGGTAGTCTTTTTGGTAATTGCGGATACTGCCGCATCCACCTTGGGAATCTTCCACGACTCCAGGGTCTGCTCCGGCATGGGATATAATTTGGCCATAGCTCTGGCTACCTTCAAGCCCGCTTCGGGAGATTCTCACTCCCGATCCACCAAATTCTTCACCATCTTAGGTAACAGGAAAACCTTAGGGGGTCCCCACAATCCCTCCAGGACTCGGTTCACTCCCTCATTATCTGACTCCTCCTGAATGACCTTAATCCTCAGCTCTTTCGGAACCTGGGGGATCAACAGGCCCAACTTCTCCCTGTGGAACAAACAGATCACCCAAGTATTGTCCCCGTCCGCAGCCAGAATCCTGTCCGGATCCTGCATAGGATCCCCTACAGCAGCGGTTCTCAATTAGTGTGTCGTGACACACCAGTATATCACCAAGAATACGCAGGTGTGTCGCCATACTTCCCGGTCCCCCGCTGACCCAGCTGCTCCTCCTACCCAAGCAAAATAGGTCCTCCGCCCGGGCTTAAAATGTTAATAGCCCGGGCGGAACACGGCAGGACAACTGGAGTCAGCGGCACCGGCATGCTCTCTCCTTCCCGCCCTCCCTCCCCCTTGCGGCCCGGAAGAGGAAGTGGTGAGCAGTGGGTGCATGCGCAGGAAGAGGAGACCATGCTACTACGGGCAGCATTGGCCCGAAGAAAAGAAGAGAGATGCGGCCTAAAGGATGAGCAGTGCAGCTCGGAGTAAAATAAGGAATAATGTCAACCCCCGTGGTCGATGGGACTCCTTTCTCGGCGAGGGCTGAAAAGGGAGGAGGCTGCTGCTGCCGCTAGTTTTGGAGAGGGGAGTGGGGGGAGAGTGAGTGAATGAGCAAGCGTGTATGTGTGTGAGTGAGATAGCTTGTATGTGAATGATTGAGAGCCTGTATATGTGAAAGAGAGTATGTGTGTGACTGAGAGCTGGTTTAGGTGAGGAAGCATCTGAGTATGTGATTGAGAGCCTGTGTGTAAATGAGAGAAAGAGAGCGAGCATGTGTGTCTGTGTATGATTGAGAGCTGGTAAAGGTGAGGGAGTATGTGATTGAGAGCCTGTGTGTAAATGAGAGAGAGCATGTTTGTAAGCATGTGAATGAGACTCTGTGTGTGAGAAAAAGACAGCATGTATGTGTGTGATTGAAAACCTGTATGTGTAAGCATGAAAAGATAGACAGCCTGTGTGTAAATGTGTAATTAAGAGCCTATATAAGTGAAAGAGAAAAAGCATGTGTATATGTGAGCGACTGAGAGCCAGTGTGAGAGAGAGAGAGAGGAGAAAGTTGAAAGCAAACCATCCCTCCTCCTGCTAATTCAAAATAATCTCAGGGCACCTGGATATCAAACATTCCCAGTTATGCAGAGCAAAACATTTTTTGTATCCTTATTATTTTTCATTACTGGGTCTTTGTGTCTGCTATTTGAAATATTTTATTGGTATCTAGAAATTTTTTATGAGTTTTTAATTATTGGATATTCCATTAATCAGCTGTTTTGAAATAATCTGTTCTTTTTGTTAGTATGATTTTACTGCTACTGATTTTATATTTCTTGATTTGTTTTATAAGGATGGGTGATGTTTCTTTTTTTCCTTTGTTACACTGCATACAGAGACTCTGGCTTGTTGCGGTTTCCAATTCAGTTTTTGTCTGCATGCTTCTAGTTATGCATTTTGGTCTCTTTATTCTTTGTTAGTTGAGGGTCAGCACATGTGATTTAGGCGAGGTTTTCTGCTGGTGTGTAGTTTCTGTGTAGGGCTCTATAGCAGCCTGACTTGGTCCGTTTTCCTAATAGGAGATGTATTGGTGTCTTAAGGCCTGGTGTAATATTTTCAGTGTTGCCTTTTCTTAGGTAAGGTGGTTACTGTTTAAGTGCTGGAAACTGCTGCTGTTTTGGTGTGGGATGTTTACTATTTATGCAATTTCTGTTCAGACAGAATACGTATCTTTTCCTTGTGTTGTTCTTAACAATAAAAGTAATACTGGACCTTTATTTTTTATTTCTGACGTGAATTGTAATGAGCAGTGTGTCACATGTGAGCGAGGTTTGTTAGGTGTGTCACGATGGGAAAAAGGTTGAGAATCACTGCCTACAGCACTGATAGGATCTTGACCCAGATCCTGTATTGGATCCAACAACGTACTAACAACGTACCATTAGGGTCCCTGTCCATATCCATCGGACTTCCCTGTACCTGATCCGGCTCATCCGTCTTGTCAGTGTGTCTTCCTCCACCACGCACCTCTTGAGATCTAAAAGCCTCAGGAAACCTCCAGACTCTGCCTGCTTAGGCTTTTTCGCTCCCAGGATTTCCTAGGCTAAAGCCTCTTGATCCCAGCTCCCTCATCAAAAGGACAAAATCTGGTGAAAAAGTTTCTGGATCCAAAGAAGAAGAATCTGGATCTGCATCCCCCTGTGCCCACCAGCAGGGTCTTGTTCTGCAAGAAAAAACATGGGAGGGGAGTCCTGAGGCCCTGAAACAGCAGCCTGGCTCCCAGCACTTGAGCATAAAATGGCCGCCGGATCCTCAGACCCCCCTGGGGCCTCCAAAACCTACCCCATTGAACTCAGGCTCCTGCTATCCCCTGGGACACTCGTGGAGTACCCAGCCCTTCCAGAGACGCATTCACTGCAAAACGCGGCCGAATTGAGGCGAGAGCACCTTGAGCCGTAGCCGTGACAAACTTTCCCTTGCAGCGCAGGAGACGCCATGCCGGCAAAAAAACGGGCCAAAAAATAACTCTGCCTGCAAGCGGTGCTGTTCAGGTGCTGAACAAGCACCCGTCCCCGACACATACAGCGATTCAGCCCACTTATCTAGAGCTGCCTCCCAGCAGCAAAAACTGAAACCAACTGCTGGAACACAGTGTAAAGCTGCTCTGCCCCTTTTGTTTTATTTTGGTTTTTTTTACAAGTTAATTAAAGGGACACACAGAAGGGAAAGAAAAATAAAATACGTCCCTGCTTCCGGCAAAGAAGGCTGAGCCCAGGCAGGCATCAGGGGCCCAGTGTTACGATTGCGGACCCTTGGGCCAGCTGAGACAATAGATGGTATGCTGCGGAGGCCCACAGCGAGTGTCCCAGCCGGGAGGCAGCACTGAAGAGACTCGGAAAGGCTTCACCACCGGAAATCCGAGGTCTCCCCAGGAGGAGCCCATAGGGACCCGGACCTCTTGGACTTAGGTGGGATCCTATGTAACCAAGAACCCAGGCAGCGGCTGAAGAGGTGGACGATGGCTGGACCCAGGTAGAAAAAGAGTCTTCATCCTCGGAAGCCCACGGCTCCCCCGGGAGGAGCCCGTGAGAGCCCGAGCCGCTGGCACTTAGGAGAATCCTCTGGGCCAGCAAATACCGGATGCCTGAGGTGAGGAAGAAGCCAAAGTCGGAGTCCTGGAGCAAGGCCGGGTCAGAAGCCTGGAGTCAGAGGTACACATCAACGCCAGGGATGAGGCAGGAGACGGAGTCGTGGACGGAGCCGGGTCGGAAGCCAGAGGTCAGAAATCGATACCAATCCAGGGACAGAAGCTGGAGGCAAAGTTGTGGAATGGAGCCAGGTCAGAAGCCGGAAGTCAGTCGATACCAAAACCAAGGGGCGGAAGCAGGAGAAGAGTCAGGGAGCAAGCCGGGTCGAAGACAGACGCAATCCAAGGATACAGCGGCAACTAGCACCCAGACAAGCTGAGGAACCTCATTGCAAGGCAAGGAAAGAACCAGGAAGCAGGGCTTAAATAAGCCAGAGCGTCTGACATCATCCAGGGGCAGTCCTGAGGTTTCCCGCGCTGGCCCCTTTAAATCTCCAGCCCCTGCGCGCGCCTAGGGGGTGGGGCCAGCCGTGACGAAACACCGGCGTCTCCCTCAAGGAGGGAGAGCCGCGGCAGAGGCCCGAACAGGCCGAATCGGATCCGCGGAGGCCTGGACCGGCCTCGAGGTAGGTGGGGGACCCGGGGCACGGCTGGGGCCGCAACAGTACCCCCCTCCTACATCCCCTCCCTGGAGGCCCAGGTTTCCCTGGGTGGTCCAGTTGGAATTGGTGGAGGAGGTTTTTATCCAGGATATTAGAGGACGGCTCCCAGGAATTCTCTTCAGGACCATACCCCTCCCATGAAAGGAGGTATTCCCACCGGCGGTGGTGGAATCGAACATCCAGGCATCTTTTACGGTGTAGATGACATCAGGGTCTGCCGTAGCGGCAGCAGGCTCGGGAGGCTTGGTATGAAACATTGAGAGAATCACAGGCTTGAGTAGGGAAACGTGGAACACGTTGTGGATCCGTAAGGTGGAAGGCAGACACAACTGGTAGGAGACTGCCCCTACTCGCTCGACTATCGCGAATGGACCAATGTACCTGGGGGCCAGGCGCATAGAGGGAGTCCATAAGAGGATGTTTTTGGTACTTAAACATACCTTTTGCCCTGGAAGGAAGACTGGGGCAGGCTGCCGAGACTTGTCCGTATGTTTTTTTGCCTTTGCTGCCACCAGGCGGAGTTTCTCCTGGGTAGTTTGCCATAGATTGCGCAGGTGTCATGCCGTCACTTGAACCGCCGGAGACAGTACCGTCAAAGGCAGAGGCAGAGGAGGCCTTGGGACCTTCCCGTAGACCAACTGGAACGGAGACTGGCCAGTCGCAGAGTGCTTATGGCGGTTATAGGAGAATTCCGCCCATGGTAGCAAGGAAACCCAATCATCCTGGAGGGCCCCCACGAATGACCGGAGGAAGGTCTTCAACATCCTATTGGTGCGCTCGGCTTGCCTGTTGGCCTGAGGATGGAAGGCTGTGGTTAAGTCAAGCTGTATGCCGAACTTCCTGCAAAGGGCCTTCCAATACTTAGCAGTAAACTGCGGACCACGATCAGAGGTTATGTGCAACGGGAGTCCGTGGAGACGGAAGACATGTTGAGTAAAGAGAGTGGCCAACTCTGATGCTAACGGCAGCTTGACGAGGGGCACGAAATGGGCCATATTTGAAAAACGATCGACCGTGACCCAGATCACGGTCTTCCCATCTGAGGCTGGTATGTCAACAATAAAGTTGGTGGACAGGTGGGTCCAGGGCTCGGTAGGAATCGGTAGCGGCTGAAGGAGACCCCAGGGACATCCGTGCAGGGGTTTCTGCCGAGCACAGGTGGGACATGACTGGATGTAGAGGCGAACGTCTCTCTTCAGCTGAGGCCACCAATAAAGTTCCAACAGGTCTAGGGTCCTGGCTATTCCTGGATGTCCCATGGTCAAGGAGTCGTGGGCCCAGGCTAACACTTCCCGACGGGAACGAGATGGCACCACGGTCTTCCCTGCGGGAGCCACTTCGGAAGCCGCCAGGAGGACCTTGGCTGGATCCAGAATGTACTGAGGCAAGGGGGTAAGATCTTCTGTCTCCGTCATACGAGAGAGAGCATCCGCTCGAACATTCTTGGAGGTGGGTGGGTAACGGAGGGTGAAGTTAAAACGGCTGAAGAAAAGCGACCATCGCACCTGCCATGGATTAAGGCGCTGGACGCGACACAGATAATTCCAGGTTTTTATGATCTGTGTAGACAGTTATCGAGTGTTGGGCCTCCTCCAGCCAATGGCGCCATTCTTCAAAGGCGAGTTTAATGGCCAATAGTTCTTTATCCCCATGCCGAAATTCTTCTCGGCGGGAGAGAACTTGCGGGAGTAATAGGAACATGGCAAGAGTTTCCCTCCTTTGGACATCTGGCTTAAAACGGCCCCATCAGCTACATCGGAGGTGTCGACCTCCACGATAAACGGGAGTTGGGGGTCTGGGTGCCGGAGACAGGTATCATGGAAGGCTCATACGGCAGTCTGTGGCCAGCGCTTAGCGTCAGCGCCCTTCTTGGTAAGGGCCGTCAGCGAGGCTACCTTCTGGGAATAGTGGGGGATAAACTGCTGGTAAAAGTTAGCAAATCCCAGGAATCATTGGAGCGCCTTCACCCCTGTGGTTGTGGCCAGTCCCTGATCGCAGCGACCTTCTCAGGGTCCATAAGAAAGCCTGTGGAGGATACAATATACCCTAGGAAGGGTAACGAATCCTGCTCGAAAATGCATTTTTCATACTTGGCATAAAGTTGGTGGTCCCACAGCTTCTGTAGGACTCGTCGGACATCCTGGTGGTGTGTCTCCAAATCTTTGGAGTAAATGAGCACATCATCAAGGTAAACGCTGACCGAAGGGTGGAGCATGTCTCTGAGGACCTCATTCATGAGGTTTTGAAAAACCGGCAGGGCATTGCAGAGGCTGAAGGGCATGACTAAGTACTCATAGTGGCCATCTCTTGTGTTAAACGCGGTTTTCCATTCGTCGCCGGGACGAATCCATACCAGGTTATACGCCCCACGGAGGTCTAGCTTGGTGAATACCTTGGCCCCTTGTAGCCGGTCCAGAAGTTCCGGGATCAAAGGCAAAGGATACCGATCCCGTCAGGTAATGCTGTTCAAGTCACGGTAATCTATGCAGGGACGGAGGGACCCGTCTTTCTTCGCTATGAAGAAGAAGCCCACTCCAGCCGGGTACTTGGATGGTCGAATGAACCCTCGGTCCAGGTTCTCCTGAATGTATACCGACATGGCTTGCATTTCCGGAAGGGACGACGGGTAAACCCGTCCTCGTGGCGGCGTGGTACCCGGGAGCAGGTTAATCGCGCAATCAAAGGGATGGTGCTGCGGGAGGATCTCTGCCTTCTCCTTGGAAAACACGTCAAGGTAGTCCTGGTAGTGAGGTGGCAGACCCAGGGTCGATGTTAGGTGAGGAATCGGTGGCCAAGTCGCCATGGCTAGGCAGGAATCAAAGCACGCTGGTCCCCAGGATGCCACCTGAAGGGAATCCCAAGCGATTACGGGTGAGTGCTTCCAAAGCCAAGGTAGGCCCAGGATGACTGGATGCATGGACTTCTCTAGGTTGAAGAAGGAGATCTCCTGATGCAGAATGCCCATGCGTAGAACGAGAGGCTCGGTGCGGGTAGTGATCGCGCCAGGAAGGATTCTCCCCTGAATAGAGGACACGTGGAGAGGGGGTCTTTGGGGTTGAACTCCCACCTGGAGTTGCTGAACCAGATCCTGAAGTATGAAGTTACCCCCTGCTCCAGAGTTGATCAGAGCTTGCGTCTCGAACTCTCCCTCCGGGAGGAGTAAGGTCACCAGCACAAAGCATGGGGAGTCGGAAGCGGTGTGACCTAGGGTTAGCTCCCCGACTGTCCCTAGGTCTCAGCGTTTCCCGGACGTTCACTACAACGGGCAAGGAAATGGCCCTTGCCACCGCAGTACAGGCATAAGCCCAGCGACTGGCGTCTCCTTCTTTCTTCTTGGGAGATGGGTCCCCGACCCACCTGCATGTGTTCGATGTCTTGGGCCCCTGAAGAAACAGGCAGAGAACTCCCGCTGCGGGAAGGAGTAGATCCAGAGGTCCCAGGCTTATGAGCCGGCCTCCTTTCTCGAAACTGACGCTGGATGCGGCGGTCCACACCTTCCTGCAAGATCAATAAGGGCATCTAGGTCATCAGGGAGGTTTCGGGCCGCCAATTCATCCTGCAGCTTTGGGGAGAGACTTTCCAGGAAGATGCCATGCAGGCTGTCACTTCCCCAGTTTAGTTCGGTGGCGAGAGTCTGAAAATCCACGGCATGTTCTGCCAGAGGCCGGTTACCCTGACGTAGCTGGAGTAACTCTGAGGCAGCAGTAAGTTTGCGGGAGGCCTCTTCGAAGACCCGCCTAAAGGCAGAGACGAAGTGCACCAGATTGTCCAGTCGAGGATCCTGGCGCTCCCAAAAGTTGGAGGCCAATGAACCTTGTCTTGACCCGGTCAGTCGGAAACTGAAGTGGAAGCAGGTTGAAGCGAATATAGCACTGGTTCAAGGAATCCTCGGCACAACTTCGTATCCCCTGAATACCGCAAAGGTACAGGCATCTGGATGGGTGCTGTAGCTGCGGAAGTGGCCCCAGTTCCAGGTACCATGGAGCTGGCAGCCGTGGCTCCGCCCACACGGTCGGCTAACCCCTGTACAGTCGCTGTCAGGACGTCAAGGCAGGTCTGCTGCTGTTGCAGCCTCTGGGCTATACCCGGAATGGCTTTCAGGCTGGCAAGGTCCGCTGGGTCCATGGCCTTGCAAACTGCTATGGTTGTGGACCCTTGGGCCAGCTGAGACAATAGATGGTATGCTGCTGAGGCCCACAGCAAGTGTCCCAGCTGGGAGGCGGCACTGAAGAGACTCGGAAAGGCTTCACCACCAGAAGTCCGAGGTCCCCCCAGGAGGAGCCCGTAGGGACCCAGACCTCTTGGACTTAGGTGGGATCCTATGCGACCAAGAACCCAGGCAGCGGCTGAAGAGGTAGACGATGGCTGGACCCAGGTAGAAGAAGAGTCTTCACCCTCGGAAGCCCGCAGCTCCCCCGGGAGAAGCCCATGAGAGCCCGAGCCGCTGGGACTTAGGAGAATCCTCTGGGCCAGCAAGTACCGGATGCCTGAGGTAAGGAAGAAGCCAAAGTCGGAGTCCTGGAGCAAGGCCGGGTCAGAAGCCTGGAGTCAGAGGTACACATCAACGCCAGGGATGAGGCAGGAGACGGAGTCATGGATGGAGCCAGGTCAGAAGCCGGAAGTCAGACGTCGATACCAAAACCAAGGGGCAGAAGCAGGAGAAGAGTCAGGGAGCAAGCTGGGTTGAAGACAGACGCAATCCAAGGATACAGTGGCAACTAGCACCCAGACAAGCTGAGGAACCTCGTTGCAAGGCAAGGAAAGAACCAGGAAGCAGGGCTTAAATAAGCAAGAATGTCTGACGTCATCCAGGGGCAGTCCTGAGGTTTTCCGCGCTGGCCCCTTTAAATCTCCAGCCCCTGCGCGCTCGCATGCCTAAGGGGCAGGGCCAGCCATGGCGAAATGCCGGCATCTCCCTCGAGGAAGGAGAACCACGACAGAGGACCGAACAGGTCGAATCGGATCCGCGGCAGCCCGGACCGTCCTCGAGGTAGGTGGGGGACCCAGGGCACGTCCCGGGGCCGCAACACCCAGAGGGATGAGGGAACCAAAATCACGGGCTATCATCCTCCCTGAGGACAAGAGCCTAGCTACCCCAGGTATCACCAATTCCCTGTTTGCCCTGCTCTACCCAAGGGATGGCCCACGAAGAAATCTAACACCTTGGGGAGCTGAAACCTTCTCCCTATTCCTTTTTCTTTAAATTTTTTGAAAACTCCAAATTGCAGGTTTTCACCTCTGCCATCTGCTGGAGACAAAGAAATACTGAGGGGACTGCAGGTGGCACTCTTGGTTAAGTAGGAGTGCCTCAAAGTTTTGTTCTCTGCCTCCATCTGCTGGTAGGGATGTATAAACCCACTTGTCTGGATTGATCCGGGGTACGAACTGGAAAAGTAGTTTCCCAATACTGTGTTCCCTCAGAGGACATTCCGCAGCCAGGGGGAAAAGGAGGGAACTCTCCCAGCAGATTGCTATAGGGGCCGTGTGTAAATATATCTGTTACCTTTTTTATCTCGGTGTATTATCCTGACTAGATATTGTTAGTAGTTCAGCATTAGTGTTATGTATGCAAATACTTACTACTTGGATAATCTGTGATTGTGAATAAATGTTTTTGTAGTCAATATCTGCCTTCAGTATCATGTGATTCTTACGAACCAAAAAGACTGGCAATACTTAAGGTAATTTGTCTTCCTTATTACACTCACCTCAATTACAGCAAAACAAACTGCCTCCACTGCCAAACATTTTGTCAAGTAACACAAACCTTTTCAAAATATAATTTTAAAAAACTCCTAGAACCTTGCCATACCATATTATAACAGTTAACTGTCAGGATTCAAACTGCAGCAACCTCATCTGCAAAAAGGCAGCAATACAAATATTACAGCAGACTCTAGAACACTACAGGTTAAATAAGCCGACTGCTCCAAATCCCTCCAGAGAAGCTACACACTAGCCGAAATACTGCTCCTCTGTCACATATGCGCAACACAGACCTGTCAGAATCTCTGAACTGAGGGTGTATCGCCCCAGGAGTGGTACAGGATGGCAAGGCAGGGTGCAAGGCAGTACTAGGGCCAATCCTCCACCTAGCCAGTCTCTCCCCCACAGGTTGAGCCTTTGGGTTCTGGGGGCCAGTAGGACTCCAGTGCGGCGACAGTACATAGTAAGAATATGCAGATAGAAGCAAGGCTGTTTAAACAGGAACAAGACTGGACAGGCTGAATAGTCTGAAGCAAGGCTTGGCAGGCTGAATAGACTGAATCAAAGCTTGGACCCAGAATGCAAGCGAGTCAACGTACTGGGCAGGATCTGGAACTAGATAAAGATATTGACTGAGGCAAGGCAAAGACAGGACACAGGTACAGACAAGACTGGACAGGATACTGGAACAGACAGAGAGCTGGACAGGACATGGGAACAGACAAGACTGGAGAAGATACTGAATCAGACAGGACTGGCAGGACATGACAAGACCAGACAAAGAGAAGACCAAACAAGGCAGACTAGGGCAGGACATATACAAGGCAGACAAGGATAACACAGAACAGCGAACATATAAGCCTGAAGGCAACAAAGCTAAAGGGCTAGTAGGCTATGGGCCCGAAGGCCCTGAGCTACAAAGAGAGGCCCAGAGATCACAAGGCAAGGATAGGTCTAGAGTAGCCAGAGAGAAAGAGCAGGGAAAGGCCTAGATAGGTCGCAAAGCAGGGTAAGGCCTGAATAGGTCATAGAGCAAAATATTATGAGCAATAAGGCCCATAGGCCACAATGCTAGGTAAGGAGCATGAAGGCCCATAGACCACAAGGCCTGTAACAAGGAAACAAGGGCATTGTCAGATGATATCACTTATATGTCATAGCCAAGTCATCTTGCAGTCTATGGAGAACCCTGTTTACAAGTAAGCAAACTTGGGGTCCTATTTACTAAGAATTTTTCCTATAGAGGCACAATGGGAGAAAACCCTTAAAGGTAGATATTCAAAATCTATTTTGATGGATATCAAGACCATGATGGTCTTTAGGGGGGAGGGAGTGGGATGACCTTTGCTGTGCACCTACCTGTTAAATATTTTTATATTTTCAGGATGTCGGGGCACAGACCCCCTGCTATACCTCCCCATTTAATGTGACTTTTTTTTTTCGGACCAGCGGCCTTTTCAGGTGATGGTGATCCCGCGAGGTTGGGGCCGCCATTGCGTTAAAGGGCCTCATGCTGAGTTTTTTTGTCCTGCGAAGTTTGCCCATGAGACAAAAGAACACGCCATACAGTCATGATGCTTTCTGAGGGGAAAGGCCCCACTATCCCAGCGGCATGGGGGTGGCTTGCGGGAATGACGGCTACTACCTGGAGATTAATATCCTAATTAAATAAACATACACACGGTTAATGCGACTCCAACATTGCTCTATGCTTCAACGACAAGAGGAAATGGAAAAAAAAAGGATTTGCAACCACAAAAAAGCAGGGGAGAAGCTTGCTTGATACGGCGATTACTACCCCAAACCAAATTAGCCTGATACTTCACTTTCAAGCATATCCAGCATAGTTCTCTGCTTCAACAACAGGGGAATGATGAAAAGATCTCTGCTTCAATGGCAGGGGGAATGATGAAAAGATGATTTATATTCTGACAACAACCAACAAGGACTGAGTTGCACAGGCTGGATAAACATGCATGGGAGTAGCTTGCTATGATGGTGGTTACTACCCCTAAACAATTAGCTAGATATTTCACTTAGATGCAGCTCCAGCACTGATACCTCACTTAGATGCAGCTCCAGCACTGCTAACTACATCGATGGCGGGGGTGGAAGGGATGGCGGGGTGGAAGGGAAAAAGAACAAAAAGTCACTTACAAGGGACAAGAGAAAAAGATAAATATGGGGAAAAAAAAAAGTGAATGCTTGCTGGGCAGACTGGATGGACCATTTGGTCTTCTTCTGCCGTCACTTCTATGTTTCTTTGACATAGAAGTGAGTCCCCTGTGATGTGGGACCCCTTCCTGCGATAAAACATTGCAGCTTAGTGCCTCTAGGCTTAACTTAGCCAGCTATGTCTGAATATTGAGCTCTTATTAAATATGACACTTGCTTTGTTATTATCAAGAATTTATTATAAAAGAATGTATAACAAAGAATATCTAAGATTAATTTGACTGATGAATGTATTACTCTAATCATTGTCAATATTGTGTTTCACTTGTAGAAAAGTAATTCATTACCTAATCTGAGCAGGAATGACTTGCTGTCAGATGCATTAGAAGTCAATTTACCTCGTTCTGAATCTTCTCTGGTACTTCACAACATAACAGTGCATGAAAATATAGAAGAATCTGTAGCAGAAGATCTCAAATGGTACCATTTTACACATATATATGTATAAAATCTTTGCTGTACAGTTCAGTTTACTTGTTCCATGGTGGAAGGTATACAAGATATCCACATTGAATATTTATGAGATTTAGGGGTAATTCTGTAGCAGCCTGCCTAAATGGGAAATCAAAATTGCACATAAGCTACACCAGTTTTTCAAAGTGAAGATACATGTATAAGTTCACTTTGAAAAGTTATCTCACCAAATCTACACACACACACAATTTTACCAGCTAATTTGCTAATTTATGCACAGATTTTCTCCAGTAAAATTTACCCATGTAGTTTTGAAAATGCAAATTTATGTACATAAATGAAATAACCTCCAGACCCTGAGAATATCTCTGCTCAGTCTGGGTAAATTTATTCGTATACAGGATGTGTGCACATAAGTTTACTTGCATGATAGGCGGGCAATTTAGTAAAAGGCTATTCCATGGTAAAACACTATTTTAATTGCGGAAATGCCTTTGAAAATTAACTTCAGTATGTATAAAGTGTTGTTATTTTTTGGTTTATTTACATATTTTGTTTATCTTGAAAACTAGAATTTTTGTATCCTTGAGGAGTGGAGTTTGACACCCTTTCATTTGACAATTGCTGTATCTAATCCCTTTTACTTCTTAGTTTTAAGATCTTTGATCTTATTCCATCTTATCCAATCTGGTATTACTGAAGCAGAAAACAAATTGTTGACAGACATTTTCATGTAGTGAAAGCATATATGCTATCAACTCGGTTACAGTTGAGATCTTCATCCATCTCAGGATATAGGTGACATAGCTATTGGCTCCAGAAGTCAACCTTAGTTGGTTCTCTCTCAGCGCCTTGTTTTCTGTTTAGGGGAAGGAGTTTTCCCTCTCCCTTCTCAGGTAGCTTTGCTTCTGAATGGCTGCTTTCTTTCTCGACCAGTCTCTATATCCTGCTTGATCCAGGAGCCGATTGGGGAAGAGCACTCATTTCACTGCTTTGCACTCTCGCACATTTGAGATACCTCACAGCATGCGGGAAATTGTCCTGAACTCTGTCTTCCCGCAGTATAGACTGGTCCAGAGTTTCCTGCTCTGGGCTCTTTAATTCTCCCTGATGTGGCGTGCGTGCTAACAGGCCACAGGGGGCGGAGCCTGAAGTCGGCGGCGTTCCTGCTGCGAGGCAAGGCCTGCAGGCCCAAAGAGGCAGCGTGGTGCGCCGCGGACGTCCCCAGAGGTCCGCAGCGGACGAGAGGAGCCGACCGGAGAGGTGAGCACGGTCGGTCACAGCTCCCGTGGCCGACGGGCGTAACAAGGACACGCAACACTACAGCTTAGAGGCTGTTTCTTTGTCCGTTCAGCCATTTGCTGTTTCTGACTTCTAGTCAGAATATACAGGGAGAAGCTATCGTCTTAACGTATGGCTTCTAGGAAAGGTACATGATCCTTTTCCTGTTTTTGACCTAAATCAGGTAAAATGTCTTTTGGCTTTTCATGGTCGATTGGCCAACAATGTGTTTTCACTTTCACTTATCCTGCTGGATGGGAAGATATGCTTGTCATAGGAGGCGTGCTTAAAGTGGGTGAGCTCCATTCAAAGCTAGCCACTGTGCTCGAGGTCATGCTCCCACTGAAAGTAGTTCTTTCAATGCTTGCCATTCTTGTTTGTACTCCATCTGACCTGGAACATCAGGCCTTTTGTTGTGGCCATTTGTCAGGTGGGGTCTACACAGATCCTGATGCCTTTTTTCACTTCTTCAAAGCCAGTACTTAGATTGTATGCCCATTGCTCCTCATGGCTAAACAACAGGTGTGTGAGCAATCTGTTACTGCCCTTCAGATGCTGGTGATCCCTAGTTTTCTTTCTGAAGGGCTTTCTAGCCTCAAATTGTCTATTCAGCTGTGTTTCTGACACCAAAGAAAACTGTATGGCCTTGCTCCAAGAGCTCTTTTTCTCTTAGGACAAGCAGGATGTTAGTCCTCACACATGTGTGACAACATCGGATGGAGCCCAGCACAGAAAACTTATATCAAAATTTTCTGGAACTTTTACCGTGCATACTGAGAATGCCCAGCATGCCCTATTCCATGTGGGGTCCCTCTTCTGTCTGTTTTTTCCCATGGAGCTTTCGCCTAGCAGTTGAGTGAGCTTGTGGCTTTTCATTAAGAAATTGCCTTTGGAAACTTTTCCAACTTCCTTTTAGGGTTTTCTCACAATGTCATCGAACGTGGGTATGTGTTTTTATGTCATTAAATGAATTGTAAATTGTGAATGGTTCCTGTACTTTTTTCCATGTGTATCTTGTTAGTGATTTCTCGCCACTGGCCTCAGCGCCGGGGAAGGACCGGGCTGAGCATCGAAGGAAGCCAAAGAATCATCAGCATCAGTCCCCGTTGATGCATGGTGCCAGGCACGGGGATGCACCAGCTCATGCTGTGATGCCCCTAAAGTGACACCATGATGAGGATTGCCAGTCTTCCATCAGTGCAGAGGTTCCATGATGGTCTCCATTGGTCCTGATGCCAGTCACCGCTCCACCCCATGTGTCCGAAGAAGATCTGACGATCTTATCTACCTCCCATACGGTGTTGGCATCAGCAGCATGTGAGGAGGAGCTTGAACTCAGAGTCCAGCAGGCGGTGGGTCAGGTGCTGGAGGGCTTCAGTTCTGTGGCACCGATAGCACCAGACCCGATGCTGCCCATCCTCATACTGCTCCTGAAGAAGCTCAGTTTGCTCATTGGTGCCTTACCAACCCAACTGACATTGGTTCCCGGGACAGCATCAATGCACAGCGGGGAACCAATGCCTACCTCTATCGATATGGTGGTAGGTTGATGGTTCCTCCTCCGAGGAAACTCTACCTGGGCTGGCAAAGACACCAAGGCCTGCAATCCCCCGTCCAGTTTTACCTGTGCCCGCAACTCTGGACAAAGGCCTAGCATCTAGGGTCCTATCCCATGTAGCATACAGTGAGGATGAGGACTCCTATGACCCCTGGTGGGTTGATGCTTCAGAGTCCTCCGAGGAGGGCTCTGAGCATCTCTTATCAGACCTTTCTCCTCCAGAGGAGTGAAAGAAGTCTCCACTTGAGGACGTAACTTTTGTGGGATTTATGAGGGTGAAGGCAGAAGCCATCCCATTTCAGTTGTTAATGGAAGAGGATGCCAGGAACCCTTCAGAATCTGTTTAAAGTGCAGAGCGCAATTCTCCCTGCCTAGGGCCCATTGTTTGGGTTCAGTCTGCGTCCCCTCTGTTACCAACAGCACTGCTTTTGTTGTTGTGCCCATTGGCACCTGGTTGGGTGTCTCTTGGTCCTCTTTTTTGTCCTTGGAGAAAGCAGAGTTGCTTACCTGTAGCAGATGTTCTCCGAGGACAGCAGAATATTAGTCCTCACAAAACCCACCCAACACTCCCTGAAGTTAGGTTTCTCCTATTTTTTGTTTTAATTATAATTCTATGTTATGAGATGGAGAGGGGCCCCATGAGGATGCACAGTATAGGGAATGCTGGATATGCTCAGTGTGCCTAATCAAAGTTCTAGAAACTTTGACATAAGTTTCTGCATCAGGGCTCCATCTGATGATGTCACACATTTGAGAACTAACATCCTGCTGTCCTCGGAGAAACCTATTACAGATAAGCAACTCTGCTTTCTCTTGGCTAGTGATTTATGCCCTTCCAAGAGGACCTAGGACTAGTGGGGCATGTCAGGGCTCAGAGTTCATGAGCTCTGACTGTGGAGGTTTTGTGTGGTGAAGTGGGTTTCTTGCCATCTGTTCACATCATCCCCTGCCTTCAGAAGAGGACTATTGCCATTCAACAGGGTTTTTGTCATTCCATCTGTTCTGCGGATCTCTTTGAGGTGTAGAACTCAATGCCTTTCCCTCCAGAGCCCATTATGGGTTCATCTGCCTCAAAAAAAAACAAAAAAAAACCCCACAATCATCAGAGGAAAGTGGACAATAGTGGTTTCTTCTGTAACCTCTCAAGTGGTGCCTTTAGCACTATGGGATTTTCCTCCTTTTTCTTGTTTTTCAGCAGCCTATAGCTTGGTAATCACCCATGCTTCAGGAATGCCATCCTGCTTGTCCTCAGAGAAATCAGAGTTGCTTACCTCTAACAGGATGTCAGTCCTCACAATTCCCTCATACCTCCCCTGAGAGTTGGTTTCTCCATGTTTTAGCTTTGTCATGGACTGAGGGGCTCTGCCTGGGAGGCAAGGAGACGATGACAGCTGTACATGCTCAGTAAAACATGCTGAAAGCTCTACAATCTTTGAAATCAAAGCTCCATGCTGGGCTCCATTGGATGAAGTCACCCATTTGTGAGAACTGACTGTTACACTCCTGCTTGCGGTTCCAGCCGCGAGCAGGCACTTACCTCCGAGGCATGGGGCCACCGACGCGTTCCTCACGAGGCTGGAGCCGCGCTATTGCATCTCATGTGGCCCGGAGGCCGCTGACCTGCCCCTCATGCGGCTGGAGCTGATGCCCTCTACATCTTCGCAGCCCAGAGGCCACAGTCCCCAGTCTTGCCTGGCGGCTAGAGCCGCCCTCGGTATTTCTTCAATGGTAGAGAACCGCTTCCAGCTTCGGGGCCTGCTCCACAGCCCAGCTCCTGCTCTCCAGCGACACAGCGGTAGCATGGCCGCTGTCCATGGTCCTGCCCACTTCCCCTAAGGGGCAGGGCCGCGCCTCTTCTGAAGATTTAAAGGGCCAGCAATTCTGGCCCCACCTGGACTCCTATAAAAGGGCTCTGCAGTCAGTCTGTCCTTGCCTTCGCAAGGGGTTAGTCCTCCCTAGGACTTCTCGTCTTCACTCCTGCTGGCATTCCTTGTTCTTCGTGGGATCCCTCATTGTTCTGTTCCTGGTCTCCGTGATGAAGTCCTGTTGTCTGTGTTCCAGTCTTGTTGTTCCGTTATCAAATCCTGATGTTCCGGATGTTCCGTCATCCAGTCTTGATGTCCTGAACCCCTGGTTCCTCATCTTCCTTTCCTGGCGTGCCACCTTCATGGTCTGTGACCAGCCCATGGAGGGCTGTGTAGGGCGCTATGTGGTACAAGGCCTTCTTCTCGTCTGCAACACAAGCCTTTAGAGGGTCATCCTTCCCTGTAGCCAAGTCCCTTCTTGGTCCTGTTCCCTGAGGTTTGTTCCGGCCCTCGGATTCACTTGTGTCTGCTTCCGTCCATGACCAAGACTCTGCCAAAACCTGCTCCGCTCCAGTGTGGTCCGTGACCAGCCATGGGCGGCTGTGTAGGGCACGCACCAGTGCAGGCCTCTACTGAATCTTCGACATGTTCCAGTCTCAAGTCCACTTCTGCTCCTGGATGTTTCACGTTCAAGCATGGTCCGTGACCAGTCCCGTGGGTGGGCTGTGTAGGGCTAGTTGCGTCGCAGCCTCAATCTAGTACTTGATCCTGAATCTTTGTCTGAGTCTCCCTAGTGCTCAGAGTCCTTCCAAGTTCCTCGTCTGTGTCTCCACGTTCCAAGTTCCAAGTTCCTCGTCTGAGTCTCCCTGTTCCAGAGTCTTCGTCTGCCCTTGCCTCCTGTCCGGCCTGCCGCCTTTGCCGTTCCCAACGGCAGGTCCGAAAAGGCTTGGAGTGGTCGGAGGACCACTCAGAGACCAACCTTGCGTGGTTGGCCTCACTTCGGCTGTGCAGGTCGGCGGGGGTCTGGCTTCCTGGTCTCAGCCCAGGATCGGACATGTCTCGCCTGCCTCGGTGCCACCTTGGAGTTCTCTGGGGTCGAGCCGTGGCCCAAGGGCACACAATCCCCTTGGAAATGGGACCGCTCTCCTAGCGCTCCCTAAAACTGATATCCCTCTGTCCTCGGAGAACCCCGCCTACAAGATTCTTCATGCGCAGCACTGTGCAAGGAACCTTGGGGTTCAGACTGACCACAACTGAACCTCAAAAAACACATCAATGCTATTCTCAAAGAGGGATTCTACAAACTAAATGTCTTAAAAAATCTGAAACCTCTACTTCATGCCAGTGATTTCCGCACTGTTGTCCAGGCCACACTCGAGTCCAAGATGGATTACTGTAATGCCCTCTTTCTTGGCTTACCTTACTCCTCCATAAAACCCCTCCAAATGCTGCAGAACGCAGTAGCCAGAACCCTCTCCAACGCACGTAAATACGACCATATCTCCCCGATCCTTAAGGACCTGCACTGGCTCCCTATCCCTTCTCGTATCCTCTACAAGACCCTGACCATTATCCATAAAGCCATATATTCACACAATTCCAACTGGCTCGTCTACCCTTTCCTCCTCACATGCCCGAATCGGCCCACGAGGACCTCAAACAAAGGGTCCCTCCATGTGCCCTCTTTAAAGAAGGCACACCTCACATCCATGAGGGATCGGGCACTCTCCATTGCTGGCCCCATGCATTGGAACGCTCTTCCTACCAACCTCAGGCTAGAACCATGCACTATAAAATTCAGATCCCAAGACTTGGCTTTTCAAACAAGCCTTCCCCCAAAAACCTTAATCAACCCCCGTGAATTGTAATGTTATAACGTTTTAATTTGACTCTGCTTTAGTCCTCAAGGTTCTCAAGTTCGCCTGTTGATTTGTTCCTGCGCTTTCCTTGCTCTCCTTTTGGTTGTTGTACCCTCTCCCCACTCCCCACTCCCCTGTTTTTTGTATTTTCCTTCCTACAGTTCGATGTAAACCAATATGATGTTTCGACTAATATCGGTATAAAAGACCTTTTAAATAAATAAGTAAGCAACTCTGCTTTTTGGGACCTACTTTCCTTTTTGCCTCATTGTTTCTAATTTTTCTGCCACTGTCTGAGCAGCCCCTCAAACAGAACATTTAAGTCCTTAAAAAAAATAATTAAAAGATGTTGAACAGCATGGAGAAGCTCAAGGCCAAGAAACCTTCAGTAAGTGGGTTTAAGACCTGCATCTGTGGGCACCAGAGATCCATCATGGATATATACTCCATAAGCTATCATTGCTTGAGCCAAGACTTTGTCTCCACTGCTACATTTGTGGTTGGATGTCCCCCAGGGCACAGCAGTACCACAGCTGCAAAGCACCAGTAAGTGAGTAGTCAAGAGCCCTCATAAGCACAGGAGGGTTCCTCCACATTCACCTCAGGTTAGGAGTTGAGTGTGATGCAGAAGCATGTGGTGCCAAATGAGGCACAAAGAGCACCCAAGTAACATTGGGGGGGGGGGGGGGGCGCTATTCTGGGCTATCCCACTCAGAACTGAAGAGATGATTGGCACTGTTGACATAAGGTTCTGCCAGAACAGGCTCCTTCTTAATGACAAGGCAGGACATAACTTCATCAGTTCAGGTCCCATTGTCCTTCATGGTGTGGAAGATTCTCAGGACATCGAGGCATTTTTTATATCCAGACCTGTGTGAGCTGTTCAGGGCACCACCTCTGTCTTTGACTTGGGACTCACATCCTAAGGCATAGTCACTATGCTTAGCACAGCAAACCATGGCATCATTGGTGGTGTCAGTGTTACAGTCGTGGTGTTGGTGTACTGCTAGGAAGTTAGCAATCTGGTGTTATTTAGGAGAGTTGTGGGTGGATCCTTGGACCGGTGGCAGGTAACCACAACCCCGGGGGGGGGAAGATACCGAGAGGAACCACTGGTCAGGCTCAGAGTATGGAGACAGACACACACTAGTTCTTTTATTAGACAGTATACTGAACCACCAGTGGTGGCAGTAGTGAGCTGGAAGGCCTGGCTGGGCTGTAGTCCCTCAGATACTGGAACAGCGATCCCTGGAGGCTGAGCTGTAGAGAAACTGAAATATAGTGAGTAGGTAGAGTATGCAGAGTTCATGTACTGAACCAGATGGTAACACTCATACAATGTCTCATAGATGCCCAGGAGCTGGAATGTATAGGCCCTCAAGGAGCGAGTACCTGGTTCCAGGGAAAGCTCTGAGAGAGCGATGGTAACTCACTGATGTGGTGGCAGTGATGACTTCCAGGCAGAAGAGCGTACCGAGTAAGTCTGGGAACGAGGGCCCTCGAGAAGCGAGTACCGGTTCCAGACTGTCACCTGAAAAACAAAGGATAGAGCAAGGCCCCTGAGGAGTGGGTACCCCTAGTAAGTCCGAGGAGGCAGAGCAGCTTAGGTAGTGTAACCCTTGCTAACTCGATGTGTTAGCAAATTCCAAGACCTTATATATCCTTTGCGGGTGATGTCATCTTCGGGGGACGCCCCTGAGGTTCACGCCATCGCTGGTTCTTCAGTTGGGGCCGTGCCGCGTGCGCGCCCCTAGGCCTCCAGGAAACATGGCGGTTTGCAGCGTCCAGCCCGTCCGGGGACGCCGGAGGACTTCGGCAGAAGAGCGCCGTGGCAGCCAATCTTCCTGCGGATGAAGAGGGAGGCGCCAAAGAGGTAAGGAGGGCGGAGAGAGGGCATCAGGAACCGATGGACACAACACGTGGATCCCTGGGCCAAGGGGGCATTGGCACCACCTGTGAGAAGGAGTCTCACAGGTGCTCACCATCGGCTGGCAAGGCCGGGGAGAGCCTGAGACCCTACTGAGGCTTCACCACTACCAGCCCTCGTTCCCCGCAGGTTGAGCCCTTGGGTAATGGGGCCGGCTGGACTTACATGGGGTCTCAAGTGAGGAGAGTCTCGATGTCCGAAGTCTGGGCAGGTGGTGAATTACGTAATCCATAGTCCGAGCGTGGGTCAGGGCAGGCGGCGAATCTCGTAGTCCATAGTCCAAGTGTGGCTCAGGGCAGGTAGCAAGTCACATAATCCGAAGTCCGAGCGGGGATCAGGACAGACGGTGAGTCTCGAAGTCAGTGGTCCAGGCAAGGGTCGAGGGTCCGAGCAGAATACAATGGGTCAGGAATGGAACCAGAACAGGATTCTCCAACTGGAGCAGGAGCCAGGAAGCCAAGGCAAGGTCTGGAAGCAGGCCTTGCCTAGATATAGTCATGCATCAATCAAAAAAAAAAAAAAGGGGAATAAAACTGTTTGATCACTGTCCCAAAGAATATTCTTTAGATGTACTTAATTCAATTTTTACTGATGTAATAAAACATTTTTGTGAATTTTTAAAGCCTACACATCAGTGGAAAAAATGATTTTCATGAATACTTCACATGAAGACAAAAAACATTTTGATATTAGAAAATTTTTTTTAGGAATTGGTTGAAAGTTTCATATAATCGTGTAGGCGTCCCTGCACCTCAAATGTGTGTTTATAATCATTAACTCCCAACCTCTTCCTCGTGTGAAGATTTTTTTGACGGATTTTTTTTTTTTTTTCTTAATTGTATTATGTGACATCCAGAAAAATAATTACTGTGAGTTTAACCTTCTAGTATTCTTTCTCACATCATTGTATTAACTAATTTTCCTTTTATAAAATGATGAGTGTGTAGAACCTTCTGTAAAAACTCTATCTGTTATTAAAGTCCCGACACATACGTGTTTCAGACGCAATCGTCTTTCCTCAGGGGGGTCAGCTCTATAAAGACAAGACTACAACAGATGGTTATTACCACACCGTCTTTAGTAAAAATGTTGTGTCTTGGTGCAAATATCTCCACTGTTCTTCTTCTATTGCACCAAATTCACTTTTCCTAACGTGTCCGGGTGCCTTCCACTCTCGATCTCAACAACGTCAGATGTCAATTAACCCAGTACTAAGAAGTAATCCCTTATAACCACCAACCCAGTGTGGAGAAGGGCCAATCCAATGGCTTTAACAACCTTGAGAGCCAATCATATGTGACCACGATATCCGATGGTTATTCGTGCTTCTATTTGGTTTCAAGACTACTTGTTTTAAACCACACCCCCCATTAACCTCAATGCTGATAATGTCCCACGAACAGTGGGAACGGACCTGGTTGACAGCACGTTTGTACCTCTATTGTATTATCAGACCTGACCGGTACAACCTGCGCAACTTAAATCGCTGTAAATGTCTACCCAAGCGGACCAGAAAGAAAAGTCTTTATAATGAATGTGTTTCCGGTTCTCTTGCCCTGCTCAAGTATGTTGAATAAACTCGGCCCAACAGAAGGAAGTTTATTAATGGACATCAAAAAGCAGAATTTGAAATAAATCTGGGTCCAATCGTTATAACACCGTCATCAAATTTAAATCTTCATTCATCCCCAGTGGATGTGAGGTCTTCAATGTGTAGATCCAGAATAGCTCACAATAATTCATAGAAACATAGAAACATAGAAGTGACGGCAGAAGAAGACCAACGGCCCATCCAGTCTGCCCAGCAAGCTACGCAGTTTATCCATTTTTTTCCCCCTTTTTCTCCCTCCCACCCGTCTCTATTGGCTTCCAGCACCCTCCGGCCCCAATTCCCTTCCATCCCTCCACCAATGCAGAGAGCAGCACCATCCTAGTGAACATCCAGCTCAATCAGGGGTAGCAACCAGCAGGCCACACCCCTGCCCCTTACCCACCCCTGTTTTGTTTGCTTGTTTGTTTGTTTTTTTGTTTGTTTTTTGAGATGGCAGCCCTCCATCCTTCCGCTCCGTGAAGGTGGAACACCAACCACTGGCCACTGGCATCCCGCTCCGTGAATGCCTCTGTGGCTACTGCTGCTCCGTGCAGTGTTTTGTTGCATGAAAGTGGAACACCAACTACTGGCCACTGGCATCCCGCTCCGTGAATGCCTCAGTGGCTACTGCCGCTCTGTGCAGTGCTTTGCTGCCTGAAGGTGGAACACCAACTACTAGCCACTGGCATCCCGCTCTGTGAATGCCTCAGTGGCTACTGCCGCTCCGTGCAGTTTCATACTTAGATCCCCCCCAAGTATGGGAATGCTGACTTGTTCCAATATGGTCCATTTCAAATCCGCTATGACATGTCCTGTGTCCTTCAAATGCTGAACCATTGGAGCCATCATTTTAGCGGTGGTAAATCGCAACTTATGTTCTCCCAACTTAACTCGTACCGGGCGGATGGTCCGGCCCACATAGAGCTTAGGGCAGATGCATATGACTGCGTACACTACGTTGCTGGAATTGTAGTCGGTGTTAGATTTTCTCTAGATCTTGTAATTCGTAACAGGGTCCACCCATTCTTTCCCCCCTATCGCTTGTTGGCACCAGCTGCAATGGCCACAAGTCTGGTGACCTAAGATGTCACCTAAAGGGGCGCTATGATCCAGTTGGGCATGTTCCACCATGTCCCTAATGTTACGACCTCTTCTTGTGGGAAACAATGGGAGTTCTTTGAACTCTTCATGGAATGTTAAAACATGCCAGTGCTTTTTAATGGCTGAGATTATAACGCCTGATGCAATGGACTGCTGTAGTACACAAACCAACCGTGATGCTTCCTTTTTGGGTTTATAGGAGAGCAACTGTTGACAGTCACTAAATTTTGCTCTTTTATATGCCTTCTGGATTGCCTTGTGGGGATATCCTCTAACACGAAACCTGTCTCTTAATATCTTCGCTTGGGTTTCAAATTCTATGTCTTTGGAACAAATGCATCTTATTGTAAAAAACTGGCTTGCTGCTAAGCTAGTTTTGAAGTTGTGGGCATGATGACTAGGAAATTTCAGTAAAATTATTCCTATCCATTGGTTTTCGATATACCGTGGTGCCGAGCTGCCATTGACTTTAGTAACTGCTACATCCAAAATATAATATGCTCCCGCGATGAATGCACTGTGAATTCAGGATGGTTATCCACGGTATTAATCCAAGTGAGTAAACTCTATAATTGTTGATCTGAACCTATCCAGATGAAGCAAATGTCATCTATGAAACTGTTGTGGGACCGCAGGTTGCGGACCCATCTCTGGTGGTACACATGTACCCTAGGCGACGACGCAGCTGTAGAGGGGCTCCAGCAAGCACCAAGGCAGGTGAGAAGCTTCCAGGTGTAGATGGACCTTGACCACCGCCGCACCTGTGCAGAGTAGAGAGACTCAGACATCGCAATGTTTGGTCAACTACTCCTAGCCCTTAAGAGCCTGCTGCATGGAGCAGCAACTGCGATAGGGCGAATGGTGGTCAAAGGATGAAGACATCAGACGAAGACTTGAAGACTTGAGGACTTCACGAAGAGATGAAGACGAAGAACTTAGATGGAGTCTCAAGGATTTAGAGTTCTGAGGCAGTACTGCGACAATGCGCGCCCTACACTGCCCAGCAAGGCAAGTCACGGACCACGCATGCACGTGCCCTACTCAACCAGGCAAGGCAGGTCGCAGATCATGCTTGAGGTTCCCAAGACAGGTTGCTTGCAGAGGTGAGACACGTCTCACGGTTGATTGAAGAAGGACTTCGAAAGAGTCACTAGTTGCTTGCAAAAATACTGAGTCGATCCAGGGTAAGTTATGACAAGACATATTTTCTCAGGTTAATCATGTTTGTTACGCGCATAGCCTTTGAAAATCTGCCCCTTAGGGAATAGCCACTGCTATTAATTGCATCAGTAGCATGGGATCTTCTTAGTGTTTGGGTAATTGCCAGGTTCTTGTGGCCTGGTTTGGCCTCTGTTGGAAACAGGATGCTGGGCTTGATGGACCCTTGGTCTGACCCAGCATGGCAATTTCTTATGTTCTTATGTTCTTAAGACTCAGCGAGACCTGAACCAAGACGCGTTCACCCGGCTGGTCAAGGCAAGGCAAGGACCACGTCGAACGGAGCAGGACATTATTAGAGTTCATTATCAGGATGAGACAGTTGCAAGGTAATTTGGAGGTCCTGACAGTAAAATAGGACCTTTGAGAAGGACCTAGGGGCCGAACCCCAGGAACCAAGGACTCGGTGCCCCGTGCGGGAGCATAAGTAGGATGCAAAGTATGGCACTGGAGCTCAGAGGTAAAAGCAGGATCCATCTGGTGGAGGTGCTGTCGAGGGAAAGGACTTTAGAAGATTCAAAGAGAAGGACCAGTGGCAGGACATCTGGAACTTCCGAGGTTAGAATGTTTGAAGAAGGACCAGTGGCGGGACATCTGGAACTTCCGGGTTTAGAAAGTTTAGAAGAGTTGAGAAGATTTGAAGTCTTGAGATGATTCGAGGATGAGAAGACATTGTGAGGACAAACATCAGGAACATCTGGAACACAGAAGCTGACGAGACGAGAGACCAAGACAAAGACATGGAATTCCAACGAAGAACAGAGTGCCAACGAGAAGCTGGATTCAGAGAAGTCCTAAGGAGGACTGCTCCTTGCGAAGGCAAGGAAGGAATGCAGATTGAAACCTTTTATACTGCAGAAGAGGCGGATCCAATGATGACATCAGTAAAGCACCACTCCACTGTCCCTTTAAGAAGGGAGAAGAGGTGCGGCTTTGCCCCCTATGAGAGGGGGCAGGACTACGGACAGCGGCCCTGCTGCGATGCAGAGCGCAGGAGCAGGAACTGGACCGCAAAGCAGGCCTTGATGTAGCAGGCGGCCTCCCTGCTGCGAAGGACGGATCTGAGGCGGCCTCCGGTTACCTCTCTCACCAGAGATGACTTGATGAGAGAGGTAACAGTGGTGGGGCCGCTTGGCAATAGTGATCATAATATGATCAAATTTGATTTAATGACTGGAAGAGGAACAGTGTGCAAATCCAAGGCTATCGTGCTAAACTTTCAAAAGGGAAACTTTGATAAAATGAGAAAAATTGTTAGAAAAAAACTGAAATGAGCAACTACAAAAGTAAAAAATGTCCAAGAGGTGTGGTCATTGTTAAAAAATACCATTCTAGAAGCACAGTCTAGATGTATTCCACACATTAAGAAAGGTGGAAAGAAGGCAAAATGATTACGGCATGGTTAAAAGGGGAGGTGAAAGAAGCTATTTTAGCCAAAAGATCTTCATTCAAAAATTGGAAGAAGGATCCAACAGAAGAAAATAGGATAAAGCATAAACGTTGGCAAGTTAAATGTAAGACATTGATAAGACAGGCTAAGAGAGAATTTGAAAAGAAGTTGGCTGTAGAGGCAAAAACTCACAGTAAAAACTTTTTAAAATATATCCGAAGCAGAAAACCTGTGAGGGAGTCAGTTGGACTGTTAAATGATTGAGGGGTTAAAGGGGCACTTAGAGAAGATAAGGCCATCACGGAAAGATTAAATCATTTCTTTGCTTCCGTGTTTACTGAAGAGGATGTTGGGGAGGTACCCGTAATGGAGACGGTTTTCATGAGTAATGATTCAGATGGACTGAATCAAATCACGGTGAATCTAGAAGATGTGGTAGGCCTGCTTAACAAACTGAAGAGTAGTAAATCACCTGGATGGGATGGTATACACCCCAGAGTTCTGAAGGAACTAAAAAATGAAATTTCAGACCTATTAGTAAAAATTTGTAACCTATCATTAAAATCATCCATTGTACCTGAAGAATGGAGGATAGCAAATGTAACCCCAATATTTAAAAAGGGCTCCAGGGGCGATCCGGGAAACTACAGACCGGTTAGCCTGACTTCAGTGCCAGGAATAATAGTGGAAAGTGTTCTAAACATCAAAATCACAGAACATATAGAAAGACATTGGTTTAATGGAACAAAGTCAGCATGGCTTTACCCAGGGCAAGTCTTGCCTCACAAATCTGCTTCACTTTTTTGAAGGAGTTAATAAACATGTGGATAAAGGTGAACCAGTAGATGTAGTATACTTGGATTTTCAGAAGGCGTTTGACAAAGTTCCTCATGAGAGGCTTCTAGGAAAAGGAAAAAGTCATGGGATAGGTGGCGATGTCCTTTCATGGATTGCAAACTGGCTAAAAGACAGGAAACACAGAGTAGGATTAAATGGACAATTTTCTCAGTGGAAGGGAATGGACAGTAGAGTGCCTCAGGGATCTGTATTGGGACCCTTACTTTTCAATATATTTATAAATGATCTGGAAAGAAATACGACGAGTGAGATAATCAAATTTGCATATGACACAAAATTGTTCAGAGTAGTTAAATCACAAGCAGATTGTGATAAATTGCAGGAAGACCTTGTGAGACTGGAAAATTGGGTATCCAAATGGTAAATAAAATTTAATTTGGATAAGTCAACGTGATGCATATAGGGAAAAATAACCCATGCTATAATTACACAATGTTGGGTTCCATATTAGGTGCTACAACCCAAGAAAGAGATCTAGGCGTCATAGTGGATAACACATTGAAATCGTCGGTTCAGTGTGCTGTGGCAGTCAAAAAAGCAAACAGAATGTTGGGAATTATTAGAAAGGGAATGGTGAATAAAACGGAAAATGTCATAATGCCTTTGTATCGCTCTATGGTGAGACCGCACCTTGAATACTGTGTACAATTCTGGTCGCCGCATCTAAAAAAAGATATAATTGCAATGGAGAAGGTACAGAGAAGGGCTACCAAAATGATAAGGGGAATGGAACAGCTCCCCTATGAGGAAAGACTAAGGAGATTAGGACTTTTCAGCTTGGAGAAGAGACGGCTGAGGGGGGATATGATAGAGGTGTTTAAAATCATGAGAGGTCTAGAAAGGGTAGATGTGAATCGGTTATTTACTCTTTCGGATAGTAGAAAGACTAGGGGGCACTCCATGAAGTTAGCATGGGGCACATTTAAAACTAATCGGAGAAAGTTCTTTTTTACTCAACGCACAATTAAACTCTGGAATTTGTTGCCAGAGGATGTGGTCAGTGCAGTTAGTATAGCTGTGTTTAAAAAAGGATTGGATAAGTTCTTGGAGGAGAAGTCCATTACCTGCTATTAAGTTCACTTAGAGAATAGCCACTGCCATTAGCAATGGTAACATGGAATAGACTTAGTTTTTGGGTACTTGCCAGGTTCTTATTGTTGTGATCAATGGACTAGTGGACCCTTGGGCCGGCCTACAGGAGACTGGGGAAGGACTTCACTGGTCTCGACTGAACAGGCCGGGAGGCAGACCTCTGGCGGACAGGTGGAGATGGTTTCACCCTGGAAGCTGGTACTCCCCCGGGAGGAGCCCTTGGGAGTCCAGCTGCTGGGACTTAGGAGATTCACCCTGGAAGTCGGAGCCTCCCCGGGAGGAGCCCGTAGGGGCCCGACCGATGGGACTTAGGCGAGGCTCGGAGCTGGGCCTAGCAGAGGTATGGCAGGCAATGGGATGGAAGCAGGCTAGTACCAGGCTTGGACGAGGCAGGCAGGAACCCGGCTTGGTCTGTAGACAGGCAGAAACCCGGCTTGGGCTGTAGGCAGGCAGGAACCCGCTTGGGCTGTAGACACGCATGAACCCGTAGAAAAGAGCAAGGCGAGTGCCAGTACGGCAGGCAGGCAGGCAGGAACGGAGTAGCCAGGGCGCTGGCGGACTCCGGGGCTCGAGGCAACGGGGGACCGAGGGAACCCTGTTGCAAGGCACTGAACAGGAGAACGCGGTGACCCTAGGTAGGCCGCGGCGCCTGACGTCAGACCAGGGGCGGAGCCACCCTCGGGCGGGAAACTGCCTAGAAAAGCGAGGGGCAGCCGCGCACGCGTGCCTAGAGGCAGGCCAGCAATGGCGTCTCTCCCGCGGGGACGCCCAGGTTCCGACTCCGCTTCGTTCCCAGCTGGGACAGACCCTCGAGGTAAGGGCCGGTACGCAAGCCTCGCAGACCGGACTGCAACATTTATGGGCTGGATTGGCCACTGTTGGAAACAGGATGCTGGGCTTGATGGACTCTTGGTCTGACCCAGTATGGCATTTTCTTATGTTCTTATGTTCTAAAGGTTGGCGCTGCGGGCTCTCTTCCCCTGAGGGACCGCAGGTAAGGTCGGCGGGCTCCTGGCTGCAAGGGAACACCCACAGCGGCTCCTGCCACTTGGGAAGCTTGTCGGCGGCATCCGTGCCGCGTCAGAAGTAAAAACGCGGCCCCAGCCGCATACGGGGTGTGCCCACAGCCTCCTGGCCGCTTGATGTGAAGCAACGTGGCTCCAGCCACTTATGGGAGATTCGGCTGTCCCCAGACCGCAAGAAGTGAAAAATAGCATGGCTCCAGCCATGGGAAGGCCATCGGCACCCTCCAGGCTGCAAGGAAAGAGAGAGAGGAGTTGGAGAAGTGGTCTCTGGCGCCAGCCACAGGCCGAACCGTAACAGAAACGAAGCCAACATTTGATGTCTGCCCACCAATTGGATGGAAATATATGCACTCCTCAAAACTGGCAAAATATAAGTTTGCCACGGCTGGCACTAAAGGTGAACCCATGGGTATTCCATGGATTTGTTGGAAACAGTTCTATCCAAACCAGAAGTAGTTATTGAATAACACTATTTCTGTTAAATCTGTTAACAGCTCTTTTGTAATTATGTGAGGTGTTACCCGTTGTGCCAAAACTTGAGTGACAATCTGTAGTGCACTGTGTTGGGGGTTGTTGGTGTTCAAGGAACTGATGTTCATCGTGACCATAGTGTAGTTAACTTGACTGACTTCCAATGACTGGAGCAGCCTCAAAAAAATGTGCTGTATCTTTTACATATGATCTAACTTGTTAGACATATGGTTGCAAGCAAATATCGATGAACACAGCTACTGGTTCCAGTACTGACCCATTCTAAGATACTATGGGTCTGATGGAAGGACAATTAAGATCCTTTGTGGATCTTAGGAACTGAATATATCACTGGTTTCCTCGGATGTGACACCATCAAATATGTTTTCTCTTTTTGTGTCAAACCAGTTGCTCTCTGAACCACTTCCTCTACCATATTGACCAGTCGCTGTGTGGGATCTCCTTGTACTGGTGCATAGTATTTTGGATCTTGTAAGTGGGCCTTCATTCGGTTAATGTATACTGCCTTGTCCTGAACCACCACAGCGCCCCCCTTGTCAGTGGGTTTAATGACTATTTGTGATGAATGGGATAAAGTTTCCAAAGCTTTCCGTTGTGTCTTTGGCAAATTATGGTGACATCTAGTTGGTGCGGCTTCATAATGTGACAACTGCTGTAAAACCAACTTGTGAAAGGTTTGTATATGCGGGTCTACTGCTCTGGGAGGTAGCCAGTTGGAGCGAGGTTGATGTGTTCCGCTATCTGATTGGAGGAGCAATCAGATAGGAGTTAGCAATCTGTAATAAATCTGCTATTAGTTAGACTGCGGAGTAGCAATCTGTTCTTATTGGTTCCTAAAGAAGGAGGAGTCAGCAATCTGATATAGTTTTGGGTGGATCCCTGGGCCGATGGCAGATGACCACGCCCCCGGGAGGATATACTGAGAGGGACCACCGGCTAGGCTTGAGTATGGAGACAGACACAAATTAGTTCTTTTATTAAACAGGTTTTTGAAACCACCAGACGTGGCAGTTGTGAGCTGATATGCCTGGCAGGGCTGTAGTCCCTCAGGTACTGGAACAGCGATCCAGGATGGCTGAACTGTTGAGAAACTGTAGAAAGTGAGTAGGCAGAGTTCATGTACAGAACTAGATGACAAAACTCACATAAGGTCTCAAGGAAGCTCAGGTGCTGGAAAAGTTTAGGCCCTCGAGGAGCGAGTACCTGGTTCCAGGGAAAGCTCTGAGAGAGCGATGGTAACTCACAATTGTTTGTAGCAGCGATAGCTTTCACGCATTAGAGAATCTTCAGAGTGTCCAGGAACATGGGCCCTCGAGGAGCGGGTACCTCTGGTAAGTCCGAGGAGGCAAAGTAGCTTGAGGGGAGTAGTCCGTAGGTAGCGAGACACATTCCCATACCCAACCCCTTGTTAACTCAGTTAGATAGTGAAAATAGAGACCTTTAAATATTGGAAACGGATGACGTCATCTCAGGGGAACGCCACTGAGGTTTGCACTCTTGCTGGTACTTCAATCAGAGCGCGCGCGCGCCCTAGGTCTTCAAGCAACACAGCGGATCTGCAATGTCGAGCCGGTCCGGGGACGCCGGAGGAAGATGGCATGGAGATGCCGCAGCAGCCAGCTGTCCATCAGAACTGGAGGGAATTGCCACAGAGGTAAAGAGGTGGAGTGAGGACGTCGAGCAGCGACAGTCACAACAGAGGTGTAACTAGAGACATGTCTGTGCCTCCCTCTCTTTCACTTGAAAAAAACAACCTACGATTTAATTTGCGTATGAATCTCTGGATGGAAAATCTGCTGTCAAAATTGGAATGCCTAATGGTGGGAACAAATGAGAGTCTCTGATTTAAAATTTCCATTTGAGATGATGTAAGAGACATAGATGACAAATTTACTACTGCCGACGATTCTGCACTTGTGTGCGAATCGTCTGTGGAGGCAATTGGTCATTTCTTGTGTTGTTGTCTAGTTTGCTGGGGTTCTTGACCCTCTCCTGGGTCAAACCTCTCCCCCGATATGGCCATCGTGTGTCCCATCTCTATGGAGGATTGCCGCTTCCATTTCCCGCATAATGCTCTCATTTTTGCCCACATTAGTAGACTCTTCTCCCTCATCAGAGCCAGACGACTTGTCATCAGATGAGAACGTGAATCTCACTTTTTTGGCTTGTGGTTTAGTTCCAGTCCAATTATAGACTCGATCCAACTTATAATCAGCCTGGTCTCTTTTCAGTTTGGCTATTTTCCTGTTCTTAATTGATGTACAAAATTGATCCAAGCTAGTTTGCGCTCACTTAGTTTTTCATCCAAAGATGTGGACCGAATGAAGGCCCACTTACAAGATCCAAAATACTATGCACCAGTACAAGGAGATCCCACACAGCGACTGGTCAATATGGTAGAGGAAGTGGTTCAGAGAGCAACTGGTTTGACACAAAAAGAGAAAACATATTTGATGAAGTCACATCCGAGGAAACCAGTGATATATTCAGTTCCTAAGATCCACAAGGATCTTAATTGTCATCCCATCAGACCCATAGTATCTCAGAATGGGTCATTACTGGAACCAGTAGCTGCATTCATTGATATGTACTTGCAACCATATGTCCAACAGGTTAGATCATATATAAAAGATACAGCACATTTTTTGAGGCTGCTGTAGTCATTGGAAGTCAGTCAAGTTAACTACACTATGGTCACGATGGACATCAGTTCCTTGTACACCAACATCCCTCAACACAGCGCACTCCAGATTGTCACTCAAGTTTTGGCACAACGGGTAACACCTCACAGAATTACAATGGAGCTGTTAACAGATTTAACAGAAATAGTGTTATTCAATAACTACTTCTGGTTTGGACAGGATTATTTCCAACAAATCCATGGAATTCCATTGGGTTCACCTTTAGCACCAGCCGTGGCAAACTTATATGTTGCCAATTTTGAGGAGTGCCATATAGTTCCATCCAGTTGGTGGGCAGCCATCAAATGTTGGCTTCGTTTCATAGACGACATTTTCTTCATCTGGATACGTTTGGATCAATAATTACAGACTTTTCTCACTTGGATTAATACCGTGGATAACCATCTTGAATTCACAGCACATTCATCGCGGGAGCATATTACATTTTTGGATATAGCAGTTACTAAAGTCAATGGACAGCTCCGCCCCATGGTATATCGAAAACCAACGGATAGGAATAATTTACTGAAATTTCCTAGTCATCATGCCTTCAAAATCAAAACTGGCTTAGCAGTAAGCCAGTTTTTTTAGAATAAGACGCATTTGTTCCAGAAACATAGAATTCGAAACCAAAGCGAAGATATTAAGAGATAGGTTTTGTGTTAGAGGATATCCCTACAAGGCAATCCAGAAGGCATGTAAAAGAGCAAAATTTAGTGACCATCAACAGTTACTCTCCTATAAACCCAAAAAGGAAGCATCACAATTGGTTTGTGTACTACAGCAGTCCATTGCAACAGCGTTATAATCTCAGCCATTAAAAAGCACTGGCATGTTTTAACACTCCATGAAGAGTTCAAAGAACTCCCATTGTTTGCCACAACAAGAGGTCGTAACATTAGGGACATGGTGGTATATGCCCAACTGGATCATAGCGCCCCTTTAGGTGACATCTTAGATCACCAGACTTGTAGCCATTGCAGCTGGTGCCCACAAGCGATAGTGGGGAAAGAATGGGTGGACCCTGTTACGAATTACAAGATCTGGAGAAAATCTAACACCGACTGCAATTCCAGCAACGTAGTGTACGCATTCATATGCCCCTGCCCTAAGCTCTATGTGGGCCGGACCACCCGCCCAGTATGAGTTAGGTTGGGAGAACATAAGTCGCGATTTACCACCGCTAAAATGATGGCTCCAATGGTTCAACATTTGAAGGACACTGGACATGTCATAGCAAAGTTGAAATGGACCATATTGGAACAAGTCAGCATTCCCACACGTATGAAACTGAATTATTGTGAGCTATTCTGGATCAACACATTGAAGTCGTCGCATCCACTGGGAATGAATGAAGATTTAAATTTGATGACAGTGTTATAACGATTTGACCCAGATTTACTTCAAATTCAGCTTTTTGATGTCCATTAATAAACTTCCTTCCGTTGGACCGAGTTTATTCAACATACTTGAGCAGGGCAAGAGAACAGGCGACACATTCATTATAAAGACTTTTCTTTCTGGTCCGCTTGGGCAGACATTTGCAGCGATTTAAGTTGCGCAGGTTGTACCAGTCAGGTCTGATAGTACAATAGAGGTACGATCGTGCTGTCAACCAGGTCCGTTCCCACTGTTCGTGGGACATTATCAGCATTGAGGTTAACGGGGGGGGGGGGGGGGGGGTTTAAAACGTGTAGTCTTGAAACCAAATAGTGGCATGAGTAACCATCAAATGGATTTTGAGATCACATATGATTGGCTCTGAAGGTTGTTAAAGCCATTGGATTGGCCCTTCTCCACACTGGGTTAGTTGACATCCAGCGTTGTTGACATTGCGAGTGGAAGGCACCCGGACACGTTAAGAACGGTGAATTTGGTGTAATATCAGAAGAACAGTGGAGATATTTGCACCAAGACACAACCTTTCTACTAAGGATGGTGTAGTAATGACCATCTGTTGTAGTCTTGTCTTTATAGAGCTGACTCCCTTGAGAAAAGACAATTGCGTCTGAAACACATATGTGTCGGGACTTTAATAACAGATAGAGTTTTTACAGAAGGGTCTACACACTCATTTTATAAAAGGAAAATTAATTGACATACAATGGTGTGAGAAAGAATACTAGAAAGTTACACTCTCAGTAATTATTTAACTGGATGTCACATAATACAATTAAGAAAAAACACAAAAACAGATTGTTCAAAAAAATCTTCATATGAGGAGGAGGTTGGGAGTTAATGATTATAAACACGCATTTGAGGTGCAGGGATGCCTACACGTTTATATGAAACTTTCAGCCAATTCCTAAAAAACTTTTCAAATATTTAAAAGTTTTTTGTCTTCATGTGAAGTATTCATGAAAATCATTTTTACCACAGATGTGTAGGCTTTAAAAATTCACAAAAAGTTAGAATTTTTTATTACATCAGTAATAAATTGAATTAAGTACATCTAAAGAATATTCTTTAGGAAAGCGATTGAACAGTTTTGTTCCCTTTTTTTTTTTTTTTTTTATTGATGCATGATCATATATCGCTGCTAGATGGCATTGATATTTTCAGGCTTGTTTAGATATAGGCAGAGGTTAGGGGGTTGCGCCGGGGCACCTCCTGGCAGAGCCCCTTTAATGCAAATGAGTGGCGCGCACGCCTAAGGCTGCCAGGAAGCAGAGGAAGACGGACGGCCCCGGCTGCGCTGGGAAGGCCGCACCCTTGATGGAGGCCTGGTGCGGGGCAGGATGCATCCACTGTGGCCCGCCGCCACCACCAGCATCCCTGGACCGGCTGGAACGCCGGCGTGAAGCTGGCGAATGAAGGGGGCTGGCTGCGGAGGGCCGCGGCCGGTTCTCATAACAGTACCTCCTCCTCTAAGCCTCCCTCCTGAGGGTCGCAGTTTGTCTGGGTGATCCTTGTGGAACTGAATGAGTAGTCATCTGTCCAAGATATTGGTCGAGGGCACCCAGGAGTTCTCATTTGGGCCGAATCCCTCCCATGATAACAGGTACTCCCATCTCCGGCCTCTTCTCCTGATGTTCAGGATTTCCCTGTCTTGGTACGTAGTCTCCTCTTCCACGGAGATGGCAGGAGTCTTGGGTAGCTTCCGAGAAGGTCATGACAACACCAAGGTCTTTAGTAGAGATGTGTGGAAGGAGTTGTGGACTTTCAGACAGAGTGGCAAGCAAAGTTGATACGTGACAGGTCCTAGTTGTCGGAGAATGGAAAAAGGGCCCAATGAAGCGTGGAGCCAATTTCATGGACACAACCCTCAGTCGAATGTAGCGGGTGCTGAGCCATACCTTCTCTCCGGGTCGGAACTGAGGTCCTGGTCGACGGTGACGATTGGTGAATTTCTTGGCCGATTTGGCAGCCTCGTAGATCATTTGCTGGGTGTGGGTCCAAAGCTCCTTTAGTTTTTCCGCCATCATCTGGGCAGCTGGAGAGGGGACGGCCAGGGGCAGGGGCAAGGGCGGATGTGGCTGCTTCCCATAGACTATTTGAAAGGGCGAAGCTCCGGTTGCAGTGCAAGGGAGCGAGTTATGGGAAAACTCTGCCCACAATCGTTCTGGCAGGCATTAACATAAACTCTCATGAATTGTTTCAGAGCACAATTGGTGCGTTCTGCTTGGCCGTTCGCCTGGGGATGATAGTCGAGAGAGACTTGGAACTTCTTGCAGAGGGTCTGCCAGTACTTAGCGGTGAACTGGGGTCCACAGTCTGAGGTGATGTGCAGTGGAAGACCATGGAGCCGATGGCATAGTTGCGTTGAGCTTGGTTAAACTTCCTGGAGAAGAATGAGCAAGGATTACAACTCACAGACTTAGTTAAAGCTCATCAAGTGAGAGTTCTGGCCTCTTTTTTCACTCACTTTCATGAAGTACTCATTGAGGCCGCAATGTGATCTTCTGTTCATACCTTCACATCCCATTACTGTCTGGATAATATCTTAAAGACTGATAGTAGATTTGGACAAGGAATTTTGCATAATCTATTCTTGCTGTAGTCTACGCTCCACGATGGAGTCTGGATCGCTTACTAAATAAATACTATGCTGCAACCCTAAGCTTGGAACTCTCCACATGTGATGAATAATTCAGCCTGCTTATCGACAGAAAAAGTAAGTTTGCTTGCCGTAAACAGTGTTTTCTGTAGTTAGCAGGATGAATTATCCATGGATTATCTTCCCATCTCCCTGGAGAGTTGATTACATAACTAGATTTAGTTCTGGTACAGACTGAGGAGGCTCACAAGACAACATATGTATGGGAATTCCCACACATGCTCAGTAGAGCTCAAAGCTCTACTATCATGGAGAGACAAGTCTGGTGCTGCCAGATGACTTCATCCACATGTAATGGCTAATTCATCCTGTTAACTATGGAAAACACTATTTATGGTAGGAAAACTTTGTCTTCTGTGCATGTTCAATAAAATCTTTTCTGAGCTCCGAGAGCTGGGTCCATGTCGGCACTTTCGGATAACATCATCCCCCAATTATGACTAATTTTTCCTGCCGTCCACAAAGAATCCTGTTTACAGGTAAATAACTTGTTTTCCCCGTTTTCCCAGGATCCTGTGTGCTTGTCCCATGCTTTCTTAAATTAACATATCAGTGTTGTCTCCACTACTTACATTGGGAAGCTGTTCCATGAATTTAACACCCACATAAATAAATTCAGCTCTATTTTCCCTACAGTTTTTCATTTGACTTTTGCACTGTTGATTTTGTTTTTAGTATTTTTAGCATGTACCCTCTTTGTCTTGCAGGATTATAGCACCATTAAAGAGTTACTTTAAAACTGATCAATATATTTTATTGTTGTATTTACTACATATTGCATGTATTTTTATATAGGTTGATGCAAGATTTCAGCATAAGATCTATAAAGAGAAATGATGAAACAGATATTCCACCTTTAATTAAAATACTGAGTTACAGGAAAGAACATGCTGCCAAGCTTCAAAAGTTAGAACAAGCCCTAAAGGTAAATAGTACAGTATTGATGAAATTTTCTCTTTTTTTCTAATAAAAAATATACAGTAATAGAGTATATGGAAGGGCAGTTTATACAGGTTTGCTATTATAATTTGCAAGTTTGGTATATACTTAGCAAATCACTGGGACTGGTTAGTATTCACCCCATTGTTCTGAAGTAGTTCAAATGTAAAATTGCAGTACTGCTACTGGTAATCTGTAACCTGTTAAAATCAACCACTCTACCTGAGGACTGGAGAGTAGTCATTGGAAAGCCAATTTTTAAAACAGGCTCCAGCTATAATTCAGGAAACTACAGACCCCTAGTCTGACAAAATGGTGAAAAGGATTGTTAAGAACAGAATTACTGGGCATATGGATAAACATGGCTTCATGGGGAAGAGCCAGCATGGATATAGCAAAGGGAGGTCATGTCTTACTAAATTATTAAGAATTCTTTGAAGATGTAAATAAGTATATGGATAAGGGCAATACAATGTCTCTGGATTTTCAGAAAGCATTTCTTAAAGTCCCACATGAGAGACTCCTAAGGAAATTAAAAAATTTTGGGTTAGGAAGCAATGTCCTATTGAAAAACTAATAATATGTTTGTATGCTAATGCCAGAAGTCTGAGAAGTAAGATGGGAGAATTAGAATGTATAGCAGTGAATGACAGCATAGACTTAATTGGCATCTCAGAGACATGGTGGAAGGAGGACAACCAATGGGACAGTGTTATACCGGGGTACAAATTATATCACAATGACAGAGAGGAGCACCCGGGAGGCAGTGTAGCGCTTTATGTCCGGGATGGCAAAGAGTCCAACAGGATAAACATCCTGCATGAGACTAAATGCACAATTGAATCTTTATGGGTAGAAATCCCTTGTGTGTCGGGGAGCACTATAGTGATAGGAGTATACTACTATCCACCTGGTCAAGATGGTGAGATGGACAGTGAAATGCTAAGAGAAATTAGGGAAGCTAACCAAATTGGTAGTGCGGTAATAATGGGAGACTTCAATTACCCCAATATTGACTGGGTAACTGTATCTTCAGTACATGCTAGAGATATAAAGTTCCTGGATGGAATAAATTACATTTTTATGGAGCAATTGGTTCAGGAACCGATGAGAGAGGGAGCAGTTTTAGATCTAATTCTCAGCGGAGCACAGGATTTGGTGAGGGAGGCAACAGTGATGGGGCCGCTTGGCAATAGTGATCATATGTTGCGACTGTCACTTCCCGACGGCTTCACTCCGCCTACCTTTCCTTTTTTGCGGCTCCTCCTGCTCTTCACGGATGCCTGGCTGCCACGGCATCCGCCTGCCGTCCTCTCCGGCGTCCCCGGACCGGCTTGGATGCTGCCTCCTGCCATGTTCTACAGGTATCTTAGGGCATGCGCTGCACGGCCCTCATTCTTATTTCCTCATTGGCGCGTTCCTCAGGGGCGTCCCCCTGTGATGAGGTCACGCTGCCCGGATATTTAAGCCTACAGTTTATTGCTAGCCGTTGAGTTAGCAAGGGGAATTCTTATGGATGGGATTCGCTCTCCGAACCCAGCTGCTCTGCCTTTCCAACTTTCATTGGACTCTTTCTGTTAATGGGGTACCCGCTCCTCGGGGGCCTCTTTTGCGTCTTTCAGGTTGCTATCAGGTAACCGGTACTCGCTCCTCGAGGGCCGATCTTCCCTGACCCGCTGCCTGCATCTATCTCCTCTTCTACTTGGAAGAATTCGCTACAGACACCATCACTATCATCCACTCCTCAGAGCTGTCTCCCTGGAACTAGGTACTTGCTCCTCGAGGGCCTGCCTCTGTTCCAGCGCCAGTGCCATCTCCTACGTGGAACCCCTGGGTGAGTATTTTGCCAACGAGTCTCTCTGCTTCCAGGGATCTGTTACTCGCTCCATGAGGGCCAGCTCTCCCTATCTCGGGGCTTCTCCATATTTAGGACTCTGTGGATGTTCTGTTATACTCACCGTCTCAATTCTCTCCACTACAGCACTGCTCCCGGAGGAACCGCTGTTCCAGCACCCTGGGGAATACTAGCCCAGCCGGGCTACATCTTCTACTCACTACTGCCACCTCTGGTGGTTTCTCAAACTGTCTAAATATAGAAATATCTGTCTTTCTGTGTCCAGAGCTGAGCCTGACGTATGGCCTCTCACGGGACATCTCCCCATGGGCAGCTGCCACAGTGTCCAAGGGTTTACCCAAATCTCACTAATTATAACAGATTGCTATCTCCATGGATCCGGCACAGCTCAATGCCCTGCAGGCCATTCCGGGCCTGGCCCTGCACATTGCTGAACAACAAGACACATTGGAGAAACTCACTTCTGCGTTCCATCAGCTGCACGCACAGAAGAATCAGAGCGCTGCTTCCAGTAATGAAGGTCAGTTACCTGAAGTAACTATAAGACTACGGTACCTCTGGCTGCTCCAGTTCGTTTCTCTGGATAGATTCAAAGAACTAAAGGTTTCCTAAATCAGTGCTGCATGCATTTTGCATTACAGCCTTCTCACTTCCCCACAGCCTACGCCAAGACTACTTATATTCTATCTTATCTTGATATAAGGGCCTTGTCTTGGGCCTCAATGCTGTGGGAACGTAAGGATCCAATTCTGCAGGATATTGACGGATTTTTGGATTTGTTTAAATCTGTTTTTGATGATCCTGCTCGAGTGACTATTGCTGGTTGTGCTCTGGTGGACCTGAAGCAAGGTAACCGACTACTGGCTGATTTTGCAATAGAGTTCAAGACTCTTGCTACGGAATTATGCTGGGATCCCAAATGTCTGAAAACCCTCTTCTTCAGAGGTCTGGATACTCGCTTGAAAGACACCTGACTCGCTGGATGAGCTTTGGCTACTAGAATTGACCACCGGCTTCGTGATAAGGTGTAAGAACTCAAGCCTAGTAAAGGACCGGTTCAGAAGGAGTTTCGTGCTAAACCTGCACTTCGGATGGTTCTAGCAATACCTGTCGCCAGTGGAGAGGAACCGATGCAACTTGGTCACAGTCACCTGACTTCAAAAGAGAGAAGACTTCGGAAGAGGCATGGCCGGTGTATGTACTGTGGACAAGCTGGTCACGATGTCCCAACATGCCCAATTCGTCCGGAAAACGGACGGGCCTAAATCCTGCGGGAGGACTGTTCTTAGGCCTTACTACACCCTCTCCTCCGCTCTCTCTCCCAGTCTCCCTGATCTGCGGACCGTCCGAAATTGAAACTCTTGCCCTGGTGGATTCAGGGGCAGGAGGAAACTTTATACTTCGACACCTAGTGGAACATTTGAGGATTCCCCTCGTCACTTTGAAGGTTCCACTGCTCTTATCATCTATCCATGGAGAGCCTTTGCCGGGTGATGTGACCTGTTGCACTGAACCGGTGACCCTTCGCACTGGAGCCCTCCATACTGAGTCAATTCCCTTCTTTGTATTAGAGAAGGCCATGCACCCTATCGTTATGGGGTTACCCTGGTTGCAGTTGCATCAGCCTCAATTAAACTGGGCCAACTTGGAACTCTCCCGCTGGGACCCAGGTTGTAATGGCAATTGCCTTAAGGAGGTTTCTCCTGTCCTCTGCATGCCTACAACTCCAGGAATGTCAGGACTGCCACCTCAATACGCATCATTCTGTGATGTGTTCTCCAAAGAAGCTGCTGACATCCTTCCTCCACATAGAGCTCACGACTGTGCCATAAGGCTGAAACCGAACACTGAACCTCCTAAAGGACGTGTCTATCGACTCTCTGTAATAGAGAATAAGTCTATGTCCAAGTACATAGACTAGAATTTACAGAAAGGATTCATTAGACCATCAAAGTCTACAGCCGGCCAGGCTTCTTCTTTGTAGGGAAGAAGGACGGTACTTTACGTCCTTGTATCAACTATCGAGGTCTGAACGAGATCACAATCAAAGACTGATATTCCCTGCCTTTAATCTCAGAGCTGTTTGACTGGCTTCAAGATGCCAAGATATTCTTAAAACTTGACCTGAAGGGAACCTATAACTTAGTTCACATTTGCAGTGGCGACGAATGGAAAACAGCCTTCAACACTCGAGATGGTCATTTCGAGTTCTTAGTAATGCCCTTTGGCCTGTGTAACGCACCTGCTGTGTTCCAGAACATGATGAACGACATCTTGCGGGACCTGTTGTACAAGAGTGTCGTAGTGTACCTAGATGACATCCTGATATTTTCTCAGGACTTGTCTACTCATCTGGAGGATATCAAACAAGTACTATGAAGACTTCAAGAACATCGGCTCTACGCCAAGCTATCCAAGTGCAAATTCCATAAGGACTCTGTGCCTTTTCTTGGCTATATTGTGTCTAAAGATGGCTTCCAGATGGATCTCCCAAAGTTAGAGAGTATTAAAAATTGGTCCCAACCTACCAGCTTGAAGGCCCTGAGACAATTTTTGGGGTTCACTAATTACTTTAGAAACTTTATAAAGAATTATTCTTCTTTAACTGTGCCCTTAACTGCAATGACCCGGAAAGGGGCCAATGCTTCTAAATAGTCTGCGGAGGCCATTTCCGTGTTCGAGGATTTAAAGACTGCATTTTCCACCGAACCATGCCTGCGTCATCCAGTCCCCGACAAGCCATTCATCTTGGAGGTTAATGCTTCTGATGTCAGTGTGGGGGCTGTATTGAGCCAAACCGGAGACTCCAAATCCTTACGTCCCTGCTCCTTCTCGCGATGTTTCTCTCCAGCAGAGAAGAACTATGGGATTGGAGATAAAGAGCTCCTGGCTATTAAGTTGGCATTCAAGGAATGGTGGCCTTGGCTTGAAGGCGCTCAACATCAAATTACCATGTTTACAGACCATAAGAATCTAGAGTATCTCCACCATGTGCAATGTCTTAACCATAGATAAGCCAGATGGGCCTTATTTTTTAACCGTTTTAACGGTTGCGGTCCCGGTCGCGGCACTCGCAACCGGTGTTTTACCTCTTGGCTTCTGGCATCGGGTCCAGTCTTGCTGGAGAGCTTCGCCAGGTTCCGGGCCTGTTCGGTGGCGACACCATCGGAACGCCCAAGCCAGCCGCCCTCCTCCAAAGAGGCCGAAGATATAGGCCCTTTCCCGCCACTCACTGCTCCACCCGCTCCCGTGACGTCAGACGTCGGCGGGTATGTAAGGTCGGTGCCTGCCTCTAGCAGTCGCCTTGCAACGAGGTTACCTTGCGGTTCCTAGTTGCTGTGTGCCTCGGAGTTCGCTAACTTCTCGCTTGAATCCTGCTTCAGTTCCAGCCTGGTTCCTGCCTCAGTACCCTGCTTCAGTTCCAGCTTCCGTGCCTTGCCTCAGTTCCAGCCAAGATACCTGCTTGATCCTGGTTCACCTTCTCAGCATCCTTACTCACCTAAGTCCCAGCGGCCGGACTCCTACGGGCTCCTCCCGGGGGAGTCTCAGCTTCCAGGGTGAAGTCATCACCTCCGATCTCCTAAGTCCCAGCGGCCGGGCTCCTACAGGCTCCTCCCGGGGGAGTCTCGGCTTCCAGGGTGAAGACACCTCTTCAGTTCTCCTAGCCCTATCTCTCGGCTTCCAGGGTGAAGACACCTCTTCAGTTCTCCTAGCCCTATCCCTCGACTCCCACAGGCTCCTCCTGGGGAGTACGGGCGCCCGGTGTGAAGGCCACCTCCTTCACCCGGCCTGGTGTCCGCCTCCCGGCCTGCTCCCCCTTCTTCGGAGACAATAGTCGATCTTACCATAGTCACCGGCAGGCCGGTCCAAGGGTCCACTAAAACAGTATAATCACAACAGATTGCAAGGCCATGGACTCGGCGGATATGCGGGCCTTCAGGCCATTCCTGGAATGGCTCAACGAATGCAACAACAACAGCATTGCCTTGATGTTCTAGCAGCTACTGTGGAGCAGCTAGCTGCCCGCCTAGATACTATGCCCACGGACCCTCTGCCCGCTGCGCCACCGGCTCAAGAGGGAAACTCTAGCACTGTTACTCAGCTGCCAGCACCATCACGCTATGCTGGGGAAGCGAAAACCTGTCGAGGGTTTTTGAACCAATGCTTCATACGGTTCTCCCTGCTTCCTCAGCAGTTCCCTACTGATGCGGTCAAGGTGGCGTACATCCTGTCCTTGCTAGATGGGAAGGCGCTAGTTTGGGCCTCCCCGTTCTGGGAACATAATGACCCCTCTGTCGAGGATTTGCCACAATTCATCTCCAACTTCAAACAAGCCTTCAATGAGCCGGCTAGACTAGCCACCGCCACAACTGACTTACTGCAGTTGCACCAGGGAGTACGCTCCTTGGCGAACTATGCCATGGATTTTCTCACGCTTGCCCAAGAAGTGGGATGGTGGGACGACAGCCTCAGAGCCATCTTCCTGGAGGGCCTGGCCGGGCGAATCAAGGATGGAATAGCCGCCCGTGACCTCCCGGAGGACCTCAATGGTCTTATAGAAATGGCGGCTCGCATTGACCGTCGCCTCCAGCAGAGGGCCAGAGAGTTACAGCCGGCCAGACGCACTCCTTCATTGGCTTCTGCGCACTCTAAACCATTGTCCTCTCCCAAGACTGTGCGTCCAGAGACTTGTTCCAGTGAACCTATGCAGTTGGGGCATGCCCCACTCTCCGCTGAGGAGAGACAACATCGCCGCACACTGGGCCTTTGCCTCTATTGCGGTCAGAAAGGCCATTTCCTGCTGCGCTGCCAAGAGCGTTTGGAAAACGCCAGAACCTAGGAGGTCGTGAGGAGCTCCTCCTAGGTTGTGCTGCAGCTCCTCAATGTACGGTACCTATTACCCTGGAGTACCCGGGAGGGTCCCTGGAAACCCTCGCCTTCCTGGATTCCGGCGCGGGAGGTAACTTCATTCTGAAGGATCTAGTACACCAGTTGCAGATCCCCACACAGTGTCGGGAGACACCTCTATGGATTACCTCCATCCAGGGAACCCTTCTTCCAGGCCGCATCACAGCCTCCACGGCACCCATCACCATACGCACCGGGGCGATCCATTTGGAGGAGATAGCCTTTCTGGTATTGGAGAAGGCCGTCCACCCCGTGGTGCTAGGGTTGCCATGGCTACAGAAACACTCTTCCACCATCCAATGGGACACCTTGCAAATTACTAAGTGGAGTCCATTTTGTTTCGCCAACTGGCTGAAGGTGCCCCAGGCTCCCAGCCTTCCTCTTCTGCACGCTGCCATCAGTCTTCCTGCACCCTATGAAGACTTTTCCGACATATTCTCAAAAGCAAAGGCGGAGATCCTTCCCCAGCACCGTCCTTTCGATTGTGCCATTGAGCTACTACCCAGAACAACGCCTCCTCGGGGTAGGGTATACCCCTTGTCTCTACCCGAGACCTGGGCCATGTCGGAATACATCTCGGAAAACCTGGCTAAAGGTTTCATCCACCCGTCCAAATCGCCAGCTGAGGCGGGTTTCTTTTTCGTGAGTAAGAAAGACGGTTCACTAAGGCCATGCATAGACTATCAGGGCCTTAACGCGATCACGAAGCGGGATCGCTACCCCCTCCCGTTAATACCAGAGCTCCTAGATAGACTGCAAGGGGTGAAGATTTTCACGAAGCTTGACTTGCGAGATGCCTATAATCTGGTCCGTATCCGTCCTGGGGATGAGTGGAAAACCGCTTTTAACACCAGGGACGGGCACTATGAGTACCTCGTGATGCCATTTGGGCTATACAGTGCCTCTGTGGTATTCCAGCACCTAATGAATGAGGTACTGCAAGACCTCCTGAACACCTCAGTCATCGTCTATCTTGATGACGTATTAATTTACTCCCATGATCTACTGTCACATCGCCAACAGGTTTGTCAAGTCCTACAGATCCTCAGAGATAATGGTCTGTACGCTAAACTACTGTCCTACTGCTCTTATTGAACTACTGTTCAATAAGAAAGATTCATCTCCCCTTATTGAATTCTTTGCAAAATCCCTATCCCCTGACGTACCCACTATTCTCCTAGGAGACTTTAACTTACACGTGGATGCTTCCCCGCAATCCCCGGCCTGTGAAGCATTCATTTCCTCCCTCGAAGCTATGGGTTTCCAACAAATTGTTCACTCTCCCACACACAAAGCTGGCCACACCCTAGATCTGATTTTTATCAACTCCCCCATCAACATAAGCAATCCCCCTTCATGCATGGCAGTACCCTGGTCTGATCACTCTTTGATTCTGACTAAACTCACTCTTCCACAAATTTCCCCTACCTTGCCCCGTCAGCCCATATCTTTTAAATACCGCAAAACCTGTACTGTAGATACCATCACACAAGCATGCTCTGACATAGACAATCAAATTGACCTCTCGTCCCCAGATAACGCCTTCTCCACCTGGGTCAACCTCACCCTTAACATTGCCAATAAACATTGCCCACTAACAACAAAAACCGTCAACCAGAACCGTAGAAATAGAAAACCCTGGTACACACCTGACCTCAGAAATCTTAAAACCCTGCTCAGAGCTGCTGAAAGGTCTTGGCGCAAGCACCAATCCCCCACAGCCAAAACCAACTATTACCAACGCATGCACGAATACAGAAACTCCATCCTCCAGACTAAACGTGAATACTACGCCAGAAAAATACATGGTCTGCAACATAACCCCAAGGCCCTCTTCTCCATGGTTGCTGATCTGACCTCTCCCTCTCACACACAACAACCAGCAAACACCTCAAAGAATCGTTGCAATGAGTTAGCACATTTCTTTAAAGATAAGGTTACCTCCATCACAGCACACTTTTCTCACAATAACAACAATATTATTCTTCCTATTTTCAGCGCTTCAGCTATCCTCTCCTCTTTTGACTCTTCTTCCTCCCTGGAAGTAGAGAACATCCTAAAAAAAAATGAAACCCTCATCACATCCCTCTGAAACTATCCCCTCCAAACTTCTACTATCTATACCCAAAGTGATCGCCAAACCGCTATCGAATATTCTCAATTGCTCCCTAGAGCATAGCACAGTCCCTAACTTTCTCAAACAAGCAGTAGTGAAACCGCTACTCAAAAAACCCAATCTTGACCCCGCCACATTATCTAATTACAGACCTGTTTCCAACCTACCCCTTCTAGCTAAAGTCCTTGAAAAACTAGTTAACTCTCGCCTTTCCGATCACCTTGAACAACACAATATTCTCCCGTCCACCCAGCATGGTTTCAGGAAGCATTTAAGTACTGAAACTTTACTGCTCTCCCTCTCCGACACTCTCATCAGAGGAACCGACTCCGGATCCTCTTATCTGATTGCTATGCTTGACATCTCCGCTGCATTTGACACTGTCAATCACGCTGTCCTCCTCAACATCCTCAGAAGTATTGGGATCACTGGTAATGCTTTCGCCTGGATACAATCTTATCTCCAAAATCGCTTTTTTACTGTCTTAGTGGATAACAACGAATCTGACTCCATCAGTCTCCCTCAAGGTGTGTCCCAAGGCTCGTCCCTCTCCTCTACCCTCTTTAATATGTACATGCTTCCCCTTACCACTCTTCTCACCAACCTTCACATCAAGGATTTCATTTATGCAGACGATGGGCAAATCATATTCCCCTTCTCTGACTCCCTCCAAACTGCACTACAAAACTGGGAATCCTGCCTTTCATCCATCAACCAACTCCTCACAGACATGCACCTGGCTCTAAATCCCAACAAGACTGAGCTATTAATCATTTCTAATAAGCAGCCGCTTCCAGCCATCCCACTCGCATACGCACCTACCACTTTCTCCGCGCACATTCGTAATTTGGGTGTCCTCATTGATAATCATCTTACTTTTAAACCATTTATTAACTCCATCATAAAGGAATGCTATTTTAAGCTACAAACGATAAAAAAAACTCAGACCCCTGCTACACTATTCTGATTTCCGTAAAGTACTTCAGTCTATTATTCTGTCTAAAATAGACTACTGTAACGCACTCCTCCTTGGCATCCCCGCAACACACACCAAACCGTTACAACTATTACAAAACGCCGCCGCTCGTATACTGTCAAACTCTAAAAAAAGAGACCATATCACTCCCACACTTATCGAACTACATTGGCTCCCAATACACTCACGAATACTTTATAAAGCACTCTCCCTCATCCATAAAAGTCTGTTAAATTCAAACCTCAATTGGATCAACCCCCCCTCCTCCCCCGTACCTCTAATAGACCTACCCGCCCAGCCCTCCAAGGAACCCTACGTACCCAATCCATCAAATCTTTCAAACTCTCCTCCACTATAAGCAGAGCTTTTTCCCTTGCCGGCCCCACCATATGGAACTCCCTGCCTCATGATATACGCATGGAGACCTCCACTCCCAATTTAAAAAAAAAAACTGAAAACCTGGCTTTTCCGGAAAGCTTACCCCATGTCACCTCCCCCTACATAAAAAATTCCCTGTCAGCAAGCGAGTAACTTTTCAACTCCCTTCCTGTTACCTCCTACACCGAATTTTGACTAAGAATGCTTTATGACCGCTGGCTCTTGTACATTGTTATTATGTTATAGTTGTTGTATTTATTTATTGATTATTGAATTTTGTTATGCTTTTCTGTATTATCCACACTTCCTGTTAATTGTATTCATCTGTTACTTGTAAGGGCTCCGCCCAAAAGTTATTTGTTTTATGTAAACCGATACGATGTGCGAACGGCTATCGGTATAGAAGAGACTTTAAATAAATAAAATAAATAAATAAAATAAATAAACTGGAGAAGTGTACCTTTGAGAAGACTTCCCTGCCGTTCCTGGGCTACATAGTCTCTGCCTCTGGATTCCAAATGGACCCAGAGAAGGTAGCCCCCATTAGAAACTGGCCTCGGCCGAGAGGCTTAAAGGCGTTACAACGCTTCCTCGGCTTTGCAAACTTTTATAGACATTTCATCCCGAACTATTGACATATTGTGGCTCCGCTCACCGCACTTACCCGGAAGGGAACCAATGCAGTAGACTGGCCCGACTCTGCTTGTCAAGCCTTTGAAACCCTCAAGGAGGCTTTCCTGCAGGATACCTGCCTCCGCCACCCTGACCCACTCTGACCATTCGTGGTGGAGGTGGACCATCCAATGTCGCGGTGGGGGCCATGCTCAGCCAGTACTCCGACTCTGGAAAACTACTACCCTGCTCATACTTTTCAAGGAGATTCTTGATCGCCGAGAACAACTACTGCATTGGAGACAAGGAGTTGCTGGCCTTAAAGCTTGCTTTTGAAGAGTGGAGGCAGTGGTTGGAGGGAGCCAACCATCCCATTATGGTATACACCGATCATAAGAACTTAGAGTTCCTGTGTCAGGCTCAATGCCCGAACCCGAGACAGGCCCGCTGGTCCCTGTTCTTCAACTGCTTTAATTTCGCACTGCGTTATCGGCCAGCCTCCAAGAATGTCGATGCCGATGCCCTGTCTCATTCTACCGAACTGGAAGAGGCTGAGGAACAGCCACAGTATATCCTGGATCCCGCAAAGGTCAATCTTTCGGTGACCTCAGTGAGCTCCCTAGGGAAGACCGTAGTCCCACGACGCTCTCGGAGAGCGGTTCTTGTCTGGGCCCATGACTCCCTCACTGGGGGCCATACTGGCCGTGAAAGGACTCTCGACCTGATTAACCGGTTCTATTGGTGGCCTACGATAAAGCAAGATGTCCACGCATTTGTGGATTCCTGTCCCACCTGCGCCTTGCAGAAGCCACACACAGGGAAACCTTGGGGCCTACTACAGCCATTACCCATTCCGGTAGAACCATGGACTCACATCTCCACTGATTTCGTGGTGGACCTCCCAGTCTCCAAAGGGAACACCATCATCTGGGTGACTGTGGACCGGTTCTCCAAAAATGGCTCACTTCGTTCCCTTGCCGAAATTACCATCAGCCCCGGAGCTGGCTAACCTATTCGCACAACACATCTTTAGGATCCACGGCCTACCGCAGGACATAGTGTCCGATCGGGGTCCTCAGTTCACCGCCCGATACTAGAGAGCCTTGTGTAAGATTCAACGTGCAACTCAGCCTGTCGTCTGCGTTCCACCCCAAAGCAATGGGCAGACGGAACACACCAACCGGACCCTGAAGACATTTCTCCGCTCTTTTGTCAATGAGAGACAGGACAATTGGGCAAAGCTAATGCCATGGGCAGAATTCTCATATAACAACCATACGCATTCTGCTACAGGAAGCTCGCCCTTCCTTATAGTTTATGGAAAGCATTTGCGACCGACATTACCTCTGCCCCTTCCTAGTGCGTTACCCGCGGTGCAACTTTCCGCCCGACAATTACTTTCGCTATGGACGTCCATCCAGAGAAAACTTGCTAAAGCAGCCAAGGCCACTAAGAGATGGGCAGATAAGCACCGGCAGCCGGCGCCTATCTTCCTTCCCGGAGACTGGGTTTGGCTTAGCACAAGGAATCTTCAGCTTCGAATCCCGTCTCGAAGGCTAGCTCCAAGATACTGTGGGCCCTTCCGCGTTGCCGAGCGCATAGGGGCAGTATCTTATCGACTACGCCTACCCTCCTCCATGCATATTCACAATATGTTCCATGTTTCCTTGCTGAAACCCCTTGTTCTCTCCAGGTATCATCCTCGAGTTCCTGATTCCACAGATCCATCAATGCCGGACGAGCCTACCTATCATGTCCAAGAAGTCCTAGACGTACGGTTCCATCACCGACGCTGGGAATAACTGCTTGCCTGGGAGGGCTGTGGCCCTGAGGACAACACATGGGAACCAGCCCGCAACATCCTGGATAAAGAACTTCTACGACAATTCCAAAGTCAGCACCCAGGTAAACACGGACCTGCTAAGAGGGGGCGTAAGAGGGGAGGTACTGTTGCGGTCCCGGTCGTGGCACTCACAACCAGGGCCTTACCTCTTGGCTTCTGGCATCGGGTCCAGTCTCACTGGAGAGCTTCGCTGGGTTACGGGCCTGTTCGGTGGCGTCCCCGCGGGGGCGACGCCATAGGGACACCCAAGCCAGCCGCCCTCCTCCTAGGCACACGTGCGCGCAAAGAGGCCGAAGATACAGGCCATTTCCTGCCACTCACTGCTCCAACCGCTCCCGTGACATCAGATGCCGGCGGGTATGTGAGGTCAGCGCCTGCCTCTAGCAGACGCCTTGCAACGAGGTTACTTTGCGGTTCCTAGTTGCTGTGTGCCTCGGAGTTCGCTAACTTCTCGCTTGAAGCCTGCTTCGTTCCAGCCTGGTTCCTGCTTCTGTGTCTTGCTTCAGTTCCAACCTGGTTCCTGCTTCTGTGTCTTGCTTCAGTTCCAGCCAGGTTCCTGCCTCAGTACCCTGCTTCAGTCCCAGCCTGGTTCCAGCTTCCGTGCCTTGCCTCAGTTCCAGCCAAGATACCTGCTTGATCCTGGTTCACCTTCTCAGCATCCTTACTCGCCTAAGTCCCAGCGGCCGGACTCCTACGGGCTCCTCCCGGGGGAGTCTCGGCTTCAAGGGTGAAGTCATCACCACCAATCTCCTAAGTCCCAGCAGCCGGGCTCCTACAGGCTCCTCCCGGGGGAGTCTCGGCTTCCAGGGTGAAGACACCTCTTTAGTTCTTCTAGCCCTACCCCTCGACTCCCACAGGCTCCTCCTGGGGAGTACGGGCACCGGGTGTGAAGGCCACCTCCTTCACCCGGCCTGGTGTCCGCCTCCCAGCCTGCTCCCCCTCCTTCAGAGACAATAGTCCATCTTACCATAGTCTCCGGCAGGCCGGCCCAAGGGTCCACTAAAACAGTATAATCACAACATTGACTTCTTGCTCAAATATTGTCCCGGAGACAAGAATACCAGAGGTGATGCCTTGTCATGCTCCTTTCTCTCGGAGGATGTTCCAGAAGATCCTCAGCATATTATCGACCCGAAGAAAGTCATCTTGGCGGCTACTCATATTGTGCCCACTGGTAAAATCATCGTGCCTAAACACCTCAGGAAGAAAGTGCTCTATTGGGCGCATGATTCCAAGCTGGCTGGCCAGCCTGGTCAATGCCGTACCCTGCTGAAGATACAGAAGTATTTTTGGTGGCCAACTATCAAGGAAGATACACTCTCCTACATAGCATCTTCTGCCAACTGTGCCAAGCACAAACCTACTTCTGGCCAACCGTGGGGATTGCTGCAACTGCTTCCAGCTCCGTAACAGCCCTGGACGTATATCGCTACTGACTTTGTAGTCGATCTTCCCCTCTCTGTGCTCAGTAGAGAGACTCAGACAACGCAATGTTTGGTCTCATGAGTGGCCCTCAGACTACTCCTAGCCCTTACGGACCTGCTGCATGGAGCATCAACTGCGACAGGGCGAATGGCGGTCAAAGGATGAAGACATCAGACGAAGACGAAGACTCGAAGACGTGAGGACTTCACAAAGAGACGAAGACGAAGAACTTAGATGGAGTCTCAAGGGTTTAGAGTTCTGAGGTGGTACTGTGACAATGCGTGCCCTACACTGCCCAGCAAGGCAAGTCACGGACCACGCATGCACGTGCCCTACTCAACCAGGAAAGGCAGGTCGTGGATCATGCTTGAGGTTCCCAAGACAGGTTGCTTGCAGAGGTGAGACAGGTCTCACGGTTCATTGAAGAAGGACTCCGAAAGAGTCACTAGCTGCTTGCAAAAATACTGAGTAGATCCAGGGTAAGGTATGACAGGACTCAGCGAGACCTGAACTGAGACGCGCTCACCCAGCTGGTCAAGGCAAGGCAAGGACCACGTCAAACGGAGCAGGACATTATTAGAGTTCATTATCAGGATGAGACAGTCGCAAGGGAATTCGGAGGGCCTGACAGTAAAATAGGACCTTTGAGAAGGACCTATGGGCAAACCCCAGGAACCAAGGACTCGGGGCCCAGGACTCAGCGCGGGAGCATAAGTAGGATGCGGAGTATGCCACTGGAGCTTGGAGGTAAAAGCAGGATCCATCTGGTGGAGGTGCTTTCGGGGGCCCTCATTGTGCCAAAACTTGAGTGACAATCTGGAGTGCGCTGTGTTGGGGGTTGTTGGTGTTCAAGGAACTGATGTCCATCGTGACCATAGTGTAGTTAACTTGACTGACTTCCAATGACTGGAGCAGCCTCAAAAAATGTGCTGTATCTTTTACATATGATCTAACTTGTTAGAAATATGGTTGCAAGAATATATCGATGAACGCAGCTACTGGTTTCAGTACTGACCCATTCTGAGATACTATGGGTCTGATGGGAGGACAATTAAGATCCTTGTGGTTCTTAGGAACTGAATATTTCACTGGTTTCCTCGGATGTGACACCATCAAATATGTTTTCTCTTTTTGTGTCAAACCACTTCCTCTACCATATTGACCAGTCACTGTGTGGGATCTCCTTGTACTGGTGCATAGTATTTTGGATCTTGTAAGTGGGTTTTCATTCGGTTAATGTATACTGCCTTGTCCTGAACCACCACAGTGCCCCCCTTGTCAGTGGGTTTAATGACTATTTGTGATGAATGGGATAATTTCTCCAAAGCTTTGCGTTGTGTCTTTGGTAAATTATGGTGACATCTAGTTGGTGCGGCTTCATAATGCGACAACTCCTGTAAAACCAACTTGCGAAAGGTTGCCCAGTTGGAGCGAGGTTGATGTGTTCTGCTACCTGATGGGAGGAGCAATCAGATAGGAGCTAGCAATCTGTAATAAATCTGCTTTTAGTTAGATTGTGGAGTAGCAATCTGTTCTTATTGGCTCCTAAAGAAGTAGGAGTCAGCAATCTGATATAGTTTTGGGTGGATCCCTGGGCCGATGGCAGATGACCACGCCCCCGGGAGGATATCCTGAGACGGACCACCGGCTAGGCTTGAGTATGGAGACAGACACACATTAGTTTTTTTATTAAACAGGTTTTTGAAACCACCAGAGGTGGCAGTAGTGAGCTGATATGCGGCTATTCATATTGTGCCCACTGGTAAAATCATCGTGCCTAAACACCTCAGGAAGAACGTGCTCTATTGGGCGCATGATTCCAAGCTGGCTGGCCAGCCTGGTCAATGCCGTACCCTGCTGAAGATACAGAAGTATTATTGGTGGCCAAATATCAAGGAAGATACACTCTCCTACATAGCATCTTGTGCCAACTGTGCCAAGCACAAACCTACTTCTGGCCAACCCTAGGGATTGCTGCAACCGCTTCCAGCTCCGGAACAGCCCTGGACGCATATCGCTACTGACTTTGTAGTCGATCTTCCCCTCTCTGGAGGTATGAATACCATTTGGGTCACATTCGACCGCTTCAGCAAGATGGCCCATTTCGTGGCGCTGCCTGTCTTACCTCTACCTTGGAGCTTGCGAAGCTCTTCATAACCTACATCTTTCGCCTTTACGGCCTACCAAAGCACATAATCTCAGATTGAGGATCACAGTTCACGGCAAGATTCTGGAAGGCTTTGTGCAAGCTTTTCAACATCTCTCTAGATTATACATCAGCCTATCATCCTCAATCAAATGGCCAAACAGAACGGATGAATAGGACCCTGAAACAGTTCATTCGGGCCTATGTGAGTTACTGTCAGAATAACTGGGCCGAATTGTTACCATGGGCTGAATTCGCCATTAATTCTCATCCTGCATCATCCACTGGATCAACACCTTTTGAAGTGGTATATGGATGTTCATCATCACCGCCACTTCCACTGAAGCTCTCAGTGACTTCCCCAGCAGCTCAATCCACTGCTGATGATATCCATCAATTATGGACTCAGACGAAAGAAATGCTACTCAAAGCGAGTGATCGAGCCAAAAGGTTTTATGATGCTCACCATTCCAAAGCGCCTGTCTTTCAACCTGGTGACAAAGTCTGGCTATCCACTAAGCACCTTAGACTGAAGTTACCCTCCACTCGATTTGCTCCTTGCTACGTTGGATCATTTCCAATCCTCCGACATCTTGGCAACATCACTTACAGTCTGAAGCTACCACCTGGATTAAACATCCGTAACGCTTTCCATGTTTCACGTTTGAAACCTCTCATTCTCAGTGAGTTCTCTTCCAAGTCTCAGGAACCATCTCCCATCAATGCAGAAGATGACCTAGAATACAAGGTCGAAGCCGTCCGTGATGTCCAAAGACGAAGCAAGACTTGGGAATACCTTCTTTCATGGGAAGGTTTTGGCCCCGAAGAAAATTCTTGGGAGCCTCTGACTAATATCCTTGACAAAGAGATGCTATATCAGTTTCATCTCTCATATCCTTGGAAACCAAAACCCGGTACCCACAGAGGAGACCGCCCTTTGAAGGGGGGTACTGTTGCGACCGTCACTTCCCAGCAGCTTCACTCCGCCTACCTTTCCTTTTTTGCGGCTCCTCCTGCTCTTCACGGATGCCTGGCTGCCGCAGCATCCGCCTGCCGTCCTCTCCGACATCCCCAGACCGGCTTGGGTGCTGCCTCCCGCCATGTTCTACAGGTACCTTAGGGCACGCTCGCCGCGCGGCCCTCATTCTTATTTCCTCATTGACGCGTTCCTCAGAGGCGACCCCCTGTGATGAAGTCACGCTGCCCGGATATTCAAGCCTACAGTTTATTGCTAGCCGTTGAGTTAGCAAGGGGAATTCTTACGGATGGGATTCGCTCTCCGTACCCAGCTACTCTGCCTTTTCAACTTCCATTGGACTCTTTCTGCTAACGGGTACCCGCAGCCCTCTTTCACGTCTTTCAGGTCGCTATCAGGTAACTGGTACTTGCTCCTCGAGGGCCCATGTTCCCTGACCCGCTGCCTACATCTATCTCCTCTACTTGGAAGAATTCGCTACAGACACCATCAGTGAGTGCTACTATCATCCACTCCTCAGAGCTGTCTCCCTGGAACCAGGTACTCGCTCCTCGAGGACCTGCCTCCGTTCCAGCGCCAGTGCCATCTCCTTCGTGGAACTGCTGTGTGAGTACTTTGCCAACGAGTCTCTCTGCTTCCAGGGATCTAGTACTCGCTCCTCAAGGGCCAGCTCTCCCTATCTCGGGGCTTCTCCATATTTGGGACTCTGTGAATGTTCTATTTTACTCACTTTCTCAGTTCTCTCCACTACAGCAGTGCTACCGGAGGAACCGCTGTTCCAGCGCCCTGGGGAATACTAGCCCAGCCGGGCTACATCTTCTACTCACTACTGCCACCTCTGGTGTCTTCTCAAACTGTCTAAATAAAGAAATATCTGTGTTTGTGTGTCCAGAGCTGAGCCTGACCTGTGGCCCCTCACGGGACTTCTCCCCATGGGCGTGGTCAGCTGCCACAGTGTCCAAGGGTCCACCCAAAACTCACTAATTATAACATCATAATATGATCAAAATTGAATTAATGACTGGAAGGGGGACAGGACAATAAGCAAATCCATGGCTCTCGTGCTAAACTTTCAAAAGGAAAATTTTGATAAAAAGAGAAAAAAAAACTGAAAGGAGCAGCTACAAAGGTAAAAAGTGTGCAAGAGGCATGGTCATTGTTAAGAAATACCATCCTAGAAGTTGGCCGTAGAGGCAAAAACTCACAATAAAAACTTTTTAAAATATATTCCAAGCAGAAAGCCTGTGAGGGAGTCATTTGCACCGTTAGATGATCGAGGGGTTAAAGGGGCACTTAGAGAAGATAAAGCCATTGCGGAAAGATTAAATGATTTCTTTGCTTCAGTGTTTACGGAAGAGGATGTTGGGAAGGTACCCGTACCAGAGAAGGTTTTCATGGGTAATGATTCAGATGGACTGAACCAAATCACGGTGAACCTAGAAGATGTGGTAGGCCTGATTCACAAACTGAAGAGTAGTAAATGTTACGCGCCCTGTACACGGGCCTGCTCACCGGGTCCCGGGACAACCTCCCTCGTGGTAGTTGCCAGGTCCCGGCGTCCCGCGACAGCGGTCGCCGGGCCTTCCACTACGCGCCAGGCCTCATGCCGAGGCTTGGCAACCTCGGCCATGTTAGCCACGTCCATATGCGCGCGGACTGCCCGGACTCCTGTAGGGCCAAGAGCGGGTCCTAGTCCCGCGGTGCGCCCTGATTGATCCCTCAATTTAAGGAAGTTCCTGTCTCTGCTTCCTTGCCTTGGCAATTGGGTCGGTGTTTTCTTAGATTGCCTGTGCACTTGCACCTGTTCCTGCTTGTTCCTAGTCTCGTTCCAGGATCCTTCTGTTCCAATTCTGTTCCTGACTTGTTCCTGCATCCTAGTTCCTGTGTCCTGCTTGTTCCTGTGTTCGTCTGTCTGTCTTCCCAGGTAGTACCCTCGGACTGTCTTACTGGTACTGACCTCAGCTTTCTCTTGACCTGCTTGCCTGCCTCAAAGACCACAGCTTGTTCCTGACCTGAGTGCCTGCCTGCCGCCTGCATCAAGAACTCAGCCTGCCTTTGACCTCGTCTGACCTCTGGTACCTGACCCCTGCTTTGCTGATCATTCCTCGGACTGACCTCTGGATCTTGACCTTTGCCTGCCTGACCTCATCTCCAGATTCTGGCTTTGTTCCTCGCCTTGTCATCACCAACTCTATTCTGGTTCTCCTTGCTCCAACCAGCAGCCAACTTTGAACCCGATCGCGCTCCCCCTGTCTCCGTGGGCATGCCGGACTTTCATACTCTCAGGTGACCCTGCGAGGCCCACCTAAGTCCAAGCGGCCCGGGTCCCTACGGGCTTCTCCCAGGGGGACTCCAGGCTTCCAGTGGTGAAGCTTTTCCCAGCCTCTGTCTCCTCCAGTGCTTCGCCCGCTGGAGGCAGTTACCTCCTGTTCCCTTTTAAGGAGGCGTTCCATCTCTGCCCCAGGACAAGGGTCCACCCCCGAGCCCAACAGGTTGCCAAGGCCATGGACTCAGCAGAGTCTCCCGCCTCCAGGGCTCTACCAGGACTGGCCGCCTCAGTGAAACAACATCATCAAGCTTTAGAGACACTGGCCTCTTCGGTTGAAGAGCTGCGCTCTCAACTACAAGATACAGCAATGGCCAACCTGGTGGGCCTCTCGGCCACTATGCTTCCCAAAGCAACAATGGCACTTCCTGCACCTCCCAGGTATAATGGGGATCCACGCTCCTGTCGTGGCTTCCTTATTCAGTGCTTTATTCAGTTTGCGCTACAACCCTTGTTGTTTTTGAAGGAGATCACTAAAGTCACCTTCATTCTGTCTCGTTTGGAAGGGAAGGCTCTGGCATGGGCTTCTCCCTTATGGGAACGTTCTGATCCCATCCTCTCCAAGTTATCTGACTTCATTGCCCTCTTCAAGCAGACCTTCGGAAACCCAGGTCGTATGGCTATCGCTAGTCATAGCTTACTCCACCTCCGTCAAGGGTCAAGGACTCTCTCCGAATACACAGTGGAGTTTCGGACCTTGGCCACAGAACTTGGGTGGCAAGAAGATTGTCTGCAAGCCATCTTCCTAGATGACCTCTCCTGAGCTCTGAAAGATGAGCTCTCTGTCCGTGAGACTCCCACGTCTCTAGAAGACTTGATCTCCCTTGCCGGGAGGATTGATCATCGCCTCCGGCAAAGACGTCTAGAAGTAAAGGCTCCATGCCCTCCTCCAGTAAGCCCCACAAGTGCACCCTGCACTCCAGCGAAGACTCCTGCACCATCACATTCCTCCATGGTAGAACCTATGGAGGTGAATCGTGGGTGATTGTCGCCGACTGAAAATCTCCGTTGGCGAAAGGAGGGGCTCTGCCTTTACTGTGGCACTTCTGGACATCATCTGCGATTTTTCCCCGTCCATCCGGGAAACTGCAGCGCCTGAGCCCGGCAGGGATCCCGAGCTTGGGCACAACTGTTTCTGGCCCTCAACTCTTGCTTCCTGTATCCCTGGGCATCAAGGCCTACACCTTTGCGACCACTGCTCTCATCGATCGAGGAGCGAGCGGTAGCTTCATTACGGACGACATCATCAAACTCTTGAAAATACCTCTCCAACCCCTAGAGGTGAGTCTTTGTATTGCCTCCATCCAGGGGGAACATCTTCTAGGTCTCATTACTCACCAGACAGTGACTATCCATCTCCCTGTAGGTACCTTCTATGAGGAAGAGACATCCTTCTACGTCCTAAAATGCTCAACTCATCTGATAATCCTGGGGTTACCCTGGCTCCAGGTTCATGAACCCCAGTTCAATTGGCAGTCCCTGCAGTTGGTACAGTGGGGCCCAAAATGCCAAAAGACTTGTCTGCACCCGGTATTCTCCGTGATACCCGTCTTGAAATCAGTTACCCTTCCAGGGTTACCTCTGCAGTATTCTAACTTCAGCGATGTGTTCTCTAAGCAGAAAGCAGATACCTTACCTCCATTACGCAAGTTCAACTGTCCCATTGAACTTCTGCCGGGCACTACGCTTCCCAAAGGCAGAACCTATCCATTGTCTCAGCCTGAGACTTAGGCTAATGTCGGAATATAAAAAAGAGAATCTAGAGAAAGGCTTTATCCGTCCATCTGATCCCCCCGCAGGAGCAGGGTTCTTCTTCGTGAAGAAAAAGGATGGTGGACTACGTCCCTGTATTGATTACAGGGGTCTCAACGTGATAACTCGTAAGGATCGATACCCACCACCCCTCATTAGCGACCTGTTCGATCGCCTTGAAGAGGCACAAATCTTTTCCAAACTGGACCTGAGAGGTGTGTACAACTTGGTACGCATTCAACCTGATGACATTTGGAAGACAGCATTTAATACCAGAGACAGCCACTATGAATACGTGAAAATGCCTTTTGGGCTATGTAACACTCCAGCCGACTTTCAACGCCTCATGAATGAAATCTTCCGAGATCTCCTGTACAATTTCATAGTCGTATACCTCGACCTCATTCTGATCTTCTTTAAGGACATAGAATCCCACCTTGAACATGTCCGCATTGTCATCCAACGTCTGAGAGAGAAACATTTGTACACAAAACTGGAAAAATGTCTATTTGAACGGAATCGCTTACCCTTTCTGGGATACATCATCTCTGATCGTGGATTCTCGATGGACCCGGAAAAACTTCAGGGAATCCACGACTGGTCTCAGCCAGTAGGCCTTCGAGCGTTGCAACGCTTTCTAGGTTTCACCAATTATTACCGGAGCTTCATTGCGAATTACTCTTCCATAGTTGCCCCACTCACTGCTTTGACTAGGAAAGGGGTCAACACTCGAGTTTGAAACCCAAAGCAATTGCTGCCTTCCAGAGGATTAAAGAAGCCTTCAACTCCGGCCCTTGTCTCTTTCATCCAGATCCCAAATGTCCCTTTGTTGTGGAGGTCAATGCTTCAGCAATCGGCGCCGGAGCCGTTCTGAGTCAAGACTCCCCCACGGGCAAGCTAACTCCCTGCTCGTTCTACTCTTTTAAGTTTTCCCCCACAGAACAGCATTACAACGTGGGTGACCGCGAACTCCTTGCAGTCAAACTAGCACTTCAAGAGTGGCCACAAGACCCTCGAACATCTCAAAGAGGCTCAACTTTTGAACCCCTGTCAGGCCTGGTGGGCCTTATTCTTCGAAAGGTTTGACTTCAACATGTGCTTTCGTCCTGGTTCCAAGAACATGCGCACTGATGCGCTGTCCAGATCATTCGAGGCTGAGGACGTCTCGGAAGTTCCTAGCTTCATTATCGACCCTGCTTGTATTTCCCTTGCTGCAATTACCACAGTCCCTGTTGGGAAGACAGTCGTTCCCCACCAGTTACGTGAACGCATCTTAAAGTGGGCCCACGACTCCAAACTGGCAGGTCACCCTGATCGTGCCAGGACACTGGAAATGCTGCGAAGGCACTATTGGTGGCCTACTATGGTACAAGATTCACGAAATTACGTGGACTCATGTCCCACTTGCGCCCAGCAAAAGCCACCAACGGGGAAGCCTTGGGGCTTGCCCCAGCCTCTCCCAGCACCTACCGAGCCATGGTCCAGCATTTCAATGGACTTTATTACTGATCTACCTCCTTCCCAGGATAACACGGTAATTTGGGTCGTCTTCGACCACTTCTCGAAAATGGGTCACTTTATCCCCTTGCGAGGCCTTCCTTCAGCCCCAGAACTGGCAAAGCTCTTCCTGAAGAACTTCTTTTGCCTCCACGAACTTTCCAAGGAGATTGTATCTGATCGGGGACCACAGTTTGTCACCAAGTATTGGCGTTCCTTGTGTCGAAAGTTCGACATTTCCCTGAGTTATACGTTGGCCTACCATCCCCAGGCCAATGGGCAGGCCGAAAGGACCAGTCGGACTTTGAAGACATTCCTGCGCTCCTATGTAAATGATCAGCAAAAAAATTGGTCAGATCTTCTCCCCTAGGCTGAGCTGTCGCACAGTACCCATGTCTCAGCAGCCACCGACACATCCCCGTTTGCAGTAGTCTTCGGACGGCAGCCCTGACTGCCTCTTCCTGTTCCTTTGACGGTTCCGTCTCCAGCAGCTCAATTCATGGCTCAAACCATTCGCCAAGTGTGGACCCGGGTAAAAGAGCGACGTTCACGAGCTGCTGAATGTGCCAAGCGCACTTCGGATCTTCATAGACGACCCGCTCCACTCTTTCGACCTGGCCAGAAAGTGTGGCTGAGTGCTCGACACATTCGACTAGACTTCCCTCTCACCATCTGTCTCCAAAATACATCGGACCATTTCTTGTGATCCAAAGAGTGGGAGCTGTCTCATATCAACTCCAGCTACCTGGTTCATTGGCTATCTACAACACGTTTCACGTGTCCCCGTTGAAGCCTTTGGTCCTCTCCTGGCCCTCACGCAAGGACCTTCCTACTCCGCGTATCTCTGCAGAACCTGACACTTCTCTCCAGGTAAGGGAGGTGCTCAATGTCTGGTTACGCCGAGGCAAGTGGGAATACCTCTTAGACTGGGAGGGCCATGGGGCCGAGGGAATTCGTGGGAACCCTCCCAAAACATCCTTGATAAGGATATTCTGAGGACCTTCCATAGATTGTACCCTGAGAAAACACACCCCTGTAGGGGGACGCCTACAAGGGGGGGTACTGTTACATGCCCCGCCCGCAGCCATTCCGCGAGCGGGCCTGCTCACCTTTATGGTTCCATAACGGGTCCCGGGATGACCTCCCTCGCGGTAGTTGCCAGTCTGGCCAGGCCCTGGCATCCCGCAGCAGCGGTCGCCGGGTCTTCCACTGCGTGCCAGGCCTCACGCCGAGGCTCGGCGTGCTCGGCCATGTTAGCCATGCCCATATGCGCGCGTGGACTACCCTGACTCATGTAGGGCCAAGGGCGGGTACTAGCTCCGCGGCACGCCCTGATTGATCCCTCGATATAAGGAAGTTCCTGTCTCTGCTTCCTTGTATGGGAATCAGGTCGGTTTGTTCTAAGATTGCCTCTGCGCTTGTACCTCTTCCTGCTTGTTTCTAGTCTCGTTCCAGGATCCTTCTGTTCCAGTTCTGTTCCTGACTTGTTCCTGCATCCTAGTTCCTGTGTCCTGCTTGTTCCTGTGTTCATCTGTCTGTCTACCCAGGTAGTACCCTCGGACTGTCATACTAGTACTGACCTCAGCTTGCTCTTCACCTACCTACCTGCCTGCCGCCTGCCTCAAAGACCACAGCTTGTTCCTGACCTGCCTGCTTGCCTGCGTCAAAGACCTCATCTTGTCTTTGACTTCATCTGACCTCCGGTACCTGACCCCTGCTTTGCTGACCATTCCTTGGACTGACCTCTGGATCTTGACCTTTGCCTGCCTAACCTCGTCTCCAGATTCTGGCTTTGTTTCTCGCCTTGTCATCACCAACTCTGTTCTGGTTCTCCTTGCTCCAACCAGAAGCCACCTTTGAACCCGATCGCACTCCCCCTGTCTCCGTGGGCACGCTGGACTTTCATTCTCTCGGGAGACCCTGCGAGGCCCACCTATGTCCAAGCGGCCCGGGTCCCTACGGGCTCATCCCGGAGGGACCCCGAGCTTCCAGTGGAGAAATTCTTCCCAGCCTCTGTCTCCTCCAGTGCTCTGCCCCCTGGGGCAGTTACCTCCTGTTCCCTTTCAGGAGACGTTCCATCTCTGCCTCAGGACAAGGGTCCACCCCGAGCGCAACAGTAAACCACCTGGACCGGATGGTATACACCCCAGTGTTCTGAAGGAACTCAAAAATGAAATTTCAGACCTATTAGTAAAAATTTGTAACCTATCATTAAAATCATCCATTGTACCTGAAGACTGGAGGATAGCTAATGTAACCCCAATATATAAAAAGGACTTCAGGGGCGATCCGGGAAACTACAGACCGGTTAGATTGACTTCAGTGCCAGGAAAAATAGTAGAAAGTGTTCTAAACATCAAAATCACAGAACATATAGAAAGACATGGTTTAATGGAACAAAGTCAGCATGGCTCTACCCAGGGCAAGTCTTGCCTCACAAATCTGCTTCACGTTTTTGAAGGAGTTAATAAACATGTGGATAAAGGTTAACCGGTAGATGTAGTGTACTTCGATTTTCAGAAGGCATCTGACAAAGTTCCTCATGAGAGGCTTTTAGGAAAAGTAAAAAGTTCTGGGATAGGTGACGATGTCCTTTCGTGGATTACAAACTGGCTAAAAGACAGGAAACAGAGAGTAGGATTAAATGGACAATTTTCTCAGTGGAAAGGAGTGGGCAATGGGGTGCCTCAGTGATCTGTATTGGGACACTTACTTTTCAATATATTTATAAATGATCTGGAAAGAAATACAACGAGTGAGGTAATCAAATTTGCAAATGATACAAAATTGTTCAGAGTAGTTAAATCACAAGCAGATTGTGATAAATTGCAGGAAGCCAAATTTAGGTTTTTAGGTAGAAAGCTTAAATTCTGAACCTCCAGGGTAGCATTCTCTGAAATGCTCCCTGTTCCACACGCAGGTCACCAGAGGCAGGCAGAGCTCCGGAGTCTCAGTGCGTGGATGAGACGATGGTGCAAGGAAGAGGGATTCAGTTTTGTTAGGAACCGGGGAACCTTTTTGGGAAGAGGGAGCCTCTTCCGTAGGGATGGGTTCCACTTTAACCAGGGTGGAACCAGACTGCTGGCGCTAACCTTTAAAAGGGAGATAGAACAGCTTTTAAACTAGAACAAAGAGGAAAGCTGACAGTCGCTCAGCAGCGCATGGTTCGGAGAGAGGTATCTTCAAAGGATACTAATGATGCATTAGAATTAGGGCATTCCAACAGTGAGGTTCCAATAATAAGAAAAGTAGCCCAAGTGCCTGTAACTAAAAACTCACTTGAGCTAAAAAATTCTAACTTATCCCTATCAATTAAAAAGCAGAATGAAAATACAAACAAAAAAACAAACTTTGAAATGTTTGTATGCTAATGCTAGAAGTCTAAGAAGTAAGATGGGAGAATTAGAATGTATAGCAGTGAATGATGAGATAGACTTAATTGGCATCTCAGAGACATGGTGGAAGGAGGACAACCAATGGGACAGTGTTATACCGGGGTACAAATTATATCGCAATGACAGAGAGGAGCACCCGGGAGGCTGTGTGGTGCTTTATGTCCGGGATGGCATAGAGTCCAACAGGATAAACATCCTGCATGAGACTAAATGCACAATTGAATCTTTATGGTAGAAATCTCATTTGTGTCGGGGAAGACTATAGTGATAGGAGTATACTACCGTCCACCTGGTCAAGAGAAATTAGGGAAGCTAACCAAATTGGTAGTGCATTAATAATGGGAGACTTCAATTACCCCAATATTGACTGGGTAAATGTATCATCGGGACACACTAGAGATATAAAGTTCCTGGATGGAATAAATGATAGCTTTATGGAGCAATTGGTTCAGGAACCAACGAGAGAGGGAGCAATTTTAGATCTAATTCTCAGTGGAGCACAGGATTTGGTGAGAGAGGTAACGGTGGTGGGGCCGCTTGGCAATAGTGATCATAATATGATCAAATTTGAATTAATGACTGGAAGGGGGACAGTAAGCAAATCCATGGCTCTCGTGCTAAACTTTCAAAAGGGAAAATTTGATAAAATGAGAAAAATTGTTAGAAAAAAACTGAAAAGAGCAGCTACAAAAGTAAAACGTATGCAAGAGGCGTGGTCATTGTTAAAAAATACCATCCTAGAAGCACAGTCCAGATGTATTCCACACATTAAGAAAGGTGGAAAGAAGGCAAAACGATTACCAGCATGGTTAAAAGGGGAGGTGAAAGAAGTTATTTTAGCCAAAAGATCTTCATTCAAAAATTGGAAGAAGGATCCAACAGAAGAAAATAGGATAATGCAAAAATGTTGGCAAGTTAAATGTAAGACATGGATAAGACAGGCTAAGAGAGAATTTGAAAAGAAGTTGGCCGTAGAGGCAAAAACTCACAGTAAAAACTTTTAAAAATATATCTGAAACAGAAAGCCTGTGAAGGAGTCAGTTGGACCGTTAGATGATCGAGGAGTTAAAGGGACACTTAGAGAAGATAAGGCCATCGCGGAAAGATTAAATGATTTCTTTGCTTCGGTGTTTACTGAAGAGGATGTTGGGGAGGTACCCGTAATGGAGAAGGTTTTCATGGGTAATGATTCAGATGGACTGAATCAAATCACGGTGAACCTAGAAGATGTGGTAGGCCTGATTGACAAACTGAAGCATAGTAAATCACCTGGACCGGATGGTATACACCCCAGAGTTCTGAAGGAACTAAAAAATGAAATTTCAGACCTATTAGTAAAAATTTGTAACCTATCATTAAAATCATCCATTGTACCTGAAGACTGGAGAATAGCCAATGTAACCCCAATATTTAAAAAGGGCTCCAGGGGCGATCCAGGAAACTACAGACCGGTTAGCCTGACTTCCATGCCAGGAAAGTGTTCTAAACATCAAAAGCACAGAACATATAAAAAGACATGGTTTAATGCAGAGCTTTCCAAACTTTTCATGTTGGTGACACACTTTTTAGACAAACATAATTTCGTGACACGGTAATTCAGTCTACTAGCAAACCAGAGGTTAAAGGTTAAACGAACGAAATATATTTCGACAGTTTAATTATGTTTCCTTAAATATATACATAATAAAATGTTTCACGACACAACCTATCTTGTGAAAACCTTTCATTTATATTAAAAACATATAATATTCCAAGATTATGTTATTGTTATAATTTATGAGTAACAATAATAAAACAAAGCTCATATATCTCACTTTAATGAGATATATGAGCTTGATGGGATGAACACAGCTTTTGAATATTTGGTGTTAATAAAAAAGTCCAAAGGGTCTTCTGCGTAATTTTAAAAAGCTGGCCAGTTTCACACTATAAAATTATTTGATAGCCTCATTCAACTAATTCTATATGGCTATGAGAGTGAAGTCTGGAATTTATAGGAAGGGACAAAATGTCAATTGAAATCCTGCATCTCCAGTTCTCTAACTCTGTGCATCCACTGAAATTCCCCCAAACAATGGAGCTTGGATGTTTCCCTTACAGCTCATCATACTAAAAGATATTTTCAAATTCTGATGTCACCTCTCAGTAACAGCAGCACAAACACCTTCCACTGCCAGGCACATTGTGAACTAACACAAAATCCTGCAAAAAAGACACTCAAAATCTATACTGCAATCCCATTGTAACATAACAGTATTAACACCAAAGACTCAAACAACAATAACCCTACCTGTGAAAAAGCATGGGTAAATATTACACTGGGTCCTAGAATACCAATACACCACCGACTGAGGAAACAAAACAAACCAGATTGCTATAGATCCCTATGCTAGCAGAATCTTTCATCATGGTCACACACACACAGAGCAGAGACAGTCCCTCACCAAATACAGAATACAAAATAAAGGAGCACAAATTAGACAAAAACTGAAATGGAAACCCCAAGAAGCCAGACTCTGTGTATTAACAGAAAAACAGAACCACCATTCCTCATAAAACAAATAAAATTAACAAACATAAAGCATCAGTTATAATTTTTATTTATTTATTTATTTATTTATTTAACAGCTTTTAATATACCGGTGTTCGTGCAAGCACATCACACCGGTTTACAATAAACTTGAGAAAGGAGGAAATTACAAAAAACAGGGAGTGGGGGATGGAGCAGGAGCGAAAAAAGGGGGGGGAGAGAGAGGGAGGAAGGTAAGGAGGAAAGAGAGCAGCTGAGCAGGTAAAAGGAACGTAGCAGTATTTACAAGAGAGGTTGCTTAACGGGGTTATACATTGTTGTTTAATTACAGCGGTTAAGGGGGGGTAAAAGATTATATAGGGGAGAAAAATGGATGCTTACTTACAACAGTTATGGGATATAATGAAAACTTATTTGAACATTTAAAAACACAAAAATGTAAAATATTAGCTTATTTACAACAGTTATGGTTATAGCAGGTACTAAAAGGGAGCTTGATTTAAGGTTTTTGGCGCAGGTTAAATGTTTTAAAATTGATAATACAGCGGAGGACGGTAAAGGGAGTGGTGTGAAAATGGGAGATACTAATACTAATAAAAGAATATTTTAAAACTACTGATAAATAGAATTTCTATTAATTAAAATCATATACATTTTTTACAATTTCCGAAACACCAATAAAATATTTCAAAACAGCACCTATATCAAATAACACCCCATAATTAAAACTAATAAGGATTTTAAAAAGCTCCTGCTGTCCATAAGTGGGAGCTCTTGATTTCCAGTCACCCTGATATTGTCAAGGATTAGGAGGTTATTCTCTCTCTCTCACACAAACACTGTCATATACATACCCATTCATGCTCTTATACCCACCAGAACCTCTCGCTCTCACAGACACTGACACACTCTCAGGCTCTAAGACATTCTCTCCCCCTCCACACACACACACACCCCACACAAACTCTTACTCCCCTGGATTTTCTCATACACACTCATGCTCTCTCTCTGGCTCCCTCACATACACACAAACACACACACCCAGGCAAATTCCCAATCATTCTCACACAAACACACACACCCAGACAAGCTCCCAGTCATTCTCACACACTGAAACTGACCCCCAGGCAGGCTCCCATTCATTTTCACACCACTCCCTCACCATTCCCCAGGCATGCACACATTCATTCTCACACACACAGACCCCCAGGTAGGCACCAATTCATTCTCACATTCACACACACACACACACACATACACCACACACAGGCAGGCACCTATTCTCACACATACAAACCCCAGGAAGACACCCATTCATTCTCATACACAGACACACCCTCAGGCAGGCACCCATGCATTCACACACATACACCCCCAGGCAGACTCCCATTCATACACATGCACACATTAAAGGCAGACCCCCTCTCTTTCTTTTGCCAGCAACCTCAGAACCTCACTCACTCCTTTGCTGCCACTGTCACTGATGCCGCATGACTATTGGGGACGCACTGATTGCTGCTACTGGCACTGAAGCCCATTCTGCTGCTTCCTCTGTGCAGGCATCGTGGGTTTCCACTTCCTCCATGTTGATCTCGTACATTGTGAGATCCGCATAGAGAAAGTGCTACTCTTGCAAATTACCAAAGATTACATGTGCCAATCAGTAAAAAGTAATTTATTATTTTTTTTACCTTTGCTGTCTGATCTTAGTTCTCTAATCGGTTGGTCACAGGCTTTTTTGTTCCACCTCCCCTTTCTTATTTTTTTGCCAATTCCTTTTATATTGTCTTTTTTTCTATTTCTTTTCTCTCCATCTATCTTCTTCCCTCAAAAACACAGTCAGGTTCTCATCCTCACATGCTTTCTCTCTCTCTCTCACACACACACACACACACAGGCTCTCACTGTCACATGCTGTCTCTCTCACACACACTCACAGGCTCTCACATGCTGTCTCTGCAAACATTCAGGTCCTCACTCCCACACACAATCTCTCAACTCATCTCATACACACACTCTACAGGCCCTCAGCCTCTCTCTTACCTCTGGGCCTCCTCTTCACGGGTAGCTGCAGGATGGGCTCTGCAGCGGCCCTGATCTTCTCGGGCCAATCCGCGGTGGGGACCCTGCTACCGGACCTCCTCCTCTTCTCAGCCCGCTGCAAAACGCTGTTCCACTTCTGCACGCGGCTGATGCTCCTCCTCCTTCATGCCCGTGCGGCTCCGGCAACATTTTTCTTCTGGGGCTGCGTGGGCAGGAAGGAGGAGGAGCACCTGAACGTTTAGACGTGACCTTTTTCTTCGGGCCGTGGTGACGTGAGCTCCACCAAGGCCCTGCCGATCTTCCTGCTGTGTGTCCCCGGCACAGCACAGCGATGCTTAACTACTCAGCCGCCAGTGGGATGAGGTCCACCGGCGGCCGCATTGGCTCCCTTTGACCTCTCCTCGGTATACCACGTCACGTGCACCAGGCTTGCGCGACACACTGGCACAGTGCAGGCGACACATGAAAGTGTTGCGACACATACTTTGGAAAGCCCTGGTTTAATGGAACAAAGTCAGCATGGCTTTACCCAAGGCAAATCTTGCCTCACAAATCTGCTTCACTTTTTTGAAGGAGTTAATAAACGTGGATAAAGGTGAACCGGTAGATGGGGTTTGACAAAGTTCTTCATGAGAGGCTTCTAGGAAAAGTGAAAAGTCATAGGATAGGTGGCAATGTCCTTTCATGGATTACAAACTGGCTAAAAGACAGGAAACAGAGTAGGATTAAATGGACAATTTTCTCAGTGGAAGGGAGTGGGCAGTGGAGTGCCTCAGGGATCTGTATTGGGACCCTTACTTTTCAATATATTTATAAATGATCTGGAAAGAAATATGATGAGTGAGATAATCAAATTTGCAGATGATACAAAATTGTTCAGAGTAGTTAAATCACAAGCAGATTATGATAAATTGCAGGAATACCTTGTGAGACTGGAAAACTGGGCATCAAAATGGCAGATGAAATTTAATGTGGATAAGTGCAAGGTGATGCACATAGGGAAAAATAACCCATGCAATAATTACACAATGTTAGGTTCCATATTAGGTGCTACAACCCAAGAAAGAGATCTAGGCGTCATAGTGGATAACACATTGAAATTGTCGGTTCAGTGTGCTGTGGCAGTCAAAAAAGCAAACAGAATGTTGGGCGTTATTAGAAAGGGAATGGTGAATAAAACGGAAAATGTCATAATGCCTCTGCATCGCTCCAAGGTGAGACCGCACCTTGAATACTGTGTACAATTCTGGTCGCTGAATCTCAAAAAAGATATAATTTCGATGGAGATGGTACAGAGAAAGGCTACCAAAATGATAATGGGAATGGAACAACTCCCCTATGAGGAAAGACTAAAGAGGTTAGGACTTTTCAGCTTGGAGAAGAGACGGCTGAGGGGGGATATGATAGAGGTGTTTAAAATCATGAAAGGTCTAGAATGGGTAGATGTGAATCGGTTATTTACTTTTTCGGATAACAGAAAGACTAGGGGGCACTCCATGAAGTTAGCATGTGGCACATTTAAAACTAATCGGAGAAAGTTCTTTTTCACTCAACGCACAATTAAACTCTGGAATTTGTTGCCAGAGGATGTGGTTAGTGCAGTTAGTATAGCTGTGTTTAAAAAAGGATTAGATAAGTTCTTGGAGGAGAAGTCCATTACCTACTATTAATTGGGTTGACTTAGAAAATAGCCACTGCTATTTTAGCAATGATAACATGGAATAGACTTAGTTTTTGGGTACTTGCCAGGTTCTTATGGCCTGGATTGGCCACTGTTGGAAACAGGATGCTGGGCTTGATGGATCCTTGGTCTGACCCAGTATGGCATGTTCTTATGTTCTTAAAATTGGGCATCGAAATGGCAGATGAAATTTAATGTGGATAAGTGCAAGGTGATGCATATAGGGAAAAATAAGCCATGCTATAGTTACACAATGTTCCCTGAACGTACCCGGATCAGTCCAGACTGCTGGGTTTTGCCCCCCCCTCTAGCAGATGGAGACAGAGATGTTTTTAAAACAAATCTCCGCCTTATATAGGATAGTGCCACCTACAGTCCGGCAGTATTACTCTGTCTCCAGCAGATGGTGGAAGTGCAAAACCTACAGTCTGGTCAGGGTATTTATTTATTAGGATAGTTGGTCAGAATTAGGTGATAGATTTCTTGGCTAATTTACAGGCTGATACAGTCCAGTGCGCTCCATAGGTGCGCACTGTTAACCTGCCCTTGGACGTGCGTTTTCCCTTACCCCGTATTCAGTAAGGGGCGGAAAACACGTGTCCAACCCGCGGCACCTAATAGCACCCTCAACATGCAAATGCATGTTGATGGCCCTATTAGGTATGCCCGCGCGATACAGAAAGTAAAATGTGCAGCCAAGCCGCATATTTTACTTTAAGAAATTAGCGCCTACCCAAAGGTAGGTGCTAGTTTCTGCCAGCACCGGGAAAGTGCACAGAAAAGCAGTAAAAACTGCTTTTCTGTGCACCCTCCGACTTAATATCATGGCGATATTAAGTCCGAGATCCCGAAGAGTAAAAAAAAGTAAAAAGAAAAAAAAATGTAAAATGGGCCGGCGGCTGTCGGGCCGAAAACCGGATGCTCAATTTTGCCAGCGTCCGGTTTCCGAGTCCGTGGCTGTCAGTGGGCTTGAGAACCGACGCCGGCAAAATTGAGCGTTGGCTGTCAAACGCACTGACAACCGCCGCTCCAGGTCAAAAGGCCTCCTTTTGCCTGTTTCTACCGCACCACCTAATTTAAATACAGAATCGCACATACAGGCAAGTGGCCTGTGCGTGCGCCGGGAGAACGGGCGTTCGTCCGCTCTCCCGCGGACTTTACTGAATCGGCCCGTTAGTGAATTTTGCTGTAAAAAAAAAAAAAAAAGGGCAAAGGAAATTGTGGCTTTAGACTTCAGCAATTCTGTGGTCAGCCTCCCAGAGGGTTGGCAGGTCCTTAGAGGATCATCCCCTGCTAGTATTGAGGCAGCTGCCAACGAGGATTGAGTACCCTATTGTTAGACTTGGGCAGCTTGGGTGCGATACCGGGGAGCCCTGCTCACTCAACCCGGACAGATCAGCACCCTGGACCACTGCAGGTACGTTTCAATTAAAAAAAAAAAAAGTTTTCGATTTACTTTCGGTTTTAGTAGCGAGCTGGCTCTCTCTCTCTCTCTCCTCGCAGTGGTGGTTTTCGCTGCCTTTTGGTATGGGGGACTGTATTTTTGTCACTGAATTTTTTCTTCGGCTCTCCTGATGCCATTGTCTGCCTTGTGCCGTGCGTCCGGCTTGGCCCGCGCACAGCTCTCTCCTGAGGGGCTGTGTATAGAATGTTTACCTGGGGCGAGGGCTTCTCCGGTACTGTAAAATCAAAAAAGGTGCCGAAATCAAAGCCAGCACTCGTTTCTGCAGTAACAGCTGAGGCTGTTCAAGCTGCACCTGATCCGTTCCAGCATAGCGCAGGAACGGAGGCCATTTTGCAGACATTCCGGTCTGCTACTCAGGCAGCCATGGGGGAGGGGTGTTTTCCATCTCAGCTTTCTCCTCAACAAAGGCTCACTGGGGAGAGAGAAACGGTACAGCCTGCTTCCCCTGCCATGGAGGACAGTCCTGAGGGGGCTTCTCACTCCTCTTCTGATTCATCTTTTTCATCTGAGTTCATTGTATTCCTTCACAAGTCTTTTAAAGGAAGAAAGGCAGGAAAACTGCACAAGGGGAGGAAATTTACCTCTCTAGGGGCTATGTCTTTGTCCCATGCTCACAAGCGCGTTAGGTCTCATAGTGCTGCGGGTCCAGTCAAGCCTAAGCGTCCTCTCCGCCCTGGGGGCCCTCAGGTGGATACTGATTCTTCAGCGCAAGATTCAGATCCAGGAGATCCGGACTCTCAACCCCAGATTCCGCAGGGAGCAGATGCAGATCCTGATCCACAGCAGGCAGAAAGAGGCTCGCAGGCTACGGAGGGCAATGACCCTAAGGTGGTCCGCCTTTTTCACAAGGAGGAGCTTGGACCTCTCATCCCGGCTATTCTCACTGAGCTGTGCATTGACAGCCCTACCGAGGAGTCCAGGTTAGGTAAAATGGATCCTGAGAGGTCCTGCCACTGCCTTTCCCTTCCATTTCTCGACTATGGATTTGTTGTTCCGGGAATGGGACACTCCGGATCTCGGGTTGAAGGTCAGTAAGGCCATGGATAAGCTGTATCCTCTGCCAGAGGATGCTTTGGATGTGCTGCGAGTGCCTAAGGTAGACCTGGCGGTTTGTGCTGTAACCAAGAAAACCATGATTCCAGTTACAGGGGCGACAGCACTCAAGGACCTACAGGACAGGAAGTTGGAAGTGCAACTTAAAAGAATCTTTGAGGTCTCCGCCATGGGAGTCTGGGCAGCTATATGCAGCAACTTTGCTATGAGAGTGGGACTCCACTGGGTGCAGCAATTACAAGCCAATGCTGGCTTCTCAGATGAGGAGGCTGCCCAGGTGGGCCGTCTCGAATCCTCGGTGGCTTACTGTGCTGATGCTTTTCACGACCTCTTGCAGACGTTGGCAAGATCCATGGTATCGGCAGTCTCCGCCCGTAGGCTCTTGTGGTTAAGAAATTGTTCAGTGGACGTGTCTTCTAAGGCACAACTGGGATCTCTTCCTTTTAAGGGTAAACTACTTTTTGGGAAAGTCTTAGAAGATATGATTCAATCTCTGGGTGACAAGAAGGTTCGTCGTTTGCCGGAGGACAGGCCTCGGTCTCTAGGTTCCTTCTCATCATGGACCAGATTCAGAGGGAATCGGCGGTATCGACCAGCAAAAGCGTCCAGCTTTTCCTTTCGTCCAGCACCAACGAAGCAGCAGTCCTGGTTCCAGCCTTTTCGAGGTCGAAGATTTGGCAGAACCAGTTCGGCTCAGCATTCCCCAGGGTCCAAGTCTTCACAATGAAGAGGTGCCAGTCCACTCCTCAGTACCGGCGGTAGGGGGCAGGCTGTCCCTGTTTTTCGAGGAGTGGGCCAAGGTGACTACGGACCAGTGGGTGCTGACCACGATAAGACAAGGCTACGCTTTAGATTTTTCATGGCATCCCCAGGATTGGTTTTTCATCTCCCCCTGCGGTTATGCAACAAAGCGAACAGCGGTACAGGAGACATTGCAACGACTTCTACAGTTACGGGTCATCGTACCGGTTCCTCCAGAGGCGCAAAGAAAGGCTCGCTACTCCATTTACTTCGTGGTGCCAAAGAAAGAGGAATCTTTTCGGCCTATTCTGGACCTCAAAAGTGTGAACAAATGTCTAAAGGTGCCTTGCTTTCACATGGAAATGCTTCGGTCGGTCATTGCCTCGGTCAGAAAGGGAGAATTTCTGGCATCGCTGGATCTTAACGAAGCTTACCTTTATATAGGCATACGTCCAGACCACCAACGGTTTCTTCATTTTTTCATTCTGGGCCAGCATTTTCAGTTTCGGGCTCTACCCTTCAGTCTGGCTACAGCACCCAGGACATTCACCAAGGTAATGGTGGAGGTGGCGGCCCATCTCCGGAGGGAAGGTCTTCTGGTTCATCCCTACTTGGACGACTGGCTGATCCGAGCGAAATTGGAAAAGCTGGCCAGGGAGGCAATTTACAGAGTGCTTCAGCTCCTTCAGTCGCTGGGCTGGGTGGTCAATCCCTCAAAGAGCAGACTCGTGTCCTCTCAGTCCTTGGAATATTTGGGAGCTCTCTTCGACACTCAGAAGTGATGAGTTTTTCTTACCACAGAACGCATCTCCAAGTTACAAGACCAGGTGAGGGGCTTGTTAATGAAGAGTACTCCCAGAGTCCGGGATTATCTGCAGGTTCTCGGTTCCATGATATCAACGTTAGAGCTGGTACCCTGGGCCTTTGCTCATATGCGGCCTTTAAAGTACGCTTTACTTTCCCGATGGAACCCAGTATCCGAACTATTCCTTCTGCCTCTGCCACTTACGGATATGGCGTGGTCCAGTCTCATGTGGTGGCTGGTGACGGACAATCTATCCCGTGGAGTTCCTTTGGGGGTGCCCGAGTGGATAGTGGTTACCACGGACGCCAGTCTCTCCAGTTGGGGAGCAGGGTGCCAGAGGAGATCGGTACAAGGCTTGTGGTCTCCCGAGGAAGCTCAGTAGTCAATCATTCGTCTGGAGACTCGGGCGTTGCAAGCATTCTGCCCTCTTCTACAAGGGAAATCAGTCTGGCTGCTGTCAGACAATGCGACCACGGTGGCATCATCAACCGCCAAGGAGGAACCAGGAGTCAACCGGTGGCCGTGGAAGCTCGTCAGTTGATCAGCTGGGCGGAACAGCACTTAGTCAGCATCGTGGTGTGCCACATAGCCAGTGTGGACAATGTGCAAGCAGATTTTCTCAGCCGGCAACATCTTGATCCTGGGGAATGGGAATTGGCAGACTCCTCCTTTCAGCACATATGGGGCCCAGCATGGATCTCATGGCAACATTTCAGAACTCCAAAGCACCAAGGTTTTACGCTCGTCTCTGAGAGACGGGAGCAGAAGGGGTAGATGCTGACTAAGTGCTATGTGGGACTCCGCGATGCTGACTAAATGCTGTTCTGCCCAGCTGATCAACTGACGAGCTTCCACGGCCACCATTTGACTCCTGGTTCCTCCTTGGCGGTTGATGTATGCCACCGTGGTCGCATTGTCCAACAGCACCCAGTTCTACCCTGGCCGACCGACCTTCTGCTGTACATCTTCCTGCCTTGGCCTCTGGTCAGCAGGGTACTCCGACGGATAGAGATCTACCTAGTGCGAGTAATTTTAGTAGCGCCAGAATGACCAAGGTGCCCATTGTTTGTGGACCTTTTCAATCTAGCGGTGGCAGGTTCGCTATGGTTTCCAGGAATCCCAGACCTGCTCCGTCAAGGACCTGTTTGTTTGGAAGAAGTCGATCGCTTCTGTCTAGCGGCATGGCTTAAGTCGCAAAGGTTATTCTCCAGCGGTGGTAGCCACTCTTCTCCAGTCACGTAAGACATCCACAAACCTCGCGTATGTCAGAGTGTGGAAGGTTTTTGAGTCCTGGTGTCTAGAACGGGATGTTTTGCCAACCCGAGCTTCGGTGTTGAATATTCTGTGTTTTCTTCAAAGTGGTCTGTCCAAGGGTTTATCATGCGGTTCTTTACGAGTACAGGTAGCAGCTCTTGGTTGTTTGCGTGGTTCGGTGCAAGGTGTAGCGTTAGCGGCACATCCGGATGTGGCTTGTTTCCTTCGTGGAGCAAAGCACTTGCGTCCTCCGGTCAGACAGCCTTGTCCATCTTGGATTCTGAATTTAGTTCTTACCGCTCTGTGCTCGGCGCCCTTTGAACCTTTGAAGAGGGCGACGCTGAAGGATCTTACTTTGAAAGTGATATTTTTGGTCGGCTCGTAGGGCGTCAGAACTCCAGGATCTTTCCTGTAGGGAACCCTTTTTGAGGATCTCAGGTTCAGGAGTTTACTTATGGACGGTCTCTTCTTTTCTGCCGAAGGTGATCTCTTCCTTTCATGTCAATCAATCGGTGGAGTTCCCAGCCTCTGGGGAGTTAGATCGGTCGGATCCTTTGTCCGGGGAATTGCGGAAACTGGACGTTCGCAGAACGTTGCTGAGGTATCGAGGTTACCAATGATTTTCGTGTGTTGGACCATCTCTTTGTGCTATGGAGTGGTCCTTGATGAGGTCACATGGCTTCTAAATCTACCATTGCTCGCTGGCTGAAAGAGGCTATCAGCTTGGCATATTTGCTGCGGGGAAGACCTCTTCCAATTGGTCTCCGTGCTCACTCTACTCGGTCGCAAGCAGCGTCATGGGCAGAGGGTCACTTGGTTTCTCCACAGGAGATTTGTAGGGCGGCTACGTGGAAGTCCTTGCATACTTTCACAAGGCATTACAGATTGGATGTGCAAGCTACAGAATTGGGAGGATTTGGAGAAGGTGTGCTGCGAGCGGGCCTCTCTGGATCCCATCCCAGGTAAGAACAGCTCTTGTACATCCCAGCAGTCTGGACTGATCCGGGTACGTACAGGGAAAGGAAAATTAGTTTCTTACCTAATAATTTTCGTTCCTGTAGTACCACGGATCAGTCCAGAGTCCTGTCCGAAAAGTATCATGGATGTGGGGGAGAGTCCACTCGGTTCTTACGGTTTATTCAGTGTTTTCAAGGCTGCAGAAATTTAATTTGAACGTTCTCTAGTGGTTCTACAGGTTCAGATCTTCGAAGGGTTCAGTGAACCGGTTACAATTTTTTTCTCGTTCAAGGATTAGTGTACGTAGTTATGGTAGATTTTGGGGAGCCATTTTGCTTTGACATTGCGTAATATTGCCAGACTGTAGGTGGCACTATCCTATATAAGGTGGAGCTTTGTTTTAAAAACATCTCTATCTCCATCTGCTGGGGTGGGGGGGGGGGGAGGCAAAACCCAGCAGTCTGGACTGATCCGTGGTACTACAGGAACGAAAATTATCAGGTAAGAAACTAATTTTCCTTTAGGTTCCATATAAGGAGCTACCACCCAAGAAAGAGATCTAGGCGTCATAGTGGATAACACATTGAAATAGTCGGTTCAGTGCTGCGGCAGTAAAAAAAAAAAAAAGCAAACAGAATGTTGGGCATTATTAGAAAGGGAATGGTGAATAAAACGGAAAATGTCATAATGCCTCTGTATTGCTCCATGGTGAGACCGCACGTTGAATACTGTGTACAATTCTGGTCTCCACATCTCAAAAAAGATATAGTTGCGATGGAGAAGGTACGGAGAAGGGCAACCAAAATGATAAGGGGAATGGAACAGCTCCCCTATGAGGAAAGACTAAAGAGGTTAGAACTTTTCAGCTTGGAGAAGAGACGGCTGAGGGGGAATATGATAGAGGTGTTTAAAATCATGAGAGGTCTAGAACAGGCAGATGTGAATAAGTTATTTACTCTTCCAGATAATAGAAAGACTAGGGGGCACTCCATGAAGTTAGCATGTGGCACATTTAAAACTAATTGGAGAAAGTTCTTTTTCAATCAACGCACAATTAAACTCTGGAATTTGTTGCCAGAGGATGTGGTTAGTGCAGATAGTGTAGCTGTGTTTAAAAAAGGATTGGATAAGTTCTTGGAGGAGAATTCCATTACCTGTTGCGGAGCGCTCGGAGAGCGATCCCACTTCCTGAGAGAGGTGTGTCCTTGGGCCGCGGCTCGACCCCAGAGGATTCCGAAGAGGGCCGCGGGAGGCGTGGCATGCCCGAGCATGGGTCGGACGGAAGCAAGACTGGAGTGATGACCAGGCGACAGGCCCTCCTCCGGACCTGCATGCTTCGGAAGACCCAACAACGCAATGTTGGTCTTGTGAACAGTCCTCCGACCGTTCCCAGCCCTTTCGGACCTGCCGCAGGGTACGGCACGAAGCGGCAGGCCGGACGGAGGCCAGGACAGCGAAGACTGGAACATAGATTCAGACGAGACTCAGAAGCAGGGTACTGGAAGTGCAGACGTAGACTCAGAAGCAGGGTACTGGGGGTGCAGACGTAGACTCAAAAGCAAGGTACTGGATGTGCTGTCGTAGACTCAGAAGCAAGGTACTGGAATTGCAGACGAAGACTCAGAGACAAGATACTGGGCGTGCTAATGTAGACTCAGAAGCAAGGTACTGGGAGTGCAGAGGTAAACTCAGAAGCGAGGTACTGAAGATGCAGAGGTAGATTCAGAAGTGAGATACTGAAGATGCAGAGGTAGATTCAGAAGCGAGGTACTGAAGGTGCAGAGGTAGACTCAGGAATAAGGGCTGAAGGAAGACATGGGCACTGTCCCTCAGGGCACCCCGCTCAGACCACTCCTGGGACTGAGTCAAGGGCCACCCTGTCCCACGCGTCCCCAACACTGCCTTGGAGGGCAGGTCACAGACCACGCTGAGAACAGGAGAATGCAGGAGAGATCCAGGCGAAGCGAACTCCAATGCTGGGATACTGACATCCGAAGCCCCGTCGGCTGGCAGGAAGGGAAGCTCCAAAGCACAGGGACGAATCCCACCTGTTGGCCACTCCAGGGCCCAACAGGCCAGAAGGCTCAGGAGCCAGATGAAGACAAAGGGCAGAACATCTGGGACTGGATTAGGAACTGGATCAGGCATCGACATCAAGGCAACAGGGAAGAAGCAGGTTTGCTGCACACCGGCAGCCAAGGTAGGATTGCTGCACACCGGCAGCCAAAGCAGGATTGCTGCACACCGGCAGCCAAGGCAGGTAACAGGATCAGGAACAAGGACTTCTCAGAGATAGAAACGAGGTACATGGCTTGCATCACAATGGGCCATACTCAGCCCGCCCCGAGGGCTGGTCACGGACCACGGCATGGCTTGCCGTGAGGTACCAGGACATTGGAGGATACAGGATCAAGGTGCTAGCTTTCAAGAGATTCAAGAGCAAGGTACTTAGCTTTCAGGCGAGTTTCAGAATCAAGGTACAAGGCTTGTATTATCTGGGCTGGACCATGGATCCCGGATTAGGAATCAGACCTCAAGGCAGGAACAGGAACAAGCGAACATCAGGACTGGGACAACTGAAGACATCAGGACTGGAACAACTGGAGACATCAGGACTGGAACAACTGGAAACATCAGGACTGGAACAACTGGACAAGAAGCTCCGACAGAAAACATGGAACACTGGACCTTGCAGAAGGCTGGAACACAAGGCAGCTCCTGGAACGAGGATCTCAGGAGTGACCAACTCCTTGCGAAGGCAAAGACAGACTGAACGCAGGACCCTTTAGTAGCGCTGAAGTGGACAACGCCCAGGGAGGGGTCAGCAGGGGGCCAAACCTGGCTGACCCTTGAAGAGGAGCAGAGAGGCGCGCGCTCGCGCCCTAGGAGACTGGAGAGCTGGTGCTGGAAGCTGGTGGCGTCCTCAGCCACGTGGAGGACCCATGGAAGCCAGGCAAGCATGGGGGCAGCCCTGCCCTGAAGCTGGAGAAGTGGCAGGCTGCTGGAGCGGCTTCCAGCCGCGAAGTCAGAAGCAGGAGAGAAGGTAAGGCTGGCTGCAGGGGCTGTGTAGGCTGCAGGCACCGGCAGGGACGCCCTCCCTGCCGGCTGAGGACCCCGGGAAGGTCTCATCTATATACCTCTCTGTCTGCCTCAGCTCCTCCAGGTCTGCCATTCTAGCCTGCAGAGATCGGACTCATTATCTGAGAGCCAGGAGCTCTTTGCATCGCATGCTCATGTACAACTTCTCACCAGTGGGTAAAAAAACCATACATGTGACACTCTATGCAAAAGATTGTGAATCTCCTCTCTTGCTGCTGGACTGCTGCCTTCATCTCAATTTTGATCAGTTCCTAGTTAAGTTTTAGGTTGCTATGGGAGTAGGAATGTGTCTAACGTCCTTTAAATGTATTAGTGAATTCACTATGGGGTAGATTTTCAAAAAACGCAAATAGGCGTACTTTTGCTGGCGCATCAGGCGCCAGCAAAAGTACGCTGGATTTTAGTAGATACGCGCGGAGCCGTGCGTATCCACTAAAATCCTGGATCGGCGCGCACAAGGCTATGAATTCTGTATAGCCGGCGCGCGCCGAGCCGCGCAGCCTACCCCCGTTCCCTCCGAGGCCGCTCCGAAATCGGAGCGGCCTTGGAGGGAACTTCCTTTTGCCCTCCCCTCACCTTCCCTTCCCTTCCCCTACCTAACCCACCCACCCGGCCCTGTCTAAGCCCCCCCCCTTACCTTTGTTGGGGGATTTACGCCTCCCGGAGGGAGGCGGAAATCCCCGCGCGCCAGCGGGCCGCTAGCGTGCCGGGACGCGACCTGGGGGCGGGTCCGGAGGGCGCGGCCACGCCCCCGGACCGCCCCGGGCCGTAGCCACGCCCCCGGGCCCACCCCCGGAACGCTCCCGACACGCCCCGAAAACGCCGCGCGGTTTGGGCCCGCCCCCCGACACGCCCCCTCCAAAAACCCCGGGACTTACGCGAGTCCCGGGGCTCTGCGCACGCCGGTAGGCCTATGTAAAATAGGCTCACCGGCGCGCAGGGCCCTGCTCGCCTAAATCCGCCCGGTTTTGGGCAGATTTAGGCGAGCAGGGCTCTTAAAATCCGCCCCTATGTGTCTGGTAGTGGCCTACCGAGGTCTGATCGAATTCTCAATAAAGTTTTTGTTGATGGGTTTTGTTTTTTTTTGTGAAAGTGGCACCTGCCTATAAATTAAGGGATGAGCTAGGGGTGGGTGGGCAAGGGTTGGGAAATCCAAACAGTCTAACTTCAGTTAATCAGCCAGAGTGGCTCACTGCTCTCTTGATTAACAAATGTTGGTCCCTATTCAAACCCAATCACACTACCTCAACACCTTTCCAAGGTGAGTAACTGAGCTGAACTATTCAACTTTTTTACTTAGGTATACACTGCTCCTAGCTTATTTCTAGCTTCTGGCTACTTTTTTTTTTTTTTGGGGGGGGGGGGGGGGGGGGGGGGTTTGTGGTTTTATTTTTCCCCAATACAAACACTCAGTTTGTATTAAATACAAACACTCAGGTCTTTAAAAGTCTGCAGAACACTCAGTTCTGCAGACTTTTAAAAATAAACACACTACCTACAGCTTACTAGCTACCTTATTGACTGACTATTTAAAAATACAGTCTACCTTGTTTATTCACTGCCTTTCTGACTATTAAAGACACAACACACTAAATAATATTCCCAAATAGTTAACTTTTCCCCAATACTTTTAAAAAAGACAATGTCCCAAGCAAAAACTTACTGATTCCTTTCAGCCACCAGCAAGGTGATCCTCTCCTCTCAGTGTTCCCACCGGAATGTGGGTTACTGAGCTCATGCACTTTCACAGACTATCTTCTCCTAAGACAGCATACACTTGTTAATTACAGTGGGTTGCTTTGTCTCTGCTCAATGTGTGTACAGTATTGCATACAGGAGCTGCCTTCCTCCTTGAGGCCTGGTCTGGTTATCCCCACCTGGATTCCAGTTCTTATTCCCCAGTCTCTGGTTATGCCCTCTGAGCCCTACCTGCCCCGCAGGATCCTGCCCATAGAACGAATTATCCTTAATGGATTTAAGGTGGACCAGGTGTCTAGCCTGGTGCTGCACAGGAAAGTAGTGGAATACTAGGGGTGCTGCCTCATATACCCCTCCCCTCAGCTTGGATCCATCGGGCCAAGCATCCCTACTGCCCCCTGGATCCCATCCAGGAGAGTCCAAGACCTCCCAGTCCCCTTCTCTTAGGGTTACCCTCAGCTGCGTCACAACCACAACCCAGTGTGCTGTTCATGCAGGGCATTTCCCCAGTTCTGTAACTAAGTCCTTTACTAGCTCCGAGTTCGAATTCCCCCCCAATGGAGCTTCATGGACCAACTGGGGAACCACCAGTGCTGGTTCCTCTGTAATCTCATTTGGTGGAGTCTCCACAGTGCCTCCCTCTGGGCTCTCCGTGGACTCTTCCTCCAAGTTCTCCACAGCGTCTCCCTCTGGCCTGTCTGCAATTTCCTCTTCTGTAACCTCTGGCCACTTGCCCATGCCAATTGCTGTCTCTTCTGCAGCCTCACTTGCTGGGGTCTCCTCAGCACCACTCTCTAGGCTCACCATGGCTTGCTTTCCATGCCCTCTCTCTCTCTGGGCTTCTCAAGGGAGTTGTCTCCAGACTCCCAGAAGTGTTTGGGCACCCTATAGGGTCTTCCTTGTGACCTCCTGTACGATCACGTTCAGCTTTGCAATACTGCCTCTTCCTGGGCAGTCTGTGTCACTCTCCTTAGGGCTCTCTGAGATGCCTCTCTCAGGGTTCTTCACAGCCCCTTTATCTATGCTTTTGGACTTCCGGTAGTGTTTGGGCACCCTACAGGGTCTTACGCAGAACCACGTGTTGAGCCAATCTCAGACTGTTGCCACGACTCAGTCTGCTCACTGGACATCTCTGCCAGCCACTCATCCAATTCCTCCATGAGCTGTTGGTACTCTTTGTCCAGCCAGTCTAGGCATTCACTCTTTTGCCTGGCCTGGACTCTTGGGAGTGGGTTCCCTTGTTCGATTTCCATGGCTAGCCTTTCCAGCTGCCAAATCTTGAGCTTCAGGTCTTCCTGTGGCCTGGCTCTTGGAACTGGGGAACTCCCACCACGCAGAAATATATGCTGTTTTTCCTTCCAGCGCTCTGGCTTCTTTTTCTTCGCCAATTGCTTCAGTACTCTGACTGCTCATCTCCAGGTTTTCCTGGGGCTGTTCACCTTCCCTGCAGGGTGGCTTGCTTGCTAGAAGAGGGCCCTGCCCAGCTTCCATTCACCACATTCACAGCCCTGCTATACCAGTGTTCCTTCCTCTTTTCTTTTTTCTCAAGGCAAAAAAAAAAGTTTAAAAAATCCTGTATAACCAGCAATAATTAAATCACTTTTAATTCCCTGGCTACCTCCAACCAGGCTTCTCCTGTTAGCTGGTAGAACCTACCACTTCCTGTCCCTGCATCTAGGCCCATGCATAATTTCCTCTCTACCTGAAACTTTTAAACTTTGGGGTTTATTTTTCTTCAGTGCAGCTCCTGAGCCACACCCTTTCACAAACCAGTGTGCTGTGTGTACCCCTGCATTCTGTTTTAGAGCCACAGGCCCCCTATGTTCTGTTCTACATTTAGAACCACTAGAACCACAGGATCTCTTCACAACTCTTTCTTTACTCCAAACAGACACTTTCTTGGAGGCTGGGGTTTTTTTTCTGTGCAAAGCTTTAGAAAGAATTCCATGCATGACACCATATGTTGGAATGAGCGGTGGTTCCCACAGGCCTGGAGACAAACTAGACTTACTCCAGCCTTCTTAAAACAGACCTCTTTATTATAAACTCTCACATGCACATCCATAGACTGTCTTCTTCTCAGACAGGGGTAGATTTTCAAAGGGGTATGCGCGTATCCCCCGAAAACCTACCCCAAACCCCCCCTGCGCGCGCCGAGCCTATTTTGCATAGGCTCGGCGGCGCGCGCAAGCCCCGGGACGCGCAAAAGTCCCAGGGCTTGCATGAGAGGCGTGCCGGGGGCGTGGCGGCCGTGACGTGGCGTTTCGGGGGCGTGGCACGGGTGACACGACGTTTTGGGGGAGGCGCTGCAGGCGTGGTTTCGGCCTGGGGGCGTGGCCACGCCCTCCGGAACAGCCCCTGGGTCGGGTGATGGTGCGCCAGCAGCCCGCTGGCGCGCACAGATTTACATCTACCTCCGGCAGGCGTAAATCCGGCAATAAAGGTAGGGGGGGGTTTAGATAGGGCCGGGGGGGTGGGTTAGGTAGGGGAAGGGAGGGGAAGGCGAAAGAAAGTTCCCTCCGAAGCCGCTCCGATTGGCAGCCTTGCGCGCGCCGATCCCGGATTTTAATGGATACGCGCGTATCTATTGAAATCCTGTGTACTCTTGTTCGCGCCTGGTGCGCGAACAAAAGTACGCGTTCGCGCTAAATTATAAAATCTATCCCACAGTGTACACTCATTACTTACAGTGTGTTGCTTCATCTCAGCTCAGTATCTGGACAGTGTTGCATACAGAAGCTGCCTTCCTCCCAGAGACCTGGCCTGGTCTGGTTATCCCTACCTGCATCCCAGCTCTTATTCCCCAGTCTCTGCTTACACCCTTCTGGGCCCTACAGAATCCCACCCATAGAGCAAACTCTCAGTGGATTTAAGGTGGATCAGGCATCTAGCCTGGTCCTGCACAGGTAAATAGGAGAATACTAAGGGCACTGCCTCACATAGCCATTGGAGACAAAATGCTGGATTGATGGATCATTAGTGTGACACAGCATTGCATGTCTTTTGTTCTTACTATATATAAAGTTAAGTTGTACAAAAGGATGAATTATCTGGTAGAGACTGAACTCACATTTATTTCCCCAATTCCTTAAAGTTTAAATTTAAGGATTGGGCAAAAGTCTCAACATATATAACATACTTAGGGATCTTCATTTTCAGTTTTTATTTTATTTTCCCCAGGAATTTATCAATGTTTATTACAAGAACAAAATTGATATTTACCTGGAAAAATGGATGAGTCATTTTTTTTCCACTTATTTCTCCCATGTTTGTCCTTGTTATAATAAACACTAACAAATTCCTGGGAAAAAAATAAAATAAAAACTGAAAACGAAACTCCTAAACATACTCTACACTTTCATCATGAAATAACAATTATAAAAATATTCCAAAAGTAATTATGAATAAAAAAAAAACCAAAAGGTCATTGTATAAATCTTCACACCCTTTGTCAAAGCAAAGACAAATATCTTTGATTCAAAACATCACTTTAGCAAGGCCCTTAATAAGGTAAACAGAATCCAATCACAGTAGTTGAGCTGATTAGAATATTTCTGGATGAAGAATCAAGGTGTTTCTGTTGTATGAAGTGAATTTGATGTAAAAGTCAAAACATACCAAACAAGGAGCTGCTAAAAGAACTCCAGGATAATTTTATTCAAAGGTACAGTTTGTGGGGAGGCTATAAGAAAATTTCAATATAGTTTGTTTATCCCTTAGGGAACTGTTGGGTCCATCATTGTAAAGTTGAAACAGTTTGGCGCCATATTGCCATGACCATGCTGTCCCTCCAAAGACAATAGCTATTGCTTAAGAAAATTGCTGCAGTTCACTGTGAGACCTAAGATTACTTTAAAAGAACCTCAGAGATCTCTGGCTGAGATTGGAAAAAATGTTGACTGTTAATTTCAAGATTACTCCACAAACATGGCATGTAGAGGAAAGTTTTATTTATTTATTTATTTATTTATTTATTTATTTATTTATTTAACAGCTTTTCTATACCAACATTAAAATACACATCATATCGGTTTACATTTCAACAAAAAGGAGGAAAGTACAAAGAACAGGGGTGGGGGCGGAGGACAAAAGTTAAGTAAGAACTATGAGGCTCAGGAAGAGCAAGCCAATCAACATTGCAGCTGGTAAAGGCGAGAAAGGAGAGAGATGGAACATAATTTACAAGAATACAACATTTTTTACATTTTTATATGTGCTGGATAACTGCGTAAAATGTATAAATGGGAACTATAAAAACAACAGATGAGGAAGGGTAGCAGGAGTCAATGAGATTAATCTGGGAAAGCTTGTTAAAAAAGCCATGTCTTTAGCATTTTTCTGAATTGGAACGGGCATGGCTCAAGGCGGAGATTGAGAGGTAAAGTATTCCAGTGCGTGGGGCCAGCAATTGAGAGAGCGCGATCCTTTGTGGTTGTAAGTCGGGCTTTCTTAAGTGAGGGGACTTGTAATGTGTATTTGCGGTTTGTTCTGGTGGGGCGGGCCATTGCTAAAGAAAAGCCAAATGATGTGGCACATAGCATTTCAAAGGGACACTGCACGCATGTTGGAGAAGATTTTGTGGTGTGATGCGACCAAAGTGGAACTTGTTGGTCTCAATGCTAAGTGATGTGTGTGGCATAAAACAAACACAGCACATTAGCCTGCTAACATTATCCCAATAATAAAGCATGGTGATGCCAGCATTATTTTGTTGGGATGTTTTAAAGCAGTGGGAACAGGAAGGCTTGTGAAGATCAAGGGAAAGATGGATGGTGCAAATTTGGAAGAAAACTTGTTCCAAGATTCACCTTTCAGCAGGACAATGATCCTAAGTACAAAGCAAAAGCAGCAATGGAGTGGTTCAGCAGGAAGTGAATATCCTCAAATGGCCCAGTCAAAGCCCAGACCTGAATCTAATAGCAAATTTGTGGCAAGACTTGAAGACTAGTCTACAGATGATCCCCAGCCAACTTGAAAAAGTTTGAGCTCTTCTGCCAAGAAGAATGAGAAAATCCCACACCATTCTGCTGTGAAAAGTTGGTAGACACTTATCCTAAACAAGTTATGGCTATTATTGCTGCAAAAGAGGCTTCTACCAAATATTGCGTCAAGGGGTGTGAAGATTTAAGCATTAAAAAAACCCCAAAAAGACTTGATTATGTAATTATTTTTTAAATATTTCTATAATTCTTCTTTCATGATGAAAGGTCTGAACATGTTGTGTAGATCAATGAAACAAATTCCTACTTTAATGCATTTTGATTTGTATTTTTTTAGATGGCAGAATGTGAAAAATGTATAAGAGTGTGAAGACTTTTGCAAGCCACCGTAAAAGAGGCACTATTTCAAAATTATGCATGCAAATTGACATGCAGGCTTGATGCATCATTTACCATGATTTTTGCCCAGTCCTTAAATTTGTCCCAATCAGGTTTTTGTGGACAGCTTTTTTACAATGGTTTTGTATTTTGTATGTTGTTATTAGGACTTAGATGAAAAGGAAAAATATGAAAATATGGGCAAAGAACTGAAATCTGAAGTACAAACTCATCTTCAACCTGCTAAAAGGATTCTGAAAATGGCTAGCAAACCTGTCATTACGGCATCTGAAGTGCAGTTCTCTGACAGAAAAATTATCGATTCAAGTACCTTAAAAATATACCCTCCTGTACACCGTGGTCTCCTGGGAAAGGTAACCAGACCTTCAGTTTTTTTTCTTTTAATGACCCTCCAGTTTCTTCCTGTTCCTTTGTACTTGTACAGCTGAATCGAAATCAGGACTGGGATCTGGTATCATGAGCTTTGATTCACAATTACCTGGAGATTATTATTTTCTTATTTTTAATTATTTAGTTATACATCAGTTCCTTTCTCATTGTATCTAGTCCAGTCATTGCCGTGATAGTCTTGGCCAGGGGCTGTGCAACTCCTTATTAGCTGAAAAATAAACATTTAAATTTACATTTTATAAATATCTAATATCAGAAGCTCTAGTTATACTCTGTGAGTATTGTATATTTTATAAGGAGTAAAGCACAACAGTATTATCTCTGTAATGTACTGGCTAGGGTAGGGATGGGCAACTCTGGTCCTTGAGGGCCCCTAACTGCTCCAGCTTTCAGGATATCCCTAATTAATATGCATGAGCTAAATTTGCATACTTACTGCCTCACATGTTTACAAATCTGTTTCATGCATATTCATTAGGGCTATCCTGAAAACCAGACTGGTTTGGGGCCCTTGAGTATTGGAGTTGCCCACCCCAGGTCTAGGGTATGCCTAGAACTTATAGTCCCTTTCCCCACGGTTCTTTTATCCTCACTGGATCATATTAGTCTGCTCTCACAACATGGCTAACATCTCTTCAGCTCATCCTTTGATTTTCCCTTAATACTCCGCCAGTTCTAAGATCAGGAATTCAATGTTATTTTTATATTGCCTTATTCTCATTTTACTTCATTTAAGCTTTTGTGTTATCTGTTAGTTTTCCCATATTGGAAATGTAAAATAGGTTGGTAGGCATGCTTGCAGGGTTGGACTGGCCCTTGGACTGTTTTCCCAGGGCTTGACTATAGAAAATTCTCATGTGTGGGATTCAAATTTTAATTGTACCCCATTTTGAGATTTGTTTTTCAAATGGTAAGTGAGTAATCAAAAGTAAGATAGATTTGTATGGAAAAAGGATTAAAATGGTAGCCCACTGTCAAAACACAGTTTTGATAGCCATTTCTTTTACAATCTTTGGGTGGCGATGTTATTTGTATCCCTATGGGAGGCCCACCTAGTAACTCGAGGTGGGGATTAGGTATGAGTGTAGGGGGTTGGGGCCACTTTCACATTCAACATGAGACGTACGAACAGAACAGTGGTCTCTTGTGAAGATGTGATGGCCTTCGGAGTGAGGAAACTCACTCCAAGATGAGATTTGGGCAATGTTCTCTCCACCTAGCTTGATGGACACTCTACTTGGGCAACAACAAGCTAGGTGGAGAGAACATTGTCCAAATCTCATCTTGGAGTGAGTTTCCTCACTCCGAAGGCCAGCAATTCTTCACAAGAGACCACTGTTCTGTTCGTACGTCTCATGTTGAATGTGAAAGTGGCCCCAACCCCCTACACTCATACCTTATCCCCACCTCGAGTTACTAGGTGGGCCTCCCATAGGGATACAAATACCTGTCTAGGGAGTAGACATTATATCAACTAACACTCTCTCTCTCTCTCTCTCTCTCTCTCTCTCTCTCTCACTCATATTTACCAACCTGTATCACGAATGAAAGGGTTGTAGCTATTGGCTGTGCTAACACTGTGGCTGTTTCGCTGCACACGATAACTTTACATATGCTCCGCCCCCTGAATTGCAAATTGTGTTAATGGCTGTTAGCGCGATTTGTGAACTTATCTCCTGCGGTAACTCCTTGGAAAATGACCCCCTTTGTGTATGTGTGTGTTGAAATTAGGGATTAACTCCGAAAGATAAACAAGAATATTTGGGAGAAAAACAAGCTCATTTTGAACCAGCTGTAAGGACCTTCAAAATGCCTAATAAACCCCTAGTAAAGACAGCTGACATGCAGTTCTCCGACAGAATATTTATTGACTCACCTGATTTTGAGAAACACCCACCTCTGTACAATGATCTATTAGAGGTAAGGAAACATCTCATTTTTAAACAAACTGACCTATGTCAGCTATATTATTCTCAGCAAGAACTGAAGAAATTACATAGAGAATAATGCAGTGTTTGATGGTTATGGAGATACATACAGCATGTAATAGATGTGTGGATGACCTTCTTTTATGTGCTGTGCATGTATTAAACATTTTTGTTTTATTAAAGAATAAAATATGAGTAACTTATGAACAGGCATTCATACCAAGTGGAGGAATGGTTCTAGAATTTAAAGAGAATGTTAATTTAAAATAACTATTCGAATGGAATTCTGCATTTATAAAACAATTCAGGCAAATAAGAATTCTTACAACTCTGCTTCCTGAAATCCAGTTTGAGAACAATTATCTGGAATTTAGGAAACAAGTGAAGTCTTGGGGGCAGATTTGTAAACCTGTGCGCGCTACCTGGCGTGCACAAATGTACGCCCGATTTTATAACATGTGCACACAGCCACGCGCATGTTATAAAATCCGGGGTCAGTTCGCACAAGGGCTTTCCCCATTCCCTCCGAGGCCGCTCCGAAATCGGAGCGGCCTCGGAGGGAACTTTCCTTCCACCCCCCCACCTTTCCCTCCCTTCCCCTCCCTAACCCGCCCCCCAGCCCTACCTAACCCCCCCCCCCCAACCTTTATTTCTTAAGTTGCGCCTGCCTCCAGGCAGGAATAGGTTGCGAGTGCCGGCCAAGTGCCGGTGCGCAATCCCCCCAGCATGGCCGCTGTGCCAGAGGCCTCGGTCCCGCCCCCACCCCACCCCTTTCACAAAGCCCCGGGCATACGCACGTCCCAGGGCTTTGTGTGCTTCGCCGGGCCTATGCAAAATAGGCTCGTGCGTGTAACCCTTTTAAAATCTGGCCCTTGGCTTTTTAATCAGGCTTTTAACAAATTATGGTGCTGTCAATATATATATATATATATATATTAAGTATTTCTGCTCATATTTTGTATTTTGTTTTGCTGTCATTATATTGGTGCTGTTCTGTATTATTAAATTTGTGTCTTTATGTTTTAATTTAATTGTATTTAAGCATTTTTATATTTTTGTAAATGTACCTTTATATTTTTAGAAGAGTGAAGGACTGATTTACACAAAAAGGCAGTATATCATTGTCAAACTAAACAGTAATATTAGTAACCAAGTAGAAATAAATAGGACAAATAAATATTGGGAATAAAAATACTAATGGACAGCCTGATGTTTTACAGTTGTGTACAAAACATTTAGGCACCTTTGGTCAAATTGTATGTTTCAAAGAATTTCTAAGTCAGGACTTCCCAAACTGTGGGATGGGACCCCAAATAGGAACATAATACCTTCAGCCGAGGTCACAAGTGCCTCAAATGGCAGCACTCTTCAGACACCAGTAGCATTAGTAGTGGACGGCAGAGTGAGGTCTGCAAGCCAGCACACATGTGTAGGCCCTGCAATGGCTCTGTCCTTGCATGACTTTCTGATAGCAGGAAGCTCGGGTAAGAAGAGTCTGGGGGTGCTGCAGGGCCTGTGAGCTTGTACTGGCTCACAGACCCAGTGCGGACTTATGTTACTGATGCTGCTGCCACTTGGAGATCATCATCAGGCTTGGGACAGTCATCAGGGGAGGGGAGAGCTGAGGTTGCATAGGCCCATGAAGATGGCTTCTCTCTCCTCACCCACCACTGAAACTACCCAAGAGAACCTATCCAGTTTTGATCCACCTTTGTCCTGGGATCCAAAGAAAAATGTTGCCACTGGCCCTGGGCCTGGGGGATGTTTAAAGACGTGTTGTTTGAAGGGTGGGATCAGATGAAATAGGGGTTTGAGGGTTGGATCAGCTGGAGAGGGATTGTCTATGGAGGATGAAAGAGGGGGAATGAAAAAAGATTGACTGGAGGATGTAGGAGAGAAACTGGGATGAAAGGAGATCAGCTGGGGGATGTGAGATAAGAGCTGAAGAGAAGGAGGTGAGGCTGGGATGTCAGAGAGGGGATGGAGAATGAGAGTGAAAATGGAATGGCGGATGGGATGAGAGGGAGAGGATGATAGGTTGACAGGATCAGTTGGTGGTTATAAGAAGGGCTTGGGAATGAGAGGATCAGCTGGGGGATGCAAAAATTGCTAGAGGGGGGTGGGCTGAGGAGATCAACTGGAGGGGTAGAAATTGAGACAGAGGGTTTGCTGAAGGGGATGGAGATTGTTAGGATTGACTGGAGAGGATGAAAGAGGATCCGATGGAATGCAGTGAGGTCAGAGTGGATTGATTATTGGAGGGGGATTGTACCCTTGCTAATTTATTTTAGTCATCTTCTGGGGTCATGTGAATTTCCAAGTGCTAAGATGGAGTCATATTAGCTAAATGTTTGGGAAGCCTTGCTCTAAATTGCCATATCACATTCAAAAAGAAGCTAAAAACTTGGTTCTTTGCACAAGCATTCCCGGAAATCTAAGAGTCGGAAGAATACATTACAATATCTATACAGACATTGACCCACCATCCCCCCTGTACATATGTTTCTGAATAATTCATTAATGCAAGTTAACTAGATATGTTTATTTTCTATAACCTCTTCTAAGTTCCTTTTTGCCCCATTAAGTTATCTGTTATTTGTTCAATGTAAACCGCCCTACGAGGCGTCAGTTTTATTTCCTTGTAAACCGGTGTGATATGTATATTATACAGGAACATCGGTATATAAAAACTAAAAATAAATAAATTAATAAATAAATTAATAGAAGATGACACAGCCTCTATTTGGTACAAAGTAGGGATGTGCAGTGGCAAACATTTTGTTTCCTCTGCATTCTGGCAAGTCAATCCCCACCAGTGGGTTATTCACCTCTGCCAGCATATGGAGATGGAGCAAAAGCTGACGTCTATATAGTCCCGCCCCAACATCAGCCCACCAGTATTTTCAGTCTCCAGCAGATGGTGACATGCATTTCCCTATGGGGAATTACATTTGAGTAAAAGATAAAGAAAAGAAGAAGTACATGTTGTGCCTATCGGTCGCAGGCAACTGTGACCTCTCATGCTTACCTCTTTTTTCCCTGCACCGTCAATCATTGAGGCTCACAGGGCTCCTCCCTGTGGACGGAGACATTGCTCATCTCGGCCCGAGGTTCACAATTTCCTACAAAACCATAACAGATTGCTAACTCCATGGACCCGGCTCAGGTCTAAGGTGTTACCTGGGTTGAAGCCAACCAGTGCTCCTGCACTACAAAGGGGTACAGCTCCTGCTGTAGAGAAGAAGGAACCGAAGGAACCTGGTCACAGTCACTTGACCTCTAAAGAGAGAAGATATAGGAGGAAGAACGGCCTGTGCATGTACTGTGGTCAGCCAGGCCATGATGTTTCTGCTTGCCCTATTCGTCCGGGAAACATACAAGCCTGAGTCCCTTGGGAGGACTATTCTTGGGCTATACAGCAATATCTCCTCCACTCTCTTGTCCAGTCTCTGTGATCCCTGAACCAGCAATGGTTCAAACCTCTGCCCTGAAGGACTCAGGGGCAGGAGGCAACTCTAATCTCAGATGTTTTGTGGAATACCTGAGGAGTCCGTTCAACAAATTTGAAGATCCACTATTGTATCACAATTTGAAGTGGACCTTGGACAATTCTTTTCACCACCACTTCTTTTGAGAATCGTATCACCATCACCAGCAGTTTTTCTATTTCCTGCTGTCATTCATAGCGGTTGCTATGCGCGCCATAGCTAGGTGGCGCTCTGCATCTTTAATGTCTTCCTGGACTTCAAAGTTGAGATATCCACTCGGAAGTTGTGCTGAAGGACTACAGCACTATTGATTCTGAAGAAGAAGTTATCTCTAACTACCAGCCTGGTTGTCTGCTGGTGCTACCATCAGTCCCAAAGAAGAAGACAGCTCTAGCTACCAGCTTTCGCAATTGGTTCCCTCGGAAGTCGTGCCCAAAAGCCTATGGCACTGTTGATTCCAAAGAAGAAGATGTCTCTGATTATCAATTTTACATTTGTTTTACTCGGAGACCGTGCTGGAGGTTTACAGCACTGTTGATTCCGGAGATGAAGATATCTCCATTCATCAGCCTTTTCGTTTTGCTGGTTTTGTCATCATCTCTCTTCCAGCATCCTGCGGAAGAGCTACTCAGAAGTGGACTTTGGACAAGTTCTACATCACCACTTCCACTGAAACCTCAGTGACGTCCATGGCAGCCCCCTCATTGCTGCTGACTTCATTATACACTCTGCTAGATTCTTCAAATCTACATCCATCTGTCATCGTGAATATAAGATCTTGAACTCAAGAATTTAGAGACCCTGGATGTTTGTACAGAGGCTGAGTTTTGTTTGCCTGAATGGGCTTCGGCCCTGAAATCATCTTTGGGAGCCTCAGACCTATTGGATAAGAGATGCTTCATCAGTTCCACCTGGCAACTGAAGAGGAGACCGTCCTTTAAAGGGGGGTACTGTTGCGTTCGTGCCTGTTCTCACCCTCGCTCCACCCTCTCTACCTTAGTGGCGACTCCCTTCGGGTCTGACGGACAGATGCTGCCACGGCTTCTCCTCTCCGTGTCTTCCTGGAATCCCCAGGCTGGCCTGATGCTGCGGATCCGCCATGTTCCTGATGACATAAGGGCACACGTGCGCGCTCCAGAGATGTACCGGCAAGGGAGCGAACCTCGGGGGTGTCCCCCGTAGTGACGTCATCCGCTTCCAACTTAAAATGTCTTCGTTTGCTACTTCGAATCGAGTTAGCAAGGAGAAAACTTCTCTGCTGCTCTGCCTCCACAAACTTACCAAAGGGTATCCGCTCCTCGGGGGCCCTGCTCTCTCTTCTTGCTTTCAGACTGCTAGACAGGATCCGGTACTCGCTCCTCGAGGGCTTACGTCCCTGAATGCTCAGAAGACTCCTTACTGCGTGGAAGCGATTGCAGACGTGAACACTGTGAATTCTATTACAGATAGGCCCTCGTAGAGCGAGTACCGGATCCTATCTGTAATAGAACTCACAGTGTTCACGTCTGCGATCGCTTCCATGCAGTAAGGAGTCTTCTGAGCATTCAGGGACGTAAGCCCTCGTGGAGCGAGTACCGGATCCTATGTTCCTAATCTCTGAAGACTCCCTTCTGTCTTAGACGTTATCGCAGATACGGAGATCGTGAGTTATTATTGCAGATAGGAACCGGTACTCGCTCCACGAGGGCCCATGTTCCTAAAACCCTTCACAGACTCTCTTCTATCTCAGAAGCTATTGCATACCTACTATTACAGATTGCAAATAGGAACCGGTACTCACTCCACGAGGGCCTATGTTCCTAAGACTCTCCAAAGACTTTCTTCTATTCCAGAAGCCATCTCATACACAGATATTGTGAGTTCTTATTCCAGACTGCATATAGGAACCAGTACTCGCCTATGGCTCCTGTTCCTGAACATACTGAAGACTCTCTGTTGCATAGAGGCTATTATAGATATCTACAGTTGTGAGTGTATCATCTACTGCTGGTTATGTATCCATCATACCCTGTCTACTCACTACCTATAGTCTCTCTCTACAGCTCAGCAACCCAAAGATCGCAGTTCCAGTATCTGAGGGACTTCAGCCCTGCTGGGCACATCAACTAACTACTGCCACCGCTGGTGGTTCTACTTCCTGTCTAATAAAGAACTATCTGCGTTTGTCTCCATACTCCAGCCTAGCCGGTGGTCCCTCTCAGGATATCCTCCTGGGGGCGCTGTCATCTGCCATCGGCCCAGGGATTCACCAATTCCACTAAGTGTTTATTCCTTACACTACTAGAGCGGTATTATACAGACTGCTACACTGTGGGAGCCAACCCACAACAGATCATTGACCCGCCTACGGAGTATTACATATTGCTATCTCCTCCCTTCTGGAGGAGGTGATCAATAACAGATTGCTAACTCTTTAGCAGATACATCACAGATTGCTAACTCCGCCCCCCTGGTGGCGTGATCACTAACAGATTACTAACTCCTCCCCTCGGAGGAGCTGGTCACTAACAGATTGCTAACCTGCTCCCCTCGGGGGAGCTGGTCAATAACACACATGTGCTCGCAGCCAGGCTATTTTATAACATGTACGCATATGCGTACATATTTTATAAAAACAGCCACATCCTTGGGCATGGGCTGACAAATTGGCACATGAGAGCGCTCGCTTGCCATTTGAAAGTTCGTGTCCTGGTGAATAAGGTGATTGGACCAGATGGGATACATCAGAGGGTACTAAGGGAACTTAGAAATGTTCTTTCAGCTTCACTGGCTGACCTTTTCAATGCTTCTTTAGAGTCAGTAATTCTATCTATCTAACTGGAGATGGGCAGATGCGGTTCCTATTCATAAAAGTGGAAGTAAGGAGAAGGCTGGGAACTACAGACCGTTTAGTCTGACCTCTGTGTTGAGCAAATTAATGGAATTGCTGCTAAAATAGAGGATGGTGCATTTTTTGGACTCAAATGGATTGCATGGTTTTACAAAAGGTAAATCTTGTCAGATGAATCTGATCAATTTCTTTGATTGGGTGACGAGAGTTAGATCAAGAAAGAGTGCTAGACGTAGTTTATTTATTTATGTATTATTTATTTAAAAATAAATTATTTTCCACCTATAGCGACAAGTTGTGTTAAGCAGATTACAATTTAAAATCATAATAAACATACATACATAAGTAATCACTAATTAACTATATAAAAATACAATAATAACATACTGCCCTCCCAGTCTCCTCGAGCTAAATATCTCCCCACTAATAGAATTTTTCACAACTCATCTAAATCCCTCTAAACCCACCATAATATTAGGTGACTTTAATCTACACAAGGATGCCCTCCCCCTATCTAATACCTGCCAAACACTATTAGACTTAATGACTGCACTAGGCTTAAATTGATCACAGACAAACCAACACATAAAGCAGGCCACTCATTAGATCTAACCTTTATTAACAGTAGCCTCCTTGAAAACATAAAAACTGAATACACACAAATCCCATGGTCAGACCACTTCCTCATTAACTCCCAGATAAAGTACAAAGGACCCATAAAAAAACAGAACATGGAACCAGCCGAATTCTCATACCGCCCCCCTTATAACACTGAAATTCTTAAAGACAAACTATCCAAAGAATTAACACATATCAACTACGTAGATAGCCACAACGCTACAACTGACTGGCTAAACAGAATAACTTCTTTAGCTAACAAACTAAATCCTCTACAAATGGCCCGCATTAAAGAACCAAAGTCAAACAATCCATGGTACAGTGAACAAATCAAAGAAGTAAAATGGATACTTAGAAAAAAAGAAAAAGAATGGAAAAACAACAAATCAACCGAGAATCTAACTAAGTACAGAAAACAACTAGCATACTACAAAAAAACAATCTTAGACACCAAAAAAAAAAATACTACAGCTCAAAAATAGAAAAATTTGCAAACAACACCAGAACCCTATTTAATATAGTAAACAACCTAACATGCGACAACACTATCAATCATCTAACCCTACAAGAAAATCAATGCAATGATGTAGCCCAATTCTTTAAAGACAAAATTGAGAATCTAAGGGAAAAAATCCCCGTAACTACAAAACAAGAGATTAGGATGCCCACTAGAGATGTCAGTATCTGGTCTGAATTTGAGGAGGTATCACACCCTGAAGTAAAAAAAATGATTAGGCAATTAAACCCTGCTACCCACAAAAGCGACACCATACCCATTACAGAACTTAAAAAAATAGCCGACACAATAACCCCAACCTTAACTAAAATCATCAACCTCTCACTAGACAAAGGAGTAATGCTGGATACCTTGAAAGGAGCCATAATCAAGCCAATTATTAAGAAAAAGAACCTTGACCCCTTAAATCTTAGCAACTACAGACCAGTCTCCAACTTACCCCTAATAGCCAAACTAATCGAAAAATCAGTTCAAAAACAACTATCGAACCACCTTGAAAATAACAACATACTATATCCAGCACAACATGGATTCCGCAAACACTACAGTACAGAAATGTTGCTGTTAGCTCTATCAGATAATATCTTAAGAGGATTCGATACAGGAACACACTACATTCTGGTTCTATTAGATCTCTCTGCAGCATTTGACACTGTAAATCACAGAATACTAATCAATAGACTGAAAGAAATAGGACTCACTAACAAAACACTAAAATGGTTCGAGTCATACTTAAATAGATGTTTTCAGGTACAAATCAAAAATGCACTTTCAGACAAAGTCAAACTGCTAACTGGTGTCCCACAGGGATCAGCCCTATCTGCAACACTCTTTAACATCTACCTCCTCCCAGTATGTCACTTACTAGCAGAACTGGGAATCATACATTACATTTACGCAGATGATATACAATTACTGTTACCCATTCCAAACACCATTGAAGAAACAATGAAACTAGCCAATATGTACCTAGAAATAATCAAACAGCTCCTAAACCAGATGGAATTGGTAATAAACATTGACAAAACTGAATTCTTACATCTTGAACGTAAAAACACTCACCACACACAACCAACATTCACAATCAAAAATATTCAAACCACCGAGTTAGCAATAAAAGTTAGGGATCTAGGAGTAATAATTGACCCTGAGCTGAACATGAAACAACACATCTCACAGAAAATAAAAGAAGGTTATGCAAAACTAATGATCCTAAGAAGACTAAAACCTCTATTAACGATTAACAATTTTCGCACAGTTCTACAAGCAATGATATTCGCTAGCACAGATTATTGTAACTCCCTGCTTTTAGGACTACTTCAATCTACAATTCGGCCTCTGCAAATATTGCAAAATTCCACTGCCAGAGTTTTGACAGGCAAAAAAAAGAGTGACCATATTACAGGAACACTTGCTGAACTCCACTGGCTTCCAATTGAACAAAGAATACAATATAAAGCACTTTGTATAATCCATAAACTAATCCACGATGATAAAGCCGACTGGCTTAACACGGCACTGCATGTGCATGTACCACAAAGAAACCTGAGATCTGCAAATAAAGCTCTACTAACTGTCCCCTCTGTCAAATCAGCACATCTCACGCAAGTAAGGGAAAGAGCACTGTCACTGGCTGGTCCTGTACTCTGGAATACCATGCCACTCGAAATAAGACTACAGACAAATCTGAAATTATTCAAAACTAATCTGAAAACCTGGCTTTTTAAAACAAGCATTTTATAAAGATAAAGAAAAGGAGAAAAATAGTTAAGCGATAAGGATGCACCAAACTAGAAGTTTTTAATAACCTATATAAGCATATTAATGTTAAAATCAAACTGCCTAATTTGTTCCTAACAATCAGGTTTAACTTACACACCTAGGTTATTATTTTAAATTATTACCGTACTACGATGGCACACGAGTAATTTGTAATCTATACCACCCATATTGCTCTTTATCTTGCCCTTCTGTAAACCTTTGTGATGGTATTTAACTTAACGATGGTATAGAAAAATTTTTTTAAAATTAAAAATATAAACATACTGTTCATTAAAAATTCCTGTTAAACATCAGCGCACAATACTTATCAATACTTGAATTTTAGTATGGCCTTTGACATGGTTCCCCATAGGAGACTTAAATAAACTGAATGCCCTTGGTATAAGGCCTAGAGCAGCGGTTCTCAACCTGTGGGTCGCGACCCCGGCGGGGGTCGAACGCCCAAAACACAGGGGTCGCCTAAAGCAGGGGTCCCCAACCACCGGTCCGCGGACCGGGACCGGGCCGTGGGAGTTTTTTGCCGGTCCGCGGCGCCGCCAAGTACCGGCAGGTGTGTCGCGCGCTCCCGGTCTCTCCCGCTGCCGTTGCCGCCGGGCTGTCAGCACGTTCAAGCCCAGCGGGAATGGCAGCGGTGCTAGAAGAAGCTGTGCACCCGTGGCTGGGCCTTTTCTTCTTCCTGCGCCTGCCCCCCCCCCCTCCCGTGACCCGGAACAGGAAGTGAATCGCGGTGCGCGGGAAGGAGAGAGAGCCGCGCCGCGCGAAAAAGTAGCAGCAGCGGCTGCAGCATCGGTCCTCGAGCAATAAAAGTAGCCGGTAATGGAGAAAGGAGACAGCAGCATGAGCCTCCCGCGGCCGATGGGATTCTTCTTTCTTGGCCAGCGGAGGCTGCTGCAGCTCCCATTTGTGCTCGGGGGAGAAGAGGAAGTGAGTGAGAGAAAGAGAGAGAAGCAGCCAGCCAGCCTGTGTGTGATTGACTGGTCAGAGAGCTGATGTGTGTGTGTATGTGAGAGACAATGAAAGTGATTGCTCAGGGAGATGACTGATGTGTATGTGAGAGTGTGAGACATTAGTCAGGGAGGTGACTGATGTGTGTGTGTGTGAGAGAGAAAAAGCATGGAAGTGAGAAGTCTGGGTATGTGAGAAAGCATGGGCGTAAGAAGCCTGGTGTTGTGGGGGTGAAAGAAAGCATGGGAGTGAGAAACCTGGGTGAGTGTGCATGCATGAGAGAGAGAGACTGCTTGGTAAGGTGATGGTGCGTGTGAGAGAAAAAGACTGGTGTGTGTGTGTGAATATGAGAGAATGTGATTCAGGGTATGAGAAGCCTGTGCACGTGGAGAGTGAGCATGGAAATGAGAGAGACTGGTGTGTGTGTAACAGAGAGAAAGTGATTATGGGAATGAGAAGCCTGTGCATGTGGAGAGAACAAGCATGGGAGTGAGAGACTGGTGAGTGAGTGAGTGTGTGTGTGTGTGTGTGTGTGTGTGTGTGTGTGAGAGAGAGAGACAGAGAAAGTGATTATGAGAGTAAGAAGCCCATATATGTAAGTAGAACACGGGAGTGGGAAGCCTGTGTGTGTGTGTGTGTATGGCATGAGAGAAACTGTTCAGGAAGGCGACTGGTGTGTGTGTGTGTGAGAAAGTGATTATGAGAGTGAGAAGCCCGTATATGTAAGTAGAACACGGGAGTGGGAAGCCTGTGTGTGTGTGTGTGTATGGCATGAGAGAAACTGTTCAGGAAGGTGACTGGTGTGTGTGTGCCAAAGACTGTTTGGGAGATGATTGGTGTGTGAGAGACAGAAACTGGTCATGGGGGCATGACTGGTATGGTGTGTGTGTGTGTGAGAGACATGGGCACTAAGGAAGAGGACCATAAGTATAGAGCTTAGCTTCTACTGCTGCTTCTGGTGAGTGCCACGGCCTGCAGGGAAGGGGAGTAGGAGAGCTGCTGGAGGGGGTAAGTAAAGGTGGCTTTTTAAGTTTATTTTTCTTGACTGCCATTTTAATTGTGTGATGTCTGCTTTTTTGAAATATTTTATTGGTGTTTGGAGAATGTTTAATAGTTTTTATGAGTTTTTAATTGTTGGATGTTCATAGCTGTTTTGAAACATTTATTCTGCTTATTAGTATAGTTTTACAATTATTTCTGTGTGGGGATCTATAGCTGCTTGCTAGTTCTGTTTTCCTAATAAGAGGTGTATTGGTTTTTAGGACCTGATTTAATATTTGTAGTGTTGCCTTTTCATAGATAGGGTTGCTCCTGTTTGAGTGTATTCCATAATACAGGTGTAACTGTGTGCGGATTAGTTTATGTGCATTACTACAGATCCTGGGAGTATGTTAGGTCGGTTCTGTGTCTGTTACCGAGATGAGATATTTTGCTAGCATGTAAGCGTTTGTATCGGTCTTATTTGTTGTGTTTTCTCAGAGGACATGCATTGGTGGTAAACTGCTGTCTTTTCATAAGTAGGGCTATTGAGCCTGGAAATAGAAGGAGTTTGAGTTGCTGTTACTGAGATGTCACTAGAACCAGAATATCTTTTTTGTAGGGTGAGTTGTATGGGAAATGTCATAATTCTGCTTTACATCCATTATTGTGGGTCAGGGGGGTTCCTGTGGATACAAACTGTACTTTTACATCTAGCCCCGTGACGATCATGGGTCAGTGTGCCATGCATGTGAGAACCTATGGTGAGTTGAGTTACATTCACATTATAAATGTCATAATTAAATGATAAGTGTGCACTAAAATCCAACCCCATCCATAACCCCGCCCCCATATGACCAAAGCCCCGCCCTCACCCCACCCTCACGGGGCGAGGGCGGGGCGAGGGGTCACCGCAACATGAGGAACTGTATTGCGGGGTCACGGCATTAGAAAGGTTGAGAACCACTGGCCTAGAGTGACTGACTGGTTTAGAAAATGGCTGAGTGGGAGGCGACAAAGGGTAGTGGTAAAAGGAGTTTTCTCTGAAGAGAGGGATGTTACTAGAAGTGTGCCTCAGGGTTTGATCCTTGAACTGATTAGCAGAAGGATTGTTGAGAAAGATTTGTCTTTTTGCTGATACCAAATTCTGTAACAGAGTGGCCAGCCAGGAAGTTGTGGAAAATATGAGAAGGGATCTAGTGAAGCTCAAAGAATGATCTAGGGTCTGACAGCTAAGATTTAATGCTAAAAATGCAGAGTAATGTATTTAGGATGCAGAAACCCAAGGGAAAGATACAGTATTAGAGATGAAATTATTCTAAGCACAAAAGAAGAGTGGGATCTGTGAGCAATTGTATCTTATGATCTTAAGGTGGCACAACAGGTGGATAAAGCAACAGCAAAAACCAGAAAGATGCTTGGCTGCATAAAGAGAAAGGGAGGTGATATTATCCTGGTGAGACCTCATTTGGAATACTGTGCACAATTCTAGAGACCACACCTTCAAAAAGATATAAACAGGATGGAGTCAGTCCAGAGGGTTGTTGTTATCCACGCTGAATACTATGGAATCACTGAATATGAAATGTGTAAATAAATAAATACTAAAATGGTAAGTAGTCTTCTAAAGCATATGGGGATAGACTTAAAGATGTAAACAAACACCCTAAAGAAAAGGCGAGATAGGGAAGAAGTGATAGAGACACTCAAAGGTTTCCATGCACAGGAGGTGAGCCTCTTTCAACTGAAAGGTGACTGTTGAATGACAGGTCATGAGATGATTATGCCCAAGCAATTTTCTCTTTCCCTCTCCCCCTTTCACTAGGAACCCTCTATCCTTCTCTATACTGTTATATTGTATATATTCCCCTAGCATAAGACCGCAGTAATTCTTCTACATGCTCTACCCAAGTTAGCTCCCAATTATAATGTATATTTATAATTTATATAATTTATATTTATATTTATAGGAGTGAAGGCAACTCTGCTATACCTCGGTATATAAAAAACGCTAAATAAATAAATAAAAATAAATAAATTTATTAACCAAATATTTTATGTTTATCACTGTTACCATGTATTGAACTGTTACCATGTACTCTCAAACATTGTTGTATATGTACTTCTTTATAAAGCCTGCTGCTACATTATGTTCCACTGTAAACCGAGGTGATGTTCCAAATGTGCCGAGGTATATAAAAAACCCTTAATTAAATAAATAAATAAATAAATACATTAAATAAATAAGAGTATAGACTCGAGAGTAATCTTAGGAAATATTTCTTTACAGATGGTGGTTGATGCATGTAATGGCCTCTCAAGGAAGGTGGTTGAAACTTAAATTCAGATACTGTTTTTGTATCACGATAATGAGCCCTTGTGCTGTGGCATGGTTGATGCAGTCTAGTAGGCGAAACTACTAAGCCCTTGCAGACAGCTGGTGGACACACCCTTACTGGAACTGAATAGGAGCTTCACCTGAACAGGTTGAGCCCTTGAGTTCCAGAGGCCAACATGATTTAGGCAAGTGTCTCTGAGGAGCGGTAGGGAGAGAATTCAGACATGGGCAGATGTCAGGGCTGGCAGCGATCAAACAGTAATTGGGTCCAAACTGAGGAACAGGGTACAAAGCAAGGGTACAGGACCAGGCAGCAGGCAAGCGCATAGTCCAGGTCCATAGCAGAGGTCAGTGCCAGGAATTAGACCAGGACAGACAGGACCAGCAAGACAGGCAAGGCTAGGCACGGGGAGCAAGACAAGGATAACAATGAGCAAAACAGGAAGCAAGGAGACACAGAGTAAGACAAGGCAGGACACAGCAAGACACAGCAACACAAGGAAAGCAACACACTTTGCAAACAATTTAGGGGACCTGTTGCTGAGGCGCTGAGAAATAAGATGGCTGGGCTTAAATGGGCAGCCTCCCGTGATGTCATCAGGCAGTGCTACTGGAACTTTCCCGCCCCAGGGCCTATTAATGTGGAGAGAGCGTGCGCACCTGTACCTATGGGCTTGTGTGGAAACAGTGTTCAAGCTGCAAAGGAGAAAACCTCACATCGGGGTGAGTGTGGCCAGTTGCGGGACTGTCCTGCAGCCAGCCAAATATTACATTAAAAAAGCATGGGAAAATACAAGGGATCTCCAAGGGAGTGATGGGAATTATAAACAAGGCTGGAGCTTCCATTAGGCAAACTAGTCAGTCACCTAGAGCGCCAAAATTTTGAGGGCTGCATAATCCCGCCAGAATAAGGCCCAAAAGGGTGCCATCCTAAAGCAAATACCAAAGAAAGGAGCATTGTGCTAAGCCATTGCCGCAGATAGGAGGGAGCATTGTGCTGAAGCTGCTGCAAATAGGTAAGTTGGGGAGAGGAGCTGTATGACCAAAGGTGTGCTTAGAATGCCAAATAATCCTGCATGGTTCTGATTATAAAGCTAAATTAATTGGGCAGAGGGGCAGACTAGATAGGCCATATGGTGTTTTTCTGTAATCATGTTTTTATGAACCATCAAGGCGGCACCAGAAGTCTGCAGGTAGCAGGAGTGGAAGTACTGCTTTCTTGGGAAGAGAGAAATCTGAAAGTAATATCGCAGTTCATATTTCAGGACTATGGAATGATCAATCAGACATTCTCAGTCAGCATGCAGTGGATCCAGGAAAGTGGTTCTTGTGTCAGACTGCATTTGATCTACTAGCAGCCAGGTGGGGAGTTCCACTGATCAGGGCTGGCGCGTCCCAATAGGGGAACTAGGCAGTTGCCTAGGGCGCCAGCCATTAGGGGATGGCAAAGAGCAGCCACGTGGGGCCATGAGTGGAACCCATCCCACTCATGGTCGAGAGCAGTAGAGGCTTGGTGGGCCGCAAGCAGCGTCCATCCTGCCCACAGCTGAGAGAAGCAGAATCTCACAGGCCAGGAGTGAGAGAAGCAGAATCTCACAGGCCAGGAGTGAGAGGAATTGTGTGAGTATGAGAGAGCAATGGTGTTAGCAAAAAAAGGGAGGGAGTCTGTGTAAGGGTGTGTGTGTGAATGAGACAAGGAACCTGTGTGTTAAGAGAGGGGGCCTGTCTTAAGTGAATGAGGTTGGAGCTGGGCCCTGGACCGGGGGGGGGGGAGGAGGCACAAGGCAGAAGGTTTGCCTATGGCACCTGATACCCTTGCACTGGCCCTGCCACTGATGGATTTGATGGTGACCTGCGAAAATGCAAAGGTGACTGGTTTTTACAGCTGAGGAAGAGAGATGCACTCTTCCGGTCTGGATGCTCTGGTTTAGCATTGGCAGATGGAGTCACTTCTGAATGTGTTTCATCTATGGCCCTTGATAGGAAGAGTAATTCAAATGATATCAAGGCATTCAAGTCTAGTAAATATGGTGTCTCCAGATTGACCAAAGCCTCCTTGATATATGCACATGGTGCAATTGTTAAGCAGCAAGCCATAATGCTTCCCTCAACAAAGAGAGTTGCTATCTCAGGGTCCGATTCTGCACAAAGATCCGGATTGGTTTTGTCTTAAACCTCGTCCTTGAAAGGGCTTGTTTAGTTAAGAGAGTTTATTGTCATAATGTAGTCAACATTCTTATGAAATCCAGGAAAACTTCAACATCCTTGGCATGTGTCAGGATTTCGAAAGTATTTGAACAATGGTGCACCAATAGACAAGTGTGTCCCCGGAAGGGGTCAGTGTTAGTGGTTTGGGATTTTTTGCAGGAAGAGCTGTCTAAGGGATTGGCATTTAATTCCTTGAAGGTGCAGGTTTGCAGCTATAGCGTGTTACAAGGGGTGATTTTTGGGTAAGGCCTTATCCTTTCACCAGATGTGTCACATTTCTTGAGGGGAGTGAAGCATCTTCGGCCTCCATGGAGGCCTTCAGTTCTATCATGGGACCTCAATTTAATTTTGACCTTCTTGATGAGTCCATAGTTTGAGCTTATTAGGGAAATTTTGCTGAAGGTGGTGGTTCTGGTGGCAATTTGTTCAACCAGAAGGATCTCAGAGCTGCAGGCATTACCTTGCAGGGAACCCTTTTTGGAAATCTCTAAAGTTATGGTCTGGATTCATGTGCTACCTTCCTTTCTTTCAAAAGTAATTTCCATCTTTCATTTGAATCAGCCCATTTGCCTTCATTTAATAAACATATAGATGAAGCAAATTACTGGTTACTGCACTGTTTAGACATAAGAATAGTGCTTGTGCCGTATCTCAAGGTTACAAAGGCCTTCAGAAAATCAGGTCATCTCTTTTTCTTGTTTGGTGGAGTTTGCAAAGGTGAGGCTGCATCTGAAGCATTGATCACTCATTGAAATAAGGAAATCATTACGGCAGCTTATGTGGATAGTGCTAAGTCCTTGCCTAAACAAGTTAGGGTCCATTGCATTAGGGCTCAGGCAGCTTCCTGGGCAGAGCTGCAATTGGTTTCTCTACTTGACATTTGCAAAGCTGCAACTTGGTCCTCTCTACATTCTTTATCTAAGCATTATTGTTTGGATGAAAGGGCCAGACAGGACGAGTCCTTTGCCACTGAGAGCGGATTTGGCAGTGGCCCACCCTGTTGAGGAGTAGCTTGAATGCATCCCATTTATCTGGACTGGTCTGTCTGGCTGAAGAGGAAGGAGAAGTTATTTCTTACCTGATAAGTTTCTTTCCTTGAAGCCAGTCAGACCAGTCCAGGACCTTCCATGTGCTGCCAAACTTGTTTCTATTTTTATCAGTCACAGTATCTGAAGAGAAGATATTCACAATCAGGTACTACAGTTAGGTACATTATACACCTGTAAATATGTTTTCTGTTTTTCCTATTTCTGGGTAAAGTTTTCTAAGACTTGGTTAAAAAAAGAAAATGAAAGTAACATTTTGCTGATATGAAACTGGAGTATTAGTTTCCACAGTTAGCTTGTAACAGCTAATACTGACAGGCTGAGGTCAGCATGGATGCATATAAGGGTGATGTCAGCTAGCCTGTTAATCTAGGTCTCCATCTACTGGTTGGGGGTCAGTAACCCACTTGTCTGGACTGTCTGACTGGTTTCAAGAAAATGAAATTATCAGACAAAAACCGAAGTTTCCTTTTGCATTAAAATTACAGAAACATGTCATATGTAACTGTATACTTTGTATAAGTTAAATCAGCTTCTTTTCATTGAAACATACAGTTTGGCCAGGGGTGTGTAAACCTTTCCAAAGGACTGTACTTCAGAGGGTTTACTCAGATTTTCATAATTCTAATATATTTTTGGTACAGTGGTGTTCTTCCATAGAACTATGTAAACATATAGTAAAAAAGTACAGTTTATTATTTATTGCAATGAATGTTTTTCAAAGGATTGTTGAAATTTCAATATAGAAATTTGTATACAAATAATACTGTTACGTAAGGGGTCTCGAAAGGCCTTGCATTCTGTTACATGGCAGGTGTTTTTGTGTGCCCTTGGACCTCAGGCCGACCCCAGATGGATCCAGGACCGAAAAGAGGGTTGACGGTGTGATCCACCATGGCTGATGGTCTTACTCTCTGCCAGGCCGGCAAGCTCCCATGGCCAACAACAGATGATGTTGGAATGTGAATGGTCCTCTGACCACTCCGAGCCCTTTCGGACCTGCTGCATGGAACAGCATGGAGCAGCAGGCCTGGCCTGAGGTTGAGGGCAGACGGGCCCTGACACGAAGACATGACAGCAGGATCGATGCAACAGCATCGCGGACGAAGACTTGATACCAAAGCTGATGCAAAAACATCACGGACCAGTGGTCGATGCGACGGCATCCCGGACCAGGGTCGATGCGACGACATCAGGAACAAGACATGATACCAAGAGTGATGCACGGCATCCAGGACGAGACAAGGAACTGACAAAGTCCAGACGAGACGAGAAGCTGGGCGAAGGACATTGGCACTGTCTCTCAGGGTGCCCTACTCAGCCCACCCGCGGGACTGAGTCGCGGACCACCCTGTCCCACTGTGTGCCCTACACAGCCCGAGGAGGCTGGTCACGGACCACGCTGGGAGCAGGACAAGTGCAGGGAAGGATCCAGTCGAAGCAGAACTCCAACGACGGAGCCGATGCCGTCCGAAGCTCCACCATTGGCTGGCAGGACATGACGGCTCAAGAGCACAGGACACCAGTCCACCTGTAGGCTAGTCCACACTCGGGAAAGACATCATCCGAGGGACCCCAGGTCTACAGGACCAAAAGGCTCAGGAGCATTGAGGAAACAGCAAAGGGCAGAACATCGAGGAATCAGGAACAATAGGAAGCGGAGGATCAAAACAAGACACCAGGACACCTGGACGGGGACCTCAGGCACGAACATGACTTGGCATGACGAGACGAAACAACAAGAACTCCATGGAGAAGACAAGGAAGACCTGACAGAGCTCTGGCAGGCAGGAGCCTCCAGAGTGAAGCAACTCCAATGCAAGGCGAAGACTGAATGATGGAGCAGCCCTTTTATAGGGCTGGGCAGGAAGTCCACTCCCTAGGTGGGGCCAGCACACTTCCTGTGCCTGGCCCTTTAAATCTTGCAGAGAGGCACGCGCCGGCACCTAAGGAGCAGGAAGCAGGGCTGTGCAGGACCGTGGACAGCGGCCTGCACAGCGTCATTGCATACAGAGGTAGGGCTGGCCTGGAAGGCAGGCCTCGAAGACGGCAGCGGCTCCAGCCGCTGCTGGAGGCCTCGGGGGCGGCTCCAGCCACCACTCGAGCCCGGGGATGCGGGCTCCAAGCCGCGAAGATCACAAGGATGCTGGTGGCAGCTCCCAGGTGCGAAGATGGTCAAGTGAAGTCCACGGCTCCTGCCGCGGCGAAGACAAGACCCCAGGGCGGCTTCCGGGATGCAGGAGAGATGGAAAGTCCGCGGCTCCGGCCGCGTGGGCAGGCCAGACGGTGGCGTCCATGCCACGTCGGGTGAAGAAAGCAACAAATGGTGAGTGCCTGCTCGCGGGGAAGCCCGCGGGCAGGGTTCATAACAAATACTTTAAAAAGGAAAATTTTACTTTACAGTGTCTTTCTTAGAAACTCTTAGAATTATCAATCTCTTATATGCTGATTTCTCAATTTATTTTTCAACAAAAGAACTGTTGATTTCTCAGCTGGAGATAAAATGAATGTGCATGTCTCTTAGTCAAAATGTGCTGTAAATAACTTAAATTTATTAGTAATGATAGTTCATTTTTTTTAAGCTATATTCTTAGATCAGCTGCCAGCAATGCTGTTTTGAGAGCTCCTGTGCTTGTTAGATCTCAGACACTAAGGAAGGTCAGGACTGGGGGACCACCGGGGAAGACCAGGCAAAGTGAGCTGCAGAAAGCAATGGCACACCTCTGCAGTATTCTGCCAAGAAGAGGTTACAGGCACCATGTTGGGGTTGTGATTACTTACTGTATTTCTCAACACCCAGAAAAGGATAAGCTAAATTAACTCTTACTTAAATTAAATTAAATTATAATAGAAACCACAACCTCAATGTGATGAATAAGCATGACATCTCAGAAATTTTGCATAATTTATCACAGGTTGATGCCACTGCTGTGAAAGATCTGGACAGAAATCTTTTCTTAGGAAGCAAACTCAGGAAAATTTATAAAGAATTCATTGAGGACATTCCAAGAGATCATCTTAAACTCAATAAGGTACATAAGATCTTGTGTATGCCCCTTCTCTCATTTCTTTTCACATATCCTTTATTGTTTTGTATGTGTGATAGATTATAAAGCAGAAGTGGGCAAACTATGGCCCACAGGCCACTTCCAGATTTGGCATCACCTGGACGGTACGTCCTGTCCCAGTCCATAGAGCATATCACAGCCGGCTGAAGGTGATAAATGATGTTACTGCTGGCCCATCAGATCTCCAGAAGGGCTTCCAATGTCATCCCCAAGTTGAAAAGCTTGCCCACCTCTGCTATAACATGAAGAATCGGTGAGAGGAATCTGACATTAAGAAAACTCTGTTACTATTAAGACTAAACAAAACTTGATATTTATCCAATCAGCTAGTATCAGCAGATTGTAGTAAGAGAAAATGAATGAATCTTATCTTGACTGGTAACAGTATCCTATTGATCTCCCAGATGGAAACCTAAAATCTTTCACTTTTTACTGATAATTGCATATGGCAAAGTTTCTCATGTTAGTGAGAAAATGTGCTATTGCATTCCCACATAATGATTTCTTAGCAATAAATTAATGTGTTGTTAAAGGGTATGTGCAAGATTCTGCAGTCTTAGTACATATTCATCTGCTTGAAAACTCATAAATGGTTGACTCTGTGGTCAAACTGCAGCCTACTGTACTACCATGTGCGGGTTCTAGGTTCAGACTTCCTATCTGACAGGACTGATTGAGCCTGAGGGTGCCAAAAAAACAATGTGCACCGGCCCAGGGAGGAGGGAAGGTGGCCTTTGCTATAGTGGCAGTCCTTGCCAACTGATTAGCAGCATTAAGGTTGTGCCTTGTTAGAGTTGTGGGCCCAGCTGGGGGACCCCTAAGGGAACAGTCCAGGACTCCAGAGGCAGACTAGACTAAGGGATCTTCGGCCTATACCAGCCACCTTCCTCACAGGTTGAGCCCTTGGGTTCTTGTGGCCAGCAGGACTTAAACAAGGGTGGAGACCTAAGGCTAATGCTGGACTGGAATCCGGAGTGGAGGGGAACAAACTCAAGTGAAGCTGAACAGGCCAGGGAATGCAGACTTCTGAGCTGGAGACAATCAGGCAGAACTGAAAGGGCAAGCTGCAGGGCTGATGTCAGGCAAGACTGGAGACAGAAGCTAGGATGGGCTTGAAAGGCAGGCTGCGGGGCTGGAGGCTGATGTCAGGCAAGACTGGAGACAGAAGCTAGGATGGGCTTGAAAGGCAGGCTGCGGGGCTGGAGGCCGATGACTGGTGGGTCTGGAGCTCAGGCAGGAACCAAGGCCTGGGGAGGGACACTGGAACAGTGAAACAATTCAAAGGTTAAAAATACTGGCAAGCTTGGGACAGAAGTTTAGAGAGCAAGCTGTGGAGAGCCACAAGGTATACAGAGAAGGGAAGGCTTTGGAAAGCTACAAGGCAGAAGACTGCAAACAGCCTCAAGTTATACAGCGACAAGAAGGCTTTGGAAAACCACAAGGCAGAAGGCTGTGGAGAGCCACAAGGTAAACAGAGACAAGAAGACTTTGGGAAGCCACAAGGCTGCGGCGAGCCACAAGGTATACAGAGATGGGGGTCCAAGCAAGGAACCGAGGAGACTCAATGACGAGACCCTGAGTCTAGATGGAGTCAGGGCTAAATAGACAGGGATTCGCTGAGTCATAAGGTCATCGAGACTAAAGCTGGAAAGAGTGTAGGAGCAGCTCCTGGAGGACCTCTGGTGGCTGGGAGGCTGCATGGACACGCAGAATCATAACAATACCCCCCCATCTTAAGTGCCCCTTCCCCCGGAACTGGGCTGCAGCTGCACCCCTCCTGGGGCGGTTGGTCTGGGCTGGAGCTGCACCCTTCCTGGGGTACCTGGGCTTGACTGCATCCCTCTTAGAGCTGCAAGGAACTAGACAGAACAGACTCTGAAATTAGAATGGAAACTGAGACAGAGTTAAACCTTTCATTGTAAGGTGCTAGCAGAAACATCAAGGTCCTCCAATAAAGCAAATACTCTTTCAGTTTGACTTTAGTTTCCCTGTGTTTGTGGGCTCTGCTGAAACATATCTCCTACAGAAGTGTTTAAGACTGGTGTTTTGTCAGTACGTTTTCTGAGCATCATGCTCATAATGCACTACCTAGGGAAGTGAGATTCAGCCATTTACATTCTTTACATTCCCAGTAATCAGAGGCAGAAGGCAGCATACTGGGCACTATTTTTTCTTGTGAGGGTTTTGCTCTGTTTCTAAATGCAGAAGACAAACAAGGTTTCTCTGACACAACAGACACTTGTTCTCCTGGGTTACAACATTCCTCTTTTGTTGCCTTTCTGCTAGGAACATTACATGGTTGTAAATCAGAGTTAACAGAAGTCTGTCTAGGCACAGGTTTTATTGATTTTGGTTTTTGCCCCTTGTTGCAGGGGAAGGAAACCTCAGGACATTTTAATACAGAATTTTTTTTTTCAAAAGTCAATTTATGTACTCCGCAGTCCATACAAGTCTGTTGGAAAGTGGGATTTGCACAAGTGCACTACTCACCATCCCACATGGCAGGATTTGGAAACCCACATTCCCAACACCTGAAAAACACTGGTGGGGTAAGTCCTTGGCAGAGCTTGCAAACTCAGGGAATAAAATTTTTACTGAGCTTATCGGACAGAAGGTGAGTCCCGGAACCAATGCCGTGGGGAAGGTATGGCCTTGTCATTCTGTTAGAATTGTGGACCCAGCTAGGGACACCTAGGAACAGTCCAGGACTCTGGTGGCAGACTAGACTAGGGGATCTTCGGCCTATACCAGCCACCTTCCCTGCAGGTTGAGCCCTTAGGTTCTGGTGGCCGACAGAACTTAAACAAGGGTGGAGAAGTAAGGCTAATGCTGGACTGGAATTCGGAGTGGAGGGGAACGAACTCAGGTGAAGCTGAAAAGGCCAGGGAATGCAGACTGGTGACAGGCAGGACTGAAAAGGCAAGCTGCAGGGCTGTAGGCTGATATCAGGCAGGACTGGAGAGACAAGCTGCAGGGCTGTATGCTGATGTCAGGCAGGACTGGAGACAGAGGGCAGAGTGAACTCGAGAGACAGGCTGCAAGGCTGGAGGCTGACGTCCGGTGGGTCTGGAGCTCAGGCAGGAACCAAAGTCTGGAGAGAACACTGGAACAGTGGAACAAGACAGAGGTTACTAATACTGGCAAGCTTGGGACAGAAGGATAGAGAGCAAGCTCAAGACAGAAGGCTTGGGGAAGCCACAAGGTATACAGAGAAGGGAAGGCTTTGGAAAGCCACAAGGCAGGAAGCTGTGGAGAGCCACAAGGTATACAGGGATTGGGTGGGGGGGGGGGGGGGGGGGGGGGGGGGGGGGGGCAAGCAAGGAGCCAAGGAGACTCAATGACAAGGCCCTGAGTCTAGATGGAGACAGGGCTAAATAAACAGGCAGGGTTTAGCTGAGTCATGAGGTTATCGAGACTAAAGCTGGAAAGAGTGTAGGAGCAACTCCTGGAGGACCTCTGGTGGCTGGGAGGCTGCATGGACAAGCAGAATCATAACTGTGTCTCTCTCCACTCCTGTGGCTGTTATGGGCTAGTGGTACTGTCTGGACAGTCCTCCAGGAGAAGGCCAGGGGCAGCAGAAACCTCTACAAGCTAAAAAGGATGAAAAGAAAGAATTAAAAAAAAAAAGACAAAACATAGTATCTCTTTGATGTAGAAAGATGACCAGTACTCAGATCAAACAGTGCTCTTTATGCCATGTAATACCATAATGACAGAATGACATGTGACTTTCCATGCTATAACTTTGCTTGCTAATGTTGTTTGTACCAAACCAATATCTACTTGGAAATACTATGTTACAAAGTCAATCAGAAAAATAACCCTAGGAAAGAGAGGCAACAACTAAATATGTTGCAACAAAATTTCTAATCATTTAACCAAAATAAAAAAATACTGGAGACTGTATCAGAAGAGATGCACAAAGATGCAATCTACTGCCTCCCACTGCACAATGGGCCTCAAGCACTTCTCAGACAACAGCACCAAGATTCCATCACTTACCACTCTACTATCTTAATGTATCCAATCCTAACCAATCTTAATTTACCCAAAATTTAAATATAAAAAATTTAATATAAAGAAATTTTTCACTTATATGAAAGTAGGTAGAACTAACATAAAAATGAAAACACAACTTGAAAACCCTCAGCACATCAAATAGGGATCAAGCAAAAATGCTTCTACTTACCTTAGAGAGTTCCAAATCAATGTGAAATCACAATTTTTGTACTCCTAACATTGGCTAATGTTTCGGCGAAAAAATCGCCTGTTTCAAAAGTCATCATTTATTTGCGTGCTAACAAACACATCTAATATTGGCGTGCAAAACAAGCCAGCATAAAACAATTTTGCACAATGCCTTAATATAAAAAGGCTGATTGTATAATTTTATAATTTCACAATTTAAATTATATCACTGTTAACTAGATACACAAAGGTAGTGTAGTACTGGTGATTGGATGATCCTAAAATATCACTACAGAATTATTTGAAGCCCATACACAGAAAAATAGTACATTGTTTTTAGAGATCTGGAATGTATAGCATACTTTTCATTTCCTTTTAGAGAGCATACTTAGGGCCTGATTTATAAAGACTTTTTTTTCCCATTCTGTGTTTATGCAAAAAAAGCTTTTACTAAGGCTCTTGTAAAGCTAAGAAGGTTTGAGTGTTACACTTAGATTATTAATGATTTGCCGTCATTTGTCAGGATCTAACCGTAGCTTCCTCAGTTTTTAGTATGGATTTGGCTAAATGTATGGCTTCATCAACTTTGACCAAAAAAAGTGAAGAACGTGTGATCAATGCAGAACTGAGGGATGTGGGACAAAATATTAAGTCATCCAGGTGAGTACAAAAAGATATTAATTCATCTGAATTGTGTTGAAAATTTTTGTTTATTGAATACTTTCAGTGCTTGTAGTTTGATACTCACTACTTTTTAAAATTCCCAATTTATTAATATTAGAAATAGATATCAAATATATAGATGTGATTGTAAATGCAATGACGTAGGTCCCTTGGTTGTAGACGTGAGGAAAATGTTATCAAACTAATATGCTTTAGGCTCAGATGGAGGGAGGACAGTTACTGCCATACTGACCCTCCTAGTGCAAGAACAGAATCAAAATGGTCAACCTTGAAGGTTCTTTTCCCAGCCATTTACCAGCAAAGGCACCTAAAATCACCTGGAAAATCATCTGTGCAAAGGAGAAGAACATAAAATGAGGAAAAAGGTCATACAGAACTAGAGGTCAATTGTATATGACTTTTCTGTCCTTGAAAAGTTAAAATATTGTAGTTTTCTACAGAAGTATTGTTTGACAGTTATACAAAGTGCTATTTTTTCACATACAATTTTGAATAATCCTTATGAGGTATGCTCTATGTATACATTTAATCAGATGCAAGGTTTTTAAAATACACTCACCCACTCACCTGAGGCAACTGCTTTTTCTCAACTGGCAGGATGGCTTAAAGGTAGATTTTTTTAAAAATGCGCACATCCACATGGACATGCCGATTTTATAACATGCGCATGCTGGCGCACGCATGCTATAAAATCTGATGGCCGCTTGCACATGTGCGGGCAGCCCAAGACTCACGAGCACAGGGGTGGAATTTTACAGAGCAACGTGTGGCGACACGAGGAGGGCTTCCCCAATTCCCTATACCCCTAACTAACCTTCCTACTTTTTCCCCCTCCTTCCTGACCCCTAACCCCTTCCTAGCTATTAGAATTTTTTTTACGTAACTAATCCTTCAGAGCAGCAGTAGACTCTGCGCACCGACTGTTGTGGGAGCGCTAGGGAGCGATCCCGATTCCGGGGAGATGTGTGCCCTTGGACCACGATGCAGCTGCAGAGAGGAGCTCTGTGGAAGCGCCACGGCAGGCAAGACGTGTCCAAGTATGGGTGGAACAGGCTGACCACCGGAGCCCTAACCTCTGCCGAACCTGCACGCACTGGTAGAGACCCAGCAACGCAATGCTGGTCTCTGGGGTAGCCCTTCGGCCACTCGATAGCCCTTTTGGACCTGCCATTAGGGAGCGGCAGATGCAGCAGGACGGACAGAGGTCAAGGATAGGCGATGGTACTGGAACTAGGAACAAGACGGGACCTCGGACTTGGACTATCTAGAAGACTTGAACAAGGCGAGGTTACTTGGGACTCAGACGAGATGAGGACACTTGGAGCTTGGAACTCAGACGAGACGAGGACACTTGGAACTCAGGTGCAAGATGCTCAGACTTGAATGGAAATCAGACATAGACTGAGGTGAGGATTCCGGTTACTCAGACGAGGGCTTGGAACTTGGAAGGACTCAGACGAGGGCTTGGAACTTGGAAGGACTTAGACGAGGGCTTGGAACTAGAACTCGGATGAGACGAGATGAGGAGTCGTGGAACTTGGTTGAGACCACTTGGAACTTGGAACTCGGACGGGACGAGAAAGCTTGGAACTTGGATACTTGGAGACTTAGACAGGCACTGCCCCTCAGGGCGCCCTACACAGCCAATGTGGGCTGGTCTCAAACCACCCTGTCCCACTACACGCCCTATACAACCTGAAGAAGCTGGTCGCGGAAAACGCGGAGAGTGGGACATGCACAGGACTGAGGCTCAGGACGAAGGAGGAATCCGGACAGTGCTCGAAGACAGATCCAACCGGAAGAGGGCTCCAGCCACCAGGCATGGACACCGGATAGATACGGATTTACTCCCAGGAAAGGTCAGCTGGAGACGAGGTCCAGGGTGAGGCAAAGCTGTACCCGGAGCTAGGGACTGACGGTACTTCAGGACTTGGAACATCAGGGTCTGGACTTGGAACTCTGAAACATCAGGACTGGCGCATAGGACAACAGATATAACAGGACACCGGTACCTCGGGACACCAGGACAGCAAGGCATCTGGACATCTGGGCATCAGGGACCTCTAGAGAGGAGGACCTCAGGAGCGACGGACGAAGACATCAGAGGACAGAGACATCGGAACATCCAGAGACAAGGGGACGTCGGGACATCCAGAGACAAGGAGAGCTGGACATCTAGAAACGAAATGGGATCCGACGAGAGACCAGGACATGGAGCGAAGATGAAGGTTCAGGAACAATGGACGAAGACAAGGAGAACCAAAGAAGAACAGAGTGCCTTGAAGAAGCGAGGAAGGATCACGGAGAACTCTTGGAACGAAGAGCTGGAACTGAAGATCCAGGAGCAGTCCAGCTCCATGACTAACTCTTTGCGAAGGCAACGATGGAATGAAGGAAGGCCCTCTTTATAGGGCTGAAGAGGAAACGCCTAGAGTACTTCAGCAGGAGAAGCTCAGAAGGACTGCCCACTGCTGGCCCTTTAAAAGAAGAAAGGAGGCGCGGCTGCATGCTTAAAGAAGAGGCAGGACCTTGGAGAGCAACGTCCTGCTGCGAAGGAGGAAGCAGGCCCCATGTCGGCGGCTCCCTGCCGCAAAGAACAGAAGATTGATGGCGGCCTCCAGGCCACAAGAAGAGGAGCTCCGGAGCAACCTCCAGGCCACGGAAGAGGACCTGGTCGATGGTGATCTCCGAGGCACGGAAAAAGAGCTTCGGGGTGACCTCCGGGCCAAGGAAGAGGAAAGCTGATGGCGGCCTTGCCGCGAAGAGATGACGGTGTTCAGTGGCGGTCTCCAGGCCGCATGAAAAGAATGACAGTGGCTCCCAGGCCGCATGGAAGGCCTGGTTAGTGGCAGCTCCCTGCTGTGGCAGCGAGCAGCGGCAGCCTCCGGGCCACGAAGAGGAGAGTCGATAGCGGCAGCTCTCTGCAGCAGGAAGATCCAACGGCGGTGCCTCTGTCCGCTGCAAGAGATGGCTTCGGCGGCAGCTTCGAGGCCGTGAGGAGAGGCAGTGTTGGCAGCGGTGGCCTCCAGGCACCCGCTACGGAGGTGAAGCATACATGGCAGCAATGGCCTCCAGGCCGCATCGAAGGTGAGAGGCTGCTTGCAACACCGACAGCTGGCCAGCGCACGCTTCCTCAAGACAGCGGCTAATGGCGCTTTCCCTGTACGTACCCGGATCAATCCAGACTCCTGGGTTTTGCCCCCCCAGCAGATGGAGATGGAGATGTTTTTAAAACAAACTCCGCCTTACATAGGATGGTGCCACTTACAGTCCGGCAGTATTCATCTGTCTCCAGCAGATAGTGGGGGTGCAAAACCTACAGTCTGGTCTGTGAGAATAGTTTTTCTTAGGAAAGTTAGTCATAGTTAGGGGATCTATGTAATTTGTTGATTTCCTACACTTTGCTAGTTTTAAAAAAAAGAAGCTTAGGTTTATTAAGCAGGAGCAGTCTGGTCAGCTTCCCAGAGGGTCGATAGTTCCTGAGAGGGCCATCCCCTGCTGTTATTGAGGCAGCTGCAAGCCAGAGTTGAGGACCCTCATATTCTTTTGTGGCAGCTCGGGTGCGATACTGGGGAGCCCTGCTCACTCCACCCTGTGGATCAGCACATTGGACCACTGCCGGGAAAGGTTGGGAAAAAAAATTCTAAGTTTTGATTTTTACTTTTGTTTTCCCTGTATTTTCGCCGCATTTCGAGCACGGGGGGGGGGGGGGGGGGGGTCATTTTTTGGTTGCTTTTCTTGTTGTTGGTGTTTTCTTTCTCTTTCCCGATGCCGCGGGCCGCCTCGTGCTGCACGTGCGGCTCGGCCCGCATACGTTTCTCGCATGAGGGAATTTGTTCGGCATGTTTGCCGGGGGGGGGGGGGGGTTCCACCGGCGGACCAAAAGTTAAAAATATAACAAATGCTAGGTCTGCAGCTGATCCTGGGCAGGCTGGAATCGATCTGTTTCCGCTCAGCGCAGGAACGGAGGCCATCTTGCAGTCATTCAGGTCTGCAACTCAGGCAGTCATGGGGGAGGAGTTGCTACCACCTCATCTTTCTCCTCAGCGGAGGTTTCCTGCTGATAGGGAGCCCTTGCAGCCTGATTCCCCTGCTACTGAGGATGACCCTGAGGAGGTCTCGGACTCCTCCCCCTCTTACTCTTTTTTGTCTGAGTTTGCCTTATTACTTCATAAGGCGTTTAAAGCATGAAAGTCAGGCAAGAGGCACACGGGAGAAAAAGTCGCCACTGGGGGGACCAGGTCTCACGCCAGGAAATGTGCTAGACATCGAGGTGAGAAGAGACCGTCTCTGCCTAAGCGTTCTCTTTGTACTGGGGTTCCTCAGCAGGATACGGATACTTCTGGGCAGTAAGAGACTCGCAGGCCGCGGAGGGGGATGACCCCAAAGTGGTTCGCCTGTTTTGTAAGGACGAGCTTGGTCCCCTTATTCCTGCTATCCTGGCGGAATTGGGCATTGAGAGTTCTCCTGAGGAGTCAAAATTAGGTACTATGGATCCTGTTTTGTTGGGCCTGATAGGTCCAGCAACCGCCTTTCCCTTTCATTTTTCAGCTACAGACTTGTTGTTCCGGGAGTGGGATACCCCGGACCTCGGGACGTGGCTTTTCAGATCATCTGCGAGGAATGGGGCACACTCAGCATGGACCTCATGTCGATGTTTGAGAATGCCAAAGCCCCACGGTTCTACGGAAGGCGCAGATAGATGGTGGTAGAATGGGTAGATGCACTCGTGCTTCCCTGGCCCACCGGGATCCTGCTCTACGTCTTTCTGCCTTGGTCACTGATCAGCAAGGTACTTCGGCGCATAGAGCTTCATCCAATGGAGGTAATTTTGGTAGCTCCAGAGTGGCCAAGACGTCCTTGGTTTGCGGACCTTCTCAACCTAGTGCGAGCGGGACCTCTGCGGTTTCCACATCTTCCAGACCTACTGCATCAGGGCCCTGTCTGTTTGGAGGAAGTAGAGTGCTTTTGTCTTGCGGCATGGCTTTTGAAAGGCGCCGCTTGAGTCGTAAAGGTTATTCTCCGGCTGTGGTGGCGACTCTGCTGAACTCAAGTAAGACATCTACCAACCTAGCGTATGTTAGAGTATGGAGTATTTTTGAGTCGTGGTGTCTTGAGCGGTAGGTAGTTCCCGCTAGAGCGTCTGTGTCAGATGTTCTCGGTTTTCTTCAGAGTGGTCTTGCCTAAAGTTTGTCATGTAGCTCCCTGAGGGTTCAAGTCGCGGCACTTGGCTGTTTACGTGGTACCATTCACGGTGTGGCTTTGGCGGTGCACCCGGATGTGGTTCGCTTTCTACAGGGCGCCAAGCATTTGCGGCCTTCAGTGAGGCATCTTTGACCATCTTGGAATTTGAATTTAGTGCTCAAAGCTCTGGTCGCAGCTCCATTTGAACCTTTGAAGAGGGAAACCCTGAAGGACCTTACTTTAAAAGTTATCTTTCTGGTTGCCATTACATCGGCTCATAGAGTATCGGAGCTCCAAGCTCTTTCTTGTAGGGAACCGTTCTTGCGGATTTCGGATTCGGGGATTTCATTATGAACGGTGCCTTCCTTTCTACCGAAAGTGGTTTCAGCCTTTCATGTCAACCAATTGGTGGAACTTCTGGCTTTCTCAGACGTAGATCAGTCGGATCTGTTGTTTGGGGATTTGCGAAGGCTGGACGTTCGCAGAGCATTATTACGTTATTTGGCGGTCACCAATGAATTTTGGCTGACGGAACACCTGTTTGTCCTGTGGAGTGGTCCCAAACTTGGTAGGATGGCATCTAAGACTACCATAGCTCTCTGGTTGGGAGGCCATTAACTCGGCCTATTTATTGCGTGGTAAACCTCTTCCTCTGGGACTTTGTGCTCACTCTACTCATTCTCAGGCGCAATCTTGGGTGGAATGTCACTTGGTGTCGCCGCAGGAGATCTGTAGGCTGGCTACTTGGAAGTCCATTCATAAGTTTGCGAGACATTACCGATTGGATGTACAGGCGCAGGGGTCTGCGGAGTTTGGAGCAGGTGTGCTGCAAGCGGGCCTCTCCAGACCCCACCCCAAGTAGGGCAGCTCTGGTACATCCCAGGAGTCTGGACTGATCCGGGTACAAACAGGGAAAGGAAAATTAGTTTCTTACCTGGTAATTTTCATTCCTGTAGAACCACGGATCAGTCCAGAGTTCCGCCCGTAAGATACATGGAGGTTAGGGAGAGTCCGCTCATTCCCTATTTCTTCTATTGTCAATTCTGCAGAAAGCGCTATCCTTCGTTTTCAGTTTTTATTTTATTTTGCCTGGGAATTTCAATGTTATAACAAAAAATGTTAGTGGAAAAATGACTTTGATATAACACACAGGAGAAAAATCATCAGAAAAGTCATTTTTCCGCAGATTTCCTTTTAGTTACAACAGTGAAATTCCCAGGCAAAATAAAATAAAATAAAAACTGAAAACGAAGGTCCTAACAATAAGGAAGGTGAAATTCAAACTTACCTGTTAATTTCCTTTCCTATAGTTCTAACAGACCAATCCAGAAATCACCTAGGACTTATTAGGAAGGGAATGGTTAATAAAACAGAAAATGTCATAATGCCTCTATATCGCTCCATGGTGAGACTTCACCTTGAATACTGTGTACAATTCTGGTCGCCGCATCTCAAAAAAGATATAGTTGCGATGGAGAAGGTACAGAGAAGGGCAATCAAAATGATAAAGGGAATGGAACAGCTCCCCTATGAAGAAAGACTGAAGAGGTTAGGGCTGTTCAGCTTGGAGAAGAGCGGCTGAAGGGGGATATGATAGAGATCTTTAAGATCATGAGAGGTCTTGAACGAATAGATGTGAATCAGTTATTTACACTTTCGAATAATAGAAGGACTAGGGGGCATTCCATGAAGTTAGCAAGTAGCACATTTAAGACTAATCTGAGCAAATTATTTTTCACTCAACGCACAATAAAGCTCTGGAATTTGTTGCCAGAGGATGTGGTTAGTACAGTTAGTGTAGCTGGGGTCAAAAAAGGTTTTGGATAAGTTCTTGGAGGAGAAGTCCATTAACGACTATTAATCAAGTTGACTTAGGGAATAGCTACTGCTATTAATTGCATCAATAGCATGGGATCTTCTTAGTGTTTGGGTAATTGCCAGGTTCTTGTGGCCTGGTTTGGCCTCTGTTGGAAACAGGATGCTGGGCTTGATGGACCCTTGGTCTGACCCAGCATGGCAATTTCTTATGTTCTTAAGGCAGCGTAGTCAGGCAGGCAGAGGTCAGGCTTGGAGAAGGCAACATAGTCAGGCAGGCAGAGGTCAGGCTTGGAGAAGACAACATAGACAGGCAGGCAGAGGTCAGACTTGGAGAAGGCAGCATAGTCATGCAGGCGGAGGTCAGGCTCGGAGAATGCAGCATGGTCAGGCAGGCAGAGGTCAGGTTCAGAGAAGGCAGAGCAGTCAGGCAGAGGTTAATCTGGGTAGACGATCAGCACAAGGAGAAGGAGTCAAGATGAAATGAACACAGGAACCAGCAACCGAGGACACAAGGAACACGAGGAAGCAATGAGTACTTGGAAACCGAAGACAGGCTAACCAAGGCGACCTGTTGCAAATACAACGCATAGGAGCACTGCCTGGGTATTTATACTGGAAGGAATCTGACATCAGCATCCTGCTCCGAGGGCCGATTCCCGCCGCGGACCCTTTAAATGTTCTTTGATGGTGTCCGCGCGCCTAGAGGGAGGCGCTGTGCAAATGATGGTGTCTCTCCGCGGCCCACCTGGAGAGGCCTGGAGGACAGAGGCATCTTAGCAAGGAGTCCCACAGAGCAGAGCGGAGCCGGAGGTTCCAATGGGGGTCTGAGGGCGAAGCCAGCGGCCTACTGCCAGCAGCGACGAAGCACTGGAGCCTTGAGCCTTGGAAGACAGTTGAGAGGGCCCGCCGTGGGCCTCCCGCGGGCGGCAAAAGTAACAGTACCCCCCCTTTTCACCCCCCACCTGGAGGCCGGGGCTTGCCCGGATGGGCATGGTGGAAGCTACTGAGGAGGGCTTTTTCCAAGATATTCTTCGCAGGCTCCCAACAATTTTCCTCGGGTCCGTAACCCTACCATGATAGGAGGTATTCCCATTGTCGGCCTCTATGGCAGACGTCCAAAACTTCATGGACTTGGTAAGTCGTATCTGTTTCTGCCACCAATGCAGGTGGCTCATGAATTTTCTGCGAAGACCATGATAATACCACAGGCTTAATAAAGACACGCGGAAAGTGTTATGTATACCTAGAGAAGGAGGCAGCCGAAGCTGATAGGTCACTGGACCAATACGTCGAGTAATAGGAAATGGTCCAATGAATCTTGGAGTGAATCACTGGGAAGGAATCTGAAGCCGGATATATTTAGTGCTCATCCAGACTTTCTGGCCTGGAAGGAAATCAGGAGCTGCACGGCAACGACTGTCAGGAGTCTTCTTGGCCCAGGAAGCGGTCTGGCGCAGGTGAAGATTAGTCTGTTCCCACATGGTTTTAAGGGGGCCTGTGGTAGCTTGCGCTGCAGGAGATGGCACAGAAAGGGATATGGGCATAGGTGGCTGAGGCTGTTTCCCATAGAAAATAGAGAATGGTGATGTCGTTGTGGCTGAAGCGATGTGCGAGTTATGCGAGAACTCTGCCCAGGATAAGAGGTCTGACCAGTTGTCTTGTTGGTTATTAATATATGCTCATAGGAAAGCCTTCAAAGAGCGGTTCATCCGTTCCACTTGCCCGTTGGCCTGGGGATGATAGGCAGTCGTAAGGCTGATGGTGATGCCGAACTTGTGGCATAAAGAACACCAGTACCTGGCGACAAATTGTGGACCTCGGTCGGAGAATATATCTGTGGGTAAGCCATGTAGCTTGAATATGTGATGGAAAAATAATCGTGCAAGCTCTGGCGCAGAAGCGGCACAAAATGGGCCATTTTAGAGAAACGGTCTATGGTAACCCATATCACAGTATTGCCCTTGGAGGGGGGTAAGTCCACAATGAAATCCGTAGACAGGTGGGTCATTGGTTCCTCAGGTGCTGGAAGTGGTTGTAACAATCCCCACAGTCACCCAACCGGGGGTTTTTGTTGAGCACACACGATGCAGGATTCGACATACACTTTGAGGTCAGAGACCAAGGTAGGCCACCAGAAAAACCACTGGAGCAGTGCCACTGTACATGCTTGTCCAGGATGTCCGGCAAGCTTGGAATCGTGGGCCCAACAGAGTACTCTTTCCCGGTGTCATCGGGGCATGACAGTCTTGCCAGGAGGAATGAAGTGGGTAGCGAGTAGAGGAATGCAAGCTGGATCAATGATGTGGGTAGGTTCATCAGGGACAACTTCTGGTTCGAAGGATCGTGATAATGCGTCAGCTTGTAAATTCCTCTCTGCTGGGCAGTAGTGGAGCTCAAAGTGAGAGCGAGAGAAGAATAAAGCCCACCGGGCCTGGCGAGCATTAAGGCGCTGTGCTTGACACAGATGCTTTAAATTTTTATGGTCAGTAAAGACCGTGAATCCATGCTGTGCACCCTCGAGCCAGGGCCGCCACTCTTCCAGGGCCAACTTTATGGCCAGTAGTTCACGATCCCCGATACTATAATTTCGCTCTGCTGGAGAAAATTTCCATGAGTAGGAGCATGGGACTAGGGTTCCAGATGCTGTCGCTGACGTAGGACGGCCCCAGCTCCAATAGCGGATGTGCCCACCTCGACCTGAAATGAATGAGTCGGATCAGGGTGATGCAGGCTGGAGCCTCTTTGAAAGGCTTCTTTAAGACGATGGAAGGCAGTGATAGCTTCCGGAGGCCAATTACATGTATTTTGGCCCTTCCTTGTCAGAGCAGTCAGGGGAGCGGCCAGAGTTGAGTAATGCAAGATAAAATGACGGTAGTAATTAAGAAATCCCAATAGAGATTCCCACAAAGGTTTCTGTGAGTCCCACAGAAACCCTTGGGTGAAATGATATATCTGAGGAATGGTAAGCTGGACCTCTCAAACAGACACTTGTCCAGCTTTGCAAATAGACAATTTTCTCGAAGGCGTTGTAACACCATACATACATCCGCCCGATGAGTATCAAGGTCTTTTGAAAAAATGAGGATATCGTCCAAATAAACCATGACTTTCGTATAGAGTAAATCCCTGAAGATTTCATTCATCATTCGCTGGAATACAGCAGGCGCATTCGAAAGACCAAACGGCATCACTAAATATTCATAATGACCGTCTCTTGTATTAAAGGCGGTCTTCCAGATGTCATCCGGGCGAATTCTTACTAAATTGTACGCCCCATGTAAATCCAATTTCGTGAAGATGGTAGCATCTTGGAGATGATCAAAGAGCTCAGATATCAGAGGTAAGGGGTATTTATCCTTCCGAGTGATGGCATTAAGACCACGATAGTCTATGCATGGTCTAAGTGACCCATCCTTTTTGGACACAAAGAAAAATCCTGCTCCAGCGGGCGAGGTCGAGGGACGGATAAAGCCCTTTTCCAGGTTCTATTTAATATATGCAGACATTGCTTTTGTCTCAGGGAGAGACAGTGGATAGGTACGTCAGCGAGGAGGCGTGGTACCAGGAAGGAGGTCGATTGGGCAAATAAACCGCCGAAGAGGCGGGAAGAGGTCGGCCTTCTGTTTCGAGAATACATCCTCATAGGCGGCGTAAGGAGCAGGTATGCCAGAGGAGGTGGTACCAAAGGAATAGTAGCAGGAGGAGTCACCCTTTGGAGACAAGATTGGTGACAAACTGGACCCCACTCTACCAACTGTAGAGAAGTCCAGTTGAACTGAGGCGAGTGCTTTTGCAGCCAAGGAAGTCCTAGCACTATGGGGTGGATAGATTTATCCAATACCAACAGTTCGATTTCCTTCAGATGTAAGGCCCCGGTGCGTAACTGCACTGGTTCAGTAGTCAAGGAGATTCGGCCAGGAAGCAGCTCTCCATATATCAAAGCGATGCACAAGGATAGAGATAATGAGCGGGTCTGTATATCCAGAAGTTGCACCAAGTCATTCAGAATGAAATTCCCTCCTGTCCCAGAGTCCACCAGGGCAAGGACCGGGAAGGAACGAGAGTCTCAGATCAGGGTGACAGGAAGAAACAGTTGAGGGGCGGGAGACATCACACCCAAGTTCTGGACTCCTACTGAACTTGGGCTCTGGAGTTTCCCGGACAGATGGGACATTTCTGTAGATGGTGGCCTGGAGCCCCGCAATATAGGCATAGGCCCTTTTGCCTTCACCGGAGGCGCTCTTCCGGTGTCAGTCGCCCTCGACTAAACTGCATATATTCTTCTGCTTTGACCACTCTGGTATCGTCAGATTCAGCGACGAGAGATGGGCAAGAACTAACCGGCAGGGACCTCTTAGGCGTCCGATTCTCCCAGTGGTGCTCTTGAAGACGATGGTCAATTCGACCTGTTAGGTCTATAAGGTCCTCCAAGGAGGCAGGGAGCTCCCGAGCAGCGAACTCATCTTTCAGCTGCGAGGAGAGACCATCAAGAAAAATAGCTCGGAGGCAGTCCTCCTGCCAAGCGAGCTCTGTAGCCAAGGTCCGGAATTCGATAGTGTAATCAAAAAGGTTACGTGGATCTTGACGAAGGTGAAGTAGACTGGTGCTTGCTATGGCTTGCCATCCTGGATCATCGAAGGTCCGCTTGAATACAGCCACGAATTGGACCAACTCCCTCAACAGAGAGACAGGGGGGAAGCCCAATCCAGGGCCTTCCCTTCAAGTCGAGTCAGGATAAACTTGACTTTGGTTAGGTCATCCTGGAAGATGGAGGGGTGCAGAGCAAATTGCTTAAAATGCTGACTTATGAATCCCCTGCAGAGCTTGGCGTCACCATTAAAATATGGAGGCACTGGCAGCACCAACAAGGCCCATGGGGTAGGAAGCGGCTGTGAAGGAGGTGGAGCCGGGTTGTTCAAGTAGGTCTCGACCCAGGTACGAAGATGGTCCACGGAAGAGGCCAAAGCCTCAAGGAACTACTGCTGTTCTTGTACCTTGGAAGACAGGCCAGGAATAGCCTGCAAGGCACACGACTCCACCGAATCCATGGCCTTTGCAATCTGTTGCGCCGGTGGTGGATCCCTGGACTGAGGCGCAGTTGGCGCAACCCACAAGCAAATGCTCACGGGTCCCCGCCGTCAGCAGGTGGAGTGAGCTGAAGCTTGAGGCCACTGGAGCTTCACCTATACCAGCCCACGTTCCCCTCGGGTTGAGCTTTTGGGTACCGGGGCTGGCAGGTCTTAGGCGGGTCTCAAAAGAGTAAAGTATAATCCAATAATTCAGCTCAGAGACAGCAGTCAGCAGGTGGTCCTGGACGGGTTGCGGAACCGAAACCCAGGCACCAAGGAATGATGAGGGACTGAGGATGCCTGAGCAGCAGGAGGCCGAAGCCTAAAGGGTCCACGTCTAGAGGCGGAATGGAGTGGTGCACCTGGAGAGCTCAACGGAGGTCAGGCAGCCACGGAGTAGCGTAGCAAGCAACGTGGAACTCTGAGTAGACAAGAGTCTTTAGCAAGGTAATCCAAATCCAAAGTCAGAGCTCATAGAAGGTAATCGTAGTCAGGCGTAGCTAGGGTCTGAGTGCAGAGAAGGCAGGTATGGTCAGGTGAAGCGAAGGTCAGGCTTGGAGAAGGCAGCATAGTCAGGGAGGCAGTGGTCAGGCTTGGAGAAGGCAGATAGTCAGGCAGGCAGAGGTCAGGCTTGGAGAAGGCAGCGTAATTATGCAGGCAGAGGTCAGGCTTGGAGAAGGCAGCATAGTTATGCAGGCAGAGGTCAGGCTTGGAGAAGGCAACGTAGTCAGACAGGCAGAGGTCAGGCTTGGAGAAGGCAGTGTAGTCAGGCTTGGAGAAGGCATCGTAGTCAGGCAAGCAGAGGTCAGACTTGGAGAAAGCAGCATAGTCACTCCCAAGGTGCTGTGTAACTAGCCACATACTAGGCTAGTTACACAGCACTGCTACATTGCGCTTCATACACAGGTAGATCCCACCTACCTGTACACCCTACACAGCCCCATCGACTTCGCTAATCAGCAAATGACTAGAATAAGATAGGATGTGACTATCCAATTAGGCAAGTATCACACCAAGAATAATATTCCACTCAGTCAGCAAATCAACCACCCAGCACTCTATCAGCATTCAACCACCCAGCGCTCTATCAGCAAGTACGAGTACGTACACAAACATCAGCATGATTGTCTCCCACATTCCAGTTCTAAAATACTCGAACTTCACCTCCAACATAATGAGATCGAAGACAGTCAATCCATGCTACAGTTCTCTCATTCCCATCATGACTTCCCCATTGACACAAATCATGGGTCTAATGACTTTCTCCATACTCCTTTTGAACACACAATCTCTTCTAAAAAAAGCCATTCTACTAGGGGACATCATGACAGATGAGGCTCCTGACATTTGTGCCATTACAGAGACATGGCTTAAAAGCACGGACGTCTCAATAACTAACCAACTACCTACAGAGTCATACAATATATTCTCTATTCCAAGATCCAAAAAGTAAGGAGGGGGACTTCTATTAGCAGCAAAGAAGTCTTTTAAACTCACCCTACAACCCTGCCATCCACCCTACAAGATGGAAATTGGCCTTTTTAAATCAAAGAACCTCCAAATCTGTTTAATTTATGCTCCCCCGGGCATATTAGAATAAAACCCATCCTCTCTCACCGAATATATTGCGAAATATATCAACTTCAACATACCCACCATTATACTAGGTGACCTGAACCTTCACTTCGACCGAACCCCCCTTACCTCAGCTTGTGAAGCAACACTAGCTTCTTTGAATGCAATGGGATTTAAACAAGCGGTTACAGGCCCAACGCATAAAGCAGGCCATACTCTGGATGTAATTTTCACGAACTCCCTAATAATATCAGATCCGCCTCAATGCACTCCCATACCATGGTCGGACCACTTCAGAGTTGACACTAGATGTACCGTGAACAATAATCTTTGCCAGACATACCCGAAACACAAAACTATTGAATTCAGGAAGAAATGTAAAATGGAAGACATTATAGAAGCTATAACGGAGGAGAGCAACAAATTAGATCTCTCAAACGCCAACTCAGCATGCATGACTTGGCATCAAATCACCAGTGACATCGCCAATCGTCTTTGTCCGCTTATAACTAAAGAGATCAACTCTGAGAAGAAAGACAAGAAACCTTGGTACACAACTGAACTCAGAAAGATGAAACAAGAGCTTCGTAAATTGGAAAAAAAATGGATCAAAAACCATGACTCGATTCAGCAACAAAAATTCAAATCACTACTCCACAAGTACCGTAAATCAACCGATGAAGCTAAAAAAAACTATTACTCAACAAAAATTCATCAATACCAGTTTAATCCACGTGCCCTTTTCCGATACGTTTCTAATATAATCTCCCCCACAACTAACATCTACCCCGAAGATGAGACCAAAAATAAATGTGAGAAATTAGCCACCTATTTCCAGGACAAGATATCAAATATCATGGCTCGTTTTACATCTCCATATCGGCCAACAATTCCAGCACTAACAAGCTCCCAAAATGATTCACCCACACTCTCAAATTTTGAATTATCTACTGTATCGGAGACTGAAGCAATTCTAAAAAGAATCAAACCAGCATTACACCCCGTTGACATTATGCCAACAAAAACGCTCCTAGCCATTCCTACTAGAATAGCCCCGGCGATCTCCAACATCATTAACACCTCTATAACAGAGGGAGTCTTTCCCACACAACTCAAACATGCTATAATAAAGCCTACCCTTAAAAAAGCAGACCTGGATCCATCTGAACCGGCTAATTATCGACCAGTATCGAACCTCCCGTTATTATCAAAAATACTAGAAAAGGTCATAAACAAACAACTAACTGACTATCTAGAGGAAAATCATTTACTCTTCCCGTCGCAATATGGATTTAGGAAGAACCATAGCACCGAAACACTACTAGTGTCCCTTTCAGACTCCATACTAAAATCCCTTGATACTGGTAACTCTTATATTCTGGCCCTTCTGGATATCTCCTCAGCATTTGACACGGTGAACCACAATACACTCCTCTCTCTCCTTTCACAAATTGGCATCACCAGCACTGCCTTATCCTGGATACAATCATTCCTGAAAGATAGGACTTACAGTGTCAAAGTGGGACACCATATGTCAAAACCTAGAAATCTGTCACAAGGTGTCCCTCAAGGATCCTCACATTCCTCAACTCTTTTCAATGTATATCTATCTCCACTCTGTAATCTACTGAAGAAATTGGATCTCCGGCATTTCATATACGCCGACGACGTCCAGATCATTATTCCAATCAAGGATTCACTTGCTAAGGCCATGGAAACCTGGGAATCAGCACTTACTGAAATAAAAAATCTACTCATGGAAAACTTTCTTGCAGTCAACACCAACAAGACTGAACTACTCATTATAACACCACACAAGAACACTTCAACTAACACGCAACATGATCCCTCCTCAACAACAGACCATACCAAGCTAAAGCAGGTCCGCAGCCTTGGGGTCATTATTGATAATCACCTTACTTTGAACAATTTCATCTCAACCACAATCAAGAGTGGCTTCTTCAAGTTACATACTTTGAAAAGAATTAAACCATTATTACATCCTCAGGACTTCCGGACTGTGTTACAAGCCACAATTCTACCAAAGATTGACTATTGTAATGCACTACTACTGGGTCTCCCTAAAAGCACAATTCAACCTCTTCAGATGTTGCAGAATGCCGCTGCTCGTTTAATTACTAATACTCGACGGCATGAACATATCACTCCAGCACTCATGTTCCTACATTGGCTACCCGTATCCTTCAGAATTACTTTTAAAGTTCTCTCACTCACCCACAAATCAATTCACAACCAAGAGATGCAATGGTTCTCTGATCAGCTCATTTTTCGCACCTCCAACAGACCAATTAGAAATATTCACCAAGCGAAATTAGCTGTCCATCCACTAAAACACATCAAACACGTTTCCACCATAGACCGATCATTCTCCATAGCGGGTATCAAAATCTGGAACAACATGCCGTTAGACCTGCGTCTTGAATCCTGTCACAAAACCTTCAAACAAAACCTTAAAACATGGTTGTTTGAACAAGCATTCACTCTATGAATCTCATCTAACCTAAAAATTCAGCTATCACTTATTATTCCTCACTGGCTCCAAATTCTTTTCCTCGCATTTTGTATTTACATTCTGCTATTCCATACCCCCCCACTGTTACTCAATTTAGGCTATTGTATGCAATGTGACATTGGTCTCGCTGCTGACAGTTAATTTGCTCCTGCGAATACATGGTTATTTATATTTTATTGTTTGATATTTTAATGATGTATGCATATTATCTTTAAAACCCTTGTTTCTGTAAAGCCTGTTGCTGTCAAATGTTTTACTGTTTTTTAAACTGTTACATGTAAAGCCTGTTGCTAATTTATTGTTTCACTGTAAACCGAGGTGATGTATGTCTATACGTACCGCGGTATAAAAGAATCTATAAATAAATAAATAGTCAGGCAGGCAGAGGTCAGGCTCGGAGAAGGCTGCATAGTCAGGCAGGCGGAGGTCAGGCTCAGAGAAGGCAGCGTAGTCAGGCAGGCAGAGGTCAGGCTCGGAGAAGGCAGTATGGTCAGACAGGCGGAGGTCAGGCTCAGAGAAGGCAGAGTAGTCAGTCAGGCAGAGGTCATTCAGGGTAGATGATCAGCACAAGGAAAAGGAGTCAAGACGAAACGAACACAGGAACCGGGAACCGAAGACACAAGGAACATAATCAGGAACACGAGGAAGCAACGAGTACTTGGAAACCGAAGACAGGCTAACCAAGGCGACCTGTTGCAAAGGTAACGCTTAGGAGCGCTGCCTGGGTATTTATACTAAAAGGAATCTGACGTCAGCATCCTAGTCCGCGGGCCGATTCCCACCACGGACCATTTAAATGTTCTTTGATGGTGCGCGCGCCTAGAGGGAGGCGCCGTGCGGGTGACGAAGTCTCTCCGCGGCCCACACAGAGAGGCCCAGAGGATGGAGGCATCTTGGCAAGGAGTCCCACGAAGCAGAGCGGAGCCGGAGGTTCCAATGGGGGTCCGAGGGCGAAGCCGACATCCTACTGCCGCCAGCAACGAAGCACTGGATCCTTGGGCCTTGGAAGTATAGGTGAGAGGGCTGCGCCGTGGGTCTCCCGCGGGCAGCAAAAATAACAATCAATAGTTCAATGACATATTCAAAAAGAAACTCCTCACCTACAAAAATCTCAAAGGTGACCTGTTACAGACATGAGAATGACCATCTCTGCCTGGCCTACATCACTCACTTTTTTCACTGTTATAAGTGAGAAAAGCCTGATTTCAATGGAATATTGGGTGCAGAGATACCCTTTCCTTTACAATTACCAAACACTACCATAGACCAACTTCAACAAGACTCAATGAGGCACTACTTTACAAGGCTTGAGAAGAAGGGGCACTAGATCCCTTCAAAGCTAAGCTCAGATTCCAAGTCAAGGAGATATCCCACAGTAGAGGACTTGCATTCTTTACTCCCTGGAAGAAAGTATCCCATCTGAGAGAGTGCAAGAGAGCTTCTGTGACCATGTCCCTGGCAGCAATCCAGTCTTGCCCACTGTGATCTTTATAGGTTATGCCTTCATATCAGTCTCCACTGGCAGAAAGACAACGTTGAAAGAATGGATCCTTCCAAAGGGAAATATTGTCTCCTCTATAAACTGACCTTGCAGAGTGTCCAAACTCAAACCAGGTCCCCTATGTGGTCCTCTTTTTCTCTACTAAAGGCTCTAACCCCTAACACTTAGTATCCTTAATGTATAGTCTGATTCTATCAATAAGCAAGATTGCAAAAGAGAATAGAAGGGATCTTCTAGTGAAGAATCCTCTGGCCAAGGGAAAGGATGAAGGAGCACCATTCCTTTCGCAGGCAGGATCACATACTTAAGCCTGGATGCCACTCATGGTTTTACCAGGCTATCCAAACATCCTGGCTCCTACTCCCCTTTTTTGGCCAAAGAATTTGCTTGTCTTGGAGGTGCCCCACCTGACCGCTAGTAGGATAAAGACTTCTTCTGTACTTACGCTTTGGATTCTCAAAAGTGTCTGCTCAAAACATTCATATGTATGATGATGTTGATGATATCGACCATGTGAGCTGCTGCTAGTGTTGTGTAATGACGGCCTCGGAAGGCCTTGCATTCTGTTGTGTAATGGGTGTTTAGTGTGCCCTTGGGCCTTAGCCCGACCCCAGACGCGTCCAGGACCGACCCGAGGGTTGACGGCGTGCTCCAGCATGGCTGACGGGCTGACCCTCTGCTAGGCCTGCAAGCTCCCAAGGCCAACAACAGGATAATGTTGGAATGTGAATGGTCCTCCGACCATTCCGAGGCCTTTCGGACCTGCTGCATGGAACAGCATGGAGCAGCAGGCCTGGCCTGAGGTTGAGGGCAGACGGAGGCCTTGACACGTAGACAGGACTATGGTCGATACGATGGCATCACAGACGAAGACACTTGGGTTGATGCGACGGCATCACAGACGAAGACACTTGGGTTGATGCAACGGCATCAGAGACGAGACTAGTAACTTGATAACAGCTGGGAGAAAGGACATATGCACTGTCTCTCAGGGCGCCCTACTCAGCCCACCAGCGGGACTGAGTCGCGGACCACCCTGTCCCACTGCGCACCCTACACAGCCCTTGGAGGCTGGTCACGGACCACGAGGAGAGCCGGACAAGCGCAGGGAAGATCCAGGCGAGGAGGAACTCCGATGACGGAGCCGATGTCATCCGAAGCTCCACCTATGGCTGGCGGGAACAGAAGCTCAGGAGCACAGGGACCAATCCCTCCTGCAGACCACTCCATTCTCGGGCATGACATCATCCGAGAACCACAGCTCTACAGGAACAGAAGGCTCAGGAGCACCAGACAAAGACGCAGGGAAGAACATCCGGACAGGCAGGCACATCAGGACGTGGAAGATCATGACGGGACATCAAGACATGGAAGATCATGATGGAACATCAGGACATGGACAGGGACCTCAGGCAAGACATCAAGACACGAAGACGTGGTATGAAGGCAAACGAGACGAGGAGCTCCACGAAGAACAGGAGACCTTACAAGGCTCTGGCAGACAGGAGCCTCCAGAGAGATGTCACTCCGTTGCAAGGCGAAGATGTACTGACGGGGCAGCCCTTTTATTGGGCTGGTAGAGGAAGTCCACTCCCTAGGTGGGGCCAGCACACTTCCTGTGCCTGGCCCTTTAAATCCAGAATAGAGGCGCGTGCCGGCACCTAAGGAGCAGCAGGAGAGCTGTGCAGGACCACGAACAGCAGCCTGCACCGACGTACAGCATAGCGGGAAGCAGGGCTGAGCCTGGGCGCAGGCTCCGACGTCGGCAGCGGCTCCAGCCGCTGCAGGAGGCCCCAGGGGCAGCTCCAGCCACCACTCGAGCCCGGGGATACGGCCTTTGCGCCGCGAAGATGAAGCCAACGTCGGTGACGTTCCCGGTCGCGCAGCAGAGGGCAGAAGGCCCGCAACTCCGGGCCAGAAGAAGGGAGACCCAATGGGCGGCCTCCGGGCCACAGAGGAGCACAGAGTCCGTGGCTCTGGTCGCGTGGGAAGGCCGACGGCGGCGTCCTGCTGCGTCAGCTGAAGAAGGGCAGCGTGGTAAGTGAGCCTGCTCGCAGGGACTTTTTGCATGCGATAGAGGCTTATCGCACGCGATAAGCCTTAGAAAATAACCCCAAAAGTTGCCCTATTAACCATTTCTTCTTTAAATCCAGCCAAGAAACCAGAGATGTCCAAACTGCCCATAGTAACCTCTTTTAGGGCCTCTTCAACTGGAGAACCCTCAGCCTTATTTTTCCAAGGCGGAAGATAATTTTAGAAATTGGAAGAATGTTTGTCTCAGGTACATGCAACACCTTTTTAAGAATGGTAGATCAGTGAACTAGAAATATTCTAAATAAATAAGTTTTAAACGACTGAAGTGTTGACATCAACTTCACAACAGGAAAATTCAGTAAATGCAGATTCAAAGATTTGGCTAAATTCTCTAAAAAAAAATGTTCCATTATATTTATTGAAATTTTTAAAACAAAACAAGTATTAAACTTGTGTAAATTACATGAGACAAAGATACAACTACATAAAATCAGTGGAAATTATACAAAAGTATAAAGAAATTATAACAAATACTGTAATAATAAACTAAGTCTCACTTCAAATAATACGAAATAGGGAGACTCAAGAAGAAAAAAAAGGAGGGATACACAAGTGCAGTACAATATAGTACAGAAAGGAGATACAAGCGCTGAGAAATGTAATATCCCAACAAGATTATACAAAGCTAAGCAGAAATGGCTTAGGTATGTGCATCAAGGTAAAGACGCAAATGAATAGGCTCAAAGTAAACATATCTAGATCCAAGACAGGAAATCATGCATTTATAGGGATATCTAAGAATAAAATTCACACCTATTGCCAGAACCTCAGAGAGCATATCAAGACATTTTTTACACTGTTCTTGAGTAGTACAAGTAATACTGGCGTAAATCCAAACTTGAAGGCCATAAAAAGAAGACAGTCTATGTCGAAAAAATGATCTAAGAACAAAGGGTAGATTTTAAAAGGTTTGCGTGTACGTTCATATGCGCGCGGTTCCCAGCCTACATACATAGACGCACAGATTTTATAACATGGCGCACTGGTGCGTGCATGTTATAAAGTTTGTGGGCCGCGTGCACATGCATGCCTGATTTTATAATCCGTGCGCATGTGCGAGCAGCGCGCACAAATTTTGTAACAGTGTGCGCAGGACAGTATACAATGGCGCTGTCCCGGCCTGCCCCTCCCCTCCCCACCCAGACCATGCCCCCTGGCCCACCCCTTTGAAAAGGCCTGGCACCTGTGTGCGTAGTGGGTTTTATGCGGGCAAGCCTTTTAAAATTTAGCTGAAAATCTCTATATTGAGCAAAAACAAAGGAAATGAATAAAGTCCAACATTGAGAAATGACTGCTTTTCTTGATGATTCCAGTAGTTGAGTCCAATTAGTATCCAAGTCTTGAGATTGACAGGAAATATTAATTTCTGCAGACTGTATCATATAGGCTTTAGCTATAGTAGGTGTAACGTCCACAGGTATTTTGAGAATTTCTGACATATATTTTTTAAACATATCAATATCGGAAATTAAATTTGAATGGGGAAAATTCAAAATTCTGAAATTCAAATAACAAAGAGAATTTTCAACTTCCTTCCTTGAGACATATCAGATTTATCAACTTCCTTAGTTGAGACATATCAGATTTAATTAAAGTCTCTTGAACTTGTTGTATAGATGAAATTTGTTTACCCAGATTTTCAATTTTCTGAGAACGAGAGCCCAACTCAGTTTCAATGACTTGGATATGAGAAGAAAAAGTAGATGTAACATCAACTAGTGTAGAAACAGATTTCTGTAGAACCATTAATGCAGACCAAACAGAGTCCAGAGTAACCACAGAAGGTCTTGGCAAAGAGTGGTGAAGTAAGAAGTAATCCATACCTTGGCCATTTTGCAAAGCATTAGCCTCTCGTAGATCTTTTCCATTCTGCTCCTGTGTCGAGGTCAGGGTCTGAGGCCTAACCACTAGATCTTCTTCACACACGGACACTTGAAACCATTCCGAAGGTGTTGGAAAGGCCTCTGGTATGCTGCCCGAACACTCCGCGGCTTCAGCAGAAGAATCCTCCCCAGAAACTGCCGATCTAGGAGATAAAAATCCACACAGCAGTGAGGAGTTCCCCAGAGTAGCATTCTGAGAAGGAAGAGGTCAAATCGATGGAGCACCGGGGCTTAGAGTAACATCAAGGTCTGGCGAAAGAGCTGCTCTCTCTGTGGCTCGAATCGCCAAGGATGCCACCAGTGTTAACTCAGATGCTGGAATGAGAAACCCCTCGATTGTGGGTTGCGAGGGGTCAGACCGGGGAGTGACTGGGACCATCTCCCTGATCTTAGCCTTAAGCTTGGTATGAGGCATGGCAAAGAAATAAATCAAGAAATGAGGTGCAACCATCTAAATTTTTAAGTCTATGAAATATTCCTAGTTGATCCTATATCAATCTTGTTTGAACCCATTTCACTTGTGAAATGGAAACCTCTATTTCACCAAATCTTTGTTCAAAACCAATTGTTTTAGCTTCTTAGCTCTGAAGACTAGAGTGTATATCGAAGGTAAGCAATGATAACGAAGAAACAGCCTGTTCAAGGGAGGGAAAGAATTTCTAAATTGACTCCAATGTAATATTATTAACAGGCTTGGTATAGGAGCTCTAACCTCTAGGACAGTGGTTGCCCTTAGTCACCTCCAAAGAACCAGAGAAAATCTGCTCTGAGTCCAACAGGGCTCTTAAATTCACATCTTCTCTCTTGCTGACATTGTCATCTTCAAGCTCAGCATCTAGTTTCCAGGCCACATCATATTCCCCAAACTCTTCTTTTGATGCCATAGAATCAAGGGTACGGATACCAAGAGTGATCACAGCTCCTGCTGAACGCTGTCCTGGAACCTCAGTGCTAGCCATAGAAGATCGCAATAAAGGAGCTGTTGGGCCACCAGGGCTGAGAGAAACTTCAGTCACCTGCAAAATGGAAGCCTCAACCACAGCTAAGCAGGACTCTGTGGCCTCCAAGGCAAGTTCTCTGCATGTTCCAGAATGCAGGTTTGACGAAGATGCTACACAGGAGAACAGAGGACTTTGCTTTTACTATTCTCTTGCTCGTCCCCATCATAACAAACCAGGTAAATAACTCCAGCAGGCAAAATTTGGAGATATTTCAGCAGCCCAGGTACAGATATCTGCATTCAAATTACAATCTTGGATTCTCTGGATTCCTTCTTGAGTTCTTCCCAGCCCTTATCCTTTTCCCACATGTAAGAACCTTAATTTACCCACGGCAACATTTGGGGCACTAGAGCATTCCACTGCCTGGGACAGTCCTAGGGAATCAGTTGGAAAAGAGGAAGAGAGAGCCAATCCAGCAAATAGGGGGAGACTGCCACCTCAGAAGGGAATAATACCTCGATTTAGGATATAAGTACAACTTTCAGGGACTTTGTGATAGAAAGATTGAGTCTCCATTTAAATAGTCTTTCTTTTTTCTACAGTCTCTCTCCTCAGGTAGCTATGTGCAATGGCTTTGTGACTTGAGTCCTCCTGTATCGGGTCCAGTATCCCACTGAGGAGCCCACAGTGAACTTCCCCACAAGTAAATGTGCTAAGCGGGGGAGGGCTCTAACCTCCCTAAGCAGGGACTTTCAGCTCTCAGACAAATGCATGGCTAGTGAGTCTTGCATAGTGCAGCTAAATGATGCTAGGAATTTTTCTGTTCAGATCCCCCTTATGGCCTAGCCCAAGCTAGTTCAAGCTGTGGCTCATAGTGTTTAAAGTTGTACTTCTCAGGAGCTTCTCCAAATGTGATAATCATTACAAACTCAGCTTTGCTGTACAGTTTTAGCTTCTCTAAGACAGTATTTCCCAACCAGTGTGCCTTCAGTCCTGATAATACGTGTCCTGGAAAATTCACCACTGCCTGATGATCAGATCCAGGCCAGCAATTGGGCTCTGCTCTCAACATCTTGCAGCAACAAGAGATACCAACAGTAGATCTTAAATGTGTAGGAACTCCTTTCTGAGAACATGTGCAATTATGCATGCCTCTTCCTAGTTACATATGAGCCCTGGAGAATGGTGGTTAATGGGCAGCATGCAGGGCATAGACAGCTGAGATCTGCTTTGTGCAACATACACATTGCACATAGCACCTCCTCATCTACCCTGTCTGAGTGCTTCCAGCTTTTGTCCTATCTCCAGGCTGAGTGAAATGGGAAGAGCATGCAATAAACACTGTCTGTGACTCAATTTGCATGCTGTGAAGAAGCTCTGGCAGCTGCATGCAGAAGCCAAAGTAACAAACTAACCTTAGGATTTTTCATTCCACTATAAATATAGCAGAATGAAGAGCACAGGCTAGAAAAGGGGCGGGGTGGGGGGGGGGGGGATAGTGTGCACCCCATCACAGTTGTGGCTGTGGTGTACACTATCGCCCCCATAGCACCCCTGCAAAAGGTGCAGCTATTTCTGGTGCTACTCCTGGTGATAATGTGTAAAACATCGCCCGCAGTGCAACCGGCCCCAAATTTTTTAAAATCCTGCCCAAACCACACCCAAACCCCTCCCCTTCCCCTTCCCTCATTTAAATTATATCGCCACGATGCGGTCGTTATCATGTGCGTTAGGGCATTATCGTACACGATAACGGCCCATCGTGTTTTGAAAAATGACCCTGTAAGCTGGTTGCCCACACCACACCAATTTCTCACTCCTCCTGTATTTGTAGTTAGAGGGAGGTGGCCCATCATGAAAGGTACACGTGGTACACGTGGCCTGCCCCCGCTTCGCCACCCCATGTTACCGCTGGATTCACCATTCTGCGCGAGAATGGTGAATCCAGGCCTTTGTTAGTTATTTCCAGACTCCCTGAGTTTTATTTATGGGGCAACAAGTAATGATTTTTCCTGATATAGCCAGGGCTACCCAGGAATTCAGGAAGGAATTTTTTTTTTCATGAGATCTGCGGTACTGGCTCTAGGGGCTATTTGTTTTATATAATTTTATTGTGAACTTATTGTTCTTTCTGAAATGAAGTATGTTTTTTATGGGCCTTCATAATTGAGATCTGTTTTGGACTTCAAGCAGAAAGGGGTCAGCTTTGAGTAGGAATTGTATTTGCTGCATTAGATAAAGGTTAAAGTCTCTGTACTTAATATAAGATCATCTTTTTTACATTGGTTGTCATTGCTGTAATTACTTTTCTTTTGGATTCTCCTCAAATTTGTGGATTTGAATAGGAATACATATTAGAATATTGCTTAGTTTATAATGGGGTTTTTTTTTAGTGCTCTGTGTTATGCATTTTGTTGTTTTTCTTTCAAATGTTTGTATTTGAAATATTTAAAATTTTGCTAAAGATCAAAATAAAAGGAGGAATCTAAAGGCACTGCCCAAGCAGGAGCATACTGGGTTTTTTCTTTTTTAACAGGTTGCTGCAGTCAGCATCACAAGCCTAATTTGTCCTTAAAAGACCATCTGGGAAAGAACTACCAAAGTGTCAATTTCAAAAAAGATCCAGCTACTTTCACATCTCATGAATGTGGCTGAATTGTATGAATTTATGCTTCTTCTAATCGAAGTACCCACGGCATTGAATCTGGAATAACTTGTCAAAGGACATCAAATCTTAGCATTTTATTGCTGAATTGATATATTTGTTCTATAGTAATGACAGCAGAAAAAGACCATTTGGTCTATCCAGTATGCCCAGCATGTTTGTTATGGTGGTAACTACTGCTCTGTAGAGAGATATCCCATGTTTAACCACTGAAAGCACCAAATATGAATGATAATAGCCAAAGAGGGATGCAGACAAATATACTGACAGGCCAAAACACTGTAACTGCTAAAAAAAAGAAACTTTGCCCAGATGAGAACTTTAAATCACAACTGAAGGATACTATCATAATCTGCCTGTTTGTAAACTCCTATGTAAATAAAACCAAGGCAGAGGAACAATGCAGCAACTAAAGCTCATAAGCAGAAGTCACCAACCGGCCAAGGGAAGCCCAGAGGTCAGAGGGATCCCCAGCCTTGGATGAAGGGGGAGCATTCTGAAAGGGAGAAAATGTTGACACGGCATACAGCTTGGCATACATGGCAAGACCTACCCCGAAGAAAAGGGGAGGGGGAAAAGACCTGCAATGCGGTAAAGACCCTCCACCCACTACTTGATTATGTATGAGCTTAACAATATTTATCAGCTGGAAAGGATAAGATGGGGGGGGGCAAGTAAGGAGAAGAAAGGAGCAGACCTGAAGAAGCCCAGCACCTCCAGGTTATCCCGATCTCTAAGGTGAAGGAAGGAGTGAATGACACATAAGATAAGTTCTCCCTGATACAGGTTCTCCGAAATGCCTGCTGACCTTGGGGCTAATGGGTAAGAACATAAGAACATGCCATACTGGGTCAGACCAAGGGTCCATCAAGCCCAGCATCCTGTTTCCAACAGTGGCCAATCCAAGCCATAACAACCCGGCAAGTACCCAAAAACTAAGTATATCCCATGCTAGTAATAGCAGTGGCTAATTTCTAAGTCAACTTAATTAATAGCAGGTAATGGACTTCTCCTCCAAGAACTTATCCAATCCTTTTTTAAACACAGCTATACTAACTGCACTAACCACATCCTCTGGCAACAAATTCCAGAGTTTAATTGTGCATTGAGTGAAAAAGAACTTTCTCCGATTAGTTTTAAATGTGCCACATGCTAACTTCATGGAGTGCCCCCTAGTCTTTCTATTATCCGAAAGCATAAATAACCGATTCACATCTACCCGTTCTAGACCTCTCATGATTTTAAACACCTCTATCATATCCCCCCTCAGCCGTCTCTTCTCCAAGCTGAAAAGTCCTAACCTCTTTAGTCTTTCCTCATAGGGGAGCTGTTCCATTCCCCTTATCATTTTGGTAGCCCTTCTCTATACCTTCTCCATCGCAATTATATCTTTTTTGAGATGCGGTAATCAGAATTATACACAGTATTCAAGGTGCAGTCTCACCATGGAGCAATACAGAGGCATTATGAAATTTTCCATTTTATTCACCATTCCCTTTCTAATAATTCCCAACATTCTGTTTGCTTTTTTGACTGCCACAGCACACTGAACCGATGATTTTAATGTGTTATCCACTAAGTTGCCTAGATCTCTTTCTTGGGTAGTAGCACCTAATATGGAACCTAACATTGTGTAACTATGGCATGGGTTATTTTTTCCTATATGCATCTCCTTGCACTTATCCACATTAAATTTCATCTGCCATTTTGCTGCCCAATTTTCCAGTCTCACAAGGTCTTCCTGCAATTTATCACAATCTGCTTGTGATAAATTGCAGGAATCCTGCCGCGGAGCTTCCCCCGCGAGCAGGTTCCTCACCTCCCGTGCTGCCTTCTCCAATTCCTTATATTCAAATAAACATCATATTTAAAGCTGATACCATGTAGGCTTATTTATATGATTAGAGAAACCTCATATAAAATTTATTTATTTATTTATTTAAGGATTTATATACCGGAGGTTCCTGTATAATATACATATCACCCCGGTTGATATGTATATTAAAATGGCGGGCTTTACGTGTGATAGCCCTATAAGCCACTTTTTCAAGAGTTATACGGTCACTGATCCATCATATGCCGTTTACTACATATAATCATTGGTTTCTCAGGAAGAGTTTTTTTGTTTTTGCATTTTTACAATTTTTAAAGGCAGTAAATTGGTTTTGTAACTTATCGTAGTAGTGAAGGCAGTAGGGATATCGAGCTTGGCGTTGGCCCGACACGGCTTGTGTTTCTGATAACTTCTTCAGGGGCCGCAAATGCCAGTTCTAAAAATGAAAGAATGTTATTTGCACATCAGCATTTAATCACAGAAGCGCCATTCATACTGCTATGTACTGGATACATACGGTTCCCAAATCTGCCCGAAAACAGTTTCTGCTACTCGGCTGCAGCTACGTCTTGACAGCTGGATCCGCCATGTTAGACTGCTGGTATATGTACCTACCTCACTTGTGGGAGGAACCAATCAATAGAAAAGTAATAAAACAATTATATCAAACGATTACATCACACACGGCTAATCCTGGAGATCTTAAATAAGTGATGACCATTCGACAGAATCGTTGAGCCCTTGAGGGGACTGGGATGCTACTGTATAAATCCACCATTGCTCACGAAGATTCAGGAAATAATTTAGATCTCCCCCCGGGGGCACGGTGTAATATGCTCAAGGATGGTCCATCTTAATTGATCAAAAGTGTGACCTGCTTGCATGCAATGGCTTACCATGGGTGCCTCTAGGTTTGCTGTGTGTAAACGGCTCCGGTGTTCGCAGAGACGAATTCTAATTTTCCTACTAGTCCGGCCCACATAAAGGAATGTGCAGGGGCATTGTATTAGGTAAATTACCCAAGATGTATCACATGTTGTGAGAGATCTCTTCTTGTAAATACGGCCTGTGATAGGGTGTTGCCACGAGGGTCCCTCTATGGTGGTTGTGCACATGTCACAGTTACCACATTGGTTGTGACTGCCGGATGGCCTATTAATTACCTGTTGGTTAATGGCCGCTCGTACTATGTGGTCCCGGAGGTTTTTACTTCGTTGGTATGCAAATATTGCACAGTTCCTACATTATTCGTGCCTTCTCCAATGCGACACGGAGCCGCCGCCGAGCCTTCATCATGGCAGGAGCCACCCTTCTGGCTTGCTTCCTCATGGCTGGTAGGCCACTTTTACCGCCGCCTCCCGCAGCCCGGAGGCCACCCATTGTGCTCCTCTTCACCGCAGCGGGAGCCATGGACTTCAGCATCATCTTCGCGGTCGCAGGCCGCAATCCCCGGGCCTGCCTGGCGGCCGGAGCCGCCTCTGCTTTCTCCTACAGCGGTGGGAGCCGCTGCCGACGTGGGGGCCTGCTTTTCGGCCCAGCCCTGCTTCTTCACCGTCGACGTCGGTGCAGGGCCGCTGCTCACGGTCTTGCACAGCTTCCTGTTCCTGCTCCTAGGCGCGCGGCCGCGCCTCCTTGCAAGATTTAAAGGGCCCACGGCCGGATATGCCCTGGGCCCCACCTAAGGACTGCTTCCTGTGCCAGCCCTATATAAGGGCTGCTCCTGCATTTCAGCTTCGCCTTGCATCTGAGTTACTTCTCTCCTGGAGGTTCCTGTCTTCCAGTGCTCCATCAGGTCTCTGTTCATTGTTGGAGCTCCATCTCTTGTCTGCTTCCTGTGTTCCATGTCTTCGTCTCCTGAGGTCCCTCGTCCAGGCTTCCTGCTGTCTCGCTTCCCGATGCCTCGCTTCCTGACGTTCCACTCTTCCTGATGTCTCCGAGGTTCTGCCCTCCTTCACCATTCCAAGTTCTCCTGGATCCGCCAGCTCCTGTGGCCCTCCAGATGACACCTTGCTCCGTCATTGGAGTCTCGTCACAGCTGGATCTGGTTCCTGTGTTACCGAGTCCTCCTGGATCCACCAGATCCTGTGGCCCTCCAGATGACACCTTGCTCCGTCATTGGAGTCTCGTCGCAGCTGGATCCATTTCTTATGTTCCCGAGTCTTCTTGGCCTGCCAGCCCCTGTGGGTTTCCGGATGACATCAGCTCCATCATTGGAGTCTCACCTCGGCTGGATTCCCTTCCTGCGCTCGTCCCGCTCTCCGTGTGGTCCATGACCAGCCTCCTCAGGTTGTGTAGGGCGCTCAGTGGGACAGGGTGGTCCGTGACCAGCCGATTGGGTCCACCCTCAGTAGTGGGCTATGTAGGGCGCCCTGGTAGACAGTGGCAATGTCTACCTTCCCAGCTTCTTGTCTCATCCAAGAGTCTTCCAAGTTCCCCGTCTCTTCGAGAGTCTTCCAAGTTCCTCATCCACCTCCAGTGTCTTCACATCATGAGTCTTCTATGTCACAAGGCCTCCGTCTGCCCTCATCCTCGGTCCGGCTTGCTGCTTCATGCCGATCCTAAGCGGTAGGTCCGAAAGGGCTGGGAACGGTCGGAGGACTGTTCATATACCAACATCTCATTGTTGGCTCCTGAAGCATGCAGGTCTGGCAGAGGGTCAGACCTTATCTTCGCCCATGCTGAGTCACGCTACCAACCCTCGGTTCGGTCCTGGATTCGTCTGGGATCGGGCCGAGGCCCAAGGGCACACTAAAACCCCCTCAGCTGGGAATGCTCCCTAGCGTTCCAATCTGTAACAGAATGCAAGGCCTGCCTAGGCCGCCCAAAATGTAACAGAATGCAAGGCCTTCTTTGGCTGTCCGAAATGTAACAGAATGCAGGGCCTTCCTTGGCCGTCTGAAATGTAACAGAATGCAAGGCCATATGTCCGGTGAATGTATTCTTGTGATGGACTTGCCTTATTCCTGGAGTTTTTTCTTCAGAGTCTTCGTCTGTGTTCCTGGACTTGTATTGGGACCAAAAAAAAATTTTTTTTGGTTCAGGATTCTTGCTACAACCTGCTGGAGGCGCCAGCTGTCTGGATTTTATGACCCGCTGGAGGCACCTGCATCCAGATGGTTTTTCCAACTTTTTCCAGTTTTGGGGTTTTCCAACCTGCAGGAGGCGCCTGCACCCCAACTGGTTTCCTGATTCCGGTGTCCCTCCCCCGGGTCTTTCCTGACATCTTTTGTGGTTTTTTTTGTGTGTCTTGTTTGTGCTGTTCTCTTGTCTTGTTTGTGCTGTGTTCTCGTTTTGTTCCTGCTGTCTGTTCTTGTTTTGTTCGTTTGTGCTGTCTGTTCTCCCTTTTTTTTCGTTTGTGCTGTCTGTTCTTGTTTTGTTCGTTTGTGCTGTTTGTCTGTTTGCTCGTTTGTGCTGTTTTCCGTCTGTTTGCTCGTTTGTGCTGTTTTCCCTTCGTTGTTTGTCTGTGCCGTGTGCTTTTTGCTTGTCTGGGCCGTGTGCTGTTCGCTTGTTTGTGCCGTGTTTTGTTTTGCTTGTTTGTGCTGTGTTTTGTTCTGCTTGCGTGGTTTCTTGTGGTTTGTCTTTTCCTGTGTTTCTGCAGTTCCTTGCTTAGGTTTCATTTCAGTCCCCAGAATTACCAGCTTCCGTTTTTTGGACCCTTGAATTCCCTCTGTTCGGTATGGACTAATACCTTATTCGCTCAAGCTGTTGACAGCAGGTTTCAGGAGGGGGTCTTTGAGGAGGGGGTACTGTCATGAATCCTGCCTGCGGAGCTTCCCCCGCGAGCAGGCTCCTCACCTCCCGTGCTGCCTTCTCAAATGCGGCACAGAGCTGCCACCACAGCCGCCGAGCCTTCATCGCGGCAGGAGCCGCCCTTCTGGCTTGCTTCCTCGTGGCTGGTAGGCCACTGTTACCGCCGCCTTCCGCGGCCCGGAGGCCACTCATCGTGCTCCTCTTCACCACGGCGGGAGCCACGGACTTCAGCGTCATCTTCACGGTCGCAGGCCACAATCCCCGGGCCTGCCTGGCGACCAGAGTGCTTCTGTTTTCTCCTACAGCGGCGGGAGCTGCTGCCGACATCAGGGCCTGCTTCTCAACCCAGCCTTGCTTCTTCTCCGTCGACATCGGTGCATGGCCGCTGCACACGGTCCTGCACAGCTTCCTGTTCCTGCTCCTAGGTGCGCGGCCGCGCCTCCTTGCAAGATTTAAAGGGCCCACGGCCGGATATGCCCTGGGCCCCAGCTAAGGACTGTTTCCTGTGCCAGCCCTATACAAGGGCTGCTCCTGCATTTCAGCTTCGCCTTGCATCTGAGTTACTTCTCTCCTGGAGATTCCTGTCTTCCAGTGCTCCGTCAGGTCTCTGTTCATTGTTGGAGCTCCATGTCTCATCTGCTTCCTGTGTTCCATGTCTTCGTCTCCTGAGGTCCCTCGTCCAGGCTTCCTGCTGTCTCGCTTCCCGATGTCTCGCTTCCTGACGTTCCACTCTTCCTGATGTCTCCGAGGTTCTGCCCTCCTTCGACATTCCAAGTTCTCCTGGATCCGCCAGCTCCTGTGGCCCTCCAGACGACACTTTGCTCCATCATTGGAGTCTTGACACAGCTGGATCCGGTTCCTGTGTTTCCGAGTCCTCCTGGATCCGCCAGATCGTTTGGCCCTCCAGATGACACCTTGCTCCATCATTGGAGTCTCGTCGCAGCTGGATCCGTTTCTTGTGTTCAAGAGACTTCTTGACCTGCCAGCCCCTGTGGTTCTCTGGATGACACCGGCTCCGTCATTGGAATCTCACCTCAGCTGGATTCCCTTCCGGCGCTCATCCCGGTCTCCGCGTGGTCCGTGGCCAGCCTCCTCAGGTTGTGTAGGCGCACAGTGGGAAAGGGTGGTCCGTGACAGCCCATTGGGTGGTCCGTGACAGCTCATTGGGTCCTCCCTGATAGACAGTGGCAATGTCTACCTTCCCAGCTTCTTGTCTCATCCAAGAGTCTTCCAAGTTCCCCGTCTCGTCGAGAGTCTTCCAAGATCCTCATCCACCTCCAGTGTCTTCACATCATGAGTCTTCTATGTCACAAGGCCTCTGTCTGCCCTCATCCTCGGTCCGGCCTGCTGCTTCATGCCGATCCTAAGCAGAAGGTCCGAAAGGGCTAGGAACGGTCGGAGGACTGTTCATATACCAACATCTCATTGTTGGCTCCTGAAGCATGCAGGTCTGACAGAGGGTCAGACCTTGTCTTCGCCCATGCTGGGACATGCCACCAACTCTCGGTTTGATCCTGGATTCATCTGGGATCGGGCCGAGGCCCAAGGATACACTAAAACTCCTCAGCTGGGAATGCACCCTAGCGTTCCCGATCTGTAACAGAATGCAAGGCCTGCCTAGGCCGCCCGAAATGTAACAGAATGCCAGGCCTGCCTAGGCCGCCAAAAATGTAAGAGAATGCAAGGCCTTCCTTGGTTGTTTGAAATGTAACAGAATGCAGTGCCTTCCTTGGCCGCCCAAAATGTAACAGAATGCAAGGCCTGCCTAGGCCGCCCGAAATGTAAGAGAATGCAAGGCCTTCCTTGGCCGTCTGAAAAGTAACACTTATGATTTAACTACTCTGAACAATTTTGTATCATCTGCAAATTTGATTACCTCACTCGTTGTATTTCTTTCCAGATCATTTATAAATATATTGAAAAGTAAGGGTCCCAATACAGATCCCTGAGGCACTCCACTGCCCACTCCCTTCCACTGAGAAAATTGTCCATTTAATCCTATTCTCTGTTTCCTGTCTTTTAGCCAGTTTGTAATCCACGAAAGGACATCGCCACCTATCCCATGACTTTTTACTTTTCCTAGAAGCCTCTCATGAGGAACATTGTCAAACACCTTCTGAAAATCCAAGTACACTACATCTACCGGTTCACCTTTGTCCACATGTTTATTAACTCCTTCAAAAAAGTGAAGCAGATTTGTGAGGCAAGACTTGCCTTGGGTAAAACCATGCTGACTTTGTTCCATTAAACCATGTCTTTCTATATGTTCTGTGATTTTGATGTTTAGAGCACTTTCCACTATTTTTCCTGGCACTGAAGTCAGGCTAACCGGTCTGGAATTTCCTGGATCGCCCCTGGAGCCCTTTTTAAATATTGGGGTTACATTGGCTATCTTCCAGTCTTCAGGTACAATGGATGCTTTTAATGATAGGTTACAAATTTTTACTAATAGGGCTGAAATTTCATTTTTTAGTTCCTTCAGAACTCTGGGGTGTATACCATCCGGTCCAGGTGATTTACTACTCTTCAGTTTGTCAATCAGGTCTACCACATCTTATAGGTTCACCGTGATTTGGTTCAGTCCATCTGAATCATTACCCATGAAAATCTTCTCCAGTACGGGTACCTCCCCAACATCCTCTTCACTAAACACCGAAGCAAAGAAATCATTTAATCTTTCCACGATGGACTTATCTTCTCTAAGTGCTCCTTTAACCCCTCGATCATCTAACGGTCCAACTGATTCCCTCACAGGCTTTCTGCTTCGGATATATTTTAAAAAGTTTTTACTGTGAGTTTTTGCCTCTACGGCCAACTTCTTTTCAAATTCTCTCTTAGCCTGTCTTATCAATGTCTTAAATTTAACTTGCCAACGCTTATGCATTATCCTATTTTCTTCTGTTGGTTCCTTCTTCCAATTTTTGAATGAAGATCTTTTGGCTAAAATAGCTTCTTTCACCTCCCCTTTTAACCATGCCAATAATCATTTTGCCTTCTTTCCACCTTTCTTAATGTGTGGAATACATCTAGACTGTGCTTCTAGAATGGTATTTTTTTAACAATGACCACACCTCTTGCACACTTTTTACTTTTGTAGCTGCTCCTTTCAGTTTTTTTCTATTTTTCTCATTTTATCAAAGTTTCCCTTTTGAAAGTTTAGCACGAGAGCCATGGGTTTGCTTACTATCCCTCTTCCAGTCATTAATTCAAATTTGATCATATTATGATCACTATTGCCAAGCGGCCCCACTACCGTTATCTCTCTCACCAAATCCTGTACTCCACTGAGATTTAGATCTAAAATTGCTCCCTCTCTCGTCGGTTGTTGAACCAATTGTTCCATAAAGCTATCATTTATTCCATCCAGGAACTGCATCTCTCTAGCGTGTCCCAATGATACATTTACCCAGTCAATATTGGGGTAATTGAAATCTCCCATTATTACCACACTACCAATTTGGTTAGCTTCCCTAATTTCTCTTAGCATTTCACTGTCAGTCTCAACATCTTGACCAGGTGGACGGTAGTATACTCCTATCACTATAGTCTTTCTACCCATAAAGATTCAATTGTGTATTTAGTCTCATGCAGGATGTTTATCCTGTTGGACTCTATGCCATCCCAGACATAAAGCGCCACACGCCTCCCGGGTGCTTCTCTCTGTCATTGCGATATACTTTGTACCCCGGTATAGCACTGTCCCATTGGTTGTCCTCCTTCCATCATGTCTATGAGATGCCAATTAAGTATATGTCATCATTCACTGCTATACGTTCTAATTCTCCCATCTTACTTCTTAGACTTCTGGCATTAGCATACAAACATTTCAAAGTTTGTTTTTTGTTTGTATTGTCATTCTGCTTTTTAATTGATGGGGATAAGTTAGAATTTTTTAGCTCAGGTGAGTTTTTAGTTACAGTCACTTGGACTACTTTTCTTATTATTGGAACCTCACTGTCGGGATGCCCTAATTCTAATGCATCATTAGTATCCTTTGAAGATACCTCTCTCCGAGCCATGCGCTGCTGAGCGACTGTCGGCTTTCCCCTTAGAACAGCTTTTAAACTAGAACAATCTCCTTTTTGAAGGTTAGCACCAGCAGCCTGGTTCCACCCTGGTTAAGGTGGAACCCATTCTTTCAGAAGAGACTTCTCCTTCCCCAAAAGGTTCCCCAGTTCCTAACAAAACTGAATCCCTATTCCTTGCCCCATCGTCTCATCTACGCATTGAGACTCCGGAGCTCTGCCTGCCTCTGGTGACCTGCGCGTGGAACAGGGAGTATTTCAGAGAATGCTACCCTGGAGGTTCTGGATTTAAGCTTTCTACCTAAGAGCCTAAATTTGGCTTCCAGAACCTCCCTCACACATTTTCCTTTGTTGTTGGTGCCCACATGTACCACGACAGCCAGCTCCTCCCCAGCACTGTCTAAAATCCTATCTAGGTGACGCGTGAGGTCCGCCACCTTCGCACCAGGTAGACATGTTACCAGGCGATCCTCACACCCACCAGCCACCCAGCTGTCTATTCCTAATAATCGAATCACCAACTATGACGGCCGACCTAACCCTTCCCTCCTGGGCTGTAGGCCTTGGGGAGATATCCTCGGTGCGAAAGGACAATGCATCACCTGGAGAGCAGGTCCTTGCTACAGGATCCTTTCCTGCTGCACCAGGTTGATGCTCTCCAATCATGAGACCTTCTTCCTCCAAGGCAGCACCAGGGCTGCCAGTCTGTAGTTGGGACTTGACTATGTCCCTGAAGGTCACATCTATATACCTCTCTGTCTGCCTCAGCTCCTCCAAGTCTGCCACTCTAGCCTCCAGAGATTGGACTCATTCTCTGAGAGCCAGGAGCTCTTTGCATCGCATTCACATGTACAACTTCTCACCGGCAGGTAAACAATCATACATGTGACACTCGATGCAAAAGACTGGGAAGCCCCCCTCTTGCTGCTAGACTGCTGCCTTCATCTCAGTTTTGTTCAGTTCCTAGTTAAGGTTTAGGTTGCTATGGGAGTAGGAATGTGTCTAATTAACGCCCTTTAAATGTATTAGTGAATTCACTATATGTCTGGTAGTGGCCTGCAGGGGACTGATCAAACCCTCAATAAAGTTTTTGTTGTTGTTGTTGTTTTTTTTTTGTTTTGTTTTTTTTGTGAAAGTGGCACCTGCCTATAAATTAAAGGATGAGCTAGGGGTGGGTGGGCGAGGGGTGGGAGTGTTGGGAAATACAAAAAGTCTAACTTCAGTTAGTCAGCCAGAGTGACTCACTGCTCTCTTGATTAACAAATGTTGGTACCTATTCAAACCAAATCACACTACCTCAACACCTGAACTGAACTGAACTTTTCAACCTTTTTACTTAGCTATACACTGCTCCTAGCTTATTTCTAGCTTCTGGCTACTTTTTTTTTTTAAATACAAACACTCAGTTCTGCTTACTAGCTGCCTTACAGACTTTTAAAAATAAACACACTAATTACTGCTTACTAGCTGCCTTACTGATTGACTATTTAAAAATACAAACAATCTAACTTGTTTATTTGCTACTTACTGACTATTAAAAGCACAAACACACTAAATAATATTCCCAAATAGTTAACTTTGCCCCAGTACTTTTAAAAAAGACAATGTCACAGGCAAAACTTACTGATTCCTTTCAGCCACCAGCAAGGTGATCCTCTCCTCTCAGTGCTCCCACTGGAATGTGGCAGCACGCACAAATCCCAGTAGTTATGCACATGACCAGGCTGTGCGCATGCCGAGCACATTTTATAAATGGCCTAGTACGTGCAGAAGTGTTGGCAGAGCCAAAGGGGGTGGGCCTGGGGTGGGGTCTGGGCAGGCTGGAGGGCAAGGCGGGAGCCAGCCAGGAATGAATGAAGTAAGTTAAAAATTATTTTGCGTAGTTAGGGTGGATTTAGTGATTGGGGAGGAGAGGGGAAAAGGGAGGAAGGTTAGGTAGGGGGTTAGGGAAGTTCCCTAACTGGGGTAGGGCTATTCGCGACACTGCATTTTTTTCAAAAATTCCCCCCGCCCAAGCGCGCGACTGGGCACCTGTGCACACATGCGTACGCTGATACAAAATCGGGCACACATGTGCACTCGGGCATCAGATTTTATAACATGTGCACGCGCTGAGAACCGTGTGCACATGGACATGTGCGCCCAAGTTTTAAAATCTAGCTTTATATGTTTGTTTCAATAATATGCTATTGTGGTTATATGCTTTCTAGTAGTGATGTTTTTAAAATGCAACAAAAATTTGTCTTGCACAATTTTGCTGCTTGTTACTTCTAATGGGATGTGGGTGAATGACAAAGTGGACTGGGGAACCTCTGTCTGAGAGAAGTCTTATATATACCTGGCTTACTGACATCCAAAAGTAGTGCTAAATTTGTATTATTTTAAATTTTTTGCCTAGTAAATCTTTGTCTTGCTGTTTCTATTTTTTGTGGATTAAGGGTAGTAATATTAATATTCAAAACCAACCAACTGTTAAACCCATAACCAAATTATTGCTAGCAACATTTTTGCAGAGTGAGTAGCCTTCTTGATAATTCAGACAATGCTGCTTGAACATGCTTTGCTTTTGGACTTGGCCATACACCCCCCCCCCCCCCCCCCACACACCCACCCCCTCCACCGTGAAGCAGAGAGCGATGTTGCATTTGCTTCAAGGTTAATTGGTTAGGCGTAATAGCTGCTGCTCCTTGTAGGTTACCCAAGGTTTTCCTTATTATTATTTAATTTGTCATGATATTTCATTTTATTTGCATTAGTTTGCTTAAACTACCTGGGATTTCACAGAAGGAATCAATTATTCCAACTCAAAGTCAACAAAGTATCACTTCTTGGCAGCTCTGGTGGAAGAAAACATTGAAATCTGATGATTATTTAAAATATGCAGCCACACAGGTAGGTATGTTATTTTTTCTTATCAAGCTTTATTTAGTTAGATTTTGGTTACGCATAGGGGCCAGTAGAGTAATATCTACAGGACCGCTTTAACTACTTAAGAGGCTCTGGGCAAACTTTTGGGGATGGGCATCCTTTTATTTTTTCCATATTGATTATCACCCTTGCAAGCTCCTTCTTCACTCCCACTCCATAATCTGATGCTGCTGGCCCACTGAAGCAGATGTTCTCCTCTGTACCAGTTGACAAGAGGACAACTGTATGTCACGTCCTCCAATCAGCTCGTATGTACCAACACAAGGACACATACTTTCTTCTGGCCTGTTGATACATGCATGCCTCTAACTTCTTTCAGCTTGTTTGGGCCCATGAAAGTATGGTGTGAGATGTCTTCCTCCTCCTGACTTGCGTAGGTTGGTGTAAGTATGGTGTTAAGGGTCTTCCACTATGTGCAGTGCTGGTGCAAAGTATTGCATCCGTCGGTCACAGACGGCTGCGACCGCTCTGCCTTACCTCTTTTCTTCCCTTTTCCTCCTCCTTGGGCAAGATGGCTGTCTCCAGTGCCGAGTGCCGAAACCCTCGGCGTCTCCAACTCAGCATGGGTGTTCCAGTCCGCCATGCTACTTCCCGTGGCCTCCTAGGGAGCGCTCGCACACTTTGCCTATGCTCAAATACATGTCATGGCAGGAACTTCGTGGGCGTCCCCACCAAATGACATCAATACCTCTGGGTATTTAAGCCTCCACAACGCTTACCACCTTTGAGTTAGCAATGACTTTGGTTCAATTTTCTCTGACTGCTCTAAGCTGCTCACTTAGATGCCTCGCTATCCCTCTGGGGACCTCGCTTCTCACGAAGCTCTAGATGCCTGCTCCTCGGGGTCTCTCACTTCCAACTACCCTCCGGGGCTTCTCCTAATTAAGACAACCGCTCCTCGGGGGTCTTTCTCTTTTCTTATTTCAGGATTGAGCAATCAGGTACTCGCTCCTCGAGGGCCTACCGGTTTATGTATCCTGCACCTCGGACCTTCGGTCCCACCAACTTCACCACCAGGAAGATGCCTGCACCTCGCTCCTGTGAGTACCACTACGATCCAGTGCTCCAACTCCACCCACCAGGCTTGGCGTTGCCCGCACCGCGGGTTGCTAGCTATCCACGATATCTGGGTGAGACCTCTACAGCAGAGACTGTTGAACGTATAGGCACCTTGCGGACATCAGTGCCTTACCTTCCTGCATCTATCTACAGCAGTACAATAAAGCTTTCCATCTCTAGTGTCTGCTCTTTGAGAACAGCCTATCACTGTGGTTCCCCACGGGGCCCCTCCCCATGGGAGGAGTCATCTCCACAGCGACCAAGTGTCCACACTGCCCCAAACACAACAGATTGCTAACTCCATGGACTTGGCTCAGCTCGCGGCCGTGCACACCATTGCTGGCCTAGCCCAGCGGATCACAGAACAACAAAAGTCTTTGGAGAGCCTAGCTACTGCCTTCAATCAGTTCTATGCTCAACTGAATTCTTCATCCACAAAAGAGATTCTACACCAAGTGGGCACTTCAATCCTATAACAAACTCCTTGGTGATAAATTTTTCAATAGAATATTCACTGATAAACAATTCAATTTTTGTATATATATATTTTTTAATTTTTAAAAAATTTTTTTTGTAGGAGATGGGAATGGTTTCATATGTTGTATACGGCAACCCCCTCGGTGCCTTTAACTCTTTTAATCATAAACACATCCTCCAACCTCCATGTTTTATTTTAATCTTAACAAATTTAAAAAGATTTTTTGAGAATTGAATTTCAGTGAAAAATCACTTTCTTTGTATATTATTAGTTAATACTGACTTTTTCACTTTTCTTCTCTCTGTCGATGTACTATTAAATATTTATTACGAGCCGTCAGTAATGGCTAGTTTGTACTTAGCTTTGAATGGATACGTGAATTAATCCCGAATTGCGCAAGTTTCGACATAAAAATGTCTTCATCAGGGTTCATTCATGTCCTTTTTCTTTTTTCAAAGACTCTCCGTCCATTGTATTCTCCGGTGCTCAAACAAGCCTCCGTTTAACGCTCTTCCTGACGGCGTTCTACGTTACTCAACTTCCGGTCACAATTTAAAACCCTTCCTGGATACCAATTAGTTTCAAATTGTTAAATTAAAGAGAACCAATCTAGCTGATCATTTAATCCTGCAGGTTGTTCTGATCTCAATCTAAAAATCCATGCCTGCTCACGGTAATTTAACAAAGATTGATTGTACTGTTTGTCCTCTAAGCTATCTATTACTGTCCATTGCAACTGTGCAAATGTATGATTTTGTTCCATACAATGTTGTACAATAGGAGCGGATACTGTAGCATTATTAATGCGAGATTGATGTTCTGCTATTCGTATCTTGATGGTTCTCTTTGTACTACCAACATATACCTTCGGACAAGGACAAACTATAATATATATGACTGATTTAGAAGTACAATCGGTCACCTTTTTTCTGTATATTTGATATCTCGTAACTGGGTCCGTCCAAACATTCCCTTCGATGGTATTGTGACATACTGAGCGCTGCCCACATTTATTGTGGGACCCTTCAATGACATTCTCTCTTTTGTTGTTATTTAACTGCTTTGCATGCACTACTTGATCTCTCACATTTCTTCCTCTTTTGGTCACAATGAGTGGTTCTTCTGCAAACACATTATGAAGAGCTACTATGTGCCAATGTCTTTTAATAGAGGACCGAATAACTGTTGTGGATACACTTTGGGGCAAAATGCATACTAGTTGTTTTTCTTCTTTGGCGGGTCTATATTGAAGTAGGGATTCCCTCTCACTATATCGAGCCCTCTTATAGGCTTTACGTACAACTCCTCTCGGATATCCTCTTTCAATAAATCTTTTGCTGAGCACCTCAGCCTGAATATTAAATTCTGCTAAAGTGGCACAAATACGATGGATTCGAAAGAATTGGGACACTGGAAGGCCTCGTTTAAACCCCACTGGGTGATGACTTTCATAACGAAGTAAATTGTTTCGGTCCGTCGGTTTTCTGTTCACTGTAGTGTGTATGGCATCTTCTTTAATTTCTATGGAGACATCCAAATATGAGATTCTCTTTTTGTTGCTGACATGAGTGAATTTCAAATGTTCATCAACAGTATTAATCCATATTATGAATTTATCCAATTGTTCCTCTGTTCCTTGCCAGACAAAGAAAATGTCGTCAATGAATCGGTGCCAATGGTTGATATAACACCACCATTCTGATGAATATACATTTTTAGCCTCGAAGTTAGCCACATAAATGTTGGCCACCGTTGGTGCCAACGATGATCCCATAGGGATTCCATGTTCCTGGTGATATATAGTGTCTTTAAATGCAAAATAGTTGTTAAATAGTACTAGCTCAGTTAATGTCACAAGGAAATGTTTGGGTATCCTCCCAAAACCATTGTGTTCCGTTATCTCCTGTATTACCACTTCCAAAGCCGATTGCTGTGGTATCTGGGTATACAAGGATTGTATATCCATTGTTACCAATATGGTAATGTCTGGTGTAACAACCACATTTTTCAATATATTTAAAAAATGTATGGTGTCCTTAAGATACGAAGGTTTGTTTTGTACAATTGGTACAAATTGAACCGAGAATACCTTTAATATATGCTGTACCCAAGATCCATAAAAATTTGTTAAATCCGCCTATCAGACCCATCGTTTCCCTCAATGGATCTATATTGGAACCCCCGGCTATTTTCATTGACAAACATTTGCAACAAATTGTACAAAACAAACCTTCGTATCTTAAGGACACCATACATTTTTTAAATATATTGAAAAATCTGGTTGTTACACCAGACATTACCATATTGGTAACAATGGATATACAATCCTTGTATACCCAGATACCACAGCAATCGGCTTTGGAAGTGGTAATACAGGAGATAACGGAACACAATGGTTTTGGGAGGATACCCAAACATTTCCTTGTGACATTAACTGAGCTAGTACTATTTAACAACTATTTTGCATTTAAAGACACTATATATCACCAGGAACATGGAATCCCTATGGGATCATCGTTGGCACCAACGGTGGCCAACATTTATGTGGCTAACTTCGAGGCTAAAAATGTATATTCATCAGAATGGTGGTGTTATATCAACCATTGGCACCGATTCATTGACAACATTTTCTTTGTATGGCAAGGAACAGAGGAACAATTGGATAAATTCATAATATGGATTAATACTGTTGATGAATATTTGAAATTCACTCATGTCAGCAACAAAAAGAGAATCTCATATTTGGTTGTCTCCATAAAAATTAAAGAAGATGCCATACACACTACAGTGAACAGAAAACCGACGGACCGAAACAATTTACTTCGTTATGAAAGTCATCACCCAGTGGGGTTTAAACGAGGCCTTCCAGTGTCCCAATTCTTTCGAATCCGTCGTATTTGTGCCACTTTAGCAGAAATTAATATTCAGGCTGAGATGCTCAGCAAAAGATTTATTGAAAGAGGATATCCGAGAGGAGTTGTACGTAAAGCCTATAAGAGGGCTCGATATAGTGAGAGGGAATCCCTACTTCAATATAGACCCGCCAAAGAAGAAAAACAACTAGTATGCATTTTGCCCCAAAGTGTATCCACAACAGTTATTCGGTCCTCTATTAAAAGACTATGGCACATAGTAGCTCTTCATAATGTGTTTGCAGAAGAACCACTCATTGTGACCAAAAGAGGAAGAAATGTGAGAGATCAAGTAGTGCATGCAAAGCAGTTAAATAACAACAAAAGAGAGAATGTCATTGAAGGGTTCCACAATAAATGTGGGCAGTGCTCAGTATGTCACAATACCATCGAAGGGAATGTTTGGACGGACCCAGTTACGAGATATCAAATATACAGAAAAAAGGTGACCGATTGTACTTCTAAATCAGTCATATATATTATAGTTTGTCCTTGTCCGAAGGTATATGTTGGTCGTACAAAGAGAACCATCAAGATACGAATAACAGAACATTGATCTCGCATTAATAATGCTACGGTTTCCGCTCCTATTGTACAACATTGTATGGAACAAAATCATACATTTGCACAGTTGCAATGGACAGTAATAGATAGCTTAGAGGACAAACAGTACAATCAATCTTTGTTAAATTACCGTGAGCAGGCATGGATTTTTAGATTGAGATCAGAACAACCTGCAGGATTAAATGATCAGCTAGATTGGTTCTCTTTAATTAACAATTTGAAACTAATTGGTATCCAGGAAGGGTTTTAAATTGTGACCGGAAGTTGAGTAACGTAGAATGCCGTCAGGAAGAGCGTTAAACGGAGGCTTGTTTGAGCACCGGAGAATACAATGGACGGAGAGTCTTTGAAAAAAGAAAAAGGACATGAATGAACCCTGATGAAGACATTTTTATGTCGAAACTTGCGCAAGTCGGGATTAATTCACGTATTCATTCAAAGCTAAGTACAAACTAGCCATTACTGATGGCTTGTAATAAATATTTAATAGTACATCGTACAGAGAGAAGAAAAGTGAAAAAGTCAGTATTAACTAATAATATACAAAGAAAGTGATTTTTCACTGAAATTCAATTCTCAAAAAATCTTTTTAAATTTGTTAAGATTAAAATAAAACATGGAGGTTGGAGGATGTGTTTATGATTAAAAGAGTTAAAGGCACCGAGGGGGTTGCCATATACAACATATGAAACCATTCCCATCTCCTACAAAAATTTTTTTAAAAAAATTAAAAAATATATATATACAAAAATTGAATTGTTTATCAGTGAATATTCTATTGAAAATTTTATCACCAAGGAGTTTGTTTTAGGATTCAACTGAATTCTTCAGCAACTCTTGTGAAAGAATTGCTTTCTCCAGTGTTAACTCTCAAAATCACTGTACCCTTATCTATGCCTACCCGCTTTACGGGTGAAGCAAAGATGTGTAGAGGGTAGGGATGTGAATCGTTTTTTGACGATTTAAAATATCGTCCGATATATTTTAAATCGTCAAAAATCGTTAGGGCCACGATACAATACCAATTCCCCCGATTTATCGTTAAAAAATCGTAAATCGGGGGAAGGGGGAGGGCAGGAAAACCGGCACACTAAAACCCCCTAAAACCCACCCCGACCCTTTAAATTAAATCCCCCGCCCCCCCGAACCCCCCCCCCCAAATGCTTTAAATTACCTGGGGATCCAGCGGTGGTCCAGAACGGCGGCGGACCGGAACGGCCCCCTCAATTGAATCCTTTTGTCTTCAGCCGGCGCCATTTTGCAAAATGGCCGCCGCAAAATGGCTGCGGCCATAGACAAAAATGATTCGACGCAGGAGGTCGTTCCGGACCCCCGCTGGACTTTTGGCAAGTCTTGTGGGGGTCAGGAGGCCCCCCCAAGCTGGCCAAAAGTTTCTGGGAGTCCAGCGGGGTTCAGGAAGCGATTTCTTGCCGCGAATCTTTTTCCGTACGGAAAATGGCGCCGGCCATACGTGTATGGCCGGCGCCATTTTCCGGCGCCATTTTCCGCCATTTTCCGGCCGGCCATACACGTATGGCCGGCGCCATTTTCCGTACGGAAAACGATTCGCGGCAAGAAATCGCTTCCTGAACCCCGCTGGACTCCCAGAAACTTTTGTCCTGCTTGGGGGGGCCTCCTGACCCCCACAAGACTTGCCAAAAGTCCAGCGGGGGTCCGGAATGACCTCCTGTGTCGAATCGTTTTTGTCTATGGCCGCCGCCATTTTGCGGCGGCCATTTTGCAAAATGGCGCCGGCTGAAGACAAAAGGATTCAATTGAGGGGGCCGTTCCGGACCGCCGCCGTTCTGGACCACCGCTGGATCCCCAGGTAATTTAAAGCATTTGGGGGGGGGTTCGGGAGGGTGGGGGATTTAATTTAAATGGTCGGGGGTGGGTTTTAGGGGGTTGGCTCACGATTTTAACGATTTTTCACGATATTTTTAAAACCCAAACGGCAACAATACGATTCCCTCCCCCTCCCAGCTGAAATCGATCGTTAAGACGATCGAGGACACGATTCACATCTCTAGTAGAGGGTTCATTAATCAATGCAGCATGCATTTTTGATTACAGGCTACCCTCTTTCCCACTGAAGCTTCCAAGGTTACCTACATCATATCATTTCTAGAGGGACGAGCCTTGGCTTCGGCTTCACCGATATGGGAACGTGAAGATCCTATCCTGAATAATCTATTAGGATTTTTCAAACATTTTAAGTCTGTCTTTGATGACCCAGTTCGCCAGACTGTCGCTGGATCTGCTTTGCTCAATCTCCAGCAAGGTAATAAGCTGCTCACAGACTTCGCTATCAAGTTTAAAACTTTAGCATCCAAACTACATTGGGGCACTGGATGTCTTCGTGCCATATTCATGGAGGGCCTCAACTCTCGCTTAAAGGATGAATTAGTGGCTCATGATTTGCCCGATACCCTTGAGTCCCTGATCGAACTGGCTGGGAGAATTGACCGCCATATCCGAGACTGAACTCAGGAGGCTAAGAGTCCACGAAAGTCCATGGTGGGGGCTACCCATCCTAAACCTGTGCCTACTGCTTCCAGTCTACCGTCAACTTCCTTAGAAGAGGAAGACGCCTGCACCTCGCTCCTGTGAGTACCTCTACGATCCAGTGCTCCAACTCCACCCACCAGACTTGGCGTTGCCCACACCGCGGGTTGCTAGCTATCTAGGATATCTGGGTGAGACCTCTACACCAGAGACTGTTGAAGTATAGGCACCTTGCGGACATCAGTGCCTTACCTTCCTGCATCTATCTATAGAAGTACAATAAAGTAGGGATGTGAATCGTTTTAGGACGATTAAAATTATCGTCCGATAATTTTAATATCGTCTTAAACCGTTATGGAACACAATACAATAGAGATTCTAACGATTTATCGTTATAAATCGTTAGAATCGTGAGCCGGCACACTAAAACCCCCTAAAACCCACCCCCGACCCTTTAAATTAAATCCCCCACCCTCCCGAACCCCCCCCAAATGAGTTAAATAACCTGCGGGTCCAGCGGCGGTCCGGAACGGCAGCGGTCCGGAACGGGCTCCTGCTCCTGAATCTTGTTGTCTTCAGCCGGCGCCATTTTCCAAAATGGCGCCGAAAAATGGCGGCGGCCATAGACGAACACGATTGGACGGCAGGAGGTCCTTCCGGACCCCCGCTGGACTTTTGGCAAGTCTCGTGGGGGTCAGGAGGCCCCCCACAAGCTGGCCAAAAGTTCCTGGAGGTCCAGCGGGGGTCAGGGAGCGATTTCCCGCCGCGAATCGTTTTCGTACGGAAAATGGCGCCGGCAGGAGATCGACTGCAGGAGGTTGTTCAGCGAGGCGCCGGAACCCTCGCTGAACGACCTCCTGCAGTCGATCTCCTGCCGGCGCCATTTTCCGTACGAAAACGATTCGCGGCGGGAAATCGCTCCCTGACCCCCGCTGGACCTCCAGGAACTTTTGGCCAGCTTGTGGGGGGCCTCCTGACCCCCACGAGACTTGCCAAAAGTCCAGCGGGGGTCCGGAAGGACCTCCTGCCGTCCAATCGTGTTCGTCTATGGCCGCCGCCATTTTTCGGCGCCATTTTGGAAAATGGCGCCGGCTGAAGACAACAAGATTCAGGAGCAGGAGCCCGTTCCGGACCGCTGCCGTTCCGGACCGCCGCTGGACCCGCAGGTTATTTAACTCATTTGGGGGGGGTTCGGGAGGGTGGGGGATTTAATTTAAAGGGTCGGGGGTGGGTTTTAGGGGGTTTTAATGTGCCGGTTTTGCGATTTTTAGATTTTTCACGATTTTTCACGATTTTTCACGATATTTTACCCCCCCAAACGGCAACAATACGATTCCCTCCCCCTCCCAGCCGAAATCGATCGTTAAGACGATCGAGGACACGATTCACATCCCTACAATAAAGCTTTACATCTCCAGTGTCTGCTCTTTGAGATCAGTCTATCGCTGTGGTTCCCCATGGGGCCCCTCCCCATGGGAGGAGTCATCTCCACAGCGACCAAGGGTCCACAATGCCCCAAACACAACACAAAGTTATATGTACCCTAGGTCAGTGGTTCTCAAACCTGTCTTGGGAGACTCCCAGCCAGGCAGATTTTCACAATATCCACAATTAATATACGGTACATGAGGCAGAGCTGCATGCATTGCATACAGAAAAGTCACTCAGAACATATATAGCAAACCTGCCATACCAAAATAGCACTAACTCCCAGAACTCAAACAGCAACAATCATATTTGAAAAGACAACACAACAAAGATTCCAGCAGGTTCTAAAACACCAGTACACCTCCTATTGGAAAAATAGAACAAGTTAGACTGTTACAGATCCCTACATAAAATATACAGGCTAACAGAATACCTCACCTCAGTCACTCATGCAGAGCACAGACCCTCAATAAAGACAGAAAAAATGATCACACATTAGAAATAGAAATATGCAGAAAAAAATGAATACTTCTTTGCTCTGCTGTCCACTCAAGTTTCATCCCTAATTCGCCTGTTCCTTGCAAATAGGAGTGGATAGGAGGAAGAAGAATAGAGGAGAATTAGGTAGCAGGGTGGCTATTCTTTGCTCTGCAGGGTCTGCTCCAAGCTTATCACCTCCCCTCTTGTTTCTGAATGATAGGAGGATAGGGGCTGGATAGGTAGCAGAGTACCTCTTCTTTGCTTTGCTCTATGCTTTTTGTTCCAAGCTCCTCCTTCCCTCCTATTTTCTGTACACTGCCTGGGAGGGAGAGGTAGGAGCAGGAATCTCTGCTGCATGCTATTCAGGGCATTTGGTCAGTAGTCATTGGGACAGAGCCCTATGCACTTATGCAATGGGGACCCTTCTGTGTAGGACTTGGGGCAGCTGGCCATAGGTAAAAGTATTAAATCCAGTGTTTTTGAGACAGATAATGCCAAAACACTAAAGTGTCAATAACAGATGATTGTTACTGGCAGTGGTAATACTAGACCCAAAGGGGATTCTGATAAAGGACCCCTACCACCCCTCTCCAATTCAAGAATTTGGGTTTCTTTAGACCAATCCCACCCCCAGCATTCAATGGACCTGTGCCCTCACTAGCCTAATTTATTCCCACACTCAAGAATTTGTACCTCTATCAGCCTGACCACCACACTCCTCTGTCAGATTCTCCCCCTTCACCTACCCCATCTGAAATAGGGCAATAGAAAATAGGGCAGTCAAGAAACAACTTGATTCCACCCCATGACTGGTGATTTGAAAAATGGCATCTATTGACCTCATGTGCTCCTTTACCCCATGCACATTCTCTTGTGGCAGTAGGGACCACTCCAGCAATGACAGTCACATTCTGTCTCTTCTACAATCTAAGCACATCACCTTTCCCATTTGCCTGATTCTCATCAGACATAATGGTAAAACCAGAGTCTTCTGAGCACTAGCAGCAGCCCATTCTAATTTACTGTTTCAAAATCTGCATTATTCTGGTATCAGGACAATTAAATGCTTTTTAGATTAATTGAAATTTTGTTTCCAATAACTATTTAAAAGCTAACTTGTATGTCACATTTGTGAATAAGTTACTCATGATCACTAAACTTAAAAAAAAAATGTCTACTTCCAACTTAGTTGCAATTTCTCCTCTGGGAAACAGAGCTGATTTGACTTCTTACTCAATACATGCTAGGAAATAAAGTTTAGAAAACATCCCTATCATGAAAATATGTTCCTGCACTTGCTGAACCTCTTGAGAACCATATTGAGTAGTGCGGCAAGCAGGAAGTTACCCAGCTAAATTCAGCCACAGTATTCAGCAGGACTTACCTAAGTAAGTTTTCCACTAAATATACTTCCTAAATTTACCAGGGTAACTTAAGAACAGTGACCAGACTTATCGAACTAAATTTCTCTGAAGAATGGTAAATATTGGCACTACCCAGATAAATTTAAGCCATGTCCCCGAAATGCTCCCTGCTTTCCCTCTTTTATCCAGTTAAAAAGTTGCTTGTGTAAATTTCTCGTTGATGAGACAGAAATTTAAATTTCAACATTAAGGAGTTCATGAAAGCTTTAAAAGCTTTCTTATTTAAATAGGTGTTTCAGGGTTAAGAGTCCATTGATTCGTCCTCCCAGCCTTAATTTTTATAGGGCCTTTGTGTTCCTCCCAGTCTGTCACCCATCAGTGTTAATTCCCTAATTGACTAGGCTGTAGGCTTGTATTCTTTTCTGTTTACTGATTTGTTTTATTTTTATTATGTATGTTTTCTTTATCACCTGCCTCGAAGTTTAGAGGATGTGGTTTAGAAATATTTTTAACTTAATAAATGTACACTTCAAAATTCTGAATTGTTCTTCAGAGTGTATTGTCCAAGATGATAAACAAATCACCACTCAATCTCAATAATTTTACTTCCTTTCCAGGAGTCAGATTACTTGAATGTCATATTTCATTTTTACGAAAGTGATGAAGAAGAGGAGAAGGAGCAAAAGACTCAAGAAATGGAAAGGTGAACATAAGCATATTTTTTGTAACTAGTAATGTAAAACCTAAGGAGACCATTTAAAAAAATTGTACTTTTGTTCTCACAGACCTCCAATCTAATTTTCAAAGGGAACTTATGCGGCTAGGTTCCCTTTGAAAATTTGCTTCTGGAAAGTTCCAGTTGTATAAAAGTAACTGTGGACAAGATATGCGTGGGAAAATATACTGTACAAAAGAATGCCCCTTCCCTTGCCCACTGGAATACCTCTTTTCCCTGTACCTACCTGGAGCAGTCCAGACTCCTGGTTTATTCATCCGTGCCAGCAGATGGAGACAGAGAAAGTAAAACTGACAGTGCTTCATGTACCCTGGTGCCACCTGCAGTTCCTCAGTATTTCTCTGACTCCAACAGATGGTGACCAGTGCATAAACCTGCAGTTTCGTTAGTCTGCCCAGTATTTTTTTCTTTCTCCTTTGAGACTTCCTCCTAGAGGTCGGGGTTCCTCTTAAGGAATTCCTATCCTATTTGGTTGAGGCAGACAGACTGGGGGTCGGTGACACTTTTGTACGCCCGGTCCAGTGTTAGCCGTGGGGTGCAAATCTGGTGATCCAGATCCCTCCCCGTTCCAAAAAGCTGTGGCTTTTCCTTGGCTCACTTTACTGTTTTTATTTTGGCCTTTCCCTCTCCCTTTCTTAGTTTTGCTGAATTGAGATGGACAGCTCTCTTTAGGGCTGGAAGTAGGGACGGTAATGAGGCCGCTTAAAGTTTGATTTAAAAAAAAAAAAAAAAGAGTGAGAAAAGTTGTCGGCGCAGGCAGTGAGGGACTGCAGCAGTAAGGACGGCTCTCTCCCTTCCCCCCCACCCACTTCCCTCTCGTTTTAATTTTTCCTCGAGGTGGTTTTTTTTTCGGCACAGGGCTTACAATTCTCCCATGTTCCAATGATGAGGTGTTCAGCCTGCTGCGCGTGTGGACCGGCTTCCGCGCGGCTAAATAGCCGTGGACTTTGTGCAGCCTGCCTCGTGGGAGGGGAGGGGCCCTCTGAACTTCCAGTGCCTGCTAAATGGAGGAAATTTGGGGCCGGTGTGGCAGCCTCGAGTTCAGCAGGCACAGACCGCATGCAGCCCTCAGTGCACATATCCGCGGGAATGGCAGCCTTGTTAGAATCCCCGTCGGGCCTGTTCGTGCTTTCAGGGGCCAATGGGTACCTTCTTCCTTGGCTTTCCCTGGCCCACCCAGTTCCTGTTAGGGGACAGGGGAACTCAGAAGACTCTCTGGGACACGGTTCTCCACCTGTGGGTGGGGACTTGTTATGATCGCAAGCTCTCTCCACGGCTCCTCGTCCCTTTTCACCCGAGTTTATCCTGCTCCTCCATAAGGCCTATTTGGCACAGCAGGAAGGGCTTGCTTTGCAGCAGGAGGGTCCAGTCTCTCCAGCATTGTCTCCAGAGCCGGGAGCGGTCCCCTTCAAGTTGGGGCCATCATGTGGTATCTTAAACACCAGAGTTCAGCATACAGCTGGTCCGACTCCGCATGATGCAGACTTGAACCTGGGGACTGCACTCTCGGGGGACCCAGCAGCAGACGCAAAGTCTGCAGACGTGGTCCAGGGAGATGATACTGACCCAATACCAATGGCGAGGAGGATTTATTTATTTATGTATTTATTTATTTAACTCTTTTCTATACCGACATTCATGATCATAACCATATCACATCGGTTTACAAAGAACAAGGGGTTATAACTTTAACAAACCATTTAAACACGAAGCACAGTTACAATCAACAGGGTGGAATAAACTTGGATGCTAAGATAGCCGGAAAAACATAGGACAAGGGGAGACAGTTAACAAAGTAGAATTAAAAAATTAAAAATTAGAAAATTTAATACATTTAATACTAAATATATGGGTTCCTATCTGCATAAATAGCGAAGTATGGCTAAAGGACCATTTGCATGTTTCGGAAGTTTTTGGGAAGGCTTGGAGTAATAGCTAGGTCTTGAGTTTTTTTTTAAATGTTAGATGGCAAGGCTCCAGTCTGAGGTCTGTGGGCATATTATTCTAAATGGCCGGGCCCGCTGTTGAGAATGCCCGTTCTTTAGTCGCTGTATGGCGTGTGGCTTTGGTTGGGGGGGGCTTGCAGAGATCTTTTTTACGCCTCTCTGATGGGTCTAGTAGAGGTGTGGAGTCTGAGTGAGATTTCGAGGTCGAGCTGTAGTTGATTGTGGACGGTTTTGTGTATTATGGTGAGGGACTTGTGTAGGATTCTGTAATTTACTGGCAGCCAATGTAAATTCCGGAGGATGGGTGTGATGTGTTCTCCGCTGTTGGTGTTAGACAGGATTCTAGCCACGGCATTCTGGAGCATCTGTAGTAGTTTGGTGGTGAGATGGGGAGTCCAAGGAGGAGAGCGTTGCAGTAGTCTTTTTTGGCAAAGAGCATGGTTTGAAGGACTGTCCTGAAATCGTGGAAATAAAGGAGGGATTTGAGCCTTTTTAAAACTTGAAGTTTATAGAAACAGTCTTTGGTTGTGTTGTTAATAGATTTCTTTAGGTTTAGACGGTTGTCAAGGATTACTCCAAGGTCTCTTACATGTGTGACTTGGGTGTTGGGGTGGGTCTGTGGGGGGAGGTTATCGTGGTTGGGGGAGATGAGGAGGAGTTCGGTCTTGGCAGCATTAAGGACCAGGTTCAAACTGGTGAGAAGGCGGGTGATGGATTGGAGGCAGTTGTCCCAGAAAATGAGTGTTTTTGAGAGGGATTCTGTTATGGGGATCAGAATCTGCACGTCATCTGAGTAGAGGTAGTGTATTAATTTTAGGTCTGTTAGCAGCGGGCAAAGGGGGAGGAGGTAAATATTGAAGAGGGTAGGGTCAAAGATGATCCTTGGGGTACACCTAGTGAAGATTTTATGCTGGGTGATTCTTTATTGTTGATTTTTACTTTGAAGCTTCTGTTGCTGAGGAAGGAGTCGAACCATCTGTGGACTGATCCTGATAGGCCAATGTCTGAGAGGCGATTTAGGAGGATGGTGTGGTTCACGGTGTTGAATGCCGCCGAGATGTCTAGAAGGACTAGTAGGAATGAGTGACCTTTGTCTAGGCCCATGATGATGTGGTCTGTTAGGGAGATAAGGAGGGTTTCCGTGTTGCGCAATTTGCGAAAGCCATATTGCGAAAGCCATATTGAGAAGGGTATAGGATTTTGTGTTCTTCCAGGTACTCTGAAAGCTGCGTATTGACCAGTTTCTCTGTGAGTTTGGCCAGAAATGGGAGATTGGAGATAGGGCGGAAGTTGGAGAGTTCTCTTGAGTCTAGATTAGGTTTCTTGAGAAGGGGTTTGAGGGAGGCAGTTTTTAGACTGTCTGGGTAGATTCCTTGTGCTAGAGAGCAGTTTATGATGTTGGCCAACGGTCTGGAAATGGTGTCCGGATTAAGTAGCAGTAGTTTTGTTGGAATATGGTCTGCCGGATGGCTGGATGGTTTCTGTCTCTTAAGTAGGGACTCTATCTCCCAGGATGAGGTTGGTTCAAAATTGTCGAGATTGGCTCTGGAGTGATTGGGGATGTTGGAGGTTGTGGGGGGAGAAGTAGTGTTAGTGGGGAGGAGTGCTAGAGTGTTCGAAATTTTTTTCTGAAAAAAGAGTGCGAGCTCGTTAGCTTTGGTTTGTGCAATTTCGTCTGGGATAGTCGGGGTGGATGTTTTTGTGAGTTGGGAAACGTAGGAGAACAGAGCCCTGGCACCAAATTGGAGATTGTGAATTCTATTGGTGTAGAAATCTCTTTTTGTCCTTAGAATGGAGGTCCTGTAGAGGTGAAGGGTGTCTTTGTAAGCTGATAGTGTAGTAGTGCTGGGGGCTTTGCGCCATTTGCCTTCTTTGTGTCTGAGGTCTTGCTTCATCAGCTTAAGCTCAGGGAAGAACCAGGGTTGTTTTCCTTTTTGCGCCGGGTTAATTATTTTGACAACTGAGGGGCATAGTTTATTTGCTACTGCTTCTGTGTTATTGTACCAGGATAGCAGGGCTGAGTTGGGGTTGGTTACATCCAAATTAGTAAGTTCCTTGGATAGATGATCACTGAGTACGTCTGATGCACATGGTTTCCTGAAGTGGATGGTAGATTGGTGCCGTGGGGGGTTTGGACGTTCTTTGATGGTAAGGGTAGTGGATATCAGTGAGTGGTCTGACCAGGGGACTGGGGTGCAGTCCGGGGTAGTGGAGTAAGATAGGTTGGAGTTTATGAAAATGAGGTCAAGCGTATGTCTTGCTTTGTGGGTAGGTTTGTCAATGGTTTGTTTAAGGCCCATGGCCTTGAGAGTGGTGAGGAAGACTTCACAATTGGGGGAGAGAGGAGTGGTATCGATGTAGAGGTTGAAGTCCCCCAGGATCACGGCAGGAAAATCCATGTTGATGTGTTTCGCTATAGCTTCTGTGAGGGGGGAGGCGTCTGCGTCTAGTACTCCTGGTGGGGCATATACTAATCCTCCGCTTGTTCCGTAGGAGGAACTGACTGCTCTCATTCCCCAAGTTCTGGAGGAGTTAGGGCTCCAGCCCACACAGGAGGACTCTAGCAAAGATGGGGTGGATTTGGTGCTGGAGGACATGAGGAACCCTCCTTCGGGTTTCTGTATCATACGTCCATAAAGAAGATAGTGGATCAGGAATGGGGGGTGCTCCTGATGCTGGCTTACGGGTTGGCAGGGCGATGGCGAAGCTTTATGCCTTGCCAGAACAGGCCTTGGAGCTTTTTGTGCTTCTCAAGGTGGACACGGCCATCTCGGCAGTTACAAAAAAGACGACCATTCCAGTTGCTGGAGCAGCAGCACTGAAGCTTGTTCAGGACATCAAGCTGAAGTCCACCTTAAACAGATTTTTTAGGTGTCAGCTTTGAGTCTCCGGGCTACCATTTGTTCCAGCTTTATGCAGAGAGCTTGCTTGCACTGGGTACAGCGTCTTCAGGATGGTCAAGCGACTGGGGGTTCCCCAGGAAGAAAGGCTGATAGGTTGGAAGCCGCGGTAGCTTTTGTGGCAGATGCCTTGTGTGATTTGGTGTGGATGTCCTCCTGTATTATGGAGGCTGCGGTGTCCACAAGGCGCCTCTTGTGACTCCGTAACTGGTCAGCGGATATTTCGTCTAAATCCCAATTGGCTTCTTTGCCTTTTAAAGGCCATCTCTTATTTGGGGAGAACCTGGAACAGCTTGTGAAGCAGTTAGGTGACAATAAGGTCCACAAATTGTCCAAAGACAGACCTAAAGGCAAATTTTCTTTCTCGTCTCATCTGTGTTTTCAGGACAATAGGAGATCGCATCAGGCGAGGGGGGGGGCTTCTGGGGCACAGAGACCATTCTCTTCGTGAGGTCAGGCCTGGAGGCAGTCCTTTTGCGGAACTTGTAGGCTATTCAGAGCCCCCACCAGTGGAGGACCCTCAGAGTCCAAGTCTGCACAATGAGGCGAGGCCAGCCCACTCTGACATTCCTTTTATAGGGGGTCATCTGTCTCGCTTTTACGAGGAGTGGGCCAAGATCACCCAAGATCAGTGGATCCTCAGTGTAATAAGAGACTGTTACGCGTTATAATTTGCTCGTCCCGTGTGCATCCTGTTCTTGTCTCCTCCTGTGGCTCATTGCAAAAGCACCAGACGGTGCAGGAGACTCTGGACAGGTTGCAGCGCCTTGGGGCCATGGTCCCAGTGCCTCAGGATGAACACCATCAGGGTCGATATTCCATTTACTTCGTCATTCTGAAGAAGGAAGGAAATTTTTGCCCCATTCTGGACTTCAAGTGCGTGAATGTGGCGATGAAAATTCCCTGATTTTGTATGGAAACATTGAGGTTGGTAATTGCTGTCGTACACACCCAGGAGTTCCTGGCGTCTCTAGACTTGATGGAAGCATACTTACACATTCCAGTTTGGCGAGATCATCAGCGCTACCTGAGGTTTATGGTCCTGGCGCAACATTTCCAGTTTCGGGCGCTTCCGTTTGGGCTGGCCATGGTGTCCTGCACCTTCTCCAAAGTTATGGTGGTTGTGGCGGCCACTTTACGGCACCAGGCAATCCTGGTCCATCCGTATTTTGACGATTGGCTTATACGGGTGAAGTCGGAGAACAGTTGTTGCTCAGCCATGCACACCGTGCTTCGGACTCTGCAATCCTTAGGCTGGGTGGTGAATTTGGCCAAGAGCCACTTAATCCAGTCTCAAACTGTGGAGTATTTGGGAGCGTGTTTCGACACGAGTCAAGGCAAGGTTTTCCTGATGGAGGAGAGAGTGTACAAGTTACAAAATCAAATTTGACGCTTGTCAAAGTTGTGTGAACCCAGAGCCTGGGACTTCTTGCAGGTCTTTGGTTTGATGACTTCAACGCTGGAGCTGGTACTATGGGCCTTTGCTCATATGAGGCCAATTCAGAGGGCTCTACAAGCACAGTGGAGCCCGTAATCAGAGGTGTTTCATCAACCTATCTCTCTAGCTCCTCCGGCTAGGGACAGTCTGTCTTGGTGGCTTCAGACACCCAACCTGGTGTGGGGGGTCGCCTTGGAAGTTCTGGATTGGGTCATACATATTATCAATGCCAGTCTTTCTGGTTGGGGAGCAGTATGCCAGGGACAAGTGACCCAGGGCATCTGGTCGATGGAGGAGGCTTCGTGGTCTATCAATCGCTTGGAGACCAGGGCAGTTTGGTTAGCACTACTTGCCTTTCTGCCTTTGGTTCAAGGGCATTTGGTACGGTTTTGTCGGACAATGCAACAACCATAGCTTACATCAACTGGCAAAGCAGCACCAAGAGTCATTCAGTAGCACAAGAGACTCAGAAGTTGTTTCTTTGGGCGGAGCAATATCTAGCTCAGATAGCAGCATCGCATATCACAGGGGTCGAAAATGTCCAAGCAGATTTTCTCAGTCACAGTCATCTGGATCTGGGAGAATGGGAATTGTTGGATATAGCAATGCGGCTCATTTGCGAGAAGTGGGACCGTCCACACGTTGATCTGATGGCGACTCGGCACAATGTGAAGGCTCCTTGCTTTTTCAGCAGACAGAGGGAGTACAGGGCCAAAGGTGTAAACGCTCTGGTGTTACCTTGGTCTCGGGAGTTCTTCTGTACATTTTCCCTCTATGGCCTCTAGTAGGCAATGTGTTGTGGCAGATAGAAAGGCAACCAGGGGATGTAGTGCTGGTGGCCCTGGAGTGGCCTCGCCGTCCATAGTTCGCGGATCTGATCAACCTGACGATCGAGGGTCCATTATGACTTGGTCATCTTCCTCATTTTCTATACCAGGGTCCCATATTTTCCGACCAGGCAGATCACTTTTGTCTTGCGTCTTGGCTTTTGAGAGGGAAGTGTTTGAGGAGCAGAGGGTACCCGGATGTGATGATCACAACCCTGCTCCAAGCGAGATGGAAGTCCACTTCCTTATCATATGTCTGAGTCTGGAAGGGCTGTGAGTCTTGGTGCATGACTAAGGGGGTTCAGGCATTACGGTCGTCACTGTCTCACATTTTGTCATTCCTCCAGGAAGGTTTAGTCAAAGGCCTTGCTTTCAACTCTCTTTGAGTTCAAGGTAGCGGCCTTTGCTTGTTTAAGAGGGAAGGTGGATGGTTACCAGTTGTCCTCTCATCCTGACGTGGTCAGATTTTTTCGAGGAGTCAAGAATTTGCATCATCCCATGAGGAGAGTTTGTCCTCCCTGGAACCTTAACTTCATTCTTCGGGGTTTATGTGGGACTCCATTCAAACCTATCCACAGAGTGACCCTTAAGAATTTGACTTTAAAGGTCATTTTCTTGGTAGCTATATGCTCTGCAAGTAGGATTTCTGAGTTGCAAGCCTTGCCATGCCGAGATCCATTCCTTCAAATCTCAGAAGTAGGAGTGTCTTTGTGGATGGTGCCATCTTTTCTTCTGAAGGTGGTATCCACCTTTCATGTCAATCAGATGGTGGAGCTACCAGCCTTTCCGGACTTAGGCACTTCTGAGGTTCATGCACAAGAGCTTAGGCTGTTGGATGTCCAAAGTCACAAATGATTTTAGAAGGTCTGATATCTTTTCATTTTATGGAATGGTCCAAAGAAGGGTACCCAGGCCTCCAAAACTACCATTGCAAGGTGGCTTAAGGAAGCTATTGGTTCGACATACATCTTCAAGGGTAGGCCAATGCCGGATGGTTTGAGGGCTCACTCTACTAGATCTCAGGTGACCTCTTGAGCGGAGGCTCAATTGGTTTCTCGTCAAGAAATTTGTAGAGCGGTGACTTGGAAATCGCTGCATACTTTTGCAAGTCATTATCGACTGGATGAGGGGGATCGAGAGTTTTGTTCGTTTGGTGAAAGTGTCTTGTGAGCGGGACTCTCCAGGTCCCACCCTCATTAGAGAGCTTTGGTACATCCCAAGAGTCTGGACTGATTCAGGTACATACAGGGAAAGGAAAATTGGTTCTTACCTACTAATTTTCATTCCTGTAGTACCACAGATCAGTCCAGAAACCACCAGATTTCTAGAAGTGAGAGTCATACACTCAGCTGTATTTTTGAGATAGCAGAAGATTACCTTACCAGGTTTTTTTACAAAGTGTTTTTTTTACCAATTTTCTTGAATTTTTCCAGTTTTTGTGAGCATGTTTTTCGCTGTTTTTTAGCTTGGGTACAGATCAATACTGAGGAACTGCAACTGGCACCAGGGTATATGAAGAAATGTCAGTTTTACTTTCTCTGTCTCCATCTGCTGGCATGGATGAATAAACCCAGGAGTCTGGACTGATCTGTGGTACTACAGGAATGAAAATTAGCAGGTAAGAACCAATTTTCCTTTTCCTGCTGCCCAAACCAGCTGCCTTGTGAAAATTGACAGCTAGATTTGACCACTGAAGGGAAGGGTGGGAAGGGAAATATTCAGCCCCAAAGATTTACCCAAATAACTCCTTAATAAGACAAGTAAATACCTTTGAAAATTGCCCTCACCATGTTTATTAGTTAAGTACAAGTAGATATGGTTTAAAACCTCCAAAGTTTATCACTTGTTCCAAATCATATTCAGATTCTACTTTCTATAGCAAACATACAGTGGGTATAACCACTTTCTTTAGGATTTCAAAATCTGTATCCAAGATCCCTGCAGCTGTTAGTCACCATGTACTGTATATGAATGAGATAAAAAGCTGTTAGTCACCATGTACTGTATATGAATGAGATAAAAAGCTTCATTTTATTAAATAAATAAATTACGCCCAAATTTTAAAATCCTGGCGCACGTAAAATCCGGGAGATATGCATGTGGCTGAGCCATTTTTTAGAAAAGGCCCACCACACACATATCTCCTGGTATGCGCAGAAGTGCCGGGCCATGCAAAAGGGCTGGACCGGGGGCGGGGCAGACCGGGACAGCAACCATTAGGGCCTGTCCCGGGGAAGCGCGTGCCAGCAGCAGTTCGATGCGCCAAAGTTACTTCTGCTCTAAAAGAGCAGTAAGTATTAAAACAAAAAAATTTAACTAGCTTAGGGGTTGGGGAGGAGAAGAGAGGACAGGGGAAAAGGTAGTAAGGGTAGTTAGGGGGGATAGGGAAGTTCCCTCCCAGTCCGCACGCATGTTATAAAATAGCCGTGTTTATGTGTGCGCATCAGGAACCTCGCACACATGGATGCCTGCACGTGATTTTCAACATGTGTAAAAAGTGCTTGGGTACCAGTTTATTCTGTTTGTCTGACTGTCTATCCAGTGGCAATATGGGAGATGAGGGAAAACTCCGCCCAAGGAAGGAATTCAGACCAGTTGTCTTGATGTTCGTTTATATGGGCACGGAGGAATGACTTTAAGGAGCGGTTCATACGCTCAGCTTGTCCATTGGCTTGTGGATGGTACGCTGTTGTTAAACTGATGTTGATGCCAAATTTACTACAAAGGGCACACCAGTATCGGGCATCAAATTGTGGGCCCCTGTCGGAGACAATGTCCTTGGGCAAGCCATGTAGACAAAATATATGCAGAAAGAACAGGCGTGGCAATTCGGGAGCAGATGGTAGGCCCGGTAGTGGAACAAAATGGGCCATTTTAGAAAATCTATCTATGGTAACCCATATAACCATATGACCCTTAGATGGCGATAAGTTCACGATGAAATCCGTGGAAAGATGTGTCCACGGTTCTTCGGGAGCTGGAAGTGGCTGGAGCAGACCCCATGGTCGACTGACCGGGGGTTTCTGATGAGCACAAATGTTGCAGGAATCGATGTACGCTTTAGCGTCAGAGACCATAGGGGGCCACCAGAAGAACCGCTGGAGCAGCACTAGGGTTCGCGCTCGCCCTGGGTGACCGGCGAACTTAGAGCCATGTGCCCACTGGAGGACTCCTTCACAGAGTCGATGGGGTACACCAGTCTTCCCAATGGGAACTGGATGAGTCACAGACAAACAAATGCAAGCTGGGTCAGTGATGTGACCGGATTCTTCTGGATTATCTTCTGGTTCAAAGGAACGTGATAGGGCGTCTGCCCGAAGATTTTTTCCAGTTGGACAATAGCAAAGTTCAAAGTTAAACCTAGAAAAAAACAGAGCCCATTGAGCTTGACAGGCGTTGAGATGCTGGGCATGGCTCAAGTGTTCCAGATTCTTATGATCTGTGAATACAGTGAATTTGTTAAGCGCCCTCTAGCCACGGGCACCACTCTTCTACAGCCAATTTGATGGCAAGTAACTCGTGATCTCCAATGCTATAATTTTGTTCCACTGAAGAGAACTTGCGAGAGTAGAATGAGCACGGGTCTATGGATCCAGAAGCAGAACATTGGCTCAAAACCGCCCCAGCCCCAATCGCGGAGGCATTCACCTAAGACCAAAAAGGAGCGGTTTGGGTCAGGATGGTGAAGACAAAATCTAGCTAGAAAAGCCTCTTTGAGGCGATGAAAGGCTGTAATGGCTTCCGGGATCCAGTTTTGAGTATCTTGGCCCTTACGGGTCAATGCGGTAAGAGGAGCCACTAGTGTCGAGTAACGTAGAATGAAATGGCGGTAATAATTTCTGAATCCTAGAAATCATTGTAGTGCTTTAAGACCCACGGGTTGTGGCCAGTCTTGGATTCCTTTGAGCTTTTCAGGATCCATAGAGAATCCCCGTTGTGAAATTATATACCCAAGAAAGGGCAGACTGGACTTTTCGACCAAGCACTTATCCAATTTTGCGAACAGATGGTTTTCATGGAGACATTGAAGAACTGTGCGAACATTGGTGCGGTGTGTAGCCAGATCCTTGGAGAAGACAAGGATGCCATCAAGGTACGTCACAACCTTAACATATAATAGGTCTCTGAAAATTTCATTAATCATTCGCTGGAATACTGCGGGTGCATTACAGAGGCCAAAGGGCATCACCACATATTCGTAATGCCCGTCTCTGGTGTTGAAAGCTGTCTTCCAGATGTCATCAGGGCGAATATGCACCAAGTTGTAAACTCCGCGTAGATCCAACTTGGTGAATACAGAGGCTCAGTGTAGTCGGTCAAATAACTCAGAGATTAAGGGCAACGGGTATTTGTCTTTGCGGGTGATAGCATTTAAGCCGCAGTAATCGATACACGGCCTTAGAGATCCGTCTTTCTTTGTAACAAAGAAGAATCCTGCACCAGCAGGAGATGTAGAGGGACAAATAAACCCTTTCGCAAGGTTCTCGTGGATGTACTCCGTCATGGCATTGGTCTCGGGAAGGGACAGAGAATAAGTACGCCCTCAAGGAGGCGTGGTCCCAGGCAGGAGATTGATGGGACAATCAAACCTCTGAAGAGGTGGTAGAAGGATCGCTTTTTGCTTTGAAAAAACATCTTCAAAGTCTGCAAAGAGAGCTGGTATGCTTGAGGAGATAGTCGCCAAAGGAACCACAGGAGGTGGCACCACTCTTTGTAGACAAGTCTGATGGCAGGTGGAACCCCATTCCACCAGCTGGAGCAACCCCCAATCAAACTGGGGGGAGTGACGTTGGAGTCAGGGTAGTCCTAAGACTACTGGGTGAATAGATTTCTCTAGTACCAATAGCTCGATTTCTTCGGTATGAAGGGCGCCAGAAAGAAGTTGAACTGGCTCTGTGGTCAAGGAAATTCAACCATGTAACTTGTTCTCCATAAATTGAAGCAATGCACAAGGAAGTCTCCAAAGGACGGGTATTTATGCCCAGAAGTTGAACTAGATCCTTGAGGATAAAATTGCCTCCTGCTCCGAAGTCCACCAGAGCAAGAACTGGAAAGGACCGGGATAACTGAGGGGCCGGTGACGTTGCACCCAAGTTCAGGACCCCAACTGAACTTAGGCTGGGAAGTTTCCTGGACGGACTGGGCAGGCCTGTAGGTGATGGCCAGGTGCTCCGCAGTAGAGACACAGGCCTGTTTGTCTCCGCCAGAGGCGCTCTTCTGGGGACAGCCGCCCACGGTCCAGGTACATGTGTTCTTCCATCTTGGCCAAGATAGAGACCCTACCAGAGGCAGGGCTGGTGGCGAATGGGAGCGAACCCGAGAGCGCTTCTTGGGCAACCGATTCTCCTGGTGACGCTCTTGGAGACAGTGATCAATTCAGCCAGTTAGATCGATAAGATCCTCAAGAGAAGAGGGGAGCTCCCGAGCTGCCAATTCATCCTTCAGCTGCAGGGAGAGTCCATCCAGGTAGATAGCTTGCAGGCAGTCTGCCTGACAGGAGAATTCTGTGGCTAAGGTCCAGAATTCAATCGTGTAATCAATTAGGCTTCTTTGGCCTTGTTGAAGGTGTAGCAAATTAGTGCTTGCCACAGCATGCCGCCCAGGATTGTCAAAAGTCTGCCAGAACATGGCCACTAATCAGGAGAGTTTCTGTAGGAGTAGTCCAATCACTTCCTCAAGGGCGAAGCCCAAGCCAGTGGCTTCCCTTCTAGATGAGACAAGATAAAGGTGACTTTCGTGAGTTCATCTTGAAAGATGGAGGACTGTAGAGCAAACTGCATGTAGCATTGGTTGATAAACCCTCTGCAAAGTTTGGAGTCACCATTGAAACGAGGTGGAGCTGGTAGGGCCAACAAGGCTCTAGGAGTAGAGGGAGACAGCTGTTGATGAGAGGAAGCCGGTACTGGAACTGAGTTGCCGGAAAGGGCATCAAGCTGGGCATGTAGACGCTCAAGGGAAGAGGCCAGAGCCTCAAGAAACTGTTGCTGCTCTCGTACCTTTGAAGCCAGGAATAGCCTGGAGGGTACACGGCTCCACTGTCCATGGTCTTTGCAACCTGTTGCACTGGAGGTGGACCCTTGGGCTGAGGTGGGATTGACGCTACCCATAGGAGGGATCCTACATGTTGCGTCGGAGGTGGACCCTTGGGCCAAGATGGAGTTGACGCAACCCATAAGTAGGGACCTACGGGTCCCTACCTCCGGCAGGTGGAGAGGGCTGGAGTTAGAGGCCTGGAGGGTACACGGCTCCACCGAGTCCATGGTCTTTGCAACCTTCACCTATACCAGCCCTTGTTCCCCTCGGGTTGAGCCTTTGGGTGCCGGGGCCAGCAGGACTTAGGTGGGCATCGAGGATAGTCAGTAGAGATAAGTGGTTCAGCCCAGAGACAGCAGCCAATAGGTGGTGTAGTCCTGCCCTGGACTGGGTTCGGTTCAAGAACTTAGGTGCCAAAGGAACAGGAAAGAACTGAAGGCACCTAAGCAGAGAAAGGCCAAGGCCTTGTGATTCCAGGTCCAGAGGATAGGCGAGAGGAGGCGCTCTGACAGGCTGGGATCAGAGCCGGCGGCAAACAGCAAGCAAGGTAGAACTCTGGACACGAAGAGGTCTGTAGCGTGGTCAATCAAAGCGAAGGTCAGAGCACGGAGAAGGCAGGTGTAGTCAGACAAGGCAGAGGTCAGGGCGTGGAGAAGGCAGGGGTGGTCAGGCGTAGTGGAGGTCCGGGGCTGGAGAAAAGCTGAAGAGTAGTCAGGGGTAGCGGAGGTCCGAGGCTGGAGAGAAGCTGAAGAGTAGTCAGGCATAGCGGAGATCCAGGGCTGGAGAAAAGCTGAAGAGTTGTCAGGCGTAGCGGAGGTCCGGGGTTGGAGAGAAGCTGAAGAGTAGTCAGGCGTAGCAGAGGTCCGGGGCTGGAGAAAAGCTGAAGAGTAGTCAGGCGTAGCAGTGTCAAATCGAATGAGTCAGTCCAACACATAGATGAAACAGGAACAAGGAAGACAGGAATCGGGAACCACAGGAATCAGGACCACAACAAAGAGACGATTCTAGGATCAGCAACGAGTACAAGGAGTACGAGGAGACCTGTTGCAAAGGCAATGCTACGGAGCGAGGTCTGAGCTTTTATAAGCTGAGGAGCCCTTTAAAAGAACTAGTGATGTGTGTTCGCGCCTAGGAGGGGGCGCGGTGCCAATAGTGGTGTCTCTCCGCGGGCTACGCAGAGAGGCCCGACGAACAGGGCAACACTGGGTAGCAAGGCAACACTGGGTGGCAAGGCAAGGCAACACTGGGTAGCAAGGTAGGGCCGGAGTCACCGGAGTCAACCTGAGGTCAGATCTGGCGGCCCACCGCCGCCAGTGAAGAGGAACCAAGAGCTGGAGTCCATGAGAGAAAGTGAGAGGGCCACGCCGCTGGTCTGCCGCGGGCGGCATGCATAACACTATGGGTCCCCACCATCGGCAGGCAGAGTGGGCTGAAGGACGGAGGCCAGCTGGCGCTTCACCAATACCAGCCCTTGTTCCCCACAGATTGAGCCTTTCGGTACTGGGGCCAGCTGGACTTAGGTAGGCCTCTATATGTCGTCGACGATGGAAGGATCGAGAGGTCAGCCCAGAGACAGCAACAGTGGAGAGGAGGAGTCTGCACTGGACGAGGTGCAGTGCCGGAGTCCAGGGTGCCAATAGAACCAAAGTCAGACAGGGCTGCCTGAGCAAGAACAGGCCGAAGCCTTAGTAGGCCAAGTCCATGACGTAGACTGAAGAGGCATCATTGGGCAAGCTGGAGTCAGGACTGGCAGCAAACTGGAAGCAGTGGCAAGCAAGGCTGAGGTCTGGATGAGGAGAGAATCAAGAGCGTATTCAGACAATGCAGAGGTCCAGGCTTGGAGAGAGGCAATAGCATAGTCAGGCAATGCAGAGGTCTGGGCTTGGAGGCAGCGAGTACACAACCAGCGTGGAGACCTGTTGCAAAGGCAATCCTTGGGAGCGGAGCCCGGGCTTAAGTACCGGAGCTCCACTGACGTCATCATCCGAGGCCGTGGCTAGGTTCCCGCTGCGGGCCCTATTTAAGACACAGTGATGCGCGCGCCTAGGGAGGGGCACAGAGCTGAGTAGCGGCGTCTCTCCGTGGGCCTTGCGGAGAGGCCTGACACAGAGCACTAGGATCTGTAGCTGAGCCAGAGGCACCAGGGGCAGCCCTAGGACGCCAGGGACGAGGAAGCAGGTGCTGGATTTGTCTGAGAGAGGTGAGGGGGCCATGGAAACCAGGGTTCAAATCCTACTGTTCCTTCTTGTGACCTTGGGCAAGTCACTTTACCTTCAGGTACAAAATTAGATTATAAACCCTGAATGTAATCTGCTTTGATGTATACTTTGAAATGCCGAAAAGCATAATATAAATAAATAATATTTTGTAACAGAGAATCTGATAAAATTGATGACTTGAAGACTAAACAGGAAGAGTATATTCCTGGAGTATGGAATGTTGGTAGTTCAACACTGGGAAGCCTTGAAGAAAATTTTGTTTTTGAAGGTAAACATATATCTTATTTTAATGTTTTTTTTTTTCCTTTTGTGCATTTTTTTTAAATATTCCCACTATACTCTCTTTTTCTTGTACTACTGCCCCTTGGTGACATGCAGTAATGCCTTGCTACTAAGATAGCAGAAATGGGAAGCTTAAGAAGGATGTACTTTTCCTGCTGCCCAAACCTGCTGCCTTGTGAAAATTGACAGCTAGATTTGACCACTGAAGGGAAGGGTGGGAGGGGCAATATTCAGCCCCAAAGATTTACCCAAGTAAATGGGAAGCTTAAGAAGGCTGTCCATTTAGGAAGCCTAGGTAAAATGTACTTCATACATTAAAAAAGTCGAAAGACGACAAATGACTGTCAGTATGGTTTAATAGCAAGGTGAAAGAGGCAGATAAAGCCAAAAGGTTATCTTTCAAAAAGTGGAAAGGAGATCCAAATGAAGAAAATAGACAAGCTTATAAGCATATAAGTACTAGCAAGTTAGATGTAAAACAATAATGAGACAGGACAAGAGAAAATTTGAGAAACTTGCCATAGAGACAAAAGCTAATAACTTTTTCAAGTACATTTGAAGCAAAAAAGCCTGTGAGGGAGTCAGTTGGGCTGCTAGTTAACTAAGGGATAAAAAGGCTGCTCAGGGAGGACAAGGAAATAGCAGAAAAACAGAATAGATTTTTTGTATCAGTCTTTACTGAGGAGGATGTTGGGGGCCAAACCTACACTAAAAACATGCTCTGGTGATGACTCTTAGCAATTAAAGCACATCTCTGTGATAATGGAAGATGTAATAGATCATATTGACAAAGTAAAGAGTAACAAGTCACTGGGACTGGATGATTTTCACCCCAGAGTTCAGAAAAAACTAACATGAAATTGCATATCTTTTATTAGAAATCTGTAACCTAACGTTTAAAACAGTCACAGTTCCTGTAGACTGGAGGGTGCCACATGTAACAATTTTTAAAAGGTGATCCAGGAGTCTATAGACCGAAGATTCTGAGGTCAGTGCCTGATGAAATAGTAGAAACTGTTCTTAAAAATAAAATAACTGTCTTTACAAATAAATATCATTTTAGCAAAGGGAAGTCTTGCCTTAAAAATCTATTCGATTTTGTTGAAGATGTAAATAAGCATATGGATAAAGATGAACCAGTCGATACAGTGTATTTGCCTTTTCAGAAGATATTTGACAAAGTCCCTCATGAGAGATTCCTCAGGAAATTGAAAAGTCATGGGATAGGAGGCAGGGTCCTATTGTTAACTGGTAACTGGTTAAAAGACAGGAAACAGAATAGGACTACATGATTTTTACTGGAGTGCCCCAGGAATCAATACTGGACCCAATGCTGTTTAACATATTCATAAATGATCTGGAAAAATTAGGTGATTGTTGCGTCGGATGTGGACCCTTGGGCCGAGGTGGGGCTGACACAACCCATAGGTAAGAACCTACGGATCCCCACCGTCGGCAGGTGGAGTGGGCTGCTAGGCAGAGGCCGCTGGAGCTTCACCTATACTAGCCCTTGTTCCCCGCGGGTTGAGCCTTTGGGTGCCAGGGCTGGCAGGACTTAGGTGAGCCTCAAGGTTGGTTAGTAAGAGTGATTGTTTCAACCCAGAGACAGCAGACGATAGGTGGCGTAGTCCTACTCTAGACTGGGTAAGGTACTGGAACCCGGGCACCAATGGAAATGAGGTTGGCTGAGGGTGCTCAAGCAAAGATAGGCCAGATTCTAATAAGTCCACGTCCAGGAAGTAGGCTAGGAGAGGCGTCAATGACAGGCTTGGATCAGGGCCGGCGGCAAAGCAGAGGACGTGGCAATCAATGCTGAGATCTGATCTCTGAGAAGTCAATAGCGAGAGTCAATCAAAGCAGTGATCAAGGTCTGGAGATAAGCAGTAGCGTAGTCAGGCGTAGCAGAGGTCTGGGTCTGGAGATAGGCAGTAGTGTAGTCAGGCGTAGCAGAGGTCTGGGTCTGGAGATAGGCAGTAGCGTGGTCAGGCGTAGCGGAGGTCTGGATCTGGAGATAGGCAGTAGCGTAGTCAGGCGTAGCAGAGGTCTGGGTCTGGAGATAAGCAGTAGCGTAGTCAGGCGTAGCAGAGGTCTGGGTCTGGAGATAGGCAGTAGCGTGGTCAGGCGTAGCGGAGGTCTGGATCTGGAGATAGGCAGTAGCGTGGTCAGGCGTAGCGGAGGTCTGGGTCTGGAGATAGGCAGTAGTGTGGTCAGGCGTAGCGGAGGTCTGGAGATAGGCAGTAGTGTAGTCAGGCGTAGCGGAGGTCTGGGTCTGGAGATAAGCAGTAGCGTAGTCAGGCGTAGCGGAGGTCTGGGTCTGGAGATAGGCAGTAGTGTAGTCAGGCGTAGCAGAGGTCTGGGTCTGGAGATAGGCAGTAGCGTGGTCAGGCGTAGCGGAGGTCTGGATCTGGAGATAGGCAGTAGCGTGGTCAGGCGTAGCGGAGGTCTGGATCTGGAGATAGGCAGAAGTGTTGTCAGGCGTAGCGGAGGTCCTGGGCCTGGAGATAGGCAGAAACGTGGTAAGGCAAAGCAGAGTCGATATCCATGCAGTCAATCCAAAACATAGGACAGGAACGAGGAGAACAGGAACCAGGAACAACGAGGGTCAGGAACAAAGCGTAGAGACAATTCTCTATCAGCAACGAGTACTCGAGTAGCGAGGAGACCTGTTGCAAAGGCAACAATATGGAGCAAGGCCTGAGCTTAAATACGCTGAGGAGTTCGACGTCATCATCCGTACATCAAGTATAGTGTCTGCTGTATCAACAGGAGGGAGATCTGGTGTCTTGGAGCTGAATTTGTTGAGTATGAGCAGTTTCAGTAATGAGACGTGAAACGCGTTATGGATCTTCATTGCTGGAGGAAGTTTGAGACTGTAGGAGAGATTGCCCAGATGTCGGAGGATGGAGAATGGTCCGACATTGAGGAGCGAAGTGAGCAGATGGCAACTTCAATCTAAGGTGCTTCGAAGACAACCAGACCTTATCACCAGGCTTAAGTTCAGGAGCCTTGCTGTGATGCCTGTCGTAGTCTCGTTTTTCTCGAATTCCAGCTTTGATGAGCATCTCCTATGTCTTCTTCGAAAGATGTTGAATTTCATCGGCAGTGGCTTGTGCTGCCGGGGATGACACTGAAAGCGGAAGTGGCAAAGGTGGTGAAGGTAGTCGTCCTTATACCACTTCGAATGGTGTTGATTCAGTAGATGTTGCTGGATGAGAGTTGATGGAAAACTCTGCCCACGGTAGAAGGTCAGCCCAGTCATTCTGGCGTGAAGAGACGTAGGCTCTGAGGAACTGTTTGAGGGAACGGTTCATCCTCTCAGTTTGGCCGTTGGATTGCAGATGGTAAGAAGAAGTGAAGTCGAGAGTAATATCGAACTTCTTGCAAAGAGCCTTCCAGATCGAGGCTGTTAATTGTACGCCTCTATCTGAAACTATGTGCTTGGGTATTCCATTTATTTATTTATTTATTTATAGTTTTTTATATACCGCGGCACGTAATGCACATCACCTCAGTTTACAGCAAACAGTAATTCAGCCAAAGGCTTTACAATGAACATAAGTGGAAAAAGCAAAGTGCTTATTTAACAGAATCTAGGAGTATACATATCAAAGTGGACTATGAACCAGGAGACCAGGGTTTAAGTCCTGCTGTCGCTCCTTGTGACCTTGGGCAAGTCACTTTACCCTCCATTGCCTCAGGTACAAAAACTTAGATTGTAAGCCCTCTGGGGATAGAGAAATACCTACAGTACCTGAATGTAAACCGGTGTGATATCTCAGTTGAGATCGAATGTCAGTGATATCTCAATTGAGATCGAATGTCAGTATTAAAAATAATAAATAAATAAATAAATAAGTGTAACAATATTAACAAAAGTCTGTCTTGAAGGGAGTTATTTCTAAGGAAAAGGAGGGTAAGGGAAAGGGGGAATTATAGTGGGGGGGAAGGGAGTCAGACCCGCACTGCTGGTCTGACTCTCTTATCCCCCCCCCCCCCCCCCATTCCATGCAGGCGGAATATGTGGCTGATGAAGAGCTTTGCAAATTCATTGGCAGATGGTAAACCAGGAAGTGCCACAAAATGAGCCATTTTTGAGAATCTGTCCACCGTTACCCAGATAGTGTTTTGCCCCCGGAGAGGGGTAAGTCCACCACGAAGTCTGTGACGATGTGAGTCCAGGGCTCATCCGGTATGGGTAAAGGTTGTAGTTGGCCCCAAGGACGACCAGGCGGAGGCTTTTGTCTGGCACATTGGTACAGGCCACTACATAAGCGAAGGCGTCTTCTCTCACCAGTAGAATTTTTGCAGCTTTGCCAGGGTTCTCCGTTGACCGGGATGTCCAGCCAATTTAGAGTCATGAGCCCATGCAAGTACTTTCTTCCGGAGATTGGCAGGCACAATCGTCTTGCCCGAGTGGCTGAAAAAATGACTCTCTCAGGTTCAAAGATGTGTTGTGGAGCATCAGGCACATCTTCAGATAGGAATGAGCGAGATAGGGCATCCGCCCTGATATTTTTTTCTCCAGGTCAGTACTTTAAGATGAAATCAAACCTGTTAAAGAACAGGGACCACCTCGCCTGTCTATGGTTGAGGCACTGGGTGTGACAAAGGTATTCTAGGTTTTTATGGTCAGTAAAAACCATAATCTGGTGTTGAGCACCCTCGAGCCAAGGTCTCCACTCTTCGACTGCCATCTTTATCGCCAACAATTCTTTATCTCCGATTCCATAGTTCCTCTCAGCCGGTGTGAATCGTCTGGAGAAGAAGGAACATGGCCGCAGGATCTTGGAGTCACTGGTTTGACTTAATACAGCCCCTATGCCAACATCAGAGACATCCACCTTGACAATAAAGGGGCATGTAGGATCCGGGTGGTGGAGACATGGCTTGCTGGAGAAAGCGTCATTCAGCTTTTGGAAAGCGGTGACAGCCTCCATAGACCAATTGGCAACATTGGCACCTTTCTTTGTCAGAGCTGTTAAAGGCACAGTTAGTGAAGAGTAATTTTTAATGAAAGTTCTATAGTAATTTGTGAATCCCAGAAACCTTCTGAGAGCATTTAGACCAGTAGGTTGGGACCATTTCTGAATGCTCTCCAGCTTTTGTGGGTCCATCTGGAATCCCTTGTTAGACACGATATTCCCTAGGAACGGTACAGACACCTTAAGGAATTTGCATTTGGACAGCTTAGCGTATAGACGGTTTTCCCGTAGTCTTTGTAACACTCTCTTGACATCCGTAATGTGGGTATTCAGATCTTGCGAGAAGATCAGGATATCATCCAAATAGACAACAACACATTGGTAGAGTAGATCACGCAGGATGTCGTTCATCATGTTTTAGAAGACAGCTGGGGCGTTGCATAAACCGAAGGGCATCACCAAATACTCAAAGTGTCCATCTCTGGTGTTAAAAGCTGTCTTCCATTCGTCACCTGAACGACTGTGGACAAGGTTATACGCTCCTTTAAGATCCAGCTTGGAGAAGATCTTAGCCCCTTGTAGGCGGTCAAACAGTTCAGAGATGAGTGGTAAGGGATAGTGGTCTTTGACCGTGATCTCGTTTAGACCACGATAATCAATGCATGGACATAGGGTTCTGTCCTTCTTCCCCACAAAGAAAAACCCTGCTCCTGCAGGAGACTTGGATGGCCTTATGAAACCTTTTTGTAGATTCTCTTGAATGCATTCCAACATCGCTTTATTTTCCACCACCGAGAGGGGGTACACTCTTCCCTTGGGTGGCTCGGTATTCGGTTTCAAGTTGATCGCACAGTCATAAGATCTGTGTGGAGGAAGTATATCAGTGGCTTTTTTAGAGAACACATCTTGAAATGATATGTATTGAGGTGGTAACCCAGGCATCAATGGAATTTTAGGCATACAGGGTAGTGGTGATACTTCCTTCAGACATTTGCCATGACAATCTGGGTCCCAAAGTGAAAGCTCCAGTGTAGCCCAGTTGAATTGAGGCATGTGCTTTTGTAGCCATGGTAACCCGAGTACTAAGGGGTGCATAGCCTTTACGAGCACGAAGAAGGAAATGGATTCCGTATGAAGAGCTCCATTCCTTAAACTGACCGGTTCCATTTGTAAGGTTACTTCACCCGGTAAGGGCTCCCCATGAATAGAGGATAACAGAAGCGGAGGCTTCATAGTCGTAGTGGGGATTCGCAGATGTTCCACTAGACGTCTCAGTATAAAACTCCCTCCTGCCCTGGAGTCCACTAGGGCAAGAGTCTGGAATTCAAGTGGTCTGTTTATCAAGGAGACTGGCAGAGAGAGTGGAGGAGAAGGTGTAGTTAGACCTAAGAAGAGTCCTCCCACAGGACAGATAGGGCATGTTTGTTCATGCATGGCCTGCTTGACCACAATACATGCAGAGGCCTAATCCTCACTTTCTTCTCTCCTTAGAAGTCAGGTGACTACGGCCCAGTTGCATAGGTTCTTCTTCACCAGCAACCGCTTTAGACTGAATAAGCTTAGGCAAAGTCTTGACTCGGATTTCTCCCTGGCTTGGCCTCTTGGCCTCTTGGAACCTTTACCCTCTTGAACCTTATCCCGAAGTCGTTGGTCAGTTCTTGTGGCTAACTTCATCAGGTCCTCCAAGGTCTCAGGCATTTCTCGAGCCGCCAATTCATCTTTCAGTCGGGAGTTCAGGCCTTCAAAGAAAAGAGTCTTCAGGCATCTCGAGTCCCAGTTGAACTCTGAAGCCAAAGTCTTAAACTCAATGGCGAAGTCTGGTAAAGGTTTATTACCGTGCTGTAGATGAACCAATGTGGATCCTGTGATTGTATACCTGGCTGGGTCATCAAATACAGATTTGAACAGTTCCAAAAACCCAACAAGGTCCTTCAGGATGGGGTCATCATGCTTCCACAGAGGAGAAGCCCAAGTTAGTGCTCTTCCATCCAGATAAGATAGGATATACGTAGTCTTGGCATAGGATGTGGGAAAATTATTGGGTTGAAGGAATCCCCTGCATCTCCAGGCTTCTCCAGAGAAGTGAATAGGAGCAGAGAGGGGTACAACTGTTTTAACTGACACTTCTGGCGGTTAAAACAGTTCTACTACCTGAGGTAGTAGAAGCGTTCATCTGTGAGTGCAGTAGATTAAAGGCCACAGTCAAGCTATCCAGCGAGTTCTGTTGTTCGACGATTCGCTAGGCCAGGCCTGGAATGGCCTGCAATGCGGTGAGCTGAGCTGAATCCATGGCGTTAGTAATCTGTTATGATATCAAGGTGTTTGGTGGATTCTCAGCGGCAACAGTGATGGTATCTCCCACAGGGAGGAGCCCCATAGGGAACTATAGCACCGGGCTAGACTCAGATGCACAAACACAGAGAATATATCTTTTATTATACAGCTAGTGTGGTCCACCAGAGGTGGCAGTAGAGAGTAGATAGCAACAGTTTGTGATCCTTGGCGTAGGAGACCCAACCCACAATGGTGGTGTAAGGCCCCGTTGCAGATGTCCAGTAAGGCACTGTAAGAGAGACAGATTGGCAGATGTTATAACACACTCCCTGGTAGCTGAGTAGATAGAGTTCCCAATGAGCAGTAGAGAGAGGATAGGTATTAACAGTCTGTAATCCTCGGCAGAGGAGACCCATTCCACAATGGTGGTGTAGGGCCCGATGCAAATAGGCAGCGAGGAACTGTAGATGGACAGACAGAGAAGTTGTACTCACTCTCTGTAGCTGATAGGTAGTGTTCCAGCAGGTTGAAGAATTGGTAGCAGGCACCAAGATTGACCCACAGGCCCTTGAGGAGCAAGTACCTGTATATAGGATAGGCACCTAGAAATAAGCAAAGGGCCCCCGAGGAGCGGGTACCCAGGTTAGTAGAACCCCGGAGGGTGAAGTTAGCTTCCAGCAGAGTAGAAGCGGCAAAGCAGCTTCAGAGCGGAGCGAATCCAATCTGTTGCTAACTCGGCGAGAGTCAGCAAATGGGTAACCTTTTGAATACGGAAGCAGTGACGTCACTTGAGGGGGTCGACCCTGATTTTCGCTCCTACACTGCTACAAGATGTGAGGCGTGCGCGTGCCCTAGGAGGCCTCAGGTCAACATGGCGGGACGCTGCGCCAGAGCCGCTCCGGGGAAGCCGAAGGGTGCGGCAAGGAGTCGCTATGGATGCCATTCTCCCGAGGCTGGTGGAGAAGGCTGAAATAGAGGTGAGGCATGTCTGGTGAAGCCATCTGAGACCGACGGACGCAACACTTTCATGATTTTGTAGACTTCTATCATATCCCGCCTCAGTCGTCTCTTCTCCAAACTGAACAGCCCTAACTTCCTTAGCCTTTCCTCATAGGGCAGCCATTCCATGCCACTTATCATTTTGGTCGCCTTTCTCTGCACTTTCTCCAAAGCAACTATATCTTTTTTAAGGTTTGGCGACCAGAATTGGAATGATACAGAGGCATTATGACATCCATCATTTTATTTGCCATTCCCTTCTTATTAATTCCTAACATTGTTTGCTTTTTTGATCACCACAGCACACCAAGCTGACAATTTCAATGTATTATCCACTATGATGCCTAGATCTCTTTTCTGGGTGGTAACTCCTAAGATAGAACCTAACATTGTGTAACTACAGCAATCACTTTGCACTTGTCCACATTAAATTTCATCAGCTATTTGGAAGCCCAGTCTTGCAATTTATCACAATCCGCTTGAGATTTAACTACTCAGCATAATTTTGTCATCTGCAAATTTGATCACCTCACTCGTCATACCCCTTTCTAGATCATTTATAAATATATTAAATAGCACTGGTCCAAGTACAGATGCCTGAGGCACTCCACTGTTTACCTTTTTCCACTTTTAAACAGACCATTTAATCCTACTCTCTGTTTCCTGTCTTTTAACCAGCTTGTAATCCACAAAAGGACATTGCCTCCTATCTCATGACTTTTTAGTTTTCTTAGAAGTCTCTCATGAGGGACTTTATCGAACGCCTTCTAAAAATCCAAATACACCACATTTACTGACTCATCATTGTCCACAAGTTTATTCACCCCGTCAGAAAAATGTAGGAGATTTGTGAGGCAAGACTGCCCTTGGATAAATCCATGCTGGCTGTGTCCCATCAAACCATGTCTATCTAATTGTTTTGTGATTTTATTCTTTATAACAGTTTCCATGATTTTTCCCGGCACTGAAGTCAGGCTCACCGGTATGGTTTCCTGGATCACCTCTGGAGCCCTTTTTAAATATTGGGGTTACATTGGCCATCTTCCAATCTTCAGGTACAATGGATGATTTTAATGATAGGTTATAGATTAATTGAAATAAGTCTAAAATTTCATTTTTTAGCTCTTTCAGAACCCTGGGGTGTATGCCATCCGGTCCAGGTAATTTGCTACTCTTCAGTTTGTCAGTCTGGCCTACCACATCGTCCAGGTTCACCGTGATTTGGTTCCGTTCTTCTGAATCATCATCCTTGAAAATCGTCTCCGGAATGGGTATCTCCCCAACATCCTCTTCAGTAAACATTGAAGCAAAGAAATTGTTTAATCTTTCCGTGATGGCCTTATATTCCCTAAGTGCCCCTTTAACCCCTCGATCATCTAAAGTTCCAACCGACTTCCTCACAGGCTTTCTGCTTCAGATATATTTTTAAAAGTTTTTATTGTGGGTTTTTGCCTCCACAGCCAATTTATTTTCAAATTCTCTCTTAGCCTGTCTTATCAATGTCTTACATTTAACTTGCCAATGTTTATGCTTAATCCTATTTTCTTCTGATGGATACTGCCTCCAGTTTTTGAATGAAAATCTTTTGGCTAAAATAACCTCTTTCACCTCACTTTTTAGACATACTGGCAATCTTTTGACCTTCCTTCCACCCTTATTAATTCGAGGAACACATATGGACCGTGCTTCTAGGATGGTATTTTTTAATAATGTCCATGCTTGTTGCTCCCTCTCTCATTGGTTCCTGAACCAATTGCTCCATAAAATTGTCATTTATTTCATCCAGGAATTTTATCTCTCTAGCATGTCCTGATGTTTCACTTACCCAGTCAATATTGGGGTAATTGAAATCTCCCTGTATTACTGCACTACCAATTTGATTAGCTTCCCTAATTTCTCTTAGCATTTCAGTGTCTGTCTCATCATCTTAGCCAGATGGATCGTAGTATAGTCCTATCACTATACTCTTCCCAACATGCAAGGGGATTTTTACCCAAAGATTCGATTGTGCATTTAGTCTCATGCAGGATCTTTATCCTGTTGGACTCTATGCCATACCGGACATAAAGCACCACCCCACCACCAAGATTCTCCTCTCTCTCATTGTGATATAATTTGTATCATGGTATAGCACTATCCCATTGGTTATCCTCTTTCAACCACTTCTCTGAGATTCCCATTAAGTCTGTGTAATCATTCACTGCTATGCACTCTGATTCTCCTATCTTACTTCTTAGACTTCTGGCATTAGCATACAAACATTTCAAAGTGTGTTTTTTGTTTGTATTAACATTCTGTTTTTCAGTTGACAGGGATAAATCGGAATCTTTTAGCTCAGGTGAGGTTTTAATTATAGGCACTTGGACTACTTATTAGTGGAACCTCTCTATTGGGATACCCTAACTCTAATGCTTCATTAGTATCCTTCAAAGATACCTCCCTACAAACCATGCACTGCTGAGTGACTGTCAGCTTTTCCCTATGATTTAGTTTAAAAGCTGCTCTATCTCCTTTTTAAAGGTTAGCGCCAGCAGCCCTGGTTATGGTGGAATCCATCTCTTCAGAAAGTTCCCCTTCCCCAAAAGGCTCCCCAGTTCCTTACAAAACTGAATCCCTCTTCCTTGCACTATCGTCTCATCCATGCATTGAGACTCTGGAGCTCTGCCTGCTTGTAGGGACCTGTGCGTGGAACAGGGAGCATTTCAGAGAACACTACCCTGAAGGTTCTGGATTTCAGCTTTCTACCTGAGCCTAAATTTGGCTTCCAGAACCTCCCTCCCACATTTTCCTTTGTCATTAGTGCCCACATGCACCACAACAGCCAGCACTGTTTAAAATCCTCTCTAGGTGACGAGTGAGGTCAGCCACCTTCGCACCAGGTAGGCATATTACCAGGTGATTCTCATTCTCACCAGCCACCCAGCTATCTATATTCCTAATAATCAAATCACCAACTATGATGGCAGACCTAACCCTTCCCTCCTAGGCAGTAACCCTGGGAGACACATCCTTGGTGTGAGAAGACAATGCACCACCTGGAGAGCAGATCTTTGCAACAGAACCATTTCCTGCTGTACCAGGTTGATGTTCTCCAATCATGAGACGTTTCTCCTCCAAGGCAGCACCAGGGTTGCCAGGCTGGAGTTGGGATTTGACTACAATGTTCCTGAAGGTCTCATCTATATGCCTCATCTCCTCCAGGTCTGCCATTCTAGCCTCCAGAGATTGGACTCGTTCTCTGAGAGACAAGAGCTATTTGCATTGGATGCATGTGTACAATTTCTCATTGGCAGGTAAAAAATTATACATGTGACGCTTGATGCAGAAGACTAGGAGGCCCCCCTCTTGCTGCTGGTCTACAGCTTTCATCTTAAATTTGTTCAGTTCCTAGTTAAGTTTTAGGTTGCCATGAGAGTAAGAATATGTACAATTAGGATCCTTTAAATGTATTCGTGTATTCACTATATATCTGGTAGTGACCTACAAAGGAATGATTAAAGTCTTGATAAGGTGTGGAATTTCTGAATTTAAGTTAAAAGAATGATTAATTTTTTAAATATTTTTTTAAATTGTTTTTTATTTATTTTTTTGTGTGTGTGGAAGGGTCATCTGCCTATAAATTAAAGGATGAGCTAGGGGTGGATGGGAAAGGGGTAGAAGGGTTGGGAAATACAAACATACAAACTTCTGTTTTTTTGCCTGCCTTCCTGTACTACTTATTTAATACAAAATACACAAACTTCTGTTTTTTTGCCTACCTTTCTGACTATCTATTTAAAGCAAAACACTCAAAATCCTAGTTTTTCCCTGCCTTTCTGTTTAATGCAAAACACCCAAACTTCTGTTTTTTGCCTGCCTTTCTGAGTACCTATTTAATACAAAACACACAAATTCCTGGTTTTTGCCTGCCTTTCTGACTACCTATTTAATACAAATACACAAAACTCCTGGTTTTTGCCTGCCCTCTGACTAGCTATTCAATAGAGACACACAAACACACTAAATAATATACCTCAATAGTTTTACTTCTCCCCAATACTTTTAAGTTTTATAAATTTCCCCAAGCAGTACTTACTGATTCTTTTCAGCCACCAGCAAGGTGATCCTCTCCCCTCAGTGCTCCCACTGGATTGTGGGTTACTGAGCTCTTCCCTTGCAGTATATCTTGTGTTTCTAAGGTAAATCAGTGCAAAACAATCCCTTTGGAGATTTACACTACAGTTAGTTATCCTGAGTGACTTACTGCTGTCCTGATTAACAAATGTTGGTACCTTATCAGATCAATCACACTACCCTAATACCTTTCAAAGGTGAGTAACTGACCCTTTTCCAACCTTTTTACTTAGGTATACACTGTTATTTCTACTTTCTGGCTACCTATTTAATACAAAACATACAAACTTCTGTTTTTTGCCTGCCTTTCTGACTACCTTTTTAGTACAAAACACACAGACTTCTGTTTTTTTGCCTGCCTTTTTGACTCCCTATTTAATACAAAACACACAAACTCCTGTTTCTTTGTTGAAAGAGTGCACTCAAGGGGACAGCCTAAGTGGCAAGGCAGCATGGTTCAGCAAGAAAGCAGCAGGACCAGGACCAAAGAGTGCCGCATGGAGGCAGGAGGCCCAGGAGAGGACCCAGCAGCATGGAGGCAGCAGCAGCAGGAGCTGAGATGAGATGAGATACCAGCAGCAGGGAGGAAGCAGGAGCTGAAATGAGATGAGACACCAGCATCCAGAGCAGGAGATGAGACATGATGAGAAGAGGCAGCAGCTGGACCACGACTGGAGGCCGCTTCAAGGAGGATGGAATCTGGACAGAGCACTGAGGAGAGCTTTAGAATTAGGCTGCTGGACAACAATGGCTGACAACAGACCATCCCTTCTGCCTGCTGGCACAACAACTGTGTAGTCAGGATGAGCCCAGCAGTCTTCTTCCATCTAGATGGCACAAAAACTCTGTAGAGGTGCCGGCCCAGGATTGTTGGTACAGCTCTTCTTATTTTCCATGCGATGGCACCACCTTTTGTCATTTTTGGCCCCTTGCCATGTTGTGGCTTGCCATTTGGGGGGGGGGAGCATGGATTTTGGGGGCCTACCCCTCGGGCGTCTGTCATCCCAGGGTCTGCTGTGGGGTGTAGACTCCATTGATGCAGGGGATAACTCAGATGGCAGCTCGGGCATCCTTTGCAGGATCTGTGTCAGCACATGTGTCATGCTGTTGACTGCTGCGGCAAGTGTTGTCACTTTCTGCATGTTTGCGACTGTTTGCTCTCGGAGTATCTGGTTCTGCTTGTTGACAGTTCTCCTGAGGCACACTAGCTCTGCCTGAATGTGTCGGAGGTGGACCCCATGCCTCTTTCCAACATGTCCAGCTGCTCGTGCATGGATTCCTCTGTTGGTGGCAGGGATGTTGTTGGCGCTGGTGCCAGGCCTGGTGCTGGTGGTGGTGCTGTGATGGTGGTGTGGAGTGCTGGAATTTGGGCCTCCAAACATGGCATGACCGGGCTTATGGACTGCTCCTGCTAAGTGCATGGTGCTTCAGGCTGGCACTGTGGTGTGCTGGCTTGAGGTAGTGCAGAATCTGTAGGCTCCCACTCAAGGCTCTGTTCCTCCATGAAGCCAGACAGGTTGAGGGACACATTGCGTGGGCTGGGTGAAACCAGGGATTGCATCATCACCAATGGCTCCCGAACCTGGGTCTACTGCTGCTCCTCCTCCTCGCTGACCTGGGTCTAGGCATTCATGAGGAAGGGCCTGTCAAAAGGGGGTGGTGCATGGCTGGTCCCTAGGGCTTCCTGGCTGGGACTGGCAGCTTTGTGGGCAAGAGCTGTGGAAACAAAACATAAGACATTTCCAATGCCAGCTAGCATCCTGTTTTCATTTGGCATTAGAGGTGCACTTTGCCTCTTAGCATTGTGAGCATCTTATGCCAAATGATGTGAACAGCTGTTGCCACCTGACCATATACAGGTGAGGTGAACTTACCAGCTGCGGCTCACATGGTGTCCAGCCGTGCCCTCGAAGACATCTGGTCCCAGCCTTTTCACGAAGCACTCCTCCATGGGGGTGAGGACGATGGGAAAAGGGGCTCCTCCTCCGGTTTGCCTTTGATATTTATTTCTCCCTACCACCTTAATATCAAGGCTATATGGCATGCTAATGTCCTCTATAAAATACAAGAAATGAAAATTAATACCAACTGTTTATTTCCTACAGAAACATAGTTATCTGAGGCCTCTGAAGTTATGATCAATCAAATGTGTCATGGGTTATTTGTTCATCAGGATAGAGGTAGGAAAATGAGGGGGAGGAGTGGGGTATTTATGTAGAAATTCATGAGCAATATCACAGTTATATATGGGTTATTAAATTGTGAATGTTTATTTTGAAATTGAATCTAGATGTACCTGTGTGCTGTATATCACTCTGCGGTTTTAAATATGCAGTCTGTTGAGAATTTATGTGAGAAGATAATGGAACTGAGTTTATAATTTTCTTCTCCATGGATTGTGAGGGATTTGAATGTTCATTTTGGGAAGGTGTACTATCCTTTGGCTCAGAATTTTGAGAGACTACTTAAATGTTATGGATTCCATCATACAGTGAATGAGCTAATGCATAGGGCAGGCCATGGTTCTGAGTAACTTTTAATGGATTATAAATCAGATAGATTTAATTGCATGGTCATATCATAGAGCTGACTTTTTTTTCATTGGTGAGTTGTCAGCAGGCTAACAAAAAAGTGGAAGATAAGAGAGGGTACTGGATTGAGAGAAGATAAATAGGGATACGCGAGTAGATTTTACCTGTGTTATTTAGACACATTTAGCCCCCACAGATCAGCTTTTATACACGTAGGTCAGAGGATTTTCTAACATACACATGGCAATGAATCACCAGTTTTACTAGTTAGTCTACCAGTTCGCCCAGTCCATCTGCAGCTCATGGAGGCCCTCCTGGATCATCAACCTGAAGTCCCCCCATTTCACCCAGACCTCCCACCCTGTAATTTCTTCACTTTTAAGATGTTTATGATCACTTACTCCTGATATGGAACCGGATTAAATATACGCCAAAAAGGTGCCACATTTTCATGAGCAAATTGCTTACAAAATAGTAACTTACTCGCGTAAATGTTGACACCCCCCCCCCCCCCCCCCCAGCATCACCCCTGGCCATTCCCTTTTTTCACGCAAATTTACTCATGGACTCTAATTTACATGGGTATGTTGAAGTTTTTAAAATGGCATATGCTTGCATACATGCTATTTTGCATGCATAGGCGCTATTTTTTACGCGCACAACTTTTGAAAATTCACCTTTTTGAGTATTGATGGAAAATCTTCAGAAAGAACTTTTTAATAGTTCCAAGTTAAATGCTTTTAACATTTTAATAGGAGAAATAGAAACTGATTTAGGAAAATTAAGAAAACGCAGGTTAAATTTCCTAGAATGATTCTCCTTATTCTCAGTTTTATGATGCAAACTCTCTTTGTCCCTCATCAAAGCCAGTGAAGAGTTCTGTAGTGTAGTCATTTGAGCTTTCATATTTATTTATTTTTTTAATTTAGATTCTGCCTTCCAGCCACTTCAAAGCGGATTACATTCAGGTACTATGTGTCACGCTCCGTGGTCGCCGACACCTGCGACCCCTGTTCTTCACCTCCTTCTTTTCAGCATTGGCTCCATTGGGGGAACTAGATCCTCTGCCAGCTCTTGCCGGCCCTCCTGCCTTCATTCCTTGGTTTCTCAAGGCAGCATGGATGCTGCCAAACTCCATCTTGGCCTTGGGGTTCCCTAGGCGCACTCGCGCTCCTGGGCCAACTTTAACCATGTCATGGTGCGAACCTCGGGGGCGTCCACCTCAGATGACGTCATGCAAACTCAGGTATTTAAACCCACAGCTCCAGAGCACCTACGACTTGGCAACGAGTTCATTCCTTGGATTCCTTCTCTCCGTTGGTCGTCATTCCGGTTGCTGCTTCCCTGGCGTGAGACTCCTGGGTACCCGCTCCTCTGGGGCCCCTTCTGTCTCTTGGCTATCCGCTCCTCGAGGGCCTTCGCCTGGTCTTCTTCCTGTCTCTGTTCCTGAGGTCCTCTCCAGAACCCTTCCTTATACTACATACCTTTGAGTACTACTACTGTGACAACGCTGAGGACTTTCTCCGGTGTACCCCGCCTTGTGGGCCACTACCGTGACAACGCTGAGGACTATCTCCGTGGTACCCCGCCTTGCAGACCACTACCGTGACAACACTGAGGACTGTCTCTGGTGTACCCTGCCATGCGGACCATTACTGTGATACCACTGGGGACTCCCTATGGTGTACCTCGCTCCGCGGACCATTACCGTGTCTTCATGGCATACTCCGTTGCAAGGACTTCAGACCTCACAGTGACTGTATCTACCTTGGCATTCCCCACTCCTCGGGTATTGCCCCTGTCTTTTACTACTAGCTCCTGGGCTGGCATTCCCTGGCCCACCTCCTGGGGCCGCTCTCTGTTTCCCTTTCTCTATGTGCATTTCTCCTGCTGTATCTGATCCCGCAGTCGAGACCTTGCCTCCCCGATGGGGCTCCACCCCTTGGGCTATTCCATCCATCACCTCGGCTGAAGGGTCCACACACACAGATCCTAACAGATTGCCAAGTTCATGGACCCTGTTTCGAAATTTTTTTTCAAAATATTTTTGGCAAGAATGTGATACCTCATATGTCAATTGAGCTTCTCAATGTTTATCAGAGAATGCTCACAGCGAATATGTCAAACTTGCACAAATACTGTTCGCCAGTATGTTTGAGAGCTGTTTGACTAGATTAACCTTGATTTTAATCATTGGTATCCACATTCTATAGTTTGCATTTTTTTTCTTTTTTATGTTTTGCTATTTTAAGAGACAAGACACTTATCATTTTGCGTAGCGTAGGTGGTGACAGCTTTTTGACAACACCGGCCTGACCCGACACGATACGTGTTTCATAGGCTTCTTCAGGGGTAAGACATTGTTGCAGTGTATTTATAAAGTCTGTCCCATTGTTGCGGTGTATTTATAAAGTCTGTCCCATTGCATTATGCTGTAGCGTGATCTCAGCTTTACTGAAAGTCAGGCCGGTGTTGTCAAAAAGCTGTCACCACCTACGCTACGCAAAACGATGTGTCTTGTCTCTTAAAATAACAAAACATAAAAAAGAACAAAATGCAAACTATAGAATGTGGATACCAATGATTAAAATCAAGGTTAATCTAGTCAAACAGCTCTCAAACATACTGGCAAACAGTATTTGTGAAAGTTTGACATATTCGCTGTGAGCATTCTCTGATAAACATTGAGAAGCTCAATTGACATATGAGGTATCACATTCTTGCCAAAAATATTTTGGAAAAAAAATTTTGTTTCAGCTCGTGTTTATGATGTTGTATGAAACATAGTCTATCAATACATCATACATTTCACAGTTTCTATTTTCAAGTCCATGGACCTGGCACAGATCTCAGCTCTCCAGGCCACTCCTGGCCAGGCCCAGTGAATCACAGATCAGCAGAAAATGTTAGAGAATTTGGCTAACGCCATCAATCTTCTAAATAACCGGCTGGACACCGCCTCCTCATCTGCCAAGCCGAACTCCGCGCCACAGATGCCATCGTTCCAGCCACCATTGCCTTTGCCAGCACCCCTTCTTTTCTCAGGGGACCTCTTATCCTGTATGGGCTTCCTGAATCAGTGCAGCATGCACTTCTCCTTACAACCAGTATACTTTCCGGACATAATCTCCAAGACGACATACATCCTATCCCTCCTAGGACGGGCGCTGGCATGGACATCATCCCTTTGGGAGTGTGCGGACCTGATCCTTCAGGATCTCCCGGGCTTCCTTGCCCTATTCCGCACCATCTTTGATGACCCTGCTCACAAGACCATTGCCGGCTCTACCCTACCAAAGTTCTCAAGTTTTGTCTGACTACGTCATTGAGTTCAGGACTTTCGTGTCGGAGTTGTACTGGCCCTGGGTTGCCTGCATGCCATCTTCCTCAAGGGGCTGAGTCCACGCATCAAAGACGAGCTAGCGGCACGAGAACTTCCTGACATCTTGGATGCTCTCGTGGACCTTGCAGGCTGCATCAGTCGCCATCTCTGGGAACGCTTGCATGAGAAACGAGGATGTAAAAGGTTGACTCCGAATATCTCTCGTATTCCAGTACCATTCAGCAAGACTCCAGCCCCACAAGATGCCGAGGAGGAGGAACCGATGCAGATGGGCCATAGCCACCTATCGTCTAAGGAAAAACGTCACTGCCTATGTTCTGGACTATGTATGTATTGCGGCCAACCCGGACATGCACTACCTTCATGCCCTATTTGTTCGGGAAACTCTCAGGACTAGGGCCTGCCAGAGGACTCCTCCTAGGCCTGACTTCACCCTCTCCTCCATTAATGTTACCTGTCTCCATTAATTCAGGTACTCTCGAATTCCATACATTAGCCCTAGTGGATTTCGGGGCTGGTGGGAATTTTATCCTTAGACAGCTGATGGAGCATCTCCGGATTCCCACAGTCCACATGCCAACACCATTACTGCTCTCCTCCATCCATGGTGAGCCATTACCTGGCAAAGTTACCTGTTCCACAGTACCCATCCGACTGCGCACCGGATCTATGCACACGGAGACCATCTCGTTCTTGGTATTGCACAAAGCCATTCACCCGGTGGTTCTTGGGCTACCTTGGCTAAAACAACATACTCCGCAGTTCGACTGGAGCACCCTACAACTCTCCCAGTGGGGCAACTCCTGTCATAAAGAATGTTTGGAGGTCGTGTCACCGATGCCGACTTCCAGGCCTCTCGCTGCAATACTCCACTTATGCTGATGTGTTTTCTAAGAAGGCTGCGGATACGTTACCACCTCACCTCTCCTTTGACTGTGCAATTAATTTGCTCCCTAACTCTGAGCCTCCTCGCGGAAGGGTGTACCAACTTTCGCTAACAGAGACCAAGACCATGTCAGCCTATATACAAGAGAATTTGGCAAAAAGCTTCATTCGGCCTTCTAAGTCTCCTGCTGGAGCGGGGTTCTTTTTTGTGGGGAAAAAGGATGGTTCCCTCCGGCCATGCATAGATTACCGCGGCTTAAACAAGATTACCCAAAAGGACCGCCATCCTTTGCTCCTAATCTCTGAACTATTTGATAGGCTCCAGGGAGCTAAACTATTCTCTAAATTGGACCTGAGAGGAGCATACAATCTGGTCTGGATACAAGAGGGCGACACATGGAAGACTATTTTTAACACCTGTGACGGCCATTTTGAATACCTGATCATGCCCTTCGGCCTTTGTAACGCCCCAGCAGTGTTTCAAAAGATGATGAACGAAGTATTTAGAGACATGCTGTATCACTGCATGGTAGTGTACCTGAACGACATCCTGGTTTTTTCTCGAGACCTCCAGAGTCATCGCCGAGACATCTGCAATGTCCTTCAGCACCTAAGGGACAATCACTTGTATGCCAAGCTAGAGAAATGTTCTTTCAAACAGGAGACTGTCCCTTTTCTAGGTTATGTGGTCTCGAGCCAGGGGTTTCAAATGGACCTACAGAAAAGCAAGAGCATCCAGGAATGGCCACAACCCACGGGTCTCAAGGCTCTCCGCAGATTCCTGGGATTCACTAATTACTACCGATCATTCATCCCACATTACTCTACACTGACCACACCACTCATGGCCATGACTCGCAAGGGAGCCAACCCCGCGCAGTGGTCACCCAAGGCCATGTCAACCTTTCAAAACCTCAAAGATGCATTCCTCAATGAACCATGCTTACGCCACCCGGACCCTCAATGACCTTTCATCATCGATGTCGACCCATCGGACGTCGGAGTTGGTGCAGTACTCAGTCAACATTCCGCTAATCACACTTTGCACCCCTGCTCATTCTTCTCTCGATGCGTCTCACCCGCAGAGCGGGTGAGACACATCCCCTGGCTCAAGACCACATAACCTAGAAAAGGGACGCATGGAATTGGGGAGAAGAAATTGTTAGCAATAAAACTCACCTTCGAAGAGTGGCATCCCTGGCTCGAGGGAGCTCAACACCAAATCACGGTGTACACGGACCACAAGAACCTTGAGTACCAGCACCATGCACAACACCTTAACCACCGACAGGCCTGCTGGTCGCTCTTTTTTACTCGGTTCAATTTCTTGCTATGGAACTGACCAGCCAACAAGAACGCTCGAGCCGAAGCCCTCTCCCGATCCTTCACCACCGAAGATGTTCCGGATATCCCACGTCACATCATTGACCCAACCAAGGTTCTTCTCTCTGCCACATTCACAGTACCTGCCGGGAAGACGGTGATTCCCTATCCACTTCGCAGAAAGATCCTCCGATGGGCACACGACTCCCTGCTGGCAGGCCACCCCGGTCAAGCTAGAACTCTTTCTACACTCCAGAGGTTCTACTGATGGCCGACCATGAAGAAGGATGCTCAAGCGTATGTGGAGTCATGCCCCACCTGTCCTCGCCAGAAGCTGCCGACGGGCCATCTGTGGGGACTCTTACAGCCACTTCCCGCACCCAGTGAACCATGGATGCACATAGCCATGGACTTCTTAGTGGATCTTCCTTCCTCCTGTGGTAATAACACCATCTGGGTCATGGTGGATCGCTTTTTAAAAATGGCACACTTTGTGGCTCTACCTGGCCTTCCTTCTGCCCCGGAGTTGGCGAGACTATTCATCCGCCACATCTTCCGCCTCCACGGGTTCCCAAGGCATATACTCTCTGACCGAGGAATGCAATTTACGGCCAGGTTCTGGAGGGCCTTGTGCAAGAAATTTGACATCTCCTTGGACCTCACACATCAGCCTATCACCTGCAGGCCAATGGACAAACTGAACGGACGAATCGGACCCTGAAACAATTTCTCCAAGCTTATGTCAATTCCAGACAAAATGACTGGGCCGAGTTGCTCCCTTGGGTAGAGTTTGTCTTAAACTCTCATGTGTCTGCATCCACTGAGTCTTCCCCATTCCAAATTGTATACGGACGACAACCTCTGCCTCCGCTCCCGCTCTCTTTGTCACTATCATTGACCGCGGCGCAGGCCACCGCCCAAGAGTTGCATCAACTTTGGGAAGACACAAACAGACTTCTAGAATTAGCTGCCCAGAGGGCAAAAAAATTCTATGATGTCCACCATCGGGCAGCCCTTCAATTCAGTCCGGGTGACAAGGTATGGTTGAGCACCCGCTTTATTCGCCTGAAGCTGCCTTCCGCCTGCTTTGTTCCCAGATACATTGGGCCTTTCCCTGTACTTCGTCGCCTAGGTCCAGTTACATACAGCCTGCACCTCCCTACATTGCTCAAGATCCATAATGACTTCCATGTTTCCTTGCTGAAACCACTCATCCTCTCTGAATTCTCCAAAAAGCCTCCTGAACCCCAGCATCTGGCATCAGAAGAGGATGTCACATACCAAGTTCAAGATGTTTTGGATGTGTGAAAGCGCAGAAGACAATGGGAGTATCTGATATCGTGGGAGGGTTATGGGCCCGAAGAGAATAGCTGGGAGCCTGCAGTTAATATTCTCAATAAAGAATTGATTAAACAGTTCCACAGGTCTCATCCTAGGAAACCCAAACCTCCGGGAGGGGGCCCTAAGAAGGGGGGTACTGTTACGCTCCGTGATCGCCGATGCCTGCGACCCCTGTTGCTCACCTCCTTCTTTTCTCGTAGTTTGGGCAATAAAATCCCAGATCTGCAAGCCCTAATGATAGAGGCAGACTTAGACATTGTTGCTGTCACGGAGACATGGTTCATGGAATCTCACGATTGGGATACGGCAATACCAGGCTAAAACTTGTTAAGGATGGACAGAGAGGATAAGAAAGGGGGGAGGAGTGGCTCTTTATATCAGAAACAATATCCAAGCAACTGAGCTGCAAGGAAGATGGGGCAATGAAGAAGCACTATGGGCTGACCTAAAAAAAGATGGGACATCCATTTTTATCGGAGTGGTTTACATGCCTCCAAACCAAAAGGAAGAGCTGGATAGAGATCTGGTTGAAGACATCCAAAAGATAGGAAAGAAGGGAGAAGTGGTGATCGTTGGAGACTTTAATATGCCAGATGTAGACTGGAGAATCCCATCTGCAGAATCTAATAATACTAGAGAAATAGTGGATGCCCTGCAAGTTGCTTTGTTCAAACAAATGGTAATGGAACCCACGAGGGAAGGAGCTATACTCGACTTAGTGCTCACTAATGGAGATAATGTCTCTGATGTCCAGTGATTATCAAACGGTATGGTTTAATATCACAAAAAGGATACGGAAAAGAAGCACAAAGACCCGAGTTTTGCAGTTCAAAAACACAGACTTTGATGAAATGGGGAAGTACCTGGAGGAAAAATTAAAAGGCTGGGAGAACGAGAGAGATGTGGATCAACAATGGACCAATCTAAAAGGAGCAATTACCAAGGCAACTAATCTATATGTTAGAAAAGTAAAGAAAAGAAAAAGAAAAATGAAACCTATCTGGTTCTCAAAGGAGGTGGCTGACAAAATAAAGGCTAAAAGAACAGCTTTCAAGAAATATAAAAGATCCCAAAGGGAGGAGCACAAAGAAGAATATCTGGTAGAACTGAGGGAGACGAAGAAATTAATCAAGACGGCAGAAAAGTCAAGCGGAAGAGAGGATTGCCAAGGAGGTAAAGAGAGGTGACAAAACATTTTTCAGATACATCAGTGAAAAGAGAAAAGTTCAAAGTGGTATAGCGAAATTGAAAGGTGGAAAGGATCAATGTGTGGAGAGAGACGAAGAAATGGCAGAAATATTAAATGAATACTTCAGTTCTATGTTCACTAAAGAGGACCCTGGAGAAGGACTGTCGCTAGTTAACAAGAAACTGGAGGGGAGTGGAGTAGATGTAACTCCATTTACAGTAGAAAATGTATGGGAAGAGCTGGAGAAACTGAAAGTGGACAAAGCCATGGGGCCTGATGAAGTTCATCCCAGGATACTGAGGGAGCTCAGAGAACAGAAAACAGACAAATGGGAATATCAGAACTACAGGGGGAATTATAGAGGAAGGGGAAGTGGGACTTTCAGGGTGAGAGGGAGAGGGAGAGGGAAAACCTTTTACAACCAACAATATCAGAACCTATGGCAGTGAAAGATAAAAGGAGTCAATATATCAGAATATACATTAAATGAACATGAGATTTCAGTACTTAATAAGGGCCTCTCATTTGTACCTACACCGAAGTATAATGCCTTCCAGACTCGCATTGATTTGTTTAAATTTGTACGTAAACTAAAAATTACGGAGACATTTTCAAACAAAACCAGCTATGCGAATCCCTCTATTGTCAAGAAATCGAGTAAGTGGATACCTACTGGACCTATAAATCCACTAATCTCTACTTTTCAGACATTAGTAATGAAAGACATAGAAAAATTAGAACAACAACGTAATTATGTGACTCACATTACAAAGGAAGAAAGAATGGCTATTGAGAATTTACAGAGAAATGATAGTATTGTGATTAAACCAGCTGACAAAGGGGGGAATATTGTTATTATGGATCGTGAGAAATACGTCACAGAGATAAATAGACAACTTTTAGATACATCTTTTTATAAGAAACTAGATAGTAACCCAACAGATTCTATTAAGAGAGAAATAGATGGTATTTTAGATATAGCTAAAACAACTAATTGCCTTACTAAAAAAGAAATTGAGTTCCTTACTGTATCAAAACCAGTTATACCTACTATATATGTACTTCCAAAGATACATAAATCTGTGACCACACCACCTGGCAGACCAATTCTTTCTGCTATGGGTTCTTTGTTAGAACCAATTTCAAAATTTATTGATACATTTTTGAGACCTCATATTCCCAAAATTGCATCTTATGTCAAGGATTCAAGTGATATTATAACTACATTAGAAAATTTAAATATACAAAACAATGATATTACTTTAGTTTGTTTAGACATTGAATCGTTGTACACAAATATACCTCAAACAGAAGCATTAATCATTATAGAAAAGATCTTACGTACACGTCAGGAATATAAACGTATTCCTACTTGGTTAATCCTGGAACTGGCCAGAATAGCCGTTACAAAGAACTTTTTCAGATTTAAAAATGAATATTATCTTCAATGCAAAGGTGTGGCTATGGGTGCCACCATGGCACCATCTATTGCGACTTTATATGTAGGTACATTTGAAGAAAAAATGAAACAGGATCAACAATATACACAAGATATTTTACTTTGGCGTAGATACATTGACGATGTTTTTATGATATGGAAAGGAGATGTAAATAGTTTACCTCCATTTTTAGATTGGTTGAATAATATAGATACAAATTTAAAGTTCACTATGTCGTATTCAAAACAAACCATTCCATATCTAGATATTCAGATTACAGTTAAAGATGGTAAATTTAATATGGATCTTTATAAAAAAACCAACAGACACAAATACATTTCTGGACTACACAAGCTGTCATAATAAATCGATGAAAAATAATTTGCCCTGTTCACAATTCTTAAGGATACGTAGATTGTGCACTGATGAAGTGGTCTTTCAACAAAGGGCAGAAGAACTCAAATTGAGGTTTGTAGAAAAGAATTATCCAATGACACATATTAATGCAGGATATATGAGAGCAAAAACACAGGATAGACAAATGCTACTGAGACAGAAACAAAGAGAGACAACAAATATTGTAGCATTCCCTTTGACATACAATCATTTGACACACAAAATTATAAGAATTATAAAGAAAAACTGGGAAATACTTCGTAATCTGGAATGTTTTGAGAACAGCAAATTAATTATTGCCAATAGACAATAATTACAATGAAACATTACAATGATATAAGACCCCAGGGTCATTTTCCCTGTGGTCACTGCTCTGATTGTCCGGTGAATCCTAAGGCTAAACAGATTTTGTTTAATAACCAGTCTGAACCATTTAAATTGAAACAGTTCACGAATTGCAAGAGTGAGGGTGTAGTATATGCAGCTTACTGCCCTTGCAATAAGTTCTATATTGGTAAGACTATTCGCTCTTTAAACAAACGACTAATTTAACACAAAAGCGCAATAAATAGAAGGATTGAAGGTAAACCGATGGTTGAACACTCTATTTTAGCTAATCATAGATTTGAGGACTATAAATTTTGTGCATTATGTAAACCAAAACTGAATTGGAGGGGAGGTGATCTAGATAAAATTCTCCTTCGAATTGAACAGAAATTTATTTTTAAATTTAAGACTGTTGAACCAGAGGGTCTAAATCAAGAAGTAGATTATTCTGTTTTTCTTTAATTTTTTTATGACTTGTGAATTGTGTTCATGATAGCACAGTGTGTTGATCATCTCATTTAAATATAATATCTTCTGATTAATATGACATGTAGATTTGATATAGAAGATATTTACCCGGTTCTTTGTTAGCCATAGATGACCCATCTTTTTACTATTATATAGAGTGTGGACACATCAGTTATTTTCTTTAGATTGATAGTGAAGTTACAATGTAACTGTTCTGTTTATTGGGTTTAGACTTAATGACTGATAGGGTAATTTTACAGTAATGAAGGATATAATATTGTGTTGGAGTGGTTTTTTCTTTTTTATATTTTAGGCTATGTATCCTTTTTCATATTTATATAAAAACTTCTAGTTAGGATGGACATGATTGTCATAATGCTGAGTAGGAGGCATTATTACCCTCCATGGAGATCATAGTTTTTTGTTGTCTGATATTCCTTTTAGCTATAGATGATTGTCCCCATGTCATTATATAGAGTGTTGTCACACTGATCACTTTATTGAGATATTGGTTATAGAGGTCAGAATTAGTGTATACTACATTGTTCAGACTTACATGTTACAATTATAGCAGTATAGGATAAAATATAGTATCCTTACAATGTTTGGAGTGGTCTCATTTATTAATATTTTAGGCTATGTATCACCAAGAATTTTGTTATTTATTTAGATTGAATGGACACGATTGTCATAACGCTGAGGATGTGACATCTTCACCCTCAGTAGGGATCGTAATTTTTTTGTTTTTTGAGAATTTCTTTTGCTCAAGATTCTGAAACTCAGTTTTGTTGAGCCTAATATTAGAATAGAGTTAATTAAGAATTTTGGTGATATGTGTTTTATAATTTATTTTTTACTGGGAGGATATGACGTCACTACCCCCTCGCGCGGTTTGTGATACCTATATAAACACAGTCAAAGAGGTTACATGTTTCCAGACACTATAAGCAAGTCTTTGCTTGTGGTAAATCTTTGCGGTTTTAAGGTAATATTAACATTTTTTGGTTTAAATGTTTATTTTACTTCACTGATAATGGTGTCATCAATCAAGCCTAGGATTTATTTACAATTTTTGATTCCGTTTACCATCGGCTCTGAAAGTGGCTTCATATATTCCAAATATGCCCAATGATAGGGATAAATGTAGAGTAGCAAGTGTATTTGCTTTTAGCCTGTAACGATAAGTCTGGGAATACATAATGGTCAGATTTTAGTTTGTTTAGTGATTGTTTTTTGTTTTTATTTTTTTAAGTTAGCAATGATGGTGTATTTTCATGTTGTGTTCTCTTCTATAATTAAATACAAACCGGATCAAGTCCATTTTTTGGAAATTTTATTTGAAAGATATATTTATTATAATCAGTAAATTAGAATATTGTAAAGCATCCTTATATATTATATAGTTGTGTACTTTTAAAATTTTTATCGTGTCTACATGAAGACTTTTAGATAGAACGGTCACGATTAGTATAATCCTGAGGATGTGATGATATTAACTTTTTTTGAGCTATTGTTTTAGCACATTCCCTTCACTCAGAAATTTGAAACTTTTTATTATTGAAGCTACTGAGCGCAATATTCTTTTTGTATATATATATTTTTTTTTTTTAAAAACATTTTTTGGCTATAATATGTTAGTGATAAGGGTAGTATTAACATTTTATAAAAACCCTCTTCTTTAGTGGTTGAGTATATAAGAAGTTTTTTATTTTTTTACATTAGTTTACTATGATTTCGGGATAGACATGATTGATATCATTGGGAGGATATGACGACACTACCCCTGCGCACGGTTTATAGTGAATCATATATAAATACAAACTAAGAGACTATATGCTTTTAGAGACTCTAAGCAGATAACTTTCTTTGTGCTGAAATTCTGCTTTTTGAGGTAATACTACCTTTTTTTGGAATGAATACTTGCATTGGTGTATTGATTACGGTGTCACTAATCAGCCTAAAGGTTTTTTATCGGTTCTAAAGTGTCTCCATAGATCATAAATATGTTGTTTGTGGAGTAGGAAGTGAATGTAAAATTTTTTTACCATAATGTCAAATTCGGGTACATTCATTGGTTCGGTTTTTATCTGCAATCATTTGTTAGTGAATAATTTTTTTAAAGTTGTATGAAGATGTACATGAAAATAATTATCATCCCTTTCATATCTGCAGTAACCAGATAGTGTCCGCCTCTTTGTAAATTAATATCCAAGAAATATATTTGACATAATTTGCAAGTTATGACGTCACCACTCTCTGCGGTTTTTATAGAGAGATACTGCAATTCATCCCTAGGTACAGTGTGAGTTCTTGCATTTTAATTTTTAATTTATATTGAAGTATCAGATGTTACAATTTGCAATATTAGATACAGTGATACATTATAATGTTGTGGATAAAACCAACATAAGTGCCATTTTTGGGTTTAAGATTAGGGAGATACAGTAGTGGATGATTTAATGAGAAGTATTTTAAATATAAAAGGCAAATCATGTATAGTCCTTTTAAAACTGTTGGTATAAATATCATTATGCAATTCTTTCTGTAGAGCTTCTTTATGTTTTAAAACTGAAGACGGGGTGAACATTGTACCTAGGTTGACCGACTAGATTGTGTATCAGTGAGAGAACAATCAAGGTAATTGTTTTTTAAGATATATATTTTTATTTTAAAATTTTCATTTAGTTATTAAATGTTTATATTTATTGTTTCCACTGTTTGATTATGTATAATGTATATGTATATTTAGGTCTTGGTTTGCCATCCATCTTTACTACATATGATATGTAGTTTCATATAATCAACAACTATGGTTTGAGGTAATATGAACTCTATGTATTTTTTAATTAAGTTATATACATGTTGGTTTGTATTGAATAGACAATTTGTCTGTTATTTTAATGTATTTTTATTTTTAAACTTTTAGCCCCTGATGCAGCCTTGTTTGGCGAAACTCGGCCAGAGTCGGGCTTGTTAATAAAATTCCTTCCACGATATAAGGTTGTCCCCTTGTTGTTTTTTTGCCTTGGCTACGTGGGACCGCCTCCCGATTTGTTTTATTGGGAAGAGCTGGAGAAACTGAAAGTGGACAAAGCCATGGGGCCTGATGAAGTTCATCCCAGGATACTGAGGGAGCTCAGAGATGTGCTGGTGGGTCTGCTGTGTGACCTGTTCAATAGATCCCTAGAAACGGGAGTGGTGCCGAGTGATTGGAGAAGAGCGTTGGTGGTCCCGCATCACAAGAGTGGGAACAGAGAAGAGGCTGGTAACTACAGACCAGTTAGTCTCACTTCAGTGGTGGGAAAAATAATGGAGTCACTGTTGAAAGAGAGAATAGTGAACTATCTACAGTTGGGAGAATTGATGGACCAGAGGCAGCATGGATTCACCAGGGGAAGATCCTGTCAGACAAATCTGATAGACTTTTTTGACTGGGTAACCAAGGAATTGGATCAAGGAAGAGCACTCGATGTCATCTACTTGATTTCAGCAAAGCTTTTGATACGGTCCCGCACAGGAGACTGGTGAATAAAATGAGAAGCTTAGGAATGAGTGCCAAGGTGGTGGACTGGATTGCAAACTGGTTGATGGACAGAAGACAACGTGTGATGGTAAATGGAACTCTCTCTGAAGAGAGAGTGGTTTTAAGCGGTGTACCGCAAGGATCGGTGTTGGGACCGGTCCTGTTCAATATCTTTGTGAGCGACATTACGGACGGGATAGAAGGTAAGGTTTGTCTTTTTGCGGATGACACTAAGATCTTCAACAGAGTGGACACGCCGGAAGGAGTGGAGAGAATGAGACGGGATTTAAGGAAGCTGGAAGAGTGGTCGAAGATATGGCAGCTGAGATTCAATGCCAAGAAGTGCAGAGTCATGCATATGGGGAGTGGAAATCCGAATGAACTGTATTCAATGGGGGGAGAAAGGCTGATGTGCACGGAGCAGGAGAGAGACCTTGGGGTGATAGTGTCTAATGATCTGAAGTCGGCAAAACAATGTGACAAGGCGATAGCTAAAGCCAGAAGAATGCTGGGCTGCATAGAGAGAGGGATATCGAGTAAGAAAAGGGAAGTGATTATCCCCTTGTACAGGTCCTTGGTGAGGCCTCACCTGGAGTACTGTGTTCAGTTCTGGAGACCGTATCTCCGAAGAGACAGAGACAAGATGGAGGCGGTCCAGAGAAGGGTGACCAAAAGGGTGAATGGCCTTCATCGAATGACTTATGAGGAGAGATTGAAGAATCTAAATATGTACACCCTGGAGGAAAGGAGGAGCAGAGGTGACATGATACAGACTTTCAGATACTTGAAAGGTTTTAATGATCCAAAGACAACATCAAACCTTTTCCGTTGGAAAAAATTCAGCAGAACCAGGGGTCACGATTTGAAGCTCCAGGGAGGACGACTCAGAACCAATGTCAGGAAGTATTTCTTCACGGAGAGGGTGGTGGATGCCTGGAATGCCCTTCTGGAAGAAGTGGTGAAGACCAGATCTGTGAAGGACTTCAAAGGGGCGTGGGATAAACACTGTGGATCCATAAAGTCTAGAGGATGTGAATGAAGAGTGGGTGGCTCGTAGGAATGACGGCTACTGCCTGGAGATAATACCCTTATTCAATAAACATATACACGGTTAATGTGACTCCAACATTGCTCTAAGCTTCAACGGCAAGAGGAAACATGGAAAAAGATTTGCATTAAAAAAAAAGCGGAGAGTAGCTTGCTTGTTACGGTGGTTACTACCCCAAACCAAATAAGCCTGGTACTTCACTTTCAATGCATATCCAGCATAATTCTCTGCTTCAACAGCAGGGGAGAAAGTCAGATACTTCACACATATCTAGCATAGCTCTCTGCTTCAATGGCAGGGGAGAAAGTCAGATACTTCACTTTCAATGCATATTCAGCACAACTCTCTGCTTCAATGGCAGGGGAGAAAGTCAGATACTTCACTTTCAATGCATATCCAGCATAACTCTCTGCTTCAATGGCAGGGGGAATGAAGAAAAGTGGATCTATATACAGACAACAACCAACAAGGTCTGAATTATTTAGTCTGGGTAAACAAATAAGCATGGGTATAGCTTGCTTATTGCGGCGGTTACTACCCCTAATTAAGCGAGATATTTCACTTAGAGGCAGTTCCAACACTGCTCTCTACATTAATGGCGGGGTGGAAGGGAAATAGAATCAAAAGGTTATTAAGAACCAAGAGTAACAGATAAGTATGAGAAAAAAAAAGTGCAAAATTTGCTGGGCAGACTGGATGGGCCATTTGGTCTTCTTCTGCCGTCATTTCTATGTTTCTATGTTTCAGCATTGGCTCCGTTGGGGGAACTCGTGGCCTCTGCCAGCTCTCGCTGGCCCTCCTCCCTCCATTCCTGGGCGTCTCAAGGCAGCATGGACGCTGCCGACCTCCATCTTGGCCTTGGAGTTCCCTAGGCACACGCGCTCCCGGGCCAACTTTAACCACATCATGGTGCGAACCTCGGGTGCGTCCCCCTCAGATGATGTCATGCAAACTCGGGTATTTAAACCCACAGCTCCAGAATGTTGCATTGGAGGTGGACCCTTGGCCTGGTGCAGGATTGGTATGGCCCTCTGGTCGGAGCCAGAGAGCGCCTGCCACCAGGAGGTGGAGCACACAAGGAGACAGAGGCTAGCTAGAGCTTCACCAATAACAGTCCGGGGTTTCCGCAGGTTGACCCCTTGGGTACCCGGACTGCCTGGACTTAGGTGGACCTCAGGTGATCTCCCGGAGAGGTAGCGGAGGGATGTGCCCACTACAAGCAAGGGTGCACGGCTGATGCAGAGTGGATGGACTAGACCCAGACTGAAAGCTCCGGAGACCTCAAGGAAGCAACAGTTCAAGAGATCCTCCGGGCGAGATAGGCAACACCTGTGGGTCTAGTCAAGTGGAGGCCGCAGTTAGTTTCCAAGCAGGTTGGTCTGATAGTCACAGTAGGCCAAAAGAGAGTGTCCGAATGGAGTGCAAGGGTCAGAGCCAGAGTATCAGTCCAGGAGTAGTCAGCCAAAGCAGGGGTCAATACCAGGGTCAGTCCGAGCGTAGTCAAGACAAGCGGGGGTCGGTTCCAGGCAGCAGGCAAGAGAATGCTGAGGCAGGCAGAGGTCAGTTCCAGGTGGCAGGCAGGAGAATGGTCAGGCAGGCAGAGGTCGGTTCCAGGCAGCAGGCAAGAGAATGGTCAGGCAGGCAGAGGTCAGTACCAGAGGTCAGTCCGAAGAGGTACTACCTGAGAAGGATATAGGTGTTGAACTGATTGCCTAGGTAAGGAAGTGGTGTCTGACCACGTCCTTAAATACAACTGCTAATCAGAGTCATCAGGGAGCGCCATGGAGCTGGTTCCCGCCCTTGGCCCTTTAAAGTCCTGGGCGGTGCGCACGTGCGCACCTAGGGGCTGGGATACTGCCATGGAGTATGCCGAGCCCCGCCATGAGGCCTGCCTGGAAAAGGAGGACGCCGCGAGGCGCCGCAGACGGGAGGAGCTAGCGGCAGCAGCGGGGGAGGACGACCCGGATCCCGTTAGCACAAGGACAAGGTGAGCAGGCCCGGGCGCAGGCGTAGCGCAGATGGGACGCGCAACACAGAGCACCTACAACTTGGCAATGAGTTCATTCCTTGGATTCCTTCTTTCCATTGGATGTCGTTCCGGTTCCTGCTTCCCTGGCGTGAGACTCCTGGATACCCATTCCTCGGGGGCCCCTTCCGTCTCTCGGCTATCCGCTCCTCGAAGGGCCTTCGCCTGGACTTCTTCCTTCCTCTGTTCCTGAGGTTCTCTCCAGAACCCTCCTTTATACTACATACCTGTGAGTACTACTACTGTGATAACGCTGAGGACTTTCTCCGGTGTACCCCGCCTTGCAGGCCACTACCATGACAGCACTGAGGGTTCCCTATGGTGTAACCCGCCTTGCGGATCACTACCGTAACAACGCTGAATACTCTCTCCGGTGTAACCCGCTTGCAGGCCACTACCATGACAACATTGTGGACTATCTCCGGTGTACCCCGCTGTGTGGACCACTACCGTGACAGCACTGAGGACTTCCTATGGTGTACCCTGCTCTGCGGACCATTACCGTGTCTTCACCCTGCCTTGCTGGCATACTCCGTTGCAAAGACTTCAGACCTCACAGTGACTGTATCTACCTTGGCATTCCCCGCTCCTCGGGTATTGCCCCTGTCTTTTACTACTAGCTCCTGGGCTGGCGTTCTGGCCCACCTCCTGGGGCCGCTCTCTCTCTCCCTGTCTCTATGTGCATTTCTCCTGCTGTGTCTGATCCTGCAGTCGAGACCTTACCTCCCCGATGGTGAGGCTCAGTGGGGCTCCACCCCTTGGGCTATTCCATCCATCACCTCAGCCAAAGGGTCCACATATACACAGATACACACAGATCCTAACACTATGGTTATGTTTCCTATCTTTCTTTCATATTTCTGAAGCAAATAGAAATGATTATCAACCTGTGTATGCTATTAGAAAGAAATCATAGTTCTATCCTGGATGTGTCACAATAGCATTCCATAAGATCTCTAGAGTTCTGTGAGGTGGTTTAATAGAGATAGAAAATCAATGACATCCCCTATACTCTAGGTGCTTCCATCACAAGGTGGACCCAGAAACTGAATTATTCTGCCCAGTAGGATTGGACCCAATTCGGGAAGAATTATCTAAAACCATATCATGTGTCTGATTGCCTTCCTCCAAAACTATATTTATTTATTTGTTGAGTTTTATATACCGTCACTCGGTAGAGCCATCATAATGGTTTACAAAAATATACATTTTTCTTAGCAGTTGTGTAACAGAAAAAACAATGTGAACGCTATACATTTTCTTAGCAGTTGTGCAACAATAAAAAACAATTTGAACAATATCAGAAAAAGCATATCAAGTCCAGAAAGCTTTATTAGGTTGGAAGAGGAGGGTATGCAGTTCAAGGTGAAGAGAATGTATTAAGAGGTTTATAACTGAGAGTTCAGTTGAGAGTTGGAATGATCAGACGCCTGAGGGTCAGTGTAGAATTTGCGGAACATTAGTGTTTTTAGATCCTTTTTGAATATTTTTAGGTCGTGTTGGGTTCTCAGGAATTTAGGTAGGCTGTTCCAAAGTTTAGGTGAAGCAATTGAAAAGGCTCTTTCTCTTGTGGTTGCCAGATGTGCATCTTTGATAGGGGGAATGTTTAGGTAGCCTGAGTTATTAGAGCATAGGTTTCTTGGAGGATTTTGAGGGATTATGTTTAGGGTGTTAAGACCTTGATGATCATTGTTTAGAATTTTGTGGATTATGGTCATTGATTTGTAAACAATACGTGCAGTAATAGGGAGCCAGTGAAGTGAGGTCAATATTGGTGTTATGTGTTCATTTCTTTTTGTTCCAGTTAGGACTCTAGCAGCTGAGTTCTGCAGTATTTGGAGTGGGTAAAAAGATAGGTAAAAAGATAGGTAAAAAGTCATGGGATAGGTGGCGATGTCCTTTCGTGGATTGCAAACTGGCTAAAAGACAGGAAACAGAGAGTAGGATTAAATGGGCAATTTTCTCAGTGGAAGGGAGTGGACAGTGGAGTGCCTCAGGGATCTGTATTGGGACCCTTACTGTTCAATATATTTATAAATGATCTGGAAAGAAATACGACGAGTGAGATAATCAAATTTGCAGATGACACAAAATTGTGCAGAGTAGTTAAATCACAAGCAGATTGTGATAAATTGCAGGAAGACCTTGTGAGACTGGAAAATTGGGCATCCAAATGGCAGATGAAATTTAATGTGGATAAGTGCAAGGTGATGCATATAGGGAAAAATAACCCATGCTATAATTACACAATGTTGGGTTCCATATTAGGTGCTACAACCCAAGAAAGAGATCTAGGTGTCATAGTGGATAACACATTGAAATCGTCGGTTCAGTGTGCTGCGGCAGTCAAAAAAGCAAACAGAATGTTGGGAATTATTAGAAAAGGAATGATGAATAAAACGGAAATGTCATAATGCCTCTGTATCGCTCCATGGTGAGACCGCACCTTGAATACTGTGTACAATTCTGGTCGCCGCATCTCAAAAAAGATATAATTGCGATGGAGAAGGTACAGAGAAGGGCTACCAAAATGATAAGGGGAATGGAACAACTCCCCTATGAGGAAAGACTAAAGAGGTTAGGACTTTTCAGCTTGGAGAAGAGACGACTGAGGGGGGATATGATAGAGGTGTTTAAAATCATGAGAGGTCTAGAACGGGTAGATGTGAATCGGTTATTTACTCTTTCGGATAGTAGAAAGACTAGGGGACACTCCATGAAGTTAGCATGGGGCACATTTAAAACTAATCGGAGAAAGTTCTTTTTTACTCAACGCACAATTAAACTCTGGAATTTGTTGCCAGAGAATGTGGTTCGTGCAGTTAGTATAGCTGTGTTTAAAAAAGGATTGGATAAGTTCTTGGAGGAGAAGTCCATTACCTGCTATTAAGTTCACTTAGAGAATAGCCACTGCCATTAGCAATGGTTACATGGAATAGACTTAGTTTTTGGGTACTTGCCAGGTTCTTATGGCCTGGATTGGCCACTGTTGGAAATAGGATGCTGGGCTTGATGGACCCTTGGTCTGACCCAGTATGGCATTTTCTTATGTTCTTATGTTCTTATGTTCTTATGGTTTGAGGGATGAAAAAGGTATTCCAATTAGTAAGGAGTTGCAATAGTCGAAGGTGGAGAAGATAAGAAGTTGAAGTACAGTTCCGAAATCATAGGGGTTGAGAAATGGTTTCAGGTGTCTTAGGGTTAGGAGTCTGTGGTATCCTTCTTTAGTTTTATTTGCTATGTGGTTCTTGAAAGAAAGTTCTTTATCAATGATAACTCCGAGGTCCCTGGTGTGGGTGGTAGGGAGTATAGTTATCATTTGTTTGTCAAGTATTGTCAGGGGTAGTGGAGTTGGATTGGGTTTTTTATCCATGAGTATTATTTCAGTTTTGTCAAAGTTGATTATGAGTTTCAGGGAATTTAGGAGATGTTTGATTGAGATAAGTAGTTCTGAGGTTTTCTTGTAGGTGTCTTCAATCGAATTTTGTATGGGAATGAGGAGCTGAAGGTCATCAGCATAGAGGAAGTGTGTGATTTCATATTCTTTTAGTAGTTGGCAAATGGGGAGAAGGTATATGTTGAAAAGGGTGGCTGATAAAGCTGATCCTTGAGGGACTCCGGTGTTGAGGTTGATTATTTTTGATAGGTTGTTGTTGATTAATACTTGGTATGTTCGATCAGATAAATAGGAAGAAAACCAACGTAAGGTATTGCCAGTTAAACCAATTTGGGATAGTCGCTCCTATAGTATATTGTGGTTCACTGTGTCGAAGGCGGCTGAAAGGTCAAGAAGAATGAGCAAGTATTTTTCACCTTTGTCAAAGCCTCTTATAATAATGTCATTTAGAGAGATGAGGAGAGATTCTGTGTTTAGGTTTTTTCTAAAACCATATTGGGATGGAAGTAGGATGCTGTTTGTCTCCAGATAGTCATCTAGTTGAGTGTGTACGACTTTTTCAATGGTTTTGGCTATGAGCGAAAGGTTTGATATGGGACGGTAGTTGGAAAGGATTTCCGGATCTAGGTTGTTCTTTTTAAGGATTGGTTTGATGACAGCAGATTTGAGGCATTTGGGGTAGTTGCCTTCGGTCAGTGATAAATGGACAATTTTGGGGATGGTTTTTGATATGGTAGGTTCAATTGATTTGAGGGTTGTTATTGGGATGTTGTCTAATGGATGGCTGGTGGGGTTCATTTTATTTATTATAGATTGAATTTCAGTGGTGGAGGCAGTGTCAAAGTTTGACCATGATGAGGTTATCTTGTTGTTAAGTTTGGTGTTCTGGTTGTTGTTGGTTATGTTGAATTGGATTAGATGAGATATTTTGTTGTGGAAGAAATCAGCAAAGTCATCACTTCGATGTTTGGTGCATGAAGACTCTTGGGTGGTTTTGGTAAGTTTCTGAACTATTGCAAATAACATTCTGGGGTTATGATGAAATTTGGAGATATTGTTGGAGAAGAATTCCTTTTTCGCATTGTTGATGATATTTTAATATTGAGCTAAGTTGTTCCAATAATTATTTAGTGTGGTAGTATTTTTGGTTTTTCTCCATTCTCTTTCTTTTTTTCTGAGTATGCGTTTGGCAGTTCTGATATTTTCGTTATACCATTGGTTGTTGTGTTTGGGTTGTTGTTTAGTCTTTGTAATAATGGGATTGATGTTGTCTGCAACTTGTTTTGTGATGTTTAGCCATTATGAGGTAGTGTTTTCGGAGTTAGATATATTGATGTTGTTTAATTCGGATTGAAGAGTTTTTTGTAAAAGTTCTATGTTGAATGGTGGACGGTAGGATATTTTGTTTGGGGTGATATGAGGAGGTTTAATATTGAGGTTGGTATGTAAGTTAGCTTGGATTAGATGGTGGTCAGACCAGGGTATCTCTGTGGTGTTGGTAGAGAATGATTTCCAGATTTCAGTGTTGACAAAAATGAGGTCAGTTGTGTGGCCTGCTTTATGAGTTGGAGATTGGATTATTTGTTCTAGATATAGAGTTGAGAGTGCATCAATGATAGTTTGGCAGGTATTTGAGTGAGTTGGTAAGTTGAAATGTATGTTGAAGTCACCAAGTATGATTATGGGTTTGTTGAGGGAGATGTTCATAATATATTCAATTAGAGGTGAGCAGTTTTTATCGAGTGCTCCTAGAGGACAGTAAATGAGGCATATTTGAAGTTTTGGTGAATCAAATAAAGCAATTTCAAATGGTGGAGGAATGTTAGATGGGTGAAGTGTTAGTTGCAGGCTTTTTTTAGATATAAGCATTATGCCACATCCTTTTTTATTTTTCTGGGGATTGAAGAGGTGTTGTAATCTTGGTTGGATAGTTGGTTTATTAGAACGGAGTCCGTATTTTTGAGCCAGGTTTCCGTAATTGCAATGAAATCTGGTTTGTGGTCACTGAGTAGGTCATTGAATAGAGGGATTTTTTTAAATCATAGAACGAGTATTGATGAGTATGAATGAGAGAAGCATATAGTTTGAGAGTTGGATATGTGTGTTGTTTTTGTAGTTTATTGGTTGATTTAGTTTGTGTGGAGGTTTCAAGGATGAATGTTTCTTAGAGGATGTAGGTTGATTGTTTGGAGATGATATCTTGTTGTTCATCTTCATATCTTTTTGAGATTTTGAACTGAAAGTTGATGGAGATAGCAATATGAGAGTATAGCTTGCTTTTTAAAGGAAGTTGTTAGTGATGCAGTTTTTTTTTTTTGTTTTTTTTTTATTTAGTGTTTGGGAGGAGCGGGTGGAGAAGGCAAGGTTTAGGAAGGGGGTGTCTTTGAGGGCTGCGATGAATGGGCTGCGCGAAGGGGCGCGCAAAGGGGCCTGCTCCTTTGGATGCGATCCTACGGCACGCAGCGCCTGGGGTGAGTTTAAATTTAAACACCACTCACCCGGCCCCTCCTCTGACACCAGGGGGCTGGCTTCGCTTGTCAGGTGCTGGTTTTGCTTCAAGATGGGTGGTGCTGCTGAAAGGAGGCCTTTCTGAGGCCTGTGCTGCTGGTTGCAGGCGATTTCGAGGGGGGGTCGTTTTGTTAGGCTCCCTCGATGCTGGTGGAGGCGTTCGGGGAGGCCCCTGCGGAGCTTGGCGTCAGTGAGATGTGAGATGAGCTCGGCAGCGCTGGATGGGTCCCCTGGGGTGAGTTTAAATTTAAATACCATTCACAAGGCCCCTCCTCTGACGTCAGGGGGCTGGCTTCGCTTCAAGATGGGTGGTGCTGCTGAAAGGAGGCCTTTCTGAGGCCTGTGCTGCTGGTTGCAGGCGATTTCGAGGGGGGGTTGGTTTGTTAGGCTCCCTCGATGCTGGTGGAGGCGTTCGGGGAGGCCCCTGCGGAGCTTGGCGTCAGTGAGATGTGAGATGAGCTCGGCAGCGCTGGATGGGTCCCCTGGGGTGAGTTTACATTTAAACACCACTCACCCGGCCTCTCCTCTGACTTCAGGGGGCTGGCTTCGCTTGTCAGGTGCTGGCTTCTCTTCAAGATGGGTGGTGCTGCTGAAAGGAGGCCTTTCTGAGGCCTGTGCTGCTGGTTGCAGGCGATTTCGAGGGGGGGGTCGGTTTGTTAGGCTCCCTCGATGCTGGTGGAGGCGTTCGGGGAGGCCCCTGCGGAACTTGGCATCAGTGAGATGTGAGATGAGCTCAGCAGCGCAGAGATGGTGGAGGCCTAGTGTCAAGACTGAAAGTAGAAGAAAGTTCAGGAAGAGTAGAAGGAGATCCTCCAAACCCCAACTTTTGAAACTAGAGTTGTTGGAAAAAGGAATCTACATTTACTTGGGAAGCCAAGTTGGGAAAGTACATATAGCTCCTTTCCTCTTTTTTCCAATCCAGAAAGCAAAACAGAACCTGACAGAAAAAACTACTCATAGGGTCATGCCCCTGGGGCATGCCCCTTAGGTGCACCGCTTTGTCACATGCTGGTGGCTGGAAGTCGCAGGTGTACTGATTTTATAGAGGCCAAGGGTGCCCGCTGACAATGTCACAGGCCACGCTAAGACTTGCCCAGTGTAGATATTTCACCAAACGCCTCCCGCAGATATGCTGTCTCTAGGTCAAGGCTCCCTGACTAGTGCCGAAAGTGCACTGATTTTACAGAGGCTGAGGGCACCCATTGACAACATCACAGGCCACACCAAAACTTGCTCAGCATAGATGTTCCACCAAATGCTTCCCACAGGTACAGTGTCCATGGGACCAGGCTCCCCCACCACCTTTGTCTGTTATGTAGCCCAAGGAAAGGCATGTAGATATCCAATGGTATAAACTCTGATTATATATATTTCTTCTGCAGATGTATATCAGAAGATTTTGACTGCTGATGAAGGTAATAACTCCAACTTTTTAGTGCTTTACAAAATAAAGTACCAGAAAACAGCATGATTAAAATAAGAAGTATATGGACTGAACGCAAAGAGATCCCTATTCAGTAGGCTGTTGAATAGCAAAATTCTCTGAGGACAAGCAGGATAGTAGTCCTCACACATGGGTGACATCATTGGATGGAGCCCGGCACAGAACTTTGATCTAAAAAATTTAGAACTTTCAAACATGCCCTACTGAACATGTGCAGCTGTAGTCATCACCCTGCCCCTAAGCAGAGTCCCTCTGTCTCTTTTTTCCCCATGGAGCCATATGGTCACAGAGCCATGTGTCTCACGATATTCAACTTTGCTCTCTTCTCCCAGTTTTTGTAAGTGATTTTTTTCTAGAACTGCAGCTGTTTTCTTTCCTTTACCATGCGTCTGACAGCTGCCTTGCGGGCCTTAGTCACTGTGCAGTATGGCAGAGTCTATTTTAAAAAAAAAACTGCACAGACAGTTTAATATCTGTGTCCTCTCCTTGCTTTGTCTGTTTTTGTACCTTTGTCAGGTGCTGGCAGGACTGACTGAATGCAGTCCGTGGATGATCTGTGTAGGCCGCTGAGCCTGGGGACCTGCCTGAGTTCTACCTGGCAGGAGTTCCATGTCATTTCACCAATCCGGGCAGATTGCAGGAAAATATCAACCCGGGGATTTTTTCAAGACCAGTCCACGGGGTATCTGACTCCCTTGCGCACTTTCTCTACAGCACATACAACAACACACCAAGTTGACTCTGGCAGATTTAAGCCAAATATCTCCAAAATAAATTTCACATTTTTTCTCAATAACTAAGAAATAGAGCATACTGTAGACCAGCAGTGAGTAAACAAAATTGTAGACTCCCCATTCCATCCATGCAAATCGGTTTGGGCCACCCCACAAGTCTGCTTAGCAGAATACCTCACCTTAGTCACACATGTAGAACACAGACAGACCCTCACCAAATACAAAATGAAGAGATGATAAAGTATAAATAGAAACATGCAGACAAAAACTGAACTTAAAACCGTAACAAGCCAGACTTTGTATGGAATGGATAAACAAATATCATTCCTCACTAAACTTCATACAATAGCATCAAGAAATATAAAGCATTAATCATAATAGTAAAACCAAACTCATAAAAAGAATAAATATTTCAAAACAACTGATGGAAAGAGCATCCAATGATTACAAACATAAAAATTGTTTTTTTAAATTCCCAAACATTGATAAACTATTCAAAATAGCAGACACAGCAAACAACACCCAATAATTAAAATTAAAGCTAAAATAATTCCCCCTGCTCTCCGTACCTGGGAACTTTAGATTCCAGTCACCCTGAGATTGTCATGGATTAGTAAGGGGTGGGAGAAATGCCCAACTTTCTTTTCTTTCTAACACACATGTTCATTCTCACTTAAACTTCCTTAAATTCTCTCTCACACACATGCTCACTAGATCACATGCTGTCTCTCGTCCATGCTCACTGGCTCACATGCTCTCTCACAAACATGCTCACGGTGTCGCACACTCATGCTCTTGTTCACACACTTGCTCATTGTTTCAGTCACTGTCTTTTATACTCACACATAGGCCCAGTGGCTTAAATAGTCCTCTTGCTCAAATACATGCTCATTGGCTCACTCGTTCTCTCTCGCTCACAAACATTCTCTGGTAACCACAACAAGCCCAACTGTATTATGCAGTTCAACAATGGATAAACAGAAACATAATCATTCTTCACAAAACAATAAAATCAAGAGATATAAAACATCATTCATAATATTAAAACCATGAAAAGAATGAATATATCAAAACAGCCGACAAACATGGGGAGCCCAATATTCAAAGCATGTTCAGCGCTACTTAGCTGGATAAATAGGACTTATGTGGTTAAGTAGCGACCACTGAATATGCGCTTACATTTAGTGGCTGCTGCTTAGCCACCTAAATCCTTTATATGGCTAAAAGCTTAACTGCATAAGTTGTGGGCGGGCAGTGGGTGGAGCAACTTAGCTGCATAACGTATGCAACTAAGTAGCAATATTTGGTCTTAGTCGCGTACGTTTACCAGCTACGTTAGACGGTGATAACTGATGTGGCTAAGTACGTACAAATATATATGCTTATATTCAGCAACATAGCTGTGCCGCTGAATATACCGTGTAATTTAGCAAGATAAGTTATATTTGGCCAAGTTACTTAAATAGCCATCTTTGAATATTGGGCCCCTTATGATTTAAAAAGTCACATAAATTTGTTCTAATATTTCCCAAACATCACTAAAATATTTCAAAACAGCAGACACCCAAAATAACACCCCAAAATTTAAAATAATAAGAAATTAAATAATTTAAACATCTCCAGCTCTTCATATCATTAAATAAATAAATACCTGGCATCTTTTGATTTCCCGGAGATTGTTGTGGATTTGAGTGAAGAAGTAGACCAGTCGTCTTAGTTCACAAACATGCTCTGGTAACCCCAACATGCCCAGCTGTTTTATGCAGTGTAGCAATGGATAAACAGAAACATAATCACTCCTCACAAAACATCAAGCAAACATCCACTTGCAGTTTGATCATGGTATACTGTAAATATATATTTTCAGCTAGTTCATGATTAAATATCCCTGACGTATTTGATACATATGAAGCTCAGCTATTCACACTGGCGCCAATTATACAACACATAAAAAGAAGTGAAGAGAAACACGGCAGTAATAGAGAACAATTAATTAAGGAATCCACACAGTTCGAATGAAAAGCCCCTGATGCAGACCATACCTTAGGCACAACTCGGCCAGAGTTGGGCGATTTGGATTATTTATGCTTGACTTTTTCACCTTGATTCCCATAATAAATATTTTCTAAGAACCAAGATGACTGGTATATGTTTTTTTTGTCTGCCTCTTGGCTCTTTTGGACCAATGTTCCCCAATCCTGTCCTGGGGGCCCACCAGCCAGTCAGGTTTTCAGGATATCCACAATGAATATGCATGAGAGAAAATTTGTGTGCACTGCTTCCATAACATGCAAATTTTCTCTCATGCATATTCATTGTGGATATCCGGAAATTCTGGCTGGTTGGCCCCCAGGATAGGGTTAGGGACCACTGTATTAGATCATCTTCCGTACTGCTTTTTGGGTGAAGAAGGCCACATAATCTTTATCCTCTCTCTCTCTCCTTTACATGCATAGGCACTCCATCTCTCATACATATGCAGGCTCTCACACATACATGCAGACTCTTTCTCTCATGCACACATGCAGGTGCTTTCGTACAGATATGCAGGCTCTCACACTCTCATGCACACATGCAGGTACTGTCATACAGAAATGTAGGCATGCTCTCATACACATGCAGACACTCACACATATGCAGAAGCTCTTATGCACATATTCAGGCTCTCTCATACACACATGCAGGTTCTCTCTCATACACACATGCAGGCTCGCTCTCATGCACATATTCAGGGTCTCTTTCATACACACATGCAGGCACTCTCTTTCATACACATAAGCAGGTTCACTCTGATGCACATACTCAGGCTCTGTCTCTTTCATACACACATGCATCACTGTCATGCACATATTCAGGCTCTCTTTCTTTCATACATACATGCAGGTGCTCTGATTTTCATACCTACATGCAGGCTCATTCTCATGGACATGTTCAGGCTCACTCTTTCATACATACATGCTGGCGCTTTCTCTCATACATTACACACATACACACACCTCTCAGGCATCCTCCTTTCTTCTGGGCCTTCGCCACTCATTTACTGCCAGAGGGGAAGTGGGAGGAAGCGGCCCTGCAACCACCAGATGCGTCCTTCTGCGAAACCTGTAGGCCTTTCTTCAGGCCGCATTGTGTTGAGCTCCGTTGCGGCCCTGCTGAGACCTCCCTCAGGTCGCAACAGGTTGGGCTCTATGGCGGCCCAACTGACACCTTTCTCAGGCCGCGTTGGGTGTTGCAGCCCAGCAAAAAAACTTGTTCCGCGGCAATCCCTCAGCAGGAGCTATGATAACGACCACATGACTTGCCCACTGGGGATGCCCATTCCCCCAATAGGCCAATCTGCCCCCTGCACTGATCTATCAGCATCGATGGAGGACCACAGTGTTCCTGTGGGGGGAAGAGCTCATCCTCCCCACATTCTAAGGAACTAGTCTCCACGGGCAGAAACCTTGGATGACGTAGCCTCCCCTCCTGCTTGCCGGTGATGGCAGTGCAGCTTCTTGTGAAAGAGGGTGAGCAGGAGTTTGGTCAAGTAGCTTGCTGCCGCACCTTCGGTGCATAGCCCAGTGACAGTTGTTCATGCACATCTGTGAACGGCGTACCATTGATCTGACGAATCAATGTTAGGACCGCATCAGGGACTAGGATTGCCATTGAGCGCCATGGTCACCCTTGACGCCATTGAGGTACCAGGGCATCCTTGATGCCATCAGGATACGTGATCACCCTCAATGCTGTAAGGGTCTTCTATGCCCTAGTCATCTGGACGTGGAGTCTCAATGCACTGGAGTCATCGAGCGCTATAGGCCTCGATGTGGCGGAGTAGCAGCACTGACCTCTAGTGTCGGAGACCAGGTCTGCCATCAAGCGCCATGGTTCCCCTCAATGCCATCGGAGCTGCCCTTGACGTCGATGCTCTTGATGCTCTCGATGCCATCGAAGCTGTCTGCCATCAATGCCTGCATTTCCGTCAAGGTGCATGAGTGGCCATCCTTGATGCCGCGGCAGCCCTCGATGCAGTTAGGGTGCAATGCCTTGTTGCTGCAGCCATTGTTGATGCTGTTGAGGTGTGTGGCCTTGATGCCATGGCCACCCTTGGGGCCATCGCAGTGCGTGACCTTGATGCCATTGCGGTGCAGAGCTGCCCCAATACCATCAAAGCCCTCAATGCCATCGCGATGCAGCGTTTCCATGGAGGCCATTGGGCATGATGGCCACAGATGATTTCTGTTGCCAGTTTCAACAATGTCGAACACCACCAATGAGGCACTGGGATCGCCACTGAGCACCCTGGTTGTCCCGAAGCTGTTACGTTCCTCGAACCCGGAAGCCAGGGTCGAGCATGCTCACCTACCTCTGCAGCGCACCGTCAGCTTCAGGGGCACCGAGGCAAGGGTGGATGGTGTGGCTGATTTTCCCCAGGCCTTCTCCGAGGCCAAGAAGCCTTTCTTCACGGCAGGACCGCTGCCGAAGCCCAGCCCCTTATGTCACCTAGACACGTGTGGCGACGACATCTCTACTTTTAAAGGAGCCAGCGAGGGAAATACCCGGGTCTACCTTGGAAGTTCCCCACCTCCGTCCGGGTATTTAGCCTGCTCATCAATTGCTATCAAATCGCGTTAGCAAGGATTGGTCTTTACTGGTCTAGCTACTCTCCCGCTTCTTGCTGCCGCTGGAAGCTCTCTTTCTCTGCCCTTCAGGGTATTTCTCTAATCTGGGTACCTGCTCCTCGGGGGCCCCTTGCTTTCTTTCAGATGCCTATCAGGGATCAGGTACTCGCTCCTCGAGGGCCTGCCCTCCCTGCCTCGGTGCCTGATTGCAACTACTTCTGCCTACTGGGATTTCCATCTATACAGCTACCAACTTAGTGAGTAATCTGGCATTGTCAATCTGTCTCATCTACAGCTCAGCACTGGGAACCTGCATCCTGCACTCCCTAATACTATCACTGTGAGACGGGTCTCCTCTGCCGAGGGGTCCCGGGACTGCTATCTCTGAATCATCTCACTACTGCCATCTTTGGTGGTATCATTCTGCTGTATAATAAAAGACGAATCTCTGTGCTGCATGTCTAGCGTTTAGCCTAATACTGTGGTTCCTCACGGGGCTCCTTCCCGTGGGAGTGGCCATCACCACAGTACCCAAGAATTCACTCCAACACCTCAAAACCACAACAGAGGCCATGGACTGCTGGGGCTCTTGAGAGTCCTTGAATGCCACTGAAGCCCTTGAGCGACAGGGATTTTCAGCCTTGAACAGATCAAGCACCAGGTTTGCCATTTACTCAAGGCACTCTGGTATGCCAAGGCATCCAGGCACAGTGGTCTGGTGCCCTTGAGGCTCCTTAGCAGTGTCCTGATGGGCACTGAGGGGCATTGTGCTGCCACATCACTGGCTGATGATTTCAGGGTCCTGAGCCTCTGGGATTGGGGGACATCGGAGGCCCAGCCTGGATTTGTGCTCCATCAGTGTTAATGAATGCTAGCGAGGCTATTGTCAGCCATAGGCGCTGATGAGGGATGCCATCAAATTTGCAGCATTGACGTGCTTGGATGGATAGTCAAGCCGAGGGGAACAATCGATGGTATTGGCAGTCATTGATTCCTCTGGGCACCAATGAGGCATGTCGGGGCTGCAGAGCCTCTGTCTGTTTTACCTCTGGCATCTCTATGGGTGCCGCCAGGCTGTTGAGGTCCGTGGGTGCCTGTGGCACTGGGGTTGGCGCTATATTCCATCGAACTGATCAAGATTCGGTCAAGCGCCGTTGAAGACCCGGGTGCAGCATTGTTAAGTGCCTTTGATGTGATCCATTGTTGGTGAGTGCGAAAGCGCCATGGGACCTATGGGCACCATCACCACTGTGGGCACCAATGGACGCAGTCGGATGCCACAGGACACAACCGCAGAAACCTTGGGCACCGTCAGTCACCATGGACTTTGCTGCTGTCATTCCATGAGGGAAACAGCAGTTAGCCATTCCCAATGCAGTTTCAAGGGCTGTGTACAGCCTCTTGGAGCATTATCAGGTACTGGAGGGGGTGACACCATAGAATGCTACCCACCACCATACCATACCCAGAGCCCCAGTGTACTGGGGGATGCCGTCGTCACACTGCTCCTATGCATTCCACTGGGAGTTACTGTGACAAATGAGTGCAGCATGCACAGTCGGGTACAGCAAGGCATTTACTCCAAGCACAGTGGGCAATGGCAGGTGGCATTCTCCCTGTCTGTACAGTTCTCAGCCATGCCAGGATTCTGCCATCATCATGTCAAGGCCTCAGCCTCCTCATCAGGTCTGCACCACAAAGTACTGGGGAACAGTGGTGAGGAGGGTGTCATCACACACTTTGTGATTTGCCTTTTGCTGCTCAGTCCTTGCTGTGCCATGGGATTCTACCCACAAGCATGGTGAGTGGGGTTATAGGTGTGCTGCCATCCATAGGATGGGATACCACTGGTCAGTGTGCTTTTACAGCGGAGGACTCTATTCTCCAGTTGCCCTCTACTCTATGGGTGTGTATGCATGTGTGTTTCCCTTGTGGCGAGCACAACAGGTTGTGTGCCACAGCCACAGGACTGACCTAGGACTGCGCTCCTTGTCTATCTACCTTCTACCCACACCAATAATTGTACTCTAAATCTTTTCAAATTTATGCACCTTGGAACGTATCTACTGTACAGTCAGCCAGATCATATCGAAATACTACATTATTTATTATAACTTCTTGTTTGTTAACCCCCCAGTTACTTAATCCAAGTTTATCCTCCTGTTCGATGTAATTGCACTCTGTCGTGCATGTTTAATTGTTACAATGTAAACCGAATTGATATGTTACATTTGCTACATGAATTTCGGTATATAAAAATGTTAAATAAATAAATATCTCTAAGGGGAGCAGACACCAGGACATAAGATCATAAGAACATGCCATACTTGGTCAGACCAAGGGTCCATCAAGCCCAGCATCCTGTTTCCAACAGTGGCCAATCCAGGCCATAAGAACCTGGCAAGTTCCCAAGTGTCGGGAATCTTCTCCTTCCTCAGAAGAGGAATATGTCTTTTGACCCCTTCCGTGTTACAAATCCCCTTTGTAGGGAAGCTCTGAGGCTCTGTCCCTGGCAGGTTTATCACTGAACCTGAGCTTCGATTATTTGAATCTGTGCATCTCCTTGTAGGCCAGGGCAGGGGGACGGCAGCAGATGACTGTTTTTGTTGGGGCCCCTTCATTGATTACCTTGGTGGCCTTCTCCATCCGAGGGAGGCTGCCAGTGGCAAATTGATTGCTTCTGAACCTCAGCAATCAGTGATTGTGTTTCAACTTTCAACTGGAGAGTTGACATGTTTTTCGGGATTGGAAAGCCCCGATTCCTATTGCTTTCCTGGTCCTTCAGGAAAGGGGGATTCGACTGGGTTCCAGGGCAACTCTTATGGGTTCTCCTCTGGAAGCCTGGTTGTCCACCCCTGCAAGGGGTGTCCCTCATTCTCTGTTTCCCGGAGAAGACATGTCATTGCTGACTGGCAGTCACTTTCGGTTCCTCGTGGGATCCAAGAGCCGGTCAAGCAGTGTCACTCTCCTTAGATCATCCTAAAGCACAGTAGGTCTACTTCACGAGGGAGCCTTTCAAGAGTAGCTCCCTGGTGAAGATTAGGGGTTTCTCCCATCTAGGAGTCACCTTTAGTACCTGCTGAGCTTAATGGGCATTTTTTGATAAGTCATTCTTGCCTGTGGGACCCTACTTTAGAGAGGAGGGTTCTAATCCATCTAATTGGTGAGAATGCCTTTTTCTATATCGCCTATGGCTGAGGGAGTTGGGGGATGAGGGATCTCGCAACAGAGGTGCTGCTCTTTGGTTGCAATGGCTTGCAAGCTATACTTCCCCAGGGGAGTCCTGGTTCATCCAACGATTGTTGCATTTACTGGACTGCGTGCTTCCTTGGGGGAAGTATATGAAATCATGGCTGAGGTAGTAATACCTAAGCCAGGTTTGGGGCAGTCTGTTCCGAGATCACACTTGCCCTGCTCTGGTACCCTTAGGGCCGGATTTTAAGATTTAAGTGCGGGGGTAGATTTGTGCGCGCAACCCGGCGCGCACAAATCTACGCCCAATTTTATAAAATGTGCGCGCAGCCACGCGCATGTTATAAAATCTGGGGTCGGCGCGCGCAAGGGGATACACACTTGTGCACTTTGCGCGTGCCAAGCCGCACAGTCTTCCTCCGTTCCCTCCGAGGCCGCTCCAAAATCAGAGCGGCCTCGGAGTGAACTTTCCTTCTGCCCCTCACCTTCCCCTCCCTTCCCCTACCTAACCTGCCCCCCAGCCCTACCTAAACCCCCCCTTACCTTTAACTTAGAAGTTGCACCTGCCTCTGGGCAGGCATAGGTTGCGCGCACCGGCCAACAGCCGGCCCGCAATCCCAGGCACGGCGGCAAATGGCTGCCGTGCCTGGAGGCTCTAGCCCCGCCCCCTCCCCGCCCCCTTTTTCAAGCCCCGGGACATACGCGCGTCCCGGGGCTTGCGCGCGTCGCCAGGCCTATGCAAAATAGGCTCGGCGCGTGCAGGAGGGGTTTTAAAGGGTTACACGCGTAACCCTTTTAAAATCCGCCCCTTAGAATTTCCAGGCCAGTGAAGAAATCCTGTTTGACAGGGGTTTGCACTTACAGCACCCTGCCTTCCTAGCTCTTAGTGGTGTTTTTCTGGATTTCTTCCCTGTGGAATTCGCTCTCAGCTTCAGCTATTCCAAGCAGGCTAAGGGTTCTATCTCAGAGGATAACTCCCTTCTGGAATTGGCTGTCAGTTATATGCTTAGGGCTGAGTTATACAGCCTAGCGACTTGTGCTTACCCTGGCAGTCCAGTAGTCTGCCTCCTTGGGTTCTTTGCTCCTTCCAACTTCCAGTTGGAATTTCGAGGGGAGGGGATGAAAAGCTAAGGCATTTTAATGTATACCTGAAGGGAAAGATACACCACTTTTTCCCTATATTTTTGCCAAGCTCTGGTCAATACTGCCTTTAGCTTTTCTCACTTCACTAGGTTGCCCAAAGTGTCTTCCTGCTCACCTGAACTATCCTGTAGACAGGATGGATAGCCCTGCCCTTGACAGGGTGCAGTATAGGTGACCTTCAAGCCTAATGTATCGATCTGCTTGGGGGTTTGGGCTAGCGATCCTATTCAGAGATTGTCTTTCATTCCCTGAAAGTCTTGATGCTGTCCTGCTGGTCAGCTATGTCTGGTGCTTTGGCATGTAAGATCTGTCACAGACCCTGCCATTATTTCTGATTATTCTTCCAAGCGCTGCTTGGGTTTTCTGCCTATTATACCTGTTAGCCAAACATGGGCACACTTCTGCAGACATTCTGTCCTTTGGTTGGTTGTCAGTGGACCACAAGTTTCTTTCTGGGGAGTGTTCAAGCACCAGTTGGTTTTTTTTGGTGGTCTTGTAATATAGAAGAAAATTGTTTGGTCTTTTCCAAGAGTCCTTCTCTTGTTTATATCTCTAGACTTTTTCCTATATCCAGGAGGTTCTAGAACTACTGTCATTGTCAGGGTTTACTGATCCGAAACACTTCTTGTAATGTTTTCCATGATGTGGAGTATGTTTCTTGTTGGCACTTGCATCACTACCCTGCCTTAGGCGCCTCTGCTACGCATTGGGGTTTTATGTCTCAGTCTTTTCTATGGTTTTTTCTTTGTAGAGCCCAAATCTTTTCCCACCTAGACCCCTTTGTGGGTTGGCTGCCTCACAGGCAAAAGGGGGAGAGATGGTGCTTTCAGCATGGTGCAATTTCTCACTTTGTCCTCCTCAGACAGCCTATAGCTTGGGATTCACCCATGTATGCGGACTACCAGCCTGCTTGTTCTCAGAGAAAGCAGAGTTGCCCACCTGTAACAGGTGTTCTCTGAGGACAGCAGGATGTTAGTCCTCACGAAACCCACCTGCCTCCCCTGGGGGTTGGTTTCTTCATGTATTACCTATATTATGGACTGAGGGACTCTGCCTAGGTGGCAGGGTGATGACTAAAGCTGCACATGCTCAGCAGGGTATGTTTGAAAGCTCTAGATTCTTTGAGATCAAAGTTCCATGCCGGGTTCCATCCGATGATGTCACCCATGTGTGAGGACTAACATCCTGCTGCCCTCAGAGAACACCTGTTACAAGTAAGCAACTCTGCTGTATCCAGGTAAAGTTACCTGGATAACTTAAATTGAATATTTAGCAAGACAAGTATCCCATTGAATATATTTGGCTAACATTATTTGCATAATTTTATTTGGATAACTTTAGATGCCTATATTTAGCTCCATTGCTGAAGTTATCCAGGTAACTTTATCAAGGCAGATCCTGGAGACCGTAGAGTCTTACCACGGTTCCGGTCACATCCAGCATTGCTCTACAACACTAATGTTGCTGTCCAGTAAGACTATTGCAGGGGTGGCCAACTCCGGTCCTCAAGAGCCACATAAAGGTCTGATTTTCAGAATATCCACAATTATTATGCATGCACTGCCTCCATTGTATGCATATCTATAATTATGCATATTGATTATGGATATCCTGAAAACCAGACCTGTTAGTGGCTCTTCAGGATCAATGTTGGCCACCCTTGCGCTACTGCCTCCCAGCTCGGCCTTGGGGCTTTAGGAGGGATTCCAGTTAGAGTGCAGGAAAGGGCAAGGAGCCAGTGATAGCGGGTGGGGAGGGGGGGAGGGCGGAGCTTGGGCTGCTCTGACCTACAATTAGGTTTAATTGTTATGGGGATCAAGCAGTAGGCACTGACAGTTTTTAGTGTTATTTAGGGATGTGGGGGATTTTTTTTTTTTTTTTGCTTATCTATTTATATTTGAATATAGCTGGTTAGGTTTAAAGGTATCTGGATGAACATACCTAGATGACTTTAGATCTGTTCTAGACCACAACCAGATAATGAGCACTTTCCAGATAAGTTTATCTGGGTAAACTTATCTGGGTAGCGCAGAATATTACCACTACCTTACTAAATGTAAGTCCTCTCCTTGGAATGCCTCTTTGTATCCGATTAAGTTTTAGCTGGGTAATGACTTATCCATTCAGCAGTGGGGTCAACTTTTGAATATGGACCTCAGAGTGACTACCCTTGAGTTGGAAAACAAGAACAAAAGAACACAGAGGAATGACACGAAAATCAAGGGTTGCATAACTTAATGATGGGTGAATCAGTTCAGATTAAATTTGAACCCCATTCAAACTGGGGGGGGGGGGGCAGCTAATCAGTTGAACCAGAACAGACTGTGAATTAACTTGGATAAAAAGAAAGATTGGCGTTCAATTCGTATCTCCCATTACTCCAGTTAATTTTTTTGAACTCAAGTAAAATATGAATATTTGCAGAATCACAATTAAATTTGAAGCATTTGAATATTTTCACTATCTTTAAATATTTCAAATCTGTGACTGTATTCAGAAATCAAAACCAGGTGGTATAAGTCTGTTTAAAGAAAATAATCAGTCCTTTCCCAGATCAGTCCAGACTCCTGGGTTTATTCACCCCTGCAGGCAGATGGAGACAGAGAAAGTTTCACTGATGCTACTTGATAAGCCCTGGTGCCACCTGCACTTCATCAGTATTTCTCTGTCTCCAGCAGATGGTGGCTGGTGCATAAACCTGCAGTTTTCAGTTCTTTTTCTTTTTTTTCTTTTTCGGGTGAGCTTCCTCCCAGGGGTTTGGATTCTGATGGGGCCCTTTCCCTGTTTAGTCAAGGTTGGTGAGCTGGAGGTTGGTGACCTTTTTGTATGCTCAATAGTTGGTGATCTGTGGGGTGTAAATCTGCTGGTCCAGATCCCTCCCTTCCACGAGGCTGCCTAGGTGGCTTTCAGCTTTGGGGTGTTTTTTCTCTCTCCCCTTTTGTTTTTTTTGAGGGCCTCTTCCTCTCCTAGGTTTATTCAGCTGAACTGCACTGGACAGCTCCCTTCAGTTTTGGAGAAGAGAGCCCTTAATTTTTCTGTTTTAGTAAAGTTTAATAAAAAAAAAACAAAAATGTATTGAAACAGGAAGGTTGTCGCTTTAAGGAGCAGCTGAGCAGTAAGGCTCTGGGGCCTTTTCCCTTCCTCTCCTTCCCCTCCCGTGCAATTTTTCCAGCATTTCTTTTTATTTTCCTTCAGCAGGGAGGGTTGTCTTCTCCTGCCTCCGGGGGGGAATGGTTCGCGGCTTGGCGTGCCGCACTTGTGGTGCAGCTCCGGTGCGACTCAGCTGAGCTGCCCTTTGTTCTGCGTGTATTTTGGGGGGGGGGAGGGCCCTCCCTCCCAATGGCCGCGAAGTGCAGAAAAACTGAACGCCCCGTGGTGACCACAGTCAAGCCCGCTAGTGCTGCCACCGGTCGCATCGGGCCTGCCAGCTCCCTCATGGTGGGAGCAGCGGCCATTTTAGACCCCAGTTTGCTCGTGCTGCCATGTTCTGAAGGGGAGGGAGATCTCCCTCTGCGTCTTTCTCCTGTCCACCCGGGTCTCTTTGAGGGGCAGGGGGGTACAGTGGGGTCACTTGGGCAGGATGTGCTGGCTCCGGGCCTGTGGGGGATCGGGCCTCTTCCTTGCCTACAGCTCTGCGCACTTTTTCCCTGGATTTTCTCCTCCTGCTTCACCAGGCCTATCTGGCTCAGCAGGAGAGTTTGGGATACCAGCAGCTAGGCCTGGCATCCAAGGGCCTATGCCCCATGCCTTCTGGAACCAGAGCGGGGTCCAGTCAGTCATGTCAGACCCTCGGGGGTTCAGCGCTTGCTGTGGCCGGGGGGAGGACAGTGGACGACTCTAGATGATTCAGTGGGGTCACCGGACCCCCTAGGGATAAGGCGGCAATCTCGGGAGTGCTCTGTGATGGTCAGGGGCCGCCTGATACAGATCAGGGGGATGATCTGGGGGCCCCTCCAGTTCCAGAAGGGCATGACCCCAAAATCCTCTGATTTTTCGGAGGGAGGATTTGGCTCCTTTAATCCCTCTGGTTCTCGAGGAGCTGGGATTGAAGGCCCCTCAGGAGGATCCAGTCATGGATGGGGCGGATCTGGTGCTCGATGGCCTTAGGGCTCCTCTGACCACATTCCCCTATCACAGGTCCGTGAAGCAATTGGTGGAGCGGGAATGGAATACTCCAGACTCCGGTTTAAGGGTAGGAATAGCGATGTCGAAGCTTTATCCCTTACCTGAGCAAACTTTAGAGCTTTTTTTGCTTCCAAAGGTAGACGTGGTGGTATCAGCAGTGACTAAGAAAACCATCATACCAGTTGCAGGCGTGGCGGTCCTCAGGAATGTTCAGGATCGAAAGCTGGAGCTTCAACTCAAACGGATTTTTGAGGTGTCAGCTTTGGGACTGAGGGCCGCCAATTGTTCCAGTTTTATGCAGAGAGCCTATTTGCGCTGGGTACAACGATTATAGGATGTGCAGGCACAGCTGGGTGCCGAGGCGCCTAACGTGGATCGCATGGAGGCATCCGTTGAGTATGTAGCACATGCTCTCTATGATTTGGTTCATTCTTTGTCTCGCATTATGGGTTCCACAGTGGCCACCAGGCATTTACTGTGGCTCCATAATTGGTCGGCGGATGTATCTTCTAAGTCTCATTTAGGGTTGTTACCCTTTAAAGGGTGCCTCTTGTTTGGAGAGGACTTAGAACAGCTGTTGAAGTAGCTGGGTGAGACGAAGGTGCACAAGTTACCAGAGGACAAGCCTCAGAATAAGCCTTTCAGGCTTGGGTGAGTTTTTGTAATGGTAGACGGTCTTGCCCTTCAATGTTGCAGAAAGTTTACGTCTTAAGGCTTGGCTTGGGGTCAGTCCTTTCGGGGAGGGCATAGGCCTTTCAGGGCTCCCACAGGTAGGGGAGCTACGGGGACAAAATCCTCCTAATGAGGCGAGGCTGGTCCAGTCCACCGTTCCCTTTTTAGGGGGTTGCCTAACGCAGTTTTACATGGAATGGACCAAGATTACTCAGGATCAGTGGGTCCTCAGTATAGTAAGAGACAGCTATGCATTAGAGTTTGCGTGCCCTGTTCGCGACCTGTTTCTAGTCTCCCCCTGTGGATTTTCGGAAAAGTATCTCGCAGTTCGGGAAACTTTGAACAAGTTGCATGGCATAAGTGCCGTAATCCCGGTCCCCCCGAGCGAACGGGACAGTGGTCGATACTCGATTTATTTTGTGGTGCCAAAGAAAGAAGGCACTTTTCGCCCCTTTCTGGACCTGAAGCGTGTAAATGCTGCATTGAAAGTCCCAAGGTTTCACATGGAGACTTTACAGTCGGTGATTGCTGCGGTGTGCAACCGAGTTTCTGGCTTCCCTGGATCTGACTGAGGCATATCTTCATATTCCCATTCGTCAGGATCACCAGTACTTCCTGAGATTTGCAGTGATGGGTCAGCATTTCCAGTTTCATGCTCTTCCCTTTGGGCTGGCCACGGCTCCCCGCACATTCACCAAGGTTATGGTGGTTGTGGTGGTGGCTCTTCGGCATGAAGGAGTACTGGTGCATTCTTTTCTCAACAATTGGCTTATCAGAGAAATGTCGTTAGGTGCCATATCGCGGTGCAGAAGGTAATTCGCCTACTGGAGTCTCTCGGCTGGGTGGTCAATCTGGCGAAGTGCCTTCTAGTCCCGTGTCAGATCCTCGACTACCTCAGAACTCATTTCGATACGAGGCAGGGCATGGTGTTCCTCACAGAGGAGAGAATGTCTAAGTTACAGACAAAAGTTCGGCGCTTGTTGGCGTTGAGGATACCCCAAGCCTGGGATTTTTTGCAGGTTCTGGGGTCAATGGCTTCCATGCTGGAGCTAGTGCCATGGGCCTTCACGCATATGAGACCGCTTCAAAGGGCTCCGTTGGAGAGGTGGAGTCCATTGTCAGAGGCCTTTCATCAACCTGTCTTTCTGGATGCTTTGACCAGGGACAGCCTCTCTTGGTGGCTATAGTCCAATCTACAATGTGGTGTCAATCTGGATGGTTCGAATTGGGTGGTTCTTAGTACTGATGCCAGTCTCTCTGGATGGGGTGCAGTGTGCGAACGACAGACAGCCCAGGGCACTTGGTCTTCAGAAGCCTCATGGCTTATCAATCAGTTGGAGACCAGGGCAGTGCGGTTGGCGCTACTCACTTTCCTACCTCTGGTTCAAGGTCGCTCGGTCAGGGTTCTGTCAACAGTGGCTTACATCAATCGACAGGGCGACACCAAGATTCGGGGGGGGGGGGGGCCCTGGAGGCTCAAGAGCTGTTTCATTGTGTAGAGCAGTACTTGGTTCAGATAGCAGCGTCTCATATTGAAGGCATCGAGAATGTCCAGGCCAATTTCCTCAGTCGCAAGAGCTTGGACCCAGACAAATAGGACTTAGCAGATTCAGTGATGCAGCTCATCCAAGAATGGTAGGGTTGTCCCCATGTAGATTTGATGGCGACCCGGCTCAATGCAAAAGCACCTCGTTTTTTCAGCTACAGAAGAGATTACGGGGCCAAGGCAGTCGATGCTCTGGTGGTACCCTGGTCTCAGGGGATTCTGCTCTATGTTTTTCCTCCTTGGCCTTTAGTGGGCAAAGTCTTGCATCGCATAGAAAAGCATCCGGGGGATGTAGTGCTGATAGCCCCGGAATGGCTGCATCGACCGTGATTTGCAGATCTCGTCAATTTAGCAATGGAAGGCCCGCTATGCCTCAGTCACCTTCCTTGTCTTCTCCATCAGGGTCCCATATTTTCTGACTAGACAGATCGCTTTTGTCTAGCGGCTTGGCCTTTGAGAGGCAACGCTTGAGATGGAAAGGATACCCAGAGGTAATGATCACTACTCTTTTGCAAGCTAGGCAGGCGTCTATTTCCCTGTCGTACGTTTGGGTATGGATGATTTTGAGGCTTGGTGCATGTCTAAAGGAATAGCGGCTGTACAGTCCTCCTTGTCTCACATTTTGTCTTTCCTGCAAGAAGGTTTAGGTAAAAGGCTTGCCTTTAACCTCTTAGGTTGCAGGTGGCAGCTGTGGCTTGCTTACGGGGAAAAGTTGAGGGATACACCTTGTCTTCCCATCCCGATTTGCTTAGGTTCCTTCGGGGAGTGAAGAATTTGTGCCCTCAGGTGCAGAAGGTCTGTCCCTCCTGGAACCTCAATCTAGTTCTCTGAGTGCTGTGTGAGGCTCCATTTGAACCAATCCATAGGGCGACCTTAAGGATGACTCTCAAGGTCGTCTTCATAGTGGCTGTTATGACCGTCGGTCGCAGACGGCTGCGACTGATCCAACTCACTACATGTGTTGCTCTGTTCTCCTCTCCGGGTCAGCTCGCGGCTGGGGCTAGCTGTTACCACCGCATATCTCCGGGTTCCCAAGGTTTCTCGTGGCGGCCGGGACGCCGCCGCCACACATGTTGACTCTGGCCTTCCTAGGCGCGCGCGCAAGCCACCGGGCCTCCCTTTGAAGGCCCATTGGCGGGAACCTCAGGAGCATCCCCAACTGATGACATCACAAGGTTGGGATCCATAAGGACCTCCTTCGCCCCTTGCTAGCTGACTTGGCAACGAGTTCCTTCGCCTAGAGCTTGCTCCTGTCTCCTTGGACCCGTGGTTCCTGCATCGGATCTGCCTGTGGCTCTGGACTCTAGCTCGGGTACCTGCTCCTCGGGGGCCTGCTCGCGCTCGAGTTGAAAACCCTGTCCCCAGGCTTCCCCGCTGTTATGGTTTTGAGGTGTTGGAGTGGATTCTTGGGTACTGCGGAGATGGCCACTCCCAAGGGGAGGAGCTCCGTGAGGAACCGCAGTACTAGGCTAGACTCTATACATACAGACACAGAGAGGATGGATTTATTATACAGCCTGATGGCACTGCCCGGGGAGCGGGCAGCAGTGGAGATAACCCAGTGAAGCAGTCCAGGGATCCTCAGCAGAGGAGACAGTCTCTCACTCGGATAGATGGTAGGCAGCGCGGCGTAGCAGGAACAGGTCCCGGATGTAGAGCGAAGCGCTGAAGCTGAAGACAAACTGAAGGTTTGTACTCACTGAAGCTGAAGCTGTAGTTGAAGGTCCAGTCAGGCAGAAGTTGATCAGTGGCAGGCACTAGATTAGGGAGAGCAGGCCCTCGAGGAGCGAGTACCCGGTGTCCCAGGATAGGTACCTGAAATAGAGTAAAAGGGCCCCGAGGAGCGGGTACCCAGGTTAGAGAGAATACCCCGAAGGGCAGAGAGAGCTTCCTGCGGAGCTGGAAGTGGCAGAGCAGCTTAGACCGGAAGCATTCCAATCCTTGCTAACTCAGTTTGTTAGCAAACGAAGGGCAGGCTAAATATCAGGATGTAATGATGTCACTCGGAGGGGACGCCCCCGAGGTTCCCGCCATGACGTGGATAAAGACGTGGGAGGCGTGCGCACATGCACCCTAGGAGGCCCTCAGGAAAATCATGGCGAATACCGTCGCCGTTGCTGTTCCGGGGACACCGGAGAGAGCGGCATGAAGATGCGGCAGCAGCCATCTTCCCAAGGCTTGAGGAGAGAGAAGGAAGAAAGGTGAGGTACAGAGGTCGAAGCCGTCTGAGACCGACGGACACAACACCCGCTCCTCAGGTTAGCTCCTGCGCCTTCCAGAGACCCTGCTTGGCGGTTTCCTTGCTTCTCAGGGTTGCCCCTCGGACCACCTTCCTGCTTTGGAGACTGCACTCCGTGCTTCCCCGCTCCTCGGGGCAGTGCCTACGTTCTGCATAGTGACTGTACTCCGTGCTTCCCCACTCCTCGGGGCAGTGCCTATGTTCTACATAAGTGACTGTACTCCGTGTTTCCCCGCTCCTCGGGGCAGTGCCTACTTTCTAGATAGTGACTGTACTCTGTGCTTCTCTGCTCCTCGGGGCAGTGCCTACACAAGTGATTATTCACCGCGCTTCCCGCTCCTCGGGGTAGTGCCTTGTTTCTCTTCCAGAGATTCCATTGTGCGCAGCCTCATTCCTCGGGGTGACTTACGTCACTACTTTGGAGATTTGACTCGGGCTTCCCCGCTCCTCGAGTCAGCCTACATCATCACACCAGAGCCTCGCTCGCTATGCTGCCCTCCCCTTGGGACAGTCTCTGCTGTATTCCTCCTGAAGTTCCTGTCTCGCACTCCCCGCTCCTCTGGGCCTGCCTCGCGCTCCTCTGTTGGAGGTTCTGTTCTGGTACTTGCATCTTCAGTCCTGCCTGAGTACTGTTGGTTCCCTCCGAACTGTGTCTCTTACCTCGCTCCTCGGGACATCCCACAGTATCCTCTCTACTACTCCTGCGATCACATGGCTGTGACGTAGGATGCCCTATCTCTCTGTCACTACTACCAGACCTCCTGCTACAGTTGGCCTCGCCTCCAGATGGTGAGGACCTGTGGGGCTCCTACCCACAGGTGGTATCAACCCTCACCTCGGGCCAACGGTCCATGAAACCCATGAATCCTAACAGTGGCCATCTGTTCTGCCAGGAGGGTTTCTGAGTTGCAGGCTTTGTCTTGCCGTGACCCGTTCCTTCAAATCTCGGATTCAGGCATCTCATGGTGGACGGTTCCTTCTTTTGTTCCGGAGGTGATCTTTGCCTTCCATGTCAATCAGTCTGTGGTACTCTCATCTTTCCCAGAATTGGATGCATCTATGTTCGAGAGCTTAAGCTATTGGATGTCTGCAGGGCTTTCCTGTGGTATCTCAAGGTCACTAATGATTTGAGGAGGTCTGATCATATTTTCGTTTTATGGAGTGGCTCAAAGAAGGCACCCATGCCTCCAAGGCAACCATTGCAAGGTGGCTCAAGGAGGCTATTGGGCCGGCTTATATTATTAAGGGCCATCAGGTTCCTGAGGGTTTGCGGGTCTGTTCGACTCGGGCTCAGGCAGCTTATGGACAGAGGTTCAGTTGGTTTCTCCGCAAGAGATTTGCAGAGCGGCGACTTGGAAGTAGTTGCATACCTTTGCAAAGCAGTACAAGCTGGATGTAGGGGAACCGAGCTTCCAGTTGTTTGGCAAAAGTGTTTTATGAGCAGGACTTTCTAGGTCCCACCCTAAGTAGGGTGCTTTGGTACTGTGGGTTGTGGACTCTTGGCCTGAGTTGGGATTGTTGCTACCTGGGAGGAAGACCAATCACAGGTTCCCAACGTCAGGAGCCGAGGCTGACGGATGACAGTGGCCGATGGCAGACACTGCACCACTACCAACCCCGTTCCCTTGGGTTCCGGGGGCCGGCTGGACTTAGATGGGCCCCTGTGATGAAGCTCCGACGAGCGATGATCCGAAGTCCAGGGCTGGCAGCAAACAAGAAGTGTTAGGTCCAATCCAAAGTCTAGGGCAGGCAGCGAGCAAGAGGCGTGAAGTCCAGTCCGAAGTCAAAGCCAGGAGGATCCGTCCAAGGGAAAGGAGAAGGATTGGGAACCAGGCAAGGAGGCAGGAGCAGGCACAAGGAAGATCGGAAAAGGAACTCGGGAGAAAGGGCCAGGAGTACAGGAGACAGGAACTCAGGAACAAGCACGGCGCCAGAAGTACAGCCAAAGCAGACCTGTTGCCAAGTCGTCGGAGGTACGTCGGGACTGAGTATTTAAAGGGTAGAGCCCTGACATCAAGAGGAAGGGCCGGTGGCGTCTTCCTGCCACGGGCCCTTTAAATCTCCCCAGAAGGTGCATGCGTAAGGCAGAGAGTCGGCCGGGAGCAGCACCAGCGGCATCCTGCACGCAGGCAGGCCCGCACCGGCGTTAGCAGCAACGGAGTCCCTCCGGCCTCGGGAGAACCACACAGGAGGAGGGCCCGGCCTGGGCCCAGGGCATGAGTATAACAGGTACATCCCAGGAGTCTGGACTGATCCGGGTACATACAGGGAAAGGAAAATTGGTCCTTGCCTGCTAATTTTCATTCCTGCAGTACCACGGATCAGTCCAGAACCTGCCCGGTTTTTGGAGATGGAGAGTCCTCCGCTCAGTTGTAATCTTTCTGGCATACACCTTTTGTTTCGGTTAAGGACTACTAGTTTTTTATTCACAATTTTACCAGTTTTGTCAGTTTTTATCGAGTTTTGCTCGCATCTTTTTTGCTTGGGTACATATCAATACTGAGGTGGCACCAGGGCTTATCAAGCAGTGTCAGTGAAACTTTCTCTGTCTCTATCTGCTGGCAGGGGTGAGTAAACCCAGGAGTTTGGACTGATCCGTGGTACTACAGGAACGAAAATTAGCAGGTAAAGACCAATTTTCCTATTTGAAGCTGGCATTAATAAGAGTATGGTAGTTATTCTCAGATACAAACCTCATTTCAAACTGGGTTGGAAGAAGTTGTAAAAGAACAGATATGAAAGGCTTATCTATCCACAAATAATTTAAGGAAGAATTGATAGAAAGAATTAATATAAACGAACTAAGTCAAATAACAGAATAAATAGTGAGACAGTCATACATAAAAGAGGCATAGACCAAGAAATGTTACTTTTTTATTTATTCATCATTCCTTAGTTTGTGCAAAATTAAAAGACCAATTAAAAGTCAATATTTCCACAAAAAATATAAAAATGGAAAAATGCAGACCAATCTAATGCGTATCTCAAAACGCCTGTGTTTGGATAGTAATGCTTGTCTCAAGAAGCTATATTAAAAATAAAAATTATTTCTTGTAAGAAAAAACATCTTTAAAATGTATGATATTAAATGACAGCTCACTACTAACCAATGTTTAGTTGTTGTGAGTTTTGAGTCTTAAACATGTAGTAATGATGATGGATATTAGGTCACAAAAAATGGAACAAGGTTCAAGTTAATTTAGTTATGTACTAGATACATTTTAACTGTCTTTTTAAGGGATTTCTCCTATACACAGTGCTTACAGATAGGACAAAATGAACAAGATAAAGTCTTAATTTTATTTTCCGTACGTACCCGGATCAGCCCAGACTGCTTGCCTCCCTTCCAGCAGAGGGAGACAGAGAAAGTTTCTCAGGCACTGCCCCCTTAACTTGGTGTGCCACCTGCTGCTCTTCAGTATTTCTCTGTCTCCAGCAGATGGATGTGGTGCAAAACCTGTGGTTCTGATCCAAGCAAAAAAAAACATAAAAAAGAGAGAGATTATCACGTCTTTGGAGTCTCCCAGGGGGTTGTGAGGTCCTGGTGGGACCAACCCCCTGGTCGTAGGCATTTGGACAAGCAGAGGTTGGGAACCCTGAACTTTGTCCCTGAATCTGCCGGCAGGGTGACAGCTGGTGGTCCAGCTCCCTCCCCCCTTCTATGCTCCTTTTCCACAGCCTCTTCAGGAAGTATTCTATTTTTTTTTGTTTTCTCTAGGCTCTATCCAAAGTTTTTTTTGAAGTTTTTGAAGTTTAAAAAAAACAAAACTGGGGAGAATCTTGTGGGTTCTCCCTCAGCGGCAGGAGATACAGGAGCAGACTCAAGCCCAGGAGCTCGCGCAGGGATCCTTTTTTTCTGACTCCCTCCCTCTCCTCCAATGGCTACCATCAACATCCCCGCGGCTGTTTTTATTTCATCATGCCGCGCACGAGCCGGTGCTCGCGCTGCAGCAGTCGACTCTCCAGCTGAGCATCGTCGGGGATTTGTGGCTGGTGCCTCCCCGGGGGGAGGATTGTTCCAGCATTGCCGCGGTGGCAGATTCACAACAGCGCTGCACCGGGAGGCTGCTCGGTGTGCCGGAGATCTCAATTGACCCATTACAGCTTAACACAAGAAAGGCGGCCATTTTGGGTGCTTTTCGCGACGCGGAGGGAAGAGCGTTGGGAGGAGGAGATCTCCCTCTGGCCCTCTCCACGGCCAATTCCAGCCGCGAGACAGCTCGGGTAGCTGTGGGGGACTCTCCTGATGCGGACGCTGACCCTTTAGAGGGCACTTCCGCGGGGCCTGCGCTGTTTTCCCCACAGTTTGTACTGCTGATGCACCACGCTTTCCTGGCCAGCAGTTCAGAAAAAAGGGGGCCCTTTCATCTTCAGGGGCCTTCAGGCCCACCAGGCAAGGTGCCCAGAAGGGAGGAGACATCGGTGGCAACTCACGGAGCGGGATGCCAGTGGCAAGTAGTTGTTCCACCTTCAGGCAGCAAAATACTGCACGGAGCGGCAGTAGCCACAGAGGCATTCACGGAGCGGGATGCCAGTGGTTTGTGTTCCACCTTCACGGAGCGGAAGGTTGGAGGGCTGCCATCTCCAAAAAAACAAAAAACAAAAAAAAACAAAACAAAAAAACAAAAAACAAACAAGCAAAACAGAGGTGGGTAAGAGTATGGGGCAGGGGTGTGGCCGTTTATTGTGGCAGTTGCTACCCCCTGATTGAACTGGATGTTCATTGGGATGCGGATACGGCACTGCTCTCTGCATTGGTGGAGGGGTGGAAGGGAATTGGGGCCGGAGGGTGCTGGAAGCCAATAGTGACGGGGGAGGGGGAGAAAAAAAGGGGTGGGGGGAAGATTAAAAAAAAAAAATGGATAAACTGCGTAGCTTGCTGGGCAGACTGGATGGGCCGTTTGGTCTTCTTCTGCTGTCATTTCTATGTTTCTATATATGTTTCTATGTTTCTATGTTTCTATGTTTCTATAACTCGGATTCGATGGGTACAGGCCCCTCTGATACGGGGGTCCACCTGGGAGACCTCTTCTGAAGATTCAGACCAGGGGGAGGGGCCGGTGGATCCCCACTCCATCCCCGGACATCCCGGGCATTGGCGCGGTATCTGACCAGATCCTTCCGGTGGAGGGAGATGACCCTAAGGTGGTCTGCTTATTCCAGAGGGACAAGCTGGTGCCTTTGATTCTCCATGTCCTCTCTGAGCTGGGCATTGCGGACCCGCCCTCTGAACCAAGTCCAGACATAGTAGATCCTGTCCTTGCAGGCTTGCGCGGTCCTGCTAGAACTTTCCCTCTGCACGCTATGCTGAAGCAGATGATGCTCCAAGAGTGGGATTCCCCGGAGACAGGCCTCAAGGTCAGCAGGACAAGTTGTATCCGTTGCCTGAAGATGTGTTGGGGCTGCTGTGGATTCCTGAAGTGGATGCGTCAGTCTCCGCATTTACCAAGTGGATGACCATTCTTGTAGCAGAGGCAGCGGCTTTGAAGGATTTGCAGGATCGCAAATTGGAAGGTTACCTTAAGAGGATTTTTTTAAATGTCTGCCCTGGGCATTCATTCTGTGGTTTGCAGCAGTTACATGCTCCGGGCGAGCCTGCACTTAATGCAGCAGTTGCAGAGTGCCAAAGATCTAACGCCTTCGGAGGCAAAGCAAGCTGAATGGTTGGAGGCTGCAGTGGCGTATGTTGCGGATGCGCTTTATGACTTGCTTCGCACCTCATCGCAAACTATGGTGTTGGCAGTGTCAGCCCGAAGGCTTCTGTGGCTGCAGAATTGGTCTGCGGATGTTTCTTCTAAAGCCCAGTTGGGGTCTCTTCCTTTTAAGGGTAGGCTCCTTTTTGAAGAAGACCTGGAGCAGCTGCTGGAGGACAGGCCAAAAGGGCAGAAAGCCTTCTTTCCACCCGGCAAATCAGGGCTCAGAACGCGGGTGTCAGAGAAGCCTCGGCGAGGTTCCAGTCTTGGTCCCCAGCCTATCAAGGACATCGCACGATCCAGGATGGGGATGGACAGGGCACCGCTGGGGTCAAGTCCGCTCAATGAATCGAGGCCGTCCCACTCCGTGGATCCTGTGATATGGGGGCAGCTGTCCCTCTTTTTCCAGGAGTGGGTCCACATCACGTCAGACCGGTGGGTGTCAGTATGATAGAACACGACTACGTGTAGGAATTTGCTCACCCACTCTGAAACCTTTTTCTGGTGTTCTCTTGCGGGTCCCCAGCAAAAGAGTTGGTTGTTCAGCAGACCCTGGGTCGCCTCCAAAATCTGGGAGCTATCATACCAGTTCCTCAAGTAGAGTGGGGGAAGGGACGTTATTCCATGTATTTCGTCGTCCCCAAGAAAGAATTAACTTTTTGGCCCAACCTGGATTTTTGAAGGTCAGTGAAGCCCTAAAGGTGCCTCGTTTCCACTTGGAGACCTTCCGGTCAGTCATTGCAGCCGTGCAGAAGGGCAAATACCTGGCGTCCCTGGACCTGACAGAAGCCTATCTACACATCGGCATTCGGCAGGACCACCAGAAGTTCCTCAGATTTATGATCCTTGGACAACATTTCCAGTTTTGTGCCCTGCTGTTTGGCCTTGCCATAGCTCTGCGGACTTTCACCAAGGTGATGGTGGTGGTGGTGGCGTCCTTAAGGAAGGAGGGAGTGCTGGTGCATCCCTATCTGGACGATTGGCTCATTCGGGTGAAATCAGTGGCCCTTTGCTCGCAGCTGTGGCGATGGTCTTATGCACAGTCAAGTGAGTCCCTGCTGCGAGCCTCCTTGCCCAGAGTCTGGGATTACTTGCAGGTCCTTGGTTCCATGGCATTGACCTTGGAATTGGTTCCGTGGGCCTTTGAGCATATGAGGCCTCTGCAAATGGCTTTATTGTCCCGTTGGAACCCGCTGTCAAAGGAGTTCTATCTCCGTTGCCACTTACAGATGTTGCCAGGTCCAGTCCACTTGGAGTGCGGCTTGGATCTGGAAATACCCCGGTGGATGGTGGTGATGACCAATGCCAGCCTCTCCGGCTGGGGAGCAGTATGTCAGGATCGGGCGTTGCAGGGCCTGTGGTCTCAGGAGGAGGTGTCCTGGTCGATCAAATGCCTCAAGACACAGGCCGTTCACGTGGCCTTGGAGAGTTTCCTCTCCCTTCTGTGCAATCAGGCGGTCCGATTTCTGTCAGATAATGTGACGACAGTGGCCTATATCAACCGGCAGGGAGGAACAAGAAGTCGACCTGTAGCTCTCGAAGCTCTATGTCCTGGACAGAGCGCCATCTGGAGATGTTGGCGGTGGTGCACATTGTGGGGGTGACCAACATACAAGCGGACTTCCTCGGTCGTTACCAGCTAGACCCGGGGGAATGGGAGCTGTCCGACAATGCCATGTGCCTGATATCTCGCCGGTGGGGCAAGCCTCATGTGGATCTCATGACGACCCACGCAAATGCAAAGGCATTGCGCTTCTTCAGTCACAGCAGAGATCATGGTGCTGAAGGAGTCGATGCTCTGGTGGTTCCCTGGCCGCACGACGTTCTACATTATGTATTCCCACCATGGCCACTGGTGGGAAAGGTGATCAGGAGGATCAAACTTCACCCGGGCCGAGTCATTCTCATAGCTCCAGAGTGGCCACACCGACCCTGGTTCACGGACCTGTTGAACCTGTGTGTGGAGGGGCCCCTATGGTTGTTCTTCGACAAGGTCCCATATTTTTCGATCAGGCAGCTCGCTATTGTCTTGCGGCCTGGCTTTTGAAAAGCGTAGGTTGCGGAAGAAGGGATATCAGGAAGAGGTGATTTGTACTCTACTAAGAACTCGGAAGGCTTCTACCTCCCTGGCCTATGTTCATGTTTGGAAGGTCTTTGAGTCCTGGTATCAGCCTCGGGAGGTGGATCCTCGGAAAGCCTCGGTTCCCTTGGTCCTTTCCTTCCTGTAAGATGGGCTTCAGAAAGGGTTGTCCTTTAATTCCCTGAAAGCCCAGATCTCTGCTCTAGGATGCCTGCAGGGCCAGATCCAGGGCTCTTCTCTCGCAGCTCATCCAGACGTTACATGGTTTCTTCACGGAGTGAAGCATCTGCAACCACTAACTCGACAACCATGTCTCTCCTGGAACTTGAACTTGGTTCTCCGGGGTTTGTACAAAGCGCCCTTCAAGCCAATTAAGAGGGTTACCTTGAAGGATCTAACGTTGAAGCTGGTGTTTCTGGTGGCAATCTGTTCAGCCAGGAGGGTGTCTGAGATTCAGGCCTTATCCTGTAGGGAACCTTTCCTTCGCATCTCGGACTCTGGAGTTTCGCTTCGAGCGGTCCCATCCTTTTTACCAATCAATCGGTGGAGCTTCTGGCTTTTATGGATGTGGAGCTGAAGGATCCTTATTCTAGAGAGTTGAAGTGCCTTGATGTCAGATGGGCTTTGTTGCACTATTTGGAGGCTACCAACGGATTCCGCTTATCGTATCATCTTTTTGTCTTATGGCATAGCGTGATGAAAGGACAAAAGGCATCTAAAGCCACTATCGCTTGTTGGTTGAAGGAAGCCATTGCATCAGCATATATCTGTTCCAGAAGGGCTGAAAGCTCATTCTACTCAAGCACAGGCGGCCTCCTGGGCAGAATGCTGTTATGGTTAAGTGTGTCTTGGTGGATCCTTGGGTGCTGTGGGAGATGACCACGCCCACAGGAAGGAGCCCTGTGAGGAGCCACAGCACTGGGCTAGACTCGTAATGCACAAAACACAGTTAGTTCTTTATTAAACAGCTTGAAGAGAGCCACTAGAGGTGGCAGTAGTGAGGCAGTCTGGTAGTTGCAATCTCAGGGACCTCGGCAGAGGGAGCCCTTCTCTCCTCATTTATGAAAGGAGGTTCCGCAGCAGGTTTCCCAGCAATGATATACTGTGGATGAGATAGACTGAGAGTTAGAGTATTCACTAGGTGTTTGCTGTTGGTATGCGATTCCACCAGGTATGTTGAAGAAGGTACAGGCACCGAGGCAGGGAGAGCAGGCCCTCGAGGAGCGAGTACCTGTTCCCTGTAAGGCACCTGAAATAAAGCAGAGGGCCCCCGAGGAGCGGGTACCCAGGTTAGCAGTTACCCCGAAGGGCAGAGAGAGAGCTTCCAGTGGCAGCACGGAAGTGGCAGAGTAGCGTAGACAAGAATGGATTCCAGTCCTTGCTAACTCAAAGAACTAGCAAACTAGTGAAGGTAATATACCCGGTTGGCGTGACGTCAGCATGAGGGAACGCCCTCGAGGTTCGTTCCAAGGGTGGAATAAAGGCGTGGGTTGCGCACCACCTTAGTAGGTACCTGGGAGGAGCAATGGCGGGAGGCTGCATCATAGCTGTTCCAGGGATGCCAGAGAGGTCGGCTTGTAGATGTGGCAGTAGCCATCTTTCCTAGGTAAGCAGGAGGAGCCGAGAAAAAGGTGAGGCAAGCGGGGCGAAGCCGGCTAGTACCGTCTAGCACCGACGGACGCAACAAATGCCAACTGGTCTCCCCGCAGAAAATCTGCAGGGCAGCTACCTGGAAGTCTTTGCACACTTTTGCTTGACAGTACCATTTGGACGTCTAGCAGGCGGACGCCTGCAATTTTGGGGCCAGTGTCGTTCGAGCGGGACTCTCGCAGTCCCACCCTGATTAGAAGAAGCTTGAGTCCAGCAGTCTGGACTGATCTGGGTACATACATTGAAAGGAAAATTGATTCTTACCTGCTAATTTTTGTTCCTGTAGTATCATGGATCAGTCCAGACGCCCGCCCACTGAGGGGTTAAAGAGTGTGTAGGAAGAGTCTGCTCGAACTGTTCTATTTAATCTAGCCTTTTCTGAAGAGTGGCATAGGCTTGTCCTATTTGTTTAAGGACAAGCCTATCAAAGTTCTATGTTTTCATCCTCTGTTCGTTCGGGGGATAAAAGTTAGGTTAATTCACAAGTAGGTTGGTCAATAAGTTTGTTCTGCTTGGGTATGAGTAAATACTGAGGAGCAGCAGGTGGCACACCAAGTTAAGGGGGCAGTACCTGAGAAACTTTCTCTGTCTTCATCTGCTGGAAGGGAGGCAAAACCCAGCAGTCTGGACTGATCCATGGTACTACAGGAATGAAAATTTGCAAGTAAGAACCAATTTTCCTGTGTAAAACACTTTCCGCAATATGGAGTATATTATAAGCAGTTCTTATTAGAATGAATAATTATTGTTCTGGCACTTCTTAATAGTGCAGAAAAAAGCTGCTATTTATCATTACTCCAAAAAACAACAGCACCTTTTTTATTGTTGCAAAGGTAGACACAGATCCATTATAAATGTAGAGAACATTGAGGCACTTTATTTCATTTCATCTCATTTCTCCTTCTTAGAATATAAGCTAGCACAAGTTCACCAGACTGTTCTGGAGAAGGCAAAGACTATCAAAGATGATACACCTAAGGTATGTATATATAAATATATATATATATATATTATTATTTTTTTATTATTATTTATTTTTTTTTATTTTTTTTTTTGACCTAGAAGTTTACTCCTATTCCTTTGGGCTTCCAGCACAATCTAAGTCAGTTCTAGGATCCTGGTGCCATCAGCCTTCGTTCACAACTACCCAGGGATTTCCCCCCTATTTATAAACAAACACACACCCACACACACAGGTCATAGTAGTGATAATCCTTGGTTGGGGCCATGCATTAGGACTCTTTCTGGAACTGAGCACTAGGTGACACCCTAAAACAATGACTGTGACTCCTTCCGTCCTGAGGGATGTGAATACTGTCTTGGCAGAATGCCCGCCCAAAAAATAACCTGATAGAGGTGATAAATATATTTCTCGTCGATAGCAGGGCTGAATTAGCCATGCTGTCATGGGATCTGTCAATTAGGCCCGGGAGGTGGAGCTTGTCAAAGCAGAGAACAGAGCTTTGCTCTCTGCGGCTGCGCGTGTGTTCCCGCGCAGGAAAGAAATGGAATCTCCTCAGTCTGTTTTTTCCGCGAGCGGGATCGCACGCGGAGCTGTTCTTCTCCTCAGTGCTTAAAAGTAAACAATGTCAAAATCGGGGTTTAAACCCTGTCATTGCGGCAAAGTAATGTCGGTCACGGACGGCCATGACCGATGTTACTGATGCCTAGGACCAGATCACAATCGGGAAGATTGTGAATTTTGCTCCAGGATGTCGCCAAGAGCACTAAAACAAAGGGCCTACAGGCTTCAGTAGCTTTTTGCCTCAAGGGAACCATCGGAGGCTCATTCATCGCCTGGCCCACTGACTTCGTCAGCTCCATCAAAAAAGAGAAAATCTTCGTCGGATCCTCAATCCTCCACTCTTGGAGGTAAGGAGAGCTCAAAACGACAAAGGCCAATGGATTCTAGAAAATCCACAGAGCCAGAAGCGCCGCAACGGAACTTACTGGCGCCAGAAACCTCGGCGCCTACAACTTCTGCGCCTACGGTGCCATACGCGCACAAACAAGTATCAGTGCATAATACTTCTGCGCCTAGAGATGGTTCGGCGCACAATTCTTTTATGCGCACGGCGCTGAAGACACTTCCGCGTACAACGCCGAAGAATCCAGCGCGCATGGCGCAGAAGAATGCTGCGCGCAGAGCAAATACGCACACGGCACCATCGACATCTGCGCGTACAGCGCCGACAACACCTACGCGCTCAACTCCGTTGGCATCTAGGTGCGCGGCGCCGATAACGCTTGCGCGCACGAAATCAGAAAGATACACACGCAAGTCTACTTCCGCGCATAAATCTAGATCTGCACATAAATCTTCATCAGCGCACAAATCTATGTTCGCGCATAAATCTAAATCCGCGCACAGTTCTAAATCCGCGCTTAAATCTAAATCTGCGCATAAGAGACATAATCACTCATCTCAGATGCTACAGAATGAGTTGAAACGACGAAATTACCCTTCACGAAGCTCTTCAGCTTCTTCACCATTAACTTCACCTCGTTCAGATATCTCCTTTTCTTCGGGCACTGATACCAAAGAAATTACAATAAGACGTAGAAAACGATCACCTTCTTCACGTAGAAGTCATACAGACTCGTTGTCTCACTATTATCATAAGCACTCACGACACTCTCACCATAAAAAACTGGCAAAGAGGAGTGCTACATGGGAAATAAGCCCTTCGACTACTAAATCATCTCATATACCACCTTCCAATACTATCTCACATAGAGAAGTAATACAGGTGGTTTCCTCTGACACTTCTACAGATTCAGAAGATTCGAGGAACATAACGGACAATAAAATACGAAATGACAAAAAGGTATCTGATATTTCACCTCAGAATATCGCAATGCACCCTAGAGCAGGGGCATCAGCAGAACCAGATCATCGTAAAACAATGCCCCCTCATACAAGAGAGGCTTTTTATCAATTGTCTCAATCCTTAGCAGATTTTTATGAAACTCTTCAGTCTTCATTCAAAATGACTAATATTGCTGATGACGGTTCTCCGGAACACAAAGCACAGTTTACTGGAGAACCGTCGGTGGAACCGCCGACATCTCCAATAACAAATCAACCAGCCTCGCCAACTCGTACTCAGGATAGATCTTTTGATTCTCCTTCAATGCAAACATCCCCATCATCATCTATGGGATTCCCATCGGATCCCCAAGAACAACCTCAGGAACCGTACTCCCCTCCGGAAGACCTCACATACCCAAAATTCCTAGAAAAATTGGGTACAATACTGCATCTAGAGGTCCAAAAAGAAACAGACCCTAGGACAGAAACTCTGGGTCTCCTAAAGATTTTTGATACTCCAGGGGAACCAACATCTCTTCCACCACAAGAACTCCTGCATTCAGTTTTACAGAAGTCCTGGAATGCGCCTTATGCAATTGCAGCTGTTTCCAGGAAAACAGACATAAAATTTCGTATGAGGAAAACATCACCGTACACTCTACCACAATTACCTCATAACTTGATAGTGGTGGAATCGGTGATGCAAAGATTTAAGAAAACAAAATCTCATTCCTCATTCCCACCAGGGAAGGACAACAAGTATTTAGATGAGTTTGGCAGAAAGATATATCATAACTCAATGTTGACTACCCGAATTATGCACCATCAATTCTATATGGTACAATACCTATATGAGTGCATGCAAGCTATGAAGAGTATGCTTCCCTCTACGGCGGATCATATACCTCCACCTCTTCATGACATGGAAGAGTGTTCTCGACACCTTCTGAGGTCAATCTACGAAGCACTTGAAAAATCATCCAGGGCATCAGTAACATCCATTGCAGCCCGCAGACTAGCATGGTTACGTTCAAGTTCAATACATGAAGATTTGCACGAGAAACTAACAAACCTCCCATGTACAGGAGATAATTTGTTTGGAGAAAGATTCCAGGACACAGTAGGTAAACTGAAGGAAGAAGCTTTAGCAGTACAATCATTGACATCACATCCTAATTATTCGACCACATGTCGTTATATTGGATCTACTTGTAGGCAATCATATGCCAGGAGACCCTATAGATCTTATCAGTCTTTGCGTACACAAACATACCCTTCCTACCATCGTCCTGCTCCACAACAGAATACCAAACCAACGTAGAGGTAAACCACGTAACCAGAGACAACAGGTACAACAGCCGACTTCTGCAGCAAAACCGGCTTCATCTTTTTAGTTACTTAGCCACCACCACATCAAGCTCCACCAGGCAGAATTCGTTCTTGCCTGGCAGCCTGGGAAAGAATAACATCCGATCAATGGGTTTTGGAGATAGTACGTGAAGGTTACCAACTCCAATTTGCCACAAAACCCATATTGCCTCATCTTTCCACACTCAAGATTCTCAAACCCCAACCACAACAAGGGGAGGAAATTGCTTTGCTTCGCAAACAACAAGCAATGCGACAAATTCACCCAGGCTCCAAATCAGCAGCATTTTATTCCCCATACTTCCTCATACCCAAGAAGTCGGGTGGCCTTCGTCCCATACTAGACCTAAGGGAATTGAACAAATTTCTCACCAAGGAGAAATTCAAAATGGTATCGTTGAAGTCAATCCTTCCTCTCATTCAAACCAACGATTGGATGTGTTCCATCGACCTGAAGGATGCTTACACACACATTCCAATCCATCCATCCTCGTGGCGTTACCTATGCTTTCGCTACAGACATCAACACTATCAGTACAAAGTTCTCCCCTTTGGACTATCAGCTGCACCCAGGGTGTTCACCAAATACATGGTAGTGGTGGTGGCTCATCTCAGACAACAAGGTATAACCATCTTTCCATATCTGGACGATTGGTTTATAATCGCCTCAGCACCCAACATCTTACTAGGTCACCTCCATCGGGTGATACAATGCTTACAGGAATTAGGATTAGTGATCAATTTCCAGAAATCACACCTATAACCGACACAACAGTTACAGTTCATAGGTGCATGCCTGGACACTACGTGCAACAGGGCATACCTACCAGGCGACAGAATATCACACTTCCGTCACCTTCTACATACCTTGAGCCATACTCAGAGACCGTCAGCGAGACAGTATTTGGTAGTCCTGGGCCACATGGCGGCGGCGATTTTCACGGTTCCCAACACCAGGCTACACATGAGACGTCTGCAATGGGGTTTAAAAAGCCAATGGAAACAACATTCACAACCATTGACGCAGAAGGTATCGCTGACCGCCGAAATGAAAAAAGATATAACATGGTGGCTTCTAGACTCCACCCTGTCCAAAGGAGCGTTGTTCAGTCCCCCTCCTCACAACGCAATCCTTACCACAGATGTGTCTCGTAAGGGCTGGGGTGCACACCTTGAGATTTACGAAACACAAGGGTTATGGACAATCTTGGAGCGAAACCTGCAAATAAATTTATTGGAACTCAGAGCAATTCACAATGCATTACAAGTGTTCCAAGACCACCTGAAAGGACGCAGGGTCATGATCTACACGGACAATCAAGTCGCAATGTTTTACATCAACAAACAAGGAGGGTCCGGTTCATGGTCCCTTTGCAAGGAGACCCTGACAATCTTCCAGCATGCTCACCAAAATTGCATACATCTCCGAGCAACTTATCTACCAGGAGTTGCAAACACAAGAGCGGACAGGCTAAGTCGCATCTTTCATCCTCACGAATGGGCACTCAATACAGAAATAGCCCAGCACATATTCACGCAGTGGGGGACACCATCAATAGATCTCTTTGCAACGGAGATCAATGCTCAGGTTCCCAAATTCTGCTCGATAAGACCAAACCAATTCAGGATCACTCAAGATGCCTTCCTCATCCCGTGGATGACAGGCCTCATGTATGCCTTTCCTCCCATACCACTCATAACAAGGACAATTCAGAAGTGCATAACGGACAAAGCTCAACTGATACTCATAGCCCCGGCCTGGCCGAGGCAACCATGGTACAGTTTCCTTCTCCGGCTATCCATCATGGACCCAATTTGGCTACCGAATTGCCAGGATCTTCTCTGCCAAGATCAAGGGACGCTTCTACACCCGCTACACTCATCTCTCCACTTGACAGTGTGGAGATTGAGCGGCTCCTTCTAACAGAACAAGGAGTTTCCACTTCAGCACAATTCATTTTGTTGGAATCCAGGAAACACTCCACAAGGAAAAATTACAGTTATAAATGGAAACATTACTCTACCTGGTGCACCTCCAAAGGTGTACCACCATTGGACTGCTCACCTGAGTTACTCATGGACTATCTTCATACACTATATGTAGCTGGTGTAGCAACATCATCCATCAGAGTTCATCTCAGCGCCATAGGCGCCTATCATAGACCAGTTAACAATATTCCTATATCCAATCACCCATTACTGTCTCGTTTCATCAAGGGCTTAACTCACATTCGTCCTCTGGTATCTAAACCTCCAGTTCCATGGAACCTCAACATAGTTCTGGAACAGCTCATGCTTTCCCCATTTGAACCCATGGACTCAGCACACATTAAATACCTCACATGGAAAGTGGTATTCCTGGTTGCAGTAACATCAGCACAAAGAGTTAGTGAGTTGCAGGCCTTGGTCCATTACCCTCCAAATTTGCAATTTCATCACCAGAAGGTAGTTCTCTGAACTCACCCATCCTTCCTACCGAAAGTGGTTACTCAATTCCATCTCAATCAGACCATGGAATTACCCACCTTTTTCCCTACCCCTCACGCAAATGATAGGGAAAAACTACTGCACACACTAGATTGTAAAAGAGCTTTAACACACTACAAAGAAAGAACGAACTCGAACTCCCGTGTTTCGCTACTCTTTGTCTCCTTTGACCCGAAGGCACCTGGATTACCAGTGGCTAAACGCACCATCTCCAGCTGGATAGTACAGTGCATCAAATTCTGCTATGATAAACAGAATTTACAATTACATTCTACTCCTAAAGCTCACCAAGTCAGAGCAGTAGCAGCCTCCTTGGCACACCTAAGGAATGTACAACCCATAGACATTTGCAAGGCAGCTACATGGTCATCACTTCATACCTTCACATCTCACTACTGCCTTGACCAACAAGCAGCCACTGATGCGAAGATAGGGCAAGCAGTACTGCAATCTCTATCCTCCTGTCCACGGTGACTGCCACACTGTCAAAGATCACGTACAAACATATATATCATAAATGACGTGATCGGGAGCTTGGGACTCCCATGACAGCATGGCTAATTCAGCCCTGCTATCGACGGGAAAAAGCAAGTTTGCTTACCGTAAACGATGTTTCCATAGATAGCAGGATGAATTAGCCATGCTGACCCACCCTCCTCCCTGACAGTCACCAAGTCTTCGACTACAATAATGCTTAATCACAGACTGAGGAGATTCCGTTACTTTCCTGCGCGGGAACACAAGCGCAGCCGCAGAGAGCAAAGCTCTGTTCTCTGCTTTGACAAGCTCCGCCTCCAGGGCCTGATTGACAGATCCCATGACAGCATGGCTAATTCATCCTGCTATCTACGGAAACATCGTTTACGGTAAGCAAACTTGCTTATCATTAATATTAAAGAACCATCAATGTGGAGACACAATATTTGTAAACAGACCTTCTGAAAGGATCGATTTCTGAATTCTCCTTTGGCCTACAGGTCGCATTATGAACTGCTTGGACTATCTGTCCTCCTAACCCAGTGCCCCTCCCTTCCCCAACAGCCATCTTGTTTCCTGAATAGACTTTATTTATACCGAGGCAGGTTCTTCAGTCAGTTGCCAAAGCTTGGTCCTACCTTCCGGTTCTCATACTCTGGCTCAGTTGCCGTCTCCAAAACACTTTGTCTGCAGATTTTACATTCACTGCTCCTGCCTGTTACTCTCCCTGGCTTCCTGATTTGTCCACCTTCTCACTCCATTCTAGGCTGCTTGCTCCTTGTTCATATTGGAGGTAACCCCTGTCTCTCATGCCTTGCCAGCCACCAGATAATAGGACTCAACTCGAATGGAAAGTGGTTGGCATAGGCAGAAGACTTCTACTGCAAGCAGCCTGGATTTGGCTCTCCTGACACTAGGTTGCTTATTTCTGGAGCAGCCCACACACAACCGTCACATCAAGCTCTAACTAATATGCACCGCACTAAGCTGGCTGCATGTTTGACAGCTCAGGGTAAGCTCCTGGGGGAGCTGAACCAATGTCTGGAAAGCCTGCAGGAGCAAGTTAATGGGCTTACTTGAAACTTTCTCCCTGGGGTTTCTAGGTTACAGTCGCAGCAAGTGCCACCTTCTGCTCCTGCTCCCTTTGCAGCTGTGGAGCATACATATAAGGAGCCTTGAGTGGAAACCCTCCTGCAATTTTATAGATATCTAAAAGCCTGCCAGAGCTTTTTAAATCGGTGCTCTGTAATCTTCACCCTGCAGCTCTTCCATTTTCTTGACCATAAATCAAGAGTGGCATACTTAATATCTCTACTGACTGGGGAGGCTTTGGCTTGGGCCTCCTGTTTATTACTGGAGTGCTGCCATACTCCGGGATTTCAAAGCATCATTATCTGTGTTCTCCACTCGCACAATGAGTTCAATTCCAGAGCCTATGCTCTGGGGTAGAAGGCCAGCCCCTCTGTAATAACTCACAACTTCTTGTCTTAATGAATAATCTTTATTAGTAAAATGTAAGAAATGAATATATAATTAGTCTTCCTTAGAAGAATAGTGCATCTAACAGAGAAGTACTCCCTAGTAGGGATGTGAATCGTTTTTTGACGATTTAAAATATCGTCCGATATATTTTAAATCGTCAAAAATCGTTAGAGGCAATATACAATAGGAATTCCCCCGATTTATCGTCAAAAATCGTAAATCGGGGGAAGGGGGAGGGGAAGGGGGAGGGCGGGAAAACCGGCACACTAAAACAACCCTAAAACCCACTCCGACCCTTTAAAATAAATCCCCCACCCTCCCGAACCCCCCCAAAATGTCTTAAATTACCTGGGGTCCAGTGGGGGGGTCCCGGTGTGATCTTCCACTCTCGGGCCACGGGTGCGTTAATAGAAATGGCCATATGGCCGTATGGCCGGCGCCATTTTTCAATACGGCAATACGATTCGAGGGCAGGAGGTCGCTCCCGGACCCCCGCTGGACTTTTGGCGAGTCTTGTGGGGGTCAGGAGGCCCCCCCAAGCTGGCCAAAAGTCCCTGGGGGTCCAGCGGGGGTCCGGGAGCGATCTCCTGCGCTCGTGATGTCGGGGGACAGGAACCAAAATGGCGCCGGCGCTACCTTTGCCCTGTCATATGACAGGGCAAAGGTAGCGCCGGCGCCATTTCTATTAACGCACCCATGGCCCGAGAGTGGAAGATCACACCGGAACCCCCCCACTGGACCCCAGGTAATTTAAGACATTTTGGGGGGGTTCGGGAGGGTGGGGGATTTATTTTAAAGGGTCGGGGTGGGTTTTAGGGTTGTTTTAGTGTGCCGGTTTTCCCGCCCTCCCCCGATTTACGATTTACACGATTTTAAAAAAAAACAAAACCGCGACGATCCGATTCCCTCCTCCCCCCCAGCCAAAATCGATCGTTAAGACGATCGATCACACGATTCACATCTCTACTACCTAGCCTGTTCTGATCTCTCTCTCTCCTCTCCTTCCCTAATACAAGATACATTATATACATGTATGGCTGACAGCGTTTTTTCTTTTTTTTCCCCTCTTTTGTTTTGGGATAGCTCCCTTATTTGGAGTGGAGAATTACTCAACCTTTACCTAAACTAATGATGTAAAAAATACTGTTATCTGGTATTCTAGGCCTTGAGCTGGAGACAGTTCTCTACACAAACTGCTTCTGTCTCTCATGCAAGGCCAGTTCATAAAAACAAAACACATTCCTTTCCCTTGTGCAAAACTGTTCCATTAATTTCATTATTTGATTATTTAATCCAGGTTATTATCATTCCCCTCTTGAAGAATTAGCATTACTAATTCTTCACACCACATGGCCCATATCTGGCATTACCTATCCTAGTGGTGGGCTAACCAAATCTTATACAAAGAAATCAAGATAGTGGAAACCGAAAGAATGAGATTGTGTTTCCTTATGGGAGTAAACATACATTTATTTATTTATTTATTTATTTATTTGACATTTTTATATACCGCAATTCATGTAGCAAAGTTACATATCATTTCGGTTTACATTGAAACAATAACAAGCATGTAAGAATGCAATTACATTACAACAGGGGAGTGAACTAGGATAAGAGAGAACATAAGGCATAATAATAGTTATAAATATATATTAAATAATAGTTATTTTGTGATGAGGGAGAGAGATGAATTGTTACTATAGTTTGTATTGTTTTAAATTTGCATTACCCTCTGTTAAACATGGCTCTGTTAAACATGGCTCTCATATTCTCTTATGTTTGCTGCTACATTTCCCTCATGCGTCTCTCAGGCATCACATATTCTCTGCCCACTCAGCAACTTTTTGACTTTCTTGGCACCTTTCTCATCTTATTCTGCATCAGGCCTTCTTGTTCCAGTTACTTGTTAACATGAGGTAGCTTTCTCCTGAAGCAGCCATTAATTATTTCCCTCTTAATGATTGGGGTCAATCATCACACTCAGGGCCATGCAACCGTCTTAGGTTGTCAGAGGGCATACTTTGATCTTACCCGTCCTTATCAACATGACTCACACCCATTTCTTCTTCATTATCAATTTTTTAGATTGATATATCTCCTATAGCTATGCCACAAACTCAACCCACCTCCTGTTTATTATCACAGGGCATGCATGTATGTTATTTTTAATACTGTATTGTCATTTTATTGTATAATTTTTATTTCTTTCATTTAATGTATTTATTATGTATGTTTTGTTGTAAACCGTTTTGATTAATTCTTTTGAATTGTAAAGGCGGGATATAAACATTTTTAAATAAATAAATGACTCATCCTGAGGAGGTCTCTTACCAGGGAAGCTGCTGTATCAAGAGAAGCATAGAGGTTCTGTGTCATACTTGACCTCTGAATGTTGACTGTATTCAAAGTAATAGATGTTGTTTTAGGCCCAAAAACAATAAACAGGTAGGCAAATACATTCACACTGCTTTCACACCTATAAGAAGAACTACAGCAAACCATAAGAAACCCTTACCAATTCCCTCTAAGGATGTGAGCCAGTTTACCAGTTTTTCCCACCAAGTAGACCAAATCTATTACCAATTCAAAATTATCATCAATGGAAACATAACCTTGTCCTTTTACAATAAAAAATACTTTGCATTGGGATACATATGGCTGTGATAATTCATTAATAGTTTTGTTAAAAGCATTTCTTATACCATAAAAATTGAAAAAGGAACCCTGTAACTAATAGAATGACACCTGTAATGGCTAATAGGGAGGTTTTGTTAGGATTTAAGGAAATCTAATGAACTGTTGCAATTCTCTCTGCAATCAGAAATAAGTAGAATAAACATTTGGAACTACAGACAAATTCAGATAATGTGTGTGTAGGGTAAAATACTTGCACTGAAGTGCTCTGTATGCTTTGTGTCCACATATAAAATAATGTCTTTGTAGGGCTACTAAACCTGGGCGAGTCCCTGCACAGGAAAGTGAAGAAAGTCAGTAAAATAAAACAAGAAACAAGGGAAAAAGAATAAGGGAGGGGAGTTATATACCCCTCTTGATCCCTCTTGAACCCTGAATGTGATCAGACTATGTTATGACTAGAGGAGTGGACACTTGGTCCGGCGATGTCCGTAAGGCCCACCGTCGGAAGGCGAGGCCAGTCCTAAGAGTTGCTTGTAGGGTTGAAGAAGATCTGGATGCAGGCACCTCCTGCAGGTTGTGTTTTCCAGATAGCTGGCACCTCCAGCAGGTCGAGAGAGCAGACACTGACGTCTTCAGCAGGTCGAAGAGTCAGGATCAGAAAGTGCTCAGCAGCCAATCCAGGGGTCAAGAGCCAGAAAGTACCGCAGCCAGTCCAGGGGTCGAGAGCCAGAAAGTATCGCAGCCAGTCCAGGGGTCGAGTGCCAGAAAGTACCGCAGCCAGTCCAGGGGTCGAGAGCCAGAAAGTACAGCAGCCAGTCCAGAGATCAAGCACGGAGGAAACAAGCAGGAACCACGATCAGGAACAAACACAGGAGCCAAGAAGCCAAGGCAAGGTCTAAAGGCTCAGAACTTGCCTTAAATAGTTCCCTGAAGATTGGGGCTAGCAGGAAGGAACCAACCTACTTCCTGTAGGGGTTCCTTTAAATCAAGACTATAGCCGCCCGCGCGGCCCTAGGGAACTTCAGGGGGCGGAGCTTAGCCACGCGGGGAAGACGCCGTGGCCATGTTGAGGCAGCAGCCACTGCTTCTGAAGGAAACACCGACGCCGGCCTCAGCGTCGGCGGTCAGCCCTGGTGCTAGGGTGAGTGACCGGCCCCGGTCGCGGCTTGCCGGGGCCGGTGGTCATAATAGTACCCCCTCCTTTAGGCCTCCCCCTAGAAGGCTTGGGTTTCCCTGGGTGATTGATATGAAAATTCTTGAGAAGATCCTTGTCCAGGATGTTAGTAGCAGGTTCCCAAGAATTCTCCTCTGGCCCAAATCCTTCCCAAGCTAGGAGGTACTCCCATCTACGACCTCGTCTCCGGAAATCGAGAACCTCCTGGACTTGATAAGTCGTGTCTTCCTCCAGCTGTAATTGTGGTGACACAGGAACCTTCCGAGATGGCCATTTGAGGAGCAATGGTTTCAACAAAGATACATGAAAAGCATTATGGATACATAGTGAGGCGGGTAAACGTAGTTGATAGGTCACGGGACCTATTTGTTTAGTCACAGGAAAAGGGCTAATATAACGGGGAGCCAATCTCATCGATGGGACCCTCAAACGGATATTCCTGGTGCTAAGCCACACCTTATCTCCTGGATGAAATTGTGGTGCCAGTCTCCGATGTCTGTCCACAAATCTCTTAGCCGTATGTGCAGCCTTTCATAGCATTTGTCGAGTGTGTATCCACAGTTGCTTAAGTTGTGTGGCTGTGAGCTGAGCTGCCGGGGAGGGGACAGACAGGGGTAGAGGTACCGGTGGTGTAGGTTGTTGACCAAAGACAATTTGAAAAGGGGAAGACCCAGTCGAGGTACAAGTGTGGAAGTTATGCGAGAATTCCGCCCAGGGCAACAAGGCCGACCAATCATCCTGTCATGCATTAACATAGGAACACAGGAACTGTTTTAGAGCACGATTAGTTCGTTCTACCTGTCCATTGGCTTGAGGGTGGAAAGCGGTAGTGAAGTCCAAGGCAATGTGAAATTTGGCACAGAGATTCCGCCAGTATCGGGCTGTGAATTGTGAACCTCGGTCGGATGTGATGTGTAGGGGTAGACCATGAAGCCGGAATATATGCGACATAAATAATTGAGCCAAATGGGGAGCAGAGGGGAGGGCGGGCAGGGGAGTAAAATGAGCCATTTTAGAGAATCGATCAACCACTACCCAGATAACAGTATGTCCTTCAGAAGCAAGTAAATCAACCACAAAGTCGGTGGAGATATGAGTCCATGGTTTTGTTGGTGCCGGAAGTGGTTGTAGCTGCCCCCACGGTCTCCCCACAGGATTCTTATGTTGGGCACAAACAGGGCAGGAATCAACATAAGCACGAATGTCTTTGCACATCCCCAGCCACCAGTAAAATCGTTGAAGGAGATCTTGTGTTCGCTTACGTCCTGGGTGCCCAGCGAACTGAGAATCGTGTCCCCATTTCAGTACCCTGTTGCGGAGTCTACTAGGAACCACGGTTTTCCTGACCGGAACCGAAAAGGTAGCAGAAAGAATGATACGGGCTGGATCAATGATGCTCTGCAGGGGTTCTTCTCCATCTTCACAGACAAATGAAGAGATAATGCGTCGGCTTTAATATTTTTGTTTGCTGGTCGATACCTTATCTCAAAGTCAAAACGTGAAAAGAATAATGCCCAACGGGCTTGACGAGGATTCAATCATTGAGCTTGCTGTAGATAAATCAGGTTTATCCCAGGACAAGCGGGATGCTAGTCCTCGCATATGGGTGACGTCATTCACGGAGCCCTTAAGCGGGAAAAACTTCTGGCAAGTTTCTAGAAGCTTTTGACTGGCTGCCCGAGGCTACTGAGCATGCCTGGCATGCCATGATATTCCCTGCCACAGGGGTCTCACTTCAGTCTTCTTTTTTCCGCGCTGCTAACTGCATCGCGGTTCATAGGAGCCCTGTGAGTTACCTCACAACTAGAAACGTTTTATAATACTTTTTGCCCTTTACGGGTCTCACTCGATTTGTCACCGGCTGGTGACAAAAACTATACGTTTTTCGCTAAGGAAAACACCAAATTCATCGACGGATGTCGACTGAAAAGACTTCGGGCTTCAAAAAGTGCCCGGCCTGCAACCGGACAATGTCCATAACGGACCCGCATGTCGAGTGCGTTCATTGCCTTGGTGGAGACCATGACATCGCGGCCTGTAATCAATGCCAAGAAATGACGGTGAAAGGTAGGAAACTTCGCCAGGAAAAGATGGCACAAATTTTTCAAATTCAGGCAGCGCCATCGCCGACGACTTCAACAAAATCCTCACCGGTGGGCATCACAAAAAAGATCTTAATAAAGAAAAGAATTCCGGAGGGTTCCGGGGATGCCTCCTCTCCAACACCCTCTGCGTCATCGACAAGGTCGGTATCTGATATACGTTCTAAACATAAGCACCGACGGCACCGTTACATTCCTCCGTTACCACCGCCGGGGGAACCGGTCCCTAAAAAACAAAAAATTTCATTGACCGCCGTAACATCCGGACAGGAATCGATACCATCGACATCGGTTGCAGACTTAACCACGTTGATCAAACAGATAGTCACCGATGCCCTGAAAGATAAAATACCGGCGTCATCGCCGATGCCGACCACTGTGTCGATGCCGACCACCAGGTCGATGCCGACTGCCCAGTCGATGCCGACCGCCGAGTCGATGCCGACATCGATGTCGATGCCGATACCGGCTATAGTGTCTATGGAGACAGCCCTGTCGATGCCGGCAGAATTGCCGATGATTTCAACCGCAATACCGGTTACCCAGCCGATGCCGGCGACCCCATCAACGCCGATGTACGCGATGACTTCCTCGATGCCGTACACTACCTCTTCAATGACAGTACCATTCGCACTGCAAGAACCATCGATGACATCGATATTTTCACAAACCTCGATGACCACGATGGCTTCTAGACCCATTTCATCAATGGTTCCCATCTCCATGTTTACATTCTATACCTCATCGATTCCAGCTACTTCACAATCGATGTCTCTATACACTCTAGCTCCAACTAGAGCACCTGTGCAAGAAAAAACTACTTCAACAAAAAAGGCATCAGGAAAATATAAACATACCTCCATGCCAGCTCCAGAAGCTTCTTCTGAGACAAGACTGCATGCTATACTCACTAAAAGGTATCAAGACCTTTTAGCATCCTTGCCTATAGGACCTGATCAGGAAGAAGGGGAAATAGAGGATGAGGGCAGAGAGGGTTCACCAGATATTCAAGATCCCTTGCAAGGACCATCAGGAGTTCCCCCATCTAAAAGGCTGGAACCTCATCAGTACCAACCTACGTCAGACACATGGTCAGACACAGAATCAGAGCATTCCTCAGAGGATTTTTTATCTGAGAATACTCCACCTCAAGCTAAAAAGCAGTCACCCCCAGAGGACCTTTCATTTTCCTCTTTTATTCAGGAAATGTCTGAGTCCATCCCCTTCCAACTCCAGGCCGAAAAAGATGAGAGACAACAGACGTTGGAAATATTACAATTTGTGGATCCTCCAAAACACAATTTGGCCATTCCAGTGCATGACGTGCTTTTACAGCTTCAGCAAAGAATATGGGAACACCCTTGCTCAACCCCTGGAGTAAACAGGAGAGTAGAGTCTACTTATCTGGTTCAAGCAGCCCCAGGTTTTGAAAAACCTCAACTCCCTCACAACTCCCTAGTTGTAGAATCTGCTCAAAAGAAGTCCCGCAGATTCAGAACACATGCTTCAATCCCTCCAGGGAAAGACAGCAGATTTTTAGATCTCATGGGAAGGAAAATTTACCAGGGAGCTATGCTGAACTCTAAGATTGCTGCATATCAGCTTTATATGACGCAGCACCAGAGAAATCTCTGGAAACAAATAGAAGAGTTTCTACCATCCCTGCCTCAGCAACAACAAGAGGCAGCACAGCAAATTGTGCAAAAAGGCCTAGATGCAGGAAAGCACGAGGTAAGGGCAGCTTATGATGCTTTCGAAACCTCATCAAGAACTGCGGCATCTGGCATCAGCGCACGAAGATGGGCCTGGCTAAAGGCTTCAGATTTACGTCCTGAAGTCCAAGACAAATTAGTGGACCTACCGTGCCAAGGAGATAATTTGTTTGGCACAAAGGTGCAAGATGCCGTTGCACAGCTTCGAGAACATTCAGAAACCTTGAAGCAACTATCCACCTTATCACATGACACTGCAACTCATCCAACCCACAGGCCACCACGTAGGGACACTAAACGTCCTTTTTACCGACCAAGGAGATATTATCCTCAGGCCTCTAGGTCACGGCCTCCAAGGACTCAACAACGTCCACAACAAAGACAACAATGGTCTGTAAGGCCACAGCCACCGCCTCAAACAGCTTCCACCTCAGGTTTTTGAAAGTCATCCCAGAGTGCAGAGCCAACTACCCAATCCTTATCCCGAATTGCCAGTCGGAGGGAGAATTTCCCAATTTTACAAAGAATGGACAAACATTACAACAGATCATTGGGTCCTGTCCATTGTTCATCAAGGCTACCGCCTAGACTTCGCATCTCTCCCTCAGGAGTTTCCACCACAAAACTCCCATCTCAAACATGTTCCTCAATTAAAAACAGAATTATCTGCTCTTCTGAAATCAAAGGAGGTGGAACACGTACCACACACTCAGAAGGGAAGAGGATTCTATTCCCGGTATTTCCTCATTCCAAAGAAAACCGGAGGCCTACGTCCCATTCTAGATCTCAGAAATCTCAACAAATTCCTAAGAAAAGAAAAATTCAGGATGGTGTCCCTAGGCACCATGCTTCCACTCATACAAAAAGGGGATTGGCTTTGTTCTCTGGATCTTCAAGATGCATACACTCACATTCCAATATTCCCGCCTCATCGCAAGTACCTCCGATTCACGGTAGGACATCAACATTTCCAATACAGAGTCTTGCCATTCGGCCTAGCTTCAGCTCCCAGAGTATTCACCAAATGCCTGGCAGTGATAGCGGGACATTTGCACAAACAAGGTGTTCATGTTTTTCCTTATCTCGACGATTGGCTAATAAAAAGTCAATCACAACAAGGAGCACTAACTTCTCTACATTACACAATACAGTTACTTCACAAACTGGGATTTCTCATCAATTATCAAAAATCCCACCTGAACCCGTCTCATCTACTCCAATTCATAGGAGCAGAATTAAACACAAACCTTGCACAAGCTTTCCTTCCAGAAGATCGTGCAGTCACACTGTCCCAGTTGGCGTACTCAATTTCCATACAACCACAAGTGACAGCTCATCAGTTTCTAATCTTACTAGGCTACATGGCTTCAACGGTTCACGTCACTCCTATGGCAAGACTTGCCATGCGACTCACCCAATGGACTCTTCGATCACAATGGATCCAAGCCATTCAACCACTACATTATCAAATCCAAGTAACCCACCAACTATGCTCCTCGCTGCAGTGGTGGACAATCAAGGACAATTTACGCAAGGGCCTACCCTTCCAAAAACCGATCCCTCAGATAACATTAACTACAGATGCATCCACCTTGGGGTGGGGAGCTCACCTAAACTCTCTTCAAACTCGAAGCCACATATCAAATCAATTTTCTGGAACTTCGAGCTATACGTTATGCACTGCATGCGTTCAAGGACTGCCTTTCACACAAGACTGTGCTAATCCAGATGGACAATACTGTAGCCATGTGGTACATCAACAAACAGGGAGGTACGGGCTCGTATCTCCTTTGTCAAGAAGCTGCACAAATCTGGGACTGGGCCTTGAACCACTCAATGTTCCTACAGGCCACTTATCTAGCAGGGATTCAAAATGTCCTAGCAGACCGACTCAGTCGCCAGTTCCAACCACACGAGTGGTCTCTAAATCCCTCTATAGCGACCAAAATATTCCAACGTTGGGGACAACCAACAACAGACCTCTTTGCGTCGCATCTGAACCACAAAGTGGACAACTTCTGTTCTCTGCACAAACAGAAGAACCAACCAGCCAAGGACGCCTTTGCTCGCCCTTGGAACTCAGGCCTACTATATGCATATCCTCCAATACCGCTTATCACCAAGACACTGGTGAAGCTACAACAGGACAAGGGGTCCATGATACTCATAGCCCCATATTGGCCTCGACAAGTATGGTTTCCCACTCTGCTAGACCTTTCAGTCAGGGATCCAATACGCCTGGGAGTAGCTCCCAATCTCATCACTCAGGATCAGGGTCGGTTGCGCCATCCCAACCTTCAATCCCTATCCCTGACTGCATGGATGTTGAAAGCTTAATCCTACAATCACTTAATCTTTCAACTAATGTTTCTCAAGTGCTTATAGCTTCACGCAAACCTTCCACACGAAGGAATTATTCTTTCAAATGGAAACGATTTACTTTCTGGTGCAAGCAAAACAATATTGATCCTTTCACTTGCCCCACAACTTCTCTTCTAGAATATTTGTACTATCTCTCAGACTCTGGTCTTCAGACATCGTCAATCAGAGTGCATTTGAGCGCAATCTCAGCTTATGATAACAAGATAGGAGATGCACCTATATCCACACAACCTCTCGTCAGTAGATTCATGAGAGGTCTAACTCACCTTAAACCACCAATTCGGCCTCCAGTCACACAATGGGACCTGAATCTGGTTTTAACTGGATTAATGCGTTCTCCTTTCGAACCCATAGATTCCTGTGATCTTAAATTTCTCACATGGAAAACTATCTTCCTCATAGCCATTACATCAGCTAGAAGCGTTAGTGAGTTACAAGCACTTGTCACCATGAACCTTATACGAAGTTTCTCCATGACAGAGTGGTTCTCCGAACACACCCAAAATTCCTTCCTAAGGTAGTTACGGAATTCCACTTAAATCAAACAATAGTTCTACCCACATTCTTTCCAAGGCCTCACTCTCACCAAGGGGAAAGAGCTTTACACACTTTGGACTGTAAACGTGCATTGTCTTTTTATTTGAATCGCACTACATCCCTCAGAAAATCCAATCAGCTTTTTGTCTCTTATGATCCAAATAAGCCAGGTAAAGCAGTGGGAAAGCATACTCTATCCAATTGGTTAGCAGATTGCATACAGTTTTGCTATGAAAGAGCAGGCCTTCCTCTCCAAGGGCGAGTAAAGGCACATTCAGTAAGAGCAATGTCAACCTCAGTAGCACATTTTCGTTCAGTGCCAATCATTGACATTTGTAAAGCAGCAACATGGAGTTCTCTTCACACTTTTGCAGCTCATTACTGTTTAGACAAAGAAGGAAGACAAGATTCAGCCTATGGACAATCTGTCTTAAAGAACTTGTTTCCAGTTTAATCCCAACTCCTTCTACAACCAACCTGCTGTGATCTTCGGCTGCATCATTTTCCTCAAAGATGCATTACTGCTACCTGCATGGACAATGACTCAGCCTCTAGCTTGCTAATCACCCATATGTGAGGACTAGCATCCTGCTTGTCCTGGGATAAAGCAAAATTGCTTACCTTGTAATAGGTGTTATCCCAGGACAGCAGGATGTAGTCCTCACGGAACCCACCCGCCACCCCACGGAGTTGGGCCTCAAATTTTTATTATTTTACTTTGCTAACGCTTATTGCTACATACCAGACTGAAGTGAGACCCCTGTGGCAGGGAATATCATGGCATGCCGGGCATGCTCAGTAGCCTCGGGCAGCCAGTCAAAAGCTTCTAGAAACTTGCCAGAAGTTTTTCCCGCTTAAGGTCTCCGTGAATGACGTCACCCATATGTGAGGACTACATCCTGCTGTCCTGGGATAACACCTATTACAAGGTAAGCAATTTTGCATTTTGTGATCTGTAAAGACTGTAATTCTGTGCTGGGCCCCCTCCAACCATTGTCGCCATTCCTCCAAGGTGAGTTTAATGGCTAATAATTCTTTGTCGCCAATAGAATAATTGCGTTCTGCAGATGAAAACTTCCTCGAATAATAGGAGCAAGGATGGGACGTACCTCTTACATCATTCTGACTTAACACAGCTCCCACTCCCTCGGTGGACGCATCGACTTCCACAGTAAATGGGCATCTTGGGTCAGGATGGCGGAGACAAGGTTGTTGTAAGAAGGAGTCCTTGAGAGCTTGAAATGCTTCTACTGCAGCTGCAGGCCAATTGGTGATATTAGCTCCTTTTCGTGTGAGAGAGAGCAATTCATCCGGTGGTTCTGGGTATACCTTGGTTGCAACGCTATAATCCCCGAATTGATTGGTCTTCCTTACAACTGACACAATGGGGACCAGAATGCCCTAGGACCTGTTTGAAGAGAACAACTTCTGCTTCCAGCTACATCTGTACCTCGGTCCTGAAGGAATTACCCAGCCCATACAAACAATTTGCAGATGTATTTTCCAAGAAGGCGGCTAAGACCTTGCCTTAAATAGTTTCCTGAAGATTGGGGCTAGCAGGAAGGAACCAACCTACTTCCTGTAGGGGTTCCTTTCAATCAAGACTATAGCTGCCCGCGCGGCCCTAGGAAACTTCAGGGGGCGGAGCTTAGCCACACGGGGAAGACGCCGTGGCCATGTTGAGGCAGAAGCCGCTGCTTCTGAAGAAACCACCGACGCCGGCCTCAGCATCAGCGGTCAGCCCTGGTGCTGGGGTGAGTGACCGGCCCCGGTCGCGGCTTGCCGCGGCTGGTGGTCATAATAGACTAACTTTAAAGTGCTGCAAAACATCTGGAATGTAGGGTCTAATAAAAGCATTCATTCAGACTGTATCAGGAATTTGGAAATCTAAATAATGGCATCTGCAAATAGATACCTAACCAGATATTGACTAGGTCATAAAACAAGGAAAACAGCATCTAGATAAAGCATAGAACAAAACAAAGAGAAATTCAGGCATGAAGTGTCACATAGGGGATTCTGTAACAGGAGCACATGGCTCTGCATATTTGGGTTTGCACAATGGTATTCTGAACTGTGCTAGAACATTAAACTAGTCCAGTCACACATGTTCAACCATTAACTCTCCTGGGAATTCTTTTTAATTCTGAAACACTCATAGCCTTTCGAAATCTAATGTAAAGAGAGTGTCCCACTGGCACTGTTAATCCTCCCTCAAAATACTCTGAACTGTTTAAATTAGTGCATAAGCCACCTAGTGCTGCAAGCATATAATCTAAGCCATGTCGGTTATACATAAGTCAACAGTTTGTTGCAAAGCTTTCACTACATGCACTACTGATTGCAATCTTCTAATAGCCATTCCTAATTTCAGCAGCTACTGTGGGTTGAAAAAGGGTAAACATGAAGTATAACTAAGTGCATCTAATAAAGGGTAATACTGATTGCAATCTTTGAGCAAAGAGTCATAAAAGCAATGGAAACAATCATCTAGAGCAAATCAAACACAAAGATAAAATCAGGCAAAAAGTAGTAACAGTTCAGTTCATATAATGAAGGGTGCATGATGTCTTCTGTGGCAAAGGATTAAGGATGGAAAGGGCTTGATGGGATGATTTACAGTTCTCCCAGTATGGTATATTTCTTTCTCTTGTAGATATCCAAATACACAAAGATGAGGAGCAGTAGTAGCATTCCAAAAATCACAATGTCAAATCCAAAAGGAGTGCAAGAAAGTTATAGGTCCAAAATTTTAAACAAAGAAAAGTTTATTTAAATTTCAATATGGCAACTCCATTGCTCCGAGTCGGTTAAAGCAAATTTTTCGAGTGGCAATATTTTATTTGAAATATTTTGGTTCCTGCTACTACATTGTTTACCTTGATTATGATTGGTTGAATTTCCCATACTCTGATTGGTTGTAAAATCCGCGCCAAACAGACGGCTTTAAAACACTGTGTTTTGTCTATCCTTCCCGCTCTCCTTGCCGTATGAGCTGTATGAATTCCTCAGCGTGTTTAAAGGTATGTGTTCCCAGCATTACTGTGTAGACTTTGTACCCTATATTAGGTCCATATTTTTAATTCTTGTTCTTTTCTAGTTTTTGCAAATTAATTTTGTCCCTCCCGACGCAGCCTTCGGGCGAAACACAGGGTCCGTGTCGGGGGACCCTGAAAGAAAAGTTTGCTTTAACCGACTCGGAGCAATGGAGTTGCCATATTGAAATTTAAATAAACTTTTCCTTGTTTAAAATTTTGGACCTATAACTTTCTTGCACTCCTTTTGGATTTGACATTGTATTTCTTTCTCTTGTCATCGAGGCATAGGTGAGATGTGTATGTTTATGGATCAAAAACAGCATTCTTCAGGTGTTGGAAAATGTTTGGATCGATCCAGGGTAAAACAAAAATCAGAATTAAAATAAATCTGAATAAAAATAAAATAAACTGGGAAAAATGTCAACTTCACATCTTTCATGGCAGGAAGGCTATCAATCTGGAAAATATGAAATCTGGCATACAACAAAAAAATTAAGGAAATGATTAAAGTGAAATTTTTAAACTACTTTCTTACTTCTATTGTTATGCCTCTAGGAGGTGCTACCACTCATTAATACTTTCAGCAGAATCTTAGCTACCGAGATATCTGCAAAACCTTCTCTACTAGCAAAGCATTATTAGTGCACAATAGAGCAAAGCAGGAAGCAGGAATGCCAATAGATAATAAAAATGCTTTCTTTTTCAATTTAATCACCTGGAAAGACGTTTTTATTTACTAAAGAGACTACTGTGAATATTTTTACCTAAAGAAAGAAATAATATATTAAGCAGAAAAGTAAAAGGAATCTTCTTTGTTTAAAGAGAAAGGCATTCAGGAACTAACTACATGTTTCACCTCATCCAGCCATGTAAATTCTTTCCCGAAATAAACAAGAGATAGGGCTAAGGAACTACAGTCTTCAAACAAAACTAGCTTACTATGGACAACATGCAAACTATAACCAAGGGTTAAATTCTGATTCTTTGCTCTCGTAAGAGGGAGGGAAGAAAAAAAAACTGCCTGATACTTAGTACAAGTACTAGGGGACTGGGGAACGTGACATAAGGAACTTAAACTTAGAATGCTTTAGAAAAGGCAAATTACCAACTTTAAGCTACTATAAATGTAAATAAAAATTCTCACATATGTAAAGAAAAATACTCACGTAGGCCATGTACCTCACGTGATGCCTAATTATGCCTGTGGCTCCGTTAGGTCTTAACCTATACCCCCCTATTTGGATGCTAGTGCTATTTTTTCAATTTTTTTGCTTACCTCAATCCCATCACGATGGTACCATATCTCGTCAGATCACGTTGGGGTTACTAAGAAATTTGCATTTCTTGACTTTTTCAGGGAGTTCAAATCATTAGGCTGGTACCATAGAAAGAAAAGAAAAGCGCAAAGAAAAGTACAGAAAGGAATAGCAAGAAATTACCTGAGGTCCGCGGCATACCCAGGGAGCTGATGGAGGAAACCAGAGGGAGTTCACTCTGTCCTTGCCCTGCAGTGCCCGAGAAACAACTGTGCTCGAGTTCAGTTGCCGTGCCTTGCAGTGCCCTGCATTCTCCACCATATGTTGAATGGGATCGTTTTAAAATGTTAACCCTGAACTTACCCTGCTTGTTTTCTCCCCAGAGATAGACAGTGATGAGACAGACTTTCAGTTTTAAAAGCATAGCATTTATTAGGTAGCTTAGAGATCTTATAAAAGCTGGCAGGCTCCCCATTCTGGGGAAACAGGATCCCCTTGATTTCAGGCTGTGATGTTTTTGTTGTTGTATTTAGAGGCATTTTTGCTGATCCAAGCTGCTTGATTTCATCTTCTACCTCCCTTCTCCACTTATAGCAAGGGACCCATACAGCAGGGCAGTACATAGAAACATAGAAATTACGGCAGAAGAAGACCGAACGGCCCATCCAGTCTGCCCAGCAAGCTATGCACTTTTATCTTTTTTTTTTTTTTTTTTATCTTTTTCTCTCACCCACCTGTTACTATTGGCTTCCAGTACCCTCCAGCCCTAATTCCCCTCCACCCCACCACCAATGTAGAGAGCAGCGCCAGATCTGCATCCAAGTGAACATCCAGCTCAATTAGGTGTAGCAACCGCTGCAACAAGCAGGCCACACCCCTGCCCCATACTCTTACCCACCCCTGTTTTGTTTTTTTTTTTGGAGATGGCAGCCCTCCATCCTTCCGCTCTGTGAAGGTGGAACACCAACCACTGGCCACTGGCATCCCGCTCCATGAATGCCTCTGTGGCTACTGCCGCTCCGTGCAGTGTTTTGCTGCCTCCTCTTTATTCACGTCCTCTAGACTTGATGGACCCACAGTGTTTATCCCACGCCCCTTTGAAGTCCTTCACAGTTTTAGACTTCACCACTTCCTCCGGAAGGGCATTCCAGGCATCCACCACCCTTTTCGTGAAGAAATACTTCTTGACATTGGTTCTTAGATTCCTCCCTGGAGCCTCAGCTCATGACCTCTGGTTCTGCTGATTTTTTTCTGATGGAAAAGGTTTGTCGTAGTCTTTGGATCATTAAAGTTTTTCAAGTATCTGAAAGTCTGAATCATATCACCCCTGCTCCTCCTTTCCTCCAGGGAGTACATATTTAGATTCTTCAATCTCTCCTCGTATGTCATCCGATGAAGACCCTCCACCTTCCTGGTCGCCCTTCTCTGTACCGCTTCCATCTTGTCTTTGTTTCTTTGTAGATACGGTCTCCAGAACTGAACACAGTACTCCAGGTGAGGCCTCACCAAGGACCTGTACAAGGGGATAATCACTTCCCTTTTCTTACTCGATATTCCTCTCTCTATGCAGCCCAGCATTCTTCTGGCTTTTGCTATCGCCTTGTCGCATTGTTTCGCAGACTTCATATTATTAGACACTATCACCCCAAGGTCTCTCTCCTGCTCCGTGCACATCAGCCTTTCCCCCCCCCCCCCCCCCCCCCCATCAAATACAGTTCATTCGGATTTCCACTCCCCCATATGCATGACTTTGCACTTCTTGGCATTGAATCTCAGCTGCCATATCTTCGACCACTCTTCCAGTTTCCTTAAATCCCATCTCATTCTCTCTACTCCTTCCAGCGTATCCACTGTGGAGTTTCACATGGTCGCGGCAGAGATAGGATGGAATAATAAGGCCCTTGTCACAGCTTTCTGGAATGGATTAGCGGATTGGATAAAGTTGAGCTGACTTGCTGGGAGCTGCCATAAAGCTGGATTCCTTGATCCTCTTGTGTCTATGCCTGGATGCTCATATTTGTGATTGACAGAGCTCCAGCCTTCCGCCACAAGCTCTGCATCCCACGCAGTTCCACAAGCCAATCCTCTTCTGCCTCTTGAGGAGCTTATGGAACTGGGCTGAATTCACACCTCGCCTTTCCCAAAAGGAGAAAGATTGAAGGAAGCAGCTGGAGCTTTGCTTCTATTGTGCTTACCTTAGACACTTGGTCAAAAATTGCCCATGTAAACCCAGGTGTGGTCAACGTTCATCTCTGGTCTCACAGGAGGAGAAGCCGAAGATAGGAGGCCTTAGGAGGGGACTTAGAAGGAAGGGTACTGTTACTAGTCGCAGGGTGGTGCCATGACCGACCATACTCACCTGAGATGCATCCAGCACACCTCCATGCTGCAATTGGTCCCACGCGGCAGTTACACTGGAAATCCCTCCTCGTGGCAGGAACGCCGCCACCAAACAGTCAGGCCATTCTTCCTCCTAGGTCTTATATGCACATCAGGTTCCTTTGTAAATAGGTCCTGCGGTGAGGAAGGCCTGACCAGCGTTTCCTGATGATGTCATGTGATGGGGTATTTAAACCTCAGCTGTGCCTTCACTGATGCTTCAGCAATGAGTCTCCTGCATTGTAGCATGTGTTGCTTCTGCATTTGTCTTGTCCTTGCCTTACCTGCCTTGTCAAAATCTGCCTTGCCTCTTGCCTCTTCCAGCTTTCCAGCCTTGCCTCGTCCAGTCTTCCAGTCTTGCCTCATCCAGCCTTGCCTTGTTCCCACTCCTTGCCTGGTCCTATCCTAGTCTCCCATCTGCCTGTTCTCCTGGTATTGACCTCAGCTTCAAATCCAGACTTCTCTCTTGCCTTCCACTTTCCTTTGACCCGGACCATTGCCTGACTGCTGCCTACCCCTACCTCTGCCTGGCTCTGAATTCTCGCTTCCTCTCCACCTTGTAGGATCCTCATAAGTGCTGCCAGCCCCTGAAGACCAATGGCTCTATCTGTGGGAAACGGGGCATGTATAGGCGAAGCACCCATTTGACCCAGACCAGGACATGTTTACCAGCTGTCAGAGTAGTATGTTCACCTACCAGGCTGCATCAACAATGCCACAGCACAAGGGCTCACAATCATTATAGGACCTTGTTGTTATGTCACTCAATCATGTGGCCTACGTCTCTCAGTCTCGGTCTCCTTGCACTGGCCATCAGGATCAGTGGAGACCCTTGCCCTTATAGACTCCTGGGATAGCAGGCAATTTCAATATTCTGGTTTTTGTCCACCTACATGGAATTCCTATTCAACCCAATCCTGTACTAGTCTCTTTTGTCACTATTGATGTTCAGCCCTTGAACCAAGGAGGAGCACAGAGGGTTACAGTGAACCTGAATCTTCTAGTGGGTACAAGGCACTTTCAAACCATTTTGTTCTGGGCCCTTGAATTGCCTTGCTGCACGAGTCTTCTGGGGTTACCTTGGCTTCAGTTACATAACCCACTCATTGACTGGCATTCAGGACAGATTGTCTCTTGGTTTTCTTCTTGCTTCTCTTCCTGTGTTTCATTCGCAAGGTCTATAGCTTCCATTCTTTTGGCCTCTATATTGAAAATACTCATGGACCTTCCAATGCAGTACCATGATTTTACAGATGGTAGACACTCCCAAGGCATCAGGAATATCATTGAACTGCTTCCTGGAACGATGCCGCCATGTGGCCAGACATACCCATTATCAGGCCCAGAAACTAAGGCTACATCCAAATATATTCAAGAAAATCTGGCTCGAGGATTTATTCGACTGTCAAAGTGCCCTGCTGGTGCAGAATTCTTCTTCGTACAAAAGAAAGATGGATCCCATTGGCCCTGTATTAATTACTAGAGCTTCAACAATGCTTTCTGGGCTTTGCTAATTATTATCGGTGCTTCATTCAAAATTTCTCCAAGGTGGTGGCTTCAATTACTGCCCTTACACATAAGAGCACACCAAAGAATTCTTGGAAACCCTGAGCTCAGCAGGCCTTTGAAGAACTGAAGCAACTCTTTGCATCAACTCCAATCCTGTATCACCCTGATCCAGCCAAGCCTTTCATCTTAAAAGAAGATGTCTGCAAAGTTGGTGCAGGTGCACTCTTGTCCCAAAGACCCAATCCGGATTCTCAGCTCCACCTGTGTGGTTACCTTTCCCTAAAGTTCTCTCCTTCAAAATGCATCAATGATGTGGTAAACCAAGAACTACTTACTATTAAGTGGGCCTTGGAGGAGCGGAGACACCTTTCCAATTACAATCCTTACGGATAACAAAAATGTACTTTATATTGAGGCTATGAAATGTTTGATGAAACCCAAGTAAGCCATGTTCCTTGCCTCTTTCCGGTTCATTATCTCCTATCATCCTGGCTTGAAGAACGTTAAGGCTGATGCATTGTCATGATAGATTTCCTCTGAGAAGACTCCTGTACCTTGCATTAAAGGCCCCATTATAACAGCTTCTAGAATCACTGTAAACACAATCACAATCTGATGGAGAACATTCCTCTGGAATCTTTGGTCCAAGAACCTCTGTACTGGTTTCAGACCATGTACACTGATATTCTGCATAGGGGCTCTGACCTGGGGGTTAATCTCACTAAAGTCTACCTGAGGGGCTTACCCAATATAAACATACACAATTACTGGGATTATACCTGGGGCTTGAACCCAGGAGTTTATCCCCTGCACAAATAGCCACACACAATTACTGGGATTATACCTGGGAGCTTGAACCCAGGAGCTTATCCCCTGCTCAAATAGCCACACACAATTACAGGGATTATACAAGGGGACCTGAACCCAGGAGTTTATTCCCTACACATAGAGCCACACACAAACTTTGATTCAGTACATCATGGTTCCAGCTACTTAGAAAAGTAAGTTTATTTGAGCAGTAGAAGGACAGAACAAATACAATCACATCCAGAGCATGCTCTCTTTCGCTCTCTAGCTGTTATTTCTCCTTATATACCACAATGCTTGGGAAAGCAGTGATGTTCTCTCCTCTAAGTTCTTATCAAATTTCAGGCACAGCTGTGCAGCCTTCATTCTCTCTCAGGCTTTAGTATAAGTTAATTGCTTGCTTTCTCATCATAGACCTACTGGAATAACTAAAATAAACAGACTCTTGCCTGTTTGTAAACATTTCACAGTGCAAAACAGTAAATATTTGTTGCAGTCTGGGAAGCTGCAGACCAGGTGTGAACCCTTGGGCCGAACTACCCCAAGATGGGGCAGGTCGGGAGGCGGAGCCACAGGCAGAGGTCTTCACTCGGGAACCAGGAACCCCCCAGGAGGAGCCCGTAGGGTCCTAGAACCTTGGGACTTAGGAGCACAGTGAAAGTCTCTATAGTAGAAGAAGGCCTGGGCAGAGAGTAGGGTAAGGTAGTCCGGTAGACTGTGGGCTAGTTGGGTCCAAGCGGTGCTGGAGCAGATGCTGAGCAGATACAGAGTCTCTAGCGTGCCGAGCACTGAAGCAAGCTGAAGCAATCCGTGAGCAGGAACGGAGTCTGTAGTGTGCTGAGAACTGAAGCAAGCCATGAGCAGGAACGGAGTCTGTAGCGTGCTGAGAACTGGAACAGACTGTGAGCAGGAACGGAGTCTGTAGCGTGCTGAGAACTGGAACAGACTGTGAGCAGGAACGGAGTCTGTAGCGTGCTGAGAACTGAAGCAAGCTGTGAGCAGGAACGGAGTCTGTAGCGTGCTGAGAACTGGAACAGACTGTGAGCAGGAACGGAGATGAACCCAAGTCAGGCTGGCAGCCGGCTGGAGCGGAATCAGGCACGAGCAAGGTCGGTGGCCGGCGGCAAGCAGAAGCGGAGTCAGGAACAGGCTGAAGTCAATGGCAGGCGGCAGGCAAAAGCGGAGTCAGGAACAGGCTGAAGTCAATGGCAGGCGGCAGGCAAAAGCGGAGTCAGGAACAGGCTGAAGTCAATGGCAGGCGGCAGGCAGAAGCGGAGTCAGGAACAGGCTGAAGTCAAATCAAGAACGTGGAACAAGCGAAGCGCAACTTAGAACTACTATCCAGTAGCAACCCTCGTTGCAAGGCCATGAGATGGTAACCAAACGCCGGTTAAATCGGGCTTGGGGCGTGGTGTCGTTAAGCCGGGCGTGGCCAGACTTCCGGCGGCTGTGCGTCCATAGTGCGAGTCCTCACGCGCGCGCGCGTGGCGGCAGGGAGATGAGCCGGTAATGGCGGACACCCTGAAGGGTCACCAGAGCCGCGGGAGCGGCGTTTCCAGCACTGTAGGTAAACGCCATGCAGAGCGGGTAGAGGGGAAGCGGTGGAGACCGCAACAATATTAGTACATTCAAAAGTTGGCCTGTGGCCTTCAAACTAGTCTGTGTCTGGGTGAGAACTCTGAATCCATATGGCCTACCCTCTATATACATAACAAAAAAGGACTCCAACATAATCCACCCCTGGATTCAGAAGATTCACACTCACACCTGCTGGAAAAAAGTATATTGGTGTCGCATTAATCAGAACAATGTGTATTACTTGTTGGATATATATATATATATATATATGCATTAAACACTGGTCCCCCTTAGGACTAGCAAATAAAAAAGACCAGGGCTACTACCATATTTGCAAGAAAAGCTAAATCCATTAACTCATTGTTTCTCTGTGCAATTGGTCAGAATACCCTTATCAAAATACCTAAGCCCCATTTAAGCTTCATGGCTCTTGGAGTTAACTGACCCAGAAGGTCTGCCCCAATTTAAAACATTAGCAAGGCATGCTCTCTGAACCGCCAAGAATGTCCACAGTGATCAGGTCTTATTATCTTCTGTCATCCATTGTGATCTCCATGCTGTTTGTTGTGTGTGGTTGGCCCTCTGACTTCTGGGGGACATCCAGCTCATCAGAATATAAAAGCCACCTTTCATTGATTATCCAGTATCAGGCCAGTGCATTCAGTATAACTGCATCCCATATGCAGTTATTTGGGTGCCTCTCCACCTCTGGATGAAGTATTTCTCAGGGCTTTGCTCAATGGTGTCTCCCACTGGCAGCATACAGCCTGCTAATCTCCTTATCTTTTACTTGCAGATGCTACTATTTTGAATCTCACATTAATGATACACTCTGAATTGATGCACTTTTATTGCTCCATAGTTGCTGTTCTCTGTGTTAATGGTTCAGCATAACATGCTATCTGTAAGTCAATATGACATCTAGATAGTAATTTTTTTTTGTAGAAAGAACTAGAATAGATTTTTGAAACAGGGATTTTGTTTTTTGCACCGCTGGGGGGTGAAGGAGTATGTGTAACAACTGAGTTTAACTGTTCCAGATACCTAAAGTAACATGTACAACTATTGCGGCAATGAAGACACATCAGGCAGAATTCATGGCAAGAAGGGAAGTGAAGAGAAGGGCTGACCACTCCCGTGGGTCCCTTTTTATTGTACATACATCCATAGCATACAAATGTGCCATCACTCATTTGGCTCCCCTCTCCATAGCATACAGATGTGTCATTATATCATTGGCTCTCCTAGCCATAGCATCATACGAGGTCATTAGACCATGGCTCAGGGGGGTGTATACAGATCATTTCATTGGCTGCTGAAGCTTATACCATATATGTGTCCTGTCTTTTGCCTGCAGCTGACTACGTGGCAGCTAGGTATCCTCTCCTTAGGCAGTGAGGGTTAATTATAAGCTAGAGATTTAAGATGTGCTAGTCCTGCTGCATTCAGTGCAAAGGTCAGAGAGAAGGGAAGTTAGAGTTAACCCCTGACATGGCCTGCTGGCAAAGCTCATAATTCCCCACATCTCGCCTTTTCTGTTTTTATTTAAGCAGAATATCTCTGTATCCATGCTTTAGACCCCTACTGAAACCTGCTATGCTTTGCGTATGGGCTGGAGATAGGGGAGGGGGGATATGGAGAGAAAAGCTGAGTTGGCGTGGTGTGCCAGCTGCCGCAGAGTTCTTGAGTCTCCACATCACCCAGAGCTGGTACAGCGTGGTGTGCCAACTGCTGCAGGGCTCATGATTCCCTATTAAGCAGCATATAAGACATCTTTGTATCAAGGCTGAAAGCAAGGTTTCAGTATGGATATGAGGTTGGGTATGCACTGAATACAGCAGCACAGGCAAATAATTAAGACAATTGCAATCATTATAATAGGAATCACCCTTTTGAGCTAAAACGGTGTCTAAGGCATAGCGGTTCTGTAATGCTACTTCTTTCATTTGAGAGACTTCTGTTGTGAGTAGTTTTAATGCATGGACTGTCTGATTAAATAGGGCAGTCGTCCAGTTAGCTAGGATGTGTAAGTCCCTGTAATTATCTATGGGACTCTTGATCGCCTCCCTTTTGTTACAGAGTCTTGCTTTAGGTAAACTGTTGACTGCATAGTATGAGAGGAGGATGTAGCCTAGAGTGCATCTGCCTGTCCAATTGGGGGGAATTCGCATATATGCTCTACGCCCACATAACATCCAAATGTTTCCTAACTGATTAGTTGACATGTCATTGGTATTTTTAATTTGTGTTATCATTTGGGCTACATAACTACAAAGGGTAAATCCCCTGTCCCTCTACTCATACTCTCTGCACCTGCTTGGGTCTCCCACTGCACATCCTGAAATCTGCCAATTGCACATATATGTGGTATAATTATGTAAGTGTTCAGTGATTATGGGCCCGTCTGTGTGTGCATTAAAATGTGTTCTATTCATGGCTTCTTGTAATACAAAGGTTCGGTTACAATATGGATATTTTCCCACCTGAAGCCCCTTCCCATCCCCTGGATCATAGTCCCAACAAAGAGCGGCAGTCTCTTGAATACGGCTGCCGATGGGTATTATGGTATTACCAACTGGAGAGTTAAGGGGATAACCTCTCTGCCACGGGAAATTCATCCGTCCTGTAAGATTAAATGGCACGGCATGCATCATTAGTCCTCCGCGGGTATGGGTTGGCATGTGTGTGCAGATTCCAACAGTCTGTTCGATTCAACAGGTGTGAAAAGTTCTGTGCATCGAGGATGTACATGTTGTTCCACCGTAGTCCTTGTTCAGAAATTGCCATGGCAGGAGGGAGAAATAAAGCAAAAGAGGAGGGTGCAGAACACAATTGTTAATGAGTTGGCATTCAGGCAAGAAAAGGCAGCTAATAAGTTCTCTGGAGTTTTCTCAAGGCCTTGCTGTTCCAAGAGTTGTGCAGATTGGTCAGATAGCGCTTTGATCTGTCCCCAGGTCATGTGGTGCTGCTTTTTGCAGGGGATCCGGTCTCTGTCCTTCTGAGGGCTGTGGAGGCTCAGGGAGAAGTTTGGGATCGGGTCCTGTAGAACTTGATGCCACGCCATCTTTCCACGGCTTCACACAGCAGATCGGAACCCAAAGTGGACCTTCTGGGAGCAAGCACAGCAGCATATCCTCATCCCCATGTTAACAAGGGAACGGGACCATGCCAGACAGGGTTAAGTAATATTCTATACAAAACTGACGGTTGTGGGTGACTAACCCTAGACCCATAATGATTATCCATGGCTGTGGTCTGATTTGAATTTGATATGTTTAGATGATTTAAAGTGAATACTTTGTTCAGCCAGTCCTGCTTAGGGGGAAGTCCAGGGGCAATCCCTGCTTTTTATTTGTGTTTGTCAAGGGCATTCTTTAGGGTGTGATTGGCTCGCTCCACAATGGCCTGCCCTGTAGAGTTGTAGGGAATGCCAAATACGTGTTTAATGTTCCATTATTGACAAAATTTCAGCAAAGGAATGGCTGCTGTAAGCAGAGCCATTATCAGTTTTCAGAACAGAGGGTAATCCCATTATAGAAAAAGTTTTTATACAGTGATTAATAAGATGTTTGGTAGCTTCTCCTTTTTGGGGTGTGGCCCATAGAAAATGTGAGAAAGTATCAATGGTTACATGCAAAAACTTCCAGGGGGCGAAGGAGGGATATTGGGTAACATCCATCTGCCAGATTTCGTTGGCACGTAAGCCTCGTGGGTTCACGCCCATGGAAGGGGCAGAGGTGACTTGTGAATACTGGGGGCATTGCTGTACAATGGTTCGGGCTTGTTCTCTCGTCTAAGGAAGGGGTTACATATGCTCCAGGAAGAGAAGAAGCAACATTACAAACATACTGGCTATCAGAAATAATGTTTAAATCAGCATTCATAAAACATTGCAAAGCGAGAATGACTGCAGCTATACGTATGTAAAGGTATCATTCACTTTTAGCTGTGGCTTTGAGGGCTGGAGTAAGTTCCATAAATGTCGTAGTCAATCCTTCAGCAAGGTGTATCAATTTTTCATTCATCAAGGCCTAATTGTGATATGTGCTTCTTATGGCTTCGAGTACCTAATATAGGATAAGAACTGAAATTCAAATTAATTAATGAGGAGATTTCATCATGGCTATAACTTTTCTATTACTAATCTTATATAATGTTTTCCCACTTTATTATTAAAACAATGAAGAAACAACTTAAGTGTCATATCAAGATGTATCAGAAATAAATTTAGATCAAAGATCAAAAATCAAAAAGGTGTGTGAGAAATGTTTGAAAAATGTTAAAATAAGCTGCAAAGTGTTCATCTTCACATCTCTCATGGCAGGAAGGCTGTCAATCTGGAAAATATTAAAAACTGGCACACAGCAAAAAATTATTAAGGTAATGATTAAAGTGAAATTTTTACTTTTTTAACCTTGGAGAATCAATTCTATTATTCAATTTAATAAAATCAATTTGGATTTGCAAGAAAAGGCTTGGGAGGGATTGCTTTAGATGTAGACACCTCTGTCAGTAAAAATTTTAAGGTTCAGAATTCTGTATAAATTTTAGAAAAAGAAAATAAAACTGAAGTTTCCTTAAGACAGGAGGACTGTAGACCTGAAAAATAAAAACTAGTATACAACAGAATTATTAAAATAATAATATAGTACAACTGGTAGAATAGCATAGCGCCTCCTAGTGGAGGCACCATCATTACTTTATAGATTGCAACCTGGAACAATAAATTCAATCAATAATACTCTGAGCTTAAATTCAATGTGGAATATCAGAATACAATATCAATTAATTATTAGAATAGGAACTTAAACACGCTGTTCACTCAGCTCTGTCTGCTACACGCTAAAGCAACTGTTACTACTATTAAATGTCCTTGTCAGTAACCTCAGTTCAGTATTAAAGAAGTTTGAAAGTATTGAAAAGGTTCAGTATTGAAGGTTGAGGGAGAAGGAGGTTTGGATCAGCAGGAGGTCTGATCTGTCTCGTGCCCCCCTTTGAAAGCTGCAATGCACAGTTGGGGCAGATAATTCAGGAAGGAGAGGTATAGAGTACGTGTTTGTGTGATAAAGAAATGTATCAGAGATATAACAAGATACAGAAATTAGGAAGAGAAACTGCAGTACTAAGTCCAGTTTTTTCTTTTCAAAAGTTCTCCCTCCCCCCCACGAGTGGCAACCAAGAGTTAACAACAGAAAGACAGAGTGAGGGGGAGGTCTAGTGTAGGGATGCAGAACAGTGTTTCTCAAGAGAAAGTAAACAGAGGAGAGAACTTCATTCAATGAATCAAGTCTAGAGGTACTGAAAGGCAGCACAGTATAACATTAACTTAGTTAAACTATAATCCTTATACAAGAAATGTGCCAGCAACTGATAACATAACTAGATAACATCAACCAGAGACAATGACTGGCAAGGATTTGCTGATCTCTTGTACAGATTCTATCTTAACTTACTTTGTCCTAAAACAAATACTGCAATAAAAATACAAGTTCTGTGCACTGGCAATGCAAGCAATTGCTATAAAAATTAAGGCTCAGAGAAACGGAGTCATCCTAAATCTGGTCCTATTTAACTTTGTCAAAGGGGAACATTTCACATGAAATTTACAGTGTCCTGTCCAAGTTTCAGTACAGTTACAACATAAGGCTCTGCATACACTTTCTGTCGGGAAATGCTCTCTAAGTATGCAGGCTTCCTGTAACTGAATAGCAAAGCCCAAGATAAAAATTCCTTCCAGGTTTGCTTTGTTTGCTCAATCACTTGGTTTAATCTGGTTTGCAACAGAGCATTGTATTGTCTCATTAGATCATTTCTTTCATGTTGATACTGGTTTTGTCTGTAATGCTGCTGCAATATCAGGAGTGCGGCTGCCTGGCCCAAGGTTATATATGCTAATTTCTTTGAAGACCTGGAGGCATAGTTACTGCTTATGGCACTCCAGGCGGTATTCAATTCTATTGCTGTCAGGGATCCTTCTGGCAACCCTCGGGTGTAAGAGGAATGAAACCCTGTCTCCTTGATGCTTGTGCGGCGTTCCCTTAAAATAGTATAAGGTAGTGCTGACCACTGATACTGAATCTCACTCTGAGCATTAGGCACCTCCGTGATGGGAAGTGCTTGAATCCCTGCCAATAATTCCTCCCCTGTGAAATTTCCATTCACCTGTTCTAGATGAAACTCCATGCTGACCGCAGCACATAAATCGTTACAGGGAGCGGCGGTTTGAGATGGTAATTTACCTGGACAAATCGGTGATGCAGAAACAATGACTGTCTCAGGCAATGGCAGCTGGGGGTACAGGGAGCTGGTGGTTGGTGGGGGAAGGGCTTGCGGGTAAGGTGGAGGGAGGCTAGCTTCTCTGATTTCAGTGTCTTTAGTTTCCTGGGGGGGTTTCTCTGAGGTGGACGCAGAGGAAGCCACAGAAGCCGTGGTTGGGGACGGTGCCTTGTGAGTGTGTGTCCCCAGATGTTCTATTTCATATTCTGTCCCCCCTAGTTCATTGGTCCTTTTTGTGATGGGAAAGGCTTGAAGTCCTTCTAATAGTTATTTTCCTGTAAGGTTTCCTTTTTGCTGTTCCTGGTGAAACCCCATGCGAATTGCACCGCACGGGCCAGTTTGTGGCTTAATTGTGCGTAAGGGCTGTTTTTCTAAATAAGGCTGGGAGGTCTGAGTGGGCTGTGTCATGGGTTCTGGCATGGGAAGCTGAGGATACAGCGAATTGGCTGTCCCTAAAGGAGTTTGCTGATATGGTGGGGAAAGAGTGTGTGGAGTAGGTGTACTAATGGGCGGCCTGTCTGCTTCTTTACTGTCTGCTTCTAAGGACACATGAACTGGAGATGGTGCCTTGAGACTTTTAGTCCTTATGTGTTCTAGAGCGTCTGTGCACTTTTGCAAGAGTAACAATTACCTTATGGGAGCTCGTGGGGGCGCATGAAGGCTGTTGCCTATCTTAATCCAATCTTGGACATCCAGAGTTCCAGCCTCTGGATACGATGGACAAAGACAAGCTATTTTTCCTATCAATTTTTCTACGTTCCCTAATTTGACTTGTGCTATTTCTCCCTTGGTGACGAAATAATGATTCTTTATAATTTTCTGCAGCTTTCTTGCATGACACGTCTGCTTAGCTGACAGTTCCCCCCCATACTCACGATTGTTGGGAGCAGACTTGCTGAAAAATTACTTACGATTACGGGAGCAAGTCTGCTGTTGCGGTGGCCACCTAGGCTGTTCCAGCCGAGTGAGCAGGGGCTATCACGTCGCGGGTCACCAGATATTGCGGCAATAAAGACACATCAAGCAGAATTCATGGCAAGAAGGGAAGTGAAGAGAAGGGCTGACCACTCCTGTGGGTCCCTTTTTATTGTACATACATCCATAGCATACAAATGTGCCATCACATCATTGGCTCCCCTCTCCATAGCATTCAGACGTGTCATTATATCATTGGCTCTCCTAGCCATAGCATACAGACGTGTCATTAGACCATTGGCTCAGGGGGTGTGTACAGATCATTTCATTGGCTGCTGAAGCTTATACCATATATGTGTCTGTCTTTTGCCTGCAGCTGACTACGTGGCAGCTAGATATCCTCTCCTTAGGCAGTGAGGGTTAATTATAAGCTAGAGATTTAAGATGTGCTAGTCCTGCTGCATTCAGTGCAAAGGTCAGAGAGAAGGGAAGTTAGAGTTAACCCCTGACATGGCTTGCTGGCAAAGCTCATAATTCCCCACATACAACATATAATGACACATAATAGAACACATAATAGATTGAGAACCACAAACAGTAAACAATTATCAAACATTAGAGCTCAAAAAGTAGGCCTTTTAAAAGCAAAAAACAAAATTTTTTGATCCAAAATTAAGCAAAAAATCAGAATTTTTAAAACAGATCTGTTAAAAAATATTTAAAAAAATCTAGGAGAGAGAGAGAAAAAAAAATCTGGTTTGGACTTTATCTGTTATGCTCCACGGCCACAGACGGCTGCAGCCACCATTGCTCACCTCTCTGTTTACAGCTTTGGCTCCAATGGGGGAACTCACGGCTTCGGCCAGCTACCACCGGCCTTCTGGCCTCTGTTCTCTGGCCTGTTCTAGCAGCATGGATGCTGCCGATCGCCATCTTACCCGTGGGATTCCCTAGGCACGTGCACACGCCCTCTGACCAGCTTTAACCACGTCATGGCGGGAACCTCGGGGGCGTCTCCAGCAGATGACATCAGTCTACTCCGATACTTATACTCACCAGCCCAGACAGCCGGCGACTTGGCAATGAGTTCATTTGCTGCATCTACAGCTTCTCTCCAACTTGTTCCAGTTCCTGCTTCCATGGTGTAAGACTATCGGGTACCCGCTCCTCGGGGGCCTCCTTCTGTCTCTCTTGGCTATCCACTCCTCAGAGGGCCTTTCACCCGGACTTTAGCCTGCCTCTTCCCTGAGGCCTACTTTGGAACTTCCTCTGGACTACTGTGATGATTTCTAAGTGGGAATCCTCTCCGGTGTACTCCGCTCTGCGGACCATTGCTGTGAGGAGTCACTTCCAGGTCTCTCCTCTGCAGGACCCACACCGTGCTACCATCAGAGAACCCCTCGTCAGTTTACCCTGCTCTGTGGACCATTGCCACGAGGACTCACTCCCAGGTTCCTCCCTGTACTGTGGATCTGGGCCGTGATACGATCAGAGGAACCCTTGCCGGTGTGCCTCTCTCTACAGACCACTACTGTGTTCTCCCACCGAGGAACCCTCCTGCATACTTCACTACTGATTCAGTGTCTTACAGTGACTGTGCTTTCTTGGCATCTCCCGCTCCTCGGGTACTGCCGCCTCTCTCTCACTGAGTCTGACGTCAGCATCTCTGCTGCCGTACTGTGACCTATCTCCAGGGGTCACCTTCTCCTTCTTCACCTCTATGTCTGCTGTATCCCATCCCGCAGTTGAAGCTCCTCCTCCCAACGGTGAGGCCCAGTGGGACTACTCCCCCTGGGCAGTTACACCTCTCACCACAGCCAAAGGGCCCACTCACTGACTAATCCTAACAGATTGCCAAGTCCATGAACCCGGCACAGCTCTCGGCCCTCCAGGCTATCCTGGCCTAGCCCAGTGGATTTCTGACCAACAGAAGGTATTGGAGAAATTGGCCAAAGTCATAAATATTTTAAATAACCGGCTGGACACTGCCGCAACGTCTGCCAAACTGAGTTCTACTCCTCAGACGCCGCCGTCCCAGCCACCCATGCCTCTGCCGGCACCTCTTTGTTTCTCAGGAGACCCCTTATCCTGTAGGGCAGAGCTTTCCAAACTTTTCATGTTGGTGACACACTTTTTAGAAAAACATAATTTTGTGACACGGTAATTCAGTCTACTAGCAAACCAGAGGTTAAAGGTTAAACGAACGAAATGTATTTCGACAATTTATGTATGTTTCCTTAATTATATACATAAATAAAATGTTTCATGACACAACCTATCTTGTGAAAAGCTTTCATTTATATTAAAAATATATAATATTCCAAGGTTCATGTTATTATTATAATTTGAGTAACAATAATAAAACAAAGTTAGTGTTATTCAATTTCACCTCTTTAATGAGATGTATGAGCTTGAAGGGATGAACACAGATTTTGAATATTTGGTGGAATATTAGATGAAGACACACGCATGTCGTCATCAAGCATTTTTAAGCTTCCACGTTTCAATGTCTTCAAATTTGTCATCGTTGAAAAGGATACTTCACAAGTGTATGTAGTGGAAAACTGCAGAAGAATTTGTAATGCTTTTTTACTTATGTTTGGATGCATTTTTGAAACATGAATCCAAAAGTTGTCTAAGTCACCCTCTTTATGTATCATTAATAGGCTTCAATTATTTTTTACTTCAGCAAATTCTTCTTCTTCAATAAGTGAAAAGTCAGTCATTGCAGTTGAAAGAAATGGATTTCTAATCCAATCATAATCTTGGATTTCAATATTTGGGAAGTAGTGACAAACTTTCTCTCCGAGCAATGCTAAATGGTCAACAATTAGCGAACTGATCTCATATTTTAGCTCACAGTCAGCAGTTTTGGAAAACATTTCAAAATTTCCTTCTGTCACTTTACTTTTCCAAATTGCCATCTTGTCTCTCATAGCACAAATTTTATTTACTGCTGTTAAAATTCAATTTACCTCTTTAATGAGATGTATGAGCTTGATGGGATGAATACAGCTTTTGAATATTTGGTGGAATATTAGATAAAGACACTCGCATTTCGTCATCAAGCATTTTTAAGCTTCCACTTTTCAATGTCTTCAAATTTATCATCTTTGAAAAGGATACTTCTCAAATGTATGTAGTGGAAAACTGCAAAAGAATTTTTAACGCTTTTTTTTACTTATGTTTGGATGCATTTTTGAAACTTGAATCCAAAAGTTGTCTAAGTCACCCTCTTCATGCATCATTAATAGGCTTCGGTTATTTTTGATTTCAGCAAATTCTTCTTCTTCAGTAAGTGAAAAGTCAGTCATTGCACTTGAAAGAAATGGATTTCTGATCCAATCATAATCTTGGATTTCAATATTTGGGAAGTAGTGACGAACTTTCTCTCCGAGCAATGCTAAATGGTCAACAATTAGCGAACTGATCTCACATTTTAGCTCACGGTCAGCAGTTTTGGAAAACATTTCAAAATTTCCTTCTGTCACTTTCCTTTTCCAAATTGCTATCTTGTCTCTCATAGCACAAATTTTATCTACCGCTGTTAAAATATTTTCTCCTTTTCCTTGCATACTGCTGTTTAATTTATTCAAGTGTTCAAATATGTCGGCAAGATATGCTAGTTTTGTGCACCATAGTTTGTTTTGAATTAGATCGCAGAATTTATGTTGCTGATTTTCCTCAAAAAGTTTAAGCATCATTTCCTTCAATTCGTATATACAACAAAGCACTCGACCTCTTGAGAGCCACCGAACTTCTGTGTGTATATAATTTCTTCACAAATATGAGCAAATAATCTTGATTGAAGAGGTCTACTTTTAATGTAATTGACCATTTGAACCACTTGATCCATAACCTCTCTTAGGGCCTCATTTTCTAAAGTATCGCAGGCCTGCGATACTTTAGAAGATGATGGGCGGGGGCCGAAACGGGGGGCGGGCCTGCGCTGCCGGTTTCGCACCCAATAGCACCACCATAGGAGGTGAAGCTATTGGGAGCGAAATAGGCAACGAAAAGGCACCTACCTTTTTGCTGTCCGCGGCGTTGGCGCAGAGTCGGCCCCAGTGACGTCCCGACTCCTCTTCCGGGGCCGACTATGCCCCGACTCCGCCCCCATCCTGGTATCGAAAGGTGCGAAAGGTCCCTTATTGCGTGCGAGCGGCTTGGAAAATGAGGCCCTTAATTCTTTACTAATGCTTTGCGCGACTAGTGCGTCGCGATATAAAAAGCAATGAGTGATTATAATATTTTCATTCTCTTTCTCTCTTAAAGCTGTAAAACCTTTGTTTGAACCAACCATTGTAGGAGCGCCATCTGTGCATATTCCTATACAATTTAACCATTGCAAATTATTTTCCTTCATGAAGCAATCTAATGTTTTAAATATATCTTCGCCTCTAGTTCTCATTGGAAGTTCTAGACAACACAAGAATGGTCAATAATTCTGTCAGCATGAATGAAACGTATAAAAACCAGTAATTGTGCTAACCCACTGACATCTGTTGATTCATCTAACTGCAATGTAAAAAGCATATTTTCTTCTTGAAAAATATCCTTCATTTGAAGCTTTATGTCAGCAGACATGTCTTGAATACGTCTTCCAATCGTGTTATCTGCCAAAGGGATTTTATTAACTTCTATCTCAAATTCGGGTCCAAACATTGTTCGAACAATAGCACAGCAAGATTCCTTTATAGTAGTTTCCGCAATAGTGTGTGGCTCCTTATTTTTGGCAATTATTTGAGCAACCAAGTAACTTGCCTTTTGAGCTTTCTCTGATGTCTTCATTCTCTTGGTGAACGATGCAGACTGCTTCTTTATAGATTTTGAAAGTTCAATAAAGTATTCTACTGGCTTTTCTGACAAATGACTGTGTCTTGAGGTAAAATGTTGCTTTAATTTGTTTGGTACCATACTTTCATTTGCAAGTATCATCCCACAAACTAAACACTGGGGACAAGGATTGTTTTCATTACCAGAAAATGTGAATCCCAGTTTTATATAAACTGCATTGTATAAACAAGGCGTGGAAAATTTTCCTTTACACTTCTTGCTTATTAATACAGACCGTTCAACAGTTGATTCTTGTGTGGTTTTCTCTATAGTTGATACATTTTTTTCATCACAAACGTCTTCTTCATATTGCCTTTTCTTAATTAGAAACGTATCCATTTTACCCTGATGAAACAGATGGTTGGCCAATATTAGTGCTGCGTAGTGTGCAGTCGGTGTTGACGGCGCAGTGTCATTAGGGCCTAAGTGACCTGGCCGGTGTCCGAGACCTGCCACTACGGATACCTAAGAACAATCCACCAGCTTTCCGTCCATATTCTTTGTTCTAAAATCCGAACAGTTCTCGAAATATGATCCCTCCGTAGCTTCCGCAGACAGGACTATTTAAAAAAAAATAAATTTTCATTAACAGCTTCCAAAACACTCCACACTCTATCTCCCCCCTCCAGAATGTCTGGCCCCCACACTCATGTTAAGGAACCTCTGCGCTGAGGATCCCGCCCCCCCCTAAAGTAATAACATCAAGGTTAGTTATTATATTCGGCGGAGGCACCAGGGCCTGGGGAGAGATGCGTTCCCTCTTATCAAACCCGATCACTGGCGGAGGTAAATTATTTCCATGTGAAGCACGAACCCAGGATCCAGCTGCAGCGTCGGTGGGCCTCCTGCGGCTCTGGGTAAGAAATAAGAACGGCCGGTTGAGGGAGGGACCTGCAACCGGCCAAACCCAACACCAGGGGCAGATTGCAGGAAAATATCAGCCCAGGGGATTTTTTTCAAAACCAGCCCCTCCTAAGTATCTGTTTGACTACCTTGTGCAGTCTCCTTGCAGCATGCGTTTCAAAAAGCACACCAAACTGACTCTTCATAGGTACCTGTGACCTGGAGCCTGGTAGAACTGAGCCAAAAAGATCTCCAACATAAATGTCACATTTTCCCTAAATAACTAATAGAACATACCCTAGACTAGAGCGAGGCTGCTCATTTTAACACAGTGGTCCCCAAACCTGTCCTGGAGGGCCACCAGCCAGTCGGATTTTTGGGATATCCTCAATGAATATGCATGAGAGAAAATTTACATGTTATGGAGGCAGTGCATGCAAATTTTCTCTCATGCATATTCATTGAGGATATCCCAAAAACCCAACTGGCTGGTGGCCCTCCAGGACAGGTTTGGGGACCCCTGTTTTAACACTTCTGCACTAAGGCAATGAGAACCCAGCAGCCCGGGCATCGTCACCCTCTCTGGCGTGGCCTCTCTTCTTGATGTCTGCAGCAGCTCTGGGCAAACATCACTGCACACATGCAAAGACACAGTGCAGTGATCACCCAGAGCTCCCAAATATTTGTGTATATATATATCTATAAATAAAGAATGAGGTGAGTGGGCTGAGGGGATCCAGAGGGAAGGGAGTGGTGGTGAGGGAGGGATGTGTAAGGAAGGAAAGGGGAGGCTGAGTGAGAGGAAAGGGGAGAGTGGAGGTGAGATGGGAGTTCAAAAGAGGATATGAAAGAGAAGGGGAGAATGAGTGGGAGTCCAAAAGGAGATGTGAGAGCCCCTTTCGAATCCCCACGCATTCACCCCTTTTCGCATCCTATTTTGAGCTCCCATCTCCACTTTCCCCTTTCCTGTCACTCACACCTCCTTTCCTTCCCTTTGTCACTCACCTCTTCTTTCACCTTCCCTTTCATACCCCTTGGCTCGCTCACCCTATTCCCTTCCCTCTCACTCACCCTCTTTCTTTCTCTCCCATTTGACTCAACCTCACCCCTCCCATTTTTCCACTTCCGACCATCAGGAAAACAAAGGAAAAACCATTCCAAATGTGTCTTTTTTTTTACCAGAGACTGCAGTGATGTGTGCAGGTCATTTCAACACACTGCCTATCTATCCCCTCCCCAAATACAGAATAACTGACCCCTAGTCAGAAAGAGAAACATGGAGACAAAAGCTGAACTGGAAATTCCTGCCTACAGTATAACACCAGAGAAATACATAAAAATAGCAATTTCCCTGTACTGTAAAAAAAAACAAAACATTCAGATGCACATTTCCCAAAAATGATAAAGAAAATCAAATTCTTTCCACTTTCCATATCAGAGGCAGGATGTGGGAAGACCATCCCCCCCCCCCCGCAGTACATCACTTGTGTAAGGAACCTGCCCTGCGGCCTCAGATTCCTCTACTGCTCGCTCGCTGGGAAGGGCCATGTCTGCGGGGGAGTTTGTGGGTGGCGGCAGCCAGGAAACACTTTCTGCATCATCTTCTAGTTTTGCACCACACTTGGCCCCTGCCTAATTATAAAACCGCCGTGATTCTACAATTAGGCAGGGGGCCTATCCAGGGGCGGATTGTGGGAAAATAGTGGCCCAGGGGATTTTTCTCCATACTGGCCCATGGGTACCCAATTACACATACAATGTAATTTACATATATATGCACACATCCCTTAAAACATAAAAAAAAAGCTACCGGGCATGCACATGTTATAAAATCTCTGGGCCGTTCTCACATTTATCATTTATAAAATATTTCAGTAAGTACTTTCATTCAACAAGAAACCTATTAGTTTGAGAACATTTACTATTTTCAGTAGAAGAGCAGGTGGCAGTACAATACACTGTTCCACAGTCACCAGCAGCTTGAACTGACAGGCTTAATCCCAGAGTCAGAACAAGTGACATTCTGAGGTAAAATTAACATACACATTGTTGTGATAATTTCATTCACTATTGTGATGCCAACAAGAAAACTTTGCATCTTGGAATTCATATGGCATCATACCTATTGTGATATATTTCAGCATGGTCCTCCCGTATCAACACAGTACTATCTGCCAATACTCAACAAATAACAACCCTACCTATGAAAAAGAATACCACAAATATTACACCAGAATTTAAAATATCAATACACCTCCTATCAGAAAAACAGGCCAAGCTACTACAGATCCCTACAGAGAAACCACATGTTAGAAGAATGCTTCATCTCAGTCTTTGCATGCAGAACACAAACTCTCACCAAATACAGAATAAAGACACATAAAGTATAAATACAAATGTGCAGACAAAAACTAAACTGTAAAACGTATCACGCCAGACTGTATCTATACAGTGCAACAATGGAAAAACAAAAATTTCACCATCCCTCGTGAAACAAATCAATAAAATCAAGATATATAAATCATTAATCATAATTATAAAATCATACAAATAAAAATTTCAAAACAGCTGATGAATAGAATATCCAATAATTAAAGACTCATGCACATTTTGAAAGCTTTACCAAACACCAATAACATATTTCAAATAGCAGACACATCACATACTACCCAATAATTAAAATGGTAGTCAATCAAGAAAAATGAACTTAAAAAGCCACCTTTACTTAACCTCTCCAGCAGTTCTCCTACTCCTTTTCCTTGCAGGCCACACCAGAAGCAGCAGTAGCTGCTGAAGCTGTCCTCACGGTCCTCTTCCTTAGGGACCACAACCAATACAATCCAAAATACTCTTGACCATCCCTGACAGCATCTCCCTACCTCTAGCTGATATCATCAACATTTCCATTGCCACTGGGGTTGTTCCCACACAACTCAAATTAGCCATTGTCAAACCTATTCTTAAGAAACCTAAACTGGACCCTTCCGACCTAGCCAACTACCGCCCCATCTCCAACCTGCCATTTGTTGCCAAAATCCTTGAAAAAACCGTTAACACCCAACTCTCGGACTACTTAGACCAACACCAAATACTCTATCCTTCACAACACGGCTTCAGAAAGCGTTTCAGCACTGAAACACTTCTTCTCTCCCTATCTGATTTCGTCATCAGAGGCTTTGACCAAGGTCAAACTTACATCCTAGCTCTATTAGACATCTCAGCTGCCTTCGATACCATCAACCACACTATTCTACTCGATAGGCTAGCGGACATTGGCATATCTGGGACTCCCCTACGCTGGTTCAAATCATACATAAGTGACAGACAATACAAGGTAAAAATAGAAAACCATGAATCCGAACCAATTGACATCACAAGGGGCGTCCCCCAAGGCTCCTCCCTGTCATCCACACTCTTTAATATATACCTCCTCCCCCTTTGCCAGCTGCTTTCAAATCTTAGTCTCCCACACTTTGTTTACGCCGACGATGTACAGGTCCTTATACCTATTGCAGATTCCATCTCCAATGCCCTAAAAAGATGGGACAGCGCCCTCACATCCATCAACGATCTCCTCACCCAGCTCAACTTAGCCCTAAACCCCAACAAAACAGAACTCATGATCATCTCTCCTCAATCCATCAATTCATTAACCAGACTTGCAACCAACTCTCCTCCCCCTCCACCTACTTTCTCCCAATCTGTTAGGGGCTTAGGCGTCACACTTGACCCCCAATTCAATCTACAGAAATGTATCACATCCACCATCAAAGACTGCTATTACAAACTTCACACACTCAAAAAACTTAAACCCCTCTTGCACTTCAACGACTTCAGAACCGCCTTACAAGCCCTTATTTTATCCAAAATAGACTACACAAACGCTTTGCTCCTAGGCCTCCCGAAAAACAGCCTTGCCCCCCTTCAACTACTGCAAAACGCAGCCGCTCATATATTAACCGGCTCCCGCAGAAAAGAACATATCACCCCTGTCCTCAAACAATTACATTGGCTTCCCATCACTGCCAGAATTCAGTTTAAAACCCTCACCCTCATACATAAAGCCGTCCACAATCCTAACATGCTTTGGTTCTCAGACAGTCTACATATCCGTTTCCCCTCCAGACCCACCAGAACACCCTACACAGCATATATGCATACGCCATCTCCTAAACTCTACTACCTAACAACCACCAAACAACGTGCACTTTCCCTAGCTGGACCCTCACTATGGAACTCTATCCCCACCTACCTACGCCATGAAACCTGCTCCAAACAATTTAGAAAAAATCTCAAGACTTGGCTCTTCGCACGAGCCTACACATGAACCCCTCTGTCTGTCACTCACCCTCCCCAAACCCCTCCCCTGCCCCCCTCCTCTCCCCCCTAACCCTGAACTCATTCATTGTAAACAATTTACTTGTAAATAATCCTTTGTATATAATTTTTATTGCTTATATATCATCATGTTTATAGCTTATATTCTTTTCGTTCAGTAATTCCCTTTTGTTTCCCCTCCCTTATCTCCACCCAGTTCCATTATCAGTTTCATTGTAAAGCCATGTTGGCCAGTTTTTATGTTACATGGAAACCGATGTGATGTTTGCCTAACGAATGTCGGTATACAAAAATTTCAAATAAATAAAATAAATAAAACCAGTCTCTTCTCTCTCTCTCACACACACACCAGTCACACCCTCAGGACCAGTTTCTGTCTCGCACACACCAGTCATCTCCCTCATCAGTCTTTCTCACACACACACACGTCACCTCTCTGGCCAGTCTCTCTCAATCACATAATGCTCTCGCTCTCTCTTACTTACACACATGCTCTCTCTATTTCACTTACACACAAGCTCTCAATCACACACAAGTTCTATCTCACTTACAAACAGGCTCAATCACACACATGCCCTCTCTCTCACAGCCACAAGCCAGCCAAAAACATGCTCCATCTCTCTCTCTCGCACACACACATTGACACACACAGAAGCACCATTCTTTTCTCACATACACACCACATACATACACACAGAAGCAACCTTCCGATCTCAAACACACACACACAGAAGCTCCCTTCCTTTCTCACATACACACCACATACACACACACAGAAGCACCCTTCCGATCTCAAACACACACACACAGAAGCACCCTTCCTTTCTCACATACACACCACATACACACACAAAGAAGCACCCTTCCGATCTCAAACACACACACACAGAAGCACTCTTCCTTTCTCACATACACAGGAGCACCCTTCCTTTCTCACATACACACACACAGAAGCACCCTTCCGATCTCAAACACACACACACAGAAGCACCCTTCTGATCTCAAACACACACACACAGAAGCACCCTTCCTTTCTCACATACACACACACACAGAAGCACCATTCCGATCTCAAACACACACATACAGAAGCACCATTCCTTTCTCACATACACACACACACCGAAGCACCCTTCCTTTCTCACATACACACACACACACACAGAAGCACTTTTCCGATATCAAATACACACACACAGAAGCACCCTTCCTTTCTCACATACACACACACACAGAAGCACCATTCCTTTTTCACATACACACCACATACACACACACACAGAAGCACCCTTCCGATCTCAAATACACACACACAGAAACACCCTTCCTTTCACACATGCATATACACACACAAAGGCCCCCAGCTGAATAACTCATCTCCGGCGGCAGTTAGCAGCGCCGGTCTTCTTTTCTTCGGCCCGCCGATCTCCATCTTCATTTCTTCACCCCGCCGGCCTCCTTTTTCAGTTCTTCAGCCACCGCCGGCCTCCTTCTTCATTTCTTCGGCCACCGCCAGCTTGGTCTATGGCTGCGGCTGGCTGCGCAGTGCCCATCTTACTTTCTTCGGCTCCCGCCGGCCTCCTTCTTCGGCCCCCACCAGCCTCCTTCTTCATTTCTTCGGCCACCGCCAGCTTGGTCTCTGGCTGCGGCTGGCTGCGCGGTGCCCATCTTTATTTCTTCAGCCCCCGCTGGCCTCCTTCTTCATTTCTTCAGCCACCGCCGGCCTCCTTCTTCATTTCTTTGGCCCCCGCCGGCTGCAAGAGACCATTAACAGCACATCACTTAAGTAAGGAACCGGAACCTGCCCCGCGGCCGCGGATTCCTCTACTGCTCACTCGCTCGCTGGGAAGGGCCATGTCCGCGGGGGAGTTTGTGGGTGGCGGAAGCCGGGAGACACTTTCTGCATCATCTTCTGTTTTGCACCTCGCTTGGCCCCTGCCTAATTATAAAACCGCCACAATTCTACAATTAGGCAGGGGGCGAGCGTGGTGCAAAACTGGAAAGTAGACACCATGACCGCTCCTGTGGGCCCCCCCCCCAAGACTGCGCAGACCTCACCGAGCTGCGACTCTGGCGCAGGACTGGCCCACACCTTCATTCATTAACAGAGGAGGAGGGCCAGACTTGCGCCAGAGCTGCGCCACCACAGGGTCTGCAGTAAAGTACTTTTTTTCCTCAAGAATAGGCCAGATGAACCTACAACAAATTTGCTCGGTTGCTGAAAATCTTTAATGCTTTCGCTGCGAGTAAGTGAAGTAGGTGACATCACTTGCTCCGCCCCCTCACATGCACCGGTCTTGCGCAACACACCGGCACACTGCAGGTGACACACCAAAGTGTCGCGACACACACTTTGGAAAGCTCTGCTGTAGGGATGTCCTGAATCAGCGCAACATGCACTTTTCCTTACAGTCAGCATACTTTCCTGACTTGGTTACTAAGACAACATACATCCTCTCCTTACTGGAAGGAAGAGCATTGGCTTGGGCATTGCCCTTGTGGGAAAGAGTGGACCCGATCCTCCATGATCTGCTGGGCTTTCTCATTCTTTTCCATTCCGTCTTCGACAACCCTGCTCGCAAGACAATAGTTGGTTCCACTCTGCTACATCTACATCAAGGTTCCAGATCCCTCACCGAATACGTCATAGAGTTTAGGACTTTTGCGTCTGAGCTACACTGGGATTTGGGCTGCCTGCGTGTGATCTTCCTTGAGGGACTGAGACCACACATCAAAGATGAGCTAGCAGCCCGGGAACTTCCTGATATCCTGGATGCTGTCATAGATCTCGCAGGATGCATTGACCGCCGTCTTCGTGAACGCTCTCAAGAGATCCAAGCACCAAAAAGGGTGACTACAGGTGCTCCCCGCACTCATCCTGCACCTTCCCCGAAGGTCGCTGTTCCACTAGAGGTCAATGAAGAGGAACCTATGCAGATGGGCCACAGCCACTTATCCTCAAAGGAGAAACGTTGCCGTCTACATTCAGGGCTATGTATGTACTATGGTCAACTCGGACATGTGGTACCTGTCGGCCCGCTCATTCCGGGAAACTCCCAGGCCTAGGTCCTGTTGGAGGACTTCTCCTAGGCCTGACATCACTCTCTCCTCCATTAACCTTACCCGTCTCCATCTACTGGGGAACCTTGGAATTTCACACTCTTGCCTTAGTGGATTCCGGGGCTGGTGGTAATTTTATTCTCCAACAGCTGGTGGAGCATCTCCGGATCCCCATGGTCCCTACTCCTACACCACTCTTGCTCTCTTCAATCCACGGGGAGCCACTACCTGGAGAAGTTACTTGCTCCACAGTCCCCATTCGATTACATACTGGATCCATGCATACGGAGACCATATCGCTACTCATACTAGACAAGGCCATTCACCCAGTGGTTCTTGGACCTCTGTGGTTGAAACTTCACACTCCACAATTCGACTGGGAGACCATACAACTTTCCCAATGGGGCAACTCCTGTCATAAGGGTTGCTTGGAGGTCGTGTCACCGCTGCCTTATCTAACCACCTCAATGTCTCTTCTTGGTCTTCCGCTACAGTACTCCATGTATGCCGATGTGTTTTTTAGAAAGCTGTGGACACCTTACCACCTCACCATGCCTTTGATTGTGCAATTAACTTGCTCCCTAATACTGAACCTCCTCACGGAAGGGTATACCCACTTTCGCTAACCGAAACCAAAGCTATGTCAGACTACATACAAGAGAACTTGGCTAAAGGGTTCATTCGATCTTCTAAGTCCCCCACTGGAGCAGGATTCTTTTTTGTAGGGAAAAAGGATGGTTCCCTCTGACCGTGTATAGATTACTGCAGCCTAAACGAAATTACCCAGAAGGACCGATACCCCTTGCCACCCCTTGCCGCTCATCTATGAATTGTTTGACAGGCTCCAAGGTGCCAACATATTCTCCAAATTGGATTTGAGAGGGGCTTACAATTTGGTCCAGATACGCCAGGGAGATGAATGGAAGACCGCTTCATTCCCCCTGCCGTTGAAGCTCTCTGCTTCAACGGCAGGGGGAATGAAGAAAAGATGTTTTATTTTCAGACATCTACCAACAAGGACTGAATTACATAGTCTGGGTAAAACAAATAAGCATGGGTGTAGCTTGCTTGTTACGGCGGTTACTACCCCAAATCAAGCCTGAAACTTCACTTAGAGTACATATCCAGCGCAACTCACTGCTTCAACGGCAGGGGGAACGAAAGGAGGATTTATATTCAAACAACCAACAAAGTCTGAATTCACAGGCTGGATTAACAAGCGTGGGAGTAGCTGGCTTATTACAGCGGTTACTACCCCAATCCAATTAGCTGGATACTTCACTCAGATGCAGCTCCAGCACTGCTATCTACAATGGCGGGGGTGGAAGGGAAATAGAACCAAAATGTTATTTAAAGGGCAAGAGTAATGGAAAAGTATGAAAAAAAAAGTGTGAAAGCTTGCTGGGCAGACTGGATGGACCATTTGGTCTTCTTCTGCCGTCATTTCTATGTTTCTATGTGACGGTCATTTCGAATACCTGGTAATGCCTTTCGGCCTTTGTAACGCCCCAGCAGTGTTCCAGAACATGATGAATGAGGTATTCAGAGACATGCTATACCAGTGCATCGTAGTCTACCTGGATGACATTCTAGTGTTTTCACGGGACCTCCAAAGCCATCGCCAAGATGTTTGCAAAGTTCTTCAGCGCCTACAGGACAACAGTTTATACGCCAAGCTGGAGAAATGTTCCTTTGAACAAGAGACCGTTCCTTTCCTTAGTTATGTAGTATCAAGCCAAGGTTTCCAAATGGACCCCCAGAAGACCAAAAGTATCCAGGATTGGCCCCAACCAACGGGACTCAAGGCACTTCGCAGAATTCTGGGATTTACGAATTACTACCGGTCATTCATTCCACATTACTCCACTCTGACCGCCCCTCTCACCGCCATGACCTGCAAGAGAGCCAGCCCCTTGCAGTGATCACCCGAGGCTATTCAAGCCTTCCAGGACCTTAAGGATGCATTCCTCAGAGAACCATGCTTGTGCCACCCGGACCCCCGACAACCTTTCATCGTTGAGGTTGACGCTTCCGACGTTGGTGTTGGTGCAGTTCTGAGCCAGCATTGCACCAATCACACTCTACATCCCTGCTCATTCTTCTCTCGCTGCTTCTCCCCAGCAAAGCACAATTATGGAATTGGGGACAAAGAATTATTGGAAATTAATCTCGCCTTCAAAGAATGGTGCCCCTGGCTCGAAGGGGCTCAGCACCTGGTCACGGTATATACAGACCACAAGAACCTTGAATACCTGCACCAGGCACAACGCCTTAACCACCGGCAGGCTCGCTGGTCTCTCTTTTTTATGTGGCTCAATTTCTTGTTAGGATACCGGCCAGCCGACAAGACTACTCGAGCCGATGCCCTTTCTCAGTCCTTCACCACAGAAGACATTCTGGATGTTCCACGGCACATTATCAATCCTCTCTGCCACTTTCACTGTTCCACCTGGGAAGACGATTCCCTGTTGGCGGGCCATCCAGGTCAGGCTAGGACCCTTTCGTCACTCTAGAGGTTCTACTGGTGGCCAACCATGAGGAAAGACACTCAGGCATACGTGGAGTCGTGCCCCACTTGCACCCGCCAGAAGCCACCGACGGGTCGTCCCTGGGATCCGTTGCAAGCACTTCCCGCTCCCAGTGAACCATGGACGCACATTGCCACTGATTTCATAGTGGCAATGTGATTTCCTCCTTCCAATGTCAATAATTCTATCTGGGTTACAGTGGACCAGTTTTCAAAAATGGCTCATTTTGTGGCCCTACATGGCCTTCCTTCTGCTCCAGAGCTGGCGAGACTGTTCATCCGCCATATATTCCAACTTCATGGACTCCTAAAGCATATCCTCTCCGACCGAGGAGTACAATTTACGGCCAGGTTCTGGAGGGCCTTATGCGAGACGTTTGACATTACATTGGATCTTACATCGGCTTATCACCCGCAGGCCAATGGACAGACGGAGAGAACAAATCGGACCTTGAAGCAATTTCTCCGGGCCTACGTCAACTCACGTCAAAATGATTGATCCAAGTTATTGCCTTGGGCCGAATTTGCCTTCAATTCTCATCTCTCTGCATCCACTGGGTCGTCACACTTCCAGGTGGTATGCGGACGCCAGCCCCTGCCTCCACTTCCGTTGCTCCTATCAGTGGCCTCTCCTGCGGCACAAGCCACCGCTCAAGTTGCACAAACTCTGGGAAGACACTAAGCACCTTATACAACAAGCTGCCCAAAAGTCCAAAAAATGCTACGATATACATCATCGGGCAGCACCACAATTCAGCCCTGGAGACAAAGTGTGGCTTAGTACTCGATTCATTCATCTGAAACTACCATCAGTCCGCTTTGCTCCAAGGTGCATCGGGCCATTCTCCATACTTCGCCAGCTGGGTCCGGTCACATTCAGTATACGCCTGCCTAGTTCACTCAAGATTCATAACGCCTTCCACGTCTCCTTACTCAAGCCTCTTGTTCTCTCCGAATTTTCCAACAAGCCACCTGAACCACAGCCTCTAGCCTCTGAGGAGGATATCACCTATCAGGTGCAAGACGTCTTGGACATATGGAAAAGAGGAAGACGATGGGAGTATTTGCTGTTTTGGGAGGGCTTTGGGCCAGAAGAAAACAGCTGGGAGCCAGCAGCGAACATTCTTGACAAAGAACTGATCAGAGAGCTCCATATATCTCATCCTGGAAAACCCAAACCCCCGGGGAGGCCCTCTAAGAAGGGGGGTACACTGTTACGCTCCATGGCCACAGACAGCTGCGGCCGCCTTTGCTCACCTCTCTGTTTACAGCTTTGGTTCCATTGGGGGAACTCGTGGCTTTGGCCAACTACCACTGGCCTTCTGGCCTCGGTTCCCGGCCTGTTCGAGCAGCATGGACGCTGCCGATCGCCATATTACCCGTGGGATTTCCTAGGCACGCGCGCCCTCTGACCAGCTTTAACCACATCATGACGGGAACATCGGGGGCGTCTCCGGCAGATGACATCAGTCTACTCCGATACTTATACTCGCCATCCCAGGCAGCCAGCGACTTGGCAACGAGTTCACTTGCTGCATATCTACAGCTTCTCTCCAACTTGTTCGTTCCTGCTTCCATGGTGTGAGACTATCGGGTATCCGCTCCTCGGGGGCCTCCTTCTGTCTCTCTTGGCTATCCGCTCCTCGGAGGGCCTTTCACCCGGACTTCAGCCTGCCTCTTCCCTGAGGCCTACTTTGTGACTTCTATTGCTTCCAGTCACTGTGAGTAACTTCCTCTGGACTCCTGTGGTGATTTCTACGTGGGAATCCTCTCTGGTGTACCCCGCTCTGTGGACCATTGCCGTGAGGAGTCACTTCCAGTTCTCTCCTTGCTCTGCAGGACCCGCACCATGTTACCATCAGAGAATACCTCGCCGGTGTACCCCGCTCTGCGAACCATGGACTCTCCCTGCTCCGCAGGACCCGCACCGTGCTACCATCAGAGAACACCTCACCGGTGTACCCTGCTCTGCGGACCATTGCCGCAAGGACTCACTCCCAGGGTCCTCCTTGCACTGTGGACCTGGGCCATGATAGCATCAGAGGAACCCTCGCCATTGTGCCTCTCTGTACGGTCCACTACTATGTTCTCCCACCAAGGAACCCTCCTGCATACTACACTACTGATTCAGTGCCTTACATAGACTGTGCTTTCTCAGCATCCCCAGCTTCTTGGATACTGCCCTCTCTCTCACTGAGTCTGACATCAGCATTTCTGCTGCCGTACTGTGACCTATCTCCAGGGGTCACTTTCTCCTTCTCTACTCTATGTCTGCTGTATCCCATCCCGCAGCTGAGGCTCTGCCTCCTGACGGTGAGGCCCAGCGGGGCTCCTCCCCCTGGGCAGTTACACCTCTCACTTCAGCCAAAGGGCCCACTCACTGACTAATCCTAACATTATCCAGCAGAGCAGTCTTCATTCTCTCATATAAAGAGAGGTTAAATTAATCTTTTAACTCACATCACAAGGTAAAAAATAGCTATAAGCAACTGAGCTACACAATTAAAGTAGAAAACCACTACTTTGATTTACTTACACAATAAAAAAAAAAATTCACTCTTTTTTAAACTACAAGATTTTGATTGCTTAAGCACAGGAACCAGAATAGTTTACATTCCTTCAAACTTGGTCATGCGAGATGGAAGGAAGAGAAAAAAAGGAAAAAAATGTTTACAATGAGACAGATTACTAGCCATCTCTTCTCTCCCTGCTTCTACAAAATCTTTTTGCTAAAACAATGGCTGCACAATTAAAATAATGCATAATTTAAATCAGGTGTTAGTACATACAAAATGCATACACATCTGCTTTGTAGGCTACCTAAACCAGTAAAAGATGAAGCTAATTTCCTGGAAAGGAAAAAAACTCGACAAGTAAAACTATACACAAAGAGAAACAAAATTTGAAAACATTTCATTTTGGTCTAGCCCTATATACTGCCGGTTTCAACCTCCTATAGGGATATCTAATGAGCATACTTTTATTCCTGATGTTATGATGCTGCTCGCAAGCCTAGCCGCAAGCATCCTCTCACCTTCTCTCTGCCAGCCTGCTCCCGACGCCGTCTCTTGTGGCCTGGAGGCTGCCGCTTGTCTTCTGCGGTGGTTGGAGCCACCGCCGTTCTGCCTCTGTGGCCTGGAGGCCGCCCACGTCTTTCTCTGGCACCGCGGGCTGGACCGCCATGCTTCCACACGGCCGGGAGGCCGCCGATGTCTTCCTTCCATGCGGCCTGGAGGCTGCCTCTGATCCAGTGCCTTCGTGGCTTGGTGCCGCCATCCAGCTTTCCTCCTGCGGCTGAGGAAGCCACCACTGATGCTGGAGTCTGGCTTTGCGGCCTAATGCCGCTCCTGCTCTTCCTCCACGGCATGGCTGCCGCTGTCCCTGGTCCTGCCTTCCTTAGGCATGCAGCCGCATCTCTCTTGTTCTCTTAAAGGGCCCGCAGTGGGAGTAGCCCTGCGGCCCCTCTTGATGTCATCAGGGTGTCTCCACTTCAGCCCTATAAAAGGGCCCTTTGCCAGTCCTCTAGCACCTTCACAAGGAGCTAGTCAGCTCCTGGATTCTTGGTTCCAGCTCTTCGATCCAGGAGACCTCCGTGATCCTTCCTCGCTTCTTCAAGGCACTCCGTTCTTCATGGGAATTCCCTTGTCTTCATCTGTGGTTCCTGATCCTTCATCTTCATTTTCGTTCCTTGTCCTGGTCTCTCTGTTGGATCCTGCATCCTTGTCTGTCCTGTCTTCAAGATGTTCCTGTCTTCAGACGCTCTAGTCTTCGGATGTTCCTAGTCCTGATGTCCCCTGTCCAGAAGTACCTGATGTTCCATGCTTTGTGTTCCAGATGTCTCTGATGTCCTCATCTCCAGAGGTTCCTGATGTCCTAGATGTCCAGATGCCCTAATGTCCTGGTGTCCAGAGGTACTGGTGTTCTGTTGTACCCGTTGTCCTATGTTCCAGTCCTGATCCTGATGTATCTGAGTTCCGAGTGCTAAGTTCCAAGTTCCGAGTCCTATGTTCCAGTCCTGATCCTGATTTTCCCAAGTTCCGAGGCCTGATCCTGATGTCCTTCTCGTCAGCAGCGCAACTTTACAGAAGACCCTTACTTTTAATGTTCGAAGTTCCGAGTCTTGAATCCTGAGTCTTGTATCCTGTTCCCAGTCTTTGGAGTACTTCGTGCCTGCTTCTGTCCTTGACCTAGATCCTGAGTTCTCGTCCGAGTATCCAGAGTCCTTGTCTGAGTATCCTGAGACTTTGTCCTCTTCTGACTATCCTGAGTCCGCGTCTGAGCTTACCGTATTGCCATCCACGTCTGAATCTTCTGAACCCTTGTCTCGTCCAAGTTCCAAGTATCCTCCTCTGTTCCAAGTTCCAAGTATCCTCATCTCGTCCAAGTTCCAAGTATCCTCATCTTGTCCAAGTTCCAAGCATCCTCGTCTTGTCCATGTCTCCAAGTTCCTATGTCTTGTTCCAAGTTCCAGTACCATCATCTGTCCTTGACCTCTGTCCATCCTGTCGCATCTGCTGCTCCCAGGCGGCAGGTCCAAAAGGGCAATAGAGTGGCCGGAGGGCTACCCCAGATTCCAGCATTGCTTTGCTGGGTCTCTCACAATGTGCTCAGGTTCGGCAGAGGTCAGGGCTCTTGGTGGACAGCCTGTCCTCCCATGCTTGGACACATCTTGCCTGCCTCGGCGCTTCCACGAAGCTCCTCTGCAGTCACACCATGCTCCAAGGGCACACCAATCTCCCCGGAAGCAGGACTGCTCCCTAGCGCTCCCTCAACACCTGACACTTGCCACCTAGATATTTTCAAATAAGGACATGATTCCAAATTTTCTAGACATCCAAGGATTAAAACATTATTTTAACTGATTTCCAGGGATTTTGTTGGCTTTCCTGTGCAGTGATTGCTATACTTATGTCTTGGCCTGTCCAGTACGTGCCAGGACCAAGGTCCCTTGTGCTAAACCTTGTGGTGAATTGCCCCCACTCCCGATTCCTTCAGTACTATGGACTCACCTCTCCACAGACTTCATTACGGACCTTCCAATTTGCATTGACTGTACTACAGTCTTAATGGTAGTAGATTATTTTTTCCCGAATGGTGCACTTCATTCCTATCTCTAAGCTGCCTTCAGCCTCTCAACTTTCCATCTTCATTGGAGAGGTGGTCCGTTTACATGGAATCCAGATCACTGTCATATTGAATCGAGTTCCCCAATTTGTTGCCAGATTCTGGAGGGCTTTTTGTAAAGATTTGATTATCAATATGTAGTTCTCATCAGGATATCATCCCCAGATGAAAGACCTTATATAAAGAGAATCAACCAAGATCTTGAGCAGTTCCTCAGATCTTTCATGTTTGCTCATCAGAATGATTGGGCCAGATTGCTCTCTTGGGCTGTGTTGGCTCACAATGATCATGTTAGCGAATCTATGGGGATTTCTCCATTCTTCACAGCTTATGGCTGATACCCTGTTTATTTAACTCCTACTGCTACTGAAATTCCTGTGGCCGATGACTTGGTATGACGTTTACAGAAAACCAAGATACAATAATTTGGAAAAAACATGATCCAGCAAAAGAAATTTTCTGACTGTCATTGAAGACGTGAACCCCAGTTTCAGGTTGGTGATAAGTTCTAGCTGTCTACAAGAATCTTCATCTGAAGCTCCCATACACGAAGCTTGTTCCCAAGTACTATGGAAACAAGCGGTGATTCCCACAGGCCTGGAGACAAACTAGTCTGATTCCAGCCTTTCTTAAAACAGTATCTCTTTATTACAGCTTCACACTTGCACAACAGTAGACTGTCTTCCCCTTCAGAACAGGGTACTCTTTTTACTAACAGTTTAGTACTGCTTCTCTCAGTATCACAGTTCAGCTTCGTCTCAGCTCAGTGTTATGTTACAGGAGCTGCCTTCCTCCTGGAGACCTGGGCTGGTCTGGTTATCCCCATCTGGATCCCAGCTCTTATTCTCCAGTCTCTAGTTACACCCCACCTGTCTTGCAGGATCCTGCCCATAGAGCATTCTCTTCTTAAGGAGTTTAAGGTGGACCAGGCATCTAGCCAGGTCCTGCATAGGTAAATAAGGGAATGCTAGAAGCACTGCCTCACAGGACCATTATTAAGAAAATCAACCCAGTAACTATGTGCTTTCAACTTCCCAATAACTTAAGATACTGTCATTATTTCACAGCTCTTTGTTGAAGCCAGCCATGCCAGATCCTTTCAATATGGAGGGAGGAGTGGCCTTGAAGGATGTGCACAATAGGAGGATTGAGGTCATCCTTAAACAAGCATTTAAAGCAGTGGCAATGAACTTGCAGATAGCTTCTTGTTTACTTCTCTCTCAGGAAGTTGATGACTCTGGAGTGAATTCCAGGGCAGTTATGGAATCAGCTGCCACCTTTTTAGCAGATGCAGGCTGTGATTTGGTCCGCACCTTAGCCAGAGGGGAGGCTTCGGTACCACTGGCTAAGTGTCAGCTATGGCTGAGAAATTCGTCGACCAGTACGACCTCCAAGGCTAATCTTACAAAATTGTCCTTTAAAGGTTCGCCCCTTTGGCATGAGGGGACATACCTGGGGTTCCAAGCGTTTTCAACCCTACAGAGGAGCAACCTTTCAGAGGACCCGATCTTTTGGTACATCTCAGTCGTTCCATCCCAGAAAGCCCAGGTGGGATGCGGGCTTGGATAGTGGAACCTCCCGAGCCTCCCAATGAATGTTTGCCGACCCACCCTCAGGAACAGGAGATAGAGGGCACCTTTCTCTCTTTTATCAGAGATGGGTCGAAATCACATCGGATCAGTGGGTCCTGGAGGTGATATGGGAGGGATATATGCTAGAGTTTCACAGAGTTCCTCAGAATGTGTTCATGGTGTCTCCCTGCCACTCCCCACAGAAGAAGCAGGCAGTGGGGTGCACATTGTCAAGGTTCCTCAGACTGAGGGCTGTGGTCCCAGTGCCCACATCTCAAAAAAATATGGGTCGATATTCCATTTATTTCATTGTGCCCAAGATGAAGGGCTCCTTTCATCCCATCCTGGATCTCAAAGGAGCTAACTGACATTTTCTCATGGAAACATTGCACTCAGTGGTAATGAAAGTGCAGTCGGAGGAATTTCTGACCTCCCTGGATCGTCTGATGGGTACCTCCATATTCCCAGCCAATTGGAGTACCAGTGTTTTCTGTGTTTCACGGTGTTGGGGTGCCATTATAAGTTTTGGAAGTTGCATTTTGGTGTGGCCACCCCTCCCAGAACTTTTTCCAAAGTTTTGGTGGTGATAGTGGCAGAGTTGAGAAAGAATCGGATCCTGGAACACCCGTATTTGGGTGACTGGTTGATTCAGGCCAAGTCTCTGGAAGAGAGCCTCCTGGTGACCCACAAGGTGATCGCCCTGTTGCAGGAGCTTGGTTGAGTGGTGAACCTAGCCAAGAGCAGTCTTCAGCCATCTCAATCATTGGAATATCTGGGTGTTCAGTTTGGCACAAAGCAGGGCAAGGTTTTCCTGCCAGAAGCTCATATTCAGAAGTTGATGGTGCAGGTGTATCTCTTGAAGAACACTATATGCCCGACAGCTTGGTCCTATCTGCAGGTACACGATTTGATGGCAGCAACCCTGGAAGTGGTGCTGTGGGCGAGAGCACATATGCATCCTCTTTAGCGCTCCCTGCTGTCTCATTGGAGCCCGCAGTCTCAGGACTGTTTGATTCAGCTCCACCTGCTGATGGAAGCCTGCTGTCACCTCCAGTGGTGGTTGCAAGTGGATCATCTAAGAAAGGGAGTTTCCCTGAAATTGCTGGACTGGTTAGTATTCACAACAGATGAAAGCCTCTTCTGTACTCCAGGGCACTGGAGTACAGAAGAGTCTCTCGGGAACATCAATTGGCTGGAAGCCCGGGCAGTCCAGTTGGCAAGCCTGCAGGGAGGAACCAAGAGCCAGCAAGTGTCACAGGAGATAGGCCAACTTATGGAATGGGTAGATGTGCATCTTCAGGAGATCTCAGCCTCTTACATTGCAGGAAAAGACAGTGTAAGAGCAGACTTTCTCAGCAGGGAGAATCTGGACCCAGGCGAATTGGTCTTGTCGTATGAGGTATTTCAGCTGATAGTGGATCACTGGGCCTTCCATTTCTAGACCTATTGGCGACTTCTCGCAATGCAAAGGTTCCTCGATTTTTCAGTTGCAGGAGGAATCTGAAATCCTTGGGTATTGATGCTCTCATGCAGGACTGGCCAGAGGACAAGCTGCTGTATGCCTTTCCTCCATGGCCCATGTTGGACAGAATAGTTCGGAGGGTCGAGGGACACAGAGAGATGATGCTTTAGGTGGCACCAGATTGACCCAGGAGACCATGGTTTGCAGATATGCAAAGGCTCCTGGTAAACTCCCCTCTCCAGTTTCCAGCACACAGGAATCTGTTGTGGCAGGGACATGTTCTTTACGAATATCCGACTCGTTTTTATCTTATGGTCTGGCCCTTGAGAGGGCTCGCTTGCTGAAGCGTAGATATTCTACTGCAGTGATTGCCACCTTACTAAGAGCAAGAAAATTCTCCACTTCATTAGCCTATGTGCGGGTTTGGCAAGTATTTGAGGCTTGGTGTGAAAATCGAGGCGTGCTTCCTCATTCAGTTAAGATCATGCTCATTTTGGAATTTTTGCAGGATGCATTGAATAAAGGGTTGACCCTTAATTCCTTGAAGGTACAGGAGGTGGCTCTTGCTTCAGTGGTCAGGTGAATTGTGAATCCTTATCAGCTCATCCAGGTGTGGCCCGTTTCTTGAGAGGAGTGAATCATCTTCGTCCTCTCTTGTGGTTAATGGTACCCTTGTGGAGTCTTAATCTGGTTTTGGATTTCTTGGCAGGCATTACGTTTCGACTGAGGTGCTGCCTTTCTTTGCGATTACAGACCTGAAAACAGTTTCTGATGGTGATATGTTCTGCGCATCGAATTTCTGAGCTGCAGCTTGTCTTGCCAAGAGACGTTTATTGATTTTTTCCTCTAGGAACTTGGTCAAATCTTTTTTAAACCCAGTTACACTAACTGCCTTAACCACATCCTCTGGCAATGAATTCCAGAGTTTAGCTATGTGCTGAATGAAAGACAATTTTCTTCAGTTTGTTTTAAATGAGCTACTTGCTAACTTCATGGAGTACCCCCTAGACTTTCTATTATCTGAGAAAGTAAATAACTGATTTGCATTAACCTGTTCAAGTCCTTTCATGATTTTGTAGACCTCTGTATTATCCCCTCTCAAGTCATCTCTTCTGAAAACTGAACAGCCCTAACTTCTTTAGCCTTTCCTCATAGGGGAGCCGCTCCATGTCCCTTATCATTTTAGTCTCCCTTCTCTGCACTTTCTTCAGTGCAAACAGAATTGCACACAGTATTCAATCTCACAGTGGAGCGATACAGAGGCATTATGACATCCGTTTTATTTGCCATTCCCTTCCTAATAATTCCTAACCTTCTGTTTGCTTTTTTGACCGCACAGCACACTGAGTGCTAACTCCTAAGATGGAACCTAACTCCTAAGATGGAACCTAACATGTAACTACAGCAAGGGTTATTTTTCCCTATATACATCACCTTGCACTTGTCCACATTAAATGTCATCTGCTATTTGGAAACCCAATCTTCCAGTCTCACAAGGTCTTCCTGCAATTTATCACAATCCACTTGAGATCTTTGAAAGTTATCCTTTAAAAGTTAATGAATGTGGTCTTCTACATTCTATGAGTTTTTTATTTTGACTAATTTTAAATCTATTTATTGAATGTAGATAAAAGAGAGCATGTCTGATGATGAACATCAAAGAAGGCTGGAAAGAATCTGGATGGATCTTCACTTCCCATATTGTGAAAGATTCGATATGGCAATCAAATACAGTTCAAGAAAATATCAAAGACAACTCAATAAGGTAACTTTTCTATTTAATTAAGAGATTGTACTTATCCTTGTTAAAGCAGGAAAAACAAATTCAGAATTCACTAACTCCCAGTTTTCTTAATTCAACAGGTCCTTCAGTTTGTTGTTAATAAAACTAAGGTAGCGACATTAGTCAGTAAATTATATCAGACCAATTGAGTGCTGGTTTCTATACCTCAATGATGCATTATTTTCATCAGTGCTGGTTTGCATTTAGATGTGGTGATGGTACAATCACACCACCAAAACTAAAGAGACCAGAGGAGCAAAATGTTAACAGGGAATGGTGATAGTAATGAAGGAGGAAAGGGAGCATTGGAGGAGACAGGGTGGGGAGAGATACCAGAGGATGGACTGATGGGGGAAAGAAGGGAAAATGGAGGGGGAATAGAACTTGACACTGCCAGTGGTTTTTATAATATCCTAAAGTGAATTTCTATAAGTTATATATATGTTGGTTAATAAGTAACTTGATTCTCTTGTTGATTAGTTAATTTCCTGTCCAATATTTCGTTCAATGAATATGATTGTTGGCTGCTAAACGAAAAGATATTTTTCATAAATTTATACTATTAAGTTACTTGATTTCACTGCAAGGAGCTTCCCAAGATCAAAGTTCTAGAATCTTTCTATGTGGTTTTTGTGTGTAGCAATCAATGAGCAACTGATCATTATAAATATTAATCCCTTTTCTTTTACTCTTTCAGTGCTTTGCAATTGCATCAGTTTCTTCATAGTGCTTTTGTGCCTTCAGATAGCCTCATCTCAGCAGTGCTGTCATGCTGCTTTAATACCTCATGGTTGCTTAGCGAGTAGAGCAGGGTTGGGAAACTCTGGTCCTCAAAGATTCCAAACCCATCAGGTTTTCAGAATAAATCCTAATAAATATGCATGAAATGATTTGCATACAGTTGAAGCAGTGTGCCTGAAAATTTGTCATATGTATCAATTAGGGATATCCAGAAAACCCAACTGTATTTGCCCACCCCTGGCCTAAAGTGTTAGCTTCGTGGACCCTTGGGCCGATCGGAACCGATGGAAGGAAGGCTAAGTGGGTACTCAGCGCTGGGCCCGATCGGAAGGCGGCAGGTGCGGACTCGGAGATGACTGGAGGAAGGAATCACGAAAAGCCCTATGCGACCAAGGGCTAAGCAGGAAGCCGGAGAAGGTGAGACTGGCCTGGTGGTGGAAGGTCTTCACCCTGGAAGCCGGTACTCCCCCGAGAGGAGCTCGTAAGAGTCCGGCCGCTGGGACTTAGGAGATTCACCCTGGAAGCCGGTGTCCCCCCAGGAGGAGCCCGTAGGGACCCGGCCGCTGGGACTTAGGAGAATCCTCGGAGACAGAGTCCTGAAGAAGTCCAAGGTCGAAAGCCAGAGGGACGTCGCTCACCAGGCCAAGTCGTATTCCAGAGAATCACCGCTAGCCGATCCGAGTCAGGAACCAGAGAATCACCGAAGCCAAGCCGAGTCAGGAACCAGGAAATCAGGAGACGAAGCAGGAACGCAGCAACTGGAAGCAGGAAGAACCTGGGAACCTCGTTGCAAGGCAGAGAAGAGGAGCAACTGCAGGGCTTAAGTAGCCCTGCAGCGTCTGACGTCATCGGAGGCAGTCCCCGGCTTTCCCGCGCTGGCCCCTTTAAGAAGGGAGCTCAGCCGCGCGCGCGTGACTAGGGGGCGGAGCCAGCCGCATCGAGACGCCGTCCGCTCCTCCGAGGCAGGAGCGCGGCGCCAGAGGCCTGTGCAGGGCTGAGCGAGCGGGAACGGGCCCGGGCCGCGCCGACCCCGGGACTGGCCTGGGAACGAGTCCGGACCGTGCCACGGGTGAGTGCCGACCCCGGGGCCAACCCGGGGTCGCAACAGTACCCCCCTCCTACGCCCCCTCCCCGGGGGCCGCGGCTTCGCCGGGTGAGCCAGATGGAACTGGCGGAGAAGGTCCTTATCCAGGATGTGGGTGGAGGGTTCCCACGAGTTCTCCTCAGGACCGTATCCTTCCCAAGAGAGAAGATATTCCCAGCGATGACGACGGAACCGAACATCCAACACCTCCTTGACCGTGTACGTGGCCCCGGGGTCCGAAGCAACATCAGTGGGCTCCGGAGGCAGAGGTCGGAAACGAGAGAGGACCACAGGCTTGAGAAGGGAGACATGGAAGACATCATGTTTCCGAAGGGTAGAAGGAAGACGTAGGCGATAGGAAACCGCGCCAACACGTTCGGCTACCCGGAAGGGTCCAATGTAGCGAGGCGCTAGCCTCATGGAAGGAATCCGAAGCTGGATGTTCTTGGTACTGAGCCATACCTTAGATCCGGGCAGAAACACTGGGGCTGGGCGCCGGGACCGATCCGCGTAAGCCTTGAACCGAGCGGCAGTGCAGTGAAGCTTCTCTTGCGTGGCGCGCCAAAGCTTGTGAATTTGGCTGGCCGTCAGTTGCGCCGCTGGTGAGGAGACAGGTACCGGTAGCGGTAGAGGAGGTTTGGGAACCTTCCCATAAACCAACTGGAAAGGAGACTGTAGCATGGCGGAGTGTCGATGGTGATTATAAGAGAACTCGGCCCACGGTAGAAGAGCGACCCAGTTGTCCTGCAGCTCTCCTACAAAGGCTCGGAGGAAAGCCTTCAGAGTTCGATTTGTGCGTTCAACTAGACCGTTGCCCTGAGGGTGAAACGCCGTGGTTAAGTCTAGCTGAACCCCAAATTTCCTGCAGAGAGCCCGCCAGTACTTTGCCGTGAATTGGGGCCCTCGGTCCGAGGCAATATGTAGAGGCAGACCATGCAGTCGGAAGACATGATGGACGAACAGCTCTGCTAGCTCAGGAGCCGTGGGCAACTTGGCAAGTGGCACAAAATGGGCCATTTTCGAAAAGCGGTCAACCGTGACCCAAACCACAGTCTTACCTTCAGACGGGGGCAATTCTACTACAAAATCCGTGGAGATGTGAGTCCACGGTTCCGTGGGTACTGGGAGTGGCTGGAGGAGACCCCAGGGACGACCAGGTACGGGTTTCTGCTGTGCGCACGTGGGACAAGACTGTACATATAGACGAACATCCTCCTTCACTCGCGGCCACCAATAGAACTCTGTTAGTAGTTCAAGAGTCCGGGCGATCCCGGGATGACCGGCCGTCAGAGAGTCGTGTGCCCATGCTAGGACCCTCTTTCTCGAGCGTACGGGGACTACCGTCCTCCCCGCTGGTGCAAGTTCGGTGGCAGCCAGTTGGACTTTAGCCGGATCCAGAATGAATTGAGGGGTCTCAGAGGTATCCTCGATCTCAGTGGTGCGTGAGAGGGCGTCTGCCCTAACATTCTTGGTCGCTGGTCGATACCGAAGGGAGAAATTGAACCGGCTAAAAAAGAGGGACCAGCGCGCCTGCCGGGGATTGAGCCTCTGAGCATGGGATAAATATTCCAAATTCTTGTGGTCTGTGTAAACTATGATTGGATGTTGAGCCCCCTCCAGCCACTGGCGCCACTCTTCAAAAGCTAGTTTGATGGCAAGGAGCTCTTTGTCCCCGATACCGTAGTTCTTCTCGGCAGGTGAAAACTTACGGGAGAAGTAGGAACATGGCCGAGCTTTACCGTCCTTGGTGTTCTGGGACAGGACGGCCCCGACGGCCACATTGGAGGCATCCACCTCCACTATGAACGGGCGTAAGGGGTCCGGATGTCGGAGGCAGGTGTCCTGAAGGAAAGCCTCCTTAAGGTCCTGGAAGGGCTGTACGGCGGTTGGGGTCCATTTACGTGCATCGGCACCCTTGCGCGTGAGGGCCGTTAGGGGCGCCACCAAGGTGGAATAATGCGGGATAAAGTGGCGGTAGAAGTTGGCGAAGCCTAAAAAACGCTGGAGCGCCTTCACTCCCACCGGTTGAGGCCAGTTCCGGATAGCGGCAACTTTACCGGGATCCATGCGGAAGCCGGTAGAGGAAACGATGTACCCCAGGAAGGGCAAAGATTCCTCCTCGAACTGACATTTCTCCAGCTTGGCATATAATCGGTTCTCTCTTAGCTTTAGCAAAACCTGGCGAACATGTTGACGATGTTCCTCAAGGTCCCGGGAGTATATTAACACATCGTCCAGGTAGACGATGACTGAGGTGTACAGGAAGTCGCGAAGAACCTCGTTCATTAGATTTTGGAACACGGCTGGGGCGTTACAGAGACCAAATGGCATAACGAGGTATTCGTAATGACCGTCCCTGGTATTAAAAGCGGTCTTCCACTCGTCTCCCGGTCGGATCCGTACGAGGTTGTACGCCCCTCTAAGGTCCAGCTTGGTGAAGATGCGGGCCCCTTGCAGACGATCCAGGAGTTCCGGAATCAGGGGTAACGGATAGCGGTCTCGTCGGGTGATCTGGTTCAGGCCCCGGTAATCGATACAGGGCCAAAGAGACCCATCCTTCTTGGCCACGAAGAAGAAGCCGGCTCCTGCCGGGGAGTTAGATGGTCTTATAAACCCTCGGTCCAGATTCTCCTTAATGTAAGCAGACATGGCCTTGGTTTCCGGCAGAGACAGAGGGTAAACTCTACCGCGAGGTGGGGTAGTATCTGGCAGCAGATCAATCGCGCAATCGAAAGGCCGATGCTCAGGTAGTAATTCAGCCCTCTCCTTAGAAAAGACATCCCGGAAGGCCTGGTACTGGGGTGGCACCGTCAACGGGGCTGCCAGGAGCGGAAGCGTCTGGAGTGGACGAGCAGGAAGACAGCGATGAACGCATGCCGGCCCCCATGACGTGATCTGAAGCGAGTCCCAGTTTATCACTGGAGAATGTTTCCTCAGCCAGGGCAGTCCTAAGATGAGCGGGTGAATGGATTTCTCAAGGATGAGGAAAGAGATCTCTTCCCTATGAAGAAGCCCGACCTGAAGCTGGAGAAGATGCGTACGAGTGGTAATGGTCCCCGGGAGGGGAATCCCCTGGATGGAAGATACCCGCAAGGGTGGTTCCTGAGGCAGGACCTCGAGCTGCAGTTGTACCAGATCGCGGAGGATAAAATTCCCCCCGGACCCGGAGTCGAGCAGTGCCAAGGTATCGAATCCTCCTCCTGGGAGACAGAGTCTCGCCGGGACGGTACATGGGGAGTTTGGAGAGGTACTGCCTAGAATCAACTCCCCACTAGACTCTAGGTTCGGGCGTTTCCCGGATGTTCAGTGCAGCGAGCCAGGAAGTGCCCCTTGCCACCACAGTAGAGACATAACCCCTGCGAGCGTCGACGCCTCCGTTCTTCGGCTTCCGCCAGCTGCCGCAGGTGGTGGGGCTCGGCCCCGAGGTGGCATGGTTCGACGACCGGCCTGCCCCTGGACGGACCTTCGCTCCCGGAAGCGGCGCTGGATGCGTCGGTCAACTCGTCCGGCCAGCTCTATGAGCTCCTGGAGATCGTCCGGAAGGTCCCGGGCCGCGAGTTCGTCCTGGAGCCGTGGAGAAAGGCCCTCCAAGAAAATTCCGTGTAGGCTGTCCTCCCCCCAGGCCAGTTCGGAGGTGAGGGTCTGGAACTCCATAGCGTATTCCTCTAGGGGACGATTGCCTTGTCTCAGCTGGAGCAGTTCTGAGGCGGCCGTGGAAGCACGAGACGGTTCATCAAAAATTCTCCGAAAAGCCTCGACGAACTGCACAAGGTTATTCAGTCGGGAATCCTGGCGCTCCCAGAGGGAGGAGGCCCAAGCCAAGGGTCTCCCGTCAAGGAGGGAGATAATGTAGGTCGTCTTGACTCGGTCCGTGGAGAATTGCGCAGGCAAAAGGTCGAAGCGGATATAGCATTGGTTGAGGAATGCCCGGCACGCCCTCGGATCTCCTGAGTACCGAGGCGGTGAAGGCATCTGTACCGGGGCGGAGGAACCCGTATTGACCTGAGACGAGGATGCTGCAGAACTGGCTGCGGAGGCCCCCTCAGCCCGATCCGCCAGGCATTGAACTGTTGACATCAAGGTGTCGAGGCAGATCTGTTGCTGTTGCAGCTTCTGGGCTATGCCCAGAATAGCCTTGAGGTCGGCAAGGTCCGCCGGGTCCATGGCTTTGCAATCTGTTAGCTTCGTGGACCCTTGGGCCGATCGGAACCGATGGAAGGAAGGCTAAGTGGGTACTCAGCGCTGGGCCCGATCGGAAGGCGGCAGGTGCGGACTCGGAGATGACTGGAGGAAGGAATCACGAAAGGCCCTATGCGACCAAGGGCTAAGCAGGAAGCCGGAGAAGGTGAGACTGGCCTGGTGGTGGAAGGTCTTCACCCTGGAAGCTGGTACTCCCCCGAGAGGAGCTCGTAAGAGTCCGGCCGCTGGGACTTAGGAGATTCACCCTGGAAGCCGGTGTCCCCCCAGGAGGAGCCCGTAGGGACCCGGCCGCTGGGACTTAGGAGAATCCTCGGAGACAGAGTCCTGAAGAAGTCCAAGGTCGAAAGCCAGAGGGATGTCGCTCACCAGGCCAAGTCGTATTCCAGAGAATCACCGCTAGCCGATCCGAGTCAGGAACCAGAGAATCACCGAAGCCAAGCCGAGTCAGGAACCAGGAAATCAGGAGACGAAGCAGGAACGCAGCAACTGGAAGCAGGAAGAACCTGGGAACCTCGTTGCAAGGCAGAGAAGAGGAGCAACTGCAGGGCTTAAGTAGCTTAAGTAGCCCTGCAGCGTCTGACGTCAGAGGCAGTCCCCGGCTTTCCCGCGCTGGCCCCTTTAAGAAGGGAGCTCAGCCGCGCGCGCGTGACTAGGGGGCGGAGCCAGCCGCATCGAGACGCCGTCTGCTCCTCCGAGGCAGGAGCGCGGCGCCAGAGGCCTGTGCAGGGCTGAGCGAGCGGGAACGGGCCCGGGCCGCGCCACGGGCGGGCGCCGACTCCGGGACTGTCCTGGGAACGAGTCCGGACCGCGCCACGGGTGAGTGCCGACCCCGGGGTCGCAACATAAAGAATGTTCGGGCATCTATAGTGTTTCTCTGAAGACAAGCAGGATGGCAGTCCTCGCACATGGGTGACATCATCAGATTGAGGCCAGCACGGAGATTTTATTTCAGAGTTTCTTAAAACTTTGAGCATGCCCTACTGGGCATATGCAGCATAGTAGTTCATCAGGGTTTAGGCCCCAATCAACAAGCATTCCCCTTTTTAAGGTTTTGTCTGCTAAAATAAATTAAATAAATTAACTGATCCTACCAGTTGGATTCTGATTCAGAATATGCTTGGCGGTATGATTATGAGGACTTCTTCAACCAGGAGAGGTCAATAGGTCTCCCTTTAGAACCTTGTCCTCTGTAGGAAAGGAGGTATCCTCCTGAGGACCTCTCCTTTGCTGATTTTTTATGTATTTATTTAGTTATAACTTACAATTATACTAAGAAATAATTCTTGTGCAGAAAATAAGAAACATTTAGTAATCATTTCTCATCAAAAAGGAAAATGTGATACATTAAACTTTAGCCCACAAAAACACGCTAAAGATGTCAAGGAATTAAATCCTTTGCTGATTTTATTAAGAGAATGCAGAAGTTGGAAGAGTTCAGATCAATTGTGGAGCCCCCTAAAGATCTCATGGCAGTCCCCATCTATGAGATATTTTAGGAGTGCAAATGAAGATGTAGAAGAGTCTCCTCTATGTGGCTTCAGTAGGAAAGAAGGCAGATGCGACATATCATGTCCAGAAAACGCCAAGATTTGAGAAGCAGCAGTTGTCACACCTTCCAGTGATAGGTGAATTCACTTTCAAGAAAGCCAATATATCTAGAACCCATTATTTGGTGCCTCAAGTAAAAGACTCCTATACCCTGGACTGCCTTGGGAGAAAGGTTTTTCAGGGAGCTATGCTTAGTACTCACATAGCATCCTATCAGCTATTCATGAGCTAGTATGTGCAGGACATTCTGAAAATCATGAAAGAGTTGGCAGCACCACTTCCTCTGAAGCAGCATGATGACTTGGAGTCACTGGCAGACAAAGGCATGGACTGTGGAAAGAGCACAATACATTCAACCTTTGATGTGTTTGAGATGCCATCAAGAGTTTCTGTAGTGGGTATTGGTGCCTGCAGGTTCAACTGGCTGCATGCCCCAGATCTTCAGAAGGATATACAGGGTAAGACTTGCTGATGTGCTTTCCAATGGAGAGAATATCTTTGGAGATAAGCAATGGCTTTGATTAAAGACCACTGTACAAACCCTTTCCACTGCCACTCTAGATCCCCCTCCTTTAATCAGGAGGTACCCAAGTGGGGCGCCAAGAAGGAGTTTCTATCAACTGAGGAAATGTTTTCTTCTGCCCCCTCAGTTCCATCAGTTGGGTCTGTTGCCTCTGTTGCCACAGCAAGGTCCTTGTGCTTGCTGTGGCAACAGAGGGCCCCAAATCTATAACCAGCACCCCAGCCAAAACTTGGGACTGGGTTTTCACTGGATCATAGGAGTATAACAGAGAGCCCAGTATCCATGCCAGAAGGCCTGCCTATCAGGAGCAGGCTAAGATTTTACGTAAATCATTGGACCAGAATAACTTCAGACACTTGGGTCTTCATCATAATTCAAAAATGGTACAAACTACACTTATTGAATATATTTCCAAATCGCCCACTGAAATCCGCTTGATCCATGTCTCAGCCTTGGGAATTGCTACAAATGGAGCTGTCTTCCCTCTTAGAGGTCAATGCAGTTGAGCCCACCAAGGGAAAGAGGGTTGAGATTTTACTCTCAAGTACTTTCTGATCCCAAAGAAAATAGAGGGACTGTGGCCCTTTCTAATCCTAAGGTTTCCCTTTCTCAGAAACGGGGACCAGCTATGCGCTTTAAATTAAAGGACCTACATGAAGGTATTTCCTGAACATACCCAGATCAGTCCAGACAAGTGGGTTTATGCATCCTTACCAGCAGATGGAGACAGAGAAGAAAAACTTTGAGGCACTGCTACATAAACAAGAGTGCCAACTGCAGTCCCTCAGTATTTCTCTGTCTCCAGCAGATGGTGTTAAGTTTTGTGGACCCTTGGCCTGAGGTGATGTTGGTGCCACCTGTGGAGGGTGAGCTCCACAAATCTCCACTGTCGGGAGGTGAGGCCGTACGGGAATCAGAGGCAGACAGGAGCTTCGCCAGTACCAGCACATGTTCCCCGCAGGTTGAGCCCTTGGGTGCCGGGGCCAGCTGGTCTTAGGTGAGCCTCTGCGTGGCTGGTCTTGGGAGAGCGGCCAGAGGGTGGCGATGTTGGGTCTTGGGTCCGAGAAGGGCAAGGCTGGAGGTAACAAGAAGGAGAGGTCAGGTCCAGTCCGGGGTCTGAGGCAGGCAGCAGAAGGTGAAGGTCAAGTCCGGTCCGAGGGCAGGCGGCAGAAGGTGAGGGTCAGGTCAAGTCCGGTCTGAGGTCAAGGGCAGGCGGCAGCAGGCGGTGAAGAAGTCCAGTCCAAGGCACACGGGGGGCCCGAGGGGGCTGAATCTGGGGTCGAGGTGCTGACAGCTGTCACCCAGGAGAGAAGACTGCTGAAGCCGGACCGTGGAAGCAGGGACTTTTGAAGTAGGAACATCCGAAGTAGGAAATGCTGAAGTAGGGGCCTCCAAAGCAGGAATGCTGAAGCAGGAACAGTGAAGTAGGAACTAGGGAACTCGTTGCCAAGTCAGTCAGCTGGACCTAGAGGTGATCCTTATATTGGCCGGATGAACCTGACATCATCACAAAGGGCCGGAGCCTGATTTCCCGCCCCTGGCCCTTTAAAAGGAGGCAAGGCGGCATGCATGCGCGCCTAGGGAGGGCCCGGATGAGAGCGGCGGCATTTCGGCCGCCATGCAGTCTGCGGGAGGCCCGGACCAGCGGCGGAGCGTGGTGGTAGGGGCTGGCTGCTGCCACGAGGGCACCGGGAGCCAAGGAGGACGAGAGGCAGCAGGTGAGTGGTGCCGGCCGCAGGTTGTAGCGGCTGGTGAGCGTAACAGATGGTAGAGGTACAAACTTGCAGTTCTGACTGATTTGTGAGACTTGGAGATTTGGCGTTGGATTCAGCTTCCCGAGGTGCTAGGTTCCTTTATGGGCCATCTCTCGGTTGATCCGGGCGACCGAGGGGTTGGATACCTCTGGCTGTTGTGGTTTACTGTCTCCAGGGACCTTGATAGCCAGGGACTAGCTCCCTCTTGGTATCCCCAAAAGAGAATTCCTGGCGTCTTTGGATCTAACTGAAGCTTATCTGCATATTCCCATTCAAAAGGACCATCAGAAGTTTCTGCGGTTCAAGACATTGGGCCAGCACTTCCAGTTTCGGGCTCTTCCCTTATAATTGGTCACGGCACCCCTGACTTTCACAAAAGTGATGGTGGTGGTGGTGGCGGTAACCTTGCGATGAGAAGGGATTCTGGTCCATTCGTATCTAGACGATTGGCTTATCTGGGCAAAGACGAAAGAGAAGTGTGGTCGATCCTTGCAACGAGTGATCAAGGCCAGTGGAAGCACTAGGCAAACTAGGCCTGGGCCTAGGGCGCCGCGAGCAGTGGTATCCCGAGGGGAGCCAATGCCCCCGGGCGCAGGGAGGCTCATGCGGCCGCTGAGCAGTGGCACGTATATAGCAGGCAGATCGGCAGAGCCGTGGTGGAGCTCACGTCACCGAAGAAAAAGATCGCGTTTAAACGCGTTGATACTCCTCCTCCTTCCTGCCTGCACGGCCCCGGAAGTAAACGTTGCCGGAGCCGAGCAGGCAGAAAGGAGGAGGAGCATCAGTGCGTGCAGAAGAGGAGCAGCACTTATGGGCCGCCGCAAATCCCAAGTTGCAGTGGCCCGAGAAGAGGAAGAGGCCTGGTAGCGGGGCCGCTGCGGCCTGAGAAGATCAGGGCCGCTGCAGAGCCCATCCTGCGGCAACTCGCGAAGAGGAGGCCCAGAGGTGAGAGAGAGGCTGAGGGTCTGTAGAGTGTGTGTGTGTGTACGTGTATGAGATGAGTTGAGAGATTGTGTGGGAGTGAGGACCTGAATGTTTGCAGAGACAGCATGTGAGAGCCTCTGTGTGTGTGTGAGAGAGACAGCATGAGACAGTGAGAGCCTGTGTGTATGAATGATTGTATGAGAGAGAGCATGTGACAGTGAGAGCCTGTGCTTGAGCAAGACAGCATGTGGGAGTCAGAGAGAGCCTGTGTGTGTGAGAGTCAGACAGCATGTGCCAATGAGAGAGACTGTGTGTATGAATGATTGTATGAGAGAGAGCATGTGACAGTGAGAGCCTGTGTGTGTGTGTGAGAGAGAGAAATGCATGTGAGAATGAGAACCGGACTGTGTGTTTGAGGGAAGAAGATAGAGAGAAAAGAAATAGAAAAAAAGACAATATAAAAGGAATTGGCAAAAAAATAAGAAAGGGAAGGTGGAAAAAAATAAGAAAGGGAAGGTGGACAAAAAAAGCCTGTGACCAACCGATTAGAAAACTAAGATCAGGGAGAGGGATCTAAGATGGCACCCTGAACGGTCGCAGACTCGGACGCTCTCCATTTCCTCTGATAAAATAGTATTACCTGAATATTTCGATACCTTACAAAAGAAAAGGCAAAGTGAGGGTATTTCCATTTGTGCCCTCAACTTTAGCCGGTCAGCGAGTGATTTCGGAGTTCGCGACACCCATTTCGCAATGTTGGAAATATGTTATAAACTGATGTTGTAAACAGTGAGAGTTTAACTTTGAGGTCCTTGTTTAGAATTAAGTAATTGCAGCTTTTGACTCTCACCCTAAAAGGAGTCAGATCATTTATTTGATTCATCACACCTCCCTCTTTTGGATTTACTTTCGGTGTGGCTTTTTGCTTGTCTCCACTCTCTCTGGTACATATTTGTAAACAATGGCCACACCTGATGCCTTGGTACAGCAATACTATTTTTCAGCTTCTCAGTAGCTTTACCTCCAGTATATCTTACTTCTACAATGCATTTAGCTTATTTTGATCCTTTCTGTGCCTCATTTTAATCTTGGTCTAACTTGACCTTCTAGCTCTGCTGTGCATCAAAGCTGCTTAGCATCTGAATTCATCAAGGACTTAAGTAGAACTTAGAAACAACCCTGTTTTTTTACAGAAATTCCATAACCATTAGTATGAATGCATAGAAAATATTTTCTTTTGGAAAAAGGATAATTATATACCTGCAATAATTATTCTCATGGATTTATACAACTCACCATCTGCCACTTGGGGGAGTTGTAAACTCAATTCTTTGTACATCTCCATGGCCTTAGCTTTAAAACAAAATCTGACAATTGGCATGCAGGGCCATCTGAAAGGGTAGGCAGTGCAGGTGAGCACCAGCATGCTATGCTGCAACCATCAAGCTAGTAACAGAGGTAGGCTCCCGTCGTATTCAATTTTTATTGATTATTGCTGAAATTACTCTTACTTCCAATATCTTTAGCTATTGTGATCAGTTGTATTTGCAAGTCAGGGGGATCCCCATGGGATCCCCTATGGCACCTAGTGTAGCTTGTCTATACATTTCCCACTTTGAACAGAGATATATATATTCTACAGAATGGTTTTCAAAAATGTTGTGTTGGAAACGATACATCGATGACCTATTCTTTGTATGGTGTGGTTCAAGAGATGAGTTGAATCAATTTTTATTGATGTTGAATTCGAGTGATGATCATTTAAAATTCACCTCATCCATACATATAGATACTGTTAACTTTCTAGACATCCAGATTTCGAAGCATGAAGGGAAATTGGTAACTTCGGTTTATAGAAAAAAGACAGACAAGAACACCTTGCTACATTATGATAGCTTTCACCCCAAAAGGTTAAAAAATAATATTCCTGTGGGACAATTTTTACGCTATAGGTGGTTATGTAGTTCAACATTGGATTTTAAGATTCAATCTTCAAAATTGTGGGATAGATTTAGAGCGAGGGGGTACTCTAATTCTTGTATAAAGAAGGCATACAAACGAGCTCTGTATGCTAATCGAGAGAATCTTTTTCTCCCTAGCAATAAAGAGAGTCCGTCGAGAGTTATATGTACCGTTCCCTTTTCTATGAAAACTTCTGCAATAAAAAATTCAATTTTGAATCATTGGCACATATTATCCCCACTAAAGATTTTTGACCAACCCCCTATTTTCGCCATAAAAAAACGCCAATCATTACATGATAGATTGAAGGGACTCACTATTAAGGGTATTGAGAATAATCAGGTTCAGGGTCAGATTGCTTGTGGCTCCTGTTCCGTTTGTCAACACGTTGTTCAGTGCCAAAGTTTTCACCCTCCTAATACGAATTACATCTATACGTTACCTGGGTTATTTTCGTGTGAAAGTAGTGGGGTTGTGTACATTATTCAATGCCCATGCGACTTAATGTATGTGGGACAAACTTGCAGATCGGTAAGAACTCGTATTATAGAGCACCGCAGTAGGATTAAGGTATTAAAAGAACATGCCCCCCTGGTTGACCACTGGAGGGAGGCGGATCATTCATGGAAGGATATCAGATTTTTTGTTATTAAAAGAATTTGTTTAAAGAACGGTGGAGATTTGTCCACAGCGTTGCGACGTGCAGAACAAAGTTTCATTTTTAAATGGAACACTACGAGTCCTCATGGACTTAATGGACCGGTCGAATGGAGTGCGTTTTGGTGATTTTGAGGGTCCCTTTAAAGCTATGTCAGCTGGGTGTGTGAACTCGTATAAAGGAAGGGTAGATTCTGGTCCATTAAACATTTTTCAAACATGAAGTAGACGTAATTTCCGGGTAGGTGTCTGTTGAGAGAACGCGTTGGTGAGTACATTTAGAACTGGCGTTGGAATGGAATTTGTTTGACTCTTTTTTTCAATTCTGTGTTATAGATGATGAATCCTTTTTGGGGAAACAAGATGTTAAAAGAGTTTACACATTGAGTATAACTGTTTCCTTGAAGTATTTTGTTAAAGGTACGAGTCTTTATAACAGCGTCGGTATGAATGTTGGTTTATTGGTGATAAATTTGATTATCTGATTTTTTTCATTTCTATTTTGGATGTTATAGTTGGTTGTGATATGAACAACTTGAACTGCTCGTGAAAAATTCGTTTGGAGAATGTTTGAAGGTATTGGTGGGCACTTTTGATGTTTATTTTAAATGGGGATGTGGTCTCTATAAGTGATTATATGAAGGTTATGAGAGCGAGTTTCGATTGGCGATCTTATGATTGTGTGATAGTGGGGATTAACATAGGAGTATGGAAGATTTCGACATTAGGGGAGATATTTTGATCAATGGGGAAGCAGAACAGCAGAGATGTTGAGTAAGGATGTAGTAGAGCAGTAGAAATTTTGTAGTAGTGCATATGTTAATGAGGTACCTGTCCGTTGAAAAGATAATTATTATGATCTTAATTATCTTTATTCAGATTTCTGAATATTATAAAGTCCTTGTTGGGATATAATATCAACAATTGCGATTCAGTTCATAAGTTTGTTGTTGGAAGGCTCTTCAAAAATTGGCAACACGAAGAAATACATTTCTGTGAAAAGCATTAAGAGAATATTGGTGGGGTATAAGCGGTTGCTTATTAAGCTAAGTCCATCCCTGATGAAGCCATTGAGATAAGCTTGGTGAAACGAAGATCTTTGTTGGATATTTGGGACTTATATTCAGTTCGCTTATAAGATTTAATTATTTTTGAGCATTCGCACTTTATACAAATTATTAAATAATTGAAAAAACTATGCCAATTGATACTGTACATTTACATTATTATATACATTGTGCATTTTCATGTTGATTGATGAATTTTGTTTTTATATGTGTGTGCATGTGTGAAGGATGAGTGTGTTAGATAGATTTTAATGTTAGATAGGTTAACAAATATAAAAATAAAAAATGAATGTAATCATTGTTTGAATCCTCTTCTTGTGTATATTTAGTATTAGTCATCTTAGAGGGGACATGACACCTCCCCTTGTCAACCATGTCATTAGAGAAACACCCACCTCCCCCTCAGGGCCACCTGGATCACTGTTTTGTCTAGCAACAATCCTGTTGGAATGAATGAATGATGGTTGGTAGGTAGAATTCTAAGTTCTAGAACTGTTCACTTGGGAAGCTCCTTTAGGATGTATGATCTTGCTATCATGTATTTTATAATTTTACTGTACATGATCTAATGCCTCAAAATGGGCAAGTAAATATTAATAAATGTCTTTAGTCACATGACTCAGAGTAAATGCATGGAAGTACTTCCTTCAGAAAAGATACTTTACAGGTAGGGTCTTGAGAATTTAACCTCAGTTTGTAAGTTAGTTAATTTTTCCATTTGGTTTGAAGTAAAAAATATTTATAAGCATCACTTGTTAACATTATAAATACATCCTTTTATTCTTTCCTCCAGCTAAGGTTTCTCCAAGGACAAGCAGGATGGTAGTCCTCACATGTGGGTGACATCATCAGATAGAGTCTATCCTGGAACTTTTATGTCAAAGTTTCTAGAACTTCAACTGTGTCTCTCTGAACATGTCCAGCATGCCATTATACCACATGTCCACGTGGGGGCTCTTTCAGTCTCTTTCTTTCCACGGAGACCACTGGTCTTAGTTCTTCACTCTCCTGCTCCTCATGTTCTTCTCAGGAGGGAAGATATTGCAGGGTTCATTCATCATGGGACCCTGTGATCTTGTTTCATCTCCATGTAGTTCCCTAGGTAGGTTTTTCGGTTGGTTTTACATTTTTTTGTTCCATCTTTCAAGCTCAGTTGGTACCTGGTGGGCATTGACCACCTAGCAGTCATAGAGTTTGTTCTCATTTCCCTTGTTTTCCAGCTGGCCATGGATAAACAGACCAGCAAATTCCAATGATGTCTTCAGTACACCAGGGTTATGTCTATTGCAGATCTCCATGATAGATGCATCCTGTGCCTGGGGCATCATATGATATCTGAAGGTGTTATCTTTGCACAGCCTTAACCTTTAAAGGACATTCCTGGCTGGAACTGATGGAGAAGCACTTTGGGTACCAGAAGACCGACCCATTGGCATTGGCAATGGAGATGTCAACTTCGAAGGACCCGGGAGCTACACCAGATGCTGGTGATACATCATCATCGAGAGAGCATTCCACCCCCTTGATGTTGAATATCAGTAGAGACCAGAGAGACAATCCATTGCCTACTTCTTCCCATTTGAAGAAAGCACTAGGTCCTGCTTCTTCTACACAGATGTCATGTTGTTCTAATTCCAGGCACTGAGCGAAGGCAAAGAAGCATCGGCATTGGTCTCCATCAGTGCACGATGCCAGGAGTGGGGACTGTCCAGCAATGGCTGAGAACCCACTCAAAGCAATCCCATGGGGAGAAGAGCCCATCTTCACTGGGTGGAATTGCACCAGTATCAGCTATCGATGCACCTCTCAGTTCCCAGGAAGACATAGCCACCCCTCCTGCTTTTCAGTTGATATTGGCATCAGCTAACTTTGAGGAGAAACTGCATAAAAAAATTCAGCAAGCCTTGGGCAATATACTACAAGACCTTGGTGCTCCAGCAAAAGGCACTGAGACCAGCATGGACTGAAGTCAAGCCCTTGCTCGAGTCCCTCCAGCTACCTGGTGGCCTTGCACTGGAGATAGTACTGATGTTCGTTCCCAGAGAAGAATTGGAATCAATGGCAGCCTCCCTGACAGTGATCTGCAGTCTATCATGGAGGACGTTTCCCTGAGCCACCAGAGTTCCAGGCCCAAGCAAACTAGTATACCCCTCTCAGAGGCCTTGTCTAACAAATGGGCACTGTTCAGGTCTTCACCGCTGGCCTACCAGTCAGGGTCTGATTCTGAATTATTTTGGGGATACAGCTATAGATCCAATAATGCCTCTGATGAAGAGGACTTATCTGGTCTTGCCTCCCACCCTTCTCCCCCAGAGAGAAGGAAATCCCCTCCTGAGGACCTCTCCTTCACTGGTTTTGTTAGACGAATGGTGAAGGCCATTCCCTTTACTTTGCTGATGGAGGATGAAACCAGAAATAAAATGCTGGACATCCTCCAGGTTGTGGAGCCCTCTAAGTAGCTCTAGCAGTCCTAGAGTACAAACTCCTTCAGGAAGTGCAGATGAGGATGTAGGAAAAACCCCTCTCTGTGGCTCCTTTGAGCAAGATGGATGCAATTTATCTTGTCCTGAAGGCTCCCAGTTTTGAAGAGAGGCAACTACCAAACAATCTGTGATGGTTGAAACCGCTCTCAAGAGGGCCAAGAGGACTAGGACCCATGCCATGGTACCCCTGGGAAAAGATTCTAGAACCCTGGACACTCTTGGAAAAAAGGTATTTCAAAGGGCTATGGTGAATGCCCCCTAGCCTCCTACCAACTCTTCATGGGCCAGTATTTGAGGGACCTATTGTAGCAGATGCAAGGCGTGGCCGAGCAACTTCCTCAAAAGCAGTCACTAATAAAAGTGAAAGGAGTGCAGAAAAAAAAACATGGTCCACTTGACATTTGATATTTCTAAATGGCGTCAAGAACCTGTCATGGGGATTGGTAGCTGTAAACTCACCTGACTGCAAGTCTCAAACCTGAGGTCCTGGAAAGATTCTCAGATGTTCTGTGTGCCAGAGAGAATTTCTGTGGAGATAGGGTTAAGGAAGCAGTAACACAGGTATTTGAACACCATGCAACATTTCAGCAGCTCTCCATAATCGCTCCAGAACTACCCTCCTTTTTCAGTAGGTTTCTGGGAATGGGGCAAAGGAGGCACTCTTTCAGTTGAGGAGGCACTATCTTTTGCCCATATTCGACAGGCCCCATGCCACAGCCCTAAGTTAACGCCTAGGATGGCATTTTGATTAGAGCGCAGAGAGTATAGCTTACATTCTATCTGACGATTTTCCCTTCAGAGGCAGGCTGAGGTTTTATTTAAATAGCCCAGTATAACTTTGGACATGTGGGTTCTCAGCATCATAAGAAAAGGGTACAAATTACATCTATTGGGTCTTCCGCCAAATCATTCCCCCCCTCCCCTCCCCCCAGTTGAGGTCACTCTCCACATCAGGAATTGTTTCAAAAGAAGTTATCCTCCCTCTTAGAGGCCAGTGTGATCAAGGCTGTTCCACAACAGGAAAAAGGGTGGGGATTCCACTCCAAGTGCTTCCTGATTCCAAAGAAAATGGGAAGAGCTTGCTGCAACCTCCCTATTATCCATGGTTATGCCGCTGATCTGCCTTCCAATTCCTATACCATCTGAGCCTGCCTGCCTTTGCCAAAACACCTCCTTCCCTGTATCCAGTGAGACTGAATCCACCCCCTTGCTGATGTTATCTGGTGCGTCGGGTACAAGGGAGAGGCGCTCATGCTATAGGGCGCCATGCACCGAAGGAGTGCACTCAAGGAGCATGCTTCTTTGTACGCAGCCATGTCTCTTATTAATTTTATTTATGATTGTTCCGTATCATGATGGGTGAGTTTATTCCTATGATTTTGGGTCAGGGCAAATATGCAGGGATTATTCCTAAATCGCTCAGTAGGCCCCCGAGGAGTTTATCTGATTTGAAGAGAGATGATGTATACATGTGTTCAACTTAGAATTCCTTTCTCATGTATCTTGTTAATTTTCAAGCAATCAGGAAAAAGATTCTCATAATTATAGAGCTAATAAGAAAAATGCAACTGGGTTTATTTTGCATAACTGAATCCTGGCTTCTCCTTAACCAGCTTCATATTGATGGATACCAAATATTTTCCCACCCCTGCCCTATGAAGTGTGGTGGTGGTAATTTGATAATGGCCAAACTAATTCATGGATTAAAGGTAACCCAATTGGATTCTTTTTCCAGCCTTGAAGTCCCAGGTGAGCCTGTTCTCTCAATTGAAATTATTGGAGCTCTGCTAGACACAAGTAAGAGCTTTCCTTCTGCAACAGAGGGCTATCACCTTGATATCCACAAAGGAAAGAATCCAGATGAGTCAGCAAGCATCAGCATGGGACATGTTGAGATGTTGGGTCTTTGACATATAAATGTAATGCCCTTGGCACATCTCCACATGAGGAAAGACCTGTTGATCCTCAGATTATAGTGGCTGCAGACCACTTAGGATATACACGACAGTATCATGTCAACCACCACTCATGGACTCCTTTTCCTAGTGGTGGGATAATTTCAATCTGACCAGGGTATAACCTTCCAAATTGTCCAATCGAAATTGCCTACACCCCGGATGCACCCATTCTGGGTTGGGGAGCACATGTAGAGGTTCTCTGTATCCAAGGTCTCTGCTCTGCTCAGGAGAAGCTTCATCAACTTCACTTCCTGGAGCTGAGGGCAATTTGGTATGCTCTAAAGGCTTTCACAGATCAGTTAGACAACAAAGTAGTCCTGGTCCAAACAGACAACCAAGAGCTGATATTCTATATCAACAAGCAATAAGGTACACTATTGTTCTTCTTGTGTCAGAAGACTGTCCAGTTGTGGGACGGGGCCATCTCCCAAAAGATGGTTCTCAGGACCACATGTCCGACAAGTGTGGAGAATATCCTGGCAAATAAGTTGAGTCTGATCCTGGAACCACACAAATGGTTCCTGGACAGGGGAAAAGGGGAAGTAGCAAACCAGTTTTTCACAAGTAGGGCACACCCACTGTAGATCTGTTTGCATCCCCTTGGGACAGGAAAGTTTCACTCTTCTGTTGCAGAAAAATGACACAGGGCAAATTAGCTTTGGATACCTTTGCCCTAGATTGAGACAAGAGTCTGCTGTACACATATCCTCCAATAGTCATGAAGACTCTGTTAGAGCTGAAGGAAGATTGGGAACCTTGATTCTCATAGCTCTCTTTTGGACAAGAAGATTTAGTTCCCACTCCTTAGGGAGATGTCCATCAGGGAACTGATCAGAGTGGTGAATTCCCCAGATCTCATCACTGAGGATGAAGGCAAGTTGTATCATCCCAACATCAGGTCCCTAGCTCTCACTGCTTGGATGTTGAGGGTGACCTTCCAACCTCTTGATCTATTAGAGGATATGACTTGGGTTCATTTAGCTTCAAGAAAGAATTCCACTAGGTAACCATGTGTATGTTTATTCAATAAACATACACATGGTTACTGTGACTCCAACATCACTCTAAGCTACAACAGCAAGAGGAAATGTGGAAAAAAGGATTCGCACTCACAAAGTGGGGAGTAGCTGGCTTGTTACGGCGGTTACTACCCCAAACCAAATAAGCCTGATACTTCACTTTCAATACATATCCAGCATAGCTCTCTGCTTCAACAGCAGGGGAGAAGAAAAACTGATACTTCACGCATAGCTCTCTGCTTCAACTGCAGGGGAGAAGAAAAACTGATACTTCACGCATATCCAGCATAGCTCTCTGCTTCAACGGCAGGGGAGAAGAAAAAAGGATTCGCACTCACAAAGCGGGGAGTAGCTGGCTTGTTACGGCGGTTACTACCCCAAACCAAATAAGCCTGATACTTCACTTTCAATGCATATCCTGCTTCAACCGCAGGGGAGAAGAAAAACTGATACTTCACGCATATCCAGCATAGCTCTCTACTTCAACGGCAGGGGAGAAGAAAAACTGATACTACACGCATATCCAGCATAGCTCCCTGCTTCAACAGCAGGGGAGAAGAAAAACAACCAATAAGGGCTGAATAACACAGTCTGGGTAAAACAAATAAACATGGGTGTAGCTTGCTTATTGCGGCGGTTACTACCCCTACTACCCCTAACTAATCAAGCTTGATATTTCACTTGGTTGCAGCTCCATCACTGCTCTCTACAAATGTGAAGCTTGCTGGGCAGACTGGATGGGCCGTTTGGTCTTCTTCTGCCGTCATTTCTATGTTTCTATGTTTCTAGGAAATTCTATGGGCTAAAATGGAGGTGGTTTGCCTTGTGGTGTGAGCAAAAGGAAAATTAGTTTCTTACCTGATAATTTTCGTTCCTGTAGTACCAAGGATCAGTCCAGGACACCTGGGTTGTGACTCCGCACCAGTAGATGGAGACAGATTAAAACTTGTGGGCGGAGCCATATATAAGCCCCTGTGCCAGTCACAGCCCCTCAGTCATACGTAATGTCAAAGTAGAAAATCCAAAAGCCAACATAGCTAACCATAGAAACTTACTAAGTAAACGAAAATAATTCCAACACCCCTACAGGAAAAACAGACTCTCCAACCGGGAGAGCAAACAAAAACAAGGGGTCAGCGTATTAAAAAACAACAATGAGCGGACTCTCCATTACTATAGCGCCACACTGCGGGCGGGATCCTGGACTGATCCTTGGTACTACAGGAACGAAAATTATCAGGTAAGAAACTAATTTTCCTTTCCCTGTACGTACCAGGATCAGTCCAGGACACCTGGGATGTACCAGAGCTAAGTTATCGAGGGTGGGAAGCAGAGAGTCCCGCTCTGAGTACCCTCTCTCCAAATCCCCCAGCATCAGTAGCTTGAACATCCAAACGGTAATGTTTAATGAAGGTATGCAACGATTTCCAGGTAGCCGCCCTGCAAATCTCTTGAGGCGACACCTGAGAAGATTCCGCCCAAGACGCAGCATGAGATCTCGTTGAATGAGCTCGAAGACCCACTGGCAGTGTTTTACCGCGCATAATGTACGCGGAACCAATGGCCTCCTTGAGCCAACGGGCGATCGTCGTGCGGGACGCCGCAGAACCTTTCTTCGGACCCGACGTCAACACAAACAGATGATCCGATAATCGAAAAGAATTTGTGACCTCTAGATAGCGAAGAAGAGACCTCCGCACATCTAGTTTTCTCAAATCCCTCAACTTCGGGTCGGAAGATTCCCCAACCGCGAAAGCGGGAAGTTCAACCGATTGATTCAAATGAAAAGGTGATACGACCTTAGGCAAGAAAGAAGGAACGGTCCGCAAGGAAACCCCTGAATCGGAAAAGCGCAAGAAGGGCTCTCTGCAGGATAGAGCTTGCAACTCAGAAACCCGGCGAGCCGACGCAATGGCTACCAGGAATACAGTCTTTAACGTGAGATCTTTGATCGTAGAACGCTTCAGAGGCTCAAAAGGAGCTGAGCATAAGGACGAGAGCACCCAGTTGAGGTTCCAAGAAGGACAAGGGAGCCGCAAAGGAGGACGGAGGTGTTTCGCCCCCCGAAGGAAACGGGAGATATCCGGGTGGAGAGCCAGGGAGACACCCCGAATCTTACCACGCAAACAACCAAGCGCCGCAACTTGGACCCGTAGGGAACTGCACGCTAAGCCCTTGGCCAGCCCAGCCTGGAGAAAAGCCAAAATATCAGGAATAGCAGTGGAAGTGGGATTAAGACCCCGCTCCACGCACCATTCCTCAAAGACTACCCAGACTCGAACATAAGCCAGAGACGTAGACTGCCTCCTGGATCTCAGCAGCGTGGCAACTACCGCGTCCGAGTAACCTTTTTGTTTCAACCGATACCTCTCAAAAGCCATGCCGCGAGACAGAAGTGATTCGCATCCTCCAAACAGACGGGGCCCTGACGAAGGAGCCCCGGAAACCCCTGTAGACGAAGGGGTGCCGCCACCGACAACTGAACCAGGTCCGCAAACCACGGACGGCGCGGCCACTCCGGCGCCACCATGATCACGTCGGACGGGTGCAATTCTATGCGCCGCAGTATCTTGCCGATCATGGGCCACGGTGGGAACACATACAGTAGCACCTCCGCCGGCCAGGGAAGTGCTAACGCATCGACCCCTTCTGCTCCTCTTTCTCGGCGTCGACTGAAAAATCTCGGAGCCTTTGAGTTGTTCCATGTGGCCATCAGGTCCATGTGGGGCGTTCCCCAAGTCCTGCAAATGAGAAGAAACGCTTCTTCCGCTAGCTCCCACTCTCCGGGATCCAGGTGGTGTCGGCTGAGGAAGTCCGCCTGGACATTGTCGGCTCCTGCTATGTGAGACGCAGCGAGATCGCTGAGATGCCGCTCTGCCCAGGCCATCAAGGAACGCGCTTCCTCCGCTACTTGAGGGCTTTTCGTTCCGCCCTGGCGATTGATGTAAGCCACGGTGGTAGCGTTGTCCGACAATACTCGGATCGCCTTTCCTCGTACAAGGGGTAGAAAAGCTTGCAATGCCAGACGGACCGCCCTGAACTCTAGGCGGTTGATAGACCACCGGGTCTGATCTTCTGACCACAGACCCTGAACCGATTTCCCTTGGCAAACTGCACCCCAACCGGAAAGACTGGCATCCGTGGTCACCACTGTCCAGTTGGGAAGCAGAAGAGATACTCCACAGGAGAGATGTTTGGGATCCAGCCACCAGCCCAGGCTGGAGCGCACTTGACTCTCGAGAGGCAGTGGAAGATAATATTCCTCTGAAATCGGTTTCCAGCGGGACAACAATGAAGACTGCAGTGGCCGCAGGTGAGCAAACGCCCAAGGGACTAACGCCAGCGTGGAGGCCATAGATCCGAGAACTGTTAGGTAATCGCAGACTCGCGGACGGTGCTGAGACAAAAGATGTTGCACCTGAGACTGTAGTTTGCATATCCGATCCTGAGAGAGAATCACTCTGCCCCGTTTTGTGTCGAAAACGGCTCCAAGGTACTCCAAGGACTGAGTGGGTTCCAGATGACTCTTGTTGTAGTTGACCACCCAGCCCAGAGACTGCAAGAATTGTAGCACCCTGGCTACCGCTTGCCGACACAGGCTCTCTGACTTCGCCCGAATCAGCCAATCGTCGAGGTAAGGGTGAACCAGGAGGCCTTCCCGACGTAAGTGCGCCGCCACTACCACCATCACTTTCGTGAACGTCCGAGGCGCTGTCGCCAGGCCGAACGGAAGAGCCCGGAACTGGAAGTGTCTTCCCAGAATGCAAAACCGCAGGAACCGCTGGAACGCTGGTTGGATGCCCACATGAAGGTATGCTTCTGTGAGATCTAGTGACGCAAGGAATTCGCCTGGCCGCACTGACGCGATCACCGAACGAATGGTTTCCATCTTGAAGTGAGGGACCCAAAGGCATCTGTTGACTCCTTTCAGATCCAGTATGGGGCGGAAAGTGCCGTCCTTCTTGGGAACTATGAAGTAAATGGAGTACCGGCCTTTGCCGTACTGATCGGCCGGAACTGGAGAGATGGCCCCCAAGGTTTCTAGTCTTCGGATGGTGTCTAGCACCGCTGCCTTCTTCTTGGGATCCTTGCAAGGCGAGACCAGGAACTTGTCCGCTGGGATGCGAGCAAAATCTAACTCGTAGCCGTGTCTTATCACGTCGAGGACCCACTGATCCGACGTCATGTTGGCCCATTCCTCGAGAAATAAGGATAGACGCGCCCCCACGTTTGGAACAGCGTGCTGAGGGCGCGACGAGGGATGGGCCAGCCGAACTTCATTGCGAAGGCTTGGAACCCGCACCCGACGGGGCCCCTCCTTGCCTGCCAAAGCGTTTGCCCCGAAAGGACTGCTGCCAGTGAGTGTTTCGAGAAGAAGCCGGCCTATACGAGGGTCCGGTGGATCTTTGCGGCCTAGACTTCCGGGGACCCCGGAAACGGGCTCTGCCGGAAAACGAAGAGCGCGACCGGGTCCTATCCTCTGGCAGCCTAAACGCTCGGTTCTCACCCAGGGAAACCATCAAGTCATCTAACTCCTTTCCAAACAGCAATTTCCCTTTGAAGGGCAATGCTCCGAGGTGAGCCTTGGACAAACCATCCGCCGCCCAGTTGCGCAGCCAAAGGAGACGGCGTGCCGACACCGCTGCCACCATGGACCTAGCTGAAGTGCGTAAAAGATCATGGAGCGCATCGGCCCCATATGCGATAGCTGCTTCCAACCTGTCTGCTTGGGAAGCCTCCTCCGGAGAGAGACCCGCATTCGCCTGCAGTACCTGGGCCCAGCGCAGACTAGCTCGCATAGCAAAGTTCGTGCAAATGGCGGCCCGCACTCCCAGGGCGGAAACCTCAAAAATCTTTTTGAGCTGTACCTCCAACTTTCGGTCTTGAATATCCCGGAGGGCCGTCGTTCCCGTGACAGGGATGGTAGACCTCTTCGTGACAGCGGACACCGCCGAATCCACCTTTGGGAGTCGGAGGAGCTCCAGCGCGTCCTCCGGTAAAGGATAGAGTTTATCCATGGCCTTGCTGACTTTCAAACCTAACTCCGGAGTATCCCATTCCTTGAAAAGGATATCCGTGGATGAGAAATGAAAAGGGAAGGCGACCGCCGGTCCTGTGAGGCCGAGCAGAACAGGATCCATATTCGCCTCCTGGCGGACCACCACCGGAGGAGCTTCAATTCCCAATTCTTGGAGAATGGCCGGGATGAGAGGTGCCAGTTCCTCTCTGCGGAATAGCCGCACCACCTTGGGGTCGTCCCCTTCTGCAGCCTGAGCAGGTTTCTCTGCAATGGGCTGTGCAGTACCATCCACTGCTGCCTTCCCGGCCCCCGTCAGGGGCTCCTCGGAGGACTCCGTATCATCCCCAGGGGAATCCTCGGGATCCGATTCTTGCGGCACCCCCCTGGGAGGCCGCTTCCCCCGGGACGCAGCGTGGAGATCTCCGCGCCCTTCCTGGCTTTCTTTTTCCGTAGAGGGGACCCGTGGTCGGCCGCACGCGAGCCATTCCCCCGGCTGCGCCTGCTGCGCTTGTATCTGAGGACTTTGCGCAGTAACAGCGCAAAATCCTCAGAAAATTCACCAGAATCCGAAGAATCACCCTTGGAAGCCCCCCGGGACCGAAGCCCCTCCGAGGGAACCTCCCCCGCCGTGACACGCTGCGGGGAAAGCGCGGGAGGAAAGGAAGAGGCCTCCACCGTTTCCCGCGAAATTTCCCGTCCGGTGGCCAAAATGGCCGCCACTCCCGCACTGACCGGGAAAAGATCCTGAGGCCTGTCAGCGGAGCTACCACCGCGCGACGGCGAACGCGCGACCCGGGAACGAGCCCCCCGCGGCGCTACCGAAGGTCCCTCATCACCCGGGACGCAGGCCGAACAAAGGCTGTCCCTTGAGAGACGCGCGCGCGCGCAGAGCCGCAGGCCCTGCACTGTGCAGCACGCGGCATGCCGGCGAGAAACGCGGGAAGAAAAAAACGGAGCCGCGGCGAAAAAATTACCACAAGCAGAAAAAAATTCAAAATAAGCAAACGGCGCAATTTGGCGACCTCCCCCCTGCCAACGACGCCCCCCCACCGACTAAAACGGAGCGGCGACGCCAGGCAACAGAGAGCCGCAAAAACAAAAGTAAAACTTTTTTTTTTTTTTTTTAAATAAAAAAATCGCTGTCCCTGGTTCTGAAAAGCCCTTATTCCTGCAGGGGTGAGTGAACCAGGCTCCCTGGTGTCACCCCTGACGCTGCCACTAGTTCAGCCGGGTCCTCAACCCTGGCAGTGGCCTCAACCGGGGGAGGGTAGTCCCCTCAGGACCTCTCAACTCCCCTGGGAGGCAGGGCAACCGGGAAAGAATTAAAAAGAAAACCCAATTTAGTTAAAAAAATCAGACCTAACCAAAAACTAAATGAAAAATCAAACCTGACAAACAACCAGAATCAGGTCAGGCAGGGCTGTGACTGGACCTGCACCATCTACTGGAGACAGAGTAAGACTGAGGGGCTGTGACTGGCACAGGGGCTTATATATGGCTCCGCCCACAAGTTTTAATCTGTCTCCATCTACTGGTGCGGAGTCACAACCCAGGTGTCCTGGACTGATCCTGGTACGTACAGGGAAAGGCCCTAGATGTTTTCTCCTGCTCTACATAAAAACAGTGTTAGTGAGTATAGGTGAAACTATCTGGATGCATCTGGGGGGGGGGGGGGGGAAGGGGTACTCAAAGTACATGTCAAAATGGTTTGGTTTCATTTTGCTGGATTGTTTTTGAGTTTTACTGTATTGGCATATTGAAACCAATAAAGAGATAATACAAAAAAAGAAGAAAACTCCTTGATTACTTTCTACAATTGTCTCTCAGACCTCAAGACCAACTCAGTAAGAGTTCATCTCAGTGCAGTTGGCAATTATCATGAGCATGTAAAAAGTAGACCCATTTCTGTTCAGCTTTTGGTTGTCTGATTTATGTGGGACCTGCTTCATTTGAAGCCTCCCATCAGGCCAACATCTGTGTCTTGGGACCTCAGCATGGTTCTATCCCAGCTAATGAAAGTTCCCTTTGAACCACTGCAATCCTGTAACTTCAAGTACCTGACCTGGAAAGATATATTTTTGGTGGTGGTCAGTTCAGCACACAGAATAAGTGAGCTCCAGGCTCTAATAACTTATCCATCTTACACCAAGTTTCATCATGAGAAAGTGGTTCTGCATACTCATTCTAAATTCCTGCCTAAGATGGTGTCAGAATTCCATTTGAAGCAGTCAGTTATCAAGTACTATACCATTCGGATTATAAGAGAACCTTTGCCTTCTACCTGAAATGGACTGAAGCCCATAGACAGTCTACCCTGCTTTTTGTTTTTCTTTTAAATAACATATGTTTTGCTATTGCCAAACATATGTTATTTAATTGTCTAGCAGATTGCCCAGCCAAGAGTGAATCTGATGGGCCATATCAACGCTCACTCTGTCTGAACCATGGCAGAGTTTGTGGTTCTCCTAAGGTTGGTCTCTATGGAGGAGATCTACAAGGCTATGACTTGTAGTTCTCTCTACACATTCACATCTCAACATGTCCCATGCTGATGCTTGCTGACTCATCTGGATTCTTTCCTTTGTGGATATCAAGGTGATAGCCCTCTGTTGCAGAAGGAAAGCTCTTACTTGGGTTGTGTCTAGCAGAGCTCCAATAATTTCAATAGGGCTTCCGATGCAATAGTAGGTTTGGCCAGTCTGTCCTGAGGAATTTCTTTGAGGTATAGAACCCAATTCCACTCTCTCCTAAGATCCATTGTTTTTGTTCCAGACTTCCCCTCATAAATTATAAAGTGGAAAAAAGGCTGTTTGTGAAAAAAAAATAGATTGTGGTTTGGATTTTCCCCATTTTTTTGTTCAGGACAAGCTGTAGCTAGGGATTATCCATGTGTGAGGATTGTATCCTGCTTATCCTCGGAGAAGGCAGATTTGATTATCTGTAACAGGATGTCAGTCCTCACAAAACTTGCCCACCTCCTCATGGATTTGGCTTCCACAAGATGGAAAGGATCCCTGCGTGGATGTGTGGTATAATGGCATGCTAGGCATGCCCAGTGAAGAGGCACAGTAAAAGTTCTGGGCTGGGCTCTATCAGATGATGTCACTCACATGTAAGAACCAACATCCTGCTGTCCTCAGAGACACCTGTGACAGGCAGGCAATTCTGCTTTTTCCCATTGTATTTCTTATAAGAACATCACTACTTAAGGAAATGTTACAATTTAATTAATTTTACTTTGTGTTTAAGATACTTACAGATTGGGAAAGAGCAATAAAATACATCCAAGAAAGAGAAGAACTTCTTAGAAAACTAGAAATATTTGAGCGAACTGCTTCTAATCCAAACAGATTATTTCAAAAGGGTATGCTAATACTAATCCATTATATAGGATGGTACTTCAAACAGTTGCATGACTGGGGGCGGGCGGGAAATGTTTCAGGGAGGAATGGAATTAGCTGCTTAATTTATGTGGCTAATTCTGGTCTGGCGATGACCTGCAGCTAACTTTAAGTTAGCCTGGTATATTCAGTGGCTGAATATTGCCCCTGCAGAGTCTAAGGAACAAGTGGAGTGGCTGGACCAGTTTTATGGAACTAGTTACCTGAAAGTTTGAAATCAGAATCTTCTATTGTATGATTTCATAAGTTGTTAAAGGCATTTTTAATGAAGCAATGTTTTTAATGATTTAATGTAGAGTCATTGACAGCAATTATACTATGTTGATTATATTTATTGCTATTATTTATTGGATAAGCTTAATGAAATGAAATGTAATATATAACTTGTTAGTACAGTTTTAGTTTGATACAGAATTATTGACTGTGGATTCTGGACAATGCAGTTGGTTTTACTGCAGTTTTATTTGTTGATTATGTTGCATATTGATTGGGATATTTTATAATTTATTTTTGTCTGTGTTTATTGTTTATGTATTTAATTATGTTTTTTGCTTGTATTTTATGTATTTTATTTTTTTTATGTGAAACAGTTTTTATTATTTTCATATAAAGTACACTACCCAGGGAATGACGGGTTTCTGAGTCATCCCCTGCCCAACAAGATAGAAATAGCAAGTGAAAAACAACATAAGTCAACATCTCCCTCTCCCCCCCCCCCCCCCCTCTCCCCAAGGAGTCTAAAAGTCTTAAAACCAGTGCGCATCCAACTGCAGCAGAGCCATGGAGCAGTAATTCTGCAATTGTGAGAATTCACAAGAACTTTTTCACTCATTGATAATTAAACTTCATACCCGTTGAGGAAGTCTCTGCAAGTATAAATCCCAAGTTTCCAAAAATGTCTTCTTCTGCCTCGGTGAGAATTTCACAGAAAACACTTCCATCGGCATCATGTGATGTAAACTATTACGCCATGCCCAATAGGAGGGACTCGTAGTGTCGGTCCAAGAGGTAAGTATAATCTTCTTCACCACAAGGCAGGCTTTCTGAATGAATAATCGGGATCCCAGAACTCTCACCCGCAATGGCGAAATGCAGCCAAAACGTAACCAATAATAGGAATGTGGAATATGCAACTTTAATACTAATTCTAAGTAATGAACTACTTTATGCCAAAAAGATTGTATCTGCGGGCACTCCCAAAAGGCGTGGGACAAATTCCCTGAGGGAAAGCCACCTCACAGACAATGGGGCGTAGTTGCTATTCTAGAATGAAAGGCCACTTGCGTGGAAATATACCCACGACGGAGAAATTTATACTGCATTTCGTGGTAATACATATTGACTGAGAGTTGAGAGATACGCCGAAAGCAGGCATTAATAATAGCAGGTGTCAACAGAAAAACTCCATCTCGATTCCACCGTTCCACCAAGATAGCACTGGTATCTATAAATGTCAATTGCTTAAGCAAACGATAATGAACTGCAAGGGATGGAGTGTTTACCTTTTCCAATAATAAATTTGCCGCTATCGCTTGTAAAGCCGATGCTTGTCGGGCAATCTGTGGTATGGAAGTAATATAATGTCAGAGTTGTAAATACGGGAACACCTCTGTGGCTGGAAGATCATACAAGGTCCGCAATTCAGCAAGTGTGAATAATTGGCCTTCTGTATTAAACATGTCCCAAGTGTGTGATACCCAGTTTGCCCCATCTTTGAAAGGAACTAGTTTGTGAACCCGGGGTGAAATCGGGATTACCTTGAATTGGCATAAGAAAGGCACAGACACATTCAAGGTTTAAGAACTGCATACATTTAGACCAAGTTCGACGGAGAGGGGTAATAAGAACACTATGTGTTAAAAATGAATTTAATCGAGAAGATGCAGCTTGCAGGACATAATTAAGAGCATAAGGGTTTGTCAATGCTTTATCCACAAGCAAGTGCAAGAAATTGGAGGAATCTAAAATCCAGTCCCTTATTAACCTAAGATTACATGCCAAATTATAGAGAGCGATATCTGGAACCCCCAGACCACCCCTCCCCCAGGGCATACGCATCCATGCCAAGGGAATCCTAGCCTTCCCATTACGCCAGAAAAAACGCCGCTGACATTTATCTAACTGTGCTAAATCCGCCCGACGTAAAATGAGCGGGAGATTTTGAAAGAGGTAGAGCCATTTGGGCAGAATCACCATTTTAAACAGCTGAACCCTACCCCCTAAAGAGAGAGGGAAGGCAGTCCATGCCTGTAGCCGTTCACAAGTCTTGAGTAAGAGAGGGTGTATGTTCAGTGCATAAAGCCTAGTTAGATCCCTTGAAAGAACAATACCCAAATATGTAAAAGAATCCACTGCCCATTGTAAAGGAAAATCATCTCCCCACTCTTGTTGAATCTCTAGCGGACACGCTAAGGCCTTAGATTTCCCCATATTTAAGCGGAGACCAGAAAAGGCTCCAAAGGTCCAAATTAACCGAAAAGAAATCTTAAGGAGGAAACCAGATCAGTAAGGAAGACCAAGATGTCATCTGCGAATGCAGCATACTTGAAGAGAGTAGAAAGAAAACGAACACCCTGTACCTCCTTAGTGAGCTGTATAGCTAAAAGTAAAGGCTCTAGATAAAGAATGAAGCGTAACGGGGATAACGGACAACCTTGTCGTGTACCTCGGGAGATGGGAAAAACATCAGAATAAGCTCCATTAGCCACGATCAACACTTCCAGATTAGAATATAAAAGACGAATCACTTGGAGAAATAAACCCTCGAAGCCCATCATATGGAGGGTATGAAAAAGGCAGCCCCATTCTACCCTATCGAACGCTTTCTCTGCGTCAAAACTAATGACCAGGTAAGGGGTTTCCAATTGTTGACACATTGTCATGGCCGCTAATATTTTCCGAATACTGGTAAGAGCATAGCATTTCCGGATAAAACCCACTTGATCCACTCCCACCAGATGTGGAAGTACCTCCACTAGCCTGTCTGCCATTATCTTGGCCAGAATCTTGTGGTCAAAATTTAGGAGAGAGATAGGTCGATAAGAATCTGGTGATAAAGAGTCCTTTCCCGGTTTTGGAATGAGAGTAATATGTGCTCAGTTTGAATGTTCTGGAAAGGCGCCTGACTCTACCGTAGCAGAGAATGCCTGCACCAACGGGTTCTCTACCTGAGCCAATAAGCATTTGTAAAATTCTGCTCCATATCCATCGGGACCCGGGGCTTTAAATCGTTTAGCGTGAAGAATTACCCGACGGAGTTCTTCTACCATTATCGGTCTATTCAAGTAATCCTGTTGTTCAACTGTTAGTTGCGGAAGGTGGAAATCAGAGCTAAAAGGCTCGTACGCTTCTTGATTCCACCCTTCAGCTGTATATAACGAGCTATAATAATCTTTGAAGCAACGAAGAATATCCGGACGGTCCGTTAACACACGACCGGCAGAAGAGCGTATGGCTGGAGTAAACTGGGAACCCTGGGCTGATTTCACTAAATTAGCCAATAATTTGCCTGACTTGTTACTATACTGGTAGAGCTTATATTGATAATACAACACACTTTTGCGGGCTCTCTGATGTAGTAAAGAATTCACCGCCCCTTGTATAGTCTGAAAATAAACTCGTGCCTCTTTGGTGTTATTCCTGGCTAATCGTGCTCGGGCCTGTGTAAGCTGGGAGGTTAAGCTCAAAAGTCTCTGATTCAGTGCTTTCTTCCTATGTGACATATACGAAATAATATCACCTCTAAGTACTGCCTTTGCAGTGTACCAATAAAGTGTCGGGGACATAACATGTTGCTCGTTTGATGCCATATTTGCTGCCCAACACTGTTGGAGATATTCCCGAAACTTTTCATCCATAGCCAAATAATAAGGAAATTTCCACGAAATAGTATTAGAAGTACTGGAATTCAATTCTATCTCCAACCGTACCGGGGCATGGTCAGAAATCACTATATCAGTAATATCAGCCGTTCGAATCCTGGCACAACCATGAATACTAGTTAAAAAATAGTCAAGACGCGACAAGGTACCGTGTGCCCAGGAAATATGGGTAAAATCTTTTTCTCCCAGATGAAAGACTCTCTGTACATCCATTAGCTGCAATACTTTTTCTAAGAAAGAGGGACCCCTCCCAAAACCCGAACACAATTGGGCCGGCGGAGATTTATCTAAGGCCGGGTCACGAATAGTATTAAAATCTCCACCTAAAATAATAAGATCCCCCAAATATGGGAGCAAGTGCTGATATATCTCTTTATAAAAACTGGGAACATAAGTATTATGGGCATATACATTACAAAGGACTACCTTAGTGTGAAATATTTCCACAATCAAAATGAGATATCTCCCCATGGGGTCTTTAATTTCCTTTTGAAGATAAAAGGCCAAGTTACGCTGAACCAAAATTTCCACTCCAGCCGATTTTGTGGTACCAGAGGCATAATATATATCATTCCCCCAAAGACGCCCCAATTTTTGATGTTCATTATCAGTCATGAGCTTTCTGCCTTTTTAACAGAGACAAAATTTTAGTACGTGTAATTGGTGAGTGAATTCCACCAACATTCCAGGTAATCACATTAGTACTTGCATTAGAGAGGATTTAACATACAGAATTTAGTGACAGCATTTTTACAGATCATATTGCAACGAAGATCCTCCCAGCTGGAATCTCCCACTTCGCCCCAAACAACTCTCCACCTCCTCAGCACACTGGTCACTGAACCCATTAACAGACTGATGGTATATATTACTAAGACTCCTTGTCGAACCCCCCACCTTACCCCCCTCCCCTGCCCTCCCCTCCCTCCCTCCAAACCCCTCCAAACTCATTCTCCCGTGATCTTAACAAAGATCGAGATCACTTGCCCTTACACTACCCTTCTACCCCACCCTCGGACCCCATCCACCCCTCCCCCCCTTCTTCAATGAGAGCATCTCCCACAACCCGCTGTTGAAAACAACAGAAAAGATCACAGCAGGCAGCACCCTCTCTCTATTTTGAAGAAGTTACATAAAGTGCCAGAATCACCAAGAAAAAGTGGTGCCATGGCCATCTTAGAAACATTAATAGTCTGGACTAGCCCCATCGGTAATACCCCTCCAGTAGACAGCGAACAAAATAGTAACCCGGGGCCCTTCCCCCCGTTGACTCTCCGAGGAAGGGTGCAAGTGTCTGGGATAACACCCGTCACTTGAAACCTGATAGAGGTGCCGACCCTCTGTGTTCACAAAATAACTCAAGAGTAGAGTGTTCTGTCACTGCGTCAGCATCCAAACTACCCCCCCCCCCCCCCAGCAGTAAGCTCCATACCGGAGTTGTAATCATAAACAAGTCCTAAGGAGCGGAAAGGCAAACAAATCTTTTGCAGCACTAATGTGCAAATCTAAAAACAACTGAATTTTCTTCACCAAGAGGCTGCAGAGAGTTTTACTCCTCCCTCACCTCGCTGGGACAGTCCGTTAAGAAACAATACGCCGAAGCAGCCTGAAAGGAAGGGGCCCTGATGTTCCACCCCTGCAAAGCGCTCGGTATCCGAGACTGCATAACAAGTGAGGAGGAACAGAGCACGACCCCCCTCCATGTCTTCTGCCATTGTAATGAAAATCTGGGAGCTGCATACAAGTCTCAGCGAGAATCTCCCTTGGGGCTGCCACATGGTCTACCTCATTAAGCCTGCTCCGGAGCAATTGCAGGGCTCCCCCGCTGTGCTGCCTTGTCTGCCAGCAAATGTCGGGCTTCTGCTGCAGACTCGAACCATTTCACCCCCGTGGGCAGCGCTACTCTCAGTCTGGCCGGAAAAACCAGATTAGCCCGAATGCCCTGGGCAATCAGCTGCGTACATATCGGGGCCATGAGCCTCCGCTGCGCCGAGACCGCCGCTGAGAAATCCTGGAATATTAAAATCTTGGCATTTTCAAAAGTAAGTTCCTTTTTCCCCCTGGCAGCCTGCAATATTTCTTGTTTATGGGCGTAATTAAAGATCTTCGCCACCACTACTCGGGGCCTGGTGGCATTTGAATTTCTCTGCCCCAGACGGTGAGCCCGCTCAATGCGCAGCCGTCCATGTGTACGGGATAGAGCGAGCTCTTTCTCCAGCCATTCCTCCAGTTTTGGGGCTAGATATTTCTCTTCAATTGTTTCAGGCAGTCCAATAAAACTCAGGTTTGACCTGTGAGATCTATTTTCAAGATCCTCAATGCGGGCAGTATGTTTTGCTATTTCAGTCTGCAGCTTGCTAATCTCAGATTGTGCCACACAGAGGCCATCTTGTGTCTCCGAAACTCTGGTTTCTATTTCCTCAAACCTGCTCTCAAATTTCCCCAAATTCGCCGATAGTTCTGTAATTTTAGAGGAAAGATTTTGAAGTTCAGGGCCCAGGGCCTCTAAAACCGCGCATTTTATGTCTGCGATAGGCGCCACGGGGGGGTTAGTACAGTCACTTACTGCTGCCATTGCTAGAGATGGAACAGGCTTTGCTCGTCCTTTCCCTTTTCTTTATCCTTGCAGACCACTCGAGAGGACATGCCCACCAATACAGAGCCCACTACTAATATTGTCTGGATATTAGAGATTTTTTTCAATCTGGCATAGATGAGAGATTGGATGGGATCCGATTTAATAGGCCTAGGGCCGAGGGAAGGGAATCACATCCTTTCCCTTCAACGCCCCCTAGTGATCTCCCCATTTTATGTATTTTTATTTGTGAGCCACCTAGAATAATAGATAGTGTGGATTCTCCAAGGGCAAGCAGAAAGGAAAACCTCACACATGGATGACAATCATTCGATGGAACCCAGCACAGAAAACTTATGTCAGAGTTTCTAGAACTTTGACTGAGCCTCTCTAAGCATGCATTATACCACACATCCACACGGGATCCCGTTAGTTTCTTCTTTTCTATGGATCCTCATGTGTCATGGCAAAATTGAGTCTCTCCGAACTTCTTAAGAAGTTGGTTTTTCTCACTGCTTTTCTATTATTTTTTTTTCACGGGATTGCGAGGTTGACACGGGGTCCTTCCTGATTCTCGCCTTATTGACAGTAGCCAGCTTTCTCAACATTTTTATGCAAGTTTTATTTTGCAGTCGATCCCCGATAGCGGGGGGTGCACTTTTATGCAAGTTTTATTTTGCAGTCGATCCCCGATAGCGGGGGGTGCACTCAGTCCCCACTGGACATCGAGAGCCTCCACCATTGATTTAGACATTGTGTCCCTTTTATTTCAAGATGACATGTTCGCATCCAGGTTTAAACGGTGCCCTCGGTGCATGAGGACCATGTCTATCATGGACCCCATGATAGATGTGTCTTCTGCCTGAGGGAATTGCACATTGTTTGGGATTGCAACAAGTGCAACCAGATGACCCCAAAAGGGTGTAAAATCTGGCTTAAGCTGGAACGATTCTTCAGGCCAGGTAAAACTGATCCATCGACATCTGTATCAGAGGCATCAGCATTGGCATCAAGGGACCTTGGAGGTGCACCAATGGACCCCGAGTCATCAACATCAGTGGTACTGTTGGTTCCGTTGGTACCGACAGCTGCTAGGAACATTAGAGCAGGCCATCATCTGCCTCTCCCAGGTATAAGACATCGGGTTCATCGTCTTCAGCAGCGGTAGCGGCATTAGGGAAGGACCAATCTGAGCATTGAGAGAAGCTGAAGAAGCATCAGCATTGGTCCTCATTGATGCACAGTGCTGGGCACAGGATGCAGCAGCTTCAGCTGTGATGCCCCTAAAGAATCCCCATGGTGAGGAGCACCAGTCCTTCTTTGTTACCGGGGTTCACCATGGTCTCCACCACCGGTTCTCCTCTTGGCTCTGAAGAGGATCTGGTCATATCTACTGGGTCCCCATAGGTCTTGGCATCAGCGCTTTTCAAGGAGGAACTGGAGAGGTGCATACAGCTGGCCGAGGAGAAGGCTTTTCAGGGCCTCAGCATTGGGGTAGTGATGACACTGGGGCCAACTCCATCCCTTCTCAAGCTGATGTTAGAATCTTTTACACACTCTTGGCATGTTACAACACAGCTGGTATTGGTACCTTGGGCGTAATTGATGCCTGATAGAGCATTGGTGGCACCACCAGCTAATCCAGTGCTTGTTCCCAGTTCCTCACAGAGGAAGTTCCCCCAGTGACAGTGGTAACATTAGGGTCCAAGCCTCCATGACCAGTTGAGTCAGTTCATACACCACTGGCCAGAGGCCGAGTGCCTAGGGCCCTGTCCCCTGAATTTGACAGTGAAGATGAAAGCCCTTATGACCCTGGGGGGGAAGACTCCTCTGGTGTTTCCGACAATGCGTCGTATGGTCTCCCTCAGAATCATCTCCTCCTGACGACAGAAGGAAGTCTCCCCCCGGAAGACTTCTCCTTTGCAGGATTTGCCAGGGTGATGGTGAAGGCCATCCCATTTCAGATGAAGTCACAAATATCTGGAACAAGATGCGGGATATTCTCCAATACGTGGAGCCTCCTAAGGAGATCATGGCAGTCCCAGTACATGAGATCCTTATGGAGTTATTGTTGAGGATGTGGGAACACCCCCCTCTCAGTTCCTCCCACTAATAGGAAAGTGGACACAATTTACCTCGTCCAGACGGATCTCGGATTTGACAAGTGTCAGCTGCCACACCAATCAGTGGTGGTCAAATCTGCTCTCAAAAAGGCCAAGCGCAGTCTGACCCATTCCTTGGTGCTCCCAGGGAAGGATCAGAGAGCCATAGATGCTCTTGGGAGGAAAGTGTTTCAGGGAGCTATGCTCATCGCCTGCATAGGTCCCTACCAGATCTACATGGGCTAGTATGTGTAGGACATCCTGAAACAGGTGCAGGAGTTGGCCAAGCAGCTGCCTGTTCAGCAGCAGGACATTCTCCAGTCACTGATGCATAAGGATCTGGAGTGCGGAAAGCATGGGGTCTGGTCGACCTACGATGCTTTCGAGATGGCATCAAGGTTCTCTGCCGCAGGGATCAGCGCCTGTAGATTTGCATGGCTGTGGGCCTTGGATCTCCATCAGGAAGTGCAGGAGGAATTTGCTGCCATGCCGTGCACTGGAGAGAATCTTTTTGGAGATAAGGTGAAGGACACAGTGGCCCAAATGCAGGACCACCATGCAACTCTCCAGCAGCTCTCCACTGGCACCCAGAACCTGTCCTCTGCTAGGAAGTCCTCAAAGTCTGGCTACAGGAAGTCTTTCTTCCTCCTGAGGAGAAACTACCCTCTGCCTCCTCGACCCCATTAGCAACAGCAGGCCCCTTGTAGCCATCCCAGGCAACACAGGGCCAGCAGCCAGCACTAGCCAGCACCTCAATCAATTCCAGGGATGGGGTTTTGACTGGATCTCAGGAAGCATAACCACATCTGCTGTACTCAAGACAATGTAGCCTATAGTTGGGGGGCAAGCTGCAGTTCTACGTGAGCTGGTGGCCCAATATAACCTTGCACCAGTGGGTTGTGGCCATAGTTCACAGAGGGTATAAATTACTTCTTTTGATTCTTCCAGTGACGTCAGCCAACAGAGTGGAGGGCTGATCACGTGCTCTGACCTCCCCTGGGCAAATTTAGCTGCAAAATGCATCTCGTTGACAGCAAACCAGAGCAGTTTTCTCGGCAGGGCGGTGCTGAAACTTTGGTAGTATGACTGGGAAAAGAAAAATCATAGATTTCCAGTAGTTCTTTTTTTCTAAAATGGCGAAGAGCTCAGTGAGCCAGCAGAGGAAGAAATTCAGAATGGCCACAGCACACCAGAGCAAAGTGGGGACAGCGTGCCTGATGGAAATTTATAGGTGGGAAGCGAACTGCCTACACAGGAGGAATTCAGAGGTTGGTTTTGCGACCTTTGTGCAGATATGCAGCAACATAAGCAAGAATTACTGCAGCTGATGACAGAGCTGAAGGAAGACATTAATGAGCTGGTCACAGAGCGGATGAAACTGAAACTAGAGTAGATGCCCAGGCTGAGTCTATAGTACAGCTCGATGGAAAATTTCAGTTGTTGCAGAAGGACTACGCTAATCTCTAAGATAAATTGGAGGACTTAGAAAACCGTGCCAGAAGATTTAACTTGCACTTTCAGAGGGTACCGAAGACCTCCAAAGATGAGGACTATAAAGCCCTTATTGTCAGCATCTGCAGAGTGATTCTGCAGTCTCAGGATGGTGAAGAAGCTGAGCCTACAATAGAGCTGGAACAGACACACTGGTCACTCAGCCCCCGTGTGTTAAATAAATCCAGAGACATTATTTTGTGTTTCCACGCTATTGTCTAAAGGAGCGCATTTACAATCTTTCCTAGAAATAGCCAGTTTGGATGTGGAATGGTCACCCTATTGCTATATATACAGACCTCGCTCCTGGCACACTTAAAAAACGCATGGAGTTCGTGAGATTACAGCTTTCTGCACAAAGAAGAAATCAAGTACCAGTGGTTATTCCCCTTTCGACTGTCTTTTACTATTGAAAGAGTCACATCAAGGATTAAAACTCATGCAGAGGCGGACGTTATTTTGAGAGCAGCTGGTATTTTGATTCTGTCACATACTAAAGTGTCGTCCAGGCCTGCGCTGCGGGAGGAAATGGTTAAATGGCAACGAGTGGGCAAAGGAGGTCACAAGACTGCGCAAAAACTCTGGAGGATCCACCTCCTCAAAAGAGACTGTGCCATGAGGCTTTGGTGACTTTACTTCAGGGTTAAAATTTGATTTTTATCATTTTTTAGTCTGCGAAAGTAAGGATAACTGTTCTTTCTTTTGAGGATGCAGTTTACCTAGCCATATTCTTCAACTTGAGGCATATCACAAGTCTTTGCTAGTGTTTTTTTGAGAAGGGAAAACCTCTTTGATCATGCCGGGGGGGGGGGGGTTTAGAACTTTCGGAGCACGTGAACACTCCTCCTTGGGGGGGGGGGGGGAGTTTAGCTTCGTAGATTAAGGTTTGTTTCTGGCCCGAGGTAATGGCCTCTATATTTTGGTCAGATCTCTGGGGGAGTTCATTACCTTTTAAGAGGTATAGTCTGTGGATTGGGAGGGTGGGTGGGCAAGCCAGAACATACCATTGGTTAAGTGGAGGGATAAGTGGGTTGTTATGGGGGGGGAGCTATTTGGGGACCGGAGGGTTGGAGTTGTTAGTGGTAAAAAAAAAGTTCAAGGGGAGGGTGGGGTAGAGTAGGTTTTTTTAGAATGGGGTTTTTTCATAGGAAAGTTTTTTGAGGGTTGACCTTTGCACTGTATGAGATTCAACTGCACCTCATTCAGCTCAGTTTATTTTTTAGGCAGCGGGGCTTGGCCAGTCTGGCAGGAGACTGTTAAATGACTTCTTGTCGCAAATGGTACCTATCATCATGGCAGACATTAAGATAGAATCCTTAAATGTACGAGGGATTCCTATGCTGGTTAAGCAGTCTCAAATTTTTGAAGAAAGAAAAAGTGGATCTGGCCTTTTTGCAGGAAACCACGTAGAGGCCCCGGAACATGACAAATTGAAGATGGCCTGGGTGGATACTGCCTATGCAACTTCATATTCCTCCCAATGTCAAGGGGTTTGTATTTTGATAAACAAGCATTTTCGTTTAAAGGTACATAGTTTTTGCTGCGACCCAGAAGGACGATATGTCATTCTGGAAGGGAGCCTTTATGGTCAAATCATTACTTATGTCAGACTTTATGGGCCCAATGTGGGGTTGCGGGAATTTCATACTAAATTTCGGCAAGTCCTCCTGAAATTTGATACCACTAGATTATGCATATGCAGGGATTGGAATGAGTGTGTTGATGCTTGGGTGGATAGATCTGGAGGGAAAGGTAATATGGTAATAGGTGGGAGTAAGGTTCAGGAATTGATGCGCCTATATGATTTAGTTGATGTTTGGAGGGCGCAAAATCCAGGTTCCAGAAATTATATTTATTTTTCTCCTAGGCATGGCACTTATAGCCGGATTGATTGTTTTCTATGTAGTAAGACCCTGACTGCCTCGGTAGAAGACTCCAACATACTGTCCTGCACTGTCTCTGACCATCACGCTATTTCTCTCTCTCATAAAGTGGGGGTACGGGTGGGTGTGACTAGGCCATGACGGCTCAATGTTTCTTTATTAGGCCAAAAAGCATTCCGGGACAAACTCAAAGTGGCGATGAATGATTTTCACAGTCATAATTCTTAAACTGAATATAATCCTACACTCCACTGGCAAGCCCTAAAGGCGATGCGTAGGGGTCATATTATTACTTATGCGAGTCATAAGAATAAAAAATGAAAGGCTCAGCAGGTTGAATTAGAGAGGCAGATTAAGGGATTAGAGGAGAAACACAAACAAGATTGTTCCTCAAAAACTTTGCATTCCCTTTCAAATGTATACCACTGTATCTTTGAAAAAGTTGTAATAAACAGAAAATTAAAAAAAAAAAAACAAAACTTTGCAAACACTTGGGTTAGCAAGAGACCAACTAAAAGCCTTACAAATTACTGAGATTGAAAAAAATATGCGTATACTAGACAGCGTTATTATGAGTTTGGTAACAAAGCAGGCTCCTTTTTGGCCAAAGCAAATCACACACAGGATACCAGTTCTGTTATCTTTGGGGTTCAAGATGGCCAGGGGAATATACAGTACTCGCCCCTAGCTATCAATACTTTGTTTGCAGAACATTTTTCCAGATTTTACCGAACGATACCCATACCGCCTGAACCGGCAATTACATCCGTTTTAGAGGGTTTATGGCTTTCAAGGCTCTCCGAGGATGAGATACGTTGCTTGTCGACAGATAACACTATATCGGAGGTAGAAAGGGCCATTAAGGCCCTTAAAGGGGGGGGGGGGGAAGAGTCCTGGCCCAGATGGCTATAGAACATTAGAACATAAGAAATTGCCATACTGGGTCAGACCAAGGGTCCTTCAAGCCCAGCATCCTGTTTCCAACAGTGGCCAATCCAGGCTACAAGTACCTCGCAAGTACCCAAAAACTAAGTTTATCCCATGCCACTGATGCTAGTAATAGCAGTGGCTATTTTCTAAGCCAACTTGATTAATAGCAGGTAATGGACATTTCCTCCAAGAACTTATCCAAACCTTTTGTAAACCCAGCTACACTAACTGTACTAACCACATCCCCTGGCAACAAATTCCAGAGTTTAATTGTGCGTTGAGTGAAAAAGAATTTTCTCTGATTAGTTTTAAATGTGGTACATGCTAACGTCATAAAGTGAACCAATTGCTCCATAAAACTGTCAATTATTCCATCCTCGAGCTTTATCTCTCTAGCATGTCCTGATGTTACATTTACCCAGTCAATATTGGGGTAATTGAAATCTGTATCCACAAATGGGAACCACAATACATATTTTTCAAAGCCTAAATGAAGGTGTCATCAAGCCTGACCTTGTGTGTTTCAAAAGAAACCAACCGGTCTTCTAATCATTCACCTTCAAAAAATTCTTTTAATTTTATTAATTCAAAAATTTGCTTTTTTGTATTTTTATCTATTTTTTGTAAAAGTCCTCGATCCTCAGAGAGTATTTAATGTCAGTTTTCAAACAGCCCAACAAGGCCGATGTTTCGCAAAACTGCTTCGTCAGGGGCATATAAAATCATTGCATCAAGAGTCAAAACCATCTCAAAATAGACTCAGAATCTCGAACGTCTCTTCACTGGAAGCGAGACCCTTGATGCAATGATTTTATATGCCCCTGATGAAGCAGTTTTGCGAAACATCGGCCATGTTGGGCTGTTTGAAAACAGATACTAAAGAGTCCACTGTTTATACTCTCTGAGGATCGGGGACTTTTACCAAAAATAGGTAAAAATACAAAAAAGCTAATTTTTTTATTAATAAAATTGAAATAATTTTTTTTTAAACTTTTTATTAAATTATAACATTTACAGCAAAATGATATAATCAGGAATTCCAAAAAATAACAATACATCTTTTTACAAGATATTATTTATCCCATAACATTTGGATATCTAGCTCACATCTAGGAGGAACAAGAGAGATCCAGTCAAATATGCTTCTTTTTTTCTATTACTACCCTTTCCCCTTAACAACATCATATATTAGTCAGTGACTTATCCCTTAAGAAACATTCTAAATGTAAAGGAACAATAAATACAAACTTATTATAATTCTTTCAATTTTATTAATCAAAAAATTAGCTTTTTTGTATTTTTACCTATGTTTTGTAAAAGTCCCTGATCCTCAGAGTGTCTAAACAGTGGACTCTTTAGTATCAGTTTTCAAACAACCCAACACAGCCGATGTTTCGCAAAACTGCTTCATCAGGGGCATATAAAATCATTGCATCAAGGGCCTCGCTTCCAGTGAAGAGACAATCGAGATTCTGAGTCTATTTTGAGATGGTTTTGACTCTTGATGCAATGATTTTATATGCCCCTGATGAAGCAGTTTTGCGAAACTGTTATGAATCCTGCCCGCTGGCTCCCCCGCGAGCAGGCTCCTCACCTTGTTGCTGTTCCCAATGCAGCCGGACGCCGCCGATGTCGGGCCTTCTGTGTGGCCGGAGCCGCGGATTCAGTTTGCCCCTTGCGGCCTGGAGGCCTCCCATCATGTCCTGCTTCTCCGCGGCCTGCCTCTGTAGCACGGCGGGCCTGCTTCCATGCTTCTTCGCAGCTGGAGTCGCCGCCGAGACCCGCAGCCTGCTGTTTCGCATCCTCTTCGCGGCCTGGAGACGCCCCGGGTCAGCCTCCGTGGCAGGGAGCCGCGAAATTGCTTTCGGGGTCCTCGCCGGACAGCAGGAGGCAGTCCTGAAGCCTGCCTGCCTGTTTCTGCGCCTCCGCGCCGGGGTACAGGAGAGCACCGCTGTCCATGGTGCTTCCTCTCTCTTCAGCTTTCCTTTAGGCGCCGGCACGCACCTCTTCACTGCATTTAAAGGGCCAGCCCCAGGAAGTGCTGCTGGCTCCTCCTGATGATGACTTCCTGCTTCAGCCCTATAAAAGGGATTCTTCTTCAGTCTCTCGTGGCCTTTGGATTGAGTCTCACAGTCGTCTATGCTCCTTCATCGATCCAGGTCATCTGTGGTCTTCTCTGCCTTGACGGCTTTGTCTCCATGTTCCAAGATGTCCTTCATCCAGGTCTTCAGCCGTCTCCATGTCCCAGATGTTCTTCGTCCAGATGTCTTCGTGTTCTTCTGGAATGAGGAACAAGGTGGTTCGCTGGCTGGACAAGCTCAACGAGCCAGGAACTATGAACAAGTACAGGAACTCGAGACTTGACTTGGAACCTGGAACTCTGAAACAAGGATGGACTTCGAGAACTTGATCCATCGAAGATAGAATTGGAAGCAGGCCCTGTGCCAGGAAGTGCCCTCACAGCCGCCCGTGGCTGGTCTCAGACCACAAGCTGGCACGCCTAGAGGAAAGACGAGAGAGAATCCAAAAGGCTGACCATGGAATGAAGACCAGAACATCAGAAGCTTGATTGAAGATTCAGATGAGCAAAGATTCAGAAGACTAAACAAGGAGTCGGCAGAAGATTAGGAACACAAAACAGGCGACATGTTGGAGCTCCGAAGGGACAAGGAAGCCAGGAACCAGGTCTGAAACAGGAACGAAAGGATCAGGAGCATCCAACGAGGAATATGAAGACCATCTAAACAGAGAGAAGACCACGGAAGACCTTGAAGGGAAACACACCATAGACTACCATGATTTCCCTTACAAAGGCCCCGAGGAAGTGGAAGGAGAGCCCTTTTATAGGGCTGCAGGAGCAATGAGGGATGATATTAATTGGGGCCGCCAGGTTTTTCCCGCCACTGGCCCTATAAATGTTGAAGAGAGGCGCATGCGCGCCTATCCAGGAACCTGGCAACAAGGCAGAAGCAGCAGCATCGGCAGCATCCCTGCCGCGAAGGAGATGGAGTCAGCGGCGGCACTCCTGCTGCGAAGAACAGCAATGGTGGTGGCTCCATGCCATGAAGAAGTGGAATCAGCAGCAGCCCTCCCTGCCGTGGAGACTGGCATCAGTGGCGGCACCCCAGCCGCGAAGAAGGACAGGCCCAGCAAGGCGGTAGCCAACCACGCAGGAATGACAGTGGCACTCGGCCGCGAAGATGGAGTGAGGCCTGTGGCGGTGTCGGGCCCGCCAAGAAGACAGTGGCGGCAACAGCAGTAGCAGCACTCCAAGCCGCAAAGGAAGCAGCAAGGGGCCAGCAGCATCGGATGGAGGAGAGAAGCTGCTCGTGGGATGGCCCAGCGAGCAGCATCGCAACACCCACAGAGTGTACCTGATTGCCCAGAGCTCCAGGAAATTGATTTGACATAGTTGTTCTGAACAGACCATAGACTTTGAGTGCAGAGTGTATTGACATAAGCCCCCCAGCCCAGGGTGGTCACATCTATTGTTAGCAAAATTTGGGTCCAAGGACTTTGAAAATATACTCCCCATTCCATATTGGAAGTTACCTGCCACCAGGACAAAGAGTGGGGTGATTCGGATTCAGTCCTAAAGATTTTGTGTGGCTTAGTACCACTGGGCTCTTCTCATGTGCCATTGTGCAAGGGAGTAGAGATGTGAATCGGAACCGGAATTTGTTCGGATTCCGGTTCCGATTCACATTTGGGGTTTTTTCCATCGGGCCCGATCGTGGTTTTGTTTATCGGCTGCGCCCGAGCCGATAAACAAAAAACCCACCCCTTAAAACTAATCCCTTTGCTTCCCCCACCCTCCCGACCCCCCCAAAAACATTTTACAGGTACCTGGTGGTCCAGTGGGGATCCCAGGAGCGATCTCCCACTCCCGGGCCGTCGGCTGCCACTAATCAAAATGGCGCCGATGGCCTTTGCTCTTATCATGTGACAGGGTATCCGTGCCATTGGCCGGCCCCTGTCACATGGAGGGAGCATGGATGGCCGGCGCCATCTTTAAAAATGGACCACCAGGCACCTGTAAAATGTTTTTTGGGGGGTCGGGAGGGTGGGGGAAGCAAAGGGATTAGTTTTAAAGGGTCAGGGTGGGTTTAGGGGTTATTTTTGTGTGCCGTTTTTCCCGCCCTCCCCCAAAACGATAAGAGAACCCCCACGATCAATATCGTGGGGTTTTCCTATCGTTTCGGGGGAGCCCCCGATTTCTGACGATTTTGAAAATATCGACGATATTTTCAATCGTCCGAAGCCCGATTCACATCCCTTCAAGGGAGTGACATGTACTGTTGAGGCCATGTGGCCCAACAGCCTCAACACGTACCATGTGGAAACCTGCTGGCTTGCTTGAATCCTCAAAGATGTTTTAGTACACTCTCAATTTATGGACTCTACTGCAACTGAAGTAACACAATTTTTAGGTCATGGTCCATGCGGGCACTGCTCAGTGTGTTCCTTGACGTCCAATCTAATTATTTTTGAACATCCTGGGTCACGTGTTCAATACAAATTGAATTTTACCTCAACATGTCAAACCAAAGGTGTGATCTATATAATTGTATGTCCGTGTGCAAAATTATATGTGGGCAAGACGTCTCGCCCAATTCGAACTCGCATCATCGAACATCGTTCGAATATCAAAAATAGCAGGGAGACAGCTCCCTTAGTTACACACTGGACCTCTATGGGACACACTGAATCCGATATAAAATTCTATGTTATCGATGTAGTTTTGCCACCATCACGGGGAGGTTGTTTTTCTGATATACTAGCACGTAGGGAACAAAAATGGATATTTAAATTACATAGTCTCACACCTGAGGGACTTAACAATGAAATCGAGTGGCAGTACTTTCTTTGAATGATCGCTGCTGTTCCCTTGGGCGTGCTTAATTCTGATTGGCTGTGAGTTACCATGGTAACCTTTTTGGATTGGTGGGATTTTGGCGCCAATTTTGACACTTTAAATATTGGGTAATGCCGGCGTTCTTGGCTCTCCTTGCAGAAACTGCCGCCTAAGACGCTGAAATTTAAAGGTACCCTGTTCTTTATTTACTTTGTTTCAACATGCGATTAGAATCTCTTATAAATATTTAGACTCTAGAAATGTTATAAGGTTCATATTGAAAACTGATCTAACTTGATTAATTTATTTTAACTATATTGAAGGAAGTTTGTTTGGATCTGCACAACTTATTAAACATATCTATGATTTGTCTTGTAATTTGCTGCTATTCTTAGGTTAGTTGCTCATAATATTGAAGTTCTGAATTTTTTGTGTCCAATTGGTGCTTAATAACTTGGTGAATTTCGTTTTAATTTTGTTAAAAAAAAATTTCGTTTTTGCTTTATTTTACCGATGCTTTGCATAAGCGCTGGTTTTTTTCTCTCTGTGGGTTAAAATATAAAAGCTTTCACCTATATGGTACATTGTACTTATTGTTTTGACAATATAGGATCTACTGCTGTAATCAGTCCTTACCTTAAGTATTAATAGCTTTCTCCTTTAATTTTAGTTTGAATGCCACAAAAATATACTGTTCCCTCCCAACGCAGCCGCGTTTGGTGAAACACGGGTCCGTGTCGGGGGACCCTGTGTTGAAACAAATTCTGTACCTTTGAGCAATGGAGTTGCCGATTTGATGAATAAAAATATTTGCATATTTAAAATTTGGAAGTTTTGGGACTGACTTAATTTTCCTGCATCTCCGTGGTGACTTAAATATTGATAGTGGAGAGCAGCACTCGCTCCTTTGGACGTTTATTGCTTGAATCTCTGCCATGATGGTCATCAAGTTGATGGCTCGTTGTCTGGGCCTGAGCATTGTCTAGCAAGGCTTACCAATGAAGTCTAATTTCGGGGACGTGCATAGATGGGACTTGGGGTAGTTGATGATGAACCCTAGTGACTCCAGCTTTGGATGGTCCAGCGCATAGACTCTGGCCCCTGTCCGAGAGGTGTTCTTGATTAGCCAATCGCCCAGATAGGGGAAAACAAGCATTCCCAGCCTGCGAAGGTGTGCTGCAACCTGAGCTAAGCATTTTGTGAAGACATGGGATGACAATACCCCAAACGGCAGAACGCAGTACTGGAAGTGCTATTTTCTCACCACGACTTGGAGATACTTCCAGTGGCTGGGGAAGATCTCGATTTCAGTGTACGTGTTCTTTACATCGAGAAGGCATAGCCAGTCCCCTTTTTTCAAGAAAGATATCAAGGTACCTAGGGAAACCATCTTGAACTTTTCTTTTCCTAGAAACTTATTCAAGGCCCTTAGGTCTAAGATGGGATGGAGTTCCCCTGTTTTCTTTGGAATCAGGAAGTACTGGAAGTAGAATCCCTGCCCTCTTTGCCATGGTGGAACTAGCTCAACCACTCTAGCCGTTAAGAGGAAGGAGAACTCCATGTGGTGTACCTCCTGATGTGCTACCAGTTCCCAAAAAGGACTTGTGATGGGGGAAATTTGGCTGGGTACTCAATAGATGTAATTTTTTTTTTTTACTGTTTATTTTATTGTAAGTTTATATAAACAGACACAAGAACAAACAATGCACTGTACAAGAAGCACAAAATACAAATGAAAATGCATGTCTCACAATCAATAAATCATATTTGGCTCAAATTATATGTGGGTCATGTCATTATTGTAACCTAAAACATTCAGTTATGCAAAATCGATTCTCTCCAATTCCAATATGGGTCCCAAATCTGCTTATAAGTGTCCACTCTATTCTGAAGCATATAGGTTAGCCTCTCTAGCACTGCTATCTCAGTTAGTTTGACTCCCAGCAGCTTCAAGAAAAGATAGTTTTCCATTGATGGGCAATCATTAAACAAGCTGCATGCAACAAATATTTCCCATCTGTTAGCTCACCTTCCCAATAGATATAAAGAGGCATCTCTTGTCAATGGTAGCTTACAGATTGCAGAGATACAATTAGTAAACATAACCCAAAATTTTTGTACTTCAATACACTCCCACCACATGTGCAGATAGGATCCCTCTCTCCCAAATCCTCTCCAACACAGGAGGCTGAATCTAGCATAAAATGTCAGGGTACGGTATAGAAGATGTAATAATTTAAACAACACCTCATACCCTTTATTACAAATAGATATGTTCCTAGCAGCTTTCGAAATAGCTTTCCAATCCCTGGCCTCCAACTGAAGTCCCAGATCAGAATTCCACTGTTGTAGAATCTGGTTAGCTGTAGTAGTCTCTTCAAGCTCAGAGTGAATGGAAATATACAAAATTGAGATAAGACATTGCAGCTGGACCTTACAGCTAAGCACACTTTCCACCCCTTCACAATTACTCACTGCATCATAATCCAATGAGTGATTTAATATATCTCTTCGTAAATGAAAATAGAGGCCCCTGGTGAATCAGGAATTTGAAATTCTTTTGCCAAATCCATAAAGGATTTAAGGTGACTTCTTCAATTAACTGTCCCAAAAACCAAAGGCCTCTCCCCTCCCAGTGCTCTACATCTGGGGAAAAAGTGTGCTTAGACAGATCTGGGTGTCGAGACAAGGGAGTTGTATAAGACCATTGTGTATCTAACTCTGTAATCTTTGATTTAATAGTTCACCAAACTCGCAGGGTATGAGCTATAATAGGATGTCCCTGCACACATTGTCTAAATGTGTTAGATGTGGGTAGCATAGGCAAAAGAGAACCTTTCACCCCACCCATTTCCAAAGAAAGCCAAGCCAAACTAAGCAACATGACCGTAATACCATAAAAAATATGGCAATTTAAGGCCCCCCCCTCTCTCGCAGAGGAACCATAGCATCATAAGTCAAGGAGGCTTGTCTCTCCACAAAAAAAGAGAAATCTAACTCCGAAGATCCTGAAAAGCTTGCAAGGGCATATCGCACGGCAAGCGCATAAAGGGATACAGCAGCCACGGTAGAATGGCCATTTTAGCTAACTGTACCCATCCAAAAAGAGATATTGGCAGAGAGACCCACCTTCTCAAATACGCCTTAGTAGTCTGGAAGAGGGCACTATAATTAGTTTTTTACAACTGTGCATAAAGCTTTGGGATCCATAGGCCAAGATATTTGAACCCTTCCTGAGCTTCCTGAAAACCTTCCAAGGTCTGCAGGCGCCTTCTATTCAGGCCAACCAAAAGGTATTTAGATTTAGAATAATTTATCATATAACCTGCCACCTGATGAAAATAATCTAATAGGTCTAACAGTGGCGGTAGGGATTTAGATTTGTCTGTGAGAAATAAGAGAGTATCATCTGCATATAAAGATATTTTATGACTAACATTATAAAACATAAAGCCCTTAATAGTGGTAGATTGTCTAATAGCCTGAGCAAGGGGTTCAATAGCAAGGGGTTCAAATTGAACAGAAAAAGGGACATGGGACATCCCTGTCTTGTTCCCCTCTGATTCAAAATAGGGGCAGATAATACCCCATTAGAAATAATCCTGGCAATGGGATTGGTATAAAGTGCTTTAATCCATGCTGTAAAGTCATCTGGAAAACCAAAATGTCTCATCACCATAAACAGATAGGACCAAGACATATGGTCAAAAGTCTTATTACCATCCATAGAAATAATAGCCCCTGCCACTTTTTTGGAGGAGGTATGGTGAAGAATATTAAATAAACACAGAGAGCTATATTTTAAAAGCCCTGCACGCCGGTGTGCGCAAAGCCCCGGGATGCGCGTAAGTCCCGGGGCTTCATAAAAGGGGCGGGTCCGAGGTCAGGGGGCGGTCCTGGGCGGGTCCGGGGGCGTGGCGACGGTGATCCCGAGTCCCCCGGCACTGCAGCCTGTGCCGGGGGATGCCGAGGCGGTGCGTGCAAGTTACACCTGCTTCAAGCAGGCGTAATTTGCACAACAAAGGTACGGGGGGATTTAGGTAGGGCTGGGGGGTGGGTTAGATAGGGGAAGGGAGGGGAAGGTGGGGGGACGCGGAAGGAAAGTTCCCTCGGAGGCCTCTCCGATTTCAGAGCGGCCTCGGAGGGAACGGAGGCAGGCTGCGCAGCTCAGTGCACGCAGGCTGCCGATTTTGCGCAGCCTTGCGCGCGCCGACCCCGGATTTTATAAGCTACGCGCAGATCTTATAAAATCTGGCGTACTTATTTAAGATCTACCTCAGTGTGTTATTGACAAACGCCCTTTGATAAACCCAGTTTGGTCCGGGTATACCAACACCACCATTAAATCTTCCAAACTAAACTGTAGAACTTTTGCTAGAAGCTTAACATCTGTATTAATAAAAGAAATAGGGCAGTAGGAAGTACAGTCTAGAGGGTCTTTAGAGGCCTTGTATATTAACACTAACAATGCTTCTGTCAAATTCCCCACTCTGGCTCCCTAGGTATGCAAATAATTAAATAAGGTATATAGCTATAGCTGAGACCTTCAGAGACATAGTAGCCAAGTCCCAACTTCAGACTGGCAGCCCTGGTGCTACCTTGGAGGAAGAAGATCTCATGATCAGAAAGCATCAACCTGGTGCAGCAGGAAAGGATCCTGTAGCAAGGACCTGCTCGCAAGATGGTGCATTGTCCTCTCGCATCGAGAATGTGTCTCCCAGGGCTACTGCCCAGGAGGGAAGGGTTAGGTCGGCCGTCATAGTTGGTGATTCAATTATTAGGAATGTTGGCCATAGAGGCAAAAACTCACAGTAAAAAGTTTTTAAATATATCCGAAGCAGAAAGCCTGTCAGGGAGTCAGTTGGACCGTTAGATAATTGAGGGGTTAAAGGGACACTTAGAGAAGATAAGGTCATTGCAGAAAGATTAAACAATTTTTTTGCTTCGGTGTTTACTGTAGAGGATGTTGGGGAGATACCCATTCCGGAGAAGGTTTTCATGGGTAATGATTCAGATGGACTGAACCAAATCAAGGTGAACCTAGAAGTTTTTTGAAACTTTTTTTTAAAAAAACTCCTTCAAAACTTTTTTGAAGGAGTTAATAAACATGTAGATAAAGGTGAACAGGTAGATGTAGTTTATTTGAATTTTCAGAAGGCATTTGACAGAGTTCCTCATGAGAGGCTTCTAGGAAAAGTAAAAAGTCATGGGATAGGTGGCGATGTCCTTTCGTGGATTATAAAACTGGTTAAAAGACAGGAAACAGAGAATAGGATTAAATGGACAATTTTCTCAGTGGAGGGGAGTAGGCAGTGGAGTGCCTCAGGGATCTGTACTGGGACCCATGTTTTTCAATATATTTATAAATGATCCGGAAAGGAATACAAGTGCGATAATCAAATTTGCAAATGATACAAAATTATTCAGAGTAGTTAAATCACAAGCGGAATGTGATAAATTGCAGGAAGACCTTGTAAGACTGGAAAATTGGGCATCCAAATGGCAGATGAAATTTAATGTGGATAAGTGCATGGTGATGTATATAGGGAAAAATAACCCATGCTGTAATTACATGATGTTAGGTTCCATATTAGGAGCTACCACCCAGGAAAGAGATGTAGGCGTCATAGTGGATAATGCATTGAAATCTTTGGCTCAGTGTGCTACGGCAGTCAAAAAAGCAAATAGAATGTTAGGAATTATTAGGAAGGGAATGGTGAATAAAATGGAAAATGTCATAATGCTTCTGTATCGCTCCATGGTGAGACCGCACCTTGAATACTGTGTACAATTCTGGTCGCCGCATCTCAGAAAAGATATATAGAAACATAGAAGTGACGGCAGAAGAAGACCAAACGGCCCATCTAGTTTGCCCAGCAAGCTTTCACACCTATTTGTTTTCATAATCTGTTACTCTGACCGCTGAGGTCAGGGCCCTTATTGGTAACTTTTTGGTTCCAATTCCCTTCCACCCCCACCATCGATGCAGACAGCAGTGCTGGAACTGCATCTAAGTGAAGTATCTAGCTAATTGGTTTGGGGTAGTAACCGCCTTAATAAGCAAGCTACTCCCGTTTGTTTACCCTGCATGTGCAATTCAGCCATTGATGGTTGTCTGAATAAAAATCCTCTTTACTTAATTCCCTCTGTTGCTGAAGCAGTGAGCTGCGCTGGATACTTATTCCAAGTCAAGTAGCATGCTTAATTGATTTGGGGTAGTAGCCACCATAACAAGCAAGCTACACCCATGCTTATTTGTTTACCCAGACTATGTAATTCATTCCTTGTTGGTTGATGCTGAATATAAATCATCTTTTCTTCATTTTCCCTGCCGTTGAAGGAGAGAGCTATGCTGGATGTGCATTGAAAGTGAAGTATCAGGCTTATTTGATTTGGGGTAGTAACCGCCGTAACAAGCCAGCTACTCCCATGCTTATTTGTTTACCCAGACTATGTAATTCATTCCTTGTTGGTTGATATAGTTGATATAGTTGCGATGGAGAAGGTACAGAGAAGGGTGACCAAAATGATAAAGGGGATGGAACAGCTCCCTTATGAGGAAAGACTAGAGGTTAGGGCTGTTCAGCTTGGAGAAAAGACGGCTGAGGGGGGATATGATAGAGGTGTTTAAATCATGAGAGGTCTAGAACAGGTAAATGTGAATCAGTTATTTCCTGTCTCGGATAATAGAAGAACTAGGGGGCATTCCAGTAAGTTAGCATGTAGCACATTTAAAATAATCAGAGAAAATTTTTTTCACTCAACGAACAATTAAACTCTGGAATTTGTTGCTAGGGGATGTGGTTAGTGCAGTTAGTGTAGCTGGGTTTTAAAAAGGTTTGGATAGGTTCTTGGAGGAAAAGTCCATTACCTGCTATTGATCAGGTTGACTTAGAAAATAGCCACTGCTATTACTAGCATCAGTAGCATGGGATATACTTAGTTTTTGGGTACTTGCCAGATACTTGTAGCCTGGATTGGCCACTGCTGGAGACAGGATGCTGGGCTTGATGGACCCTTGGTCTGACCCAGTATGGCAATTTCTTATGTTCTTATATAATTGCTCCCTTTAGTTTGGCCCACTGATCCACTTCTGCCATTTTCTCCCAATCTTCTAGTTCTACTTCCAGTTATGTTCCTATTTCGACAAAGTCCATATTTTTGAAATTCAAAACCCAGGTCTTCGCGTGTCTTCTCTGCATCCTATTTGCGATATCAAACCATACCATTTGATGATTACTAGTGCTGAGGTGGGCACCCACCCGGACATTAGGGACTTTATTCCCATTAGTGAGCACTAAGTCAAGTATCACATCTTCCCTCATTGGTTCCATTACCCTTTGTTTGAACTGAGCCACTTGTAGGGCATCCACTATCTCTCTATTTCTGGTAGATTCAGTAGAAGGGATTCTCCAATCTATGTCTAGCAGATTAAAATCTCCAAAAATCAACACCCTTCTTTCCCACTTTCTGGATGTCCTTGACCAAATCCTCTGTCTAGTTCTTCCGTTTGATTCGGAGCCCTGTAAACCACTCCAATAAAAATGGATGTACCATCATCTTTTTTTTGGATGGCCCATAGTGCTTCTTCTCTAGCCCACATTCCTTGTAGTTCAGTTGCTTGGATATTGTTTTTGACATAAAGAGCTACTCTGCCCCCTTTTCTGACCTCTCTGTCTTTCCTTAACAAGTTATAGCCCGGTATGGCTGTATCCCAATCATGAGAATCCTTGAACCATGTCTCCGTGACAGCAACAATGTCCAAGTCTACCTCCTCCATTAGGGCCTGCAGGTCTGGGATTTTGTTGCCCAAACTGCGAGCATTTGTAGTCATTGATTTCCAAGTTTTCTCTCTTGATTTGTTCCTAGACACCTTTTATGCTTTTTTGAGTTGATTGATTTTATTTTCTCCTCCCACTCCCTGTATTGCTTGGGGATGATGTGTCAGTTTCATTGACCATCTGCCACCCCTATTCTTTAGTTTAAATGTCTGATAATATATGATCTGAATTTCTCATTTAGCATCCTCCTTCCTGCTACAGACAAATGTAAGCCATCCTTTCCATAAAGCCTTTTACTGCTCCATACCTGACCCCAGCTTCCAATGTATCCAAATCTACTTTTTGTCCACCAGGTTTTGAGCCAGGAATTGAAATTATCTATATGGCATAGCTTCTCATTTCCCTTTCCATGAACAGGTAGTACTTCTGAAAAGGCAATAGTCTTTGCAGTGTGTCTTATCTTCTTTCCTGGATTTTGGAAATCTTTTTGTACTTCATGTAAGCCATTTCTATTGAGGTCATTGATCCCCAGATGGATGATACATTGATATCAAAGTTTCTACTTTCTTCTGCAATGACTTGGACTATCTGGTTTGCATTTCTACTAGCTGAAGATCCTGGAAGGCATTTAACTGTTGTGTCCCCATCAGAATGTATTACCAAATTAGTTTCTGTGATGAATGAGTCTCCCAGCAGAAGCAGCTTTCTTTTATGACATTTATTTTATTATATTAATCCTCAATTCCATATTATAAGACTGAAGGAACCCTGCAAGGATGTGTGATATAATGCATCACAGGGAAGCTCAGTCAAAGTTCTAGAAACTGTTATGATCGGCGGCATGTGGGTTGTCACACGGGCAGCTGCTCCTACCTTTAACCCGGTCCCAGCTGCTCTGCAATGTGACGGGACGCTGCTGACGCTTGGCAAACGCCGCGCCCCTACCCCACCTCACCTTTCTGCTTCTTAGGTGTATGCATGTACGACATACTGGAACTTAAAAGGACAATGGCAGGAAAAGCCCCTTGGCCCCTGAAGATGATGTCACAGTCTCTGGCCTAAAAAAGGCCACTTCCTCCCTTCAGTCCTTGCCTTGGCAACAGGTCAGCCTGTTTCATTTGGTAGTGTGAGTTGCCAGCAACTACATTCTTCAGACCCAGCTCGTCTACGTTCTTCAGTTCCAGATTGTCTTCACTCCTGTCTTCAATCCCTGTGCCTCAGTTCTTCATTTCCTCAGTGTGCCTTGCCTCCTGTTTACTCTTTGTCCTCCTGCCCTGCCTCTCTGTCCCACTTTTTCCATGGATGGATACTCCGTAATTGACTTCAGCCTGATTTCTGGAAATTCTGTATGCTGCTCGCCTCTGATCCAATCTGTCTAAAGATACGCCTGGCCCCAATCTGCTACATTGAAGAATCTCTATCGTCTGCAGAGGCCCCTCCTAAGGCCTGCCGGCCCCGGCACCCGAAGGCTCAACCTGAAGGGAATGAGAGTTGGAAAAGGTGAAGCTCCATTTGGGTCTCTGCCCCGTCCCAGTCTACCTGCCAACGGTAGGCATCTATAGGGCTCCTTCCTGCAGGCTGCGTCGACTCTACCTCTGTCTAATGATCCATGCCTGGAACAGAAATTTTGACATAAGTTTTCATTGCCGGGCTCCATAGAATAATGTCACCTATGTGTGAGGACTGCATCCTCTTGTCCTTGGAGAACACCTACTACAGGTAAGCAATTTTGCTTTATACATGTTTTAAATAAATAAATTTAAGTGTGATTTTTACCCTTAGAGGTAATTCCTAAAGAGCTGGAAGAGTAGGAAATGCTGAATAATGAACCAAGGGTGGGGAAAAATCAAAAGATAACTTATTTGAGGAGATGAATGAGAAAAGGTAGAGGGTGAGCAAGAAAAAGTTATTGGGAAAAATCTTGGAAAAAAATTGGTAAGTATGAATAAAGCTCCCTGTGAAATATATGTAACTATACAGCAATGCCAGAGTTATGGAAATACTGTCCACAGTTTTGGGAGATTAAACTCTGACTATATTGCCTGGATCAGCATAGAGAATATGGTCTGTGAAGTATACATAGCACAAATATTTTTCTATGATCCTTGGAAAATATCTGGAAAATTCAGTCAAGAATATTTTTCAGAAAAAATATTACAAAAAAAATGATCCCTGGTTATTCATCCTATTCTGTTCAAAAAGTTTTTCTGAGTGGTTAGAGATTTATGTATATGGTAGTTCATGAAGAACATTTAGCTCTCTTTTACTCTGCTGTGTTAAAAGGTTTCTTAAAAGAATGGAACAAAAGTTTTCAACTACAATCTAGAAATTGTGACATGACATTGATTTATTTGTTATGTTCAATGATCTAGGATATAATGCAACATTATTGGCAAGAGAAAGAGAGTCAAGAAAAAGGAAGCGTTTGCATGCACTGATCTCAAACATTGAACCTGAACTTTTGAAAATGTTGCACAGACTAAAGAAGGAGTTTAACGATACAGTCACTTACAAAGTAAGTATGTAGTAAGGGCCCAGTTCAGACTTTGTTTGGGTTTTAATTTCCTACACAGAATTTTTCAATGTGTAGAATATATATGAGTAATACGTGTTTAAATTGATCAAATTAAAACAGAGTGTACATTATACATTGGAAATCATGTTTTATTTACTATAAGTATAATAAGAGACAAGACTGCATGCTACAAGGCTATGAGCAAAGGTGTGTGATCATTGATTATAATCTGCCAACTTTCTAGTAAGTGATATACAATTTCTTTGGATGATTGTAACCACCAAAATGAATCATCATAACAGTTCAGTATGGATTCCCTAATATTTGTTTTGCAGGAAATGTAATCTTCCTGTTATGGCTGAGATCACATTATCTTCATGTTCCTAAAGGTGTTAGGTGGCAGGAAGTTAAGCCCCTCCCCACCATAATACACACAACACCTCCATTGTACAATTTCTCAATCTCAGCCAAAAGGCTAAAAAGCTTGTATCTCAGCCCTACACATAGATCTTAGCCAAAAAAAGATGATCTAACGCCTATGCAGAGTCCCCTCTCAATCTTCATTCCTTGACCGTGGGCAAGAAGTGCTTTCACCTGACAGGCGGATAGAGATTTTCCCCCGACTTATTTATTTTTTACATATTTTGTATTCTGGAAATCCATATAGTTCAACGTGGATCACACCAAAAATACATGCAAAAAAACATTAACACATAAAATGTTAAATCTACAAATTTGCTTAAAACATTAAAATAACCCAAACTATAAAACATAAAGATAAACAGACATAGTATAAAAACACATAGGGGTAGATTTTATAATTTTGCACGAGCGCGTACTTTTGTTCGCGCACCAGGCGCGAACAAAAGTACGCTGGATTTTATAAGATACGCGCGTATCTTATAAAATCCGGGTCAGCGCGCGCAAGGGGGTGTACATTTGTGCAACCTGTGTGCGCCGAGGGAACCTCCGAGGCCGCTCCGAAATCGGAGCGGCCTCGGAAGGAACTTTCTTTCCACCCTCCCGCACTTTCCCCTCCCTTCTCCTCCCTAACCCACCCCCCCGGCCCTATCTAAACCCCCCCTACCTTTTGTTGGCAGATTTATGCCTGCTGAAAGCAGACGTAAATCTGCGCGCGCCATCACCTGACCCGGGGGCTGGTCCGGAGTCCTTGACCATGCCCCTGGGCCGGTGCCACGCCCACGGTCCCGCCCCGAACCAACCCTGGACACGCCCCGGACACACCCCCGGACATGCCCCCTCCCCGCCCCTTTTACGAAGCCCCGGGACTTTCGCGCATCCCGGGGCTGTGCGTGCACCGGCGGCCTATGCAAAATAGGCGCGCCGGTGCACGAGGGCCCTGCACGCGTAAATCTGGCCGGATTTACGCGCGCAGGGCATTTAAAATCCGGCCCAAGGTTAGCATATTACATATTTGCATTCTGAGTTCATACCTGCAAATGCTCTAACTTGTTTACAGAGTATTAAATAATCAATCCTGTATTTGTCTCATTTCTAATGCTAAAGCATTTCAAAACATCTGTCCAATAATTGAAAAATCTCTGGTTCTAGCCGAACACAGTGGAAGAGCTGTTAAATACCATTATAGTCTTCCTAATAAAACAATGTGTCTACATATAAATGGCTTTATAAACTAATGTGAGCATTTAAACTGCATCCTTTGCGGGACTGGCAACCAATGAAGTTATTTCATGAAAGGCATAAAGCTTTCCCTCCAGCACAAATTTAACATAATCCTAATTGCAGCATTTTGAACCAATGGTAATGCTTTCACTAAAACTGGAAGACTGACTTAATATTACAGCCTGCACCACAAGCTTAAAATTATCTACTGTTGCATTCTGTTGCGTTGGAGGTGGATTCTTGGGCTGAGACTGGAGGCCACTGGAGCTTCACCTATACCAGCCCACGTTCCTCTCGGGTTGAGCCTTTGGGTGCCGGGGCCGGCAGGACTTAGGCGGGCTTCAATAGAACTGGAGAGAATAAAGTAGTTCAGTCCAGAGACAGCAGCCAGCAGATGGCATAGGTCTATCTTAGATGGGTTACAGAACTGGAACTCAAGAACCAAGGTCCTCGGAGCAGCAGAGGGTGCTTGAGCAAAGGAAAGGCCAACGCCTTGCTGGTCCACGTCCAGAGGATAGAAGCAGAGATGGAAATGCTGAACAAGAACGGCAGCTGGAAGACAATGGAAGCGTAGACACAGAGGACTCTGGATATAGCAAAGTCTAAGGCAAGGTTGTCTGTAGCAATTGTCAGGGTGTGGAGAAGGCAAGCGTAGGCAGGCAAGGCAGAAGTCAGGCTTGGAGAAGGCATGCGTAGTCAGGCAAAGCAGAGGTCAGGTTTGGAGAAGGCCTCGTGGTCAGGCAAAGCAGAGGTCAGGCTTGGAGAAGGCCTCGTGGTCAGGCAAAGCAGAGGTCAGGCTTGGAGAAGGCAACGAGGTCAGGCAAAGCAGAGGTCAGGTCCGTGAAGTCAACCGAAACAAGAACAAGGAAGACGAAGAAACAGGAACAATGAGGAATCAGGAACACAGGAACAACGAGGAATCACAGCAATGAGCACTCAATCACAGGAACCGAGGAGACCTGTTGCAAAGGCAAGGTCTTCAGGGAAAACCAGAGAATTTATACAGAGCAGGACAAGATGTCAACATCTGGGGTCCGCAGCCTGGATCGGCCATGGGCCCTTTAAAGGTCTCAGCGTGCGCCTAGAGGGAAGCGCCGAGCTACTGGATCGGCTGACGGAGGTGTCCCGGCTGGAGGGCCTGAGATGTGCTGGCGAGGGTGTCCCAGCCGGAGGGCCCGGGACGAGGCACAGAGTCAGAGGCAGTAGCGGAGGTCCATGGTCGGAGCCGATGACCCACCGTCACCAAGGAAGCAGAGCTGGGTCCCACGGGCTGCGCAGGAAGGTATGAGGGCCACACCGCGGGGTTGCCGCGGGTGGTGAGTGTAACATCTACAGGCAACAAATTCCTAAGATGCCTAACTGTCTTTAATCTATAAAAGGCAATCCCGGCTACTTTAGTGACTTGTTCTTTTAATAATAATTTAGTGTCTTTGGTCACCCCTAAATTATGTGCTGTATCTTTAATTTGCAGAGTATAACCATCAGCCAAAATATTGACAGGCAGTCTCAAAAGAATCTTACCAATCCAAAGCAACAGAAGTATTTTCAGTATTAAGAAATATCGCATTAGTATTTAGCCAGTTTTTAATTTGTTTAAAACAAAAACGAAACTGGTCCAGAGGCACCTCTCCTGAAATCTCAATTGTTATAAAAAAAAAATTGCACATCCACATACATTTTGTAGATAACTCCCAGATCAGTTATTAGCTTACCCAGAAGGCTAATAAACTCATCGATAAGGGCAATGGATAGAGATGCTCCTTAAGGAGCCCCTCTATCACAAATATACCAGTCTAGACAATTACTTCCACAGCATACCCTCTGCATCCTATTCATCAGAAAGGACTGAAACCATTTATGAACAATGCCACATATCCCAATACAACTTAACCTGTGCTAAAATGTATTATGGCATACCATATCAAAAGCAGTTGACAAGTCAAGTTGCACTAATATGCCAGATTTCAATTTTTACCGAACACGATGTATTTCATATAGCAGAAGTAATAAAGTTTCCGTACCAAATTTTTATGGAAACCAAACTATTCTTTAACATAAATATTATTTTCAACTAGATTGTCATCAAGCTGTCGTAATACCCACTTCTCTAAGATTTTACTTAACCCAAATAAATTTGAAATAGGGCGGTAATTGCTCAGTTCTTCAGGGGAGGTTTGGAAATCCTTCTGGACTGGATGCACAATAGCGTCCTTCATAAGTTGTGGAACTACACCTCTCATCAGAGATAAATCAAGAACATGAACAAGATTATTTTCCTGCAAATAAACAGGCTGAATTAGCCCTGCTGCTGGAACATCCTTCTGGGACGGCTGGGCAGAGCTTGACCAAGCTGACAAAACTTTGCTGTGTATACGGCTGCGTGTCCTTTCCCATGTGGTGCCATCTTCTCCTCAGTCTGTTTCTTCCGCGCTGCAGGCTGCACATGGATCTTCTCTCTCCTCAGAGAATCTCGTTTTGTTTAAAAAAAAAAAGAAGAAGAAAAAGGATCGCAGTCAAGCTGCTGTGGCCGCCTGGCTTCAAATTCTGCCAGTGCAGCAAAATAATGTTGGCCACAGACAGGCACAATTATTGCTACTTGTGCCTCAGCCCAGATCATGACCAAATAGCATGTCGGGACTGCGACCACATGTCCCCCCGGGCCCAACACCAACGCACTGCCAAGATCGCCCAACTATGGGAAGGTAATTCGGGGTCCTATGCCCCCAGCGAGCTCGTCAGCCCACTCCTCTCCAGGAACCCGACTGGACCATGGCAAAAAGTCCAAAATGGCCTCCTCTGTGGGACCACCAGACAAGCAACGGGGCCAGGGGGGCAAACCTCCCGCCCCTCAGTGCTTCCAGTTGGTTTAAAGCACACACCTTCATTCCACCCACTTTTTACAGACAGATGGAGATGTGTGTTCATGGATGAGGAATGGGCTTGAGGAGTCCCCCAACCAACAAGAATGGAGGCAAGCTTTCTGGTTGGCGAGGGATTCCCAACATTGAAGGAAATGTCATCCAAAGTAATTTTCATTTACAGTTTATCTTTCCTGTCATTCTTTGGATGCAGATCATATTCCAGTCAAATTGATCTCTTTCAGGTCAAATTTAAAAATTCATACCCATCTTTGGCAAAATAAAAAAACAGCATAACAGCAATACTAGGGGTTTCTTTCCCAACATTCTTTGCCAGTTTTATGTTGCCACTTAGCATCGTAACATATTGTAACATATTGCCACTTATTGTAACATATTGTAACATATTGAACAGAAGAAAACTTGGGTTTTATTAGCTTTATAATTTTGGGGGCAAAAATATAAAAGGTGAATTTTAAAAGCCTGGCGCATGCCAAAACCGGGAGATACATGAATAATTTGGGTCGGCGCATGCCGCACAAATTTTAAAAGACGCCCGTGTAGGCGCATATCTCCCACCATACACACAAAAAAAAAAATGTTCTCAAAAAAGGGTTGGGGCATGAGCACAGTCTGGGCGGAGGACGAGGAGGTGGTGAAGACAAAAACAGTGAAGGAATTCAAAGGGGCATGGGATAAACACTGTGGATCCCTAAAGGCTAGAGGATGGAATTAAAGAAAAGAGTGCATGGGGGTAAATGGTGGTAACTTTCTGGTGGGCAGTTGCTACTCTTGACAAATAAGCCTTGACACTGTTAATACAACTCCATCATTGCTCTCTGCTTCAATGGCAGTGGGAAAAGGGAAATTGGATTCAGACAGCAACCAAAGAGAGCCCCCAACTTTTATGGTTTGGGGAACAAAGAAACATGGGAATAACTTGATGTTGCAGCTTTACTACCCTTAGAGCCGGATTTTCAAAAGGCCTGGTGACGTGCATAAAGCCCCAGGACGCGTGTAAGTCCCAGGGCTTGCAAAAAGGGGCGGGGAGGGGGCGGGGCAGGGCGGGGTCAGAGGCTCCCAGCACAGCAGCCATTTGCTGCTGTGCCGGGGATCCCGCGCTGGCAGTTAGCGGGCGCGCGCAACTTACCTCAGCCCCAGGGCTGATTTCGGAGTGGCCTAGGAGGGAACGGGGGAAGACAGCGCGGCTCGGCCGCACAAGGTGCACAATTGTGCACTCCCTTGCGTGTGCCAACCCCTGATTTTATAACATACACGCGCCTGCACATGCATGTTACAAAATCGGGCATACATGTGTATGCGTCGGGTAGCGCGCGCACATGTACGCCAGCGCACAGGTCTTAAAATCTACCCCTTAATTATTAAGCCTGATACTTTTGATGTGGCTCCATCATTGCTCTCTGCTTCCACAGCAGGGGTTAGGGAAAATTGGATTTGGACAGCATCCAAGGGCCCTGACTTTTATGGTCTGGGAAACTGATAAGCATGAGGGTAACCTGCACAGTGCAACATATACTGGCATAAGTTTGTTGGGCAGACGGGGTGGATCATTTGGTCCTTTTTGCCGTCATTTCTATATTTCTATGGAGCATGGATATTCCTGGATTTCTCAATGAAGCCAGCATGTAAATATTTATGCGCACAAGCACCCACCAGGGGTTCCTACCGCATAACTTTACTTCTGCTATGGATGGCTTGTAAGTCAGAAAACAAAAAAAAGTAAAGAGGTGAGCAGGGTTTGAAAGGTAAGGGTTAACAGGGTAAATGGGAGGCTATTTAGGGGGGTTTGGAAAATTCCTATTCCTTACTTGGGCAAACTAGGAATGACCTGGGAAAACTGGTGATTGATTTGGCGTGCATGTCCACTAAATCCCCCCATTTATGCGGCACAAGAGTAATTTGCGCGCCTTCCTAAAATTGCACACACATGTGCGCGCATCCAGCTTATTTTATACCATGCGTGCAATACACCCGTATGTTAAAAAATGGCCTAGACTCTGAGGCAAGCCAGCAAACGCACTTACATTTGCGCCCACACGGTTGTTTCAATGTTACCATCCCAACAAGGAATAATTTTTTTTTCACTCTAAATGATTTGCCTAGGACTTCGTCATACAAAACACCAACTACAGTACTGATTGTCATAATTTTGATAATTCTATTAGACAAATTCATGAACATAAATGTTCAAGTTCAAAATTGTGTATTTTGTTAGTTTTTTAAACAGTAACCATCTTCTGCCTTAGGGACGGTCATATCTTGAAAAAATGCAGTGGGACAAGATAGAAATGCTCTACTGGCTGCAGGAAGAACGGCGTGAAACCTTAATGGAGCCAATTGTACAGAGAGAAAAGATGGGATTGAAACTTCCGCCGATGAACCCCCCCAGCTCTAAATGTTTGGATTTCTTTGAACAACGACTTCATTCACTAATGTAACCCTGCCTTGTTTCATTCATTGAGTGAAGAGCACTAAATGAATATAATTTTATAAAATTAGAGAAACTTTCATTGGCCTAGACTGCTGTACTAACATCTTTTATAAATATTTTTTGTTAAACTAATACCATATTTCAACTTTTTCAATTTAAAACATCACCACCCCCACCTTTTTTTTTCTGCCTTGTCAAGCAGGTATGACAGATACATTACTTTATTCAGTTTCAGATTTTCATTTTAACTGGACAAACAATTATTTTGTATTAGAGGTTAATGATCACCTGAAACAAACACACTTTCCTTTTCTGCGTAATAAGCAACTGGACTCAGTCATGTGATTGTAATTAATCAATTATGATACTTGATTACTCAAAGCTATTTTATAATTGTTTCTTACTAAAATGTAATTACTGTACTGAAATAAAGTGAATATATGTATACGTAAGTAAAGTAAAGAAGAGATATTTGGGGGTTAGATGTACTGAAAAGAAATTATCTGGTTTATATACATCCCAGTGAGAGAAAATGAACATAATAACAAAATGAAGACAAACTAAACATTTCAATAGCCACTATATATGACCAGATCCCTTTTGTGCATATATAGTGCACAAAAGTTATCAGCTTACTTAGAGAAAAACAAAGCAAATGACACCTTGTGGGGCCACAGTGAAGCTATTTACCTTTTCCTAATATAAAGACAAGTGCTTTACTGATTCACCACTGTAAATAGTTGAGTCTAGATTGCTTTCACCGTGAAGGTATTAGCTTGAAATAATTATTTTTATAATGCTACTGGATGTGCAATGTTGGTAATTATTCAGATACAATAAGTGCCTTCCCTAGAGAGCATATAATATAAGGACCCTATGTACTAACTATTTTTCCCATAGATGCAAAATGGGAGAAAATGTTTAGTAAATAACCCCCGAAGTGGGTACTGAGGTAAATGGAGATAGTCATTTGCCCAGGGTTACAGGGAATGTGATCTAAGTGCTGGCTTCCCTAGTTCCCTCCTTAGCATTTCAACCCCTAGGCCATGCCTCCTCTTAGAGAAACATTTGTGGATTACTATCTTTCCTTTTTGTCTCCAAAATTCATTTGTATGCAAATGCTTGGTGTCACAGTAACAAAGGGCCCCCTAAAAGCAGCAGTTTACTAGGGCTCCAATTGAAACCTTATTGGGTCAAACTAGAATTGTAAACTTTTTTTTTTTTTAATTTAAATATGCTTGAGAAAAAGTAAAACAATGCATTATAATACAAGGTGGGAGTCGTTCAGTATTTAACTTCCATTTGCAAGCAGTTTATTTTCATTCACTAAAAAATAATGTCCCCAAAACACCTTGGTGAAGATTTAAAATGTTGTGCGCTACCCGGTGCGCACAAATGTACACCCGATTTTATAACATGTGCGCAAGCATATTATAAAATCCAGGGTTGGCGCGCGTAAGGGTGTGCACACTTGTGCACGCCAAGCCCAAGGGGAGCCCCGAAGGCTTTCCCCATTCCATCCAAATGGCCTTGGAGGGAACATTTTTTTCGATTCCCCCCCCCCCCCCCCACCTTTCCCTCCCTTCCCCTATCTAATCCATCCCCCAGCCCTAACTAAATCCCCCCCTACCTTTTTTTCAGGAGTTAAGTCTGCCCGAGTGCTGCCGGCGTGCTGTGCCGGAGCACTCGGGACCCCACCCCCAGACCAGCGCCCCCCCCCCCCCCCCCCCCCGGCCATGCCCCGGACCACCCATTTTTTTAAGCCCCGGGACATACACGCGTCCCGGGGCTCGCATGCACCGCCGAGCCTATGCAAAATAGGCTCAGTGCGCGCAGGGGTAGGTTTTCGGGGGTTACGCGCATATCCCTTTAAAAATCTACCCCTTGTTCTGAGCACATTTGTTAAGTAATCGTAAACAGCTTCTGTTCAGCAAGTAAATCAAGGCAAGGTAAAAAGGAATAAGCTAAAAGAAGTTTTACCAAATCGGGTGAGAAGATATTGCAGCATCTCTTCCTGATTCCTCTCTGTTGTGCTTTGGAATGGGTTTCATGCCTCTCCTGGATCTTCCCTAATTAGGGAATTTGACCCTCCTGGCTGTAAGTTCAAGCACAAGCTCTGTGTCTAGAAAACCTGGTCTGGAATCAACCAGGTTCATAACACATCCTGACGTCATACCAAAAAAGTCTAAAGAATTCTATACTTAAAACATGGGTCAAATTAACGTCCTAGGACCAATAAAGACAAGTGGAAAATATATTGTACCTCTATATATACAAACTCCAAAAAGAAATTAAAGGTGTTGGGCTATGTTATTTGTTCACAGTGCATAAAAAAAACACCTCAAATGTTTCTAAAGAGATTTTTCCTACTATCATGCAGTAAATAGAAAGATATGAAACATTTAATATTTGAAAGACCAGTTTAATTAAATAATTTTAAAACAAAAGTGCAGAATTACAAGAAAGTGTGTGCCATAAATAAACATATCGGACAGTTATTTTTAACTTTTTTTTTTTTTTTTTGTAACGTAGCATAAAGCATCCATAATGTTCTTCTGCCTGAATGTTCAATAGTCATGAAATCCTCTAAGACAAGCAACACCATGTATTCTTTTCATAATACTAGTCCTCTGATGTCCTTCAAAGCTGGCAGCATTGTCCTTTATCCTAATGGCCATGTTTCGCCTAGGACGGCTTCCTCAGGGAGGTCCAAAACAGCTACTAAATCTAACTTCAAGAGTGTTTCTGCTTCTCAAGTGCGAAAGGACGTACAAACTCCATATTGTTAATAATGTATCTTTCATTCATTCCATATTACAAGCACTACTCAGCATGAAACAGTACTTAAAATTAATTTTGTTTGATAGGTTTATTTTTTGGCACACATTGGGCTGGATTTTTAAAGAGATACGCGCTTAACCGGGTCTACGCGCGCCGGGCCTATTTTTAAAAAGCCCGGCGATGCGCGTAAAGCCCTGGAACTTGTGTAAGTCCTGGGGCTTGCAAAAAGGGGTGGGGAGAGGGCAGGGAGGGGGTGGGGCGGGGTCAGGCTCCCGGCACAGCGGCCATATTTGCCGCAGTGCCAGGGATCGCGTGACGGCAGTTGGCCGGCGCACACAATTTACTTCAGTGGGCTGAAGTAAGTTTGGAGAAAAAAAAAAAACATCAAAGGTAGGGGGAAAGGCTGGGGGAGGTAGGGAAAGGGAAGATGGGGTGGGAGGGAACAGGGGGGGGCAGCGTGGCTCGGAGCAGGCTCTGCACGTGCAAGGTGCACAATTGTGCACCCCCTTGCGCGCGCCAACCCCGGATTTTATAACATGCGCGCACCTGCGCCGGTCTGCACACATGTACACCAGCGCGCTCTTTTTTAAAATCTATCCCATTGTTTGCAATTTTGCACTTTTGTTTGATAGGTTTAATAATGAAATTTTCAAGTACTAAATGTGTTTCACATCTATTTATTGCATGGTAATTGGAAAAATCTCTTTAGAAACATTTAAGGTGTTTTTTGATGCACTATGATCAAATAACATTAATTTTTTTTAGGAGTCTGTATAAATAGGGGTGCAATATATTTTCCACTTGTCTTTATTGGTCTTTAGAGTAGGTTTGACCCATGTCTTTGGACTTTTTATATGACTTGTAGGTGTCCTGTTCATTGAATATAACATCATTTTTTAATAAGTAATATTTGAGCCTGTGGTAGTAATACATCCTGCCATGATTTGGAAAAAAACAATGGCTCTATTACAGGACAATGGATTTACTATAATACAGAGTAACAAGCTCACTATCCTTCCTGTCACAGTATTTTTACAAAATGCCGGTGTTAACAATTTCATGATCTTTTAAAGATAAAAGTTGATGCAACAACTATATTCTTATCTTAAAGTTTGTCATCATAGGGGTGTGTGTGTATGTATGTATGTATATATATGCAGATTTGAGGGGAAAACAATGGTGCGAGATGAGAATTATTCAGTTGTTGTGAATTAGCTTCTGAAACTCTTTAATCCACTTATTCAGAAGGCACCCATCACAACCAACAAAGAATCCCATTTTATAACCTTAAAAGTGAGACCAAGTTTACAGCTCTGGGAATGCCTCACTGAACAATCTGAGGAGGAAAGCAGAGAAAAAAATAGTTTTTCAGCTGGATATGGGAATATTCCAAATTTTCTCCCTTTCCTTAGACTTTGATTATCTGGTTTGTCATAAATTTCTACTGATTTGGATTTATAGTATTCACAAGACTTTAGACCTCTGTTTTATAAATGATGGGAAGTAGCAGTTCTGTAAGAAACACAATTAAATTATATTCTCAATTTATTATCTTGCCTGCATTGATCCTGGAGAAAAGTTTAGAAACATGGGAAATGTGACAGTAGAAAAAGACCATATGTGCTATATCTAGTCTTCATCCACACTAGCTACTTACCAACAGAATCCCTACCACTCTCTCAGAGATTCCCTGTGATTATACCATGCTTTCTAGAATTCAGACACTGTTCTTATCTACACCAACCCTACTAGGAAGCTGCTCCATGCATACACCATCCTTTCTGTAAAGAAATATTTCCTTAGGTTACTTCCAAGACTACCCCCCTTTCACCCTTATCCCTTATTCCAGAGAATTTCTTTTCATTGAAAGAGGCCTGCCTCGTTTGCATGGAAACCTTGGAGGTATTTAAATGTCTCTGTCATATCTTCTAGAATTTACCTATTTATATCTTTAAGTCTATCCCCATATGCTTTTAGCATGAAGACCATTGACCATTTTAATAGCCACCTTCTAGCCTGATTCTGTTTATATCTTTTGGAAGATGCAGACTTGTACATGATGTTCTATATGAGGACTCATCAAGGTCTTATACAGTGACAATATAGAAACTTGGTTTTGCTTTATCATTCTGACTAAGAATAAATTTAGATGCCCAAGTGCCATACTAAGTAATATTAATATTCTCACAGGACAAGCAGGATGGTAGTCCTCACATATGGGTGACATCATCAGGATGGAGCTCAATCACGGAATACTTTTGTCAAAGTTTCTAGAACTTTGACTGGCACTTACTGGGCATGTCCAGCATGGCACCAATTCTGCATCCAGCAGGGGGTCTCCCTTCAGTCTCTTTTTTTCTGCACGGCTATAGACATGCGGATTTTTGGAGCTCTTCACGGATTCCTGACAGGAATTTTCTTCTCAGGAAATTTGTTTCAAAACTTGCAAAGGTTTATACCTCCTAGGGGACTCCCTTCTCCGCTGTCGATTGCCGTGTCAGTACGGTAAGTTTGCCTCGTTTTTCGGTCAGTTCCTGGTGGGGACCGCTGTGGGCCTTGTTGGCACCGACCGCGACTGGCCTAAATTTTGAGACGGCCACGATGGTGACGGGTTTTTGTCGGTACCCTGACTGTCCAAGGACTATGTCAATCACGGACCCTCATTCGGTCTGTGTATTATGTCTCGGCCCATCGCAAGACATGGAGACGTGTACCAATTGTGCCCAGATGATTCCGAAGGGCCATCGGGCACGTTTGGAAAAAATGGCACTTTTATTTCAGTGCCCGTCTCCACAGACGCCATGAACTCTGTCCCCAGTGAAGCAACATCATCACTCCGATGCCAAGGAGTCCCAATCGGTGTCTCAGTCTTCAGCGTCCCCGTCATCAATGCCAGAGTCCGGAAAAGCTGAGCACTGTGAAAAACACTGGCACAAACATCGGACGCCGGTGCCTTCGACTTCAGGAATGCTGGTGGCATCATCGTCCAGTCTGGAGCCACCGAAGAAGACCCGAGCTGAGGAGCATAAGTTATTCTCGAAGCCGGATGCACCGAGGCATCCCTCCGGCGTTGCCCGCCATGCCTCCCACTCCGGACCTGGGGCTCACCCCCCCAGCGCTCTGAGAGGAATTGCACCGGATGGTGCAAGAGGCAGTGGTCCAGGTTGTTCAAAGCCTCCCGAGACCACCAACGCCAGCACCGGTGCCAGAACCGGCACCGATGCCATCGATGCTACTCCCTCTCCTCGATCAGCTTGATCTGCTTATTGGTGCCCTGCCGGGGGCACCGAGGAAATCACCAATCCCCATGGCTCCATCGATGCCCATTCTGCTCTCGTCATAGGATGAAGACGTGTCGAGGCCAGAGCCTGTTCCGGGGCCTTCGGGAGTGCCCGCATCGAGGAGACCGGCGAAGTCACCGATGCCATCGGTGCCACTTCGCCCGACACCGATGCCAAATCTGGATTTATCGATGCCAAGGCCGGGACCATCGATGCTGGCACCAATACCTTTGGTGCCAAGACCTCCTCCAGCTGGAGGGGGTCCATGTCTTCCACTGCGACCACCGATGGATGTGGGGGATCAGCCATATGATCCGTGGACAGATGATACATCTGATTCCCAAGACTCGGCCGAGGTCCCATCAGAGCCGTCACCTCTGGAGGAAAGACGCAAGTCTCCGCCAGAGGACCTCTCTTTTATTAATTTCATTAAGGAGATGGCGGAGACTATTCCATTCACCTTGCAGACGGAGGAGGACTCCAGGCATACAATGCTGGAGATACTTCAGTTCCTGAATCCTCCAAAGGAAATCATGTCCATCCCCGTCCATGAGATTCTGCAAGATTTGATGCAGCGGAACTGGGAGCATCCTGGGATGGTTCCCCCCATGAATCACAAGATGGATGCGATCTATCTGGTGCAGCCATCCCCGGGCTTCCAAAAGACGCAATTAGCACATCAGTCAGTGGTGGTGGTGGAGTCCACCCAGAAGAGGGCCAAGCATACAAAGCCTCATTCTTCAGCACCATCCGGGAAAGAGCAGAAGTTCCTCGATGCTTTCGGGCACAGAGTGTTCCATGGCGCTATGCTCATTTCCCGTATTGCATCGTACCAATTGTATATGACTCGGTACAATCGGAACCTCTTTAAACAACTACAGGACTTTGGTGAGTCCCTCCCGGAGCAGCTTCAAGATCAGCTGAACGCTATCATCAAAAAAGGCTTCGACGCTGGGAAACATGAGGTCAGGTCGGCGTATGATGTCTTTGATACGGCCTCCCGATTGTCAGCGGCTGGCATCAGCACTCAGCAATGGGCTTGGCTGAAGCCCTCAGATCTCCGCCCAGAGGTGCAGGATCGTTTAAGCTGATCTCCCCTGTACAGGGGATAACCTCTTTGGTGAAAAGATCCAGGAGATGGTGGCCCAGCTGAAGGATCACAACAAAACACTCCTTCAGCTCTCGGCTGCTCATGCTGAATTTTCAACTTCCTCCAAATGGCCGTTTAGACGGGACACGAAACGACCAGCGTACAAAGCCCAGAAATATTATCCCCCATCGGCACGGGTTCGTCCTTCCCATCCATTCCAAAAGCCTGCACCACGCCAGCCACAGATTCAGAAAGCTCAACCTCCTGCCCAGCCTAGTCCTGCTGCGGGATTTTGACTTCCAGCTCGGGAGCGAAGATCATCCCCCTCTGCCATATCTGCCTGTCGGCAGCCGGCTATGCCACTTTACCACCATGTGGCTAAAGATCATCACAGACCGGTGAGTTCAGTCGGTCATAGCTCAAGGTTGCCATCTAAACTTCCTCTCCGTCCCCTCGGACACTCCACCTCGGCTGGGGTGGACCTCCTTTGACCACTATCATCATCTGGAGGAGGAAGTAACTTCCCTTCTGCAAGCGAATGCCATAGAACCGGTTCCTCATTTTCAGAGGGGACACTGGCGTGGTGGATCCAGGAATCCCACCTGCTCCAAGGACTACCATTTCATGCTCCAGAACCTCAAATGATCTTAACAACTGATGCTTCCACTCTAGCTTGGGGAGCACATGTCAACCACCTGCAGACTCAGGGAACCTGGTCGGCAGAGGAGTCACAACATCAAATACATTTTCTGGAGCTCCGAGCGATCAGATATGCTCTCTCCGCATTTCGGGATTGTTTGTCCAACAAAACAATCCTGATTCAAACGGACAACCAGGTTGCAATGTGGTACGTCAGCAAGCAGGGAGGGACAGGGTCCTACAGGTAGGTAGCACAAATTTGGGCATTTGCTCTATCTCATGCCATGCTTCTGAGAGCGATCTACCTAGCAGGTGTGGACAATGTTCTAGAGGACAATCTCAGTTGAGAATTTCAGCCCCACAAGTGGTCCCTCAACCCTGTGGTGGCAGACTGGATATTTCATAAGTGGGGATATCCAAGCATCGACCTCTTCGCGTTGCTTCACAATCGCAAGGTGGACAACTTCTGCTCCTTGTTTCACAGTCGCCAATTTCCATTAAGGGATGTGTTCGCCCTTTCCTGGGCGCAGGTCCTCCTCTATGCTTACCCACCACTTCTTCGCCTCAGCAAGACTCTCGTGAAGCTACACAGAGACAAGGGCCTAATGATTCTCATTGCCCCCTACTGGCTGCGACAGGCATGGTTTCCCATTCTTCAAGACCTCTCAGTGTGTCCATAGATTCCCCTAGGCACGGATCCATCTCTGCTATCTCAGAAGAACGGACAGTTGCACCACCCCAACCTTCAGGGGTGGGATGTAAAAAGGTTAATTCTGCAGCCACTCAATCTCTCGGACTCTGTATCCCAGGTCCTGGTAGCTTCACAAAAGCCTTCTACTAGAAGATCTTATCATTCTAAATGGAAAAGATTTTCATTATGGTGCACCTTCAAAGGAATTGGATCCTTTTACCTGCCTCATAACAAAGTTTGTGGACTACCTCTGGCACCTATCGGAGTCGGGTATACAAACTTCCTCCATTAGGGTACATGTCAGTGCGGGGTCTGCCTTCCATAAGGGTACAGGAGATATCTCTATTTTGACACAGCCCTTAGTAGTGCGCTTCATGAAGGGCTTGCTTCACCTCAAGCCCCCTCTCCATCCCCCGGCCCCTGCTTGGGACCTTAATGTGGTATTAGCGTGATGCATGAAACCTCCGTTTGAGCCTCTGCATTCCTCTGAGTTTCGGCATCTCACCTGGAAGATCCTTTTCCTTCTTGCATTGACATCTGCTCGCAGGATCAGTGAGCTACAGGCGCTGATTACTTACCCCCTTTGCACAAAATTTCTTCATGATCGGGTGGTCCTTCAAATTCATCCTAAATTTCTACCGAAAGTAGTATCTGAGTTTCATTTAAATCAATCCATAGTTCTGCCTACTTTCTTTCCAAAACCCCACTCACTTCCTGGTGAGTGGGCTCTGCATTCCTTGGACTGCAAATGTGCGCTGGCCTTTTATTTGGAACACAGTGCAGGCCATAGGAAGTCCACCCAGCTATTTGTCTCCTTTGATAAACTTAAGCTGGAAGTCCCGGTGGGAAAGCAGACCCTGTCCTCCTGACTGGCAGAATGTATTTCCTTCTGCTACCAACAAGCAGGCCTTCCACTACAGGGACGCATTAAAGCGCACTCCATTAGAGCAATGGCAACGTTGGTAGCACACCTTCGTTCTGTACCTCTCACTGATATCTGTAAAGCTGCGACATGGAGTTCTCTCCATACCTTTGCAGCCCATTATTGCCTGAACAAGGCTGGCTCACAAGATTCTCTCTTTGGCCAGTCTGTTCTGCGCAATCTATTCTCAGCTTAATACTCAACTTCCATCCTACAGCCTGCTGGGATTTTCAGGCTGCCCGTTCTCCAAAAATCACCCCTGTTGTTGTGCCTGTTGCACATCTTTGGGTGTTTTTGGTACATGCGCGGGCATCCTCAGCTTGTTATTCACCCATATGTGAGGACTACCATCCTGCTTGTCCTGTGAGAAAGCAGAGTTGCTTACCTGTAACAGGTGTTCTCACAGGACAACAGGATTTTAGTCCTCACGAAACCCACCCGCCATTCTGCGGAGTTGGATACGCTTGTGATTTATTATTTTATTTTTCACACGCTCTTTTTACTATACATAAGACTGAAGGGAGACCCCTGCTGGATGCAGGGTTGGTGCCATGCTGGGCATGCCCAGTAGGTGCCAGTCAAAGTTCTAGAAACTTTGACAAAAGTATTCCATGATTGGGCTCCATCCTGATGATGTCACTCATATGTGAGAACTAACATCCTGCTGTCCTGTGAGAACACCTGTTACAGGTAAGTAACTCTGCTAGCCCAATTTTAAAAAATGGTAAAACAATTACTTATCCAGTTAAAGTTATCCAAGATATTCAGTGGTATAAACATCCCACTGAATATTGAGGATTAAGATTATCCGACTTTAACTGGATAACTTTTAAACCGAACCAGTTAGCTTTGAATATCGGCACTTAGATTTAAAGTTATCCAGCCTCAAATGGCTGGATAACTTTAGACTTAACCAGCTATATTCCTAAGAACACAAGTGTTGCCATTTTAGATCAGATCGATATCTACTGAGCCCAGCATATGGTCTTCAATAGTGGCTAGTCCAGGTCACAACTACTTGCCAAGCCCATAGACGCCAGCTCTGTGGATGCTTGAGCACCCCCAATATTGTCTCCTGCACTCCTGTAGCTTGGGAGTTGAGGGCTGCATGCTACAGGGCTGGGAGGGAGGGCAGTGAAGAAGTGTTTGTCTCCTTGCTACTGCTCCCATCTCCCTCTGCAGCCTATTGGCTGGTCATGGAATGTCTGACCAATGGGCTGCAGGGCAACCAGAGAGTGACACAGCTGGTGTAGGACAGACCATTTTCCAGAGGTGCAGTGGAGATGGGGAGAACTTCTAAAAGAGGGGCTAGGAAAGGGAAAGAGGAACAGAAGAGCTCTAGGGAGGGTGAGAAAGGAGCTGAGAGATGGCTTAAAAAAGGCAGATACTGGCTGGGAGAGAGAACACTGTGGTGAGGGTCTGGGAGAGGAACTGAAAGAAGGAATTCTGGCTGGGAGAAGAGGTGAGGAACTTCAGGGAAAGAGAGGGACTGGGAGAGGAGTAGACACAGGCTGTGAGGATGAGAGGGGACATATGCTGTGAAAAAGATAACATAGCTGAGAGAAGAGAATGGGAATACAAGCTGGGAGAGAAGACATGGACTGTAATAAGAGGAGCAGGGGTGAGAAGGTAGGTGAAGGGACCTTAGGAAGAAAGAGATGAGGACTGGAAAAATAACTTTATGGACAGAAGGGGGGGGGGGGGGCAGTGGCACTCTTAGGGGATGTAAACCAAGAGAAAGGTTGGGAGAAGACAAGGGATCATAGTGAAGGAAAGAGGAAAGAAGAGATCAGGAGAGAAATGGAAGTAGCAGAAAAGGGTGAGACTAAAAGGAAGTGAAAGAAGATAAGCTGTGGAGAGACAGCCGGTAGATACACATATGGAGGAAAAATACACTTATGGAGGAAAAAATAACATGATGTAAAGAAATGAGAGGAAGACCAGAAAATGTTTTAAAAGGAAAGGAATGAGAAGGCAGAGAGGAAACTGAGACAAGGGCAAGCAGAGACAAAAACAGAAACTACAGCCACAAAAGTTGGAAAATAGGGATGTGAATCGTTTTTGAACGATTAAAATTATCGTCCGATAATTTTAAAATCGTTCTAAACCGTTAGAGTACACGATACAATACAAATGCCCACGATTTATCGTCAGGAGCATTTATATTGTATCGTTAAATAGGGCACGGGAATTATTTGGGGGAGGGTGGGAAAACCGGCACACCAACACAACCTCTAAACCCACCCCGACCTTTTAAAACAAATTCCTTACACTCCCCCACCCTCCCGAACCCCCCCCAAAATGTTAAATTACCTGGTGGTCCAGTGGGGGGGGGGGGGGGGTCCCCGGTGCGATCTCCCGCTCTCGGGCCATCGGCGCCATTTTGGCTACCACTGATAAAAAGTCGCCGATGGCCCGAAAAAAAAACCCCACCCCGACCCTTTTCAAATTACCCCTTTGCTTCTCCCACCCTCCTGACCCCCCCAAAAACCTTTTAGATGTACCTGGTGGTCTAGCGGGGGGTCCAGGAGCCATCCCTTCAATCGTGCCGGTACCGGTGCTGGAGGTTTCAAAATGGCGCCGATCGCCTTTGCCCTTACCTTGTCACAGGGAGCAACCGGTCGCTCTACTGTTGAAGGTATTACTGTAGGTCATGATACTTATAAACTATCCGCATATGCAGACGATGTCTTATTGTTCCTTAACAACCCGGAGGCTTCCATCCCATCCCTATTTCAATTAATATTTGGATATTCCCAAGTATCTGGCTATAAAGTCAACTGAAATAAGACCGAAATGTTGCCACTCGTTATGCTAGGTTCTCTGGAAAATTTATCCCATTTGCCCATTCAGAAAGTATCTAAAGGTCTCAAGTATTTATGAGTTCATTTCTACTCTGACCTAGACAATACGATTAGCAACTGTGAGTCAAATATCTTACAACAAATAAGAGACTCTTCTCTACACTGGTCTCCTCTTCATCTCTCTTGGTGGGGTAGGCTAGACATGATTAAGATGGTTCTGGCACCCAAAATCACTTATTTGCTCTCCATGATTCCAATATTCTTTACCAAGGACTTCTACACTCATATTGATAGATTATTAATGCGCTTTCTGTGGAACCATAAGACCCCAAGAATTGCCCTATCCAAACTGAAAGGGTCGTCCCAGGAAGGAGGGGTTAATTTCCCTGACTTTTATTCCTACCAATTGCATTTTTATTTCAACAAGGATATCATTTCTTTAAGGTCCCTCTTACCCCATTCGATATCTCACAATGGCTTCCCTTGGAAACCCACCTGTTATTCCCCTTTCCTGCTGAATTTTTCCTGGCTACCCCAATCTCAACAACACATGCGCTTAACCCCATTTTACGTGCTACTCATACAGCTTTCCAAGCTTTTGATAAGATACAAATTCCTGATTCTAGCCCCTGGACCCAGTCCTGTTTAGCTGCTCTATGAGGTAATCCACATATACGTATTGGGGGTCATTCCCCCAAATGGCCACATTGGCAATCCCACGGTATTTGGTTTCTCTCATCTCTTATACAAAACAATGAAGTTATGTCACTTGAACAACTTCGCCTCACCTTCTCCCTACCACTTTCCCAGTTTTTTGCATGGCTCCAAATTCGCAACGCCATAAAAGATATCCTCGAGGCTATACTTCATATGAGGAGTCCACCACCGGTTATTAAGATATATCAGACATATGGTGAATTGGGTCATTTAGCCTCCCGCTTTTACAAACTACTGAGATCCTCCCCCAAAGCATCACAGTCACTTTCTAGTTTATGCTCTGTTTAGTCAACTGGCTTATTTTGCACTCCGACTAAGGTGGCATGGTCATATATTTGGAAGGTCTCCAATCGCATCTCATTGTCCTCCAGTTTACACATGGTTACTGTGACTCCAACATCGCTCTAAGCTACAACAGCAAGAGGAAATGTGGAAAAAAGGATTCGCACTCACAAAGTGGGGAGTAGCTGGCTTGTTACGGCGGTTACTACCCCAAACCAAATAAGCCTGATACTTCACTTTCAATGCATATCCAGCATAGCTCTCTGCTTCAACGGCAGGGGAGAAGAAAAACTGATACTTCACGCATATCCAGCATAGCTCTCTGCTTCAACGGCAGGGGAGAAGAAAAACTGATACTTCACGCATATCCAGCATAGCTCTCTGTTTCAACGGCAGGGGAGAAGAAAAACTGATACTTCACGCATATCCAGCATAGCTCTCTGCTTCAACAGCAGGGGAGAAGAAAAAAGGATTCGCACTCACAAAGCGGGGAGTAGCTGGCTTGTTACGGCGGTTACTACCCCAAACTAAATAAGCCTGATACTTCACTTTCAATGCATATCCTGCTTCAACGGCAGGGGAGAAGAAAAACTGATACTTCACGCATATCCAGCATAGCTCTCTGCTTCAACGGCAGGGGAGAAGAAAAACTGATACTACATGCATATCCAGCATAGCTCCCTGCTTCAACGGCAGGGGAGAAGAAAAACAACCAATAAGGGCTGAATAACACAGTCTTGGTAAAACAAATAAGCATGGGTGTAGCTTGCTTATTGTGGCGGTTACTTCCCCTACTACCTATAACTAATCAAGCTTGATATTTCACTTGGTTGCAGCTCCATCACTGCTCTCTACATTAATGGTGGGGGTGGAAGGGAAATAGAACCAAAGAGCTAAGAGAAACAGATAAGTATGAGAAAAAAAAAATGTGAAGCTTGCTGGGCAAACTGGATGGGCCGTTTGGTCTTCTTCTGCCGTCATTTCTATGTTTCTATGTTTAACCCAAACTGCTTTTTTTGTATCACATAGGGCAGACTGGATGCCCTGGAAGTTACATCGGGCTGGCTTACCTCTAATGCTTGTTGGTCTTGTAATGCTAGCAAAAGTGGGCTCTCTCATATGCTTTTCTATTGTCCCTTAGTAATTTCCTTTTGGCAGCAAATTTGGCATACCATCTCGGTCAGTTTAGAACTATCTCAACCCATTACCTATTCAATGGTCATATTGAAAGGGGCTGACCCTTCTATTGATATCTCCGTCCCTGCCCGTAAGTTACTAGATTTTCTAATAATAGTGGCAATCCATAATATTTTGTCTAACTGGAAACACAGTGAGATGCTTTCGGAACACCTGTGGTGGAACACAGTCTACATGTATAGTAAATATGAGCAGTCAATGGCTGTGAAATTCAATCGCATGAAAAGTTGGTGTAGGGTGTGGAAACCTCTTAACGAATATATTTCATCCAGCCATTAAGATGAATGGTATTTATGCTTTCTCACAGGACAAGCAGAATGGTAATCCTCACATATGGGTGACATCACAGAATGGAGCCCAATCACAGAACACTTTTGTCAAAGTTTCCAGAACTTTGACTGGCCCCTACTGGGCATGCCCAGCATGGCACTAACCCTGCAGCCCAAGCTGTCTCTTTCTCTCCTTCACACTTCTCCTCTTTTCTTCTTCTGTTACTCATTCTTCTCCATTCTAATTTTTTCATTCCCTACTTCTCATTTTCTCTATCCTCATCGTTTTCTTTCCTTTCCCTTCTTCCCCCCTTTGATTATTCCTGGCTCTAACAGAAAATTGGCTTCATGTCATGTACAGCAAAAGTTTTGCTATTATGTATGTTGAAATTATGTATTACTTTCCTTCAGGCTGTATATGTTTTTTCAATATCCTACCTATTTAATTTTCAGTAAACAAATTTTTTAAAAAAGTCCCCGGTAACATGCCACAGGAGACAACAGTTATCTCTGCGGTTTTTCCATATTGAGGACAGAAAGCACCACATGCAGCTGTGCCTCTGGAGCTGGGGAGAGGCTGACGAGCTGCCAGGGCTCAGGACATGCAGGTGCCAGAATGATTTATGTGGACTCTGCAGGTGTGAGACTGGCTCTGGCCTGGAATCTGTGAGTGCCGAGAGAAGTGCTGCAGGGTGTGGGAAGGCAGGAGCCGTGCCAGAAAAAAAAAAAGTGCAGACCAGGGAAGTGTTCCAAACCTGTGGAGGAAGAGGAATCATAAATTGAAAGGTAAGCTGAGCCTGCTGATGACGTGAAACCTAACATGCTGTTGAGGGATGGGAATCAGTGAAAGGATGAGTGAACCAAGCCTGCAGAGGAGGGCAGCTGGCTAAGGAGGGGTGAGGAGGAACTGGAAGGGTTACAGTCAGTGGGAAATGGGGAGCAGAGCAGGCAAAGGGGACATAAGGAATGAAGCTGGAAGAAAATCATTAAACCCTCTCTCCCAAATACAAAATTCAAACTATGCCCATGCAGGAAGGTGAGAATTAAGAGTGCAGAGGGAGTAAAGAGAGGAGAAAAGAGAAATAGATGGGGAGAGGAGAATGAGAGAAAAGGGGGGGTTGAGAGAATGGTGAAGACAGGAGTAGGGATGTGAATCGTTTTTTGACGATTTAAAATATCGTCCGATATTTTTTAAATCGTCATTAATCGTTAAAGAGTGCGATACAATAGAAATTCCACCGATTTATCGTGAAAAAATCGTTAATCGGGTTAGTGCACACTAACGGGAGTTAGGACACAACCTAAAAACCCACCTGATCCTTTAAAACTGCTCCCTTAGCCTCCACCACCCTCCCGACCCCCCCCCCCCCCCCCAAAAATGTTTTAAAATTACCTGGTGGTCCAGCGGGGGTCCTGGGAGCGTTCTCTTGCACTCGGGCTGTCAGCCAATAAACAAAAAACCCACCCTGACCTTTTAAAACCCCTCCCTTAGCCTCCACCACCCTTCTGACACCCCCCCCCCAAAACGTTTTAAAATTACCTGGTGGTCCAGTGGGCCCCCGGAGCGATCTCCCGCTCTCGGGCCGTCGGCTGCCACTAATAAAAATGGCGCCGATGGCCCTTTGCCCTTACCATGTGACAGGGTAACCGTGCCATTGGCCGGCCCCTGTCACATGGTAGGAGCACTGGACGGCCGGCGCCATTTTTAAAGATGGCGCCAGCCGTCCACTGGATGTAATTTGTGTTGAGGTCAGCACCCCCAATCATTTTCTCAAGTTGGCTCCTCTGGCTGAGACCCCCAAACCCCTCTATGTAATCAGTTACAAAAAAAAAAATTCCATGATCTAATCACTGGTCAAAGCTTCTTCCCCCAGTTAGGTAAATGTCACACAATGCTATCTCCACCCCCCTGGTACCTTAACCAAGACCCTTCTGTCCATGGGTTTGCTGGAATCATAAGCCCCCAGTATTTATTTATTTTTATTTATTTATTTAGATTTATACTCTGCTTTTTGCACTTTTTTTTTTTCAGCGCTTCAAAGTGGATTACATTCAGGTACTGTAGGTATTTCCCTGTCTAAGTTTGTACCTGAGGCAATGGAGGGGAAAGTGACTTGCCCAAGGTCACAAGGAGCGACAGCGGGACTTGAACTCTAGTTTCCTGATTCGTAGCCCTAGGCTACTCCTGGACAGCAACACTAGTAGCTTATGCTTCCAGTGTTGCTGTCATAGCTACTCTGGAACTTACTGGGATCGCCATACAAATATACACCACTCCAGGCTAAGGTACTGGGTGGGTAGGAAGTAAGGGTTGGGTTGAAGAGGGAGGGGGCTTTCAGTACCATTTGTTCAACTGGGAAGGAGGTTTTACTGGTGATCCAGCCCCTGATTTTTAAATTTTTTTTGCAATTGATTACATGGGGGGTCCTCAGCCTAGTAGGGCCCATTTCTCTCACTTTGCATGGAAGCCAGGTCTTTTTTTCTTTCTCTCTCACAGCATGGTCAAATTAACCGGTTACATTCTTTTTATATAGCCAGTGTACTGCCCTCGGTATTCAATGTCTAGCCTGAACCCATAGACCAAGGGTGGCCAACTCCTATTTTCAAGAGCCATAAACAGGTCTAGTTTTCAGGATAGCCACAATAAATATTCATGAGATTGATTTGCATGCACTGCCTCCACTGTATGCAAATCCATATCATATATATTCATTGTGGATATCCAGAAAACCAGGCCTATTTTTGCTTCTTGATGACAGGAGTTGGCCATCCATGCCCTAGACAGTCAGTTAAACCTTTTCCCCAGCTGCACTTAAAAGATATTTTTATTGGTAACCAAGAACTGAATTTATTTGAATGAAGAACAATTCACCACTCACAGTACATGTATTTATTTATTTATACAGTTTTTATATACCATTGCACAGAACAAGTTCTATCTCTACGGTTTACATAGCTCATATTATAAGAACATGATAAGAATAAAATGAAAAAATACAATATCAAATTAAGATCAAATTAAAATAGGAACTAAATTAATATTAAAAGATAAGAACAGATTAAGAACACGAACATACTCATACATGAAAAGGTCCCAAGAGTAGCCAAACAGGTTGAGACTGATACAGCTGTAATAAGTTTCTCTGAAAGCTAACAGTAGCCATGGATTAATAGTAAATAAGAAGTGAAAAGATGGTGCTTCTCAGAGCCTGCAAGAGGATGAGAAAAAGCTGTTAGCCTTCCAAGAGCCTTATTGCAAGAAAGTACACTGTCCCATACATTTCTTGAGTCAAGGGTCCAATAGGGAGCTCAGAAACATTCAAACAATAACCAATCAGGAGAGTTTTACAACATGCAGAGACTCTAAGCTAAGTAAAAGCATAATGCAGCATAATTCAGAAATAGACACCTACATTGCAGAGGCAGAACAGCTGGTTAATTCTAAAGTTATCTGGCCACACAAGGCCATATAACTTTAGGCCTGCTCTAAGGCCTAAAGTTATCCAGCTAGCTGAGCTGATTTTCACCTGTATCCAGCTAAGTTAGAAGCTGCCCCAGAATGCCCCATAAATACCTTTTCTAAATCTGGCTAAATTTTAGCTGGTTTTCCAGGTGGTCCAGTCCTCCTCCACCCCTACCATTCCTCTGCTATTAAGATTTCCAAATTGCACCTGCAAACTCTTTTTGTGAGAACTCACACTTGTATTAATTATTTCTGTTATCTTGAGAAGTTCTTGCTTGACTTCAAGAATCAGTACAATGATGACAATATTAAAAGATTAATGAAGGATTATTGGCTCATTCTAGGTTTGACCTATCGATCAGGTTTCTTCTTTTACGGTTTACTGGAGCAAAATGGTACTTGAGTACTAATCTTCTGGGAAAGCCTCATGGCTAGAGGTGGACAAGGGGTATTTTTTATTTTATTTAACTGCTTATTACAAAGTATGCAAATTCATTGTTGTGTACAGCTTACAAATATTGATTTAATTTGACAGAACAAAGTTTGTCAAATTTGCTTGTAATCTGTAAAAATTATTTATAAGATATATATTAGTGCTTCAATGTGATTTCTGTCCACTGACTCAACTGTCCAGGCCTTTCTCAGTCTGTTTATCACTGAAGGATCCTGAGTGTGCTATGGAACACTTTCCACAACTCCAATTCATTCAGGATTTAATTGGCTCAGATTCCAACCAAAATTGTAGTAATCTTTGTCTTTATTACAGTCCAGGCAGCCAGACACAGTTCAAAAGTGCCTCTGCTTTCCCAGCTCAACCACATTAACCAGCAAGGCTTTAAAACAGTTCAGCTGTATACTGCACTGCTTCTACTTCAAATAGTTGTTTGGAGTAAACTGCTACCTCCACTTGTAGGAAAGATTGGATTTGAACCTTTTTTTTAATGCTCCCAGCCTTATCCTATAGCCACCCACTGGCAGTTCTCTCTTTCACATTGCAGATTTAAGTGTAAAGCACTTTTATCTGCTGGTTGCTTGGCTGCCTCAGATCCATGGTTCTGTTCTGCACCTACTCCTCTGTCTGCTTCCAGCTGCTCTAATCCGGACCTGCCCCTTCCTTGCTTATGTATCTAACATTAGGGCTCATGATGTTCCCTCATCCCTACTCTCAAAAACCTCCCACTCCAGAGCCCCTAGGGTTTCTGAGAGTTGTAATTTTTCAGACTCTGCCATGTCTCCTCTTCCTCTGCAGTGTCTATGATTCAAGTCAGACAAGTTCCATCTCCCTCCTGCCTTGGGGAATGGGATATGCCTCCCATTACAATACATATAACTCAAATTTGGAGAGCTTCATAATTCTGTTAGAAAAGTATAAATAGGGCAGGAAGTTACCATATGTCATGATGAAAAGTGATGAGTCTTCTAGCCCTGGCTTTCCCACTTGAGAATGTTATCTACACAGGCTAAATTGAGGGGGGGGGGGGGGTGCTCCCAGTAGTTTCCCCTTCCTTTTTTGGGCTTCCAGCTTAATCAGAGCCAGTCAGTATTGTGCTTCAGTGGTATGAGCCTTCTATGCCATTGCAGGAGAACTTAAAGGGAAAAATATTTTGTTTTTAAGTATGTGACCTCAACACTAGAAAAATATTGTGGGTTTTTTTTCTTTTTTTTTAAACAGAGTCTATGAAGTGACTTGGTCAAGTTCATATACCCAGCAACAGAAGGGGGTTTTAAATTCATATCTCAAGACTTAAATCATTATCCAGTATTCTAACCACTAGGCTATTCTTCATTTCTGAAGAATTAAAACACTCACCTTTGAATGGAGGATAACAAAAATTAATAATCTTTAATCTTTCTCAAAGGAAAATAATCTTTCACACTCTAAAATTTTATGTTAAAAAGAAAAAGAAAAATACACACCATCAAGTATTTTAAAATATTTAATCTGAAAAGCAACATCATACATAACCACAAATTAGCTTGCATGAAAGAGTAACTAGAGCTGCATCAATTATAGATAACATAATTCAACCATCTATTAAAAAGAACAAAGTAAAATTAGGTTATTATAGTTTAATACCCTAAATTGTTTTTTTTTAATAATCAAAACAGAGATGAAATTTAAACACTAATATAAAACATCCAGTCAAAGTCAACAGAAAAATCAGTAAATACAGTATCTACAAAACTCCAGCACCAAATATTACTACAAGGACATGGTTTACTCAATTATCTATTTATAGGTAGAAATGAAAACATATTATAGCCAATATATTTTGCTAATGAATATAATAAGGCCAAATAAATTAATATTTAAGCACCATTGGTTTGCAGTGCAATCGTTTTTCTTTTTTCTAAACCAAGCTATGTAAGGAATTGTTAAAAAATAAAAATAAAGACAACAGTGCACTAATTTCAAAAAGCAATGATTAGTGAAGTCAAAGGCTGTGCCCAGCTTTGTGTTGCAGAACATAAATAAGATCTTGTTAGCAGCCCATCTCCTTTTTAGCAAACTTCATTTCTATTACTTAAAAAAAAGAGGTGGGGAGTTGTTAATCAGTCTTTATACATTTGCTGCATGGAGTATGTACGTAAATGTGCCATAATTGCATTGAACAGAATGATCATGAAACATTTTCCTTCATTAATTATATTTACAGGGACTTTATTGCTGGTTATTTATAACTAATAGCAAATTGCAAAAAAGCCATCACAAATTAGGTTATGGAGAATATTATGTAATATGCCATGATTTCATTGATCATTTTTCAGAGATCATTTCAGAACTCAAAAGTCCAGTTCCCCAAAGGAAGCCACTTGAACACATTAATTCCTGAGCATAGTCCAGCTTTGAAAAATTCAACAGTGGTTAATTCAGGTCCAAGAACAATGCATTAGAGAAACTGGTACATTTTATTTGTGACAACTATGTATAAATCAACATATATAAAGGAACAAAGCTCATTTACCACCCTAATGTGGGATATAGTCCAGGTATCTCATGCATTTTCTAACAATACTTTAGCACAGCAAGTAATATAGAAACATATAGAAATGACGGCAGAAGACCAAACGGCCCACCCAGTCTGCCCAGCATGCTTTGCACATTTTGTTTTCTCATACTTATCTGTTACTCTTGGCTCTTAGTAAACTTTGGGTTCTATTTCCCTTCCACCCCCACCATTAATGCACAGAGCAGTGTTGGAACTGCATCTATGTGAAATATTTAGCTTAATTAGTTATGGGTAGTAACCGCCGCAATAAGCAAGCTACACCCATGCTTATTTGTTTTCCCAGACTATGTAATTCAGTCCTTTTTGGTTGTTATCTCTATATATATAGATCCTCTTTTGCTTCCATACACTGACTATACTATGGGATAACAAGGAGATGGTGAATGAAAGCAGGTTTGCAAACCATAAATGGGGTTCTCCATAGACAGCAGGATGAATTAGCTATTACAAGTGCTTGATGTCATCCAATAGCGCCTAACAGACCCTTCTTTCCTAGCTCATACAGCTTTAGCTCTATTGAGCATGCATGGACTTCCAGTGTGGGCCCTGCTTTGTGAGCCACTCAGTTGATTGAAAAACTTAGTTTAACTCAGTAATTAACTCTCCAGGGAGGCAGGTGGATATTAAGCATGGCTAATTCATCTTGCTGTCTATGGAGAAACTCTTTTACGGTAAGCAAACCCGCTTTCTCTAATTGACAAGCAGGGCTGAATTAGCTATGACACATGAGGAGTCCCAAGCTGAGGGATCCAGCAAAGAGTGAAAAGCAACCCAGACCATCTTTTCCACTCCCCCTTTTGGAAACTGGACTACTAGATAAACAGGCTGCGCAAAACTGCTTGTCCGAAGTTACTGTCACTTCTTGAAAGATTGTTAAGCAGTAATGGAATGTGAAGGTGTGAACTGATAACCAAGTTGCAACTTTGCAAATGTCTTCACAGATGAGCCACCAAGGTAGCTATAGCTCTCATTTGATGAGTCTTGACAGTGTTTGTGATCCGGAAGCCAGCTAGAGCATAGCAATATGTGATAACTCCATAGGCTAGTTGGACAACATGCATTTGGCAACTGCTTTTCCCAGTCTGTTAGGATCACAATAGATAAAGAGGCAAGAAGCCTGATGATGTGGTTGAGTTCTCTTTAGATAATAAGCTAAGGCCTTTTTGCAGTTCAGTGAATGGAGAGTCATCTCCTCTTCATGTGCATAAGGAAGAACATGGGCAAAACAATGGCTTGATTTAGATGAAAAACCTAAAACACTTCCGACAGAAACTTGGGGTGAGCACAAAGCAAGACTCTGTTGTGGAAAAGCTGTATGTACATTGAGTAATAAACCAATGCCTGACACTCATTGACTCTTTGAGCTGACATTACAGCAACTAGAAACACCACTTTCCAGGTGAGGCTTCATGAGTTGCACCAATACCACATTGAGATCTTATGGAACTGGTAGTTTTGCAATTGGAAATCTCATGTGCCATAAGCCTTTCATGAATTTTGACACTAAAAGATGTATGGAGAAATATTTGCCATCCACTTAAACATGGTAAATCACGATGGCACCGAGATGTACTTTAATAGATGACACACTGAAATCCAAGGAGGAGAGGGAGAATAAGTATTGAAACAATTCCTTTAGCTCCCAAGCAAATGGGTCTAGAGAACTTGCTTGACACCAAGATGAAAATCTTTTCCATATAAAATTGTAAGCTCTTTTTGTTGAAGGCTTCATGGTGGAGATTAAAATATCATCAACTTCCTTGGATAATGACAGCGATGAGATTAGCGAGCCCGCAACATCCATGCCATTAAGTTGAAAGAGGAAAGATTTGGATGACAGCATACAGTGAATCTGCATCTTATTTGAGAAGAAAAGCATCTGAAGCAGATCTAAACTGGCTTTAAAGAATGGAGCAGAATCTTTCCACTTTCCTGTTGTTCTCTGATGCAAACAATCAATTGATGGATAACCCCAGAGATCAAACAACTTGTTTGCCACTGTTTGATCTAGAGACCACTCGTGAGGATGAAGCACTCTGCTGAGGCAATCTACTAACATGTTAAAGGGAAGGTAGATTGCTTTCAGGGAAGCTTTGTGGCTGCAAGCCCACATCTAGATTCTCAAAGTCTCGTAGCATAAGGTCTATGGACCTGCGCTCCCTTGCCTGCTGATGTAAAACATTGCTAATGAATGTTGGTTTAGATCAGAATTCTCTTTCTCTAAAGGAGAGATGAAAAAGCTCTTAATGCATGTGATTGCACATAGCTCCAGAAAACTGATTTGAAAGAGATGCTCTGTTGACAACCAGGCTCCTTGAGTTCAAAAAAGACTTGTGTGCACGCCTCATCCCCTGGTGGATGAATCAGTTGCTAGCATCACCCGATGAGGCAGGGGCTAAATGGGAGCTCCAGAATGTTTGGGTCATGCCACCATGGAGAGACGCTTTCATTTCTGCTGTGACCCTCACTGGGAATGACAAAGGCTGAAGCAACTGATCCCACTGAGCAACTGAGAATCCTCAAGTTGAAGAAGATTATGGGGTCCATGTGTAACACTGCCACCATGTGACCCAGGACAACTAATATATCCCTGGCAAGAGCTTGATCCTTCAGCAAAAGGTTCCAGTTCAAGGTTCAAAGGCAGAACACTTGCACTAATGAAGGAATGCTCTCTCTTCCAGAGTGTCTATCTATGCCCTATGAACTTGATTCTTTGGGTAGGAACAAGGTTCAATTTGACTAAGTTTACAGTGAACCCCAGTGCCTGAAACAGCTTGATCATCTTCTGTAGGGAATCCAACACCCCTGCTTGGGAAGGCCCCATCACTAACCAATTGTCCAGATAGGAGAAGATACAAATCCTCTGACAATGAAGCTACACTCCTACTACCATTAGGCATTTGGTGAAGACCCTTAGGGTCACTGACAGCCTGAAATGAAGGACCTTGTATTGGTAGCAAGAGGAATCCACTACGAAATGAAGATATTGCCAGTGGGAGCAATGTATGGGTATGTAAGGATGCACATCTTTCAGATCCAGGACACACATCAAATCTCCTGCTTGAATGAAGGCTAGGTTTTGTGTGTAGGGAGTTCATTTTGAACTTCTCCTGTAACAGGTTCTTATTCATACTTCATAAATCCAGGATGGATCTCAATTCCTCTGATTTCTTAGAGATAAGGAACTAGTGAGTGTAGAATCCCTTGCCATAGTGATTGGGAGGGCTGGCTGAGAAGAGACCACCTCAAGACTGAGTTGAATCAAATAAGAGAGATCCAGATTGAAAGCCAAACAGTAAAGCATTAAAAGGCTGTAGAAACACAAATGGTAATCAAACTCCGCAATAAGGCAGTTATAAAGGCAGCTTGAATGAATTAAGATCAAAAAACTAAAAAAGGAAAAAAAAGAGAGAGAGAGAACACACATCCATACAGGAACTCAGATGAAAAAAAGACTGAGGGGCTCTATGAGCTAAAAGGGTCCATTCAGCCCACTGGATAACATCACCCATGAGTCATGGCTAATTCAACCTTGCTTGTTGATGGAGAAAAATAGAGACAGCAAAATGACAGGATAAATGACTCAATGCAGCAAAAAAGAGTCTTGAAAGGGTTTGAATCTGGATTATCTACTTCTATCCTATAAAAACCTTGTATGCATATAAAATAAAACAATACCACCAAATGATTACATATATTCTAGCCCGACATTTTACCAGTGGTCAAAAAAATTATATTTCCTACATCCTGGATTTTCATTCTCAGGAAATGTGTTTAAAAACAGGTTTTCTTTATTCTAATATGTTTATCTAAGCCTCAGTTCTTCAAACTTCCTGAGACATGTAAATGGTAAAAATCCAATACTACAAAAAGGTACTTGATTCCCACATACCAAGCATAATTGTTTTGCACATTGTGACATTAAAAAGAATCAAAACTATTTGGTACTTCTACTGCTGTACATACTGAAAATATAATTATTAATTTTGGCAAGAAACAAACTTTATTGGTTCTGGTAAAAGAGAAATATGACCACACTATTATTGTTAATCAACTGATAAAGACTTTTTTATTCAAATCTTTTTATTGAAATCCAATAAAATATACAAAACAATTGCTTGGTCTATATTTTTTTCCTTATGCACATCAAGCCACATGAGCAACGCATAACACTATTCCCCAGTCTAAGATCATTCTCCCAACTATCGGCACTATCAAGAAACCACCAACTGATACAATGTACCTCTCTCCACCCCCTGCCAAAAATCTAAACCCACTTCCCCCTTTTGCCAAATTTAATAATATATAATATTAGGCAATTGTATTTCTTGCTCCATTCATTTTGGCGGTTCACAAATGAATGGTGTGCACATATGTAGTCGGCAATAGATGAACACACATACCGTTCATTTTGTGCACCTACTATCCATTCCTGTGTAGCTCCGAAACAAATGATACAAATGGAAAAACAAATGCACATCCATATAAAATATTAGGGATAAAAGAGAGTGAGTGCACAGAAATGTCTTTATCACTGAGCTAGGCATGATCATGAAACCCAAACCGTAACAAAAATATAACGCTGTCTCCTACATATATTACTTTGGGCATTTCATATAAATTACCGACTCCCTTTCCTTCTCCACTACTTTGTTTTCCTTTCTTCTCACTGCAAGCCGTTCCATTTCCATCATATTACAAACTTCTTCATGCCAATGGCGTATCATAGGTGAATTCTCTTTTTTTTCAGTTTCTTAGTACCACCCTCTAGCACTAACCTCTTTGCTATCTTCACTTTCCCAGACCTCCCATACTGTTCAAGAAAATGAGACAACACACTCTGGGTTCATTAGGTATATCTATCTCCAATATTTCCTTAACACAAATCTTAATAATGCTCCAGTTATTTTTAATGCTGGGCAAGAATATACGATATGCAACAAGTCTCCCCTTTGCCCACAATTTCTCCAACATGTCCCCAGATTTGCAATATTTATAGCTTTCAGTCTGTTAGGCTTTAAATAAGCTCATATATATATATATATATATATATATATATATATACACACACACACACATATATACACGAATTGTTGTTCTACTATTCCTGCCAAAATTGGACTTTTCCATAGGTCATCTACTACTTGTTCTCACATCTCTGGATCAGTTTTACTACCCAAGGGCTAGATTTTAAAAACCCTGCGTGCCTATTTTGCATAGGCCGCCGGCACGCACAAAGCCCCGGGACGTGCGTAAGTCCCAGGGCTTCGTAAAAGGGGCGGGAGGGGGGCATGTCCAGGGGGCGTGTCCGAGGGTCAGGGGCGGTCCGGGGGCGTGGCGACTGTTCGGGGGCAGACCGGGAGGGCGGTCCCGAGTCCCCCGGCACTGTGGCCTGTGCTGGGGGATGCCGAGGGGATGCCGAGGCGGCGCGGGACTTGCACAACAAAAGGTAGGGGGGGGGATTTAGGTAGGGCTGGGGGATGGGGTAGATAGGGGAAGGGAGGGGAATGTGGGGGGACGCGGAAGGAAAGTTCCCTCCGAGGCCGCTCCGAAATCGGAGCGGCCTCGGAGGGAACGGAAGCAGGCTGCGCAGCTCGGTGTGCGCAGGCTGCCGATTTTGCGCAGCCTTGCGCGCGCCGACCCCGGTGACGCGACCCCGGTGGCACGAACAAAAGTACTCGCGCGCGTATGTTTTTAAAATCTACTTCCAAGTCTTTATCTCAGATTTTCCAAACATTTGGGGGCTTCTCATCCTGCAGCCACTGCATAGTCTTATAAATCCTACTCATCCTGCCTCTACAGGTTCCATCCTTCAACACCCACATTTCTAGCAATGTTCTCTTAGGCTATCCAATTCTTCCCTTTTCAAGGGCATAATCTCAGACATATTAAAATTAATCTTATATCTTGAGAGTACCCCAAACTGATTCAACTCTGTCGACAATGTTAGAAAGATATAGCAGTATATAAAGACATTTTCATTAGATTTGTAACATAGAAGTTTATATTGTAAGCTTGATCTCTTCATATTTCAAGGAAGTTGTGATTGTAAATAATAGATTCAAATAGTAAATTTTCAAGTATCATGTTAAATTCATTCAGTATTGTTGTCTTGTAATTTGATATGCACAGATGAGTCCTATGTACCAAGCATTTCTACTATAGATACAAAATGGGAGAAAACCTTTAATATATAGGCCTTTTAAAATTGTAATAATTAAGAGCTGAATTTTCAAATCCATTTACACACATAAAAATCTGTATTTTATACATGTAAATGAAAGGAGGCATGCTAGACAGCAGAGTTAATTTCCATGCATATTTTCTGGTTTTACAAATTATGGGCCCGATTTTCAAAATCATTTACACGCTTAAAAATGGGTTTTATTTGTGTAAATGCATTTTACCCATGCATGTGGGCTTTTGAAAAAATTGCTACAATATATGCCATTTAATTGTCCATAGGATTTTCCTGAATAAGTGCACTTTACGCAAACAAATGACTTTTGAAAATTGCTACAATAGTAGTTACATGTATACACGTAAATCCTTTTGAAAATTTTCTTCTGGGATAGTAAATTTGGTACAGTCACACAGGTGCACCTGTACGTGCGTATGCTGGCTTGCGCCAAAGGATGCAGCCATATTATAACATAAGCACATATATGTGCGCATGGCATAAAATAAGCTGTACACGTGTACATGTGCGCACAATTTTATATGAATGCGCGCATGTGCACACAAATGATGCCTCTACCGCATAAGTGGAAGGATTTTAGTAGATACGCATGCCAATGCAATTACCAGTTTCCCCAGTTCATTCCCAGATCGCCCAGGTAAAGGATAGGACTTCCTACCCCCCCTAGTTAATTAGCCTCCCTTTTACCCTGTTAGCCTCTACCCTTAAAACCCCGCTGACTAGCCTAATTTTTTGGTCCTGGACTTAATGCCATCCATAGCAGAAATAAAGTTCTGTGATAGGGGACCCTGGCGCGCACTTGTGCGCGTAAATACCTACATGCAGATTTCATTGAGAAATCTAGGAATGCCCACGCCCCAACCCTTTTATGCAAAAAAGGTTTTGTGCGCACACTAAGAGATGCGCACGTACTAGCACCCTTTTTAAAATCTGTGCAGCACACGCCAGCCAAACCTTTGCACTTATTTCCTGGCTTTGGCGCACATAAGGCTTTTAAAATTCACGTCTTAGTGCATTAGTTAACATGGACAAGTTAATACCTCTGAAGAGCAGCTGTAACTTTGTACGAGTTACTCTGGGCGCATAGCAGGCCAATTACCTACAAATTTTCAAAAATGTTAATAATTCAGGGTAAAGTTTGCGGATGGAAGTTACACGCAGACTTTACTGAGCCATACACAGTTATAAAATTACCCTACCTATGCTCAAGAATTTGAATAAAAAGAAATGGCATTTTAGAGAAGTAATTTTTTAAACCTATTAAAAATATTTATTCTGTTTAAAATATCGAGATGAAAGACTCAGGGATTAGTAATAAAAAAAAACACATTTCTTCCTGGTCTATTTATTAAAAAACAGGCTAGTGAGATTGAAAATTATGCTCCAGTTAAGCATTTCCCTGGGCTTCTATTAAATATTTGTATTATTCTAAAAAGATTTGCTGGCATCTTCACATTTGTTTATTCTCATTGAAAGACAATGATAATGTTTGCTAAATACTTTGGATAGCACTCATAAACATGGGGGTAAATTTGTAACATCACATATGAGTTAGTCAAAATCTGCTTTGAAAGTTATCCCACCAAAATCAATCCACACACATTTTTTGTGAAAATTTTAAAAAGCACATACATTTAAAAATTCAAAATGTATGCACTTAAGTCCAAACCCCTCCCTAGCTCCGTCCCCAGAACTGCTCTGCTCAAGCCAGGTAAATTTATGCACAAAGCTGCCATTCACACCCAAGTTTACTCACATATCAGGTGGGCAGTTTTACAAAAGGCTGTGGAAATGCTTTAGAAAATTACACTCCGTATGTCTGTAGTGAAGGCTTTTCATTTTATTCAAAAGAACATGTGTTTATATATGCGGCACCGGGCTGGTACGTGGATGCCGCCAATAACATGGCTAGTGGGCGGGCGGGGAGCCAAGTCACGCACTCACCAGGTCCAGGGGACCATCCTACATATCTCCGGCAGGCCACATGGCATCGACAGCATGCTCGATGATGTCACTGGTGCAATGGCAACATCCAGCGCCATCATCGCCGCAACACCCCCGGAGCATGTGAATAGCCCGCTTTTTCTGGGAGACGACCATGTTACATGGGACATTTGGGGGAAGAGCTGGGCCGGATGGCAGGTCCGGAGGAAGCGCCAGCTAAAGTTGTAGCAACCTGGTAGCTCAGGGAGCACTTTGAACCTGTGGGGTGGAGGGGGGCTGGAGCCTGTAGCGCAGGGAGGTTAGGCTTGGGACTCTAACTTAAAGCCGTCCCTTTTGTTCCTGCTCCCTGCACTGCTGCTGCCTCATTTTGTCTGGTGAGTGTGCTTCTCCCATTGGCTGCCTTAGAATCACGATTAGCATTTAAATAATTTTCTGCAAGGTGATTCTTGGCTTAGTTAAAAAAGAAATTACACATAGGGAGGGGAAAGTGTGCATTGCAGCCCTTCCTTTAAAAAAACAAAGAAAAAAAAAAAACCCCAAAAGAAAAAGAGACTAACCGGCGAGCAGGGTCATAGACAGATTTGCAACCTGTCCCAGAGCACCCAGCTGTTAACACGAGAGGCAAGGCAACCATGGTCACCAGATGGTGGCCTTGGCCAGTTGCTTATCCCAGCAGGGGGGGGGGGGGGGGGGAGATGAACTGCTGAGGAATCAAGGAGTGTGCTGCCCATGGCTTCCTCTGGAAGGGGTGAAGGGCAGGGAGAGTGCAGGCCTGCTGGAGAGAAGGTAGGGATAGGCCCCCGTGTTCTTGCAGCCGGTATGGCTATGGGGGGAACATGCTCAGACACGGAGGGCGCAGCAGGAGGAATGGGTCTGAGGCTTAGCAGGGAGCTGAATCCCACGAGTGGCGACTGCAACCCTCAGCCCCAGTGTCCGGCCCTCTAGCCAGCCAGTTGGATGCTGTTACCAGGGGAATATGCCTAAATCCAACCCAGGAGTTTCACTTCATCAGAGAGTGGATTGGGAGCCCAGCCGTGCAGCTATCCAGCGTCCCATTACTTGATGCCATCTGGCCAGACCTCAGCTTAGAAGCCAACTGAGGCCGTGCTGCCCAGTTGACAAGCCTGGGCATGCACTAGTCCCCCCTTTGTTTGTACATTAGCCTCCAATCACAGGGTTAACAAATCAGGGCTATTCTTAATTCTGGGTCTTGGTCTGCACAGATCAGGTGGCCTCAGCCCCAGTGAGGGGGGGGTCCCTTGACATCTGATCCACAGCTCTATGGGGGCCTCATGGCATCCACTCCGCAGCTCTCTGGGGGTCCCAAGGTGTCCACTCTGCAGCTCCTTCTGGTTCCTGTCGCTCCTGCGTCATGCAAGGAGGTCCTCACTGTTCCAGCCCTGGGCCCGGCATCAGGAGTATCTGCAGGCCTAGGGGCATCTTTGACCCCAGATGCAGTTCCAGACCCCTCAGCTGATCCAGAAGTGGCGACACAGGCAACAGAGGCCAAGTCTCATGTCACTACTGCTGGGGTTGAGGGTGTCGAGTCTCAGGTTGCTGCTGCAGTTGTTTAGGGTGTTAAGGGTACGGGGTGCAAGCACAAGCGCAGAGGCAGGATGCTCTCCCGCTGCTACAAATCAGCAGAATTCCTCCTCAGTGTTCTCATCTGGTTCCCAGGGTTCCTCGGTGGTGGAACTCTGTTGCAGTAGGTGCGGGGCTGCCTGTACTAAGCACCTTGAAGCAGTTGTGGCAAGGTGTTCCATGTTCCCTCCGGCACCGCATCAAGCGCTGTCAATACCTAGACATATTTAGTTTGTTGGAGAGGTGCAGAAGGGAGAACTCTTGGAAAGGGCGCATGCGGCATGATCCACCAGCAGATACGGAAAGGGTAGAAAGGAACATCAACAACTGGATACATTCTTTCACTCACTTGGCATTGAGAGTGGGCAGGGCCAATCCCACTCAGCACATGGCTCTGTGGTCCTATTTGGACACAATTGTTAGCACCCATTCGGCATACAACGGATTTGCCTGGCTCAACTATGATGAGTGGTTCATGCCATGGGGCTCCCAAGATGTGGAGTTATGACTCATTCACATGACTACAAGGAATGTGGATGTGATGGCTAGTAGCTAGTCCTTTCAAAAGCAAGGTAACTCTCAAGGTAAAGGGTACTGAGGGATGAAGTCATGCCGTGGAGGCATGTTGGTTCTTCAATAAAGGGGGCTGTTCAGCACAAGATTGCAAGTATAAGCACATCACCACTTGTACCACAGCCACCCAGCCACCAAATGTCCCAGGAAGGGCCCTGGCAGAAGAGGGAACTAATGCTTTCAAGAAGGCTCCAACCCCACTCCAGCGACCCCCTTCTGGAGAAGAGCCTAAGGTTTTACCCGGACCAGCAGGCCGCACTACGGGAAGGTTTCAGGATATGTTAAGGGGCCTGCAGAAATGCGCTTTCTGCAACCTGGTTCACTCCTGTGGTGAACTAGAAGTTTGCACCTGAGCTGAGCTTGGGCAGGATAGCAGATCCATTCCCATGGCCACCCTTTTGGAGATGGTTGTGTCACTCTTGCCATGGTTCCCAAAAAAGAGCTGGCTAATATAGGTTGATTCACAACCTCTCTTACCTGGCTGACAGAGTTGTCAATGACTTCATCCCTCAGGAGTCATGCTCGATGCAGTACGCATCATTTGATAGCACACTGGGCCTCCTCAGGGGACTTTGGGGAGGGAGCCCTCATGGCAAAAGCAGACATAAGGTCTGCCTTCTGGCTCCTCCCCATGTAACCAGATAGCATTTCATTGCTGGGCTTTTCCTTTGACAGTGCAAATTATTTTGATAAGTGCATGCCGATGGGCTGCCCTATCTCCTGTGCTTATTTCGAGACTTTCAGCACCTTCCTGCATTGGGAGCTGTTTCATTGCATAGGCTTGATGAGCCTAGTCCACTATTTGGACATCTTTCAAAGTATGGCATGGGTCCTTGGTGACAAATTGGAGCCACTGACCAGGGTTTTTGTTTTACATTTCTTGGCATAGAGTCGGAATCCATCCAGATAATTTCCAGACTCCCTGCTAACAAACTCCAGAAGCTGTCTGCACCCCATGCCAAATCTGCAAGGTGACTCTGGCATTTGCGCAGACTCTCATTGGGAGTTTGGCATTTGCATGCAGGGTCATGCCTATGGGGAGAGTGTTTTTGCACCTTTGGGCCATTGGAACGAGGATGCACTTGAGCTGCTGCACCAATCCATTGCACCATCCACTGGGCAAGCCTATGTGAGAGGCTACAATGCGAGCATGGAATTCCTGGTCACCACGGATCTGCTGCAAGGTCCCGTACATTCTCACTAGACAGTGCAATATGTTGTACAGGCCCAGCAAAATGGGAAATCCAGGGGCACGGTTCAGGCCAATCTAGTGGGCTTTGCCTTTTTCACCAAGGCGCAAGGTTGGCCCAACCTGGTCAGACTTCATGGTGAGGTGAGTTCTGACAGGTTGGGCTAGGACAAGACCCTGTGCTCCGGACGACAGACCAATCCAGCATGATCACTTGCTGGAGGCTATGGTGTGCTTTGCCATCAGTAGTGTCCAGCCCATTTGAGGTCTCTCTATTTCATGCTTTCACTGTGTTTCTTTGGGGGGTTTAGAGTTGTTCAGAATTGTTAAATCACAAGAAGATTGTGATAAATTGCAGGAAGACCTTCTGAGACTGGAAAATTGGGCATCCAAATGGCAGATGAAATTTAATGTGGATAAGTGCAAGGTGATGCATATAGGGAAAAATAACCCATGCTAAAGTTACACAATGTTGGGTTCCATATTAGGAGCTACCACCCAAGAAAGAGATCTGGGCGTCATAGTGGATAACACATTGAAATCATCAATGCAGTGTGCTGCGGCAGTCAAGAAAGCAAACAGAATGTTGGGAATTATTAGAAAGGGAATGGTGAATAAAACAGAAAATGTCATAATGCCTCTGTATTGCTCCATGGTGAGACCACACTTTGAATACTGTGTACAATTCTGATCGCCGCATCTCAAAAAAGATATAGTTGTGATGGAGAAGGTACAGAGAAGGGCGACCAAAATGATAAAGGGAATGGAACAGCTCCCCTATGAGGAAAGACTAAAGAGGTTAGGACTTTTCAGCTTGGAGAAGAGAAAGCTGAGGGGAGATATGATAGAGGTATTTAAAATCATGAGAGGTCTAGAACGGGTTAATGTGAAACAATTATTTACTCTTTCGGATAATAGAAAGACTAGGGGGCACTCCATGAAGTTAGCATGTGGCACATTAAAAACTAATCGGAGAAAGTTCTTTTGCACTCAACGTACAATTAAACTCTGGAATTTGTTGCCAGAGGATGTGGTTAGTGCAGTTGGTGTGGCTATGTTTAAAAAAGGATTGGATAAGTTCTTGGAGGAGAAGACCATTACCTGCTATTAATTAAGTTGACTTAGAATATAGCCACTGCTATTACTAGCAACAGTAGCATGGAATAGACTTAGTGTTTGGGTACTTGCCAGGTTCTATGGCCTGGATTGGCCACTGTTGGAAACAGGATGCTGGGCTTGATGGATCCTTGGTCTGACCCAGTATGGCATGTTCTTATGTTCTTAAGTACACAAGCTAGTGGTGGCAGCAAGCTGCAGGCATGACAGTTCTGGCCTCTGCGCATTGGATGTCTCAATCTGTGATGGTAGGTGACTGCTCATAGGAGGTCCAAAATAGATCAAAGGGGTCACAGTGCATCAGTCACCTTGGCTGCCATGCAAGGACTGCCCTCATTCCCGGTGATGAATGCCTTATACTATACCGTCCTTAGGTCGGCCGGAGGGAGGGGGGGGGGCAAGTTCCTAGTACATGCAAACTTACTCCCACTGAGTAGGTATCAGTTCAATGTCATACTCATGTGTGTGCTGGGTGCGGCTGAGATGCAGGTGTAGTAGTTCCTTCAGAATTGGGGTCACCTCTAGCACAGCCACATCTGGTCTCCCTAGCTCCTTGATTCATTGCATTTCCAGGTAGCATTCCACCACTTACTTGTCCTTTATCAGACAGGTGGACGGCAACCCGGGTCATTGTCCATCCTAAGAAGTTAGTTTATGGCAGCAGTGTTTCGGGTTTAGGGAGCGCTAAATGCTCATGGTTGCACATATTAATGTTGTCATGTTATTTTGGGTTTTTGCTGGCAACAATGGATGGTATGGATTGCAGGACACTCATTTGTGTTCTGGGCAGAGCACTGTGCAACGAAAGGTGTTCTTGGCATGCACTTGGGTTTCACACTCCAAGATATGATGGTTTGATGGCTGGGCAGAAGAGGAATGCATTGGAATCAGCTCGTCCCATTTCTGCAGCATCTGCTAATCAGATCCACTCCATCTGAGGTGCTAGTCATTCACCTGGAAGGCAATGATCTGGGGGACATTCCCGACCAGCTCCTAATCGACAACATTAGGAATGACATCGTTCAAATTTTTTGCTGATGCCCTGCAAGAGGGTTATGTGGTTCAAAATCATCCCCCGTTGCTGGTTTCTACATGCACGGCTGGGATGTGTAAGCTGAACAAGTAGATAGGCAACTTCCCAGATCATCACAGAGATCATCAAATTATCTCATCTGTGTTGAGTCCAAAGACCTGGTCCACAAGGACAGAGTACACTTATCGGACATGGCTCAGGACCTCTTTTTGAGTGCTTTGAGATGGACCATTCATAAGATGCTGTTCAGGGCTTGAGCCAGAAATTGCAGCTATATGGTGGGGAGGGTCCTAGGGAAGCTGCTCCGGCTACCTGGGCCCTTTGGTGGGGGTACCCGAGCTGGGAGGGTTGTTTTGTTTTGTGTTTTTGTTTTTTTTAAGAGGCAGTACACTATATGGCCAGTACGCTCAACTATTCCACTAGGGACTGACTGCAGTCAGGGCTGGATGGCCACGGTTTGGCAGCAGACCAGATGTTCCTGTCCGATTGGGCAGTCACCTTGCTTGTGCATGTCAGGCTGATAGGATTGCCCATGAGGAACACTTCTCAGAAGGCCAAGGCTTTGTTTGCCAGTGGCGAGCCTGGAGGTCCCGAGATGACACACTGCCTGCTGGCTGATGTTTGGTTAGTTTAATCTGTTAAGAACATAAGAAGTTGCCTTACTGGGTCAGACCAACAGTCCATCAAGCCCAGCATCCTGTTTCCAACAGTGGCTAATCCAGGTTACAAGTACCTGGCAAGTACCCAAACAAACAGATGTCATGCTACTAAAGCCGATAATAATGGATGGGTAAGAACATAAGAACATGCCATAATGGGTCAGACCAAGGGTCCATCAAGCCCAGCATCCTGTTTCCAACAGTGGCCAATCCAGGCCATAAGAACCTGGCAAGTACCTGGGTCTTCATTGTATTGCTGTTACCTACGATAAAGCTATAGCCATTTTACACCAGTTTGTTGTCAGTCTCAATTGTTGCATATGATTCATTGAGAGTGCATGGCCTCTACCTTTGCAACAAGCTGGTCATGGCTACACAGGTTAATATGTTTCTAAGTATTTTTTGTGTTTAGTAACAGGGTTTCAGATTTGTAACAGCTAACCTCATGGTCATGGTAAACTTGACATTTAACTAAGCTTATAAATTAGGACTTTTAAAGGAATCTTTAATAGTTCAACTTGCCATAAGAATTAAAAAAAACTGATAGGAAATCCTGATATGGTAGTAATTTACCTAAAAGTATTTTACAATCTCTCTCTCTATGCAAACCTCTTTTAACTTTAAATAATGAGGTAAAATCACTAGCATTAGAATACAGCAATTCAATTTCCCAGAGCCAGTCCCAACATTATTCAGCTGTTGATAATTTGCAAACAGCAACAACACAGAACTTTCTGCTGGATGCACAGCCAAAACTTTTGTAAACCTCCAAACCTCAGGCTATCCCTTCCATATACTTTATGGCTGGTGATAAACTGAGTAAAACAAAAGCAGCTTTTGAGATGTTGCACACTGTCAAAAGGTCCCTCCATCACCACAAAAAAATGACTGCTGGCAGGGAACCTGAAACCTCACAGAGTTGCAGTCCCTGAAGGTATTAAGAACAGAGAATTGTCGTTCAACTAAAGAAATTAAAATGGAGGTGGCTTCCCTTGCATCACAATTCTCTCTTTTTAAATGAGTGGATGAACTGGAGAAAGGGACTTCCTTACTGGAAGATACTGTGACACTTCTACAGAACAAAGTCAAAATCAGAAATGAACAAAAAAGGGACTTGATGCAGATAATAGTTGGTGAAACAATCTGAGAACTATGGCAATTTCAGAGGAATTAGAAAGTGATAGTCCAGTGAAATATACATAAGACATTTTTGTCAGAGCTACAGGAAATTCAGTTCTCGAAGGACTTCGAGACTGAGAATGCAGTGTGCCTTCCCATACCACCACCAAAACATTTCTTGATTTTTGATTTGTACTGCAATTATAAATCGCAATAAAGAGTCTGTATATGAGAGTTTGAGAATAAGTAAGATTAGAAATTACAGTTGTACTGTGAAAAATCTGTGAGTATCTGAGAGACTTAGTTCATGTGAAGCTTGTATAGTTTGAGCATTTTGGGTCTGCAGGTACATTTTTCATTGGAGACTGTGAAATCTGATTATGTGCAAGAATTTACTATAAAAAAACCAAAAACAAGAAAAAGCCCTGTAGTACCTCTATCCAATGTGAAAAATCTTCCAGAGATTTCCTGTAAAACTTAATGGGCATTAAGGAATATATGGAAATTTTGCAGATAGGTACCGATACCTCATTTAACTTTAAATGTGAACAAGTTAGTTCTGCCAATGATCTTTACTAGATAAGGAGATGAAGATAGGAGAATACATGAAGTACAGAGATCATCCAGGGGAATCTGTGTATGGTACAAGGATGTGAAAATACGTGCATCGACCTAAAAGTGATCATCTAAATGGGTGTCAACCATTATGGAGAATCATATTTTATAAACAGAGGAAAAGGAGGCAATCAGAATTCCAGAGAGAGAGAGAAAATCAGTCTTATCTGAGTAGTTAAATCACAAGTGGATTGTGTTACATTACAAGAGGATCTTGCAAGACTGGAAGATTGGGCATCCAAATGGCAGATGAAATTTAATGTGGACAAGTGCAAGGTGTTGCATATAGGGAAAAATAACCCTTGCTGAGGGGGGATATGATAGAGGTCTTTAAGATCATGAGAGGTCTTGAATGAGTAGATGTGAATCGATTATTTACACTTTTGAATAATAGAAGGACTAGGGGGCATTCCATGAAGTTAGCAAGTAGCACATTTAAGACTTATCGGAGAAAATTATTTTTCACTCAACACACAATAAAGCTCTGGAATTTGTTGCCAGAGGGTGTGGTTAGTTCAGTTAGTGTAGCTGGGTTCAACAAAGGTTTGGATAAGTTCTTGGAGGAGAAGTCCATTAACTGCTAATAATCAAGTTTACTTAGGGAATAGCCACTGCTATTAATTGCATCAGTAGCTTGGGACCTTCTTAGTGTTTGGGTAATTGCCAGGTTCTTGTGGCTTGGTTTGGCTTCTGTTGGAAACAGGATGCTTGGCTTGATGGATCCTTGGTCTGACCCAGCATGGCAATTTCTGATGATCTTATGTTCTTAAGGAGATTTAATACCTAAGAACTGTATTTTTTAGGGAGGTTTCTCATTTATTTGGGGGGGAGGTTGTATTAAGAATACTGGTAATCTGAATGTTACTTGTAAACAAAACTACTGTATTTCAGAAGTATGTTCTAAAATATACATCACAGGCACAGATATAGAAATATATCTGTATATCTATACATGTACCTGTGAGATCACTGCTAATGGACATATGAGTATTTACATGATATATACATGTCTCAGTGTGTAGCTGAATATCAATTTTCTAACAAAAACAAATCAGTCAAAATTAATTTTTAAGCTTTCCAGTAATCAAAGCATCCAGCTGCTGGTATATGCAGATATGGAGATGACTGGAAGGTGTGTAAACCCATCATATTGCTTTTTCTATTGATTTTTAGATTCATTTTATAACAGAAAAATGTGCTGGTGTGGATAGACAGATTAGATGGATTGTGTGATCTTCATCTGCCATCAAGTTCTGTGTTTCTATCTTTTACTAATTTATTTGGAAATTTTTTTATGCAATGCTCTACATTACATCACTTCAGGAAGTTAGCAAATGTTTTGGATAAATGACTCTGTAGTTTAGTCATTCTTAACAGATAAAGCAAAATGCATATTTAAAATAATGAATTCTTGAAGTACTTTATTTCACATTTGGAATGGGGCCTGCAACATTGTTATCAAAGCACTTAGAGGCCAGTGTGATAAAAATGGGTAGGAAATGTGCTCTAAAACTTAGCACGCTTTTTAACTTGCGTATTAAAAAACACGTCAACTCCAGATACAGTAGGCGTACTGTTTGTTAATGAATTGGGGGTTTAAAAAAAAAAAAGCAAAGACAAAATGTGCATTAAAAATGGTAGTAAAGTTAAAAAAGTGCACTGACTCTACTACCTATCCCCCCAACCCACCCACTCACTATCCTACCTACCTATCCCCTCCCAGCCTAGAGCAGAAGGTCTCTGGATACCCCAGTGCTTTGCCTATTTTTTTTTTTTAGGCTTGGACCCAGAGGTAGAATGAAGTTAACTCACATCTCTAGGGCCAGTGTTTAGTCTATGGTGCTATGCTAGCAATGGCTCCAAACCTAGGGTTCCCAGGAGTGATGGTCCATCCCAGATCCAGGAGACTCAAGGCTAGGAGCCCCATACTCAAGAATTTCAGGTCCGGGACCACGTCGGTACAGCACGATAAATTAAACACTAGCCCCAGAAATGTGAGTTAACTGTACTCTACTCTGACCCAGGAATTAAAATTCCAGCATTAAACAAACATGAGCTCAGCCTTCAGAGCTTTAATGCTCTCCTAGCATTGGGGAGTAATAGTTAATACCTTCATTTAAATGGGATTGGCATAGAGATGCAATCATTTTAGTACACATTTTTTTGAGTACTAAAAACCTTATAAAAAAAACTGTGAGTATAGTTTAGCTCACAAATATGTGCGCTAAAAAGTGAGTAAAAAGATGCACTAAGCTTATCAAACCTTGGGGCTAATGCAAAAAGTGTGCTCAGCAGAATGCACAGTTTTGCCTGCAGTTGTGCATGCATTTTTTTGAGCATAAACTTTACTGCCAGTGCAGCAAGGAGTTTTACATGCATAAAATGTGCATGTAAAACTGTGCATCCTGCTCAGTACCCTTGCATGTAAATCCCCCAATAATGGTTAAGGAGCTGGCTTAACTCTTGTTTTCTTAGCACTGGTCTGAGATGGACTAAAGTTTCCAGTGTAGTTATGCCCTTAAGCCCGAATTTTCGATGGCCCGCGCATAAAATTCAGGGGATTACGGGCGTGGCTGGGCCCTGTGCGCATTTTTTAAAGGGCCCGGCTACCCGCATAACCTCCGATACACACAGAAGTGCTGGGCCATCAAAAACGGGTAAGGCAGTGTCTGGGCTGGCCGGGACAGTGGCCATTAGGCCCTGTCCTGGGGAAGCACGCGCAGGTAGCCGGCTGGCATGGGTTAACTTATACCAGCTCCTCGGAGCAGGTAAGTTAAAAAAACCAAAAACATTCTAGGGTACGTAGGTAGGGGCATAGGTTAGTTCCCTCCCAGTTCACTCCTTAATTGGAGCGGACTGGAAGAGAACTGGGGAAGCCCTACTCACGTCACTGCGCTTTGGTTTATAAAATCCCCCCCCCCCGCACGTACGACTCCCAACCCACCCGCACATGCGTGCGTGGATTTTAAAATCCAGTGCGCATGTGTGTGCGGGAACCGTATTTTATAATATGCGTGTGCTGACGCGCGCATGATATAGAATAGCCGCGTCCATGTGTGTGTGCCGGGAACTGTGCGCATACGGACGCATGCATGCTTCTTTTAAAATCGACCCCTTAATGAGCCAGCGTGAGAGCTTTGATCCTTTGTGCTTTTCCAACCTCTAGGGAGTGCTCTCAGTTGATTTAGGGAGGATGAGAAATATCCTAGAAAGAACTATGAGCGATGCATAATCTTTTTTGTCAGCATTTTCTTTGTCTGAAAGTGATTGTTTTGGATGATTATGCAGAGCTGTGATTCATGTGTAGTGCTCAGATCTTTCAAGGAATCCACAGGTTTTTGAGGCTGAGGGATAAGGTGCAGACTGGCCATTCTTTCTCTGTGATATAAACTACTGCTGCGGCATTTTAAAGGGTGGGGTGTCTTACCGGTCACCAGGAGTGGTGGCGGTACAGGGTCTACTCACAAGCCTGCCCTCGGGGGATGTGCTAATAGCTCCTGTGCCCTGAGTTCTCCAAAGCCAAGCCTTGGTCTGGACATGTCTATTGGAAGATGTAAAGGACCTTAGTGCCATACACATTTAAAATGTGTTTTCAGCCCATGCTGAGTGCACTTTTTTTTTTTTTAAAGTCTCGATATGTAAGCATGGTATTAGCTTGCTGCATCAGGAGTTAAAAATACATTTAACCTGTGCATTAAGAAATAGTTTTAACCCACAGGTTACTGCATCGTCCCCCTTATTATATCAGCCTCAGTCAGCTATACAAGGCAGCATACATTACGATATTAAAATATTCCAGTTAGTAGCTTGTGGAAAATATTTGGTAAGCTAGGGAAAAAATAAATTAAGAAATGTGGGTAAGAATGAAAAACTTTATTTTTAGGAGATGCTCCAGCACAATTAACAAGGGCTCAAACTCTTCCATATTATTTTATTGAGCCCACTATTCCGTAGAACTGATAAACTCTGGGGGGCGGGGGGGGGGGGGGGATGATAAAAAGGGAGGGTGCAGGGACCCCTTTTCAACACCTAAAAGTTTAGGGACCCCATCCCATTCCCAACAATCTCAAGCCCCTCCTCCCAGCTTCTCCCCTCTAGGATCTCGCTCTTGCCCATCTCTTTCCTCCAACTCCAGCCAACCCCTCACCACAGTCCCTTCTCCATCAGCATCTCCTAAGTCTCTCTCTCACAATCAGACTTCCCAAGTCTCTTTCTCTCCACTCCTAACCCACCAGTCTCTATTTTTCATCCCAGCACTTGCTTACTAATCTCTTTCTCCAGCCCCCCCCCCACTCCACCCGCCTCTCTTTCTCCAGCCTCTCCCCGCATTGCACAGGAAACTGATATGCTATTATGTACTGCTCCTGCTGCCGGCGTGAGGGGAGAAAGAGAGAGGATTGAGAAGACAGGCTAGACAGCTGGTAGAACCAGGCACCTCTTAAAAGGTACAGTGTGGGATCAGGCAGCAGTGTTAGAATAGACAACGATCTTTTTTTTTTTCCTCACACAACTGTACTTCCGGCAGAGCCCTTGGGATGGTCTCGCAGACGTTTAGGAGTCCGTAGACTACAGGTTGGGAACTACTGTGACAGACTACATAGGATGTAGGATAGCTCGAACAAGATTTTCCTCTGCCCCCTTCAGAAAAATTGGTACAAAGGGCCTGCCCGTAACGCTGCTCTTTGAGAAACTGTCCAATTTAAGAGCCTGAAAAGTGGGCAGGTATACTAACACTGGCACAGTTGATAGAAAATATGATCTTCTTAACTGGAAGACCGGGTATTACAAAGTTTGAACCCTACACATTAAACACACAATATTCAAATATTTACATGCTGTATAGTAGAGCTGGACTTTGTCCCATTAAATGTAACATTATATCAGTACTGTAAAGTATCATTAGGGTTATGCATTTATTGCACCAGAAATTAACCAATTTCAGACTCTAGTGTGCCATGTCAGACCATAAATCTGTCCAGCATTTACCAAAGTCACCATAAGCAGGGCACTTTGCATCCCCTGCAATGTTCACGCCACTCATGCCAAGCACCGGGCCCTAATTTTCCTATACTGCACAATGGGTTCAATATGAATAATTTCCAATAAGTCAACAGGTGACCATGTAATTCTCTCTCATCCTAACACTATACAGATATGCACCTTGGGTTGGACTTATAAAAATACATATAATAAGAACATTTCGAGAAATCAAGTACTATCAGTTTCTTACAGTAGGTTGCAAACTTTCTAGGGATTTCTCCCAGTTAGTACTCAGTGGAAAATCCCTAATAAGACAGAAAGTCCTATTTTAGTCCCTAAAAATAACATTTCAGTAGGGTCCCTTTTAATAGATCTTAAAAACTGTTTACTTGCATATGTAATATTTCATCAACTACTGTAAAGTGTGTAAAAATTATCTTCCTTGCCCCACACTGTACTCAGTTGGTACTTCTTTTCCTGGTGTCTCATGGAATAGCAGTTTTCTGAGAATATTTGCATAGAATGGTCCATACACTTGTTTGTTGAAATTCACAATGCTTGCGTACTGTGCTCCAATTGACTCCATTTCTATCTGAACTGGTGCAAGGCCTCCCGGAAGAGGGGGCAGGTTCCTTTGAGCACTTGGACGACAAAGGAAACTTTTCATGTACAGCAGAACTCGTTTATCTAAAAATGAATGAAAAAAAAAAAAATAGGACAGATTACATAACCCATGGTATTTCAACTTAGATTTTCAAAACTACAGCAACTCATTTTAAAGACATTAGTTCCTTTGGTTGAAAGATGATCTAAAATCTGTTGAATTCAACATAGTCTAGGCCCCAGGATCAAGAACTTTAATCCCGGACATAAAATGGGAGAAAACTAAGAAAAATTAGAGAGCTCTAGCCAATAATGTTCCTAAAAAAAAAGTCTAATTCAAAAAATGCAATCTAAATAAATCCCAAGATGAGTTCCTGTTCCATAAAATAATGGTGTCCAGTCCTTTATTTACATGAAATTCAAACATTTGTAGAAACCAAAACACAAATATTAGAACATTTCGTCACCCAAAATGTTATTACTACTACATAAACACTGTCAAACTCCTGAGATTTTTCACATTCCATATGGTATTATGTTAACTTTAACAGATGGGCAGGGATATTCATCTGGACATGTGTGGTGGTGAAAAGATTTTCCATATGATTTAATGATAGGCCACTTGAGCAGAACCACTGTGTACCACTGAGGACATCAACACACGTAAGAGAGACCATTCTGAACAGTACTTGAAGATACATAAACCATGCTTTCATTTCTGTGGCGGTGTTTTCCTGCTTCCCTAGCATTCAAACTCAGCTGGAACTTGCCTCATCTGCAATGACAATGCCATGAAGACATTATTTGTAACGACCCATTTCTTCTTCCATTCTCTTTTTTTGCCTGCCATCCAGCCACAATGACCATCCTCTGATAAGCCTGGATTAACAGATCTCTCTCTCTCTCTAGATCCCCATACAAATATTGGTATGCTCTTGAATTAACTAGCAAGCAGGGACTCTCTCCCAAGAGGGGTCTGTGATTCTGCAGCATTCTTAGTCCCAGCTGGCTCAGAAAGCAGGAGCTGAGTCCAGAATCAAACCTGGTCTCCTACATTAAAAACCCCACCCATCAATATTCTAACAGACTACTCTGGGCCAGCCAAACTGCATTAATCCATCTTGGATCTATCTTACATATATATAGTTAGCCAGGATCACTTCCCAGAAGAGGAAGACTGAAATAAAGAAATAAGAACTTAAGAAGACATCCTCCTGAAGAAGCAAGAAACTGACTTTAGAGACTGCCTGTAATTGCAGATCTCATTAAAAAACAAAACAAAAAAAAAAACAAACCACTCTTGAAAGGCTTTTTAAATTAAGACCTGGTGAATTTAAGACATTGACTTTTCTATCCATATTTTTTCTCTTTTACTTAAACCAATGGTAGATGCTCTTACAAACCTTGGGCCAGATTCATTAAGGCTTTTCTCCCATTTTGTATCTATAGGAAAAATCCTTAGATGGTAACTTTGAAACAGCCACGCAGGCGCGCATGTACGCGCATTTGCCAGCTCGTGTCCACCGATGTCTATTTTATAACATGTGCATGTATTTGGGCGCATGGTATAAAATACGCTGAACGTGTGCACATGTGCAAGCAATTTTAAGTGGGCGCACGCATGTGTATGCAAATGCCACTCTATCGCATAAATGGGCGGATTTTAGTAGGTGCATGCAGATGTAATTACTAGTTTTCCCAGTTCGCCCAGGCAAGGGATAAGACTTCTCACCCCTCCCGGGTTTAATAGCCTCCCATCCTCCTGTTATCCCCCAACCTTAAAACCCTGCTAACATACCTAGAATTTTTTATTTTATGACTTACATGCCCATCCATAGCAGGAGACCCTGGCATATGCTTGTGCACTTAAGTATTTACGCACAGATTTCATTGAGAAATCCAGGCACTCCCATGCCCCGCCCCTTTTTTCAGAAAACAATGTTGTGCCCGTAACAGGAAACAGTGCATACTTGGGCATCTTTTAAAATCCGCTTGGCGCATGCCAGCCCAACTTGTGCACGTATCTCAAGGTTTTTGTGCACACCAGGCTTTTAAAATTCACCTTTTAGTGAATTAGGTACTTTAAGTGTTAAATAACACAAACTTATAAAGAAAAGTATGAATACAGTATGGCACTTTCACATGCACTATCTCCCCCATGAAAGAGCAGCTGTTTATACAAACCAATCAGGTTGCAGATAGGATTGTCCTCTTCACCAATGCTGCAAATCTGACCCATTAGACTGGCCTGAGTCTCATTGGTAAGTGTTGGAAAGCCTTTTTCAGTTAAGAAATTGTTGATTTCAAAGCACATCTTAACACTTATGGTATTTAGAGTCCCTTTCAGATCAAACGTTCTATAAAAAAATAAAATACAAAAATAACTATCCACGGGCACTACTAAATCACAAAATCAGAAGGCTAGCATACACAGCCCAAGTCTCATACTGCACCAGTCTCCTGCTTCATCAGGGATCAGATTGTCTAGGTAAATCAGCGATGAGATAATCCAGACAGCAGCCTGGATACAAAAATATAATCAATAAATTATCCTATCTTGCTGTTTGCAAGGTCTTATGGATTATGGTATATCTTAGGTTATAAGGGTGAAATAGTGAATACCATCATTTAAATGGGATTGGCATAGAGGTGCACTAATTTTAGCACTTTTTTTGATTACTAAAAACCTTATTAAAAATTGTGAGTATAGTTAGTTCACACAAATGTGCACCAAAACACGAATAAAATGGTGCACTAAGCTTAGCAAACCTTAGTGTGATGTTTCCCAACCTTTTCAAGCCTGAAGCCCACATGCACTAAAAAAAAAAAAAATGTTGAGTGGCACACCAACCTCTACGGAGCAGGTGGTGCAGACATGGAGAAGACTCATTTGGGCTAAAGAAGAACTAGTAAAGAATTGAAAGACTTCAATCTCTTCTAAATTTTAAAACAAAGGGAGAGAGGGGATGAGACACATTATGAACCCATCACAATGAACCACTTTCCTCTATATAGATACAGTAGAAGAGAGAAGTCCATGTGATGGGGGCAGCTGGTTCGGTTAGTTACCTTGACTGCCACAGTTGTTCCACTTCGCTGCTCCTAGTATTCAGAATGAGTCACATCCAGTGCTCATTGCATACAATCCCTATCTCATTCAGCCTAGGGATAAGACAGAGACTGGAAGAACTCAAAGGAGGCGGCTCAGGAAGGGAAACACGAGTTGGCGCTGTGTATATTATGTGTGCTGCACAAAGCAGGGTCCAGCTATTCATGCCCTGCATGCTGCCCGTTAATTACCACACGATGCTGTAGCTAGGATGAAGAGGCATGCATATTATGCATGTTCTCAAAAAGGAGTTCCTGCATGTTTAAGAGCCACTGCTGGTGTCTCTTGTTGCTTCGAGTTGCTGAGAGCAGAACCCAGAGGCTGGTCTTGATCTGAGCAGCAGGCAGGTGAGTTTTTTTCCATGGCACACCTGATGATGTCTGAAGGCACATTGGTTGGGAAACAGTGCTTTAGTGCATCTTCCTCAAACTCCCAGCAGTCTATGTATTTCAGAAATCCATTATTTCCCTGGCATGAGTCTCTGCAGTAAATGGGAATTTTTTTTTTTTAATGTAATCACTCACCTTTCCAAATCAGAGCTCAAAGCGAGTTACAAATTCAGGTACAGTCCCTGCCCCAGAGGACTTAAGTCTAAGTTTGTAGATGTGTAGGTCAGAAACGTTGTTTAAAATTTAAATAAATGGATTTGTTTAACTTTATTTTATTGTTGAAGTCTCTAATAGTAATAAGGATTTTCTGTTTTAGTATTTCCTGTGGATTATATCCTGGCGGAATAGGAGCCCTCAGTTTTGCCTCAAATTCTCCTCTTCCCTCTGGTGCTGTGCATATTATATATGTATCACGTAAATCACAATTTCTGTAATTTCTTGATGCAACAATATGGGAAAATTGGTTCTTACCTGCTAATTTTCGTTCCTATAGTATCACAGATCAGTCCACCCTCCTGGGTTTTGCCTCCCTTCCAGCAGATGGAGACAGAGAAGGTTTCACTGACACTGTACATAACCTGGTGTGCCACCTGCAATCCATCAGTATTGACCTGTACCCATACCCAAGCCAAGATGGAAATGTCTCTAAAAACACAATCAGGCCGACACAGTAAAAATCGCGGGAGAGTCACTCTCCCGGCACGCGCATAGGCCACTCTCCCGGCACACGCGATTCAGAAAAAAAAATTATTCAAATTAGGGCCCGTGGTAAAAAGAGGTGCTAGGGAAACTACCGCGTCCCTAGCGCCTCTTTTTGGACAGGAGCGGCGGCTGTCAGCAGGTTTGACAGCCGACACTTAATTTTGCCGGCAAAATTGAGCGTCCGGTTTTCAACCCACGAGCCGATTTAAATTTTTTTTTTTTTTTTAATTTTTGATTATTTTTAACTTTTGGAACCTCCGACTTAATATCACCATGATATTAAGCCGGTGCTGGCAGAAATTAGCGCCTACCTTTGGGTAGGCGCTAATTTCTGAAAGTAAAATGTGCCCTTAGATTCTGCGAGTAACTTCACCAGCTGATCCAGTTCCTCCCCAAATAGTAGCTTGCCTTTAAATGGCAGATTGCACAGCTGAGACTTAGAGGACAAATCCGCTGCCCAATTCCTCAGCCAGAGGAGTCGGTGCGCTGAAACCAAAGACACCATACATTTTGCCGAGGTCCGCACCAGATCATAAAGCGCATCCGCCACATAAGCAATTCCTGCTTCTAATTGAGCAGAGTGTAAAGCCCTGCCGGCTGCTGTACCGGGGCTGGCAGTAGTCTCCTGTACCCAACACAGGCAGGCTCTCTGCATCAGGCTAGCACAGATTGCTGCTCGCAGGCTCAAAGCTGAGACTTCAAAAGCCCGCTTTAGCTGGATCTCCAGTTTCCAGTCCTGCATATCCTTGAAGGCAGCCGCTCCCGCGACCAGAATCGTTGTCTTCTTTGTGACCGCAGAAACCGCAGCGTCCACCTTGGGAATCTTTAGCAGATCCAACACCTCAGACGATAGGGGATATAATTTCGCCATCGCCCAGCCCACCTTCAGTCCTGCATCAGGAGCTTCCCACTCCCGAGTCACCAGTTTACGGACTTTCTTCGGCAGAGGGAAGGCCGTCGAAGGACCCCTAATGCTATCCAGGACGGGATTAACGCCCTCATTATCAGATTCTTCCTGAGCAATCTTCAGACCCAGAATCTCCAGGACCTGGGGAATAAGAGGTCTGAGCTCCTCCTTTTTAAATAGGCGCACCATGCTGGGGTTGTCTCCCTCCACCGGGAGGACATCGGAGTCATCCGGATCATTTGTATCCATGTCCGGAGTACCATCGTCTGCCCCCGCATCCAGCCCTGCAGGAAGATCTGCTCCCGGTCCGGCAGGTGAATCATGCGGCCCCCGGGAGCCCTCTTCCATCAGAGAAGGAGGAACCAAGGGACATTGAACAGGTTCCGCCCCTCGAACTCGCTTCTCAGGCGGATCTGCCCAGTTTGCTGGGGCCCCGGGGCCCTGCACCGCCGAGCATTTTCGCTAGAAGAAAGCCTTGTGCATCAAGAGAACGAACTCCGGGGAAAACTCTTCCGGGTCCCCCTCCCTTCGCGGGAACTCCGTTGGAGACCCCCTAGCCATTCTTCCCAGGGGAAGCGCTCCCCCCCGATCCCACCACAGGAGGCGCAGCCTCTACCTGTGGGACAAGGCCCATATCGCCCGATTCCCTCCCCAGGGAGGGGGTCAGCATCCCCAATGAACCCTCCATCCCCGGGGCACAAGCGACACATAAACCATCGGTATTCAGGGCCTGACCGCATTTCCCACAGGCGCGGCAGGCCTGTGAAGTTGAACACGGCTCCATCGGGGACGCGCGTCGCCATGCAGTACAACGGTGCAGGCACAGGCCTAATCCCAGGAACCGTTACCACTGAGACGCGGGAAAAGGTTCCTAGACCGCCCGGGACGAAGGAAGTCTGTGCCGCAAAAAGTGCGCGCAGCCGCGGCGCTGTCAGAGCAGAGGAAAAAAAAAGGGCGCAATCCCGGCCTAACCGCCGAAGGCCCGGCCAGGCGAATTGGGAAAGCAAATGTTGCTTACCTGATGTAACAGGTGTTCTCACAGGACAGCAGGATGTTAGTCCTCACAAATGGGTGACATCGAGGATGGAGCCCTGTACGGAAAACTTTTCTGTCAAAGTTTCAACAAGCTTTGACTGACACTGGCACACTGGGTGCACTGAGCATGCCCAGCCTGCAATTATCCCTGTGAGCCACAGGTGTCTCCCTCAGTCTCGTCTTATAGCTAAAAAGCGCAAGCGAAACTAAAATAAAAGTATACAGACCCAACTCCGCGGGGTGGCGGGCGGGTTTCGTGAGGACTAACATCCTGCTGTCCTGTGAGAACACCTGTTACATCAGGTAAGCAACATTTGCTTTCTCACAGGACAAGCAGGATGGTAGTCCTCACAAATGGGTGAGTACCGAGCTGAGGATGCCCGGGAATGCACCAGATACACCGCAGATGCGCAAAGGCGTAACGACTGAGGTGGAAATGGGAACGGAGGGCATCCGCAACACCATAATGGGTTCGTGGAAGGATGTTGGGTAGTGAATTGAAAAAAGTAAGAGTAGGCGGACTGGCCAAACATGGAGCATGCCGGCTAGTCAAATGTAAGCAATAATAGGCTGCGAAGGTATGGAGAGGACTCCAGGCTGCAACCTGATAAAAAAGTACAAGCAGCAGTAACCAAAGGGAAGCTGTTAAGGCTAAGACGGACACAACAGTATGTGGATACCCACAGTGTTGTAGTGAAATGTCTGCTTGTTGGTAGGAAAGGAAATATAGACCACTTAATCAGAAGGATTAGGTCTGTGTGGCCACTGGAAGTAGCAGCTTGACCCTTGCATGAAGGAAAGAGTCAAGTGGAATTCACATGGAATGCAGTGCAATGTAGATAGAATGTAAGCGCAGCATTACTGTCCAGGAATGTGGAAAACCCAGTCTCTCCCTAGGGCGAGAGAGAGAGGTTAGGAAAAATTAATAGAGTATTTCCTGAGGAAAGGAGATACAACATCTACCTGAAAAGGATAGAAAGTTGAATGCGTAGAACTACTCAGTGGCAGAGGAACGGAGTCAGGTGAGTATGGAAAGAGTGCATAACTCACGGACCCTGCTGGCAGGAATGACATTAAGAGGGAAAGAAGTTCCCTTGCCAAACTGTGGAAGAGAGGAATGGAAAGGCTCAAACGTAGAATGTATGAGACTTATAAGGAGAATATATATGTTCATTCCGTGATTAGAGAAATAGAGGCGGCTTGATCAGTGGATAATCCATGGTAAGCCGACTCAGAGAGGATTACCGAAAACGGGAACCCAACTCCCAAAACGATACACCTCCTAAGAGAAAGGTGTATCTATGTGGAGGATGTCTAGAGAACAGAATCCGAGGGAGTAAGAAAAAATGGTGGAAAAGTAAAAGGGGTAATACCTCTTTTTTTTTTTTTTTTTTTTTTTTAGCGTCAGGAGGTAAAGCCTGCCATATTAAACGGCAAGATTTATGTTTAGAAGGTTTTGTGACGCTACCAGAACCTAAGAACATCAGTAAGTCTATGATTTGGGACTGACTGGTGAGAGAATAAAAGGTTACTGATATGATGGATTGAGAAGTATGGGAAAGCATACTGATCTCAGTCAGGGAGTGGGGAAAAGAATACTGAACCCCATCCCAGTTCAACATTAGAAGAATGCTGGCTACGAGAGGCAGCAGAAGAGATATATTGAAGAGGCCTTTGATGGAAGAAAAGGCATCTAAGGGAACGCATAGGAAACATGTGCAGGGAGCAGAACCTGTGCAACGTATGGAATGATGCAGACGCCGAGGAAAGTTTAGTTAAACTCAGCGTTAAAAGATTTGCCCTGTACACATGTAATTGAGACCATTCGAGAGGATAGAACCTACGTGGAGAAGGTCTGATAGAGCGTTCATTAAATCTCTTAGATATGTGGCCCAAGGACGCATGAAGTGAACAAGGGCCAAGGGTAGAGCTGCGCAGCTGTCTAGCAGAGCAGCTAAGAGGTAATGCGTGCTTATGAGTTGGAAAGCACATTGTCCCTATGCTGTCTGTCTGTATGCACAAAGAATTGTTGCAAAAGCAGTATTGGAAGGCATAAGGGCATAACTCATGGGTGCAACGTCCAGGAAGTTTATGAGAAACTATGCTGGAGTGCAATAGATGCATAATGGGTTGACAGCTTTCAGGAGAAACTTTATAACCCTAAGGAATTGCGAGCATGAGTCGAAGGAGACTAGGTCCTAGTTCGAACTGGGATAAGAATCAGGGACGAAAGCAATGAAACCACTTAGGTCCATTGAGTATAGAATGTCACTGAATATAACCCATAGCAGTTTTGAATTATGAGAAAAATGCATAGTGGGAAGAAACCCCATAGCCCAACCATGAAAAGTTGAAAGGCTGAGGTTATGGAAAATATGCGCAGGGACATATAACAATGTATCAGAATGTCTGTGCGCATGCTGGACAAGAGGGTCTTAAGACTGTGGTGTCCAGAAGTGTTACAGAAGGGATTTATGGCAGTGACAGTAATCCCAGTTAGTAAATGTATAGTGAGTCCTGAAAAAAGTGAGAGCTCCTTGCATGTACTGAAAGTGGTTAGCAGTAGTCTATGCAAGGAAAGTGAATGATGTTACACTCCGCAGAGAAAACAGCATTCACCAACAGTGATGCAAGAGACAGTTCACTTACCGAAGCTGGTGCCAGCGGCAGAGCTTGGGGTTGTAATGTTGACTCACCATAAAGCACATAGAAACATTAAAATAATGTACTTACTGCAGTATGGAGTGATGGTAACCAAAGATACCATTGTACCTGTGACGTCTAAAGAAAGTTGGATTTTCTTAGGTCCAGGATGTGCGGAGAGTAACTATTTTCTGTTAAAAGAAAGAATAGTGCAATTAAAACTCCCCAACCCCCCTCCCTTCTCCCCTCGTAGCGCCTGGGGGAGTGTACCGGGACTTTGGTACAAGGTGGGGTGGCCGCTCTGATATCTGACCAGATGGGAGACCAGGAGGTGTCCCAATGGAGGATATCATGTAGGCTCCTGCAGGTGTGTGAGCGGTAAGTGGTACCCGCATTTCTGTATGCTGTACAAGGAGACACTGAGACCTGTGGCCAGGCCTCAAGGTGGACTTGTACATGGGGCAATGGTTGCTGAATCTCATGTTTAGCAGATCAGCCAATGCAGCTGGACCTTGGTTGGGAGGGAACCAAGAGTCAGAGCATTGGTCGGCACAGGGACTTGTTACTGACAAGAGAAGAAGCCCTGCTGCAATCCCAAGAAGATAGAGGGGTTCTCCTGATATTGTGGCTAACATAGCTAACATAGCGATATGTGACACTAATACAGTTCTAAAAGGCACATGACCCAGAACTTTTCGAACCACGGTCCGAATGGGAGAACACAACTCTATGGGAATGCCGCCGAAGCGGGTACTTACCATCCGACGTGGATCGCCGCAAGACGAGCCGGTGAAGATTGTTGACTCAGACGGTCTCCGGAGTCCTCGAGGGTAAGGCCGGGGACGTAAACGTCCATCTCGCTCTGAAACCCGGTATGGTGGCACAGGTACAGAGGAGACAGGCCAGGCGTGAGTGGCGTTTAGACTGCTAAGTGTAACAGATGGCCATAGTCCCACACCACTTGACGGTGGGGCACGCCAGGAACAGAGGAGCCCTAACGGAACTCATGTTCCCTTCCCTCGTCACAGCGGCTCGATGTGTCGTGACGCCAATGCAGAAGCTGTCGGACCTGGATCCGGAAGTTCTGGATCACCAAGGACTGCCAAAACTGTAGGAACAGTGCTGATGGCAGTGGTGATGTCGCTCTGCCCGAGCGTTGTCCAGCCTGGAGAAGGATGGCACCGATGTGCTGGATGGCGTCAGCGGCGGACGATCACGATGTCGGCGATGATGGGTGCCACGGTGCTCGGCCCGGTCTTTCCCCAGCGCCGAGATGGAAGCCCTCGTCGTCCTGGAAGGCGATCGATGACGAACTGTCAGCACGCCTGCTCTGCTCCTGACACAATGGAGTGTCTTAAGCTAATACGGGGCTTAAAAAAGAACCCAAAGCGTGGAGCAATGTGAGGAGGCGAGGGTATTATGTGGCGGTGCTATGTCGGTATTGACGATATTGAAGGCAACCTAAGGGGCTTCGAGGATATCATCAAAATGGGTATGAAAAATCGTCGATGACTGGCCAGGAGAATGATGACAGTGACGGGCACTGACAGCAGTGGCATAGGTATCTTTGAAACGATGTGGAATCGAATAATCGAAAAACATTGCCGTTATTGAAAAAGATACCGGCATCGACTGAGTCGAAGTCGAATCAATAGGGCGTCAAGGACACCGAAGGAAAACGGAGGTGTCGAGGGCATCGATGCATGGAGGCGGGCATTTATGCCGTTTGTGGCATGGCCACGGGTATCAACTATAGGGCCACAGACGTTGACGGTATCGATTTGGACAGACTCAGATTTCCAAGTGTACATGGCATCGGTGCCCCAGACACGTGTGTCGGTGGCATCGATATGGACACGTATGGAATCGATGGCATGGATCTCCCAGTCGATGAATTCCATCCCGGCATCAACGCCAGTCCTGGAATCGGCATGGGCATCGATGCCAGCCATAAGGCTGGCATTGGCATCAACGCCCATCCACGGAATCGAGCCGGCATGGATACCCACCGATGGGACCCACCTGGGCATCGAATTTCACCGATGGGAGCAGCCTGGCATCGACTGCCCTCGATGGATGCATTCTAACATAGATGCCCATGGATGAAACACCTGGGCATCGGTGTCCATCGATGCAAAAGGACCTGGCACCGATGCCATCGACGGACGGCCATCCGGCACCAATGCCATCGACGGACAAGCCATCCGGCACCGATGTCCATCGATGGGGACCATCCGGCACCGATGTCCACCGATGGGGACCATCCGGCATCGATGCCCACCGACGAATCGATGTGGCACCGATGCCCACCGATGGAAAAGGGCTGGACATCGGTGGGGAGGATGGGGCATTGATGGCATCCCCAAAAGGGGGGGTGGCATCGATGAAGTGACCCTGGGATCGTTAAAAAGTGTCTCGGGCAGCGGTGGCGGCGACCCGAGTATGCATGGCAGTGACTAACAGCGTGTGCGTCAATGGCATGCATCCGGGTAGGGACGGCACCGAGGAAGCCCAAGGAAAAAAAACAGTGCGTAGGAGGAAAAAGCCTGGTAGCACTGAAAGCAAAAAACATGGATAAAGGCATCAGGGCACCGTGGGGGGAGGGGCGCTGATGACATATAAAAGCCCAGGGCGGTTTAGGAGGGTCCCGGTGTAGCGATAGAGTATCGACTGCGTGAGGGTACCAGGGAACGAAGGACTTGAAGCTACAGAGGTCCTAAAGTTAAGGAAAAAATCCCTACCCCACTAGCATAAGCAAGCAGAGTGTCACAGAGATACTCGCAAGCTGTTTAAAGCTAACTGAAAAATGGGGGAAGGGAAGGCTTCAGTCAGTTAACAGCCTTAAGATAGTGACAGGAACCGACCGAAAAATAAGAATTAGTACTCACCGAGCGTCGTAAAAACGTACGCGGAGGGAGACCTGTGCAGGGAAAAGTGTTTTTTGAAGTGAAAAGTTAAGTGTTTCCATGAGGTAATTAGTTAAAAAATCCTCACAGAGCTCCAACCGCTATGCTGACTGCAGAGCGGAAAAAAGAAGACTGAGGGAGACACCTGTGGCTCACAGGGATAATTGCAGGCTGGGCATGCTCAGTGCACCCAGTGTGCCAGTGTCAGTCAAAGCTTGTTGAAACTTTGACAGAAAAGTTTTCCGTACAGGGCTCCATCCTCGATGTCACCCATTTGTGAGGACTACCATCCTGCTTGTCCTGTGAGAAAATAACTTACCACGTTGCCCCTGCCCTACAAAGTACCCCGGAGCCCCGGGAACTGAGGGATCCGAGTTGGCAGGCTCCCCACACGGCCCAGTGGGTCCAGCCCTTCGCACCGATTCCTTACCTAGACCCCAAAGCAGTCGGCAGATGCACAGCTCCACAGCTGACCTTTTTTTTTTCTTTTTTTAAACTTTACTGAAGAAATCAAAAAAATCAAGAAAGGCTCTTGCAAAGGTGGAGGAGCAGCTGCAGCTGTCTTAAAGGGGAAAAAAAAACCAGGAGCCCCTGGCCATCACCCTCTAAGTCGTGGCGGATGAGACCCTGCCAGGGATATCTAATCCCCTGGACGTCCGGCTTCCACTGAGGGATGGCCCACGAAGGTGCCTAACACCTCAGGAAGCAACAACGATGAAAAGAAAAAAATGCTATCTACCTAGCTGAAAAAATTTGAGTAAAGACTGCAGGAGTGTATCTCTACTATCTGCAGGGACTGCAGATGGCACTCTAGTATATATGGCAGTAGGGATGTGAATCGTTTTAGGACGATTAAAATTATCGTCCGATAATTTTAATATCGTCTTAAACCGTTATGGAACACAATACAATACAGATTCTAACGATTTATCGTTATAAATCGTTAGAATCGTGAGCCGGCACACTAAAACCCCCTAAAACCCACCCCCGACCCTTTAAATTAAATCCCCCACCCTCCCGAACCCCCCCCCCAATAACTTAAATAACCTGCGGGTCCAGCGGCGGTCCGGAACGGCAGCGGTCCGGAACGGGCTCCTGCTCCTGAATCTTGTCATCTTCAGCCGGCGCCATTTTCCAAAATGGCGCCGAAAAATGGCGGCGGCCATAGACGAAAAAGATTGGACGGCAGGAGGTCCTTCCGGACCCCCGCTGGACTTTTGGCAAGTCTCGTGGGGGTCAGGAGGCCCCCCACAAGCTGGCCAAAAGTTCCTGGAGGTCCAGCGGGGGTCAGGGAGCGATTTCCCGCCGCGAATCGTTTTCGTACGGAAAATGGCGCCGGCAGGAGATCGACTGCAGGAGGTCGTTCAGCGAGGGTTCCGGCGCCTCGCTGAACGACCTCCTGCAGTCGATCTCCTGCCGGCGCCATTTTCCGTACGAAAACGATTCGCGGCGGGAAATCACTCCCTGACCCCCGCTGGACCTCCAGGAACTTTTGGCCAGCTTGTGGGGGGCCTCCTAACCCCCACGAGACTTGCCAAAAGTCCAGCGGGGGTCCGGAAGGACCTCCTGCCGTCCAATCTTTTTCGTCTATGGCCGCCGCCATTTTTCGGCGCCATTTTGGAAAATGGCGCCGGCTGAAGACGACAAGATTCAGGAGCAGGAGCCCGTTCCGGACCGCTGCCGTTCCGGACCGCCGCTGGACCCGCAGGTTATTTAAGTTATTTGGGTGGGGGATTTAATTTAAAGGGTCGGGGGTGGGTTTTAGGGGGTTTTAATGTGCCGATTTTTCGATTTTTCGATTTTTAACGATTTTTAACGATTTTTCACGATATTTTACCCCCCCAAACGGCAACAATACGATTCCCTCCCCCTCCCAGCCGAAATCGATCGTTAAGACGATCGAGGACACGATTCACATCCCTATATGGCAGTGCCCAAAGTTTTGGTTTTCTGACTCCATCTGCTGGTAGGGATACACAACCCACTTTCCTGGACTGATCCTGGTACGTACAGGGAAAACCCTTTTCTCTCAGGTGCCTCCTCTCAAAAACCAAGCAGTGAGAGAGAAGCTATCCACCCAATCCAAAAATATGGAACCCTGGCACAGTAGATTGTGAAGATGAGCAAGATGCAGCGGCCCATCTACTGCGAGATTGATTAAATCCGCGAACCACAGCCAATGAGGCCATTCCAGCGCCACCAGAATTACTTGCCCCGGATGAACTTCTATCCGTCGCAAGACCTTGCCCACTAGCAGCCACGGCGGGAACACATATAGGAGAATTCCCTGTGGCCACGGGAGGAACTAAAGCATAGACTCCTTGTGCCCCGTGCTCTCTTCCTCAACTGAAGAACTGTGGAGCCTTAGCGTTGTTCCGCGTTGCCAACAGATCCATGCAAGGGACACCCACTGGCAATGAATCAGGAGCATGGCCTCCTCTGACAGCTCCCACTCTCCGGGATCTATCTACCGGTGACTGAGGAAATCCACCTGCACGTTGTCCAACCCTTCTACATGGGAAGCAGCCAGCACTTTCAGATGCCGCTCTGCCAAGTGCACTAACCTCTGGGCCTCTTGTGCCACTGCCTGACTCTTGGTACCGCCCGCCCTGTACAAGAGCAAAAGGCTTGCAATACTAGATGCACCACTCTCGTCTCTAGATGGCTGATGGACCACGATGCCTCCTCTGGAGACCAGTGCCCCTGCTTCACTTGAGTTTGATACATAGCCCCCCAACCGGTGAGGCTGGCATTGGTTGTGACTACTATCCAACTTGGGACTTCCAAGGCTACCCCATGGCTCAAATTGTCCCAACACAGCCACCAATCCAGACTTGACCTGGCACTTTCCGTAAGAGGCAGCAGTAGATGAAAATTGTTCTGATACTGAGTTCCACCTGGAGAGCAAGGTTGACTGAAGTGGCCACATATGAGCAAACGTTCAAGAGGCCAATTCCAACATGGAAGCCATAGACCCAAGAACCTGCAGATAATCTCATACCCTGGGAACCGTATTGCTCAGCAGTCTGCAAATCTGTCCCTGGATCTTGCCTATCCACTTCTTTGTAAGAAGCACTCACCCGAGCATGGTATCGAAGAATGCTCCCAGGAGATCAGTTGTTGGCAGTGAAGAGGCAGAAAAATAATGGCAGTACAATAAGGTTGAACTATAGAAACAGCTGGAATGCTAAACTATACAAAACTCAGAGTCAAGCATTGAATTCATGAAAGAAATACAAGATAAAGAGCATTCAAAATAAGATTCAATTGCTTTTTTCAAAAGAATAGCAGAAAGGTGGACCATCATAACATCCATGTTGAGGATTTTTTAAAATTTTCTTACAACATTCTCGGGTCATGAATATTCATTGGTCCATAGTAGTAAAGTGAATTTATTTTTTTAAGAAGATTTTTTTTGCTTATTAGCAATAATGGTTAATTTCCTTTCCTTATTGCTAATTAGTGCTTAATATGAATATTTTTATTTGCAAAAATATCTTCTTGAAAAAATCATGACCTACAAGAATTCAGTAACATTTTTATTGTAAGTTGCCAAAAACATTGGACTGCTGTGACATATAACTATTTTAAATAAATATGTTACAGTTACTAAAACTAACTAGTCAGATTGGAACGGTCAGTTGGTCTTTTTCTGCTGTTATCAACTCTTGCTATGTTTTTTTTATTTTATGCTATTAAAAACAAGCAAATTTATATCAATAATCATATTAAAGAAAAAAACAGAATTCTAATGCTTACTTTTTATTCATGCCTTCAAGCAGAATAGTCGTAATGCTTTTTAACCTTTCCACAAACTTGGGTATGGCTGCAGTTGCAACACCTACAGTGTTATGAGTTATTAGGGAAATGCAGGCTACAACCTTCACTTGATTCAATTTTTCGTTCAGTTCTTGAAGCCGTGTTTCATCTGTCATCAGTGTCTGGGGAGAGAGAGAGAACAAAACAAAACTGCAAATGAATAGCAAGTATGTTGTACTACAGATCTGGAAAAGCTGCTTTAATAGCATAACAAATCAATCAATAATGCTTGCTATTATGCATAAGAAAATATCAAAGAAATATAATGAAAAGTTGTACATTAATCAAGACAAAGTTTACTATTTGAAGTATCATTTAACAAAAACCTAATCACACACGCACATATTAAAATGAGTTTCACACTTTTGTCTCAGGTACCCATTTAAGACTGTGGCTAGGACTTTTACCTGTCTATAATTTGTTGCTAAGTGCCCTGGTGTAATATGCTCAATAAATGGCAAAATAAATATATTTTAAAATAAATCTCACTCCACGTGCAATTACCCGACTCTCCTCAGTTAATGTAAAGCATATATGTGAGGCAAATAGAGAAGAGAAAACAGATAGAGATAGGATGAAGGAAAAAGCTGTCCAGGGAGGAGGGTGGAGACCCATGGCTAAATCATCCTGCTATCTATAGAAAACACAGTTTACAGTAAGCAAACTTGCTCCCCCCCCCCCCCCCCCCGGATAAACTGGCTGAATCAGCCATGGTCTCTGGGAGTCCCCAGCTAATAACTTCTAGAGCACACCTTTAACTGCGATGTCCTTTGAAGGGGTAAGGAATGGTGTGGACAGCTTATGTATGAGTAGCGAAGTGCAATATTGCCTCTCGCATTGCTGCATCTGATTTAGTCTGCTGCTGGAGGCAATAGTTCGATGTGAAGGTGTGCAGAGAGGACCAAGTAGTTGCCCTGCATATATCCAGAATCTGTACCTCTCTGAAGTGAGTTATGGAGGTTGCAGTGGCTCGGATTTGATGTGCTTACACTCCATCTGGGAGTTTATCCTTGTGCCATGAGTAACACTGGAACAATGAACTCGCCAATGTGCATTTGCGCCATGCTTGCCAGTCTCTAATCAGGTTGAACAAGACAAACAGTTGTGAACTAGGTTTCAGGGACTGAGTTCCTTGAACAAAATAAACTAAAGCTCTTTTACAATCCAAGGTATGAAGGGTTTTTTTTAACTCTCCGTAGCATGCAGCTTCGGGAAGAATGTCAGTAAAGTAACTGTCTGGTTCAAACGAAAGGCTGAAACTATTTTAGAAAGAAAAGTCGGTTTAGTTCGCATGGTGACTTTATCATGGTAGAACTGTAAATAAGGAGAGTAGTGAATTAAGGCCTGTAGTCCGCCAACTCGTCTGGCTGACGTGATCGCTACTAGGAACAAGACTTTCCATGTCAGAAATTTTAATGAGGTGGCGTGGAGTGGTTCAAAAGCCAAGTGCATGAGTCTCTCCAAAACTTAAGTTGATATACCAAGGAACTGCTGGTTTGGTGACCGGGGGATGGAGTCTTATAGCCCCTCTCATGAATCAAGATACCAAGGGATATGTTGAGATAGATTTCCCATGTGAAGAGAGGTGGTATGCTGCAATAGCTCTGAGGTGTACTTTAAGTGATGACACCGCCACATCAGAAGAATACAACCAATGGAGATATTGAAGAATTTGTTCTGGAGAGCTGTGAAGCGGGTCTATCGATGATATGGTACACCACTTGGAATATCTTTACCTGTATAATTGCTTCTTGTAGACGGTTTCCTAGCAGAAATGAGAATATCTTTAATGTCTTTCAGTAGTAGGTGACCTAAGGCTTGCCTTTCAACCTCCAAGCCATCAGATGCAGAGAGGAGTGGAGGGGGTGAAGAAACGTGCCTTCTTCCTGTGATAGAAGGCTTTCCCAGTTCCCTAGATGAACCAGTGCCTGAATGGTTCAAAAAGGATTGGATAAGTTCTTGGAGGAGAAGTCCATTACCTGCTATTAATTAAGCTGACTAAGAAAATAGCCACTGCTATTACTAGCAACAGTAACATGGAATAGACTTAGTTTTTGGGTACTTGCCAGGTTCTTATGGCCTGGATTGGCCACTGTTGGAAACAGGATGCTGGGCTTGATGGATCCTTGGTCTGACCCAGTATGGCATGTTCTTATGTTCTTATGAGGTAGGCATACCATGGTTGTCAGAGCCATGCTGGTGTAATGAGGATGAGGTCTGATTCGTCCGCGATGCATTTTTGTATCACTTGCCCCAACAAGGGTATTGGTGGGTATGCGTAGAACAGGTTCCCCGACTAAGTTAGAAGAAACGCGTCCTGGAAGATCCTGTATTTGCTGGAATAGAGGGAGCAAAACCGTGGTAGTTTTGGGCTGGTCTCCCATGCAAAGAGATTTATGCAGGGTGTTCCCCACTTCCTGAACAGATCGTTCTCTACCTTCTGATTCAACACCCACTTGTGGGGGTGGAATATTCTGCGGAGCCTGTTGGCGTCTGTGTTCCATATCTCTGGCAGATATGTTGCTTGCAGCTGGATGGAATGATTTAAGGCCCACTCCAGGATTAGTACTGCTTCCTTGCAATGAGTCCTTGAACTGGACCCTCCTTCTTTGTTTATATAAAACATGGCTAATTGGTTGTCCGTGTAAACTATCACCCACTTCCCTGTGAGGATACGTATGAAGGTATAGATTGCATTCCAGATAGCTCTCAACTCTAGTACCGTGTTTCTCCGATAATAAGACAGGTCTTATATTCTTTTTTATATCCGGAAAATGGCTAGGGCTTATTTTTAGGGATCGCTTATTTTCAGGGAAACACGGTACTAGGTATCATATGGCTGACCGTGTCGATTTTATTTCGGCTGCCTCCCCCCCCTGAAACGATACCCAAAACCCACCCCAACTCTTCAAATTTACTTCATTGCACCCCCCCCCAAGACTTACCGAAAGTCCCTGGGGGGGGGCCCGAAACCCAGGGGGGGCAGACGGGGGGGGGGGGGGCTGTAAAAACAAAAACAAAAAAAAACCCCAAATCCACTCCAACCCTTCAATTTTACTTCATTGCACCTCCCCCACCCACCCGATCCCCCCAAAAACTTGCAGATATTGCCTGGTGGTCCAGCGGGGGGTTCCGGGAGCGACCTCCTGCTCTCAGGCCGTCGACTGCCAACAATCAAAATGGCGCCAATGGCCCTTTCCCCTTTCCATGTGACAGGCTATCGGTGCCATTGGCTGGCCTCTGTCACATGGTAGGAGCAATGGGCGGTCCAGGCACCGATAGCCTGTCACATGGAAAAGGCAAAGGGCAGCCGACGGCCCGAGAGCTGAAATCGCTCCTGGGACCCCCGCTGGACCACCAGGCAATTTCTGCAAGTTTTGGGGGGGCGGGTGTCGGGAGGGTGCAATGAAGTAAAATTGAAGGGTTGGGGTGGATTTGGGGGTGTTTTTTTGTTTTTACAACCCCCCGTCTGTCCCTCCGGGTTTCGGGTCTTGGGGGGGGGGGGGGGTTGGGCAAGTCTTGGAGTGGAACCATGCATCCACTTAAAAGCTAGGGCTTATTTTTGGAGTAGGGCTTATATTTCAAGCCCTACTCCAAAAATCCTGAAAATCAAGCTAGGTCTTATTTTCAGGGTAGGGTTTATTATTGGGGAAACACGGTAGGTTTTATCTGGAGATTCTTCTCTTGTGGTGACCACACCCATTGGGTTTTTATGTGTAGCACGTGCGCTCCCCAGCCATGAGTGGATGCATCTGTCGTCATGGTGATCTGGTACTCCGGATTTTGAAATTTTGCTCCCATTTCCAGAAATCAGGAGGAAAGCCACCAATCTATGTCTAAGATCATAGAGAGAGATATGAGAATTCAACAAGACATTGGCTGGCTGTGTTGAGACCATTGCGTCTTCAACCTCCACTGAAGGCAATGCATATGAAGACAGGTGTACAGTACGACATATAGTGATGCCACCATATGACCCAGTACTTTGAGAATTTGACGGGCAGAGACTTTCACCTTTAAAAGTAGAAGCTAGTTTGCGAAAAGTTTGGATCCATTCTGCCGGCAGGAAAGCCCTGCAGAGTTTAGTGTTTATCAATGCCCCGATAAACTGGAGGACCTGAGTGGGAATTCAGTGCGACTTCTCATAATTGATTATGAATCCCAATTTCTCTAAGCAGGCTATGGTCTGCTGAAGATATAGAACTTAATATAAATACCCAAAATATTTAACATGAAACAAATTCTGAGTAAATGTATGACCTGTTATACAAGGAAATTCTGTGTGAGATCAGGTGTACCTTCATACGATGCTATTAGTAATATAGCTATCGTGTCTGTAAGCCATACCATTGGGCTTCAAAAATCATTAGGTACCTGAGTCTCTTATCTCTTGTGCTGATTACTGTCCACTTCCACTCTCAATGCTGCTCTTGCATTAAGCCTGGCCAAAATAATAAGGCCTTTTACATCCAATTATGTCACTTATCTTGTACTGCTATTATGGTCCGTCTTGTGCAGCCAACATCTAGACATTTCGGAGCTGCTAGGCTCCTTCTTCAAGGGCTGGATGTTGACAAGAATAACCTGTGGAACGCTGTATATATACGGAAGTGGCACTGTACTGTAGAAAAGGTTTCCTTCTGGCAGATTATGAACGATGTGCTGTCGCTGCGGTCAAATCTGCTCCGCAGTGATTGCTTGTGTTAATTGACCAAAAGTCTATTCAGATGGCCAGAAATTGCATTTCTATGAAAAATAACTATGCTTATATCACTGAAGTTCTGGGTGATGTTCCTGGCTGTCGCCTACAGAACGTGTGCGATTGGTGGCGGCTCTCAGTGGCGAAAAGTGCTACACCTTTAACTGGCCTAGAACTAGCATCATTGGTTTTGAGGAAACCAGGAGCCAATCATCCAGGAACCAATCATCTTGATGCCTTTACTGCGAAGATGGGCCACAGCCACCACTAGGCATTTTATGAACACTCTGGGAGCTGAAGATAGGTTGAATGAAAGTACTTTGCACTGGTAGTGTTTCATGTTCATTTGAAAGCAGGTACCACCATGAGGACGGGTGCATGGGAATATGGGCATAAGCATCTTTGAGATCCAATCGTTGGGCTGAAGGAATGATAGAACGGTTTTGAGAGATGTCATCTTGAATTTCTCCTTCCGGATAAACTTGTTCATAAGAAAATAAGAACATAAGATATGCCATACTGGGTCAGACAAGGGTCCATCAAGCCCAGTATCCTGTTTCCAACAGTGGTCAATCCAAGTCACAAGTACCTGGCAAGTACCCAAACATGAGATAAAACACAAGCTACTGCTGCTTATTAATTATCGTAATAGTTTATGGATTTTAACTCTAGGAACTTATCCAAACCTTTTTTAAACCCAGTTATACTAAATGCTGTAACCACATCCTCTGACAATGAATTCCAGAGCTTAACTATGTGCTGAATGAAAAAGAATTGTCTTCGATTTGTTTTAAATGAGCTACTTGTTAACTTCATGGAGTGCCCTCCTAGTCCTTCTATCATCTGAGAGAGTAAATAGACAATTTACATTAACTTGTTTAAGTCCTTTCATGATTTTGTAGACTTCTATCATAACCCCCCTCAGTCGACTCGTCTCATAACTGAACAGCCCTAACTTCTTTAGCCTTTCCTCATAGGGCAGCCATCCATGACCCTTATCATTTTGGTCGCCCTTCTCTGCATTTTCTCCACTGTAACTATATCCTTTTCGAGATGTGGTGACCTAAATTGCACACAGTATTCAAAGTGTGGTCTCATCATCTAGTGAAACAGAAGCATTACGACATCCTCCATTTTATTTGCCATTCCCTTCCTAATAATTCCTAACATTCTGTTTGCTTTTTTGATCGCCACAGCACACTGAGCCAACGATTTTCAATGTACTATACATTATGACACCAAGATTTCTTTCCCGAGTAGTAACCTAACATTGTGTAACTACAGCAAGGGTTATTTTTCCCTATATGCTTCACTTTGCACTTGTCCACGTTAAATTTCATCTGCCATTTGGAAGCCCAATCTTCCAGTCTCGCAAGGTCCTCCTGCAATTCAACACAATCCACTTGAGATTTAACATAATTTTATGTCCTCCGCAAATTTGATCATCTCACTCATCATACCCCTTTTCAGATCATTTATAAATATATTAAAAAGCACTGGTCCAAGTACAGATCCCTGAGGCACTCTACTGTTTACCTTTTTCCACTGTGAAAACTGACCATTTAATCCTACTCTCTGTTTCCTGTCTTTTAACCAGCTTGCAATCCACAAAAGGACATCGCCTCCTATCGCATGACTTTTTAGTTTTCTTAGAAGCCTTTTATGCTGGAATTTGTCAAAAGCCTTCTGAAAATCCAAATGCACCACATCTACCGGTTCACCTTTGTCCACATGTTTATTTACCCCTTCAAAAAAATGTAGATTTGTGAGGCAAGACTTCCCTTGGGTAAATCCATGTTGACTGTGTACCATCAAATCATGTCTATCTAAATGTTTTGTGATTTTATTCTTTATAACAGTTTCCACAATTTTTCCTGGCACTGAAGTCAAGCTCACCAGTCTATAGTTTACCGGATCACCGCTAGATCCCATTTTAAATATAGGGGTTACGTTGGCCAACTTTCAGTCTTCAGGTACATTGGATGATTTTAATGATAGGTTACAAATAAATAGAAATAGGTCTGAAATTTCATTTTTTAGTTCTTTCATAACCCTGGGGTGTATACCATCCGGTCCAGGTGATTTACTGCTCTTCAGTTTGTCAATCAGGCCTACCATATCTTCCAGGTTCACCATGATTTGGTTCAGTTGATCTGAATCATAATCCATGAAAACCTTCTCCGGAATGGGTATCTCTCTCCAACACCCTCTTCAGTAAACACTAAAGCAAAGAAATTGTTTAATCTTTCTGTGATGGACTTATCTAAGTGCCCCTTTAACCCCTTGATCATCCAACTCGACTCCCTCGCAGGCTTTCTGCTTTGCATATATTTTTAAAAGTTTTTATTGTGAGTTTTTGCCTCTATGGCCAACTTATTTTCAAATTCTCTCTGAGCGTGTCTTATCAATGTCTTACATTTAACTTGCCAATGTTTATGCTTTATTCTATTTTCTTCTTCTGGATCCTTCTTCCAATTTTTGAATGAAGATCTTTTGGCTAAAATAGTTTCTTTTACCTCACCTTTTAACCATGCCGGTAATCATTTTGCCTTCTTTCCACCTTTCTTAATGCGTGGAATACATCTAGATTGTGCTTCTAGGATGGTATTTTTTTTTTAACAATGTCCATGCCTGTTGCACACTTTTTACCTTTGTAGCTGCACTTTTCAGTTTTTTTCTATTTTTCTCATTTTGTCAAAGTTTCCCTTTTGAAAGTTTAGCGTTAGAGCCGTGGATTTACTTGCTGTTCCTTTTCCAGTCATTAATTCAAATTTGATCATATTATGACCACTATTGCCAAGCGGCCCCACCACCATTACCTCTCTCACCAAATCCTGCGCTCCACTGAGAATTAGATCTAAAATTGTTCCCTCTCTCGGTTCCTGAACCAATTGCTCCATAAAACTGTCATTTATTCCATTCAGGAACTTTATCTCTCTAGCATGCCCTGATGTTTCACTTACCCAGTCTGCCCCCCCCTTTCTTGGGGTTGAGGAATTATTGAGAGTAAACCCCTCCCCGATTGCACTGACCCTGAGGCAGTTGTTGAATGACATGTTGTTCGAGAAGTGCTTGTTCTTCCTGCCGAAGAAGAATCTGATTTGATGATCTCCAGGAGACTGAGATTGGGCAGGTGGGGGGTTAAGCGGAAATTCAGTTGATAACCATTCTGTACCTCACTGAGAACCCAACGGTCCGATATTATGGAGGACTATTCCTGGTAATAGAAGGAAATTCTTCCACCCATCGCTGCTGAGGGCTGTAGCCTTGTCTTCCTCAAAAATTTTTGCTGCGGTTTTTGGTTTGGGCCCTGTGACTGCTTCTGCTGTCATGGGGCTCTTGGGCAATTCCCTGGCTATGATGTTGAGGCTGTTGCCTCAGGGTTTGATGTTGGAGGCTGATAGGGAGGAAACAACCTGTACTGGCACCGTTGGTAGAATGGCCTTTTATCGGTCTGATAAAATCGTTTGGAGGGATACTGTTCCATAGGAGACGTGAGCGGAGAAACTTCTGTACTTTGTTCTTTTAGCTGCGACACTATTTCACACAGGCTGTCTCAAAAATTGTCAGAACGTTCACATCCCCTTTTGAGCCTGGTGGACTAAGATCTTGGCCGGTGGTACCCTCTACACCCTCATCCCCGAGGGGGGGGGGGGAAGGGGGGATGGAAGGGATCGCGTGGAGACATTGTCCTCTGATTTGTCCGAGGGAATGTCACTCTGAGGGGTGGCTGGCATAGAAGCAAGGAAGTTCTTCAGGGTATCTGAAATCTGAGACATAGCCTGCGAGGCTGCTCCACCACCCTTGGGAAGAGGAGGATGTCTGTCTGTCCATGTGGCCTTGGAGCTTGTGGCCGGCTAATCCCAGATGGGGTCTTCCATCCAGTTGTAAATGATGACAGTGCTGCCAGAAGGATGGAAGAATCTGGTCCCCTTTGTCGTGATTGGACATACAGCCCTGAATGGAATTTGTTCTGCTTCATCAAGAGTTCTTGCAAACTGAGGCCATTCACATCTGCACTGGGACACCTGCAACAGGCCTGTACATATACTATCCCTTGATGAAGGAGAGGAAGATCTCCCTGAAACCCTGAGGACTTCCACCTTGGAATTAACTTCCAGCTCTTCAGGAGTGACTACCACTTGTAGATTTTGATGCCACTGGGTCTGGGTATCACCTTTGGAGTGCCTCTTATCCTTATGTTTCATATGCATTGGTGACTTCGATGAAGGACAGTCCGATGAAGAGCAGTCATCCTACTTTTCGACTTATGCGTCGATGATAATTTTTGGATCAGTGCCGAATTGTGCTTCGTTGTTCTTCCTGCGCCGGACGCTTCTTTGCGTTGTGTGCCAAGCGACTTGGCACCAAGCGTCCCTTTAAGTCATGCGTCGATCAGCGCCGTACTTGGACTTTTTTGGTGGATCCAACTCCAGCACTGCTGTTCTGGATTTCGACTATGCAGAGGGTCATTTGGGGGTTTATCTCACGAAACCATCATACCCAGATCCTTATTAGGGGTTTCCACTTGGCTACATTTGACCACGGGTTCTAGCGATGTGGATCTTTTACCTGGTGCTGGTTTCCAGGATTTCGATGCTGTCAATGACTATGTGGAGCGGTGAGTCAGGGCATACGATCCCAACGGGTCACTTCTCAACTTGGCTATTTTTTCAGCTCGCTGCCACTGGGCTCGTGGGGACATCCTGCCGCAGTCGCGACAGGATGCCTGGTCATGGTCCAGTCCCAGGCACAGGTAGCAATAATTATGTCTGTCTGTGACGAGCATAATTTTGCCACACTGACAGTATTTAAATCCTAGGGCTTTCAGAGCCATGTTAGCATTGAAAATGCTGTTTGGGATACACAAAGCATGTAGGAATTAGAGAAAAAGCCAGAAAAGAGGCACGAGAGAGATTTAGCCGTGACAGTGAGCTGCGCAGGAATAACGAAAACTGAGGAGAGTCTGGTAATCGCATGGGAACAGCCACGCAGGTGCGCAAAGCACAGCTCTGTATTCTTGGAGAGAGTTTCCGCTCAGGCCGCCAGGGGGACATCCCAGAGAGCATGGCTAATTCAGCCTGATTATCTGAGGGAGAAATAAAGCAATATATATATCTGTGGCACTTGCTGTGTGTATGTGTGTGTATATATATATATATATATATATATACACACACACACACACACAGCAAGTGCCACAGATATATCCAGAAGATATCAATACCCATTCACTCACTGCTGTATATATATTTTTTTAATGTTACATGTTTTTTCTTCCTAGACAATTATATTTGGGGCAGGCCTGTGGTTTCCTCTGTTTCTGTCATTCTATTTACCATTTCCTGGGACTCCTCCCTTCCTCTGCCATATTTAGATAATGGAAATTTTCATTCCATAAATAGATGAAAGAGTTTGGCTACCAACAGGGGAAAAAGCAGAGTAATACCCTGATGACCATATTTTAAACTACATATTGCAAAACTATTTTTAAAAGCATTTTCTATTAATTCTCTAAACTAGAGAGGTACAAAAAAAAAAGTCAAATTGATTTCAGAGTCATTTTAAAAGAACATTAATGAAGACCTTATTCAACTTTGGCATTTTATTTTAATGACCTTTTTTTTTTTTTAATTATAAGCATGAACTAGTAACAATGAAACGTTCATAAAAGATGACGAATGAAGATATATAAATACAATTTATAGACAATATACAATGTATTTATCTAAAGACAGCCTATAAACCTAGGAAACAAAAGTTTAGCAGTGTCTGAATGTAAGCTGCTTCTCAAAGTCTATTTTGTTACCTCTGGTAGTGCTTTTTTCTGATAATCCCCCTGCAGCAGTTTCAAATAACCATTATTTAGCACCTGTGTTGGACTCAAGTTGCTACCAGAGCTTTGCTCAGCACCAGCAGATGGCAAAGTTGACAATACATCTTCTATAGATTCCTTTATCCATTCAGTTGTTTGAGCAAGAGCATCTGAAAATGAAAGAAAAGTTTACTGCTTATATTAACCAGGATCTGTGTGTTCTCCGAGTATAAGTATAACCTGCCCTCCAGAAATGAAGATGCGCCAAAATATTCTGTATTAATCAGAAAAGGTCCTTAAAAATCACAGTCTGATAATCACTGGGTGAGAACACAAAAAACTAACATCAATTGGGGAATACGTGTGAAGAGGTTTATAAATCTTGAACCATGGATATGAAATCTCAGTTTTTATTTTCTGAATGACATAATATCACTTAGCACTGATATATTTCTGATGTGTGATCTCCACATCCATTTTAGAAATGACAAATCACGTCTGAAAAAGTATAAATTGCAAGGTGATGCTCCTTCCTCCTATTTTTACTATTCTCTTCACCCTTTCATCTGCACCACCTTGTGGCCCCTTGGTCTCCCTCTCCATTCTCAGGTCAAAGTACAGATGCACTAAGCTACTGTTCCCTCCCCCAGTGAGGGCCAAAGACCACAGATCCTTCTCGCCCACACTCAGTGGGGCTAAGGGTCCCAGAACGAGAAACAGCTGGCAGTTTGCTAAAAACCCAGAATTAAAGCTTTCAAATCAGAAATTCCCAGGTCTGCCTACAAGTAACTCAATAAACCACGTTTCATGCTACGAAACAAATATGAAGGAAATTGATTGTGGAGGTAAGGAATGGGAAGGAGCCCTTTTTAATATAAGGACCAAAGTCTTGGATCTCATGAGATGTGCCAGCAATGAAATGCTTGCATTCTACAGTGAACCAGAGAGACTTCTTGGGCATTCAGCCTCTTCAGGCTCGATATTATACCTACTTGGTGTTTTATCTAGAATTTCCTGGAACTTTGTTCTTTCATATTCAATTATTTGCTGTTGAAGATGGGGTCGAAGGTTCTGAATAGTATAATTGATCATATCCATTTTCATTAGATCCAATACTTGAAAAATGTCTCTGAAAGGTAAAAATAAATATTTCAAAATATACAACAGTGACCTGGAAACACCTGACCTGATTTTGAAGGGATTTACGCACGTAAATAAGCTTCTGAAAATTTCCTGGGGGTTTGTGCGCGTAAAAGTATATGCAGAAACAATTCAGTGTGTACTTTCCTCGCACTAAAAAGAGGCATTTTGGAAACGGAGTTGCAGTGTGCAGAACTTTGATTTTTGAAAATGAGCACATATTTCTATGTCTACCCATTTACACTTGTTAACAAGCAGGTGCAAATATGTGCATGCATGCAGCGTTGGGTTCCACAAGGATCTGCTAGTTTTCTAAGCAGCCTTATTCATGAATCCACTTGGAAAATTTGGGCTACATCGTACATGCAATCTTTAGCCCTCCGCTAAAATCAGAATGCTGTACACAGCCACATATAAACTAAATTAATTGCATTATCCGTAAAGTCTCCTTAACATGAAGATGTTTAGGAATGTGGTTCAGAATTATATAACTACATGCTTTTATTTTTAGTTATTTATTTTTTTAGTATTTATGTCATAAAGCGGTACTTCACAAACTTTTCAAATTCACGGCACACCCACATTAACAAACATGTTGTGTGGCACATCAGCTTCCACAGAGCAGGCATTGTGATCATGTGGAGGACTCGTACGGTCAAAAGAAGAATTACGGAATTACTGTAAGCCTCACTAACCTTTCTTCCGAATATAAAAATAAAGGGAGAGAGGGAGCAGAGATACACATATAGACCCGTCATAACGAAGCAGTGTTCAAGTGATTTTTGAAAGTAACTGATAACCTTGTGTCAGGGTAGGAGGTTCTGACGGCTTCCCCACACTACCAGCTTTAAGCAAATACAATTACATACAATGTTTCTGCTTTGTCCTGCACACAGAAGGAACCGGAGTCCAAGAGTGGGGCACGTCTAGATTTGCCAATAGGCACACTAGGCCTAGATGGATAAAAATCTGGGGGACAACAGAATTATTGTCTCCCAGTTGTGCTGAATCTCACTCAGCAAGAACAACCCTCTGCATCCTGCTCCCTCGCCTTCCATCTCAGGCAGTGTGCAGGGAACAGGAGAGGACGAGATGAAGATGGAGGACAGGAAAGAGCAAAGAATAGCTCTTCTGCTCCTTAATCCAACCCCACCCCTCCCAGGCAGTATGCAGAGAACAGGAGGGGAAGGCAAAAGCCCAGGCAATAAAGCAGAGCAGGGAAAAAAACCCAAAAATTATTCTGCTCCCTAATCCAGCATCATCTCCCCTCCTGTCCCATTACTACCATTGTGCTCCTTTACCCAGATGACTTTCTCACTTGCTGGCTTACTTAACATGGACCTAAATTTTTATAATTTAATGTAAAAAATGGTAATCTTTTCCAATTCGTCCTGCAGAATCTACCACTGAGCTGTTTCTTGAAACTGTGGGGCTATGCCTTAGACCTCTTTTCTGACTCTGGGGTGGGGGAAGGAGTGGGGACAGTTCCAACAGTGTCTAGGCCAGCCAAAAACCATTGCTGGAGTGGGAAGGTCTGTTTACGGCGAGGGACTGAGGGCATGGAATACAGAGAGGAGTCGTCCATCCATGGTGAGGAATCAAAGGAGCAGAAGTCTCCAGGCAGTGAGGAAGGGAAGGAACAGGAAGATCTGCATGGCAAAGGAAATGTATGGGTAATGAGTGGGGGAGCAAAACTAATATTTATCTGCATATTATGATTCCTCTAACTACACCTGCTTAAAGCTCGTAGTGTGGAGCAAATTGGGGTGGGAAGGTCACCAGAGCCTCCTATCTTGGCTCACACATGCCAGTTAATTTCAGAAATCACCGGCATGCTGCTCTATTGTGATGTGTCCATTTATGTCTCCGCTCCGTCTCTCTTTCTCCACATAATTAAATTTGAAAGAAAGATTGATAGAGTGTCCAGTGCTTCGTAGCTCTTTTTTTTAGCCAGAAAAGTCCCCTCCATGTTCACTCCGCCTGCTCCGCGGTGCGGCACACAACATTTTTGTTACTGAAGGGGTGTGCCTTGGACTTGAACAGGTTGGGAAACACTGGTGGAACACAAACAGTAAGCCACGGCCCCAGTTTACTAAATATGGTAAAGACTGGCAGTAACGCTCGTAATATACACTACCAGCTTTACTTTTAGAGCACTGGAGGATGCCACTGAGAGCACAGCAAAGACACTAGAGGCTCCCCGCATGGTCTGGGGGGAGGGGTTCCAGGTAGGGTGTGAGGGCGGAGTTAGCAGTGCCCCCCATATATAGGGGGGAGGCATCGATCACTTTGGCCCTTGATATTTTTTTCAGTTCTTTTGGGGAGACTCGATGGGGAGTGAGGGACTGGGTGTTATGCCCCCATATGCTTTTAATTCTTTTGGGGAGGTGAAAAGTGGTTGGGCCTGCTGACTGAAGCTTTTTCCTTTTTTTTGGCTTAATTAGCTCTATACTTAATATAACAAGTTAAATTCTAAGTTATTGAAGTAAATACCTACCCTGATAGCTTAGGACTGCTCTCCACCATAACCAGACTGAATGCCAGCAGCATTACCTGTCTAAGTTTAAGCCCTGCCTTCTAATTGCCCCAGCATTGCTTCTTTTTTAATCCGGCTACGTTTTAGCCAGGTAATGACTTATCCAGCTACAACTTAGCCAGGCAGTGGGTAGAAATCTTAAATGCACAGTTTTGTCCAGTTAAGTCACAATAGCTTAGTCAAACAAATCCTTTTGAATATTGACCTTTATGCATACATATACATGTGTGTGTTTGTGTATGTATATATACACACACACATACACACAGTGTGCAAATTATTGTTGCTAGCTGGATTGCCCAGGGGTTTGTATAAAGACTTCTGCAATTTAGCATATTCATAAATGATTTGAAGAAAGGAACGATGATGAGGGTGGTGACCAAATTTGCAGACGACACAAAACTGTTTAGAGTTATTAAAACAGTAGAGGACTGTGAAGAATTTCAGAAGGATTTTGTCAGATTAGGAGACTGGACTTCTAAATGGCACATGCAATTTAATGTGGACAAGTGCAAGGTAATGCACGTAGGGAAAATAATCCCAACTACAGGTACATGATGGGGTTCCATGTTGGGGAATCACCACCTAGGAAAAGGATATTGGAAAATACCTGGAAATCTTAGGTTCAGTGTGTGCTGGCGGTCAAAAAGGCAAATAGAAAATTACCGGTAGGTACTTTTTGGAAAGGAAGAGAGAATAAAACTGAGATCATCATAATGCCTTTGTATAGATCCATGGTGCGACTGCATCTTGAGCACTGTATACAGTTCGGCTCACCCAATCTCAAAAAATAAAAAAATAAAAAAAGATATAGCAGATATAGAAAAGATACAGAGAAAGGTGAAAAAAATGATAAAGGGAATAGAAAAGCTCCCTTATGGAGAAAAGCTAAACAGATTAGGGCTCTTTAGCTTGGAAAAGAGATGACTAGGAAGGGATATGATTGAAATCTAGAAAACCACAAATGGGGTGGAATAGGTAAAAAGGACTAGGGGGCATTCCATGAAAATAGCAACCAGCAGATTTAAAATAAAATTGTAGAAAGTATTTTTTTCACTCAGCGCACAATCAAGCTATGGATCTGTTGCTGGTCATGGTAACTAACATACGGGCCGATACAGTAAAGTCCGCGGGACAGCGGACAAACGCCTGCTCTCCCGGCGTGCGCACTGGCCCCTCGCCGTTGCGCGCGATTCACTATGCAAATTAGGCGGCGCGGTAGAAACGGGGAAAAGGAGGCGCTAGGGACACTATCGCGTCCCTAGCGCCTCCTTTTTGACAGGAGTGGCGGCTGTCAGCGGGTTTGACAGCCGACACTCAATTTTGCCGGCGTAGGTTCTCGAGCCCGCTGACAGCTACGGGCTCGGAAACCGGACGCCGGCAAAATTGAGCGTCCGGTTTTCCGCCCGACAGCCGCGGGCCGAATTCAAATTTTTTTTTTTTTTTACTCTTTGGGACCTCCGACTTAATATTGCCATGATATTAAGTCGGAGGATGCACAGAAAAGCAGTAAAAGCAGAAAGTGTGCACTTTCCCGGTGCTGGAAGAAATTAGCGCCGACCTTTGGGTCGGCGCTAATTTCTGAAAGTAAAATGTGCAGCTTGGCTGCACATTTTACTTTCTGTATCCCGCGCGCATACCTAATAGGGCCATCAACATGCATTTGCATGTTGAGGGCGCTATTAGGTGCCGCGGGTTGGACGCGCGTTTTCCTCCCCTTAGCAGACTAACAGTGCGCTCCGTCGGAGCACACTGTACTGTATCGGCCTGATAGTGGGGTTGAAAAGAGTATTGGACAAGTTCCTGAAGTTCATAAACAGTTATTAGCCAGATAGTCTTGGGAAGGCCAGCATTTATCCCTGGGAGGGAGAAACAAGGAAGAGATCAACTATTCAAGTTTTGATGGGTGCCTGTGACCTAGACAGAATGCTGAGTCAATGGGTTATGATTTGACCAGGGGCGTAGGGTGACTGGTGAAATTGGTGCTGCATCAGAAAATTTACTGCTGCCATGTGATCAACTCTCTGAGCTGCCCAGCCTGACATCAATAAATGCCAGGCTCAAAATGACTCCTTTGTCATGCTAACAAGAGCAACATTGAGCCAGCCTTTGATGATGCTGATGTCAGTCTGTGGGAGGAAGTTCAACTGTTGGCAGCCCAGAGAAGGAGCAGAGCTTTACTTTATTGGAAACTGATGCCAGCAGTTAGGAAAAGCTCAGGGCAATCTGTTGACTGAGTAAGGGATAGCACAGGATGAGATGCCTCCCCCACCTCCGTGCCACCCCAGTTAAGGTACCCAAAAAGGAATGCATTCTTTTTTACTCAACGCACAATTAAACTCTGGAATTTGTTGCCAGAGGACGTGGTTAGTGCAGTTAGTATAGCTGTGTTTAAAAAAGGATTGGAAAAGTTCTTGGAGGAGAAGTCCATTACCTGCTATTAAGTTCACCTAGAGAACAGCCACTGCCATTAGCAATGGTAACATGGAATAGACTTAGTTTTGGGTACTTGCCAGGTTCTTATGGCCTGGATTGGCCACTGTGGGAAACAGGATGCTGGGCTTGATGGACCCTTGGTCTGACCCAGTATGGCATTTTCTTATGTTCTTATGTTCTCCAAGAGACAGCCCACACCAACTCACCATACAAAAGAAAATTCAAATTCTGGTATCACCTCATTAACAGCCACATACACACCTCTCACTGCCAGAAAACTTTGAAGTAACACCTGGGAACTTTTGATTTTCAGTCACCCTCAGATTGTTGTGGATTAGTGGTGAAGAGATGGCGGGAAGCAGGAAACACACACATTTTCTCCTCTTCCACAAAACCCTTCTACCCTCTCTTCTTCTTCTTCTTCCCCCTCTTCGACTTTCTCATTCCCCCTTCCCTCTCAGTCACTCACGGCTCCCCTCCAAATCCTTCCCTCTCTCTCAGGAATACACATACTCATGCTGGCTCCTTCTCTTCCCTCCCAGTCACTCACCCCTCCCTGCCAATCACCCCATACCTTCCTTCACAGTTGCTCAACCCATCCATCCTGCTCACTATTGCGCATGGCCTCTTCTCACTGGTTATGTGCTACTGCGCAGAGCCAGTGCTAGTTTTTTTGCTGCCCTGTGCAAATAATTACCATGCTGGCCCCTCCTCAACCTGTTTTGGTTTTTTTTTACATTTAATTTATATTCTTTTTCTAATCAGGGCAGTGCAAGGGTATTAGGCATACTAAGTAAATCTTACTACTTTGTTCCCAGGCCCTCTCCACACACAATTTAAAATTATGCATTTATAATACAAGATTTTACATGAAAAAGGACATTTTTTGAAGTAAAAAGATTTTTTTTTTAAGTAAAAATATCACAACAACATATATATTATATTTACATGCACTGCTGTGGTGTCAACAAGAAAACCCTGCATAAAATCCAAAAAAGACACTTGGAACATAAGTATCAGGACTATTGTAAAGCATATTGGTTGTGGGCTTGGTCTTCAGAATCCAACAGCAAACTAAAATGGAGTGAGTGGTTAGAGCAGTGGGCTATGAACCAGGAGACCAGGGTTCGAGTCCTGCTGTCGCTCCTTGTGACCTTGGGCAAGTCACTTTACCCTCCATGGCATCAGGGTCAAATTTAGATTGTAAGCCCTCTGGAGATAGGGAAATACCTACAGTACCTGAATGTAATCCACTTTGAAGCACTGAAAAAAGTGTGAAAAGCAGAATATCTAAATGAAATACAATTACAATATAATAAACCTCTCATTCCAAAACAATACTAACTGCCAGCACTCAAACAGTTAACAACCTTACCTATGAAAAAGCAAATATTACACCAGGCCTTAAAATACAAATATACCACTTATCAGGAAAACAGAACAAACCAAGCTGCTATAGATCATTACACAGAAACTACACGCCAGCAGAATACCTCACCTCACTCACATGAAGAACCCAGACAGATCCTCACTATAATACAGAATAAAGAGAAGCATGCAGACAAAAACTGAACTGGAGATTGCAACAAGTACATACAAAGTGCACCAATGGAAAAGCAGAAACATCACTATTACTTAGAAAATATCAAGCAATAAAATCTTGAAATTAATTATAATGGTAAAACCATACTAATAAAAAGAATTAATTCAAAACAACTGATGAAAAGAATAACATCCAATAATTTAACACACAGATAGATATACATTTTTTTTACATTTTCCAAATACCAAGCAAATATTTCATAACATCATACGGATCAAACACCACCCAATTAAAATCAATAAGAATAAAAAAATCACTCACTCTCTATACCTGGGAACCTTTGACTTCCGGCTGCCCTGAGATGGTCATGGATTTGTGGGAGGAGAAGGGAGGTGCACAAACTTTCACCTCTCTCCACACAAATGTTCATTCTCATCCTCAGACATACACAAACACACTTTCAAAACTCACATAGACTCACAGATATACATGCTGGCTCCCTCCCTTTCTCTTAGGCATTCACACTTCTCTTTTAGACACACACATACACATGGGATCCCTCGCTCTCAGGTATACACACACACACACACACACACACACACATACACGCTGGCTCTCTCTCAGGAACACAGACACACACTGGTTCCCTCCCTCTTTCTCAGGCACACACATACATGCTGGATCCCTCTCACTCAGGCACACACACACACGGCTCCCTCTCTCTCAGGAGCACACACACACACACACGGCTCCCTCTCTCTCAGGCGCGCACACACCCGGTTTGCACTCTCAGGCGCACTCACACACGGTTCACGCTCTCAGGCGCACTCACACACGGCTCACTCTCTCTCAGGCGCACTCACACACGGTTCGCGCTCTCTCAGGCGCACTCACACACGGTTCGCGCTCTCTCAGGAACACACACGGCTCCCTCTCTCTCAAGCGCACATACACACACACACTAGCTCCCTCTCTCTCAAGCACACACACACAAGCTCCCTCTCTCTCAAGCACACACACACACAGAGGTTCCCTATCTCTCAAGCACACACACACACATATTGGCTGCCTATCTCTCAAGCAAACACATGCTGGCTCCCTGTCAGACACACACACACTGGCTCAAGCACACACACACATACACTGCCTCCTTGCGCTCTCTCTCTCTCTTGCACACACAAATGCTCCCTCTCCTCCAGTTGGGATGAGATCACAAGGGCCTCTTCCATTTCGGCTGCCGAGCCTGGTGCGATCCTTTGGCAACCGCAGAGCTGCTTTCACTTTGGCTGCCAGGTGGGATGGGATCACCTGGTGGCTGTGTGGACCTCTTTCACTTTGCCCGCCAGCCGAGTTGCGATCTCCCGGCAGCCGCACAGGCCTCTTTGTGAAGAACAAGGCCTTGTCACAGCAGATCCCTGAGAACTGGTAATCAGATAGGAGGGTCCACCAGGAGCCTTTGCAGATCTGCATACCACAGCATCCTGGGCCAATCTGGTGCCACCAGAAGCACCATCCCTGTGTAACTCTCAATCCTCCAAATGATTCTGCCCAACATGGGGGAAAGGCACATAGGAGCTTGCCCACTGGCCACTCCTGTATGACAGCATTGATGCCCAAGGACTTTTGGTCTCTCCTGCGATTGAAGAATAGAGAAAACTTTGCATTGTGAGATGTCGCCAGAAGATCTAGATACAGGAGACCCCAGTGGTCCACAATGAGCTGAAACAACTCGTTCCACAATTCCCATTCTCCTTGGTCCAGACCCTGTCTGCTGAGAAAATCAGCTCTTGTATTGTCTTTTCATGCAATGTGGGAAGCTGAAATCTCCTGAAGATGCACTTCTGCCCATTCCATGAGTTGGCCTATTTCCTGCAACACATGCTGGCTCTTGGTTCCTCCCTAGCAATTAATGAAAGCCACTGTTGTGGCAATGTCCAATATCTGGACCACTCTACCCTGCAATTGGACAACAAATCATAAGCATACCAACTGGATGGCCTAGGTTTCCAGGTGTTTGATGCTCCAGAGAAATTCCTCTGTACTCCAGCACCCTTCTGCCATCAATGCCTGTCAGTGGTCCCCCAACCCTGGAGGCTCGCATCTGTCATGAGTACTAACCAGTCTGGTAATCGTGGGGAAACCCACTTTCTTAGATGGTCCACTTGCAACCACCACTGTAATTGTATGCCAGTTTTCACCAGAAGGTGAAGCCAAATCAAATAGTTTTTTAGACTGAAGACTCCATCGAGCCAGCAGGGTGTGCCAAAGAGGATTCATATGCACCCTCATCCATGAAACATCAATCCAAGCACCTGTAGATAAGACCACCAAGTAGGACGCATTGACTCTATCAATAATCGCACCTGCATCATTAGCTTCTGAATGTGGCTATCCAGCAGGAACACCCTGCCTTGCTTCGTGTTGAAGCGAACACCTAGGTACTCCAGCGTTTGGAATGGCTGCAGTTTGCTCTTGGCCAAGTTCATCACCCAGCCTAGTTCCTGCAATAAGGAGATCACCTTGTGTGAGACCTGAAGGCTCTCTTCCAGGCTCTTGGTGCAAATCAGCCAATTGTCCAAGTATGGGTGAACCAGAATTCCATCCTTTAACACTGCCGCAACCACCACCATAACTTTGGAAAAAGTTCTGGGCATGGTGGCCAGATCAAAAGGTAGTGCCCTGAACTGATAGTGTCACTCCAACATAGCGTAACATAGAAATTGCTGATGCTCCAGTTGGATGGGAATATGAAGGTATGCTTCTGACAAATCCAGTGACGCCAGAAATTCCCTCAACTGTACTGCCACTATCACTGAGCATAAGGTTTCCATGCAAAATCGAGTCACCCACAAATGACCGTTGACTCCCTTGACAGGATGGGGAGATAGGAAGCTTCCTTCTTCGGCACAATGAAGTAAATGGAATATCAGACCATATTTTTTTTTAGACCTGGGCCCTGGAACAGCAGCCCGCAGGCTGAGGAGTCTTGATAATGTACACTCCATTGCTTGTCTCTTCTGCAGACATTTGTATGTTCCCGTGGAACACTGAGAAACTCCAGAGCGTAACAATCTCTTATCACCTCCAGCACCCATTGATGACATAATCTCGACCCACCTCCGACAAAATAGAGAGAGGCGACCCCCTATCTCCTGTTCCCGGGGGTGGGTCTGCACACCTTCATTGAGCGGCTTGGGGGGGTACCACCACCTAAGCCTGCACTTCTGGGTTGTCTGGGACAAAAGGACTAAGACCTGCCCAAGGGCCGAGTCCTCTGAGAAGCTGCTCCTCTATGGGGAAGAAAATGTCTGAAACCCCTCGCACGACTCTCATACCAAAGGAGCATGGCATCTGCTTCTTGTCCTCTGGCAACTGAGGAATCTGGTCTTCACCTCACTTTTGGCCATTTTATCCAGCTCACTCCCAAACAAGAGGGATCCTTTAAAGGGCAATTTAGTAAAACTAGATTTTGAAATTTTATCGGTCGACCAATTCCGCTATTACTGAAGTCATCCCTCTGGCCGAGGTGCGGACCAGGTTGCAGCCCGCATCTGCCAGAAATGCGGCTGCTGGTTCCATCACTGCCCTGGAACTCACACTAGATTTGTTGACTGCTTGAGAGAAAAGTAAGCAAGAGATAGCCATCAGGGTGCAAGAGAAAGCTATCTGCAAATTCATTGCCATCACTTCAGAGGCTTGCTCAAGGATGGCCTCAAGTCTTCTATCTTGAGCATCCTTCAATACCACTCCCCCTTCCATGGTAATAGTTGTGCACTTAGTGACAGCACACACGGGCGCATCCACTTTCAGAAAACACAACTGCTCTCTCGCAGCCAGATCCAAGGGGTACACCCTTCCAAGGTTCATCCCCCTTTAAAATTAGCTTCCGGGGTGCCCCATTCAAGAGCAATCAATTATTGAATAGTCTCCATAATAGGAAAGAAACACAAGGTTTTACACAAAGAAGGCAAAATGCTATCTTTCTTTGGCTCAGACACGGAATCATCCCCCAGTACTCCTAGCATCTTCAATGTCTGGGAAATCAGAGCCGGTAACTCATCTCTATGTACAGCTCTAGCCTCAAGGACATTTTCCCATCTTCAAGGAATAAGGATCGGTTTCATCATCTGTGCCATCCAGGCCCTACTGGAGCGACCCATGGCAGGCCTAGACTTATTCCAATGCTTACCTGCAACACCAGGTGCGTGGGGATCGGAAAACTGCATTCTTGAATCGCTATTAACTGGGGCCAATGACTGTGCCTGAAGAAAAGATAGCAGCCCTTGAAAAAAATGCTACTCAAGAAAAGGTAGATGGATCCAGGTCAAAACCAGGTGGCTTTGGTAGTGCGCCCACTGAGCTACCCTCCCCCACTGAGGAACCAGTTAGGGGAGTCCTAATTCCAGGTAAGATCTCTGGCAACTCTTTTCCCACTCCTGCAGCAAGCTGGGAAGGCCCAGGCTTAGGAAAATCAGAGGGAGACAAGTCCCCTTGGGCCTCCAAACAGTGCTGACACAAATTATTGGGATTGCCAGGCTAAAATGGCCAAATATGGCAAGCAGCACACAGGACAAGGCACTTAGGCTTCTTTGCTATTGGTGCCATAATAATTCACACACTCTAAACTGACTGAGAAGAGTGCATGCCCGGCTGAACTCATCGCTTGAAAAGGACTGGACACCCAGAAATTAGGCGTCCAAAAATTAGGCGCCCAATATATCCAATTAACTGGATGCCCAATTTCTCGTGCGTCCAGCTCTTAGGCGCCCTGAAGCGCACCACTGTGCGTCCAACTAGGTGCCTTCAGGCGCACTACCAAGCGCTTCAGAAGGCATCCTATGCGCCCAACTGGGCACCCAGCTATATGCACAACCAGGCATTGAGCATGAACCAACATCCTGAAAAGAGCAGACTTACAAGCCGTGGAAAAGCATGCGAATGCCATCACAGCGTACCACGTGGCAAAATTCTGAGCCTGAGAGCAGGGCCTAGCTAGGGTGACCAACTGCCCAGTTTTGGACCGGACAGCCCAGTTTTACAGGCTGTTGTACTGTAAATTCCGATCGAACAAAGGGTGAAGTCGTTTGCAGCTAAAGAAGTTTGCAGCTGAAGATGAGGGAGGCCCCAGTGGGCTGCGAACGGAACCCATCCTGTTCATGGCTGAAGGAGGCCCTAGTGGGCCGCAAATGGAACTCATCTCGTTTGCAGCTGAAGTCGAGGGAGGCCCCAGTGGGCCACGAGCAGAATGCCGCGAAATGGAAGGAAGTCCCAGTGGGCTGTGAAGCCCGCTCAAGGCTGAAGACAAGGAAGGTGCTGATGGGCCACAGCCGAGGAGCAGTAAGCAGCTTATGACCTTGACGCGGCCTGTGAGTGTGTGTGTGTGTGTGTGTGTGTGTGAGCGACGAATGACAGGCACAGTGACAGGAGTGTGGATGTGTGATTTAGAGCTTCTGTGCCTGAGTGAGGGTGTGTGTTTGTGTGTGAAAAATAACCCATGTGAAGGGGGGTGTATGAGTGAGAGAGAGAGCCTTTGTGCAGGGGTGTATGAGAGTGCAAAAGAGAGAAGGAGCCTGTGTGAGTGTGTGTTTGCCAGAAAGAGATGGAGCCTATCTGAGGGTGCATGTATGTGTGTGAGAGAAAGGAAGCCTGTGTAAGGATATGTGTTTGAGAGAAGGACAGAGGGAGCCTGTGAGGGCTAGGGTGACAAACTGTGATAGAGCAAGCCTGTGTGTCAGTGCATCCATTGAGAGAGAGGGAGTGTGTATATGAGAAAAGAACGTTTGTGCATCTCCCTCGTCTCCCTCCACTCCCCAGTAATCCATGACAATCTCAGAATGATTGAAAATCAAAAGTTCCCAGGAATAGAGAATTGGAGGTTTTTAAATCCTTAACTATTGGGTGTTATTTGATTAGTTTGCTGTTTTAAATATTTTATTGGTGGTTGGGAAATTTTATAAAGTTTTTAAGTTTAAATGAGCTTTTAAATATTAGAGGTTCTGTTCATCAGATGTTTTGAATTATTTACTCTATTTATTAATATGGTTTTACTATTACAATTGATGTTTTATATTTCTTGATGTATTAGTTATTTTATGAGAAATTGTGATGTTTCTGTTTTTCCATTATTGCACCGTATGTAGAGTTGTGTTTCCAGTTCAGTTCTTGTCATATGTTTTTACTTATACTATGGTCTCTTTATTCTGTTTCTGGCAAGTGTCTGACTCTGCATGTGTGACTGAGGTGAGGTAGCTAGCATGCAGCTTCTGTATAGCAATCTATTGCAGCTTGGTTTCTTCTTTTTCCATAGGGGTAGATTTTCAAACCGCGCGATTTGGCGTACTTTTGCTGGCGCATCAGGCGCAAGCAAAAGTACGCTGGATTTTAGTAGATACGCGCGGAGCCGCGCGTATCCGCTAAAATCCGGGATCGGCGCGCGCAAGGCTATGGATTCTGTATAGCCGGCGCGCGCCGAGCCGCACAGCCTACCCCCGTTCCCTCCAAGGCCGCTCCGAAATCGGAGCGGCCTTGGAGGGAATCCTCTAACGCCCTCCCCTCACCTTCCCCCTCCCTTCCTCTACCTAACCCACCCGCCCGGCCCTGTCTACACCCCCCCTTTACCTTTCTCCGGGGATTTACGCCTCCCGGAGGGAGACGTAAATCCCCGCGCGCCAGCAGGCCTGTTGCGCGCCGGGACGCGACCTGGGGGCGGGTACGGAGGGCGCGGCCACGCCCCCGGATCGCCCCGGGCCGTAGCCACGCCCCGTACCCGCCCCCAAAACGCTGCCGACACGCCCCCTAAACGCCGCGATGACCGGGCCCGCCCCCCGACACGCCCCCCCTCGGAGAACCCCGGGACTTACGCGAGTCCCGGGGCTCTGCGTGCGCCGGTAGGCCTATGTAAAATAGGCTCACCGGCGCGCAGGGCCCTGCTCGCCTAAATCCGCCCGGTTTTGGGCGGATTTAGGCGAGCAGGGCTCTGAAAATCCGCCCCATAATAGGAAGTGTGTTTTAGGGTCTGGTATAATATTTGTAGTGTTTCCTTTTTATGAGTAAGGTTGTTACTGTTTGAGTGCTGGCAGTTCATCCTGTTTTTGTCTGGGAAGTTTACCAATTTGTAATAGCAATTTAATTTATTTATGGCTTTCTGAGGGCCAAGCCATGAGGCCTGATACCATGAGATCAAGGTGGATGATCTAAAATGTATGCAAATCACTGCAAATGAGGGGGGAACAAACACACTTCCTTGTGATTCCTCTCCCCCCCCCCCCAAGAGTACTCAAGTGTTCAGTTGTGGTCTGTGGAAAAGTTGGCAACCCTAGGCCTAGCCCAAAAGACTGCTAAACCCGCCAGGCTGCCAGAGTTCCCAAATACCCCAGAAGCAGGAATGGACATTGGACTGGCGCACTGAGCACAGACACAGGAGGGGAGAGGAATCCCTAAAATCAACTCCCCCTCTTTCACTTCCTTTTTTTTTTTTTAATTCTTTACCTAAGCTCAGCCTGTCCCAGCTGAGAATGGAGTCTGTATCTGGCTGTCGGGGAGAGGGCATGTACCTTGACTGTTGTGCTCGGCTTCCTGTACCTGCTTGCCTTTCAGCTGTTGCTTTTTTTTTTTTCTTACAGCTAAGTCCACGCTGGAAAAACCAGCTACTGGACCAAGGCACTCATGTGAGGGAGAATCCACCAAAATCACCTCAGGAAATCTTGACTAAGTGAGGGACCATAAGGTATTACCACAGAAGAGCGAGGCAATGAACTTCTATCCTTCTTTCTTCTATTAAACTTCAATGCAATCCCCAGTAGGGCGATGCACGTCCACTATCTGCTAGAGACAGAAAATACTGGCAGGCTGTCAGTGCAGGGGTATATATACTGTGACGTCAGCTTTGCTCTGTCTCCATCTGCTGGTAGAGATGCATAACCCACTGGTTCTGGATCCACCTGTCTGAATGCTAAGAAACACTGTCTTATAGGATATCATGATCCCATTCCAAAACACACTAGTCTTCTGAGAACATATTTTTCAGCTTTCATAATATCTTGTTGCACTGAAATCCAAACAAAAGTGGAAATCCTTAGCATATCATTTTCTTGTTACTGAATATAGCCTTCTTACTCCCCTCTACCTCAAAGGAATAGCACAAGCCATGAAGAAGTGGAAATCCAAAGTTCCATAAGGTTCAAATGTAAACCAAACAATATCCGAGAACTACCTAGAAAGTAAACTAATGATTTAATTCTAAGTTTTTCAGAGATCAGTTCTTTTCCTCTAGAACCTATTCATCCTCCTCCTTATTTTCACCCCTTTTGCAGCCCCATCTAGTCGGTTGGCTGCAAGTTTTCCTCTGTTGCTGTATCCATATTCTGTTTCTAATGCCTTCACTCAAAATAAAGTAAGACACATTTAATACGTATTTCATTCACTAGCTTGCTTTGTAAAACGAGGTTTAAAGTAGGCAAGCACTTACCTTAATAACTGCACAATGCTTCCAGTTGTTTGTAGCTTTTTTACATTTTCATCTCGTACAGGTGCACACAACTTTCCCATAGTGTTAATAACATAATTAGCTAGTCCATGTATGTCTACAGCATTGTGCTCAGCCTGCTGTCTTATTAAATCCATATCTAAAACTTCACAGATTTGATTTCGAAGTCTATTTGCTCCAGGAGTCAAAAAGGAAAGCAGAATCTAGAACAAGAAAAATTAATACAAATAAATAAAATGTAAAAAAAATAAATAAATAAAACCAAGACAAAATCCCACTCTAAAAAAGTAGTGTGCCTCAACTCTTTAACAAATAATTTAAAATGCAATATCACATGTTCACTCAATTTTATCAGGATTTTATGTCTGAAGTAAATATTGTTTTGTATTTTTGTGTTTTATCTTTACATATTTGATTAATCGTGTTCCCCACTTCTAACCTTTGCATGGAAAAGAGATCTATAAAAACCCATAAATAAGGATTACATGCAAGGCACAGAGACTTGTTAACAATACGAGCACCCAGCTACCATGTACCATTAATTCCACCTTTTTCCTAGCATTCTAGTTGCTCATGGTTAGGGACCTTCTTTTCAATTTTTATTTTATTTTCCCTGGGAATTTTAAATGTCATAACAAAAAAAAAATCTGTAGAAAAGTGACATAATACAGTAGAAAAGTCATTTTTCCACAGGTTATTTTTTATTTTTAATCATAACATTAAAATCCCCAGGGATTTTAATGTTATGATTAAAAATATACTCATAGTATAAGGAAAAGAAAGGAAAATTGGTTCTTACCTGCTAATTTTCGTTCCTGTAGATCAATCCATAGATCAATCCATAGATCAATCCAGACTCCTGGGTTTTGCCTCCCCTCCAGCAGATGGAGACAGAGAAAGTTTTACTGACACTGCCACCTGCAGCGGCAGTGTCAGTAAAATGCAAGCCCAAAAATCAAAACAAATACCAAAAACCAACTAACATCCCCTGAACGAGTAATAGGAAATGGAAAAACTGGAACAGAAAACCGAGCCCACACACAACTCTGTGTAGGACTAAAAAAATCTGTGCAATTCTTCAGAGTAATTACAAAAAAACAGATTGAGCGGAGTCTCCAAAACTCCCTTTTCTCCAGTGGGCGAGATTCTGGACTGTCCTATGGTACTACAGGAACTAAAATCAGCAGGTAGGAACCAATTTTCCTTTCCCTGTATGTACCCAGATCAGTCCAGACTCCTAGGATATACCAAAACTTCCCTAGATTGGGTAGGACTGCGAGAGTCCTGCTTGAAGTACAATTTCACCAAAGTTCATGGCTTCTGGAGCCTGGACATCCAAATGGTAGTCCCTGGCGAGTGTGTAATGATTTCCAAGTAGCCACCCTGCAGATCTCTTGTAACGAAACTTGCTGACACTCGGCCCAAGAGGGCACCTGGGAATGGGTAGAATGTGCTCATAGCCACTCCAGAATAGGGCGACCTCAACAGATATACGCAGAGCTAATAGCCTCTTTCAACCACCTCGCAATCGTGGCTAACACTTTATGCCCCTTTTTTGCACCACTCCAAAGCACAAAAAGATGATCTGACAAGAGGAAGCCATTCGTGACCTTCAGGTACTGTAGCAATGCACGCTTCATGTCCAAACAACGCAACTCTCTTGCCTGAGGCGCCGAAGGATCCACAGTTGGAAAAGATGGGAGTTCCACTGACTGCTTTAAGTTGTTGTGGGAGCGCTAGGGAGCGATCCCGCTTCCGGGGACAGTGGTGTGCCCTTGGACCATGACGCGACTGCAGAGAGGAGCTCCTTAGAAGCGCCGAGGCAGGTGAGATGTATCCCAGCATAGGCGGACAGGCAGAAGACCAGGGACTCGCACCTCCGCCGAACCTGACGCATCAGTAGAGACCCAACAACGCAATTCTGGTCTTTGGGATAGCCCTCCGGCCACTCGATAGCCCTTTCAGACCTGCCGTACGGGAACAGCAAATGCGCCAGGACGGACGGAGGTCAAGGGCAGACAATGGAACTGGAACAAGACGAGACTTGAAGACAAGGATAAGATGAGAACTTGATAAGGATGAGGCAAGGCTGAAGAGAAGAACATCAGGGACACTGATGAAGAATGAATGCTGAATGAAAAGACGACAGAAGAGTTAAAACTCAGTATGAAGGTATCCGACCATGACTCGTAGCAGCACCCATCCTAAACTGAGCTTCGGGGACCAGGCGTAAATCGACGCACCTGACAGGTCAATCGAAGGAAGACGAAACTTCCGACCCGACATGGAAGATGCATCCGAAGGTCATCCGAAGTTAAAATGAAGACGGCTCACTAGGGGGTAAAATCCGGAACCAGGACATCCAAGAGGACGGCTAGCCTGACGAGGGTGCCAAAGAGTCAGAAGGCCTCCTTGACAAAGGAGCCCAAAGGGTCTGAACGCTTGGCAGCGAAAAGGACTGAAGACGAGGACTACTTGATACGAAGACGTCTGGAACATCAGGACATCTGGACTTTAACCCCCAGGTCACTCAACGAAGAGCAGAAGGCGGCTCTGAGAGGCAGAACAACAGGATATTGGACTTCAGGAAGGACAGGACATCAGAAGATAAGGACTTCAGGAAGATCTGAAGGTGAAGACATCAGGAAGGTCGGAGGACAAAGACTCTGAAGACAAGGACTTAGGATCCGGTGAGAGACTAAACATGGAACGAAGTTGCAGCAAAGGATCAGGAACCACAAAGGAAGACAAGGGAATTCCTACGAAGAACAGAGTGCCTTGAAGAAGCGGAGGAGGACATCATCGGAGACTCCTGGACCGAAGAGCTGGAACGGAGGATCCAGGCGCAGTCCAACTCCAGAACTGACTCCTTGTGAAGGCGAAGAGGAACTGAAGGCTGTGGTGACCGTCGCTGCCCAATGTCCTCACTCTGCCCTCCGGGTCTGATGGACGGCTGGCTGCCGCGGCGTCTCCATGCAGTCTCCCTCCGGCGTCCCCGGACCGACTCGACGTTGCAGATCCGCCATGTTGCCTGAAGACTTAGGGCGCGCGCTCTGATTGAAGTACCAGCAAGGGCGCGAACCTCAGGGGCATCCCCCTGAGATGACGTCATCCGCTTCCAATATTTAAAGGTCTCTATTTTGCTGACAAACTGAGTTAGCAAGGACTCGCTTTGGCTATCCAAGCTACTCTGCCTCCTCGGACTTACCAGAGGTACCCGCTCCTCGGGGGCCTCGCTCTTTTTCTTCACTTTCAGATTACAGATAGGTACCGGTACTCGCTCCTCGAGGGTCCATGTTCCTGCACACTCTGAAGATTCTCTACTGCTTGGAAGCTATCGCTGCTACAAACAATTGTGAGTTACCACCGCTCTCTCAGAGCTTTCCCTGGAACCAGGTACTCGCTCCTCTAGGGCCTAAACCTTTCCAGCTCCTGAGCTTCCTTGAGACCTTATGTGAGTTTTGTCATCTAGCTCTGTTCATGAACTCTGCCTACTCACTTTTCTACAGTTTCTCAACAGCTCAGCCATCCTGGATCGCTGTTCCAGTACCTGAGGGACTACAGCCTTGCCAGGCATATCAGCTCACTACTGCCACCTCTGGTGGTTTCAAAAACCTGTTTAATAAAAGAACTAATGTGTGTCTGTCTCCATACTCAAGCCTAGCCGGTGGTCCCTCTCGGGATATCCTCCCGGGGGTGTGGTCATCTGCCACTGGCCCAGGGATCCACCCACAACTATAACAGAGCCTGCTAACCCCTAGCAGTTTCTGAACAGATTACTAACCCCTATCTGTTTGCTCCTTCCATCAGACAGCAAAGTAATAACAGATTGCTAACTCCAGTGGATCCAGCTTAAAATATGGGATGTTGTTAACTCCATGGACCCAGCACATCTCTGCCTTGCAGGCTATTCCGGGCCTGGCCCAACGCATCTCAGAGCAGCAAGAAACTTTAGAGAAACTTACTACAGCATTTCATCAGCTACACACACAGAAGATACAAGGCACAGCTTCTAACCAAGAAGGTCAGTTACAGGAGGTAACTTTAAAGACTACTGTACCACTGGAGGCTCCTATCCGCTTTTCCGCAGAAATCCAGACGACCTGGGGCTTTCTGAACCAGTGCTGCATGCACTTCACCTTACAGCCAACTTTATTTCCCACGGCTCTTTCAAAGACCACCTACATCCTGTCATATTTGGATGGAAGAGCTCTGTCGTGGGCATCTACCTTGTGGGAACGCAAGGACCCTATTTTGCAGGACATAGAAGGATTTATGGACTTGTTTAAATCCGTCTTTGATGACCCTGCTCGTATTTCTGTTGCCGGGTTTGCTTTGGTGGACTTGAAGCAAGGCAACAGATCACTGGCTGAATTCTCCAAGGAATTTAAGACTCTTGCAGCGGATCTTCGCTGGGACCCCAAGTGTCTCAAGACTCTCTTCTGCAGAGGCCTGGATACCTGTTTAAAGGATGAGCTGGCCACTCGCCAGACACCTGACTCGCTGGACGAATTAATAGCCTTGGCCACTCGAATTGATCACCGGCTCCGAGACAAGGTGAAGGAACTCCGGCCTAAGGTGTTATTTGGGTTGAAACAGGCTAGTACTACCACTGCACCTCAGATGATTCCAGTAACGTCTGCTGCTGATAAAGATGAACCAATGCAACTTGGTCATGGACACTTGACCTCCAAGGAGAGAAGATTTCGGAAGAAACGCAGCTTGTGCATGTACTGTGGTCAGCCTGGCCATGATGTCCTTACATGTCCCATTTTGTCCGGGAAACGGATGGGCCTAAGTCCCGCGGGAGGACTGTTCTTGGGCCATACTGCGTTTTCTCCTCCGCCCTCTCTTCCAGTTTCCGTGATCTGCGAACCGGCTATGGTTCAGATTCCTGCCCTGATGGACTCAGGGGCAGGAGGCAACCTTATTCTCAGACGTCTAGTAGAAGACCTGAGGAGTCCCTATGTCAAATTAGAAGATCCATTATTGCATCACAACTTGAAGTGGGCTTTTGGACGTTCCTTTACATCGCCACTTCTCCTGAAGATCTCAGTGACGTCCACGGCAGTTCAACTCTTGGCTGCTGATATTCATAGCGCCTTCTACATTCACTTTGGCTCAAAAGCGTTCAACATCTATCCGCATTCACGGATTATAAACATAGAGATATCTGTCATGTTCCAGCCATTCGGAGGATGTGTCTGATGAGCTACAGCACATATAGATCCGAAGAAGATATCTCTGGCAACCAGCTAGTTTGTTCAGCTGGTAATGCCATCATCTTTAGAAGTGGATCTTGGACGTATCCTACATCGCCACTTCTGCTGAAGCCTCAGTGAAGTTCATAGCAGCTACTTATTACTGCTGAATTCTACACCATCTCTCATTCAGCAACTTCTACTGGAGAGTCATCTTTAGAAGTAGATTTTGGACGTACCCCAACATCGCCACTTCCGCTGAAGCCTCAGTGACGTCTATAGCAGCTACTTATTACTGCTGAATTCTACACCATCTCTCATCCAGCAACTTCTACTGGAGAGTATCTTTAGAAGTGGGTTCTGGACATACCCCAACATCACCACTTCTACTGAAACCTTCAGTGACGTCCACAGCAGCTCAATCCATTGCTGCTGATATCAATAACACTCTGCAAGATTCTTCCAAATCTCAAGATCCACCTATCATCAATGCAGAAGATGACTTAGAAATTAAGATCAAAGAGATTCTGGATGTTCGTAACAGAGGCAAGACTTTTGAAAACCTTCTGATTTTGGAAGGCTTCGGCCCCAATTTAAACTTTTGGGAGCCTCAGACCAATATCTTGGACAAAGAGATGCTTCATCAGTTCCACCTTGCGCATCCTTCCAAACCTAAACCTGGTACCCGAAGAGATTGCCCTTTGAAGGGGGGTACTGTTGCGACCGTCGCTGCCCGACGTCCTCATTCTGCCCTCTTTTACTCTGTGGTGACTCCCTCCGGGTCTAATGGACGGCTGGCTGCCGCGGCATCTCCATTCCGTCTCCCTCCGGCGTCCCCGGACCAGCTCGACGTTGCAGATCCGCCATGTTGCCTGAAGACCTAGGGCACGCGCGCGCTCTGATTGAAGTACCAGCAAGGGCGTGAACCTCAGGGGCATCCCCCTGAGATGACATCATCCGCTTCCAATATTTAAAGGTCTCTATTTTGCTGACAAACTGAGTTAGCAAGGACTCGCTTCGGCTATCCAAGCTACTCTGCCTCCTCGGGGGCCTCGCTCTTTTTCTTTACTTTCAGATTACAGATAGGTACCGGTACTCGCTCCTCGAGGGTCCATGTTCCTGCACACTCTGAAGATTCTCTACTGCTTGGAAGCTATCGCTGCTACAAACAATTGTGAGTTACCACCGCTCTCTCAGAGCTTTCCCTGGAACCAGGTACTCGCTCCTCTAGGGCCTAAACCTTTCCAGCTCCTGAGCTTCCTTGAGACCTCATGTGAGTTTTGTCATCTAGTTCTGTTCATGAACTCTGCCTACTCTGACTACTCACTTTTCTACAGTTTCTCAACAGTTCAGCCATCCTGGATCGCTGTTCCAGTACTTGAGGGACTACAGCCCTGCCGGGCATTTCAGCTCACTACTGCCACCTCTGGTCGTTTCAAAAACCTGTCTAATAAAAGAACTAATGTGTGTCTGTCTCCATACTCAAGCCTAGCCAATGGTTCCTCTCGGGATATCCTCCCGGGGGAGTGGTCATCTGCCACGGCCCAGACATCCACCCACAACTATAACAGAGCCTGCTAACCCCTAGCAGTTTCTGAACAGATCACTAACCCCTATCTGTTTGCTCCTCCCATCAGACAGCAGACATAACAAAGGCTGAGCCCTTTTGTAGGGCTGAAGAGGAACACCCAGGATGACATCACAAGGAGGACTGGCCCTTTACTATATATTACTATATTGTTATGTTATGTTCTGTTCTTGTTTATTTTAATCTTTCGCTTCCATACTGCCTCTTGTTTATCCACCCCCTTGTTCATTTTCCCCTGTTAATATGTACTTTCAATTTCTTTTGTTCAACTGTAAACCGGTATGATGTCCCCACTAATACCGGTATATAAAAGTTTCTAAATAAATAAATAAATAAATAAATAAATCTGAAGAGGAGGCGTGACCCCATGCCTAAGGAGGCAGGACCAGGGACAGCGACAGCCCACTGCAGAGGAGTAGGCCCGAGGCGTTAGAGGTGGCTCCTGCCGCGAAGAGAAGCTGCAGCCGGAAACTTCCCACGCAGGGGAGGATTCGGCGTCGGCGGCCTCCAGGCCACAAAGAGGAGCTCCGGAGCGGCCCAGCCACGAAGAGGGAAGCAGTGGCAAATCCATGCTGCGCTGGGAAGTACAAGATGTCAGCAGCCTCTGGGCCGCATGGAAACGGCATCTGCAGCCTCCCGGCCGCGGAATGAAAAGGAGACGTCACGGCTCCTGCTGTGGAGACAGGATAATGGTGGCATCGGTATACCGGCAGGCTGGAGGTGAGAAGCTGCTCGCAGCCTAGCCGCAGGTAGAATCGTAGCATAAGTGGAATGATGACACCACCTTCGGCAGAAAGGAAGGAACCGTTCTCAAGGAAACACCTGACTCCGAGATTCTCAGAAAAGGCTCCCTTACAAGATAAGGCCTGAAGCTCCGAGATTCGCCGAGCAAATCGCCATTAAGAAAGCCATCTTCAAAGTGAGATCCTTCATCGTCACCCGTCTCAGAAGTTTGAATGGGGCTGCACACATGCTCTTAAGGACTATGTTAAGGTTCCAAGAGGGACAAGGCTTCCAAACCCGTAGGCCGCAAATGTTTTGCTCCCTAGAGAAAATGCACCACATCCAGATGGGCAGCTATTTTGGCTCCAATTTTTGCAAAATCGATTAACATTTCTCTTAGCGAAGGTTACATTCTTCTCTCTTTAAAAAAAAAAAAAAAAAAGCCATCGTCCGGCCACTACTGAAAAAGAGCTCACTTGACCCCTCTGATCCTAGTAACTACAGGCCCATCTCCTCTTTACCATATTTATTCAAAATTCTAGAATCTGCTGTACTCTCCCAATTGACTGAACATTTGGAATAATTTGAACTCCTAGATCCACATCAATTTGGTTTTTGACATTCTCTCAATACCGAAATTCTTCTCCTATCTTTCACTGATTTTTTTGAGAAGAGGTTTGGAATCTGGCCAACAGTTTTTACTCATTTCCCTTGATATTTCTTCAGCTTTTGACACCACCGATCACAGTATCTTACTTTATTGATTACAAGAATTTGGTTTGAATCGTATCTTTCTAAAGGACTCACTCCATCAAATTTAATAATAAACTTTCTGCCATTTCTGCGATTAAAACAGGTGTCCCCCAGGGGTTTGCATTATCGACTTCTCTCGTTAACATCTCTTTCTCTCCTATATATAAAATTCTCTTGATTCTAACAGGTTGCTATAAACTATGTGCAAAGGCATCCAGGCTTATTGGTTAAGGGTAGTAAAGCAAAAGTTGCTTACCTGTAACAGGTGTTCTCACAGGACAGCAGGATGTTAGTCCTCACATATGGGTGACATCACAGGATGGAGCCCAATCACAGAACACTTTTGTCAAAGTTTCAAGAACTTTGAATGGCACTAACGCTGCAACCAGCAGGGGTCCCCCTTCAGACTTGTTTAAAAGCTAAAGTGCAAAAAATAAAATAAGAAAACGTAATGAACCCAACACCATGGGGTGGCAGGTGGGTTTCGTGAGGACTAACATCCTGCTGTCCTGTGAGAACACCTGTTACAGGTAAGCAACTTTTGCTTTCTCACAGGACAAGCAGGATGGTAGTCCTCACATATGGGTGAGTATCGAGCTAAGGATGTCCTATAAATGCACCAAATGTACCCAAAACGTGCAACAGGCACAAAAACTGGGGCGGAATTTGGTAAAGGACATCCTGAACCCTAACGGGTAGGTGGAAGGGTGTTGGTACATCAAGTTGCAAATAGGTTGCGCAAGACAGACTGGCCGAAGATGGAATCTTGTCTGCCAGCCTTGTCTAAACAATAATGGGCTGTAAAGGTATGGAGAGAACTCCAGGTAGCAGCCCTACAAATATCAGGAAGCGGCACCGAGCATAGGTGCGCTACTGAAGTTGCCATGGCCCTGACAGAGTGTGCTTGAAGTGGAATGCCTGCTTGCTGACAGCAAAAGGAAATACAGTCCGCTAACCAGGAGGAGAAAGTCTGCTTACCCACAGGTTGACCCAATCTGATGGAATCGAAAGAAACAAACAGTTGAGTGGATTTTCTGTGGGTAGCTGTGCGGTCTAGATAGAATGCTAGAGCTCGTTTACAGCCAAGGGTATGCAGAGCCTGCTCTCCTGGATTGGAATGGGGCCTGGGAAAGAAGGTGGGTAGTATGACCTGCTATATGACAAAAAACCTAATTTTATAGCAATAATAGAATCATGGCTAAAAAAAATCAGATCTAGTCTTAAAAAATCAGTTACCAAGCAAAAGCTATGAGGTCTTCTCGATCCCTAGAATAAATAAAAGAGGGGGTGGATTAATACTGATCAATGAAAAGAAATTCAAAACTAAACTGCTCTCAATCAAGACTCCAGCAAATCATGAAATTGCCTTTTTTTGACACCAACCATTTTCAAATCTGTCTGATCTACTGCCCACCCAGTCTACTCGAACTAAACATCTCCCCACTAATAGAATTTTTTACAACACATCTAAACCCAACTAAACCTACATAATTTTAGGTGACTTTAACCTTCACATGGACGTTCACCCCTTATCAAATACCTGCCAAATGCTAATTGATGTAATGACTGCACTAGGTTTCAAACTTATCACAGATAAACCAACACACAAAGCAGGCCACTCATTAGACCTAACATTCATTAAGAGTAACCTCCTAGAAAATATAAAAACTGAATACAGACAAATCCCATGGTCAGACCACTTCCTCATTAATTCTCAGATCAAACACACAGGCCTAATAAAGCAACAAAGCATAGAAGCAGCTGAATTCAAATACCGCTCACCCTTTAACACAGATATTCTAAAAGACAAATTACATGAGGAATTAACACACGTCAATTACACAAATAGCCATACTGCAATATCCGATTGGATAAACAAAACGACGACTTTGGCAAATGAAATAAACCCCCCAAAAAAAGGTCCACATTAAAGAACCAACAGAAAAAACCATGGTATAATGAGCAAATCAAAGAAGGGAAACGGATCCTTAGAAAGAAAGAAAAAGAATGGAATAAAAACAAAACAACTGATAATTTAACAAAATACAGAAAACAACTGGCTTACTACGAAAAGGTAATTTTAGAAACCAAAAGGAAATACTTCAGCTCAAAAATAGAAAAGTTTGCAAATAATGCTAGAATTCTATTTAACATAGTAAAAAACCTCACCAGTGACAATACAAACAATCATCAGAACCTACAAGAAAATCAATGTAATTAAGTAGCTCAAAAATCCCTAACACAACCAAACAAGAGATTAAGATGCCCAAAAGGGATGTCAACATATGGTCAGAGTTTGAAGAGATATCATACATTGAAGTCGAGAACATGATAAAAAAAAAAAACTGAACCCTGCTCCTCACTCAATTGACATCATACCCATAATGGAATTTAAAAAACTAGCCAACACAGTACCTCCAATATTAACTAAGATCATCAACCTTTCCCTAGATGAAGGATCAATGCCAGATATACTGAAAGGAGCCATAATCAAGCCAATCATTAAGAAAAAGAATATTGACCCCCTAAATGTGAGCAACTATAGATCAGTCTCCAACTTACCCCTAATATCCAAACTAATTGAAAAAACAATTCAAAAACAACTATCAAACCACTTAGAAAGTAATAATATATTATACCCTGCACAACATGGTTTCTGCAAACACTACAGTACTGAGACATTATTACTAGCTTTATCAGACAATATCTTAAGAGGCTTTGATACAGGAACACATTACATTCTGATTCTATAGGATCTCTCTGCAGCATTTGACACTGTAAATCACAAAATACTAATCAATAGATTAAAGGAAATAGGACTCAATAACAAAACAATAAACTGGTTTGAGTCATATTTAAACAACAGATTTTTTTCAAGTACAAATCAAAAACACACTATCAGACAAAGTTAAACTACAAACAGGAGTCCCACAGGGTTCAGCCCTGTCCGCAACACTCTTTAACATTTACCTCCTCCCGGTATGTCACCTACTCGCTGGACTTTTAATAATACACTACATATACTTGAATGACATACAACTACTGTTACCAATCGTAAACACAATCGAAGAAACAATGAAACTGGCTAATATGTATCTTGAAATAATCAAACAACTCCTAAACCAAATGGAACTGGTAATAAACATTGATAAAACTGAATTCTTACACCTAGAACGAAAAAATATGCACCTTACACAACCCACAATCGCAATCAAAAATAATCAAACCGTAGAGTTAGCAATAAAAGTACGGAATCTAGGGTAATAATTGACCCTGAGCTTAACATGAAACAACACATTTCACGGAAATTAAAAGAAGGTTACGCCAAACTAATGGTCCTTAGAAGACTGAAACCCTTGCTAACACTGAATAATTTTCGCACAGTCCTACAGACTACTATAACTCTCGCACAGTCCTACAGACTACTGTAGCTCTCTGCTATTAGGACTACCTCAAGTTACTATTAGACCACTCCAAATATTGCAAAATTCCGCTGCTAGAATTTTGACAGGCAAAAAGAAAAGAGACCACATCACAGGTACACACTTGCTGAACTACACGGGCTTCCAATTGAACAAAGAATACAATACAAAGCACTGTGTATAATTCATAAACTAATCCATGATGAAAAGGCCGACTGGCTTAACACAGCACTGCGCATACATGTACCACACACACAGAAGCCTTAGATCTGCTAATAAAGCTCTACTAAATATTCCTTCTGTTAAATCAGCACGCCTCACTCAGGTAAGGGAGAGAGCACTGTTGCTTGCTGGACCTGTTCTATGGAACTCCATGCCACTCGAAATAAGGCTACAGAGAAATTTGAAACTATTTAAAACTAGTCTGAAAACCTGACTTTTTAAACAAGCTTTTTATAAAGACAAAGAGAAGGAGGAAAACAGTTGAAAGATAAGGATGCATCAAGTAATCAGTTTTTTTCCTCTAATATCTCCAATTGCATATTAATGCTAGATTTGAACCGCTTGACAGTTTTTCAACCGACATATAAGCCTTAATTAACACATAGTCCTTTCTTATTAAAATGTTACCGTTCTTTGTTGGCACATGTATAATTTGTAATTTATACCAATTATAGTTTTTCCTTATTGTGCCTTTCTGTAAACCATTGTGATGGTGAATTAACTTAATGACGGTATAGAAGAGTTTTTAAATAAATAAATAAATGATTAATGTGAAACTCTGACACTACCTTAGGCAAAAACTTAGGGTGAGTGCGGAGTACTACCAGGTCGTGCAGAAGTTTAGTGTAAGGCGGGTAGGTGACTAGGGCCTGTAACTCACTAACTCTGCGAGTGGATGTGATTGCCAAAAGAAAAATCACTTTCCATGTGAGATAGCGAAAATCACAGGATTGGAGAGGCTCAAATGGTGGTTTCATGAGTCGACCCAAAACCAGGTTGAGGTCCCAAGAGGGGGCCGGAGGGAGCAGTGGAGGCTTGAGGTGGAACAAGCCCTTCAGAAAACATGTTACAAGGGGTTGTACTGAAATGGGAACATCTCCAACACCTTTATGGAAGGCAGCTACCGCATTGACATACACCCTGATGGAAGAAGTTTTTAGACCTGATTCTGACAAGTGCCAGAGATAGTCTAGAAATTTCATAGTGGAACAAGTGAAAGGATCAAGGGACAGGGAAGAACACTATAACTTAAACATGTTCCATTTGTAATAAGATTTTCTCGTGGAAGGCTTTCATGAAACAATCAAGACATGGGAAACTGGCTCTGAAAGGTTGAGTGGCTGAAGAATTAACCTTCCAAATTCCAGGCAGTCAGGGACAAGGCCTGAAGATTGGGGTAGATAGGCACCCGTCATTCTGAGTGATCAGAAGCTGGTCCATTCCCAGGGGAATGTGCCTGCGAATGGAGACGTCCTGAAAAATTGGAAACCAGACTTGGCTTGACCAGTGAGGGGCTATCAGGATCATGTTTCCCTTGTCCTGACGTAACTTCACGAGAGTCTTTGATATAAGTGGAAGTGGAGGGAATGCATATAGGAGACTGGTGGCCCATGAGAGGGAGAACACATCTCTTGGTAGCGAGTGTTGGCTGCGAGTGAAAGAGCAAAAGTTCTCTACTTTGCGGTTTTGAGGTGACGCAAAGAGGTCTATGTGAGGGTAACCCCAACGTTGGAATATTGAGTCCGCTACTGTGGGGTTGAGGGACCACTCGTGCAGCTGAAAGGTGCGACTCAGCTTGTCTGCCAACACATTGTCTACTCCCGGCAAGTAGGTGGCCTTGAGGTACATCGAGTGGGAAAGGGCCTCTGCCCATATCTGTGCAGCTTCCTGAGACAGGAGGTAGGAGCCCGTGCCCCCTTGCTTGTTGATGTACCACATGGCCACCTGGTTGTCTGACTGAATCAGGATAACCTGGTTGGAAAGGCGATCCTGAAACACCCTGAGAGCATATCTGATTGCTCTTAGTTCCAGGAAATTTATTTGGTGTGTGGCTTCCTTTAGAGACCAGGTCCCTTGAGTTTGTAGATTGGCAACATGTGCTCCCCCAGCCAAGGTTGGAGACATCAGTTGTAAGGGTTATTTGAGGATCTGGAGCTTGGAAAGGAAGGCCTTGGAGAAGATTGGACTGATTTTTCCACCAAGCCAGAGACAGGCGAAGTGGGTTGGTGATGTGAACAACAGCTGACAGTGGTTGAGATGATTGAATCTACTGTGACCTTAGGGTCCACTGCATGACTCTCATGGCGAGAAAAGCGATTGGAGTGACATGTACCGAGGATGCCATGTGTCCCAGCAAAATTAGGAAGTGACGTGCAGTTGAGCGTTGTCGAAACTGCAGTTGATGGGCGAGAGTAGTGAGAGTGAGAGCTCGTTCACAAGGAAGAAATGCTTTTGCTTTAAAGGTGTCCAAGTCTGCTCCTATGAACGACAGGGTTTGTGATGGGACTAAGCTGGACTTTGGGTAATTGATGAGAAACCCGAGGGAGATCAGGGTATTCAAGGTGAGACGTAGGGACATCAGAGCAGCTTGCTGGGTGGGAGCCCTGATCAACCAATCGTCGAGGTAGGGGTAGACGTGGATACCTTGAGTCCTGAGGAATGCTGCTACTACTACGAGGCACTTGGTGAAGACTCGTGGTGCAGATGCCAGGCCGAATGGTAGCACTCGGTATTTATAGTGCTTTGGGCCTACCAAGAATCGCAGAAATTTGTGATGAGATGGAGTTATTGTGATATGTGTGTAAGCGTCCTGGAGGTCTAGAGAGCAGAGCCAGTCTTCCCTTGGCAGAAGGGGAAGGAGGGAACCCAAGGTTACCATCTTGAACTTTTCTCTTTGTGGGTGCTTGTTTAAGGCACGAAGGTCTAGTATCGGGCGAACGCCACCTAACTTTTTTGGGGTTAGAAAGTACCGAGAATAGAATCCGGGGCCCTGTTGGGAGTAGGGCACTGGTTCGATTGCTCTGGTTCAGAGGAGGAGGGAGACTTCCTGATCCAGGAGTGGTGAGTGGTCGTATATTCCCCAGGTCAGCTGAGGTGGGGAGTCCGGCGGGATGGAGAGAAAGTTGAGGTGATAACCTTGAGTGACTATGGTAAGTACGTAAGAACATAAGAAATTGCCATGCTGGGTCAGACCAAGGGTCCATCAAGCCTAGCATCCTGTTTCCAACAGAGGCCAAACCAGGCCACAAGCTCCTGGCAATTACCCAAACACTAAGAAGATCCCATGCCACTGATGCAATTAATAGCAGTGGCTATTCCCTAAGTAAATTTGATTAATAGCCGTTAATGGACTTCTCCTCCAAGAACTTATCCAAACCTTTTTTGAACCCAGATACACTAACTGCACTAACCACATCCTCTGGCAACAAATTCCAGAGCTTTATTGTGCGTTGAGTGAAAAAGAATTTTCTCCGATTAGTCTTAAATGTTCTACTTGCTAACTTCATGGAATGCCCCCTAGTCCTTCTATTATTCGAACGTGTAAATAACCGATTCATATCTACTCATTCAAGACTTCCCATGATCTTAAAGACCTCTATCATATCCCCCCTCAGCCATTTCTTCTCCAAGCTGAACAGCCCTAACCTCTTCAGCCTTTCCTCATAGGGGAGTTGTTCCATCCCCTTTATCATTTTGGTTGCCCTTCTCTGTACCTTCTCCATCGCAACTATATCTTTTTGAGATGCAACGACCAGAATTGTACACAGTATTCCAGGTGCGGTCTCACCATGGAGCGATATAGAGGCATTAAGACATTTTCCGTTTTATTAACCATTCCCTTCCTAATAATTCCTAACATTCGGTTTGCTTTTTTGACTGCTGCAGCACACTGAGCCGACAATTTTAAAGTATTATCCACTATGATGCCTAGATCTTTTTCCTGGGTGGTAGCTCCTAATATGGAACCTAACATCGTGTAACTACAGCAAGGGTTATTTTTCCCTATATGCAACACCTTGCACTTGTCTGTATTAAATTTAATCTGCCATTTGGATGCCCAATCTTCCAGTCTTGCAAGGTCCTCCTGTAATGTATCACAATCCGCTTGTGATTTAACTACTCTGAATAATTTTGTATTATCCACAAATTTGATAACCTCACTCATCGTATTCCTTTCCAGATCATTTATATATATATTGAAAAGCACAGGTCGAAGTACAGATCCCTGAGGCACTCCACTCTTTACCCTTTTCCACTGAGAAAATTGACCATTTAATCCTACTCTCTGTTTCCTGTCTTTTAACCAGTTTGTAATCCATGAAAGGACATCGCCTCTTATCCTATGACTTTTTAGTTTTCTTCGAAGCCTCTCATGAGGGACTTTGTCAAATGCCTTCTGAAAATCCAAATACACTACATCTACCGGTTCACCTTTATCCACATGTTTATTAACCCCTTCAAAAAAATGAAGCAGATTTGTTAGGCAAGACTTCCCTTGGGTAAATCCATGTTGACTGTGTTCCATTAAATCATGTCTTCTATATGCTCTACGATTTTGATCTTGAGAATAGTTTCCACTATTTTTCCCGACACTGAAGTCAGGCTCAGTGGTCTTTAGTTACCCGGATCGCCCCTGGAGCCTTTTTTAAATATTGGGGTTACATTGGCCACCCTCCAGTCTTCAGGTACAATGGATGATTTTAATGATAGGTTACAAATTTTAACTAATAGATCAGAAATTTCATTTTTTTAGTTCCTTCAGTACCCTAGGATGCATACCATCCGGTCCAGTGATCTGCTACTCTTTAGTTTGTCATCTGGCCTACTACATCTTCCAGGTTCACAGTGATTTCATTCAGTTCATCTGACTCATCACCCCTGAAAATCATCTCCGGAACTGGTATCTTCCCAACATCCTCATTAGTAAACACAGAAGCAAAGAATTCATTTAATCTTTCTGCAATGGCTTTATCTTCCCTAAGAGCCCCTTTAACTCCTTTGTCATCTAATGGTCCAACCGACTCCCTCACAGGTTTCTTGCTTCGGATATATTTAAAAACGTTTTTATTATGAGTTTTTGCCTCTATGGCCAACTTCAATTCAAATTCTCTCTCTGCCTGTCTTATCAATGTTTTTACACTTAACCTGACAATGTTTATGTTTTATCCTATTTTCTTCAAATGGATCCTTCTTCCAATTTTTGAAGGATTTTTTTTGGCTAAAATAGCCTCTTTTACCTCACAACCATGACATTAATTGTTTTGCCTTCCTTCCACCTTTCTTAATGTGTGGAATACATATGGACTGCACCTCTAGGATTGTATTTTTAAACAATGCCCATGCCTGTTGAACACTTTTAACCTTTGCAGCTGTACCTTTCAGTTTTTTTCTATTTTCCTCATTTTATCAAAGTTTCCCTTTTGAAAGTTTAGTGTTTGAGCTGCAGATTTACTTATTGTCCCCCTTCCAGTTATTAGTTTAAATTTGATCATGTTATGATCACTGTTGCCAAGTGGCCCCACCACCATTATCTTTCTCACCAAATCCTGCGTTCCACTACCCACTAGTCTGAGGTGATTGTGTGCCAGATGTTGGTGAAGTGGCACAATTGACCTCCCACTGGTACATGCAATAGTGGAGGCTGAATGCTGCTCTCTAGGAAAGAGTCAAAAACCAGATGCTGGACCTGGCTGAGGGGTTGTCTGTGTTTTTTGCCTACAAGGTTGCCTGGACTGCCCTTTCTGGTAAGGCTTAGTAGAGCGACCTTTGGACGGTGGAGGATATGACTTCCTTTGGCGGTAGAAAGACTTTTTGGAATCCTCTGTGAATGTTTGCTTAGCAGGATATTCAGAAGGCAACAAGGAGAGTTGGTGAAGAGTCTCATGGTGATCTTTGAGCTGTGCCACTGCTTGCTGTATCTGTTCACCAAAATGATTGTCACCAGTGCAAGGCAAGTTGGATAGTCTGTCCTGGACCTCAAGTCGTAGGTCTGAAGACTTTAGCCAGGCCCACCTCCTCACAGAAATAGCTGCTCCTGATACTCTGGAAGCGGTGTAAAAAATGTCATATGCTGATCTTATTTCATGTTTGCCCACTTCTAATCCTTTTTGAGCCAGGGCATGTAATTGCTCTTGGAACTGCTGAGGTAGAGACTCAGCAAAGTCCTGCATTTGCTTAAAGAGGACCCTGTTGAACTGGGTCATATAAAGTTGGTAAGAGGCAATGCGGGAGATCAGCATTGAACCGTGAAAGACCGCCGACCTATTGCATCCAGGAATATTTGCTCCTTCCCTGGAGGGAAAGAGGAATGAGGCTTGGAGCGTCTGGCCTTCTTTTGGGCTGACTAAACAACCAATGAATGGTGATCCAATTGAGTTTTCTGGAAACCTGGAGTTGACTGGACTAGGTATGTGGTGTCTGCTTTTCAGTTGACTGGTGCTACTGAACCAGGGTGCTCCCAATTCCTCTTTAGAAGATCCAAGAGGACATCATGGATAGGGATAGATGTGATTGTAGAAGTTCCATCATCTGGTGTCTAGCATCCTGTTCTATCTGAAGTTGGAATGGAACCAATTCAGACATTTCCTTCACAAAATTAATGAAGGACAAGTCCTCTGGAGGCAAACGCTTCCTGCTTTCAGTAGGCGAGGGTGGTGATGGCAAGTCACTGGTATCCTGGGACGAGTTATCGGTCCATGGATCATAGGGTTCATCACCGGCCCCCCTAGGATCATCAGGGGGACAAAATGTTGGCACACGTGAAGGTCCTGGTTTAGGCACCGAAGGCATCGAGGGAGTCACCGGAGGCACCGAGGGCATCGATGGACAGATCGGAGGCACCAATGGCAGCAAAGACACTATCGGTGACATCGATGGCTGAGGCATCGGTAGGACTCCTGATGGAGGAAGGAATAACAGTGTTTCTCCTTCTCCTGTCAATGAGAGAAGAATTGGGGAGGAGGGCACCAGGGCCATCGGTGCCCCCGGATCCATCGGAGAAAAAGCAGTGAGCAGCACTTCCATCCTTGTTAGTAGCGGTACCAGCGCTACAGGAACTGGATCGGTGGCCGGTTCAGGAATCGGCACCGGTATCTGAGGAATCTTGAAGCCTTGCATCGCTCTGCCGATAGCCTCTTGAATCATGAGATCCAATTCCTCATGGAAACCTGGAGCGTGAAAGCCCCGATGCCAGAGGAGGCGGAGGCATAGCCGGGACCACTGTTGAAGGTGGAATCGCAGCTCCCAGCACCTGTCCAGGTGGGGGTTGACTCGGTGGCCCGGACTCAGAGAGGGCGGTGCCTTCTCTGGACGGGCTTTCTTCGGTGGCGACTCAGACGATGGTAACGTCGAGGGCTTGCCTGCGTCGATGGTCTGAGGTTTTCGGTGTCGATGTCGATGTTTTCCTTGACGATCTCCTCGGTCCTTTTACTGAGGAGGAACGGAGGGGGTCGACAGCCATGGAGTCGTCGATGCTGGTCGGACACCGGTCGGTGCATGATACTGGTGCGACATAGATGGTGTCGGCTCGGACGACGTCGAGGCAATGGACGGAGTCGGGGTTTGTGACCGAAAGAGAAGGTCCATTTTCTCCATTCTAGCTTTGCGACCTTTTGGTGTCATTAGGGCACATTTGGTGCAAGTAAGGACATCATGCTCGCGCCCTAAGCACATTACACAGACCGTGTGAGGGTCTGCAATGGACATTGTGTGAGTGCAGTCAGGGCTCCGACGGAACCCCGATGCCATGGCCTCTCAAAAATTTAGCCGCGCTAGTCGACAGCCAGTAGGCCGTGAGGGCAGAACTCGATGGGAATCGACCGGAACCGGGTAAAAAAACTTTCCGGACCACTGTGAATGTGAAAAATCAATAGGGGGACCCCTGTGGGGTATCAATTTACGAAGAATAGTGAAGAAGTTCCATGAGGAAAATTCCTGTCAGAAATCTCTTTAGAGCTCCTTAACCCGCGTGGCTACTGCTGTGCGGAAAAAAGAAGACTGAAGGGGGACCCCTGCTGGTTGCAGGGTTAGTGCCATCCTGGTCATGCCCAGTAGGTGCCAGTCAAAGTTCTAGAAACTTTGACAAAAGTGTTCCGTGAATGGGCTCCATCCTGTGATGTCACCCATATGTGAGGACTACCATCCTGCTTGTCTTGTGAGAACAGCCGCATCAGCAAGTTACTCTTTGCTTATTAGTTTCCCCAGACTGTAAAAGTCAGGGTTCTTGTTGGTTGCTGTCTGAATAGACTTATCTAGCTATCTTACATAACTGGATAAATCATAAAAGCGCTACTTAGACAGACAAGTAGCGCTTTTCAGACTTATTCAGCTAAGTAGTGCCTATTGCTACTTAGATACATTGGAATTAAGCCGGATAAGCATATACCCTAGGGTTGCCAATTTTCAACTGAAAAATTCCGAACACCGACTGGCTATAGTGCAACTCAGCAGGGGGCGGTAGTGTTCCTCCCTGGAGTGCTGCAGTGGATCTCCTTCAGAGGTGCCACAGGGACTGCACAAGTTGCAACCCCTGCATCCTGCCCTGTCTGAACAAATGGAACTGGGTGGAGAGAGGGAATTCATTCTTCATTTTGTGGTACGCATGACAATCATGGAAACTGCTGTGTAAACTGCCACTTCTGCATTATCATATGTACCAGAAAACACAACAATCTCACTTCTATGCTCTGACAAATTCTTCTTCCTCATCACCATTTCCTGCTTCCTACCCATCTTTCCACTGTCTTTTCTTTCCCTCTGCAGCTTCTCTTACCACATTCAGGTCTGCTTGTGTTCCTCTTCCTTCATCTTTTACATTGCTCCTTAGCTTTTCCTATCTCTGCTGCTTTTTCTTTTTCCCTTTTCTCCATGTCTCTCTCTCTGTCCTCTCTTTTCACTAATAACAACAAAGAAGATTACCGCACCAGGGTACAAGAAATTGGAAAATTCTGGAGAAAAGATTCAGAAAAAGACTCTAACATAGATGAACCCCTAATTAGTAAAGAGAAGCTGAAGGGTCTATATTTGAATCACTATTACTCCTTATGCGTTTGGCATTTCTATCAAGGTTGGGACTATTCTGTTGTCTTTTCTCAGTTCTATCATAATTATTATGCATCCTGTTGTCAACTTTATTCGCATTATCATATTTCTGTTTGTGATAATTGGATTTATTCGTGTATTGCCAAGAGTACACACGATTATTACTATAATCTCCCTCGTCACGTCTAAATTTCTCAAATTTTGTTGCCTTTAAATCCTTGGTAAAACTTTCCACATTGCTTTTATAATCTTTATGAATGATATCAAAGCATAAATCATGTTTCTTTAAATAATCCAAATGTTCATCTAGTTCACTTTTTAATTTCTCTTCTCTTAGTCTAGAGGTCTTAATAATTAAAATCATTAAGTCCAAGGAACATTTATTGAGAATTGCTTCCCAGCAATTCATGAATGTGGAATCTTCTCGAAACATACTTGGAGCTTTGTTGACCCGTAGACCTCTCGGAATTCTTTTAAAACGACAATAATCCAACAGCGTGGATGCATGCAGAGAGCTTCTAATCATACTCTTACTGATGCTTATGGTTTGTTCCCATTTCTTAATGAAATCGTCAAACACTTCATCTTGTTTGAAGAAAGGTTCTGAAGGCAAAAGTTCATTCAACTCACCATCCGTGAAACTTAATACATCTTTCCAAGGCGAAAAAGACATGGCCCTCAAAAGGGATGGTCCAAGAAAACAAAGAGGTAGGCGATCTATGATAGCCGTCAGGAGAACAAAAACACAATAGATGCCTCAGTCTTATTTCAGTATTTATTAGAACAGAGATGTGCTCAATAAATGCCCGACTCAGGCCGAGTTTCGCAGCTCGTTGGCCGCTGCCTCAGGGGCTTGAACACTTCAAATTCTAGGTGGAACTTCACACAACAAGTTTCATCAGACGTACAGCAAATGTATGATCAATGTTTCGGGTGGTATACCGCACTCAGTTTCACATTGAACCTCTAGCACCCAACAGTCTGAAGTAATCCTGGTCCATTCTATGTAAAAGTTAGACAAGTTGCCCCCTTTTGGCTTCTATGCCCTCCGTCGATCCAGCTGCCTCGTGGGGCCCCCCAGACCCCTCGGCCGCTGACACCGACGTCCCCCTGAACAGCAGGAATTCCGCTTCCCTCGATGCGCTCCTGCTGAGGAACCCTCCTCTCCAGAAACGCAACCAGGACAGAGGAAGCGAGAATTCAAGCGTGTAGACTCCAGCCCACATACACAGCACACTTCGCTGCTTGGTTCGGGCGCCATACCACATGCTCCTGCACCGATGGCCACCCTGTGGCCTGCAAACACAGCCGGCCTGAATCGCAGCTCTGATGCATGCCTTTTTTTTTTTTTTAAACCACGCTGCGCCATTTCCTGTAGTGTGGAAAAATCAGCCAGGCACCACCGTGGAAAAGACTGCTGCTCTCCAGCCTCAGCATGAGGCTGGAGAGCAGCCTCATGCTGCTCTCCCCGAGAAGCAGGGGAAAACAAATGCAGCCGCACTAACTGCTTCCATGCGTCCTCCGCTACAAGCCTGGCCACTAATGCCGCTCCCCTGGGGCCCCCTGGACACACTTTCTGTCTGCCGAGGCCTGCAGCCCTCACTGCCTCATGGCCGTGCCTTCCGCCCCCCAGAAACCAGCTGTTTGCCTTTCTGCTTTCTTTCTTTTTCTTTTAAACTTTAAAATCACAGATACAAAGGCAAAAAACACACACGGGGTACTTCCCTGATTCCGGGACCTTGCAGAGAGAGGCCTTGGAGGCCCTGAGGGAACCAGTCCCCTGGCTTTCAGGGCCCCAGCACGATGCAGGCGACCATAAGGCAGTGGTTCCCAACCCCCCGGATGCCCGGCTCAACCTGAGGGATGGTCCACCAAGAAGCCTAACATCTCCAAAGAAATTCTCCTACTTCAATTTCTCATCTTTCTTAATCTCAGTCTACATCGTTGCACTTCTACCATCTGCTGGAGTCAGAGAAATACTAATGGGACTGCAGGTGGCACTCTCTGTTATGTAGCAGTGCCTCAAAGTTTTGTTTCTCTGACTCCATCTACTGGTAGGAAGGCAAAACCCACTTGTCTGGACTGATCTGGGTATGTTCAGGAATCAGTTGTTTATTCTTTCAAAAAGTACAAAAATTAGGGGACACAGAATGAAATTACTAGGCAATATATTAAAACTAATAAAGAGAAAATATTTTTCACTCAATGCATAATTAAGCTCTGGAATGCCTTGCCAGAGGATGTGGTGAAAGCTATTAGTGTAGCTGTGTTTAAAAATGGTTTGGACAAGTTTCTGTAGAAAAAGTCCATAAACCATTATTAAGGTGGCATTGTACATATTCACTGTTTATTCTTGGGATAAGCAGCTTGGAATCTATCTATCCCTTGGGATCTTGCCACATACTTGTGACATGGATTGGCCACTGCTGGAAACAGGATACTGGGCTTGATGGACCCTTGGTCTGATCCAGTATAACAAGTCTTATGTTCTTATTGAGCAGGTCTAACTTGTCCAGTTAACATAGCTGGATAAGTCCGAAGATTGCTACTTATCCAGCTATATTAACTGGATAAATAGTTCCTCCCCGAAACGTCCAGTTCCCCCCCCCCCCTATTTATCCAGATAAGTAGCAACCACTAAATGCAGCCAGATATAAGTTCTTACTTATCTTGCTATATGGCATTGAATATCAACCTTATTATTTCCCCAAACTAAACCATATATGTCAGAAAGTCTATACCATATTTAAAATCACTTTTACATTTCTCATCTTAGGAGCATAATCTTTTAGTTGCTTCTACAAAGGACACAGATGTTTTGCAGCACATCGATCAGCATATGCAGTAGAAATCCTCATACAAACATGTTACATCATTTGAACCCAAACTACTTCCATTCCACTGCGGTGATATGTTTGCTTGAGGATTTCTACTACACATGCTGAGCAGTTTGTTGTTCATGGTTTATCATCATCACCAATTACAAAATGGTACCCACCCAGTAGTGCACCTATAGTTTACATTTAGGCTTGGGGATGGCCTGCACAGAGCAGCAACGGCTACTACCCTAAAACCAGACTAAAAAAAAAAAAAGATAAATAAAAAATAAATTGTTGGGTGGACTGGATGGGCCATTTTGTTCTTTATCTGCTGTCATTCACTATGTTACTATATATACACTAAAATTCAACAGTTTCCACTATGAAAACTCCTGTACTCTTCAGTACAGGAGTTTCAAAAGTGGAAAAGACTGAGACTTAGCACATCTATTGGACCAGGAAAGTTGCTCAGCACCTCTTCGCTGCTTAAGTCTTTTTCCTTGGTATTCTCTACTTCATGAGGCTGCATGGGAGTAAGGGGTGCCCTGGCCATGGTTGTGATGGCTCCTCCATGGTACAACCTGATACCAGATTATTCTCTCCCCCACCTCAATCCTAGATCCTCTCCTCTCCTCACATTTCCTGGCTAGCTGCCACCTACATCTCAGGTCTTCTAGGAGCACTCACTCTACAGCATATGGGAGGGGGGGAGAGTAAATGAAAACTGTATGGGACTAGGAGAGCAGGGGACCATCAACAGTCCACCTTCCCTGCAGAAAGCAGAGCTCTGGACCTAGCTCTGCAGAGCCCCCAACACTTACAACTAGCCACCCTCATTGTGAGTCAAGCCCCTGCCTACCATTCCTATCTGAGTAATGGACACTCTTTGGGCCATATTGTGGAGCTCAACAGCCTGCCCTGCTTGGCCCAGTCACCTTCAGGGCCTGGCTCCTCTTGGTGTTCCCAAGGCAGTTTGCATTGCTCCTTGCCATGTTCATCTATCCCCTACCGCATTTTATTTCCCCCTCAACCCAAGCTGGAACAATCCCTCTGCACTCAAGGTTCTGAACAGGCCAACAATCCCAGCAGTGCTCTCATCTCCCATCTAATGCTAATGCAGACATCATGTATGCAAAGCTCCTCTATGCTTCCACTCTCAGGCCTGCCTGCAGTTCTCTAAATCTGAGTCTCTGGCAGGCTAAAGCAAACAATTCTGCTAGCCTGACTATGGTTTGAACCATACAGGAGCTCCCTAGGTGAAAATACAGTTTCAACCACAATGTGGCTGCCAGAATCTTTTGTTTGAATATGACTCTCAGGCTCCTTGAGGCTCACCACAGACGGAGAAGTGACGATGCAGTTTTGTTTAGTAAATAGTTTTATTTTCCTTTTTAATGTGAGCAGCAGGTTAGCACAACAGGAGCAAGCGAGTGAGGTAGGTGTGCTTTGATCAAGTGCACAGTTGCGGGCAGGCAGCAGATGGCCAACGGCAGGAGTCTCCTGCTGCTTTCAGGAACTCACAGGAGGACATGGGCATTGAAAGAGGTGTCAGCCTCGGCATAGCTGAGCGTGTCCGGGCAGGCACCCAGAGCAGGAGAAAAAAACCTGGACCCCTGTCCCGACATGTCAGGCTCTGTCTCCAACTCCTCCATTGGAGAAGGCATTGGGGATTGGGAGGGTTACAGGCAAACTGCAGCATACCAGCAGCAGAGCACAGCTAGAGGGAACTTCCACACATATTAAAGGCACACATGATCTGTGAGTGTGGCTTGCATATGCAGCATGTACACTACTATAATCAACCTATCGGCACACAGCAGGTGCTGCAGTGCCAATAAATCATTGGTTGAGCTGTTCAAACCAGGGAAGGTTTAGACATGGGGACTGCACAAGTTGCAGGCTGCAGTCAGAGCAGGACTCTTGAGAATAAAAATCTGGACAATTTCCAGTTCTATAGAGCTGCTTCTAGCTTCTGGATAGAAAAGCCAAAATCTCAACAGTCCGGAAAAAATCCAGACAGTTGGCAACCCTAACATACCCGCATCATTTTACTACAAATTTTAAAGGGATACGCGAGTAGATTTTACACTTGTTATTTAGCCACATTTAGCCCCCTGTAAATCAGCTTTTAAACTCAGACTGAGTATTGTTCGATCCTGTTAAGCTTATGTTTTGGGTTTTTTTTTACCCCAAGCTATGTATAGCAATGTTGCTTTTTAGTTGTTTTTGGCATGTTTATGTTTTGTGTTGATTAAGGTTTTGTTATGCTTTATTATGTATGCTGACTGAAATCCACTGAGATTGGTGGCGCAACAGAATAGAAATTGTGGAAATAAATAAATGTATGAACTAATCAGTTTTACCAATTAGTCTACCCTGCCCATCTGCAGCTCGTGAAGATCCTTCTGGCTCTTCAGCCAGAAGTTCTCCCATTTCATCCCAACCCCTCACTCTTATTTAACACCGTAAAAGTTAAAAATGATCACTTACTCCAAATACTGAGCAGGAGAAAATATACGCAAGTAAGGCACCAAATTTACATGTGTAAATTGCTTATAAAATAGCAACTTATTTGCATAAATGTTGGCCCCTTCCTGAACGCCCCTCATCCAACCTTTTTTTTTACTTGACCCCTATTTCCTCATATATGTTGAAATTTCTAAAGTAGCATATACTTGAGTACATGCTATTTTATACACGTACAACTTTTGAAAATTCACCTTTAAACCTTTAAGAGAGAGTGGTCCATTCGATGCCGCTGGATAAATCACCCAACGTAATGGTTAATTCAGCACTGTTTATCAATGGAAAATTTAAGGAAGTATTTCTTTAGAGAGAGAGTAGTGGATACATGGAACAGTCTTTCTGTGGAGGTGATGGAGACAAGGACAGTATCTGAATTCAAGAAAGTTTGGGAGTGAGGATCTCTGTAGGAGTGGTAGGAATTGCATCAAAACCTGAGACAAGTCCCTGAAACAGGGCTTTCCATAATATGTATCTTTACTTGATTTATTACCATTGTGTAATTTCTTTCCTTTTTTTCCTACCATTTTATTTTAATTATTCTGTATGTTACTTTGGCAACACATGTAAAATTGTCATGCCAATAAAGTTATTTGATTCTTGATTGCAGAGCCAAGTAGTCAATGTGGCCAGGCAGACTTGATAGGCCATATTGTCTTTTTCTGCCATCATTTTTCTATGCTATCTGCTCCAGGTTCACTTCCACCTCTGTTCCTTACAGCTAGATAAGGAAGCAGAGAACTGCTCCTTGTTGAGTAAGAGTCAGCACAGCAGGTGTCCTGTCCCCACAGATGTTTTCCTGTTTACTGTGTCCTGCTTCCACAGCAGCTTTGTCTGATCTGTTTGCTAATGCCCTGTTCATGCTTTTATTCTGCATAAAGCTTCTTGTTACTTGTTATACTGACAACTGGTGGTCAGCCTGCACATTCACTGCTTCTCCTGTATTCATTGCAGCTGGCTCAAAAGAGTTAATCTCAGACTTAAAGGAAACCTCACCGGTTTTCCTTTGTTCATGTGCTGGAAGAAGACCGAACAGCAGTTCCAGGGACAGCACCAGCAGCAAGCCTCTGGAGAAGGTGATTAAGAGGAGTAGGGTTAAGACTAGCTGAGATGGGATTGGGAGAACCTGTGGGAGAGATGGGCTGAGGGGGAGAGAGTTAGCGGGGGGCATCAGATTTTTATAGTTTTAGTTTCACAAGTGTGCTGTGGCTGCACCTGAGTAGCCAAGCAGGGCCACATCAGAGAAGAACACCTACCTTCCCCAACCATGCCAACTGCATCATTGGAGGGGGGGTGGAGACACCATCCACCCCTTCCGCACCATGCTCTCTTCTGCGACTGAAGAACCGCGGAGCTTTTGCGTTGTGGGAGGTGGCCATGAGATCCAGGTGAGGGGTCCCCCAATGCTGGATGAAGAGCTGTATCGCCTCCTCGGAGAGCTCCCACTCCCCTGGGTCGAGACGTTGTCGGCTCAGGAAGTCCGCCTGAACGTTGTCTACCCCTGCGATGTGGGAGGCTGCCAGCCGAGAGAGGTGGGCCTCTAACCACGCCATCAACTTGCCTATTTCCAAGGAGACATGACAACTCCTCGTGCCTCCCTGGCGATTGATATACGCTACTGTGGTCGCGTTTTCCAAGAGAATCCTGACCGCTCGATGATGGACGAGAGGGAGGAAACTTCTCAGCGCCAGACGAACCGCTCTGGTTTCCAAGCAATTGATTAACCAAGTAGCTTGAGACCTCGTCCACTGCCCCTGAACCGAGCTCATTTGGCAGACTGCCCCCCAGCCGGAGAGACTGGCATCCGTGGTAACCACCACCCAGTTCGGGATGTCCAAGGGCATTCCCTGCGCTAAGTGGAGCGGGTCCAGCCACCAATGCAGGCTGTCTCTGGTGGGCTGCAGGAGTGGAAGGATGGCTTGGAACTCTTGCGACAACGATTTCCAGCGGGAGAGTAACGCTCTCTGTAGAGTTCGCATATGCGCAAAGGCCCAGGGTATGAGGTCGATCATGGATGCCATGGATCCCAGGATCTGTAGGTAATGCCAAGCCGTGGGCGAGGGGAGGCAAGAGAAAGCAAAATGTTGATTACCTGTAACAGGTGTTCTCATAGGACAGCAGGATGTTAGTCCTCATATATGGGTGACATCATCAGGATGAAGCCCAATTACGGAAAACTTCTGTCATCCCGTCCCTTGCCGGTCTACGGCCTCGAAAAGGACGGGACCAAGACTGAGAGCTGGAAGAGGGCATCGTAGGCATCGCCTGTCTAGTGGTGCAGAAGCGACGTTTACTGCGGAACCGGCTTCTGGAGGCAGTGAACGATCTGGTAGTTCGCGGCCGATCTTCCGGGAGCCTATGTACCATGTTCTCTCCGAGAGCTTTGATGATCTGGTCCAGATCGTCCCCGAAGAGGAATTTCCCCTTAAAATGGAGGGATCCCAACCGTGTCTTGGAGGAGGAATCCGCCGACCAGTTGTGGAGCCAGAGGAGACAGCGGGCCGAGACTGCCGCTACCATTGATCTAGCCAGCACTTGGAGGAGGTCATAAAGTGCATCTGCTCTGTAGGCAATAACGGCCTCCAGATGCTCAGCCTGGCGCGCTTCCTCCAGGGGTAGATCGTGAGAAGTGAGGAGCTGCTGAACCCAGCGAAGTCTCGTTCTTTGCGCCAGCGAGCTACAGATAGTTGCCCGGACTCCCAGCACGGAGACCTCGAATACCCCTTTTGAGGTACATAGGAACATAGAAACAACGGCAGAAGAAGACCAAACAGCCCATCCAGTCTGCCCAGCAAGCTTCGCACTTTTTGTTTTTCTCATACTTATCTATTACTCTTGGCTCTTAGTAACCCTTTGGTTCAATTTCCCTTCCACCCCCACCATTAATGCAAAGAGCAGCATCTAATTGAAATATCTAGCTTAATTAGTTAAGGGTAGTAACCGCCGCAATAAGCAAGTTACACCCATGCTTGTTTACCCAAACTATGTGATTCAGTCCTTGTTGGTTGTTGTCTGTATATAGATCCACTTTTCTACATTCCCCCTGCTGTTGAAGCAGAGAACTATGCTGGATATGCACGAAGTATCAGACTTTCTCCCCTGCCGTTGAAGCAGAGAGCTATGCTGGATATGCACGAAGTATCAGACTTTCTCTCCTGCTGTTGAAGCAGAGAGCTATGCTGGATATGCATTGAAAGTGAAGTATCAGGCTTATTTGGTTTGGGTATTAACCGCCGTAACAAGCAAGCTACTCCCCGCTTTTTGTGAATGCAAATCTTTTTCCACATTTCCTCTTGCCGTTGAAGCTTAGAGCAATGTTAAAGTCGCATTAACCGTGTGTATGTTTATTGAATAAGGGTAGACCTCTAGCTTTCTGTCCTGTAGATCCCATAGCGCTGTGCCTCCCATCACCGGAATAGTTGTTCGTTTCATGACTGCCGAAACCGCCGAGTCAACTTTCGGGACCGTAAGCAGCTCTAAGAAATCCTCAGGGAGAGGATACAGTTTTTCCATTGCCCTGCTGACCTTGAGGGAGGCTTCGGGCGAGTCCCATTCCCTAGCTAACAGTTGGAGAAAGGTAGGATGAGTAGGAAAGGCCCTGTTCGGAGGGCGGAGCCCCGCCAGAACGGGGTCCCCCTTCTTCCCCAACGGAGTGGGACCAGGTGGATCCAGAGGCGGCTCAATGTCCAGTTCTTGTAGGATATGAGGGATAAGAGTGTCCAACTCGTCCCTTTGGAAAATCCGCAACACTCTGGGATCATCCCCTTCCAATTGCGAAGCAAGCAGGGGATCCTGGGGATCATGCAAGTCTGGGTCTGGCCCCTGATCCAACCCCCCCCCCCCCACAGGGGGGAGGTTCAAACGCACCTGAGAGGACCCCCGAGGGAACCCCGGGGCCTCCACCCCTGGGGCCCCTACTCCCTGGGGGTCTCCCACGGGAGGAGGGTCAGCCATCCTGGGGACCTTGGGCGGCGGGGGCCCAGGGAGAGGATCCGAAGGCTGTGACATCCTGGCCAGATAGGCATTGTGCATGAGGAGCACAAAATCTGTAGAAAACGGGGGCGGGCCCGAGGGGGGCAGAAACGAAGGACCCCCCGCAGGTAGGACGGGCTCTAGAGGGGAAACCGGTGTTAGAACCGGGCCTGCCGGCTCTGCATCCAAGATGGCCACCATTCCCGCGCTAAGCGGGATCGGGGCCTGCTTCTGCCTGTGCGAGTGTGCTTGGCTGCGCAAAATTGTACTTCCTGCCGACTGCGAGGTGCCCTCCCCTCCAGGGAGGCACCTCATGCAGATCCCCTGAAGAGAGATCCATGACCCGGGCTCTCCGCATATCGAACATTTGAAGGCCCTCGGCATGACTGGGGGGAGGGGAGGGGGGGCCGCGAGGAAAAGGCAGGTAGTGCCGCGGAGGATGACCTCCGCTTCAAAACTCACACTGACCCTAGGAGCTCCTGCTCCCTTCTGTCAGGCGCCGCAGAGGAATGTGACATCTCTGCGGCTGGCAGCCCTGGGGAATGCGCGTCTCGGGGCCGCGGGTCGGAACGCGGCAGGGTGGGGAGAGATTGAAACCTCCAATGTGCATCCCCGGTCGGGCTGTATCGGGAAATAACCTGTAGAAACCAAAGTATATACACTTACCCCGTACAGCCAAAGATGAAGAGAAAAACAAAAACCAGACAGAGGGAGAAGGAACAAATCTGTCTGCAAGTCTGAAAGAAGAAAATATCTTCTTTTTTTTTTTTTTTAAACTAGAGAGCTTGATCCATCCAGAGAAGCTTAGTAGAGGTAAGAGAAAAGAACAAGTACACTGACAATGTACTGGGGAAACAAAGGTTCCCCTGCTCCTATCTGCTGGAGTCAGAAAGATACTGAAGAGAAGCAGAGGGTGCACTGGTTTATAAGGCAGCACCCTCCGAAGCTTTGTCTGACTCCATCTGCTGGACGGGGTACATAACCCACCATCTGGACTGATCCTGGTACGTACAGGGAAATGAAAAATATATGGATACAAAAAGATACCTGACCCTCTAGCTAGACAACTAGATAAATTCATGCAGCATCAACTCAGAGTTCTTCATTTCCTTGGCAGTAATGCCTTCAGCTGGGTCTATCCTTTTCTGCTGTCAGCCTTGGTGTCAGTCTATATACTATCCTTAAAAACTACATATATCATGGAAGGCTATAGCAACGCACTGCATCTTGTGCCCCCATTGTTGGGTACATGGTAATTATACCACTTACTCATATCTACTGACTGAAATATACGATATTGGAAACACAAAAACTTGCCTCTTTAATTTCTTCAAAAAGTTTAATAGCATGCTCATATTCTGGAGGATCTTCATTCAGTTCTGATTCCAATTGATCCCAGAATGCCTTATGAACAATTTCCTTCACTCTGCCTTCTATACTGTAAAAAGGAAATAAAAGGGATTAACAAAAAGGTCATTGGAAGGACTTCACCTTACTTGGAAAAGATATTATGCTGTAGAAAACAAATCATAGTATTGCATTAATAGAACTCCTTGCTGTTTCTAGCACAGATGCTATCAACAAGGATGCAGTCATCTTCTTTAAGTGGGTAGACTCTCTTCCACCAGTCTCACTCTTGCTCTCTCCCTCCTTTTCAGCCCTTTCCCCCCTGCTCTCTCTTCTTTCTCTTAGGTACGCAGCACGATTTCTCAGTTCCTTCTCTTATCTCTATCCCATAATCCATCCTGTCTACCTTATTCACTCTCTCCCAGCCCAGGCCAGTTTGGCCCTCGATCTTTCTTCCTCTCTCCTCGGCCCAGCATGTCCCTCTAACGTTTCTCCTCTCCTCCCTCTTCCTTCTCCCAGTTATCACTCTCTTCCACTCCCTGGTCTGCTTTCTTCTATCCCATGGCTGGCTTCCTTCCATCTTCTGCTCATCCCCTGCAGCCAGATTCTTTCCTTATCTCTTGTTTTACTCTTTTGTTCACTCACTTCCGTTTCCCTCCTCCTTGCTTTCCACCATAGCTCTGCCCTCCTTCGCAATGCTTTCTTCTGCAAGTCTGCCCTCCTACTTCCTCCATCAATTGGTTCCCCTCTCATACTAGCCTCTCCTTTCTGCTTACCTATCAGCAGTTCCTAAAATTGTATAGCTCAACAGAATAAGGCTGAGTCACATTCTGTGCTGGTCTTGCGATGCCAGCTTATTTCTTCAGAATGGACATTCCAGCACTGCAAGTCTAAAATATATTTTAAAAATTATGCTGATCTGGGGGTGTGAGGAAAATGAGGGAATGGTAGGAGACAGAATGCGTCGAAGAGGTTACAGGAGAGTGGAGAAGGGACATGAATCAAGAAGGGCTGCTGGGGGTGAGGAGGTACACAAAAGAAATAAAATAAATTGAATCTGTCTGGCAGGGGGAGAAAAGAGTAGAGAAGGACGCCGAACTGGAAGGTGGGAGAGAGGGGGAAAAGAAGGTATATTGAAAGAAAAAGAGCTGCACCAGGGAATGGAATGGAAACTGGCTGCAGCAGCAGCAGCAGCAGCATTAGAATGACCTCACTCTTGGTTCATCTTCTTTTCAGGATGTGCCAAGCCAAAGTCAGTTGCTTGGCTCAAGCCTTCTAAAGCAGCAATTCCCAAACCCGTCCTCAGTTACCCTCAAATTGGTCAGGTTCTCAGGACATCCACAAGAAATATGTATGAGGCATTTGCATGTTCTGTCTCCATTGCATGAAAACCTGACTGGCCTCCGGTTACATCAGGCCAGGTTTGGGAATCACTGTTCCAAAGGTGATCCAATTCTATCACCTTGAAGTCTGTAGGTTCACCTACTTTGGGAAAGTAAGCATGTGGATGCCCACATCTGACTGCAACCCTGATTGCTATATGAATCTCACTTATGATGCTTTCTACAATTTTTAATTTTTCTGCAATGTAAACAAACTGTTTTGATAAGCTCAACTGCAACAACTGTAGTGCACTAAACAGTTTGCATACTATACCTATAGTATCTTCTCTAACCTATGCTAACTGCATTTATCTGAAAACTGTTATTATAAATGTGTGAGGTCTTAAAAGGAGTTAGCCTTACCTCTTCTCAGGGAGATCCAGATGTTCCAAATGAAATTTTTCATTTACAACAATTTCATGAGCAAGAATTAGGTTTGAAAGGTCACTAGCAGCTGCCATTAGTTCATCAAATGTAACCATTTTGGGGGGGCTTGCTGTTAGAACAAAAAGCACAGATTCATAATATGAATTACTCTGTATTGCATAAAATCATTGACTATGCTCAAGTGCTTTATGATGACTTTCCTTTTAACTACAAACAAGTATATACTATGGGAGAGAACATCTGTCCCCTAACCCCCAATTTGTGTCTTAGCAGAATATAAACATCTCATAGTACAGTAAAATTCACATACATGCATGTCTAACTGCGTGATAATGAATGTCATATGTACAACTGAAAAACAGGCAGATGATGATGAAAGTTCAGAGAGGTTGAGTAGCTGAAGAAATTGAGAGATGGTCATATCAGCAGAGTGGTGGTGGACCTTGGTCCAAGCTCTGTGTGTTTCTAGCACTAACATACAGACAATTCACATTCTAAGAGAGTTATTCACAAAGCCGCGCCAAGGCTAGAAAGTGCAAAAAACAGCATTTATCATGCAATATCCCCATATCGCAGCAATATTACGCAACAGCATGTGATATTTTGTTATAAAATCTGCCCCTATTGAAATTAGCTGCTTTGCATGCATAAAACTAATGTATGCAAAGCAGCTAATGCATAGGTAATCCTATGCTAATAAAATAACATGGATTGCCACAGCTATGTTATTTGATGAAAAGTTATCTACAACTTAGGAGTTGTAGTAATTTTTCACTGGGAGCACTGGGATGTTAATGCAAGTCCAGATGTTCCCATATTGAAATTAAAGGGCCACATGGTTCAAAACATGCTCCCTCTAACCAATTCCAAAATACCTTAAGGGGTCTATGCAGACCCCTGCCCACCCATCCACCGCTGCCTGTCAAGGCAGCCCTATAGTTATTAAGATATAGATATATATATATTTGTATATGAGAGTATCTCAATCAAAAGCACATTTGTAATATTCAATATACAAAAATCTTATTATAAAGTACACTAAAGCAATAACATAACACACCATATTAAAACCACAAGAACAGGTTCTCTGTATTACCAGTATTTTCTACACACCAACCATAATGTGAGCTCAACACGCTATTTACTCATTCATCCACATAAAAATATATTACATTCTCTTCCTAGTTTTACAGAAAATTATCATCATAGCTGTTTTACCTATGGAACAGGAACTGTTATATATTTTTCATTGTCTCATTTTCCAACCACATATTGTAATAATTCACTTTTCATAAGCAATCTCATCAACATGTTGTACCTTTGCCAAATCTTATAATTAATATTGTAAAAGAATATTAAGAACCCTAGTAATGTTTCTTGAATCAGTTCCCCATATATATTTTAGGTCAATTCCCAACAAGATCTTTGTTTCACTTCTAATAGGTATCATCAGCGGATTCCTTATGTAAACAACAAAAAAAAGGATCCGTAGACGACCTGTAGTCCTTTAATAGGGTTCTCCTCAAATTTAACATATTAGATATGGTGGGTGTCTCCAATCGTAAATGGTTTGGGCTGGTGTTTATGTCTCATGATGTCACTATCTTTCTACGTGTTTGTTATTCATAAATGTTTCACTTCACTTTCATATGTTCTTGCCTCCCCTTCAGATCCTCCTGATAATTTATTCTCCAGGACTCCCCTTCAATTCCTGGTGTCTAGTGCCCCCCAGCCCACGCCCTGGATCCTCCACATACCTTTAGATGTAATCCCTGTCTGAGGCAGTCCGGGCCGGTCGACATCATCTTTCAAAATGGAAGTGATCGGCCTCTGCCCCATATGATGGGAGAGGGGGTATTTGAAATAGGGGGATGGAATATTTTATTTAAAGAGGAGCAGTTTTGGAAAGGAGGCAGAGCATTGCCATGCAGCATTAAAAGTTTTCATTTCTTTTACTGCAGGGCTGCCTCGAAAGGCAGAGGAGGGGTGGGCAGGGGTCTGCACAGATCCCCAGAGTGTATTTTGGCATGATGAGAGGGAATATTTTGGGCTGATACTGGCTCTCTTAGAAGATGTTGGCTCCATGTGAAAGGTGCCTCCATTACACATTTTTGCCCTTTCCCTGTAATATATTTTCTCACAGAATTTTTCCATGAGAAAAAATATCGCAGGGGACCCTGAAATATTGCAGAAACTCCCCCTACACACAATATTTTGCACACATACCCTCCCCCCCCCCAATAACATATCACAGCTTAGTGGCAGGATTTCAACCCTGTTCTTCCTTGTTCTCAGTCCACTGCTTTAAGCACTAGTCTACTCCAGACTTACATAACTCTGCAGAAATATTACCAACACACGTGATTAAGTTATGCAATGGTATGTACTATTCCACAGAAAGGCCCAACAAAAGAAAAATTGGGGTCTTTGTACATTGTTGCCTCCTAGAAACTGACTTCATAACATAAGGTCCTCAACTAAGATAAAGCATCAAGCATTCAATTTAGAAGATGCAAAGTAGAAAGAATATTTGCAAATACAAACCCAAATTACTGAACAATCTCCCAAAAAACATGTTAATACACTATCTTTTTATGTTGATATGGGTTGCTCTCCAAAAAGTGCATAATGCTACCACATATTAAATAGCGGAGTGGAGGAGTAGCCTAGTGGTTAGAGCAGTGGGCTATGAACCAGGAGACCAAGGTTCGAGTCCCACTGTTGCTCCTTGTAACCTTGGGCAAGTCACTTTACCCTCCATTGCATCAGGTACAAACTTAAATTGTAAGCCATCTGGGGATAGGGAAATACCTACAGAACCTGAATGTAATCCACTTTGAAATGCTGAAAAAGTGTGAAAAACGGAATATTAATTAAAAGAAATAAAAGAAAACTAGATGCTAAAGTACAAAACATATGATTATGTATTTCCCACTTCTCTGCTGGCTGAGTGGAATCCTGAAAATGTGGTGACATGCTACAGTGATCCTATAAATCTCACATTCAAAGGAGCAGGTCAAAAAGTACAGAGGACCCATAAGAGCCCAGAGAGATGCTGGCAGTTTCAGTGTATTTCTTTTCCAGTTATTTCCAGTAGCTACGATATCGTTCAGAGAATTAGACAAAAGGAGAAGGCTGGCTGTACAGGAAATCAGGAAAGATGAGAAAGTAAAAACACGTTTGCTTACTGTAAACGGTGTTTTCTTAGATAGCAGGATGAATTAGCCATGATCTGTGGTAGCAGCAATTAGAGTTTTGCTCTACTGAGCATGTGTGGGCATTCCTGCATATGGGCATCATCAGCATAGCTCCTCAGTCCATTCCAAAAGCAGTAAGAAGAAGGAAGAGTCTGCTGTCCAGGGAGAAGGGTGGGCATCTCATGGCTAATTCATCCTATCTATGGAAAAAAAACATTTACGTAAACAAACTTACTTTTTTCTATAGATAAGCAGGGCTGAATTAGCCATAATCTCTGGGGAATCCCATAGCTGAGGGTTGATATAGAATTATTTCCCCTCAATTTCTCCAAACTTTTTTTTTTTCGAAACCTGGACCATGCTCTGGAAAGCAGATTACTTGAGCGGCTAGGAAATCCAGACAGTAGTGAGCAATGAAGGTATGCACAGAGGACCAGGTGGCAAATATCTTTGATAGGCACCCCTTTTAAGTGGGCTATGGATGCAGCAGTCATTCGTACCTGATATGCCCTGACTAGGCCAGCAAGATCTAGGGCAGCTGCTGCATAGCAAAAGTGAATGCAAGCTGTTATCCAATTCGACAAAGTCCTCTTTCAGCCAAGTCTAATAGGATCATAGGACATGAACAGCTGAGGCGTCTTACAATATGTTTGTAGTATACTAATGCTTGATTGCAATCAAGCATGCAGAAGTTTCTCACCCTCATGAGCATGAGATTTGGGGTAGAAGGTAGGAAGAGTGATAGCCTGATTCAAGTGAAAAGCTACCACCTTCAGCAGAAACCTTAAATGTGTTTGCAACACCTCCTTGTCATGGTAGAACTGTAGGTATGGTGAAAGGTGAACCAATGCTTGAAATTCGCTCACTCAGCATGCTGAAGTCACTGCCATAAGGAACAACGCTTTCCATGCGAGATATTTGAGAGAGTCCGATTCCAGGTGTTCAAATGGTGACTTGGTAAGAGTCATAAGTACAGCATTAATGACCGAGCGCACCAGAGGCCGTAATCATATCAATCCCTTCATAAACTTTGAGACCAAAAGGTGACTAGAGATGGGATAACCATCCTTCCCATAGATGATCTGCTGCAATGGCACTCAGCCTGATACTTTACTTGGAATAGATATCCAGTGCAACTCACTGCTTCAACGGCAGGGGGGAATAAAGGAAAGAGGATTTATATTCAGACATCAACAGGCAAGGACTGAATGGCACAGGCTGGGTAAACAAATAAACGTGGGAGTAGCTTGCTTATTGCGGCAGTTACTACCCCTAACCAATTTAAGCTAGATACTTCACTTAGATGCAGCTCCAGCACTGCTCTCTACATCAATGGCGGTCGTGGAAGGTAACTAAAACCAAAAAGTTACTAATAAGGGCCAAGAGTAACAGATAAGTATGATGGGAAAAAAAAAGTGTGAAAGCTTGCTGGGCAGACTGGATGGGCCATTTGGTCTTCTTCTGCCGTCATTTCTATGTTTCTATAGATGAACTATAACTGAAGAAGTTGCCAATCTGGATTGAAATAGGTGAAACAAGTAATTTAGCAACACCAGTGGCTCACAGGTAAAAGGATACATCCTTCGTGAAGAACACTATCATATGTAATGGTCCCATTTGAAGGAGTAATTATATCGGATTGAAGTACTTCTTGAATTGACTTCAATATTGCAAAATGACTTAGGACTGCATGCTCAACCTCCACGTTATGTTGAAGAGATTGCAGCATTGAGTGTAGGTGTTGTCCATCCTCCTGTGTCAAGAAAGTGGGGCGATAAGAGGTTTGACAGAGAAAATAATTAGAAAAGTGAACCACGGTTGTCTAGGCTATGTTGTGGTGATTAGTACTATTTGGGCTTGATCTCTGATGAGTTTTTGAACTATGCAGGCAATAAGTGGGATCAGTGGAAAAGCATACTCAACACCCTCTCCCCAGGGCAGCAGGAAGACATCCAAGGTTTATCTCCATGGACTGAATATCATGAAACAGAACCAATCCAGGTACCTGTTGGCATCTATCTACAGTGTTTCCCAACAAAGGAAAAGATGGTTGACCAATCGTGAGGGCGGAATATTCTGCTAAGTCTGTCCACTTCCATATTGTGTATCCCCTGGATAAGCATCGCTTTCAGACGACTATAATGTCAGATGCATAGGGTCTTTTGGCACAGGCTTCAAGACCCCATGCCTCCTTGCTTGTTCACGTAGAACATAGCCACCTGATTGTCCATTTGTATCACTATACTCCTTCCACTAAGCACATGGCTGAAGGCTCTGAGGGTGTGGTGAATCGCTCATAGTTCCAGTAGATTTATTTGCAGCTGCGACTCTGATACCGACCAGAGACCCCACGTCTTTAAGAGTCCGGTGTGAGCTCCCCATCCTGTCATGGAGGCATCCAGGTAAGGATCAGCTGATAAGGGATGGGATGCAGGAGAGCACCCAACTCATAGTGGCTTGACTGCGGCCAGCAACAAAGCTCCTAAGCTATCTCTGCAGACATTTATTTTGATCTGGAGGGTTAGAAATATTGGCTCTATTCAGTCCCCAGCCCCCATTATAGTCATCACATATGCAAGCGGGTGAACAGCACTACATGAATTGCCACTGCAAGGTGACCCAACAATCTGAGAAGCAGCCGGGCCGTACTGTGATGAGTGTTTATTTATTATTTATTTATTTAGGACTCTTATATACCGATATTCTTGTAACAAGTTACAAATCACTTCGGTTTACATTATAACAAAAACCTATGCAAAAGAATGCATTACATTAAAACAAGGATGAGCAAACTTGGATCAGTAACATGGTTTAACATGTGGGTTTAACATGGGGATGTTTAGCAGAGAAGCAGCCAAATCTGAAGATTGGAAATTCTGTCCAGAGATAGAAAAGTGCTGGATAGGGAGGTTTCTACGAGAGATCCTATGAATTGAAGCCTCTGTGTCAGAACCAGGACCATCTTCTCAAATTTGATTAGGAATCCTTGTGACTGAAGGAGGGCAACCATGGAAGCCATGCGGTTGCGGAGGGCCTTTTGTGACAGGCTCACTATAAGCCAAATCATCCAGGTAGAGAAACACTCAGATCCCTTGACGTCTGAGGTGTGCTGCCACCACTGCTAAGCACTTTGTGAAGACTCTTGGAGCAGAGGAGCAGCCAAATGGTAGTAACTTGCATTGGTAATGGTGGTCTGCCAATAAGATGGCTGAATGGGAATATGAGCATAAGCATCCTTTAGATCCAGGGTGCACATCCAATTTCAGAGTTGAAGAAAAGAGAAGATTATTCCCAGGGAAAGCATTCTGAATTTCTCCCACTAGATATGCTGGTTGAGGCTGCGAAGGACCAATATTGGGCACAGCCCCCCTCCGTCTTCTTGGGGATGAGGAAGTACTGTGAATAGAATCCCATGGGGACTGGCAATACTGGAACCTCCTGTATTGCATCTTGGTGCAGGAGTTTCTGAACCTCAAGACCCAGGAGAGGCATCTGGCTCAGGTCGACCAGAGGGAGAACTTGGCGTGGAGAGGTGGGGTCGAGTTGAAATCTAGCCGGTAACCGTGCTCCACTGTGCTCAATACCCATTGATTGCTGGTGACTAGCTTCAAGGCTGAAAGGAAGAAGCAAACCCTTCCTCCCACTTGAGAAGTTGGAGCTGGTGGTAGGGACATTAAAAACTGTCTGCCAGCTTTGTGGGCTGTTGCTGGTGTGGCTGCCTTTGCTGTCCGCGTTCCCTAGGATGAGCATGGGGTGCTGGACCTTGTGAAGGTTGCTGGTCTGGGGTAAAGGAGAAAGCTGATATTGCGGATATGGCCTGTATGGCTTTCTGGAGAATTAAGGCCTCTTGTAGGAGAAATATAGTTGTCTGGCTGAAGCCTGAGAGTCTCCAGAGGATGACAAGGTTTGGGCAGCCACATTTTGCTCTTTAATCTGGGATACTGTCTACCTGAGTTTCTCCCCCAAGCATGGAAGTTCAACCAGCGTTTTGTGAATGTTCTCATGGATGGTGCTGGCCCGCAGCCAGGCCATGTGGCGAGCACCTATGAAAGCTGCTGATGCTCATGCAGATGTGAAGAAGGCCTTCTACACGGAAGACAGCAAGTGCCATACCGCCTCCTCCAAATCATGTAAGGGCGTGGGAGTTATTGGCTCACTTGACTCCCCTCTGATGAAAGACTTGATGTTCTGTATTCATTTGTATATGTACTGGACCATGTAGAATTGCTGTTGAGTTATCCGGGCTGTAACCATGGATCCTTGGAAAATCTTTTTGCCAAATTTGTACAGCAACCGGTTTATCCTTCTCCAGAGGTGTGTTGAAGTGAAGTCAGACCTTTTTTGTTCACTTCAAAGTGAATTCGCAACCAAAGAGTTATGAGGGAGTTGGATGATCCCGTACTCGAGACTTTTTCTCATGTGGAATTTTATGTTGAGTTTCCAGGCCGCTATGGACCCCATGAAGGGTGTGTCTCACATTTTTAGCAGCACTGTATCAAGCAACTTATGGGTGGGCAGCACTGTCAGCTCCGAAGGGATATCCAAGGTTTTAAGGATACCCAAGACCTCCGACCTTGGGTCTGGATTCTTGCGAACCTCTGCCTTCAGCGCCGCACCCATCTTTTCCACAAAGCAGGAGTAAGTGAGATCCTCTGGTGAAGAAATGTGATCAGGCAGCTCCGGTGCTGGGTTCAAAGGGATCCCTGTGGAGTTGCTTGGGGACTCCTTGGGCAAAACTGGAACAGACCACATGGGTAAAGGTGATCTTGTTGGACTTCACGGAGAGGGAAGATGAGGCGGGTAAATTTTCGGACCTTTGTAAGAAGATAATTTTAGGCAGCTTAGCTAGATCCCTGGAAGACACTATACTGTGAATAGAGAGCTATGGACCAGAACAGGCTCTAATGATTGATGAGTATGGATCAGAATTTTGCATATAATTTAAGTACAAAGATTGTATAAAGGCATGACACTATCACATCTTTCCTGGGACATCCTGGCAACAGGAGAGCTGGGATGGCCTCATCTGGTGTCTTTGAGGACATCAAAGACTAAGACATTTGATATCTTTTAACACCTGGGAAGATCAAATGCTAAAGACTAGTACCAATACCAATGAGCTGATAATGAGTTAAGACATTTGGTGTCTTTTACCAAATGGGAGATCAAAAGACTAGTACTGAAATACCTTCCTGGATAAAGTGTAAATTTATTTTATTTATTTATTTAGTGCTTTTCTATACCAGCATTCGAGATAAGGATCACATCATGCTGGTTTACATTTATCAGGGGGTGAAAATGCAAAGAAACTCAAACAGTAACAAGTGAAGGGAAAACTGAAGTTACAATAAAACAGGGATGTTCTAAACTGGGAGGAGAAGGAAAGGCAAGAGGAATTTAACGGAACGAGCAATTGTTTGCAATGTTCAGAGAGTGTCTAACTGTAGATGTTGGTGAATTAATGGTCAGGTGGGGTCTGGAAAGGCTTGCTTAAACAACCACGTCTTAAGCCTCTTTCTGAACGTTAGAAGACACGGTTCCTGTCGAAGATCTGGAGGAATGGAGTTCCATAACGAAGGTCCAGCGGTAGAGAGGGCCCGGTCTCTGAATGTTATATGTTGAGAGGTTTTGGTGTGTGGAACATGAAGTGAATCTCTGTAGGCTTCTCTGATGGGTCTGATGGAGGTATGTTTTCTAAATGGGATTTGTAGGTGGAGTGGAGCAAGTTGATGTATGGATTTGTATATAATGGTGATCGACTTATGAATGATTCTGTAGTGAATTGGCAGCCAGGGTAGGTCTTTGAGAATGGGAGAAATGTGGTCTTTTCTCCTCGTGTTTGTCAATATTCTGGCTGCCGTGTTTTGGACCATCTGGAGAGGTTTGGTGTAAGACGAGGGGAGACCTAATAAGATAGAGTTGCAGTAATCTATTTTAGAGAAGATTATTGCTTGCAGAACCGTTCTGTAATCATGAAAGTGAAAGAGTGGTCTTATTCTTTTAAGAACATGCAGTTTATGAAAACAGTCTTTCATTGTTTGGTTAATAAATGATTTTAGGTTTAGACAATTGTCAATGATAACTCCTAAGTCTCTTGCTTTGGTGATGTGAAGGTTGGCTGGTGAATTCTTCGTGATGTTACTGTTTTCCGGTGATATGAGAAGGAGTTCACTTTTTGATGAATTTAGTATTAAGTTTAGGCTGGTGAGGAGGCCGTTGATTTCTTGAAGGTAGTTTCCCAAAGTTCAAGTGTTTTTGTGATGGATTCTTTAATGGGGATCACGATCTGGACATTGTCTGCGTATAAGAAGTGTTTAAGGTTCCATTTGGTTAGCAACTGGCATAGTGGTAGAAGGTAAATATTGAAGAGCATGGGGGATAGGGAAGAACCCTGGGGAACTCCTATGGAGGAAGGATAGCGAAGGGATTCTTTATTGTGGATTTTAACCTTGAAGCCTCTGTTCCCAAGGGATGTTTTGAACCAGGCCAATGCCGTTCCTGTTATGCCGATGTTCGCCAGCTGGTTGAGGAGGATGGAATGATTGAGTGTGTCAAATGCTGACGAGAGGTCGAGGAGAATCAGTAAGAAGGCCTGACCTTTATCAAGGCCCATGATGAGGTAGTCTGTACTTAATGCTTTTCGGAATCCATATTGAGTGGGGAACAAGATGTTGTGGTCTTCAATGTAGTCTGATAGTTGAGTATTAACTAATTTTTCCATGACCTTGGCTATAAATGGTAGGTTGGATATCGGACGGAAGCTGTTGGGATCTAAGGGATCCAAGTTTGGTTTCTTTAGGAGAGGTTTGATGGATGCCAGTTTGAGATTGTCTGGATAGATTCCCTGGGATAAAGAACAGTTGATGATGTCCGCCAGTGTTTTGGCAATGGTGTCGGGGATTAGTAGTAGCAGTTTAGTCAGGATTTGGTCGAAAGGGTGTGAAGATGGTTTAATTTTCTTCAGAACTGCTTGGATTTCTATGGATGTGATGGTTTCAAAGGATTGGAGAGATATGTCACTGTTGGGGTGGCGGTATGAGCTGGAGGGCGATAAGACTTTGGGAGTAAGCTGTGTTAGGAGGTTATTGACTTTATTACGGAAGAAGAGGGCCAACTCCTCTGCTTTGGATTGAGCATGGTTAAGTGGGATGTCTGGAGCGTTGATTTGTGTTAAATTGGAAATGTATGTAAAAAGGGCTTTAGAGTCGAAGATGAGGTCATGGATCTTATGAGCATAGAAGTCCCTTTTTGCTTTTAAGGTGGATCTCTTATATGTTTGAAGGGCGAATCTGTAGGCAGTGATGGTATTGGGGGGATGGTGCTTTACGCCATTTACTTTCTTTCTGTCGTAAACTCTGAATTTTCAGAGTTCATTAGTGAACAATGGTTATCTTTTGGACGAGTTGTGGTTGAGGTTTTTTGTTGAAAGTGGACATAGTTTGTTTGCTAACGCCTGTTATTTTAGACCAGGAGTGGATGGCAGAGTTGGGTGTGGAGACATCAATGTGTGGGAGTTCTAAGGCCAGATGTTCACTGAGGGTGTCAGAGGAGTAGGATTTCCTGTAGATAAATGGTTGTTGAGGTGGTTGGATGTTACTCTTATGAGCCAGCGTGATGGAGGTAGAAATTAATGTGTGGTCTGACCAGGGGACCTGCTTGCATGAAGGGAGTGAGGAGTGTGAGATGCCAGAGTTCACAAAGATGAGGTCGAGGGTGTGACCCGCTTTGTGGGTGGGTTTGTTGATTATCTGCTTGAAACCCATGGCTGACAAGGCAGATAGGAAAGCTTCGCAGCTAGTTTAGAGTGAGGGGTTGTCGACATGCAAGTTAAAATCTCCTAGGATGATGGCTGGAGAGTCCAGATTAAGGTGTGACGCTATTATTTCGATAATGGGTGAGGCATCAGATTCTAGGAGGCCTGGCGGTGCATAGGCAAGGAGGATTTGTAGATGGTCTGATTTGAAGAGGCCTGTTTCTAGTTTGGGATCTGTATTGACTGGGTATTGTGTGAATCTCAAATCTTTTTTGGCTGCTAAGAGGATGCCCCCTCCCCTTTTTTTCCTTCAGGGGATGGAGAATAAATCATAGATCTGAGTTGGTAGTTGATTTATTAATACTGTGTCCGTGGGTTTAAGCCATGTTTCTGTTATGGCGCAGATGTCCGGGTTCGTGTCTAGGAGAAGGTCATTGAGGATCAGGGATTTCTTGATGAGTGATTGTGCATTAAATAATATCAGTGAAAATAGAGCGAGGCCTAGGGTTTCGGTAATTGGTGAGATCAGGATAGGGAGGAGGGATTTGTAGTTGTGGTGACGGGGTAGTATGGTTGATTTTCCTTTGAAGAATGAACTGTGATGGAGAATCGGTATTGGGAGACCAGGCTGCATTGTGGACTGTTGAGTCAGAAGCGTTGGTTGTTATGGTGAAATTTATTGGATCTGGTTCAGGATGGCTGAAGGCTGGGGTGAGAGGTTGCTAGGATGAGGTGGATGAAAGGCTATAATGGATGAGTGTTTATCTGGTTAAATTGAAACACCCAACTTGCAGAAGAATATATAAAAGGCATTGCATTTGCTTATTTTAGCTGGATTAGCTGAAAAAAACAGAAAGCAACTCGTTCTTTTTCAGAGTCCCCAGGCCCATGTCTTCCAGGTTTCTATAAACACTGGCTTATATACAAGGAGGACATATAAGGGAAGTGTTCTTTTGTGTTCTTTGTTGTCCTATCTTTATTTCTATCTGTCTCCTATTTACCTGTATTGATTTATATACAGCTTACTGTGTTACTGTATTTAATTTTGATATTACTTTGGTGATTTATTATCCATACATTTACAACATTTAGTAAACTACGTTTTGCTTTACTAGATTGTGTGTAGAGTGTTCTATGACATAATATAAAACATACTCCCATACGGCCACTGTGCACAACTTTGGAGGGTGAAGAGCAAAGTTCTGAGCAGGGGTTGGGCATCCAAGGCGGATCCCCAGGCATGACCCATTCTGGAGATGCTGATATAATTGGATAGGCTGGAGGGAATGTTGGAGGCTCCAGAATTGGAAACAAGAAGGAAAAGAATGTACAAATGATGTCCGTGATCTGGTCCAGGGCCTATTGCAAGTGCTGCCCCAGGGTTAATGGCAGGGCATCCTCCTCAGAGCCCAGTATGTGCTCTCCCTCCAGAGACAGGAGTAGCAGTATACAATGCAAGAGGTCCAGAGTTTGCAGGCAGAGACCCTGATAGAAGCTACAGGAGGTCACTTCAGGCTTGCACAGTGGGGCCATATAGCCCTTCATGGGCAAAGCTGCCCAGAGAATCTCTCTCACTGCTTCCTCGCTCAGGTGACCTGGCAGTACATGGTAGCAGAGGTCTCCTCGTCATGATCCTCGTGATATCCCAGAACGTGGTGATGAAGGAAAAGGGACCTGAATCATTGTCTAAACTGGTGGCGATGACCAGTGGCAGTTCAGGAAGTTGTGGGTGAGAGGCCAACTCACTATCTGCGATTAAAGAGAGATCTGTCATGAAAAGAGCTGAGGGCTTTGACATTTGCTTGGGGTTCACTGTGGGTTTTGTGGATGAGTGTGTCACTTGTTTTTGCGCTGATTGCTTCGACGATTGTGTCGACTTCAACAAGGTACATGGCCGCACTTCGATGTGCACCAGTGCATGGGTCTTTGACGCCTTCAGTGCCTCATACGTCGGGCACATTGATGTTTCATGCTTTAGATGCTGCGAAGGTTGGTGACATGATGCAATCTGTTGTTGTGGGCCCTTTCGAGTAATGTTGCAATGACTGTTTTACCTTTGCAGTTGGCATAGACACCATTTGCATAGGGGCATTCCTATGCTTCGACTTAGTAGGTGAATTTGAATCCACCCAGATGCATCCTGATGAAGCATCAAGGATGTGTGGGTCCTGTGGTTCTGCTTCTGGCCGCAAGTGTCACAACCATTGAATAACTTACTTTTCTCACTCCCAGATGTAGAAGGAAACTGGGGCTGGAGTTGCAGAAATTCGATCTTTGCACCCATGGGGACAACTGTCCCCGGGGGCCACAAGTTGCCTGGTTGTGGTTGGGATCGAGGCACAGGTAGCAGAAGTCATGGCCATCCATCAACATTATTATTTGGCCGCAAGAGCAGGCCTTGAAGTCACTGGCAGTTCTCTTTGCCATTTGTCTTCTTTTTTTTTTTTCCTGATTCCATCGGGAGTAGCACTGAAAAGTACTGTTTTGGGGCTCACAGAGTGAGGGAAAAAAAGCAACACCTGAAGAAATCAAGAGAGTCAGCAAAATACCATTCATGCAGAACACAGACAAAAAGAAACCAAGGAACTACGCTGATGATGCCTGCATGCAGGAATCCTCGCGCATGCTCAGTAGAGCAAAGTTCTAATAGCTTGGAGAGAGACAGTTTCCGTCCAGTGCTCCCAGGGTGCATACTATCACAGATCGTGGCTAATTCAGCCCTGCTTATCAATGGAAAAATAGCTGAAAAATACATAACAGTTTATTGGTATAGCAAACCAACTGATTTTGTTAAATATGCCCAAGTGCTGTGACATATCTAATATTCTGCAACATGCTTAAGTTGGACATTTGCTGCGCTACCATTTCTCTTATTGAGAATCTCAGAATTTGGACCTGTAGCCTTCCTGCTTCACACCAGCCAAGCTAGGAGAACTCTACCTACTGTAGCCTGGTTGCTTACATCTTTTTCCTTATCACTCTACTCTGACTAATAGAACCCTGTAAAACCTTCACTCTTGTAAGAATGGATTCATGTACATTCTCTTAATGTGAACATCATGAGTTTAAGCTAAACAATGCTTGTATTGAAAGGCAATGGATTAACTTATTCTGATCAGGATAGGAATCTCGTACTTCACAGTGTGCTAGAGAAGCTTGGATGTGGAGGTACAAAGGTCAGAAATAGGAAAAATACTGATGAATTTCTGTCTGTCTGTTTCCCATGACCAGTTATGACAAACTCTTATAGGGACTGATTTATTAAGAATTTTTCCCTCCAATTCTGTCTCTATGGGGAAAATAGTTTAGCAAATCAGACCCATAGACATATGAGGCTCTCAACTATAAAGTGCTCATGTTTTCTGATCCATCAAAAGAATTCATATTATAGATCTGAAACAAACACAGATCCGCCCAAATACAGATGTTTATGACTAAAAAAAAACTTACAGGCAGGAGAGCTGTGTTTGCTTGAAGAGTCACTATTAAAACTCTGCCTGGAGCTGTCATAATCACTGGACGATGCTGCACTTTCAGACAGTCCCGATGAGTCAGAATCACTAATCAGGTCATCACTTACAGAATTCTTTTCGTTGCTGAGGGGCATTTTGATTAACTTCACTTTGGTAAGTATATGGAACCTGTGAAGACAGATGCAGTTTATTTATTTATTTATTTATTTAAATGCTTTTAAAATATACCGACATTCATAGGACATATCATGCCGGTTCACAATCAACATTGTAAAGGAGGAAGAGGAAATTACAAATAACAGGGGGGGGGAGGTGGAGCAGTGAAGGAAAAAGGAGAGGATGGGGGTCAGGTGACAGTAAGCGCAGAGGTTGCGGGAAGGAGAAAGGTAGTGAAGTGCTAGGGGAGTGCTATAAACATAACAGTAACAAAGCTGAGCCTCTGAGTTTAAGTGAGCATACTTGGGATTGTTTTCATATAGTGAAATTACTTCTTACCTGATAATTTCCTTTCCTTGAATCCAGTCAGACTCATCCAGACAAATGGATATGCTCACCGACCAGGAAATGGAGACAGAGATCAACAGGTTCGCCGACGTCATTCCTTATATGCATCCGTGCTTACCTTAGCCTGCCAGTATCATCTGTAACAAGCCAACTATGGACAATGTCAAACCAAATCAGGTAACATTATCTTTTTTTTCCTTCTTTTACCAATGACTTCCAAAAGAACAAGAAAGCAAAATAGAAAGTTTGATAAATATTTGAAAAATCATTCACTTGCTTAGAAGCAGAAAAAAAATTTCCTCAGCTCTTAAGAACATCTCACATTGCAGAGAAATGCAAGTTTGGCAACACAGGGAGAGTCCTGGATTATGCTGACTGGACTCAAGGACAGGAAATTAACAGGTAATCAAGAAGTAATTTCATGTACCTCTTCATCCAGTTGGACCAATCCATATGAATGGGGTGTACCCAAGATACTCCTGAATAGGGCGGAGTGCTGCCAAACCCTTTATCACATTCTCAGAGATGAATGGAGACTTCCTTCATAACATTGACATCCAAGCAATAATGCTCAGAGGTGGCGCAAAGATGACCAAGATGCTGCCTTACAAGTCCACAAAGGTGAACCCAACTCAATTCTGCCCAAGAAGTAACTTGAGCTCTCTTGGAACTAAACCTCACCAACCTAGGCAAGGGTCTGCCAGACCTACTGAGGCATCATAACAACCTCATCAATCTAATGCACCACTGCAGCTTTAATTGCCACCTTAATTTTCTCTAACATATAGTACAAAAAGATGACTGGACCTCCTGAAGGCAATATCGACCATGATGTATCTCAAAAGTATACCTCCCATCTCCAAGGCATGGAGGAGCCTATATTCAGCCCAGATCGCACATTGCTAACAAAGGTAAACAGACTGTCCAGTTCAGAGGGATGGCTTAAGCATTTCAGAAGACAAGAAGGAAACAACCATATCCCAGAAGACCAGTAAAAAATAAAAAAAAAAAAAAGACAGACAAGAAGTGTTTGCAACTCCAAAAGTTGTTGAGCAGACCCAGTAACAACTAGAAACAACAGTTCTTGAAATAAGAAGCTTTAAGAGACCTCCATGAAAAGCTCAAATTGCGATCCCACCAATTACAAAACCAAATTTAGGCCCCAAGATGAAAAAAGGAAAAAATCTCAGCAGAAGCCCATTAGGTTTGACACATCAAGATGCGAAAAATATGTCCCGAGCTGCTACCAGAAGCTTCAAGGTAACACGATTCGAGTGCAGGAGGTCGTTCCCGGACCCCCGCTGGACTTTTGGCAAGTCTTGTGGGGGTCAGGAGGCCCCCCCAAGCTGGCCAAAAGTCCCTGGGGGTCCAGCGGGGGTCCGGGAGCAATCTCCTACGCTCGTGACGTCGGGGGATAGGAACCAAAATGGCGCCGTCGCTACCTTTGCCCTGTCATATGACGGGGCAAAGGTAGCGCCGGTGCCATTTTCTATCAACGCACCCGTAGCCCGAGAGTGGAAGATCACAATGGGACCCCCCCCCCCCCACTGGACCCCAGATAATTTAAGACATTTGGGGGGAGTTCGGGAGGGTGGGGGATTTATTTTAAAGGGTCGGGGTGGGTTTTAGGGATGTTTTAGTGTGCCGGTTTTCCCGCCCTCCCCGATTTACGATTTACACGATATTTACAAAAACAAAACCGCGACGATTCGATTCCCTCCCCCCCAGCCGAAATCGATCGTTAAGACGATCGATCACACAATACACATCTCTAATCGATAGTTTAAGTAGGTAAGCGTACAAAGATTGCCTGGGCCATGCTGGTGCTATTAAGATGAGGTTCGCCCTGTCTTGTATGCACTTCTGAATGGTTCGAGTGAGAAGAGGAATTGGTGGGAAACCATACATTAGCTTTTCTGTCCAAGGAATCAGAAAGGCATCTTGGCAATCCTGTGAGGACTGTGTCGTAGTGAACAAAACCAGCGCACCTTCTTGTTGTGGTCCATGGCAAACAGGTCCATGGATGGTATGCCCCAGAGTCGGAAAATCTTGTCTGAGACTTGCTGGTGCAATGACCACTCATGTGGATGGAAAATACGGCTTAACATGACTGCCCAAGTGTTGACTATTCCTGGTAGGTACGTCGCTTGGAGGTGAATGGAGTGAAGTGCTGCCCATTCCAGAATGAGGATCGCTTCCTTGCAAAGGATCCATGAACCTGACCCTCCTTGTTTGTTTATGTAGAACATGGCAACTTGATTGTCCGTGTACACCATGACACGTTTTCCCTGCAATTGTAGAAGTAATGTTTTGAGGGCATTCCTGATGGTTCTAAGTTCTAATAGGTTTATTTGGTATGTGCTCTCTCACTGGGACCATTGACCCTGCGTTTCGAGATGAGCTCCCCAACCCTTGTGGGACGCGTCCGTTGTGAGAACCGCGTCGTGAGGCAGTGTTCGGAAAAGCGCTCTCTTGGTGAGTGTTCGCTTCCATAACCACCAGTCTATATCCATAGTCATCTTGTGCGTTAGCGAAATGACTCGCGATAGTGGCTGATGGTGTTGTGACCATTGTTTTTTCAAACTCCATTGTAGCCTGCAGATGTGGAACCGAGAATTGTGGACTGTATAGATGGCTGCTGACATATGTCCCAGGACAGTTAGAATTTGACGAGCTGTCGGCCGTGCTGTGATCTTTAGCTTTCTTCATAAGAACATAAGAACATAAGAAAATGCCATACTGGGTCAAACCAAGGGTCCATCAAGCCCAGCATCCTGTTTCCAACAGTGGCCAATCCAGGCCATAAGAACCTGGCAAGTACCCAAAAACTAAGTCTATTCCATGTAACCATTGCTAATGGCAGTGGCTATTCTCTAAGTGAACTTAATAGCAGGTAATGGGACTTCTCCTCCAAGAACTTATCCAATCCTTTTTTAAACACAGCTATACTAACTGCACGAACCACATTCTCTGGCAACAAATTCCAGAGTTTAATTGTGCGTTGAGTAAAAAAGAACTTTCTCCGATTAGTTTTAAATGTGCCCCATGCTAACTTCATGGAGTGTCCCTAGTCTTTCTACTATCCGAAAGAGTAAATAACCGATTCACATCTACCCGTTCTAGTTTTTTTGAGCGTGGTTTTCCTGTCCTGTGGAAGAAAGGCCCTGCTTTGATACGTTACCAGCTGAGCCCCAATAAACTGAAGGGATTGTGATGGGGTGAGGCTGGATTTTTGGAAATTTACTACCAGCCCCAATGTTTGGAGACACTGTATTGTTTGGTGAACCTGGGACCGAAGAGTCTCCGGGTCTGATGCTACCAGAAGCCAGTCATCCAGGTATGGAAATACTTGGATCCCTTGTTTCCTGAGGTGGGCCACCACCACTGCCATGCATTTTGTGAAAACTCTGGGTGCAGCCGCTAGTCCGAATGGAAGTACTCTGTATTGGTAGTGTTGGCCATTGAATTGGAAACACAGGTATCGCCATAAAGTAGGATGCATCGGAATGTGAGTATGTGCATCCTTCAGATCCAGTGAACACATCCAATCATTGGGCTGGAGGAGGGGGAAGGATGGATTTTAGGGAAACCATCTTGAATTTTTCTTTCACTAGATATTTGTTCAGTTCGCGCAAGTCCAAGATAGGACGTAGACCTCCCGTCTTCTTGGGAATGAGAAAATATGGGGAGTAGAAACCTGTGCCCCATGATGCATGGGGTATGCCCTGTATTGCGCATTGTTTGAGTAGTTGAATGATTTCCTGTGCTAATTGCAAGTGGTTTCTCTTGCCTCCCTTGGCATAGGATAGGGAAGGAAATGTTGGGTTGGATGAAAATTGAAGGCGATAGCCCTGATGTATTATATCTAACACCCAGCAGTCGGAAGTGATCTGTGTCCAAGCATGGAAGAAGGATGTTATTCTGCCCGCTATTATATTGGGTGGTGGTGGCCTTGCTATATTCCATAATAGAACGGAGTTTTAGGAACAGATGCAGTTGCTTGACCTTGTGTGCGCTGGACTCTAGGCCTTCCGCGTCTGTTCTGTTGTTGAATCTGCGGTCACTGTGGTTGTTGATAGGAGGGTACCCGATATCGAGGGAATGGTCGGAATTGCCTCCTCTGGTATGGCTGTCGACGAGGCGGTGCATAAAAATGCCTGGGAAAGGTAGAATATGCTAGAGGGTTGACTAGTGACTGAACTGCCACTGATTGCTCCTTTAATTGCGATAGTCTCCTGTAAACGGCTTCCGAAGAGATTATCACCACGACAGGGAAGATTCACTAATTTGTCGGGCACATCCTCCCATATGGCACTGGATCAGAGCCATGCAATTCTATGCACCATTATTGCAGATGCGGAATTCCGGAAAGATGCTTCGAATGATTCGTACACCGTTCTTAGAAGGTGGCGCAAAGCTTCTTCTATATCCTGTATTGGTTGAGGGAGACCTAAGGTTGAATCGGAAGTTGAAATTAGGGTCTTAACCTGTTGTAAACAGTCGTATAAGTACTGGATAATGTAGAATTGGTGTTGCCCAATACGAGCTCCCAGCACTAATGACTGGAAAGATTTCTTGGCAAAATCATCCAAGAACTTATGGTCTTTCCCTGGGGGGGGGGCATTGGAGTGCACTCTCGTCTTTTTTGCAAGTTGCATTGCTGACTCAACCACTATAGATTGGTGCGGTAATTGTGGGGATGAATAAAATTGTGACTGCTTCATCTTATATTTAAGGTCTATCTTCCTAGACACTGAAGTGATGTTAAAAGAAGTTTCCCAAGATTTTTCTAGGAGAACGATGGTAGGCTAGTAGGCTCAGTGGGAAGGTCAAAAATCTTTAGTAGACCTAGGATCTCTGATCAAGGGTCTGGTACCTTTGTATCTCTAAATGTAGAGCTGAACCCACCTTGTCAATGAATTTTGGGTAGGTAAGATCTTCCGGTGGTGAGTATGGTTCCTGTGGTTCCTCAGCAGGATCTGATGGATATCCTGTTGAGGAGGTAGGAGAAGATGGTATAGAAATTGGTTGTTGAGGCACTATTCAAGGACTTAGCTGTGTCGGTTGATCTGGCGCCGGAAAGGTTGGAGCAGGTGACAGTGGAGAAGTACTTCTGGGCCATTGAGGAGACTTTTCTCTCGACTGTGATGGAGGCCTTATCGCACTTTGTGGCGGAGGCTGAGGAAGCTGACATGCAGATTGTATTGAACTAAAAAGACCAGTGAGTGCAGTGGAAATCTGTGCTATCGCTTGTTGTGCCATATCCAGCATCTGAGGAGGTAATTCTCTAGGTGGAACTGATCGAGGAATGGCTGCGAGTAAGATATCCGAATCCAGAGGTTCTGGTTTGTCAGGTTGTGGTAGTATCCTGTCGTCTAGTCTCCGGTCCCGGAGAAGAATGTGCTTCGGGGGGGGGGGGGGCATAAGAGCCCCGAGCTCGTTTTAAGTTCTCTATTTTCTCTGTCCTTTGGCGTCGTGCCCTGGGTGATATTCTGCCACAGTGTTTGCAGGTTGCCTGTTCATGGTCTGGGCCCAGACACACATAACAGGCAGAGTGGCCATCTGTTATAGACATTATTTTGCCGCAGGTACAAGGTTTAAACCCCGATGGCTTGGGCACTTTTCCCTCTTTCATTTTCTTACTGTTTTACGTTTTTGTCGCTGAAGAAATTATTTCCCTGAGAAGATCCGAAGCTCCGCGTGCGTACCCGCACGCGTAAAAAAACAGACTGAGGAGAATCTGCTTTTCCTGCGCGGGAACTCACGCGCAGCCGCATAGAGCTGAGCTTTGTGTAACAGCCTTAAGAAGCTCCGCCTTCCCGGGCCTGACGGACAGCCCAGACAGCATGGCTGATTCAGCCCTGCTATTGACGGGAAATACGACCTTCCAGTGCCCCAGCTCTCAAAAACTGTTCCAATTCACATACAAACTAACAAAGTGGAACTTTATAGCCTGTAGTGAAGCCACCACAGCTCAGAATATTCTTCTTTAACAAGCAAACCCTGTCAAGGGCCAGTCTGTAAGGCTTAAACGATATGGGCCTTTGAGCAGAACTGAATCCTGTAAAGTAATACATCGAGGAGCGGAAGCCTTAAAGCCTTTTGAGCTTCAAACATATGAGATCTGCCTATCAAGGAGGCTACAGGCCAGCTAGAGCTACCAGAACCACCAGGCCTGATGTTCTGAGATTGCTGGAAGCACTCCCCCCACCGAGAGTCATGAAGAAGGGGCATACCGGGCTGTTCCTGATGGCCAAGTCAGACCAAAAGCACCTCTTCCACAAGGAAAACCATCTTTTCAAGCGAAAAATGTGCTGCACCTCCATCTACTTAAAGGCCATCAGAAGATCCATCATTGGAATTTCCCTCTAGCCACTATATAATTAAAGGCTATTTGAGACATAAACCATTCCCGAGTCAATCCCATTGCAACTGAATTAGTCTGCTTGAATGTGTATCGTTGACAAGCCTTCAAATTCTTCCCTAATCAAGTGAAAAGAAAAACCATCTGCATACTTTTGGTTTGGTTCCACATGAATGACTTATATAGGCCACCACCGTGGCAGTATCGAACATTATCCTGTCTAATCCATTAGCAGAGGTGAAAATTTCCAATTTTCCAAATTTCTCTAGTTTCTTTTTTTTTTTTTTAATCAAATTTAAAAAAAACAAACACAAGATTAATTTGCACCAGTAATTGAGATACAATCAACAACAATTACAATTACAGCTTATATAGCAAGAAATATATAAATATATCTCTTAACCTTCAAAGGAAAATAGAAGGGGAGAACAAGGGATTTTATGAGCGACAAAGGAGAACATAAGAAGAAGAAATCCTTTACTAAACAAACTCCCCCCCCTATATTAACAATAATTGCCAAAACCCCCACAGAAAGCTTTAGGAATGGGAGCCCAGGAAAGCTCTTAACTGAGACGGCACAAAAAACAAATATTTGGAAGTCTGAAATTTGATCAGACATTTACAAGGATATCTTAAATTGAAACTCGCTCCTTGTGATATTACTTCTGATCTCATAGGAAGAAATTTCCTCCGCCGTTCTTGAGTGGCTCTTGTAACCTCTGGAAACATCCAGACTTTTTGTCCATAGAATAACTGAGATCTATTCCTAAAAAAGAATCTCAAAACCGTCTTTCTCTCTGGTGGGAAAGCAAAGGTTACCAATAATGTTTTCCAATTATTGATGTTAGTTTCTTGAATAAGTTTCAAAATGTCCGATATATTTAAAGAAGTATCTTGTATAGCATCTTCAGAAATTACTTCAGTAGAGGAAGGTAGGTAAAAGATTTATGTTATTGCTGGAATAGCTTCCAACGGAAACTTGAGAATCTGAGTCAAATAATTCCTTTAAGAATACCAATTTAAGGTATGGAAAATTCAAAACCCTCAGGTTCAAAAGTCTCAAGGAATTTTCCAGATTTTCCACCTTCTTTGAGTAAATAATATCTGCATGAACCAGTTTATTTTGAACCACTTCAGCAGTTGTCCATCGCGCATCCAAATCTCTCATTTTTTCATCCAAAGTAGAACTATCAGTCTCCATTGTCTGTGATCTGGTATTGGTCTCTGTCAGAACTGCTGTTAAGGAAAAAATAGCTTTTTCTAACATTACCAGGGCATTCCATATGGAGTCTAAGGTAATAATCGGTGGTTTAATCAGAGAGATTTGTGATAAAGAGCATACCTTAGAATCCCCAGTTCCTCTTTCTGAGGGTTCCCAATCCCCATAGCAGTAGAAAGTGTATCCAAAACACCCAGGTGGCCTGTAGAGTCCTGCAAACGAGGACTCTCTGAAGGCAATGCCAAAATGGTATCCCTTCTAGGGGCTTCAGACATCTGATTCCAGGTCCTTTCTGCCTCAAGAGAGGTCTGCTCGGCGAAATTAACATCAGAAATTGCATACGTAGGTAAGGGAGTCGTCGGCACGCCAGTACTTAATGATATTTCATCGGCCTGTGGGTTCACTGCTCTTCACTGACATCCACTGCGGCCATAGTATCCGATGGCGTCTGCAGGGGGTCCGCAAAGAATGGCTCAATTTGCTATTGTCGTTGATTAGGTATAGGAGATGAAGTTGAAACTTCTCTTAAATTTAGCTTTCATTTTAGTATACGGCATTATCAGGAAAAGGAAAATTGCTTAAGAAGAAAATTGTGGAGAGAGCTTCTAGGCGTGTTGTTTAGACGGCAGACATCTTGTTCTCCCTGAAAATCTCTCTAGTTTCTAACTGATTGATAGCCCATTCTGTTACTTCAGGCTACCCCTGCTGCCAAGCCAGCTGCTTCAGATAGCGTGGTCCCCAGACGGTTAGACTAGCCTCCACCCTTACCATTGCCCAGACCAGGATCTCTAGATCCGCTCCCATGTTCAAGCTTCTGCAATATAACCACCATGCCAGAATAATCTGACAGATTCTGGCACCTGCAATGGTTCTGAGACTGGATTCCATCTGGAGAGCAAGCTCTTGAAAAAGACCTCTGAGTATCCTTGCCCAGGGTCTCAGGTCAAACGCCACTGCCAATGAGTCAAGAAGCTGAAGATAAAACCATACCTTTGGACTCCTGGAGGATAAAAAATGCAAGGATTTGGAAGCCCAGTTCCTGGATTCCTTGCTCTGGTAGCCGAAAATAGCCTATCTTGTATCAAACATGCTCCCCAATAATCCAGAGCCGGATATTGTTGCAGACAGGTCTTGGGGAAACTGACTCACAAACATTGAATTATTCCTGAACAGCCAGCACCTTGTCATGCAGTGACTTCACCTTTATTAATCAGTGTTCCAATGAAGAACACCTGCAATTTCGAAAGGGCTTTTGGGAGATTCGATTCAAGGAAATTAGAAATTCTCCCTTTCCCCCAATTATAATTAATTTTGCTCTTAGCCCGTTGGAAATCCAGAATGGAATAGAAGAACCCTTCCTTCTTTGGAACTATCAAGTAAAAAGGATCAACACCTAAATCCTTCCTGGTCCCATGGCACCAGAACCAGAGCCTGCAACTTAAGAAACCTGCATAAAGCTGTTCCTACGGCTACTTTTTTCCAGGTGGGCAACAGGGGAAAACCATAAAAGCGCCTAAAATGGCTGGAAGAAGTTTCAGAGCATAACCATCTGGCATAACATCCAGTGCCCTCTGATCCAATGCAAGTTGGCACCAACTCGGACATAATTGGAAACAGAATTCTGGAAACAGAAATAGGGCCCTCAAGCACTTGTTGCATGGCTTGAAAGGATCCCATCCCTTAGGATCTTACTTTGTGTCCTTTCATAGGACAAAGGATTGGTATTCAACCAGGTCTGAGATCACTAACTACCAGAATTTCTTTCTTGTCGAACTTTTGCAGTTTTGAAAAAAAGCTTTGGGATAGGAAATTATGAAATGGAGCCTTGTTTGTTCTCTCGAAGTCTCAGCAACTTGGACTGACCCAAAAGGTCCTCACCAAATAAGGGTTACCTTTTAGAGGGACGTTTTAATAAGACAAACTCAAAGATGAACTCTACTGACCAGCTCTGCAGACAAAGTGATTGTACTAAAACAAAATAGGCATCTGCTATCACACTGCTCCTGGTTCCAGATGCGATGAGTCCTTCACTGAAAATCCCTCTTACATGCTGCATTAGTTGCAAGCCAGGCCTATTACATTATAACTACAAGCTGCAATCCGCAGTGCTCTGCTAACTGCCTCCAAGGCTCATTTAAAAACAAACTGAATGTTTGGCCTGAGAAACCATAAATGCAACACCTTCATATTCTAGAACTAAGGATCTCTTGGTCCCCAAACAGACCAACATGCCCATTCTGGGCAAAAGGAACCTCCCTTGTCTAGGAGGATCTTAGGATATGTTTTGGATAGTTACAGCTTTCCTGAAAAACAACCCCTGGAAACATCCACACCAGATCAATCAATTCCTTACAAAGAAGAAGTCAGTCGACTTTCTTGCACTGACCATAACAGGGTCCTGTGAAGAACTGGGAAACTCCCCCATTTTCTCCTCTGCAATGAGAAACATCAGCAGAGAAGGGAAATGGAGAAATTACTTACCTGATAATTTTGTTTTTTTTAGTGTAGACAGATGGACTCAGGACCAATGGGTATAGTGTACTCCTGATAGCAGTTGGGAGACGGAGTCAGATTTCAACCTGACGTCAGCCTACATATACCCGTGCAGGAAGCTCTGCTCTTCAGTATTCTCCTCAAAAAGCGATTGTGTGTTTTAATTTGATTAATTTGGCTAACTTGATTAACTTGGACTGGCTGAACTTATTTCCAACTGGAAACCGCCAGTGCACAACGAAAAACATCAACACCCGGCAACTATGGGTGTCAAACTATTTTCTTTTTATTTTTATATACCGACATTCAATCTCAATTGAGATATCACACCGGTTTACATTCAGGTACTGCAGGTATTTCTCTATCCCCTGAGGGCTTACAATCTGTTTTTGTACCTGAGGCAATGGAGGGTAAAGTGACTTGCCCAAGGTCACAAGGAGAGACAGCAGGACTTGAACCCTGGTCTCCTGGTTCATAGTCCACTGCTCTAACCACTAGGCTATTTCTCCTCCCTTTGTTGATGTAGGTAACTAGAGGTAAAGCCTTGTTTACCAGTGCTTGTCCTGCTCTTGGGGATTGTCACCAGAGGTTTCCGGATTCTGGAGCAGCCGTGGGCGGGATGCTGATTCCATCTGTCTACACTAAGAAAAACGAAATTGTTGTGGTCTTGGTCGCAAGACTTTGTCCCCGGGGCGCCGACGTCGGGCTCTGGTGTTTGGACCTGCTCCTCCTGCCCCACTGCAGCGACGACGAAACCCGCTGCTGGTTGGGCCTGCTTGGGCTGCCTCGCGGCGGCGACTCCGCAAGGGAGATGCTGCCGAGTCTCGAGGCTTGGCTCCTCCCCTTTTGGACGCGTGCGCACGCGGGGAGGGGTGTTTTGAACGGCCTTTACTGTTTGAATGTGGGCCGTCCTTTGAGAGTGACGTCAGATGCCGGTAATGTTTTAACCCGGCGTCTGACTGAGTCTTGTTGCTTGGCAACAAGATTTCTGCCGGTACAGGCTGCAGCGTTTTGATTCTGCTTGTCAGGATCTTCAGTTAAAATTTTTTGTTGTTCTTGTTCCACTCCAGTTTAGATTTTTTGGCTTCAGTTCCAGCTCAGAGTCTTCTGCTTGTTTACTTGGGTTCTGACGCTGGCCTGTTTTTGTTTCTTCACACTTGCTGCTTGTCTCGACCAAGGTTAGTCATATTCATCCATCTTTCTCTCATTGATCTCCTAAGTCCCAGCGGTCCGGTACCTCAAGGGCTCCTCCCAGGGGGTTCTCGGACTTCCAAGGTGAAGACGTCTCTTCAGTTCCTTTGGTTTCCTAAGTCCCAGCAATCTGGGATCTCACGGGCTCCTCCCGGAGGGTCCTCGGACTTCCAGGGTGAAGATTTCAGCGCTACGTTCAACTTGGCACCGCCTCCCAGCCTGCGTTTCTTCAGCAGAGTGTACTTCTCACACCATCTCACTCTGCTAGGCTGGCCCAAGGGTCCACCGCTATGCTTGCAACAGAAATTATCAGGTAAGTAATTTCTCCATTTCCTTGCATGTAGCAGATGGACTCAGGACAAATGGGATGTACAAAAGCTACTCCCAAATCAGGTGGGAGGCTGCCCGTGGCCCACTTAGTACTGCCCTTGCAAATACTATGTCCTCCCGGGCCTGAACATCCAGGTGGTAGAACCTCGAGAAGGTGTGAATGGAGGTCCACGTCGCCACCCGACAGATCTCGGTGTGTGAAAGCATCTTGGTTTCTGCCCAGGATACTGTCTGGGCCCTTGTGGAATGGGCCTTGACTTGTAGCAGTGGAGGCTTTCCTGTCTCTATGTAGGCTGCCTTGATTACTTCTTTGATCCAGTGGGCTATGGTTGCCCGTGAGGCCGCTTACCCTTGTTTCTTCCCGCTGTGAAGGATGAATAGGTGATCCGTCTTTCGTACGTATTCCGATCTTTCCAGGTATTGGAATAGGAGTCTGCCGATGTTAAGATGGTGAAGAAGGCATGAGTCTTCCGAGTCCTTATGCTCGTCTGGAGATCGCAGCGAGATGGTTTGGTTTAGATGGAAATGAGAAACCACCTTTGGAAGAAAGGAGGGGACAGTGCAGAGCTCTATGGATCCCGGTGTGAATCTAAGGAACAGTTCCCGACATGATAGTGCTTGAAGTTAGGAGATGCGACGGGCTGAACTTATTTGCCACTAGGAATGCAGTCTTCAAGGTAAGGAGCTGTAGTGACAGACCGCATGTAAGTCTGAAGGAAGCTCCTGCCAGGAAGTCTAGTACTAGATTGAGATTCCATAGGGGCACCGGCCACTTTAGTGGTGGTCGGATTTGCTTGACCCCTCTCAGGAAACGGGAAACGTCTGGATGGGATGATAGACTAATGCCGTCCACTCTGGCTCTGAAGCAGGCCAGCGCGACCACCTGAACCTTGATGGAGTTGAGAGACAGCCCCTTCTTCAAGCTGTCCTGCAGAAATTACAGGATCATGGGGATTTTGACTGTCCGCAAAAGGATGTCGCGGTCCTCACACCGGGCTTCGAATATTCTCCATATTTGTATGAAAGTTAGAGACATGAAAAACTTGTGTGCTCAGAGCAAGGTGTCAATCACTGTCCCCGAGTATACGCCCTTCTTCAGGCGAGTCCTCTCAATGGCCAGACCTTAAGAGAGAATCGAGTTGGGTCTTCGTGGAGGATCGATCCTTGCCAGAGCAGGTCCCTGTGTAGGGGTAGACACAGAGGGTTCCCCACATGTCTGTGTACCATGGCCTTCTTGGCCAGTCCGGGGCCACTAGAAGTACTAGCCCCCTGTGGTGCTCTATCGTGCGGATGATCCCACCCAGTAGTGGCCATGGGGGAAAGGCATACAGCAGGTCTTCCTGTGGCCAGGTCTGGATGAGGGCATCGATTCCCTGGGATTGTGGTTCTTGCCTGCGGCTGAAGAACTTGGGAACTTGGGCATTGGACCGGGTTGCCCGAAGATCCATGGCTGGTGTTCCCCAGCGGTTTACTATCAACTGGAAGGCTGTGGTCGACAGCATCCATTCCCCTGGGTCTAGACTCTCTCTGCTGAGGTAATCCGCAGTGACTTTGTCTTTTCCTGCGATGTGGGCGGCTGAGATCCCTTGTAGGTTTGCTTCCGCCCATGCCATTAGGGGATCTATTTCCAGGGACACCTGTTGGCTTCTGGTTCTTCCCTGGCGGTTGATGTAGGCAACTGCTGTGGCATTGTCAGAGATGACTCTGACCGATTCGCCCTGGAGTCTGTGACTGAATTGAAGGCAGGCTAGTCCGCCTGCCCGGGCTTCCAGTCGGTTGATGTTCCACCCTGACTCTTCCTTGTCCCATTGCCCCTGGGCTGTCAGTTCCTAGCAGTGGGCTCCCCACCCTCGTAGGCTTGCATCCATGGTGAGCAAGACCCAGGTCGGTGGGGATAGCCTTACTCCCTTGCTCAGATGGTCTTCTTGTAGCCACCATTGGAACTGGATCTGCACCTCTGCCAGTAGCTGGAGGCGAACGTAGTAGTTCTGGGACATCGGGTTCCATCGCGACAGTAGGGAACGTTGTAGTGGTCGCATGTGGGCCCATGAGACGACTTCTAGTGTTGATGTCATGAGGCCGAGGACTTGGAGGTAGTCCCATACCTTGGGACGAAAACAGGTCAATAGGTCCATCAGTTTCCTTCTCCTTGTAGGGGGTAGAACGACCTTGTCTTGTTTGGTGTCGAACCGGACTCCCAGGTATTTGTTACAACTGTCGCTGCCCGACATCTACACTCTGCCCTCCTTACCTCTCTGGCGACTCCTCCCGCGGTTGACAGATGTTTGGCTGCCGCGGTGTCTGCCTGCCGTCCTCTTCGGCGTCCCTGGTCCAGCTTGGGCACTACCTTCCGCCATGCTGTCCAGCTGCCTTAGGGTGCGCTTGCTGCGCAGTCCTGCTTCAAATACTTTCTTTGGCGCAAACCTCAGGGGCGTCCCCCTGTGATGACGTCACACATCCTGGATACAAAAGGCCTACACTACTGCTAGCTAATAGAGTTAGCAACAGGTATTCATACTAGTGAACTCCTTAAGGATGGGATTCGCTCTCCATTACTGGACTTACTCTATTTGGGGTACCCGCTCCTCGGGGGTCTCTCTCTTCTCTTTCAGATCGCTGTCTGGAACCAGTACTCGCTCCTTGAGGGCCCATGTTCCCGGACTCGCTTCTGCCTGGAAGATACTGCTGCCTACAGCATCAGTGAGTTACTATTTACTTCTCTCTCAGAGCTGTTCCCTGGAACCAGGTACTCGCTCCTCGAGGGCCTGCCTCTACTCCAGCTCCTGTGATTCCTACCGAGAAAAACCACTGTGTGAGTACTCAACCAATGAGGCTCTATTCCAGAACCCTGAATACTTCATTGTACTCACTATCTCAGTTTCTCTTCACTACAGCACAGCCATTGTGGGATCGCTGTTCCAGAGACCTGAGGGACTACAAGCCCAGCCGGGCTTCATCTCTGCTCACTACTGCCACCTCTGGTGGCTCCTCAATACTGTTAATAAAAGATCTACCTGTGCTGTGTGTCCTAAAGCTGAGCCTGACCTGTGGCCCTCACGGGACTTCCCCCGTGGGTGGGGTCAGCAGCCACAGTGTCCAAGGGTCCACCCAAAACCTTACAAACAATAACAGTATTCTAGTGATTGGGAGGGCTGCAGGCAGCTCTTGGTTGTGTTGACGACCCACCCGAGATTCTGCAGTAGATTCTTGATTCTGGTGGTCGCCTGGTGACTTTCCTCTGGAGATTTTGCCCTGATCAGCCAATCATCCAGATATGGATGTACGAGGATTCCTTCTTTCCTCAGTTTCGCCGCCACTACAACCATGATTATGGTGAAGGTCCAAGGCGCAGTAGCTAATCTGAAGAATAGCGCCCGGAACTGGTAGTGATGGTCCAGTATCATGAAGTGTTGAAAGTGCTGATGGTCGTGATGGACCGGGATGTGGAGATAGGCTTCTGACAGATTCAGAGAGGTCAGAAATTCTCCCGGCTGTATTGCCCTTATGACCGAGCATAGAGTTTCCATGCGGAAGTGTGGAACCCTCAGGTAGCGATTGATGGACTTGAGGTCCAGGATGGGCCAGAACGTTCCCTCTTTCTTGGGGGCGATAAAATAGATGGAATAGTGCCCAGTATTTTGTTGGTGCGTGGGCACCGGTGTTATCGCCCATAGAGCGAGTAGTTTTCTCAATGTGGTTTCCACTGCCGTCCTCTTGGAGGGGGAATTGCACGGTGATTTCACAAATTTGTCTGGAGGGATACTGTGGAAGTCCAGGTAGTATCCCTCTCGAATGATGGTTAGGACCCACTTGTCCGACGTTATCTCGACCCATCTTTGGTAGAATAGGGCAAGCCTGCCCCCTATGGCTTCTTCCTGTGGATGGGTCTGTTGATTCTCATTGTGGAGTGCGGCTGGGGCCTGGACCTGAGCCAGCTCCCCTCTTGTTGTGTCTGTTCCGAAAGGACTGGCCCCTGCCTGTGGGACGAGGTGCTTGGTATGTGTTTTTGTATTGTCTAAAACGCTGGGATCATCTGCCCTTGGATCTTCGGGGAGAGGGGCATTGGTTTCTTAAGTTCCTGTCCTCCAGTAACCGAGGTACTGGGGATTTGCCCCATTTGTTGACTAACTTCTCCAGTTCGCTTCCAAACAGGAGGGCTCCTTTAAAGGGCATTCTCGTGAGTTTCGTCTTGGAAGTCAGGTTGGCTGACCAACTTCTGAGCCAGAGTTGCCTTCTGCTGCCACTTTGGATGAGACGCCCCTGGCTGAAGTGCGCACCAGGTCGGAGGTCGCATGCATAAGTAAAGATATCGCCGGTTCTAATGTTTCGACGGACGTGGTTGCATCCCTGAACAGAGACAAGCAGGCACGTGTCACCACGGCACAGCAGGCAGCAATCTGCAGGGACATAGCTGCGACATCAAAAGACTGTTAAAGGATGGATTCCTGACGTCTGTCCTGGGCATCCTTGAGTGCAGCTCCTACTTCGTCTGGAATGGTAGTGGGCTTTGAGACAGCGCAGACCATGGCGTCCACTTTGGGGAACCCCAAGAGTTCTTCGGCTGAGGGTTCCAGGGGGTATAGGGCTTCTAGGGCCCGTCCTCCTTTGAAGCTGGCCTCCTCGGCATTCCATTCCAGGTCAATCAGTTGTTGTACGGCCTGCAGCATTGGGAAATGGCATGAGGCTTGTCAGAGCCCGACCAAAACAGGGTTCGTCTTTGGCTCCGCTGCGGTGCTTGCTGGGATGGCCAGCACCTTCGAAACGTGCTCCCAAAAATTCCAAACACTGACTCGGAACCAGCTGGCTCTTTGCAAAGTTGACTACCCAACCTAGCGACTGCAGTTGCTGAACCACCACCTGGACTGCTCGCTTGCACGAGTCCTCCGACTTCGCCCGGATAAGCCAATCGTCGAGGTAGGGATGCACCAATACTCTCTGACGGCGCAGGAAGGCTGCGACTACGACGAGAACATTGGTAAACACTCTCGGAGCTGTGGCTAACCCGAATGGGAGGGCGCAAAACTGAAAGTGTTCCCCGAGCACCATGAACCTCAGGTACCTCTGGTGGCGCTCCCTGATCCCAATGTGAAGATACGCCTCGGCCAGATCCAAAGAAGCCAAAAATTCTCCCCTGTGGACGGCCGCAATAACAGATCGAAGAGTTTCCATGCGAAAACGGGGAACGCGCAAGGCCCTGTTTACTCTCTTCAAATCCAAAATTGGCCAGAACGTACCTTCCTTCTTTGGAACCAGGAAGTAAATGGAATACCGACCTGTTCTGGTCTCGTCCGGCGGAACGGGCACCACTGCCCCCAGGGATTGTAACCGGTTGCTTTTCCGGAGGACCGCAAGGAGATATCATAAAAAGATCCCGGAGGGGCCGAGCAAAATCCAACTCGTAACCGTGACGCACCACGTCGAGGACCCACTGGTCTGAAGTGATCTTGACCCATTCCTCCCAAAACTGGGATAACCGGCCTCCGATGCGTGGGAAGGAGGAATGGGTCCGCGCGCCTTCATTGCGCAGGTTTGCCTGTGGCCAAACCCTGCGAGGAACCCATTCATTGTGGTCGTCTGCCTCGAAAGGAAGGAGTCCAAGACTGAGACCTGGGGGGCCCTGCTGCCTTTGGGGAAAAGATCCACCCTTTCCCGTGCAAAACCGGCGTTGCCCTCGAAATCGGGACCGCGTGTTTCCGAAAGACCGCAATTGTCGGGGCTTGTCCTCCGGCAACTTATACACCTTATTATCTCCCAAGTCTTTGATGAGTTGATCCAACTCCTCACCAAACAACAACTTCCCCTGAAAGGGAAAAGAAGCTAGTCGTGACTTAGAAGAGGCATCTGCCGACCAACGACGGAGCCACAATAGTCGTCTGGCCGCAATAGCCGAGGACATAGTGCGGGCCGAGGTCCTTAGCAAATCATACAGGGCATCCGCTGTATAAGCAACCGCCACTTCCACACAATTGGCCTGCTCCGCCTCTACCGGCGGGCGTTCTTGGGTGGTTAGTAATTGTTGCACCCAGCGCAGTGTGGCCCTCTGGACCATACTGCTACAAGCCACAGCCCGGACTCCTAAAGCCGCTATCTCAAAAATGCGCTTTAATAGGACCTCTAACTTCCGGTCCTGGAGATCTTTCAAGGCTACTGCCGAGTCCACCGAAGGGACCTTAAAAATCTCTAACGAATCCGAGGGCAGAGGATATAATTTATTCATTGCCCTGCTAACGCGCAGGGATGCCTCTGGAACCTCCCATTCCTTAGATACGATCTGTAATACCTTAGAGTGCAAGGGAAAGATTTGCGGGGGGGGCTCTCAGACCCGCCATAGCTACGTCCCCAGTGGAAGTATCCGTGTCCTGCTGCGGCGCTGGGATCTCCAGCTCCTTCAAAACATGAAGAATCAAATAGTTCAGCTCGTCCCTGCCAAACAGGCGTAAAACCAGGGGGTCGTCCCCTTCGAGAGACTCCTGAGCGTCGGAGATGTCGGCCCCTGCCCCATCCGGTGAGCCCTGGGTGAGATCCGGGAACCCCGGATCGTCGGCACCCCCAAGGGAACAAGCTCCTGATTTGCCCGGAGCTTCAGCCTTTTCCTGGTCTCCCGATTTGTCCTGCACCGAGGACACCTTAGGCACTTTTAGAGGGGGGGGGTTCGTCTGGTTCCCAGCCTGCTTCTGCCTCCAAAAAGGCCTGCTGCATCAACAGCACAAACTTGGAGGAGAAAGGCACCTTCCTTTTAATTGATCCCCCCACGGGATGCACCGGAGGGGGGGGGGGGGCTCTTGGGGCATCAAATTCGGAGCCACTATGAGGACTCAAAGCCGGCGGTGAAAGCGGAGGAAAATCCTCCTCCTCAGAGGCAGAATCAACATGCTGTCTCGTGGACAAGATGGCCGCCGGCTCCCCCTCACTGGGAGGCGGGGCCAACAATCGCGGCGCCGACAGCCTCCTCAGCCGCGCCGAGGAGGACGGATCCGCGCCGCTGTGGGCTGCGCTCGGCCCCCGGGAGGGTCCCTCGCCCCCGGGAATGCAGCGGGAGCAGAGACCCTCCCGGGAGAGTCGCGCCCCGCCCTACCGCAGGCCGTGCAGGCCGAAGAACGCGGCATCGAGGAGGCAGAAGAAAAGCGCACCAAAAATAGGAGCCCTGTGCAAGCGCCTCTAACTCCGGGTGAAAACCTCCACCCCCTCCGGAGTCCCTGGTCAGGCTAATTACCAGCGCGGCAGGCTAGGGCTGGAAATGAATCACTGCCTGCTACCAACAGGGCTTATGTGTCCTGCATCCACTTTTTATTCACTCTCTTTCTTTTTTTTTTTCCAAGTAAAGCCCTCTTCAGATCAAAGTCTGGAATCACTGTACTTCTGGGGGGAAGAGGGTGACCGGCCCACCAGTAAACTTTCCCCCAAGACCAAAAGGGACACTAATCCGGGTAAAACAATGAGAGCCAAGCTCTCAGTGCCTGCCTGTACGCTGCGCTAGCAAAACCAACAAACAACTGCTACAAAAATATCAACTTTTTTTTTTTTTTTACACTAAGCAAGGAAGAGAATAAAACCAGGTGATCTAGCCAGCACAGTTATAAAAATAATAAAGAACACCTGAAAGATTGTTTTAGTCAGAACAGACAGGACCGCAGGTTATGCCTCTCAATCTGCTGGAGTCAGAGGAAATACTGAAGGATGGCAGGTGGCACACCAGTATATCTAGGGGGTGCTTTCAGTTTTCTCTCTGACTCCATCTGCTGGAGGGGAGGCATAACCCAGCAGTCTGGACTGATCCTGGTACATACAGGGAACGTACGGCTCTCAGTTCCAAGAGGTTGATATGCAGTGTCCATTCATATGAAGTCCACTGACCCTGCGTCTGTAAGTGGTCTAAGAGTGCTCCCCATCCTGTGGAGGATGCATCTGTGGTTAGTATGATCTGATGTCGTAAGGGGCGTAAGGGGAAGCCCACTTGTAATGTTCCTGGAAGTAGCCACCACTCCAGGTCCCGTTTCATGCTGTTGGTCAATGAGATGGGAGTAGACAATGGTTGGAGAAATTGGTCCAATTGATTCTTCAATCCCCATTGCAGATGGCGCATATGTAGGCGCATATTTGGAACCACGTAAATGGATGCAGCGATATGTCCAACAGTGAGGACCTGGCGCGCTGGTACTGTCGTGATGCGAAGAAGAATTGTAGCTAGCGTCAAAGGGTTAACGCTCTCGGATGCGGCAGGAATGCCTTGTCTTGGACTGTGTCTATGAGGGCTCCTATGAACTGTAGAGTTTGAGTGGGTTCCAGATTTGATTTTTCGTAGTAGATAAGAAGGCCGAGATTGTCTAGGCACGAAATTGTTCGAAGAAGATTGTCTCGTACTAGTGCTTGATTGCCTGCTACTATCAGCCAATCATCTAGATAAGGAAATATTTGCACCCCCTGTAGTCAAAAGTGTGTCACCACCACTGCTAGGCACTTGGTGAACACTCTTGGGGCAGAGGAGAGGCCAAATGGAAGGACTTTGTATTGGAAATGTTGATTTTTCATCTGGAAACAAGGTAACATCTGGAATTGGGATGCATTGGTATGTGTGCATATGCATCCTTCAAGTCCAGTGAACACATCCAATCCTTGGGCTGAAGAAAAGAGAGAATGGATTTGAGAGAAGTCATTTTGAATTTCTCTGTCTGAAGATATTTGTTGAGTGAGCGGAGGTCTAAGATTGGCCGTAGTCCTCCTGATTTCTTGGGAATTAGGAAATATTGGGAGTAGAACCCTAGATGTTTCTCCGGGTAAGGTATCTTCTGAATACAATTGTTCTGTAAGAGAATTTGTATTTCTTGCAGAAGATGAGATTTGTGAGATGTGAAAGGTTTTTGATGGATTCGGTGTGGAAGGGTAGGAAGGGAGGAAAAATGGAGAGAATATCTGTGTTGTATTATGGATAGTACCCATTGATCTGATGTTATTTTGCTCCAGGCTGGAAGAAAATTGGATAATCTCCCTCCTACTGGTGGTGGTGGTGGCAGAACAATCTTTAAAAACCTGATGTGGGTTTTGCTGATTGAGGATCAGTTGTCTGTCAAGGTTGACGGGCGGGTTCTTGCACGCTGGCGAGGTGCTGGTGGTTGATATGGTTGTTGCCTTGATGGGTAGTATGTTTGAGGTTTGTAATATGGTTTATAAGATTTGAAGGTTGATTTCCTGTAAGGAACAGGGGTAGTGTATTGATGTCATGCTGTGGTGGAATGCTGAGGTGCTGTTAAAGAAAGAACTGCAGTTTTCTGCTCCTTAAGTTTTGTAACAGTAGCTGTAAACTGGTCCCCAAACAAATTATCTGGGTGACAAGGTAAATTTGCGAGTTTTTCGTGGACGCCATCACGAATGGCACTGGAGCATAACCATGCAAGACGCCGTGCATTTGCTGATGATTTTGCCGATATATTGAAGCCCTCATGAATCGATCTTAAAAGGTGCCTTAACCCTTCCTCCAAGTTATAGTATGGAGTAGGTAATGTGTCATCCGGAGACCCTTGTTGTAGAGGTGTGGTTTTAATGCCTGCAAGTTCTCAAATAAATATTGGGCCATATAAAAATGATGATTTTGGATCCTAGCATTGAGCATTGAGGATTGGAAGGATCTTTTAGCAAAATCATCTAGGGACCTATTTTCCTTAGTTGGAGGAGTGTTAGAATGTTATTTTTGCCTTACGAGCTTTCTGCATTGCAGATTTGACTATGACTGATTGGTGTGGAAGTTGGACTAAAGCATAAAAGGAAGAATCTTTCATCCGGTATTTAATGTCTACCCTCCGAGATGTTGAAGGGGTAGATAAGGGAGTGTCCCATGCTGTTTTCCATTAAGGTTGTTGGGATGTCAAATATTTTCAGGATGCCCAACATTTCCTGTCGGGGGTCCGGGATCCTCTTGGTTTCAACATTCAATATCTGACCAACTTTCTCAATAAATTGAGAATATGAGAGGTCCTCTGGAGGGGAAGAAGGTTGTGAAGGTAAGTCTGGTGGGTCAGAGGGGTAACCCATTGAGGAGTTTGAGGAAGCATCCGAATCCGAAATGTCCTCTATTATTGGTAACTGTGAAGGTGGGAAGCTTTTTGGTGCTGTACCAGGTAATACTGGATCCTCCAGAACAGAGAATGGTTGTGATGGAGGTCCTGTAGGTGATAACGTCTATGTTCCTACCAACTGTAAAAATTGATTACAAATGGTGGTGATTTGAGCCATTGCCTGTGTCGCTAAGGCTGATGTAGATGGCTGTGGAGATGGTGCAGGCATTGATGGTGGCTGTGAAGGCAAAACATTCCCTGGAATCTGTGTACCAATGGATGATACAGAGGTAGAAGACGATGATCCAGGTGATAAAGATGTGTCTGAGAGGCGTAATGGCGATATCTCTCCCTTGGCTTCAACCCGCAAGGGTGTTGAAAGATCTTTTTTCCTTTTATGACCAGAATGGTGCTTTTTAGGTAATTTAAAAGTTGGCTGCGTCGGGTTAAACCCCGGTACGTCGATAGGAGTCGGTTGCGTCGCAGGTGTGTCACTTGAAGCAGATTGCGTCGCAATGTCCTCTCTGCGCCGTCGGATGTGTCGACGGTACGCCGGGTCGATGCTTCTTTGACTCAGTACTTGGCTTGCGTCGATGCATCGGTAATTCTACTCTTCAATATGGTGTCAGCTCTTCTATCTCCAGAGCATCAATGCGGCGATTTAGTCGAATGCGTCGGTGAAGCATGCAGCCATGATGCCACCGAGCATCCCCCACGCCTTGAACTAATTCTCGGCTAACAGTCAAAGGGTCCTGACCTGGAGGGGGTGTCAACTGAAGAGGCTCTCCTTGATGACGGGTCCTTCTTTCTTCGCTTAGGACCTGGAGAGGAGCGAACAGAGGCTTCAGAAGGGGCATAAGAGCCTGAAGCTCTGGACTACAAGTCTTGGATCTTTGCAGCTCACTGTCTTTGAGCCCGTGGGGACATGCGTCCGCAGTCCACACAGTTCTTTTGGTCATGTTGGGGTCCGAGACACAGGTAACAAGATGAGTGCCATCTGTAGCCGACATAATTTTGCCACATGAGCAAAATTTAAAACCTGGACGAGGCATAGCTCAGCAGACCTCAGTGATGTTAAACTGCTGCTTTTTTTGATCTTTTAACTTCAGTAAAACTTTCCTCACAATTTCTGTTTCTCTCAGGAGAGGGAAGCTCCGTGAGGCTGGTCGCGCGGAAAAAAAATAACTGAGGAGCCTGAGGCAATCCTGGCAATATGCAGGAGGGAACCCCTAGCTGAAAGATTTTACTAGACTTAGAGAGAGCTCCGCCACCTAGTGGCACGGAAGACGTACCCACACAGCATGGCTAATTCAGATGCTTATCTACGTGAAAAGCCTGCATTCTGGGGAAGGGACATGCCAAGCAATGCCTCTTCAGGGAAGGAGAGAGAATAAACAAAATCCTGCTGGCCTATTCGGTCCTGCCTCACTTCTTGAACCCTATCTCTATCAGGCGGGCTACCCCCTTAGCCTATTTGTAGCGTTGTTAGGCAAGAACTAAGGAGGACCCAGGAAACAGGAAAAAAAAAAGTCTCTGTTTTTCTTTTCCTTCTGTATTGTTGCTATGGATCAGTGCCTGTGATTCACTCTTTAGGCCACCGAAACCCACTGCTGTCACCATGTGTAGCATTCTGGGCTGGTCACAATGTCTGGAACAGCCAAGGAAGACAGAAGATTTGGCTGTTCTGGTCAAAAACAAAGGTTTATTTACAGACTTCAAAGAAACAGCACAACAAAATAGTAGCTTACCTTGCTTTAAATATCAAAAAGCAGTTCAGGAACCAATAAGAGAGGGAGCTATTTTAGATTTAATTCTTAGTGGAACGCAAGATTTGGTGAAAGAAGTAACGGTGGTGGGGCCACTTGGCAACAGTGATCATAACATGATCAAATTTAAACAAATAACTGGAAGGGGGACAATAAGTAAATCTGCAGCTCTAACACTAAATTTTAAAAAGGGAAACTTTGATAAAATGAGGAAAATAGTTAGAAAAAAACTGAAAGGTGCAGCTGCAAAGGTTAAAAGTGTTCAACAGGCTTGGACATTGTTTAAAAATACAATCCTAGAGGTGCAGTCCATATGTATTCCGCGCATTAAGAAAGGTGGAAGGAAGGCAAAACGATTACTGAGGTGAAAGAGGCTATTTTAGCCAAAAAAAATCCTTCAAAAATTGGAAGAAGGATCCATCTGAAGAAAATAGGATCAAACATAAGCATTGTCAAGGTAAGTGTAAAACATTGATAAGACAGGCGAAGAGAGAATTTGAAATGAAGTTGGCCATAGAGGCAAAAACTCATAATAAAAACTTTTTAAAATATATCCAAAGCAAGAAACTTGTGAGGGAGTCGGTTGGACCATTAGATGACAGAGGGGTTAAAGGGGCTCTTAGGGAAGATAAGGCCATTGCAGAAAGACTAAATGAATTCTTTGCCTCCGTGTTTACTAATGAGGATGTTGGGGAGATACCAGTTCCAGAGATGGTTTTCAGGGGTGATGATTCAGATGAACTGAATGAAATCACTGTGAACCTGGAAGATGTAGTAGGCCAGATTGACAAACTAAAGAGTAGCAAATCACCTGGACCGGATGGTATGCATCCTAGGGTTCTGAAGGAACTCAAAAATGAAATTTCTGATCTATTAGTTAAAATTTGTAACCTATCATTAAAATCATCCATTGTATCTGAAGACTGGAGGGTGGCCAATGTAACCCCAATATTTAAAAAAGGCTCCAGGGGCGATCCGGGTAACTATAGACAACTGAGCCTGACTTCAGTGCCGGGAAAAATAATGGAAACTATTCTCAAGATCAAAATCGTAGAGCATATAGAAAGACATGATTTAATGGGACAAAGTCAACATGGATTTACCCAATGGAAGTCTTGCCTAACAAATCTGCTTCATTTTTTTGAAGGGGTTAATAAACATGTGGTTAAAGGTGAACCGGTAGATGTAGTGTATTTGGATTTTCAGAAGGCGTTTGACAAAGTCCCTCATGAGAGGCTTCTACGAAAACTAAAAAGTCATGGGATAGGAGACGATGTCCTTTCGTGGATTACAAACTGGTTAAAAGACAGGAAACAGAGAGTAGGATTAAATGGTCAATTTTCTCAGTGGAAAAGGGTAAAGAGTGGAGTGCCTCAGGGATCTGTACTTGGACCGGTGCTTTTCAATATATATATAAATGATCTGGAAAGGAATATGACGAGTGAGGTTATCAAATTTGCGGATGATACAAAATTATTCAGAGTAGTTAAATCACAAGCAGATTGTGATACATTACAGGAGGACCTTGCAAGACTGGAAGATTGGGTATCCAAATGGCAGATGAAATTTAATGTGGACAAGTGCAAGGTGTTGCATATAGAGAAAAATAACCCTTGCTGTAGTTACACGATGTTAGGTTCCATATTAGGAGCTACCACCCAGGAAAAAGATCTAGGCATCATAGTGGATAATACTTAAAATCTTCGGCTCAGTGTGCTGCAGCAGTCAAAAAAGCAAATAGAATGTTAGGAATTATTAGGAAGGGAATGGTTAATAGAACGGAAAATGTCATAATGCCTCTGTATCGCTCCATGGTGAGACCGCACCTTGAATACTGTGTACAATTCTGGTCGCCGCATCTCAAAAAAGATGTAGTTGCGATGGAGAAGGTACAGAGAAGGGCAACCAAAATGATAAAGGGGATGGAACAGCTCCCCTATGAGGAAAGGCTGAAGAGGTTAGGGCTGTTCAGCTTGGAGAAGAGACGGCTGAGGGGGGATATGATAGAGGTTTTTAAGATCATGAGAGGTCTTGAACGAGTAGATGTGACTCGGTTATTTACACTTTCGAATAATAGAAGGACTAGGGGGCATTCCATGAAGTTAGCAAGTAACACATTTAAGACTAATCGGAGAAAATTATTTTTCACTCAACGCACAATAAAGCTCTGGAATTTGTTGGCAGAGGAGGTGGTTAGTGCAGTTAGTGTAGCTGGGTTAAAAAAAGGTTTGGATAAGTTCTTGGAGGAGAAGTCCATTAATGGCTATTAATCAATTATACTTAGGGAATAGCCACTGCTATTAATTGCATCAGTAGCATGAGTTCTTCTTAGTGTTTGGGTAATTGCCAGGTTCTTGTGGCCTGGTTTTGGCCTCTGTTAGAAACAGGATGCTGGGCTTGATGGACCCTTGGTCTGACCCAGCATGGCAAGTTCTTATGTAGTCTGTACAGACATAGCATGGAGTCGAAGCAGCTCCCTGGGGCCTTCCTAACTCTTCTAGGCCCTGATCCTTTATACTGTTAGGTAGGGGTCCACCCAAGATCCAGAATCCTTTGAGGCCCTATGCCTTAAGGTGGACCGGGGCAGATGGCTCTAGCCTGTGCTTAAAGTGGTCTAAGGGAGTCTTTTGTATACTCCCTTACACCCATGTAGTGGAAACCCAACTCCATGGGGTGGTGGGCAGGTTTTGTGAGGACTAACATCTTGCTGTCCTCAGAGAACACCTGTTACAAGTAAGAAACTCTGCTTTTTTTGAGGACAAGCAGGATGGTAGTCCTCACACATGGGTGAATTCCTAGCTACAGGCTTTCCCCCAATGGAAAAGGTGACCAATAAAACACCCAAAACAGGTGTCGCATGTACTGTACAGGGGGCAGAACTGAGGAACCTTCCTGTTCCAAGGCAATGCAAAGAGATCCACATGCGGACTTCCCCAGTGGCTGCAGATCCGATTGGAGACCCCTTTGTCCAGAGACTATTTGTGGGGGTCTGAAGGCTCGACTCAGTCTGTCTACTACTACATTCTCTGTTCCGGCCAGGTACATAGCCCTGAGAACCTTCCCTTGGGGACAGGGCTCATGACCACATCTGGCCTGCTTACTAGCACAGGAGGTATGATCCTGTACCTCTCTGCTTATTGACATACCACATTGCTACTTGGTTGTCAGTTTGGATCAGGACAACTTTGTTGGACAGCCATAAGAACATAAGAACATAAGAAAATGCCATACTGGGTCAGACCAAGGGTCCATCAAGCCCAGCATCCTGTTTCCAACAGTGGCCAATCCAGGCCATAAGAACCTGGCAAGTACCCAAAAACTAAGTCTATTCCATGTAACCATTGCTATTGGCAGTGGCTATTCTCTAAGTGAACTTAATAGCAGGTAATGGACTTCTCCTCCAAGAACTTATCCAATCCTTTTTTAAAACACATCTATACTAACTGCACGAACCACATTCTCTGGCAACAAATTCCAGAGTTTAATTGTGCGTTGAGTAAAAAAGAACTTTCTCCGAAAGCCCATAGCGTGTACCTGATCATCTGGAGTTGCATGAAATTGATCTGATAGAGATGTTCCTAGGCGGACCAGAGACCATGAGTGCTGAGCCCATCTATATGAGCTCCTGAACCCAGGGTGGACACATCCATAGTGAGGACAATTTGGTCAGGAGGACTTTGAAAGAAGATTCCCCATTCCAGATTTGAAATACTCACCACCAGGATAAAGAGTCCCAGAGAGACGAGGTGACTCGGATGTGATCCTGGAGGTTCTGAATGGCCTGATGACACTGCAACCTCAGGGTTAATTGGGCCTTTCGGATGTATAAACGAGCAAAGGGAGTGACATGAACTGCTGCGGGCATATGGCCCAACATCCTCAACATGTGCCAAACCTGCTGACTCTGTGGAATCCCTGCCACGATGGTCATTGGAAAGACGGCCCTTTTCGAGGCTGGAAGGCCTTGGCCTGAATCTTTCTAGCAGGGCACCAATGAACTCCAATTAAAATGATGGGCTGAGATGGGACTTGGGGTAGTTGATGACGAATCCTAGTGTCTCCAACACCTGAATGGTCGAGCGCATGGACCTGTTGGCCCCCACCCAAGAGGAGCTCTTGACCAGCTAATCATCCAGATATGGGAAAACATGAATTCCCAATCTGTGAAGTTGCGCTGCCACCATGACCAGGCATTTCATAAAGACAAGTGGGGCCAAAAGCAGTTTTCCACCACAAATCGTAGATACTTCCGGTAACTTGGGAAGATCTCACTGTCAGTGTATGCATCCTTCAGATCGAGGGAGCCTAGCCAGTCCCCTTTTTGCAAGAAGGGGGATCAAGATGCCCAGGGAAACCATTTATTTTATTTATTTATTGATTTATTTATTTATTTATTTAAAGCTTTTCTATACCGGCATTCATGATACAATCATATCATGCCGGTTTACAAAGAACAGGGGGTGCAATAACTTTGTTCTTTTAACATGTGCAGAGGAAGCAAAAGTTACAATATAACAGGATTGTTGAAACTGGGGAAGGAAGAAGAGAAGAATAGACATGAATAATAGAATCTTTACAGAAGTAAATTAATTTACATTGTGCGGAAACCATCTTGAACCTTTCTTTTTTGATGAATTTGTTCAAGGCTCTTAGGTCTAGGATTGGGCAGAGTTCTCCTGTTTTCTTTGGTATCAGGAAGTACCAGGAGTAAAATCCCCACCCTCTTTGCCCTAGTGGAAAGGGTTTGACCACTCTGGCCTTTAAGAGGGAGGAAAGCTCCGTTAGTAGAACCTCCTGATGTGCTACCGGGCCTCAAAAAGAGTTCAGGGGGCAATTTGGTGGGGCATCGAATAAGTCCAATCGGTACCCTTGGTGGACAATGGAGAGAACCCACTGTTCTGATGTTACACTAGTTCGCGAAGAACTGCAGCCTTCCCCCGACTGGCAGTTCCATCATCCCAGGTATAGGTGACTGGGCTACACTACCTATAACTTAGCATGATAGACATGGTCCTTGTGCACCGGGGGCATCGCTTAAATCCCGACGTAAACATGTCGTCACAAAATAAAAGGGACACGACATTGAAATTAATGGCGGCAGCAGTCGATGGCTGGCGGGCAGCGAACGCACCGTCCATCCCCCCTCCCCAGGGGTATCAATACAAAAAGAAACATACCAATAACCCTTGAAAATCCTATCTAGGATACTAAAGAGAGAACTGGGGAGGGGGGGGGGACACGACCTGTATCAACTTTGCGAGACAACAAAGAAAAATATCACAAAAACGATTTTTCCAAAAATAGACAGAGTATACCCAACAAGTTCAACAAAGTAAGGCTCTTACCCAATCGCAAAACAACAGGCTACGCTGAAGAGAGTGAAGAGGACCCTGCATGGCCGTGTGGTATAATTCATGCTGAGAATGCTCAATGAGGCTCAGTCAAATTTCTAGAAACTTTGACATAAGTTTTTCATGCCTAGTTCCATCTGATGATTTCACCCAAGTGTGGAGACTACCATCCTGCGTGTCCTCGGAGAATAGCTTTTAAACTGCTGGTTTTGAACTTGTGCCAGGCCATGGTTCAGAAAATAAATAGACTAGGCTGGCTGAATTCTGGCCAATTGGCAACCCTGTGTATGAAAATCAATTCAACAAAACACATTCATGCTAATATTTTTCAGCTTTGCAATAGTATGTTCCATTATAACAGCACAAAATGTTTGCTTAGAAGAAAACAAATCCAAATTAAGAGATAATACTGCATCTGCTGTTAGTCATATTAAGTAATATCAAGTATTTATTCAGATAGCAGTTTTTTTGCTGTTGTTTTATTTCAGAATTCTCAGTCATCAGAGTTCTCAAACAGGAGTAAGGAAAAGGCATATGTGTGACCTTTGTAGATCATTATAATAGTCATAGAAATTGAAGGAGGCTTCCATGCACATCAACGTACTTATTTCTTGCATCTCCTTCTACCTCTGACTATCAAATTAAAGCCTAAACTTGGGCATCTCTGCAGCTTTACTAAGCATTTTTTCCATAAGTTACAAAATAGAATAAACCCCAAAGCACATCTGACTCCAAATGGTGTAGGGACCAGCCCAGCCTCTATACTGATCAGAAAGCCAACTGAAAAGCATCTACTGCAGTTTTATGGGTAGAAGGCTTCAACTGTACCCTAGCTCCAAATGTCCTATTCCTTTGATAGAGTATGTATATATTCACAGATTATGTTTTAACGCACAAAGATTAACAGCCACTCTGTTTCAAAACTGTTCCACAGCTTCTCAACGCATGTCATAAGCAAACCACTCCCATTGTTTAGTAAGTATGCAGAAATGTTATAGTGTATGAAAACTAAGTCTCTACAGTCATCCTACAATTAAATGCCTCAGGAAATTTTGTGAGGCACAAGACAAAAAGCTGTAATACTTGACTCCCATAAAACATATCATTAAATCTAAAAGATGCATCATCAAAATATAAAGAATTGTTGCCTTGCTCAAGGCATCCTGCTGGAATTTGGTCCTTTTCCCCAGATAGTAACAGGAAGCGATGGGAAAAAAGGATGACTGCCCAGCGCATCAGATGGAGAGGCATACGGGGGGGGGGGGGGGGGGGGGCACCCCTCCACTGTCACAACTACATGATAAATAAGCTCCTGCATGGCTGCATTACTGAAAGGAGATTGGCCCCACAAGCTGACTATGTCATCAAAGGGCCAGCTCCTTCTTCCAACTGCCATGCTGGAGGTGGATCCCCCTCCCCTTAACTGCCCAGGGCACCATTTAGCATGGCAACAGATTCTGATGGTGATATAGTAAAAAATATTAGAAATCATTAGTCACATGGGGAGCTGGGGCACAATTTTATTAATTTTCAAAGTGAAATTAGGATTTTATCACCCTTTTAGGGTGGCATACAGTCAAATGTATGTAAAAAAAAAAAAAAAAGTTTGAATTTTTCCGAACCTCTTTTTATAACCAGGGGATAAGGGACAAAACTGTCTGCACATATAGCGGCATACCATGCAAAGGATTTCTGAACTTCTGATGGACACCTAAGAATTTTACTAAACTTTAGCACAGTTTCCGACTTCAAAACAAATTGCGGACAAGCTTTAAAAACACTTTGGATGGTATTAGAGGAACACCGCCAGGGTGGGCAACGTCTGGCAAATTAACAATAATGAAAATTACGAATATTTTGGAGTTTCCAGAACAAATGAGGTTCACCAAACTTGGTCTTTATTACGTCACATGATGAAAACCAAAGCTAAGGATATACCCCACCTGACAGCCATACAAGCATGAATATCAGCAGGAGATCACTCTCTCTCTTTTTTGCCTTTAGCTGGGACATGAATAGAGAACGATCGCTAAGTTGCCACACTGTGCTTTTAAGATCTTCCATTTGGGCCTCTCACCTATGGGCACCCTGACAATTATTTGTAGATCACAGACCCATGTCTGACATCATGCCTAGCAACATCCTTAATAACATGGGCACCATGTTATTAAGGCATGATGTCCATTGGCATCTGGTATCATATGCAAATCAGCGTGGGAGAGTCTTACAACCACTTTAGCATCCTTCTCCCCCAACCCAAATTCCTGATCTTCCCCATTTCGCATCTTCCCCTTTCCTAGTCCTTTCTCCCTTTCCTCCTCAGACATCCTTCCTTTTCACACTCCTCCACCCATCCCCACTCATCTTGTCTTCTGCTCACTGCAATCCTGGTTCTCTCATGTTCCTCCTCTTCTTTTCCCATCCCTAGGATCTCCTCCCTGAACTTATACTTGAGATCCCTTTATCTCACCCAATAAAATTAAAATAAATTATACAGACACAAGCAAGGTTGGAAGACAAATGTATTGTTTATAAAGTAATGTAAAATAAAAGATGGAAAAGTTTGTCAGTGTTTCAAAATTTTGCCACAGAACTGCTGCAAAAAACTGGGGGGTTGTGCCTTAGACCTCCCCCTCCTAGTTGTTCAACCTTATCTGGTGGTGGTGGCATGATAGCATCAAAAGGTGCCTAGTGGTGGTAAAATTCTAAACCTGTCATTATCTCAAAATCCATATTGATTAGTTGTGCATATCTGTACTACAATTTCAATGCTCAACAAGGGTTTCTATTTGTCAGCTAGAACTTATTTTTAAATGCACCTATTTGTTGTAATATTTGGTGTGTACATGTTCTACAGCACTTATTGATATTACTGCAATTACATTTAAATTAATTTTAATTATGTTATTGAAGATGCTCTTATTATTCTTTAGGCACAGAGTGAAAAATTGAGCAGTAAACACATTTTTTATGGTCTGCATTAAATTATATTTCTTCCTGATTATACTATAGAATTGAAATTTCATGTTGATTAATCACTTAAAATTGCACGTGCCAGGTAAGACACTAGGATCACAGTCTCAGACACGGTTAGTGGCTCCAGCAATTAAAGAGGCTAGGCCATCCCAGACCGGAAATAGGGCCTTTTGTGCAGAGCTAGATTTATGAAATAAGCTGCTTAAGAATTTGCAGTCTATTCAAGACTATATGACCTATTTAAAAAGAATCTCAAAACTTGTCTGTCTGTTCAAGCTTCTCCAGAAGATTAAAGTTGAGGGTTATTGGTTGAGCTACAGTATCTGAAGATGTATGAATAGAGGATTTGTGAGGGTAGTGTTTGGAGTGGGAGGCACATGATTAGGGATGAGAGGGCTGGGTGTAGGGTGTGATATGTGGGAAGGTTTTCGGAGGTTTGTTTTATATTAGATTATGGATTATTGACTGTAATATGGGAAGGGATGTTTTGGCATTTGTTTTGCTGATTTTATGTTATGTTGTACCATGCCTTGAACACCTTTGGCAAGAAAGCATGTAAGAAATACATTTTATTAGTTGTAACTACACTATCTAAATATATTGCTGTCTTGATATATTAATAATTCATATTTTCTTTACAGTAAATATAGTGACTTTTTCTATTTATTAATTCAAAACTGTTGCTTCCTTTGCTCAATAATTCAAGCTAAAAGGACAAAATGGTAACTTGAAGCAATTCCTTGAAATCCTTCTTTTGTGGGTTACAGAGGAATGCAAATGCCTTGAAAGACAATGGGAAGGATAATTAACTGTGTTTATAATAGATTGTTAAATGAACTGATATCCTTGAGAAATCTGTCACAGCAGGGGAGGGGGGGGGGATTCCTTTCAGACTATACTGACAGCAAGTGGAGGACATTAGTGGACAGGGGAAGAATTTATTATAATTAATTTTTCTTAGTCAGTCCATTGAACACTATTTTAATTCAAAAAGTCCAACTGTAGGCTTTTGCATCAGATTTGGAGTGGGCAAAACCTACCTAGAGCCAAAGGAGCAAGGGATCGATTGCTAATGAACCTTAAGTATAAAAGGTGAGGCTGCCTTTCTTTAAGGAGAGATAGATGGATGTAGTTTGATTTGTATCTAATGCAAGAAGATCAGTATATAAAAACGAAAAATAAATAAATAAATAAATAAATAGTCATGAGGTGAGGCTTTAATTTTAGCTTTTCAATATAACAAAAGAAAAACTAGTTTCAGGTAGTTGGACGTTTTCTTGTAGTACTATCCTAAGAAAATGACTTAGTACTGAAATAGATCATTTGTTTTGTAACGAGGAAAAGGAAGGTGATTTTTAGATATTCCCTGATTTTATTTTTATTTCAAACTAGAATATTAAGAATAGTATTAGACTATTAAGTTTCAAAAACTTTTGGAAGATTTATCATTTCCCAAACATCAGCAGCTTCAACAAATCATCCAGATGACAGAGAAGTTCAGCTAAAATATTCTATAATCATGTAAGATTAAACTGAGAATTTATGCTAATGTTCTGGCCAGAATTTAGATGGGAATTTTGAAATTTTTTTTGAACTGAACTGAGTAGTAGGGCAGCATTGCGGTTTTCTGTTATAATATACAAAAACTAGTTTTCTTAATTTTCCAATGCAAATACATTTTTCTTTTACTATATTCCCATGTGCTTCTGTTTCCTACAGAGTATGAGAATCTAAATGTTTTATGTAAATGTGCAAGCACTGATTCTGCTCTATTACTTATAGTAGTAATATCGTGTTTATTATATTTTGTGCTCCAGCCTCTCCTCCCTATCCCTGGAAGAACTTTTAGTTGGGTGAGCGTGTTACACATGTCCATTCTAAATTACATAGTTAAGTGAAGTCACTTATGTGGTTCCCTTCTATAGGTGATGGTTAACAGTAAAGAAAAATTGGTTCTTGCTTGCTAATTTTCTTTCCTTGACTCCTAGACAGACCAGTTCAGACATAGGTTTTTTTGCACCTCTCAAAAGTTGGAGACAGAGAACAAAAGTCTATTTGTACTCTTGGTACCGTATTTTTCGGACTATAAGGCGCACCGGATTATAAGGCGCATTATCAATGAGCGCCTGCTAAGGCGTCCAGATTCATATAAAAGCCGCACTGGATTATAAGGCGTAGCAGTGGCGTAGCGAGGGGTGGGCGGCTGCCAAGAAAAAAATCGCGTTTAAACGCGCTGATGCTCCTCCTCCTTCCTGTCTGTGCGTCCCCGGAAGTAAACGTTGCCGGAACCGCGTGGGCATGAAGGAGGGGAAGCATCAGCACGTGCAGACGTGGAGCAGCACTTGTGTTTACGGACCGCTGCGAATCTCAAGTCGCAGCGGCCCGAGAAGAAGAAGAGGCCCGGTAGCAGGGCCACTGCAGAGCCCATCCTGCGGCGACCCGCGAAGAGGAGGCCTAGAGGTGAGTGAGAGCCTGTGCTTGAGCAAGACAGCATGTGGGAGTGAGAGACTGAGTGTATGAATGATTGTATGAGACACAGCATGTGACAGTGAGAGCCAGTGTGTGTGTGTGTGTGTGTGTGTGAGAGAGAGAAATGCATGTGAGAATGAGAACCTGTGTGTTTGAGGGAAGAAGATGGAAAGAAAAGAAACAGAAAAAAAGACAATATAAAAGGAGTGGCAGCAGAAAAATTCATATATAAGCCGCACCGGATTATAAGGCGCACTTCCGATTTCTGAGAAAATCGTAGGTTTTTAAGTGCGCCTTATAGTCCGAAAAATACGGTACTTACATTACTGTTCAATTTGTGGTCCCTAAGTAAATATATGCTAATACAACCCCCAACTTCAAGCAGGGGAAAGCCAACTCATCAGTGACCCCAAATTTATGGTTACTAAAATTACCTAATGCCAGAAAACCACAACTAGAAAAATATTGATAAAAGATACATATATATATACATAAGACTGGTCTTCTTAACCAAAGGGCAAGATTCTGGACTTCTCTGGTAGGACTCAAGGAAAGAAAATTAGCAGGTAAGAACCAATTTTTCCTTCCTTATTGTCCTCCAGAACAGTCCAGCCAGATGGAATGTAACAAAGCCACCTTAAACTCAGTGGGAACTGGAAAGATCACCTCTCAAAACTCTTGCCCCAAAAGAAGCAGCATCTGGGGTTCGAACATCCAGTCTGTAATGGTTGGAAAAAAAGTGTGCAAAGGAGACTAAGTCACTGCCCTACAAATATCTTGCAGCGAAACAGGTGACATTCAGCCCATGAAGTTGCTTGAGCCTTGGTAGAATGAGTTCTAAGATCTACAGATATCTCTAGACCTGCACAAATATATGCTGACATAACTGTCTCCTTAATCCAACAAGCAATGGGCACTTTAAAGGTTGTTTTCCCCTTTCTGCAACCACTGAATCAAACAAAAAGATCTCATCTATCTCAACAAAATCATCTGTACATCTAGAACAAGAATATACCTAGAAACTCTCCGGATTTGACCTGGAAACTCAGGGTCTCCAGGACAACACCCAGGATCTCCAAGTCTTAAAGATCCTCCAGCTCTCCCCGGCATGGCTTTCTCTTTTTGCTAGCATTTGATAAAAAGACATGGCAGACACTAGAACGGCAGCTGAGGCAGGAAGGAGCCAGCAGCAAATAATCTCTCAGCCTTGCAGGTACTTTTCCCACTTCTCACTATTTATTGGCTTATTTTGCTAACCAGAGGCAATCAACAGTGAGAGGAGAAGAAGCAATGGCTCACTATTAGGCAGCCTTTTCCCCTGCTGGTTTCTCCTGCTGTTTCAACCCTTACAGTGAAAGCACTAACCAAGGGGATGAAGAATAAAAGAGAACTCGAGAAAGAGAGCTATGTGTGAAAGTAGTGAGAGGAGAGAATAAAAGATGGGGGGAGGCCAAGAAGACTGTGTGTATGAAAGATCAAGAATGGGGGAGGGGGAGAAGAGCAGAGAAAGAGCCTGAGTGGGTAAAAAAAGGGCAGAGCAAGATAAAAAAAAAGGGCAGAGCAAGATAGGGGATAGCAAGCATAAGGAGACAACAAAGAGTGGATAGAAATAAGAGCAAGTGGAGGAGGGAGGAGGAAGAAAAAGGGGAGAGAGAGGACCAAAAATGGCAGGAGAAGGAAAGGACCCTGCAATGTGGGTTGGGAGCCAGGAAGATAATGTAAGAAGAAGAGGATAAGGAATAGAAGAGCAAGTGCAGGAGAAAGAGGAAGAGAGAAGGCAAAAAAGCAGAAGAGGATAGAAAAAGGAAGAGAAAGTATTACTGCTGAAGGAAAGGGACAAAGAAGGAAAATAAAGATCAGAAAGAGAAAAGGAGGTATAAGTTTATATTTCTGAAAAGCAAATTAAAAAATAACAAAAGGAGGGAGGACACCTGAGAGAAAAAGAAAACAAAAAAAAGGTAAAGAGACAAAGGAAAAGAATGAGAAAAGTGAAATGCTGAGCCACAAAATCAAGTCAGACACACCAAAGGTTGGAAACTATTAATCTAAAGAGAATATTAGTTAAGCAGAAAGTAGTTCCCAAGGGGGGAAGGAGAAGTCTTTCGTGCAACACCCTGTTCCCACACCTTGCTAATCTCAAGTTCACCAGATCTCAACAGTTCCCAGATATGAACATGAAGTTTCTGAGAATCTTCAACAAAAGATCTGGACCCTGACCTCCTAAATGTAGGCGATTGCACAGACTTGGATGAAAAGCAGAAACAATCCTTGGCAAAAAGGATGGCACCATTTTAAGAGAAACCCCATCCTCCAGAAATTGAAGGAAAAAGGATTCCTAAATAACAATGCCTACAACTCAGAAATACACCATGCCAAAACAAATAAGCACTAAAAACATCGCTTTCAGATTAAGATCCTCCAAAAACACCCTCTTAATAGGCTCAAAGAAAGGCTTGCACAAGGCATTCAAGACCAAATTGAGATTCCAAGGCAGTAATGGATGTAAATGCTGCAGCCTTTGGTAAAAACCTCACTTTGTCCAGGTGTGAAACCTATGGAAGATTTTTGCAGCTTCCCCTATAACAGGGCAACGCTACCACAGTGCCTTAAGACAATTCAAGGCCAATCCCTACTGTAACCCAGGCTTGCATAAATGAAACAAATCTCTGGAACAGAAGCCTGAATCGGAGAGACTTCCCTGACACCAAGCTTCAAAAACCTTCTAGACGCGAGCATATGCCAAGATGACCTGAACTCACCAATCCTGTGTTCCTTTAAATATATTTTGACTCCCAAAGGCATTGGAATGGGGTGGGCCCACCAAAACCCTGGACCATCCAACTTTTCATCCAGGGCAGGCCATCCCAGAAGTGCTCACTGCTGGCTCAATTCCAGGCAACTCTCTGCATGCTCGCACTGATCTTATGAGACATGTAGATCAGTGCAAAGTTTTTGCACATTGATCTGCATGTCTTGCAAGACCAATGCAAGCATTCAGAGAGCTACGCAGCATCAGGCAGGAAATGAGCACTTTGGGGACAGGAGATACTGCATACCACAAGGTAAGCTGCTGGGGTGTGGATTCCAAGGCTGCTGGCTGGAGAAGGAAGGAAGGGTTCGAGCCTTAGGAGGGGTCCAAGGCTAGGAAAGGAGGGAGGGAGGAAAGGAAGGAAGGGTCTGAAGCTGGAGAGTGTGGGAAGGAAAAATCTGAGACTGAAGGAGTAAGGGAAAGAAGGAAAGGTCCAAGACTGGGGAGGGAGGGAAGGAAGGAAGGATAGGTCCAAGGCTCAGGATGGAGGGAAAGAAAGTTTTGAGGATGGAGAACAAAGGAAGGAAGGGTCTGAGGCTGTGGAGGAAGTGTCTGAGACTGGGGAAGGAAGGTCCATGTTTGCTTGGTCTCTGCATCTCTTGGTACTTTGATGATGATGATCACAGTACACAATAGTCACTTAGTATCGATTGATTTGATTTATATTCTGCTTTTTGGCATTTCAAAGTAGATTACATTCAGGGACAGTAGGTATTTCCCTATCCCTAGAGGGCTTACAATCTAAGTTTATACCTGAGGCAATAGAAGTTAAGTGATTTGAACCCTGGTTTTGCTTGTTTGTAGCCCACTGGTCCAACCACTAGGCTACCTCTCCACTCCACTGACGCTTCTGTTAGTAATGCTATTTTTGTCATTTTCCCAATGATAAGCAGACTGAATTAGCCATGCTTTTTGGGGTGACGTCTTATGGCGGCACAGGGCAGAGTTTTCTCTTAGTGTACAGAACTTTACTCTGCATTCATGCGCAGTGGTTTCCTGCACGAACCCATCTTCTTTTCAGTTTTTTTTCTTTCTGTGCAGCTGGTTGGTAATGCAGTCAAATTTCTCTTCACCTCCTTGTCACTTAAAAGTGCTAAAATGGCACCGAAAACATCGAAGTTCAAGTATGGCCAATACGGTAAGATAATGTCCTTAACGGATGGCCATAACTACTCCTAACTCTGCCTTGGCCCAGATCATCAAACAGGAATCTTGCGGGGACTGTGGACGGATGTCCCCTGAGAACCAGGAGGCAGAGGACAGCCATAATTGAGAGGCTCTGGCAAGGTGAGGTGTCGTCAGGCTCTTATGCCCCCATTCCCAAAGGCCTGGCATCGGTCCGTTCATTGTCTGGACACAAGGTGCACAGAGCCCCCCACGAGAAAAGAGCGCATCAGCGAAACACATCAGCACCTCAATCAGGCACGGTCAGTTGGGAACAACTTCAAGAGAGCTGGATCCAATACAAATGGGGGACAGAGGCCAAGCAGCGCTGCATACACAGCCCAAAGTGCCATCAAAGTCTAGCCCATGGCCCTTGACGTACACTGAACATAAAAGAGAATGGGCGCCATCACACAGGACTCTCGATGTGCCTCCACATAAAACCCAAGAAAAAAGTGTCGAAGGAAATGAAGCAAATGTTGATGCCGACACACGCAATGAAGGAGACGCTCAAGTCGAGATCGAAGTAGTTTTCGAAGCCGACTCAACCCTTCAGTCGGTCAACGCACTCATTGATGCAGATGCCTCATAGCATGAGGAAAAGGACAGACAAGTCTCCACTATTACTACTGAGGGAAACTCATTCCTCCAAACCTTACACAGATCCTCAGATAGTGTTTACGCCTGAGGAGCTCATGGGGGTTCACCTTTTGGATGACGAGGAAGTCTGGTCTTCTCAATCGGAGGTTCTCTCAGAGAGATCCTCAGCATCTTCCCTCAGAGTTTATTCTGATTTGTATCACTGTCTCATAAGAAGAGACTCTCTTCAGTTACAGGAACCAATTGTTAAGAGGCAAAAGGTAGCCCTCCCGAGTTTGCCACCGGATGAACACCATAGAGGACCAGACTACTGCATACTGCAGGCATCTCTGCCTGTGCCTCGTGCGGAGCACAGGAGATCTGCCCCCAAAACACAGTCACATGCGGAGCCAACTTCTACTCTGCAGCGGGAGAAGTACCCAGACACGCGGCCTCACAGGCCATGCCCCAAATATAGCACATACTTAAATCATTCTTCTCCTCACTTGACACTCAGCAAAGCCATTTTCTGTGCCCTAGTCCACCAGCGGAGGAGGAATTCTCACCCCCTAAAATCTCATTCATCCCTGGAGCGAGAACCCAATAGCTCTCTGGATGAGAACGCAGGCTGAGAAACAAGTCCTTCCCCAGAGCTAGATGTCAATATTGTTTCTTCACCAACTTCTCCGGGAAGCTCTACTGGTATTCCATCTGATCCCCTGAGGGTCCTCTGTAGCAGTCATCAGCTCCAGAAGATTTGACATTCTAAATTTGTAGACAAGGTACGGCCGGCCTTGAAAATAGAAACCAAGAAGCTTCCTGATCCAAGGTCATAAACACTGGTAATTCTAAAAAAATTTTATTTCCCTGTGGAACCGATGGCATTGCCATTCCATCCAGTATTATATGTGGTCATGGATAAGTCCTGGGAGGCCCCGTTCACAGGGCAAGCAGTTTCCCAGAAGACAGACCTAAAGTTCCAGATACACAAATCTAATCACTACAGAGTAGTGCAACTCTCCCTTACTTCAGTAGTGGTGGAATCGGCGATGCATAAAGCCAAGAAATATTGTCTCCACCCTAATACACCTCCTGGGAAAGATAACAAGATCCTTGATGAGTTCGCCAGAAAGGTTTTCAACAAGAGTCGATGTTGAATGCTAGGATTCAGCGGCATCAATTTTATTTCACGCAGTATTTATACGAATGCATGAAAGCCTTAAAGCCACCTATCTCAGGGGGCGCAGGTGATCAATCCCCCCATCCCCAACCCTTGGCAGACCTGGAGGAAGTTCTACGGCACTTAAGAACCATATATGAGGCCTTTGAAACATCTGAATGCACGTCCGCAGCTTTGATAGTGGCTAGAAGAATAGCCTGCTTCATGTGAGTGCCATTAGGGAAGATGTCCATAGTAAGCTAGCGGACTTACCATGAAAGGCAGTCAAACTTGGGGAAACTGTCTTCCAATTTAAGGATCAAAATGTGGCAGTTCTCTCCCTGAATTGGGGCACATGGTTACAGCATCCTGCATACTCACCTTCATACGTGTCACCTGCAGTGGGGCCTTAAATCCCGATGGTTCCAGTTCCCAACAAAGTGGCATTAATGAAAGCTATATAGCTGGACATAGCCTGGTAGTTAAGTCTATCAACCCTAACAGTAGAGGCACCATATCGCACCCCCCCACCAGTACATCATCTTAAACTAACAACGGACACATCAAAGAAAGGGTGGGGAACACATATGCACAGATTGAAAACCCAGGGCTTATGGTCTCAGTCTGAGAGTAGATATCAAATCAACCTGCTGGAGTTAAGAGCGATAGGACATGCTGTTCACATATTTACCCCTCAGCTCCAGGGACAAAGAGAAATGATACACACGGACAACCAAGTTGCAATGTTCTCCGTAAACAAGGAAGGAGGGTCAGGCTCCAGAACCCTCTGCAAGGAGGCGGGCCACATTCTACAATGCACAGAGGCTCAACTCATCATACTGAGGGCAACCTACCTGCCGGGAATTACAAACAGAGAAGCCAATAGACTAAGCAAGATATTTCATCCCCACGAGTAGGCCCTACCAGTCTGTAGTGGACTACCTCTTCGCCAGGTGGGGGAGACCATGGATAGATCTGTTAACAACGGAGCACAATTTGAACTACGCCTTTTCTGCTCAGTTCATCCAAGCCCCAGGATGTGTCCTCTCCGTTACCCCTAGTATCTCAGACAGTACAGAAGTGCATAGCAGACGACACAGATCTCATACTAATTGCTCCGGCTTGGCCAATACAACTGTAGTACACTTATATAGTTCTACTTTCCATTCTTCCTCTGTTCCATTGGGAAACAACACAGACAACCGCACATAGGAGGACGGCACCCTGTCACATCCAATGCAATCCTCTCTCCATCTGACAGCATGGAGGTTGAGAGGAGGGTATTAGAACATTTCAGTCTGCCACTGGGCATTCAAGATATCCTTGTCTCGGCTAGGAAACCGTCAAAGAGAAAAAAAATATGCTTGAAAATGGCATAGATACCACAATTGGTGCAGGATGAGAGACATCAATCCTTTTTCCTGCAGCCCTGAACTCCTGCTGCACTATTTGCATACATTATTCATGTCAGGACTGGCAACTTCTTCAATCAGAGTTCATTTAAGTGCGATAGCGGCATACTGCACTCCGAAGGAGGGGCTCATCATTTCAACTCATTCATTGATCTCTAAGTCATGAAGAGGGGTTCATTCACATCCGTCCTCGAATCACCAAGCGACCCATTCTGTGGGACTTAAATGTCGTTCATGAAAGGCTCATGCTAGAAGGTGGCCATGAAGTAACTTACATGGAAAGTAGTGTTCCTGATTGCAGTAACTTCAGCGAGACAAGTCAGTGAACTACAAGCATTAGTTCATTACCCCCCCTTACTTGCAGTTTTACCATGACAAAATCACTTTATGAACACACCCATCCTTCTTACTGAAGGTTGTATCAGCCTTTCACCTGAATCAAGCAATCACTCTGCTTACATTTCGTCCAAAACCTCATACCAATGAAAGGGAAACATTATTGCATACATTGGACTGTAAAAGAGCATTGGCTTACTACAAAAGAATGCATGCAACTAAACAAACTTCTCAGCTTTTTGTTTCATTTAACCCTAATGCACCAGGTCTCCTGATGGCAGAAAGAACGATAGCAAATTGGATAACTCAATGCATTCAGTTTTGCTACTTTTCCCTTTCTCCGCAACTTGCGGACTCAGTCAAAGCACATCAAATGAGAGCCACAGCGATATCCATGGCGCACCTCTTCAATGTACCACTTCTGAATATCTGCAAAGCAGCGACCTGGTCGTCTGTACATACCTTTACATCTCATTACTACCTTGACCAGAAAGCAGCCTTAGACAGCAACCTGGGTGCAGCAATATTGCGTAATACAGTTGGAGGTCGAAGTGGTCCACACACTGAGTCGGTTGCACGCACATCAACTACGGACTAATCTCTTACCACTTTTGCATCTCTGGAACGACCAGGTGAATTGTGGTTTCCTGCATACATTAGCAACCTGCGGCTGAGGACTCCCAGAAAGCACAGCTAATTCAGCCTGCTTATGGATGGGAAAAAAGCTATTTGCTTACCGTAAACGGTGTTTCCGCAGATAGCAGGATGAATTAGCCATGCTGTCATGGGACCGTCAGTCTGGCATCGGAGGCAGAGCTTCCCAAAGTTTATACAGAGCTTAACTCTGTGCAGCTGCGCATGTGTTCCCGCGCAGGAAGACAGATTCTCCTCAGTCTGTATTAAAGCAGTAAGATAAAAGGGGCTGTCCAGGGAGGTGGGTGGGTCAGCATGGCTAATTCATCTTGCTATCTACGGAAACACCGTTTACGGTAAGCAAATTGCTTTTTTCCCCATCCATAAGCAGGCTGAATTAGCCATGCTTTCTAGGAGTCCCTAGCTCCTAGTCACGCCCAATCGTGTCTCAATGTTTACGCAGTATTCTTTTTTTTTTTTTTCCATGACTTACTCGACGTGGACAGGCCATTAGAAGATTATGAAGCTAATGCATCAGCTTGGCATCCTGAGATGTTTGCTGGTCTAAACAGTAATGGGATATGAAAGTATGTAGAGATGACCAAGTGGCCGCTTTACAGATGTCAAGAGGTGGAACCTGACCTAAGTGGGCCAACGAGGTGGAGACTGCTCGAAGCTGATGAGCATTCAGTTTAACTTGTAGTGCTATGTTTCTCTTGTTGTAACAATTGAATGCATTGTGCTATCCAGCTAGAAATTGTCCTTTTTGCCACTGGCAGACCAGGGGCATTCGGGTTAAAGGAGAGGAATAGCTGGGATGGTCTCGAGTTGGTCTGCATCCTAGTTTTATAGTAGGCCAGCAGCCTTTTATAATCCAGGGTGTGGAGCAATTTCTCTCGTTCATTGTGGTGTGGCTTTGGAAAGAACGTAGGGAGTTCTATAGACTGGTTGATGTGAAAAGCTGGGGCCACCTTCGGAAGGAAGGGTGAGTTCGTAGCACTGCCTTGTAATGGAAGAACTGAAGATAAGGCTCGTAATGTACGAGTACTTGTAGTTCACTGACTCAGCGAGCTGAGATTACAGCAATGAGGAACACTACTTTCCATGTGAGGTATTTCACATGTGCCGAGTCCAACGGTTCGAATGAAGGGAGCATTAATTGTTCCAGGACTAGGTTGAGATTCCAGGCCACTGGTGGCTTGGATATTGAGGGTCGAAGATGGTAGAGGCCCCTGATGAATCTAGAAACCTTTGGGTGTTGAGATATTGGGTGGCCGTGGAGTGGCCTGTGGTAGGCTGCGATGGCACTTAGATGTACTCGGACAGAGGCGGTCGCTAACCCCGCTGAGTATAAGGTGAATAGGTAATCTAGTAGGTTTGTTGGAGCACAATCAAAGGGATCGTAGCAATTAGTGGTGCACCAGGACTCATAACATTTCCATTTTAATTGGTATGCTTTCCTGGTAGAAGGCTTTCTGGCCACCAGAAAATATTTTGGCTTTCTTCTGATATCCCTTGTTCTCTTAGTATCGTCCGTTGAATCTCCATGCTGTCAGGTGGAGCAAGTCTTGCATTGGGTGGAGAAGAGCTCCCTGCTCCTGGGATAGAAGACCGTCTCTGTGCCCCAATGGATTGGGGGTATCGATTGAAAGGCGAAGGAGGTACGCATACCATGGTTGCCTGGGCCATGCTGGGGCAATGAGGATCAGGTCTGCCATCTTGGCTATGCATTTCTGGAGCATGCGTGTCATAAGTGGAATTGGTCGGAATGCGTACATCAGGCTTCCCGACCACGGGAGTAAGAAGGCGCCCTGAGCTGTTCAGAGATGACTGGGAAACAGTGAGCAAAATTGAGGTACCTTCCTGTTGTGTTCCGTGGCGAAGAGATCCAAGGACGGTGTCCCCCATCGAGTGAAAATGTCGGCCACCTGCTGGTCTAGAGACCACTCGTGAAGGTGAAAAATTTCGACTTAACCTGTCCGCCTGTGTGCTGGCTATGCTAGAAATATAGGTCGCTTGTAGATGGATTGCGTGACGAGTCATCCAATCCCATATGAGAAGTGCTTCTCTGCAGAGTATCCATGAACCTAACCCTCCTTGTTTGTTGATATAAAACATGGCTACCTGATTGTCCATGTATATCATGACTCTTTTCCCTTGCAATTTTGCACGAAAGGTTCTAAGGGTATAGCGAATCGCTCTGAGTTCGAGAAGACTGATCTGATATGACTGTTTGCGAGGTGTCCATAAGCCTTGTGTTTGTAGGTAGTCGAGATGCGCTCCCCATCCCTTGTGGGAAGCTTCTGTCGTGAGGACTATGTTGTGAGGTGGCACTATGAACAGAGCTCTTCTTTGTAGCACTTGCGGTTTTAGCCACCAATTCAAGTCTATGATCATGTCTGGAGTCAAGCTTTATTTATTTATTTACAGGGTTTTTATATAACGATGTTTGGTTGGAGTACCATCACCTCGGTTCAAAAGCATACAATTAAAAATTAATTCTACATACATCAATAAAATATCTCAAACAATAAAAATTACAAAATTAACTACTCATACAAATATAAACAAGATTTCTGCATTATAGCTTTCAGAATATATCTCTTAGCTTGAATTGGTATTAAACGCCTGGTTGAAAAGCCATGTTTTTGTGATGTAATTTTAGCTTATTCTTACTAATTAAACTTTTCCTCCAATCACTGCTGGGGAAGGGTTTCTCTGTTTTATGTATGTTTAGGTGCACTTTTAGATTATTCTTCTGACTGAAGCTTTTCCCACATTTATTGCATAGAAATAGTGTGTGGCGTGGGTAGGATTTCTGGTGCAATATTAAATGTGATTTCTTACCAAAGCTTTTACCACAGGAGTCACACGGTAAGGATCTCTTCCCTTTCCCCTCCCTCTGGTGAACATCAGAAGTCTTTTGATCACTGTTATTGCTCTGGAAGGGTCTCTCTCTGCTCACATGACTCTGGTGCTCAGGGATGACTTTGACCTCCATCTCATATGCAGTGACTCCATCCTGTGAGTTTCCTGCAGGCTCTCTCTGCTTCTTCTCAGACTCCTGCTGACTATTCCTTGTGTTTCTCCTCTCAGCCCCCTGCAAAACATTTACAAAGGCATTTCCTGATTCTCTTGGGATCAGTCCTTCTTCCATAGGATGTTCTTCTTGATTTTCCTCCTTTATGAGCTGTGTGACCTCATCACTTGCTAGGGAGATCAGAGTCTCATAATTCTCCTTCATCACCTCCCTGTAAAGCTCCTTCTGCCCTTCATCTAAATACCCCCACTCCTTCTGGGAGAAAGGAGACTGCGATGTCCTCAAACGTCATCTGCACCTACTGAGCAGAAAGCCCTGCAGCCATTCTCCTGGCCCTTCTCCAGAGCAGGATTTCCAGTCCTGGCTCCCTCCCTGCACCGAGGCTGTGAGTGTTATGTCCACTGGCACTTTAGTCCTCATTGGAGCCGGCGTCATGTGAATGGCTGCCACCATATGACCCAATACTGATAATATTTGGCGGGCTGTTGGTCTTGCCGTAGACTGTAGGTGTTTGGTAAGCATCTAAAGCAATAACCTTCGGTCTTTTGGAAGAAAAGCTCTGCTTTTGGTTGTGTCCAACAATGCTCCTATGAACTGAAGTGTTTGGGAGGGTTGTAAGTTTGACTTTTTGTAGTTTACAATAAGGCCTAGGCCTTGAAGACACGAAATGGTCTGTTGTAGGTGGGTTAGTAGGGCTAGTCGATCTGATACTACTAGGAGCCCGTCGTCTAGATAGGGAAATACCTGGATTCCCAGTTTTCGAAGGTGGGCCACCACCACTGCCATTCACTTTGTGAATACCTGAGGGGCTGCTGAGAAGCCGAAGGAAAGTACCTTGTATTGGTAATGTAGTTTCTTGTAATGGAATGTTACAATTCTTACTCGCGGTGACCATCCCGCAAGCAGGCTTCTCCACCTATCTCTGCTGACTTCTCCGCTGCTGCCGCTCCAGTGGCCAGCCAGGCTGCTGACATCCCCGATGCTTTCCTGCGGCTTAGAGCTGCTCCTAGACTTCCCAGTGCAGCAGGAGCGGCCGCGTCACCACTCCCACCTTCGCAGTAGGGATGCAGACGTCTTCATCTTCTCCGCGGCCTGGAGGCCGCAGTTCTCAGTGTTCTTCACGGCATGGAGCCGCCCTGCATCCTCTTTGTGCAGCAGGGAAGCCGCCTCCTCCTGTAGGGGCCTGATCCTCCATCTGCTTCCTGTGCGGCAGGGACGCCGCTGTCCAGGGTCCTGTTTCCTGTCCCTTCCTAGGCGCCGGCACGCACCTCTTCAACTCCATTTAAAGGGCCAGCGGCGGGAAAAGCCCACAGCCCCACCAGAAGCCAACTGATCTTCATTTCCTGTTCCAGCCCTATAAAAGGGCTTCTCTTCAGTCAGTTCTGGCCTTCGGATTGGGTTCCACAGTTGTCTGTGCTTCATGACCGGTCCAGGTCCTCCGTGGTCTTCATCTGTGTAGATGGCTTCGTGTTCAGTGTTCTTCATTTTCCTGGTCTTGTCCTCTGTCGGAGTTCCTTCATTCGTATTTCCAGAAGTTCCATGTTCCTGGCTCCTGGTGTTTCTTCCTGATGCCTTGTCTTCACCTCTGCATCCAGTTCCTTGATGCCACCCTTCCTGGCATGCCATGTGGTGGTCTTGTCTCCTCGTGACACATTGCCTGTCTTCTCGTCTGCAGCTCTAGTCTCCGGAGGGTCAACCTTGCCCGAAGCCAAGTCTCGTCTTGGTCCTGCGTTCCCTGTTTGAAGCCAAGTTTCGTCTTGGTCCTGCATTCCCTGTTTGAAGCCACGTCTTGTCTTGGTCCTGCATCCTGACTCTCGTTCCAGCCCCCGGATGTTCTTGGGGCTGCTTCGTTCATTCCTAAGACTCTGACTGAACCTGTTCCATTTCAGCGTGGTCCGTGACCAGCCATGGGTGGCTGTGTAGGGCATGCCTCGATACAGGCTTCTATTGAATCTTCGCCATGTTACCAGCTTCATCTTTCACATATCCATCTGGAGTCTGCCTCACACTCAAGCGTGGTCAGCGACCAGTCCCGTGGGTCCGCCCTGTGGTGGGCTGTGTAAGGCATGCTGCGTCGCAGCCTCAACCCAGTCCTAAACTTTGTTCCTGAACCTTGTTCCTGAGCTTTCATGCTCCAAGTTCTTCGTCTGAGCTTCCATGCTCTAGCTTCACGTCTGAGTCTTCCCTTCTGAAACATCTTGTCTCCAAGCTTCACATCTGAGTCTTCCATGTTTCAAGGCCTCCGTCTGCCTTCGTCCTCTGTCCGGCCTGTCGCTTCTTGCCTTTACCCAGCAGCAGGTCCAAAAGGGCTTGGAATGGTCAGAGGACCATTCAAAGACCACCATTGCGTTGTTGGTCTTCCTGAAGCATGCAGGTCCAGTAGAGGGTCAGACCTTCAGTCATTCTTGTCTTCATCCTGCCTTGTTCTGCTCCGCCCGTGCTTATTCAGCTCACCTCTCGCTGTGCTCTCAGGGCTCCTCCCTGAGCGGCGTGGCGATCCAAGGGCTCACATCTCCTGCCAGAAGCGACCGCGCCTCCACATTAGCAACAGAGGTATTCCATGAAGAGGGCTGCATTGGAATATGAGTGTAAGCATCCTTCAAGTCTAGAGAGCACATCCAATCGTTGGGTTGAAGAAGGGGAAGAATAGTTGTCAGGGAGACCATTTTGAATTTTTCTCTGACTAGGTGTTTAAGTTACGTAACTCCAGAATCGGGCATAGACCTCTGGATTTTTTGGGTATTAAGAAGTAAGGGGAATAAAACCCCATATTGTGGAGTTTTGATGGTATGACATGAATTGCCTGTTGTTGCTGTAGAGTTGATATCTCTCTGGTTAACCGAAGATGATTTGAGCACATGCCCATGCTTGAAATGAGATGTGGAAGGGAAGGCCTGGAAAGGAAGTGTAACTGATTGACTATTTCTAGAACCCAGCGATCGGCTGTAATTTGTGACCAAGCTTGGCTGAATGCTCTGATTCTCCCTCTCACAGCCGTGGGGGGTGGTGGCCCTGCTGGAATTAAAAAGAGGGTGGTGCCTTTGAAGCAGTGGAGAGTGGTTGACCTTGTTGATGTGTGTGTGGTCTACCTCAACATTGTTGTTGGTGTTGCGATGGTTTTTGAGGTGGTTGAGCATAAGAAGGCAGCCTATAGGATGGATAGGTTCTGAACGGTCGTCTGTGGTATGGCGCTCTTCTAGCCAGTGCGAACTATCGGCGGGAGAAGGTTCCATAAAAGTATTGGAAGATGTTAAGGCTTGAACCGCTACATTCTGCTCTTTTAATTGAGCCACTGTTTCTTGAAGTCAATTTCCAAACAGGTTGTGTCTCCTTGGCAGAGGATGTCTTCTCGTATAGCGCTAGCTCTGAGCCACGTCAAACGTCTGGCCACTATAGCCGATGCTGAGGCTCTTGAAGATGTCTCGAAGCCTTCATATACCGTTTGCAGAAGGTGTCGAATGCCCTCCTCCATGTCTTGTACTGCTTGTGGTGGTGGAGTTCTAGGATCTGTGCCTGGAAGGAGTCCTTTCAGCTGTTGTAACGATTCATACAGATATTGTACGATGTAGAACTGATTCTGATGTATTCGTGCCCCCAACATTGAGGATTGGAAGATCTTCTTTCCAAAGTCATCAAGATATTTATCTTTCCCCGGTGGTGTATTAGAGTGCAATCTGGACGTTTTGGCTCGTTGCATGGCCGACTCCACTACTATGGATGTGTGCGGTAGTTGAGGTGAGGAATAGAATGTAGATTGCTGCATTCTGAATTTCATGTTGGCTTTCCTAGAAACTGGGGTGATAAGAGTATGGTGTTTCCCAGGATCTTTCAAGTACTGTATCTAAAACTCGATGTGATGGAAGCGCTGTTGTATCCGATGGGAGATCGAAGATCTTCAAGAGTCCCATTGTTTCTGATCTTGGGTCCGGTAGCTTGTGGACTTCCACATTAAGGACCAAGCCCACCTGGTCTATAAACTTGGGGTATATAAGGTCCTCCGGTGGAGAGTAAGGCTCTTGGGGACCTTCTGGCAGGTCCTACAGATACCCTGTAGAGGAGCCTGGCGATGTTTCGGCAATGGAGGGGAGTTGGTAAGCCTAGGTGTCGAAGGCTGGGGTGAATGCTGCGTAATCACTGAAGGCACCTTCTGAGGTGTAGGTTGTGGGAGTAATGGTGATATGTCCGGTGAAGGCTGTGGTATCTGTGGACATTCTTCACCTGGACTGACAAGAACCGGCACACGGTTAGGGTGACCCAACTGTAGGGAGGCTAAGAAGCCTGAAAAAACAGATAATAATTGGGCTATGGCTTGTTGCGTCCCTTCCGGTATCTGTGAGTGAATAGGAATTGGAGAAGGTTGATGTGGTTGATGTGGAATTGCAGCCAATAATATGTCTGCACTTGGTGCAATAGGCTGGTGCATATATATTTCCACAGGTTGTCCCAATCTTTGGCGCTTTGCCAATGGTTCCTGTAGCTGAGGTAAGGCGCCTTTCCTTCTGGAGACTGAAGAAAGGTCTGAAAAAATTTGACCTGAGAAAGAAGGGGAATAGGACGATACTCGTATCCACTCGTCCTCCGAATCCAGAGGAGAATCCAGTCTGTGAGTGTCCAGCATATGGACGGATGTTCCTGTTCAGAGCGTGGAGTGTGCTCCTCTGGAACTGTTTGGCCCTGTGATATGGAAGGCCTGACCGTAGTTCTTGGGGTCGAAGTATGTTGAGATGAAGTCTGAGTTAGCCTCGATTGAGGTGTTGTCACTAGACTGGGTTGCGTTGATGGTTGTGTAGGCAAAAACTGAACTTTTTATGGAAAAATGCCTTGAGTGCTGTACCGTTGAATGCTTTGAGGGGGCGTGTCGTTTGCATCAGTTCGTGCGCCAGGATTTGCGCCAGTTTGCGCGTTGAGGTATGTGCGGGGTATACATCGAGGTATGCACCAGAGCTTGACTCGAACGATGATCCGGTGCTTGCTTCGAGCGATACATCGATGGTTGCATTGAAGGTTGCTCTGATCAACGCTTTTGGGGCTTTCTAGATGGTTGCGTCAAATGCGTCAATGGGTGTTTCTCCAGAACCTGAGTCGATGAAGCAGCTTCGGTCAGATTGACGCTTTGTGATGTCACGGTTTTCGGCCTCGACGCATACGGGGACTCGCCCAAGTCACGGTGGTGATGCCCCAATTTTTTTGATGACTTCCCTTTTTTCACTTTTTGTGGGCCCATTTGCGAGGTGCCCGGTTCCAATGACGTTGCCCGTTGAAGCGGAGGGGCATGCTGTGGCCTCAGCCCCGGGGAGGAGTGGGCCTCCGAGGGGGGGGGGGGGGCATAGGAACCAGTGAGGGAAAGTTTTAATTTTTCAATTTTTGCAGGTCTTTGGTGTTGCGCCTGCAGCGACATATGCCCACAATGTTGGCATTTCGACTGGTTGTGATCTGGGCCTAAGCACAGATAGCAGGCCTCATGTCCATTGGTAATGGACATTATTTTACCACAGTTGCAGGGTTTAAAAGCAGATGGTCAGGGCATGGTAATGGCGCTGAGTGGATTCGTGGTCCTCCAGAAAATTTTTTATAATATTTGTTCTCTTTTTTAAATGCTGAGGAGAGTTGTAGCTCCGCGTGCGTTCCCGCTCGCGGAAAAGACAGACTGAGGAGAATCTGTCTTCCTGCGTGGGAACACACGCACAGCCGCACAGAGCTAAGCTCTGTAAAAGCTTTGGGAAGCTCCGTCTCCGACGCCAGACTGATGGTCCCATGACAGCATGGCTAATTCAACCCTGCTATCGACTGGAAAAGCAAGTTTCTTACTGTAAACGGTGTTTTCTGAGATAGCAAGATGAATTAGCCATGAGGCCCACCCACTTCCCTGGGCTGCCTCTCTGCAAAAAATAAATAAAAAACCGCTTTGCTTAATAGCTTGAATATCAACTGAAGAGAAGATGGGCTTGTGCAGGAAACCAACCCACATGGGCACAGAACAAAGCTCTGTACATTAAGATAAAGTTCCACCCCATGCCACCAGAGGACGTCACCCCAGAAGGCAATGCTAATTTAACTTGCTATCTATGGAAAACATCGCTTATGGTAAGCAAACTTGCTTTTTTCACTACATTTGGTTTTCCAGCATAACTATTTATGCTCAATGATTTATGTAAAGAAAGTATGTAAGAAAGAATGCCTAACTGTGAAAACAAAAACAGGCCGATTTCATAAAAAGTGCGGGAGAGCCGGTGCTCAGTGTTAAGCACCCTCTCTCCCGACATGCGCCCAGGAGAGGTGTCGTGCTAGAGACAATAGCGCCTCCTTATTAGCGGAAGAGGCAGCTGGTCAGCGGTCCGACAACCGGCATTCAATTTTACTGGCATCGGTTTTTTAACCCGCTGACAGCCACAGGTTAGGAAAACGGATGCCCGCAAAATTGAGCATTCTATTTTTTAACCCTCTGACCGGCGGGCAGATTTATTTATTTTTTTATTTTTGGTGCCTCCGACTTTATATCGCTAGGATATTAAGTCAGAGGGTGTACGCTTTCCTGGGTTGCTTAGATCTTTTAACACCTGCACTTGGGCTGGCGTTAATTTCGGATAATTTAATGTGCGGCTTAGCCTCACGTTTATTTTCAGTATCCCAGGCAACTATAATAGGCTCATCGACATGTATTTGCATGTGATGAGCGCTATTAGTTTTCGCGAGGTTGGTCGCGCGCGGAGCACATCGTACTGAGTGAATCAGCCTGAAAGTAAGGAAGTGGAAGCGGAATTCGTCTGCTCCTGCTGCCTCTTCGGAGGACTCGGGCACAGACTAACTTTAATATAACCGATATAATTAGTTTAGCTGATTGGCTGCAAGGGCTACCTACGCCCCCAAACTGCCTGACGTCACGCAAACCGCTAGTTCGCGCAGCCCCAAGAAGACCCAGTTGGAAAGCGAAGCCGTTGCCTCGGCACCGAAGAGCTAGTCACGTCACCGGAGCACGTGACCACCAGAAGCCATCAAAACAAGACCAGAAGGGATTCATTAAAAATAAAAAAAAAACACAAACCCCCTTAGTCCGCACGCACCAAGCCGCGGAGGAAGAGGAGAAAAACAATCTGAGAACGAGGCTCCAAACTGTACAGAGACCAGTAACACTGTATTGAGGAAGGACCCCCGCAGCTGCCACTTCTCACCCCCTACCCCCGGATCAAGGGGTTTATTTTTGGAAATGACTCTAAGCCAAAACCCTTTGCATCGACTCCTAGAGAATGTGAAACGTTCGTGCCCCCGTCCCATCCGCTTGTCTCTCTCACTGTAGGGCACATACAGAGGGGCAGCTCCTCTCTCGCAGACGTCGCTTAAAAAACATGAGCGCTATTTATTCTACGTTCAGACGATGCCGTTAACACAGTATAAGGAATCAAATTTCAACCACTACAGGCTACGGTGTGGCCATGAGATGTGAGAAAGGGAGGCCCACTGGATTTCCCCCCACCGTCGGGGAGCGAAATGGCTACTTGACAGTAACAACCGCAATAAAACGAGAGAGGGGGCACTCACCGAAAAGCAGACTCTTCGCTGTGTATCTCGCCGACTGTATTTTTCCCTTCCTGAATGTCTCTCACTTTCTTTCCAGTCCCGTGTCTATGTCTGCTCCCTTCGCTCACGCTCTTTACCTCACTTTTTCTGATTGAATCTCCCTATCCCGTGTCTTGTCTTACTACGTTGGTGCCTGTAGGTCTCTCTCTGTGTCAGGTTTATGTTTTTGTTTTCTACCCTCTTTTGTCTCAAGTATTATTAGACTGGCGATGCTTCCCTCCACACTGGCTTGTTAAAAAGGCTGTAGCACTTCCTTTTCCCTCCTCTGTTTATCTTGCTGTCACACTCTTTAAAACCGAAGTCTCGGTGGGTGTTTGTTTGTCTCTCTGGCAGTTTAAAGGGCTGCTTTCTCCAATTACTCTCACCAACTGGACTGGACCAAAGAACGCTCTCCTGGATCCGTGGGGGGGAAAACCTAACCATTGTGAGGAACATGTTGCACACTTAAGATCAGCTGGACAAAGCAAACCACAAGGCGCTTGGCACCAACACGAGGCCTTTCGTTTCCACAGATCGTCTTTTAAATGTAGCTATTAGAGCTCGCAGCTCGACAACGTGTCGCAATGGTATAGCCCGATACCCTACCTCACATATTTACGGAAGTGACGCCTCCCGCCGGAATGGCTAGTTTTGGTGCTGCTGTGCGTGGTTCAGGAAGGGGGCGGGGCCATATGTCTTAACTACCAAAAGGAGAGGCTGAGCTGAGCACTGACTATATGAGAAGTTAGAATGAGGGTAGATGCTGGACAGAATAGTGCATAGTGGCCAACGCCAGCACTTCAGAGTCACAAACGGGCCAGGTTTTCAGGATATCCAGAATGAATATGCATAAGGTAGGGTTGCATGCAAGTGCCCGTTTGTAGTTCTGAAGCTGGCCACCTCAGGCTTAGGGTATGCTTTGTTTTTGGCACTTTCCATCCTTTGGGCTTACACATTGACTTAAGAGGGCAGCATGCTACCTCCACTGCCAGGCATCCTAGGTGGTTGCCCTGGCTAGAGTTTGTGACTCCTTTAATGAACCTAAGCAGTTGAATTTCTATTGCTGTACAGCCTCTGCCTCTCTGGGGCTGTAAGAAGAGCTCAAGGGTAGTGTCTCTGTACCTCCCTGCTGGGACTTATGTGGCCAGAGCTCAGGGGAATTAGTCTGTCTCTCCCTTTCACAGCCCAGCGGAATAAAACGCACACAAAAAATATGAGCACCCGTTTTCCTAACATGCCCTCATCCACATCCTCTGTGCGCCCGATGCAATATTCAAATGAGAAAGATGGAAGCGATGTACCAAAAGGGCACACTAAGGAAAAATGTGCATTTCTGGCGCTGAAAAGTATATTGCATCAGGTGCACAGATGTCTAAATTGTGCGTTCTTAGCAAAAGTGCATCGCTTACATCAAGTTATAGAAATCTGCAATTGTGTTTACCAAAAGGTGGTTTTGTTTTTTTAATGTTGTCCTTTAGCTAATCATGCTCAACTCCACTACTCACTATATACATTTTTGTATTTTTTGTTCTAACCCCAAATAACTAAATCTTATACTAATCTCTCTAAACAACCCTACCTACAAAGGGACATTTTTCACAACAGAGGTCCACATTTTTTATGTTTCTCATTAGCCCTTGATTGCGAGTAAACTTTACTCCACCTCCAGAGCTGGGGTTAATTTTCCAGCATTAAAAATGTGCATTGGGTGCCCAGCCTTTGGGCACACTTTCCTGCATTTGGCGGTAATGTCTTCTTTTCCGTATAATTTTTATGTGTTGAGCACTGTCAGGTACGCATATTTTAGGGTGTGCGTTTTGGACATGCTAATTTTACTGCATTGGACGCTATTATTATGCATCCAACCGTGGTGTGAATGGGGCCTGGCAGGGCAATTGGCCCGTCTCTGAAGTGATGACTGGAGTTCAAGGGTAGTGGTACTCCTACAACCAGAGATCACCTCAAATCTGAGCAATGAGGCTGCTTTCTTCCTCCCAGTGAGTCCAGAAAGGCACTTAATCACCTCTTACTATACAAACAGTTGGATGCTGACAATGAGAAAACTTTCATGTTACAAGTGACCTGATTCTCAGAACAGCTTTCACTGTAGCAACCACAGTTTTTCCCATTCGCATACTTGCTAATCTTTGGCCACTCTTAAAAGCAAGTTAAGAAACAGCAAGAGATTTAAATTCACTACTGAAATATAGAAAAGGAAAAGAGATTTTACAGAAAGGTGGAAAAATCATGCAGGTTTGGTTAGCTGAGTGTCTTCCTCATAAAAAAAGCAAAAATTGGTACTGGATGCTCACTGAGACTCTTCTCTATTTCATTTTGTTGATATAGTTTCCTACAAGTGTTTAAATCTATTGTAAATGTAAGTTGCCCAAATTAATTTTAATATAAGAAATGTATTACAAAATGATAAGCTGCCGGCCTCGTGGCAAGATGCCACAAGGTTCTACTTAATATCAATATCTTAGCATAATGGTATGGTGGAATTCAAACATGACTTAAAAAATAAATGATTTATAATAATCACTAATCACATTAGGGTTATATTATAATCATAGCCCTCAGTTTCCTGCAGAAGCTCAGGCATAGATTCTGTGGTAAAAAGGCAGCAAATTCTGCAGCAAACATTCTGAAATTTTGTGGCAATTATGCAGAGCATGTACATACATTTGAATTATTTTGCATATTAAATCATTTAAATTTATTTCATATAATGAACAAAAGTGGTTCTCCAACCTTGCTTTGTATCTGTATAATTTAATTTGTTTTGTTCTTGCAAATTTTATGAGTGAGGAATTTTAGGTATCAATGTGGGAGAGGAGATGAACAGCAGAGTTCAGGAATGGGGGAGGAGAAAAAGGAGGGAAGATTGGAGATGTGGTTGGAAAAGGGGTCCCCAAACTACAAGTTGCAGAGCAAATTTTTCCAGCTCATTAAACTCTCACTGCCCATGGCCAAATTAGCCCATGGAATGCAGAATTGCTTACTTGTAACAGGTGTTTTCCAAGGACAGAAGGATGTTAGTCCTCACACAGTGGATGACATTAGATGAGCCCCAACACAAAAAACTTATGTCAAAGTTTCTACAATTTTGACTTGCCACACTGAGCATGCCCAGCATGCCCTATACCAAGCGTCCACGCAGGAGTCCCTCTTCAGTCTTATAACACAGAATAAGACATAAATCAAAAAACAGGAGAAACCCAACTCCACGAGGTGGCGGGCAGGTTTCATGAGGACTAAAATTCTAATGTCCTCGGAGAACACCTGTTTCAGATAAGTAATTCTGCTTTCTCCGTTGACAAGCAGGATGGTAGTCGTCGCACATGGGTGAATCCCTAGCTAGAGGCTGTCCTCCAACATAAAAGGGGACCAACAAATACCCAACCAGATGCCAATGGGCATAACAATGGTGTTGTTGGTAACAATAAGGGGAGACAACTTGAACCCAAACAATGGGCCCTAGGTGGGAGAGAGTTGGGTTCTACACCTCAAACAGATTCCGAAGGACAGATTGTCCAAACCTACTATCACATCAGTCATCCCTATCCAAGCAATACTGAGATATGAATGTGTAGAGAGAATTCCATGTCACAGTTTTGCAGTTCTCCTACACAGGACCTGCTCACAAGTGGGCCACTGATGCTGCCATGGCTCGGACAGAATGAGCCTTGACATGACCCCCATGAAGCAGTCCTGCTTGGGCATAACTCTGGGCTTCTGTCCGCACCAGATAGAAGGCTAAGGATTGCTTGCAGTTCAAACTCTGCAGGACTTGTTTGCCTTGGTGTGAATAGGGCATGGCAGGGCAATGGACTGGTTAAGATGGAAATCCATCACTATCTTAGGCAGGAACTTAGGGTACGTATGCAAGACTACCCTGTCATGATAAAACTTAGACTAAGGTGGATAAGTCACTAAGGCCTGGAACTTGCTGACCTCATGTGCTTATTGCCCATATAGCTTCCTACATGAGCTACTACTCGTGGGACATCTGGAAGCAGGTGCAGGAGGTGGGCAAGCAGTTGCCTCAGCAGCAGCAGGACACCCTCATGTCACTAGGGCATAAAGGCCTGGAGTGCAGAAAACACGAGCGAGCTATGATGTTTTCGAAATGGCATCAAGGGTCTCTGCAGCAGGAACTGGCACCCACAAAATGGCATTGCTGTGGGCCTCGGATCTCCAACCAGAGGTACAGGAAAGACTCGCTGACTTTCTGTATACCGGGGAGAATCTCTTTGGAGATAGGATGAGGGATGCAGGGACCCAGCTCTCTACACCCTCCCTCTATTCATCAGGCAAGTCACCTTACCTGTGCCCTTCCGACTCCACCACCAGCTCCCGACTCAGCACTTTCCACCTTGCTATGCCATATGCTTAGAATAGACTTCCTGAGTTGGAGTGTCATACTTCCTCTTTGGCATATTCAAATCTAGTCTTAAAAGCTCACCTTTTAGAGCAGGACTTCCCAAACATTTAGCCAATGAGACCCTATTTTAGTGCCTGAAAATGTACATGACCCCAGAGGATAACCAAAACTAATTAGCAGGGGCACGGTCCCCCTCCAACAATTTCTCTACTCTCACCCTCTCTGCATTCCAGTTGATCATCTCTCAACTGCCATCACTTCCAGAGGACATCCTGTCTTAACTTCTCTTTTCTAGCTGACCCCTCCTCAACCTCCAGTCCTCTGACTGATCCCCTCTTACATTGACCAGCTCTTCTCATCTTTTCCAGCCCTTTTCACATTTCCCCAGCTGATCCCTTTTCACTCCCTTCTTATTATCCCAATTGATCTTCTATCATCCCCTCTCTCATCTCCCCCTCATGTGATGCCCTCTCACCCCAAGCTCCTCTCATACATTGCTCAGTCAATCTTTTGTCATTCTCCTTCTCTCACCTTCCAGAGCGAGTTTCTCTCTGATTGATACAAATCCTAAACCAGGGCCGGTGCTTCCATTAGGCAAACTAGGTGGTTGCCTACAGCGCCAAAGTCTGAGAGGAAACAAAATCCTGCCAGCAAAAGGCCTGCAGGGGTGCTATGCCAGAGCTAATACTGCCAAAAAAGGATAACTCTTCTGGTGCCACTGCCTAGTAGAAGCGAGAGCTGTGCTAGAGGTAAGTTGGGGTGGGGGGGGGGGGGGGGTGCAAGACTGAAGGTTTGCCTAGGGCACCAAATACTCTTGCACCAGGCCTGCCCCAAACCTTTCCTGCATCTGATCCCTCCCTTCAAACACCTTACACTTCCTCCTCCTCCTCCAAACATTCCTGTGGCCAGGATCAGCGACATTTTCCTTTGGGCTCCAGCCCAAAGATGGCTGATAACAGGGACATTTTTCTCTTGAGTAGGTTCAGTGGAGGGTAAGGTGAGAGGAACAGAAGCAATGTCCACTGGCCTGTGCACACTTAGCCCTCCCCTTCCCTCACAGCTGGTCCCATAGCCTGACAGTGATCTGCAAGCGGCAGCAACATTAGTACTGAAAGTCAGCATGGGAGCTGTGAGCCAGTGAAAGATCACAGGACCTGCAGGAGCCCTGATTCCTTCTCTCACAGAGCTTCCTGTTGCTACAGAAACTCATGAAATGGCAGGGCTGCTGCAGGGCCTGTGAATACATGCTGTCTCACAGACTCTGTACTGATATCCACTACTAATGCTGCCAGCTGAAGGGCCTGTGATCCCAGTTGAAGAGCTTGTGACCCCATTTGAGGTCCTGACAAACAGTTTGGGAAGCCATGTTTTAGAGGCTGCTTTTAAATCTTAACCACTTCTCTACAATAAATATAATTCCTATAAACTCTTATTTGTTCCGTTATATGTTTGTCTTGACATCATTGTAAGCTCCATGGAGCAGCGACTTTCTCTTAACTTTACAGCACTGCATGTTTCTAGTAGTGCTTTAGAAATGATAAGTGGTAGCAGTAATTTATCTTCTCTTTTTTTAAACAAATGTTATTCAAATATTTTTCTTTCTTTTATTTTTAATTCTTATCAAGTTAGTATTTTTTGGATAAATACTTTTTTCTGATTTAAAGTTGTAAACAATACATTTTATTTTTGTGCAGTACTACACTGCAGACAAGATAATTATTTTAAGTAGGAGTTTTACTGAATTTTTAGATAATCACTTACGGGCCGATACAGTAAAAGTCGCCGGCGCGCGCACAGGCCACTCTCCTGTGTGCGCGATTCTGTATTCAAATGAGGGTCCACGGCAAAAAGAGGCGCTAGGGACACTAGCGCATCCCTAGCGCCTCTTTTTGGACAGGAGCGGTGGCTGTCAGCAGGTTTGACAGCCGACGCTCAATTTTGCCAGCATCGGTTCTCAAACCCGCTGACAGTCACGAGTTCGGAAACCTGACGGTGGCAAAATTGAGCATCCGGTTTTCAACCAATGAGTCGCGGGCCAATTTCAAAATTTTTTTTTTTTTTAAACTTTCGGGACCTCCGACTTAATATCGCCATGATATTAAGTCAGAGGGTGCACTGCTTTTCTGTGCACTTTCCCCGTGCCCGGAGAAATTAACGCCTACCTTTGGGTAGGCGCTAATTTCTGAAAGTAAAATGTGCGGCTTGGCTGCACATTTTGCTTTCTGAATCGCATCGGAATATCTAATAGGGCCATCAACATGCATTTGCATGTTGCGGGCACTATTAGGTTCGGGGGGGTTGGACGTGCGTTTTCGACGCGCTAGCTTTACCCCTTATTCAGTAAGGGGTAATAGCACGTCAAAAACACGCGTCCAACCCCCCTGAACCTCCGCCAGAGCACGCTGTACTGTTTCGGCCTGTTAGTAATTAGAACCAAATTATCGTATTAAAATTGTAGTACCTTTTTGTTTCAAAAATTAGTTTTGCCACTACCAGGATACTAAGGATGGAAAGGAAAATTAACATAATTCCCTGATGAAGCCCTACTTAAGTAATTATCCAGTTTCTGAGCAATAATACTTATTTATAGTTCAAATTTCAACTTTCCTGTGCTTTTTTATACAGATTTTGTTTCATTCTCACCTCCTTCACCTTTCATTATAGCTTAAAGGTTTTATTCTTTCCTTTCTGATAAACAGGTAAGGGTTTTGAAAGGTCCTCCTACAGAACTACCTCCATGCTAATACTGATTGATCAGGAATATTTTTATCTAGATTAATTTATCACCTATCTTTTATACTAGCACCATCCCCAATAGCATAGATGGATAGTGCATTTTAGAAAGCCATCCTGAAGATGAATTTTCCCTGTACAATATGACAGCAGAAAATGACAGAAGGTTCATCTAACATGTCCTTTTTTCCTTCCTGATACTATACCACAAACAAAGGGCAGTCTAGGGTGTGGCAGATGGTGTGATTACTTTTGGTCTTGCATATGCCACTGTGGATGAAAATAAAATGTAGGATCAAAGTGCTAAGGTCTATACTACATATAGCTGACAAATGACCCAGTTCAATGAGATTTTTTGACCAGTCCTGTTTTTGAACTTACATCCCAATGCATTGTGCTATTTGTAGTTCCTGCTTTAAAAAAAAATTATTTACAATGATCTATACTATAGTCTGCCAATTACCAGACTTCTGTTCTAAGCAGCTTACAAAGTTCACATATACAATAAAATACTATTTGAAATCAGTGTGTGGCAGATATAATGCATCAGATGGGATTGTCAGAAATCCAGAATGGTCCTAAAATAACTTCTTGAACTGGGTTACTTAGCATCATAGGGTACATGGAGAGGAACATGCAGCAGCCTTGCTTGGGCAGCAGCTTGTGCTTTGCCATCAGCCTCTTCTCAGATATACTCCTCCCATCAACTGATGATCACCCTCTACTTCTTGACACATTGTCCTCACTTGGATTTTGGGACTCCGTTCTATCTTGATTTTCCTCTTACCTTTTCCATTGCACTTTTAGCGTATCCTCTGGTGGATCCTCCTCCACCGCTATCCCATTATCAGTCGGTGTGCCTCAGGGTTCTGTCCTGGACCCTCTTCTCTATACTTGTTCCCTTGGTGCTTTGATCTCCTCCCATGACTTTCAGTACCATCTTTATGCTTCTAGATCTATCTCCCTGCACCAGAAATGTCACCATGAATCTAGGCCCAAATCTCAGCCTGCTTGTCTGATTATCGCTGCCTGTATGTCCCACTGCCACCTTATATTTAACATGGCCAAGATAGATTTTGTCCTTTCTCCCAAATCATTTTCCCTGCTCTCTTTTTTAATCTCTGTGGGTAACACTGTCATTCTGTCAGTCCTCTCAAACTAGGGTCTTCTTTGACTCTTCTATGCACACGTCCAAACACTGCTAAAATGTGTCCTTTCTCTATATCATCAAAATCCATTCCTCCCAAAACCCTACAAAAACTTCTGATAGTTTTTGCCTCTACCATCTACATTAGAAGGCTGTTCCATGCATCTACCACTTTCTGAACACTGCTAGCTTAACATCTAAATAACTTCTTATGGGTCTAAACAGTTAACAACTTTGCCTAACAGGGGTGGAAACATTCTTTTCCAACTCTGGCAATTTGTTTACTTTTATTTGTATAAAAGTTCCCTTACTTCAGCGCATGTATACATGAAATTCCATTTCCCTTCTTTCTCCCCCAGAGCTCCCTCTTACAAGGTTTCAGCTGTAGCCATGCACAAGATTGATTCAAAATCTAGGACCAGAAACTGTGAACTGTGACGCGAGTTGACCCGTAGCTCCGCCTCCTCATACCCCTACGGGCGGAGTCAAGGGCTTCAACTACGTAGCTCCGCCCCTTTGCAGGGAAAAAAAAACCAAACCCCTAGCTGTGCCGTGCTTATACCCTTCCCTCCTCGAACGCCTTCAGTTTCCCAGCATGCACTCGGCTGGCCGCCGTGGCGCACCTCGAATCATCCTATTGCTTGCCCGCCTACGGCTTTCCTCCCGGTGGAGGGAGTTTTATGCGGGAACGGAATTACCGGGAGATTTATGAGGGTTACAGTCGAAGTCTACGATGACCACCTTGGTGCTGGATAACGGGGCCTATACCTCAAAGATCGGCTACAGCCACGGGCAAGTGAGGTAAGTGCAGCGGAGGCGATTAAACAGTGTTGTAATAGCGGCTTGGGGATGCTGCCGGAGGTCCTTAGTGTGCTCTCACCCGCTGCCTATCTCTGTCGTTTTCTCGTCTTTCCCTTCCCATAGATCACAACTTTGCGGCCAGAAGCGCAGCCTACCTTATACCTTGCCTTAATGGTTGATGTGCTTGTCATTAGTCTTTTTTAACTCCCTTCAGTATGAGGATCCTGTTGCATCTTATATTTGGCTGTTTCGCGTTCAGGCTTTTGTCAGTTTAGCGCCTGAGTTCCCTATTTGTATGTTTTTAATAATGAAAACCCTTTTTGTAGCTATAAAAGTCAAGTCATGCACTTCTCAGATGATCTGTATCTATCCAAGAGCCACACTATGACTAGATGCATTAAAAGATTTTATCCCATTTTGTGCCAAAGACGTTGGAAATCTGTGAACATTATATATATTTTTTAATTGCAAATATTGTTCAGACATTTTCCTAACATGGTGCTTGCTGTTCCTGTATTAGTTCATTTGGATTCATAGAAATAAAGAACAACAACAAAGTTGTAGGTGGCATTTTGAATTGGAGTAACAATGCATTTGGAGAGCGATTTTGCACTGATCTGATGAAGTCAGTATTGCTCCCCAAAGCTAGTCATAAATGGGTTAGTCCAATTAAATGTCATCTACAACTTTATTTTTTTTTTTAATTTTATTTCAGGTTTTTGCCACAAAGTTTTGCAGTTGTTTTTAAGAATGCCATTGGTAATCATTTTATTTGACATAAATGATCTTGTAAATTCTTGCATTTTGTCTATTCATTCAGAATCTGTGGAAATCTTTAATAAAAACTGAAGAAAATTTCTATTTTTGCTTTTGTACATAATTTGTAATATTTATTGAAAGAAAACTATTACCCTCACTTGGAATATCCTTGCTTCTAGCACTCTATGTAGGGAATAACTCAAAATTTGTGGAGCTTTTTCACTTCTGAAACTCATTTAGGACATCAGGTATTTGTGGATGAAAGAAAAATGTAAAATACTTGTTTGAAATATTTGCTCATGTCACTAGAACTGTACAGATCGAGATAATATTTTAGTATAGACAAAGCCTCTAGGTTATCTGGATGCCATAGCAAGTGCTGCATAATCTCTCTCTCTCATGAGATCAGATTTTTGATCTGGACTATGCACCTCACAATAAGCAGAGATGTATGTCACCTCAAGTAAGCAGAGATGTGTGGACTAGACTTACTGTAGTGGAAGCACTTCAGTAAGAAATTAGACAGTTGGGGAGGTGGAGAAGGCTGGCATCTATCATGAGTAAGGGTGGAGGTAGAGACCAGGGGGCTGGTGTCCAGGTGGAGAAAAGAGGAGAAGCTGTTTCCTGCAATTTGGTGGCAGTAGCTGTCAAATCTCAGGAAACCAAGGGCTATGAGTTTGGAGATATTTTAAAATGAGACAGCCTCCTTGAAATCACTTGTTAGTTCTTTCTAACTTGTCTTGTATAAAATGTATTCTGACTTATTGCATAATACAAATAAATAAAAATGTATATGATTGTTTGTTTCTTTTACAGTGTAATCCCCAACTGCCAGTTCAGATCTAAGACTGCTCGTTTGAAAACATTTACTGCTAATCAGATTGATGAAGTAAAAGATCCATCTGGCCTTTTTTATATTCTACCTTATCAAAAGGTAAATAGTTGTACAGTGTAGAGGAGTGACAAAGTTTTTTGTTTTTGTATTATCCATCTGTTCCCAAATATTTACTGGTTGACCAAAATCCATTAAGATAAAACTGGTTCCCCAGTGCAGATCCCAATTGGGTGAAAATGGATCTGGTAGAATAGGCAGAAAAGACCTTAGTTGCTACATATGTATACCACACAGCTTTTTTTTTTTTTTTTATGATACCAAACTGTTTTTTCTAGAGGGCTCTCCATGAAGTTAGCAAGTAGCACATTTAAAACGAATCAAATTTCTTTCACTCAATGCACAGTTAAACTCTGGAATTTGTTACCAGAGGATGTGGTTAAGGCAGTTACTGTAATTGGGTTTAAAAAGGTTTGAATAAATTCCTGGAGAAGTCCATAAACTGCTGTTAATCAATAGGGAATAGCCACTGCTTGTTGCTGGCATTAGTAGCATGGGATCTATTTAATGTTTGGGTACTTGCCAGGTACTTGTGACTTACAGGCTGATACAGTAAAAATGCTCTCCTGTGCGTGCGATTCTGTATTTAAATGAGGCCTGGTGGTAAAAACAGGCAAAAGGAGACTCTAGGGATACTAGTGCGTCCCTAGCGCCTCCTTTTGGACTGGAGCGGCGGCTGTCAGCGGGTTTGACAGCCGAAGCTCAATTTTGCCGGCGTCTGTTCTCAAGCCCGCTGACAGCCATGGGCTCGGAAACTGGACGCCGGCAAAATTGAGCGTCCGGTTTTCGACCCGACAGCCGTGGGCCGACTTCAAATTTTTTTTTATTTTTTTTTTTACTTTTTTTACCCTTCGGGACCTCCGACTTAATATCGCCATGATATTAAGTCGGAGGGTGCACAGAAAAGCAGTTTTTACTGCTTTTCTGTGCACTTTCCTGGTGCCCGAAGAAATTAGCGCCTACCTTTGGGTAGGCGCTAATTTCTGAAAGCAAAATGTGCGGCTTGGCTGCACATTTTGTTTTCTGAATCGCGCAGTAATACCTAATAGGGCCATCAACATGCATTTGCATGTTGCAGGCGCTATTAGATTTGGGGGATTGGACGCGCGTTTTCAGTCCCCTTACTGAATAAGGGGTAATGCTAGCGTGTGAAACTCGTGTCCAATGGCGGGTTAACAGTGCGCTCCGTCACACTTTATCGGCCCGTTAGATTGGCTGCTGCTGGAAACGGGGTACTGGGCTTGGTGGACCCTTGGTCTGACCCTGTATGGCATATCTTATGTTCCTGTTGCTTTTTCCTTAAAACACATCCTCTTCTGTGTGTGTTTGGTAAAAAAAACAAAGCAAGATCCACAGTAACTGAATGCATTTCTCCTCCTCTGAGGCTGTCTACAGCAGCCCTCAGTTCATTATAATGGGTGCATCTTTAATGCTGAATATCCTGTAGTTAGGGTGTGAGGCAGAGAGCAGCTCTGCAACATTATAGTTTTCTAAAAGCCTAAAGTAATTTTTGGGTTCATTCTTGTCAAAAACCCTGTAATAGAAAATGTAAGTTCTGAAAGCTGGCAAAAATATCATTTGTAGTAATTTTATTTATTTGTTTTTTATTAAAACATTCCAGCTCCTTAACCGAGTTTCTTTTTAATTGACTTAGGGTTATCTGGTGAATTGGGATGTTCAGAGACAAGTTTGGGATTACCTCTTCGGAAAGGAAATGTTTCAGGTAAAATAAATTGTATTTCTTGAATTTTTTTAATTTTTTTAAATTTTGTTTTGTGTAGCAGTTTCACATTTGCTCACATGTCATTTCCTCCCAAATGTATTAAGTTGTTGTATCTGTAAACCAGAATGAAGGCAGCCAGCTAAATTCCGCTATATAAAAGCTTTTAAATAAATAAATAAATAAAATAAATGTTTTAGGCTTCCTTGGTTCCTTAATGCCCAGGTGTACAAATCTCAAGGGCCATAAAAAGGTCTGGCTTGCAGAGAAACCAAAATAAGAATGTTCACTGGGTTCTTCGTGATCAGGTATGTGCACAAACATCACAGGTATTCATTGTGGGTTTCCTGAGACCCAGACTGACTTGCAACTCTTCAGAAACGTGTTGTGCACACTGTCACTCCTTGTGACCTGGGGCAAGTCACTTCAATCTCCATTGCCTCAGGTACAAACTTACAGGGTCATTTATCAAATTGCATTATGGCGTTTACACATGCGAAAATGCCTTAACGCACGCGATAATCACCATAACGCATGGTGCGATGCAAATTTTTAAATGGGGAGGGGTTTGGGGTGGGATTTCTGGAAAAGTGCAGTTTGCAAAGCCATAATGCACAATATTGCACGGTTTTTTAACGCTGAACATAACTACACCTTTTTAGAGATAGGGAGGGAGAGAGAGAGAGAGAGCACCTCTGGGGGTGGCACCATAGTAAACAGCTATTTATGCTACTATAGGAGGCCCACCTAGTAACTCTAGGTGAGGTTTAGGTAGTAGTGTAGGGGTTAGGGGCTACTTTTACATGCAGACTGAGACGTACAAACAGAACAGTGCACTCGTGTGAAGATTGATGTCATTCGGAGTGAGGAAACTCACGCAAAGATGAGATTTGTACAATGTTCTCTCAACCCAGGTAGATGATGGCAGAAGGATCAACTGATCCATCCAATCTACCCAGGTATTCCTGTCTGCATTGCTAAAGATATATCTCAGCTACCAGCCATAGAAGTATCAGCTCTTGTAGGTTATTGTGTCTTATCCAAGTTAGTTTTTGTTTTCTTTCTCTTTGGTGCTCTACCATCCATGGTAGATGAGCATACAAATTCCCAATCCAAATTCAGCACTCAGTTTATTACCCCCCCCCCCCCCTACCCACCAACTAAGTCTTTTAATAATCTAAACAGCTACCAAAACCAGTGAAGCTGTTATCTAAATATCCAGCTTCCTAAGTCCCTGTGGTTCTGTTGGAGGGTTCCTGGCCACCATTATTTTGCTGGCATCAAACCAGTTGTTTTATGGAAAATTTGGACTGTGGTATCAAACTGGCTACCCTGTGGCCTGCAGTATTGCTAGCCTGTACTTCCTTTATTCACCCTTTGTTTGGTCAATGCAGACTCTTTAGTATAAATCTCTTGTCATGGATTCCTATTTGGGGATTATGCTCTTTAGAAGAGACATCCTAGAGCTGCTGCAGAAGTGATTACTGAGTCTGTGGACTACCATGATTTGAGTTTTTCTTTGTTGTAGTGTAGACAGGATGCTGCAAAAAAAACCCCAAAACAAAACAACCCAATCTTGCTGCAAGACCCTATTAGTCTCAATGCTACAGCCTCCTGAGCAGATTTCCTTACAAAATGTATGGATTATGATGGCCAAGATTGAAGGTTCCCTAGTAGGGAATTGTTATCCAGCTGTGCAAGTTCTCTGCTCATGTGGAACATAACATTACAGCTCTTTAAGAAACTCTGGAGGCATGTAGGTCCAAGCCTGGAGATTCACAGAGTCAGATCTCTGTATTATAAAATACTAAAGCCAATTTGGTGGAATATGTAACTTTTTCGAGAAGCAAGATAGTCTCTCTTGAAGACATTGCTAGATATGAGAATTTGTGTATAATTACATTTTCTCAATCTAAATTGATATCTCCATATGAGATGTTGAGAGATTTTCTTGATTTTGAAACTTTCTCTGTAGGCAATTCCACCTGTTTCTCGTGTTTTATGTGCTTACTTTAAAAAAAAAAAAAAAAAAGTGAATGTGCCATTAGAAGAGGCGGTGGGATTTGATGCCCTGACACCTGTTGCCTCAAATATAAATTTAACTGACTTTGAGTCATCAACGGAAGAAGTTGGAACTAAAGCTACTCTCATTGTTACCTTTGCCGAAGAGCTAGATAGGGACTTGATCCTATGGGTATTCTTGAAGAATAAGAATATTCCCTTTTTGGGGCAATTAGTTAAGATATTTTCCTGACTCATCTCTAGTATTCCCAGAATACTAGAAATAGATTTATTACCTTACGTCACCAGTGTTTTGATATTGAGGCTACCTTCTTTCTTAAGTTTCCTTGCAAGTCTATTGTGGGGTATTTAGGCAAGCAATGTTTGTTGATCCTGATCATCTCATGTCTTTTCTTACAAGTGAACCTAAGGCCTAACCTCAACCCCTATCAACAAGAATTAAGATCTAGATGTTCCCAAGGGCTGATCATATTTGGCTAGCTAATATCAATGTTATCTTTTTTCCTTTATCATATTTACTACTTCTATTTCTTGGGTCTCTTTTGATGGATTAGGTTTCAAGTATATGCAATGTTTTGTGTGACATTTAAATTTCCTTTTTGTTGCATATTATGATGACTTTCTGAAGCATGAGATTTGTATTATAATTATAAAATTTGAATGAAAAACTATAGTAGCTGAGACAGCCAGTGGTCGCTGTTTCTTTATAGTCTCTAGTCTACAGTGTGTTTTGATTTGAAATGGTTGTGCAGATCATCAGAGCAGTTTACAGTATTAATAAGTGGGTAAGGACAAAAATTATAAGATTTATTATAAATAAAAATTGGTACTAAAAATTCTCACAAACATAGTAAAGTAAAATATCTTAAAAACAATAAAACAGAAATTTCAAATTTTTCTTTGCTCAAACTGAGAGGTGAAGAGTATTCCACAAGCAAGGAGCTGCATAAGAAAAGGCAGATCCTTAAGCATGTTCTAGCCTTATGTGACTTGGTGAAGGGATAGTTAACAATTCCTGCTGGGAAGATCTTAAGGTGTGAGAAGCCTTACAAGGATTTAGTAAATTAAATGGGTATGGAGTGTGGCCAGTGAATAGAGCTCTATATACTAACGGTAATGAAATCTATAGAAGATGGTGGTTCCTGTTTCCATCTGCTTTACTCTAAAGAGAGCAGTCTAGCAGCAGTATTTTGAAGGCACTTTAGAAATGTTCTTGTGCACCCTAGGTATAAAGTACACCTATCCCATAAGCCATTGGGCTGTCTCTTAACTTCTCCTTCTCTGTCTGCCCCAGTCTGATCCAGGGCCTTCTCAATGCTGCACATTTGCAGTCCAACAAATTTATTTATTTATTTATTTATTTATTTATTTATTTAAGGTTTTTATATACCGGCATTCGAGATCGCAGTCCCATCATGCTGGTTCACATAAAACAAGGGTGCATCGTGAAACATAAACTAGAACAGTGGTGCAGAAAATGCAGTTACATATAACAGGGTAATTAAAAACTTGGCGGGGAGGAAGAGAAAGGACAGATTATAATTCAAACATGTAAAAACGATAGTGGAGATAATTGATTATAGTGTGGGCGGAGATAAGGAGGCGTGGATGAGATAAATCAATTGGAGTCCGGGAATGCTTGTATGAATATCCATGTCTTTAGTCTTTTTTTGAAGGTTGCGATGCATGTTTCCAGTCTGAGGTTTGTAGGGATGGAGTTCCATATTGGTGGAATGGCTGTGGAGAAAGCCCGATTTCTTAGCGTGTTGTGTCTGGTAGATTTAGGCGGTGGTACCTGTAGCGATCCTTTGTATGCCTCTCTTGTCGGTCTTGACGAATTATGTAGTTGGAGAGGGATTTGTAGGTCGATGGGAGCCAGTAGGTGGATATTTTTGTATGTAGTAAGAATGGCCTTGTATATTATTCTAAAGTGTATGGGTAGCCAATGGAGGCTTTTTAGGATGGGGGTTATGTGATCCCTTCTCCTAGAATTTGTCAGTATTCGAGCAGCTGTATTATGTACCATTTGGAGCGGTTTGGTGTATGAAGCGGGAAGGCCAAGTAGGATGGTGTTACAATAGTCTAATTTAGAAAATATGATAGCTTGCAGAATGGTTCTGAAATCATGGGCATGGAAAAGAGGTCTAATTCGTTTCAGTACTTGTAGTTGGTAGAAACAGTCTTTAGTGGTTTTGTTGATAGTGGCTTTGAAATTCAGGTGATTGTCAATTAAGACTCCTAGGTCTCTTACTTGTGTAATTGTTGTTGCTGTGCCTTGCTGTGTCGAGGTGATGGTGCTGTTCTCAGAGGTGATGAGCAGGAGTTCAGTTTTGCTGGAATTAAGTACTAGGTTAAGGTTGGTGAGGAGGAGTTGAATTTTTTGAAGGCAGGAGTTCCAGTAAGCTAGCGTTTTTGTAAGGGAATCCTTAATGGGGATCAGGACCTGGATATCATCAGCGTAAAGGAAATGTTTGAGGTTAAGGTCGGTGAGAAGTTGGCATAACGGTAAGAGGTAAATGTTAAATAAAGTAGGAGACAGGGAAGAGCCTTGTGGGACTCCTACTGATGAAGGATGTTGTGTGGATTCTTTGTTCTGTAACTTTACCTTGTATCCTCTGTTGCTGAGGAAGGACATGAACCAAGAGAGTGCTGAGCCTGAGATACCTATGGAGGCCAGCTGTTTAATGAGTAGGGAATGGTTGACGGTGTCGAAAGCTGAAGAAAGGTCCAGTAGGATCAGTAAGAAGGCTTGTCCTTTGTCAAGGCCTAGAATGAGGTAATCTGTTAAGGAGATGAGGAGGATGTTGGATAACTCAAGCTGTGTTCCTTCTTGCTGCAGGTGGATTTTGTAGATTCCAATATTATCATCACTGAGCCTTATTTTAATTTCTCTTCAATACAAGAATCCATGAACGAGATCCTGTTTGAAGAATATCAGTTTCAAGCAGTTCTCAGAGTAAATGGTGAGTGAGCACAAATATTTAGTGTTAATCCGTCTGAACAAACATTGCTCCCTGGCCAGGCAAAGGGTAGTTCAGAGAAATCTAGGTGTGTGATATCATTCCCAGGAATTTAATAAATGATGTGAAATATTTTTATTATAAAAGAATGCAAAGATAAACTGAAAATATTTGATTTAATTGATCAGAAAAGTATTTGGATTTGGATTTAATTACTTGCTTTTCCAAATTCAAGCTCAAGCAAATAACAAATTCAGGTGCAGTCGGTAGGTCCCTGTCCCAGAGAAATTACAATTTCCCTGTACATACCAGGATCAGTCCAGATGGTGGTGGTTCAGCAGGGGCCTCCCGGGTAGGCCTGGCGCTCCCCCTGGGGGGGGGGGGGAGCCCCACCAGCCCCTGATCCCGTTTCCCCTGATTCCCTGCTGGGTCAGGACGATCCTCTCCTGGCATCTCAGCTAGAAGGTGACGACCCTAGGGTTTTGCGCATCTTCCAACGGGAAGAACTAGACGACCTCATCCCTCATATAATTCAGGAGCTAGACCTCGACACACCACAAGAAGTGCCAGTGCCTTCCACATCCGGGAAGAAGGGTGATCCGGTCCTAGCAGAGCTCCGTCCCTTGGCGAGAGCTTTTCCGAACCATCCCACGTTTATGCAGTTAATTTCCAGGGAATGGGACACACCTGAATCCTCTCTGAAAGTCAGCAGGGCGATGGACAAGCTCTATCCTTCGCCAGGCCTACCTGGGAGGCCCCTGCTGAACCACCACAGTCTGGACTGATCCATGGTACTACAGGAACGAAAATTAACAGGTAAGAAGTAATTTTCTTGTAAATGTTGTCCCTGCGGCAATGAAGGGTGCAGGGAGTTGTCCAAAATCTCAGGAAGCATCAGCGGGCGAAGTGAAATTCGAACCCTAGCTTCCCTGGTTTTGTGCTCACTGCTTTAACCACTAGGCTGCTACTCCACTCTGTCTGAACTAGACTGGCAGAGGCAGTGACAACTAAAATCATGACGAGTTAAATTTACTTGGAACAGACTCTGAGCACAGTGGGGAGGGAAGGTGGGGGGGCGGGGGGAAGAGAAGAAATGAAGAAGTGGGTTTGAATGTTTGCTTAAAAGGGGAAAACAAGCCACTAGGTAGAGTGTGGAGGTGCAATTGAGTCGGGTTTGGTTGCAACCCTAACTGCTTATACGGCTGCATTAGGCTGTCATGCTGACAGCTCTGGGGGAAACCCGCAGGAACTGGCAGCTACGTCCATACCAGTAGTGGTATAACTGCATCGAGCTTCCAAAGGGGCTGGGGGAGCCTGCAGGGAAAGGTGGTCACAACCCAGACTGCAGTGGTACTGCTGCACTTGGGCATCCGAGAAGGATGGGTTAGCCTGCATGAAGCAATCGGGGGTTAAAACCAAACCTGGAGCGGCCGGATGCTTTTGGACAAGAACCTCTCACAAAGTTTTGGTGGCTGTGCGGAAGAGGGCCTGGATGTTGGGTGACTTATTGTAAGAATCAAGAGACGACAGCAGTGCCTGAAATAACTTAACTTATCAGTGGAAGTAATGGAGGCCAGTACTGTAGCAGACTTTTGTCATACTGAGACAATTATGGAGGGTAGGGGGAACTGATGTTGGTTTAAGCATGGGAATTTATATATCCATCAACTCAGTGGTGGAGAACCAGGGAAGAGGAATCAAGCCTGGGCAGACTAGAGGGACAAATTTAGACTTTATTTGCTGCCATTTACTATGTTATATTTTTTAAAAAATAAATGACGTGAAAAGGTGGGGGAACAGTTGTTTTGTACGTTCTTTCACTAGAATGGAGAAACCCATTGTCGGAGCTAGAGTAAAAGTAACTTCCTTAAAGATTTTGGGGCTGATGCAATATTTATGCACAGAAAGCGGGCGCTGAACAGTCAGCGCCTGCTTTCCTAACGCGCCCCTCCTGGGGGTGCCATGCAGTATTTAAATTAGGGGTCGCGTTATTAAGGAGGCGCTAGGGGCTTGCGCACCCCTAGCGCCTCCTTGATAACGGGAGCCTGAGAGCATCAGCTGTCTGCCGGTTAGGAAAACTGATGCCAAATTTATCTGGGTCGGTTTACCTAAACACCGCACAGCCAGGGGTTCAGAAAACGGACGCCGGTCAGTTGAGCATCTGTTTCCTGCACCTGACTGCTGGCGCTTTTTTTAAAATTATAGTATTAAAGATTTTTCCTCCTACTTATCGCAACGATATTAAATAGGAGGCAGTACAGAAAAGCCGGGTTTTTTTTCTGCTTTTCTGTACTAGTTTTAGGAGCACTCAGCAATTCCTCTGGGCAGGTGTTAATTTCTGATCGCAAAATTGTGTGTCCTAGACGCACTTTTTTTTTTGCATTGGGAGTGAATAGTTAATAGGCTCATTCACATGCGTTTGCATGTGATGAGCGCTGTTAGTTTCACTCCCCATTGGACGTGCGTTGTAGAGGCGCTAATCCCCTTATTGCATAAGGGGAATAGTTAGCGCCTATACAACCTGCATCCATGGGTTATACAGTGCGCTCGGCTGAGCATATTGAGAGCTTTGTGCAACTTCTGCCTGGAGGAGTACATTTTGGAGCATTGTCTTTCAGCTGGGGCTCTGAGTGCACACAGATATTTTCGGGATAATCCATCAGAGTTATGCTGCATCATTGTGGATAGTGGCTATTCCTTTACACACATTGTACCTTACTGCAGAAGTAAAAAGAAGCAGGAAGGAATTATTAGGTAAGAAATATTGCTTTATTTGTTACTGTGTTGCTGGCATTTGTTTTTTCTACTTGCTTTGTACTTGGTTTATCTGTGCAACTCTTTGCCATTATTCCTCTCTTCCCTTTTAGATCTTACCTGAAAACCTGATCCTTCAAGGAAGCCTTGTATTTAAAAAGCTTTAGCTGTTGGTGTCCTGTGCTCATGTTACTGTGCTTGTAGCAAGTTCCCATAAGGTTGAGATGTAAAATGTTAAATAGTTAACCCACATATAGTCATCCTAGTTATTTCATTAACCATCAGTTGAGGGAATGAGTCCCACCGCAGCTCACTTTAGTACTTCCTCTCTTGTGGTTGCATGGCTTACTGTGGCCGCTTCCAGAATGGGGCAGGCTGGGTTGCTATTGTCCAGTCTAGGGTGCATGTGAGTGCCTCAGTGTGTTTGGTAGGGAGTTGATACAGCGACCTTCAGCCTTATTGGTTAACTTTTTTTAGATAATATTTCCATGCTTATTTCCCTGGCATGTGTTGGGTTTTTTTTTGTCTATTACTGTAAACTTTTTATGATGGGAACCTATAATTGATTATTAATTATCAAATGTCTGCTGTGTCATTTTTCTGTTTTATATCTTCATTTCTTTTGTATATCACTGGATAAATGGATGATGGTTTTTTAAATAATTTGTTTCTAGGATTAATGTGGGAGGAAAGCTCTTGACAAATCATCTAAAGGAGATCATCTCTTACAGGTAAAATATACGTATTTATAGCTTTGTTTTGGCAGGCTGGATACATTTTATCACAGGCATCATTAGCCTGATTTTTGAAAGAGGCTTTGAGCATTTAAGTTGTAAAGATTGGAACAAGCACCATGGCACCTTCTAGAGAATATCACATGCCATGAGAATTTATTTTTTTTAATCATTCGAGACAGTGCCATAAGTCTGCAAAATGATTTTAGATTTTTTTCCATTTGAGTTTACTGGGTTCAAATTGTTATGAGATTAAGGGTCTGATTTGCTAAAGCTTCTCTTCCCCCCCCCCCCCGACTCAGAATGGGGGGAAAAAAGGCCTAAGTGGTTATTAGCTGAACTGAAGATGAGTTTTAAAGTTTTTAGATCTGCTCCTAGTTTCTACTTAGCAGCTGCACCCCCAGGCTGATGCTCCAGCTGATTAACAAATCTGCATGCAGTCACACATTAGGCTATTGGGGAGTTCATGATCAGCTTACATTTTAGCCTGGGCTTGTACAAGCTCACATGCGTATCAAAAATGTGTTCTGGAGCTGCAGTGCAGCTGAGCTCTAAGACAAGACACAGATGGAGTTTTAAGGGCTTAAATGTGAAGTAAAACTCACAGGAGCAATGCTGGAAGGTCAGGAGGGATCATGTTAACAATGCCAGTGAAAAGCAGAGAAGTTGGAACTGCAGTGCTAAAGAAGGAAAGGGTTGTGCAAGCAAAAACATCTGCACAGAGCCATAGCTAGGCCATTTGGCACTTATGGCCAAGTGGAAAAGTGCGCCCTCACCCTGATCCCAACATATAACACCATGAGCTGGGAGACTGTTAAATGTAGGCGCTTTAGTTTCTGTCTTTACTCAGCAGTGTCCTCCTCCTTTGGGCTTCCAGTTCAGTCAGAACCAATATGGGGGATCCTGGAACCATGAACGATATTGATTTATTTATAAAAATGTATAACCCACTCTAGCCACAGTTCTAGGTGGTGGTACAAATTTACCTACATATTAAAACTTATACCCATCAACAGGTTCACAAATGAAAATATTTATACATCAAATATTGTTCACCATATTAAATTATAGGTTTCTAATATTGAAATAATGAGCATAGAAAATATTTTTATCAGTATCTTTTATGGGTAGATCAGAGGATTCAGAATCATCAGACATATTCAATATGCCTAATATAAAGAGGCTGGGAAACTGCTGGCCAAGATTCTCTTTGAATATGAGGGAGCCAGTTGGATCCCTGGACACACTGACACACTGCTTGGTAGAAGGTACAAACTCCACACCATAAAGCACACGCAGGAATTTCAAACTGAAGTCCCAGAATGTTGCTTCCCCTTAAAACTTTGCGCTTCCCACACTACCAGTCATACCCTCCTCACACCCAATTAAAAATTATGCATTTAGAATGCATGAAAAAAACCATTCAGTCTTCTGAGATAAAAATATCAATTTCAACATGATGTATATTATATTTCCTGAACATACCCAGATCAGCCCAGACAAGTGGGTTTATTCATCCCTACCAGCAGATGGAGGTAGAGGACAAAACTTTGGAACACTGCTACATATCTGAGAGTGCCACCTGCAGTCCCTCAGTATTGTATTTCTCTGCCTCAGCAGATGGTAGCGGTGTCAACCTGCAGTCCTGTGTGATCTGGAGTTGTGGAGATTAGGTACTCCCCAAGGTGCCAGGTTCCTGTAGAGGGCCATCCCTCGGGTTGAGCTGGGTGAACAGGGGTTTGGCAGTTTTATCCTGAGAGCCCCAAGGCTACTGATAGCCAGGGGACTGACTCCCTTGGTGGTCCCTGGAGTTCTCTCCTGTCTGCTTTGGCTTGCTTCAGGGAAGTATTCCCCTCTGGGGTTTCTTTGTTCTTTTTGTTGCTTTCAAGTTTGAGCTAAAAAAAAAAAAAGAAAAAAAAAGTAAAATAGCTAGTGCAGCCTCTCACAGGCTTTGTGCTAAGCAGCCAAACAAGCGGCCTGCGCGGCAGTGCTGACAGCAGTTGGATCGGGGGGGGGGGGGAGAGACACACGGCTGGATTTGAAGCGACAGAGACCCGGTGGGGAAATTTCTCTTTTCGGGCGGCAGTTTGTGCACACGTGTTTTCACGCGCCGGCAGGTACTTCTCTGTGGAGCGTCTCTCTCTCAACTGTGTAACTGAGACCGCATGGTGTGCCCCTCCTCTGCGAATTCCCTTGTCTCCATTGGTAGGCGGGAATAGGCCAGCCCAATGTCTGACAAGCCGTGTGTAGAGGTCTGTCGGGCCTGCGGCGTTTTGGTCTGCTTGCTTAAACTCCCTATCCCTCTGCACGGTTTGTGCATTGGGGAGAGGGTTCCTCGGCAAAAAATCCTAAACCCCAGAGGGCCTCTTGTTCATCGGGGGCCATGGTGGGGCCCCAGGTGTCCATTCCCTTGAAAGTGGAGGGGGACCTGGGAAAGGGGGCACAGTCCGCCCGGGGACCTTCCTCCGCCTCTCCCGCAATTCAGCGGCTCGAGGAGGCAGAGTTGGGTCCCAGTAGTCCAGGGGGGGGGGGGGCCGAAGGGGGTTTTTCCCTCAAATTTGTCATCCTCATGCACAAAGCTTTCCTGGCTTGGGAAGAAGGAAAACGGAGGTTCAAGGAGAGCCTCACGGGTTCCGCCAGAGGCCTCGGGAGTCCCTTGCAGGCCTCTCAGAAACAGATGTGTGTAGCCTTGGGGGTCCCATTCTGTGTGCATTGGCGCAGGCCAACGAGATCTTGAGGACTGCAATGACCTACAGCGGCGGATCTGGATGGAGACCCTGATGAGACACAGCCCCCAGACCTGGATGGGTCTAGGGGTGATCAGGTCGTGGTCGAGGGACCTGATGCAGAGGGTGATTATCCTTGGGTGGTCCACCTTTTCAAGAGGGAGGAGCTGCAGCCTCTCATTCCCCAGATGTTGGAGGAATTGGGTGTGAAACTCTCAGGAGGATTCGGATAGCAAAGATATCAATCAGGTTCTAGCAGTCTTTGGGGGCCACCCAGCGCTTTTTCCCATCCTGAAGAAGATCCAGAAGCTGATTAACTGGGTGTGGGGCTCTCAACGTTCAGGCCAGCTTCCTGAGAGAGCAATGGCAAAGCTTTATCCCTTGCTGCAGGAGCATTTGGATAACCTTAAAACGCCAAAGGTGGATGCTACTGTCAGCAGTCACAAAGAAGACCACAATTCCGGTAGCAGATGCTGCCGCTCTGAAGGATGTTCAGGACTGCAAATTGGAGGTTCAGCTCAAGCATATGTTTAAGGTGTCAGCACTAGGTCTCTGCCTGGTGGTCTGTGCCAGCCTGATGCAGCACACTTGCTTATGATTGGATCCAGAAGCCGCAGGAGCAGGTATCCTCGGGAATTCTATCCCCTTCTCAAGTGGCTCGTCTTGAGGCAGATGCCTTGTATGACCTGGTGCGCACCACAACGTGGAGCATGGTTTCAGTGGTGGCTGCGTAATTGGTCGGCAGATATGTCGTCCAAATCACAGTTATGTAACCTTCCTTTTAAAGGCAAGCATCTGTTCGGGGAGGACCTCTATCAGCTTATGAAATCCCCAGGGGAAACAAAGGGCAATAGGCTACCAGAGGATAAGAAAATTGTGAAGAAGCCCTTTTCCTCTCTGCCCCGGTTTTGCGAGATGAGGAGGTTTCGTTCCACGAGGGTCTCTGGGACCTCTGTTTCGAGGCAGCCTTCAGTTAGACAGCTCCAGGAAAAGCCCTGTAAAGACAGTGCCGGTCAGGAGGCCGGTGGAAGCAAATCTGCTCTATGAAGTCAGGCCGGTCTATTACTTGCAGTCAGCGATTGGAGGCAGGGTGTCTCCCTTTTATTAGGAGTGGACCAAGATTACCTCCGATCAGTGGGTACTGGAGATAGTCTGGGACAGTTATGCCTTAGAGTTTTCTCACCCGCTCAGGCAGTGTTGGGTCCATCGATGTCTGACGTCTCTGCTTCGCCCACCTTACCTTGTTGGTGACTCCCTTCGGGGTTGATGGAAGGCTAGCTGCTGCAGCGTCTCCAGGCCGCTGTCCTCCGACGTCCCTGGACCGGCTCGATGCGGCAAATTGCCATGTTGACCAGATACCTAAGGGCGCGCGCGCGGCCCAACTGATGTACCAGCGTTGGCGTGAACCTCAGGGGCGTCTCCCTGAGATGACGTCATCAGCTCCAGATATTTAAGGTCTCAGTTTTCACTAAGAAGACAAGTTAGCAAGGGATAGGTTTACCTAGCTTCCTCCAGGTCGCTGCGGATGGGATTTGCTCTCCGCAACCCTAGCGGTTCCGGATAGCGGTTGGACTTCACTAGAGGTACCTGCTCCTCGGGGGCCTCGCTCTCTCTTTCTTTTCAGGTCGCAGTCCGGAACCAGTACTCGCTCCTCGAGGGCCCACGTCCCGGACCAGCTCCTGAATACCACTTCTGCTAAGAAGTCATCGCTGCTTACAACATTTGTGAGTTTCCATCTATCTCTCAGAGCTTTCCCTGGGACCAGGTACTCGCTCCTCGAGGGCCTACTGCATTCCAACTCCTGGGCTGCCTCGAGACTATGGTGTGAGTGTTATCTACATATCCTATCTACTCACTTTCTAAGTTTCTCTACAGCTCAGCCACCTTGGGATCGCAGTTCCAATACCTGAGGGACTACTGCCCAGCCGGGCGCTTCCAGCTCACTACTGCCACCTCTGGTGGTTTAATATATTGTCTAATAAAAGAACTAGTGTGTGTCTGTCTCCTACACTAAGCCTGACCAGTGGTCCCTCTCTGGATCTCGCCCGAGGGTGTGGTCACCTGCCACTGGTCCAAGGATCCACCCACAACTATTCTAAATAATAACAGATTGCTATCTCCAGCAACTCCGTTAATAACAGATTGCTATCTCTCAGCTTTAACAATAGAGCTTTAATAACAGTCAGGTCTTTCTGGAGTCCCACTGTCTTTCCCGAAACAAGCGTGTTGCGATAGAGGAGATGCTTTAAAGATAAGTCTAGAGGCTATGGTCTCTGTTCCGTGGTGTGAACAAGGGCAGGGAAGGTATTCCATTTATTTTGTAGTTCCAAAAAAAAGAGGGCACCTCTTGCCCCATTTTGGACCTGCGAAAGATAAATTGGAGTTTAAGGGTGCCTCGCTTCTGGATGGAGATGTTGTGCACCGTGATTTTGGTGGTCCAAAAGGGAGAGTTTATGGTGTCTCTGGATCTCACCGAGGCCTCTCTGCACATCCCCATTTGGCAGGACCACCAGATGTTTCTCTGGTTCAAGGTGCTGGATCAGCAGTTTTAGTTTTGGGCTATTCCCTTCCGGTTAGCCACAGCTACTCGAACCTTCACAAAGGTGATAGAGGTGGTAGCAGTGGCCCTGAGAAGGGAGGGAGTGTTGGTGCACCCCTACATGGACAATTGCCTCATCTGGGCGAAGACGCAAAAGGAGTGCTTGTGTTAAGTGCACCGAGTGATGTCTCTTCTGGAATCATTGGGCTGAGTCATCAATTTGGCAAAGAATCACCTGGTGCCTTCTCAATCCCTGGAGTACTTGGGGGGGCTTGGTTTGATACCCAGCAGGGCAAAGTGTTCCTGACAACTGACAGGGTGGTCAAACTACAGGGTCAGATAAGTCACTTGCTCCACCTCCCTGTGCTAAAGGTTTGGGATTACTTGCAGGTCCTAGGCTCAATGGCCTTGACGTTTGTGCTGGTTCCATGGGCGCTCATATGCGCCCACTGCAGAAGGCATTATTAACCTGCTGGAACCCTCCCCCCCCCTCCCTCCCTTGCCTCTTCTGAGGGAGGCCAGATCCTGCCTAGCATGGTGGATGTCTGTGAGCAATTTGGAGAAAGGAATGCCCCTCGAAGTCCCAGAGTGGGTGGTAGTAACCATGGATGCTAGTCTCAGGGACTGAGGAGTGGTGTGTCTAGGCAGGTCGACTCAGGGCCTTTGGTTGGTGCCGGAGCAGTCCTGGTCCATCAATTGTTTGGAGATGTGGTTTCTACCTTTTGGTCCACGGTCAGATGGTGTGAGTGTTTTCGGACAGTGTGACAACTATAGCCTACATCAACCGACAAGGAGGAACTAAGAGTTCTGCTGTGGCTTGCAAGACACAGCTCTTGTTTGTGTGGGCGGAGCTTCATCTCAAGGGCATTGCAGCCTCCCACGTCGCAGGAGTAGACAACTTACAAGCAGATTATCTCAGTCGACAACATTTGGATCCAGGAGAGTGGGAACTATCCCCGGAAGCCTGGAATCGCATTTGTGATCCTCATCTGGACCTCATGGCAATGTAGGCTAATGCCAAGAAAGAAAGAAAGAGGTTCTTCAGTCGCAAGCAAGAGATGAAGTCGGTGGGACTCGATGCTCTGTTGTGCCTGTGGCCTATGGGGAATCCTTCTCTACATGGCCTCTCATAGCGCAAGTGCTCAGGCGAATAGAAGCCCATCCAGGATCGGTGGTGCCAGAGTGGCCGTGTCATCTGTGGTTTGCCGATCTTGTTCATCTGGCAGTGGACAAACCTCTGCGGCTGGCTCACTTGCAGGGATTGCTTCGCCAAGGACCCAAATGTTTGGATCGGGCGGATCGCTTCTGTCTCACAGCCTGGCTTTTGAGAGGCAGCAATTACGCCTGAAGGGTTATTCAGAGCTGGTTATTGCTACTTTTCTTCAGGATAGATGCACTGTGACTTCCATTGTGTATTCTAGGGTGTGGAAGGTTTTTGAGACCTGGTGTGGTCAGCAGAGTTTAATCCGCTACTGGTTTCAGTCCTACACGTTTTGTCCTTTTTTGCAGCAAGGCCTGTCCAAAGGTTTAGCTTATAGCTCGTGCTGGGTACTGGTTTCAGCCCTAGGTTGTTTCAGGGGTAAGGTACAGGGCAAGCCTTTGGCCTTTCATCCCGATGTTGTGCGTTTTCTGAAGGGCATTAAGCATCTGTGTCCTCCTCCTACGGGAACGTGTGTCCGGCGTGGAATCTCAATTTAGTGTTGTGGGTTCTCTGTGAAGCTCCCTTTGAACCTTTGGGTCATGCTTCTTTGAACGTTCTTACCTTGAAGACAGTCTCTTTAGTTGCCATTTGCTCGACCAGGCGAATCTCTTAGCTACAAGCCCTTTCTTGCCGCAACCCTTTCCTGTGAATTTTCAATGACCAGGTTTCTTTACATACATTGGATTCGTTTCTACTGCCTTCCATGTGAATCAGACAGTGGAATTGCTGGGGTTTCCGGACTGGTCTCGAGATCCTTCAATGGGTAGGGATCTCCATTTCTTGGATGTAAGGCGAGACCTGTTGCGCTATTTGAAGGTCACCAATTCTTTCAGGCGATCTGATCATTTGTTTCATTTGGTGGTGCAAAGAAAGGAGAGAAAGCATCTAAAGCTGCTTTGGCCCGCTGGTAGAAGGAAATTATTAGCTCAGCCTGTGTTTGTAAGAGCCGCATGGTTCCAGTGGGTCATAAAGCTCATTCCACTTGCGCTCAAGCAGCTTTGTGCTGAGTATCAGTTGGTGTCTCCCCAGGAGATATGTAGGGCCGCTGTTTGGTCCTCACTTCATACTTTCACTAAGCATTACCGGTTGGACGTGAGTGTGTCGGAGGCGTCGTCGTTTGGTGAGTGTGTCCTGAGAGCGGGTCTTTCATGTTCCCGCCCAGTATAGGGTTGCTTTGGTATATCCCACTTGCTGGACTGATCTGGGTATGTTCAGGAAAGGAAAATTGGTTCTTACCTGCTAATTTTCATTCCTGTAATACCACAGATCAGTCCAGAAGCCACCCTCAGTGTTGCTGCCTAAAGATTGCTTGTCCTGCTGCTAGGCCAGTGTGTTTATAAGAATTTGTTAAAATTGTTCATTTTCTGGAGTTTTCCAAAGTTAACTGGAGGTTGTAGGTACTTCACTTGTTGGCTATCTAGTTCAGGGGTATCCATCCTGGGGGATTATAGTTTGCCCTGTTTTAAATGATCTTGGCTTGGGCATGGTCAATACTGAGGGACTGCAGGTGGCACTCTTAGATATGCAGCAGTGTCTCAAAATTTTGTCTTCTGCCTCCAACTGCTGGTAGGGATGAATAAACCCACTTGTCTGGACTGATCGGTGTTATTACAGGAACAAAAATTAGCAGGTAAGAACCAATTTTCCTTTACGTGCACTGCTGTGGGGCCAACCCTGCAAACAAGATGATTGAAATCCATATGGTATTATGCCTATGGTAGCGCATGTTGGGTGTGGGCTCTGCCCCGAGAAAGCCATAAGTAAACTGAATTACAATATAGTAAACCTTTCATACCAAAGCGGTATTAACTGCCAGCACTCAAAACAACAACAATCCTACTCATGAAAAGGCAACACTGCAAATATTATTAGGAATAATAGAATTCCTAATAATAATAGAATTATTAGGAAACTAGAATAAACCAGGCTGCTACAGATCCCTACGCAGAAACTACACAGTAGCAGAATACTTCACCTATGTCATAAGTGCAGAACACAGACAGACTCAAACGTTTTTTTGCATACCTTCAAGCACGACACTATTTTGGTACTTTTAAATGGGAGCAATTCGTTTTTATGAAAGAGGTCATGTGCTTCAGGAAATATCTGCCAACCAAAACACCATTGCTAAGTGGTACAAGCTAGGTAAGCAACAATGGCAAGATCAGCATCTTGCCTCTTTCTGCTTACTGGAGTGTTGCCCTAGAGGTAGATATTGCTAATGCATCTATGTCTAAATATTTCAAACTGTTGTATGTCAGTGCCGTTGATACTAGCCTGCGGGACATGAAATTTAAACTGCTTCATTATGCATTTTTGGATGATAAGAGATACCACATGAAGTTGATACATACTCCTTTATGTATAAAATGCTTTGAGGACACTGGATCCTTAATTCACAGATTTTTTCATTATAAGAAACTTGATGCTTTTTGGGCTGCCGTGCTTGACTTCATTAGGCAATGTACGGGGTTGATGATTATTACTGGGTGATATTGATTTAGTTTTTCATCAGGGTGCAGGGGAATGGCAACAATTTGTAGATGTAGCTCTCCAGTTAGTGTGCAAATGTATTCTAACACACTGAATAAAGAGACCATAAAGTATAAATAGAAATGTGCAGACAAAAACTGAACCGGAAACCACAGCAAGTCAGATTCATTATGAAGTGGAACAATAGAAAATGGAAACATCGCCATTCCTCATAAAACAGACAAAATCAAGAAATATAAAACATCTATCATAATTGTAAAGCCATACTAATAAAAATTATAAATATTTCAAAACCGCTGATAAATTGAACATCAAATAATTTAAAAAAAATCATAAAATATTTCCAAATGTCAATAAAATAACAGCAGGCACATCAGATATCACCCCAAGTTGCGCACTTGCTCTCCATTCTCTCTCTCTCTCTCTCATATCCGTAAAGGCTTGAAGACAGGGATGGGGTGACCTGCATGGAGCGCCAGTTAATGGCAAGGGCAAATTGTGGGGTAGACTGGATGGACCATTTGGTTATACTCTATCTCTGTCTCCCACGATCAGTCGCATACACAGAAATACACACAGTCTCTCTCTCACTTTCTCTGTCTTAATCACACACACACGCACGCTGCCTCACTCTGTCATACACACAGAAAAGCAAGTTTGCTTACCGTAAACGGTGTTTCCGTAGATAGCAGGATGAATTAGCCATGCTGTCATGGGAACTGTCCATCAGGGCCCGGAAGGCGGAGCTTTTGTAGCAGAGAGTTGATTTTGGTTCCCTCTGCGGCTGCGCGGCTGTTCCCGCGCAGGAAGTAGCGATTCTCCTCAGTCTGTAACATAGCTTTATTATTAAATTACTTCCGACTACCAGGGAGGTGGGAGGGTCAGCATGGCTAATTCATCCTGCTATCTACGGAAACACCGTTTATGGTAAGCAAACTTGCTTTTTCCCGTCGATAGCAGGGCTGAATTAGCCATGCTGTCATGGGAGTCCCAAGCAGTTGTGCACTCCTATGGATAAGCGTGCATCCTAGACATTGTGGTGGTCGGATGATGTGTTGTGCAAAGTATGTAGAATAGCATGTCCCAATGCTGCATCTGTAGCTGATTGCCCATCTATGCAATAATGGGATGTAAAGGTGTGCACTGACGTCCACGTGGCTGCTTTGCAGATATCCTGTGGAGAGACTTGTTGTAGATTTGCTAGGGATGTGGCTGTGGCTCGCACCTGATGAGCACATGGACGTGTTGACAGTGGAAGGTTCGCATTGGTGTAACAATACTGAATGCACTGCGTAATCCAACTGGATATAGTCCTTTTCGCGACTGGTTTCCCTATTGCTTTTGGATCATAGGAAACAAATAATTGAGAGGGTCTGTTAACTGCAGCAGTTCTCTGGAGATAAATTTGTAACGCTCGTTTACAGTCCAAAGAATGAAGGGATCTTTCCCTGTCCGTAGCGTGTGGAGGTGGAAAGAAGACTAGTAATTCCATCGATTGGTTGAGATGAAAAGACGAGACTACCTTAGGTAGAAAAGACGGGTGAGTGCGCAAGAGGACTTTATTTGGATAGAACTGCAGGTAAGGTGCATAATGGACCAGTGCTTGTAGTTCACTTACTCTGCGAGCTGAGGTAATGGCTATTAGGAATATGACCTTTAAGGTCAAATACTTGAGGTGAGCAGAATCCATAGGTTCAAAGGGAGGAAGAAGAAGATGTTCGAGAATTACGTTAAGGTCCCAAGGGACCGTTGGTTTTTGGATCGGTGGTCGCAAATGGATTAATCCTCTGAAAAACCTGGAAAATAAGGGATGTTCTGCAACCGAGTGGTTATTGAGTGGTCTATGGTATGCCGCAATGGCACTGAGATGAACTCGGATAGAGGATGTTGTTAATCCAGACTGGAACAACGAATGAAGGTAGTCCAGTAGTTGTGCCGGTGCACTGTCCACTGGTGGAATCCCCTGTTGTGAGCACCAGGAGGTATATCTTTTCCATTTGAAAGAATAGTTCCGTATAGTAGACGGCTTCCTGGAAGCAAGGAGCACCTCCTGTGCTGCTGGTGAAATTCCTTGAGAGGTTAGCAACGTCCTTTCAACCTCCATGCAGTCAGGTGAAGAGACGAATGGAGAGGATGTAGTAATGATCCGTCGTTCTGTGTCAGAAGATCCGGTCTGTTTGGTAAAAGGATTGGGTCTTCGATTGAGAGACGTAGTAGAAAGGTGTACCACGTCTGTCTGGGCCAGGCTGGGGCAATGAGGATTAAGTCGCTGTTGTCCCGGATGCACTTTTGAATTGTCCTGGTAATCAATGGAATTGGTGGAAACGCATACAGTAGATGCGTCGTCCATTGTAGCAGAAAAGCATCTTGAGCAATGCGGGAGGTGCTCGGCCTCTCGGAGCAGAATTTGGGTAGATGTGTGTTTTGTTGTGTGGCAAACAAATCTATCATCGGCGTTCCCCAACGTTGGAATAGTTGCTGTGTGACTTCCTTGTGAAGGGACCATTCGTGAGGCTGAAAGATTCGACTTAATTTGTCGGCTCTGGTATTTAGGATCCCCGGAATGTACGTCGCTTGCAAGTGTATTGCGTGTTTGTTGGCTTGCTGAAATATTTGCAGTGTTTCGTTGCATAGGGGCCATGATCCCGATCCCCCTTGCTTGTTGATATAAAACATGGCTAATTGATTGTCCGTGTATATCATCAGTCGTCGGCCTTTGAGTTGGGAATGAAAGGTTTGGAGGGCATACCGGATTGCCTTGAGTTCCAAGAGATTGATATGTAAAGATTTTTCCCTCAGTGTCCAGAAACCCTGAGTTTCTAAATCGTTCAGATGCGCTCCCCATCCCCATGGAGAGGCATCCGTTGTAAGGACTGCGTTGTGAGGAGGGGGGTTGAATAATGCTCCCTTGTCCAATGCGTAGTCCTTGAGCCACCAATTGATGTCTTTGATCATGGGTGCTGTCAGGGTGACACAGGTTCGTAGGGGTTGTGTATGTTGTCTCCACTGACGCTTGAGGTCCCATTGTAAGTGTTGCATGTGCAGCTTGGCGTTTGGTACCGTGAAGTTTGCTGCTGCCATGTGACCCAATACTATTAAAATTTTCCGAGCAGTGGAAGTCTTGGAATGCAATAGCGAGGAAAGCAGAGTCCGAAGTGTTTCCTTCCTGTCGGTCGGTAGGTATGCCCTGTACTGGATGGAGTCCAGGCGAGCACCTATGAACTGCAGTATTTGTGTGGGCTGCAAGTTGGATTTTGGGTAATTGATAAGGAGTCCTAAGGATTGGAGGCAATTGATTGCTAGATTGAGATGGGAGCTCAGCAGATTGGGGTCCGCTGCTGTGAGTAGCCAATCGTCCAGGTAAGGAAAAATTGTTAGACCTTGTTGCCGTAGGTAGGCCACCACCACTATCATGCATTTCGTGAATACTCTGGGGGCTGAAGAAAGGCCAAAAGGAAGAACCTTGTATTGGTAATGGCCCGTGTGATATTGAAAACAGAGGTATTGCTAGGAGGACGGATGGATTGGGATATGCGTATAGGCGTCCTTCAGATCTATGGAGCACATCCAGTCCTTGGGTTGTAAGAGTGGGAGAATGGATTTTAGTGAGACCATCTTGAACTTTTCCTTCACGATGAATTTGTTGAGGTCTCTGAGGTCCAGAATAGGTCTGTGCCCTCCTGATTTCTTTGGAATTAGGAAATAGGGGGAGTAGAAACCTCGATTGTGGTCCCTTCGTAGGAGAGGTTGTATTGCTCCTTGTTGAAGTAGAAGGGTGATTTCCTGCGACAATTGTGGTTGCAGGGTGTTGGGTTTCTGTTGAGAGTGATGTGGAAGGAAAGGTGGGCGAGTGAAGGGAATGCGATAACCCATCTGGACAATGTCCAATACCCATTGATCTGATGTTATTTTCTTCCATTCTGGCCAGCGGGCTGTGATCCTGCCCGGTGGGTTGCCCGAGATTAGTGGTGGCGGCCTGGATCTTAAAAAGAAGACGTGGCTTTTGGCGCTGTTGCCGTATGTTGTTGTTGTTGAGGCTGCTGCGATCTTTGACCTCTGGGTTTACCCCTCCGTTGTTGATTGGATGGAGGTTGAGCCGGCTGGCGTTGGTAGGTATTGTACGGCTGCTGTCTGAAGGATTGATAGGTTCGATAAGGACGTCTGAATGACTGACGACGATTTGGTGTATAAAACCTCTTTGAGGAAGAAGGTGTAGTCAAGGATTGGACTGCCAGCGCTTGGTCTTTCAGTTTACCAACTGTGTCTTGGAAACGATCTCCAAAGAGATTATCCCCCAGACAGGGAAGGTTAGCCAACTTTTCGTGTAAATCTTCCCGGATAGCGCTTGCTTTCAACCACGCTAGTCGTCTTGCTGCAATCGCTGTAGCAGATGCCCTCGATGAGGTTTCAAAACTCTCGTAGACAGCTCGTAGTAGATGGCGCGAACACTCTTCCATGTCTAAGATGGGTGTTGGAGTAGTATCTCCAGATGCAGTAAACATGCCTTTTGTTGCTTGCAAGCATTCATACAGGTATTGAACCATGTAGAATTGATGATGTTGGATTCGTGCATTTAGCATGGCATTGTGATAGACTCGTCTGGCGAAATCATCCAGACACTTGTTGTCTTTGCCTGGGGGATTGGTGGCATGCGTTTTTGACCGTTTTGATTTCTGTAGTGCTGATTCGACCACGATGGATTCATGAGGCAGCTGTGGTGTCGAATATGTAGATGGCTTCTGTAGTTTAAACTTAAGATCCGTTTTCCTAGAGACTGCTGGAAGAGTAAATGGGGTCTCCCACGATTTTTGGAGAACCCCATGCAGCATGGTGTGCGGGGGTAACGAGGTGGGTTCACCCGGTGTGTCAAAAATTTTTAGAAGCCCCAGTGTCTCTGCCCTAGGTTCTGGTAGCTTCTGGACTTCCACCTTCAGAATAGTACCCATTTTCTCTACAAACTTTGGGTAAGATAAGTCTTCCGGTGGTGAATATGGTTCTGCCGGTTGTTCGGGGGGGTCAGAGGGGTATCCAGTGGAGGATGAAGGCGAAGACTGAGATGCCAAAGATTCAGACAGGGAGTAGATTGAAGGAGTCGGTGAAGTTGCATGTACTTGCCGCCGTTGTAGATCCTTCTTTGATTTTTGAGGTTTTTTGGTAGATGTATCCTCCTTAGGTTGGTCAGGCAAATTAAACGTCGATTTTACGGAATCAAAAAAGCCGGAGAGCGAGTGGGAAAGATCCCAAAAGGCTTTTTGTGTGGCCGGTGGCATAGTTCTGGTAGCATCCGCCTCTTGTGGCTGTATGGGAGTTAGTGGATCCGGTGTGGAACCTTGAGGTTCTGCCACGGTGGGTTCCATGAATTGAGAGGCCACTCTGGATGAACTTGAGGAAGAAAAGGTCCGTGGTGTCCCAGGAGATCGGGTAGAGGCTCTTGTGGAACTATGCACACTTCTGTGTGAGGAACTATGATGTCTACGACGCTTTGAATGATAAGAGCCGTCCTTATCGCTAGAACTATGTCGTTTGGAGGAATCAAAGGTGTTTTTTGAGTGAGAGGAATGAGAGCCGGAAGAACGTTCTTTGTGAGAACTATGACTTGCATCACTGTCCTTATGTTTTCGTTTTCTACTAGTAGAGTGATACTGACTTTTAGCTTTTGTTTTGAGCGTCAGCTGTGAATCTTGCTGGCTTGCAGTTTCAGGCATACAGTATTCTTTAAACTTATGCCCCTCGTCCGGCACAGTACCTGTTGTGCGTTTTTCCACTGCTCTCTTTGGAGTGCGATTGGCCGGCGCCGCTCTTGACACGGTTGGCGCCGCTCCCGGCGCGCGATTAGGCAGTATCGCTTCTGGCGCGGTCCGCGCCACTTCCGGCGCGCGATTCTTATGCGCCGTTCCCAGCGCGGTCGGCGCCGCTCCCGGCGCGTGCGTTCTCGGCGCCGTTTCCGGTGCCGTTCTCAGTGCCTGGGTCTTCGGCGCCGCTCCCGGTGCGCGACCCTTGGGCGCCGCTCCCGGCGCGCGGTCCTTGGGCGCCGTTCCTGGCGCGCGATCTTCGGGCGCCGCTCCCGGCGCGAGGTCTTTCGGCGTTTTATGTGCGCGGTCCTTCGGCGCCGATTCTGGCGCCTTAGACTGAGCCGCCATTTTGTCTGCTTTGAGGGCTCCATGTCGTCTTTGCTCCGTTCTCGGCGCCTTCGATCTAGGAGTCACCGAGTGAGCGGAATCCGATGGCGAGATGGTCTATACCGATTCGGAAGATGGAGATCTATGGCGACGACGTTTGAGGGGCTCCTTAGTAAAGGACCTACCTCTTGATGTATAGGAAGAAGATCTTCGTTTTGAAAAAGGAATCCTCTTTTCTTGTCCTGGAGAAGAATGTGTGGTGGAAGGCCTATCTGTAAGTGAAAGTTCCCACATTCGATAGGCCCTGTGTCTCCTTGCTCGGGGCGACATCCGAGCACAAAATTCGCAATTGTTTTGGTCGTGCCTCTGTCCCAAGCAGCGATAGCAGCGGTCATGGCCGTCAGTAACAGACATAACCCTACCGCAGGGACAGGGCTTAAAACCGGATGGCTTTTTGGACTTTTTTTTTTTTTTTTTGAAGAGAATCAAACTCCGCGTGCGTATCCGTGCGCGGAAAAAGACAGACTGAGGAGAATCGCTACTTCCTGCGCGGGAACAGCCGCGCAGCCGCAGAGGGAACCAAAATCAACTCTCTGCTACAAAAGCTCCGCCTTCCGGGCCCTGATGGACAGTTCCCATGACAGCATGGCTAATTCAGCCCTGCTATCGACGGGAAAACACATACACGCTGGCTGTCTCTACCAAATTCTCAATCACACAAATACACTCATTGTCTCTTTCTTACTTGTTCCTCCCCTCTGAAAGCACAAGGAGCAGCAGCCTTTTCCTTTAGCCCCACAGCCCCTCCTAGCCTCGGGACACGCTGCTCTTGCTGTTTCTCGAGGAAAGGCTGATGCTGCACCTGCAGGCTGACGGCTCTGCTGCTCCTGACTGCAGGGAAAGAAGGAGAAGTTTATTTTTCTTGCAGTCCCACGGGCCGCGCTGCTCTAACTGCAGTTGGTCAGGCTGGGCCAAAATATCTTCTTCCAGCCGGCGAGCTGCGCTTCCTGCTTCTGATTATTCTCGCAGCCCCAAAGACCCCCGCTGCCCCTGACCTCAGAGGGGGAGGGGATTCTGTGCAGGCCACCTCCGCTGAACAGCAGGGTTTGTATTTTTGTTCTGATTTGTTTCCTCTCCCTACAAAGACAGCACTGAGGGGAGGGGGACACGAAGAGCAGATACAGCAACTCATTTTCTCCCCCCCCCTCCCCCCCGGCAGCAGAGCTTTTGAGGACCAAGGGCTGTATTGGGGGAGGAGGAGAGGCACTTTTCAGCCACATTGTATGAAAGAGTGTAATGGGTGGTGGCGTGCGTCATGGTCATAGGCTAGAAACGCCTCTGAATCTGCTGTGAGCCACTTGTTTGAAAGTGCTATGTTTAAGAATTGGGCACAGGTTCCTCACTGTCTTCTGCATGTATTGTTTGGCTTTTTTTGCACTTGCATGACATGTTCTGTAGAAGTTTTTCCCCTTCCAGCGACTATAGGAAGTGAAATCCTTGGGCAAAAATTGGGCCAGACCAAAGCTGCAAGCAGGTGAACTTGCAGGCTTTATCTATTCCCATGGCCTTACTTTTGCCTGAAATTAAAATCTGGCCCTTAATATAGTTGTTCCTCCACAGGGGGAACAGTTATCATAATTTGCCGGCATTACTGAAATTATATTGATGTTTGCAGATGCCCAAAATCCAATTTCAAATCTCTCAACATTTTCTGTTTGTTTTTTTTTTTCTCTATAGGCAACTGCATGTAATGGATGAGACACATGTAATTAACCAAGTGAAAGAAGATGTATGTTATGTGTCCCAAGATTTTTACCAGGACATGGAGATTGCTAAGTAGGTAGAGTACATGACTGGTGCTAAAAATCATTATTCCCAGTGACAAATTGTAATGAAAATGTTGCAAGTCTGTATTTTTTTTTTTTTTTCAGGTTGAAGGGGGAAGACAATTCAGAAATGATCGACTATGTTTTACCAGACTTCAGTACTATTAAGAAAGGGTTTTGTAAGGTAACTTTTTGTTTTGTGTTTGGGTTGGTTATAAATCTGTGTTTTGTGGTGTGTGGTTTTTGTTTGTTTGTTTTTTTTTAAACACTAACATCAGCCTCCAGGACCTGATCTATATTAATACAAAATTATAAAGACATTAAAAAAAATGTGTTTTTCATGAAGGAAAAACATTTGGAAAGCTACCATACATGTATCATTGGAATATCAGAGCAGGAGAAGGCTATGCCTCTCTGCCCCTCCCCTCTTTTGTTCACATTCCTCTTGTAGCAGACTCCTCTGTCATTGTTACAGACTGCTTTCTCCTGCTGTCATGGGCTCTCTGACTTTGGTCAGGGCTCGATGCCACAGCAGCCTCTTGTTTATGGCGACATGTGGGTCACAGCAAGTTTTGCTGCTGGGCCACTGTCACAGGCTCTTCTCCTTCTGGAGAGAAGTGAGAGCTGCATGCACTAACTAGAAGAGCCTCCTTTTCTTGCTGAAGTTTGTATCTATACATACAAACATACATAGACTATAATACTTTAGCAGGGGAAAAATAATTGTTTAAAAAAAAGTGCCATTACCATTTTTTTTTTTATTGCGATATCGTGCCAGAATGCTGGTTCCTTTATCAAGTGGCTTAATGATTCTTGTTAGATTTTATTAGTGAACTGGCTCTTCATGAGCTGCTTTCAGGTAAGATCAGGCTAGAAATCACTGGAACAGCACCAGAAAACTACAGAGGTAATGTTTGCATTAAGAGCTTATTTTCATCCCAAAAAGTTGGATTTGGCATGTATATATTACCACTTCCTCAGACTCTCTATATGCATGTATTTTTTTCCTTATCTAGTCAAAGTAAAATGAGGAGGTATGTAAATGGCATTCCTGTTGATAGATCAGTCCAGACAGGTGGGTTTATGCATCTCTACCAGCAGATGGAGGTAGAGAACAAAGCTTTGAGGCACTGCTACTTAACTTAGATTAGTGTAGTTTGAGGAAAAGAAGGCTGGAACTCCCAGAGGTGTTAGGCACCTTCATGAGCCATCCCTCTGGTTCAATATCTCCAGCCAGGCTGGACCCTTGATTCCAGGGGGAGAGAAAGCCAGGGGTCCTGGTTCCCTTGCTTCCCCTGAGGGCCTTCCTCTTTAAGTGGCCTGCTGCAGCTTCCTGGAGCCCCAGAAGCAGGAGAGTATCCTTTTCTGTTTATCCTCTTTGTGGCAGGGGAGTCTGGGTGACTGTCAGGGCCTTAAAAGTCTCTGTTTTTTCCCTTCCTGTGGTGTGTCTGCTCTGCATCAGGGGAGGAGAGGCTTGTGCTGTCCGTTCAGCAACGCGGCTACAGTGCTTTGTTTTTCTCCTGCTCTCCGGTTTATTTCTAGCTGCACGTGCCATGCCAATGCCCGCTGCGTGCAGGAAATCCTGTCGAGCTTGTGGGGGGAGGCGCTTTCACCTTAACGTGGCCCTTCTCTGCCTGGCCTATGTGTCTGGAGGGGTGGGAATCTCCACACAGGTAACCAGGAGCAGGCCATGCACTCGTGCTGCAGGCCCTGGAAGGGGAAGGGGGGGGAAGGAGTCGGCAGCCATTTTAGTTCCAGTTGGCAGGAGTCCTACCTTGATGGGGAAGGCAGGGACTCCCCTCCCCTGCTTTCTTGTGTGCTGCCCATGGAGCAGGGGGACCGTGGTGGTTTTTCCACAGACTTTATTTTGCTTAGGCCTCATGCATATCTCGCCAGGCAGGAGCTGGCAGCTAAGTATCCAGTCTCTCGGCTGGCCCGAGGTGGGGTTAAGAAGCCTCTGGCTGAGGTGCCTCAGAGGAAAGAAGACATTTTGTGCCTATTAGGTCTGGAACATGGTGGGGGTGATGTTGCCTCAGATTTGGAGGGCCTGATCAGACTACTCATGATCCGCCCATTGACCAGGCCACTGGTCAAGGCGCAGACTCGGGGGCTGGATTGCTGGGGGACCTGGATGCAGATGAGATTCCTCTGGCAAAAGGGGGTCAGGAACTGGGGATTAAGGTGACTCAAGAAAACTCTGATAAAGGAGGGTGTAAACCTGGGGTTGGAGGGACTGCGTGGACTGCCAAGGACATTCCCCTTGTTGAAGCAGATGCAGAAGTTGATTGACAGGGAGAGGGAATCCTGAGAGGCTGGATTGCGGGTGGCCAGGGCTACGGCCAGATTGTATCCCCTGCCCGAGAACATCTTGGAGCGGTGGAGAAGGTGGATGCACAGTGTTGGCGGTGACCAAGAAAACGACCATTCCAGTGGCAGGGTTGGCGGCTTTAAAGGATGTTCAAGATCGGAAGCTGGCGATCCTGTTAAAAAGGCCATTTGAAGTCTCTGCTCTGAGCCTTAGTGCTGCAGTCAGCACTAGCCTTATTCAGAGGGCTTGTCTCTGCTGGGTGCAGAAAGCGCAGGAAACGGCTGGAGCAGCTCCTGCGGCAGATCAGGATGCTTGCTTGTAAGTGGGCGTGGCTTAAGTGGCGGATGCCCTCTATTATATCCTCCACACTTCAGCTAAAAATATGGTCTCCACAGTAGCTGCGAGCAGGCTTTTGTAGCTGTGCAATTGGTCGGTGGATGTTTGGTCAAAGGCGCAGCTGGCTAATATCCCTTTTAAGGGTCAGTTATTGTTTGGTGAAGACCTGGAGAAGCTAATGAAGCATCTGGCAGACTCTAAAGGAAATAGATTGCCTGAGGATAAGAAGGGCACTAAGAAGACCTTTCAGCCGCGGTCTCGCTTCTGTGAGATGAGATTTTGTGCCAGCAGAACTTTGTCCGGTTCCTCGCAAAAGCAAGCATCAGGATGGCAGCAGTCCTTTCAGGGGACCTGCAGGCCAGACAGAGAGGGCTCTGGGCAGGGGTCCGGAGCTGTCAAATCTGCCCATTGAAAGCAGGCTGGTCCACTCCTTCCTCGGGGTGGTTGGAGGAAGGTTATCCCAATTCTACGAGGAATGGACCAGGATTACTTCGGATCAGTGGGTGCTGGAAGTAATAAGAGACAGCTACGTGTTAGAATTTTCTCGGACCCTCAAGGATGCCTTTGTGGTGTACCGGTGCGCCTCTCATACCAAGCGAGTGGCAGTGCGGGACACTCAGTTGCGACTGCAGTGATTGGAAGCCATTCTTCTGGTACCACAAGGGGAACACTGTCAGGGAAGGTATTCCGTGTACTTTGTGGTTCCCAAAAAGGAGTTCTCATTTTGGCCCATCCTGGATCTGCAAAAGGTCAATGCGGCATTGCGGATTCCTTGGTTTCAAATGGAGATATTGCGGACCGTGATTGCGATGGTACACAAGGGAGAGTTCCTAGCCTCTCTCGATTTGACGGAGGCGTATCTTCACATTCCTATCGGAGTGGATCATCAGAGGTTCCTGCGCTTCACTGTAGTAGGAGAGCATTTTCAGTTTCAAGCTCTACCTTTCGGGCTGGCTACAATGCTGAGGATGTTCATGAAGATGATGGTAGTAGTGGCAGCGACCCTCAGAAAGGGGGGGGATACTAGTCCACCCATATCTCAACGATTGGCTCATATGGGCAAAGTTGGAAGTGGAGTGTCTCTCTTCCATTCGGCGAGGGATGGAGCACCTGGAGTCCCTGGGCTGGGTGATAAACTGAGCGAAGAGTCAGCTGATCCCATCCCAGTCCTTGGATTATCTAGGGGTGCAAATCAACACCTGGATAGGCAGGGTTTTTCTCACCCCAGAGAGGATCCAAAATTGCAGTTGCAAGTACTGTGATTGCGGAACCTACAGGTTCCCAAGGTCTGGGATTATTTGCAGGTTCTAGGGTCCATGGCTTCTATGCTGGATCTGGTCCCATGGGCTTTTGTGCACCTGTGTCCATTACAGAAAGCTCTCCTGTCCTGTTGGGAACCTGGTGTCTGAGGAATTTCAGCTACCATTACCGCTCCAGGATCGTCCGTGGTTTGCAGATCTGGTCCAACTGGCGATAGTCGGGCCCATTCGATTAAGCCATATGGAGAGTCTGCTGCATCAGAGACCCATCTTGTCGGAACGGGCGGATCTCTTTTGTCTAGTGGCTTGGCTTTTGAAAGGCGATGTCTCCGCTTTAAGGGGTATTCCGAGCTGATGATTTCTACTCTGCTTCAAGCTAGAAGATCCTCCACTTTGGCTTATATCAGAGTTTGGAGAGTGTTTTGAGGCCTGATGCGGGGTCCATAATGCTGAGCCCTTACAGGCTAGTGTGGCCCAAGTCTTAGCATTCTTACAGGACGGGTTGTCTAAAGGTTTGGCTTATAATTCGCTCCGAGTCCAGGTTGCAACCTTGGGCTGTTTCAGAAGAAGGTTGCAGGGATGACCTTTAGCTTTGCATGTGGATGTTCTGTGTTTTTTATTTTATAAGAAATTCCAAAGGGAGAGTGGTGTGACTCTGAACCACTATCCCCCCTCCCCCCAACAGTAAGCACAAATAGTTCAACTATCACTTTTCTCCCCCAACGCAACCTCCCCCCAACCCATCACCCCCAGTCGTTCTGCGGTTTTTAAAGGAAGCAAAGCATTTGCATCCTCCAGTCTGTAGACTTTGTCCGACTTGGAATCTTAATTTGGTTCTGTGGGTACTATATGTTCCTCCTTTTGAACCATCGCACAGAGCTTCACTGAAGGATTTTACTCTGAAGACAGTTTTTCTGGTGGCGATTTGCTTGGCTGACGGATTTCTGAGCTCCAAACCTTTTTGTGCAGGGAACCTTTTTGTGGATTTCCGATGAGGGAGTCTTGTTGCGTGTGATTCCTTCCTTTTTGCCCAAGGTGGTGTCTGCTTTTCATCTTAGCCTGAAGGTTGAGTTGCCGGAATTTTCTCATCTGACGCCCCATTCTCCCCATGCGAGGGAACTCATCTTTTAGATGTGTGTCGGGTTCTGCTAAGATATCTCAAGGTCACTAATGAATTTTGGACCTCTGACCATTTTTTTGTGTTATGCATTGGACCAAAGAAAGGTGGCAAGGCGTCTAAGAGTACAGTTTCTCATTGGTTGAAGGAGACAATTGTTTCGGCCTATATTTGTAAGGGTCGGCTGATTCCTGAGGGATTGCGAGCGCATTCCACTAGGACACAGGCAGCCTCATGGGCGGAGTGTCAGTTGGTGTCGCCTCAGGAGATTTGTCGGGCAGCAACGTGGTCTTCTTTGCACACTTTCACTAAACATTACTATTTGGATGTCAGGGCCTCTGAGGAGGGTGCCTTTGGGGGAAAGTGTGCTGTGTACAGGTCTTTCAGGATCCTACCTAAGGTAAAAGGGCTTGGGTTCATCCCACTTGACTGGACTGATCTGGGGTATGAACAGGAAAGGAAAATTTGGTTCTTACCTGCTAATTTTCATTCCTGGAATACCACAGATCAGTCCAGACTCTCGGCCCATTCTGATTATGATTATTTTTTGAAAGACCTCTCCTGATTCTGGATGCTGCTGGTGATGTAGAGTCTAAAGTTTTTTTTACATAAGATAATTGTATATTCTCATTTTGTTGGAGATTTAAAAATTCTTGGTCTTGACCATAGTTCAAGGTTCAGCTTGGTTAGGATTTCCAACTTGTTACCCAGATTTTTTAGGGGAGGAGACTGGTGTTTTGGAGTTATCCATCTTGGTTTGGGTACAGGTCAATACTGAAGGATTGCAGGTGGCACACTCGGTTAAGTAGCAGTGCCTCAAAGTTTTGTTCTCTGCCTCTATCTGCTAGTAGGGATGCATGAACCCACTTGTCAGGACTGATCTGTGGTATTCCAGGAACGAAAATTAGCAGGTAAGTACTAATATTTGTTTTTATCTCGCCCCATGTGACTCTGCCATCCATGATGTTGTAACACATTAAATGACTTGTATTAGGTTGGAACAAAAAATCTAATACTGTGTCATTTTGCCTGATTTTCTGTGGTCTGAATAATCTGATCAGTGATTCTTCATGCCTGCAAATATCCAGATTATTGGTGGGAGATTGTAACATCCTTTATTGATCAAGAGTAGATTGCTAGCTTTGGTACAAATGCTGTGAAATTGCCCCAAGTGACGGTGAGAGTTGTCAAGGTGCCTGGCTGTAGGTCTTATCTGTTGAGGAGTGTGTGTGACATACATTCTTAGGGATTAAAAATTCTTAGAACCATAACTGTTTTGGTATTACCGGCAGGAATGCAGGTATGATTCATGTAGAATTGCTGTTTGGCAACTATTGAAAGGAGGAGAGAAGTCAGCTTTTACATGCATGCCTTCTCAGTTCAAGTTTACAAATTTTGAAAGTATTTTTCATTGTGATGTGGGCCTGCGGCCCTCTGTCTTCAAAGTACAGAAATTAGCAACTATTAGGGACTTTTATTTTTCATTTTTTATTTTTCCTGGGAATTTATCATCATTTATTAGAACAAATAAAAAATGGGAGAAAATCAGTGGGGGAAAAATAGCCTTTTTCTACTGATGTTTCTCCCATTTTTATTTGTAATAAATGCTGATAAATTCCCAGGGATAATTAAAATAATTGATAAATGAAAGTCCCCAGCAACAGTGAATGTCAGAATAGACCTTCTAGTGTGCAAGAAATGTGGTCTAATAAACCCCTAGTTTTATTGGTTGCATTTTGTTTGTTTTGCACGTAGCCAAGGGAGGAGATGGTGTATAGTGGAAAATACAAAAGTGGGGAACAAATCCTTCGTTTGTCCAATGAAAGGTTTGCTGTTCCTGAGATACTTTTCCATCCTTCGGACATCGGCATCCAAGAAATGGGGATTCCCGAGGCCATTGTTCATTCAATTCAGAACCTGCCGGAAGGTACACAAGCTCCAGTCTTTATGCAGCCCTAGCCCCTGCGTATATGAATATGCCGCATTCACTTTTTGGAGTGGGTATATTTTATTTTTGTATATTTTGAGAGTGAAACTCCTAATCATGTTTTTGTTAGGTATGTCTGACAATTCAGTTTTAAAAAAATTTAAAGTATATGGTTTTATTCTCCTTATTCCTAGAAGATTCATGTCACAATAGTGACTTTTCAGTGCGTTTCAGACTTTTGAGGCAATGGAGGCCCAACACAAAGGTTAAGTTAACCAGTAGGGAAACGGATTAGATTTGGTATGGGGAGGGGAACTCTGAATTTAAGCCCAAATTCCTTATCTGTTGTGCTCCTATGATCTTTGGTTCTGAGTAAAGATGTAAATATCCTTTTTTAAAACTGTCCATTTACACAACTGATAAAACCGTTTAACTGTTCACAAACTAGAAGAGGAGATGGGAGGGCGCAATGGCTGAGCTAAGCCAGAACCCAAATACCATAGCGAAGCTACAGCTGTAAGCCTGAGGGGGAGAAGCAGCAACCGTCAGAGATTGTCTGTCTGGCCTGGTAGAGCTGTGTCAGCACCAGGATACCAATAGTGATGGCAACTTCCCTTCTGCCCCTGGATCCCTCAACCTGGGTTGCAGTCAGGAAGCGCCAGAACCAACCTAGGCCCAGCTCGCCTTCGTGTGTCCCTTCAACAGGTAGCACCAGCCTCTGTGGCAAATTCCTCCAGGGTCCTACTCCTACAATTATAAGGGAAATAATATTTTAAAGGGTTAAGCAGCAAGACTCGAGACTAAACAGTAGGACTATACTTATCTGTTAACTCTCTTCAAAATTGTACATTCCTAGTCCTGAGCTTTCTAATAAATCACATTATAATATGCAAAGAGGCTAAATTAACCTCTTAATTTGATTAACCACTTCAAGAGAACTAAGAAAAGGCTGTACCATTAAAATTTTTCAAAATAGGTTTGTCCATATTTGCATCCTACATTTCGTATCCACAAGTAAAACGAAAATTTGTATTAATATGACTTTTTTTTTTTTTTTTTAAAGAAATGCAGCCTCATTTCCTCAAGAATATTGTCCTGACTGGGGGAAATTCTCTTTTTCCTGGCTTCAGAGATAGAGTGTATGCCGATGTTCGATGCCTCACTCCCACTGAATATGAGGTTGCTGTTATACTACCCAACAAGTGAGTTTTACTGTTCAACTTTGAAACGTGATGCTTGCTGAAAGGAGAACATTTCATGATTAACCTACCACTAGGTGAAAATAAAATGATAAATGTGCATTATCCAAACAATGCAATATATTGTACAACAGGAGTCAGCAAGGGTTTTGGGCAAAGTGCTTTTAAAAATAATGCAGCAACTTCTTGTAATGTGTTGAAGTGAAGGATCAATAAAATGGGGGTGGGGAGGAGCAGGTTAGGATTTCTCTCTCGTCCCTTGCTGTCTCAGGCTGTTGGGAGTTTTCTTAGCAGTCTCACTCTTCCTCAGGCAATGCACCTTCTTTCCTTTTTTGTATAGAACCAAAGATTTTTTAAGGAGGCACCAAGACAGGCTGGCCTAGTGGCTCTGGAAAGACACTTGCCACCCTATTCCAGCCAGAGTGGCCACACAGAGAGCAGTGTGTGCTTTTGACAGAGGACAGGGCTAGGACCAGGCTGCTGCTGCCTCCTTAAGGCAGTACTCCCTGGCTTTGAGCAGCAGAAGGCAGGGTGTGGAGCCAAATGCTTTCACCTGCCAGTCTGGCACATCTGCCAGGATTATCAGCCTCTGCTATACAAATATATAATGGTTACAAAAGTCCCTTTTCAAGAGCTATCAGTCCTGGATGTGATGTGAAATAAGGTAGAGTTTGAACTTTGATCTTCTTGTTTAACCTCTTCTTGTGCCAGATTTATTGTACTTGCCAGATGAATCAATAAGCCGTCCCTAGACATATTCTCTTCTCAATAACCCAAAAAATTCAAATTAGATCTGAAGTAAATGAAAGCAAAAAACCAAAAATAGCATTCCCTGTATGTCCTTGGATCAGTCCAGACTTCTGGGTTTTGCCTCACTGTCAGCAGATGGAGGCAGAGAAAGTTTCACTGACACTGCACATAACCCAGTGTGCCACTTGCAGACCTTCAGTATTTCTCTGTCTCCAGCAGATGGTAGATGGTGTTAAAATATATATATATATATATATATATATATATATATATATATATATATATTCTCTAGCTCTCTATCAAAAAGCGGGGGAACCCAGCGCTAGACAGATGGATAAATGAGTCTCGCAGGTGACTAGGTCTAGCGCTGAGGCTTTCCCAGTCAATGCGGGAATGGTGGCCATTTTCGATTCCCTAGCAGTGTTGGCAGGAGAGACAGCGGAATCCCCTCTTCAACTACTACCAAAGGTTCCCTGTCCCGCGGAGGTGCAGAGAGCCACTTGCGCAGGGGAGGAGTCTCTGGTTCTGGTAAGGTCTTCTGCCAGTTTTAATTTGCTTATGCACAAAGCTTGTTTAGCAGAACAGGCAGTGGAGGATGCTGGCTCTCAGCCTCGGTCTCCAGGGATTCTTGGCTGGAAAAGAGGCCTGAGCTGTTGAGAAGCTATTCGGGCCTGAGCTGATTTTCAGTGCCGGATGTTAAACGGATCCGGGCCTAAATGCGCTGAAGGTGTTTGTAGGCCTTGCTGCGGTGTGGCTTTTTTTTTTTTCCCCCATGCACATAGGCATGTGTGTGCATTCTCGATGTGTGGCGGTTGCATGTGCGAGGACCTGTGTGTGTATAAGGCCATGGCCTAGACATGAGCGCGAACGTCTGTGACCTAGAGAGGAGCGCATATTTGCGCGGGTAATTGTGCGCATAAGACCGTGCCTTAAATTTGAGCATGTATTTGTGTGGGTACTTGTGCACGTACGACAGAGACCTAGACGAGCATGTATTTGTATGCGTCCTGGAGGGGTGCCCGCATTGGTGCGCGTGCAGAAGGCCGCCCAGTTCCAAGCACCTTGCTATCTATGAGGCTTACTGTCTGAGAGCAGTTCAGTCCTCACACTCTCCATCTGTGTCAGGGCTGTTTAGATGCTCAAATCGATTTGACTACTACAGCTTTTGCCTATGTTGGGACATCTCCCTTGGCCTATAGTGTCTCTGGAGGGGAGTGGAATGGGAGGCGAGGCAACAGTTCTCCTCCTCCTCCTCCTCTCTTGCTTCCAATGGCAGAAGCTTCCCCGAGAAAGAGGTTGGAGAGAGCAAGGTTGGGCCAATGGGCTCTGGTATAGATCCATCCTCCTCCTCCTGAATTGAATGTTTCCAGGGCCTGCAGACCTTTCTGCAGGGACGCCCAGCGAAGGCAAAGAAACCTACTATGTAAGGATCGCAATCTTTGGCCTCCCATTTGTCAGTCATGGTGGGGAAAACGCTGCAGGGAGGCTGTCCCTGGCAATGTTCGAGGGGATGTGGATCATGATACATCGGAGGATTCCGATGGGGAATTGGCTTTCTCACCTCTAGAAGAGGGAGAAATTACATCAGAGAGCCCTATCTGACTCTGCTCAGATTTTTTTTTTTCCTTTTCTGCAGAGATGTCTTGCTGAGTGTGTTGGCTCAGACTCCGAACATGCTTGGTGTGGCCCAAGTCTGTTGGCTTACACCCTGTGAACACACTTTGTGACCTGAGGTCAATTTAAGTTAAGCATCCTATTTCTTTTCCTCCTGTATCCAATTCAAGAGTTAATTGGCCTTCAGTGGAATGCCCTGGAGGCAAGTTTTACAAAGGGAGAGAACCAATTTTCATACATTCCATCTATTTTGTGGTCGGGAGGGGGGGGAGAGGAAGGGACATTTCAGCCAATATTGGATTTAAAAAAAATAAATGCAGCCCTGGAGGTTCCCCATTTCCCTGTAGGTACCTGGATACACAAAAAAAAAAAAAAAGAATTAAAGGCAAGTGACCGCGAAGGCAGTGCACAGATCAGCTCTGTTTTTACCTCCGCGGGGGGGACCTTCATTCATTGTTCAGGCTTCTACCTGTGTTCCTCCAGGCCGACCGATGCCGCGTGGTGCGGCCTGCTGCGTGTGTGTCAAGGGAGGGCCTATGCTCTGCGTGCCTACCCAGGGGAGAGGGCATGTCGGATGGAGCTGCGGAGGCCGCGATTCAGCCATGCCAAGTGTTGGGGAGGAGCTGGCGCCAGAGGCCTCCCTCACCAGACCAGTTTCCGCTTAGCACGGGAACAGACGCCATTTTGAGGAATTTTTGCGCGGTGACGCAGCTTGCAGAGCAGGGAGGGTCGGATCCCCCTCCCTTGTCCCCGCAACAGGCAGCTTACAGGGGGGCGGGCTGTTGTCAGGAGCAGCAGGCACTGAGGAAGATGGCCTTGAGGAGGCCGCCTCCTCCTCATCTGATTTTATTATGCTACTGCATAAAGCTTTTAAGGCAAGAAAAGCACATGAGACATCTGTGCTTCCTGATACACACATCTCCAAATGGTCTAGACCCCTGGAACAGGGGTCAGGTCCACGGGGTAAGCATCCCCTTAGGTCCGGCTTGTCTCATTCTAAAGGTGAACCTACTTCAGAGGAGTCCAATCCGGAGGACCAGGGCCCCCGAACAAACCCGCGCCAGGGGCAGACCTCGGGGATGATCAGGATCATGAGTGCCGCCCTAATTCTCTCTCACATGGCAGACGGGGATGATCCCAAAGTGGTCCGTCTTTTTTGTAGGGACGAGCTGAGTCCCCTTATTCCAGCGATTCTAGAAGAATTGGGCATTGAAACCCCGCAGAAGGACTCCCGGTTGGGGGATATTGATCCCATTATGATGGGCCTGCGGGGTCCAACCACCTCCTTTCCCTTTCACCTTTCTGTCACCGACCTGTTCCATGAATGGGAACATCCCGGATTTGGGTTTGAAGGTCAGCAAAGCGATGGACAAATTGTACCCATTGCCAGAGGAGGCTTTGGATATCTTGAGGATCCCAAAGGTGGATGCCACTGTCTGCAGTCACCAAAAAGACTACCATTCCAGTGACGGAGCCATGGCCCTTAAGGATCTTCAGAACCGGAAACTTGAAGTACAGCTCAAGAGAATTTTTTAAGTCTCAGTCCTGGGAATGTGGGCCGCTATGTGCAGCAGCTTTGCCCTGCAGGCTGGGCTTCGATAGGTACAGCTCTTGCAAAGCAATCTATCCCTCTCGGAGGAGAAGGCTGTGCAGGCCGGGTGCTTGGAGGTGGTGGTGGCCTACAGCGCTGATGCCTTATTCGACCTGCTGTGGACTTCGGCCCAGTCCATGGTGTTAGCGGTTTTTGCCCGTAGGCTTCTCTGGTTGAGGCACTGGTCGGTGGATGTCTCCTCCAAGGCGCAGCTCGGCGCTCTGCCTTTCAAGGGCAAGCTCCTTTTTGGAAAGGACTTGGAATATGATACAGTCCTTAGGGGCGAATAAAGTCCATAAGCTGCCGGAGGATCGCCCTAGGGCTCTGGGTTCCTTTCCCTCTCGATCTCGTTTTAGGGCAAATCTGAGGTTCCGCTCTTCTCGAACATCGGATCCCCCTTCGAGACAGCCTTCAGGCAGACAGCAGTCTTGGTTCCAGTCCTTTTGTGGAATTCAATTTGGAGGAGGAGTTAAATCTTCCCAATGAAGCAAGGCCGGTCCATTCCTCTGTTCCGGTGGTAGCAGGCAGACTCTCTGTTTTACGGGGAATGGACCAATTGGACGTTGGACCAGTGGGTCCTCAACGTGACAAGACAAGGTTACGCTTTAGATTTTGCTCGGCAGCTTAGAGAAAGATTTCTCGTCTTCCCATGTTCCTATGAACAGAAGCGTCTAGCACTGCGGGACATGTTGCAGCGCCTATGCAATCTCAGTGCCATCATTCCAGTTCCTCTGGCAGAGCAGCGAAAGGGTCGTTACTCCATTTACTTCATTGTGCCAAAAAAGGAAGGCACGTTTCGGCCCATTCTAGACCTCAAGAGAGTCAACCGATGTCTCCGAGTCCCGAGGTTTTGCATGGAGACCCTCAGATCGTCATTGCTTCGGTACACAAGGGAGAGTTCCTCGCATCGCTGGATTTGACAGAGGCGTACTTGCACATCTGCATTCGGCCTAATCACCAGAAGTTCCTGAGGGTCTGCATCCTGGGACAGCATTTTCAGTTTCGAGCACTATCATTTGGACTTGCCACGGCTCCCAGGACCTTTACCAAGGTGTGATGATTGTGATGGCAGCACAGCTCCGGAATGAGGGACTTTTAGTGCACTTGTATCTAGACGACTGGCTAATTCGGGCGAAGTCTGAGTCTGTTTGCCGTTCGGTACACTGAGTGCTTTATCTCTTGCGATCACTGGGTTGGGTGTTCAACCTCGACAAGAGCCACCTGACTCCCTCCCAGTCACTGGAGTTCTTCAACATGCGTCAGGGGAGGGTGTTTCTTACAGAGGACCGCATTATCAAGCTGCAGGGACAGGCTTTTGAGAATTATTGTCCAATCATACTCCCAGAGAATGGGATTACTTGTGGGTCCTCGGCTCAATGGCTTCCACCTTGGAGTTGGTTCCTTGGGCCTTTACTCATATGAGGCTGCTGTAGTCAGCGTTACTTTCCTGCTGAAACCCGGTCTCCGAACAATATCACCTTCCCCTTCCGGATGCGGCTCGGTCAAGTCTGGATTGGTGGCTACTTTCGGACAATTTGAGACGTGGTATGACCCTGGAGGTTCCCAACTGAACAGTGCTCACCACTGATGCCAGTCTCTTCAGCTGGGGAGCAGTTTGTCAAGGAACATCTGTTAAAGGTCAGTCGTCCATGTCAGAGCCCCAGTGGTCGATCAATCGCCTGGAGACCAGAGCTGTGCATTTGGCGTTGCAGGCTTTTCGGCCCCTCCTGCAGGGGAAGTCTGTCTGGATTCTGTCCGACAATGCGACCGCAATGGCTTATATCAATCGACAGGGAGGAACCAAAAGCCAACCGGTGGCATTCGAGGCTCAGCAGCTGACTATTCTGGACTGCTGCCTGCCACTGACCCCTTGCCTAGTCATTGATCTACCTTGCTTACTGCCTGCCTCTGACCAGAGGATGTGGTTAGTGCAGTTAGTGTAGCTGTGTTTAAAAAAGGATTGGATACGTTCTTGGAGAACCTGCTATTAATTAAGTTGACTTAGAAAATAGCCACTGCTATTACTAGCAACAGTAACATGGAATAGACTTAGTTTTTGGGTACTTGCCAGGTTCTTATGGCCTCAATTGGCCACTATTGGAAACAGGATGCTGGGCTTGATGGACCTGTGGTCAGACCCAGTATGGCATGTTCTAAAAAAAAGTATACTGTGGATTGAGTGCCCCCTCACTGGTCCAGAATACATTTAAAATTTGTAGTGTGGGCCAAGCCTTCCCAATATCTTAAAAAAATTGTGATGGCTGAGTGGCACTGTATCCTGCTCTCTCCATCTCTCTCTCCCCACCCTGACCACCACTACCGCTAACTTCACAAAGTTTGGGGCAAAACTTCCCAACTGCAAACCCCAAAGTGTGTCCTCCACAGTAGGAAGAGGAAGGCGGAAAGGCTCTTCCCATCTTCTCCTCTGCTGAATACTAAATGCTGGTACAGTTGATAGGTATTGGCATTTAGCATTCACTCCAGGTTGTAAAGAACTTAGAACTGAGCAGAAATTGGCTGCCTCCCTGTCAGTGAATACTGAATTGGGGGTTAGTCTTTACGCCCCAGAGTGAGGTGAATAAATGAATACTAAATGCTGCTACTGGTTATCTGTACCAGCACTTATAATTCAGTGGAGCCAGAGGTGCAAGAGCTTCTCCCGCTCTGCTTTGGCAACACTTTTGAGGGTGCGGGAGGTGGACATTTTTGCCCTCAATTTTTTTGAAGGTAGGAAATTTGGAGGATTAGCACCGTTCAGCCCAACAATTTTTAAGGTACTGGAGGTGAGAAGATTGCTATCAGCCTGCACTACAGTTTTTTAAATGTGGGGTTGGGGACTGCCCACTACTCTGCCGTTTGGGGTATTTTGGGTTTTTGTTGGGTTTTTTTTTTTTTTCAATATTCAATAAGCCAATGAGTGGCAAAGTTTCCCAGATAATTTTAGCTAGGGATGTTCAGCAGAACACTTGTCTGGATAAGTTCTGCTGAATATTTGGCTAAAATTATCTAGGTAGCTTTATCTGAATTTATTTGTTGTCTTCCTGAATATAGAGCCTGAAATCTTAAATTGACCACAGTATTCAATCAGAAGCCAATGAAACATTTTCTGGGCATGGAAACATGATCCCAAGGGTGCAAATTCAGCAATAATTGTGCTGCAGGATCCTGACATTTTTGTAATTTCTTCAAGTTCCTGTTGAATAGCTCTGTCATCCAAATTCTGTAACTTAATGGTATAAGTGACAAGGATATGGATAAATGTCCCCAGACCTCTGCTGTCTAAAAACAGTTGTAACTTTCAAAGTTGTTGAAATTGAAAAAAATCAAGCCTTTCTTATCGCTGCTCTTTGGGGCCATATTCTTTTTTTTTTTTTTTTTTTTTATATAAACAATTTTTATTGCATTTTAGCATAAAACAAAGGAACAAGTAGCGTGTTGAATACAGGCATCCTTCAGCATCCAACAAGCCCCAACAATGACAAATGCAATCCCCCAAGAAAAATAAAGGGCCACATTCTTAATTGTAACCTTGTAAAATTCTTACCTGGTCATTTCTCTCCCATCCTCTGCCCCTTTAACTGAGAGATGGACTCATTGCAGCTCAGGATGGTCTTACCCACAGGGTTTTTATCTTAGAGGGATTAATCTTCAGCTTATTCGTAAGCCAATAAGTGTTTAGTTGTCTAAGGCTTCTTGTCTATTTAGCCCTATTCTGTATATGGTTGACTATAGTCTGCATACATTTAAAATTTGATCCCCAAGAGGCCTAGTATAGAGATTAAAAAATAAGGGAGAGACGATCAATCCTTGTGGAATCCCATAGGGTAAAATCAAGGGAGAAGATAATACTCTGATTAAAAAATATAAAAAAGAATTGAATCATGTTAAAGCTATCCTTTTGATACTGCACAACTCTAGGTCGTCCTGTATTCTGTTATGTTGAAGGTGGATGTTAAACCCAGTAAGACTAGAACAGAGTCTCTGCCACTGACCAAATTATGGTGTAAGTCTAGTATTCCCACCCTTTCAGGGAATATGGACCCCTTCTTAATTTCAAAAAGTTTCATGTACCCCTCACACACTTCTCTTTACGTTTTGCATGACATAACTAAAGAAATAATGATATGCCCTCCAGAATCATTCATAATGTATAAAGCTTTGATCTAAACTGAATAGCAGGGAGGGCAGTTTCCAAAGCTATTTAAAAATTCCCTGCATAATTGAAGGTTGAGGCCATTCTACCTTCCAATCCAGCAGCAATGGGGAAAAAGGCAGCAAGTTCAAAAAAGTTCCAGGTTAGCAACTTGTGCAACCTGACAGAAAATCAGCAGCTGTACCTGCAGCCCTGCAATCTAATTTTCAAAGGGAAACTGCCTGTGGAGTTTCCTTTTGAAAATTCGGGCCGGCGAGGGAAAGCCATTAATTTTTGTTCCTGCATACTTTTCATCTGCCTTTGAAGCAGGTGCAAAATACATGAGGATTTCAAAATTAAATCTCTGCATGTACTTTCCCTCTCCCAACCTAATGCTGCTCCTTCCCCCCCCCCCCGTAAAAGTATGTATGCTGTTGACAACATAGGTAACTTTACCCTCTGTGGTGAGGAATAGTAATTTTCACAAAAGCCTTTTTGCATGGGTAAATGAGTGTTTCCTACATATTAAGAAAGCCCACATTATGTAACAACATATAGATTTCTTATATGCTGTTAAAACAAGCTCAGATATAGGCCAACATCTTTAATGGTTTCACAAGAAGATGTTGGGCTACATTATTTAATCATCACTTGCCCAATGTACTCAACATGAATTTCATCTTATTTTCTGTTTGTGCTGAAAAAAAGGTTTAATATTGTTGCAAATGTTTACCTATATAAAAAGTTTTGAAACTTACCCTCCCTGAAAATTGACTCCCTTTTTAGCCTACTTTTCTTTTATACTTTCTTTTACTTTATGATTCTTACAAACGCATACAGAAAATGTCACAAAATAATTTCTATTATCCCAGGCCAAGGAGGATGCTAGTCCTCACATATGGGTGACATAACTGACAGAGCCCTATCACGGAAAACTTCCTGTCAAAGTTTCTAGAAACTTTTGACTGGTACACTGATGCCACTGAGCATGCCCAGCATGCCATAATTCCCTGATCCACAGGGGTCTCCCTTCAGTCTTCTTTTTTCCACACTGCTGTTAGCCTTGTGGGTAAGGAGCCCTGTGTGGTAAATTCACACTTGGAAAAAATAAAAAAATTTTCGGAAAAAGTTATTCCACCGTAGGGGTCTCCTTTCATCTCCGGTGAGTGAATTCATTTTTCTGGTTGATACCGTTAACAATGAAATCCAGTCAGAAGGTCGTCGACGTCTGTCTGGCCTTCGACATGGCTACCATCTTGGTTTCTCCATTGCTAAAGGGCTCTGGTGCAGTTTCTCCACTGCAGCCACTACTATTCCAGCCACTCTCAAAATGGACAGCACTTCTTCCTCTGTCTTAATCCGAGAGGTGACCCCCCCCCCCGTAAGGACAGTGGAGAGCCCTGAGAGAGCACAGCAACTGAGTGAGTCACCAGACTGCCATTCAGTCCTTCAGTGGGACTGCACTCCAGAGAGAGTTAAAAGCAGCAATGGGGCTGAAGCCAGAACAGATCCTGAGTGGCAAGAGCCCACAGAGAGGAAGGCAACGGAGGAGTACCAAGGGACTGATCCTGCAGTGACTGAGTTGGAGAAACTATAAGTACCGTATTTTTCGCTCCATAAGACGCACTTTTTTTTTTTCTCCAAAAGTGGGGGGAGAATGTCTGTGCGTCTTATGGAGCGAATGTAGTGTCACAGATGGTGCGAAACCTCTCCCTCTGCGGTTAGCCCGGTTCCGGCATTAAAAAAAGCTCACTATTTCGTCGCAAACTGGATCCGTTTGCCTAAATGTTATATTCAGCCCATACAGTTATTATTAAATTCTGCTGCCAGGCTAGTTTCCAATTCAAAACGTTTTGAGAGGATTTCACCAGTTTTGTGCAATCTTAACTGGTTGCCAGTTCATGAACGGATTGTTTTCAAAGTAGGGATGATAGTTTTCAAACTTCGTACATCCAATTCCCCTTATTGGTTTAATGCACTTTTGAGGATCCATAAACCTGCTAGATGCTTGAGATCGTCACAGTTGAATTTGCTGGAGGTTCCTTCTGTCCGTCAGGCTCGTTTATTTATCACTAGAGAGACGTCTTTTTCGATAGCGGCACCCTGTCAATGGAATTTTATTTCTTTGGATTTAAAATCTCTTGAAGATGTCAAGAAATTTAAAACATCTTTCAAAGAATTTTTGCTTGCCCATGCGTTTAATGTCTAAAAATTGCGGAGAGAAGTTTTGCTACATGACAGCTGATGATTCAGTAATTGGTCTTATTTGTTATTATGATGTATATTATTATTGTTATGATTCATGATTTTTGGTTTCTGTGAAACCATGTGTTTGTAATGATTTGATTTTATGTATGTAATTATGTTCATCGCCTAGGCCTTTTTGTGTTAGGCGTTTAATAAATTCTTTTAAATGAAAAAAAAAAAAGTTTTTGGGCGGGGGATGGGCGTGCAGCATACCAAACCGGGCATTTAAAAAAAGCTCATAGTTTTGCTGCAGACTGGCTCCATTTTTGGGTGTGGGACATACTGTGATTGACAAGTCAGCATGGCATGCTGACTTGTCAATCATGGAAAGTCTAACACCCCCCCCCCCCCCCCCCCCCCCCGCCAAAAGGTTTCACTTTTTTTTAAGGTCGACTGGCCAGGGCCTTCTGCAGATACCCACTATTAAAACAGCCCAATTTCAGATAACTTGTCAGAGCGTTTTATGTTATTTGCCCTAGCTTCTGAAATGAGCTGCCACAGGATTTACTGGATATAACGGATTTTTTTTTTTTTTTTTTTTACAAAAAAGCTAAAGGCTCACTGTTTTCAGATACTGATTTCTTGAATCAGTCCTGTTATTATTTATACTGTCTTTGGTTTTAATTGTTGAATGATGTTGTGAAATGTTCTGTATTAATGTATTTGTACACTGCTTAGCATTGCATGTTCAAAATAAGTGGTATATAAGCACTTTCAAATAAATATCTGGCTTGCATGCATTTAAATGAGGATTTTATTTTTCACTTAACACACTATACAGCTTTCAGGGCCAACATATACATATCCAATTGTTGGAATTCAGTTTTGTTTATAAGTCTCCATTCCCCTGGGTCAGTACTTTGTGGAAGCACCTTTGGCAGTAATTACAATTGGGATAGGTCTCCAGTGACTGTCTACATCAAAATTTGCCAATATTAGACCATTCTTCTTTTTAAAAAAAAAAAAAAATATTCAAACCCTCTCAAATTCCTTGGAAAGCGTTGGACAGCAATTTTCAGGTCCTGTCACAGATTTTTTATTAGATCAAGGTCAGGGCTTTGAGTCACTCTAGGACATTTACCTTTTTGTTCCTTATTCGGAGTAACTTTGGCTATGTACTATAGGTTATTATGCTGAAAGGTGAACCTCCATTCCAGTTTCAGCTTTCTTGCTGGGGGCAGCTGGTTTTCCAAAAGGATTTTTCTGTAAATTTCTCCATGAAACACAGTAGGGATGGTATTCTCTGGGTGATGTGTTGTGTGGGGTGTGTGTGCCAGATGTAACGCTCTGCATTTAGGCCAATTTTAGTTTTGTCAAACTGCAAAATGTTTTGCTACATGGCTACAGTACCCCTTAAATGTTCCTTTACATACTTCAAACAGATTGAACATGGGCTTTCTTAATTAGTGGCTTCCTTTTTCTCATCCTAACATACAGGCCAGATTTGGGGTGTGCTTGAGATATTGTCACATGAACCAGTCTTGGATCATGGAAACCTGTGGCTCTTTCAAAGTTGCTATTCCGTTTTTGGTTGCCTCCCTGATCAACCACCTCCTAGCTTAGTCATCCAGTTTGAAGGGATGGCCTGATCTAGGCAGGGTCTTGGTCATGTCATGCAAACTCCATGTCCTAATTATCATGACTGTGCTTGGAGAGATATTAAAGTATGTTGCAACAGTTTTATACCTATCCCCACGTTTGTGTCTTTCCATAGCTTTGTCCCAGAGTTTTTCTGACAGCTCCTTGCTGCTCATGGTTGAGGTCTTTGCTTTGAAATAAAACTAACCAACAGAACTTGCTGAATTTGTCCTGTCATCATGTGAATCAATACAATTTTAACACAGGTGACGGCCAGTTTACTTGGTGTGTGCTTTTGAAGGTAATTGTTTACTGTTTACCCCAGAGCTTTAAGTATTTAGGTTTGCTAGAGAAGTACAAAGGGGGGGGGGGGGGGGGAGTGGACACTTATCCAATCAAGCTATTCCATGTATTTATTTCTACTTCAATGTTAAGGAATTCTGGAATATATTTTTCATTTGGCAGTTGTGGGGTAGGATGTGCAGGCTAGAAGGCAGCAAAAAGAAGTGAACATTTTGGAAGGGGGTGTAGACTTTCAGTAGCCACTGAATAAACATATGTGGATGTGCATATACATTATTTGTTTGTTTGATCTTTGTCATCAAGAGCTTTCACTAGAAAACTGAGATGTGGTCCTGCTTGCCAACTGGTTTAATTCTTTCAATGCTGGATCATAGTCCCAGCAAGTTCTGGGGATGAGCATGGAGGAAACAAAGTCCTGGTGAGGCAATACTAAGTCATTTCGATTACTCCAGATCTCTTTTACTAGGGCTTTCTCAGAGATCCTCAAGTTTTGACAGGTCTAGTGTAATCCATGGTGCAGATGAGTGGTGAGCACTTTGGGGAAAAAAATGTAATTACCTGTGTTGTACTTACAATATTGTACAATACTGGGATTAATACTTGGCACTGTAATGTGGGTTTTATTAACATAAGTGTTTTGATAACTATTTTAAAAAATATTTTATTGCTGTTTTCAGCCCTATTACTTATTCGTGGGAAGGTGGAAAGCTCATATCTGAAAATGATGATTTTGAAGACATGGTGGTAACAAGAGACGATTATGAAGAAAATGGACATTCTATATGTGAAGAGAAATTTGATATTTAAATTAAATTTGTAGATTTATACTTCAGGTATTTGAGCTTTTATTTATAACTGTATTTCTCCTGTATGGAAAATAAATTGTCTTATGGCATTGGTCTTATAAACAGACAGGAAATTAATGCCCTGAATTAGTCAGTTTAGCCCGTGCCTTCTCTAATGCTACTTTTGCCATATTTTAATGACTTGTGTCTAAATATGTTTTGCTGCTGTATAAAGTTGGACTGATTTAATACAAAGAGGTTTGAACGAGTGATTTTTAGCATTTTCTTTGAGTCAAAGCATAACATGTTACTTTTGAACAGCTATTCCATTCTCAGGTGCTATTTTTTCTTTGTGCTGGGGAGAGGAGACTAGTTCTCAGATTGACCCTAATTTTTATACTAGGTGATGAAGACCATGGTTATGCCACCACCTGGTGATCCACATTTTGAGTGTGGAGGAAGTTACTTTTGTAATGTATTCATCTTTGAACTAAATATATCACATTCTTTATCTTCCTGCTAGACCAGACCTTACACATGGGAATTCTCCCTCCACTGCTGCTGGAGACTGGCTGATTTGAGTATTAAAAAGTTAATTTGTAAAGCCCCTTGTAGACATTAATACATCATTTCAAGAGGGTTTATTACCTGTTTCTTTGAAAATGGTACATGTTTGACCAGTGCTAAAAAAAACAAAACCCCATCAGCACACACTAGGGAGCTGTTTAATTATAGACCAAATTCATATCTGCCTCATCTGTCAACGATGGTCAGTAGCCAGGGTCAAAGCCTTGATTGGCGTTAGTGCTCACAAGTTTCAAATTTGTGCTAATTCAACCCCTTTTTATGATTTGTTACCATGTGTCCAATATATGCCCATCATACTAGTTGTCAAAAGTCATTGAGAAATGTGCCTTACAGTTGGAGAGTTTCCTTGTTGATAATGCCATATTGGACCTGAACCAATATTGAGATTACTTACCTGGTAATCTCCTTTTTCCTTAGTGTAGACAGATGGACTCAGAACAAATGGGTATAGTATGCTCGTGCTAGCAGTTGGAGACTGATCTGACGTCAGCACGGGTATATATACCCCCACAGAAAGCGTAGCAACTCAGTAATCTTCCTTGCAAAAGCTGTTATGGATGTGTGTACTGACGCTCAATGAAAATAGTGAAACAGGATTCCCCTGACCGATTGATAGTAGCTGGAGACCGCCAGCATTCCCAACCGGAAGGCGTCGCCACCTGGCAAAGGGGACGCTCTTATGTAAACAAATGACATGGCTTACCTTGAATCGGTGAAACCCATGTACACAGGCAGCTGGGCGGGATGCTGAGTCCATCTGTCTACACTAAGGAAAAGGAGATTATCAGGTAAATAATCTCAACATTTCCTGGCGTGTAGCCAGATGGACTCAGAACAAATGGGATGTACAAAAGCTTTACTCTCAGCCTGGGCGGGAGGCTGCCTGAGGACCATGTAGGACCGCCCTTGCAAATGCTGTGTCCTCCCTGGCCTGGACATCCAGACGGTAGAACCTGGAGAAGGTATGGAGGGAGGACCACGTCGCTGCTTTACATATTTCTGCAGGCGACAGCATCCTGGATTCTGCCCAAGATGCCGCTTGTGCTCTGGTAGAATGAGCCTTGACTTGTAGAGGCGGAGACTTCCCGGCCTCTACGTAAGCTGCTCTGATAACTTCTTTAATCCAGCGTGCGATGGTGGGCCGAGAGGCCGCTTCACCTTGTCTTCTCCCGCTGTGCAGGACGAACAGATGGTCCGTCTTTCGTACTTCCTGTGTCATTTCTAGATATCTGGGCAGCAATCTGCCTATGTCGAGATGGCGCAATAAACGCCCTTTTTCAGATTTCTTCAAACCCGCCGTGGTAGGTAAGGATATGGTTTGGTTAAGATGAAACTGTGAAACCACTTTAGGTAGAAAGGAGGGAACCGTACAAAGATGGATAGCCTCAGGAGTGATTCTGAGAAATGGATCACGGCAGGACAGTGCTTGTAGCTCTGAGATGCGGCATGCTGAACAGACAGCCAGCAAGAACACCATCTTCAAGGTTAGGGAACAGAGACAGGGTCTGAAGGTGGATCCCGTGAGAAAATCCAAAACTATGTTGAGGTTCCACAAAGGCACTGGCCACTTCAGTGGCGGACGAATGTGCTTAACTCCTTTCAGGAAGCAAGAAACATCTGGGTGCTTAGCAATAGTCTTGCCGTCCCTCCTGGGACCGTAGCAAGACAGTGCAGCCACCTGAACCTTGATGGAGCTGAGGGAGAGACCCTTCTGAAGCCCATCCTGCAGGAAATCCAGAATAATAGGGATTGTGGTCGCATGCGGATTGGTGCCATGAGTGTCGCACCATGCTTCAAATACTCTCCAGATCCTGATGTGGAAAACTTGCGGGCTCAGAGGAGTGTATCTATCACGGGCTCAGAGTAACCTCTTCTTCAGTCTAGTCCTCTCAATGACCAGACCGTAAGAGAGAATTGAGCTGGATCCTCGTGTAGGATGGGACCTTGACGTAGAAGGTCCCGGAGAGGGGGCAGGGGAAAGGGGCTCCCCTGCCAGTAATCTTCTCATGTCCGCGTACCAGGGTCTTCTTGGCCAGTCTGGTGCCACTAGAAGAACTAGGCCCCGGTGTTTCTGAATCTTGTGGATGATGGCGCCCAGCAGAGGCCACGGAGGAAAGGCATATAGCAGAGTCCCTGGAGGCCATGGCTGAACCAGGGCATCGATTCCGCGGGAGAATGTGTTGTGCTTGCGGCTGAAGTATCTGGGTACTTGAGCATTGGACCTGTCCGCTAGTAAGTCCATGTCCGGAATCCCCCAGTGATCCACAATCATCTGGAAGGCTGTGGGTGACAGCTGCCACTCTCCCGGATCTAGGCTTTCTCTGCTGAGGAAGTCTGCCGTGGTGTTGTCCTTCCCGGCAATGTGAACGGCGGATATGTCCTGAAGATTCGCCTCTGCCCAAGCCATCAGCGGGGCTATCTCCAGAGATACCTCTGGTTCCGCCCTGACGGTTGATGTATGCCACCGTGGTGGCGTTGTCGGACATCACTCTGACTGCTCTGTTTTTCAGTCTGTGAGCAAATCGTAGGCATGCCAAGCGGACTGCCCGGGCCTCTAGACGGTTGATGTTCCACGCTGACTCTTTTCTGTTCCACCGCCCTTGTGCGGTGAGTTCTTCGCAGTGTGCTTCCCGGCCGCTCAGGCTGGCATCTGTGGTGAGCAGAGTCCACGTGGGGGAGGACATCTTCGACCCCCTGCTCGTGTGGTTGGGCTGTAACCACCACCGTAACTGGGTCCGTACTCTGGCAGGCAGAGGTAGGTGCGTGGAATAGTTCCGGAAACGGGGGCTCCAGCGAGAGAGCAGGGAGCGTTGCAGAGGTCTCATATGGGCCCTCGCCCAAGGTACCACTTCCAGGGTGGATGCCAGGAGACTGAGAACCTGCAGATAATCCCAAGCTATGGGCTGACTGGCTCCCATCAAGTACCGGATCCGTGTCTGAAGTTTTAACCGTCTCTTGATAGTGAGACTGACTGACTTGTGTCTGCCTGGGTGTCGAACTGTACTCCCAGGTATTCCAGCGACTGGGAAGGTTGTAGGCAACTCTTGCTGAGGTTGGATTACCCAGCCCAAGCTTTCCAGAAGGGCTATCACTCTGTCGGTTGTCCGATGGCTCTCCTCTTGTGATTTCGCCCTGATCAGCCAGTCGTCTAGGTAGTGATGGACCAGGATACCTTCCCGTCTGAGTGCCGCTGCTACCACTACGACCACCTTGGTGAAGGTCCGCGGTGACGTGGCCAACCCGAAGGGCAGAGCCCGGAATTGGAAGTGGCGTCCTAGAACCTTGAAGCATAGGTAGCGCTGATGATCCGGATGGATCAGGATATGCAGGTAGGCTTCCGACAAGTCCAAGGCCGTGAGGAATTCTCCTGGCTGTACTGCGGTCTTGACTGAGCGCAGAGTTTCCATGCAAAACCTCGGGACCCTTAAGTATCGATTGACTGACTTGAGGTCCAGTACGGGCCGAAAGGTGCACCCTTTCTTGGGTACCATGAAATAAATGGAATAGTGTCCAGAATTCACTTCCCATGCAGGTACTGGGATGATGGCTTTCAAGGACAGGAGCCTCGCCAGGGTAGCTTCCAATGCTGCCTTCTTGTGTATGGGACATGAAGATTCCACAAACTTGTCCGGAGGGAGGTGATGAAAGTCCAGATAATACCCCTCTCGGATGATGGCGAGGACCCACTGGTCTGACGTAATCTCGACCCATCTGGGGTAGAAGAGGGTTAACCTGTCCCCTATAGCTCCGTCCCCCAGATGAATCGGCGGATTCTCATTGTGAGGCGCGGCCGGGACCTGGACCCGGGCCTGCTCCCCTCTTGCGCTGCTTGGCCCGAAAGGACTGATTCCGGGCCTGAGGGCGAGGTGCCTGGTAGCGACTCCTGTAGGGAATGAAGCGCTGGGAGCTTCTACCCCTGGAGGGCCTTGGAATGGCATGCTGGTTCCTTCTGAACCGATCTTCCGGCAATCGAGGTACTGGAGAGGCACCCCCTGTGCTGGCCAGTTTATCAAGGTCGCTGCCAAACAGAAAAGAGCCCTTAAAGGGCAATCTGGTGAGGCGTGTCTTCGAAGGAGCATCGGCTGACCAATTCCAGATCCAGAGCTGCCTCCTGGCGGCTACGGAGGATGAGATCCCCTTGGCTGTTGTCCGGACTAGGTCTGATGCAGCAGCCGTGAGGAACGAGAGAGCTGACTCCATGTCTGCTGCTGGAGTGTTGTTCCTGACCTGTGACAGACAGGAACGCGTCACCACTGTGCAGCAGGTTGCGATCCGCAAAGATAGAGCTGCCACCTCAAATGTTGGTTTCAGAATGGCGTCTAGTCGCCGGTCATGAGGCTCCTTGAGGCCTTCCCCCCCTCAACTGGAATGGTGGTGCGCTTGACCACAGCGCTAATCAAGGCGTCCACCTGAGGGCACGCCAACAGTTCCTGGATAGCTGGTGCCAGGGGGTACATGCCTGTCAGGGCCTGCCCCCCTTTGAATGAGGCCGCTGGTGCAGCCCATTCTAAATCTATCAGTTGTTGTGCCGCCTGCAAGAATGGAAAATGGCGGGCTGTAGGACGAAGACCTTCCAGCAGGGGGTTCTGCGCAGAGGGTACTGTAGCGCTGGGACCTGTAATATTCAACTCCGCCAGGCACTGAGACACCAGGTCGGAGAGATCCTCTTTAGGGAAGAACCGCCTCATGGTTCTATATGGCTCAATCCCTGAGGGAAGTTCCCCCTCATCCGGGAGTTCGGACTCGTCCGGTGAAACCTCCTGGTCCGGACTGTCTAGCGGCGGGAGGACCCGCTCACGATAAGGGCGTGAGGGTCCAGGAACAGGATCCGCTGGAGCCGCAGGAACAGCAGGGTCTGGACGGGAAGCTGTTTGCATCTGTACAAAGGCATGAATCCCTTTAAAGAGATCCACCCAGGAAATGGAAGCAGTCTCTAATCGCCGGGGTACGAGATCCCCCGGGGATTCCAGATTGGTCGAGACTGTTCCCCAGGGGGTAGCCCCTGGGGAACTGTCAGCAAATCGTGGCTGAGACTGGTCCTGGCCCGAGGGTCCCACGGCCTCTTCACATTGGGCACATAGGGAGTCTGGCTCTTCACTGTGCATGGCTCTAAGCTGGCATGTGGAGCAGAGGCCGAGGGCTTTAATGCCGGAGGCAGGAGGCGCCCCCGCTGAAGATGCTGAGGCGTTCTGTTCCATTGAAAAGTATGCGCCAGCAATATACGCTTAATATAACAGGCGCTTAATAATATGCGATTAGCACTACATGCTTAATGGTATTCAATATGCTCTCAGCAATATGCGGTTATTAATACACGCTCAATGGTATTCACTATGCTCTCAGCAATAAGCGGTTAGCAATACACGCACAATGATGTAGATAATATGCGCTTAGTCATAGACAGGCGCCTATCATGGGCGCTCAATACCTGAACAAGGCCAACAAAATGGCGCCCTCCACGGCATGCCGCCTACAGGCCACGCCGCCGATCCTCGCTTCCTCGGAGACCAAAAGTAAGAGATGTACGCCTTACCTGATCCTCGGCGCTTCCCGGCTGGAACCCGGGCGGTCTCCGGCTGCGGGGGGAGAGGGCAAGTACCTTCACCGCCGCGTTTGAGGATATGCACCCGCTGCCTCGTCCACGCCGGGACCGAGGCGCCACGCCCGAGCCTCGCCCGGGGGCTACGTCCCTGCCGCGATTTGGCCACCGGACCGAGGTCTTAAACCTCCGGGGGATCACGGAAATCACCCCGGGAAACTCTACTGGGGGAGGGACCCCAAGGGTATCACCGCAGGAGTGCGGGGCTCGATGTTGCAGTAGAAATTTAGTAAGTAGAAAGTAGTAAGTAGATTGGAAACACGTTCAGCGAGCGTGCAGGCTCTCCAAACTGCTTTGGAGACGGAAATTACTGAGTTGCTACGCTTCCTGTGGGTGTATATATACCCGTGCTAACTTCAGATCCGTCTCCAACTGCTAGCATGAGCATACTATACCCAATTGTTCTGAGTCCATCTGGCTACACTAAGGAAAAGGAGATTATCAGGTAAGTAATCTCAACATTGGTTCAGGTCCAATATGGTTTTTGTGTTAGTCATGAAGCTGGGATACTACTTGTATCAGTGGTTGATAATTTATTAACGGGCCGATACAGTAAAAAACGCGGGAGAGAGGGCGAGCGCCCGCTCTCCTGTGCGTGCGATACAGTAAGTTAATTTATTTAAATTAGGCCTGGCGGTAAAAAGAGGCGCTAGGGACACTAGCCCGTCCCTAGCGCCTCTTTTTGGACAGGAGCGGCGGCTATCAACGGGTTTGACAGCCGACGCTCAATTTTGCCGGCGTCAGTTCTCGAGCCCGCTGACAGCCACGGGCTCGGAAACCAGACGCTGGCAAAATTGAGCATCCAGTTTTTGGCCCGACAGCCGTGGACCTAATTCAAATTTATTTTTATTTTTTTACTCTTTGGGACTTCGGCTTGGCTGCACATTTTTCTTTCTGAATCGCGTGCGTGCATACCTAATAGGGCCATCAACATGCATTTGCATGTTGAGGGCGCTATTAGGTACTGCGGGTGTGCCACAGCTGTAGCTCTCCATCCTTTCAGACTTGCACCGGAGAGGATAAAGTTCCATGGGTGGGGGTAGAGGGTGGAGGGTCAGATACTACAGGCATTTTTTTTTTTGTTTCTCTCTCTGATCTTGTGATATGAATGTCACGAGCAAGGCTGGCAGCCAAAGCTACGGCAGAGAGAAAAAGGGTAGCCCTGCCATCTAGAGGACCAGCTGCAACTGCTACTATAAAAAAAAAATGGCCATAGGGAATTCAAAACCCATAAGCATGAGAGCAGGGGCATTGGCAACCAACAGGAAGGGCCAATAGTTTACCACATCCGTCTGCAATGGCCTCTTCTTTAGCTACCGACTGTGTTGTTGGCAGGCATGTGGAAGGTAAGAGGGAAGGAGCATGAGTGAAGACAGCAAGTAAGGAAGGCAGAGGGAAAGCAAAGGGAGAGAGCAAGTGAGGATAGAAGTAAAGCGGATAGGAAGGAGATCAAGGCACCTCCCCTACCCCACCACCCTCACACACCCATCCATCTAAGAGCAAGTGCAAGGTGCACACATGCAGACTATGGAGACATAAAATATGCTCTAGCATTGCATGGAAACTCCTTAAAATTTGCTTTCTCTGTCCACCAAAGTAATGATTGGGTTATTTGAAGTAGCATTTGAAGAATATAGTTTAAATCTGTTCAGATGTGATCAAATGCCAGTGGAAAAGTGCTACATTATGATTCCCACAGCAGCTATAAATCATTTCACTTTTTCATTGAATTATAGCCATGTTAAGTGTACATCTTGTGAAGTAATTGCCAGAGTAGTTTTTTGGTTTTCTAACCAAGGCGCTATCCTATTATGGCTGCCTTGGTCCCAAGAGGACAAGATAGAGTACACTTGTAGTACCCTGGCTTTAGCAGTTGAATTGTCCTTGGTTTATCTCAAGCCTTCAAACTTCTGGAAACAGGACAGCAATAGCAGTGTTACAAGACAACACCTTTCAACATTAGAATATCCATACAGTAACAACAAAGGCTGCCAACAGCATAGTCTTCCATGTTGCATGGGATAAACATTTAAAGTCAGCAATCAGCTTGGATCAAAGAATAACAATTGTTTCTCAAATTCAAGTGAATGTCTTCAGTATATTAAACATGTCAAGTCTCTTCTAAATTTTGGATCTAGCTGCATGCAAATTTTTCTTTTGATTTCTAGAACCTTCTGTGTATCAATAAGTTGGAGGTTTGACTTGGCCATGCCTTGTCAATTGTGCTGATACTAGGTGACTACGCCATAGGGACTATGATCATACATTGCACTTTTGGACATGTATAACACACCCGATGAAGAGAAACTATGGGTCACCTCTGCTGTCTTGGTCTGTATATTTTCCAATTGTATGTAAAATTAATTTTAAAACAAACAATTGTATGAAATATAGGAGTCAGGACACAGGAACAATCATGACAAACTCATTGGTGGTTTTATTATACATTAAATACAATTTTCCTTATTAAAAGCACAATCAAACATTGGCAGTGATCAACACTAGTATTTCACAGGTTTAGTGCAAAAATTAATTTTCAAGTCATAAATCTGTTCTAAAATTCAAATGCATACAAGTCACACTTCTATATTTTATCCCTGCTAATAAAGCGCTAACTTGTCTTGTGTACAGTAGCCAAGCTATTAATCTTTACTATCCCAAGAAGGTGCTTCTATCAGATGTCTTATAATTGTAAGATAATTTCTAACACAAGTAGTGTGCTGCAGAAAACCTTTTGAAAGCATTGCCATCCTTATACCACATTAGGCATGTCGTAATTTACTAATGCAAACTTAGACAGAAGTTCATTTCAGATCCTTTTCAAAGGAGCAAATTGATGGCCTCACCTTTGAATCACTTAAGATGAAGTTAGAAATGACATGGCATTGCAGAAAACAAAACAAACTGGGGTAGATTAAAAAAGGTGTGTGCGCTACCCAGCGCGCACACATGCACACCCTATTTTATAACATGATTATAAAATCATGGGTCAGCACGCGCAAGGGGTTGCACAATTATGCACCTTGCACGTGCCGAGCCCGCACTGCCTTCCCACCCCCTACCTTTTCTTTTTTTTCCTTTTGTTACAAAACTTACTTCAGCCCTAGGGCTGAAGTGCGCGCCGGCCGATTGCCGGCGCGCGATCCCCGGCACAGCAGCAAATAGCCGCTATGCCGGGACCCTCTGACCCCGCCCCACCCCTTTAGTAAAGCCCCTGGACTTAGACGTGTCGCCGAGCCTTTATAAAATAGGTCGGGCGAGCGTAAGGCTTTTATAATCTGGCCCACCATTTCCTTAACTCTTACCTTGTTCTTACTATTTGCATAACGGTTAACTTGAGTGTGCATATAAGCTGGAATTTTATATTGTACACCATTGTGCACGTACTATTTAAAATACATCTACCATGCGCAAGCATGCTCCTAATTTTAAGCACTTACACAAAGTAGGTTTGCTCAAGTATCTTCCAATGGACGTTGTCGGCTTTCACGTCTATATATAAGCAGATTTTAATACATGTTAGCACGAGGGACATTCCCGGTTTTGCCCAGTCACTATCAAGGTCTTCCACACTCCTCTGGTTCTTCATCGCAAGCCCCCTAGATGATGTACACTGCTCACCCTGTCCTAAAAGCCCTAAAACTCAAAATCTGCAGACTTGCTCCTCATCAGGAGCAGCAGTAAATTTACACAAATAAGCAGACTCATGACAGTATCAGCCATTTTAAAATGTGGAGTTATGCGCATAAGTCTAGGCCCTGCCCTGGAATGCCCACGCCCCACCCCCTTTCACTCATTTTTTAATGCACATAAGGATATACCGTATACACATGTACTTTGCGGCTTTTTAAAACTTGGGGTACTCGGGCCCGGCCCACAAACACGCGCAGGTGGTCATTTTCACGCAAGTAACCTTTTGAAAATCCATCTGTTAATGTTTGGTTTCTTTCTACCTTTTTCTTTCTGTGCTTTGTCTCGTCTTCTTCTTACTCTGCCCAGTTCTCTCATTTCTTTAACTCTGCTTTCCCTAGTTCTTCCCCCCAGTTTCTTCTTGCACTTTCCAAACTCTTGCCATCAACTTGTCTCATTCCTTTCCCCTATTGTCTTTCTCCCTCCCTCCTGCCTGCAGGCCCCAGCTCTCACACTGTCCTCAGAATACTGCCAGCAAACGTCAAGCAAACTAGCTCGATACCATAAGAACAATTAAGAGAGAAAGGTGGGAGAGGGAGCCACATACGCTGGTGTCCCCATGGAAACGAAGTCTGCATCATACAGGAGTCAAGCTGCAGCAATCTGACTGCCTTGCTACCTGCAATGAATGCTGCTCCTGTCTTTGCTTTTGATCTTGCTTAATGGCTGCTAAAGAATACTATACTGAAATCTGAAGGTTAATCATTCAAGTAAGGGAGATATCCAAGACCCCAATCTAGCTTAAGGTCAAATCCTTTTCATGCCTTTCCTACACCAGCATAGCTTGCACATGCAGTATAATACTATTCATCCTCCACTGAAAGCCAAAATTGCTGTCACAGTACTGTCAGCCATACTGTCTATGGAGGCAAACAGCATTACAGACCCCATCAGCCTGAAGAGGCAAACTAGACCCTTGGGCATGTAGCTACAAACTTTATAAAGAAGCCGTAATATCAAGGCTGCTTAAAACAACAATGAAGCTAAGATTGGGCAGTTGCTATTAACAGTTTTACTCTTAGGCCATTTTTTCTCCTAATATTTTAGTTCGTTTTACATGTTTTTGAGTAAAATGTGCACTTGGTTTTATTAGAGGAGTATCCTAGTGGATTGAGCAACAGGCTGAGAACCGGGGGCGTCTGGGTTCATAACACCATCTCGTGACCTTGGGCAAGTCATTTCACCATTCATTGCCTCAGGTACAAATTTAGGACAGCTTTACTAAGTTTTTTTTCCCCCATAAATACAGAATGGGAGAAAAGCCTTAGTAAATAATGCCCTTAGATTAGGGCAAGGACTTACCTGCTGTACCCAACTGTAATTCACCTTTAGTTGGGGTTTGAAAAGACAAGGAAATAAATCCAAATGACTTGTTAAAAGTCTCTCTTTCCTTGAGTTCACTATTCAGCGGTCTGGGCGCTACACAGTAGAAATGATCGGGTTTTTTTTTTATGCATTCCACTTTCTGGCTGGCAATCCTAAATAATTTTATCCCACGACAAGCAGGATGCTAGTCCTCACATATGGGTGACGTCATCCACGGAGCCCTTAAGCGGGAAAAACTTCTGGCAAGTTTCTAGAAGCTTTTAACTGGCTGCCTGAGGCTACTGAGCATGCCCGGCATGCCATGATATTCCCTTCCACAGGGGTCTCACTCCAGTCTTCTTTTTTCCGTGCTGCTAGCTGCATCGCGGGTTATAGGAGCCCTGTGAGTTACCTCACAACGATAAAGTTCATTTTCCAACTTTTTACCCCTTACGGGTCTCGCTCGGTTTGTCACCGGCTGGTGACAAACACCATATACTTTTTCGCTGGAAAAAGGAATCCGAATTCATCGACGGATGTCGACGGAGAAAACTTCCGGATTCAAAAAATGTCCGGCCTGCAACCGGACTATGTCGATCACGGACCCGCACGTCGAGTGCGTTCGCTGTTTGGGTGGAGACCATGACATCGCCTCTTGTGCCCAATGCCAAGAAATGACGGTGAAAGGTAGGAAACTTCGCCATGAGAAGATGGCTCAGATTTTTCAAATCCAGACGTCGCCGTCGCCCACAACTTCGACTAAATCTTCACCGGTAGGCATATCGAAAAAGATACTGCTAAAGAAAAGAATCCCGGAGGGTTCGGGGGATGCTTCATCGCCAACACCATCCGTGGCATCGTCAAAATCTGTATCTGAGGTTCGCACAAAGCATAAACACCGTAGGCACCATTCAATTCCTCCATTGCCACCGCCAGAGGAACCGGTACCAAAACAGCGAAAACTATCATCGACCTCCGTAACACCTACAGGGGAATCGATACCATCGACTTCTGTGACAGACTTAACCGCTTTGATTAAGCAAATTGTCACTGATGCCCTTAAGGAAAAGATACCGGCGACATCGCCGATGCCGACCCTAGGGTCGATGCCGACCACCGGGTCGATGCCGACTTCTCAGTCGATGCCGGCCACTGGGCCGATGCCGATGGACCAGTCGATGCCGACTATCGAGTCGATGCCCTCCTCGATGCCGATGGACTAGTCGATGCCGACTATCGAGTCGATGCCCTCCTCGATATCTATGCCGGTGCCATCGATCTCGATGCCGAGGACGACTGCAGCGTCTGCATTAACAACGCTCTCTATGCCGATGGACATGCCCAGCTGCTCTTCAGCGATGCCTGCTGCTCAACTGATATCAGCAGCTTCATCGTCGATACAAATGCCAGAGCCATCGATGGAATAGACTATTTTACAAACCTCGATGTCCACAATGGCTTCCAGGCCTATCTCCTCAATGATTCCCATTTCCATGTTCTCTTTCCTAACTTCAGCAATACCAGCTACTTCACAAGTAACACCTCATTACACCCTAGCTCCGTCCAGAGCTCCTGTACAAGGGAAGAAGGCATCAGGAAAGTCTAAGCACACTTCCATGCATGCTCCAGAAGTTTCTTCTGAGAAAAGGCTGCATGCCATGCTTACAAAAAGGTATCAGGACCTTTTAGCTTCCTTGCCTGCACAGCCTGAAGAGGAGAGTGATGTCAGTGATGGTGCACCTGACAGTCAAGATCCTTTACAAGGCCCATCTGGGGTATCACCATCTAGAAGGCTGGACCATCATCCATACCAGCCCCCAACAGACACATGGTCGGATACACAATCGGAGCATTCTTCAGAGGATTTTTTATCAGAAGGTACTCCGCCTCAGGCCAAGAAACAATCCCCTCCTGAGGATTTATCATTTGCTTCCTTCATCCAGGAAATGTCAGAATCCATCCCTTTTCAGCTCCAAGCTGAAAAGGATGAAAGACAACAGACACTGGAGATACTACAATTTGTAGATCCCCCAAAACATAACTTGGCTATCCCAGTACATGAAGTGCTGCTGCACCTTCAACAAAGGATTTGGGAACACCCGTGTACAACACCTGGCGTAAATCGGAGAGTGGACTCTACGTATTTAGTCCAAGCAGCTCCAGGTTTCGAAAAACCACAACTGCCACACAACTCATTAGTCGTGGAATCTGCTCAAAAGAAATCACGCAGATCCAGGACGCACGCCTCTATTCCTTCTGGGAAAGACAACAGATTCCTAGACCTTATGGGACGAAAGATTTACCAGGGAGCTATGCTGAATTCCAAGATTGCTGCGTATCAGCTGTATATGACGCAGCATCAAAGAAATCTTTGGAAACAGAGGAATTTCTCCCATCCCTACCTCAACAACAACAGGAGGCAGCACAACAAATTGTGCAGAAAGGTCTGGATGCTGGAAAACATGAGGTGCGAGCGGAGTATGATGCTTTTGAGACTTCTTCTAGAACTGCAGCATCAGGCATCAGTGCACGAAGATGGGCCTGGTTGAAGGCTTCGGACTTACGTCCAGAAGTCCAGGATAAACTTGTGGACTTGCCTTGCCAAGGTGACAACTTGTTCGGCACAAAGGTGCAAGATGCCGTGGCACAGCTTAGAGAGCACTCTGAAACATTAAAGCAGCTCTCCACTTTGTCACATGACACTGCACCTCACCCTACCCGCAAGCCGCCACGTAGAGACACAAGACGGCCTTTCTACAGGCCGAGGAGATATTACCCTCAGGCCTCTAGACCACGGTCTACAAGACCTCAACAACGGCCTCAGCAAAGACAGCAGAGAGCTGCAAGGCCGCAGCCTCCGCCCCAAACAGCTTCCACCTCTGGCTTTTGAAAGCAGTCCCGGAGAACAGAGCCAACCAAACCCCTTTCCAGATTTACCAGTAGGGGGAAAGATTTCCCAATTTTACAACGAATGGGAAAGCATCACCACAGATCAGTGGGTCTTATCCATAGTTCATCAGGGTTACCACCTAGACTTCACAGCTCCCCCGCAGGAGTTTCCACCACAAAACTCCTATCTCGAACACATTCCTCAATTACAAATGGAATTATCTACTCTTCTGAAAGTAAAAGCTGTGGAACACGTACCACACTCACAGAAGGGAAGAGGATTCTATTCCCAGTATTTCCTCATTCCAAAGAAAACCGGAGGACTTCGTCCCATTCTAGATCTCAGAAATCTCAACAAATTTCTAAGGAAAGAAAAATTCAGAATGGTATCCTTAGGCACCATGCTTCCTCTCATACAAAGGGGGGATTGGCTTTGTTCTCTGGATCTCCAAGACGCTTATACTCACATACCTATATTCCCACCTCATCGCAAGTACCTAAGATTCAAGGTGGGACACCAGCATTTTCAATACAGAGTCCTACCATTCGGCCTAGCCTCAGCTCCCAGAGTATTCACCAAATGCCTAGCAGTAATAGCAGGACATTTGCACAAACAAGGTGTTCATGTCTTTCCTTATCTCGACAATTGGCTAATAAAAAGCCAGTCGCACCAAGGAGCACTAACTTCTCTGCATTACACAATACGGTTACTTCACAGACTGGGATTTCTCATAAATTATCAAAAATCCCACCTCCACCCGTCTCATCTACTCCAATACATAGGAGCAGAATTAAACACAAACCTTGCACAGGCTTTTCTTCCAGAGGACCGTGCACAAACACTGTCCCGGTTGGCGTACTCCATGTCCATACAACCACAAGTGACAGCTCATCAGTTTCTAATCTTACTAGGCCACATGGCTTCAACGGTTCATGTCACTCCGATGGCAAGACTTGCCATGTGACTAACCCAATGGACTCTTCGATCACAATGGATCCAAGCCATTCAACCACTGCATTATCACATCCAAGTAACCCACCAGCTACGCTCATCGCTACAATGGTGGACAATCAAGGACAATTTGCGCAAGGGCCTACCCTTCCAAAAACCGATCCCTCAGATAACAATAACTACAGATGCATCCACCTTGGGATGGGGAGCTCATGTAAACTCTCTTCAAACTCAAGGAACTTGGACAAAACTCGAAGCCACATATCAAATCAATTTTCTGGAACTTCGAGCTATACGTTATGTGCTGCATGCGTTCAAGGACTGCCTTTCACACAAGACTGTGCTAATCCAGACAGACAATACTGTAGCCATATGGTACATCAACAAACAGGGAGGTACGGGCTCGTATCTCCTTTGTCAGGAAGCTGCACAAATTTGGGACTGGGCCTTGAACCACTCAATGTTCCTACAGGCCACTTATCTAGCAGGGATTCAAAATGTACTAGCAGACCGACTCAGTCGCCAGTTCCAACCACACGAATGGTCTCTAAATCCCTCTATTGCGACCAAAATATTCCAACGTTGGGGACAACCAACAACAGACCTCTTTGCGTCGCATCTGAACCACAAAGTGGACAACTTCTGTTCTCTGCACAAACAGAAGAACCAACCAGCCAAGGACGCCTTTGCTCGTCCTTGGAACTCAGGCCTACTATATGCATATCCTCCAATACCGCTCATCACCAAGACACTGGTGAAGCTACAACAGGACAAGGGGTCCATGATACTCATAGCCCCATATTGGCCTCGACAAGTATGGTTTCCCACACTGCTAGACCTGTCAATCAAGGATCCAATACGCCTGGGAGTAGCTCCCACTCTCATCACTCAGGATCAGGGCCGGTTGCGCCATCCCAACCTTCAATCCCTATCCCTGACTGCATGGATGTTGAAAGCTTAATCTTACAATCACTTAATCTCTCAACTAATGTTTCTCAAGTGCTTATAGCTTCCCGCAAACCTTCCACAAGAAAGAATTATTCTTTCAAATGGAAACGGTTTACTTCCTGGTGCAAGCAAAACAATATTGATTCTTTCACTTGCCCCACAACTACTCTTCTAGATTATTTGTACTATCTCTCAGACTCTGGTCTTCAGACATCGTCAGAGTGCATTTGAGTGCAATCTCCGCTTATCATAACAAGATAGGAGATGCACCTATATCCACGCAACCTCTCGTCAGTAGATTCATGAGAGGTTTAACTCACCTTAAACCACCAATTCGGCCTCCAGCTACACAATGGGACCTAAATCTGGTTTTAACAGGACTAATGCGTTCTCCTTTCGAACCCATAGATTCCTGTACTCTTAAATTGCTCACATAGAAAACTATTTTCCTTATAGCCATCACATCTGCTAGAAGGGTCAGTGAGTTACAAGCACTTGTCACGTATGAACCTTATACAAAGTTTCTACACACCCAAAATTCCTTCCTAAAGTAGTTACGGAATTCCACTTAAATCAAACAATAGTTCTACCCACATTCTTTCCAAGACCTCACTCTCACCAAGGTGAAAGAGCTCTACACACTTTGGACTGTAAACATGCATTGTCTTTTTATTTAAATCGCACTGCGTCCCTCAGGAAATCCAATCAGCTTTTTGTCTCTTATGACCCAAATAAGCCAGGTAAAGCAGTGGGTAAACATACTCTATCCAATTGGTTAGCAGATTGCATTCAATTTTGCTATGAAAAAGCAGGCCTTCCTCTCCAAGGGCGAGTAAAGGCACATTCAGTAAGAGCAATGTCAACCTCAGTAGCACATTTTCGTTCAGTGCCAATCATTGACATTTGTAAAGCAGCAACATGGAGTTCTCTTCACACCTTTGCAGCTCATTACTGTTTAGACAAGGATGGACGACAAGATTCAGCCTATGGACAATCTGTCTTAAAGAACTTGTTTCCAGTTTAATCCCAACTCCTTCTACATCCAATCTGCTGTGATCTTCGGCTGACTCATTTCTTCAACACGGCATTCCGGTTACCTGCATGGACAATGACTGAGCCTCTAGCTTGCTAATCACCCATATGTGAGGACTAGCATCCTGCTTGTCCTGGGATAAAGCAAAATTGCTTACCTTTTAATAGGTGTTATCCCAGGACAGCAGGATGTAGTCCTCACGGAACCCACCCACCACCCCGCGGAGTTGGGCATCAGACTTTATATATTTTTGCTAACGCTTGTTGCTACATACAAGACTGGAGTGAGACCCCTGTGGCAGGGAATATCATGGCATGCTGGGCATGCTCAGTAGCCTCAGGCAGCCAGTTAAAAGCTTCTAGAAACTTGCCAGAAGTTTTTCCTGCTTAAGGGCTCCGTGGATGACGTCACCCATATGTGAGGACTACATCCTGCTGTCCTGGGATAACACCTATTACAAGGTAAGCAATTTTGCTTTTTTTTTTTTTAAAGATCAGATGAGAAAACAGTCTCTGTGGTCCTGGAGCACTGCAGGTTAATATCCCACCAAAAGTATGTCAAGAAACTGACCAACAGCAGAAGGCTATTGGAAATCAAACTATTAATTATTTATTTTTTTAAATAAAGACTTTCAAAGCACGGTTGGGTCTGCTTTTCTTTTCCTTTGCATTCAGGCAGGCCAGACCATATAAGTGGGTTATGCCTGCCAACCAGCAGATGGAGATAGATCAGTTTGCTGATGTCATTCATTATAGCCCCACAAAACAAGGAGAGGGAAAAAATATATTCCCAATCAAATATTACGAATTTTTTTTTAAATTTTCATATAATAAGGAGAACGGTATTATAGAATCAGAGTGCCTATCAATTTCAATCCACTGTCTCCCACCCACATAGGGCCCCAGACAGTATCAGCTTTTATGGCACCATAAATTTTAATCACGTACCATCTCCTTTATACGATTTAATTTAATAATTTTTATTTTGTTTTCTGTTTTATTAACTATTAATTACCTAAAATGAAGTAATATTTTAATTGTAGCCTCTAATTGCTTAAAATTCAACAAATACTTAGCTCATATATCCAGCGTATAAATGTGCTATTTTGACACTGTATCAATCCGATTATTCATAAATTGTTCCCAACACGGACCATGTTTTGGCTAAAGTAGCCTTCATCAGGGGATATTTTTAATCGAACACTGTCACTACGCCAAAACCTCTTCGTATCACCACAACCTTCTGCGGAACCAAATAGTTCTCAAACAAAACATCCTTGCAAACGTGAATTTATAATTGGCGGATTGATACAGTGTCAAAATAGCGCATTTATACGTCAGATATATGAGCTAAGTATTTGTTGAATTTTAAGCAATTAAAGGCTACAATTAAAATATTACTTCATTTTAGGTAATTATAGTTAATAAAACAGAAAAAATAAAAATTATTGAATTAAATAAAATCGTATAAGGGAGATGGTACATGATTAAAATTTATGGTGCCATAAAAGCTGATACTTTCATAATATTTGATTTGTTTTGTGTATATATATTGGGAGAGGAGTTGGCTTCTGTGTTGTGATTCATTATAGCCCTGCACCAACATCAGCCTGCCAGCATTCTCTGTCCCAGCAGATGGTAGACGTGCTACCCAAGGTGAGGTCTGGCTAGGCCAAATGAACAGGAGATTTTGGTGGGCAGCTCCTGAGGTGACAGATGGATTCTCCCTTCCTCAGTTGAACATAGTCCTTGGCTCTTTTTAACCTACAAGGATGTAAACATTTGCTGAAAGAAGAACTGGCTACTGAGGTGATAGACCTGTGCTCCCTCCCTCAACAGAGTAGGTAGGAACAAAGGACTTCAGGGGGTTCTGACTTCTTTGGACCTTCTACATTTGTTTTCCCCTTCTTTCTCCCCCACCCCCCCCCCCATGAGAGCTGCTCCAGGGAGGCGAGATGCTGGCTGCATGTCCTCTGAATGATGATGCTTTCCATGGTATGCTGCTGATAGGCCAGTTCTGCCTGTAATTTCAGCCCTCCCTTAGAAACAGAGGCTAATGCTAATTTATATGAGGGATGGCTGATTTTCTTTAGGCTTCTTTTGTTGCTCTTGGATATCTTTTCCAACTCAACCACCTGTCGCTTAGACAACAGCTACTGTTTGGGGACTAGTTGGTGAAGATGGCAAAGGTATAAGGGGACTTGAAAGATCCCAGCTTGCCGGAAGACAGGAATCCTGGTCCACCCATACCTGGATGATTGGTTGATCTACGCAAAGTCCTTCGAGGGGAGTCAGGTGGCTTCCCAGAAGGCGATACAGTTGTTGTAGGTGCTGGGCTGGGTTATCAACCTGGCCAAGAATGATCTACAACCATCTCAACACCTGGTATACCTCGGTGTTCAATTCAATATATCCATTGAACAGGTATATCGCCTGGAACCTTGGATTTCGATGTTACAAATCAGGTCAGAAGATTGCAGACAATTCGGGCTCTGTCGGCTTTACCTTCAAGCCCTGGGTTCCATGGCGACAGCACTGGACTTGGTTCCCTGAGCGAGACAGCACATGTGCCCTTTACAGAGAACCTTGCTGGCTCAGTGGAATCCCCAGAAGTTGTCTCTTCCAGTGGAAATCACGCAGGGTCTTCACGCACGGCTGGATCAAGAGCATTTGGATTTGATGCCTCCCATTTGGTTGGTAATGATCACACTCTGGGCTGCCTGTACTATACTGTGCTGTATACTCTATTGCCTTTGTCCTTCTCAGGGATGTTCTCAGAGGCAGAAATTGAAGGCCGACACGGATCTCCAGGTCGCCAAGGGACCTAGTTAAGTATGTACCTACTGAACCTGTTATGGTTATTGCATTTCATTTTCTTCTGAATCCAGTGCTTTTCCTCACTGGAAGAAAAAAAAAAAAAAAGTAGTATGATTGGGGGAGGAAATGTATAGCTTATGGTGTTGATGGCGAAGTTTCTCCTTGCGATCCCCTCGATCCTGAGGGGGAGTAGAGGGTGTCAATGGCCAAGAAGTCGTCGATGCCGGTCGGTGGTCGATGCTGGCGCGAAGTTGACTGTGCCAGTTCTGACGACGTCGATGCAATGGACGGAGTTGGGGTTTGAGCACGGAAGAGAAGTTCCATCTTCTCCATTCTGGCCTTGCGACCCGTCGGTGTCATTAGGGCACATTTGGTGCAGGTCAAGACATCGTGCTCGCGTCCTAGACACAGTACACAGACTTTATAGGGGTCTGTGATAGACATGGTGCGAGTACAGTCCAGGCATAGACGAAACCCCGATGCCATGGCAAAAAAATCGAGCCATGGTACGGTCGACGGCCAGTAGGCTGCGAGGGCCAAACTCGACGGTAATCGACGGGAGACGGGTAAAAACTTACCGGAGTACCGCGGACTGAGAAAAGTTAGAGGAGGGACCCCTGTGAGGCAATTTAACTTTTAGTAATTCCGTGAGGAAAATTCCTGTCAGGAATCTCTTCAGAGCTCCTTTTACCGCAAGGATACTGCTGCGCAGAAAAAAGAAGACTGAAGGGGGACCCCTGCTGGCTGCAGGGTTAGTGCCATGCTGGGCATGCCCAGTAGGGGCCAGTCAAAGTTCTGGAAACTTTGACAGGCGTTTTCCATGATTGGGCTCCATTCTGATGAAGTCACCCATATGCGAGGACTACCATCCTGCTTGTCCTGTGAGAAAAACTAGAACCCTACTGCTTCAGGCCTTTTACCAAAAACGGCACAGCATGGGGAGAACAACTTATGGGCTAGGTCCTAATATACATTTCAGTCAATTATATAAATGTGCGTGAGATTACAGTAGAAAATTAATTCCATTCTTTCCTGATACTTAAACCATGGAAGTGCAAACCCGGTTCCAGATCCTGTCCTTCCAGGAAGGAGATCAGAAATGTTCAGTCCATGCTACAGAGTGATGCTTCTGGAATTCTTTAAGCAACTTCCTCTTCTGTTTGACAGGAAGGGTGGGGTGAGTACCAATTTCGTGAACCAACCATTGCAGCTGTTGTGTAGTCTGTTTCCTCTGCTCTTCAAATTCTTGGCACGTCAAAGGCTGACAAAATGTGAAGCCTGAATGTGAAAAAGGCAACAATAAGGGAAACAAAACACAGTGGGAGAACTGATTATCTGCTGTCATCTACCATATGATTTTTTTTTTTTTTTAAAGAACTCAATATTTGCCAAAACTGATTGTAATGCTAACCTGTCTCTAATCCATGTACAGTATGAGTTTATTGGCTTGTAATGACAATAACATGTATCCAGAAAAGTAGTGGAGGTGTGGAAGGGCATGGAATGACTAATTACCAGCTTATTTCAGGAACGTTGCCATTTTTACCCCTCTATTTTGATTCGCAATATTGTCAAACAAAAAACTCTGCCTGTGGGCAAAAATCCTATCATGCATATTTGCTCCCTTTTTAAAATAACTACTAATACACATTTTCTTAACTTCATATAACTTTAAATGTAGAAATTGCTGCATTAATTTAAATAGTTCATTTCTGGTAGGGACTAAATGCTAAACATGTCTCAGAACTTAATTGCTAGAATTCCTAGGAAATGGCCTCCTTTTGTTGCTGTGCACCATACACTACTGTAGGTTTACATTTTTTTTTCAGGATAGAAATGTTGCATACTGCGTCCCCCCTCCCCCCAGAGCTCTGCTGCTTTCACACGCAGCCTCCTCAGTGGGCACAAGTAATATTAGTGTGAAACGTCTGCAAGAAAAACTAGTTAACTGGTCATTCACCAGCAACAATCAACTTCTATGACAATGTTTTAAACATTTCTAAAATACACTTGTCAATGTTTCACTATAGCTAGAGTGCCATCTGATTTCAACGTCAGCATGCACTGCAGTGGAGGAGGGTATCTACATAAACAGCCCTCAGTTTCCTGAAGTAGCTCAAAGATAAATTCTGTGGCAAAACTCAGAAAATTCTGCAATAGACTGGGATTTTACTTTATAAAAATAAAATTGTTTGACATTTTTTGAGTGTCTGGCTAATTTAATTTGAACAGAGAAACACTCATCATCTAAATGTAAAGTTTACAAAAGTTATCCATATACATAATAAGCTTAGGTGCCAAATGTCTGTCAGTGGCTGATGGGGTTTGCATCCACACATCACCAGTCCCTTTGACAACCCAGCTACTGTGGAATCTTCAAAAGCTCTGAATAGCTAGTGGGGTGATAACCCCCTAACCAAATTGTTTAACAAAAAAAAAAAAAAGTCAATTTGTGGTCAGTGCCATTATGTTCTACAGCACTATCCTACCATACAACAAAATGGCACAGACAGCCATTTTGGAATGTTGGAGCTGCCAGGCAGCAACGACCGAGGATCTCTCCTGACCCTGGAAGTCCTATGGAACTGTGACAGGGTAATGGCTGGTGGTGGGAAGTTGGAGGCAGCCTAGGGGCTGATGAGGCCTTTAAGTGGGTTTGGCAGGCAAGGAAGGGGTACTTTTGTTTACTTTTTTTTTTTTAAGATTTTTTTTTTTAGCTAATATGAGGAGGATCACAATGTGCTGGGGAGAGAGAAAGGGAGTACTGTGTTCAGGTTGGTGAAGTGGGAGCAGTGTGTTGGGATTGGGCTGAGAAGGGATGAAGTGGAAGGGCAGGTTGTGCTAAGGTTGTGCCAGGGAGGGAGAAAGAGTACTGGTGTCGAACCAGTGAGAGAGGGGTCAGAATGTGGTGGGCTTGAGCTTGGGGGAGTGGGAGTGGGAAGTGCAAGAGTGAGGCTGATAAAGGCAGGTCATAGTGTGCTGGGGTTAGGCTGAACAGCAGTGCGGTAGAAAGGGGTGGCCAACTCCAGTCCTTAAGAACCACAAATGGGCCTGGTTTTCAAGATATCCACAATGAATACGCATGTGAGAGATTTTCATACAATGGAGGCAGTGCATGAAAATTTCTCTCATGCATTCAACCGGTTTCAGCTAGTTCATGCATATTTTTCTTTGCATTTTGTTTTCAGTCTCAAATACACGTAGAGCTTTGATTTTTTTTTCACAAAAACTAGAATATTAAGAATAAAGCTCTAATTGTTTTCTTTTAAAAGGAGAAAATCCCAAAGAATTATCTACCTGAAATGGCATCTGGATCTTTTCCATTCTGCAGGCTTCTTAGTTTTGTACTTACTAGTTCCAACAACGTCAATGGTGTCTGCATACAAATGAAATTAAAGCTTGGACGTTTAATATTTTAAAATGAGCATTTAACAATTTTATTTAAAAGCAATTCATTTGACTTTAAAAGTTAACACACATAGATGAGCGGCATAAATAGAAGCATCAGCCTACTGATTGGCTCCGCCTAAACCAGAAAATAAAGAGTTTCTTTAGAACAGGGATTGTCAACACGCAGCTCTTCATATTTCAGTACAGCTCTGCTTAACAGGAAAAACAGACAGCCCAGGACAAAGACATCTCCTTCACTTTGTCTCATATAGGCAATGCTGAATAAAAAATAAAAAGGCAGCATCAGCATTCAATGAAAGGAGGTGGCATCTGTAACCCAAGTTGCCTTTTTTCCCTTCTTCAGAATCTGTAGTCCTGAAGAGGCAGCATACCTGGATTTGGGAAGGGGAAGGAAGCTGTGACCCATGCTAGTGTGTAAGAGGAGTCCTGAGGCCCTGTGGCTTGCTGGTGAAGTGTCTCAAGGTCTTCTTGGAGGAGAAAACCTGCCTGCTAATTGAGGGGCCGATGCAATACAGTGTATCAGCCCCCTAATGCAATAGAAGGATTAGCACCTATTTAACCTGCGTCAGACGCAGTGTGAATGTAATAGTGCTCATCACATGCAAATGCATGTGAATGAGCCTATTACTCTCATTCACTCCGCATGCAAAAAAATAAACGTGAGCCTCAGAGCAGGCGTTAATAGCTGAGCGCAGGTAAAAGAAGTACAGAAAAGCAGAAAAAAAAACCTGCTTTTCTGTACTTTAAGTAAAAAAAAAAAACCAAACCTCTGCAGACCGCCAAGTTATGAAGACAGATGCCGGTAAACTCAGCGTCTGTTTTCATAACCGGCAGCCACGGCGGGGTCACGTTAGCTAGGAGGTGCTAAGGTCGCGCAAGCGACTCTAGCGCCTCCTTGCTAGCGCAACCCCCTTATTTGGATATTGCATGGCGCCCCCCCCCCCCCCCCATGCGCACATTAGGAAAGCGAGCGCTGACTTTTCAGTGCCTGCTTTCCGCGATTTATATTGCATCGGCCCCTGAGTGTGTGTGCGCTAGGGATGCTGAGGGAGAGGATAGTTATGGCAATTTGCATGTATTCTGTCTTCACAGAGGGGCTGATTTAATAAGACCCATATTAAAAACTGTTAGATTTTTAGAGGGAGGAAGTGTCGTCACCGGGGTTGATGGAAGCCTGAATCGGTGCTCCTCTCTCTGGCGAGTGAACATCCCGCATCATCGCAACTCACAATCAGCTATTTTCTTGGAAAAGCGCTAATCCTGCTAGATTAACATCTTCTGATGATGACTAAACGAAAATCGCACAATTTTCGGCAATTTTCATATCAAAAATCCGTTCCAACCCGCGAGGCTCAGGAGGCTAAAATGGCGGAACTGGTCGAGGAAGACCACTGCGGCCCCAACCCTGTCATGGCACTTGAGGAAACAAAGAATAGATGCCCAAGGGTCTTTTCCAAATCTTTAATTAGTAGAGACATAAGTATTTAGTTAAAATGCCCGACTCGCGCCGAGTTTCGCCACATTCCAGTGGCTGCCTCAAGGGCTTAAATCAAAGCACACTGAACAAATATATTAGTTCCAAACAAAGTCGAATCGAGTGGAGACAGTGTACGCTGATGCGCAGATACACGTATGCGGCGCCATTAGAAAATGGAACAGAGAAAGGCTTAAGCGATACAGTTTGCATTCAAGATACGTTTGTACTGAGGATGCGTATTTGGAACTAATATATTTGTTCAGTGTGCTTTGATTTAAGCCCCTGAGGCAGCCACTGGAATGTGGTGAAACTCGGCGCGAGTCGGGCATTTTAACTAAATACTTACGTCTCCACTAATTAAAGATTTGGAAAAGACCCTTGGGCATCTATTCTTTGTTGTTTCCTCACGGCGTTGTTTGATTGCCTACCTTGCTGTTTTATGGCACTTGAGGGGCAGACTCGGGTGAGCTCATACCGACCAGAGCAGAATTTAGGGAATGGTTTTATGAGCTAAGGCTCGACATTAAAAATCATAAGACAGACATTATGCATGCCATACAGAAGGTGAAAGAAGAGATGGCAGATATAGGGCACCGACTGGATGAAACGGAGATCTGGATCGAAACACAGGCAGAGGACATTAAAACTTTGGACAGTGATATGAAGGGGATGCAGCAAAGCTGTGAAACCTTCTCGCTGAAACTGGAGGATCTCGAGAACCAGACCAGGTGGAATAATCTCCGGTTCCGGGGGATACCGGATTCGGATTGTGGGATGATGGGGAGATTATTTCTTTGATTTCCTTATTTGAATTAATATTGTATTGGATACAGTGGATTTAACTAGTAAGCCAGCTAAACTTACTAGTGACAGGCTGAAGCTTTGCTGACTCCGCGTTTTTCTCAGAGATGCTGGACATTGGAAGATTGACAACAACATTTGGAGTCTGTCTAGCAACTAGAGCCGAAGTCCTGGATACAGTCATTGATTGGTTGGGTCAGAAATAACTCCAAAACAACTGTTTCTATAATAGAAAAGAACAACTGTTTCTACATGGAAGAGCCATGCTAATAAGTGATTCTTAGTTGGCTGGGGCTATTCTGGCACAAAACCATATATGACAAGAGAACTTGGTTATTCTGGTACAAAACCATATTTGAGGAAAAGAGCTTCAATTTGTGACCAATCAGAAAAGAACATTTGTCTTGGATTTCAATTGGGACATTATAAAACAGGGTAAAACTTTATCATCGCTTTGGAGGCAGAGAGAGAGAGAGAAACACATGCCCAGAAGATATCCTGTATCACAGTGCTAAATTCCCTCCCCACTGTGAGTATCAATAGCCTGTCCAGCTACAACTTACGTCGTAAGTATTTGATACAATATTAATCAAGTATAGATATCTGGGAGATTCTCTGCGTTTATTTCATTATCTCTGGAAAGATTCCTAGAGATAACTGAATAAGGAATTATATACTTTACTGTATATTCTAAGTGTATACTAAAGAAACATTAAAAAGGATATAGCAAATCAACTTTTACCAATTTGCTTATTAAAAGTTATTATTAAATTGGTGTCTGTGAATTATTCCTTATCAAACTAAAACAGTTACAGGATGAAAACTGGAATTGCACTGAAATAGTGCAACAGATTTGTGCAAGTCTCCTCCAAGATTCAGGCGCCTCAGCAGTGGGGGAATCCAATTTTGTGAAAATTGATCGAGCGCACAGGGCGCTGGGATGATGGATTCCTAACCAGCCACGTGATATTATTGTGTGTTTTCATAATTATACTAAGGAAAGGATCTACAGCATTACACGCCAACAGCCCTCGCTACAATGGAAGGGACATACCGTCACAGTTTTCGTGGATTTGGCAGCACTCACTCTACGTAAAAGGCAAGAATTTCGAGCCATCACTGCACTGCTACGGCGGGAAAATTTTAAATATCGATGGCGGGAGGTCACGTGATGTGGTAGCCGGAAGGCAGCGTTTCTTCCAGGCTCCAGCTTTGCCCCACCAATCGCGTACAATCCGTGGGGAAAAATGAATTGAAAAAGCACTAAAAATGAGCAGGGGACAGAGTACATGTCAGCGATTTCAACTTGGGGACAGCCGCGGTCCTCGATGACAGCACGGAGCGTGAAAAAGGGAAAAGAGAAAGAGCTGGTCTCCGATGGCAGCCGTGACGAACGGTGAGTCTCCCTCCCCCCACTCACCGCTAACGATCGAAGAAATAAAATTAGCTATCCGAGAAGCTTTGGATGAAAAGTTGACGCTGCTTGCCTCGCAGCCGGGGGAGGTGAGAGACTCACTAGCAGCGATCCCTCCTAGGCTGGAGAATGCAGAGACCAGGATCTCCGAGCTGGAGGAGTCTGTGGGGCACACACATGTCAGAATGGAGGCAGGAGATAAGAGCATACAGGCCCTGCAGGCCAAGGTAGAAGAGCTGGAAAATAGGGCTCGTCGAGATAACTTAAGATTTTTGGGCTTTCCAGAGGAAATAGAGGAGCAGTCTCTCTGTGTGCTCTATTAGAATCCTGGCTCCCAGAGGTGCTTGCCTTGCCTCATCTGCGGGGGAAGCTGACTGTGGAGCGTGCTCACAGGCTGGGAGCAAGAACCTCGGTGGGGGGGAAGGCCCAGACTGGTAATAGCAAAGATTTTAAACTCCGCACATAAAGCAGAGCTTTGGAGGGCATCCCGAAAACAAAGAGACCTGCGCTATAAGGAACACACCATCAGGATTTTTCAGCGGCTGTATCCGAGGCAAGGCGTGCTTTTTCACCTCTCTGCTCCAAGTTGCATAAGCAGGGAACTAAATTTGCACTACTCTTCCCGGCGCGTTTACGGATCTGGGCCCAGGATTCGGTTCAAACTTTCACTACAGTGGACTCTGCAAAAAGTTTCATGGACTCATTGCTTACTTAATACTCTGCAGTTTTGCTTTTTTTTCTCTCTTCTTTATTTTTACAATAAAATGTACTGATGTAGGGCAGCAGTGGGATGCAGGGAGTGACTGTATCAGAACCTGGGTGCCTTAACTCTGAGAGTGGGAGAAGATGGTGGTACTCGCTTAGAGAATACAGATATTTGGATTTACAAGTCTCCAGTGGGAGGTATTAGAATGAACCCAGAAATAGGGTTAGCTGCCAGCATTGGATTCCTAAGAGCACAGCACCCGGCGGGACATTTCAGATATTTCTTAATTTTTTTTTTCTTTGGAATTTCCCTTTGAATGACTGGAGACTCCCTGGACCTGTGACCAGTACTTGGGCTATAACTTGACTATGTTATGATAACTTTCTGGCGGGATGTTTTAATCTCAAGACTGATCATCACACTTGCGCAAGGCCCCAGGGTCTGTTCTAACATTTGGAGTTCGGGTCGGCTGTGAGAGAGGTCACTCTTGTGGACGCTGGGGGCTTAGATCCGCTGGAATTGAACAGAGGGGTGTGAACACAGAGTGAAACGCCGCAGCAGGACACTAAACATTTTTTTCCTGCTGCGCATGCCTAGAAATAAAAAACTTGAAATGGCTCTTCTCTTTTGAAATGTTGCAAACCCTTACTCTAGCACACACTTTTTAATGGAGCCAAAACGTGACATGTTATACTTACTCTATAATGTCTTAAGCTTTTTCCCCCACATACCTGGAAGAGCTCAGATGCATTTTCCATTAGAAACTGGATCAACTGTTCCCTTTGTGTTTTGGATAATGCTTTGTTTTGTACAATTGCTGTAGTGAAAGCCTTGATCAATACTAGTTTGTTTTCAAACTGCAGAAAAAAGAGAAGATATGAATGTGTGAGCGGTCTGTTCTTTATGTTAATTATTCATGTTGATGAAGTTCACACTCTAAGATAAAACAGAAGAATACATTTACTATTATAAAGCTATTATGTTCCTTCAACAATATCCTTACATCAGAAACGTACCATTTCTTTAGCAGGACCTGTCCAATGGAACATGCTCCCACCAGACATCCGCCTTGAGATCTGCTTTGCTTCCTTCAAAAAGAAAATTAAAACCTGGCTCTTTAGCCAAGCTTTTCCAGAACTTTGATTATTTTTACCTCCAGCTATCAAGATTTTCTCACCATCGCAATCCCTTTTACAGATCACATTTATCTTAGACAATTACGCCTTATTTTATGATTTGATTTCTCAGAGACTTTGCAAGTTTATCAGTGTTATTATTCGAATCTGTTTTCCAAGTTCTATAACCTTGTTATATGTACCGCCTCTTGGCATAATTTTTATGTTTCAATGTAAACCGATGTGATCTGTATTTTAATACAGGAACACCGGTATATAAAAATCTAAAAATAAATAAATAAATAAATAAAGCAGCTCAACTACACTTCATTGGTGATTCCTATCTAAATCAAATTGATTAAAATAGTGTAATTGCTACTGCAAAATTCTAAATCAGTCCATTATACTTTCATTCCTAATACTAGCCATGGAAATAAAATTTTAAACTTAAGACTGTCCTTTTTATTTAGTTTACAGAAATGGAGACTTAAGGAGATCTTTATAGACATTAAATTCCCACTTTTAGCAATTGCCTTTATATCTTAAATGAATAAACTAAACAAAATACAAATAAGTTTGGCTAAGAGTTTATAATCTGACTTGCAAAAATTGGGAGTCATTAGCCAGATGTTAACTGTGGTTTACAATTACTGACATTTTTTATTATTTTGGAAGCCAATCCAGCACTTTTCACCAGCAAGAAATTATGCTACGCAGAATTTTTAGAAAAATACTTGTTCTGGGAGTACCTTATCAAGTCAGAAGCTTCATGCTATGCACTAGTTTTTTCCATTTTGTGGTGAACTGTAAAATCTTTGAATAATAAAACCTATGTTTATATTATCTCCATGTGATTCATCCAAGTCACAGTTCACTGTATTCCATGACATCATTCGTCTCACTGAAGGTTAACTATATTTTAAATATGTATGTTATTGTGTCACAAATAACTGCTATTGTTCTGGCTGTATCATCACATTTCAATGATTGCGCTACTCAGTAAAAGCATATTAATTCAGTAGGATACATGCTATAAATCCGTGTTTCCACAACCAGTGTGCCTTGGCCCATGGGTGTGCATTCAAACATGAGCAGGTGTGCCATGGAAAAAAAGTCATCTGCCTGTTGTTCAGATCCAGACCAGCATCTAGGTTCTGCTCTCAGCAACTCAAAGCAACAAGAGACACCAGCAGTGGCTCTTAAACATGCAGGAACTCCTTTTTGAGAACATGCATAATATGCATGCCTCTTCATCCTAGCTACAGCATCGTGTGGTAATTAACGGGCAGCATGCAGGGCATGAATAGCTGGACCCTGCTTTGTGCAGCACACATAATATACACAGCGCCAACTCGTGTTTCCCTTCCTGAGCCCCCTCTTTTGAGTTCTTCCAATCTCTGTCTTATCCCTAGGCTGAATGAGATAGGTATTGTATGCAATGAGCACTGGATGTGACTCATTCTGAATACTAGGAGCAGCGAAGTGGAAGAATTGTGGCAGCCAAGGTAACTAACCGAACCAGCTGCCCCCATCACACAGACTCTCTTCTACTGTATGTATATAGAGGAAAGTGGTTCATTGTGATGGGTTCATAATGTGTCTCCATCCCCTCTCTCCCTTTGTTTTAAAATTTGGAAGAGATTGATGTTTTTCAATTCTTCACTAGTTCTTCTTTTGGACAAAGAAATCTTCTCCTTGTCTGCACCACCTGCTCCGTAGAGGTTGGTGTGCCACAACATTTTTGATAGTGCATGTATGCCTTGGGCTTGAAAAGGTTAGGAAACACTGCTATAAATCCTACTCATCACTTCTGTATAATTGGCATTGAGAATTAGTCTCAAGAGAAGATTTCCCTGCACCTCTCTACTTGCAAGAGAACTTGCGTTACACCTTGGGAATAGCGCTATACACTGGAAAAATGATGAGCAGATACAGTTAAAATAGGAATTTCTAAAACAAGTCATGACTGTGTTTGTAAGAGCCTCTGATCCTGCCAGGTACTTGTGACCTGGATTGGAAACAGGATAATGGACTTGATGGACCCTCGCTCTGAATCAATATGGCACTTATGTTATTAGGCTTCGCACTGTCGACTCTCTGAAAACTACCCAAACATCTCAGGGTTCCGGCACCTAAAATGTGCATGTTGGTCATCCAAATACGAGGAGGGAAACAAGATTCCAGATTTTGTGTATGACTCATGTTCACCATGGCTAAGACCTCTGATAGGATACACTTTTGTTCACTGATGCAGTTTGAACACCTTTACCTTTCATTTAGAATTAAATTATATTTTTTCACTTGCTATGTTTTGAATAAAATTGTTACTCTTTTGATAAATCAAACATGTTACAGTTCTACGTATCTATACACGGGTGACAGAGAGCCTTAGCATGACAGAAAAATCTGAAATATGGTTTTCTAAAACTCAAGACAAAGCTCACCTGCTTTTGCAGCTTGTAGCCCTGAGGTTCAGCAGCAACAGCCATGAATGTGAGAAGTCTTCGCAGCTCTTCTCGAGCATTTGGTGCTAACAGCCTGATATAAAGCTGCAAGGCCTCCAGGGTGTGAGCATGTTTCCCACTCTCTGTAATACACAGTAGGACAACACAAAGGACTAATTTTGGAAATGTACTGCTTAATGCATCAAGTTCTTCCAAAGACTATATGTTCATTTCTTTTAATCTAACAACTAATAAAGTTCTTCCCAATGCATTAATGTCAGCAGCTTTCCTAGACCCATCACTAACACACTTTAAAACAAAATAAAACCAGTGGAGTGTTGCTTTAAATAACCCAAGGCTACGGGAGGAGAAACAAGGACAAAATGTTGAAAAAAAATCCAGTTTAAGTCTACTAAATCAGTGGTGTGCAAATGTTCTGGCCCAAAGGCCACACTGGGGCCTCGTCTGTGGGCCAATGGATATCTGGGGAGAGGTCTCCATCAGAGGTCTGTTGGCAAAAAGCATGAATAGTTTTGTTTGGTGGGGGGGGGGGGGGGGGGGGGGGGGGGAGCAGGCAGGTGGCAGGTATGCATATCTCTTGGAGTTTAGATGGGCTAACAACATCACTTCCAGCCTGACAAAGGCACTTCCAGCTGCAACTGACATGCTTTAGATGCCATGAGCCAGACATGGACTCACCGCCATGGGCTGTGGTTTGCCCATCTTGGATTTACTTGTTTGGCAAATCATTTATCTATAGAAAAATATAAACATTTAGAAGCCTAACAAGGATCAGTTGGTTGAAGAAGATCTGCTCAGCAAGTGCCAGTCACCAAAATGAAGGATGTCCAGGGCCATCTTAAGTTTGTGCAGCACGCTTTCTCTTTATTAGGGGAGATCATCTGCACTGCCAGAAGCTTTTAGGCAAGTCTTGGTCCTTTGAAAGATGGCATTTTCTGCTGCCACAAACACATTCAATGGATAATTATGCATTTGGGAGTCAAATGAAAGTAAAAAATTATAACCAACAAGAGAGAAAAGAATTTCCATGTCTCTGCAACTATAAAGTGCATGAAAAAAAATGCCACAAGCATTTTAAAAAAACCAAAAAAACATAGTCATAAACAGAAAATTAGAAAGACGAAAATGTGTGGCGCGAGAACCTGAAATGAAAGGAGGTGCAAGAAGAGATTCAGAGTTGTTCGGCAGTCAAGAAGGCAGGGAAGAGGTGGTGGTACTCAACGATGCAGCCGCACAGACGTTCAGTGCCAAGTAATCCCACATCAAGTGAACACCAAAGAGAAAGGCACAGCAGCAACAGCTGGACAGGCAGGTCTGTGGCTAAGCCAGGAGACAGGCAGAGATGGAATAAAGAAGAACTGTTGGAAAATTCAAGGAAAGCCAATGTCAGGGGTAAAAGAAAATCAGAATGCTAAAAAAAAAAAAAAAAAAAAAAGTGTTTAATGTTTTTAAGTTCTTCCTCTTACCCCCACTAATAGATCTGTGGCCTAGATGTACTAAGTTCCCCTGCCTCCATCCCAAATACACAGTTATTATGTAAGTTAATATTATGTTAGAAAACTGACCTTGGGCACAGCTGAAATGGAAAGATGGTTTTAAATAAAAGATGATGGTGATGTTATCTGGCCCTGTGTAGAGTAGGGGGGTGACATGAGAACCATCCTTTGGGGTTCAACACCCAAGTGAAAGCAGAAAAGGTGGTTTGTTTTTGATTGCTTTTATACTGTTTGTTGTATTATCGGATAAGTATGTTTTATTGTTAACTGCCTAGGACCATTGAGGGTATACTAATGTAATTAAAAATAATAAATAATGCAAGAGAGCGTGTTTTGTACTGTGTAATCCCAGCCCTGATTAAGTGTTTTCTGTACTGCAAAGCTTGTCTGTGGGAAGCATTTTCATCTAGCCAGCCTTTATGTTGACTAATTTATACAGCGGCTTAATAACCATAATCAAATACTTCTTTCATTTTTAACTCAACAATATAACAATTACAATGGATTCTTCCATTATATAAAATGCCTGACAAGAGATGTGCAAAATGCATATTATCTTCTATTACTGTTATTGGCATGCTGTATCATCTTCTATTAGCATTCTTTGTAAACTGGTGGTATTTTTCTTTTTGCCCTACAGTTTGCTCCTACCCATTTGGGCTTCCAGCTCAATTGGACCCGGATTCTACTGGGATCTGGCACCATGAGCCTTTATTCAGAATGACCTGGGTTTGCTTTTCCCTATTTTATATCCCCTTCCAACTGACTCAATTCAATCAGCCAGTGACCATGCACCAGGACCCCTTCCAGAATACTGCAATCAAGAGCCCTAAATCTGGCCACTTTGTGTTTCCACAATGACAGAGAATTCTCTCCCCCCCCCCCCCCCCCCAAAAGGCTGCGAATGCTGCCTCTGCAGCATCCCCAGCCACCCGGGCAATGGAAGAGCCGAGCTGGGCATGAAATCTGAGTCCTCTGCAGAGTAGTGCGCAATACTGCCCCAGGGCCAACCCTTGGTATCTTATTGATCATCATAAGTACTCCTCCTAGGTGAGCTTTAAAGACTACAGGGCCGATGTAATAAGACCCGCGGCAAAACATGTGCTAGTTATGAGCGCAGGTTTTGATCACAGCGAGCAGCTGAAGCTGCCACTTCCACAGGATGTAAAAAACAAATAAATTATGCAAATGATTTGCGTGCACCTAAGTGTGAAAAAGCCATATGTAATAAGCAGCTGCATTCGCGCTCAAAACCCGCGCCAATAATTCGCACATAAAAGCAAGCGGGTCTCTCTATTAAGTTAAAGTATGACCCTGGAAAGTATTTTTAATATTTCAAATAACTGTGCTGCAGAAAACATGGCAAATATTTTCATGGATGCTAATTCACACTGGCATAGCAGCGAGATAGTTGCTCAGTTGGGCACCAAACTGGATGCTCTGGTGCCGACACAGGTACTCAAGCCAGGAGTGACTATGGGCGCTCTGGCACCCAGAAAGTCGCCTAGCTAATCTTGCTGCTCAGGCGCTGAGCTAGGCGCTTAATTGGTCATGAATCTATACGATTGGGCACCAGAAAGGGTCTAGTTAAAGCTGGCCACTCAGACGCCGAGATAGGCCCTCAGCTAGGTGGTTTTCAGGATGCTCGGATGCCGACACAGGCCCTCAGAGTCGGCGCTAACACTTAACTCGTTCCCTGACCGTGGCGGTAAAAAGCCTGCATTAAAAAAAAAAAAACAAACTCACATTAGTGCGGCTCCCTGCATTACCTATGATTAGCTAATCGCCTTCTTTGCATGCCGTTAGCATGTATTTGCACAGGAAAAACTGCAGGTCTGTAAGCACGTTTGTACGCGCCTTTTTTTTTTCCCCGTGCACAAAACCCTTATTACATCCCAGTATAGGGCTTTGCGTGTGAAGACACGCGTACAGGCACACAAACTCATGGCAGTTTCGGCGCATCTTATTACATCAGCCCTATATTTATTTAAAAATATTTGTTAATCGCTTTACAGATTTTTTTTTTTTTTAATTCTTTATTTATCATTTTCCAAATTAATAAACAAAATACAATTTTGCTTAAACAGAAATAACATGGGACATTATAGTTTCTAATATTCCATTTGAAATAACCATTCATCTCATAAAGAAAGAAAATATATAAAATTACAGTCATTCAAATTTACTCTATTGGCATAACGAAATCCATTTAAAGCGAAAAAATTCCCCACTCCTAGAAGAAAAAAATGAGAGAGGAGGAGACAGAAAATTTAATGGGAGCAAATAGGAAATAAAAATTTTAAATTACCACTAGCACGTTACAGCACGTTTCTATCTTACTGAGTTAAGATGGCGAGTTTCCTGGCATCAACAAATTCTTTCAATTGGTCAGATGTAAAAAATACAAAACGATCATCTCCCTTTGTTACATAGCATTTACAGGGAAAAAGAAGTTTAAACGAATATCCCAACCCAACAAAAACCCTCGACGTCGGGTCTAAGGAAATATTTTGACAGGAGAATCATAGAAATTAATAGGATATTTCCTAAAATATCTTTCCATGACCAGGTTTAAATCTTTAGCGGCAATAAATGATACTAACAAATGTTCCTCTATCGATCACCTCAAGAGTTGAATTCTCCAAGAAATTTGTCAAATTCCCTTGAAAGGGAGCATTGTTGGCATTCCTCGGTGCTCTTGAGACCGGGAGAAAAAAAAGCATGTGTTAACTGAAGGTATATTCTCTTCATTGAATTCCAACTTTTCACAAAAAAATTTCTTTAGGGTTGTATAGGGTATATCCCCAACTACCCTTGGAAAATTAATCAAGCGTAGGTTTAAATGTCTGGCCTTATTTTCAAAATGTTCCACACGTCTTGATAGCAGCAATTAAGGACCGAGATGTCCTATTTTGAAATCCTGAAAGTTTTTTTCTCTCTCCTCCAGTCCCGTAACTTTATTCTTCAAAATATCAACCTGGTTCTGTAATTCTATTGATTTTTGAGAACAGTGTAAATTGGTGCGATCCATCTTGTCATTTAAAGAATTTAAAGCTGTAGCCATCCCAGCCATCAAGTCCCATATAGCATCGAGTGTCACAAGCTCAGGGCAAGTTGGAATATTAAATAATTCACTGCTGGGACCCAACTCTGCGTTTAGTTCTCTTTCTATATTCCCATCAGTACCTGAAGTTCCCGCAGGCGCTTGTCCTTCCACTGGACTCTACGTCAATGGCCCGGGTTCCACACCAACAGGAATCCACGGTGACCCTTCTGCATTGAGACCAGCTTTGAAAACTACCGGTCCTGCACTCGGCATCACCGCTTCCGCCCTCTGAGCCGGCAGTTGCCTCAGCTCAGGGCTTAGAGACGCCTCTCCTCTGCGGGCGGAGTCGGCTCTCCCACGCCAACCCGTGCACCAGTTTCCTCGGCTCTCTGAATATTTTGTGCTGGTGAGTCCATGATTTTTGTAATCTCCTGATGTAAACTTGAGGGAAAAGTAACTGACGGATATGTCTGTACTTTTCCCTTTCGTTTGGAAGGCATTTCTATTTCCAGGAAAACAATCAATTGCTTACGGAGTTACTCCAACTCATGTACTCTCCGTGTGGCCATCTTGGCTCCTCCCCCCGAAAATCCTTTTTGCTTTACAGATTTGAACTGAAAGTCTTTAGCCCCTTGAACATTTTTTCATCATTTGTTACATCAGTGCATCAGACTTGCAAGCATTTAAATGAGGATTTTTTTTTCTGCTCATCAACGCACTATACTTCACGCCTTAAAAAAAACAAACCAAAAAACAAAAAACCCCCCGCTTTAAGTATTTAAGATTACCACAAAAGTATAAAGTGAATTGGATGCTATTCCAGACATGTTTTTATTTCTCGTTCATTTTCTAAGGAGCTCTGGAATACATATTTTTCACTTGCCAGTTGTGGGGTAGATATGTGAGGCTACATGGAACAAACACTCGTTTAATGCATTTTATTGCAGGCTATAAGCCAACAAAAAAATTGAAGTGTAAGATTTGTGGACCCTTGCTTCTGAGGCGAGACAGGCTCTCACCGACAGCTGGTGGAGATACTCTTGGGGAAAAAAAAATGAGACTGATAGGGACTTCACCTATACCAACCCCTTTCCCCTTGGGTTGAGACCTTAGGTTCCGGGAGTAGACAGGTCTTAGGTGAGAGACTCTGGCAATAGTGTAGGCGTCGATCCAGGGCTAGACTAGGGTCAAAGGCAGGCGGCAAACAAGAAAGGTCAGTGTCCAAGCAAGGGTCAGATCCAGAAGTTAGTCTCCGAAGAGGTGAGGAGATGAGGCAAGGCTTGGCTGGAGAGACAAGGCAAGACCGGAACGCAGGAACAGGAGCAGCAACACACACTACACTTCCCAATGTAGTCGGCCTGTTGCTGAGGTGGTGCTAGGGTGCGCAGCTGGGCCTTAAGTACACAGCCATATGACGTCAGCGAAAGGTGCCAGCTGCCATGGTTCCTACTGTGGCCCTTTAAGAGGTGGTACAGTGCACACATGCGTGTGCACCAAGACAGCCTACAGAGGAGAGAGGAAGATGAGGCAATAGTGGTGTCTTGCCACGACTAGCTCGCCGGGTGTCTCCCCAGCAGCGAAAGAGCGAGTAACCTGCGACTGGCAATTGTAACAGTACCTTCCCTTCTGGTTCTGGATCAAGTGGCGATGAAATTCCCATATTAATAAGGGGGCTTAAAGGATGGCTCCTGGCTCCCATGAGTTTTCCACGATATGAGATATTACAGCTTATTGTGTCTTCTGTGAGAGTCTAGGATTTCCTGTACCTGGTAGTCAGAGTCTTCTTCCGAAGAGACCTCCACAGGTTTGGGAGGTTGTTGAGAAGGCCAAGAGAGGAGTAATGGTTTCAGTAAGGAAACATGGAGCACATTATGGATCCTTAACATGATGGGAAGTTTGAGTTGGTAAGTAACAGGACCCATTTGAAGCAGGACTGGGAAAGGGCCTATAAATCTGCATGCCAAACAAAGAGACAGAACTCTGAGATGCATTGCTGTTTTTGGATGTGCTGGGCAAAGCCTGGAATAGTTTGGAGTGAGATGAGGTCTGCAGAATCCATGGCCTCAGCAATCTGTAAGATCTGTGGTGAGATTGGCTCAACCTATGGAGAAGGCCCTCTAGGCTCTCATCTATACCAACCCCTTTCCCCAAGGATTGCGCCCTTGGGTTCAGGGGGCTGGCAGGTCTTAGCGAGAGCCTCTGTGATTATAGCATAGGCATCTATCCAGGGCCAGACTAGGGTCAAAGGCAGGCAGCAAACAAAGATTTGTGACCAGGCAAGGGTCAGAGCCAGAAGTCAGTCCTAGAAGTGGAGAGGATATGAGGCAAGGCTGGGCTGAAGAGATGAGGCATGGCTGAAATGAAGGAATAGGAGCTATTCTTCACAGTGTAGACAATCTGCTACTGAGACGAGGCTAGAGAGTGTGGCTCAGCCTTATATATCCAGCCGTGCGATGTCCTTGGTAGGCTCCAATAGCCCTGGTTCCCGCTGTGGACCCCTTAAGAGGTGGTGCAGCATGCACGCGTGCACCTAGAGGTAGCCCAGGGAGGAGAGATGAAGAAGAGGCAATTGCGGCATCTTGCTCCTTCGCCAGGCGTCTCTCCAGCGGTGAAGGAGTGAGTGCTGCTGGTCGCAGGTAGGCCCCATGACCAGCAAATGTAACATGAACGTTTTGGAAGGGGGTATTAACTTTCTATAGAGGAAAATTAGTTCTTACCTGTTAATTACCTTACCTGTTCTTACCCAAGCCAAAACATCAATCAGAAAACGGGCCATTTCGACTGCTGGTCCACACCAATGGAATGCGTAACCCCCCCGACCTCAGACGAGAATCTTGCCCTTCTGTCTTTAAAAAGAGACTTAAAACATGGCTTTTTAGCCAAGCCTTTCAGGATACCTAATCGCCCGAGGACCTGCAAGTAGTCCCAGGCTGTTGGCAACGGCAACGAGAGCAGATTCCGAATCTGGGCGATCAACTTGAGGGCCCATACATGAGGCAAGAAGACCTCGCCCACTTGAGTGTCAAAGCAGGCTCCCAGGAACTCTAACTCCTGGGAGGGCTGAAGATTGCTCTTGGAAAAATTCACTATCCACCCGAGGGACGAATGCCGTCTTCCAGGAACTAGGCCTCCCGGCCTTATCAGTATCATCCGGGTCCCAGCATTGGCCTCAAATGAAGTTCTTCGTAGGTGGCAACGTATAGGCAAGAGCGGGTGAAGACTCTGCCGAAACTCCGAGGGTTCTGTGGCAACGAAAGACACATGAGGACATTGAGAGGACACTGAACAGACATTAGGTTCTATTGGTAGCCGGTTTCTTATCGGCACAGGCTGGGATACGAGGGTCTCTCTCATTCATTTAAATGCTGAGGTGGCGTGTGCTCATACCTTATTGGTTTTCAGCTCTGAATGTTCGCGGTTTGTTGTTTCTTGAGATTAGTTAGCTCCGGGGGGGGGGGGGGGGGGGGGGGAGTGCGCACTGATAGTCTTGATGATATTTCCTCCTGCATACAACAAAGGTCTGTGAGGTTTTACCAGGCAAGCCTATCTGGGTTTAGGGTTGGGAGGAGGGAAAAAGAGAGGGAGGAGATTAAGCATGTTAGCTTTATCACCAAAGGGTCATGCTGATATTTTTGACAGGGGGGGGGGGGGGGGGCAGAGGACATGGAATTCATCCTTAATGTTTTTTGCCTTAACTCTTACTTACCTAATAAGCAATCTTGATGCTCATTATTGGAGGCTTGTTCCTATGCTTCTAGAGTTTAAATTTCATAAATTTCCATGACAACTTTTAAAATATGCTCTTTAAATGTAAAGGGCTTTAGTTCTGGCTCCATGAAAGCCTGATACTTCACTTTCAATGCGTATCCAGCATAGTTCTCTGCTTCAACGGCAGGGCTGAAGAAAAACTGATACTTCACACATCCAGCAGAGCTCTCTGCTTCAACGGCAGGGGAGAAGAAAAAAGGGTTCGCACTCACAAAGCGGGGAGTAGCTGGCTTGTTACGGCGGTTACTACCCCAAACCAAATGTGCCTGATACTTCACTTTCGATGCATATCCAGCATGGCTCTCTGCTTCAATGGCATGGGAGAAAGACTGATACATCACGCATTTCCAGCATAGCTCTCTGCTTCAACGGCAGGGGAAAAGAAAAACAACCAATAAGGGCTGTATAACATAGTCTGGGTAAAACAAATAAGCATGGGTGTAGCTTGCTTATTGCGGTGGGTTACTACCCCTAACTAATCAAGCTAGACATTTCACTTGGATGCAGCTCCATCACTGCTCTCTACATTAATGGTGGGGGTGGAAGGGAAATAGAACCAAGAGCTAAGAGAAACAGATAAGTATGAGAGAAAAAAATGTGTGAGGCTTGCTGGGCAGACTGGATGGGCCGTTTGGTCTTCATCTGCCGTCATTTCTATGTTTCTATGTTTGTCTTGGTGCAGGAGGCGCATTTGAAAGCCTGATATGATCATTTAATGCGCTCAAATGAGTTTCCTTAACAGTACTGGGCTGCATGCTCTAAGTCTGCTAAATATACAGGCATAGGCATTCGCCTCCATAAGGATTTTATATTTGAGTTTCAAGATTGTTACAAAGATCCAGGAAGCCGTTTTTTTACTTTTGCTCATCAAAGTGGAAAAAGAGATTTATACTCTGGTCTCCATATATGCTCCTAATACACAACAAAGCCAGTTCTTCCAGTCCATAAGCACTATGATTTGAGAAAAATCTGTTGCATCTCTAATAATTGGGGGAGATTTTAATGTCACTTTAAATCTTACTATAGATAATTCTCCTAGCTTTTCTTCTGATTCTCAGGGAGGACAGAGTACTCTGAAGCATCTTTTCTTTCAGGCTAATGTGGTGGACGTCTGGTGCTCCTGTTCCCCCAAATCTCGCAATTACACCTTTTACTCCTGCCCACAAAAATCATATTCAAGGATAGATCTAATACTAATAGACAAGGGTTTAATAGAGCTACTTCTACTGATTTCGAACCAATAACGTGGTCGGACCACACTCCTGTTTGGTTTACAATTCAGTTCCATAATTATGATACAGGGCAATTATTTTGGAAATTAAATGATAGTTTGATTACGGATAAGGATTTTCTAGGGCAAATTCAGAATCATATTTGGTCCTATCTTACTATTAATGATACTCCAGATGTTTCTCCCGTTAAAGCTGTTTCGCGTAGTCATTTTATAGCCAAAGTGTCTTATGAGAAAAAATGTAAAAAGAGATAGCCCGGGAAGAATTGAACCTAAGATCTCAGTGCTGGAACGCTGCCATAAGACTTCATTTTCATCTCAAATTTACCAAGAGTTACAAACCTGTAAAACAAGGTTGACCGAATTAGATGCTACATTGATAGCTCACAGTTTAGAATTAGTAAAACAGAAGCATTTTGAGGGCGATAAAGCAGGCAAATTACTGGCTAACAAGCTGAGAGGGCAATGTAGTCAGAATAGTGTGGTGAAAATTAAAGATGAAAATGGGAATCTCTTAACCACAAATCAGGATATCAGACAACGATTCCTGCAATTTTATTCTGGACTTTGTGGTGCTAAACTTTCTATAACACCAGAGGCCATTGATGCCTATTTGTTAGAGGTTTCTCTGCCCAGATTGACTGAACAGCAATGAGATTGGCTGGAACATGAGATTTCCCAGCTAGAGGTTTTACAGGTCATTAAGAAATTTAAGCCCGGTAAATCTCCAGGCCTTGACGGACATTCAGCACGGTTTTATCATGCAATGACGACTAGTTAGCCTTACCATTAACAAAGATGTTCAACGCCCTTAGAGAAGGGAGAGCTCTTCCTTGCTTCTCTAACATGGTGGGGTATTATGATTATAGCCAAGTCAAGCAGAGACCCAGTACTTTGTGGGTATTACAGAACGATTTCATAATGAAACCTGGACTTGAAAATACTTGCCAAGATCTTTGCTGATAGACTTAAAACTATTTTACCTTCCATCGTCCATCCTGACCAATCAGGATTTGTTACGGGCCGCATGGCATCTGATAATGTTTGCAAAACAACAGATGTTATCCGGTGGGAGTGTAAGCAAAAAGATCCCTTCATGTACTCACAATAGATGCTGAAAAAGTGTTTGATTTAGTTCATTGGCATTTCCTCTTTAGAACGTTAGAGAAAATGAAATTGGACCCTTTTTCTTGCATGGATAATTAAGCTTTATGACCATCCCAAAGCTTTCATTAAAATAAAAGGGGTTAGTCAAATGCCAGAGGCACGAGACAGGTTTGTCCCCTATCACCATTACTTTTTGCAATTTTTTTAGAACCTTTTACTACGAGGATCAGAGCTAATCCCATGATCTATGGTATCACAGTGGGGTCCTTTTCTTCGAAAATGTTCCTGTTTGCAGACAATGTTTTAATTTACAGTGTCTAATCCTATGGTTTCTTTGGGGGTAACGGTTGAAGAGATGGTGAACCCAGAGACTGAATTAAGTTTATCTATCAATTGGGAGAAATCAAAGATTTTAAATTTCACACCACCAGTTGCTCAAGTTAAGCTATTAAAATCTAAATTTTCCTTTAAATGGCTGGAAAGCCAAATCAAATATTTGGGAATACACACTGGAAATTCACAAGATTTTTTTTTCAATTGAATTATCCTCCTTTGTTGTCCCGGATATATAAGGACTTGGAAGAGTGGGACAGATACCATATAGCCTGGTTAGGTAGAATTGCCATAATTAAGATGAACGTTTTAAGAAAAATTTAAAAACATGGCTCTTTAAAAAAGCCTTCACTAAAGAGTGTGGAGGGTAGAGAATGAAAGTACAGGGTAATGCAGATGAGAATGAATTTACTCAATCCTACATTTAAGAAGTAATATCTCAAAGAGATAGTAACTCAATAATATACCTGGACTTGACCAACATTACTCAAATAATGATTTTATTTATGAAATTGTAACCAAACTTTATTGGCACCTGTTAGAATGTACGATATCCTACATTTACTTACCTTAGTCTATGTGCCTATTTGTAAACCGTTGCGATGGTATAGAACTTAGCGACGGTATAGAAAAGTTTTTAAATAAATAAGTAAATACATAGAATCTGCTATCTTTTTCAAACCATAACTTATGCAGTTCCAAAGCCAGTACTACAATGCTGGCAAAAGAGGTTTCTTCATTTTATTTGGAAAGGGAAGCCACCTAGGGTTGTTAAACCCTAAGAAACAGGGAGGCTTAGGAGTACCCAACTTAATTTGGTACCACATGGCATCTCACCACAGGGTAATTATAGATTGGCATAAAAGGCAGCTCATTAAACCCTGGGTTTCTTTAGAGCAGGCGATCTGGCAACCTAAGAAAACGTGGAGGTCTCTCCATTAGATGCCTAATTCAGTATTGCATACACTTCAGGGCTGACAGGCATGGAAGAGTTTATTGAGAGGGCAGCGGGATTTTTATCTTAGTTCTTTTCTAATTGGTAATGTTGCTTTTGCCCCAAGCCTTATATGGAAACAGCAGGAGATTTATTGCATAGAACATGTGTGGGGGGGGGTAAATAGTCCCTTAAGTTTCCTAGAACTTCCAGATAAGGAAGCTTTTGCATATTTACAGATTCGGCCTTTTCTCTCAGATATCTCCATCACACAAAACTTTGCTCAAGGAGTGTCCATGTTTGAATCATGGTATAGAAATGCGTATAAAATGGGGAAATTACTATCTAAACGTTATATCCTATTGAGTAAGGCTCTCTCTCCTCTAAACAGAGCTATATCAAGGCCTGGGAGCAGGACCTGAGGATCCCTTTTATCTGAAGAGGATTGGAGAAATATTTTCTCAGCAATGGGGAAGGGGTTTATTGCCACTAATTTAAATGAAAAGGGATATAAAGTGTTTTTCTGATGGTATTACACCCCTGTCCATTTTCACCGTTTTTCTTTGATAACTTCAGATAGATGTTGGAAGGGGTGTGGAGAGCTTGGAATCCTTTTTTCACTTGTGGTGGTCATGTCCTCTCATTCAAGCTGCTTGGAAAGCAGTTTCAAATTGGTTATAAGGAATTATGGGATTGACTTTTACATTGTCTCCTTTGCAAGCACTGCTTAATGTACCCATACCAGAGAGGGATATGCTTCAGCAAAAACTGGTGATTACAAGTCATAACAGGTGCACATTGCGAAATAGCTAGTTATTAGCGATGCTCACAGGTTCCTTCTCTACAGGGCTTGTTCCCTAGAGTGCATAACTTGTATAGTATGAATAAGATTACAGCTTTCCAACGTAAAATTTTATAAAGTTTGGTCAGCTTATGTTCAATGGCGGGATTCTAACATTCCAGAGAGGATCTCTGGGGCTAGCTTTCTTCCTGAGGTTTGAACTTGTAGGATACACTTTGTAACAGTTTAACTACCTCATCCTCATGGGGATATGACAACAGATATGCTCTTAGGTGTCATTTTGGGTTGCTCTTAGGCAATGTACTTCTGGTGATTAATATTTACTGTTGCTCTTTGGGGCATGGAGGCTTGGGGGGGGCAAGGGGTCAGTTATTACCTACTCAGTTAAATATTAAAGACAGATTGTGTGTCAAGTTGCATCAAGCTTATTAATAATATACTAAAACATACTAAAATGTCTTTTGCACTATTTCTTTATATATATGAACCATGTTTGAATTATTGCTGTTTTCACTTTGTCTTTAATAAAAATTGTCAAATTAAAAAAAAAACAACCCAAAAACGAGAAGTCATGGGATGATGGTGAAAGGTGGTAGACTCAGGAGTAATCAAAGGAAATATTTCTTTACAGAGAGTGCAGTGGCTGCATGGAAGTGGTGGAGACTTGAATTCAAGAAAGCATAAGATAAACACCGAAGGCATCTAAGGGATTGGTAAAGTTTGTAAAGCCGAATAGTTGTGTGGATGGGCAGACTATGTATGCCAAATGGTCTTTTCCTGCTATCATGTTTCTGTGTTTATATGAGATCCATCTGTGGCAGGGGTCAGGAACCTTTTTGGCTGAGAGAGCCATAAACGCCACATATTTTAAAATGTAATTCCATGAGAGCCATACAATATGTTTAAAACTTAAATACAAGTAAATGTATGCATTTTATGTAAGATCACACTTTTAAAGTACAATAAGTCTCTGAAAATATTACACCAGGCCTTAAGACACCAATACATCTCCTATTAGGAAAACGGATCAAGTCAGGCTGCTATAGAGTCCTACACAGAAACTACACGCCAGCAGAAAACCTCACCTGAATCACATGCTGTCCCTCACCTAACATAGAATAAAGAGACCAAAACGCATAACAAGAAGCATGCAGACAAAAACTGAATTGGAAACTGCAACAAGCCAGAGTCTCTGAATGCAGTGTAACAAAGGAAAAAAGAAACATCACCCATCCTTATAAAACAAATCAAGAAATATAAAATCATCAGCAGTAAAACTGTACTAACAAAAAGAACATATTTCGAAACAGCTGATGAGTGGAATATCCAATAATTAAAAACTCATATAAAACATTTCCAGATACCAACTAAATATTTCAAAATAGCAGACACAAAGACCCAGTAATGAAAAATAATAAGGATACAAACATTTTTTTGCTATGCATACCTGGGAACGTTTGATATCCAGGTGTCCTGAGATTGTTCTGAATTAGCAGGAGGTGGGGTGGTTTGCTTGGAACTTTCTCCTCTCTGTCACATACCAGCGCTCTCTCACACTGGCTCTCAATTACACACCTATACACACATGCTCTCAGTCACTCACATATACACATGCTTTTTCTCTTTCACTTATATAGGCTCTTAATTACACATTTACACACATGCTGTCTATCTTTTCACACACACACAGGCTTTCAATCACATAAATACATGCTGTCTTTTTCTCTCACACACAGACTCTCATTCACATGCTTACAAACATGTCCTCTCTTTCTCTCATTTACACACAGGCTCTCAATCACATACTCACATGCTCCATTACCTAAACCAGCTCTCAATCACACACAGACACACATGATCTCTCTCTTACTTATACACACAGGCTCTTAATCATACATACACATGATTTCTCTCACACACAAAGGATCTCAATCATACACACATACTCTTGCACACAAACAGGTTTTCAATCACAAACTTACACATACAGGTTCCTAATGGTAAACTTACATTCATGCTCTCTCTCTTTCACATGTACAGGCTCTCAATCATTCACATACATGCAATCTCTTTCACACACACACAGCCCCCCCCCCCCCCCCCGCGGGGCCCGGAAGAGGAAGTGGAGAGTATCGGGTGCCTGCGCGGCAAGAAGAGGCCACGCTAGTGCGCTCTGCATCGGCCCGAAGAAAAGACTGCAGCGCGGCTCGGAGGAAAATGAAGAGCTTCAACCGCGGCCGATGGGACTCCGCCTCCGCGAGGGCTGAAAATCAATAAATACATGCTGCTGCCGCGAGTTCCCGGGGTGAGGGAGAGAGAGTGAATTGCTCTCTCTCCCTCACCCCGGGAACTCGCAGCAGCCTCCTCCCAACGCTAACCTCTTCATTTTCAGCCCTCGCGGAGGCGGAGTCCCATCGGCCGCGGTTGAAGCTCTTCATTTTCCTCCGAGCCGCGCTGCAGTCTTTTCTTCGGGCCGATGCAGAGCGCACTAGCGTGGCCTCTTCTTGCCGCGCACGCACCCGATACTCTCCACTTCCTCTTCCGGGTCGCGGGGGGGGGGGGGGCGGGAAGAAGAGAGCACGCCGGTGCCGCTGACTCCAGCTGTCCTGCCGCGTTCCGCCCGGGCTGACAGCATTTTAAGCCCGGGCGGAGGAGGATCGGGGAGCAGCTGGGTCAGCGGGAAAGTGTGGCGACTGTCTGCGAGCCAGATGCAGCCCTCAAAAGAGCCATATCTGGCTCGCGAGCCATGGGTTCCCGACCCCTGATCTGTGGGGTCTCAAAAGCCCAAGTAAACATGAACTTTGAATAAAGTATCCAGTTTCCTCCAGGACCAAAATGGCTACTATGACTTTCCACAAACTTTTTTTTTCTTTATCCACTGATAATACTTTTTCAAAAGCTAATGAAAAAGAAACATGTAGGATGTTAAAATGTCTGGCTGCAAATGAGTACAGATCAAACAGTAGAAGATAAATCTGGGAATTTTTCACTTAAAAACAAACAAACCAGTAAAATAAATAAAAAGAACCTGCCACATATAATTGTTTCTAATTTCTTAAAATTTACAAATAATCAAAAGGATGTTGTAATTCATGCTTACCTAGAAGTTCAATGATTCCCAAATGAATATCGAGATAATGGCTGTGGAGGAAAGGTTCCCTTTCTTGGTTGTAATGTTTTGCTAGAACATCAAAGAGCATTTTCTTGTGTGCGTCTACTTCGGTCTTGTCCTTAGTGTTCTGAGGTAGCTGCTGACTGAGCATTACTATATCCTGGTCAGGGAAATATTCCAAGCAATCAACAGCTGCGCAAAGCCACCTGTCAAGTCTGGAAGAAAGAAGATTACAATGTGTCAGCCTGGTCCCAGATTCTTTAGTAGCAGTCTTGTAAAATAAGTCAGTCATTTAAATAATAAAAAATTAACAAACAGAATAGCTATTTTAGAAGACTTGTCTTTGACTAATTTAGTAAATTAGGCCTTTCATGACTTCAAAGGAAATAGGGAGAGAGGTCTAGAACACTGACACTGTGTGCCTACCTAGCATGTTGGTAGGTAGCTTATCTGTAACAGATTTAAATTAGCGCAGTTCACCATGCGACTGTGACACTCAGCAGTATACTGTAATGATTTGCTGTTGCCTTCTGGGGCCTGCAACTTCTTGGTCTTCCCAGGTGCTCAGCCATTCATTACCCAGGTCTGACCCTGTTTAGCTTCCAAGATTTGATACATTTAAGTTCTACCAGGGCAGCAATGTTGAGGCTGTCTAGTGCAGTGGTTCTCAACAGGTGTGTCGGGACACACTAGTGTGTCGCCAGGTCACAGAAGGTGTGTCGCAGACCCAGCAGAAGGCTGCTCTTTCCTCATCAGACTGGACAGGAGTTGGCTGATTTCTCCTTTATTGGGTATGAGAGAAAGCTGCTTTTGCTTCCTTCTCCTTTTCCCGACCCAGTGGGAGATTATTCCCTTCTCTTTCACTCATATCAGTATGAGATATCACCAACTCCTGTTCATATGGGCCTGGTAGGACACCAACTTTATCTTCCTCTGCTTGACCTGGCAGTGAGGTTTCTGATGTTCTCTTTACCCCATGGGGCCTGTACATAAAAACAGAAGCAAGAGGAAGAGAGGTGCGTGCTCTATAGATCCACTGCTGCCTTCCACTGCTGCTGCCTCATCTTCTTCCTCTCCTCAACGCTTCTTGCTCTCATCTGCTGCTGGTAAAGTGGAAGGGAGACTCTGGATTGGATTTATGCTGGCTGGGAATCAGGAGGAGGGGGAAATGTGCTGGGCAGGAAGGCCTTGGGAGATAGGGAGTCAGGAGTCTGCTGGGTAAGAAAGGGTGGGGAAAAGGAGGTTGGGGTTGTTGGATAAAAGGTGGAAAAAAAGAGGGGCTGGGGGCTGCTGGGCAGGGAGGAGAGTTGGAAGTGGAGGGAGAGATGGAGGTGTGGGACCTGCTGGGTTGGGGGACAAGGGAGGTCAGCGGATGCTGTGCAGGAAGGGGTGGGAAAGAGGGATGCTGGGTAGGGAGTGGGAAGGGCAGGGAGAGTTGAGCAGGGGAGAGAGGAGGCACAGGGAAGAGGAGGCAGAAGTGGGGGGTGGGGGTCAGAAATGTTGGACAGGGATATGAAGATGTGAAGGGACGACTGAGTAGCTGGGAGAAGTGAGGGGTGATGGGGGCATGGAGGGGAGTGACAGGGTACAAGAGGCATTTCTTCTATCTTTGAACTTTGCTTAATGTAGGAGGAAATATATTTCTGTTCCTAGTTCTCCAGTTTTGCACTGCATACAGGTCTTCTTGGGGTTTCCATTCCAGTTTTTATTTCTGCATTTGTAATTTGAGGTATTTTATTCTAAATTAGGTGAAGGTAGGTCTGTCTGTATTCTGTATGTGTGTGATTGAGATGAGGTACTTTACTATAAGTAGGGATTTGTATCAGTCTTATTTGTTGTATTTTCTCAATATGCCATTGCACTGGTGGTGAACTACTCCCTTTTTATTTCATGGAGTTAGTGCTGCTTCAGTATGGCAGGTTTGATAAACATGTACAGAGTGGGGTTTGTTTGTTTTTTTCCAGGTTTTGTATTATTTTACAATGCACCTGGAAGTAGAGGCAGTTAGTGTTGCTCTTATTGAGATGACACCAGAATCAGAATATCTTTTTTGGATGGTGTATGTCTTAGTTCTGCTCTGCACCCATTGTTAGGAAGAGGGAGATTCCTGTGGTTGCAGAGTATATGCTTATATTTAATCCCATGATGGTCATGTGTTCAGTGTGTCATGCATGTGTGCGTCATCTCTCAGGTGTGTCCTGATAGAAAAAAGGTTGAGAGCTACTGGTCTAGTGTGAGTCAGTGAATCTCTTCAGCTTCAGTGGGCTGCATTATATCAGCTGGCCCAAGCCTTTAAAGATGCCTACAATCCTGTCAGAGAATGTTGTCTCTCAATGGTTTTGAAATCAGATACTGGAGTCCAATTTTAAGTTCAAATAATTTGTTTACTTCTCCAAAAGTTTTAACACACGCCAATACCTCAACATGCATTAAATGTATCGCACTCGAGATATTTTCACATTGAGAGAGAGAAACACAGACAAGACTCTCTTTATAAGGCTCTCACATAAATAAACTATATCTATACCACTGGAGGAGGGTCAACTAGTAACTTGTGGTGAGGTTTTGGTGGTGGTCTAGGGCTTGGGGGGCTATCAAGCTAGGTCGAGAGTATAATGTACAAATCTCATCTTTTGTGTACCTTTCCTCACTCCAAATCGCATCAAATCTTCACTGATGCGTACTGTGCTGTTCGTACCTCCAACTATACATGTAAAACTGCCGCCAAAAATTCTAGACCACCACCAGAACCTCACGTTACTAGTTGACTTCTACAGTGGTATAAAAAGTTGACTAATGTGTGCCTCTCCAAAGGCTCTCTCTCTACTTACCTACTTACTCCATTCCATACTCTCCCCTCTCGTACCTGAAATGGGATTAGCGATTTTTTAGTGCAAATCCCGTTTCAGGCATACTGCACAGCATAACGCCAGGAAAAAAGGTGTAGTTATTTCCAGCATTAACACACGCAATAACGTGCGTTATGCTATTGCATGCAATGTTAAACATCCCTCATTTTCATAAATTCCACCAAAACTCCATTTTGACTAAATTTTTAAAATTTGCATACACATCTCGATGCATTATTTATCGCAGGTGTTATGGCCCTAACGTGATTTGATAAATGGCCTTGCAAAATTGTTGGGTTTTAGCAGTTTATATGAATTAAAAACCACACAGAGCATCTCTCTAATCTAAAGAATGATTAACAAAGAAAGTGGATCAATTACCGGTAGAAGAGGAAAAATATGTAGAAAAACTTGTACACCAATCAAAGATCACTTTAGCTGCCCAGGTAAACATATAATCTTCCTTATAATTTTTTTTTGCTTTGTTATTTTTTTTTTTTTGTTTGGTCCACTTTTGAATTTTGTGCTTTTTCTTTTGTCTACATTGGAGTTCTTGGGGTTGTTCTGGTTTTTTTTTTTTTTTTTAGTTTTGTCTATTTTTTTGAGCTTTCTTGCTTTGTCTATCATTTCTGGATTTTTTTTGTTTTGTTTTGTCCACTTGTTTTTTTTCTTGTTTAGTTCTGATTATTTTTTCCTCACCTTCTAGCCTCGCTTTCCTGCTATTCCCAACCTATGCTTGCAATAAGCATCTCCAGGTTACAATGGCTCCTTCCAGGATGGATTTGCCTACCGCAACAAAAACAGTGTTTCCCAGGCCTACCTGCCTACTGCATTGAGGATTGCTCTCCCCTGGGCCTCAGCTCTCCACAGCAGTGACAGCACTCTTCAACTTATGCCCGCTTCAGTGGAACGCTTCTGGTATGATCCAGTGCTAGGTACTAGGAGCTAATTTTTCGGTGCCCAGGTGATTTGGCATCTAGAAATTTTCCACTTCTGCTACCAGTGTTGAGCACGATAGACACTTACATGTCAACATTCATGCATAAAAATACAAATTCTTCTGAAAGTTTAGTATACATTCCATGGTGCTACCAAAACACTTTCCCCTTCTTCCTTTTGGACATATAACTCCAAAAATCATATACAGTAGGGGTAACTAACTGCGGTTCTCAACTTCCACAAAAATGTCTGGGTTTCAGGATATCCACAATCTAACCCAGTATGGCAATTCTTATGTTCTTAGGATATCCTGAAAACCAGGTCTGTTTGTGGCTCTTAAGGACCAGAGTTGGCCACCTCTGATTTAGGGTTTCCCATGTAGTTATACTGTGCCCAAACCAAATTAGTTTTTAAATTTCATATTGACCAGGTAAAAAATAAATGCTCTACAGCAAAGCATTTGAGAAGTTATAGGTAAAATGTCTCTCAGGACCAGACCCATGCCTACACTGTAGTATTTCCCCAATTATAAGTATAAAAAGCCAAGTTTTCTGTTATATAAAACATTCTTAGTACTAACTCAGGTAAGTTTAGGCACTGAGTGACCTCTCTTTCCACAAAAGTATTGGAGACAACAAGATCATCTTCTCTGATAACTTTTTTTCTCTGATCAGTCTTGCTTGGAGACTCTAAAATATTCTCCAAAATTGGCAGGTGGATTAGTTGAAGAAGGCGTACCAGTATCTGTTGCTTCCAAATGTCATCCACAACTTGGGAGAATGAACAAACAAAAGTCAGAATAAGAAACAAAGTTTATTTGGCTAATACATACTTTTCCCTAATATAACATTTTCTCAGTTGATTAGGTGCTTACAGTGAATTCAGTGCAGCTCAAATTACAATAAACGTTTTCTTGCAAATCTCTGGACATAGCAAAGTAAGCCAAGCAGCATATTTTCTGAAGTAATGCTGAACTACTATATCTACCACAAATTAGCCATAATTTATTTATTTATTTTTAGAAAACATGCCTTGTACGACATGCATAATTTGTTTTGCCTTTAAATAGGTGTAAAAATAACTGCATTCATGGCTAGATCATATCAGATTGCCAACAAGTTGAATGTCAAAGGACCCCTAGTGCATAGATAGGCATGTACTTCCTAGTTCATAAATGCAACAGGACAAAACCAGGATTGCTGAGCCTGGCCCTTAGGACATGGAATTTGTGAGCAATCAGCCTATTACTACAGTGTACTGTACTTAAGATGTCAGATCTCAAAAACAGTTCAGTGACTGTTGGGAAGTTTCTTAAACTTCTTTTATTCAAAATTAGCTGCCTACAGTTCAGGGGAACTTCTAACTTGTAAGAAATGAAAAACACATCTTTCAGTAGAAGGTTGCACCAGTCCATAAAGTTCACTGCTCACCTTTCCTTGAAAGCTGGTGAGATGGCACGTTGAAGGCAATGTCTGGAGGTAAAGATGGATGCAGACTAATTGTTTGCAGGAGTTCCTTTACACTTTTATTACCTATTTCTAGTGCTAAAGGATTGGAGATTGTTATGGCATTCTCTGTTCTGTTTAAAAAAAAAAAAAAAAAAAGAGAGAGAGAGAGAAAGGATGTTAACTAAAGAATAACTTCCACCTTCTGTCTCTGAAAAGACTGCTTTGAGAACATGTCTTGAAACAATCTATGGTAAATCAAAACATTAAATATGTCTTTAAAAAGTCCCTACAAAAAACATTTAAACCTAAGTAAATATCATATAGTTTAGCATAGGTCAGGAATAATAATCTCAGCTCGACAGACTCTCCTGAATAAACTGATGGTCTGGACTGAGGTAAGAACATAAGAAATTGCCATGCTGGGTCAGACCAAGGGTCCATCAAGTCCAGCATCCTGTTTCCAACAGAGGCCTAAACCAGGCCACAAGAACCTGGCAATTACCCAAACACTAAAAAGAACCCATGCTACTGATGCAATTAATAGCAGTGGCTATTCCCTAAGTAAACTTGATTAATAGCCATTAATGGACTTCTCCTCCAAGAACTTATCCAAACCTTTTTTGAACCCAGCTACACTAACTGCACTTAGAATCCTTTTTTCTTAAAACAGACCACTTCAATTCAGTTGAAATCTCAGAGAGGTAAGAGCACATTATGATGTCACTGAGCATTTTGAAAGCTGCTCTGTTATTGGCTAGTGTCTGTGGTCAAACAAGGAAATGAGGCATTACTAAGGATTCACACATCTCCTTGTTTCTTTACAAACCTGGACAATTTGTTCGCCTTCATGCCACGTCTTTCACTGGGTGAGAAATTCTTAGTGTCTCTTCTTTTCGGCAAAACAGGAGACAAACTGCAATTTAGAAATCTGTACAGGCTATTGTTTGTGTCTTCAAATACCATCTCTCTTTCGCTTCTAAATAGCTTTGCTCCAACTGGCTCAAACACATTGTGATCCATCAGAGCTTGGCAAAGCTGGACTCCTTGCAGCCGAGAAATGTCACTGCTGCTAAGATATATATTTTGCATCAAATGACTCAGCACAACATCCACAGCATCTGATCCAGTAAAGCAGTTACTGTAGGTCCTTAGATGCTGTCGTCGGCGCTTTACTTCCACCTGAGTACGAAGAGTCTGGATGATGCTGTTCCACAGTTGAGTGGCTTGGAAAGGACCAGAGTACCCTGAAAACAAATAGACATTAAAAACAATTTTGACTGATTAATGCATGATAAAGCACTATTCATTAATTACATTTTAGCTTACACTAGCAAGGGAGGCATTTTAAATGATCTGCCGTGAGTTGACAAAGTTGTAACATTTTTTACCAAGGAGAGAGGAGTTGCCCCCATTTTCCTACTCTTAATTGACCCCTGATCTGAAACAGTGTGCCTTGAAAGAAACTTCCCATCAACCACCATGACCAGCCCTATGGCCAGCAGGGTTTTCTATCTTCAGTCCCTCCCCTGGCTCAAATCTGTCACCCTTACAGCATGCCCAAATCCTGAAGGATATGTTAGCCAGGAAGTACCATTATGAGGGGTGAGCAAAGGGGTGTGCAGGGTAGGGCTCGTATTATGTTGTGCTTTTGATTTAGTCTGTAAACACGCAAGCTTGAAATGGAAGGGTGCACCAAGAGCAACCCTTTTCCAGAGTGCCATTTCGGTGCAGCGACTGGCCTGGGGCCAGAAGACACACACCATACAGTCAGCCCAAAATTTTCAACTGCATATTGTTTTAAAAGCAAGTTTGCTTACTGGAAACAGTGTTTTCCGTAGATAGCCTGCTATCTACGGAAAACACCATTTACTGTAAGTAAATTTGCTTTTCTCCTGTCGAAAAGCAGGCTGAATTAGCCATGCTGTCTGGGAGTCCCCTGCTTAGGGTTGTGTCCCACACACTGACGTATGCTGAAGTAGGGGGGTGCCATCCCCTTGCAGAGGTAATTGATCATTGTGTGCTCAACCCGCAATGGCTGTCGACAACCTCATTTTCTTGTAGAATACTTTAACACTGCTGAACCCAGTGCTGCGTCAGAAGAGGTCAAGACAGTAGTGCAACATGAAATTATGTAGAGATGACCAAGCGGCTGCTTTACAAATATCCAGCAATGGTACCACATGGAGATGTGCAATTGAAGCTGCCACGGCTTTCACTTGATGTGCTTTGACTGGATTTGAAAGCTCTGCTGACCGCTTTGAGCAACAAAAGTGAATGCACTGGGATATCCAATTTGACAAAGTCCTCTTTGCAACCAGTAGACCTGGCGCAATTGGGTTGAAAGCCACAAAAGGTTGAGAAGTTCTATTCTCTGCATGTGTTCTTTGCTTGTAGAAAGCCAAAGCCCTTTTACAGTCTAAGATGTGAAGCAGCTTTCCCTCTCATTTTTATGTGGTTTTGGGAAAAAAGTTAGTAATGTGATGGTTTGATTCAAATGGAAAGCCAAGATTATCTTTGGTAAGAAGGAGGGATGAGTTCCCAAGGTAACTTTGTCATGGTGAACCTGTACATATGGAAGGTAATGAACCAGGGCCTGCAGCTCACTGACCCATCTTGCTGAAGTTACTGCAACCAGAAATACTACTTTCCAAGTCAAATATTTCATATGGCTACTATCCATGGGTTCAAAGGGTGGGAACATGAGCTGCTCCAAAACCAAAAGGAACTGGAAGTTTTGTCATGGGTGGTCTCAGCTTCAAGATCCCCTTCATGAAACGGATTGAATGGGTGATGATATGCTGCTATAGCACTCACATGGACCCTGACAGATGCCATTGCCAAACCTGCTTGGGAAAGTGTATGCAAGTACTCCAGTAGAATTTCCAATAAGCAGGAGAATGGGTCTATTCTCTTCTCATCACACCAAGTCGTATAATGTAGTCATTTGCCTTGACAGTTTTTTCTTGTGGAAGCCTTTCTAGCAGACACTAAAATATCTTGGATTCCTGCAGATAACTGAAGGTGGTCTAATAACATCCTTTCAATCTCCAAGCTGTGAGATGAAGCAAGGGGTGCAACAGTGTGCCCCCTTCCCGAGTTAGCAGATCCATGCTGCTTCCTAACAAGTTATTGAGGAGTGATGGATAGTTGAACTAGGTAGGCGTACCAAAGTTGTCTTGGACACGCCGGAACGATGAGGATCAGGGCCGCAATGTCTGCGGTGCATTTCTGGATCATCTGGGATATTAGTGGTATCGGGGGATAAGAGTATTAGTAAAGTCCTTCTGTCCAAGTAATGAGGAATGCATCCTGGGTGAATCGCTCCTGGCTTGGATTTCCTGTTGTGTATCATCACAAAGAGGTCCATGCATGGGAGGCCCCATGCCGCGAAGAGATCGTCCACTACCCCTTGGTTGAGAGCCCATTCGTAGGGTATGGAATATCCTGCTGAGTCTGTCTGCTTCAGTGTTCATGATCTCTGGGAGATAGGTTGCTTGCAACGAGATGGAGTGTGCCTCTGCCCATTCCAGGTTCTGAATCGCTTCCTTGCAGAGGATCAAGGAACCTGGCCCTCCTCCTTTGTTTATGTAAAACAGTGTGTAGTACACAGAGCTCATAGGTAAACAGATATAGTGCTAGAGTTAAACTTGCTTGATACAGGGACAGGGCTGTACTTAAAAAATGCTTGATCACAGAGGAACAAAAGGAATAATGCAAAGTCTGGAAAATGTGTAAGATCTTCCTGTGTAAGCTTTGTGACTGCATGGCTAAGTAAACAAATACCAGTGTTGCCTTTAAAATGCTTAATGCAAAGCAATGTATGTCTTAAGCTGCTGTGAGCTTGTTTGCAGTAATTAGTAATGATCTCCTGCTCTATGTACCCCATGGCAGGAAACAGTGTGCTATTTAAAAATACTTTCTAATATTGTAAACAAAGGGGGCAGGAGAGTGAAAATGTTTTTATGGTTCTCCGATCATTAACATAGTTGAGAAAGAGTAAACTGTGAATAATTGTGCTGGAGGGGTTAAAAATGGCAATAGAAGGCAGACAGACGCCCAGTCTGTATAAAGGTTGGAGACAAACAACAGGAAATTAAGTGAAGACTGGCCAATGAACCTGAAAACATAGCTGGTCATGTAAAGCATTTCCCAGTGCTGGTTTCCCAGATTCCTGTTCCCGTGCAGTTACTTCACTTGCCTAGAGATTCTGCCTGCAGTGATTGCCTCCTAGAGCTGATTTTCTCAGGGAAGTAATTTGCCACCAATTTGTACATAGCTTAGCTTAATTAGTTCTATTCAATATGCTCTTTATTACCATTTATATTTTGTTATGCTCTATTGTAATCTATTTTATTATTGTTAAAAGAAATATATTACCTTATTATAGCTAAGAGAAAATATAACCACTTTTTACCTATAATTACCCTCTCTGAGTATTATTGCTATTTATATAGGAATATAATAGACAGGAAACGAGGGGAGGGTAGATGAATGATTGATCAGTTCTTATAAACTGGTCATGAGGGATTGCAAGGGCATACACAGGAACCCCCCACCAAATGTATACAAGATTGGGCAAAACCTGAGGGTTCTTTGAACAAATATCCAAAACACGTTGCCACCTGGTTGTCAGTGTCTATCATTAAGTCCTTTCCCTGAAGATGGTCGTGGAACGTATGGAGGGCATTCTTTAATTTCTATGGGAGATTTGTTGGGTTCTCTCCGACAGCATCCACAGACCTTGTGTCTTTATGTGCCTCAAATGAGCTCCTCAACCCCTTGTTATCGCATCCATGGTCAAAACAAGTTGATACACCGGGTTGCGGAAGGGGGCCCCCATAGAAAAGATTGGTGGGGCAGCCATCATGAAATGTCCCTCTTCATTGCTTGGGTCAGTATCAACCTTTTGGATAATGGCTGAGTAAACTGGGACCATTGGGCTTTGAGATCCCACTGTAGGAGACACATATGTAGCAGAGTGTGTGGCACCACATATATAGCTGCCGCCATGTGGCCCAGAAGGGTTAAGACGTGATGTGCCGAGGGGTGTGCACAGTATTGCTAGAGTAAGAAAGATTTGAGCTCTGTGCTCTGGGAGGAATGCTTTACCGACGATAGTGTTTATGCTTGCTCCTATGAACTGAAAAGTTTGTGCCGGTTGAAAGCTGGATTTCTCATAGTTTATTATGATTACTAGACCTTCTAGACAATATAGTGTGTCCATCAAGTGTGTCTGAAGAGTAGTCGCCTCTGATGATACCAAAAGCCAATCATCCAGTTAAGGGAACAGTTGAATTCCCTTCCTTCTCAGGTGGGCCACCACTAAACATTTTGTGAAAATTCTCAGGGCGGAGAATCCAAAGGGGAGAACTTTGTAATGCTACTGCCGCGTATTAACCTGGAAACACAGGCAGCGCCATGAAGAATGGTGTGTTAGTATGTGGGAGAAAGCATCCTTGAGATTCAGTGAGCACATCCAATCGTTGGGTTGCAGGAAAGGCAGAATGGATTTGAGGGATGTCATTTTGAACTTCGCCCTTTGAATAAACTTATTGAGGGCCCACAAATCCAAAATTGGGTGGAGTCCCCCTGTTTTCTTCGGATTAAGGAAGTACTGGGAGTAGAACTCCTTGATGCATCTGTGTGGAAGCACCGCTTGAATTGCCTGTTGAAGTAGTGAGTCCACTTCCCTTTGCAACAGTTGTGCTTCCATGTGGTCTTGTGAGGGACCCAGGTGCAGGAGAGACGGATTCGTTTTGAAGTTTAGCCTGTATCCCTCACAGATGATGTTTAATACCCAATGGTCCAATGTGATTGCTCCCCAAGAGTCATAAATTTGGATAGTCTACCCCCCACTGATAATGGTAGCTGTGCTTGGGCCCCTCTCAAAAACCCTGCTGCAGTTTTGGGTTGTTGCCCTCTTGTCTGTGTTGACTTTGGCCTTTTGGTCTATTCCTGGGTTGTGTGTTGCGGCTGCTGCCTGGGCTACTGGTACACCGGGGGACGGTAGGGTTTGCATGGCCTGAAGGGGCGCCTTTGGTAATAGGATTTCTTGTAGGCTGCGTAATACTTCCTGGTTGAGGACTGTTGTTCTCCCGGGGAAGCTAAGGACAAAACTGCCACGTTTTGTTCTTTAAGCTAGGATAGTTTCCCGAAATTTATCACCAAATAGGATGTCTCCCTTACAAGGGGATCTGCCAACTTCTCATGCATGGCACTGGCCTTCAACCAGGCAATTCTCCGGGCCGCTATGGACACCAATGTATGGGCTGATATCTTGAACACCTCGTACACTGTCCAAAGGTGGTGGTGCAAGCCCTCATAAAGATCCGTGAAGGGCTGAGACAACGCATTGTCTAATGGCCCAAGCATGATATATGGTTTGAGGGATTGCAGACACTAACAAGTATTGAGTGATATATATAGAATTGATGTTATTGAATTTTAGCATTTAACATCACTGCTTGGAAGGTATTCCATCCGAACTCATCCAGGTATTGGTTGTCCTTACTGGGCAGAATATTCGAGTGTAGCCACAATTTCTTAGACTTTTTCATTGCTGATTCCATGACTACTGAAGCATGGGGCAGTTGTACTGTTCGTAGTATGGTGACTTCCTATCCTGAACTTAGGATCAGTTTTCCTGGATATTGCTGGTCCCGAGAAGGGGGATTCCCATCTCTTGTCCATTACTGCATCAAGGACTGAATGGGAGGACAAGACTGTAGGCTCAGTTGGGACTTCGAAGATCTTCAAAATCCCCAAGACCTCTGATCTTGGATTTGGCACCTTTTTGGTTTCAATTTTCAGAAGTGTTCTCACCTTCTCAATAAACTTAGAGGACAGATCTTTTGGGGGCAAAGACAGTTCAGGTGGTTCTTCCGGCGGGTCCAATAGGATTCCCATGCAAGAACTCTGAAGTTGGTGGGGAGTCCCAGGCTCCGAATCTGGTTGTGGGGAGAATTGTGGCTGGGATCCACCATCTCGTCCTGGGGGCTGTGATCATCCTGTGTGGGTGACAGGGAGTCCCTTGCAGGGGAAAAGGTTCCTCAGCCAGGGGGCTAGGTGGGAGATGCCCCCTGCCTGCCACTTTCCAGGGAGGTGAAAAAGTTGCTTAGAATTGCGGGGATTTGAGACATCACTTATGAAGCTGGTCCCCCCTCCCTAGGGACCTGCCGCCTCTTCTTCTGGGCGGTAGGTGTGACTCCCTCATGTCTCTTGCCCACCTTGGATTTAGCCATCTTGGTTTGTGGAGGTACTGCAGCTAAAAGGATTGTGGAATCGGGGCCCCTCCCACGCTCTGTTGGATCCTGGTCCCTGTGCGACAGTCTGTGTCTCTTTGAAAGGGGCTGTTGTAACTGAGGTGAATGCATCTTCCTCTTTGACATAGAAGACATATCCAAGTAGACTCTTTGGGATGAGCCGGAGGATTCCACTGAGTAATAGTTATTCGAGAGTGGCTCAACATTGGAAAAACCAAGCTCTAAGAGCTCCTCTGGCAGGAACACAACTTGAGGATCACACTCCAGTTTTTTCTTGTGGGAAGCCTGCTTTTGGGAAGGCCTATGTTTACACACAGTCTCTTTCTGCAGTGGGTTTGATGCACGGCTGATGTGCATCGTAGATGGATGATTCGCAATGTGTTCCTGCATAGTCTTCTTTTTGGGAAGCACCTGCATCGATATGAGTGGCACTTACGAGCTATGCTTCAATAAATCGTATGCTTCATTCTGCAGTGCATCTTTGCATTGTGCACATTCTTCAACACATGTGCCAACTCATCCTTGGGTCATGCTTTTCCTGCTTCGAGGCCTGTGCCGGCCCGTGGGGTTTGACACTGCTAATGGTTGGTGACACTGTCCTTGGCGTAGATTTTACCAACACATTTCCCAAAGCCTGATGTTTATTTGAAGCATGAGGGAGCTCAAGCACTGTGGAAGTATATCCCACTTGGCTTTGCCCTTTTTTGCCGCCAGTTGGGCCCAGAGAGGATGCTCTCCTTGCCTACTCAGCTCGGTGCATCTTTGGCCCCAGGGATAAGTGAGAGGAAAGGCATTCCAATGCAGAGGCATATGAATCTGCCTCTTCCTCTCTCAATCTGGCAATTTCCTGATCCCATGGTCTCTAGGCTCTGGGCAACATCCTCCCACAGTCCCTGCAAGTGGACTGGTCGTGCTCCGGGCCTAGGCAGATGTAGCAGTAGTTATGTCCATCCATGGACATAATTTTGCCATATTGGCAGTATCTGAACCCAGGATGCTTGGACGCCATGGTAGCACTTAAAAGTGCTGTTTTGAGGATTCACCAGAGAGAAAAGATACAGAGGAGAATGAGAGACGAACTCCACAGGCAGCTAGCAGCACAGAAGAAAAAAAGACTGAGGAGAATTGGTGATCCCACGAGAAGAACTGCACAGGCGCACAGAGTCAAAGCTCTGTAATCTTTGACAGAAGCTCTGCCTAGGGCCACCCTGAGGACGTCCCATACAGCATGGCTAATTCAGTCTGCGTATCCATGGGAATATCTAAGCTGTACACCTTTCAGGATGATTTTAATCAATTGGGTGGTATGAAAAAGGTTTAAAATAAATATTCTAAGGTGAACTATTATACTGGTATGATTCTCAATGCACTCCTTATACTACTGGGATATATGATGCTGTCAAGAGATAGTTTTCTATCACTACTGCCAGACAGCTTTCTTATATACAACTTAGATTGTAAACCCTCTAGGGACAAGAGAAATCCTACTATATCTGAATGCAACTTGCCTTGAGCTACAAATGAAACAGTATAAGCTAAATCTAAATAAATACTATAATAAAACAACATATTATAGTGAGGCATGCAACACATCTAACCCTATAATCATCCATGCAGGGTCCGCTACATATTTTGGAAGTTTTAATTTACATTTATATAGCAACACTGAAATATTTACTTATATTTAATCCTGGGGGAATTCTGTGCTACTGCAGAGCATATAATTTGCACAGAATTCCTGATTTTCGCACAGAATGTGGAAGAATGGCTTTGCAGGCCATGAGCAGAGCCATGTGCAGCAAAGATATAAAAGGCCCGGCAGGTGCAAGCAGCCCATCCAGCTCATGGTGAAGATGTGAAAGGCCTGGCAGGTCACAAGTGGAGCCCATCCAGCTTGCAGTGAAGATGATGAAAGGCTCAGTGGGGCTGCAGGCAAAGCCCAACCCACCCGCAGCTAAAGACACAGAGCAGAATAGCCTGGGAGAGTTGCAGGCAATGCCCATATCGCCCGCAGCCAAATAAGATGGAGACTGGCCAGAATGACAGCTAAGAACGTGAAACTATGGGAGAGAGGAAGGAAGAGTGTGTGTGAGTGTGCTTATGGGTGTATCAAAAATAGAGAGGGAGCGCGATTGTGAGAAGATAATATGAGGAAGTATGTGAGAGATTGGGAACTGGTGTGTGTGAGAAAGGGATTGTGTGTGTGTGAGAGAGAGATAGCCTGTGTGTAGGTGTGCGTGTATACAAGAGAGGGAACTTGTGTAAGGGGCTGTATGAGAGAGGAGGGTGAAGATTGAGTGGAATGGGTTGAGAGTCTAGAGGGTTGGAAAGAGATAGTGGAGGATGGAAGTGTTGGGGCCTGAAAGGACAAAGTGAAAGGAGTCTGGCTAGGGGAGTACAGAGAGAGGTGGAAGGGACACTCTTACAATGTACTTCTAGGGATATTCTGCTCATATTATTTAAAAAACTGTGCATCTTTGAGTAATAACCTTTCTGTATTACATTTTAAAATTAATTACTCAAAGACTGAGATGTACATTGTGTTATTTTGACCAATATAAAGTACCGTATTTTTCGGACTATAAGGCGCACATAGAAACCTACGATTTTCTCAGAAATCGGAAGTGCGCCTTATAATCCGGTGCGCCTTATATATGAATTTTTCTCAAGCACAGGCTCGCACTCACCTCTAGGCCTCCTCTTTGCGGGTCGCCGCAGGATGGGCTCTGCAGTGGCCCTGCTACCGGGCCTCTTCTTCTTCTCGGGCCGCTGCGACTTGAGATTCGCGGCGGTCTGTAAACGCAAGTGCTGCTCCTCTTCTGCACGCGTTGATGCTTCCCCTCCTTCCTGCCCACACGGCTCCGGCAACGTTTACTTCCGGGGACGCACAGGCAGGAAGGAGGAGGAGCATCAGCGTGTTTAAACGCAATCTTTTTCTTGGCCTTGCCGATCTGCCTGTCGCTGCATCCAGGGGCAACTATGCAGATACTTGGAAAGCCCAGGGGCGCTTTAATCAGCGGACTTTGCACCAGTTCTCAAAGGGCAAGTATCTGCCTACTTTCCCTTTGGCTATTGCCCACAGAGATTTGCAGCTGCTTTTTCTGAAGATACATTTTCCCCTCCAAAACAGTCCATGTAGTTTTGAAAATGCAACACTTCGCATGCTCTTGTCCTCCCCCCCCCCCCCCCAGCCTAACCCCCATCTCTGAGCCCGCCTGCTTTTCCCCAATGTGTAAAGGTACGTGCATTGTTGGTCCTGTGCATGCTCTGACCGGGTACAAAGCAGTCAAATTTCAGTCAAGCTGTTAACCCAGGGAAATGCTTTTGTAAATCACCGCATCCTGTAATAATACTATCTGGTTTTAGTTGGGGGGATAATAAAAAGTACCGTAGTTTTAAAGGGTCGGCGCAACCGATTAAAAAAAAAGGCTCTGAGCCGCGCCTTATAATCCGGTGCGCCTTATATATGAACCTGGACGCCTTAGCAGGCGCTCATTGATAATGCGCCTTATAATCCGGTGCGCCTTATAGACCGAAAAATACGGTATGCAGAATATTAAATTTTTGTGCACAGAATTCCCCCAGGAGTAGTATATTTCACTGTTAGTGTCCAGAGGAATAAATTTACAAAGCTACAAAAAGTTTACAATCTAAGAGGCTAATGCACTAAAGCACACTAATGCTTTTACAAGCATTTGGGTAGGTTAACTATACTTTTAATGCATGTTAATTAACTTGTGAGACTTTTAATGCAAAAACTATGCTTATAAGGTGATGAGATGCAAAACAGCTCACTGCCCAATAGCACATAGAAAAATAATGCACATCATAATGTGTAAAAGTGAACACAGACCTGTTAATACAAGAACCTTAACTACACCTCTGAAGGGTGCAATTATGTTTCTACAACATTTGCATTAACACACTAATTGCAATGCTAGCAAACTAAGGTGAAACTCATGTGCATGTTATTAACGTGCTGTTAACAAGAGCGAGTTACCGCTTCAGTACATTGGCCTCTTAAGTTTGAGCACAAGGGGGGAGAGAGCGGAAGAGAAGGAAGGAGGGACTCGCCCTCCCTTGAACCATCCGGTTGCTGAGGAGAGAACTAAGCAGGGGGAAGTGTTTGTTTTGCTTCGCCCTGCCCCAGCTTACCCGAGCAGGAATCGGTGCAGGCAAGCCAAAGACCTCCTGCGTGACGCAAGTGAGGACCCTTCCGTGCATAAGACCGGCGGAAGGGCGCTGCCAGAGTGGGGAGAGAGCAGAAGAGAAGGAAGGAGGGACTCGCCCTCCTTTGAGCCATCCGGTTGCTGAGGAGAGAACTAAGCAGGGGGAAGTGTTTGTTTTGCTTCGCCCTGCCCCAGCTTACCCGAGCAGGAATCGGTGCAGGCAAGCCAAAGACCTCCTGCGTGACGCAAGTGAGGACCCTTCCGTGCATAAGACCGGCGGAAGGGCGGCGCCCCGCTGCCGCTGGTGCGTTGCCTAAGCCGTGCGCGCCGAAGGGGCGCGCGGCTTTGACCGGCTTCGACCGGAGAAGGCCGGAGGCCGGCCCAGTTCCCTTTAGATTCCAACTTTCAATGGGCAAGAAACGGAAGGCGAGGATCGTTTTAACCTCCTCACCAGTGCAATTACATCGCACAGGTCCCATGGACCAACATGTCGTGAGACTGTTGGAGACGCCACGAGGGGACAGTTCGGGAGGTTCTTCTTTAATCTCCCTTAGTCCTGGCGAAGGATACTCACCACCATCGCAGCCAAAAGTGAATTCATCTCCTGGACATCTACGGAACTGGTAGGACCAGTACAGGGAGGTACAGATGCTAATACACATTCTGTACCCCTCCGGACTGAGAGTTTTATTTTTCCTAAAATTGAAACACAAATTGTTCCTCCAGTACATGTAGATACTAACATTAATCCGGTGATTCTCCCGGATAATGTTACTATGGCTGACCTTGGTCGAATGATACTGAAACTTGACAATAATGTTATAAAGATGAACGAATCATTAGTAACAGCTATAAATGTTAATAAGGGCTTAATTGATGAGTTGGTAAAAAAGGTAGATAAGCATGACAAAGATATAGTGACCCTGACAAACAAAACTCAGTTGATTCAGGACTCTGAAAATATTTTTATAAAGGATAGTATCACGATACATAAGGAAGTTGAATATGTTGAAAATTTATTGAGGTCCAAGAATATGAGAATTATAAATTTTCCTATCACTCGGCTTCTTTCTCCATGGGAGATGTTTAAAAAATTTTTGAAAGAGTCTTTACAATATCAAGATGAAGAAATTCCTAAGATCTCTAAGATTTACTATATAGAGAAAAAACTAACTAGAGGTATTGATACTCAAAATGTAAAAGGAGAAGTTGTACCCTCTCCGGGAATTTCGACCTTTTTAGAGGAGTCAATTGATATTATTGAAAAAAGAGCTACTCTTTTTATATCATTCATAGCAGAACAAGATAAGGAGAATTTGTTTAAAAAGTTTTTTAGATCAAAGGATTTATTATTTTGTGGATATAAAATGCAAATGTTTCCAGATGTGGCTAGAACCACACAAGCTAGAAGAAAATATTTCCTGTCACTGAAAGCACGTGTACTTGCAATTGGTGCAACTTTTTTCCTGAAATACCCTTGTGTATGCTGTATTAACTATAGAGGTAATAGGTTTGCATTTTTAGATCCCACACATTTAGAAACTTTCTTGGTTGACAAAAGTCAGGTAGCAGTATCAAATGAGAATGTCCAATAAGGAAAAAATACCTTCCTTTCTCTTCATAGAAGTTTTCTTTTACAAAATATAGTAGAGAATAATAATTTTTGTTGAATTTATGGATATGCAATTATTGAATATTTTGGTTATTTGTCTCCCCCAATTATGGTATATGTAATAACAGTGATAATAATGGAAATGTATGATTATTATAATGTTTTGTTTGGTGCTGTATTACATATTTTCCTTTATTCATGATGTAAATCATTAATGAAAATTCAATAAAGTTTAAATTAAAAAAAAAAAAAAAGTTTGAGCACAAGGAAGGTAAAGGGCTCGTAAACTGCTTTGGAGTGAACCTTGGCTCAAGGAAGGTGGTCTATAAGTGAAACATCACATAATAACATGCCATAACATAAAACGCTACATTGCACAATGAGCAATGAAAGAAGAACTAAACCTCCGATTTGTGGTTTACAGCCTTCTGTTCAAAGCAGTAAGCTTTTAGGAAAGTTAAATTAATGTTGGTACTATTTTTGGGCATTCCCAATAAACACGGTACATTATGGCTCTCTGCTAAGGCCCATAGATAGGCACAGTTGGGTAGATGTAAACATTATCAAAGACAAGTTACATCAACACCGTTTTATCTCACTGGACTCCTAGTAAAACTAGCACAAGTTCAAAACTAGTGCTCTCATGTATCAAGTCTGTGATAATTCCATCGTTTGCTACCTGTTACTTTGGGTTCTATATATCTTATTGAGGGGCTCTGGCTAGCTGTGCTCCTTTCAGGCAGATTCTTTTCGTTACCATAAAATAATGGAGGATATGATCTCTAGATATGCATAGAACAGATATCTGTCTCACTCTTATAGGATAGGTCTTTTATTCTACTTATAATTTGGTTTGCATTGTCCTTTCCCCAAGGACATTGCCCATCATCCCACATTGCCCATCAGGCAGTACCTCCTAATGTCCTGTGTATCACTCAGAGCCTGTTTGCCCTAACACGGCTATTACCTCTCCTCCATCGGCCTCGCTGTAATCTGCAATCACTCCGGCTACTGATCCTGCGAAACCGGGGCGTTAAATCTGCTGCCATCAGAGCCCAGCCAAAACAATATCACATGTGCATCCACATTGGCTTATGAGGGAAGACCAGACTGTAGTGCCAGATCTGAAATACAACAGAATCATATTTTTTTAAAAATTACTGTATGCTTAAAAATAGAAAAATATGCATTATATATATATACAAGCCGTTAAGCCCGTTAAAACGGGCTACATCCCTCTGTCTCTCACCTCCCCCTCATTCTCTCTCCCCTCACTCTTCACCACCCCCTACCTCCCTCCCTCACACTCACCCACTCCTCCCCACCCTCCCTCTCCTCCCACTCAGTCCCTCCCTCCCACTCAGTCTCACTCACTCCCACCCCCCTCTCTCCCTCCCTCCTCTATCCCTCTCCCTCAGTCCCACTCACTCCCTCCCCCCACCACTCAGTCCCTCCCCCCCTCCCTCAGTCCCACTCAGTCCCACCCCCCCTCCCTCAGTCCCACTCACTCCCCCCTCTCCCTCTCACTCAGTCCCACTCCCTCCCTCCCCCCTCTCACACTCCCACTCCCTCCCTCTCACTCAGTCAGTCCCACTCCCTCTCCCTCTCTCTCCTCCCCTCTCACTCAGTCCCTCCCTCTCTCTCTCCTCCCTCACTGCTGCCGCCCGTCTTCGCCGCTGCGGCCCTGACTCTCACCTCTCCCCCATTCTCACTCTCCCCCCCTCCCAGCCCCTCCCTCTCACTCAGTCCGTCCCTCACAGCCCCTCCCCCTCACTCAATCCCTCCCTCCCAGCCCCTCCCCCTCACTCAATCCCTCCCTCTCACTCAGTCCCTCCCTCCCACTCTCACTCAGTCCCTCCCTCTCTCCTGGCCGCTGCCGCTACCGCTACCTGCCGCTACCGCTACTGCCGCCCGCTACCCGCTACCGCTACCGCAGGTGCCGCCGCCCGCTACCGCCGCCGCCCGCTGCCGCTATCGCCGCCGCCATGTTGTTTTTTTTTTTACGCTGCCTAAGAACGACGTGCTCGCCCGCACATGCGCAGTAGAGCTGCTCTCTACTGCGCATTTGCGGGCACGTCGGTCAAGCTTCGTTTATTAGATAGGATATATATATATATATATATATATATATATATATATATATATATATATTCCTCTTCATCCAACCATACCAGTCCAGGCACATGGGTTTTGCTACTCAGCCAGCAGATGGAGACAGAAAAGGTTTGCTGATATCAACCCTTATTGGCTCCCATGCTTCACTCAGTCTACCAGTATTTTCCGTCTCCAACAGATGGTAGGCAAGCATTCCTATGCTATGAGTGAATCCTAGTTTAGGCCAAGTGAAGAAGCAGCTGGTGGATTTGGCTGCTCCTGGGTTAATTAATCCTGGGGTGACAGTCATTACACTTCCTTCCTCAACTGAGCTTAAAATAAATCGGTCTGCATGTGTGTGTGGGGGGGAATCTTTCTTGTGGAAAAGGGATTTTTCCAGCAACACTGAAATTCCTTCCTCCCCACCACCCTACTCTACCCTTCTCTGCTAATTTCTCTCTCCTATTTCGAAAGGTTTCTTCCTGGGTGTAAAAAAAAAAAAAAAAAAAGCAAGTTTGCTTACCGTAAATGGTGTTTCCATAGATAGCAAGATGAAAAGTTGGAAGCTCAATAGATTGGTTGAGGTGGAAGGCCGAAATCACTTTCGGAAGGAAAGTTGGGTGCGTCCGAAGAACTACCTTATGGTGGTAGAATACCAAGTATGGACTGTAGTGAACTAATGCTTGAATTTCACTGACTCTCCATGCAGAAGTAACTGCTATCAAGAAGACTACCTTCCACGTAAGGTATTTTATGTGGGAAGAGTCCATAGGTTCAAATGGAGATCACACGAACTGTTCAAGTACAATGTTTAAATCCCATGGAATTGTTGGTTTCGTAACTGGGGGTTGAAAGTGGGCTAGGCCCGTCATGAATCGAGAAACTATCGGGTGCATGGAAATCGATTGACCAATATGGAGGACGTATAATGCCGCAATAGCACTCAAATGAACTCTCATGGAAGCTGTAGCAAGCCCAACTGCATATAGTGTATGTAGGTATTCTAACAGTTCTTCAGGTGGGCAGTGTCACGGGTCAAAGTGGTGCTGTGTACACCACGTAGTGTATCTTCTCCATTTGAACTGGTAATTACGTCATGTGGACGGCTTCCGAGCTGAAAGGATGATGTCCTGTGCAGTGTGGGATAAGCCCATGTCTGCTAGCAATGACTGCTCAATCTCCATGCAGTCAGGTGTAATGACTTGTGCACGGTGTGTAGAAGAGAGCCCTGATCCTGTGATAGGAGATCGCTGCGATCCTAGAGTTGAATTGGGTCGTCTATGGACAACTTGAGTAGGTAGGCGTACCAAGGTTGTCTGGACCACGCTGGTGCTATCACGATGAGCTCTGCCCTGCCCTGTATGCACTTCTGAATAGTGCGAGTGAGACGAGGAATCGGTGGAAAGGCATACATTAGTCCTCCTTTCCAAGGAATGAGAAAGGCATCTTGTGCGATTCTATGAAGGCTGTGTCTTAGTGAGCAAAACTTGCGTACTTTCTTGTTCTGGTCCGTGGCAAAGAGGTCTATGGCTGGCTCCCCCCAGCAGCGGAAAATCTTGTTTGCCACTTGTTGGTGCAGTGACCATTAATGTGAGTGAAATATACGACTCAACCTGTCCGCCCATGTGTTGACAATCCCTGGTAGGTAAGTCGCTTGGAGGTGAATTGAATGAAAAGCCGCTCACTCCAGTATGAGGATCGCTTCCTTGCAAAGGATCCATGAACCTGACCCTCCTTGTTTTGTTTATGTAGAACATGGCTACTTGATTGTCCGTTTAGATCATTACACATCTGCCCTGTAATTGTGGAAGGAATGTCTTGAGGGCGTTCCTGATAGCTCTGAGTTCTAGAAGGTTTATCTGGTATTTGGTTTCTCGTAGAGACCATTGACCTTGCATTTTGAAGTGATCGAGATGGGCTCCCCAACACTTGTGCGAAGCATCCGTTGTGAGAACTACATTGTGAGGTAGCACGCAGAACAGGGCTCCTTTGGTGAGTGTTCATCTTTTTAACCACCAATCTATGTCCACTTTCATCTCGCGTGTTAGCGAAATAACCTGTGATAGTGGTTGATGGTGTTGGGACCATTGTCTCTTTAATCCCGATTGGAGCCTTCAGATGTGAAGGCGAGTATTCTGGACTGTATATATGGCTGCTGCCATATGCACTAGGACTGTCAGGATTTGACGCGCTGTCGGACACAGTGTCCTCTTTAAGGTCTTTAGTAGTTTTCTGAGTTTGGTTTTCCTGTCTTGTGGAAGGAAAGCTCTGCTTTGATGCGTTACTAGCTGAGCCCCAATAAACTGAAGAGTTTGTGATCGGTTGAGACTGAATTTTTGGAAATTTACCACTAGTCCCAATGTTTGCAGTGTATCGTATGAGTGACGTGAGATTGAAGGGGTTCGATGCTATCAAAAGCCAGTTGTCCAGGTATGGAAATAGTTGAATTCCTTGTTTTCTGAGGTGGGCCACCACCACTACCAAGAAAGCAAACGGGTAGCCGATCCAAGATGGCTGTCAGCAATGAAAACAAGTAGATGGATCGGTGTAAACAGGATTTTATTGAAGCTTGCCCGACTCTGGCCGAGTTTCGCTCAAAGAGCTGCCTCAGGGGCTAATAAAAACATATAAAATGACACACATACATATAAAATTAAAACAAATAAAATGTACGTCAGACCTATGAATTATGTAAACAAGAATCAATAAATAATATTAAATCATATTAAAACATAATAGAACTATAAAAATGGAATAAATCTTAATAACAATAATAAAAGCTAAACTATAAGAGTCAGCACTATATAATGTATCGCATCTATACAAAGTTGTATATATATATGTGTGTACTAATTACATAGGCATACACAAAATGGAGATATGAGCTTAATAGTGTGCACGTTTAGGCAAAATAAAAATGAGAGAAGAAATAAATAGACCCTAAAAAATGGAGCAGGAATCTTAAAACCAAAATAATATGTAGTAAATTGGGAATTGTAAAACGCTGTGCAATGGAAGAAGTGAATACAGTGTGTGGATGGTTCTAGAGTCATAGTTTTTAAATATGGAATGAGAAACAAAGTAAAATGAATACCTTACAAGCCACATGAATTGGCTTAAAGCATTGCAAAGTGAAGTCAAGAAGGGATAACACAGCAGGTTTCTTTGGAATAATATTCAGATCAATTGCTTTCAAAGCAGAGCTTTAACAGTATGGGTATTGCTAACCTTCAAAAGAAAAAGGACTATTATATAATATGCAAAATATGTATTGAATAGTTGCCTATAGGAGAGGTGGACTATAAAATAAATAAATTATATCTTTTATTAAAATATTGAATTCCAGAACCTAAATTGATGTAACATCTAAAAATTATATTAAACCATAATTGCTTGAATGACCTCAAGAATCGTGGATACATTATTTTTAGTGTATTGCAGACTGTCTAATCCAATAATCTTGTAGGCTAGCATGATGTCTGTTAGTCTCAGTTAGTCAACTCAAATTTGGCACTAAATATCGGCGTATACCAAAAACTGAGTTACAATAAACAAATAACAAAGCATTAAAACGTGACTGTAACTATCTATGCCAATTTGCTAAAAGGCTGTAAATACAGTCTATATAAGCGCCTAAACCGGTAATGTATCTATGAATTATGTAGACTATAAATAATCAATGATTGATCACAAAAAGCAAAAAAAAAAAAAAAAATATATATATATATAGTATAATTTTATCGAACCGACTTAGGGACTTGGTGGAGTGCTTGTTTAACCAAATTGCCGATATCACAAATTTGGCGCCAAATATTGGCGTCTAGTGAAACCAAATGATTGAGAACTCATACCGGAGTAATCACAGCGCAATTCATACTATCTATGCCGATGCACTGAAAGGATATATATGTGAAGAAACTAATCAAATATATGTGAAGAAATTCAGACAAAAAGAAACTCACTGAATCAGCGCTCAGCAACAGATTATTGCAAAGGTGAATTGGGCATTCAAACTGATGGTTTTTATATATACTTTTCCCACCCCAAATCTCGCGATACTACGTAATATACATGTATATGAAATGTCATGAGATGCTGCACCAAAATTTTATGTATTGAAAGTATGAATGTATTTGAAAAAAAATTTTAATAAATAAAAAGGGGGGGGGGTATATATTTATTCTATGTATGTGTAGATTGATTTGTATTTTGTGTATAACTTGATAGGGGATAGGTAAGGAACGAGGGAAGGGGAAGAGGGAGAGGAAAGGAAAGACTGAAGAAAAGGAAGGAAAGGGGGAACCGGACAAAAAAGAAAGAAACAAGCAAGAATGATAAAGGGAAAAGGAAACAGAATAAACAAGGGATAAAGGATAAAAAAGGGGGGAGAGGGGAAAGGGAGAGATATAGAATAAAAATTCCTGTGTTCCCGTGGTCCTTCCTATGCCCCAGTGTCTGTTCCTGTTCCGCTATCCAGGTTGTACCTTCTCGGACTGATACCCGATACTGACCTTTGCTCGCCTCTGACCATGCTCGGACCACTGCCTGGAACTGACCTCTGCTCGCCACTGACCACACTCGGACCGCTGCCTGGAACTGACCTCTGCTTGGCACTGACCATGCTCGGACTGATATCTAGAACTGACCCTTGCTTTGGCTGACCACCCTCGGACGGATACCCTGGCTTTGACCCTTGCGCTCCATTCGGACACTCTTTGCTTCTCCTGTGACCACCAGGCCTGTCTGCTCTGCCGCTGCCCACAGCCTTCTACAACCTAGACCACTAGGCACTGCCTATCCTGTCCGGAAGACCTTCAGTACCTGTCTCCTTCCAATGGTCTCCGGTACTCTGTTCAGGTCCAGCTCACCTGTTCTCCACTAGCCGCACACCTTTGCTCTTGGTGGGCACACCTCTCCGCGAGACCCTCAGAGGCCCACCTAAGCCCAGGCAGTCCCCATACTGTTATTGGTGAAGCTCCAGCTAGCCTCTGTCTCCTCGTGTGCTCCGCCTCATGGCGGAAGGCACCCTCTGGGAACCCTCAGAGGGCCGTACCAATCCTGCGCCAGGCCAAGGATCCACCTCCAGCGCAACAGCCTTCATAGCCTCATCATAGGAGAGATGAGTTATCCCCTTTATCATTTTTGTTACCCTCCTCTGTACCTTTTCTAGTTCCACTATGGCTTCCTTGAGTTGGGGCGACTAGAACTGGCTCAATACCATGGCTCAATACAGAGGCAATATTTTTCGTTTTATTTTCTATTCCTTTTCAGATCGTTCCTAACATTCTATCTGCTCTATTGACTGCTGACAACCACTGAGACGAGGATTTCAACGTACTGTCCACATGATTTCAAGATCCTTTTCCTGCTAGTGACTCCCAATACAGAACCCAGCACTGTGTACCTGTAGTTGGGATTATTTTTCCCTATGTGTAACACTTTGCGCTTTTCCACATTAAATTTCATCTACCATTCAGTTGCCAAGTCTCCTAGTCTCAGTGTCTCACATGGTCCTTCTGCTGTTCATTGCAATCCATTGCTGTTTTAACAAATTTGAATGCCTCACTTGTCATTCCCTTTTCCAGATCATTTATGAATATGCTAAACAGTTCAGGTCCCAGTACTGTTCCCTGTGGTACTCTACTAACAATGTTTCTCCATTTGGAAAAACTATTTAGTCCTGCTCTGTTCCTGGCCTTTTAATTAGTTACCAATCCACAACAGAACACTGACTCATATCCCATGACTTTCTAATTTCCCTGAGAAGTCTCATGGGAATTTTATCAAGTGCCTTTTGAAAATTCAAACACACTATCAACTGGCTCACCTTTATCTACATATTTAATTTACACCTTCAAAAAAAATCTAAGAGATTGGTAAAAGTGGCTGGACTCAAAGAAAGGAAATTATAAGTTAAGAACTAATTTCTTGTTTTATGAAAAGAAAAATTAAATTTGATTGATACCATTTATTAGTGCAGATAATGGACTCTAGGGTAGGGTGAAGCAGCCTTATGCCTGTTGTCCTGATCCAATTCTAAAAAGTGTTTTAAAATTTAGCAAGTCTAGAACTGCCATACAGTTCTAGACTTGTTTTATTGATTATTTTGCTGTTCTTTTTTTTTTTTTTTTACTACTTTTGACTCTCTGCTTTTCTCTTCCTCCAGCTGTTCCTCTCCTTCCTTCAGTTCCCCTAGCTTCTACCATCTCTCTAGTTGCTCTTCTCCCTCTTTTCAGCCTACATGCCCCCAAGCTTTTGCCCTCCAGTTTCAGCACTCCCACTGGTGCTCTCCACCCCAGCTTCCACCACCCCTCAGCTTCTTCCCTCCCTGTAAGTGCTCTCCCCACTCCTTTAAGCCTATCCAAACTTTTTCCCTCCAGCTTCTACCTGCAGCTGCATTATTATTCTCAGTCAGGCTCGAAGTCAGATACTACTGCCCTTGGCCCAGCCATAGTAGCAGCAGTTCCCGTTGAGCCAAGTCTGGCTTGTACAATGGCAGCTCTTCCAACTTCCACTTGGCCCACGCAACATAGCAGCCCCCCCCCCAATACAGTTCATATAGCAGTGGCTGCAAGTACAATACATATCATCGACCATCGTCTTTCTGTTCCTGGCTCCCTGGTGCCCCTAACTGTTTATGTCACTGATTTGTCTGCTTATATTGCTAGTCTTTGATTGTGATATCAGTTTGTCCATCCTGACACATGACAACATAAGCATGCTTTCTTTCATAAAACATGCCTAGCCCCCACCCTCCATAAAAATCAAATGTTTCATAACATTTGATTTTTATGGAGGGTGGGGGTAGACATGGGATTTACTAAGGCTTTTCTCCCATTCTGTGTCTATAGGAAAAAAGCTTAGTAAATCAGGACCTAGGTTTGAACTTATCTGTCTTTTCTAAGTTTGTCAGCTCCAAGGAGCAGGAACTGTCCATTGTAAGAGTAAAACAGTCTTTACTGGCAGAAATAGACTTTTAAAAAAATTGTCTACCTGATATACTACTAATACTTTTCTTATTTAAAGTGCTACTAGACAGAAGCAGCACTTGTGTCCCAGATCCATGGAGCTTAAAATCTGGTCAAGACAAGAGCCAGTAGAAAGTGTATTTATTGTAGAGAAACGTTTAGGATTTAGCTATATGGGTAAATGTATGTATGTATTGTTCACACCTATGTTTACCCAGAATGAGCAAAGGTGCTCCTGGGGAGGAGTTTAAACTTATGAGCAAAATCTGAAAACTGAAACATATGCACATAAATGTTTCCAAAAAATGTCCATGCACTAATAGTAGGTGTAAGTATGTACTGGAAGACTTGATGGGATAATTTTCAAAGCTGGCATATACACATAAATTCACTATGAAAGCTGGTATAATTTATGTGCAATATTATTAAATTACCCATGTGTCTGCACAGCACTGCACACATCTGGTATATGCTATAGAAATAATTAAGAATAACGTGCTAATACTATTGATCATTTATAAAACACTACTAGATAAACACAATAGCAATAAAAAAACAACAAGTAGCAGACGTTAATATGCACACTGTCAGCACCACGCTCTTCCCTTCCCCAGCTCCTTACCTAGTAGCAGAGTGAGAAGCACTGAGATAAAATTCAAGGAGTAATTCTTGGAGGCTGTCCTCAGCTATTGACTGCACTTTAAGCAGCAACAGGAAAGAACCAGACAGCACAGACTGAGCATTCACACAAGGACTAACTCTGCTCTCCCCCAATTCAGGTAGGCAGGCCACAGGTGGAAGAGCTTAGCTGATTGGTTAAAATTGAAGAAGGCAGGGAAAGGCAAGCAAGCTCCGCCTCCACGCAGCCCTCTCGGGATCTCAAGAGGCAGGTCCGAAGACTGACTTGGGTTAATCTGATTGGCAGAGTATTTAACAATTAAGCTGCCTCTGCCTATATTTTTGCAGTTCTGGAATTTATTACGCGTCCATTGTACGATGGATCCAATTATCCCACGAACAGGGGCGGATTGTGGGAAAATAGTGGCCAGGGGGATTTTTCTCCATACTGGCCCATAGGTACCCAATTACACATACAATTTGGTGAGTCACCAAATCCAGAATAAAAGGGACCATAAAATATACACAGAAATGCACAGACAAACTAAACTGGAAATCACAACAAGTTAGACTATATGTAATGCAGCAATGGAAAAACAGAAAATACCATCATTCCTCATAAAACATCAAACAATAAAATAAAGAACTATAAAACATCAATCACAATAGGAAAATCATACTAAAAATATATATTTCAAAACTGCTGATGAATTTAACTCATAGGGAAATTTTCAAAAATTTGTATAACACCAATAAAATATTTCAAAAACAGCAGACATCAAATAATAATCAATAATTAAAACTAATAAGGATAGAAAAAAAATCCCCGGTTCTCCATATCTGGGAATTTTTAATTCCAGTCACATTGAGATGGTCGTGAATTAGTTGTTCTCTAGCACAGTGGTTTTCAACCTTTTTTCTGTCGGGACACACCTGACAGATGGTTCTTACATACGTGACACACTGAACACATGACCTTAACAGGGCTAAATGTAAAAGTACAGTTTGCATCCACAGGAGCCCCCCTGACCCACAATTATGGATGTAAAGCAGAATTATGACATTCCCCATACAACTCACCTTACAAAAATATATATTCTGGTTCTAGTGTCATCTCAGTAACAGCAACATAAACTCCAACTACCAGGCTCAATAGCCATACTTATGAAAAGACAGCAGTTTATCACTATTGCATGTCCTCTTGAAAAAATACAACAAATAAGACTGATACAGTAAAATACCTCACCTCAGTCACATATCAGAACCGACCTAAACATACTCCTAGGATCTGCAGTAATGCACAAACTAATCCGCACACAGTTACACCTGCACTATGGAATGCACTCAAACAGTAACAACCCTACCTATGAAAATGCAAGACTACAAATATTAAATCAGGCCCTAAACACCAATACACTTCCTATTAGGAAAACAGAACTAGCCAAGCAGCTATAGATGCCAACACAGAAATAATTGTATAACTATACTAATAAGCAGAATAAATGTTTCACAACAACTACGAACAGAATAATATCCAACAATTAAAAACTCATAAAAATTATTTAAAATTCTCCAAACACCAATAAAATATTTAAAAACAGCAGACACATCACATCATATTCAGTAATTAAAATGGCAGTCAATCAAGAAAAAAAACCACCTTTACTAACCCCCTCCAGCAATTCTCCTACTCCTCTTCCATGCAGACCAGAAGCACATACCAGAAGCAGTAGTGGCTGAAGCTCTGTACTCATGGTCCTCTTCCTTAGTGCCCACGACCAGTCTCTGTCTCTCACACACACACATACATATCAGTTACACCGCCATGACCAGTTTCTGTCTTTCACACACCAATCAACTCCCGACAAGTCTCTCTCTTACACACACACACCAGTCACCTTCCTGAACAGTCTCTCTCTCTCTCATGCACACATACACACAGGCTTCCCACGCCCATGTTCTATCTTACATATACAGGCTTCTTACTCCCATACTGTGTGTCACACACACCCAGATTTCTTACTCCTATGCTAGCTCTCTCCACATGCACAGACTTCTCATGCCCATACTCACTTTCTTATTCACACACACACTCCAGCCATCTCCCTGACCAGTCACTTCCATTGTCTCTCCTATATACACACACACTCACACATCACCTCTCTGACCAGTTTCTCTCAATCACACACATGCTCTCTCTCACACACTTACATATATTATCTCAATCAAATGCTCTCACTTACACACGGGCTCTCACAGTTACACATGCACACATTCTCTCACTTACTGGCTGGCTTTCTCATTTCCTCCCCCCCCCCCCAAAGCACAAACGGTAGCTGCAGCAGCCTCTTACCCTAGTCCCCGCATGCCAAGAAAGAAGAATCCCATCGGTCACAGGAGGCTAATTCTGCTGTCTCCTGTGCCGATTTCTGGCTGCTTCTAATTTTGCTTCGGGCCCACGTTACTGCTCGGGGCCGCCGCTATTTTCTTATGCGGCATGGCTCTTTCTTCGTCCCGCGCACCCCACTGCACTTCACTTCCTGTTCCGGGCCAGGGTGGGGGCAGGTGCGGGAAGAAGAAAAAAAAAGGCCCAGCCGCAGTTGCCAGCCTCCACTAACACTGCCGCCGTTCCCATCCGGGCTTGAACGTGCTGACAGCCCGGGCGGCAACGGCAGCAGTGGAAGATTGTCCCTCTCGCTCGGTGAGGGAAGAGCAGCGGGAGACCGGTTGAGAAGCGCTAGCTTTGGAGGGAGGGGGTGGCCATTTGGGTAGGAAGGCTTGAGAATGAAAGGAGCCTGCCGCAGAGGAGAGCTGTGAGGCAGCGGCAGGAGGTGTGCCGGCTGCCTCCCGCCGGCAAAAACGCAAGCGGGGCACGGGAGAAGTGCCGCGGGGAAAATTCAAAAGCAGCACTTAAGCGGAGGGGCCTCGAGGGGGAGGCTTCCGCTCTCGGAGAAATGTCACGTGATTGGGGTGACCGGGTCATGCCGAAGCCCCGATAGGCCAATCCGCCCTTCGAGCTCTGAATCTGCGGCAGACTTCAGACAGCCGGAAGTGACGTACAGATTTGACGAGGCACGGGATGAAGTAGGAAGGGAGCTGGCGGCTGACGCTAGAGCAGGAAGTGCCGGGTTTGGGCCGCTGGGGGGTAAGTAGAAGCCGAGTGTCGGGCTGGATTGCTGATGGTGGGAGCAGTGACCCCCCACCTGCTCTAGCGGTAGCAGAGTAGCTGGGATGGGACAAACGGCCTAGGGCGCCGCGGCCCCCTCTCTTTCCCTCGGAGCGCTTACCTGGCCTCGGGCGCTCTGTAACGCCTCCTGTGTTTTTGTAAGGAGCTGCTGGGAGGGGTGACGGTAAGCTATCGCCCAGCCCTCAATTCCGTGCGGGGAGCTTCTGTTCATGCTTGACACAGAAACTGGGCCCTAGATATCGGTTTGACTCCCTTAAAGATGGTATTGTAATAGTTTTGAATTCTACAGGTGTCGCTTTTTTTTTTTTTTTGGTACTGAATGGTCATTTTATTCTTGGTGCTTGAATGGAATGAATTGATACAGCTTTCAATAACTTCATCACTATGGAAAGCAATAGTAATATTTTGCCAGGATCTACCATCTCACGATGCCATCTCTCTGTTTTATTGGGTAGTAACAATAAATGGGTATCACGGAGGTAGGGATGAGGAGCTACAACGGAAAATTGTGGTTATTTCTTTGCTGTGTGCTAAGGTGTTCTCTGTATTGTTCTATCTATACCGAGTATATTGTCTGTCTCTAAACAGTTTCTTTTCAATTCATCCAATTTTTCCTTATAAAATACTCCTAACGTTTGTACATGTGAGTAGACTAAATTCAATTCTTGTCTAAAATACTTCTGTCAAGAACTTTTCAAATTGGTTTGAAGTAAATTGTTAGGCAATAAGAAATGATGGGATTGTAATATCTTTACCATCAGTGCATTTAATGGTTTATTTTTGTTCTTATCTATTAATATTCTTTTGATCAGTATTATATTTAAAAGGCCTTATTATATTGTGCTCAAGTTGCAGAAGTGCTCCAGAGTGGGGAATAGAGAGCTCTCTTGCACCCCTTTTCTCGGGCCCTCTTGACATACCAACTTTTCCAAGGACACTTCCACAATTATGCTTACTTAAGCACTTTGCTATCTCACTTTCAATTCTTTTTATTATATTAGCATTAAAATATGTAAATCTTTTTAATCCCTAATAAGCACAAAAAAAAACCTTGCCTGCAGATCTGAATATTTTTGCTGAGTAGGGGCACTCATGTATTAATGAATCTATTGTGAGCAGCTAAACTGCCCAATCCTAACTAAAAAAAAAAACAAAACAACTTTTTAGTTACTATAAGTAAACTCATTTTTATATTACAATAAACAGAAAGCATGGCTGAAGGATGTTGGTTACCATGGTAACATTTGATACTTCTGGAGCTCGCTATTAATGAACACTTCATCCATAATTAGTAAGTTTCTGAATATTCCAATCTGTCGCATGAATATTACCATATCTATTATTAAGCCTGAATTGGTACACTCTGAATAGCCATCTGCATACCCTGTGATATATTAGACCTGCTTTTGACTAACAAGGATTCTATTTATTTTCACTTTTAAAACTAAACCTCTTGTTGGTTAGTGCCCAAGCAGCACATTCCGCATTTTGCTTTATTTTCCTGCAGGCCTTTGATTGGTGCATGGCCTAAACCAATCTGATCTAGGGGCTGATTTGCAAACTTGTGAATATTTTCACTGAGGAGGGCCTAAATGTGTACTAAAGGCACAAAAAGCCCCAAGGAGTACAGCTGCTGGCATTTTGGGCTTTTGCATGTTTTTACACATGTAGGGCCTATTTACAAAATTTACCTCTTTGCTGGTAGTAAACTTTGTCATCTAGTTTGCTATAGGGAGAGGAAGGGAGGTGATATTGCCTCGTATAGGTCCCCGGTAAGACTTCATTTGGAATATTGTATACAGTTCTGGAGGCGGCACCTTCAAAAGGATATAAACCGGTTGAAGTTTGGCCAAAGGATAGCTACTAAAATGATCGGTGATCTTCATTCTAAAATATATGTGGATAGACTTAATGATCTAAACATGTATATGCTAGAAGAGAGATAGACACTTTTTTTTTTTAATATCTCCAGGATTTCCATGCATAGGAGGTGGGCATCATCTAAAGGAAAGGCTCAGGAGTAATTTAAAGAAGTATGTCTTTAGCGAGAGTGATGGATGCTTGGAACAGACTTCATGTGGAGGTGGTGGGGACAAGGACAGTATTGTGAATAGGATAAGCAAAGGAAGAAGTAGGGCTTGTGGAGCTGAATGGTTGATTTGTGTGTCTGCAAACTAGTTAGGCCATATTATATTTAAATTTGGGAACCAAAGGATTTTAAGTTTTCATTTTGATGGCTTTGATCTGAGGAGTAAGAGACCTTAGGGTAAACTGGCCATTTTCATGAAAAATTGCAGATGAAGTCTATAGAAAATTCACATACAACATTTATGTGGGTGTCCAGCCAAAAAAGAAAGCCACATCTTATTGAGTTGTGTAGTTATTTTTCTGAAAACCAGCCAGCAAAGATGTTTTTATTGAATTCTAAATTGAGATGCTTTGAATGATATTGCATCCCCTGTAGCTCATTAATTCAGGATTTGAGTTAACTTTTCATGCATGCATAGAAACACAGAAATATGGCAGAAAAAAAACCTTTTTTGAGGCTACACATGAGAAGCAGTTAATGATTAATACGGAGTAATATGCCTCGCTGTCCCTCTGAATTATGGTATCTGATACCCATCCATCATTTATCTTTAGGCCCCAGTGTAATAAGGTATGCTAGGCTGTGTGCATAGAGTTTTACTTTTGGTGTAGCAGCGAGTTTTGTGCATATAAAAATGTGCACACAGCTTAGCACTCTTCCATGCAAATCCCATGATAATTAAAGAATTAGCTATTACTCCTCAATGCAGATAGATTTGATCTACTTCCAGCTTGGCCAGGGATGCTGTGGAGGCAATATTCACAACCCGGGGTAATAAGGTTGCCAATTTTCCGAGATGCAGTTTGATACTTTCTCTGCTGGTATTTACACACATGCAACTTTTATTGACACTCTTCGCTAGTAGAAAAACACAAATATAGAATAAAGGCCCATCTAGTCTTGTTGGTTTACTTCCTGCTACAGTACCATACACCCCAGTTGATCTGACTTTCTGCTCACTTTGCAATTAGTGTCTCTCTGTACTTGTCCCATGCATCTTGAATGGTTACTGTTTTTGCCTCTATTGCCTCCATTGGAAGGTTGTTGTAGGCATCCACTATCCTTTACAATCAGAAAATATTTCTTTATAGCGTCATGAGTGTACCTGTTTGGAAGGGAAAAACTTTGCTTTTACCAGCCCAGGGGACAAATTACTGTTTTGTAAAATTTAGGTGTTAGACTTCAGTTCACGATTTAATCAGTGTAAATGACATACAATAAATGTATCCAACACACTGAATGTAGAGTAGTTACCAAAGCATTCACTGTATTGTACAAATTCAGGGGAGAATCACCTGCAGCTGGAGGACTAAAAGGTAATTTCTGAACACTTTAGCCTTCCCTGTTTTTCCATACAGTTCCTCAAAAATCTGTTCAGTCTAGAAAAAATCAGAACAGTTGGCTATCCTACCCAGGGAGAAAGAGTCATGGCCATGGCCCCTAGCTCAGGATCATCACTGACCAGGCTAGATACTTTTGTGGGGAATATCTACAATAAGGAAAACATCCGGATAATTGTGAATGAAGGCTCATGGTGCCAGGATTCCAGCACTGGTTACAATTTTCCAATTGAACTTGATGCCCATGGAAGCATGAGGAAACTTGGGTAAAAATTAAAAAGCCCATAATATGATTCCACCCCCGTATAGGGCCCCGGTGAGAGCTCATTTGGAATACTGTGTACAATTCTGGAGACCATACCTTCATAAGGACATAAACAAGATGGAGTCAGTTCAGAGGGTGACTACTAAAATGGTCAGTGGTCTTTGTCCTAAAGCATATGGGGATAGACTCAAAGATCTAAATGTACGTCCTATAGGATAGGAGAGAGAGGAAAGATAAGATAGAAACCTTTGAGATGTTTAAATGTCTCTATGTTCAGGCAGCTAGCCTCTTTCAGTGGAAAGGAAGCTCTAGAACAAAGAGGGGTCTTAGGATGAGGGTGAAAGATGGTAGATGTAGGTATAATCTTAGGAAATATTTCCTAAAGAGTAGTGGATGCATGGAATGGCCTCGCAGTGGAGGTGATGGAGACAAAAGTGGGATCTGAATTCAAGAAAGCATGATATAAATGCAGGGGATCTCTGAGGGAATGATGGGAATTTTGTAAGGGCTTGACAAATTAGACAGATGGGCAGCTTAGATGGGCCATATAGTTGTCTTCAGCTGTCATTTTCTATATACGGTAGTATATATTAATTTGTTGACCACAAGAATGAAATTTTTTTAATTAAAATTACCAAGAATTTTTATGCTAGTATTCAAAAGTACTATATTTTTATGACTAAACCATCCAAAAGTTAAACCTTTTTATGATCACAATTATTGGTGAAATATTCCTAGGTGCCAGCCACCTAAAACTTGTTGTGTGGTACCTGTCTCCTGGAGCTGTTGCAGTCTGAAGTTGTTCCCTACCCACCCAGAAAAGGAGATGCTGGAGGGAAATTGTATGAGTAGTGAGCCCCCATCCTCAAAAAAAAAAAAAAAAAAAAAAAAAAAAAAAAGCAGAACAGAAAAATAATTATTTTTCCCTGGCTCTTAAAAATATGGGCTGATGCCCACATTTTTGATTTTTTTTTTTTCTCCCCACCCTGGTCACAGTGACCATGTATAAACCATTTAATTGATCAAGTTTAAGTTGTTCCTGGCTGCTTATATTTTGGTTGTAAAAACAGTGCTTCGGCCATGAATGATATTTCATATATCCAGATCTTAGATCTTTCCAGGTTCAACGAATGTGGGTGCCCATCCAGTAATTAAATCTTTTTTGAGCAGGCCTGCACTTGCCACCTTATATTCTTAGAGCACTGATAACATATCCTACTAATAGTTTAGCATAGATGTGTTTACTTAGCATTAGAGATGTTTCTCCCAGGACTGCAGGATATTAGTCCTCGTACATCAACAGATTGAGCCCCGACATGGAAAACTTGTGTCAAAGTTTCTAGAACTTTGACTTGGCACACTGAGCATGCCCTATATCACGTGTCCATGTGGTGTCCCTCTCAAGTGGTTTTTTTTTTCCCCACAGAGCTGTAAGTATCATGGTGTGAGTGAACTCTCTTTTGCTTTTTGGCTTGTGGAAAACCTTTTTTCACGTTCTTAGGAGGTTTCTTTGCAGTGTTCGCCGGGTCCCTCTTAGTGCTTCCCCATAGAGTTCCTAGTCGGGGATTTCGACGCTTCTAGTAAGTTTCCCTATATGGTCGATTTCCCTGGTGGTGCTCTGGTGCCCGCCGGCCATCAAAACCCATCTCCATTGATTTTGATTTTGTGGCTCTCTTATTTTGTCCCGTAATGGCCAAGCCCAGTTGTCTGCAATGCCCCCGGTGACCAAGGACCATGTCCATTATGGACCCCCATAAGATATGTGTCCTCTGTCTGGGGGCATATGAGCACAATGACTCCCGAAGGGATATCTTCTTCGGTTCGCCAAAAATGGAACAGCTCTTCTGGACGAAGAAAACTGAGCCATCGACAACGATGGACCTTGAAGCCACACCAACTTCAGTGGGAATATCTGTTCCGTCGGCGGATAAGGGCATGGGAGATTGACCACCATCGATCTCCTCCAGACTGAGGACATCTGGTTCCTTGGCAACGGGGGGACAGACCGGGCCGCTCATCGAAGGAAGCTGAAGAAGCATCTGTGCTGGGCACAGGGATGCACCGGCTCATGCTGCAATGCTCCTGAAGTGATCCCGTGCAATGAGTGCCAGTCCTCCATCTGTGCTGGAGGTCTGCGACTGTCTCCACCAGTCCTGAGGTCAGTCACTGATTCACCTCGCGGGTCCAAAAATGATCTGGCCAGCTCGCTTTCCTCCTAGTCAGTGTTGGCATCGGCAGTGATCGAGCTGGAGCAGTGAGTCCAGCTGGCGATGGGACAGGGGCTGCAGGGCATCTGTCCTGAGGCACCGACTGCACCAGAGCTAGTACCATCCATCCTGGAATTGCTGCTGGATAAGCTCAATATGCTCATCTGTGCATTACTGACGCAACTGGCATCTGTTCCCTGGACATCGGTGCCCAGCGGGGCACTGATACCTTCCCCTGCCAATACAGTGATTGTGGCCAGTTCCTCTGAGAAGGAAGTTCCACCTAGGCTGGCAGAGTAACCGAGGCCTGTAGGACCCCATCCAGCTTTGCTGGTGCCTGCACCTCTGGACGAAGGCTGAGCACCTAAGGCCCTGTTCCCTGTGGCTTACAGTGAGGATAAGGGTCCCTATAACCCTTGGGGGATGATACCTCTGAGTCCTCTGGGGATTCTGAATGTTTCTTCTCAGTCTTCTCCTTCAGAAGAGTGAAAGAAGTCATCACCAGAGGGTGATGGAAGAAGCCAACCCATTTCAGTTACTGCCAGAGGAGGATGCCTGGCACAAAATACTTGAGATCCTCCAATTTGTGGAGCCTCCTAAGGAGATTGTGGCGGTTCCAGTACACAAGACCTCTAAAGATCTGCTGCTGAGGATCTGGGAACATCCCCTCACAGAGCCTTCTGTTAACTAGAAGGCTGACTGGGTTTACCTCGTCCAGAAGGCTGCTGGATTCGATAAGCATCAGCTTCTTCACCAGTCGGTGGTGATATCTGCTCTTGAGAGCCAAGCATTCTTGGACCCCATTCCTCAGCGCCCCTGGAGAAAGACCACAGAGTGATGGACACTCTTGGGAGGAAAGTGTTTCAGGGGGGGGCCGTGCTCATTGCCCGTATTGCTTCCTACATGAGCCAGTACTCGAGGGACATCTGGAAGTAGGTGCAGGGGATAGCTGAGCAGCTGTCTCGCAGCAGCAAGATACCCTCATGTTGCTGGTGCAAAAGGGCCTGGAGTTTGCGGGGAAACACAAGGTCCAGTGACCTAAATTGTTTTTGAGATAGCATCAAGGGTCTCTGCAGTGGGAATCGGTGCCCACAGAATAGCATGGCTGCAAGCCTTGGATCTCTGATCAGAGGTACAGGAACGAATTGCTGATGTACTGGGGAGAATCTCTTTGGCGATAGGGTGAGGGATGCAGTGGCCCAGCTCCGGGACCACCATGAAACTCTCCGCCAGCACTCCGAACCATCCTCCTCTTCTAGGAGGCCGGTGAGAACGGGACAGAGGAAGTGCTGTCCTCCACTCCCTCACACCTATCAACACTATCAGGGCTCCCGCAGCTGTCCCAGGCAGCAGAGAGCCCCTAAGCCCCAGCCTACACCTCAGTCAACTCCAGGGATGGGGTTTTGACTGGGGTGTAGGCAGCATAGACCAGTCGCTTGTACCTAGGATGTTATACCCTTCAGCTGGGGGCAGACGAACCAGTGGCCCAGTATAACCTCAGACCAGTGGGTTCTTTTTATTGTCCGTTAAGGATACCAATTGAATCTATTGAGTGTCCTGCCAAATTGCCTTCAGTACCTGTTGGAGACCAGTAGCACATCAGGAGGTACTGCTAGCAGAGCTCTCCTCCCTCTTAATGGCCAGAGTTGTTGAGCCTGTCCCACCAGGACAGAGGATGGGGATTCTACTCCAGGTACTTCCTGATTTCAAAGAGAACAGGAGGACTCCAGTCCATCTTAGATGTAAGGGCTTTGAACAAATTCCTAAAAAAAAAAAACAAAAAAAACCAGCCATTGAAAATGGTTTCCCTGAGTACCTTGATTTCCCCCCCCCCACACCCCCACATTTTTACAGAAAGGGGACTGGCTATGCTTCCTCGATCTAAAGGACATATACACTCACATCAAGATCTTCCCCAATCACAGGAAGTATCTCCAGTTTGTGGTGGGAAAGCAACTCTTCCAGTACTGGGTGTTACTGTTCGGGTTAGCATCAGCCCCATGAGTCTTTATAAAATGTGTGGCTGTGGTGGAGTGTACTTCCGCAGGCTGGGGTTGCATGTTTTCCCCTATCTGGATGATTAACTGGTCAGGAGCACATTTCAGGCAGGAGCCGTCAGGTCCATGCGCTTGACCATCCAGGTACTGGAGTCACTTGGGTTCATCATCTACCCGAAGTCCCATCTCGGCCCCTCACCTAAATTGGACTTCATATGAAACTTGCTAGACACGACTCAAGCCAAGGCCTTCCTGCCTCGTCAAAGGGCCTTCACCTTGATGACCATAGTGGCAAAAATGTTTGGGGGGTTTTTTTTTTGGTTTTTTTTTCAGCAGAGCCAGCAGGTGTCAGCCTGGCACATGTTGAGGCTGTTGGGCCATATGGCCGCAACCATCCATGTTGCTCCCTCTGCACGATTACACGTGCAGAGCCCAGTGGTGCCAGGCCGCTGCATCTGAGTTATACCATCTCTCCAGGACTCATCCTGGTGGTGGGAACTTTTAAATCTGGAATGGGGGATCTCTTTTTGAAGTCCTCCTACCCAAATTGTCCTAACCACGGATGCATCCACCCTGGGCTCAGCATCCTGGGTCTCTGGTCTGCTCAGGAAAGCTGTTGTCAAATCAACTTCCTGGAGTTTTAGGCAATCCGGTACCCGTTATGGGCTTTCAGAGATCGGCTGTCCAACAAAGTTGTCCTCATCCAAATGGACAACCAGGTAGCTATGTGGTCTGTTAATAAGCAGGGATCATACCTCCTGTGTCTGGAAGCAGTCCAGATCTGCCCCACGGGACAGTGCTCCAGGCCATGTGATTGGCCGGAACTGAGAACGTGGTAGCTGACAGACTGAGTCATGCTTTCAGACCCCACAAGTCCCTGGACCGGGGGTAGCGAATTAGATATTCCGCTTCTGGGGGAGCCCTGATGTAGGTCAATTCGCGTCCACTTGCAACAGGAAGGTGCCTCTGTTCTGCTCCCTGTACAGGTCAGATGACAAACCAGCCTCGGACGCCCTTGCCCATCACTGGGGCAAGGGTCTTCGTTATGTGTATCCTCCGCTTTTCTTAGTGGCGAAGACTGTCTTGAAGCTTCGCAAGGACAAGGAGACTATGATCCTCTGAGCCCCTTATTGGTCTGACATGTCTGATTTCCACTCCTACAGGAGTGTTCAGTCTGGGGACTTCCACAGATTTGAGGCAGGTGCGGCATCCCAACCTCCAGGCCCTGTCTCTCACAGCCTGGATGTTAGAAGGTTAATTCTGCAACCACTCGATCTCTGAGGATGTCTCCAGTCCTGGTGGCTTCTAGAACGCCTTCCACTAGAAAGTCCTATGGACTGAAGTGGAGGAGGTTTTCCATGTGGCTTTATTAGAAGGCCCTAGATCCATTCTCTTGCCCCACCCAAAAACTGCTTGATTACCTTCTAAACCTATGAGATGCTGGCTTAAAAACCAACTTCGTTAAGAGTTCATCTCTGTGCTATTGGCATATACTACCAGGGTGTAGATGGTACACCCATCTCTGAAGAGCATGCAGTTGTATGATTCAAGCGGGGCCTGCTTCAATTGAAGCCTCCCCTAAGGCCTCCCGCTGTGTCTTGGGACCTCAAAGTGGTGTTAGCTCAGCTGATGAAAGCTCCTTTTGAGCTGCTGCGCACCAGTGATCTGAAGTACCTGACCTGGAAGGTCACTGCGAGCATGCAGGTTCAGTGAATTCCAAGCCTTAGTGACATCCACCTTACACTGTTGTTATCATGACAGGTGTAGTCTTGTGTATGCACCCGAAGTGCCTGCCTAAGGTGGTGACCAGACTTCCATCTTAACTAGTCCATCATCCTGCCAACATTCTTTCCCGGGCCCCTTTCACACCAAGGCAAACGAGCACTGCACAGTTTGAACTGCAAGCAAGCTTTTTATCTGGAGTGGATAGAAGCCTATAAACAGTCCACCCAACTTTTTATTTCTTTTGATAGGAATTGTTTGGCAACGGCAACTCCCAAACTGATACTATCCAGTTGGCTAGTAGATTGCATCTTCTTCTGTTATATCTAGGCAAGACTGCATCTTGGGGATCATGTCAAGGCTCATTCTGTCAGAGCCATGGCAGTATTAGTGGCCCATTTGCGTGCAGTTCCCGTGGAGGAGACCCGCAAAGCTGCGACGTGGAGTTCTTGCCACACATTCACATATCACTATTGACTGGATAGGGATGTCTGATGCACAGTAGATCCAGCCAGTCTGGAACCTGTTTGAGGAGTAGAACCCAACTCTCCCTGCCTAGAGCCCATTGTTTAGGTTCAGGCTATCTCTTCTCCCCCCCCCTCCCCCCGCTGTTACCAACAGTACTGTTATGCCCATTGGCACTTGGTTGGGTGTCTGCTGGTCCCTTCTTAAGTTGGGGAGCAGCCTGTAGCTAGGGTTCACCCATGTACGAGGACTACCATCCTGCTTGTCCTTGGAGAAAGCAGAGTTGCTTACCTGTAACAGGTGTTCTCTGAGGACAACAGGATGGTAGTCCTCACAAAAGCCATCCGTCACACTGCAGAGTTGGATTTCTCCTAATGTTTCAGATATATATAATTCTAAGTTATAAGACTGGAGAGGGGCCCTGCATGGACGTGTGGTATAGAGCATGCTGGGCATGCTCAGTTTGCCAACTCAATGTTCTAGAAACTTTGACGGATGTTTCTGCGTCAGGGCTTCATCTGATGTCATCCATGTGTGAGGACTAACATCCTGCTGTCCTCAGAACACCTGTTACAGGTAAGTAACTCTACTTTATTTAGATCTATAGGAGCAAAATAAATCTACAGATAAAAAAGGACCTTGGAAATTATACGCATAACTGCAATATAGGGTGAAGATTAAATCCTTGGGGGATTAAAAGACAGCCCAAAAGCATTAATATTTTCCTGGCGTGTAGCCAGATGGACTCAGAACCAATGGGATAGTATCCGCGTGCTAGCAGTTGGAGACAGATCTGACGTCAGCACGGGGTATATAGCCCCACAGGAAGTGCAGCGATTCAGTAATTTCCGTCTCCAAAGCAGTTTGGAGTGCCTGCACGCTGTTCAGCGTGCTTTCCAAGACTACTTTAATTTTTCTCTTTTCTTTTCGTTCTAGTTTCTTCTTTACCTGTCTCCTCGACTCTTAAGCCCCGCGCTCCTCAGGGGACGTTCTGTCCGTTCCCCCCAGTTGAGCTTCCCGGGGTGACTGCCGTGGTCCCCCGGAGGTGAAAGTCCTCGGTCCGGCCGAACCGCGGCAGGGGCAGAGCCCCCCGGGGGAGACTCGGGTGGAGCTTCGAGGCCCTCGGTCCCGGCGTGGACGAGGTAGCGGGTGCTGTTCCTCAATCGTGGTGGTGAACGGTACTGGCCCTTTCCCCCGCAGCCGGAGACCGCCTGAGTTCCAGCCCGGGAGCGCCGAAGATCTGGTAAGGCGTACGTCTCTTCGCCCAGGTCTCCGAAGCCTAGAGGATCGGCGGCGTGGCAAGCCGTGGAGGATGCCATTTTGTGGCCCTATTCAGGTATTCCGCGCCCGTAATAGGCGCGGCTTTCTTCCTCTTTGTGCGTATACTTGGCTGCCACTGTGAGTTTTGCCGCATGTTATTGAAAGCCTATTGCATGCCATAGAGCGTATATTGCTGAACGGCTTCCTGCTGCTTGCCTATTGTCTACCGTTAGGCGTATATTGCTAACTGCTTACGTGCTGATTGCCTATTGACTGCCATTAAGCATATTGTTGCTCTTGTGCGCCTGGTGTATTACGCGCCTATTGCTGCCGCATATTCTTCTTATGCGCCTGTTGTATTACGCGCCTATTGCTGCCGCATATTATTACTATTGTGCGCCTGTTGTATTACACGCCTATTGCTGCCGCAGATTATTACTATTGTGCGCCTGTTATATTAAGCGCCTATTGCTGCCGCAGATTATTACTATTGGGCGCCTGTTGTATTAAGCGCCTATTGCTGCCGCAGATTATTACTATTGTGCGCCTGTTATATTAAGCGCCTATTGCTGCCGCAGATTATTACTATTGGGCGCCTGTTGTATTAAGCGCCTATTGCTGCCGCAGATTATTACTATTGTGCGCCTGTTGTATTAAGCGCCTATTGCTGCCGCAGATTATTGCGCGCTTGTTCTTTTTGGTATGGATCAGCACGCAGCCGCATCCTCAGCGGTGCAGCCGCTTGTCTCAGGCATTGCAGCCCTTGGCCTCTGCTCTGCATGCCACCTTAGAGCCACACGCAGTACGGCGCCAGACTCACTATGTGCCCAATGTGAGGCGGCAGGGGGACCCTCCGGCCAGGACCAGTCTCGGCCGCAGTTTCTTGACAGTTCACCTGGGGCTACCCCGGATTTGGGGGGCAGTCTTGACCATTCGGGACTCCCGGGGGAGCTTGTACCCCGGCGACTAGAGGCTGCTTCCATTTCCTGGGTGGATCTCTTTAAGGGGATTCACGCCTTCGTCCAGATGCAGACGGCTTCCCGTCCTGGCCCTACTGTCCCTGCTGCTCCTGGGGTTCCTGCTGTTGCTGCGGTTCCTGCGGTGGCTGCATCTGCGGCGCCTGCTGCGGCCGCCGCTACGGTGGCAGCGCCTAGGGATCCTGTGCCTGGACCCTCACAGCCTTATAGGGAGCGGGACCTCCCACCACTGGACAGTCCAGATCAATCGGACCAGGAGGTTTCGCCGGACGAGTCCGACCTCCCGGACGAGGGGGACCTCCCCCCGGGGATTGAGCCCTATAGAACCATGAGGCGGTTCTTCCCTAAGGAGGACCTCTCGGACCTCGTGACTCAGTGTCTGGCGGAGTTGGATATCACTGGTCCCAGTGCTTCGGTACCTTCTGCACAGAACCCCCTGCTGGAAGGTCTTCGTCCTACAGTTCGCCATTTTCCTTTCTTGCAGGCAGCTCAGCAACTCATAGATTTGGAATGGGCGGCGCCGGCGGCTTCCTTCAAAGGGGGCCGGGCCCTGAAAGGCATGTACCCATTGGCACCGGCTCTCCAGGACCTGCTGTCATGTCCTCAGGTGGACGCCTTAATTAGCACTGTGGTCAAGCGCACTACTATTCCAGTGGAAGGGGGGACGGCCCTCAGGGAGCCCCATGACAGACGAATGGATACCATTCTGAAACAAACTTTTGAGGTGGCAGCTCTTTCTTTGCGGATTGCGGCCTGCTGCACGGTGGTGACACGTGCCTGCTTGTCTCAGGTCAGGAACAACGCTCCAGCGGCTGACATGGAGTCCGCTCTTTCCTTCCTCACCGATGCCGCCTCGGATTTGGTTCGCACTACAGCTAAGGGGATTTCATCCTCCATAGCCGCCAGGAGGCAGCTCTGGATCCGGCCATGGTCAGCTGATGCGCCTTCGAAGTCTCGTCTCGCCAGGTTACCCTTTCAGGGCTCGTTTCTGTTTGGCAGTGACCTTGATAAGCTAGCCACTACCTGGGGTGCCTCTCCTGTGCCTAGACTTCCAGAAGATCGATCCAGGAGAGGACAGCGCTCCTTTCCACGGCCCTACAGGGGCAGGAGTTCCCAGCGCTTTGTTCCGTATAGGGGGCGCTATCAGGCGACTCGTCCTCCGGCCAGGAATCAGTCCTTTCGGACCAAGCAGCGCAAGCGGGGGGCTGGCCCGGGCTCGGGCCCCGGTCGCGCCCCGCAATGAGAATTTGCCGATTCATCTGGGGAACGAAGCCATAGGGGGCAGGTTGACCCTCTTCTACCCCAGATGGGTCGAGATTACGTCGGACCAGTGGGTCCTCGCCGTTATCCGGGACTGATATTTTCTGGATTTTCATCATCTTCCTCCGGACAAGTTTGTGGAATCTTCATGTCCCAGGCACAAGACGGCAGCATTGGAAGCTATCCTGGCGAGGCTCCTGTCCTTGAACGCCATCCTCCCAGTACCTGCCTGGGAAGTGAATTCTGGACACTATTCCATTTATTTCATGGTACCCAAGAAAGGGGGCACTTTTCGGCCTGTGCTGGACCTCAAGTCAGTCAATTGCTACTTACGGGTACCGAGCTTTCGCATGGAAACTCTGCGCTCCGTCAAAGCCGCAGTCCAGCCCGGAGAATTCCTCACGGCATTAGACCTGTCAGAAGCATATCTTCATATTCCGATCCATCCGGATCATCAGCGCTACCTGCGCTTCAAGGTTCTGGGCCGCCACTTCCAGTTTCGGGCTCTACCCTTCGGGTTGGCCACGTCCCCACGGACATTCACCAAAGTGGTAATAGTGGTGGCAGCGGCACTCAGGCGGGAAGGGATTCTGGTCCATCCCTACCTAGACGACTGGCTGATCAGGGCGAAATCTCGAGAGGAGAGCCTGCGGACGACCAGCAGAGTGATCGCCCTTCTGGAAAGCTTGGGCTGGGTAATCAACCTCAGCAAGAGCTGCCTACAGCCTTCCCAGTCAATAGAGTATCTGGGGGTGCAGTTCGACACTCGGGCGGACACGGTCAGTCTTACGACCAAGAGACAGTTGAAACTTCGACAGCGTATCCAGTATCTGATGGGTGCCGGTCGGCCCATAGCCTGGGATTATTTGCAGGTTCTGGGTCTCATGGCCTCCACCCTGGAAGTGGTGCCTTGGGCGCGGGCCCATATGAGACCTCTACAGCATGCCCTGCTCTCTCGCTGGAGCCCCCGTCGACGGGACTATTCCACGCGCCTTCCTCTACCGGCCAGCGTTCGGACCCAGCTGCGGTGGTGGTTGCAGTCCAACCACCTGAGCAGAGGGTCGAAGATGTCCTCGCCCACATGGACCTTGCTCACCACGGATGCCAGCCTGCGCGGCTGGGGAGCACATTGCGAAGAACTCACCGTGCAAGGGCGGTGGAACAGAGAGGAGTCCACGTGGAACATCAATCGCCTGGAGGCCCGGGCAGTCCGATTGGCATGCCTGCGATTCGCTCACAGACTGCAGCACAGAGCTGTCAGAGTGATGTCCGACAACGCCACCACGGTGGCCTACATCAACCGGCAGGGCGGAACCAGGAGCCGACAAGTCTCTCTGGAGATCGCCCCACTGATGGTTTGGGCAGAAGCGAATCTGCAGGACGTCTCCGCCGTACACATTGCCGGGAAGGACAATACCACAGCAGACTTCCTCAGCAGGGAACGCCTAAATCCAGGAGAATGGGAGCTGTCCTCCACAGCTTTCCAGATGATTGTCGATCACTGGGGGATTCCGGCCATGGATTTACTGGCGGACAAGTCCAATGCTCAAGTCCCCAGCTACTTCAGCCGCAGGCGCGACCCGTTCTCACACGGAATCGATGCCCTGGTCCAGCCATGGCCTCCAGGGACTCTACTATACGCGTTTCCTCCGTGGCCTCTGCTGGGCGCCATCATCCACAGGATTCAAACGCACCGGGGCCTAGTTCCTCTAGTGGCACCAGACTGGCCAAGAAGACCCTGGTATGCGGACATGAGAAGACTACTGGCAGGGGAGCCTCTCCCTCTGCCTCCTCTCCGGGACCTTCTACGTCAAGGTCCCATCCTCCACGAGGATCCCGCTCCATTCTCTCTTACGGTCTGGCCCTTGAGAGGGCTAGTCTGAAGAAGAGAGGTTACTCTGGACCCGTGATTGATACACTCCTCCGAGCTCGCAAGTTTTCCACATCCCTCACCTACGTACGGATCTGGAGAGTATTTGAAGCATGGTGCGACACTCATGGCACCAATCCACATGCCACCACCATACCTATCGTGTTGGATTTCCTGCAGGATGGGCTTCAGAAGGGTCTCTCCCTCAGCTCCACCAAAGTTCAGGTTGCGGCTCTGTCTTGCTATGGTCCCAGGAGGGATGGCAAGACCATCGCCAAGCATCCGGATGTTTCTCGTTTCCTGCAAGGGGTCAAGCATATTCGTCCGCCACTAAAGTGGCCTGGGCCCTTATGGAACCTTAATCTTGTTTTGGATTTCCTCGTGGGATCCACCTTCCGACCCCTTCGGGGCTTATCTCTCCGGTCTCTCACCTTGAAGTTGGTGTTCTTGCTGGCGGTGTGCTCCGCACGACGCATCTCTGAGCTGCAAGCGCTGTCCTGCCGTGAGCCCTTTCTACGGATCACTCCGGAAGCTATCCATCTTCAGACGGTTCCCTCCTTTCTCCCTAAAGTGGTTTCACAGTTTCATCTTAACCAAACTATATCCTTGCCTACCACGGTAGGTTTGAAGAAATCTGAAGAAGGTCGTTTATTGTGCCATCTCGACATCGGCAGATTGCTGCCCAGGTATCTGGACGTGACACAAGACCTGCGAAAGACGGACCACCTGTTCGTCCTACACAGCGGGAAGAAGCAAGGTGAAGCGGCCTCTCGGCCCACCATTGCCCGCTGGATTAAAGAAGTTGTCAGAGCAGCCTACGTGGAGGCTGGGAAGGCTCCGCCTCTACAGGTTAAGGCTCATTCTACCAGAGCGCAAGCAGCATCTTGGGCTGAATCCGGGATGCTGTCGCCGACTGAAATCTGTAAAGCAGCGACGTGGTCCTCCCTTCATACCTTTTCCAGGTTCTACCGTCTGGATGTCCAGGCCAGGGAGGACTCTGCTTTTGCAAGGGCGGTACTACATGGGCCTCAGGCAGCCTCCCGCCCCGGCGGGGAGTAAAGCTTTTGTACATCCCATTGGTTCTGAGTCCATCTGGCTACACACCAGGAAATGTTTGGATTACTTACCTGGTAATCCCCTTTTCCTTAGTGTAGACAGATGGACACAGCATCCCGCCCAGCTGCCTGTGTACATGGGTTTCCCCGATTCCAGGTAAGCCATGGCATTTGTTTTCCATACGAGCATACACTCTACCAGGTGTCAGCGCCTTCCGGTTGGGACTGCTGGCGGTCTCCAGCCACTGTCAATCGGTTAGGGGAATCCTGTTTTCACTTTTTCACTTTTCACTGGGCGTCAGTACACACATCCATAACAGCTTTTGCAAGGAAGATTACTGAATCGCTGCGCTTCCTGTGGGGCTATATACCCCGTGCTGACGTCAGATCCGTCTCCAACTGCTAGCACGTGGATACTATCCCATTGGTTCTGAGTCCATCTGTCTACACTAAGGAAAAGGGGATTACCAGGTTAGTAATCCAAACATTTAGGCTGTGAAAATGACCAACTAGATTATGAAGGTAATTTTAATGGAAGCAAAGTGATAAATTTATCAAATCTAAAATGTGAGTCCTACAGAGTTTAAAAACTGACATAACTTTCTAAAATACAGAATATTCTTTGAGCCCCTGCATACAATGCCCTGAATAGCCATTCACATAAGCATGTCATATTTGATAATTTATTAACATTAAACATTTTTAGTTTTATTTGAGATGTAATCATTATGGCCTTCCCTATTCCTCCAAGTTGCACAGTGCATTATTTATGGTGCATTATTTGACCCATAGAGGTGGTTATGAATTTTTAATTCAGCAAATAATCAGGGGATTGTTGAAGAGCCTACATCAAATTTTTCTTTGCAGTACAATTCAGGAATATGTGCAACCGGCTGACAGGAAGAAGACAAAATTGAGCAAGAAGCTCTGATGTTTACATAACCTCAGGCTCTGTTTGCTTTTCTGTGTGCCCTGTGACCTAAGGAGGGGCAGGGCTAGCAACTTCAAAAACTGGCCCACATAAGAAGGGCTTACCCTTGGTCAGAGTGCAAATTCTATTGGGCTAGTGAGTGTTAAAAATTAGTAGTGTGGGGGGTGGGAGAGGACTGCTGACCAACCAAAAAAGGGTGGTGCTGTGAGCCTGCCTCCTTTCCAAGGTGTTGTTCACCCCCAGGGACCGTTTATCTGGAAGCAGTAGCACTCAGTGTGCAGGTCTTTGGCCAGAGGGATCATTCTTTCACTCTTAACAGGCAAATGGCATACAAGTATTAACTGACTTGGTGTTTGTGTAAACAAAGATCTAGGATTGTGAAACAATTTTTCATTTCATACAATGTGCTTTAGTTTGACAAATTTTAAAAGTATATTTTTTTTTTTAGAACCGCTGGGCTGGGCCATCCACTGTCACCTTACTCTGGCCTGGGACTCATTATCCATGCCAAGGACTAATACCTTAGGGAGGCAAGACTTGCACTTGGCTCTTTCCTCTCCCTCTCTCAATAAGACAACACACTTTATGACATTACAAAAGGCTGCAGTTTATTTCACATAACCCAAGCCCCCAAACTACATTTTCAATTGTAACAATTATAACAATGCCCCCCTCCATCCTCCTGTGCCCCTACCACCACATCCCAGTGGTAAGGCATACAATCCCTCCCCTTCCTTTCTTACCTGCCTCATCTCAGCGAGGGCAATCTGTGGCCTTGAGCTTCAGACCCCTAGCTCGCTGGCCGTCTCGTGTAGCAGCGCCCCCCCCCCCCCCCCCCCCCCCAGGCCCCTTTTAACAATGCATTATTAACAAATACAGCTTGGGCTCGGGTTTCTGCCTCCAGCTGCGACAAGATTAACCACCAAAACCCGTCCCGTCCCCCCCCCCCCCCCCCGCCGCGCACTTTTCCTGTTACATTCGGTGGCGCAAGACAAGCCTGCACTGCCGTTCATTTAGAATAGCATTTCTTTTAATAAAATGTGCTCTTTTAAGTTGCCATGCAATTCCAAGCTTGTTGATGCTTTGAGTATACAGATTCTTCCATAACTACTCTGCTGTATTCCTGGCAACAAAATATAAGAATTTGGTTTATTGAGGTGAGAGAATGCTATATTAGGGCTCGTTTTAAGGTGCTTTATCCACAGGTTATTTGGGTTGCCACCGAAGAATGATGTGGACATGTGCCTTGCCTACTGGGGCATTATAATATGGCACCACAATCAAACCTATAGCAATGTTGGTACCAAAAAATATAAGTAAATCTTTCTCTCTGTGTACTTTTGTGGAAAGTGAGGTTGTCGGCATGCAAAAAACAGCTACAGAAGTAGATTTAAAAAAAAAAAAAAAAAGTTGATCCTAGGAAGCAGATCTAAAGTTGGGGTAGAGAAGATAAAGCATGATTCTATCCTCCCACTACACCTGCAGGACAAAAGTGAGAAGAGGAGCATTTTGGGGACAGAGCAATAGTGGTCAGTAGGAGAGCCCTGGAGGAGGTGGCAGCAGTACCTGTAGAACCAACCAAGTGGCTGAGAGGAAAAGATTCCACAGCTGTGGGGAAGGTCTTGCCCCTCTCCTAAATATAGCTGGCAACATTATTAGCTGAGCTGAGGGCAGGGCCGGTGCAAGGGGATTAGGCGCCCTAGGAGAGCCTTCTCCCTTGCACCTCTATCCCCCCACCCCCCTCCCGGCCCAGACTCCTACCTCATTCTCAATCACGCCCACCGACTGTGTGGTTTTCTGGGTCACGAGCAGGTTGGGCACTGCTTGCGGCCCATCAAATCTCCACTCCTCTTTGCCGCCGCTTGCGACCCCATATGGCTCGCACCCAGTGGCGCACCAAGGGTCTCCAGCGCCCGGGGGCTAATACATTTGTGTGCCTCTCCAGCATCCCCCCCTTAATCCTTCTTGTACTAATGCTTAAGGTCACAGAAAATCAGTGGCGTGTCTAGACAGAATAATTTGGGGGGGCGGGGAGCCAAAATGAAGTCCAAAGGGTCTTCTTCATAATTTTAAAAAGCTGGCCAGTTTCACACTATAAAATTATTTGATAGCCTCATTCAACTAATTCTATATGGCTATGAGAATGAAGTCTGGAATATATAGGAAGGGACAGAATGTCAATAATAAACCCTGCACCTCCAGTTCTGTAACTCTGTGCATCCACTGAAATTTCCCCCAAACAATGGAGCTTGGATGTTTCCCTTACAGCTCATCATACTAAAAGATATTTTCAAATTCTGGTGTCACCTCACAGTCAGACACCCATTCATTCTCATACACAGACACACCCCCAGGCAGACTCCCATTCATACACATGCACACATAAAAGGCAGACCCACTCTCTCTCTTTTACCAGCAACCTCGGAGCCTCTCTCATTCCTCTGCTGCCACTGTCACTGCTGCCGCATGGCTATTGGGGAGGTGCCGATTGCTGCTACTGACACTGAAGCTCATTCTGCTGCCTCCTCTGTGCAGGCCCTGTGGGCTTCCACTTCCTCCATGTTGATCTCATACATTATGAGATCCGCATTGAGAAAGTGCTACTCTTGCATATTACCAAAAATTTCATGTGCCAATCACTTAAAGTAATTTTTTTTTTTTTACCTTTGCTGTCTGATCTTAGTTTTCTAATCGGTTGGTCACAAGCTTCCCTTTCTTGTTTTTTTGCCAGTTCCTTTTATATTGTTTTTTCTATTTTTTCTCTCCATCTGTCTTCTTCCCCGAAACAGTCAGGTTCTCATTCTTACATGCTTTCTCTTGCTCTCTCACATGCTCTCTCTCATACAATCATTCATACACACAGTCTCTCTTGCACATGCTGCCTTGCTCAAGCACAGGCTCTCACTTTCACATGTTGTCTCTCTCACACACACAGAGGCTCTCGCATGCTGTCTCTGCAAACATTCAGGTACACACACACAGTCTCTCAACTCATCTCATACACACACCACACACACACACTCTCTACAGGCCCTCAGCCTCTCTCTTGCCTCTGGGCCTCCTCTTTATGGGTCACCACAGGATGGGCTCTGCAGCGGCCCCTTATCTTCTCGCGCCGCATACAATGTGGGATCGGTGACAGCCTTGCTACCGGGCTGCCTCCTCTTCTCAGCCCGCTGCAACTTGGGATTTGCGGATGACCATAAATGCTGCTCTTCTGCACGTGATGATGCTCCTCCTCCTCCCTGCCTGTGCGGCTCCGGCAACATTTTTCTTCCGGGGCCGTGCAGGCAGAAAGGAGGAGCACCTGCAGGTTTGGACGTGACCTTTTTCTTCGGGCCGTGGTGACTTGAGCTCCACCATGGCCCTGCCGTCTTCCTGCTGTGTGTGTCTGGCACACAGCACAGCAGTAGTTCCCTGCTCAGCCGCCAGTGGAATGAGATCCACCGGCGGCCGCATGAGTCTCCATGTAGGCCATCAGCACCCCCCTCCTCTCAGTATGCCACTGCTCACGCCCCCTAATGCTGAGCGCCTAGTTTGCCTAGTGCTTCCACCGGCCCTGGCTGAGGGAGATTGGTCAAAGTGTGTCACTGGAAGCCAACAATGATCAAGTGATTAGAGGTGGCTGGTCTGGGAGGACATTGGAAGCGTTGGAGGCTGGTAAAGCTCTCTCCCTGACCTGTGCAGAGCTCCCTTCAGCACTCCTGTGCTGTATGCCCTTCTGTCCCTGGCTGCTGGTTTTGCAGAGTTTCTGTGTCCGTGTCACTATATGGGCTGCAGAGGAGCCACAGCCGCTTTAATCTATGCCCACTCCTCAGCGTCTGGTACTAGTTTTGACTCTTGCATGGGTGAACTACTGATGTTGTTCACAATGTAATTGATGCTTCCTGTGCACCTCTCTAGTCATTTCAAGCAACTGTCTCTTACCTCGTGGCTGGTAGTATCTTTCCACCCTCTCTCTTTTGTTTGCCTGCATGCTTATTGTGTCACATGTCATAATCGGCTGGATAAATCAGTAACAAGTCTTTTGTTTTGTAAAATGTGTTAAGTTTGTTCTGTACTATCCCAAACTTCAAATGAATAATTAGGTGGAGTCAAGACTGGTGATTAGAAGTAAGCAGGCTCACAGTTGTACTAAATCAATAATGGTGTTCTGCTCCACATTCTCCTGTTTTCACTCAGATAGTGGGCGGACAGAGCTTTTCTACTGAGAAATGTCACTTAAGATGTAATATCGGGGGTGGGCCAAAAGCAGCCCATCACCCTGTTTAATGCAGCCATCTACCTCATGCTATGCTCTTGTTTGGCCCATGATTGTGTATGTTGGCATGATGTCTGCTAATGAGAAAGGGGAGACCGTGATCTCCGGTGGAACCCATCCTGCCAGTGACTGAAGAGGAGAGGCCCTGGATCTGCTTGTAGCAGCAGAAGGAATGAGATATGGGGGGGGGGGGGGGGGGAGGAGAGAGCTGGCATCCTATCCTTCTCTCCTGCCTAAGACAGACTCCCTTCGGTCCCTATTAATGTAATGTGGCCCCAGTCTAAAAATGTTTGCCTTGGTGTATATGGTATTACCAATTAGCTGTTTCCCCTGTTGTAAAATAAGTGCAAAATATTTAGATAATAATCATTTGAAAACAATGCCAAATGTATATTCTGGTTTTTTTTTGTGTTTTTTTTTGCTTCCCTCAGCTGTTCAGCAAAGAAGAAATGTTGACCAATCACAAAGCAGATTTGTAGGCGCTTTTTTTTGAATGGTAGGTATGTCATGTTTTCTTATATAGTTGGTTTGTAATTCATTCTTTAGCCGACATCAAAAGACCATGTTGTTCAGCAGTAAAAGCAAGTTTGCTTACCATAAACAGGGTTTTCTGTAGATAGGATAAACTAGCCATGCTGTCCGGGTGCACCCCCTGGCAGCTCGAGGCAGGAACGTCTCTTAGCACTAGCAGAACTTTGTTGCTGCAAGGTGCCTTCCCGTGCGATCACCAACATATCCTCTCTTTGGTCTCAAAGCACAGAAACTGAGTGCAGGACAGTAAGGTATATAGAAAAGAAGTGATCTTTTTGGCTCTTTTTAGTTCAGCTGTGCAGAGGATCCTCTAGATTGGTGGACAGTCTTAAATGTTAGTGGCATGACACAGTATTTCCTGTCCAGTGAGCATGTCCTATCTGGTGTGTTGTAGGCAGTAATGGGAGGTGAAAAGTGTGTGTAATGACGACCAGGGAGCTGCCTTTGATATGTCTTGAACAGTCACATGACATTGTGTGTGACCGAAGCAGCCATACATCTCAGCTGATGCACTTTCACCTTTGATGTTAAAACTTATGATCAATTTGCATAGCAGAAGTGGATGCATTGGCTTAACCAATTTGCTACTGTGCGTTTTGATAGCGGTAGTCCTGGGGCATTTGGATTGAAGGAGAGAGAGTTGGAAGGCCTGTTTGTAAGTGGGTTCTCTGCCTGTAATAGGCCAGAGCCCTTTTACAATCCACCATATGCAGGAATGTCTCTCCTCTTGAGGTTTCAGGAAAAAGCTTGGTAATGTAACTGTCTGATTTAGATGGAAGGCCGAGACAATCTTAGGAAGGAACGATGGATGAGTCCGTAAGTTTACTTTATCGTGGTAAAATTACAGATAGAGGGAGTAATGTATCAGCACCTACAATTCACCCACTCGCTGCGCCGACGTGATTGCTACCAGAAAAAGAACTTTCCATGTAAAACTTCAATGAGGCTGTCTGCATGGGCTCAAAGGGGTAAAGCATTAATGCTTCTAGAACCATGTTCAAGTCCTGGGAAATGGCTGGCCTTAAAACTGGAGGTTGGAACTGTAGAGCGCCCCTCATGAAGCAAGATATTAGCGGGTGCGTGGAGATGCTCTAAATAGAAGAATGGTACACTGCAATGGCACTGAGGTGGAATCTAGTGGATGAGATCGCCAGTCCAGAGCTGAAAAGTAAGTGAAGGTATTTCAGCAATTGTTCCGATGAGGACCGAAAGGGATCAAGGGAAGCCGCAGTGCACCAGTGATGGTATCTTAGCCACTTAGCGACATAATTTTTTCTCGTGGAGGGCCTTCTTGCTGAGATGAGGATATCTTGAATTTCTTCTAAATTGGGAAGGTGACTTAATGCTTCCCTTGCAATCTACATGCTATCAAATGAAGGGAGTCCTGCATGGGATGCAGCAGCGTCCCCCCGTCCCCGTCCCCCCCCTTCCTAAGTTAGTAGGCTGATCCTGTTTCGAAGGGGAATTGGCGGCTATATGCATAGATGTACCATGTAGGCATACCACGGCTGTCTGGGCCATGCTGGGGCAATCAGGATGAGATTCAAGTTGTCTATGATGCACTTTTGTATTACTCGCCCTATTAGCAGTAGTGGAGGGAAGGCATAGAACAGATTTCCTGACCAAGTTATTAAGAAGGCATCCTGAGCGATTCTCCGGTCGCTCAGATAAAGGGAGGTACTTTTGCGTTTGTTTTTGGTGGCAAACAGATCCACTTGGGCATCCCCCCCAACTCTTAAAGATTTTGGATGCTATGTTTCTGTCCAATTCCATTCGTGCGGAAGAAATATCCTGCTGAGCCTGTCTGCTTCCATGTTTCGAATGCCAGGTAGATAGATGGCCTGTAGCTGTATCGAATGTGCCAGCGACTACTCCAGCAGAAGTACTGACTCTCTGCAGAAAGTCCTGGAACCTGACCCACCTTATTTGTTTATGTAATACATGGCTACTTGATTGTCCGTGTATACACGGTTGGCTTAACAAATGCCTCTCAGTTCTAGGAGGTTGATTTTGAAATTTCTTCTCTCTTAGTGACCTTTGACCCTGGGTCTTGAGGTGTAGCATGTGAGCTACTGACCCTGTTGTGTGGAAGCAACTGTAGTTAGAATCATCTGGTGAAGCAGGTGCCAAAAAGACCCACTGGACTGCAGTCACCAGTCCACATCTATCGCCATCGACCTTGTGAGAGTTACCTTGCGTGACATTGGGTGAAACTGCTGGGACCATTGGGACTTCAAACCCCATTGAAGATGACACGTGTAGACGCGCATGTGGGATCACATGTCACTGTCGCTATGTGACCTAATAATGTGAGGATTTGGTGTGCTGTTGTTTGTGCTAGACTTCTCAGACTGACAGCCAGGGTTTGGATCCTGTCTCCTGGAAGAAAAGCTTTGTAGAGGTGTGTGTTGATGAGCACACCTGTAAATTAGTGTCTGACAAGGATCGAGGTGAGACTTCTCGTAATTTTTAAGGAAACCCAAACTTGCCAAGCAAGTTAGAACCCAAACTTGATGGCTGCGGATCAGTTCTAGATCGGGGCTACAAGCAACCAATCATCGAGATAGGGAAAAAGTTTTATGCCCTCCTTTCGAAGTTGGGCCACAGCTAGCGCTAGACACTTGGTGAATACCCTGGGCGCTGATAGGCCAAAAGGTAGAACCCTGTATTGATGTTGATTGTGAACCTGGAAGCACAGGTAGTACTAAGATGAGAGGTGCATAGATATGTGAGCATAAGCATCCTTGAGGTCTAGCAAGCACATCTAGTCGTTGGGCTGTTGGTATGGCAAAATGTTCTTGAGGGAGGTCATCTTGAACTTCTCCCGCACAATAAGTTTGAGCTCTCTGAGGTCCAGTATAGGCTGCAACCCTCCGCTTTTCTTGGGAATGAGGAAGTATTGGGAATAAAACCCTTGATCGGCAAGACAGGGGCACCAATTGTATTGCCCTTTGTTGCAGGAGGGATTTGACTTCTTGCAAGAGGGGGAGAATATCGCTCCCCTGCAAGGGGGGGGGGGGGTGAGGTGTGTGGTAAGGCAGGAGACCTTCTGAAATTTAGGCGGTAGCCATTCTGGATGACGTCTAAAACCCAACGATTGTATGTGATCTGGCCCCATGCTGGTGTTAAAGCGAGGCATCCGCCTACTGCTTCCTGTAGCTGTGGCCGCTATAGAATCAAAAGGAAGATTGGGTTTTGGTGGCAGCAGCCGGAGTTGGTTTGGGGGTGCACTTTGATCGGCCATTTTATTTAGATTTTTTTTTTATTTAATATTCTGCTTTTCATACTTTTATTTAAGCACTTCAAAGCAGATTACATTCAGGTACATGGCCCTGCGGTTGTGACAGTTGAGGTTGAGTCCTCTGTATTGGGTAAGAGGTGGGCTGATATGACGGATATGATGTGTTTGAGCGCCGGGGGTAAAAATGGCTTCCTGTAGGCAGGGTAGAATCACTTTGAGGTTGTCTGGTCTGGTGGTAATGTGAGCGATGACACTGCCATGCTTTCTTCCTTTAGCTGGGAGACTCTCACAAAGCTTGTCATCAAATAAGTTATCTCCCTTGCAGGGCAGGTCCACGAGCTTGTCACGAACATCTTCAGGAATGGAGCTCACCCTCAGCCAGGCTATTCGGTGGGTCAACAGCTCAAACACCTCATAAACAGTGCCAAGAAGATGTCTCGGGCCCTCTTCTAGGTCCGCCATATTCTGTTTATGTTGACTGGACCCCGTAGGCTGGTCTTCATTCAATTTTAGTTTTTGGAGGCACTCATATGTACTGAGTGATTTATAAAATTGGTAGTGTTGTACCTTAGTGTTGAGTGTGAATCTCTGGAACATCTTTTTGCCGAAATTTGTCCAGGTAGCGGTTGTCATTATCTGGTGGGGCATTGGAATAGTCTTGTTTTTCCTGGCTTTTTTTTTATAGCTGATTCCACCACTACCGAGGCATGTGGTAGCTGCTCCGAGCAATAGTGTACAGACATTTGCATTCTAAATTTTAGTTCTCTTTCTGGATGTGGTGGGCGCCAAGGAAGATGTTTCCCATGCTTTTTCCATAAGTGTCCAAGACCGAGTGGGAGGGTAAAGCCTTAGGTTCAGCTAGGACGTCAAAGATCTTCAGGAGGTCGTGAACCTCCACTCTTGGATCAGGCAGTTTTAGTTTCCAGGTTTAAAACCGAACCCACCTTCTTGACTAATCTGGAGTAGGAAAGATCCTGTGGGGGGTGATGATGGTTCAGGTGGGTCAGAAAGAATGCCCGTGCAGAAGCTCTGTCATGGGGGAAGAGGAGCAATCCAGCAGTTTCTCAGGCTTGGATGTTTGCGGACTAGGCATTATGTCCAACTCTTCACCCTCAGAGACCTTGCGGGGGAGAAGGAGGGTTGGAAGGTTCAGAACCCTCTCCTGAAGGGCTTGAGGGGAAATGAGGTTAGTGAGAAGAGACGAAGGTCGAAGGCCTGCAAAAGCCCCGTGATTTGTGTCATTGTCTGAGAGGCCGCTCCTTTCAGTACCCGTGAGGTATTAGACGTCCTTCTCTTCTTTACAGTTGGGGAGGCTCGTTGGAGCCTTTCCTGTGACGAGTGTCTGGATTTAGGACTTCCTCTCAGTCTGAAGCCTTTGGTCACAAGTACGGTCGGAAGTGGATGAAGAGGTGTGATGTGAAAATCCCTCTCGGATTCCTTGGAGCCCTCCAATTCAGATAGGAGGAGGCATGACTGCGGAGGGTTGTAACGCCAGGAACTCTTTGCAGCAGTCCCTAGATGGGGTACTCCTGGGCATCGATGAGCGGTGCTCAATCTGCAGGTCTCTTCCCTGGCTTTCCCATGCTTCGAGATAGTGTGCATCTGTGGTTTATCTGGCGCTGTATGTTGTGTCTGGTACATCGTCATTGATGCTGCTGACTGCATCAGACGTGGAGATGGCGCTGAAGTATTGGTGCTGCTCTTCGGATGCATTGAGAGGTGCTGTGTGTCAGCCGACACATGGCACGCCTCCCTTTGCTTCGAGCCTGGTGTCTTGGAATCCATGCCGTTCAAAGTATCTCTTGGGCGTAGATGACACACTTTGTGCTCGGACCCTTCTCGGGTTGGGGCCAGATTCCTTTCAGCCCATTCGAGGAGGATCACCTGCAGCCTTACCTCTGTCATCCGTTGGCCTTGTCTTGGAGGAAGGTTGTAGGGAGGCAGCCTGTTCTACCCCTTTTGGTTGCTGGGGCTCTTGGCCCAGCAAAGACTGGGCCGACCGCTATGGGGCATAGGAGCCCGATGAGGTGCTTTCTCCATCCTGGACTCAGGCGATCTTCGTGGCCCTCTGCCACTGGGCCCTGGGGGACATTCTCCTGCAGGCCTGACAGGCTGGCATGTCATGGTCTGGCGTCAGGCAAAGAGCAGTAATTATGCCCATCAGTTACGGACATAATTTTCCCGCATTGACAAAACTTAAATCTTGGGGCTTTCGGTGCCATGGTAGCACTTAAAAGTGCTGATAGGGGGGGATTCACAAATATGAAGAGAAGATGAAAGTAGAAAAGTTGGAGAGAACTGGTGCCCGTTGCTGCATGGGAAAGGCAGAAACTGAGAAGATGTCAGGGATCGAGCGGGAAGACACTGCGTAGGCATGCAGCAGCAAAGCTCTGCTAGAAGTTCCTGCCTCGAACCGCCAGGGAGTGCTCCCAGACAGCATGGCTAATTCATCCTGCTTATGTGTGGGAAAATCTTAGTGGCAATTATGTATGTAACTTTTTAGTAAGTGTAATAGTGTAACTTTGAATACTTTGCTTCTGCATACAATTCCAACAACTATTTTAGAATTTGCTTGTCTCTTATAGACAAAGAAGATTGCGCACACAGCTGGAACAATGGAGTCCATGCTAAATAAACTGAAGAATACTGTTACAAAGGTAACTGCTGATGTTACCAGTGCAGTAATGGGAAATCCTGTTACAAGGGAGTTTGATGTTGGGCGACACATTGCTAGTGGTGGCAACGGGCTTGCTTGGAAGATCTTTCATGGCACTAAAAAGTCAACAAAACAGGTGAGTGTTCTTTGATGGCATCTATATGAAATGTATTAATGGCATACTAATATGGCAAATCCAAAGAGAAAAGGGGAAACCAATTGTGTAATAGTCACTAATATGGCAGCCAGATATTGTAAGGAAACATGTCCTAACAAGTTCTTTGGTATTACTTTCAGAAGCTTCATCTTCGGTGAATTCATGCACAAATTGCCAAAATGTTCTTTGTTATAATGAACATGAGGTTAAGAAAACACAAACTCCCACAGTGTGGGTTGTTTGGTTTTTGTGTGTTTTGTTTTTTGTAAGAATGTTACTTCTTATGAATATTGGCATTCTGGAAATAGCATCTGTGTTAAAATCCAGTTCTCCATTTTTATCTTTCTGACATGATATGATAGTGAGAATTTAAATTCGCTGCCACTGTCTAGAGGCCACTGCAGTCCTGCAGTGACATTAGAAGACAATTTCCCACTATTGTAGTACCATGTTTAAAAAAAAAAAAAAGACTCAGAAATGGACAGCTTCCAAAATCTCAGCTTCCTGTGTTAAAGGATTATAATCTTGTGTAGAAATAATCGCCAGAAACAAGAATTGACAGACAAACCTAGGGTTTTATAAAAGTGCCTTTCCGAGGCAGTGGAAAGAGATTAGAGGTGTTCTGGAATATTTTTTTAAAAGATAAATTATCCACTGCTCATTATCAGTAGTTCATTATTCAGCACCATTGTTTAGACAGCTCCTGTGATAGATGGACAGATGCTCAGATGAAATTTTGAAAAGTACTTTTTTTTTTTTTAACTTCCATTTAAAAAGATAAAGCTCCCTTTTAAAAGGAGCTAATATTGTGGAAAGAAGCATTGGAAAATGGTGCTTCTGTCTTGTAATGGCATCTACAATAACTTTCAAAAGTATTCAACCTCCTAAAAAGTCAGCAGATTTGTGTGGATTACAAGTGACACTTACACAGATTTGTTCCAGACAGAATGGGGCAGATTTTAAAAGCCCTGCGCGCCTATGTTGCATAGGCCGCCGGGACGCATGTAAGTCCCCGGGGCTTTGCTTGGGGGGCGTGTCGGGGGTGGCATGGCATTCGGGGGGCATGGTGCCAGCCTGGGGGAGTTCCGGGGGCATGGCCGATGCCGCCGAACCAGCCCCGGGCTTGGGAATGGCTCGCCAGCATCTGGCCGGCACGCGCAAGTTACACCTGCCTTGGGCAGGCGTGACTTTTTGAACATAGGTGGGGGGGGAGATTTAGGTAGGGCTGTGGGGTGGGTTAGGTGGGGGGGACCAGAAAAAAAGTTCCCTCCAAGGCCGCTCCGATTTCGGAGCGGCCTCTGAGGGAACGGAGGCAGGCTGCTCGGCTCGGCGCACTCAGGTTGCACAATTGTGCACCCCCTTGCGCGCACCGACCCTGGATTTTATAACATGCGCGCAGCAGCGCGCATGTTATAAAATCGGGCGTAGATTTGTTCGCACCGGGTTGCGCAAACAAATCTACGCCCGCGCATAACTTTAAAAATCTACCCCTAAGTGTGTCACAAACCAGTATGCTCTTAATGAATTGTGTCTGAAAATTTACTTTATTTTTCTGCATTTTTTGTAAAATAAAATTGAAAAATGCTGCTTGCACAAATATTCAACTCCTTCAGATTAGTACTTGATAGAACCACCTTTTGCTGCAATAACAGCTTTAAGTCTATTGTTTGCACACAACTTTGCACAGTTTGGGAGTGATTTTTGACCATTCTTTTTGGCAGGCTTGCTCCAGGTTGTTCAGGTTGGTTAGATGATGCTTATCAACTAACTTTCAAATAGTGCCATAGATTCTCCATTGCATTGAGATCTGGACTTTGACTTGGCCATTGTGGAACATTCATATTTTTGTTCAACCATTCCTGTGTGGCTTTGGCCTTGTGCATGGTATCTGTGTCCTGTGGAAAGCTGAACTTTCTCTCAAGTCTTAGGTTTTAGCAGACTGAAGCAGCTTGTCTTGCACTATCTCCTGTATGTTGCACCATCCATCTGTCCTTCAATTTTAACAAGATGCCCAGTCCCTGCTGATGAAAGCCGTCCCCACAAAATGATCCTTCCACCCCCTTACTTTACTGTTGGGTTGGTGTTTGCTGAGGAATGGGAAGTGTTCAGTTTGCACCACACACAGGGTTTTGAATTTTTGGCCAAAAAGCTCCATTTTTGTCTCATCTGACCACAAAACCTTATCCCACATTTTGATCTTCTATTCTTTCATTTAGCTGTTTATTTTGGACTTGTAATGAGGTAATTTTGCTGTTCCGCTTGCAGCGGTCTAATCTTCCTGCCCGGAAATTTTGCTCTGCTACATCCAGTGGCTTGGTGTTGGACTCCATACTCTCTTAATTCATCCATTGCTGCCTGAAGCTTTATAAAAGCTCATCCAAGGCAGCTGTGACACTTTTTGAAAGCTGCTGCAGCATTTCTTCAGAGAGAACCACCACCACATTATCTTTGTCTGTTGCAGCTGCCAGGTGGAGCTCACCAGCTTTCTCTCGGTCTCATGTGTTTTAGCACTCATATCCCATACAATGTATTGTATTTCAGCCAGTTGCCAAACGGAAGATGCACATAATTTTAAAACTCTGGGATATTAGGCCCTTAAAGTGTGATCTATTCAGAATTAAGATATTTATAAGGGAACTTGCGGGAGCCTCAATCCCTGCATCCAATCAGCAGGCGGCCATGACTTTGCAAGTCATCCCACGTTTTAGTTGGCTCACTTTGCTTTCTGGCAGACTCCCGGTGTGCCTCGGTGTGGCTTCTTTATAGCCCCCCTCCCATGCAGACCTGTTATGTGCAGAGCTCTTGATATGGCTTTCTGGTGCACCTCCACTCCAGTCTCGGGTACTGAACTCTAGCTCAGTGATGGCGAACTCCAGTCCTAGAGGTCCACAAACTGGCCAGGTTTTCAGGATATCCACAATGAATATGTATATGAGAGATTTCCATACAATGGTGGCAGTGCATGCAAATCTCTCTCATGCATATTCATTGTGGATATCCTGAAAAACCTGGACTGTTTGTGGTTCTTGAGTGGATTTTGTCATTTCTGCTGTAGCTCCTTCAAAGAGATTGTTGGCAAGTCTCCTCCGTGCTCTGCCACTGGGTTTTAAGGGACGGCCTTGTCTAGACAATGTGCAGGGTGGTGTGAGGAAATGGAAGTTGCAACAGTGCTCATTGGGATATCCAAGCACTTGGATATTATTTTGTAGCCTTTTCTTCTCTTGCGTATGTCTCTAACTTTAAGGAAATTAAAGTTAAGAACATAAGAAATTGCCATGCTGGGTCAGACCAAGGGTCCATCAAGCCCAGCATCCTGTTTCCCACAGAGGCCGAACCTGGCAATTACCCAAACACTAAGAAGATCCCATGCTGCTGATGCAATTAATAGCAGTAGCTATTCCTTAAGTAAACTTGATTAATAGTAGTTAATGGATTTCTCCTCCAAGAACTTATCCAAATCTTTTGAACCCAGCTACACTAACTGCACTAACCACATCCTCTGGCAAAGCCCGATGCATGCGCTAATATGTCTGGCTTGTGTATGTTGAGTAGACCTTAAAAGCTGCTTGGCTAAGCATGTAACTGCTGCTGTGTGCACATCTTGGAACTTCTAAAAAAAAAAAAAAAAAAGGGGCAGGGCGTTTGCACACAGCGGCATTTCAATAATTTTTAACCAGAAATTTGCACACAAATACTTAGGTGATCCTACGCTTGCCAAGGTCCCCTCCCGCTTAACTTTAATTGTGCTGTGGATGGCGTGTAAGTGGTAAAATAAAACTAGGCAGATCTGCAGGGTTTTAAGGGTCGGAGCTAACTGGGGGAAAGTAAGGCTATTACACTGGTCTTCCAAAACCACACTTATCTCTTATCTTGGCGAACTGGTAATGAACTGGTTTTAATGGCGTTGGCGAGCACACCTTTTAAAATGTCCCCATCTACATGGTAGATGTGACTTTTAGGCACTTAGGCGCATGTTCGCTTACAATCAGGCACAAATGTGCGCACGGCCAGGCTATATACTCATGTTTGTTATAAAATAGCCACGTGCCTGGGCATGGGCTGATGAAGACCTACACATGTGTGCCTACGCCCACTTTGAAAGTTGCTGTCCCAGAATGCTCTTTGGCCTTTATTTTCACAGCTTTCCTTCATATACACACTCTGGCCAATGGTACTAGAATTAAGGGATCTTTTTATCCAGAAAAGCTGACCTTTTTTTTAATGATTCACAGGTAGGGCAATATCTTCTTCTGTGTAAACTTGGAGCTTCCACAGCACAGGAGTTGAATACTTAATGTAAGCAGCATTTTTCAGTTTTATGTTATAAAAAATGCAGAGAAGTAATGAACTGGTATCTGTTTCCTGTGGAAAGGTGAACTTTCTTCCAAGTTTTAGTTTTTAGCAGACTGAAGCAGCTTGTCTTGCACTATGTTGCTCCTTCCATCTGTCCTTCAATTTTAACAAGATGCCCAGTCCCTGCTGCTGAAAACCATCTCCGTACTTTACTGTTGGGATGGTGTTTGCTGAGGAAAATTTTAAGTAACAGCAAAAAATCCACAAAAATGGGGGTAACTTAACCTGATAACACTACACAACCCACATTTAAATATTTTCTTATTTTTATCCTTTAAACCAGTGGTCCCCAACCCTGTCCTGGGGGCCCACCAGCCAGTCGGGTTTTCAGGATATCCACAATGAATATGCATGAGAGAACTTGCATGCACTGCCTCCATAACATGCACATTTTCTCTCATGCATATTCATTGTGGATATCCTGAAAACCCGACTGGCTGTTGGGCCCCCAGGACAGGGTTGGGGACCACTGCTTTAAACCATTGAAAAATGCCAAAATACTTGTTCACAATATATATTCATTCAAAATAAGACTCACTTCTCACAACAAAAAAGTTTGATAGAGAGGAAAGTGTTTCATAAAATTTGTTCAAGGAACCATCCAGGTTTTCCTCATTTTTTAATCATGAACACCACCGTCCACCCTATATTGAATTTATTTTATTTAAGAGCATACTGGTTTGCAATAAACAAACTGACTGGAACAATCTGTGTGTCATTTTTAATCCACACATCTGCTAAATTTTTAGGGGTCAAATGCTTTTGCAAGCCACTGTGTAACTTTTATTTTTTATTTTTTTTTTTGCTACTGGAGCTTTATCATATTTAGCCTTGTCTTCCCAAATGCACCAGTGATGGTTGTCCAGTCATCTGGCATGTATCAGGATCTTACCTTTTAGGCTATAATAGCCCAATTAGTGTACACTAAGAAGCAATGTATTGGCTTAGTGTAGTTTTGTTTTCAATCAGCAACACAGCCTACCCCCCTCCATGAATAGGATTGAAGGTGAACTCTGAGGTGTGAGATCAAATTTATAGCAGTGCAACAAAATGAAATTGCCAAGAGGAAATGCAGTACTTTCTACACTATGATACAGGTAGTTTCCCTCTCCATGGTGCCACCATCATGCTTTTGTATGCCTAATACCAGAAAAGCAGACAATGCATGGAAAACTCTATTCATGTCTGACCATATTGTACTTGGATCCACGGTCAAAAGCTGTTTGCATACATCATGAAGCAAGTTGTTGATGGAGCATGGGCTGGTGCATTGATTTGAGCATGGGTATTATTGAAAATGGTTTAGGAATCTGTTACGACTTGTCATGTATTTTTACATAACAGACGCTCTGGCGCGTTTGGCCACGCGTTCTCGACACGCTATTTTTACCCCTTATACAGTAAGGGGTAAAAATAGTGCTTATCCCTTATACAGTAAGGGGTAATAGCGCGTCAAACATGCAGCCAAACCCCCCCGAAATTAATAGCGCCCACAACATGCAGATGCATGTTGATGGGCCTATTAGTTATTCCTGCGCGATTCAGAAAGTAAAATGTGCAGCCAAGCCGCACATTTTAATTTCGGCAAGCACCAGGAAAGTGTACAGAAAAGCAGAAAAAATATCATAGCGATATTAAGTTGGAGGCCCCAAAAAATAAAAATAAATTAAAAAAAAAAAAAAATCCCTGTATGTACCTGGATCAGTCCAGACTGTGGGTTGAGCCTCCTGTCCAGCAGATGGAGACAGACCAAAACTGAAAAGGTATCCTATTTCACGCCTATCCTGCAGCCCTTCAGTATTTGTCTGTCTCAGCAGATGCAGGCAGATCACCCTGCGGTTCCCTGGCTTTCTTACTTAGCCTTTGCCCTGTGGGGTTCTTTTTCTTGTATTCTTTCAGGATCAAGCAAGTATTCTTGTCTTCTAAATTAAAAAAAAAAAAAAAAGTTTACCAAACTTTGAAGAGGCTCTGTTTCCTTCAGGAGACAGCGCTGTCTCCTCGCTCTTGGTGAGCCTAGGGGGGCTTGCCCCTTGTGTATGCAGCCTAGGCTCGCTTTCCGGTGAACCTTGTTTTTGGGGTGATACTGGTGGTCCAGTCACTCCCCCTATTTAGCTGCCTCTCTCCCGGGATGCTTAATTCCCCAGCTGTGCCACCAGAGACGTCCATTCCCCTGCATTTCATTTTGGGCCCATTTTGCCACGAGGCGCAGAACGGCGATCGCGATTGTGTCCGGGTCCATCGCCGGCGCGCGTGGGAACAGCGGCCATTTTGTCGGAGCCCTGCCTGCCGACTGGAGGAGAGGATTCCCCGATTTCTCATCCCAGTCTGAGTCCCATTTGACCATGCGATCCAGGGGCCCGGTCTTCCCCCCTCCTCCTCCCTCTCACCTATCAGATCCCTTAAAGGGCCAGTCAGTTTTTTTCTTCCAAATTTATTTTACTTATGCAGAGGCTCATCAGCAGGATGAGCAGCCCCCTTCCACGAAGATTGCGCAGTGGGACACGTCTCTGGATGCCCTTTCGGCCCCTGGGGGGGCTCCGGATCATGCTCCTTTGAGATCCTTTCTGGATCCTCTCCTCCAAAACCTAGATGGGGGTGTTGATGAGTCCGCTCCAGTAGAGGGGGACGACCCCCGGGTTTCTCGGCTGTTTCGCCGGGAGGAGTTGGATCTCTTGATCCCCTATGTCCTGGAGGAACTGGAAGTGGAGGCACCAGTCCCCAGTTCGGAGCCAGTTCGGAGCCAGTTAAGGGGAAACCTTAACTGGCTCCGAACTGGAGCCGGTTAAGGTTTGGGTGGAAAGGAAAAGTGTGGGGCTGCGTACCTTGCCCCACACTTTTCCTTTCCACCCAATGCTTAAGCAGTTGGTCACTCGGGAGTGGGAATCTCCGGATGCGACTCTGCGGGTGGGATGTGCGATGGACAAACTCTACCCTTTTACCCGAGGAAGCCTTGGATATCCTCAGGATTCCCGAGGTGGACGCATCGGTTACTGCGGTCACCAAGCGGACCACCATTTCTGTTTCGGGAGTGACGGCTCTTAAGGACTTACAGGATAAGCGGCTAGAAGTCCTCCTCAAGCGCATTTTTGAGGTGTCAGTGCTCTGTGTTAGAGCGGTGGTCTGCAGTAGCCTCATGCAGCAAGCGACCCTCGGGTGGGTACAGCAAATGCTCACATCACAGGTGTTGCCGCCAGAGGAAGCAGATCAGGCGAATAGGATGGAGTCCATGGTAGCTTAGACAGCGGATGCATTATATGATCTGTTGCGGGCATCTTCACACAACATGGCCACTGCAGTTTCGGCTAGATGGCTGCTCTGGAACTGGTCCGCGGACATTTCTTCCAAAACTCAGTTGGGCAATCTTCCTTTTAAGGGAAAATTGTTGTTTGGGGAGGAACTTGACGCCCTTATTAAGTCTCTTGGGGAGAATAAGGTGTATAAATTGCCAGAAGACAAGCCTAAGTCTTCCAGGCCCTTTGGGGCAGCTCGTTACCATTTCCGAGGACAGCACAGATTTCGGCAGTCGCAGCCGCCCACTTTTCCCGCCTAACAACTGACTCAAAGGGCTCAGTCTTGGCCTACTTCCTTTCGTGGTCAGAGGCCATTTCGGGAGGGAGGCTCTCAAGGGGCCACCGGAGGTAAGCAGTCCTAATGAAGGTGTCCCGACCCTCTCCCCGGTTCCAGTGGTGGGAGGTCGTCTCTCCCTGTTTCTCGAGGAGTGGGTCAGGATCACATCGGACCAGTGGGTCCTCAATATCATCGCCCACGGTTACAAGTTGGATTTTGCCCACCCGTTAAGGGATCTATTTCTGATTTCTCCCGCCGGCTCTCTGGCCAAGCAAGAGGTAGTCGGGCAAACCCTGAGTCGCTTGAAATCCCTGGGGGCTATTGTTCCGGTCCCTCCAGAGAAGCCCAGGGCCGGCAGGTACTCCATCTATTTCGTAGTCCCGAAGAAGGAGGGGTCCTTCCGGCCAATATTGGATCTCAAGGCAGTCAACAGAGCACTTCGGGTTCCCTGATTTCGCATGGAGACTCTACAGTCGGTCATTGCGGCCGTCCACTCAGGAGAATATTTGGCCTCTTTGGACCTGACCGAGGCGTATCTTCACGTTGGGATACGCAAGCGCCATCAGCTGTTTCTCCGGTTCATGGTCCTGGGGGAGCATTATCAGTTCCAAGCTCTTCCATTTGGCTTAGCAACAGCGCCTCGGGTCTTCACCAAGATAATGGTAGTCGTAGCAGCGGCCCTCCAGCGGGAGGGGATCTTGGTTCCACCCATACCTGGACGATTGGCTCATCAGGGCCAAATCAGAGAGCCTCTGTCGGGAAGCAGTGAGCAAGGTTCTACTCCAGCTCCAATCCCTTGGTTGGGTGGTCAACTTTGCCAAGAGCCAGTTGTTAGGCAAGGTCTTCCTCACTCGGGAGAGGAGGCTCATGTTAGTGGCGCAGATCCATCGGCTTATGCCCTTACCCCTGCCCATAGTATGGGATTATTTGCAGGTACTTGGTTTCATGGCGTCAACTCTAGAGGTGGTTCCCTGGGCATGGGCGCATATGAGACCATTATAATGCGCATTGCTTTCTCGGCGGGATCCGAAATCGGAGGAGTTTCACCTGCCTTTGCCACTGATGGAACCAGCCAGGTCCAGTCTCGATTTAGATTGACTGGATCGCTTTTGTCTAGCGGCCTGGCTTATGAAAGGAGGCAATTGAGGAAGAGGATATATTCGGATTCGGTTATTTCTACCCTCTTGCAAGAACGAAAATCGTCCATGTCGTTGGCCTATAATCGTGTTTGGAGAGTTTTCGACTCTTTGTGCCAAGGTTTGAACATCCCCCTCCGCGTCTGGCTTCGGTGGCACACATCCAATCCTTCCTGCAGGAGGGACTGAAGAAAGGTCTAGCTTGCAGTTCTCTCCGGGTGCAGGTCGCAGCACTGGGTTGCCTGCAGGGCAAGATTGATGGCTTTTCGCTGGCAGCTCAGCCAGATGTGTCCCGTTTTTTGAAGGGGCCAAGCATTTGCGCCTGCCGGTACGACAAATTTGTCCTGCCTGGAGCTTGAATTTAGTTCTTAAGGGCTTATGTGGTCTTCCTTTTGAGCCCCTCCAGCGGGCTACGTTGAAGGATTTGACACTCAACTTTTTTTTTTTTGGTAGCCATTACCTCCGCATGGCGAATTTCAGAGCTTCAAGCTTTGTCGTGTAGGGATCCGTATCTTCGTATTTCGGATTCCGGAGTTTCACTGCGGACCGTTCCTTCCTCCTTGCCCAAGGTGGTTTCGGCTTTTCATGTCAGATGGTAGAGTTACCGGCCTTCCCGAATTTGGATCAGACTTCTGCCACGGATAAGGATCTGTATAAGTTGACCAATACTTTTCGATTATCTGATCATTTGTTTGGATGCCTTGTGTCCCCTAGACAGGGACACAAGGCATCCAAAGCTACGGTTGCTAGGTGGTTGAAGGAGACCATTTCCTCCGCTTATCTTTGCGCTGGGCGGGCCATACCAGAAGGCTTGAAAGTGCACTCTACCAGGTCTCAAGCAGCCTCTTGGGCAGAGAGCCAGTCTGTCTCGCCACAGGAGATTTGCAGTTTGTAAAAACTGCTTTTCTGTGCACCCTCCAACTTAATATCATGGTGAAGAATTTGACACATATCATGGTGATATTAAGTCGGAGGTCCCGAAGAGTAAAAAAAAAAAAGAAAATTAAAAAGGGCTGTCGGGCTGAAAACCAGACGCTCAATTTGGCCAGCGTCCGGTTTCCAAGCCCGTGGCTGTCAGCGGGCTCAAGAACCCACGCCGGCAAAATTGAGCGCCAGCTGTCAAACCCGCTGACAGCCACCGCTCCGGGTCAAAAGGAGGCGCTAGGGACGCGCTAGTATCCCTAGCGCCTCCTTTTGCCCGTTTCTACCACACCACCTAATTTAAATACAGAATCGCGCGCACAGGCAAGTGGCCTGTGCGCGCGCCGGGAGAGCGGGTGTTTGTTCGCTCTCCCGCGGACTTTACTGAATCGGCCCGTCAATGAGCAAAAAATAAGTTACGAAGAAAAGTACATTTTGCCCTGGTCATAAAGAGGTTTTGGCAGATGCCCAACTTTTCTAACAAACATTCCACATCTAAGTTGCACTGGAGATCTAAACCTATTGGCATTTCCTTTTCCATAAAGTATCCCAAATGTGAGGGAAACTTTGACCTATTCACCTGTGGTGTAATGCTTTGGAATACTTTTTTTTTTAATAATTTTTTTTTTTTTTTTGGTATCACCAGTGGAATAATACGAAGAGAAAACGGAATCTAAAAAATCAACTTCTGAGCAGTTTTAGTGCTTTCAGCCCTGCTCAAAAAGCTCAATAGCAGTGATTTCCGCCTATCTTTCTGGGGGTCACAATAACCTGTAGAAGATGACCAATAGACTTCAATCAATGAAACCAATATACTAAAAGGAGAAAAACTTTGCAGAGTTCCCTTCATATGCTAGAATGGTTAATGTGTTGCACGAATTTTTATGTATGCCAAACTTTATAGGAATCAATAGGTAATGAGCTGCTGCAATGCAAAATTATGCAAAGCACTCTTACTGCATGTTGTTAGTTAATTTTGTGCAAAATTGACTTCACAAAACCATTTTTTTACCAAACTTTTCATGGCAACATTGTGCAGTTCTTTGGGCTCTTAACTGTAAATTCCAGTAGAAAAATAGCATGCTAAAAAATATATTATTGCATACAAAAACTGTGCTTCTAGGTTCATCAGCTTCTTGAGTGACTGTCTTCAGTAGTCCTGTGATTTACACTATTGGACAATGTCTGATCTGTGCAGCCTACATAACAAAATGTTAAAGTACCAGAAATTCATGCATATGCATAACTTTTTTTCAATACCTTTTGAAAACAGATTCCCTTGTATGTAATGTTAAAAACATGTACAATATTTCAGTTGGTAAATAGAGCTGTAAAATCAGAATGAAACAGGAATTTAAGATATTTTAATTGTTAGCGAAAATGTGTTAAATTTCTGTAGTTCAGAGTACACTAAAATGTGCAAGTGTTTTTTTTCTTCCTGATAGCATTTTAATTCATAATTCTGTTATTAGGAAGTTGCAGTTTTTGTCTTTGATAAAAAGTTAATGGACAAGTATCAGAAATTTGAAAAGGATCAGATTATTGATTGTGTAAAACGAGGAGTCCAACAGTTAACCAGGCTTCGACACCCTCGACTGCTTACTGTCCAGCATCCTTTGGAAGAATCCAGGTACAGAAATGATTTTAGATGTGGATATTTATGTTTGGTAAACTTAGGTTATAAACTGCATGTGTTGAATCCATTTTCAACTTGTTTTTGAGTTATACATTGGTTAAACAACCAGCTAATCATGGCTTTTCATTAACTAAAGATTTGGCAAGTTCCAGAAGCCAATGTGTGTGTATTGTACTTTGTACCCTTAATGACATTCAACCTATTCCAGTCCTTTGCAAACCACTGATAGTTTATGCTTATGTCTTATGCCACACATTACTGATAATCTTTTACCCATATTTGTATATACCTGAGAGAAATTTGATTGGCTTGAATCAGGAGGGCCCCCACATCCCTTCATGAGCATCCTATAGTGTTGGGGCATGATGACATAGTCCATGAGGGTCTTTAAGATATTTTTAAAAAGAAGATATAGCTTCAGATTTTAACAAAAAAAAAAAAAGGTTGACATCAAAGAAGCCATAGATGCCCAGATGGTTGTTCATGCTGAAGCTCAGAATGCCTGTAGTTTTTGTCACTGCTATGGTTAGTCTGTCCAGTGACCATCACAGTACTCCCAGCTATACAAAGTCAGGCAATAGACAACACCACTGTGTTCCCCATGCCCCCAAGCTTCTCCCACCCTTATGTGGCATCCATTCCTTTCATGCTACATAGGCACATCTGTCTCGGGAAGCCAAGGCTGGAGAAAGGCATTCAATCTTCAGTCAGAAGCTGTCTCTTGATCACACCACCTGCGACCTTCTTAATTACTTCCGCCCTGTTTCTGCTGCAACACCTGCCTTGTAGACTGTTCTTCCTGTCTGAGACCATGCAGTGCAGTTTTTCAGCACCATCTTGGTATTCGATTGGAACTTGTGGGATGGGCATTTATTTGCACTAGTTAAAACATTGTGCTTTGTATGTTGTACAGTGTTAGCAAAACAGGTGTTGGTGCACCTTTAGTTTGAAAATGCATTTTTTATTCTAAACATAAATGTGTAACTTTTTTTTTTTTTTTAAGGCCTTAAGTATGTTTTTGTATTTTCTACTAGGACAAGCAGGCTGGTACTCCTTACATGTGGGTGACATCATCAGATGGAGCACACTGAGCATGCCACATGTCCATGTGGAGTCCTTCAGTCTTTTTTTTTTTTTTTTTTTCCCCCACTGAGCATTCATCTCGTGGATGTGTGGAGCTCATGCCTTTTTGGAAAACTGTATTTTTGAGGTCTCATTCTTTTTCCCATGCCGGGTTCCTCTATTCTTTCTCGGCCCTATTTTAGAGGCATTGCAGTAAGTACCTTGTTGTTTGCGGTCGATTTACTAATGGTACTGTCACCCAGTGGCACCGGCTGGCGACCACTTAGTGGTTACTTTTTTCCATGGCCTCATCAGGGGTTCCGCCACTGCCCCCGGACTGTGTCCATCACAGACCCCCACAAAATCTGATTATTATGCCTAGGGGTGTCGCACATCATGCACAGCTGTTCTTTTTGCACTCGGATGACCCCCAAAGGTCGCTGAGCGCGTCGGGACAAAATGGACAAGTTGTTCGGGCCCAAAAGGTCTGAACCCTCGACATCTGTATCGGTGGCAAGGAGGATCCTGTAAGTACTGACCCATGGTCACCGTGTCTTGAGTTGCTGGGTCCATTGCTGTCGATGCCCCCGGTTCCGATGGTGCCCTCAGGGCTCTCGGTGCCCCAGGCGCCCTGGCCAGAGGCTGCACTTTGGCCTCCCCCCACCGGTGTCACTGGGCAATCTGAGCAATGATGATACTTCTTACGAACCGTGGGAGGATGAGCCTTCCGTTTCTTCCTCAGAGGACTCGGAGGACCTGGCTTCTGAACCTTCTCCTCCAGAGGAGACATCACTCCTCTCCAGAGGACTTGACATTCACAGGCTTTGTACGAGCCATGGTGGAATCTGTGCCCTTCCAGCTCCTGACTGAGGAAGACTCCAGATACAAGATGCTGGAGAACATTCAGTTCGTGGACATTCCTAAAGAAATGGTTACAGTCCTAGTCCATGATATCTTCAAGGACTTTGGTTGTTCGGCTCTAGGAGCACCCAATCTCTGTTCCTCCAGTTAACTGGAACACCAGTGCAGTGTATCTTGTGCCATCAACTATGGGATTTGAGTGACATCACCTCCCGCACCAGTCTGTGGTGGTGGAGTCCGCCCTCAAGAAAGCAAAGAGGTCCTATACCCATGCCTCAGCTCCTCCAAGCCATGAATACAAGGTACTAGATACCCTGGGCCGTAATGTTTTCTATGTTGGCAGCCTGCATTGCCTGTTACCAATTATATATGAGCCAGTATTACAGAAACCTCTGGTAAAAGGTCCAGGAATTGGTAGACCACTTCCCTCAACTCCAGGAGGATTTACTGAAGGTTGGGCAGCAGGAATTGGAATTTGACAAACTGGTCTGCATATGATGTCTTTGAGACAGCGGCAAGAGTATCTACAGCAGACATCAGTGCTTGTCATATGTCCTGGCTAAGGGACTCCAATCTCCAACCAGAAGTGCAATACTGTATGCCAGCTTGCCTTGCATCAGGGAGAATCTCTTCGGAGACCAGATTAAGGAGGCAGTAGCACAGCTGCAAGATCATAATGAGACCCTGCAGCATCTCTCAGCTAGCACCTTTGGATTCACAGTCCTCAGGCAAAACATCCTCGAGGCAGGGGCCTCATTGCCGATTTTACCACTCAAGGAAACACTACCCTCCGACAAGTAGGACACGATCTCAATGGGCCAGACCGAGGTATTACCCTAGACAACAGCAGATCCCTAGAACTCTGTCAGCGCCACAGCAGTCTCCTGCTACCGGTGTTTGACTGGCTGTGAGGGAGTCTAAGCCTTGACCGGCAGTGGACCCTCCGGTTGGGGGTTGGCTGTGGTCCTTTGCGGACTGTTGAACAACCATCACCTTGGTTTGGTGGGTCCTCTCCATCGTCCGTCAGGGGTACAGGTTAAATTTCCAGAAGGTCCCTCCAGACTCTTTCCCCATGCCCCTCTTGGGGGTCCTCAGTGAATCAGGAAATACTACTCAAGGAGCTCTCCGCCCTCTCAGTGGCCAGGGCGGTTAAGCCCATCCCTCCCGGTCAGAGGGGAAGTTGCTTCTACTCCAGATATTTCCTCATCCCAAAAAGAACAGGAAGCCTTTGTCCTATTTTAGACTTGAGGGCCTTGAATAGATTCCTCATTCGGGAGAAGTTCAAAATGATCTCCTGGCTGCCCTCATTCCTCTCCTGTGCAAGGGAGACTGACTTTGCTCCCTCGATCTACAAGACTCCTATGCCCACATAGGAATTGCCTGCATCCACCAACAGTACCTCCGGTTTGTAGTGGGCGGACACCATTTTCAGTACAGGGTGCTGCCCTTCAGTCTGGCTTCTGCACCCCACGTTTTCACGAAGTGCCTGGCGGTAATGGTGGCATACCTGAGGAGACTGAGTGCAGGTTTTTCCCTATCTGAATGACTGGCTCGTCAAAAGTGCCTCCAGGCAGGAAGCACTGAAGTCCTTACATGTTACCATCCAGATCTTGGAAACACTGAGTTTTCTAATCAATTACCCCAAGTCCCAGCTGGTCCCGTCCCCACGCCTGGACTTCATTGGTGCCAGGTTTGACATGGTTCAAGCTCGGGCATTCCTGCTCCAGGATCAGGTGCTCAGCTTAAGCTTCGCTTTTTGGAGCGATCTCTTGGAGTCACCAGATCTCTGCGCACAGCATGTTACTTTTGCTGGGACACATGGCTGCGATCATCCATGTCATTCCCTTTGCTTGCCTGCACATGCGCAGGGTGCAGTGAACCCTGTGGTCTCAATGGTGCCAGGCCACTCGGGACCTTCAGGCACATCAGAGTCACTCCTCTACTCTGGGACTCCCTATCATGGTGGGTGGATCTTCCTAACTTAGAAGTAGGGGTTCCGTTTCAGGCTTCCTCCACTCAAGTTGTACTCACCACAGATGCCTCCCACTTGGGCTGGGGAGCTCCTGGTCACCTCAGGAGGAGCAGTGCCAGATCAACTTCCTGGAGCTATAGTTGATCCATTACACCCTTTGGGCGTTTTGAGATCAACTGGCCAGCAAGGTTGTGCTCAATCAGACCGACAATCAGGTAACGATGTGGTACCTAAATAAGCAGGGAGGTACAGGATCGTTCCTCCTTTGCCAGTCCAGATCTGGTCATAGGCTCTGTCCCAGAACATCCTTCTCCGAGCCAGGTACCTGCCAGGTCAGGAGAATGTGGTGGCGGCCAACCTAAGTTGTTCCTTCCGATTGCACAAGTGGTCCCTGAAGCAGGAGGTAGCAAACTGGATTTTCTGTCTTTGGGGAGCTCTGGACGTGGACCTCTTTGCTTCCCCCCTGCAACAAGAAAGTGGATCAGTTCTGCTCCCTAGCCTGGGGGGGAACGGCATCGGACATGCCACTGGGGAAGGGGCCTCTTGTATGCTTATCCTCCGCTTCCCCTGATCTCAAAGACACTCCTGAAGCTGCAGCAGGACCGGGGAAGCATGATACTTATTGGCCCCAGAAGATCTGGTTTCTGCTCCTGCAGTATCTCTCCCTGGAAACATCTTCAGACCTCAACGCAGGATCAGGGAAAGCTGTACCATCCCAATATCCAGGCCTTATCCCATCACGGCTTGGATGTTGAATGGGTGACCCTACAGCCCCTGACTCTCTCTGGGAGGGTGTGTCTCAGGTCCTGCTGGATTCTAGGAAGCCTTCCACTAGGAAGTCTTACGCCTTGAAGTGAAGGAGATTCTCAACATGGTGTGACAGCCAGGAGTTGTACCCTTTCTCGTGTTCCACCTCTAAGCTGTTAGATTACCTGCTGCACCTCTTGGAGGCTGGCCACCTCTGAGAGTAGGTCTGAGTGTGAGTGGGGCCTACCACCAGGGGATGGATGGTTCGCCCATTTCAGTACAGCCTATTGTGGGCAGTTTCATGCAGGGTCTTCTCCAGCTGAAGCTTCCCCCTCAGATCCCCTGCAGTTTCCTGGGACCTCAGTGTGGTCTTGACTCATCTGATGCAGGCTCCTTTTGAGCCTTTGCGCTCTTGCGACCTGAAGTACCTGACCTAGAAGGTAATTTTCCTGGTGGCTGTCACCTTGGCATGCAGTGTCAGTGAACTTCAGGCTCTGGTGTCCTATCCACCCTACTGTAAGTTCTTTCACAACTGTGTGGTCCTACACATACACCCTAAGTTCTTACCAAAGGTGGTGACTGACTTCCACCTTAATCAGGCGGTCATCCTGCCAACCTTCTTTCCTAAGCCTCATTCACACTGAGGTGAACGGACTCTGCACAGCCTAGATTGAAAAAGGGCTTTAGTCTTCTAACTGCAGTGAACAGCAGGCCACAGACAATCCATGCAACTCTTCATTTCTTTTGACAAAAATAGATTGGGAGTTTCTGTATCCAAGCAGACCTTGTCTGTCTAGCTGGTGGACTGCATCTTTCTGCTATACGCAGGCAGGTCTACCACTAGGAGGCCATGTCAAGGCACATTTCCATTCGAGCTATGGTTGCCTCTGTGGCCCACTTACGAGCAGTCCCTGTGGTCAAAATTTGCAAAGCTTCGACATGGAGTTCCCTCCACATCTTTGCTTCCCACTATTGCTTGGACAGGGAAGGTCTGCAAAACCTTCTCAGTAATTTAAACCCAACTCTTCCTGCCTGAGGCCCCTTGCTCAGGTTCAGGCTGACTCCCTCTGTTGCCACCAGCACTAGGTTGTTGTGCACATTGGTACCTAATTAAGTACTGTGTGGCCCATGTGTATATGGGAGCAGCCTGTAGCTAGGGATTCATCCACACGTGAGGACTACCATCCTGCTTGTCCTAGGAGAAAGCAGAGTTGCTTACCTGTACTGTATCAGGTGTTTTCCCAGGACAGCAATATGTTAGTTCTCAGGAAGCCGCCGCCCCCCGCCATCCTGCAAAGTTGGGTTTCTCCTCTGTGTTTTTATTTTTGTGCATAATTCTATATTACTAGACTGAAGAGGGACCCCATGTGATAGTGGCATGCTAGGCTTTGACGGAAGTTTTCTGTGCCAGGCTCCATCTGATATCGCCCACATGTGAGGACTAACATCCTGCTGTCCTAGGAGAAGGATAGAGCTGCTTACCTGTAACAGGTAAGCAGCTCTATCCTTGGATAGAGCTGCTTACCTGTTACAGGTAAGCAGCTCTATTTTCTCTTCTCATCTATTTTTTTTTCCCCCCTCCCTCTTCTCTCTTACCGCTGTTCTCTATGCAACACTTTCATAATATTTCCTGCTCTAGAAGCCTCATATCCTCCCTGTAAGCTAAAAAGGCTTAAAGAGTGGACGAGAGCATATCACAATTTCTGCATGCTTGCTGAAGCCTCGATATCATCAGACATCCTTTCTTTAGCATGCACGTTCATTCGAATGTCTCTTGTGACTGGCTTAGGAAGGCTTATGTGCACGTTTAAATAATGCATGTCACAGCTATAGTTTTTCTTCATTAAAGCTATACAGAACACTAAAGTCTTGCTATCCTTACTTAATGTTATGTAACACTTCCTTGTGGTAACATTCTCTTCCTCGTTAATTCTTAGCTAAGAAGTTTTAGCAAGGCTATTTCTTTGAAATTCTTCCTGTGTGTATGGGTTTGCATCAGTTGCCCAGTACCTGAGCTACTTCAATTTCTTATTGTATCAGTGTCCACCACTGTTCACATTTAGCAGTAGTCTTTGTGGAAACAGAGCACACATCTTCTATCCCTAAAATGTTATCTTGGCAGCATACCTTCTGAATTACCGGTAACTCATGTGATCAGGTCTTACAGGCCAATACAATAGATGCACGGAAAACTGCCCGCTTTCCTAACACGTGCCCAGCCACCTCTCCTGGGTGCACAAAACCATTTTTAAATGAGAAGGTCATGCTAAAAAGGAGGTGCTAGGGACAATATTGTGCCCCTAGTGCCTCCGTAGCAGCAGAAGCCCAGGAGAGGTGGCTGTCAGCAGATCTGGAAAATGGATGCTCCATAAAATTGAGCATCTTTTTATAACCTGATCTGCTGGCACCCTTTAACCTTTTGGTTCCTCCAACTTAATATCGCCATGATGTTAAGTCGGAGGATGTATAGAAAAGCAGTATTCTGCTTTTCTGTACACTTTTTTTTGGGCTGTTCAGAACGTGTGTGTTTGAGCATAAAATGTGCAGATCGGGCATACTTTTTTTTTTTTCCCCCCTGTATCTGGGATGAATGCTCATCAATATGTATTTGCATGAGATGAGCGCTATTAGTTTGAGGGGGGGGGGGGGGTTTGGACACGCTAAACCCCTTATTGTATAAAGGTGTTGTGGACATGTGTCCAATACGTGCATCCATCCATGGGTTAAACAGTGTGCTCAGCTGAGCGCTCTTTACTATATCAGCTTGTTAATCTTTAAAAAAAAAAAAAAAAAATTGCATTGCAAAACTTAATCAAAGTCAAGATTTATGGAATCAGATTGGGCAGCTGTCACAATATAACTTGTTTCTAATTGTCCTGCTTTCACAAACTCATTTTTAGGCTGCACAGCCCTGCAAGGGGTGTGGCATGTCTCTATGATGACTATCTAGTGCTATGTTCAAAAGGAAAAACTGATCAAGTGTGTGGGGTGTATTTTTTTTTTTTTTTGCCCTGCTTCATACACAAATATACATTTCTGATTTTTTTTCTGTTTGCTTCCAAAGAAAAGCAGGTGTCACATTTCAGGATGGTGTGCCCTTGGACCATTGTCAGTTTGGCGCTGTCTAGTTTGAGAAAGCACAGGCTGATGTGTTGCTGGCTGCAACGAGGCAGAGATGAGGAGACAAGCTGAGATCAGGGCAGGCATCAAGCGAAGCAACATCGAAGGTCAGGATGGGTCAACAGCGAGGAGTCAGTCCAAGGCAGAGGAAAAGCAGGGTAGGCAAAGAAATGGGATCAAAGCAAGTTAGGAAACAGACAAGGTCTGGAATGGAGGTAGGCAGACAAGCAGGAACCAGGAGTCAGGATCAAGAGCAATGACAATACCTAGGCAGAGGAATCCACAAGAGGGCCTATTGCTGAGGCACTGGCTAAGTGCACAGCACTCCCTTATATCCAGGGACTGTGCTGATGTCAGCTGGCTCCCACAGGAAGTCCTGAACGTTGGGCCTATAAGGCTCAGTGGTGAACTTGTCCCTAGTCCTGAATGCAGGAAGGTGCCGGGAGCATGTTGGAGAACCGTGTGGCCACTGGACGCTGCTGAACAAAGGGAAGGTTCAAAGCAAGATGGTAGTGCATTACAGCAGGGTTATGTTTTTTCATGCATGCAGTGAAATATAACCAGGTCTGGCTTAGCTTATTTTAAAGGACATGGAGCTGTAAGATCACCCTACATAGAGATGTCTAATATATCATCCAGTCACTGCTGAAAACCTTTCCACTAAATGAAATTATCAGCAAAAGTCCTCACATCCTGTCTGTGGTCGCATTCCTTTCTTGTGTAATCTGGTGATATTTATGATTGATATGATTACTTTTTATAGAGGAGCCAACCCTGATCTCAGATTAGTGGGGGAAGCCTCAACTGTGGAGGTGCTCCACCTCTGGGGAGGGTTACAGAGGCTGGTGGGAGGGACGGTGAACTCAAGTTAACACAGGAGAACAGTCTTCCTACCAGCCTCTTCTTTTGGTGATTTTTGTGAGTAAAGTTGTATTCTCTGCTCCCTTCTCCCACCTTCCATACCTGTTTGCAGCCTACCTTGGCTCCTGGCCTGGCACTCTATCGAGTGTGAGTTTTCTGCGGGCGGTCTCGCCTCAGACTCAGGTTTTCAGTGGGCAGTGGTTAGTTGGAGAATTGGAGGAGGGGCGGGGTATTTTGGAGCTGAGGCTTGGGCTTGGCATGCCCTGTTGTGGACCATGCGTTGCTGGGTCCTCCACGCCTCTTGGTGCAAGGGAATGGCTGACTGCCCCCCCCCCCCCACTCCCCCCATTCTGCTATCTTGTGCGGGCGGCTTTTTTTCTGCCTCCTACTTCCTTGGTTCACCAATGCAGTCTTTCACCACCCTGGTGGGTTTGCACTGAGAGCACCTGAACTTTTTTTTTTTTTTTTTTAAAGGGGGGGGGGGCTAGGTGAGGATTTCAGACGCCAGACAGCAAGGCTGGGCAGTGTGTATTTGCCTCGTGTGTGGCTTTTCGTGCTGTGGTCGGTTGGGCTGACATTTCTGTCCCCATTTCATGTTCCCAGATTCTGCGCGTCTGTGTCGATTGTTGGATTCAGTGATAAGTCGAGAGGAATATATAGGGGAAGTTGGCTGGATGATGCATGACCTCTGAAATGCTGAGTGCAGGTCTCCTCTGTCTGTGTCTAAAATCCATGAATGGGTTTTTGTAGCTGGCGAAGTCTTCTGCCTTCTACATTGCTGCTGTACTACAAACAGGCCCCATCTTTTCTCAGCAAGTACCCCTCCATTCACAAGCAGGCCGCCTGTTTAATAGATTTAAAAAAAATATATATGCTCTGGAGGCTTTTCGGTGAATCATTCTCTTGTAAGACTGGCCTAAGGGAACAAGGTTTGGATCTGGCGGCGGTATGTTTGTGTGTGGGGTTTTTTTTGTTTGTGTAGTTATAAAAGATATATTCTCCCTGCAGTTTGCACAAGTAAAAAATTTTGTTTTCTTTGCCCTCAGACTGGGCTTTTTACTCTTCTCTGGTCCTGGTCCTTAACGGCATTAACATTTTCTAAGCTTTGTTTTTTTCACAGTGCTTTTTGATATGGCTGGTTAGTGCTGAGTGTTTTTGTTTTTGTTTTTTTGTTCTTTTTGTGGCCAGTTCGGTATCAGCAGGCTTTTTATGTTTAAATTGTTCTCCCTTGATTTTCCTCAGATTTTCTTCACTGTGGCTGGAAAGAAGTCCAGCAGCTTCAAACACAACCCCCTGCTGCAATTTCAGTATATCAATCACAGAACTTGCATGCTGTAAGTGGGGACTAGAGCATGACACCACCCAGGGCCCATCAAACTCTGGAGACTGAGGCTTATGAACATCTCTGATGGACCAAAGTCAGATTCATCAACTTCAGTGCTGAACCAGTCCAAAGGATCCAGGAGTTTTACCATCCTCTGGCAAAAATTGTTGGGAGAGTATCACTTATGTTCAAAACACAGGTCTAGGGGCAGGTTGCTCTCTTGCTCAGTGCATGAGAGAGGGTCCTAGGAGTCAAAAACAGGTCAAAAGAATTAGCATGGAGTTGAAGGTTTTGAAGCATCAGCCTGGAAACAGGGAAATCGTTTTTGAGCAATTTACCTTCCCAAGTGGCTCAGTTATGAAATGAGCTCAGCCTTCTAAATTGAGACCCATCAGTGACAGTTGTCAGGATTCCAGACCTATTGGTACTTCCCCTTTCATTTCCAAGGAGGACATGTCCTCACTTACTGAGGCCCCTCCAATTTTGGCTTCAGATCTCTTTGAGAGGGAATTAAACAGGAGTGTTCTCTGGTCCCTCAATTATAACCTCAAGTTGCTCAAACAGGTTGCTTCAGTGCTGTCTGTGAAGTTCTTGAATCAGCCCTCAGAACCTTTGCAATGGTATCAAGCAGTTTGGCACAGAGATTTGACATTGATACTCTGCCAATTTGGAACAGGGTGGAGGAAAAGCCTTCCTCCGCTGCCCAGCATTCCTCGGTCCGGAGGCCCAAAAAGACCTAGAGGATGCTTAGTGAGACTGTGATTCTAGGGTTGGTGCTACCTAATATTTCTAGGTGCTGCCCAATTTGTGAAGTCCTGGGATCCTGTGTGTGTAGGTCTGAAGAATCCATAGGCTCCTGACTCCCCAAGATTCTTTGCTTCCACAGGCTAAGAATAGGTCTCCTGAGGACCTTTCCAGTTGAGAGAATGGCTGAAGCCATTCCCTTTCAATGTGGAGCATGAGTTCCAAGTTGTTACTGCTAAGCCGCCTCAAATACTTAAATGCCCCTAAGTAGTTGGTGGCAGTGTCCATCCACCAGCTTCTTCAGGATGTATAAAAGAGAATGTGGGAGAGCCCACTTGCAATTCTTCTGTAGGAAAGAAATATTGTGTCCTGGTAGCAGAAGGACCAGTTGTCACCATTCTAAAAAGGGTCAAGAAGTTGAAGACTCATGTGCCCCAAAGTGCAAGACCCAAACCTTTGGACCTTGTACTGGAAAAAGTTCTTCCATAATGCTATGTTTCACTCCTTAACATTCTACGGGTCCACACCATCAAATACTTCCATCTTGTCCTAGAAAAAGCCAAAGTAATTCTCAGTTTCTCCCTCTGGAGAAGTCGTCGTGTTCACCTACTGCACTTTTGTGAGAAGTGTGGGAAGCATCTGATCTGCTCGTCAGCATCAAAAAATCTTTGGTGCCCATAGGAACTCATGTTTACACACTCTGGAGACTTAGAGCCAGGATGGTAAATTTAAAACAAGCACGTGCGCCCACATATGTGCACATGTGGATTCGCGGTCACATACGCAGAAGTCTATCTGCTGCGCAAGTATGGGCGCATGTTACAAAATACGCCCCAGCGAGCATATATGTGCTCCTAACTTTAAGCATTTACATGAGCATCTGCTAATCATGCATTTTCCTTAGTGATTATTGGCTTTTACACATGCAAGTGATGTAATTTTATAATGTGCGCATGAAGGAAATGACCAGTTTAGCCAGTGTGCCCAGTCTATTTCTAGGTCATCAAGATCGCCCAGGTTCTTTAGCCTGCACTCCCCCCAGCCTACCCAGACCCTTACGCAGTCCATATATTCAGACTTACACCTGATTAAATAGCAGAAGTAAATATGCGCACAGATGAGTCCAGACACGCGCTGTGTTCACACACATATATGTTGGTCCCGAGTCAGAATGTTCCTCACCCACCCCTAATGCCCCCCCCCCCCCCCCCCAGATGAGCATTATTTGTGCATTGGTACTTGCATGCTTATGTGTGCAGGGTGTATAAAATCTCCCTAACATGAAAAAGTGCTTTATGCTGGCACATCTCTGACTTTGTGTGCACAGTACTTTGAAAATTCACCCTTATGGTTAGAGGATTCCAGGAGGTGGCTTGGTACATGGTCTGTGTCCAAGGACTGTTGCTTTAATGACTGGACTCTTACGTTTGGAGGGGATATAAAATTAGGAGAAGAATTCCCAGGTAGTTGTGAAGAAAAGCTCATGGCACCAGATCCCAGCTTTTGATTCTGATCTGAGCCTGAAGCCCAAAGGAGCAGGAAGAAACTGGCACGATACATAAGTAAAAGGGTGGTGTTAGTAGGACAAATGATTGGTTATGGTGGCATTCTAACACTTTCCCCTAGGTTACAAGTTCATAAAGGTAAACAAGCTCTACACAGCTTGGATTGCAAGAGAACTGTCAAACTGTTGCTTTGTACCTTGAGTGGACCAGAGCTCATAGAAGGGAATCTGTTTGCCCCAGCAGGCCGAAGATTGTTGTAGCCAGATGAACACTTTCTAATTGGATAGCAGATGACACAAAAAATGGAGATGCACAAGCAGACCTAATCCTAGAAGGGCATATTAAGGCTCATAATGTTAGTTATAGCATTTTGATGCCCCATCTAAGATCAGCCTCCGAGGACAGTGCAGTGCCGTGGCTTGACTTTCAGTCCACACATCTACATCCAGTTACTGTCTAGACATTGACACACAGGGCAACAGTAGGTTTGGTTGGTTTGTGCTCTGAGGCCTCTTGGATTAATAGGATTCAATGCTATCCTCCCAAGCTCATTTTTATTATTTAGAGTTTTCTTCCTTAAAAAAAACAAAACGTTTGCCTAGCCAAAGATGTTACAATCTGTTGATCTTGTTGCAACCTTGTTCCCTCTTATCTACTGGAAGGAATTCCTTAGCTAGAGATTTCCATGTGTGACTGCTTGTCCTTTTAAAGAAAGCAAAGTTGCTTACCTGTAATGGGCATTCTTTTAAAGATAGGATAAACCCCCCCTTTTTTTCTTAAGCTTGTATTCTTCTAAGCTCCTTTTTACTGAGTGGTTCCAAAGGTGATGACTTTGCAGGAAACCCCACACATACTGAGAAAACTGTCAGCACAGTTGGATGGCATCATCCAAATGTGACTGTTAATCCTCCTGTTTCCAAATACCTTATTCAGGTGAGCAGCTTTGCTGAACATTTGCCTGTAACCTAGTGTAATATCTAACTGCATTATGCAGTTATTGTGAATTCTGAACTGACTGAGGGCTTATCTCATTCTAAGAGCACTTCAGACAGGAGCAACTTAATGAGTTAAAACCCATCTCTTACACCACGTGATGCTGTGAGGGAGAACAGTCGCTCTGACTGATCTCTCCGAGGGCCCTGTCCCCTTTACTTATATTTTGCAGCAAATCTAGCCTCACGACTCGGACAAATTCACAACGATTGGTTTCTCTTTGTTCTGCAGAGCAGAACGATGCATTGTTTGGCTTTTTTATTAACATGGCAACAAAATCGACCAAGAAGGAGGAGAAAATAAAAGGGAGTGATCCTAAAATGGCCGATGCACCTGATCCCAGCTCTGCTTCTAATGGACCAGACGTGATGACTTCCTGGTGCTCGCTGCTTTGGAAGGAAAATTCTCTCACGCAACTATCCAGGTTGAGCTCGCAGTTTATTGTAATCCAACAACAATTCCAAACAGCAGAGCAATATATATCTGATGTGGAGGATACAATGGCCTCCATGCTGACTGAAACGACACAGATAAAAAAAAACAAAAACAATGCAATTCGCTACAGCTAAAAGTTGACGACCTTGAAAATAGGTTAGGAAGAAATAACCATAGGGATTCCAGAATTTGTCCCAGGAAAATACTTTGGGAACTCATCTGGAAGCCTGGCTTAAACAAGCTCTGAACCTGGATGAAAAACCTGGCACATTATTGATTAAAAGAGCCCATCATTTGGGGCCTGTGATTGCTGGGAGCAGTGTTAATTCTAAGCCCCGAGTAGTTATCTTTAGGCTTCTAAATTTTGCCCATAAGATTGAGATTTTGAGAGCATACAAAGAGAATTTCAGTTTGAAGGTGAAAGTCCTTTTTCAGGATTACTCGTTGGCGGTAGCATCGAGGAGAAAGGTGTTTGCTTCCATTTGCACTCAGCTGACAAAACTACGTTAGATCAACACTACTTTTTCCGGCAAAACTGAAAGTTCTCCACAAAAGGAAAATTTTTTCTTAATTCAGTTGAAGAAGCTGATGCTTAATTGTTGGTATTTTCCTTATTTTTGCTCAGTTTTATTTTGTATTCTCTTATTGCTGTATAACACTTACCTTGCTGCTTGTCTTTATTAAAATGTAAAGTTTTGTGGGGAGGGCCCTCACAGCACAAATGGTTTATCCATTTTGGATAACTTTTGTTTTGGTTGGCAGATGGGGACCTAAGGTTCCTTTTTTATCCTTTGCCCATTGCAGACCTATACTGGGGTTTTCCTTGGGTAACTGCTGGGAAGGCAACTAAAAAAAAAAAAGCATAATACCTTTTGTATACATTTTATGCTCTTTCACTCAGAAGATTGTTTTCTTTTATTTGGCATTGGGAACGAATACAACTAAGGCCTAGTTATATTATCCATATTTGTTGCTCACTGGGGGACCCATCGCCTGCGAAAAAAAAGACTTCATTACTGCAGTGTTATTTTCCTTTTGGGCTCTCATGGTGAATCTCAGATGTTTCACATGGAATGTCTGCGGGATAGACTCTGTTACTGAATGTTACAAGGTTTTGCAGGTGATGCTTAGATTTCATGTAGACATAGCTATCCTACAAGAGATGAAACTCTCAGAAGCAGAACATCTTAAACTGCAAAAGAAGTGAGTGGGTAAGGGGTTTTGTTTTTTTTCCTGCCACCTCCATTAAACGGAAAGCAGGAGTAGCTAGACTTTTCCATAAATCCCTTCCGTTTACTATACAAAACTCTATTGTGCACCCAGAGGGTAGATACCTATTTTTTGTGACTGAAATCTTTGGTAAGCAGATTATTTTAGGCAGTATCTATGCTCCAAGCACAGATTCTCAGTCCTTTTTTCAATAAGATATTAAATATTTTATTATATTCTCATCTACCAGTTGTGGAGATTTTAATAGAGTTTTGGATAGTACTACTGACCAGCAACCAGGTCGACGCACCTTGCATGTTGACCACACTCGTGGACTCCCATACGTATGCAATCACCTTGACTTGATAGATGTTTGGAGAGTCCTTCATACTTTGGAGGAGGATTTTACACATGTCTGTAAGGGTACATGGCTCAAAATCGCACTTAGACTATTTACTGGTGAGTAAGAATTACTTTTCAAAGGTGGTGGGCTCCAAAATAGGTCCCCTTGAAATCTCCAGCCATGCCCCCAGTGTGGTTGGACATTGGAGATATTTCTCCTTTGTCAACTAGTCAGAGATGGAGATTTCCCACATCTTTATCATGATACCAAATTTCATGCGCTTATAAGGGATAAGTGTACAGAATATGCCCATTTTAATCAGGGTCATCAAAATAGTCCTGTCCTCTTGGGAGACTCCCAAGGTTGTGTTACATGTAGAGGTGATAGCTTTATATTACTAAAAGGAAGAAGGAGATTGCAAGTGACACAATAGCTAAGCAGAGGGACTGCCTGAACACCTCAGTTACGAATTGTACACAATTCTATGCAACTCAAAGCACACTAAGGGCTGGATTCACTAATGCCGCAATCTGTCATTGTGAATGCTACTGGCCAGTGGTACTATAAAACCTTATTTTCGCTGATACATTGTGAAATGCAAAATGCAGTGCAGATAAGCAAATATTAAATCTGTAACATACCTAAGTGGTATAAAAAGTTTTTTTCATGTATTGTGGCTAAATAATATAAACACTATCCTGCGACTACAGCTAATGTTTTGTATTCTGCTTTATCTCCTCCTCTACTGAAATACCAATAGAAGTAGGTTGAAAAACTGGAAACTATGATCATAAAAACTGCCCCATAATCTGGGTATTTATCTGTAAATTGCAATAAGTGTGCAGACTATCGGAGAACAAATGATAAAATCCCCAGTATTCTGTATGCCTCTCAGAAAAAAATATAGGTTAAGAAATATATACAAATGTAGGTTAAGAAATGTATACAAATTAGAAAACATGCTGGGAAAAAGTGGTGTTTGCTTTTATTTTATTTTTTATATAGGGATTGCCTTGCATTTTGCACAGAACCAGTCTTTGCAAGTCTAGCCAATGTTCTTGGCAACTGGGACAATCTTCCATCTCCTGTACCTTCTGAGATAAAGGAGCATAAACTTTATGATGTAGAAACAAAATATGGTTTACTTCAGGTATGTACACAGTCATTTTTTAATTTAATGATTTTCTTTTTCAGAGCCTAAACAAATATTTTCTCTGCTCTGTCCTGTACAAAAGCTTTGGTGCTAGTCATGCCAATGCTCATGAAGCTTTTTTGGCACATTGCCAGCAACCTCTTCCTCCCTCGTCCAAAAGAGAGTAAATTTTTCATTTATTTATTTAATAGTTTTTATATACCGATAACTTGAGGCCCTTTGTTTTCAGTTTCTGTTATTGGGAATTTCAATATTTTAACAGTCAGTGGGGAAAATGACTCTTCCATTGATTTTTCTCCCATTATAAGTAACTTTTCCACAGATTTGTTTTGTTTATAATATTGAAATTACCAGGAAAGAAAACAAAATTTGAAAACGAAGGCCCCTAACTATAACAAAGAAAACATTCTGCTGACAAATATTGGGTTTTGGGAAGTGTATGTGTAAAATAGTATTACATCCAATTGTCATCACTTTGTGAAGTCAGTGATTAATTACCCCTACTGTAAGCTAATAAGATGGTGTGTGTATTAAGAATGTTATCTCTTCACCTTTTTGAAAGCTGTTCTTTTTCTCTAGGAACAATATATGCTAAATTTATTTTCCTCTTCATCCAGTCAGACCAGTCCAAACACATGGGTTATGTCCACCAACCAGCAGATGAAGGCACCTTACATAGGTTCCCATGTTGCCCACAGTCTGCCAGTATTCTCTTTTTTTTTTTCTCTAGCAGTTGGTAGGAGAGCATATCCCATGATCCTGAGATGAGGCCTATTTAGGGTTAAAGGATTAGATTGGAAGGGCAGCTTCTGCATTGAAAACTTTGTGCTCTCTAGCCCAGTTAACATGACCTTGGATCAGAAGGCTTGCAAGTGTGTTTTATTTGGGCTCCACATTTCACTCTGTTTCCTGATTCCCATCATTTCCTTTATTCCCCCTTTCCCTCTTTTCTCTGACTAGACCTTCTTAAAAAAATAAATAAATAAATAAAATACCACCCAAGATTTATGCCTAGGATAGGGTTTCCTTTCAGGAGGTTCAGTGGTGCTGCAGACAGTGTCACAGTGAGTTTAAAAAAAAACCAAAAAAACTTTTTTCCACACCCTAGGAGTTTCCTTTGTTTAAACTATGAAGGAGAGTGTGTCCTTTTCTGTTGAAGTGTAGAGGAAAACCTACACTTTGTACGTGATTTGGGGGGGGGGGTTTCCATTGAATCACAGTTGTGCAGAGAGGAATTCAGTGGGTAGGAGGAGATACCTACTACTGTTCCGGCAGGGCTGATAGTGCAGTCTGTTCCCACCGGTGGTTGGTCTGGTGGCCATTTTGTATGAGCGGCAAGGGGTTTGAACTAGGCCCTCAACCCTGTGATTCCAAGGTGTAGGAGCCTATTGCCTGTTCCTCTGCAGCCACATTAGTTGCTCGTTTTTATATTAGCAGTTTACTCTTCCTGATGTCCATCTCCTCTGCAGCCTGTCAGCATTTCCCTGGACCTTTTTACAATGTCTGCAACAGGTGTTCTCTTTGAGGTAGCATTTTAGCCTTAGTTCTTATTGGCTGAGAATTCAGGTGTTAAGAGGATGAAAAGGTAGAACTAAAAAAATAAGTTTGATTCTTCCTGGCCCTAAGTGGCTTAAAGAAGAGTGCCAGTGGGGGAGAGTTGGAGGATATGGAGTGTTCCCCTGAAGGGTAAGAGAGCTCTGCTATGGTCAAACTGTTTTATGAAGAAGAGCTGTTCTCCTCCTAAATTTCCCATTCCTTGCAGGTGCAAAATAATTCTTGAGGGAAGGTCCCATTTTGACTAGTAGTTGGAAGCCAGCGAGGGTTTTCCATTGCTTGGGTCAGTTGGTGATTTTTTTTTTTTTTTTTGTTTTGGAATGATTCACCTGAAACTGGTTTTAAAGGGGTTTGCTTACCGGGGGAGGGGGGGTGGGGAAGTAAGACTGTCTCCCCTTATAGCCCAAGAAGCAGGTGGATGCGCTGGCTTGTGCAGTGATGTTGAGAATCACAATTCCTGTGGAGAGTGGTGTGGCACTCTTAAGATGCACAGAATGAAAAGGCATAGAAGCAGGTCTTTGAGAAGGCTAGTATGTCTCTTCAGGTGGCAGCGTGTAATCGTGTTGTGACTAAAGCTGGTGTGCACATGTCTTATTTGCAGGAAGCTTTGCACGAAAGCAATGTTTTCAATCTGGAGAAGGTAGTGCAACTAGAAGAACTAAAAGGCAACCTTTGGGCAGATGAATATTTGATTAGTTCATGCCTCTGTTCATACCTCTCTTAGGACTTTGGCTTCTAGTATAGTGACCAGACATTTGTGTGGCTGTGGATTCAACATCTGAGTCAGCCTACCAAGCTTCTGTTCAGTGAGGTCCTAGAGAAAAGGGTGTCAGCTTGGGGAGAAATGTTTCCAGGCTCCCAGAGAATGAACACAAGGATCATTTAGTTAGTTGCCTTCTAGAACAGGGGTGGGCAAACGCTTTTGTGCTGGGTCCACATTATATGTTGTCCACAGCAGGGGCTAGGTGGGGAGGTCCCCTTTGGATCTCCTCAGGTGGGCAGAGGGAGTCACTCTTGGAGCTCCTCAAATGAGGGTGGGGGGGAGGGTGTTCCTCTTGGAGCACATTAAAAATACATGATGTTTGTTTTTTTGACATACTGAAAGGAACAAAGCAGCAGCAGAGAAAATAATACAGCATTACTTTACAAAAAGGCAGTAATGTTTTCAGAATGGCACTAACAGTGTCATGAACATCATAAACCACTGAGTAATGAGCAAGTAAGCAGGTAAACTTATAATAAATACAGAAAGACACAATGAGAGAGAAAAAGCAGCAGCAGAAATATTAATACAGCATCAGTTTAAAAATCCAACAGGTAAATCAAAGAAAGAGACTAGTTTTACTTGCAATATGACCAAGGAGAGTCCCAGCTAGACAATCATCTGCAAGTGACCACTTACCATTAATGCATTTTTTAAAGGAACAGGCACGGGTTAATGAGCACAATGGTGGAAGACGAAAGGAAAAAAAATTCAGCTGAAGAGATTCTGATAGCTTATTCAAATTGCCCTTTTGTGCTCATTAGCCTATGTCTTGCAAGCATGCATTGCTCTCTGCCACTGCTCTATCATCAAGAGGCCACCTGAGGCCTACTGACACTTGCTTTTCATCAAGAGGCCCGCTAATGTGCACAATAACAGGCTCATGATGTAGCATCATTCTGCGTCAGCTGGCTGGATATTATAGTGACTGGAAAAGGTAATGTGGGCCAAAACCAAATAATGATATTGAGCTGGTTCTGTCTCACAGGCCTTAGCTTGCCCACCCTTGTTCTAGAATCCTTCGGGATGTCAAAGGTCTGGGTTATATGGTAGATTTCGGTCCTTTTCAAAGTTTCATGAAAAGAAAATGCTGAGAGTTCTGGAACTACAGGATGTCCTGAAGCTCCCAATGAAAGAGTAGGTGTCCAGTCTGGAGCAAAGAATAAGCATTCGGTTATCATAATTTCTCCAAATATGGGTCGAGATTACCACAGACTATTGGATCTTCTAGGTTATTCAGAGTGGCTCTTCCTTAGACTGTTTATCTGAACTTGGATGTTTTTATGGTTTCTCCTTGTCTTTCCTCTCTGACGTAAGAAGCATTTTGGGTCACAACCTGAGTCCTCTGTCGGGCATTGAAGCAGCCGTTTTGGTGCTTCTGGTATAATGAAATCAATTTTGGTATTCTATCTACTACATGAAAAAAAAAGGAATCTTTTGATCTATTTTGGATTTGATGCAAGTCAGTTTTGAAGGTTTCTCACTTCAGATTGGGGGCCTCTATATCAGTTATATAGACCTGTAGATATGTTATAGTAGAGCTACTGGGTGGCTTAGGACTAAATCTTGCCTTTCACTCTAGCACGCCAGTTCAAGTTCTTAACTGAGAGACTACGCAAACCTTTTAGCATCCATGGGTTTGACAGAGACACAGCATATTACCTTCTGAAACGGCCTTCAGAATTTCTCCTTTTCTCTATGCAGAGGAGTCCTCTTTAGTTTTAGGTCTTCACTTTTGGTTGACTATTGCCCCTGGAACTTTCTTACATCAAGAAGGTCTCCTGGTTCATCCTTTTATCTGAAGAATTTTAGTTAAAAATCAGGAGAACGAGTTGACCATCAATAAAGTTTAGTTGATATGGGGGCTTATTTTGACACTAATTGGAGCCAAGTTTTGTTGATGGTACAGAGGACTTGGAGGCTGCAAGCACAGTTGCATTCCTTGAAGTACATAGAGATCCTCCATATGGAGTAATCTTCAGTGGCTGAGATCCATGGTGGTGGCCTTGGATTGTGTTCACTGGGTAAGGGCTCTCATGAGGACCTTGTAAAGAACCCTGCTTCTCCAAGTGAGATCTTTAGTCACAAAACTATACAATCAGGTTCTCTGATCCAAATCAGGCCTGAGCAGGTTTCAGTTGGTGACTTGTTACTCTGAATGGGAGAAGGGAGTAGATCTGGAGCAGCCTCCTTAAGTGGTATGAACCTCTTAGGTTTGGGAGTGGATTGTCAAGGTTGTGGGTCTCCCACCCCCCCCCCCCCCCCCACAGGAAACTTGATCAGCTGTAGATGCCAGTTGGTGTTGCTCCCTTTGGTGCCAGTTCTTCAAAATCAAGCAGTCTGGTTTTTATCAGACAATACCATGATAGTGACTTGTGCGATTCATCAAGGAGATGCCAAGAGCTTTTGGGTGTCTATGTAGATGGTAATCCATGTGTAACCTGGGAGGAGAAATACCTAAGAATACTATGGCATATCGCATATCTGGAGTAGAGAAGATTGTAGAAGCTGATTGTCGCATCCACATTGTTCTGGACCCCGAGCAGTGGGAGCTGTCGGGGTTTTCATCACATTGTGGTGCAATGAGGGGAGCCAGTGTTGGACCTAACCTTGACCCACAGGAATGCAAATGTGGAAAGACTCTACAGCAAAAGAAGAGAAAGAGGGTCTTCCAGGCTTGGATGCCTTAGGTCACTATTAGCTGGTTCAGTAACTACTTTATATGTCTTTTGTAGCCTCTGATAGTCTCCTCCAGAAGATCTCTGGGCTTCGAGAGTCAGTAACTCTGGTAATGCCTAATTCGTATGCAATTCTGTTCCAGCTGTTGGACAAACATTCCCTCTCTCTTTACCTTAGAATTCAGGTCTCCTGAGACAGGATCTGATGTGATGTGGGGATCTGGTTCAAATCAGTCTTGTGGCCTGGCCCTTGAGAGGTAGTCTTTAAGCAAGAGATGGTGAATATTTTGTTGCCTTCTTGCAGACTGGCGCACTGCTAAGCATGTTTTTACCTAGAAGGAATTTATTTTCCATTTGGCCTAGTTCTCAATTTCTTGAAAGTGCAAATAGTGGCAAATGCATGTTTCAGAGGTTTTGTTTAGATGAGAGGCTAAGTGTACCTTAGAGTTTTTCTGTTCCCTGTGAGAAATAAAACATGTAGACCACCAGTAAAAGAACTAATCTTGTCTTGGAATTTGAATATGGTGATTATCCTTTCTTGCAAGTACTTCTTTTGAGCCCTTTAAAGGTAGTTTATTCTTTGGGGTTTTGCTTTTTTTTTGGGGGGGGGGGGGGGGGAGGGAGTTGGCTGAGTTGCTAGTGGCAATCTACTCAGGTGGGCGAATTTCTGAGCTATAAACTCACTTCGTGCAGGGAGTCTGTCATGGTCTTTCAAAGGAGATGATACCGATTTGTATAAATTTGACTTTCCTTCCAAAGGTGATTTTCATCTTAGCTGGGTAATGCCTGCCTTCCTTTCTTCCGTAGAGATTTGTGTGGGGAAGTGTGTTTGCTGTACCATTCCTTGGATGTGTGGCATGTTCTATTGTGAATTTTAGGGTATCATATCATATTTGTGTCCTCCCTATGGGGTCATTTAAGAGGGATGTGGCTATGAAAGCTTCATTGGTGTGCTGATCTAAAGAAGTCATAAGTGTTGCCTATGTAATTAGAGGGTTATCAGTCCCAAGCAAGACACAAGCGGTTTCTTGGATCCAACTTTGGTTGGTTTCACCACTGAAGTTACAAAGCAGTGACCTAATCTTCCTTGCATTCTTTTGCGATAACTTATTGTCTTGATATTCGAACAAGGAGGATACATCCTTTGGTTTGGAGGTTGCAAGAGCACATTTGACAGCATCCTGCCCATGCAGGGTATAGCTTGGGCATATCCCTTGCATTTGGACTGGTCTGGTTTGGATGGAAAAGGAGAAGAAATTAATTCTTACCTGATAATTTTCTTTTCTTGCATCTAGCCGAACCAGTCCAGGACCTTCCCTTAACTGCCAATTGTGTGGCATTTGATGGTTCTTTCTTTTCAGAAAGAGTATAATATAATCTTAATCATCTTTCAATGGCTAAGGTAAGGGATTATTTATTTGATTTTATCCTAATTGTGTTTTATTGTTCATTTATTTTTCTCTCTTGGAAATCCTCTGGTTTGGGGTAGGAGGGAAGTTTTGTTTTTTAGTATATTAGCTTGTTACGGGATACTGACAGCTAAGGGCAGTGTGAGAGCTTATGTAAGGTGACATCAGCAAGCCTGTTAATCTCTGCCTGCACCTGCTGGTTGGTGGATATAATCCGTGCATTTGGACTGGTCTGGTTGGACTCCAGGAAAGGAAATTATCAGGTAAGAATTAATTTCTCCTTAGCACATAAAGAAAGAAAATGTATTGCCTATTGATGCTGATTTAAAATTGTATTTGTAGTCAAGCATTGAAAAATCGAGTAGTCATTCAGAGATCACTGCTGCAAACTAGAGCTACTTCACCCCAAGAGATTAATGGGTATATTTTTTTTTTCAGTTTTTAAAGATTTGCAACAGTAATCGCCATTTTAAGTGGCAGCGATAGCAAGCAGATGATATTTCTTCAGGTACTCCAGGGACTCTCAGTAACTGAATCTCCTGTATTCTGGCCTTCTCTTGTTGCAATCTGTTGTAACTAGAGATGTGCAGAAAATTTGTGGTCTAACCTGAGCCAGGCGAATTTCAGCCTAGTTTGTTAGACATTTTCAGATTCTTTTTTCCCTCCTTCCCCCACCCTCTACAAATTAATGTGATTCCTCAATCTGCTTGCTGTGGACTGCTTTGAATGAGTGAGTCTTCTTGAACTTAGATACAGGTTCACTGCTTTGAGAGGTTCACATCAGATTTTTTTTTTTTTTAAGTTTAATCTGATATGACAACCTTACAGAACTAGTTTTGAAAAATGTCACACACATCTAGAGAGAGTATCTTGTGCAGATAACCTGATACTGTGGAGTTTTTAACCAGTTATCCATTGGCAATTATCATAAGATCACTTAGCCTAGCTTGATACTTTTGACAAAATTTGGCAAAGACTAATGTTATATAGGTCTTTAACAATCATTTTGTTGCATTGCCTAAAAAGTCCAACAAAAATGCTGCTGTGCTTGTTTATGGTACTGTTTAATATCGTGCAAGGGGTTGAATGCCTCTAGAAAGAATAAGTGCTGTCCAGATCTGGTTCTCTTCGGGTCTTTCTGATGGGAGTGCTGTGCATTATCATATAGAAGTTCCCGCTTTAATTTCTCAGGTAAGATGAGGTAGTTTGTGGTCTTCTAGCTGAGAATTTTAACTGAATTGACTGGGTAGACAGGTTTGTGTTTAAAAATGAAATGGAGAAGAGACCCTGTGTAGTTGTGAATGAAGACTCCTGTTACTAATGACATCGGGGAACTTTTTTTTTTTCTTCTTCAATTGAGTTGGAGAAGGAAAAAAAGCAGGAAGAATCCCCCCCCTTAAGCATTTTTTTTAACTTTTTTTTTTTTTTTAAATCTCAGATATGTTTCCTTTGTACAGCACACTAACCCTTGTTAAAGAACTCAGGTTTTCCAGATAGGTGTTAGCCACGCATGTAGCAGTTTGAAACTGAAAATTTATGCAGCAAATTTGCACCTTTTGTCCTCTGAATTATAAATAGTGCCCTATTTGTAATCATTGGGAGAGCATTTCTAACTAGCTGTTTGGTTGATTAGATTAAAATGCTTCAAATCAGTACTTTTTATTTTTTGGTCCAAACGTTTGTTTTTCCTCCTCCTCCTTTGGGCAACCAACTTAGTCAGAACCCCTTTATATTAGGCTATGATGCCATGAGCTTTTATTTACAACTTCGCAGGGCTTTATCTCTTCCTATTTATTTCTTAAAATCTCTTAACCTCCCCCACCCCCCCAACAGTCCAGCATTGCAGCAATACACTTTGGTCAGGGATCACAAACTGTAGCTGTCTCCAGGACTCAGCTAATGTGTACCATTAATCTAGCTAATAGATGTCTCCCTTGACCAATGTCAGAGACTCCCCTTCCTGCTTGGGCTGTGAACTCTGCCTGCACTGTATCTGCCCTCTCTCGCTGGCCTGGGTATCAGAGGACTAGTCTAGGAATTATTGTTCTGCATGACAGTCTGCAGCCTTTGCTATGCAGAAAGGCTATAGACTGGCCCACTTAAAGGTCATTAATAGCAAAATTAGTCTGTATTAATTGAACTTTTCAAAAGAGAAAGTACTGACAAGAGTATTGATAATGATAAAAACATGAACTTTATGTGAAGTAGTCCAAATCTAGTTTGCTAGTAAAACATTTTATGATGAATGTTCTTGTTGCTATGTTCTGTTCCAGGTTTCTGAAGGCTTGGCCTTTTTACACAGTAGTGTGAAAATGATTCATGCAAACCTCACTCCTGAAAATATTATTTTGAATAAGAATGGTGCATGGAAAATTATGGGGTTTGATTTTTGTAATCCAACGAATAATCCTTCTGAACAAGAGGTACTATTTTAATTTAATTTAGAATACAACTAGATAAATGTAAAGAATATGAAAGTCTTCACTTTGTCATAAATAATATTTACAATAGACAGCTTTTAATGTGTTCTGGGATGAGGTAAGTGGTGAGTGGGTGCATATAGAGACTTGTACATGGCAAAATATATTAGCTATGTGCAGATTTGTGCAAGCTTCTATTATGAGGATGTAAATTAGTATGTGTTTGTCTTCTACATGTGGACATAAACATATGAATCATTACTATTTCCCTTATATATGCCTACATCTTCTAACTACTTTCAGGCCGATGTATTATGGTGTGCTGGCCGCAGCACATGGCTCAATGTGCTGTTGGATGCGCATTTTGGACACGCGGCCATAACCCCCGATGCAAAACGGGAGTTAGCGTGTCCAAAACGTGCACCCACCCGCCCGCGTAGATAATAGTGCTCATAACATGTAAATTCATGTTGATGAGCGCTATTATGTATTCCCCTCAATGCAGAAAAAACATTTGTGCCCAGTCCGCACATTTGTATGCTCAGAAATTAATGCCAGTACAGAGCTGACGTTAATTTCTGAGCGGCCAAAAAAGGGTACAGAAAAGCAGTAAATACTGCTTTCCTGTACTTCCAGGGCTGTTTCCAGTTGGTCCTTTCCACTGACATGACAGGACAGCTTTCTGAAAGGAGATTGGTCCACTGTCACGTCAGTGAAAGGACCAATCAGCAATAAGTGAAGGAATGAATAAATCAATATTAAAGTGTGAGGCACTTAACATACCTTAGTGAGATAAAGGTGTGCACATTAACAGCATCTAGGTAGCAAGTGTAAATGTTCACGGGGATATTTACGTGCATACTTCCAAAAATTGAAAGTACATGCATGAATGATTCTGTGGTCTAACTGTGCTTCCAGGAATGCCTCTTTACAATCCGCATAAAAGTGTGTGCAAAATCTCTTTTGTACCTATGTCTACACATGCCGCACTTGGGAAAAATTTTTCAAAAAGCCTATTTACGTGACAAAAGCCACATTTTGTATGTTCCCTTTCTTTTGAAAATTACCTCTAATATTTATGCAGCACTACTAGGCATACTCAACACTGTACAAACACAGAATAGAGGTGCTAAACTCCATGGAGCATTTTATCCCTGTGAGGCAAAAAACATGTGACGTTATCAGGATATAGCATTGTTATTTAACATCTGATAGTTTGTAGTGCTATACGCGATGTAAGGAAGAGCCAAAATTTCCTCTGAAGAAAAATATTAAGTTTAGAGCAACAACTGCAATATTTTTGTTTTCCCTGTACGTACCCGGATCAGTCCAGACAGTGGGTTGAGCCTCCTGTCCAGCAGATGGAGACAGAGAAAAACTGAAAGGGTATCCTATATCAGGACGGTGTTCACCCTGTCTCCAGCAGATGCAGGCAGTTGAACCTGCAGTTCCCTCTCTTTAGAAATTTATTTCTTCTGTAGGGTTTTTATCTCACTCCTCTACTGTTTCAGGATCAAGCAAGTATTTCTTACTTTTTAAAAAAAAAAAAAAGTAGTTACCAGATTTCAAAACCTGTTTTTTCTTAAGGGAGACTATTCTGTCTCCTTGCTTTTACAGGGTCCTAGGGAGGCTTGCCCCTTGAGTATTCAGCCTAGGATTCCTATCCCTGGTGACTTTCTTGCCTGGCTTGGGTGAAACTGGTGGTCCAGTCACTCCCCCTCTTGCCTTGTGTGACCCTGGAGATGTTGACTACCTCGGGTCCCATAGCAGGGAAGTTTTCATACCTCTGCTATTGTAAAAAAAAAAAAAAAAAAGATTCAAAAGCCTACAGCATTCAAGCTGCTGGTTCGTGGGAAGGGCACAGCCAGGCACAGGTGAACTTCCTTCTCACGCAGCAGTTCTGCCCCCCCTCCCCCTCCTCTGTTCCGTTTTTTGGATCGCCTTCCCGCGAGAGACCATGCACTCAGTGTTTGCCCGGCGGGGAAGGCTCCCAGCACAAGGCAAATCAGCTGTGCGCTTTTGCTTCAGCAAGCACGCTCCGAGGTCGGCCCCATTCCTGGAAACCGCGGGAACGACGGCCATCTTGCCGACAGACCTCGTTTCAGAGTCTGTGCTGACTGGGGGAGGAAACGACATTTGTCCATAAAGTTCACCCAGTTTAATCCCTGTGGTCCCTGGATGTGGGCTCTGTGCCTCAACCTGCTGGCCCCCCTCCTTCAGGGACAAGAAAAAAAAAATAGGGGAAGTTTTTCTCTCTCCCGCTTTTCTTTGCTTTAAAGCAAGGAGAAGGAGCGCTGCAGGGTTCAGTCCCCTGCTCCCGAACGCAAGTGCAGCCAGGCTCAGCTAGTTTCATTTTTTTCCATGGCTGCTTCCCCCTTGATGATGCCGCGTGCAGCATTCTGTCTCGCCTGCGGGAGTCTGCTTCGCGGCTTTCCCGCACAGGACTGTTTGCCAGGCGGAGAGGGACCCTCTGTGCCAGCGGTGAAATCGGCGGACCAGGGTCGGGCTCCCAAACGCGTTTCTCGGCCGGCTCCTCCTCAGAAAATCGCGGCCATTTTGGGCTCGGATCTCGCATCGGATTCGGAGCCTCGGGGGGGGAGGGGAGCCTGATTTTTCTAATTCGCTACCAGATTTACGCCCTATGGACTCCCCAGGGGTGGTCCCTGCTCCTTCTACCCTGGTCCCTCCTCCCTCTTTTCCCGGGAAATCTCATCCTCGTTTTTCCATGTATTTTGTGCTCTTGATGCACAAATCCTATTTGGTCGGTCTACAGAGCAGGATGATCCCTCGGATGTCCACTGTCCTACGGCTCCAGATTCGCAGTATTCCTCTTCCTATAAGGTTTAAAAAAAATAAATAACCACAAGCAAAGTTGAAGGAAACTTTTATATTTTGGGCACGATGCTTGCTCTTTGCTCTTATTAGGGCCTAGGGGGACTTTTCCCCTTGATGTGTTCAGCCTAGGACCCTACCTGGTGATCTGCCTAGCTTGGGGTGACACTGGTGGTCCAGTCCCTCCCCCACTCTGACCCAGAGAAGTGGCATGCCTCGGGTCTATGGACAGAGAAGTATAATTCCGCTGCCTCTTAAAAAAACAAAAAAAAAACCAGAACACTGGGCCATTTTTCCACAGACTTTGTCCTACTTTTGCATAAGGCATATGTTGCCAGCCTATTGCAGCAGGATGGCTCACACCCAGATCCTGCGCCACCGCTTATTCCCTCAGGTCTACTGGCTAAGGTCCCTAGGACAGCTGCAGATCAGGGACCCAAGCTCCCAAATCCTCAAGGGATGACTCGTGGTGGATTGTGCCGGGGGTACCAGATCCTCCGGATTCTCTCGTTTCCCACCTCAACTCTCGGACCCCACCCAGCTGATGATACCCTACCTCCGACTCCTCCGGTACATGGGGACGACCCACGAGTGTTTTGACTCTCCCAGCGGGAGGAACTGGATCCACTCTTACCATTTGGGTCAGCCGAGCTGGGCATATATTCCCCTGGCGGAAAGTCCAAGTGCCTCGATGTCTAGGATCCAGGCCTAGCTGGGCTGAGGGCACCTCCAGGATCTTCCCTTTTCATCCGATGTTGATGCAGTTACTCCTACAGGAGTAGGAGGCTCCAGTGGCTGGCTTACATGTGGGCAGAGCCATGAATACTCTTATCCCCTCTTTGAGGTGTCTGGATATGCACAACATCCCTACGGTGGATGCTTCAGTTTCCACGGTCGCAAAGAGAACTACAATTCCGGTTGTAGGAGCGACTGCTTTGAAGGACCTTCAGGACCGCAAGGTGGAAGTCTATCTCGAGCAGTTTTGGCGCTCAGGGTCCGGGCGATTGTCTGTAGCAGTCTCATGCAGCGGGGCAAGCCTCAGGTGGGTTCAACTACTCAGCACCCAGGACCTCCCGTCTGCAGGGGCGGAGCAGGCAAAGCGGCTGGACGGTGGTATTGTATACGGGGCTGATGCTCTTATCTCCTTACGGAGCAGGCCAGAGCCATGGTCTCAGCGGTGTTGAGCAACCTTCAGCTCTCTCAAGTCTTAGAATTCCTGGGGGCACGCTTCGACACCCGCGTGGGCAAGGTGTTGCTTCCCGAGGCTCAAACTCTAAAACTTATGGATAAAGTGCAAACTCTTCTATCCCTCTCTGTACCCATGGTCTGGGACTACCTCCAAGCCCTGGGGTCTATGGCTTCAACTATCGATGTGGTTCCTTGGGCCTTTGCGCATATGCGTCCTTTACAGAAAGCCTTGCTGTCCTGCTGGAAGCCGGCTTCGGAGGCGTTTCAGACGCCGCTACCACTCTTCTCCTCTCCTATTACCAGCATGCAGTGGTGGCGCTTGCTCGCCTTCTGAGGGGAATGCCCCTGAAAACTCCCCAGTGGATTATTGTTACGACAGAGGCCAGCCTCTCCAGATACGAAGCAGTATGTCAGCATCTATCAACACAGGGGCTATGGTCCCCAGTCCAATCCCGGTGGCACATCAATCGTCTGGAGGCCCGAGCGGTTCGTCTGGCACATAAGTCTTTCCTACCTTTGATCTGTTGCAGGACGGCACAAGTCCTCTCCGACAACGCCACCACGGTAGCTTTCATCAATCGCCAGGGCAGCACCAGGAAGGAGTCTGGTGGCCTTAGAAGCCAGCAAGTTCCTCTCCTGGGCAGGAGCGCCTTCTGGATCAATTGGCGGCCTCCCACGTTGCGGGGAAGGAGAATGATCAAGTAGACTTCCTCAGTCAACATCTAGATCTGGGGAGTAGGAATTGTCCGAAGAGGCGATGGATCTGATCGTCCGCAGGTGGGGAACTCCCCACTTGGATCTGATGGCCACCCTGGGAAATGCAAAGGTTCCCAGGTTATTCAGTCGCAAAAGGGAGCACTGTTCAGAGGGTGTGGATGCCCTGGTCCTACCCTAGCCTCGCGACATTCTTCTCTACATTTTCCCACCCTGGCTTCTGGTGGGAAAGGTTCTGCGACAGAAAGAGCTTCACCCACGGCCAGTCATTCTCGTAGCACCAGAGTGGCCGCGGACTCCATGGTTCGCGGATCTTGTAAAGCTCGCAACGGAGGGCCCTCTTCGCTTCGGTCACCTGTCAAACTTACTGCGCCAAGGTCCATTATTTTTCGATCAGGCGGCTCGCCTTGTCGAGCAGTGGCGACTGAGGAGGAAGGGTTATACGGAGGAAGTTGTATCCACACTGTTAAGAGCACGTACAACCTCTACCTCTCTCACGGAGAGTGTTTGAGAATATGTCTGCAGAGTCCGAAGTTGTTTGAGAATATGTGTGCAGAGTCCAGAGCTCCGGCACGCAAAGCCCCAGTGTCCCCTGTTCTCTTTTCTTCTGAATGGTTTCTCGAAAGATTTGTCTTTCAGTTCCTTGTGGATACAGATCTCTGCTCTCAGTTCCCTCTTAGGGGAGGGTTGATGGTTACGTGGTAGCGGCCCATCCGGATATTGTCTGCTTCCTCAAAGGTGCCAAGCATTCGAACACGCCCGTCCAGGCTACTTGTCCATCATGGAGCTTTACTTTGGTGCTTGGAGTGTCTTGCAAGGCATCATTCGAACCTCTCCGGCGGGCTACTCTTAAAGATCTGACTCTCAAGACTGTATTCCTTGTCTAAATTTGCTCGGCCAGGAGAGTGTATGAGCTACAAGCTTTGTCCCGTAGGGAACCCTTTCTGCGTTTTTCTGATTCAGGTGTTTCCCTCAAAACAGTACCATCCTTCTTACCGAAGGTTGTGTCCTCATTCCACATGAATCGCTCCATGGAGCTTCCAGCTTTTTCTTCAGAGGACATTGCTAGTACGCTGAGCGGAGAACTCCGGATACTGGATGTAAAGAGTTCTTCTGCAATATTTCAGATCACAAATGAGTTCCCTGTCTCTGATCCTCTTTGTCTTGTGGAGCGGACCCAATAAGGGGAATAAGGCTTCTAAAGCTACTATTGCTAGATGGTTAAAGGAGACGTTTGTGTCTGCATATATCTGTCAGGGTCGGTTGGTTCTGGAGGGCTTAAAGGCCCATTCTTTGCGTTTCCAGGCTACCTCTTGGGCAGAGAGTCAGTTGGTCTCACCACAGAAAATATGCAAAGCAGCTACCTGGAAGTCTCTGCACACCTTTGCTCGGCATTATCATCTCGATGTGCAGGCGCTAGTGTTTGGCTCCTTTGGCAGGCAGGTGCTTCAAGCGGGTCTATCTCGGTCCCACCCTACTTAGGGAAGCTTTGGTACATCCCACTGTTTGGACTGATCCGGGTATGTACAAGAAAAGGAAAATTCGTTCTTACCTGCTAATTTTCGTTCCTGTAGTACCACAGATCAGTCCAGACTCCCACCCTGTCTGTTTATTTTTCATAAGTCTGCTCGAAGTCTTTCTTCATTCAGTGTTTTGGGATATATTTCCTGCATATTCGAGCTATAAGGCACCAGAAGTATCTACTAGATAGCTATATATGTAAGAGGGTTCATCGACAATGTTTTGTATTTCAAGGCTTTTCGTTACTTGCTTGATCTCATACTAGTTCACTTTTTCTGCTTTGATAACGTTTATACTGAAGGGACGCAGAGTGAGCACTGTCCTGATATAGGATACCTTTTCAGTTTTTCTCTGTCTCCATCTGCTGGACAGGAGGCTCAACCCACTGTCTGGACTGATCCGTGGTACTACAGAAAGGAAAATTAGCAGGTAAGAACCAATTTTCCTATAAGTGATTTAATATATATTAGATCAGTTGCTTAATTCAGATTGCTGTAGTTCAGTAGTAATATGCAAACAGATTTCTGTAGAGGGTTTTTTGGCCATAAGCATACAGTAGAAAAGGCACTTTTACAAATGGGGCCCATTTTAATTTTGCTGTATTGATATATGAAGACCTTGAAAGCTGATGTACAAAAATATCTTTACACTTTTACACTAAACCAAGCAAATGAATCTTAATCTACAAAGAATCAAGCCATATAGAAGGTAGAATGTTTCTGGTAAAGTTCATTTGTGTTTTGTTTCTAAATAAACATCTTCATTAGAAGTGACACAGTACAATAACCAGCTAAGGCATTTAAAGAATTGCTTTCTGGTTGCAGCAAAATTAATTTATATGAGAGGTGGCAAACTCCAGTCCTTGAGAGCTACAAAAGAGGTCATGTTTTCAGGATATCCACAATGAACATGCATGAGAGAGGTTTGTATGCAACTGCCTCCATTTTATGCAAATCTATCTCATGTATATTCATTAGGATATCCACAAAGACATGGCCTGTTTTGTGGCTCTAAATGACTGGAGTTTACCACTCATGAACTATACCATGATTAGACTAAGCCCCACTCAGACAGGGCATGCTTTTCCTTTTTACAAAAACAAATGTGTCTCCTGTGGCATGAACTAGGAACAAAAGAATGGCAGACTTGTGGGAGGGGTTCCCCCCCCCCCTTCCCTTTCATCATATTTTGGCCCAACCATATATGTTACTTTAGAAATACTGAATAGTTGGCTAAAGGCATGTTGAAAAGAGGCAGAAAAGGGAGACTGCAGTCCACCAATTATCTCTCTTTTTCTAGGATAAATGTCTAATTTTTCCAGAATGTGAATTATTTTCATGGGTAATAGACTGAAAATATAATTGTGGGGTTTTTTGTTTTTTTTTACATAAGAACATAAATGCTATGCTGCATCAGACCAAGGTCCATCAAGCCTGGCATCCTGTCTGACCGTATCCATTCTGGGTCAGAAGTACTCTGCAGATCCCATAAAGGAGATCCAATTCCTGTTACTCACTCCCAGGGTGTAGTATCGCCGTGGAAGGGGATGTTTGCCCTGAATGACCTGGTGGAAATAAGTCACAAACACTGAGAGAAACTGGCAAAAGACTATATGTGAGCTTTTATTCCTACAGAAGAACTAGCAGTAAAATAACTCACAACAAACACTTCTCCAAAAATTATAGGCAATGAAATCAGTAGTGTAGTAGCAAAGTAGGCAGTATCTTAACCCAGTAAACAACTGAGTAGATAAAAGCAATACCATGTGAAAGAGAATATATACAAGACCATGTAAGAGAATGGTCTAAATATTTACAGTATGCACTTCCCTGAGTGATGACTCTACCCATTTCATCCTCAGCAATGTTTATGAAGGGTCTCAGTGGGGGAGATGACTTGTCAGGCACTGTGGTTGTTGTGGGCAGATATCAGGTTGGTTGCCCACTCATTGCAAAGAGCTGCTTCCAGACCTCCTCCTTATATATGTCTGATTGCGGAACTAGCACTGAGTTACCCCTCGCTTATGGGTCAACAGCCAAGTCTGGGCTACTGTTCAGAATTCTCTGATTGCGTGAACATGGTTTGGTTTCTTGTTCTTTCTATCACACTATATGGGGTCCACAAGTTGTATGTTAGCTATTACACGTACAAGTCTGTCGCAGCTTTTACAGAAAGATACTTCCTTAGGCGTATAGTTACTGCAGAATCTAATAGAGGAAGTATCTTTTTACTATCTATTAATGTAATGGGAATATTTCGGTATCTTCTTATGTCTTTTTTTTTTCTCTTGTTAAATACTTGAAAAAATGTATTTAAAGAAGTATAAAGTATTTCAGCATGATTTGTCTTAACTACAAAAATTATTAGCTAGGATATTTTAAACTACAGAGTCTCTTCCTGTCTATTTGGACATGTTCAGCTGTAGATGGGTAGTTCCTCTTTTTGCAGCCTTAGCAGTTCTGGGCAGAAAACCAGTTCTGGGTGTACAACCAGGAATGATCTATTTCCCTAATCTAGATGGTCTATTTCCTTAATCTTAAAGTAACAAATGTATTTTCCTGAGACTAACTTTCTCGTGCAGATGCAGTACTGTAAGTTTGGTGATTCTAAACTACCACATAGCTGTCTGGTTCTAATGCCAATGTGTCTATTCTAAGAATTCTCAGATGGTAACAGAAATAACGATAGACTTACTTTTCTGTCAGGGAAAATGCCTCTCTAACATTCTAAAATTATAAATGCATTTTCATATGGTTAACACTAATTTTAATGTATCTAGCATACTATCTTAATTCTAATGCAAGCAGTGTTTCTGCAACATACCATTTCTCATTATCTAAAACAATTAGCAATAACATTTTATGTATAAAGCAAGCAGCAGATGTGTGGTCCTTGACAGTGATTCATTGTGATCCATTTTGTATAGGGGCAACCTGAGTCTCTGTATCCTTCCCCCCCCTAATTCCTAACTCCACAACACAGGGATAGCAATAGATGTTTCCAGTCTACCTGACCAATAATGTGTTATGAATTTTTCTTCTAGGAGCTTTATTTTATTTAAGTTCTTTTAATATACCGATGCTCAAGACCAAGTCTTATCGTACCGGTTTACAATGGAACAGGGGGAAACCATTAAACAACTGTATAGAAGATAGTTACATTAAACAGTTACATTTGAATTTGTCCAAACTTTTTTTTTTTTAAACCCCACTGTGCTAGTTGCCTTGACCACATCCTCTGGCAAGAGATTCCACAGCTTGATTATGTACTGAGTGAGAAGTACTTTCTTTGATATGTTTTAAATCTGCTGGTTGTCAATTTCCTACTGTACACAATTGTTCTAGTCCTATTTGAAAGGGTAAATAACCGTCCTTTTATTTAGCTGTTCCATCCCATTCATGAGATTTTATAAACTTTTATCATATCCCCTCACAGCTGTCTCTTCTCTAGCTGAAGAGCCCTAACCTGTATAGCCTTTCCTCATAGTGGAGCCTTTCATAGCGAAGACTTTCATCCCCTTATTTTTGTTGACCTCCTCTGCATTCTTTCTAGTTTGTTGTTTTTTTGAGATGGGAGTAACCAAAATTGTACACAATACTCTAGGTGCGGTCATATTGATCAAAGCAATCAATATATATTCTGTTTTTATTTTCCATTCCTAATATTCTATTTGCTTTTTTGACTGCCAACAAATACTGAGCAGAGGATTTCCATGTATTGTCCTCAAGGAATCAAAGGTCTTTTTCCTGCCTGGTGACTTCCAGTATAGTACCCAGCATTGTGTATCTGTGGTTGGGATTATTTTTCCCTGTGTGCATTGCTTTCAACTTTCCCACATTTAACTTTTATCTGCCATTGAGATACCGAGTCTCACAAGGTCCTGCTGCTGTTTTAACAACTTTGAAAATTTTGTGTCTGCAAATATGATCATCTACTTGTTCCCTTTTTAGGTCATTTATGAATGTTAAACAACAAATGTCCTAGCACTTATCCCTGTGGTACTCCACTAAATACCTTTCTCCATTTTTTAAATTATTTGTTAGTAGTTTGGTTTCCTTGACTGGTAAGTTTCAGTTAGATTAGTTTGTTTACAGGGATATATTTACCTTTATTTTTCATTGTTTCCTCCTAGCCAAAATATTTGTGCAAAGAATGGGATCCAAACTTACCAGCATTGTGTCTGCCAAATCCTGAATATTTGGCTCCAGAATACATATTATCAGTGAGTTGTGAGACCGTGAGTGACATGTATTCGCTTGGTGTTGTCATACACGCTGTATTTAATAAAGGAAAACCAATATTTGAAGTCAACAAGCAAGATATTTATAAAAGTTTCAGCAGACAATTGGATCAGGTATGTGTGTCAAGTATGTACAGTGAATATTCTCTGGAATATGAATAAGATTGTGACTTATTTCTGGTTCGCTTCGGCCTGTTAAATAAGTTATGGTTTGCTTGTTTTGGCCATTCCACATTAACTGTTACCCTTTACCAATGGATGGGGACCCTTGTTTTCAGTTTTTATTCTATTGTTCCAGGAAATTCATCCGTGTTTATTATAACGAACAAAAATGGTAGAAAAGCAGTGGGAGGGATAAAGACTAATTTTTCCACAGACTTTCTACCATTTTTGTTCATAAGTAATTGTAAAGCTTAGTTTTATTTACTATATCATATTGTCATAACATTAATCTTGTGAAGGGTAGCCATAATATTCATATGGTTGATTTACATGTTTTCATAAATGGTTAAGTGGAGACTGTGTGGTTTTTCCTCTGCTAGCTCATTGTTAACATTTTAAAAGGACATGTTTCTATTATTACATTTGTTTGTGTTTCCTGTACTTAACACTCACATTCTGATTCATGCAGCTGAGTCGTTTAAGCCCAAACATCCTGGCAAATATCCCAGAAGAAGTCAAAGAACATTTAAAGCTACTGTTAAATGTGACTCCTGCAGTTAGACCGGATGCAGATCAAATGACAAAGGTGAGAGAGTCTGTGGGGAAAACAGATCAAATGAAGGATTCATACTTTAGTCTGTTTTAGTTTGTGTGCGCCAGTTTCTCCTAAATGAGATTGAAGCCAGTCAATTGGAGTACCTGACGCTGTAATTTTAAAGAATATATAATTTTAACTTATGAGAAAGCTTCTGCCTGCTTTAAAATACATATGTCTTATTAAAACATAAGTATCTTATATTTTCTGTCAGGAAGCATTGTAAAATTGGAGCAGTCTGCTGTCTTATATGTAAATAATTCATAAGAAAAGAATTGCAGGATTTGAATCTAAGCTTGATACTAAGGTAATTTTCAAAAGGATTTACGTGCATAAAAGCATAATATCCTAGCAATTTTCAAAAGCCCATTTGTATGCTTAACATGCACTTGCACATGTAAAACCCAGTTTTAAATGTGAGTTCCTTTTGAAAATTGTCCCTTAAGGAACAGTAGTACTTCCAAAATGTATCTTAATGATAAGTACAAGTTGTAGGGTATAAGCCACTTATAAAATTACCCTCAATGTTTGATTTCTACAAGTGTGTATGGCGGGGAAGTGTTTGCATGTACTTCTTTATGCGCAGTCTTTATCCTGGATTCTCAAAGCAAATTTTATACACATAAGAGTGCTTTGAAAATTCACGTGTAAGTGCTAGGGTACACGCTTAAATTCACCAGAACAAAGTTACACCTACTGCATTGCGTAACTTGTGTGTGTTAACTTATATAGATATTAGGGATGTGAATCGGATCCGATATCGGATCCGATTCTGGTTCCGATTCACATCTCTATAGATGTGAATCGGATCCAATATCGGATGTGAATCGGATCCGATATCGGATCCGATTCACATCCCTAATAGATATTGTCTTCAAATCAAAAAGTATGCATGGAAGTTGCCTGAACCAGGACACCCTGTCCACTGACAAGGTGATCCCTAAAATGGGGAAGTATAGTTTGCAAGCCACTGCAACTAAAAAGCATCTCCTCTGTTGCAGGGTCCCTCGTTTCCCAACTCCCTCAAGCATGGATTTGGTGATAGGTTGAAAGGCATGCTCGCCAACTAGATGGATTAGAAATCTCTTCACTGAGGTAGGGTTCCACAGACTCGAATGACTGGCAATAGTGGGCTTTATAAAGAAAAAAAAAGGGGGGGACACTCATTGAGCTCAGCAGGTATCAAAAATGAGATGGAGAGAAAAACCCCTAATCGTCACCAGGGAGCTACTCTGGAAAGGCTCCCTCGTGAAATAGACCTGCTGTGCCTAGGGCGACCTAAGGTGAGCGCTACCGCTCGACCAGCTCTTGGATCCCACAAGGAATCGAGAGCGACTGCCAGTCAGAAACAGTGACATGCGTTCTCCGGGAAACGGAGAATGAGGGACACCCCTTGCAGGGGTGGACAGCCAAGCGTCCAGAAGGGAACACACAAAAGCTACCCTGGAACTTAGTGGAGTCCCCCCCCCTCCATGAAGGGACAGGAAAGCAACCCAAAAATCTTGTCAACTCTAGTTGAGAGTTAGGACACAATCGCTGATCGCTGAGGTTCATAAGCGACCAATCTGCCACTGACAGCCACCCTCGGATGGGGAAGGCCACTGTGCTAATCGGTGAAGGAGCCCCAGCAAAACAGTCAGATGATTGCTGCTGCCTTGCCCCAGCCCTGGCCTACAAGGAGAAGAATCGGGGCTCCAGGTCAGCAATAAACCTGCCAGGGATGGAGCCCCAGGGGCTTCCCCACAAAGGGGAATTGATGACATGGAAGGGGTAGAAAGCACACTCCTCTTCCAAGGAAGGAGAAGATTTCAGACACTACCCTCCTGGTGTCCATTCCCCTTAGGGTTGGAACAGGTATGCAGTCCAAGGTAAGTCCTGTGGCTGCGGCACACTACCTGTTGTGCCCCCACCACAAGGGGGGAAACACGCACCCATACCCCCCATACAGTAGAGGAGAACTGGAGAATAGAGCCCTCTGCTGTAAAAGCATGCTGACCAGTACTCATACAGTGGCATACCATCCTATGGATGGCGGCACACCCATGACCCCGCTCATCGTGCTTGTGGGTAGAATCCCATGGCACAGCTTAGGACTAAGCGCTAGAGTTGGTGGCTGCTTGCTGGCAAAAGGAAAATCACAATGTGAGCGATGACACCTTCCTTGCCAGTCCTCCCCAGTACTTTGTGGTACAGAACTGACAAGGAGGCCGAGACCTTGATGCAACAATGGCAGAGCTCTGGCACAGCTGAGAACTGCACAGACAGGGAGGGTGCTGCCTGTCCTCCTCCAAGGTGCTTGGAGTAGATGCCTTGGGGTACCCAACCATGCATAATGTGCTCCACTGTCACCGTGACTCCCAGTGGAGTGCATGGAACAGTGTGATGATGGCATCCTTAGTATCACTGGGGCTCTGGATGTGGTGGGTGGCGATCTATTGTGTCACCCCCTCCAGTATCTGATATCACTCCTAAGAGGCTGGACACAGCCCTTGAAACTGCATCAGGAATGGCTCATTGGTTTCCCTCATGGAACGACAGCAGCGAAGTCCATGGCAAGTGATGGTGCCCATGGTGTTCTGTGGTCATTCATTCAAGAGGCAACCAACAGAGTTCACTGGTGCCCACAGTGGTGATGGCGCCCTTAGGGTCCATAGTGCTTTCGTGATCACTAATGGATCACATCCAGGGCACTAGACAACTCTGCACCCAGAGCTTTGGCACCAACAGAGACACCCGGTGCCCGAAGGCATTGATGGACTGGCGGTACCAAGGATGCCAGGGACGCCTGCAGGCAGAGGCTGTACAGCCTCGACATGGCCCTGATATGCCTCATTGGTGCCCAGAGGAACCGACTGCCACTGCCAACGACTGCCCCTCTCTGCTCACCTTTCCAACTGCTGGGGCTCTTAGGAGTCCTCGAGTGTCGCTGAAACCCTCAAGCAGCAGGGACTTCAGCCTTGAATGGATCGAGTGCCATGGTCATCCTTTACTCAAGGTGCCCTGGTACGCCGAGGCATACAGGCATGGTGATCTGGTGCCCTCGAGGCCGTGTCCCGACGAGGAACTGAGGGGCATTGTGTTGCCCCATCACTGGCCTATGGCTATCAGGCACCATGATGCTGATGATCTCGGGGGGGCCCTGAACTACCGGGATTGGGAAGCATCAGAGGCCCTGCCTGGATTTGTACACCATTGGTGTTAATGAGCACTAGTGAGACTATTGTCAGCCAAAGCCACTGGCGATGGACGCCATCGAGCTCGCAGCATTGATGTCCTTGGACGGATAAGTGAGCAGAGAGGGTCAGCAGTGATGTTCCCTCTGAGGCATATCATAGCCTAGTAGGGAGAGCAGGGCGGCCCTACCAGAATCTGCAGAGTAGCCTGTGGAGCCTTAAGAAGAATAGAAGCTTTGTGGCCCACCAGAATTGGTAGCTTGGCTAGCAGGGCCTTAGGTAGGAATGGCTTGACATGGTGCTTTCTCAAGGCCTCAATTGGGTAAGCCATGGGAGCTGAAGACAGTCTGCTACTGCTGCTTCAAGAGGGGAGAAGAGTGAGTGAGAGGAGTGTGTGAGAGAGGATTGAAATGTCTCAATCGTATCTTTCTTTTCCTCCATATACTTTTATTGTTGACTATTTTAGTAGCTGCCCTCTAGACTACTTGGTTTATATCATTTTGAAGGTATGGTCTCCAGAATTGTACTTAGTACTCCAAATAAGGTTTCACTGGAGACATACATACAGGCAATATCACTTACTTTAGTCCCACGGCCTTATGTTGGTTGCTTGTCTTGTTTTGTGTTTTTTCCTTTTAAATCACCCTGGATTATCAGTGCCCTGAGGTTAGCTCATTAAATATGGTATTACCTACCCTTCTCCTCCCTTCCAGAATGTTTTCTCTCATTTAAAATATTTAAACCATCTTTAAACATATATTGGTAGAAGCTAAAATGATCTCATGAAGCATGTTTCATATCCTTCTAAATCTATTCATAAATAAACTTTTTGCCTGGTATAAGATTAAACTTCTAAGTCATTTTCTTGCATTTTGATCCTTTGTTCTTCATGAATAACTCCTCTGATAGTTTGGGAGAGATCTTATTTTTAGGAAGATACTAGTGTAGTCACACTTCCTGTTTAGGTTTTCCAGCCTCTCCATTTTGCAAAATGTCTCTGCTTCCCTGATGTATTTTCTGATATGGATACAGCCATTCACTATTAGCTGCACATCCTAGACTCGTGTATATTGTAATGAAATGCCTGTGCCAGCAGTTTCCAACAAACCTCTTCTGGATGTAAGTCTTTGTAGTTACTGAGTGCCTACAGTAATCAGAAAAGCTATAGCCTTCATTGGACCCAATAATCCTTCAGCACAGGTTTTGAAAACTTGTTGCAAAACCTACTTTCCCTGTATGTTCCCAAATCAGCCCAGACTCCTGGGTTTTTGCCTCCCTTCCAGCAGATGGAGACAGTGAAAATTTCACTGACACTGTAACATAACCTGCTCTGCCACCTGCAGTCTGTCAGAATTTTTCTGTCTCCAGCAGATGGAAGGTGGCACAGGAGGATTAGGGCAGCCTAACCGTGCCTTCCCTGTTTCAGCAGGAACAGCGACCATTTTGTCTTCCCTCGTAGTCTCATCTGACAAGCCTTGCAGGGAGGCTGCCCTGCCCCATTGCTTTCGCCAGCTGAGCAAAAGCCTCCAGGGACCCCAGGATTCTCTGTTGGATGATGAGGAGGACCATCTCCTGGAGCAGGATCCTGAGGGATCAGGGGATTTTCCCCCAGATTTTGTTTTGATAATGCACAAGGCCTTTTTTGGCTAAAAGGGCAGCTGGATGTCACCATCTTAAGTCAATTGTCCCTGCAGGGCCAGCAGTGGCTAAGAAACCCCGATTGTTTCCTCCTGGTGGTGCAACCAGAGTTAGGAGAGTTTTGGCTCGCCAGTTGCCCCAGGGGAAGATGGGAGATAGCTGAGAGGCTGAAGTCTTTCCCGCAATTGATCTGTCAGGGGTAGATCCTCGTTCAGATGGAATGGACCGGATGAGGCACAGAATCAAGCTCCTGTGGTGGAGGGGGATGATCTGAAGGTGGTCTGCTTTTTTCATCAGGAGGAATTGTGGCCCTTAATATGCTGTGTTTACTAATGAACTAGGTATTAAAGAGCCCCAAGCAGATTCGGATTATGAGGGGGTGAATCCAGTCATGCAGGGCCTGAGGGGGCCAACCAAAACCTTTCCTTTTCACAAGTCTGTGAAGGAGTTAGTTCTACAGGAGTGGGAGACTCCAGATATGGGCTTAAAGGTTTGCAGAGCCATGGAGAAGTTGTATCTTCTACCTGAGGACATGTTGGATCTTCTGCGGATGCTGAAGGTAGATGCTTCAGTGTCTGTCCTGACGGCGAAGACTGTCCTGATAGCTGGTTCGGCCATGCTTAAAGATATGCAGGATAGGAAGTTGGAGGTACATCTCAAGAAGATCTTTGAGGTTTCGGCATTTGCGCTGCTGTGTGTAGCAGTTTTATGCTTCGCTCCGGTTTGCATTGGGTGCAGCAACTGCAGACCCACAAGTCATCTATGGAGGATGCGCAGCAGGCTGAATGGCTAGAGGGCGTTGTGGCCTATGGGGCGGATGCCTTGTATGATCTTATACGCACTTCCTCTCGGTTGATGATGTCTGTGGCTTCCGCCAGAAGACTTCTTTGGTTAAGGAACTGGTCTGCAGATGTTTGGTCTAAGTTCCAGCTGGGGTCGCTTCCCTTTAAGGGGGAAGTTACTTTTTGGAGAGGACTTGGAGCAATTGGTGAAGCTTCTTGGAGAAACTAAAGGGCACAAGCTGCCAGAGGACAAGCCAAGACTCTGCAGAGGCTTCTCGTCGACACAGTCATGTTTCTGGTCGAGCCAGTGTTCCCATCATTCTTTTCTTTCTGCTGGGGATCAGAGACAGACAATGAGCTGGAAGGCAGAAGTCTTGGACCTAATCATTTTGAGGCTGGAGACCAGTCAGAAATGATTCCGGTCAAGGAGCCCCTGGTGTCATGTCCTCCCAATAAAGCAGGGCCGGCCCACTCCACGGTCCCATCAGAGGTCAATTAACAACCTTTCTCGGAGTGGGCCAAGATCACTTCGGTCCAATGGGTCCTAAGTGTGATAGAACACAGTTACGCTTTAGAATTTGCTTGGCCGTTAAGAGATTTGTTCATGAAGTCCCCTTGTACTTACAAGCAGAAAAAGTGAGTGGTTCGAGAATCTGTTGATCGTCTGTCTCTTGGGGGCCATAGTGCCAGTACCGGTCGAGGAAAGGTTTGGGAAGGTATTCCATTTATTTTTGGTCCCAAAGAAGGATGGCACCTTTTGTCCAATTGTAAATTTAAAGAAGGTGAACCTGGCGCTCGAGATTCCTCATTTTTTGATGGAAACGCTGAGGTCTCCGATTGCTACAATGCGCAAGGGGGAGTTTTTGGCTTCTCTAGATTTGACTGAGGCCTGTCTTCACATTCCATTTGTCTGACCATCATGATCCTCTGAAATCCTTTTCAATTTTGTGCCCTGTCATTCGGATTGGCACCAGCACCGAGGACCTTTACAAAGGGTGATGGTGGTGGTAGCGGAAGCTCGGCAGCAGGAGAGTGTGCTGGTCCACCCATATTTGGACGACTGGTTGATTCGTGTGAAGTCTGAGGTCCTCTGTCAGCAGTCAGTGGCAATAGTTCTGCAGCGCTTACCGTCCCTTGGCTAGGTTGGAGAACTTCCCAAGACCCAGATGGTGCCATATCGAGTTCCTGGGGACAAACATTGACACCAGGCTTGGAAAAGTTTCTCTCATCAAGGAGTGGATTTCCAAGATCCGGGAACAGATTGCTTAGCAACCTGCCAAACGACTCACAGAGTCTGGGATTATCTACAGTTTCTTGGCTTTATGGCTACCACTTTGGAATTGGTCCCTTGGGCGTTTTTGCTCTTATGCAGCTTCTTCAGTCTGCCTTGCTCTCCAGGTGGAATCCTGCCTTGGAGCAATTTCATCTACCACTGCCTCTTACGGTATGTGCCTGGGCGAGTCTGGATTGGTGGCTGTGTTGGGACAATCTGACCTGTGGGATGCCTTTGGAGGTTCTGAATTGGTTAGTGGTCACAACAGACACCAGTCTCTCAGGACAGGGGGCTGTATATCAGGCTCAAGTGGTGCAGGGACTGGTCTCCAGTGGAGATATCTTGGTCCATCAACTGTCTGGAGACTAGAGCAGTGCATCTGGTGTTACAGGCTGCCTTTCCTCTTGTTCAAGGCAAGTCAGTGAGAGTATTGTCAGACAATGAGACAACTGTGACCTACATCAACCAACAGGGTAGTACCAAGAGTTGGATGGTGGCACAGGAGTTAGTCCAATAGGCAGAGCTCCACTTGGAGATGCTGGCAGCTCCCCACATAGCAGGGCCAGACCATGTCCAGGCGGATTTCCTCAGTTATCAACTGCTGGATCCCTTAGAGTGGGAATTGCTCTTGATTCATCGCAGGTGGGGAGAACTGTGCATGGACCTCATGGCAACATGCAGCAATGCCAAAGCTCCGAGATATTTCAGCCGAAGCAGTGAGCATGGGGCAGAAGGGAGTCTATGCCTTGGTTCTCCTGTATGTGTTTCTGCCGTGGCCGCTAGTGGGCAAAATCCTGCGAAAGATAGCGCTTCATCCGGGGCAGGTGATTCTGGTGGCTCTGGAATGGCCCCGCTGGCCATGATTCGCGGATCTAGTCAATCTCGCAGTGGATGGCCCGCTTTGGCTGGCTCACCCTCCAATCTGCTTCACCAGGGTCCTATGTTTTTGGATTAGGCAGATTGCTTCTTTCTCGCAGCTTGGCTTTTGAGAGGAGGCGTCTAAGAGATATAAGGGTTATACAGAGGGCATGGTTACCACTCTGCCACAAGCAAGGAAGAAGTCCACCTTCCTAGCTTACGAACGTGTGTGGAAAGTATTTGAGATTTAGTGCCAGGGAGCATAGTATAGATCCCTTTTGGGCTTCGGTGGCCCACATTTTATCCTTTTTGCCGCAGGGGTTGGCAAAGTTTGGCTTTCAACTCATTAAGAGTCCAGGTAGCTGCTTTGGGTTGCCTTAGGGGCAAGAGGCACCGTGTGTCTCTGGCTGCTCATCCGGATGTGGTATGTTTTTTTTACAAGGAACCAAACATTTGTATCCCCCTGTGCAGAAAGCTTGTCCTCCATGGCACCTAAACTTGGTTCTTAAAGCTTTGAGTGGGGCACCGTTCAAACCACTGCGCAGAGCGACAGTGAAGGACCTTACCTTTAAAAGTCGTTTTTCTGGTGGCAATTTGTTTGGCTAGACGGATTTCTGAGCTACTGGTGCGGTCATGTAGAGAACCTTTCCTCAGGTTTTCAGATTCTGGTGTTTCGTTGCATATGGTGCCTTCCTTCCTTCCAAAGGCTGTTTCCTCCTTTCATTTGAACCACATAGTGGAATTATCGGCCTTTCCAAATGTGGCTAGGGCTGTTGCTTTTGATGAGGAGTTTAGGTGTCTGGATGTGAGGCAGGCACTGTTGCAGTATCTGGAAGTCACTAACAGTTAGTTTCCGATCATCTGTTCGTTCTCTGGAGTGGCGTGAAGAAGGGGCAGAAAGCTTCGAAAGTGACCATAGCACGATGGCTGAAAAGAGGCCATGGTTTTGGCGTATATTTGTATGAGCTGGTCGGTGCCTCAGGGGCTCAGAGCTCATTCGACACTGTCACAAGCTGCATCCTGAGCCGAATATCAGCTAGTGTCGCCACAAGAAATTTGCAGGGCAGCTATTTATTTATTTATTTTAAATCTTTTCTATACCTTCGTTAAGATAGGTATGGTCACAACGGTTTACAAAAAAGCACATAAAATTAATGATACTGAAATCTGTCAGATTACACAGGTGCCATAAGGTTTGGTAACATAGTTTGTAATCAATATCAATTGTCAAATGTGAAATCATGTCCAGGTCTCTCTATCAGTTTAGAGTACAAAACTAGCTTTATAATTGTAACTTATCCTTTAGTGATGCATTATCGATTAAAAACTACACACTTAGTGATTACTGCCGTATGTGAGGGTGTTCAGTTATTCGTACCTTGCGCTTCCCTTAAAAATCTTTGCACACTTTCTCCAGACATCGCCTAGATGTCCAGGCACCAGAGTCTGGCAGTTTTGGAGAGAGTGTACTTCGAGCGGGACTCTCGTAGTCCCACCCGGGATAGGGAAGCTTTGGTACATCCCAGGAATCTGGACTGATCCGGGTACGTACAGGGAAAGGAAAATTGGTCCTTACCTACTAATTTTCGTTCCTGTGGTACCACAAATCAGTACAGAGACCTGCCTGGTTTTGGAGAGTCTGCTCGATCTGTGCTGTTGATATATAGTCTAAAGGTTTTTCAGTTGGTTTTCTGGCTCAGGTGATGGCTGTACATCCATGGCTTCCCAAACCTGTCCTGGGGACCCCACAGCCAGTCAGATTTTTAGGATATCCACAATGAATATGCATATGATAAATTTGCATATCATTGAGCCTCAGTATATGCAAATTTCTCATGCATATTCATTGTGGATATCCTAAAAATCTGACTGGCTGTGGGGTCCCCAGGACAGGTTTGGGAAGCCCTGCTGTACATTGTTTTATTTGGTGTTAAGGCTTGTTCAGATTTTGTGTTTCTCCTCCTCCTACTCATTGGCGGGCCATGGGATATAGATTGTTCAGTTTTGGTATGATTTCCCATCTTAGCTTAGGTACAGGTAAATACTGCCGGATTGCTGGTGGCACACCAGGTTATGCTAGTGTCAGTGAAACTTTGTCTCCATCTACTTGAAGGGAGGCAAACACCCCCCCCCCCCCCACCAGGAGTCTGGACTGATCTGTGGTACTACAGGAACGAAAATTATCAGGTAAGGACCAATTTTACTTTTTGGTCCCATAAAAGCTACCCCTTAACTCTTTCTGTGAACCAAGGGATCAGTATGGCCAAAGGTTTGCTTTTTGCCCAGTAATCATGATTTTTTTCCCCCTCTATTATTGGGTTGTGATCAGGTCAGCAGTTTAAAGGGTGCAAGTTTTTACCTTTTTAAAAATCCACTAGCTTACGAGTGGCCCCCAGGGATCTTTTAACTTGCATACTTTGTTAAACTTGTGCAGGATAAAGAATACCCTGGGATTTCAAAATGAAATCCCAGGGTATTCAGACAGCCTAGCCTCAGCTCTGCCCCTTCTCCCACCACAGAGGGGGGAGGGCATCTTTTTTTCTTTTTTTTTTTAAAGGGGGATTTGTGGAAATACCTTTTTGAAAATTGCCTCCTTAAATTCAATGTGTGTGTTCTTACTGACAAGCAGTTAATAGTTTGGGGCATTGCTTTCAGCCAGCTTTGAGATTCCTATGTAGAAACTTATTCTATTAATTTAGATGCAGCCATCAAACCATGATAATAGTTTTCCTTTCAACATGAGAAGGTTTGTAAATAGAAGTAAAAGTACAGATTGCACCTTAAAATATAAAGATCTCACTTTTTATTTTTATTTCTTTTTAGATTCCGTTCTTTGATGATGTTGGTGCAATGACACTACAATATTTTGATTCATTATTCCAAAGAGATAATCTTCAGAAGTCTCAGTTTTTTAAAGGACTACCTAAAGTTCTACCAAAATTGCCCAAGGTATGTTCTACTTCAGATTCACAGAAGCTAAGTTGGTTAGTCCAAACTTGACAGCTTGATTTACTGAAGTTGAGTACATGGCCATTCTGTATTACTTCTGTATAAAGTTTACAAGATGCTTGATATTAATAGCATAATGAATAATAGTAGTTTTAGACCAGACCTCGGGACCTACCCAACCAATCTGGTTTCCAGGAAGTTGACACTAAATATGTCTGATATATTTCGTTTACAGTGGAGACAGTGCATGCAAATATCTCAAGCATGTTCATTGTGAATGCTCTAGAAACCATACTGGCTGGGCAGGTCCTGAATATCAGGTTGATAACCACTGGTGTAAAACAGTTTCCCACAACTTTTTCATACCCAAGGCACACTTGCATAAAAAAAAAAAAATAGTGTGGTACACCAATATTTATGGAGCAAGCACCGTGGACCTGAAGAGGACCCAACTCGTATAGTGAAAAGGAATTCTAGGGAAGCATTGAAAGTCCCACCAGTCTCTCCCAAATTTTAAAACAGGGAGGGAAGGGATGGAGCAGCTTCTTCCATATACAAGTGCAGGAGAAAGGAGAAGTCTGTGTGATGTGGGCAGCCAGCTCACTCACCTTGTGTGCTGAGTTCTATTTATTGTGAAATGGTTATTTGATAATCTGATGACTTATGTTTTGTCAGTTTTGTGTTTCATTTTGATATGGCTGTTTGATTTTTGTTTTATTTTAACTATATATGTGATTTTATATTGTCCGCTTACTGAATCCCTCTATAAGCGGTATATCAAATTTAATAAACAGCAACCTTTGCTGTGTGTTCCCAGCTATGAGTGAGCCACATCCAGTACTCTGTGCATGCTCTCCCCATCTCATTCAGCCTGGGGATAACACAGAGGTTGGAAGATGGTGTTGTGTGCTGCACAAAGTAGGTCCCCGCTCTCTATGCCCTGCATACTGTCCATTAATCACTACACTCCAAGGTTCAAGCTGTAGCTAGGAAGAGGAGGCATCAATTACACATGTTTTCAGAAAGGAGTTCATACAAGTTTAAGAGCTGCTGAGATCAGAGTCCAGATGATTGTCTGGTTAGGAAACACTGGTCTATAAAACTGTTATTTGTTATAATACATTTTACTCTTGTTGAACTGGGTTGAGAACTGCTTTAGAAGAATGCTATGCTATAGAGAGAGTGAGATTTTGGAGCATTAGAGCATCGCTATTTGACCAGGTCTATCATCTTTTTAAATAATGTTATGTTGATGCCAAAGAATCGATCTTTTTAAAAATAAAAAAAAAAAACCCTCCATATATTGACTAGAAGATGTTACGAACGTGCCCAGCGGGCCCCGAGGAGGGACACTGAGGCGCGATCGCCTGCTCCTGGGAGAGAGTGAGCCCTTAGCCCATGGGGCAACTCAGGGAGGAGCCCCAAGACACACCCTGAGGGAGGTGAGCAAGTATAGGCATGGGCGGAGTAAGTACACAGGAGCTGGGTCAGCCCCCTCGGAGCCAACATGCACAGTGAGGTCGGACGGAGGCAGAGGGCTGGAAAAGAAGAGACAAGGAATTGGAACAGGAGACTCCAGATCCTAGAAACATGAGAAGAGTCAAAGTACATAATAGAGAAGACGAGGACTCCTGGAACTTGGGCAAGGCGAGAGTCTGGAGACTTGGAAGGCACTGTCCCTCAGGGCGCCCTACACAGCCCGACGTGGACTGGTCACGGACCACCTGTCCCGCTGCATGCCCTATACAACCTGGAAGGCTGGTTGTGGAACATGCACAGGACAGAGGATCGGGACAGCGCTTGAGACAGGCCCAGCCGGAAGGGGACTCTAGTCACCCGAAGACGGACACCGAATGAGACGGATTTACTCCCACGAAGGACGGCTGGAGACTAAGTCTGGTGGACAGCAAGGCTGCTTGCGGATTCTTCAGGATCGAGATAAGGAATGAAGGAGATCGGTACACAAGAGAATGGTACCTCCGAATGCAAGGGCATCTGGACACCTGGACGAGTGGACATCTGGACATCTGGGACAACTAGATACAGACTAAGAACTCCAGAGCTTCAGGAAGGGAAAGCCGAGGACTGGAATATACCACGAAGAAGGTCCGACGAGGGACGAGACCCGGAACATCGAGAACAAGAAGAACATGGAATATGAAGTCATCTGGTCAGGAGCAGGTAGATAGAACTCTGTTGGAACTCTCTGGAAGCAGTTGGAACTCTAGAAAAACTCCATGGAGCCTGGAGTAACTCCGTGTAACTCTCTGGAGCTTGTACCTCCATTCGAAGGCCCTGAGGAACTGAAGCAGGGCCTTTACATAGGGAAGGTTCAGAAAGTGCCCTGAGGACGTCATCCGGTGGGGCCGAGGAGTGCTGCCTGCTTCTGGCCCTTTAAATGAGAGGAAGAGGCACGTGCCCGCACCTAGAGGGATCCGAGAGGAAGGTGGAGCTGAGGCCTGCGGCAGTGTCCAGCTGTATGAGGAAGAGAAGGCAGGCCGGAGGCGGCTTCCTGCCGCAAGGAGGAGCCAGGCAGCGTGCGGCATCCACACAGCAAGAGGAAATCCCGGCGGGGACTTTCCCGCTAGAGGCGGAGTTAGCGGCACGGTTCCAGCCGCAAAGGAGGAGAGCAGCGGCAAGGCCACGAAGATAGAGGGAGGCTCGGTGGCAGCCCGGGCCACAAAGGAAGGCAGCAGCGTTGGGCCAGGGAGGGCCTGTCCGCGGGATGGGGTCCGTGGACAGGATTGTAACAGAAAGAACTTGTGCAGTATAAAGACTAGAGAATTGAAAGGCAATTATATGCTGCAGGGGGCTTTCTGGGGTTTCCAGGAACTCCTTGTTAAATTATTTTATGAAATCAGTCTCTCAGGCCAGTGCAGGAAGGTGTGTTCAGTCGAATGCACCTTTCTGCCTGTACTTTAAACATGCATTTTCTGGGCGCAAAACTTAACTGATGATGCAGCAAGGAGTTCTGCGTGCAGAAAACATACAATTCCTAAACTGGAGTACTGCTTAGCAGTTCTCATTTGAATGGAAATCTCATGCAAATAAAGGGTATTAAGCACTACTTCTTGATGCAGACAGTCTGCATCTGGCCAGTTCATCTTTAACACAGGAAACAACTCTTCGGTCAGACCTGGTTAAGTTTCCATTACTATGGAAAAAAAAAATTGAAAAGGTTAAACTTGAAAAAAAAAATTAAATTAAAAAAAAAGTCAGGCATTCTCTGGATAAGTGCTGGCAGCCTTGACGAGCAGAATATTTGAGAGTTATCTTTTATGTAGTAATATAAGATCAACATGGTTGGAAACATTTTATGGCTGTTGATGTGCTGTAAAGCAGGTTAAGAAATGGAACAGTGTGGGCATGTCTTATAGGTTTACAAGACTTGTATTGATTCTGCATGTTGGTCAGTTGAACTTAAAGTGAAATTTGTATTTGCAGATGGTGCATATTTTTCAGTATATTTTACTTAGAGAATGTCACTTCTTTCCTGAAATGTTGGAGGATGATGAGAGACCGGGCTGGCCCCGTGACTCGTGCTGCAGTACAGGTCACGCAGTTTCTTTCCTGGAAAGAATTGGGCATGCTGTAGAGGTGACCATGCCTGAACTTAGGGAGGGACTGAAGATGGCTCTAATTAATGAAGCAGCAACCCCTACCAGCTAAAGGAGCAGTTTTGAGGTTGTCTCAGCAAACTTCCTGTCAACCTCCTTGCCTGGCAAAGAGCAAGCCTCACTTTAATATGCTGCCTGGTTTGGGAGGGAAAGGAGATGTCAACAGGAAAAGAGGAAAATGAGAATAAAAGTAGTGTGCTTGTCTCATTGTGCAAAATCCAAGACTGACATTATGCTTTAGGAAATGCATTTATCTCAGACTCCATGCAAGCAACAAAACAGGCTGACAATGCAGGACCTGCACCAAAAGCCCTGTGACATGAGACTCAAGAACCTAAATATGTATATCTAGACTAGAGGTGATATGGGCGACATAATTAAGACATTCAAATACCTCAAAGGTAGAAATAACAAAAAGGAAAGAAACCTTTTTCAGTGGAAAGGAGGTTCTACAACAAAAGATCATGCATTATGGCTTCAAGGGTGGTAGATTCAGGCATAACACTAGAAAATATTTCACAGAAAGGTAGTTGGATGCATAGAATGGCTTTCCAGGGAAGGTGGTGGAGTTTAAAAACAGCAGAATTTAAGAAAGCATCAGGATCCCTAGTTGCAATACATGAAAAGGTAGGCAGATCAACATCATCTGGGGTCAAAGGCATTATTCAAGGAATAAGTGGACAAGGCTGGAGAGGCCTTATCTGCCATCAGATTTCTATATTTCTAAGGGGTTATTTTTGGCAGGAGGAGGTGTGACCTACTTTGACTATAGTGATTCAGTTACCAATTTATAAGGGTTTTAATTAAAAATGTTTTTGTAACAGGTGCTTCTGCTCAAAGCAGTTAAATAAGTATATTGTTCCACTATTGCATAATGGGGATGATAATCAAAAGTACCTATGTTGGTGGAAACTTTGTGCATATTTTTACACTCAATTTTGCTTTAATGCCTAAAAAACACACTCGCAGAGATGTGCCTTCTTTCTCTGTGTGTGATTTTTTCAGAACAATGCATGTAGTTTAGGATAAACAATACTATGTGCATGGTTCCATTCTCTGCTCAAACCTGAGAACATGCAGATAGAAGTATGTGTGTAATTTTCACCCCATGTAGCATAGGTCAGTAGTTCTCAACCTTTTTTTGGCCGGGACAGTGTGTGTGTGTGGTTCTCACATGCGTGACACACTGAATATGTGACTGTCATGGGGCTAAATGTAAACATGCAATCTACATCCACAGGAACCCACTCGACCCCCAACAATGAGTGCAGAGCAGATCTAGGGCATTACCCTGTATAACTTGCCATACAAAAAAGATATTCTGGTTCTGATGACATCTCAGTAAAAGCAAAACAAACTCCTTTTACTCCCAGGCACAATAGCCTTCCTTATGAAAAGACAGTAATTTTACCACTAATGCATATCCTATTGAGAAAGCAACAAATAATATTGATACAAATGCCTACATGCTAGTAAGATACCTCACCTCGGCCACACACCCTTCACCAAGTATAGAAAAACCACAAATTAGAAATATGGAGACACAAACTGGAGTGGAAAACCAAAAAAGCCACTCTGCATGCAGTGCAAACCCAGAGAAATATAGCACCTAACATAGTCCCAGGATCGGCAATAATGCACACAAACTAACCCACACAAAGTTACACCAGTATTATGGAACACACTCAAAACAGTAACAACCCTATCCATGAAAAGGCAACACTACAAATATTAAACCAGACCCTAAACACTAATTTACCTCCTATTAGGAAAACAGATCCCCACACAGAAATAATTGTAAAGCTATACTAATAAAAGTTACAAAACAGCTGTTGAACAGGAATAACATCCAACAATTAAAAACTCATAAAAATTGTTAAAACATGTCCAAATATCAAAATATTTCAAATCAGCAGACATCGCATAATACCCAATAATTAAAATGGCAGTCAATCAAGAAAAATAAATTTTAAAAGCCACCTTTACTTACCCTCTCCAGCAACTCTCCTACTCCTTTCCATTCCAGGCCAATAGCACTCACCAGAAGCAGCAAGGGCTGCTGAAGCTCTGTCCTCAAAGTCCTCTTCCTTAGCTCCACAACCAGTCACACTCACACTCTCAATCACACACGTCATCTTCCTGACCGGTCTCACACCCAATCTCACACCCAAGCTCTCACCGCCAAACCTCTTCTTCCTTCACTGCGGAGATGGGCTCCAGTTCTGCCGCAGCTTAATTCCAGCAGACTTTCTTTTTCACCGCCATGGGGATGAGTTCCCGTGGCGGCCTTGCTTGGTTGGGGTTCGACACTGCCATTCCTCCCACCCCCAGGCTATGCATTGCCCTTTCTTCCTGACTCACCGGCCAATCAAAGGCTGCCTCCCTTCTTCCTACTCCCACTGGCAGGTAGAAGGGAGGAGGCTTCCGATTGGCCTGCGCGGGGGCAGGGCGAAGGGAAGTACAACCAGGGCAGTGGGACACCGGGAGCCGCAACACACCTGCCGGTGCTTGGCGACACACTGGTTGAGAATCGCTGGCATGGGCAATCATCAGAGACCCTATTTCGGTGGGTAAAACTTGTTTTCTTCCCCCCTGCAGATGCTTGACGGTAATAATCAAGGGCATTGCGACAAAGTTCTGCTGAGCTTAAGAAATTTTGGCTACATTGAGCCCTTGATCAAAATCTTGTATGCTCTCTAAAGAAAACATATTAAGGAGGAGACTTATTTAGAAAGGAATCAACACAGATTGAGAGAATTTGAAAAACAATTTAATTCCCCCCCCTCCCCATCAAACTAGGAGTGAAATATAAATTGCAATAAAAAGGGGGAAAATCCCTCAGATTTATCTAATGTTGGTTGGCCTTGTATTATTGTGAATGACTCAGATGCAGAACAGCATATTGACCAGCAGCATTATATAGAAATTGGAAAAAGGGCTACTACTGGAATAATTGGCATTCTTTATTAAAGATTGCCAGTGTGGTATATATGTGCTTGTGGGTTTTGTTTTGGTTTACGTTGAGTTATGATAGAACAGCACTGTATAAGGAAACCTCTGGATTTTTTTCCCCTCTCAGCGTGTTGTGGTGCAGCGCATTTTGCCATTCTTGACCTCAGAATTTGTAAATCCTGACATGGTGCCCTTCGTTTTGCCTAATGTTCTGCTGATTGCTGAAGAGTGCACGAAAGAAGAATATGTCAGGTTAATTCTACCTGAACTTGGGCCAGTGTTCAAACAACAAGAACCAATCCAGGTATATTCAGCATTGCTTCAGCTGCACGATTTGAAAAGAAAAATTGTCAATGTGTGTTTTGCATTCTAACATGTAACTATGTTTTCACAAGAATGTTTCTGCTTTTCTCATTTTATATTGCTGGTCATGCATGTTTCCTTTCATTAAGTAGATTGCTATTCTTTACTGGGTATAAACAACTGTTCCAAATATAGCATGAGGCCTTTTAATGAAACCTAGTGTGATTTTTATGCACCCAAAAATTAACAAAACCACTTATCTAGTTTAAAATGAGTAAATCAGGATCATAACCTGTCTTTCTACCCTCCCATAAGCTATGCTCTATGATCACACTTAAATGCAGTGACGTGCAATGCATACTGAAAATAATCTAGCTATATGATAACCCTTCTTGATGTGGTAATGGATATTCTCCCACATTTAGTGTCCTTGTGGATATTTGTAGTATCAGTCCCTCCATATACCTGAAACTTGCTTCTCGTTGATAAAATGGAAAGAGAACATCTCTTCAGAGAGTTGGTAGCTATTGTGGTGTTTCATAAAGCATGTGTTAAACATAGGGTAGCAAAAGGGAAGATGATGATAAATTACTGAATCAGTCCTTATTTTTGGCTGAAAATCTTCCTAAATTTAGATACTGAGCTTTTTGTGAAAGAGACTTATGATGGTCAATTTTCAAAATGATTTATGTGTAAACCCCAGTTCATGCGCATAAATCTGCTTTTGAAAATCAGTCAGGGGCCTGTGTGTGTAAAAGTCTGATTCAGTTTTACATGTATTTTTGTACATGCTGAGTAGAGGTGTTTTGAAGGTGTGGGGTTGTGAAGGAGTTAGCACTTATATGCATAAAGGTGAATTTTAAAAGCCTGGCATGCGCCAAAACTGGGAGATACGTGCACAAGTCAGGCTGGAGCACGTTGAGCGGACTTTAAAAGCCACTTGCTACTGCGCACACAAATAAAAAGCTTAAAAGGGGTTGGGGGGAGTCTGGGCGGGGCATGGGCATTCCAGGGTTTTAACTTAAAATTAGCGCACAAATGCATACACGCACAGGCGCAATCTGGGGTGCCCTGCCACGTAACTTTACTTCTATGGATGACATGTAGGTCATAAAATAAGGATAAATATATTGGTAGGATTTTATTGGTCAGGGCTAACTGGAGAAGGGAGGCTAGTAAACCAGGGAACTGGGAACGAAGTGGGAAAATTGATAATGGCGTCAGCGTGCATGTTCTTAAAATCTCCCACTTACACAGTAAAAGTGATATTTGTGTGCATAAGCACACATCCACTTAAAATGGCACGCACTTGTGCGTGCGGTCAGGCTATTTTATAACACTCACATATACGTGTGTATGTTATAAAATGGCTGCATCCCTGGTCACAGGCTGTTGAACACAAGCACATGTGTGCCCGTGCATCGGTTTAAAAGTTACCGTAGTAGTTTTTAATTTAAAAAACTGAGGATAATTTTCAAACAAATCCATGTGGCTGCATATATGCGTGTATTTGTCAGCATGGAGATCTACAATAGTAATTTTAATCCACTCTATTGAGTACGCTTATTTTATAAAATGCGTGTATGTATGCTTATGCGCAGATGCATGAAAAAGTGAATCATTCAATATGTTGAACGTGTACTTTTTCCTACCAGTTTTCAAAATATTTATTTTGTATGTGAAAAAAGATAGGTTTTGCTCATATAAAATCTAGTTTTCACGTGGAAGTCAATATATTTTAAAACATGTGCGTGTAATTGAAATTACCAGTTTTCCAATTCCTCTATCAGTTCTCCCAGTCCTTCATGTCATCAAGGTCCTCCTGGTTCTTCGGCCTGAACTCCTCCCAGTTTACCCAGACTTCCCACCCAGAGAAAAGTATACCATAAACAAGTCTGATATTTATGCAAGATAATTAGCAATTGTAAAATTCTATAAGTTGCCAGATATACGCACGTAAATCTTTTATAAAACAGCAACATATGCGCATAACTGTTGCCACCGCCCCTTTTTTGCACATGTGTGCCTATGAAATGTAAAGTTGTGTGTACTTTTGATGTTTATAAAATAGTAAGTACAGGCTACTTAATGCTAGAAAAAAAACTGAAAGGAGCAGCTACAAAAGTAAAAAATGTCCAAGAGGTGTGATCATTGTTAAAAAAAAAAAAAAAATACCATTCTAGAAGCACAGTACAGATGTATTCCACACATTAAGAAAGGTGGAAAGAAGGCAAAACTATTACCGGCATGGTTAAAAGGGGAGGTGAAAGAAGCTATTTTAGCCAAAAGATCTTCATTCAAAAATTGGAAAAAGGATCCAACAGAAGAAAATAGGATAAAGCATAAATGTTGGCAAGTTAAATGTAAGACATTGATAAGACAGGCTAAGAGAGAATTTGAAAAGAAGTTGGCTGTAGAGGCAAAAACTCACAGTAAAAATGTTTTTTAAATATATCCGAAGCAGAAAGCCTGTGAGGGAGTCAGTTGGACCTTTAGATGATCGAGGGGTTAAAGGGGCACTTAGAGAAGATAAGGCCATCGTGGAAAGATTAAATGATTTATTTGCTTTGGTGTTTACTGAAGAGGATGTTGGGGAGGTACCCGTAATGGAGAAGGTTTTCATGGGCAATGATTCAGATGGACTGAATCAAATCACGGTGAACCTAGAAGATGTGGTAGGCCTGATTTGACAAACTGAAGAGTAGTAAATCACTTGGACTGGATGGTATACACCCCAGAGTTCTGAAGGAACTAAAAAATGAAATTTCAGACCTATTAGTAAAAATTTGTAACCTATCATTAAAATCATCCATTGTACCTGAAGACTGGAGGATAGCAAATGTAACCCCAATATTTAAAAAGGGCTCCAGGGGCGATCCGGGAAACTACAGACCGGTTAGCCTGACTTCAGTGCCAGGAAAAATAGTGGAAATTGTTCTAAACATCAAATCACAGAACATATAGAAAGTCAGCATGGCTTTCTATATGTTCTTTACCCAGGGCAAGTCTTGCCTCACAAATCTGCTTCATTTTTTTGAAGGAGTTAATAAACATGTGGATAAAGGTGAACCGGTAGATGTAGTATACTTGGATTTTCAGAAGGCGTTTGACAAAGTTCCTCATGAGAGGCTTCTAGGAAAAGTAAAAAGTCATGGGATAGGTGGCGATGTCCTTTCGTGGATTACAAACTGGCTAAAAGACAGGAAACAGAGTAGGATTAAATGGACAATTTTCTCAGTGGGAGTGGACAGTGGAGTGCCTCAGGGATCTGTATTGGGACCCTTACTTTTCAATATATTTATAAATGAGCTGGAAAGAAATACGATGAGTGAGAATCAGATTTGCAGATGACACAAAATTGTTCAGAGTAGTTAAATCACAAGCGGATTGTGATAAATTGCAGGAAGACCTTGTGAGACTGGAAAATTGGATATCCAAATGGCAGATGAAATTTAATGTGGATAAGTGCAAGGTGATGCATATAGGGAAAAATAACCCATGCTATAATTACACAATGTTGGGTTCCATATTAGGTGCTACAACCCAAGAAAGATCTAGGTGTCATAGTGGATAACACATTGAAATCGTCGGTTCAGTGTGCTGCGGCAGTCTAAAAAGCAAACAGAATGTTGGGAATTATTAGAAAGGGAATGGTGAATAAAACGGAAAATGTCATAATGCCTCTGTATCGCTCCATGGTGAGACCGCACCTTGAATACTGTGTACAATTCTGGTCGCCGCATCTCAAAAAAGATATAATTGCGATGGAGAAGGTACAGAAAAGGACTACCAAAATGGTAAGGGGCATGGAACAGCTCCCCTATGAGGAAAGACTAAAGAGGTTAGGACTTTTCAGCTTGGAGAAGAGACGGCTGAGGGGGGATATGATAGAGATGTTTAAAATCATGAGAGGTCTAGAACGGGTAGATGTGAATCGGTTATTTACTCTTTCGGATAGTAGAAAGACTAGGGGGCACGCCATGAAGTTAGCATGGGGCACATTTAAAACTAATCGGAGAAAGTTCTTTTTTACTCAACGCACAATTATACTCTGGAATTTGTTGCCAGAGGACGTGGTTACTGCAGTTAGTATAGCTGTGTTTAAAAAAGGATTGGATAAGTTCTTGGAGGAGAAGTCCATTACCTGCTATTAAGTTCACTTAGAGAATAGCCACTGCCATTCTGCCATTTGGGTACTTGCCAGGTTCTTATGGCCTGGATTGGCCACTGTTGGAAACAGGATGCTGGGCTTGATGGACCCTTGGTCTGACCCAATATGGCATTTTCTTATGTTCTTATGCTAATTTTTACACGCACAACTCTGAAAATTCAACTCTATGCACACTGGCTACCTATTAAATACAGAATCTTGCACAAAGCACTCACCATTATCCACAAATCCATCCACAACCAACTACCTCTAGACCTGCAGTTCCCACTCAATCTATACACATCTGCAAGACCTATCAGAGCGGCACACAAAGGAACCCTTCAAGTCCCCCCAACCAAATCCTCTCGTCTAACTTCCACGAAAGAACGGGCATTCTCCACAGCTGGCCCCATCATCTGGAACAACCTGCCGACTGACCTAAGACTGGAACCCTGCCTGATTACCTTCCGAAAAAAACTCAAGACCTGGCTTTTCCTCCAAGCCTTCCCTTAAGCCTAACATTGCAACAATACTTTCATTTAGCCCAATAGACTAAATGACCGACCCAACCACTGTATAGACATACGTGCTCATCCTCCAGTTTTTTTTCTGTCCTTTATTTCCTGGCTACCCTAGCCCCCAAGTTCATTATCCCTGTTATTTGTAACTGTGCTTCGGCCTTCCTGTTATATGGTTATGTTCAGTTAATCCCTAAGTTTGATGTAAACCGGTCTGATATGAAGCTTGTCATGAAGTTCGGTTTAGAAAATGTTAAATAAATAAATAAGTTACAGTGCATAAGTTTTATTTATTTATAACTTTTTATATACCGAGGTTCAATTAACAAGATTAATTATCACTTCGGTTTACATTACAACCAGCGAAAAATAGTTGTGGCCTGCTTGGAGAAGGTATAACTGTACAAGTAATTCGTGCATATACTCCTCCAATTATCCAAGGATTTTCACAGTAAATTTGCTTTGGAAATCCTTGGTATAGGCAGACTTTCGTGCTATGCGGGCTGTTTGAAAATTATCTTCTTAGTGCTGTGCATTTGTCACAAACTTGCTTTTACACAGCGTGAAATGACCACCTCAAGTTTTTTTTTCTTTCATGCCTTCAGGCTAGCAACATGGTGAGTATTAGTTTCAATTTTCTTTCTCATAAATGTATCGTATTAAAAAAACAATAGACTGGGATTTTTCCCTAAAAAATAAAGGATTCTCTTTATCAGCAATATAAATCTTAAACCTTTTTACTTTCTATGTACAGATTCTGTTAATTTTCCTACAAAAAATGGACTTGCTACTGACCAAAACTCCTCCCGATGAAATAAAGAACAGCGTTCTCCCCATGGTGTACCGAGCCTTGGAAGCGCCTTCAATACAGATTCAGGTGTAGTAGTAGCATCATAGTGTAAATCATTACTGTATTTTAGCTCAACAACTTGTTTTTAATAATTGTTTTTCCATATAGCAGGCTGAGCCTTTCTATGAAATAGATTTTTCGGGGTTTTTTTACACAGTATAATTAGTTTCACATGCACATACGTTTGTATCTTCTCGGAGCACGATTAATGCTGTCAGAGTAAACCCCCCTCAAAGCCTGGAAATTCAGTTAAGAAAACAATACCCAAGAGAAACGGCATAGGAGACATGGGAAAACTTGGTTGAGATGGTTTCCCTTCTTTAAATTCAGACTTTTGGTTTCACGTGAGAGCATTAAGTTTTAAAGAATATATTTTGTGGTGGGGTCCTGGAAGACTGACCTCACTTTCGACAGACATGATTCTTCAATGAAAAACTATGGTAGCTTTACAAATTCAACCTTAAACTGATTGGATTGCTTTTAAATGATTATTTTTAAGTTAACACCAGTATGTTTCTTTGTAGGAGCTCTGTTTAACCATAATCCCAACATTTGCCAACCTCATAGAGTACCCTTCCATGAAAAATGCATTAATACCAAGAATTAAAAATGCCTGTTTACAAACTTCTTCTCTTGCTGTAAGTAAACCTCCTTCAATTTTATTTTAGTTTAAACTATTTATTAACATGCATATAACATTACATATAGACCTTCAAAGTACAGGGTTTATTGTGCATGCCAAAGGTTTCTGTAAAAAATAGAAACAGAATATTGTCCCCCTCCCCCTTTTTTTTTTTTTTCTCTTCTAACCCCTTCCCCAGATCAGTTCCTCAGACACATCCATTGCCCTAGCATACTTGCCAGGTTCTTATGACCTGGATTAGCCACTGTTGGAAACAGGATGCTGGGCTTGATGGACCTTTGGTCTGACCCAGTATGGCATGTTCTTATCCCATCAATGTGTTCTCCAACTATCAGCAGCTCACGTACAGAAGAAAGACCTTGTTAGAAGAAATTTAAGAACCAGTATTTAAAACCAGGCTTCTCATTTTTGGAAGTAAAATCTGAATGCACTTTTTTTCCCAAGTGGCCAGAAATATCTATTGCTTGAAAGTTTATATTTGAGGCCATGGTTTCTATGTGCATCATACTGTGTAACAGGTTCCACTGCTGCCAGAAAAAGTGTCATTTCCCCTCCAATTTAGAAGAATGGACTTTCTTAGCATCCCGATTAATCCAGAACTAGTGGGTTATGCATCTCTACCAACAGATGGAGATGGAGCAAAGCAGACATCACAGTATATATACCCCTATAGTGACATCAGCCTGCAATATTCTCAGTCTCTAGCAGATGATGGAGATGCATGTACCTACTGGGGATTGCATCAGGTTTTAGAAGGAGAAAGAGGAAAATTAATTCACCTCACTCTCCTGCAGTGATACCAAATGGTCCCCCCCCCCATTTGAGAATTCCTGAGATGATTTCTGTGGTCCCTCAAATGAGTGCCTTGGTCCGGCAGCTGTTTTATTTATATTTTTTTAAACCAACGTGGATTTAGCTGTTGCAACAGCTGAAAGGCAGTGGGTGCAGGAAGCCAAAGTGACAGTATATGCCCTCTCCCCCCCTGCAGCGAGATCAACTCTGTACTCAGCCAGGACTGGCTGAGCTTAGGTAAAACTTATAAAAAAAAAACAAAAACAAAAAGAAGTAAAGAACAGAGGTGGTGGGGTTTTTGTAGGGCTTCTCCGGTCTCCATGCTTGGCGTTCCGATCTGAACTTTATTGTATCGGCCTGAAAATCAGATGAGCCACTTTCTCCTAGCTTTGATGTGAGCAAGGACCACTTCTGTGACTTCTTGTAAACTGATCTGTTCTAGCGATTGATTATAGTCTAACTTGATACGAGTCACCTACCTGCCCTTTCCCTCGTCCCCTCATTTTCACATTCTCTGACCACCGGTGGATGCCACTGCGTCCTTTTTGAAAAACAGCAAGTTGGTCGTCCTATTTAAGAAATAACCTTTTGGTGCCTGCAACGTGTGCCCTGATCTTCCTAGTATTGGTTATATTCTACTGAAGTGCATTGTGCCTCTCTAAAACTTTCCTCATTTTACATAAACAGGCTATGAACTGCACTTATTTCAGGAAGCATCAACATTTTCTTTCAAACGCAGCACTGTTTTGCAAATGTAATAACTGAAATTTAACTATCCAAATGATTTGTAGAATGTTGATTTGTCTCTGTTAATATGTGGGTTGGAGTCCCAGCAACCCCACTAGTAAGTCTCCTGCTAGTGTGATGAAATAATCTTATATCTTGCACTAAAGTGTTGGGGAACAGCTTTAAAATCACTTCATCTTGCCTGACTTAAGTTTTTGAAATGCTTCCTGTGGATGTATGGCATTTAAAAGATAGAGCTCTAACCCTGAAAGGGTTAAATACCTCAGTAGTAGTTTTCTCCCTTGCTTTGGTGTTTGTATAGCGCTTAGCTGTCTTGTGGTATTTCTCTTCCTCCAAGTGTTCCCAAGCAGAATTGGGAGCACATAGGTCTCTCTGATCAGCTTAGTGGAGGCTTGTAGTGAAAGCAAGAACTCAATTAATGCACACCAAGCCCTGAACTATGCACTAAATAACTCTCCTTTTGGGAATGTAGAATTGTAAAACTTAGCTATTTATATCTGCACTGAAAGCATTTCAGCCTGCCAAACTCCGAGTTGGCTGAGTTGAACCACTGCTTTTAATATTGGTGAATGTAAACAATCTGAGTGTGTGTGTGTGTGTTTTGCTTTTTTATTTATCTTGTTGCATATTTGAACAAATGTAAAGAATGTGAAAATGGGATAGCAATCTTTACCAAAAATTAAGCAAATAGGACAGAGAGAATCTCAGATGTCCATCGATTTTTAAATTCAAAAAGAGATTTTCTCTGCCCTATTTGCTTTGTTTTGGGTTATTTTGTGGTGAGGGCAGTCACCTCTGTTCCTTTTTTTGCATAGCAATCTTTACAATAACTTAAACATCTGCTTTCTTTTTTTTAACATCTGTTTCAAAACCAACAGGTTCGTGTGAATGCCTTAGTGTGCTTAGGAAAGATTTTGGAATACCTGGATAAGTGGTATGTACTTGATGAAATTTTGCCCTTTCTACAACAAATTCCATCCAGGGAACCTGCAGTGCTCATGGGAATTTTAGGTATTTATAATTTTCTATGGGCTTCTCATTTTCCTAAATTCTTGTGTTTCTGCTTCTTTCGGTATTCCTTTCAGAAAGTGCAGCAAATCTTAGCCCAGATAAAATGTATTACAAACAGTGGTTTCTAATAGAAGTGTACCATGTTCATTACAGAGCTCTCTTTTTTTCATTGTGGCTTTGTATTGAGGTTTGGTTCACATGCTGTCCCACCTTTTACACTAAAAATGAAAGGCAGATTGTACCAGCTGAAGGAAGATGTATTGTTGCAGTTCATATATTTAGTTCCTTTGTAATATGAGCATCCATTAGTCAAAAACAAATTTTTATAAATCCTTTGTCAGCCTCTTCAGCAACTCACATATAAATATAGACTCTGATGGCAGGTAAGGATTTGAAGGCCCCTCTAGCCTGCCCAATTTTCTTGTTGGCACAGTGCCATAAACCACAGTTGATCTCTGGCTTTTTATTATTTTTTTATTATTTTTTGCAATCTGGGATCTTCCTTGCTTTCTTAAATTCAGTTACTGTTTGCTTCCTTCACTACCTCTGGGAGGCTGTTCTATGGATCCACTACCCTCCTTTTTATTTTTAATTTATTTTTTTACAAATTTTCATTTAATAAAACACACTACATCACCCTTTCTATGAAAAAATAAATATTTTCTGATTTGAATCTTATTCCCACCCTACTCCTTGGAGCCTAATACCTTGGCCACTTGTTCTAGGGTTGTTTCATGTGCATTATTTATATCCTTGAGGCATTGAAATGACTATTTTGTTCCCCTACCCCCAGCTTTCTTCTCTTCTGAGGCGTATATACTGCGGTATATTTTCAAAGGGACTTCTAGGGGTAGTGCTTTACCCACAGAAATGGCTCTGTAGCAAATTGCCTGATTGATACATGTGTAAAATTTGTGTGCACACTGTAAGCATGTACTTTTCTACACATGGGGAAGAGGCATTCTAGGGAGTGGAGTCTGGGTGGGGTTTTGACTTACACGCACACACAGCCCTGTGCACGTGCACCCCCTACGCACCTGCACGCGCGCACACCTTTTAAAAAGTATGCCCATAAATTCTCTCAGTTAAATTGCATGCACCAAATAGAAGATATAATTGTGTGGTGCATATTTGCTAGCTAACATATGAAAACTTAGAAAATCCCCCCCCTCCCCCCCCCCGAGATTTTTCTCTTATGATCTGGGGGTTTTTGTGAAAATGCAGTACCATTTTGGTAGCTATTTCCTGGACCCCTGCAACTCTTCTTATATCCTTTCAGAGGAAAAACCTCCAGAATTGGACAAATACTCCTGGTGAGGTCTTGTCAACAAACTGTACAGAGGCATTATCACCACCACCTTTCTACTGGTTTATGCCTCTCCCTGTTTGCCTTAGCATTCCTCTGGCTCTGGCCACCACCTTGTTGCTTTGTTTCTGTATCTTGAGGTAATCTCCTCACAGCCTGCTAACTTGGTCCACATCAGTATTGTGTGCTGCTCCTTTGGAATTCTGCACCCCAAATAGATAACTGCACCCTTTTTGCCTTGAAATTTAGCTGCCAAGCACTGAAACACTCTTAGAGCTTTCTCAGATCATTCCTCCTTTTGTCTGCTCTCTCGGGTGTCCATTCTATTATAGATCATACTTTTATCTGCAAAAGGACAAACATTTTCCTACTAAACCCTCTATGATATCTCTCATGAAGATATTGAATAGGACTTTTCCCTGAGGCTTTTCACTAATTGCATGCCTCTCCTCAGAGTGAACTCCATTTACAACCACTTAATTATCACTCATCTTCTCTTGTCCATTCCTTGGGGCCCTCTCCTAGGCTGTTGCTATGTGGGTCAATATCAAAAGTTTGCTGATCTAAGTCTCTGGAAACTCATACAAAAAATTGATCAGATTTGTTTGTAATCTCACTTGGTAAAACCATGATGCCTTGGATCCAGCAACCCACTGAATTCAAAATACTTAATCCTTTCCTTTAATAGAGTCTCTGTTAATTTTCTCACCATTGAGGTCAGACTAACCAGGCTACATTTTCCAACCTCTTTCCTATTTCCAGTTTTATGAAGGGCTTCCTCCTCCCTTCTCTAGTACTGCAGAAAATCTTCCATTTTCAAAGTTTGATTGAACAGATCCATCAGTGGACCTGCCAGAGCCTCTTTGAACTGCCTAATTAAAAAAGGTTATAAACCACCTAAGGACAATATATTGTACTAAGCGATGTATATCGCATATATCATATAAAATGTACAAACTGGTGAAAGATAAACATACATTAAAAATTAGATACACATGGTAGTTTTGTCCTGAAGTGCGATGGTTTTGAAAGAGTGACCCAAGAGAGAGTGAATATTTTGGGTGTCCCCTATACATGTTACGTCACAGGTTGGATTGTTGGGTAGATGGGTAGTGCCTGGGAACCCCAGTAAATTCAGAGGGCTATTGAGTCAGCTTTTACTTGTGGCTAGGCTTTCAATCACCACTTTCTGGAAGTGAAAAAAATCCCTGTTGGTATTACTGGAGGGCTTAGGTGCAAGAGTTGGCTATTATAGAGCAATTAAGATATGCTTTAAAACAGTGGTTCTCAACCTATTTTTTGGCTGGGACACACCTGACAGATGGTTTTCACATATGTGACACACTAAACATGTGATCATCATGGGGCTAAATGTAAATATGCACTCTGCATCCACAGGAATCCCCTTAACCCCCAGCAATGAGTGTAGAGCAGATCTAGGGCATTACCCTGTACAACTCGCCATACAAAAAAGATATTCTGGTTCTGATGACATCTCAGTAAAAGCAAAACAAACTCCTTTTACTACCAGGCACAATAGCCTTCCTTATGAAAAGACAGTAATTTACCACTGATGCGTATCCTATTGAGAAAACACAACAAATAAAATTGATACAAATGCCTACATGCTAGTAAAATATCTCACATTGGTCACACACAGTTCACAAAGTACAGAAAAACCACAAATTATAAATATGGACACAGAAACTGGAATGGAAAACCAAAAAAGCCACTCTGCATGCAGTGCGAACCTGGAGAAATGGAATAATGGATCTGCAATATTGCACACAAACTAACCCACACAAAGTTACACCTGTATTATGGAACACACTCAACAGTAACAATCCTGTCTAAGAAATACATTAAACCAGGCCCTAAACACTAATACATTTCCTATTGGGAAAACAGAATAAGCCAAGCTGCTATAGAGCCCCACACAGAAATAATTGTAAAGCTATACTAAAAGTGTTACAAAATAGCTGCTGAACAGAATAATATCCAACAATTACCATAGAAACTCATAAAAATTATTAAAACACGTCCAAATATCAATAAAATATTTCAAAACAGCAGACATCGCATAATATCAAGTAAATAAAATGGCAGTCAATCAAGAAAAATTTAAAAAGCCACCTTTACTTACCCTCTCCAGCAACTCTCCTACTCCTTCCCCTTCCAGGCCAATAGCACTAGTCGCTCTCTCACTCTCTCATCCCTTCCCTGACCAGTCTCTCTCAATCACACTCATGGTCTCTTTTATATACAAGCTCTCAATCACACACAAATGCTCTCGCACCCATTCACACCAGCTCTCACCCAGGCTTCTATGCACACCCTCTGACACAAGCTCTCACCAAAAAGTCTTCTTCCTTCACTGAAGGGATGGGCTCCAGTTCCGCTGCAGCTTTACTCCGGGCATTCTTTTTTCGCTGCCATGGGAATGGGCTCTCGTGGCAGCCTTGCTTTGTCGGAGTTCAACGCTGCTATTCCTCCCACCCCACCCCCGGGCTATGCGATGCCTTCCTCACCAGCCAATCAAAGGCTTCCTCCCTTCTTCCTACTCCCACTGGCAGGTAAAAGGGAGGAGGCTTCCGATTGGCCTGTGCGAGGGCAGGCAGAATGAAGGAGGCTTCCCATTGGGCAATGGGGGTAGGAAGAAAGGAGGCTTCCAATTGGCCCACGGGGGCTGGGAAAAGGGAGCAGGAAAGTACATTGGGGTAGAGGGACACCGGGAGAGCAACACACCTTTTGAGAAGCGCTGCTTTAAAACATAAGCAATTCAAATACAATCAAATCTGGAGGTTGTGTGTTGAATATTGTGTGTCCTAGGGAAATAGTTAATGGGAATGTCGTAGACTGCTTGTCAAAAGCCAGATCTGTGTTGGTTATGTATACTTTCTTGTCTTGCATAGTTGTTATCGTGCCGTACTTGTTATAGGAATATGTGTTTGATTTGTACTGTCTCATGTATGCCATGGAAACATTTTATGAATGAATGTTTAAAAATACAAGCAGGAGCAGAAACACCATAGTCCTGTAGGGGGTGAGCACTTCTGTTTCAAAATGTGTTCAGTGGCTCAAAAGATATTTTGATAATGCGAAATTTGTTGCCTTTGGTTGTGAAAAATTGAAAAAGCTTTCTTGATGTACTGTTTACTGATTTCAAAAACAGGATAGTTCTTATCTATAGTGGGCAATATTCAAGTTTTTACGTGGCAAAGCATGTTTTAAAAATTGCCTTCCCCTCCCCTGTAGGCGAGTAAAAGTGATTCATAGCATATGTGCTTTACTCGGATGGGGGAAAACAATGGTGGAGTGGGATGGAGGAGTGAAAGTACACAATTTTATTTTCAAATCTGTGTACTTTCCGGTGTGTACTTTGTGCATGTTCCCATGGCCACTGTTGGAAACAGGATGCTGGGCTTGATGGACCCTTGGTCTGACCCAGTATGGCATTTTCTTACGTACCTGTAGTGTGACACTGAAAATGCATCCAAAGGAAAAATAATTTTTCCTCCAAGGGGAGGTTTTTTTTTCGTTTTGTTTTTTTATTTACTCTTTATTAAATTTTTTACATAATCACAAGCATTAATATATGCCATAAATTTCAGATAATATTTTACAATAAAGCAGTAGGAATATTTAACAAAAAAAATAGATTCCAAGGGGAGTTTTTTGGTTTTTTTTTAATTTCGCTTGCAGGCCTATTGGTACAGAATTGCTCTCTTGTAGGCTAACTCTCATGCTGTTTTGGTAGGGAGTGGAGAGGAGAAAAGTTTCAGATCAAAATATATTGCTGGCAACTTATCTTCTTTGCAAAATCTAGTTTTATTTTTAAAATAAAATTGCATCATCAAACCTGATTTTTTCCAAACAGCAAAATATGTGCATATAGGGCACATGGTAATGCATACAAAGATTGAATTAGCACAGATTTGAAACATGAATAGTAGCTCCAGTTGTCAAGACTAGCCTTTAGCTTATTGCATCAAACATTTGCTAATTCAGCCCCTTTTGTGTGTCCAAATAGCCATACACTGCTCCTGTTGGTTTCCACTTTTTCAGGTTGATACAGTACAGTGCATCAGCCGAGCGCAAAGTTTAACACCCGTTTCGACATGCATTTTCGACACGCTCCTATTACCCTTTATACTGTAAGGGGTACTAGCGTGTGGAAAATGCGCGGCCAGCGCCCCCAAACTAAGAGCACTCATCAGATGCCCAAGGGCAGGTATTAACTTAGAAAGCACCAGGAAAAGTGTACAGAAAAGCAGAAAAAACTGTTTTTCTGTACACCTTTCGACTTAATACCATAGCGATATTAAGTCGGAGGCACCAAAAATATAATTAAATAACAATCTGCCCGCCGAAAACAGACGCTGGTAAAATTAAGCTAATAAGGAGGTGCTAGGGACGCGCTATTGTCCCTAGCACCTCCTTATTAGCACCCGGCCTAATTTAAATACAGAATCTCGCTCCCAGGAAAGGTACCTGGGCTCTCCTGCACCTTTTATTAAATTGGCCTGTACTAAACAAAACATCTCATTTATTTATTTATTTAAAGGATTTATATACCAGAAGTTCCTGTATAATATACATATCACCCCGGTTTACAAGTAACAAAACTATCGCTTCATTTAGCGGTTTACATTGAACAGATTAATCAAAGTAACAAATTAGTATATATTGCTAAACAGTTAATAAATAAATCTCATGATGACATCTGAGGAGTGCTTTACCTTGGTTTGATAGCACAGGAGTTAGCATTCAATAGCCATTTTATCTACAAATTTCATAAACCAGTGTGGTGAAAAGATGATTGCACATATTAAACTCTGGTTTCCTTTTGTTCTCTAATGGTGATATAGTAAAATCCACATTATTTGGCAACTGACATTCTGAAATGTTCAAGTAACCAGCATCTTGCCCAGGCAGCACCTTGTGGAGGCTATGATAGGAGTGGGAGGGGTTGGAGAAAGGAGCAGAGTAGCTCTTTCTGTGTTGTGCTCTGTGCACCTAGCATCACCCCTTTTCCCTCTTGTTCCCTACAAGAGACAGGAAACAGAGGGCTTTTAGACAACTACTATATTTGATTAATTAGCATCTTTTGTTCCTCTTGCATGCTGGATAATGAGGCTTTTACTGTACTTGCATTTGTATAACTCTATTCTGTTTCTTTCCCACACTTGTCTCCTACTTGGAGAATCTATTCATACGAATATCTGTTTTCTAAGCATATTTGTACAAGAAAAGATTGATTTATTGACAGCCTGCAGTGTGTGTTTTGTGTGCCAGGAATTTACAAATGCACGTTTACCCACAAGAAGTTGGGAATTACCAAAGAACAGCTGGCTGGAAAAGTTTTGCCTCATCTGGTTCCACTTAGTATCGATAACAATCTTAACCTCAATCAGGTAAGAGCATTTTGATTCATTTACTCCAGGATATTGTTTTCATTAGATGTTTAGATTGTTGCATCTTATCAAAGAAATATGTTGTCATTTAGGTTATACGGTAATTGTCAAGGCTCTGGCCCTCTGCAGGGTAGATGGAATTCTGTTCCTGACATTTTAATTCTGTAAAAGTTTTTTGTGTTTTTTTTTGAGGCATGTCTGCAGGGTAAATTATACCCAGACATAGTGAAAAGTAATTGGATATAGGCTTTTTAAAACTTAATACCTCTGTCATGTTATTACAGCTAGTTAACTATATGTATCATCAGACCTCACCAGATGTCCTTTTAAATAATGCTGTTCTTGTTCTGGTGCTTTTGCTTTGCCAGGTAATACAAGGAGTGTAAAATCATGACTAAGGGATCAAATCAGGGACCTTTCTCATGGCAGTACACTGCCATGAGTGTAAAAAATAGATAGGATTGCTTTTTTTTTTTTTTAATTTGACTGCAGTTGGACTAGCACATGGCAGTGCTGCTTAGCTGATATACAGACCTCTGTAGTACTGTAAGCTGCCACTAGACCAAATCTTTTTCCCCCCCCCCCCCCCCCCCAATTCTGTTTCTTTACAGTTCAACTCCTTCATGTCTGTCATAAAGGATATGCTTAGCAAGCTGGAGACAGAGCATAAAGTTAAACTCGAACAGCTTCATATCATGCAAGAACAGCAAAAGTACGTATTTTAAAATCAAGATTTTATAGCGCTGTTTTCAAAAGCATCTCTCTTAGCATTCTAAATTTTGATGTTTTTAATGTTTTAGATAAGCTTAAAAACCTGCTCTATACTTCTAAATGTAGTTAGGACAAAACATTGTGAGCTGTTTGGCCAATGTCATTCCAAAATGGTCTGAGTCTTGAACTTTGATTATGGGAAAGTTCTTTTGTTTCTACTTGTGTACATAAGTTTGCAGTTATTTTCCAAGTTAACTCTTGAGGTTCAAGGGATGGAAGGTCTTGGCACAAATGAGCCAAACACTTAATCAAAGTAAAGAAATCAGTGCAGTAAGATAAACAAAAAAATAATATAACCTGAAAACAAAAAGGTCATTAGTTTGATTCCATGATAGCAAGTTATTGTACAGCATTTAACCAGTTTCTTAAAGGGAAACGGATGTGAATACTTCTTCCCCCTGTTCTCCTACTTGAAGAAGACCTAACATTTTTCCTCCCTGTTTTCAGTTTTTCCAAGTACATTTTTAATCCTCCATCACCAGTTATGGTCCCTGATTCATTCAGGTTGTCTAGCAGAATTTTTTTTGAAACTTCCCAGCAGGGACCTTATAGAATTTTCATTACACTATGCTGTGGGTGGAGTGCCATAAAGAGAAGGCACTGAGGCTGGGCAAATAGATGGGCCTTATTTTTGTATTTACTGTTCATATTCGGTTTCTCTGGAATTGTGCCTTGAAGCTACTGTGGCATCTCATTATGTAGCACAGCAGTATGCTGTGACAGAGAAGTTACATAAGATATATTCCAAAGAAGAGTCAGTAGTGAGACAATCATGACAATCTGTCTGGGATCTTCAGAGCTTAAGTGCATTTTTTTTTTTTTTTTTTTTTTTTTTTTTTTAGTGGGAGGAGAATGTAAATGCATACCCACAAAAGCAGGATATTTATGTATGGGGTATTCACTATGGCTTTTGGAGGTTTGTCAACAGTTTTGGCTTTTCAAAATATATAAATTGATCTGATTCTTGGGTAAAAGTGTGGATATCTTGAGAATCAGACTACCGTATTTTTCGGACTATAAGGCGCAGCGCATTAAATGAAACAAAGCTCAGACCATAGGGCAGACTTTACTGAACTTTATTCAACTCTTTCACAATAACTCTCAACTTGTTCAGTTGTAACGAGTCGGTCTTAGCTCTTCAGTGATGATTCCAGCCTTCATGAAAGCTCGGATGACACTGGAGACTGATACCTTCTTCCAGGCATCCACGATCCACTGGCACATAGTGGCATAACTCGTCTCTCAGGCATTACATCACATCTTTCCTTTCCGATCAGTCTCTCTCTCATGCATGCACACACACACACACACAGGCTTCTCACTCCCATGCTGTATTCTCATACACACCCATGTTTCTCACTCCTATGCTAGCTGTCTCCACATGCACAGGCTTCTCATTCCCATAATCACTTTCTCTCTCTCACACACACACACACACTCCAGTCAGTTCCATTGTCTCTCTTATATACACATCACCTCTCTGACCAGTTTCTCTCTCACACACTTTACATAGATGATCTCAATCAAATGCTCTCACTTACACACAGGTTCTCACTCACAGTTACACATGCACACTCTCAATCACACATACATTCTCTTCAGGCTGGCTGGTTCTCTCATTCCCCCCCCCCCCCAGCACACATGATAGCTGCAGCAGCCTCCTCCTCTAGTTTCTTTCAGTTAAAAAAAACAAAACAAAAAACACAACTGTTCATTCCTCCACCACAAATCCATCAAATCCTTCATCTTCAGTGTCTGAGTTAAACAGTTGGGCGATTTCTACATCAAGCATGCTCGGGTCCCCCTCATCATTATCCGAGTCGGTCTCGTTGCTGCTGCTTAGCTCTTCAGTGATGATTCCAGCCTTCATGAAAGCTCGGATGACACTGGAGACTGATACCTTCTTCCAGCCATCCACTATCCACTGGCACATAGTGGCATAACTCGCCCGGTGTTGCCTCCCTATGTTGGTGAATGTGTGGTCACCTTCTGTCATCCAACGCTCCCACGCTGCTCTCAATTTAACTTTAAATGACCTGTTGATGCCGATATCTAGCGGCTGGAGCTCTTTGGTTAATCCACCCGGAATTACGGCAAGCTCTGAATTAGTTTTCTTCACTTGGGCTTTGACATTATCGGTCACATGGGCGCGCATGGAGTCACAGACCAATAGGGATGGGGATTTGTGAAAAAAGCCGTCCGGTCTCTTGACGTAGACCTCCCTCAGCCACTCAATCATCTTCTCCTCGTCCATCCAGCCCTTTGGGTTAGCCTTGATGGTGACACCAGCAGGAAACTTTTCCTTTGGCAAAGTCTTCCTCTTGAAAATGACCATGGGTGGTAGTTTCTGGCCATTAGCCTGACAGGCGAGAACTACAGTGAAAGATGACTTCTCGTTTCCTGTGGTACGTATAGATACCGTACTGGTCCCTGTTTTCTCAACAGTACGTTGTACGGGGATATCGAAAGTGAGGGGGACCTCATCCATGTTAGTGATGTGTTCTGGCTGGATATTCTTTTCTTTTATCTTGGTTATGCAGTAGGTGCGGAAAATGGCCAGCTTCTCTTCATAATCCTTTGGAAGTTGCTGGCAGACAGTAGTTCTGGTGCGGATGGAGAGATTACACCTTTGCATAAAACGAAAGCACCATGAAGGACCTCCTCGAAAGTCCTTGATCTCCATGTCGCGTGCTAACGCTGTGGCTTTGAGTCGAATAGAGACAGTGGAGACGCTTCTACCTGCGGTTCTCTGTTCGATAACCCACTGATCTATTTTGTCCTCCAACTGTGGCCATCTTGCTTTGTTTCCTCAGAAACTCAGTTTGGTCTTCTTTACTTGGCATAGGGCATCTTCTTGTTTCCTCCACTTACGCACCATAGATTCATTAATGTTGAATTCTCTCGCAGCTGCTCTATTTCCATGCTCTACTGCATGAGTTATAGCTTTAAGCTTAATCTGCATCATAAGCATGTCTCTTAACAGGAGCCATTTTGGAGTAGTGGGTATAAACATTTATTGAATGCACGCACATTAATGCTGGAGCACAGATACTGCATGGCTCAGAGTCTTTTTTTTTTTTTAATCGGTTGCGGTCGGGTCAGGAGGAATCCGGGTAAACCTTGAAAAAAGTGTTCTGAAGGGGTAGAGGGACAGCTTGTTATGCTTGGTGGTCCGTGAGCTATGTCCGCAGACTGCCGCACTCACCCGCTGGCAGGTCGGTTGCGCTCGGGTCAGGAGGAATCCGGGTAAACCTTGAAAAAAGTGTTCTGAAGGGGTAGAGGGACAGCTTGTTATGCTTGGTGGTCCGTGAGCTATGTCCGCGGACTGCCGCACTCACCCGCTGGCAGGTCGGTTACGCTCGGGTCAGGAGGAATCCGGGTAAACCTTGAAAAAAGTGTTCTGAAGGGGTAGAGGGACAGCTTGTTATTCTTGGTGGTCTGTGAGCTATGTCCGCAGACTGCCGCACTCACCTGCTGAGAGCATACGCGGTCGGCAGTAGCAAGAAAAAGATCGCGTTTAAACGCTCCACTTCTGCACGTGCTGATGCTCCTCCTCCTTCCTGCCTGTGCGTCACCGGAAGTAAACTTTACCGGAGCCGCGTGGGCAGGAAGGAGGGGAAGCATCAGCGCGTGCAGAAGTGGAGCAGCACTTGCGTTTACGGACCGAGAAGAAGAGGCCCGGTAGCAGGGCCACTGCAGAGCCCATCCTGTGGCGACCCGCAAAGAGGAGGCCTAGAGGTGAGTGAGAGCCTGTGCTTGAGACTGAGTGTATGTGACAGTGAGAGCCAGTGTGTGTGTGTGAGAGAGAGAAATGCATGCAGAATCCATATATAAGGCGCACCGGATTATAAGGCGCACTTCCGATTTCTGAGAAAATCGTAGGTTTTTATGTGCGCCTTATAGTCCGAAAAATACGGTACTCTGTAACACTCAAAAATGGGCAGTGAATATCAGTCCATTTCTGGTTGTAACTGTTATTAGACTGAATTAAACAATATCATAGATACAGTTGAGAATGTTCTGGAACCAGTATATCAGCAGAAAAAAAACAAACCTTGGAGCTTGTAGTATCTTTCATTGGACTAACAGAAAATTGTATACTGATGAAATAAGACTTGAGGATCTAAACATGTATTCTCTACAGGAGAGGCAGAGGGAGATATGATGCAGACTTTTAAATACCTGAAAGGTATTAATACTGCACAAGAATTAACCTCGGCAGTAACTGCTGTGTGTAAAATGCCATTCCATGACTCAAGCAAACTTTTTAGATAGGAATTAGGTCTTAAGTCCAATAGTGCTTTATAGAATTCAGCACATCGAAGGTGTTTGCCAGTAGACCCTAGTAGCAGCTTGTGCAAGGGGAGAAAATTTGAGAGGGTGTCATTAGCTTTCAATAATTCCTGGATGAAATGCCGCAATTGCAAGAACCCATAATGGTCCTTGTTGGACAAGGAATAGCAAGCTTTCAGCTCTTAAACTCAGTAAATGTCCCGATCTATCTCCAGAGCTGAAGCATTGTGAAATTCATAATCCTTTCTCTTGCCATAGCAAGAAGGGGTGCTGATGTTGACCAGGGCGGAAGAGAGGGCAACCCGTGATCTGCAAGCATGCCGAACTCTCCCATGGAACACCCAACTGCCTGCATATAAATTTCCATGCTTTCTGCATGGGAGATATCACATTACTTTGAACAATATATTTTGGTAACAATTCTGCTTTCATATGTAAAACAGAACTTAAAGACCAAGGAGCCGCCCAAGCTGTGTAATATTCCAAAGGAATAAAGTAGCTAGTAGCAAAGAGCCAGTCACGAATATGTCTAAGCAAACATGCCCGGTTATATAGGGCTAAATCTGGGCAGTTTAGGCCACCCCTTTGCTTACTTTGCATTAACATTGCAAGGGGGATACGTGAACGTTTGCCACCCCAGATAAATTTGCGTATTGCGGTGTTAATTGCTGTCACATTTGGGTGCATGAGCCATATGGGTAGCATTTGGAACAGATATATCCAACGGGAGACCTCCATCATTTTTAGCAATTGAATCTTCCCTGAGAGAAACAGGGGGAGAGTGTGCCATGCCTCAAGGTTTCGGAGCGGCCTCGGAGGGAACTTTCCTTCACCCACCCCCCCGGCCCTATCTAACCCCCCCCCTTACTTTTATCGCACGATTTACGCCTGCAAAAAGCAGATGTAAATCTGCGCGCGTCGGCCGGCTGCCCCGTCCATGTTCCTGTCCCGGGGGTTGGTCCGGAGGCCGCAGCCACGCCCCGGGCCGAAACCACGCCTGCGTCGCCACCCCCGAAACGCCGCGTCACGCCCCCGAAACGCCGCGTCGTTCAGCCACGCCCCCTCCCGCCCCTTTTTAAGAAAACCCGGGACTTACGCGTGTCCTGGGGCTCTGCGCGCGCCGGCGGCCTATGCAAAATAGGCGCGCCCGCGCGTGAGGGCCCTGCGCGCGTAAATCCGCCCGGATTTACGCGCGCAGGGCATTAAAAATCCGCCCCTAAGAGTATATAAATGGTTTGGATTGGCCGAATTCGCACACCCAGGTATTTAAGGTCAGTAGATACCCATTTCAAGGGAAAAGCCCCCGGCCTTTGACTACTTAATTTCCCAGTTATGTCCAAGGCCTCAGATTTCTACCAAACTCCACTTGAATTTGGAGCACCTCAGGTAGCGAGATGGTCAGGTTACTAAGGAAAATTAGCATGTCATCTGCAAAGGCGGCTACAGTGAAGGATTGTTGTGCCCCTTGAAACCCCTGTATTTTGTCTGAGTTGCCTAGTCGTCGCAGTAAAGGATCTAGTGACAGGATGGGGGATAGAGGGCAGCCCTGCCATTCCCCCCGTTGAATTTTTATGGTCTCAGAGATAGTCATTCGCTGCTAAATAGGATTCCGGTGACCGGTATAACATCTTAATCCAGTGCAATATGTTGCCCTGAAATCCGAACCTCTGTAGGACAGAGAACAGATAATCCCATGCAACCCTGTCAAAAGCTTTTTCGGAGTCGAACCCACATCACGTGATCTCTTATTTCTCTTTAATCATATTCGCAATTCCTCAAACAGCACTTTTCAGTGCTATGTCGAATCCCAAAAAAACTGGGTTTAAGTACTGTCAGTGCAGACACATAATGTCTGTCACTGACAACCATAATTACTGTTACATTTGCCTAGGTCCAGACCATGACCAGGCAAAATGTAAGGACTGTGGCCACATGTCTCCTTGCCCTAGGAGACATGTGGCCACAGTCCTTACAAAGTGCAGCGAAAATCACTAGCCTCCGGGAGCAAGAAGGTGCTTCCTCATCAGGAAGTTATGCGCCCTCTTTGAGACGCTCAGTACATTCCTCCTTGGGACACAAATCGAAGAGTTGTGAGGTAACCAGAAGAGCAGCAACCATCTCCAGCCCTGGAGGATCACCCTCATACAGTCCCCCACGCTCCACAAGTCAGTGACCATGGTTCTCCACAGGATTACTCTCCACGAGACCATTCCCCGGACAGCTCAATGGGAATTCCCTCTGATCCCTCAGATGAGCCTCCAGGACCATTCATCTCCAGAGGATCTCACCTACTCAAAATTTGTGGAAAAACTGGGCAATCTCCTGGGAGTAGAGATCCATAAGATTCCTGACCCTCGAGAGGAAGTGTTCAGTTTACTAAAAATACTAGATGTACCGGCTGAACCATCAGCTCTTCCATCATATAAGCTGCTGGACTCAGACATGTCCAAAATGTGGGAAACACCTCATTCAAGGCTTCCAGTATCCAGGAAGTTAAGTTTAAAGTTCAGACTTCAAAAGTTGGCCACATACGGTGTGGTGGAGTCTGCCATGAAATGGGTGAAAAAGTCTAGACTACATGCTTGTAGTCCTCCAATGAAAGAATATAAAATCCTAGATGACTATGCCAAGAAAATATTTCAAAGTGTTATGTTAACTTCAAGAATTCAACAGCACCAACTGTATATGGTGCAGTATCTCTGAGACCTTACAACTGCTGAAACCATTTTTACGTTCTGAATCAGGCCAACCAGTTACTCCTCAGCCATTCTGTGACCTACAGGAAGGTCTACACCACCTCAGAGCAGTATACGAATCTTTTGAAACATCCTTCCAAACATCAGCTACCTCTATAGCAGCTCAGCAAATGGCCTGGCTACGCTCTAGCTCGATCAGAGAAGATGTGCACGAAAAGCTGCCCAATCTTCCATGCTTTCCAGATAACTTGTTCAGTGAGAAAATTACTGTGGCCCAATTAGAAGAACAGAACGTAGCTGTTCAGTCTTTCAGCAGTTTCCGTTGTCTAGATGCTACTATCAGCAGTACAGGAAATCATACTATAACCAACAGAAACCGTTCAAATATTTTCCGCCTTACAGACCAAAGCCCTTTCAATCATTCCAGTAACCTCATACCCAGACTCAACCAGCTCCATCTAGAAATCATCCAAGGGATAGGAAATTACAAAAGCCATTCCAGCCTTCAGTTCAGAAAACGCAATCATCTTTTTAAGGAACACCGAGCCACAGCCTCATCTTCCAGTGGAGGACAGAATAGCATCCTTTACCATGCAATAGAATCACATTGCCACAGATCAATGGGTCTTTCACATTGTCTGTGAGGATTATCATATAAATTTCCTATCCCATCCTCCTCTTCCAAGGATTCTTCTCCGTCACCTCTTCTGGAGCAGAAAGCCATTCAAGTGGTGCCCAAGCACCAGATAGATATGGGTTACTACTCCTAATACTTCCTTATTCCCAAACGCTCAGGGGGTCTCCATCCAATCTTGGATCTATGCTCCCCTAAAAAATATCTTCAGAAAGATAAAATCAAGATGACTTCCTTCAAACTATTACTCCCTTTCATTCAAGAGAACAACTGGGTGCGCTCTTTAGATCTCAAGGATGCTTACACACACTTTCCAGTACACCCCTCCTGTTGGCGATTCCTGTGCTTCCAAGTCCATTCTAGTCACTACAAATACAAAGTTCTACCCTTTGGTCTATCCTCTGTTCCCAGAGTCTTCACCAAGTGTCTAGCAGTGGCTGTGGCTCACCTAAGGCATCAGGGGATCCACCTCTTTCCCTGTCTGGACGATTAGTTGATAGTTTCCCCCAACCAAAAGTCTCTGTGTCACCATCTAGAATCTACAATCTCCTGTCTGGAATCTCTGGGATTCCTCATCAACTACAAGAAATCGAGCTTAAACTATGGAATGCTTTACCAGTAGACTTAAGATTACAAGCAGAATTCAAAACGTTTAAAAAGGCACTTAAAACCTGGCTGTTTGAGCAGGCATAAACAATAGGTAATGGATAGTTTTTTATCCTCCAGTTATATTTTTAAGTACCTTAGTTTTACAGCCTAATTTTATATGCTTATACTTTTATCTTTTTGCTGGTTAACTTTATTTAATGATTAATAGTTCATCTTACTTCTATTTATATTTTTATTGGATGTCGTGTATGAAATGTTTGTAAACCATTGTGATGGCTAGTCCAAATGACGGTATAGAAAACCTAACAAATAAATAAATACTCAAACTGACTCAAATCTTGCAATTCATAGGAGCCAGAATAGACTCGATCCAATCTCAAGCCTTCCTTCCCAAAGAAAGAATTGATTAACTTCATCACATCTGCACAGACTTCCTCCTCAATTCAAGAATCACGGCCCATCAAGTGTTGGTATTGCTGTGTCACATGGCAGCAGCTATCCATGTAGTACCTCACACTCATGTTCACATGCGCAGTCTTCAATGGGGACTAAAAGCACAATGGAATCAATATCTTCAACCAATGTCCTCTCAGATAACCATATCAAAGTCCATGAAGGAGGATGTTCTTTGGTGGCTAAATCTGGAAGTCCTAACCATCAGATCACTTCTTTGAGATCCCACCCACACTCTCATATTAATCACAGACTCTTCCGCTCAGGGTTTGGGAGTGTGCTTACTCTATTTCAAGATTCAGTCAGTGGTTGAAAGAAGAATTTGTTTACCAAGTAAATCTTTTGGATTTCAGAGCCATGAGATGTGCCTTAATGACCTTTACACATCTCCAATGAAGACATACTGTCATGATTCATGTAGACAATCAAGTGGCCCTGTTTTTATGTAAACATGCAAGGAGGATCAGGTTCCTGGATTCTGTGCAAAGAAGCAGTATGGATCTGGGAATGGGCTCTCAACAATTCGATAACCTTGAGAGCCACATACTTACTGGGCATAGTGAACACCTTAGACGACTGTCTCAGCAGACTGTTTCACCCCCACGAATGGTCTCTCAGCCCATCAGTAACGAACAAAATCTTTCTAAATTGGGGTCAACCTTGGATAGATCTTTTTGCTATGGAACAAAATTTTGTTCCGTACACCCAAGCCGTCTCAGAACACATCTTCCTAATGTCATGGTTGACAGGTCTCCTTTATGTATTCCCTCCAATTCCTCTTATCTCAAGAACAGTTCAGAAAATAAGAGACAAGGCCTGTATGATACTCATAGCACCCGCATGGCCGAGACAACTTTGGTTTGCTTATCTGGTACAGTACTCAGAGACAGAATCCTTAGATCTTGGTCAAAATCAAGATCTCCTGACTCAGGAGGAAGGATATCTTCTGCACCTTCTTCATTCCTCCCTCCTCCTGACAGTTTGGATGTTGAACGCAAAGCTTTTACAAACCTTATCACTTTCAGCAGATATCAAGGAAATTATAATAGCAGCAAGAAAACAATCAACCAGATGCAATTATTGCTTTAAATGGAAAAGATATGCCAACTGGTGTCAAAATCAAAACATTAGCTCTTTCTCCTCCACACCCACAGAAATCCTTTCCTACTTAACTACATCTGTCTAATGCGGGGTTAGCAACATCATCAATTAGAGTTCATCTAAGTGCTATTGCTGCTTATCACGAAAGGATCAAAGACTCTTCAATAGCTTCGCACCAGTTAGTTTCACGTTTTATCATCCTCCAGTGCCCTGGGATTTAATTATAGTCTTAACTGCTCTAATGAACCACTTTACTCTTTACATTTGAAATATCTCACTTGGAAAGTGGTTTTTCTCATAGCAATCACCTCAGCCTGAAGAGTCAGTCAGTGAGCTGCAGGCATTGGTTCAGGACTCATCCCAAGTTTCTACCTAAAGTAGTTTCAGCTTTTTACATTAATCAAGACATTTCATTACTCGTCTTTCCTAAATCTCACAAGAACAGAAGAGAGTCTATGCTCCCTGCTTTGGCTTACTATAAACAAAGAACTCAACCTCACTGCTGAGCCCTTACAACTGTTTGTCTTGTTCAACCTTAACTTGCTAGGAGTAGCAGTTTCAAAAAGAACAATATCCAACTGGATCACAAATTGCATTCAATTCTGTCACTCCTCAGCACAACAAGACTTGTCCACTCCAGTCACTGCTCATCAGGTGTGGGCCACAGCATCCTCTGTGGCACATCTCTGTAATGTCTCCATAGAAGACATCTGTAAAACACCTACTTGGTCATCAGTACATACCTTTGCCACATTACTTCCTTGACCAACTATCAGCTTCAGATAGCAGTCTGGGAAGAGCAGTTGTATCAAATGTGCTTGGCCGATGAGACATGTCCACAGAGAAGAATAAAAAAAGGGAAATTTCAATCGGGCAGCGTAAACGCTTATTAATTCACCAGCTGTCCTCATTATAAAGGTCTTTTTTTTTTTTTTCCTTTGAGCTTGGGACTCCCAAATAGCATGGCTAATTCAGCCTGCTTATCGATAGAAAAGAAGGAAGTTTGCTTACCGTAAATGATGTTTTCTGTAGATAACAGGATGAATTGGCCATGTGTACCCTCCCTCCTCTCTGGACATGTCGCCTATCCCAGATTTTCCATCTTTTCTGCTGTCTTCCAACTTCCTCACTAACTGAAGAGACCAGGTGCAGGAAGCACCACACAGGCACAGCAGATCAAAACTTTAGCTTAGAGATGTGACTGTCCACCAGCACCACCCATGACGTCACCCAAACAACATGGCTAATTCATCCTGTTATCTACAGAAAACACAGTTTACGGTAAGCAAACTTGCTTCTTGGCATTGAATCCCAGATGCCATATCTTCGACCACCATTCAAGCGTCCTTAAATCATGTCTCATTCTCTCTACTCCTTCCAGTGTGTCCACTCTGTTGCAGAACTTGGTATCATCTGCAAATAGACAAACTTTACCCTTCTGCAATGTCGCTCATAAAGATATTGAACAGAACCGATCCCAACACCAATCCCTGTAGCGCTCCACTTAACCCAGTTTTCTCTTCAAAGTAGGTTTCATTTACCATCACACGCTTTCTTCTTTCTGTCAACCAGTTTGTAATCCACGCCATCACCTTGGCGCTCACTCTCAAGCTTCTCATTTTATTCATGAGTCTTCTATGTAGGACTGAATCAAAAGCTTTACTAAAATCCAAGTAAATTACATTGACCACTCTTCCCTGTTCCAATTCTCTAGTCACCCAATCAAAAAAGTCAATCAGGTTTGTCTGACAGGGTTTTCCCCTCCATGAATCCATGTTGCCTCGGATCAAGCAACCTACCGGATTGTAGATAGTTCACTATCCTTTCCTTCAGCAGAGTCTCCATTAATTTTCCCACCATCGATCAGATATGTATCACTGTTTAGCAATATTATGTCACAGTGCATATATTACAAAAAAGATCAATTGTTATACGGGTGACCTAGCAAACTAGCAGAGTCCATTTATGAGAGTCTCACTATCTTTAAAATTTATAATTCAGTGAATCAGTCTGTTGGCCCACACTAAGATGGTAGGAAGCATGATTGTATAGTTTCTGCCTGTCGTGATTTACAGTTCTTTAGTGCTATTACTATTACATCTACATAAACTTTTTATATTGTTATAGCTGTTAAATATATGTTTTCAGATCTTTAAATCTAACGAATCAAATGAACACATCTGCTGAAAGTCAAAGCGATGTTACAGCTAGTCAGGTAAGAAAAGTAAGTTTATATTGTGTAGCAGTTTATGCAACATGGGCTTCAGATCCGCACTGCATGGGTTTGATGGTGTGAATTGTTAAAAGTATAGTAACTATACCCTCGGAATTCATAATAATTTATAGTGGCTGGGTGGAGCTAGTTTTTCTGCTATCTCTCACTGTATGCTTTGAAAGCAAGCTGAAATGGTCATAAAGTATCATTTCATTTTCTCCTATCACTTCCTAGCATCTCCTCAATCAATTACTTGGCATTAGCAAATATCTCTGAAGCTGCATACAGGCTGTGTGTGGAAGGACATTTCCTAAATCCAGTAGAGAATATAACCTGGATAAATTCAGGAAATAATGTGAAAATCTTGCAAAAATGTTTTTCACTTTTGAACCAAATTACATGAATGTCATTTTTAAATCTGCATTTCTGGCCAGACTGATCTTATTTTTCTATATGAAATAAAATTGTTTTGTATGTATCCATTGTCCAGTCGTCATCACCTCAGAATTTCAGATAAACTTTAGTGTTTCAAAGGCCAAAAATTCCAGGTAGACAGATTTTGAAGTTATAGTATTGAGCCAGCTCAGTGGCAAAAAACCCAAATTTGATTCCCCAAGCCAAGCTTTCACTGTTTTTGACTGACTAGGACTAGGGATGCTGCAGAAGCAGCACTCACAGCCCTGGAAGTGCAGGGGGAAGGAGTCTCATCCATTGCTCACTAGTGACACTGGCTAGAACTATGGTGCAGGTAATTGAGTTCCACAAGGAATCATGATCTATGGCTTCTGGCCAAGGACCATCATTGCAGTGACTGGGCTAGGCAAGGTTATAAAAATTAGGATGAAATTTCATAGCACCACTACCCAATAGAAGTTGATTCTGATTTGAGATGGAAGATCAACAGGAGCAGGAGAAAATTGCTGGCTCAAAAATATAGTAAGTTTAAAAAAAAGTTACATTAATATCCAATTCCCCCTCACTCTGCTAACCAGCTATGTCCTTATGTCTGTCTTTGAAGTATACCCTTAGATTTGGAGTTTTTAACTTGAATGTTTACCTGTAAGTATGCCTGCCTTTGTAACTCATCCTTTGTCTGTGAGTGTTAAACGTGGACATTATGATCTCACATGGAATGACGGAATATAAAACACTCAAATAAAATATCCCAATTTTCAAAAGCACATTTTGGAAGTAAGTTACTTCAATTAAGCAATAACATTTCTCATTAGAATAAATAACACATCTTTCTGTCAATTTGTAACAGATGGATATGTTTAGCAGTGTTGGACCTGACCTTCTAAGTGGTGCTACTGATAGTAAAGAGAATGGTGTGATATCAAAACAGCAGCGAAAGGTAAGAACTTCTAAGTGTGTGTGTGTGGCACAAGCGGACTATGTAAAAGACTGCTCATTAACATGGTAAAGCAGCAGTGCTTCCTTTTTGTGCTGAAAAATTTAAAATTTGAACAGAGTACAGTGCTGGGGAGAGAGGTGAAAGAACAGTCCATTTTAGATTAATGAAGTGGAGAGAGAAAATTAAAAAATTAAATTGGGCTCTGAGAAATTAGTGAATGGCCTACTGCAGCATTTCCTTTCCCATTAGCTGCCAATTGGCAGCTTTTAAAACCGGACCCAATCGAAGTACTTTAGCTTCTAACAAGTGCTTGAGAGGGAGGCTGCTTCATACTCCTTAATTTAAATTAATTCTGGAGCTAGACTTCCATGCTTTATCTTTTCCCTGTAAGTTTAAAAAAAAAAAAAAACATTTAAAAAAAAAAAAAAAAAAAAAGGCAGTGTCCCCTCATTCCCTCTGCTTTGACCCAGCCTTCCTTTTTTGTTGTAAATGTCCAGGAAATAGCGAGCATGGCTGTGTTTTAAGGTCCAGCTAGCTGCTTACAAGACAAAAGACTTTTCTGTTTCTCCATCTCTAGATTTTTTTTCTGCTAGTTAAATGCTGAGAACTGCTACTTGATTAGTGGTGTATTTGATCAGTAGTTCTTAAATCTTGGTCTCCATTGTTTCCAGATAGTTTAGGTTTTTCAAGTATTAAGATATATTTACATACCCTTTTGTTCCAAAAATCAGGTTGATTTGCATAATTTAATTACCTCAAAACAGACCTGTTTATGGATATCTGGTACCAAAAAGTTGATTCCTCTGAACTATTGGCTGCTTAGAGAGCTATTCTCTTGAGGGAAACAGGTTACTAGATATGGATCCAAATGAACAAAAGCCTGCATTTCAATTCCAAGTAACACCAGAGGCACACAGTAAGCTCTCCAAGGTTTTCTTATAACATGTTATTTTGCACTCCTCCATGGATAAGGGAGGACCATAATCGGCCATACAAGTTGATGTCATCCAAAACGTTGTCTCAGAGCTCTGAAAACTTGAAGGTTTTTCCAAGCATGGTCGGGTGTTCCTGGACAGCCCCAATGAGTCTCCTCAGGCTTTCTTACACTGTCTGGTGCCATGAACAAGTAAAGGAAACAAATTCTTGTAGGCTCTGACCAATCAAAAAATCTTAACTCATTTGGAATCAAAATAAACTATGCCAATTCTAGTTCTGGAATCGGATAGCAATTTCACAAGCTTTTGTCCTTCTGTAAATGAGTGCTACTCCTTTGTGAGGAAAATGTAGCTTGAATTAAGTCAGTTTTCTCTGCCAAAAAACAGGGCTGAATTAACCATGACACATGAGTGAATTCATCCAATAGCATGGAATAGACTCATCTCTAGCTCAATAGAATTTTTACTATTGAGCGTGCATGGGAGTTCCCATACAGGCACTGCCTTGTGAGCCCCTCCAGTCTTATTTTTGTTTTGTCTGAGCTTCCACAGGAGCATGTACCCACTCTAAAAATAAAAATGTAAATTTTTTTTTCCAGTTTTTGAAATTTTTTCTTGGTCCTACTTGTTTGTTTCCTCGCTGCCTCAGTGGCCATTCAACAGCACTTTTCAGTGCTGTCCAAAAAAAAAAAAGTATAATCCTTGATTTTGCAGGTTTTTGAACTCCAAGAAGGACACCTCCTCCTGTGGCTTCAAAGACTGTTTGTGGCTGCAAGATGTCCATCAGACAGCCACAGTATCTGCTACAGATGCCTCTGCCCCAACCAATATTCAATCAACTGCTATGACTGTTGTCGTATGTTGCCAGGATCCCAAAGGAACAGGGCCTGGAAGATGGCAGAACTTCGCAGGTCAATGAAAAATCGGAAACATTCCTTCTACTAGAGCGGGGCCTCTGTGGGCTCCTTCCATGTCACTGAACAGGAGATCCTCTGAAGAACCTCACCAAATTTCAACACCAGACTCTAGAACCATAGTTCAGGGGTCTAGCAAGCAGGGGTGATATGATTCAGACTTTCAGATACTTGAAAAACTTTAATGATCCAAAGACAACGACAAACCTTTTCCGTCAGAAAAAAATCAGCAGAACCCAGAGGTCACGAGCTGAGGCTCCAGGAAGGAAGACTAAGAACCAATGTCAGGAAGTATTTCTTCACGGAAAGGGTGGTGGATGCCTGGAATGCCCTTCCGGAGGAAGTGGTGAAGTCTAAAACTGTGAAGGACTTCAAAGGGGCGTGGGATAAATACTGTGGATCAATCAAGTCTAGAGGACGTGAATAAAGAGGAGGCAGCAAAACACTGCACGGAGCGGGATGCCAGTGGTTGGTGTTCCACCTTCACGAATCGGAAGAATGGAGGGCTGCCATCTCCAAAAAAAAAAAAACAAAACAGGGGTGGGTAAGAGTATGGGGCAGGGGTGTGGCCTGCTTGTTTGCAGCGGTTGCTACCCCTAATTGAGCTGGATGTTCACTTGGATGCAGATCCGGCGCTGCTCTCTACATTGGTGGTGGGGTAGAGGGGAATTAGGGCTGGAGGGTACTGGAAGCCAATAGTAACAGGTGGGAGAGAGAAAAAGGAAAAAAAAAAGGATAAAGTGCGTGGCTTGCTGGGCAGACTGGATGGGCTGTTTGGTCGTCTTCTGCCGTCATTTCTATGTTTCTATGTAAGAGTCAAATACAAGAGCCCACAAGCTTCGCAGCATAAAAGACTAAACACTACTCCTTTGAGCTGATGGTGATTTGAAGCAGACGTTTATGCTGAAGCAGGCATAGTCAATACATCTCAAGGCATCAATTTTGTCAGCACAACAGTCCTCTGCACTATCGACTCATTTGATGCACTTAATGTAGGAGCACATGTTGGGAGAACTAGGAAGGGGCTCTTTACTGTTACCTTCCTCAATATTGGTGCCTTTGTCTCCATCTCATCACCTTGGTGCAGACTCTGTGCCTCATGGAGCTGCTGCCTTTTGTTTGGGTTTTATCTGGAAACTCCAGAGCCAATATGCTTCATTGTGCCTTTGGTCTCTGTGACCACCAGCTCAGCTAACACAGGAGAAGGGGGCCCTTTCTGGAGCTCAGTACCTGCTTCTTAGGAGGATGATCTCACAGTGGTTTCAAAATTCTCTTCCCCCCCCAACTCTTGGCCAAAGAACACAGCAGTTTATAGACCAGGTGGCTGAATTGATGAAGACTTTCTTTACCTTGTTGGCAGCCAGTTGCAAGGAGGGCATCTTTTAACCTCTCCTGTCCCGCATGTTGAATTTGTTCCCCATAAGGGAGGTCCTCTCACCTCCTCGCTTCGGGAGCTTCCATCAGAGGTCCCAGTGGTGGGTTCTAGCCTGCTCTAGCCATCTATTTCTGCAGAGGAATTCAGTTAGACAAATATTCCTGGGGCCTACTCCAGATGGTGTCATCCCAAATGCCATCCTTGGACTGAGACAACCTGGGACCTCACTTTGCTCGCCATTGTCTTCATTCAAGGTCTTGGGTTAGTGTATCCCCATATCTGGATTCAGAAAAAGGGTCTGAGGGGATTCCCTCGGACCCTTTATTTGATCTGCTGAAGCATTCATCTTTACCAGAAGACCTCTCATACTCTAAATTCCTGAATAAATTGGGTAAAGTGATCAGTCAATGTCAGTAGGGTCAAGGATTCCATGCAGAGGTTTTCAGGATACTGTGGATTCTGGAAATACCAGCTGAGCCTGCAGCAATATAATTCATTCCATCCTGATGAAACTGCAAATGAAAATGTGGGATAATATGGCCTTCTGCCCCCCAATAGCTAGAAAACTGGACTTTAAATACAGTCTAATAATCTCTGGGGTTGGTATGGTTCAACTTCCGCACTAGTTCATGGTTGCAGAGTCCGCATTGAAGCAGGCTAAAAAGATCAGGGTTTTTTCAAACATCCCTCCTGGGTAAGGACTCTAGGTTGTTGGACAACTTTGGGACAAAAGTCTTCCAGAATTCTTTGCTCATGGTGCAGTACTTGCCCAACTGCATTGACAAATTGAAGCCTCTGGTAGAGTCTATCAACAGGGAACAAGAAAGCTATCAACAGGTCCTTCTGGATGCAGAAGAGTGCAAGAGTCATCATCTCTGGTCAGTATATGACATCGTAGCTAGATCTTCTGCTCTAGCAACTAGAGCATGTAGAATGGCCTGGCTGAGGGCAAGCAGCCTACATGAGGTTGTTCATGATACACTGGTTGATGTCCCATGCTCAGGGAACAATCTCTTTGGAAGTACAGAGAAACTGGTGCCCAAGTCAAGGAGCAGCATATAGCCATTCAGTCTTTTATCATAAGGGGATGAGCAACCATTATCCTCTAGATGGCCTTACTTATCTTGTAAGAATTCCTTCTTCCAGAGACTCCCTTTCCACTAATTTCAATTCTCATGCTCCACCTGCTCTTCCACAACAGCAGCTTATGGCTTGAGGGCATCCGTGTGAGAGTCATCAACCTAAAATGCCACAGCAGGCCCAAGTCTGAGTTTTTGACAATACTCAATCCTTCAGCTTTTCCAGTAGGTGGACGAATTCACCTGTTCCTTGAAAGGTGGTGGAGTCTGGATACCAGTTGCACTTCTTCTATCCCCCCTGTGCTCAATTAATATTTAGTCTTCAATCCGGGTTTGTCTCAAGATGGAGTTGCTTCTCATACTGACAAAGTGTTCTGCTCCCACTATTTCTTTATATGAAGTCAGAAGGATTGAAAACCATCCTGGATTTACGGAGACTGAAAAAGAACCTTTTATGGGAGAGGTTTAAGATGAACTCCCTCTGTACCAGATTGCCCTTGGCAGACTGGATATGTACCTTGAATCTAAAAGATGTGTATGCTCGCATATCCAGCCATCAGTCCCACTGGAAATATTTCATGTTCGTAGTGGACTCCTCTCAGTACTAATACAAGGTTCTTCCCTTCAGGCTCTTGGTGGACCTAAGGGCTTTTATGAAATGTATTTAATAAATTTGTATACCACTTACCAGTAATAAAGTATTGAAGAGATTTACAAAATGTACATAATCATATCTTAAAACAAAAACCAGCAAAATAACTCAATAGAACAAATTAAAACAGTCTAACTAACCAAATACATAAAACAAATTAAAACAAAAACTTATATTACCTACTTCAAAATCCTGCTTCCAAATTGTTCAAAACTTTTATATCTACTTTGGGGAAGGCGTAGCAGGGGTAACAGCACACCTTTGTCGCCAAATGATTTGTGTCTTCCATTATTTGGACGACTGGCTGGTAATAGAATCCTTCCCGGACAGGGTTGTTGGAATCCCTACAGAAGATTATCTGGCTCCATCAGTTGCTAGAAATCATAATTGGCTTTACCAAGTCAAACTTCCATTCCCACCCAGAGAATCAAGTTCATCAGGGCGTGGATAGACTCATTAGAAGAGAAAGCATTCCTTCCATCAGATTAGACATCCTGTCTTCAAACACTGGCTCAGAATTGACTACAGCAGGATTAAGTTCTGACCAGATCAATCCTAGTTGTCCTCTGGCACCTGGTAGCAGTGGTGTATGCATCCATATGATTCACCTCAACATGAGGGTTCTCCAGTGGGACTTCTGCACCAAGTGGGATCAGCTGCTCCAGTCATCGTACCCTGTGAAAGTTACCATGGAGATGGTCTCTCTTCTTTGGTGGCTAGATCCTCTGTTTTCTGGAGATTTGGTGCTGCTCTTTAAATTCTACCTCATCTGGTAATGCTGGGAACAGACGCATCCATTAAAGGGTGGGATGCATACACGGGACCCCCTTCCATCCTCAAGGGTGATGGAAGGGGGTGTCTCTTTCAGATCAGCCTTTTAGAGCTATGTGTCATTCGCAATGTGATGAGAGTATTTTTACATTTCCTTCAGGGAAAAAGAATTCTGATCCAAATCGATAACCAAGTTGCAATATTTTGTTAATAAGCAAGGAGGCATAGGGTCCAGGAATCTCTGGAAATTTGGAAGTTGGTTCACAATTGCATAGCTTTTCTTCAAGCAGCTTACTTTCCCAGAAGCTCCAACATATACTGGTGGATCACCTCAACAGGGATTTTCATTCTTTCAAGTAATCTCTGGACCAGGAGGTGGAAGACAGGCTATTTGACCTCTGGGGTCGCCTGTCAAATGACCTATTTGTCAGACGACAAAAAAGTTAACACATTTTGTTCCATTCTTCAATACAAGTTCAGATCCTCTCTGGATGCTTTTCTGCTCAAGTGGGTTGCAGATCTGCTGTATGCCTTTCCTCTGCTAATATTGGTGGCAAGGACAGTGCAGAAGATACTCCTGACATGGGGCATATCTGATCCTCATCACCCCAGCTTGGCCTGTGCAAGTATTGTTCTCTTACCTCATCAGATTGGATCCCAGAGGGACTGGTAGACAGACTGACAATCTGGCTTTACTAAATCAGGAGGAAGATCATCTGTTATCTGAACCTCCTCTCCCTCAGCTTGATGTCATCATGGATGTTGACTGCCTGATAGTTGCATTATTGTCACTATCTAGGGAAGTTGAGGATGTGATTTCAACTAGGAAGCTGACTACCAGACAAGAGTACAGTTTGAAATGAAAGTGGTTTTCCTCTTGGTGTTAGGCAGGCTCCTGGAACCTGTCCACCTGTGCCCCAAAAGATCCATTTCAGTACTTGTTCTCCCTCTCCACTTCAAGCCTCAGTATATTGTCTGCCAAAGTGCATTTCCATGCCATTGCTGCTTTCCACCTGCAAGTGAATGGAAAGTCAGTCTCCATTAATCCATCTGTCAAAGTTCATGGAAAGCTTGTGGCATAGGATACCCCTAGTTGCAAAGCCATCGGTGTAATGGTATCTCAGTGTCATCTTGGCACAACTGATAAAATCCACCTACAAGCCTTTGGACTTAGCTTTCTTAAAGTTTCCATCTTGGAAGATAATATTTCTAGTTGCCATCACTTTGACTAGAAGAATCAGTGAGCTACCAACATTGGTTCATTACACTCTGTATCTACAGTTTTTCTACAACAGTAGAAAACTCTACACTCCCCCCCCCCCAAATTTCTGCCAAAAGTAGTTTGTAAATGAGGTTTGGGAAAGAACATGAGCAAAGCAAGGGCTTGGTTCAAATGAAATGCCAGAAGGGGAGAAGGCCCTTTATTCATTGGAATGTAAAAGTGCCTTGGCCTATTTTCTGAAGGAACTCAACCACATAGTCTGCTTTTCACCTTTTCATCTCTTGCAACCCTAACAGACTGTGGAAATAGCTGTTGCCAAGCACACACTATCTAACCAGTTAGCTGACTGTATCTCTCATTGCTATGCTGTGGCTGGCCTCCAAATCAGACTGATGAGGCTATTTCTGTTCACCTAAGCCGTGTCCATTGAAGACAACCGCAAAGATGGTCCTTAGTTCACACCTTCATTTCCCATTACTATCTGAACAATCTGTCAAGAGATGACAGTAACTTTGGGCAAGTCTGTTCACCCAGTAATTCATTCTGTTTGCTTTTTCAGTAAGTGTTCCGCTTGCAGCCCTCAGCTTGGGACTCCCCATGCATCATGGCTAATTCAGTCCTGCTTGTTGATGGAAAAAGCAAGTTTGCTTACCATAAACAGGGTTCTCCATAGACAGAATGAATGAGCCATGCTTAATATCCTCCTGCCTACCTTTTTAGCCTCATTCAACAACAAAGTTCTCTATTACTGTTCCTAAAGACTACCAAGGAGGCCTTTTTAAGCCCATGGAATCAAGGACTTGTTTATGCATTTCCCCTGATTTTTCTCTTACAGCCAAAATTATTAAATTATGAAGAGAAAATTGGCCTAATGATTTTGATAGCCCTTTTCTTGGCCACGTTAAATTTGATTTCTATGATGTCAATGTCTAGCTGTTCAACAGCCAATAAAATATGAAGTATTCCCATCCCTACGTACAATGGGAGTTTTCTCCATCAGCACCTTTTGGCTCTGACCACCTGGGAATTGAAAATCAACTAATCTCTTCTATGCAGTTGCCTATGGAAGCGAGTAATGTAACTCTAGTATCAAAAATTGCTCTACTAGAAACATAACTTTAAATAGAAAAGATTTTATCTTGTTTGCATGTCAGTTGAGACCCTTTAAGTGTCCTATTCCCTTTCTGCTTCAATACTTTTAAGCCTTTCTGAATCAATATTAAAAACGAATTTAGTCAGAATTCACCTTAGTGTGAAATGGGTTTTTATTTTCTTATGTATCATTTTATATTTTTATATTTTGTTGTATACCGTATTGGCCAGGTCTGGTATCTGAGTGTGCAATATATAAGAATTTGAAAGTAAATAGCATACCAGCAGAATTCAGGAGGAAGTCCTATTTCTCAGCAACCTACAGTTACCAGATTCATGAAAGGCCCAAATCATCTTTGACTTCCACTTAGAGATCCTCCTCCTTGGAATCTAAACATAGTTCTCTCTCCGTGCATGACATCACAAAGGGGCTGATGCAATTAAAATGCGCTGAAAGTGGGCACTGACTGTTCAGCGCCTGCTTTCCTAATGCACCCCTAACGCAATTTAGGGGTCACGTTGTCAAGAGGGCTATAGGGTCGCTTGCGAGCCCCTAGCGCCTCCTTGACAACAGGAACCCACGAGCGGTCAGCTGTCCGCCAAATTTATCATCGTCCATTTTCCTAATCAACACACAGCCAAGGGTTCAGGAAACGACACTTGTTAACTGAGCGTCCATTTCCTGAACCCGACCGCCGGCACTTTTTAAAAACTTTTTTTTAACTTGTTTTAAGATTTTCTTCCTACTTAATATTGCAGTAATATTAAATAGGAGGATGTACAGAAAAGCAGTATTTTCTGCTTTTCTGTGCAACTTTTGAGTGCTCAGCAATTAATGCCTGCTCTAGATAGGTGTTAATTATTTAGCGTAAAAATGTTAGATGCACTTTTTTTTTTCTATTGTGGGTGATTCACTAATAGCCTCATGAGCGCTATTAGTTTCGCCTTGCATTGGACAAATGTTGTGTAGGCACATAAAGGGATTAGGTAGCACCTATACAACCCGCGTCCAACTGCTGGTTAAACAGTGCGCTCAGCTGAGCGCAGTGTTCCCTGTACGTACACGGATCAGTCCAGACTGTGGGTTGAGCCTCCTGTCCAGCAGATGGAGACAGACCAAAACTGAAAGGGTATTCTATATGAGGACAGAGCCTACCCTGCAGCTCTTCAGTATTTGTCTGTCTCCAGCAGATGGATCAGCTCACCCTGCGGTCTCCTGATTTGGGCTAGTCAGCCTTTTTTCCTTCTCTTCTTGTTGGATCAAGCAAGTACTTATTCCTTCAGGATTCTAGTAGGATTTTTCAAGTTTAAAAAAAAAAAAAAATTTACCTTTTAAAGTTAATTGATTTCAATGCTTTGCAGAAGCGGTCCTGTTTCCTGGCTCTTGCCGGACTTAGGGGGGGGCTTCCTAATTCTGTGGTTGCTTCCTGGTGTGGGGACCGAGGCTGGTGGTCCAGTCATTCGTCTCCCCCCTTCTGGCTGCCTAGGGAGCTTAGGGCTCCATTGCTTTTTTGCTCAGTTTGGCTTCATAGAAAAAAAAAAATTCTAAACTTTAAACTTTTTTCTCTTGGTATTGAACTGGCAGCCAGACACAGAGGAGTGTGCAGGCTTCACGCCCCTGCTGGCAGAGCTGCCAATCATCTATTTTTAGGTAGGTTTTTTTCTTCAGCTCACAGCTCCTCTTAGCTGAGGATGCTGCGGCTAGCCGCCTGCCTAGCCTGTGGGGAGCCCTCGTCGTGCCTATTGCGCGAGGGGCAGGGCGTGGCTGGGCGCCATCTTGGGGATTTTGGCAGCTCCTGATTTGGGGCTGGGGAGCAAGAATTTCAGGATCCCTCCTCCCCCCCCCCCCCCCCCCCCCCCCCCGGAAAACCAAGGCTCGATTTTCCTCAGATTTTGTTCTCCTCCTGCATAAATCATATTTGGCTAGCTTGCAGGAGGAGAAGGAGGAACATTCCCTGCCCCCCCCCCCAAACGAAAATTCCGCGCCCCACACCGCTACCCCTCATCCCCTTTGTCCTTCAGGAACTGAGGCTGGAGGGGCCCCCTGCGGATACCCTTATGGCCTCCTTGCCCAAGGATATGGACCTGGTCCTGGCGGGACTCAGGGCTCCAGCAAGCGCTGTTCCCTTTCATCCTATGCATAAGTTGCTGCTCCTGCGGGAATGGTAGGCTCCCGAAGTGGGACTCCGGGTGGGGTGGGCTATGGATAAGCTCTGTCCCCTCCTGGAGGAATGCTTGGACATGCTGAAGATACCTACCGTGGACTCTTCTGTTTTGGCGGTCACCAAGCACACCAGTATCCTTGTTGTGGGATCGGCTTTGAAGGACGGACAGGATCGTAAGCACGAGGCCCATCTGAAGCGTATCTTTGAAGTCTTGGCCCTGGGAGTCCGAGCAACTATCTGCAGCAGTCTCATGCAGCGGGCAGATCTTAGGTGGGTTCAACAATTACTCGGCACCCAGGACCTCCCGTCTGCATAAGAACATAAGAAAATGCCATACTGGGTCAGACCAAGGGTCCATCAAGCCCAGCATCCTGTTTCCAACAGTGGCCAATCCAGGCCATAAGAACCTGGCAAGTACCCAAAAACTAAGTCTATTCCATGTAACCATTGCTAATGGCAGAGGCGGAGCAGGCTGAACGTTTGGAAAGCATCATAGCATATGGGGATGATGCACTCTACGACCTTCTCCACGACAAGGCGATGGTCTCGGCGGTCTCCGCTAGACAGCTCCTCTGGCTGGCTGTGCAATTGGTCGGCCGACCCGTCCTCCAAGGCACAGCTGGGCACATTGCCTTTCAAAGGTAAGTTGCTTTTTGGAGAGGACCTTGAGCAGCTTATTAATTCCTTGGGGGAAAACAAGGTTCATAAGCTAACAGAGGATCCTTTGTGCCCTCCCGTCCTCGCTTCCGGGGGCTGAGGAGATATACGCCCCGAGGACGAGGTGGCTCCTCTAGGGGTTATTCTTCCCGGTCTCAATCTTGGTCTCAGCCCTTTCGTGGGCGTCGCTCCTTCCGCGATGGACAGTCCCAGCACGCCACCCCAAAGTCCGCCACACAATGAAGTTCGGTTGACCCATTCCTAGGTCCCTTTTCTGGGCGGTCATCTCTCCCTGTTCTTCGAGGAATGGGTCAAAATTACGTCAGACCAGTGGGTCCTCGACATTGTCCTAGACGGGTTACGCCTTAGAATTTGTTCACGATCTACCAGACCTCTTCGTATTCTCCCCATGCGGTCATCTCAAACGGGAGGCGGTGGAGCAAACCCTTGCCAGACTACTGAGTCTGGGTGCAGTTGTCCCGGTTCCGAAGGAGGAGCTCGGCGCAGGCCAGTATTCTATTTACTTCGTGGTTCCCAAGAAGGACGGGGCTTTTCGGCCGATCTTAGACCTCAAGAGGGTCAACCGGGCCCTCAAGATCCCACATTTTCGCATGGAAATCTTGAGAGCAGTCATCGCAGCGGTTCACAACGGAGAGTTCCTCACCTCTCTCGATTTGACAGAGGCATACTTCCATATTCCAATTCACCACGATTACCAGAAGTATCTTCGCTTCCACATCCTCAACCGGGACTTTCAGTTTTGGGTGCTGCCTTTCGGCCTCGCTACCACACCACGCACTTTCACCAAGGTCATGGTGATGGTGGCGGCAGCCCTCCGCCGCGAAGGAGTCTTAGTCCACCCCTATCTGGACGACTAGCTCGTAAGGGCCAAGTCGGAGACTCTCTGCAGACAAGCAGTGGATCGGGTTCTAGCTCTCCTCTCATCTCTTGGCTGGATAATGAATTTTCCCAAAAGCAAGCTTCAGCCTTCCCAGGTGTGTTAGAATTCCTGGGAGCCCACTTCGATACTCGGATAGGCAAGGTGTTCCTCCCTCGTGAGCGGGCTATCAAGTTGATCGACCAGGTTCGGAATCTGCTCTTGCTGTCTCTTCCAGCCTGGGACTACCTTCAGGTCTTGGGCTCGATTGCTTCCACCATCGACCTCGTCCCCTGAGCATTTGCTCATATGCGACCGTTACAGAGAGCTTTGCTATCCCGTTGGCAGCCAGTGTCGAAACAGTTCCAAGTACTTCTCTTGCTTTTGGCCTCTACCGTCACCACCTTGCAGTGGTGGCTTTCACTTCCTCATCTTCTCAGGGGAATGCCTCTCCAATCTCCACAGTGGACGATAGTAACAACGGACGCCAGTCTCTCGGGCTGGGGCGCAGTCTGCCAGTCCCAGTCCACTCAGGGGATCTGGTCGCCGGTTCAGGCTTGTTGGCACATCAATCGGTTGGAGGCCCGCGCGGTGCGTCAGATTCTGCAGGAGTTTCTGCCCCGATATGCAGCAAAGCAGTGAGGGTTCTTTCCAACAACTCCACCACCGTGGCTTACATCAATCATCAGGGAGGCACTCACAGTCGCCTGGTGGCCCTAGAAGCCAGCCGTCTCTTCGAGTGGGCAGAACGGCATCTGGATTGCCTGGCGGCCTCCCACATAGCAGGCAAGGAGAATGTTCAGACCGATTTCCGGGTACCGCTGGGGGCGATCTTCACAGACTTGATGTCAAACGAGTTCTACTTCGGTATCTCCAGGTCACCAATGACTTTTGGGTCTCTGATCATCTCTGTCCTCTGGAGTGGTCCCAATCGGGGCAAGCCAGCTTCTAAGACTATTATTGCGTGGTGGTTGAAAGAGGCGATTTCCTCGGCCTATCTTTGCCAAGGTCAGGCGGTTCCTGAGGGCCTAAAGGCCCATTCGTTGCATTCTCAAGCTACTTTCTGGGCGGAGAGCCAATCTGTTTTTCTGCAAGAGATTTGCAGGGCCGCCACATGGTCGTCCCTGCATATTTTTGCTCGACACTACCGGCTGGATGTGCAAGCACCGGTTTTTGGTTCCTTTGGGCGGCAAGTGCTTCGAGTGGGACTGTCTCGGTCCCACCCGGGTTAGGGAAGCTTTGGTACATCCCACGGTCTAGACTGATCCGGGTACGTACAGAGAGAGGAAAATTAGTTCTTACCTGTTAATTTTCATTCTGTAGTACCACGGATCAGTCCAGACGCCCTTCCCTGTTTTCTTTTTCTTACTGTCCACTCGAAGCTGCTTGTTGCAGATTCTCAGAAGTTTATACTTCATTTTCTGCTGAACACAGGACGATTACACCGGAAGCCTTGGTCGTTGAGAACCAAGTATATGCAAGAGTGCTTAGTTCTACCATGTTCTTTACAATGTTATTGAATTGCTGAATTGAGCTTTTTGGTTACTTGCTTGATCCTACTTACGTTTGTTTTCTGCTTTGACAATGGTTATACTGAAGGACTGCAGGGTAGGCTCTGTCCTCATATAGGATACCCTTTCAGTTTTGGACTGTCTCCAATCTGCTGGACAAGAGGCTCAACCCACGGTCTGGACTGATCCGTGGTACTACAGGAACGAAAATTAACAGGTAAGAACTAATTTTCCTTATTGCATCAGCCCCAAAAGAAGCTCATGAGGCGATGCTGGCAAAGGAATTCTGCACATGTACAGTAGAACTAAAAGCACAACTAGCTAGGAGAGAAGTTTGTTCGGTGCCTCTAGATGGCATCACAAACATGTCATGGCTAATTCAGCCCTGCTTATTGATGGAAAACACAGTTTACAGTAAACAAACTTGCTTTTCATATAACCAAGGCATATGTTGCATTGACCAGAACTCTGAAAAAGCTTGTCATGAGGACTATAACTTACAAGACATAAAGAAATGGGAAAAGCATCTTCTGACACATTGTCAATGTATCTTGTTTCCCAAGGCATCACTTACTCTTGAAGAGAAGCAAAAGTTAGCAAAAGAACAAGAGCAAGCACAGAAACTAAAAAGCCAGCAGCCACTCCAACCCAAGTCACTGCCATCCGTAGCTCCTGTTAAACAGGTGAGAATTGTCAAAATTGGGCATTACATTATGTATAAAATGATGAAAATAAGGAAAGATTCCACTTTTGGAATAAAAAAAAAAAAGTGGCTATGCATGAAATAAAACAGAGCATCTACAACTATCAAAAGAAAATCTGTGTATTAGTGGAGTTGCCCTCATCCCTGAAATAGTTATCAGTTTGTTGGTTAACAAACATTGTGCCAGGGTTAAAAAGGAAGTAATGCATGTCCAAAATTGTAATCAATGCCTATGACCCAAGAAGTACATGTAATTCCTCTTAAATAAGATATATGATTACATCATTTTATATTTTATTTTTTATACTAATTATGAATTTTGTATATTGCTGCTTTGTTTTTGATTTTCAATTTTAATTTGTATGCTTTAGCTGGTGATATTTGGATTATTTTGTTGTACACCACCCAGAGATGGCATTTTTAGTTGTGACTTATAAATGCAAACCAACAAATAAGCATGCTGCTCTGGATGAGACTAGAAAAAAATCTGTCAAAGAAATGTTATGTTAATATGCAGTCACATTTGCATCAAATATGAATACATTGCCTTCCCAAGTAGAGGAACTTTTCAGAACACCACCACTACCACTAACGGGATCTTTAGGAAAATCAGTGGATAGGTTTTCCCACTTGATGAAATGTAATGTAGGTACTGAGTGCACTGAGAGACGTTTTCAGATAATATCCTTATCATGTATTTTGCAGGCGAAGGATCTGACGAGCACCTTAATGGAGAATAAATTATCTTTGAACAGCCTTGCGGTCAGTAATCCTAAAACTGCCCCTCCAAGTGGCTTCTCTTCTGTCCCGTCTATGGGTGCCAGCATGGGATTTTCAGCATCTTCTGACATGAGTGCTGTGAGAAATGTAACAAATGGGTTTAACTCTGGCATGGGTTTTCAGACTCCTGGATTCCATACAGGACTCAGTAACACAAACCAGAATGTCTTTGGTGGTTCGAGTTCAATGGGAATGGGCAACATGAACCTGGCAGCAACCTCCAACATGCCAAACTTCCACAGCATGGGCACTTCAGCTGGACCTCTAGCACAGATTCATCCAGTCAGACCCACCGCTGGCTTATCCTCTTTGGATAATCTCTTTGGTCCCCAGAAGGCCAAAGTTAGTATGAACCAAATGTCTCAACAGAAACCAAACCAGTGGCTCAATCAATTTGCATCCCCTCTGGGGCCCCAGGGAATGAGTGGTTCAGTGATGGCGACGCCGATGAACACGGCAGGGCAGGCTGACTTTGCTTTGCAGGGTAATCCTTTTTTTAACCCACAGAACTTTACCCAGCCAGCAAACACCATGAAAAGCAGCAGCTCGGCCAGCAATGATTTAAAGGACCTTTTTGGTTAGAAATCTTTGCTTCCTGTATTTCAATCATGGGGTGAGCTGGCTGACATCTCTGCATCTTTCTTTAAAACATCTGACTGAAAGGCACCTGTAACAGACTACATGAGTGCCACTGCACTGGAAAGATCTTTCTGGGGACTGTCCTGTTAACTCAATTTTGTTTTCCAAGTTGGTGAGCACAGACTCTGTCTATTTTTTTATTCTGTGTGTTTGAAAGTCCCCTTTTCTTTGAACACTAAAGTCTAATTTCTGAAGTACATGCTCCCTATATAGAACAAATTGAAGCTAGGCAGAAACATTCTCTACCTGTATTTAAGGGTTTGCTGGTTTTGTAGCTCATATCCATCTACCAAATTAGTCCCAGAACTGATTTGGTTGTAACTTTGACTACAACCCTGTTTTAGGACTGTGGGGGATGCCCCATAGCTATGCAGCAGATGAACTCTATGACCTTGAGATGTTGACCACCGTGGCTTGGTATTTGGTAAGGTCCTGAGCATGCATGGAATCAGAGGGTGATACTAAATTTCAACTCTTTTTTTTTTTTTTCCCTCTCAGCTGTCTGCTAAGGTGTGTGTGTGTTTGTACTCTTTGTGATATAGCTGTTAGGGGGGAGGGAAAAGATTACAAATAATTGGTTGACCACATGGTGAAATTTAGGAGTCTTTTATCATTAATACAGCTGGGTATCTGGTATGCAAGTATCCTCTTTGTGGAGTGTGAAATGGATAATAGTTCCCTAAAGCAAATGTTTCTTCTGCTTGGTACTATTTTCTTTTTGAGGGGAACTGGTGAATAAAGCAGCCCTTCTTTCTAATGCAAGGAAATATTAATCTTAAACTCAGCTCTTGTGTTATATCCCATTCTAATACATCTTCTTGATAACTTTAATTTCTAGTTCATGTGCTGGGTTTGATTGATTGATTTTTATGTATTTTGATTCACACCTCATGACTTGTTTATCTGCTGTCAGAGGTTTGATGAATGAAATGAACACTCCTTGGATTATGTTAAGGATTCGCAGAGAATTGATTGGGAATAGCCTCTCTGGGATCTTTTTAAGATAAAGGGGACCTGATTAGTGAGAGGGATTCTTTAAGCCCTTCACTTACCAACCATATAATTCCAAAATAAAGCAGTTTTTAATCATAAAGAGAAGAGGATCCCTTACTAGAATTCTCTCTGCATTCTGAAACTTGGACCACAGATATTACTGAAATCCTTTTCTGATGTAATCTACTACTTGAAGCTTCCCTTTTTGCACTAATAACTTCATTGCGTACAGTACCATTCACTTAAGGTAGTAAATTTTTCTCATGTTAGTTTTGTATTTCAAGCCTTAAAAGGCTTTACATTGCCGGAACAAAGCAATAGTAACCTTTTGCTTACAAAGAGGCAGATGTTCGGCCTGCCTGTGATACAAATTCAAAAACAACAAAAAAGCAATTTCTATGCACTTGAAACTCTGAAGTCTTAGAAGGTAATGATACTTATTTAAAAGACCAACAGAAAGATGACCATGAGCTTTTGACACTTCCCATAGTAACAGAGTAGATGATGATAGGAAAGGCCCATTGGCCCAGCCAATTTGCTTAGTTATTCTGTCTGTACTGCAAGGATAAATCCCAAATACCAGCTCAACCATTTGTAGGATATGGCTTCTTAATCAAGATCTCAAGAAGGGACCTCTGTAATCTAAAGAGCTCATGGACTACAATGCCTTTATCACTGGTCCTTATTAAAAAAAAAAAAAAAAAAAAAAAGCATCAGTCTATGAAGACTGTGTGATTTTGTTTTGTTTTTCCAGGACTGATATGGCTACTTAAAGCTGTCTTCATTCTGAAATCTTCAGAAACGTTCTCTCAAATAGTGAAAGCTTCAAGTTGGTTTTAGAAAGAGAACTATTAGAGTTGAGTTTTGTTTCTGAATTTGGCATTGATTTCATTTTTCTGCTTAAAACACATTCACAACAGAAGGCCTTGTAGTTTGTTCATTCAGTCTGTTCCCATTTGTAAGAGTAATATTTAACACACTAAAGAATCCTTGGCGTATGATAGAAACTTTCAGTATTTATTTCAGATTCTTTGGGACCACTAGAAGTTTTAAGCAGTTTGTGAAGTTTCTAGGTGCAGTGGATACCTTTTGGTAGAAAATGGTTGTGTGGGTAACATTGAACTAGCTACAGATTCAATCAACTTCATTCATTTTGGTAGTAAGAGCAGCAACATCTCAAGTAGGTGACGGTGCATAATACAAAATCTGATTGAACCTCCTCTTCCCCCTCCCCCCATATAAATCTAAATCAGTTTAAACATTTGTTTTGTGTTGGGGGGGCTACATTGTTTTGTTTCTGTCCTATCTCCCAACGATTGTAGATGTATATTAAATGTGACAGAGGAGTATAAAAACATTCTCCTTCCTCCATCTTCATCGCAAAGGAAACAGTAAACCAGGAAGATGATGCATACATATTTTTATTAAGAATATATTTGAATAGCTGTTGTAGTTTCTTGCAGATGTGCTTCTGTGTTCATATTCTGTTGGATCTAATTTAAAGTGAGAAATTAGGATTCTTGGATGATATACTACAATTGTATTTTGAGTTTTAATTAATTTAAAGTATTGCATATTCATGTAAATATATCTATCTTCATGCAAGCTTTGTGTTCTGTAAGTGAAGCTTATATAATTTAGACATGTTGCTGAAAATATTCAGAGCAAATGTATAATTAAAGAATTGGTATAACTGTTACAACAGACTACATGTCTTGCATCTTGTGTACTTCAACTGACACAATGCTTTCGTTCTGTTTTGATTTCTTTTCTCATGTTTTAAGGTATGAATTGTACTTGCAATTTAAATTTTCACACTTCTGTTTGACATTATTCAGCTTGGAAATGCAGATCTGATTGTTATTTAACAAATTATCCCATCTTAAGAAACATAAGCAAGGCCATTCTGGGTCATACCAAAGGTCCATCCAGTATCCTTTCTCTCGTCTCCAAAAGGTTGCTTATATAGCATACGAAATTCTCATTTTGGTTTGTATTTTGCACCAGACCTAAAAAAAAGGTATTCAGTTTAACTAAATTAGCAAAATAATAGCAAAGCAAAGAAATGTAGCAAGTTGGACAAATCTGCCTGCCAAGCTTTCATACCCCATTACTGAAAGCAGGCTTGCTGAATACAGTCATTTGCTGCAGTGCTGCTCAAAACCAGTCCTCAAGGATAACACCTGCCCATCCAGTCTGGATTTCAGGATAACCCTAATAAATGCACATGAGAGAGCTGCATGTTCTGGGTCTCCACTACCTTCAAATGCATCTCATGTATAAGCGTCATCTGGATTAATGCTGAAAACCAAACTGACTATGGGGTCCTCCAAAGACTGGTTTGAGCACCACTGGTTTATTGCTATAGAACAAATAATGATGCTTATGGGAGGAGAGAGAATGTTTTGACTATGAAGACTTGGGTTAGAAAGGCAGATATTGCTGTAGAAATTAGTTTTTTTGTTTTAGAAAAATAAAAGAACCCTTTGCAGTCTCATAGTTTGCTCATTGTGGCCAAATGATTGCGAATGTTCCATCAATGATCTTGTGAATTTGGACTTTTGCTGAGTTGGAGGATGACTTGTATAGCTGCTGTGTGAAGTGTGGCAGTCCTGCTCTCTGCTCATCTTTCTCCAAATTCATTGCCCATCTTTGCTTACAACTTCAGTGCACAAGCAAAATTGAGGCAGAATGCACTTTTGCTCAGCCAAACAGTTTGGAGGAAAAAAAAAACCATAGATGTTTCCACACCATTATGGCACCCAATATTTCCTGCTGGTTGAAAACTTAACCTTTTTTCCATCCAATGTTCTGATTCATTTCATTTTTAAAAAAATAAAAAAATAATTCGTTAAGGCATGGTGTACAGTTTGTGTACGACTTTGGTTTCCTTTTGTGAAAAGAAAAATCCATCTTTTTAAAGTGAAGACTAAGAAATTCTATACTACGTGAGATCACTGCACTGTGTTCCCACCATCAAGACACTAATCATTTTGGCTCCATCACTGATGGCCAGTACAATTAAAAAAAAAAGCCCACCTCTCAATATAGTATCAATTATATGTGCTGCTCTGTAAGCAAAGGAAGTGTTTTTTCTTTGTAAATCAACCCTATTGGCTTCCCTTTCACAACAGTGTGCATCTTCTCTGCTGTGAAATCTGAGGCTGCAGCGAGCATGTCCAAAAGGAAAGTTGGGTTTTGTGTTTTTTTTTATAGAACACTGCTCATTCTTTTCACTAGATGTGCTAGGCATGGTGTCAAGGGTGATCGGAGGAGAGAGGATAGAAAATAGTTTTACCTATGAGCTGTAGCATTTTTCAGAATGGAGGGAGAGGGGGTCAGGTTGGGTTTTTTTTGTGCTCCTCAATTCTGTAGCATAGTGCATGTGAAAGTCTACCAGATATGTCCAAACTTTTGGGATTGGTGGGTGGAAATGGGTCTGACATGCTCTATTAAAAATGACCTCAATCTGATAAGGGTGAGGTCAGTTAGGATCAAAGTTGAAGTGCTAGAATATCCCTGCCTAAGCTTGGTTTTCATTTTCTTCCTTGATTATGTTTGCTTCTATACAGGAGAGTGTTACATTATATCCCTTAGCCATGGATCAGCCTGCTGGCCACAATCCAGGTGGCAAAGCTGGGTAAAGATTCTCATGTCAGAAAGCTTTTCCATGCTATGATGAACCACAGGGGCCTCTGTACATACTTCCATGTCTGTTTGCTTATCTATTGCACAGTTTATATATTTGGTAAAGACTAGGTTTAAAGTTCTTAGTATGTCTGTAATATCACTGCAGTGAAATGCTGTCATGTGTTAGAACTGTCAGAGCATGATATTGTATTTCACTTTATTGGACAATACCGCTCATCAAAAGCAAAGGATCTATTCTTGTATCAACTTTTAGAGTACTCCTGAAGTATGTAAGAAATGTACAGTGATTAAAAAAAACAAAAAACCCACACCACTTTGTACTGTGAATAAACTGTAATTTTTCAAATATGAACTTATTAAAGGAAATGAACTTTTTCTATTTATTGTTGCTGAGGGCAGTTTTATTCTTCAGAGTGCATTATACAGTTTGGCCACTTTAAAACTTGTGTGATTTAAAAGCTTGGTTTTCTTTGTTAATTCTGAATTATTAAAATTGTTCCCTTTTTTTAAAAATGGCAAATTGTTTTTTTTTTGTTTGTTTTTTTTAATATAATACATTCCTTCTTGTTTTTACTGAAAACTGTAGCCTCATCCAGGGTGGATAGCCAGCCAGCACATTTTGTCACATGAACTGCTGGTTGATTACAATAGTGGTTGGGGTAAGGAGCAGGAGTCCAGTGTAGTGGGGGAAGTGAAACTGGGTATTTACATCATCTCCCCAAGTCAGAATGAGCTAGGTCACAGATTGGGGGTTTGAATGCTGATCGCAGGAGTTCACTTGCCGCAGACATATACATTAGCGATATCTGGCCTGAATTTCTCAAAGGGCTATAAGGTTCATTATAGACAATAGGATTCATCTGAAATGAGTAAAATTGCAAGTTTTGTGTTGGGCTCTGCAGCAGGCAATGACATCTGGGCACTGCTCTACAAGGAGTGTAATTGGGACCAGCTGTTTCAAAGTGGAAGTTGTATTTGGTATTTCTTGTCTTGCTGTCTCCTCTTCTAGCCCTTCGGGCTGGTCTCAGGCAGAGATAGATTGCAGCAGCTCCCAAGGAGTGTTAATTCCTGAGTTCTGAAGAAATAAATGCTGGGTTGGAGATCAGTAAGAGTACTGTTCTAAGCCTCAGTCAGGTGGCCAGTGTGCCTTCTGGTGAAGCGTTACAGGGAACATAGACGTGGTATGCCCTGTCATTGCAGCAGGTGCACTGCATGCCCCCAGAAGCCTGGACTTAGGTTTTGACATGTGAATCTATTTTTGCACTGCAGACCACTCTTGCTTGCAAGGTTTGGTCCCTTTTAAGATTGTTTAGGTTTTATACTTGATATTTAGAAATCTTTGAAACATTCTTTTTTTGCATCAATTATTCCACCAATTTACAGCTTCAGATGATATAAGTAAAATCTTATTTTCCAACCCCCAATAAACAGTTTAACACTTTTTTACTATAAACAAATCTCCAGCCCAACCTAATCTATCATACAAGAGCAGGGCCCACACAACATAATACAAGGACAACACAAACTAACAACGTTTTATTTTCTGGGGAGGGTTGTTTTTAGCTTAGTGTTTGTTTTAATTTTAGTGACGAATCTGAGGGACCCATACAAATGACAAGAAGAGCTGCTGCCTTAGTTTGAACCCCTGAAGAAGCAGTGATCTGGGTGAAACATGTTGGATATTTTATAAACTTTTTTTGGATTAAAGGTGCTTAATGATATTACTGAACTGTAAACTTCTTTGTTGCACCTGCAGCGGTCTCACTCATGAATCCATCAGCCTGTTCAGACTACTGGAGCTGTTTTTTGGATTGGGTGGATGAATGGTTTAAAAAAAAAAATTGTAAGTTTGCGTTTTGTATTGACCTAGTCTTGTATTGATTGTTGTGTGGGCCCTGCTCTTATAGGATAGGTTAGGTTGGGCTGGAGATTTGCTTATATTTAAGCACTGTTTATTGGGAGTTGGAAATCTAAAATTTTACTTCTCATCTGGTTTGTGGTATAAATTTAGGTTTTAGATTTGAGATGTTTAGAGATTGTTGTATTTCTCCCAGGCCAAGCAGGATGGTAGTCCTCACATACGGGTGACATCAGATGGAGCCCTGTCACTGAACACTTTTGTCAGTTTCTAGAACTTTTGACTGGCACACTGAGCATGCCCTGCATGCAACTAACCATGTGGCCACACGGGGACCCCTTCAGTCTCTCTTTTTTTTTTCCCATGCAGCAATTGCCTCACAGTTCTTAGGAGCTCTGTGGGAATTTCTCACAAATGTTTCCTCATGGAACTTTTTGAACATTTCTTCACACTTTCTCCCCGTCCCGGAGTCCCCCATAGCGTACCAAGTGTCAGAGGACTACGTCCATAGCGGACTCTCACGACATCTGCATTTTATGCCTCTGGCCTTCCCACGACATCCAACGTTGCACTAGTTGTGCTCAAATAACCCCTAAAGGCTGCCGTGCCCGGCTGGAGAAGATGTATTTATTTATTTGTTTTTTCTTGACTGACCATCATCGGAGATATCATGCTGGTTTACATATAACAGGGGGAAAACAAAGAAGGAAGGGAGCAGTTACAAAAAACAGGGTAATGGAGAGCTGGGAGGTGCAGAAGACAGTACACGGAAGCAAGAGAGCATAAAGTTTGAAGATGATATAGCAAACTAATAAACATTCAAGCATATGGCTTGAAAGGTGGTAATGCACAACTTATATACATATGTGTCCCAACATTTAAAGATGGATGAAGGGATACAAATATCCAATAGCGTGTACAATGTGTGGACAGGATAAATAAACTATAGATTTCACAAACTTCGGAATCTGAGACGCATCACAGGATGTACAGGCATTGCTTTACATACGTACTGCCTCGGCCCATACATGTATGGGCCGAGGCAGTACTAAGAGCCCTTCGGGGCTTCCAGCCCCAATACAGACGCCTGATCCAGTGCCTGTTATTTTGACTCCAATCCTCGAGCGTGTGGACACCCTAATCAGTGCCCGATCATCGGCACCTTCTCAGCCACCGCTTCCTCCTCCAGTATCGATTGCAATTCCTGTATCTTCCGACGATGAAGATGCAGCCCATGGCTCCTCTCTGGGAGCCACCAGTGCCAATTCCCAGATCCTTAGGCTTATCTGTTCCTCGATGTCCGTTGAAGACATCAGTGCCAGCACCGCCGATCTCGATGCCTCATTTTCCATTGCTACCACCCTCCCATCCATCTGGACTTGGACTTCTACCATCATCGGAAGGGCCGCGGGTTGAAGGAGACTCATCATATAACCCTTGGGAGGATGATTCCTCTGACTTTCAAGCTTCTGAAGAGGGTTTGTCAGAACCTTCACCCCTGGCAGAAAGGTGCCGCTCCCCTCCTGAGGACCTCTCCTTTGCTAGTTTTATCAAGGAGATGTCAGAAACCATTCCTTTCAAATTGCAGATGGAGGAGGATGCCAGACATAAAATGCTGGCAGTACTTCAATTTGTGGATGCTCCTAAGGAAGTCAAGGCAATTCCTGACCATGAGGTTCTTCTTGACCTCTTACACTGCATCTGTGCATCTAGTAAACAGGAAAACTGAAGCCACATACCTGGTTCAACAAGCCCCAGATTTTCAAAAGAGCCAATTACCCCACCAATCTGAAGTGGTGGAATCTGCTCAGAAGAAGGCCAAGAGCTCTCTGTCTCACTCTTCTGCTCTACCTGGCAAAGAACAAAACTCATTTGATACTTTAGGCTGCAGAGTTTTCCAGGGCTCAATGCTGATGGCTCATATAGCAGCCTATCAGCTTTATATGACACAGTAAACCAGAAATCTCTGGACCCAGGTCCAAGATTTCTCAGGAACCCTCCCTGATTAATTCCAAGAAGAAATGTCCTCCATCCTACAAAACGGAGTAGAGGCTGGGAAACATGAGGTCAGGGCAGCAGATGATGTCTTCGCTACTGCATCCAGGGTAGCAGTAGTTGGAATTAGTGGCAGCTGCTTGGCTTAACTAAAAGCTTCTGACTTACGTCAGGAAGTTCAGGATCAGTTGGTGGACCTTCCCTGCACAGGGGACAATTTGTTCAGGGACAAAGTTCAAGAGGCAGTGGCGCAACTCAAAGACCACCATGAAACCCTGTGCCAACTGTCACCTCAGATTTTTCGTCCACAACCAAAAGAGGTTTTAGGAGAGATACCAGAAAACTCACAGGCCACCTAGGTACTACCCTCCTCCATCCTGTGCTAGACCAACCAGACCCTCTCACAGAGGCCAACCTTGGCAGCAGAGATCCCCTAAGACTCAACTAGCCCCTCAGATTGGTCTTGCAGCTGGTTTTTGACTCCCACCTAGAGAGCAGCAGTCAACCCCCCTCCCCCAATCATTTTTTCCATGGGAGGCTGCCTGTGCCACTTTGCCACACAATCACCACCAATCAATAGGTCCTCTTTATAGTAGCCCCTGGTTACCATCTGAATTTCCTTACACTGCCCTCAGATACTCCACCCTGTCCCACGTGAAGTCTATCTGATCACACTCCATTCCACATCTTTCTGCAGTTCAAAGCCGTAGAACCAGTTCCCTGAGTGTAGCGAGGAAGAGGGTTCTACTCTCTCTTTTCTGATTCCAAAAATATCTGGTGCCATATGTCCCATCTTGGACCTCTGTGCCCTAAACAAACATCTTTGCAAGGAAAAGTTCAGGATGGTTACCTTGGGAATCATGCTCCCTCTCCTGCACAAGGGCGATTGGCTCTGCTCTCTAGATCATCAGGAGGCTTATGTCCATATAGCAATATACCCTCCTCATAGAAAATATCTCAAATTCATAGTAGGGTCACAGACATTTCCAACACAGACTACTACCAATTGGTCTTGCAGCAGCACGCCGAGTATTCATGAAATGTCTGGCAGTTATGGCAGCATGACAGTGTAGTATCCAAGTCTACCCATATTTAGACGACTGGCTACTCAAGAGTCGAGCCAGGGAAGGAGTACTTCAATCCCTCCCTCTTTCCATACAACTGCTACAGTTGTTAGGATTTCTCAAACTATCCCAAATCTCATCTGACTCTGTCACGCACCCTCTCGTTCATCAGAGCAGATCTAAACACCATTACAGCCAGAGCGTTCCTCCCAAGGGATCGAGCATGCACACTGTCCAACTTGGCCAAAGCAGTGCAGACTCGTCATACAACTTCAGCTCATCAACTGCTAACCTTGCTGGGACACTTGGCATCCACAGTTCACATTACCCCAATGGCTTGACCAGCCTTGAGAGTAACACAGTGGTCCCAATCAAGACAAGATCTGTCATAAATTGTCCGTGTAACCAGTCAACTTCATCACTCACTGGCTTGGTGGAGACAGGAGTCCAATCGCCAGATCGGACTACCCTTCCAACCACCCAATCCTCAGATTACATTGACCACTGATGCCTCCAACCTAGGTTGGGGAGCCCATGTCAACGAATTACAAACCCAAGGAACCCGGACCAAGGCAGAAGCAAACCACCAGATAAACTTTCTGGAGCTCCAGGCCAAGATGGTGTGCCCTATTTGCATTTAAGGATTGCTTATCCAACAAGGTAATCCTAATTCAAACAGACAACCAGGTAGCAGTGTGATATCTCAACAAGCAAGGGGGCACAGGCTCTTACCTGCTATGCCAAGAGGCAGCACAGATCTGGGCCTGGGCCCTCTCACATTCCATGCTGTTGAGAGCAACCGACCTGGCAGGCATAAACAATGTGATGGCAGACCATCTCAGCAGGACCTTTCATCCCCACAAATAGGCCCTAGATCCCACTGTAGTGAACCGAATATTCTACCAATGCGGTTGCTCAGATATCAAACTGTTTGTGTCTTTTCACAACCGCAAGTTTGACCACTTCTCTCTACACCACAGCCGCAAGACACCACTAATGGATGCCTTCACTCATTCGTGGAGTATGGGTCTACTATTTGCATACCCTCCTCTTCCATTCATCAGCAAGACTCTCGTGAAGTTACGACAAGAGCGGGGCACAATGATCGTCATAGCCCCATTCTGGCACTGACAAGTTTGGTTTCCCATTCTACGCGACCTCTCAGTCCAGCAACCATTTCGCCTGGGCATGGCCCCAACTCTAATAATGCAGAACGACAGATGACACTGTTTGTGTCATCCAAACCTCCAGTCTCTATCTCTGACAGCCTGGATGTTGAAAGGTTGATTCTGCAATCCCTTAACCTTTCTAACTATGGGTCCCAGGTCCTTGAAGCTTCATGGAAGCCTTCTACTAGGAAATCTTACTGTTCAAAGTGGAACATATTCTCCTTGTAGTGCATAACAAAAGGAATAGATCCTTTTTCCTACCCCACAGCAAGGTTCCTGTACTATCTCTGGCACCTCTAGGAGTCTGGCCTGTGAACTTCCTCCATCAGAGTACATATAAGTACCATAGCCTCTTACCATAAAGGTATAGGAGATGCCCCAATTTCAGCAGAATCCCTGGGCACTTTGAGAGGCTTACAACTGAAGCCTCCACTGCGTCCAATTGAGGCATGGGACCTCAATGTCACACACGCCCGTTCATACGCTTTTGCTGACTTGGGGGCCCGTCAATTTGGGCATTCAAGCCAGCGAAGCGTATGAACGTACGCCGTGAAGTCATGCACGCCCGTTCATGTGCTTTTGCTGGCTTGAGCACCCGTGCACTACGGGCGTGTGTTCCTCCATCTTCGCCAGTGGGGACCGCTGGAAGCCGCTTTCGCTACCGGCTGCCCCCAGGAGGCAGGGGAGCCGCGGTGCGCGCCTCCGGAGGAGGGCAGAGAGGGCTGAAAGAAAGAAAAAGTAAGTTAACTTTGGTTACACTTATTCACAATACTTTACATGTCGAGTTGTGTCGGGAGGAGGGGATTTTAGGTTTTCTTTTGGTTAAAGGTGCTTCGGGAGGAGGGGAGAGAGGAGTGGGGCTGCCCTGGAGACCGGCACCCATGGACGCGGCCAGGGCAGGTGAGCAGGGGCTGGGGGAAAGTTTGCCGTCTACCCTTACCCCTGCCTCTAACGCAGGGGTAAGAGTAGGTGGTAATTTAGCAGGTTAAAGACGCAGCTAAACTGCAGGTTAAAAAGGCGATAGTCGGGGCACACGTTACTGAATGGGAGGGAATAGCTAATCCGATCATTTACATCTCATATACATGCCGCAGGTGGAAAGGGTTACCCGTTGATTTAAAGAAGCAGTAAGGATGGGTTAAAAGGGATAGTGAATCGCAGGTTGGACTAACGCAGCCAAATTGTGAGTAGAAAGCGGGTTAGAAGCAGTGTAACCGCAGCTTACTGTATTGGCCTGTTGGAAAGTTATTTTTCTAGTGGTTATAACATCAGCTCGCAGAGTCAGTGAGCCACAGGCACTGTAACATACCCACCTTGTACAAGATTTTTCCATGACAGGGTAATGCTCCATACTCGCCCTAAATTCTTGCCAAAGGTAGTGTCTGATTTCCACTTAAATCAATCCATAATACTGCTCACCTTTTTTCCAAGACCTCACTCACACCCAGGTAAGTGTGCCCTGCATTCCTTGGACTGTAAGCATGCGCTCGCCTTTATTTAGACCACATGGCAGCAAATAGGAAGTCCACCCAACCTTTTGTCTCTTTTGATAAGACCAAACTGGGAGTTGTGGTGGGCAAGCAGACCCTGTCCACCTGGCTGACGGCCTGTATTTCCTTCCAACAAGCAGGCCTTCCGCTAGAGCAGTGGTTCTCAACCCGGTCCTGGGGACCCCCCCAGCCAGTCTGGTTTTCAGGATACCCACAATGAATATACATGAGAGAAAATTTGCATGTTATGGAGGCAGTGCATGCAAATGTTCTCTCATGCATATTCATTGTGGATATCTTGAAAACCCGACTGGCTGGGGGGGGGTCCCCAAGAAAGGGTTGAGAACCACTGCGCTAGAGGGACACATGAAAGCGCATTCGATCAGAGCCATGGCACAGTCAGTCATCAACACCTAAGGGGTAGGGTTTTTGCGCCAGGTTCTCTCTTTACTTCGACAAGGCTGGCAGGCAAGACTGCGTCTTTGACCAGGCTGTACTGCATAATTTGTTTCTAGTTTAGTAACCCAACTCTTCCTACCTGCAGTCCACTGTGAAATTCAGGCTGCCCTACATACATTCATTCATTCATTTATTTATTAGCTTTTATATATCGACATTCATGGGTACATCATGCGGGTTTACAATATAACTAAAGAAGGAAATTACAAAAAACCAGGGTGGGGGAAGAGGGAGAAGAGAGGGAAAAACAGGAAGAGGAGAAAAGGAACAATACCTGATGGAAAACAGAAGAACATAAGAAGTAGCATTGCAAATTATATACTCAATAAGGGACTGTGTATAACCTTATATAAATTATACACTCCAAAAAATATTATATACAATAATAACAAAATATTATATACAATAATATACATTAACTAGTACATACAGGAGTCACTATAAATGTCATTACAAATTATATGTTCAGAAAGGCAACTATATATAGACTAGCAGGGTTGCTAAAGGGAAAAGTAAGGTTTAAAGGATAGCGGAGGGGGGTAAATAAAAGGGGTATAAAAGGGGGGTATATAAGGTGGTACAGAGAAATGGGAGACAGAACAGAGTATAATTAAAGTAATAAAGGAGAAGGCTATGAGTATGTTAATGACAAAGGCTCTTTCTCTGAAGGAGTAGAGGGAGCAGGGGAACTACGTAGGATCTGGATCAGGGTAGGCCATTTTAAAGAGCCATGTTTTAACCCCTGTTTTGAATTTCCGAATGCATGGTTCTAGACGGAGCTCAAGTGGCATAGTGTTCCACAGGGAGGGGCCTGAAATGGATAGGGCTCTTTCTCTGGTGGAAATGTGGTGAGCACATTTAAAGGACGGGGTGTAGAGGGTTCCTGAAAGTGCAGTTCTAATAGGATGATTGGAGGAGCAGAATCGAAGGGCATCCTCAAGCCAGGAGTGATTGTGGTTGTGCAGGGAGTTGTGAATAATAGTGAGGGTTTTGTATCTGATGCGGGAGGCGAAGGGAAGCCAATGGAGTTCCTTAAGAATAGGGGTGATGTGGTCGGCTTTGCGTGTATTTCTAAGGATTCTTGCCATAGCATTCTCTAACGTTTGCAGGGGTCTAATAGTAGAGTAGGGAAGGCCTAGAAGTAAGGAATTGCAGTAATCCACTTTTTATATCATTGTCGCTTGCAGGACTGTGCGGAAGTCTTGTGAATGGAGTAGGGGTTTAAGTTTTTTTGAGGATATGGAGCTTGAAAAGTCCTCCCTTTATGATTGTGTTAATGTGGTTTTTGAAGTTTAGTTGGTGGTCTAGGGAGACACCGAGATCTCGCACAAAGTAGGGAAAAGCATTTGAGGGGAGGGTGAGGTCACAAGCTGATGGTGGCGTCCAGTCAGGGTGATTTAAAATGATGAGGAGTTCAGTTTTGGAGCAGTTTAAAGCAAGGTGGAGGTTAGAGTAGGAAGTTAATGGAGACGAGGCATGTTTCCCAAAACTTAAGAGATTTGGTGAGGGATAGGGATGAGGATTTGGATATCGTCTACATATAAGAAAAACTTAAGACCAACGTCAGAGAGGAGGTGGCAGAGCGGTAAAAGGTATATAGTGAAGAGCCCTGTGGGACGCCTTGGGTAAGGGGGATGATTCGGAATTTGCAATTTTTACAGCGTAGCCTCTATTATTGAGGTAGGAAGAGAACCAATGTGCCTGAGATGCCAATCTCAGTTAGGTGGGTGAGGAGGATTTTGTGACTGATAGTGTCGAAGGCAGATGAAATGTCAAGAAGGGCAAGGATAAAGGATTGTCCGTAGTCCATGCCCTTGAGGAGAGTGTCAGTCAGTGAAAGTAATAGGCTTTCTGCGTTACGAGACTTATGGAAGCCGAATTGAGAGGGGTGGAGAATATTATGGTCTTCCAGATAGTCAGAGAGCTGTGAATTGACTATCTTTTCCATAATTTTAGATATGAGGGAAGGTTAGAGATAGGACAGTAGTTTGAAGGGTGGTGGGGTCAAGGGTAAGTTTTTTGAGAAGAGGTTTGACAACAGCAAGTTTGAGGGGGTCTGGGACTTTGCCATGGGAGAAGGAGCAGTTGATTATGTCGGACAGGGGTTTTGCGATGATGGAGGGAATGGAAAGGGAGTGCTTTAGTGGGGATAGTGTCAGAGGTGTGTGTAGCAGGTTTGATTTTTTTTTTAAAATGGATTCGGTTTCCTGGTCGGAGTTTAAATCGAGAAACTCAAATTTGAGGTTGGGATTTTTGGGGAGCAAATTGGCTGGAGAGGGGTTGGAAGGGAAGTGTAGGAGGAGGTTTGATATTTTATTTTTGAAACAGAGGGCGAGTTCTTCGCATTTGCTATTGTCTTGTTCATCTGTGATGGTGGGGGGGGGGTAGATTTAGTGAGTTCTGCCACATACGAGAATAAAACATTTGTGTTGAATTGGTAATTATGGATTTTTGCAGAGTAATAATTGTGCTTAGTTTGGAGAGTAGAGAGTCTGTAGGTGTGTAGTGTGGATTTGTAAATGGCTGCTTGCTTAGGAGTAGGGTTTTTGCGCCAGGTTCTCTCTTTACTTCTAAGGTCATTTTTTAGATTTTTTTTAAATCAGTGGTGTACAAGGGTTTTTTTTGCTGACTGAGAGTGGTGTATTTCTTTATTGATAGGGCAAATTTCATTGGCTATGGTAGTGGTGAGTTTGTTCCAGGAGGAAAGTGCAGCATCGAGGTTGGTGAGGTCTAGGTTGTCGGTAAAATTGTCGAAAGCAGAGATGAGTTCTTCAGTGGCGCATGGTTTGCAAAAGAAGATTGTTACTATGTGTGGGGGTGGTAGAAGAGGGCAATTTTAGGGAGAGGAGTACATTGATACCATGGGACAGGGATATGGTCAGCTGAGTGGGGAGAGTGTATACAGGAGTTGATGAAGATAAGGTCAAGGGTATGACCTGCTTTATGTGTGGGGGGAGGTGATGAGTTGTCTGAAACAAAGGGCAAGTAGGAAGTTAAGGAAGATCTCACAGGACGAGGTGGTGGGGATGGCATCCACATGGAGCTTGAAGTCTCCTAGCATTACAGCAGGGTTGTCAATATTGAGATTGTCAGAAATAAATTCAATGAGTGGGGATGGGTTGTGTTCCAGTAGGCTGGGGGAGGCGTATATGAGGCAGATTTAAAATTCTTTGGATTTCAGAAAGCAGATTTCAAATTTGTGGGGGGAATTGATGTTTAGTAGTTTGAGGTGTTTTTTAGTGGCAAGGAGGAGGCCACCACTTTTTTTAGGTCTTAGGATGGAAAAAATGTCGTAGGCATGCGTGGGCAGCTGGTTTATGAAAACATGGTCAGTGCTTTTAAGCCACTACTCTGTGATGGCACAGATATTAGGGCTGGAATCAGTATGTAGATTGGAGCAGGATATGGGGTGTCTATGGGAGGGGCGATATATGCGGGGTATGGTGAGCATGTTCAAAAGGGGCCTCTACAAAGGGAAGAAAGGGGGGAAGAAAGATGAAATGAAGTAGTGGGAACACTAATGGGTGAAACTAAGGGGCGCAACAAGGGACGCGCTCCTTAGGCGCGCGACGCCTGTGTGAGAGGGAGAGATTTAAATGCAGAGATCCTGTTGCTTGTCTGACGTGTTCCAGCGGGGGAGGAGTTAGCAGCCTCGTGGTGGAGGGGAGGAGTTGGCCTGATCTGAAGGCTGAGCACAGGGGCGCTCAATCCAGGCCCTGAACCCCGGCTAGGAAAGCAGTGGAAGCATAACCAACAGCACCCCTGTTGTTGTGTCTGTTGCACATTGTTGGGTGCTGCTTGGTTGACTCTGTTCGGGCATCCTGTAGCTTGCTAGTCACCCATATGTGAGGACTACCATCCTGCTTTTCCTGGGAGAAAGCAGAGTTGCTTACCTGTAACAGGTGTTCTCCCAGGACAGCAGGATGGTAGTCCTCACGAAACCACCCACCACCCCATGGAGATGGATTCGCCTGTTTTATTTTATTTTTTGCTCATACTTTTGCTACAAATAAGACTGAAGGGGGACCCCATGTGGCCACAGGGTTAGTGGCATGCTGGGCATGCTCATTGTTCCTGTCAAAAGTTCTAGAAACTTTGACAAAAGTGTTCCATGATAGGGCTCCATCTGATGATGTCTCCCATATGTGAAGACTAACATCCTACTGTCCTGGGAGAACACCTGTTCCAGGTAAGCAACTCTGCTGTCCCTTGGTTGTGTATGATAAGAATATAAGAAATTGCCATGCTGGGTCAGACCAAGGGTCCATCAAGCCCAGCATCCTGTTTCCAACAGAGGCCAAACTAGGCCACAAGAACCTGGCAATAAGTTGAGTAACCAATTTGTTTTCCCTTTTAAGATTCAAAATATTTTACGAAAAAGGAGGGGGATCTTATTTTTTTCTTTGTGAATAAGACAGGATCTCTTCTTTAGTTTTCCTGGAATTTAGTCACATCCCTATCCTTAGAAGCCAGAGAGTCTTGGGCTACTCATGGGAGGCTGCTGGGTCACAGGGGTGTCTAAAGATGGGACTATGAGGTATTGTGTCTGGACCAGATTTTACTTGTGCTAGGCAGAGGAAGATGATAGAATGTTTGTGGGACCCAGGCTTCAACTAAGATGGATTCTTTTGTTGCTAGGCAGGGAAGGTGTCTCAACTGGGTTGGAGAAAAAGCAGAACTTAGACTTTCCACCATTTTTACACTGATCTTCATCTTGAACAAGATGGTAGTGTAACCTCTACCGCTGGTGCGTAGGCAAAGAATAATGTGGTATCAGAAAATGTTAAGCAGATTGGACTAGATTCACACTGGGCACTAATTTAAAGGCACAGGTTTTTTTTGGGAGACAAGATGGCCGCGTATAGCTGCTGAGAGAATGCTGCTCTGAAGTTTCTTTGAAAATCTCTTTGAAATGCCTGCAAAAAGAAAGGGGAAAATACGGGTCTACCCCTCCGACCCTCCCCCGATATCAGGGCAGCGATTAATAACATCCTACTCTCTGGCATTGGCAGCGAAATTGGAGGAGAATGCTCCCGTTCAGGCGCAGAGGGAAGTGTCACAGAGGGAAGTGACACTCACCCCTCCAGATCCTCGGCGCCCATTGATGATGTCCTCCACCAGCTTCCCCGTGTTTGTCGAGGAGCAGCCTGCTGAAGGGGCAACTGTGGCATCGGCAGGAGTGGAACTCTGAGGAGATTTTTGCAGCTTGTCTGAATCTCCTGAAGGTCCTGCTGTGTGCAGAGTTGGAGAATTTGAGGCGGTGGTCCGGACATCGACCCCAGAGCAGGGAGAAAGGGAGAGAAGTGACCGGCTGATGACGGTGAAAAGAAGGCTGGATGAGAAAGTGGGTGAGTCAAGCCACTTTCAAATGCCAAAGCCAGCAATTGTGACTCTAGACGCATTATGGGACTTAGTGGCTGGTTTGGGCAAGTCTCTGCATGAGACCAATGCAAAAGTCGAAACTCTCAATACAAAGGTGGAAAAAATAGAAGAAAATGTGGGTAAAAGTGAATCCAGGATTGACTTGGTGGAAGCCACTTTGAAAACAAATAATGATTACACTACTAAGTTGATTAAAGATGTTACATTGGCCTCCCGCAGAATTGAAAATCTAGAGAATTACTCAAAACATCTCAACCTTAGATTCTTGAATTTTCCTAGAATTGTGGGGCAAACAATTGATGTGACTCTTTAAGAAATATTTCTTTGAAAATTTGAAGCTTAACAAGCAGGGTTTACCGTGCATAGTTAAGCAATTTTTTCTTACATCTCCACAAATGACTAGACGACGTCCTGAAAATCAGGCTGAGATTATGGAGAATTTAACCCAGTACCTGGAAGATTCCTCAACAGAATTGTGTGATAGAGCTACTCTTCTAGTTACCTTAGTATCAGAATATGATATGGGAATTGTGATGAAGACTTTCTTTAAAAATGTCAACTCCATTTTATGGAGCTATGGTGAGAATTTTCCCGGACCTTGCTCGTGTCACACAGCAAAGGAGAAGGGAATTCTTAGCCTACAGATCACAAGTTAAAAGTTTGGGATACTCCTATGTCTTGAGATATCAGAGTAGATGCATTGTGAAATGTAAAGATGAATGTTTTGTTTTTTATTACCCAGAGCCGCTCAAGTCGTTTGTAAATGCTAGGGTGATTTCTATAATTTCCCCTAGCGAGCACTAAGTGGGATCTAAGATAAATATGTGCTGCCAATTATGCTAAGTCATTTCTTTAAGAGACATGAAAATGTTGAATTTCCTAAGTTTTCTCCTGTAATCTGTCTCCCCTCAATATTTCCTTCTAGAGGATGCCTATCAAGTTTTTGATGACCTATGCTATAAATGTTTCTGAAGTTTTATGTATTGATTTGATATGGGTGAATCCTATTTTTTCCTTTAGTAAGAATTGTCTTGTAATAATTTGAAAATCATAATAAAGAATAAATTTAAAAAAAAAAGGCACAGTTTTACCTGCTCATTGTTTAAAAACTTTATTAATATACATAAAAAAAATCAATGAAATAGTTTATACAAAGAAAGCAAACCGATGTGCTACTCTAATTCCATATGCCAATGCATGCTTCAATTCTACCGTGACTCTTTGCCAGGGTAAGTGGAAAAGGGGGGGGGGGGGGGGGGGTTGTAGAGACAAATTTTATTTTAAAATAAAAACATGTAAAGACTGAAAATAGTTGAGCAGAAAACTATTAGAATGCAGAGTTCAAACTACAACCAATTTCAAGGCAGTAACCAATTTTACAGTAACCATCTGAAATGGTAAATCATATCTAGTAAGAATTTGTTTATTTCACCGATGCTGAAATATACCTTCCTATAGAGGAAGGGTGGGGTTCACTTGTCACACACTGGCACAAACCCACAGCAGTTCAGAAGGCAATCGGCACTGACAGTGAGCCAGAGGCAGGCTCTAGCAAAAACAGAAGCTAAAGGGGAAAGTAAACAAAGTGTATGTATATGTATGGGAGTAAAAAGAAATAGCTGCCTCTTGCTGGTGCTGGCCCCTAACATGGCAGCTGTTAGGGAAGGTGGGGATCTTTTGCTACCCTTAAGCCCTGTGAAGCAGACCCTGAGCAGCAGTCTCCAATGGGCTCTGTGAAGCAGGCTAAAGTTGACTGGTCCCTGAGTAACAGCCTAGTAACAGTGGTCCTTAATAGTACATAATTAAGGGCAATAGGGATCTTGTGTGGCAGGTTGGCCTACAATAAGCACAACAGTAGTCAAGTCATCAACTCATTGCCTTGTGGGAGTACAGTAAGCAATAGCTGAACTTAACATGTGGTGATGGGCTGGTGCAGGATGCTGTACACTCACCAAATCGGCAGAAGCGGAGCGTGACAGGCCCTGGTAATGTCATCGCCCTGACACCTGGAGTCAAACTGGCCCAGAGAGTGTGCAGCAGAAGAGGGGTGGTATGGGGACGATTAGGGCAGCCCTTTCTCACAGGACAAGCAGGATGGTAGTCCTCACAAATGGGTGACATCGAGGATGGAGCCCTGTACGGAAAACTTTTCTGTCAAAGTTTCAACAAGCTTTGACTGACACTGGCACACTGGGTGCACTGAGCATGCCCAGCCTGCAATTATCCCTGTGAGCCACAGGTGTCTCCCTCAGTCTTCTTTTTTCCGCTCTGCAGTCAGCATAGCGGTTGGAGCTCTGTGAGGATTTTTTTTAACTAATTACCTCATGGAAACACTTAACTTTTCACTTCAAAAAACACTTTTCCCTGCACAGGTCTCCCTCCGCGTACGTTTTTACGACGCTCGGTGAGTACTAATTCTTATTTTTCGGTCGGTTCCTGTCACTATCTTAAGGCTGTTAACTGACTGAAGCCTTCCCTTCCCCCATTTTTCAGTTAGCTTTAAACAGCTTGCGAGTATCTCTGTGACACTCTGCTTGCTTATGCTAGTGGGGTAGGGATTTTTTCCTTAACTTTAGGACTTCTGTAGCTTCAAGTCCTTCGTTCCCTGGTACCCTCACGCAGTCGATACCCTAGCGCTACACCGGGACCGTCCTAAACCGCCCTGGGCTTTTATATGTCATCAGCGCCCCTCCCCCCACGGTGCCCTGATGCCTTTATCCATGTTTTTTGCTTTTCAGTGCTACCAGGCTTTTTCCTCCTACGCACTGTTTTTTTCCTTGGGCTTCCTCGGTGCCGTCCCTACCCGGATGCATGCCATTGACGCACACGCTGTTAGTCACTGCCATGCATACTCGGGTCGCCGCCACCGCTGCCCGAGACACTTTTTAACGATCCCAGGGTCACTTCATCGATGCCACCCCCCCCTTTTGGGGATGCCATCGATGCCCCATCCTCCCCACCGATGTCCAGCCCTTTTCCATCGGTGGGCATCAGTGCCACATCGATTCGTCGGTGGGCATCGATGCCGGATGGTCCCCATCGGTGGACATCGGTGCCGGATGGTCCCCATCGATGGACATCGGTGCCGGATGGCTTGTCCGTCGATGGCATTGGTGCCGGATGGCCGTCCGTCGATGGCATCGGTGCCGGGTCCTTTTGCATCGATGGACACCGATGCCCAGGTGTTTCATCCATGGGCATCTATGTTAGAATGCATCCATCGAGGGCAGTCGATGCCAGGCTGCTCCCATCGGTGAAATTCGATGCCCAGGTGGGTCCCATCGGTGGATATCCATGCCGGCTCGATTCCGTGGATGGGCGTTGATGCCAATGCCAGCCTTATGGCTGGCATCGATGCCCATGCCGATTCCAGGACTGGCGTTGATGCCGGGATGGAATTCATCGACTGGGAGATCCATGCCATCGATTCCATACGTGTCCATATCGATGCCACCGACACACGTGTCTGGGGCACCGATGCCATGTACACTTGGAAATCTGAGTCTGTCCAAATCGATACCGTCAACGTCTGTGGCCCTATAGTTGATGCCCGTGGCCATGCCACAAACGGCATAAATGCCCGCCTCCATGCATCGATGCCCTCGACACCTCCGTTTTCCTTCGGTGTCCTTGACGCCCTATTGATTCGACTTCGACTCAGTCGATGCCGGTATCTTTTTCAATAACGGCAATGTTTTTCGATTATTCGATTCCACATCGTTTCAAAGATACCTATGCCACTGCTGTCAGTGCCCGTCACTGTCATCATTCTCCTGGCCAGTCATCGACGATTTTTCATACCCATTTTGATGATATCCTCGAAGCCCCTTAGGTTGCCTTCAATATCGTCAATACCGACATAGCACCGCCACATAATACCCTCGCCTCCTCACATTGCTCCACGCTTTGGGTTCTTTTTTAAGCCCCGTATTAGCTTAAGACACTCCATTGTGTCAGGAGCAGAGCAGGCGTGCTGACAGTTCGTCATCGATCGCCTTCCAGGACGACGAGGGCTTCCATCTCGGCGCTGGGGAAAGACCGGGCCGAGCACCGTGGCACCCATCATCGCCGACATCGTGATCGTCCGCCGCTGACGCCATCCAGCACATCGGTGCCATCCTTCTCCAGGCTGGACAACGCTCGGGCAGAGCGACATCACCACTGCCATCAGCACTGTTCCTACAGTTTTGGCAGTCCTTGGTGATCCAGAACTTCCGGATCCAGGTCCGACAGCTTCTGCATTGGCGTCACGACACATCGAGCCGCTGTGACGAGGGAAGGGAACATGAGTTCCGTTAGGGCTCCTCTGTTCCTGGCGTGCCCCACCGTCAAGTGGTGTGGGACTATGGCCATCTGTTACACTTAGCAGTCTAAACGCCACTCACGCCTGGCCTGTCTCCTCTGTACCTGTGCCACCATACCGGGTTTCAGAGCGAGATGGACGTTTACGTCCCCGGCCTTACCCTCGAGGACTCCGGAGACCGTCGGGGTCAACAATCTTCACCGGCTCGTCTTGCGGCGATCCACGTCGGATGGTAAGTACCCGCTTCGGCGGCATTCCCATAGAGTTGTGTTCTCCCATTCGGACCGTGGTTCGAAAAGTTCTGGGTCATGTGCCTTTAGAACTGTATTAGTGTCACATATCACTATGTTAGCTATGTTAGCCACAATATCAGGAGAACCCCTCTATCTTTTTGGGATTGCAGCAGGGCTTCTTCTCTTGTCAGTAACAAGTCCCTGTGCCGACCAATGCTCTGACTCTTGGTTCCCTCCCAACCAAGGTCCAGCTGCATTGGCTGATCTGCTAAACATGAGATTCAGCAACCATTGCCCCATGTACAAGTCCACCTTGAGGCCTGGCCACAGGTCTCAGTGTCTCCTTGTACAGCATACAGAAATGCGGGTACCACTTACCGCTCACACACCTGCAGGAGCCTACATGATATCCTCCATTGGGACACCTCCTGGTCTCCCATCTGGTCAGATATCAGAGCGGCCACCCCACCTTGTACCAAAGTCCCGGTACACTCCCCCAGGCGCTACGAAGTGCAGAGGGGAGAAGGGAGGGGGGTTGGGGAGTTTTAATTGCACTATTCTTTCTTTTAACAGAAAATAGTTACTCTCCGCACATCCTGGACCTAAGAAAATCCAACTTTCTTTAGACGTCACAGGTACAATGGTATCTTTGGTTACCATCACTCCATACTGCAGTAAGTACATTATTTTAATGTTTCTATGTGCTTTATGGTGAGTCAACATTACAACCCCAAGCTCTGCCGCCGGCACCAGCTTCGGTAAGTGAACTGTCTCTTGCATCACTGTTGGTGAATGCTGTTTTCTCTGCGGAGTGTAACATCATTCACTTTCCTTGCATAGACTACTGCTAACCACTTTCAGTACATGCAAGGAGCTCTCACTTTTTTCAGGACTCACTATACATTTACTAACTGGGATTACTGTCACTGCCATAAATCCCTTCTGTAACACTTCTGGACACCACAGTCTTAAGACCCTCTTGTCCAGCATGCGCACAGACATTCTGATACATTGTTATATGTCCCTGCGCATATTTTCCATAACCTCAACCTTTCAACTTTTCATGGTTGGGCTATGGGGTTTCTTCCCACTATGCATTTTTCTCATAATTCAAAACTGCTATGGGTTATATTCAGTGACATTCTATACTCAATGGACCTAAGTGGTTTCATTGCTTTCGTCCCTGATTCTTATCCCAGTTCGAACTAGGACCTAGTCTCCTTCGACTCATGCTCGCAATTCCTTAGGGTTATAAAGTTTCTCCTGAAAGCTGTCAACCCATTATGCATCTATTGCACTCCAGCATAGTTTCTCATAAACTTCCTGGACGTTGCACCCATGAGTTATGCCCTTATGCCTTCCAATACTGCTTTTGCAACAATTCTTTGTGCATACAGACAGACAGCATAGGGACAATGTGCTTTCCAACTCATAAGCACGCACAACCTCTTAGCTGCTCTGCTAGACAGCTGCGCAGCTCTACCCTTGGCCCTTGTTCACTTCATGCGTCCTTGGGCCACATATCTAAGAGATTTAATGAACGCTCTATCTGACCTTCTCCACGTAGGTTCTATCCTCTCGAATGGTCTCAATTACATGTGTACAGGGCAAATCTTTTAACGCTGAGTTTAACTAAACTTTCCTCTGCGTCTGCATCATTCCATATGATGCACAGGTTCTGCTCCCTACACATGTTTCCTATGCGTTCCCTTAGATGCCTTTTCTTCCATCAAAGGCCTCTTCAATATATCTCTTCTGCTGCTTCTCGTAGCCAGCATTCTTCTAATGTTGAACTGGGATGGGGTTCAGTATTCTTTTCCCCACTCCCTGACTGAGATCAGTATGCTTCCCATACTTCTCAATCCATCATATCAGTAACCTTTTATTCCCTCACCAGTCAGTCCCAAATCATAGACTTACTGATGTTCTTAGGTTCTGGTAGCGTCACAAAACCTTCTAAACATAATTCCCTGTACGTACCAGGATCAGTCCAGGACACCTGGGTTGTGACTCCGCACCAGTAGATGGAGACAGACTAAAACTTGTGGGCGGAGCCATATATGCCCCTGTGCCAGTCACAGCCCCTCAGTCTTACTCTGTCTCCAGTAGATGGTGCAGGTCCGGTCACAGCTCCTCCCTGCCCTGATTCTGGTACTCCGTCAGGGTTGGTTTTTCTTTCCTTTGGGTTAGGCCAGGTTAGGCTTTTGGTTTTGTAATTGGAATTTTTGCCAAATTGTCACTGACGTCCGTCTGCCCTGCCTCCCAGGGGGGTTGAGAGGTCCTGAGGGGACTACCCCCCCCTGGTTGAGGCCACTGCTAGGGTCGAGGACCCAGTTTTGCTATTTAGCAGTGTCAGGGGTGACACCGGGGAGCCCGGTTCACTCACCCCTGCTGGACTAGGGCTCCAGGACCGCGGACAGCGACAGGCCTTGTTTTTTTGTAAAAAAAAAAAAAAAAAAAAAAAAAGTTTTGTCTGTTTTTTGTTCCGGCTCTCTGTTCCTTGCGTCGCCGCTCTCGGGGGGGGCGCCGCTGACAGGGGGGAGGCTGCTCCTTGCGTCGCCGCTCTCGGGGGGGCGCCGCTGACAGGGGGGAGGCCGTTCGCGCGACTTTTGTTTTCTTCATTTTGATTTCTGTTGCGGCCCTCTTCGCGCCGTTTCACCGGCATGCCTCGTGGCTCCGCTTGCCGAGCCTGTGGCTCGGCGCGCGCGCGTCTCTCTCGCGTCGGTCTTTGCGCTTCCTGCATCCCGGGCGATGAAGGGTCGTCCGGGACGTTTCGGGGGGGCTCGTGTGCGGCGCGCGCGACCCCCCGCCGAGCGGGGGGGGAGCGTTGGAGAAGCCCCAGGATTTGTTCCCGCTCAGCGCGGGAGTGGCGGCCATTTTAGCCACGGGCCGCGAAATGGCGCGGGAAGCGGCAGGGCCTGCGGCCTTGCCTCCGGCGCTGTCTCCTCAGCGGGACCCGGCGGGGGGGGGTCCCTCGGGGGACCCGGGGTCCCCGGGGAGCCCAGCGGAGGCTGATTCGGGTTCCAGCTCTTTTTCAGAGGACTTTGCGTTTTTGTTGCGCAAAGTCCTGAAATGTAGGAAAAGTAAGGGCAAACGCGGCCGGAGGGAGTCCCGTAGGGCTCCGCCGCTGAAGAAGTCCAACAGTGGGGCCCCGAGTGATTCCAGGGGGAAACGTCCTCCGCGTGGCGTCCCACAGGAGGCGGACCCGGATTCCTCCACGGGGGCGGACACTGATGCCTCTGAAGAGCCACAACAAGGGACCGATGACGTGGCAGGGGACGGATCCGCTCCAGCTGCAGCAGGAAAGGCGTCACAGGCAGCGGAGGGCGACGATCCCAAGGTGGTCCGTCTATTCCGTAGGGAAGAATTGCCACCTCTAATTCCAGCCATTCTCCAGGAACTGGGAATAGACCCCCCTCCTCCGGCGGTGGTTCGTCAAGAAGCGAACATGGATCCGGTCCTGTTGGGCCTCACGGGTCCGGCAGTGGCTTTTCCGTTCCATTTTTCTTCAACGGACATCATGTTCCGGGAATGGGACACTCCGGAGTTAGGTTTGAAGGTCAGCAAGGCCATGGACAAGCTTTACCCTCTCCCGGAGGATGCGCTGGACCTTCTCAAGTTCCCCAAGGTGGATTCAGCGGTTTCGGCGGTAACGAAGAGATCTACTATTCCAGTTACGGGAGCGACAGCCCTTCGGGACCTTCAGGACAGGAAGCTGGAAGTACAGCTCAAGAAGATTTTTGAGGTTTCAGCGCTAGGAATTCGGGCCGCCATGTGTACGAATTTCGCTTTGAGAGCTAGCTTGCGCTGGGCTCAGGTCCTCCAAGCCAATGCGGATCTTTCGGCGGAGGAGGCAGCACAAGCGGATAAGTTGGAAGCGGCAATAGCATATGGTGCAGATGCACTCCACGATCTACTGCGCACTTCGTCTAGATCCCTGGTGGCGGCTGTCTCGGCGCGCCGCCTCCTGTGGCTCCGCAACTGGGCGGTGGATGGCTCTTCTAAGGCTCACCTCGGGGCGCTGCCTTTCAAGGGTAAGTTACTGTTTGGCAAGGAATTAGATGATTTAATGGCTTCCCTGGGGGAAAATAGGGCTTTCAGGTTGCCTGAAGATAGATCCAGGTCGCGGTCTTCCTTTGCATCCAGGTCCCGTTTTCGTGGGCCCAGGAAGGCGCGCCCTCAAAGGTCGTCGGGGCAATCCTACAGGTCTTCCTCCTCCCGTACCCCACAGTGGCGGCAGCAGCAGCAGTCTTTTCACCAGCAGTCCTTTCGTGGGAGGCGCTATGGTAGACCAGGGGGTGCCCTGGCCATCATGGCGCCCAAAGCTTCACAATGAAAGGGGGTCGGCCCTTCTCCCGCCGCAGCCTCAGCACGCCGTTCCCAACGTCGGGGCGCGGTTGCTGTCGTTCTACGAGAGATGGGCCGGAATAACGTCGGACCAGTGGGTCCTCACCGTGATAAGACACGGCTACGCGTTAGATTTTGCTCGCACTCCAGTGGACAAGTTCCTTGTGTCACCCTGCAAGGCTCCCGAGAAGAAGGCGGCGGTGCTAGACACCATCCGCCGCCTAGAGGACTTGGGAGCCATCTCCCCCGTTCCGGCCGGCCAGCATGGCAAAGGCCGTTACTCCATTTACTTCATCGTACCAAAGAAGGACGGCACGTTCCGACCAATTCTGGATCTCAAAGGGGTGAACCGATGCCTTCGCGTTCCTCGCTTCAAAATGGAGACGATCCGGTCAGTCATCGCCGCGGTCCGGCCAGGCGAGTTCCTGGCCTCCCTGGACCTCACGGAGGCGTATCTTCACATAGGCATTCAGCCGTCGTTCCAACGCTTCCTCAGATTCTGCATTCTGGGCCGGCATTACCAGTTTCGGGCGCTCCCGTTTGGGCTCGCAACGGCCCCTCGTACATTCACGAAGGTGATGGTCGTGGTGGCGGCGCAACTGCGCCGAGAAGGTCTCCTGGTCCATCCTTACCTGGACGATTGGTTGATTCGGGCGAAGTCCGAGGATCAGTGTCGGATGGCGGTGGCCAGGGTCCTCCATCTGTTGCAGTCCCTGGGATGGGTGGTCAACTTCAGCAAGAGTCATCTGACACCCACGCAGTCCTTGGAATATCTAGGAGCTCTTTTCGACACGAAGCAGGGCAAGGTGTTTCTGTCGCTCGAAAGGAGGGGCAAACTGCAAACTCAGGTGCACCGCTTGTTGTCTCTTCGCCAGCCGCGGGTCTGCGACTACCTTACGGTCCTGGGGTCTATGGCTTCCACGCTGGCGCTGGTTCCTTGGGCGTTCGCTCATCTGCGACCCTTACAGTCATCCTTGCTTTCCCGCTGGAAGCCGGTCTCGGAGGACTTCCATTTACCGCTTCCTCTAGTGGGACACGCGAGGTCCAGCCTGCGGTGGTGGCTGGATCCCAGTCATCTTTCCGCCGGAGTCTCTCTCCTGGTGCCCAGTTGGACAGTGGTGACCACGGATGCCAGCCTCTCCGGTTGGGGAGCGGTCTGCCTAGGGAGCTCAGTTCAAGGCCTATGGTCAGTGTCGCAAGCCCAGTGGTCTATCAATCGCCTAGAGACCAGGGCGGTCCGTCTGGCTCTGCAGGCGTTTCTACCATTGCTGCGGGGAAAGGCAGTCCGAGTGTTGTCGGACAATGCGACCACCGTGGCATACATCAACCGGCAGGGGGGGACACGGAGCCCCCAGGTGGCAGAAGAAGCTCAGCGCTTGATGGCCTGGTCGGAGCTACATCTCAGCAACCTCGCAGCGTCTCACATAGCGGGAGTCGACAACGTGCAGGCGGACTATCTCAGCCGGCATCGTCTGGATCCCGGAGAGTGGGAGCTGGGGGACGAAGCATTTCTTCTCATTTGCGAAACGTGGGGGGTGCCCCACATGGATCTGATGGCCACGTGGCACAACGCGAAGGCCCCGCGATTTTACAGTCGACGTCGAGAGCGGGGGGCAGAAGGCGTCGATGCGTTGGTGCTTCCCTGGCCTACGGATGTGCTGCTCTACGTGTTTCCCCCGTGGCCGATGATCGGCAAGATTCTACGGCGCATAGAGTTGCATCCGGCCAACGTGATCTTGGTGGCACCGGAGTGGCCTCGCCGGCCGTGGTTCGCAGACCTCGTACAACTGGCAGTAGCGGCACCCCTTCGGTTCCAGGGAATGGCGGCCCTACTCCATCAGGGCCCCGTCTGTTTGGAGGATGCGGATCACTTCTGTCTCGCGGCATGGCTTTTGAGAGGAATCGACTGAAGAGAAAAGGTTATTCAGATGCGGTGGTGGCCACGCTGCTGCGTTCCAGGAAGCAGTCGACGTCTTTGGCTTACGTCCGTGTCTGGGTAGTCTTTGAGGACTGGTGCGTGCAGCGCGGGGTGGTCCCCACTTCGGCTTCCGTCTCTGATGTTCTGGCGTTCCTCCAGGCGGGTCTGGCCAAAGGTCTGGCGTGCAGTTCCCTACGGGTCCAAGTGGCGGCGCTTGGGTGTTTGCGAGGTAAGTCTCTGGCGCTTCACTCGGATATTGCTCGTTTCCTTCGGGGTGCTAAGCACCTTCGCCCCCCGTTACGTCTTCCTTGTCCGGCTTGGAACCTCAATTGGGTTCTTTCCGCTCTATGCACGGCGCCGTTTGAGCCCTTGAAACGCGCAACTCTTAAGGATCTCACTTTAAAGACGGCATTCTTGGTGGCGATTGCCTCGGCACGGCGGGTTTCCGAGTTACAGGCCCTGTCTTGTAGGGAACCTTTCTTGCGTATCTCCGATTCGGGGGTTTCCTTACGGACGGTTCCTTCCTTTCTTCCGAAAGTGGTCTCGTCGTTTCATGTGAATCAATCGGTGGAGTTGCCCGCTTTTGCGTGCGGAGGCTCCTCTGTTACAGAAGAGAGGGAGTTACGGAAACTTGACGTACGGAGATCCCTTCTCCGATATCTGGAGGTCACTAATCCGTTTCGGGTCACAGATCATCTGTTTGTCCTGTTCTCTGGACCAAAGAAAGGAGCTGCAGCGTCCCGCACAACGATCGCTCGTTGGCTCAAGGAGGCCATTGGTTCGGCGTACTTGGTGAGGGGAAAACCTCTTCCTGTGGGGCTGCGGGCTCACTCGACTCGATCTCAAGCAGCGTCTTGGGCGGAAGCTTCTCAGGTGTCGCCTCAAGAGATTTGTAGGGCGGCCACCTGGAAGTCGTTGCATACTTTTATCCGGCATTACCGGCTGGATGTCCGGGCTACCGACTCCGGGGGTTTTGGAGAGAGGGTTCTCCGAGCGGGACTCTCTGCTTCCCACCCTCAGTAGGTTGCTCTGGTACATCCCAGGTGTCCTGGACTGATCCTGGTACGTACAGGGAAAGGAAAATTAGTTTCTTACCTGATAATTTTCGTTCCTGTAGTACCAAGGATCAGTCCAGGATCCCGCCCGCAGTGCTGCGCTGAAGTAATGGAGAGTCCGCTCTGTGTTTTTGATTTGCTCTGTTTCGCTTGTTCGCTCTCTCGGTTGGAGAGCCCGGTTCCAGAAGGGGTGTTTCTTCCCCGTTAGTTAGCGGTATCTAGTTTTGTTCACTTCTCTGGTTGTGTTCTACTTTGACATTCCGTAAGACTGAGGGGCTGTGACTGGCACAGGGGCATATATGGCTCCGCCCACAAGTTTTAGTCTGTCTCCATCTACTGGTGCGGAGTCACAACCCAGGTGTCCTGGACTGATCCTTGGTACTACAGGAACGAAAATTATCAGGTAAGAAACTAATTTTCCTATCTTGCCGTTTAATATGGCAGGCTTTACCTCCTGACGCTAAAAAAAAAAAAAAAAAAAAGAAAAAAGAGGTATTACCCCTTTTACTTTTCCACCATTTTTTCTTACTCCCTCGGATTCTGTTCTCCAGACATCCTCCACATAGATACACCTTTCTCTTAGGAGGTGTATAGTTTTGGGAGTTGGGTTCCCGTTTTCGGTAATCCTCTCTGAGTCGGCTTACCATGGATTATCCACTGATCAAGCCGCCTCTATTTCTCTAATCACGGAATGAACATATATATTCTCCTTATAAGTCTCATACATTCTACGTTTGAGCCTTTCCATTCCTCTCTTCCACAGTTTGGCAAGGGAACTTCTTTCCCTCTTAATGTCATTCCTGCCAGCAGGGTCCGTGAGTTATGCACTCTTTCCATACTCACCTGACTCCGTTCCTCTGCCACTGAGTAGTTCTACGCATTCAACTTTCTATCCTTTTCAGGTAGATGTTGTATCTCCTTTCCTCAGGAAATACTCTATTAATTTTTCCTAACCTCTCTCTCTCGCCCTAGGGAGAGACTGGGTTTTCCACATTCCTGGACAGTAATGCTGCGCTTACATTCTATCTACATTGCACTGCATTCCATGTGAATTCCACTTGACTCTTTCCTTCATGCAAGGGTCAAGCTGCTACTTCCAGTGGCCACACAGACCTAATCCTTCTGATTAAGTGGTCTATATTTCCTTTCCTACCAACAAGCAGACATTTCACTACAACACTGTGGGTATCCACATACTGTTGTGTCCGTCTTAGCCTTAACAGCTTCCCTTTGGTTACTGCTGCTTGTACTTTTTTATCAGGTTGCAGCCTGGAGTCCTCTCCATACCTTCGCAGCCTATTATTGCTTACATTTGACTAGCCGGCATGCTCCATGTTTGGCCAGTCTGCCTACTCTTACTTTTTTCAATTCACTACCCAACATCCTTCCACGAACCCATTATGGTGTTGCGGATGCCCTCCGTTCCCATTTCCACCTCAGTCGTTACGCCTTTGCGCATCTGCGGTGTATCTGGTGCATTCCCGGGCATCCTCAGCTCGGTACTCACCCATTTGTGAGGACTACCATCCTGCTTGTCCTGTGAGAAAGCAAATGTTGCTTACCTGATGTAACAGGTGTTCTCACAGGACAGCAGGATGTTAGTCCTCACGAAACCCGCCCGCCACCCCGCGGAGTTGGGTCTGTATACTTTTATTTTAGTTTCGCTTGCGCTTTTTAGCTATAAGACGAGACTGAGGGAGACACCTGTGGCTCACAGGGATAATTGCAGGCTGGGCATGCTCAGTGCACCCAGTGTGCCAGTGTCAGTCAAAGCTTGTTGAAACTTTGACAGAAAAGTTTTCCGTACAGGGCTCCATCCTCGATGTCACCCATTTGTGAGGACTAACATCCTGCTGTCCTGTGAGAACACCTGTTACATCAGGTAAGCAACATTTGCTATCTTAAACCCATTGAGGGGGTTTGAATGTGGGGAGGGGGGGTATGCAATGGGTGGACTCTGCTGCATGGGGAGCTGATCCTTGGCACAGACCTGAAGCTGGCCCTTTTGTTCATGCTGCAGCTGCTCCTTTGTCCCACCCTATACCTACTCTATATGAAGTTATCTCCTAATCTCTTATACCACCTTTTGTTGCAGTTCACAGGTGGGAGTCATGGTGGAGGTAGTGCACCATGTGGCTATTACACTAGTAGCTATTCTGCCAGGGACACGCTGCTGTCAGGGTCGTATGGCCCCCACATTGATGGCAGACTGGATGTCCCCATTCAATTCATGTGAGTTATCACCTTGCTAATGTACAGCATCTTGACCGGAATGCCCACGAGGAGCGAGCACCTCTTATAGCATAGGGCATTGGTTGGCTGGGACAAGCCACTGGAGTCTTGAGGTGATGGCATTACCTGCCCATTGACAAGGGGTTAGTTTTCAGCTGTTAAGGCTCAAATACTTAAGTTTGCAATGTCATTTTGTTCCTACCATAAAGCTCTGGTCTATTTTACACCAGTCAGTGATCTGACTCAGTTGTGGGAATAGCTTGAGTCCACTCGGGCTTCTAGCTCCCCCGACCTTGTGACAAGCTAGTTGCAGCTGCCCAGGTTAGAGGATTAAAGGAAACTCTCTGCTATTTAAAATACATCATCATGAAAGGAATGTGTTTTGCCTTGGAATAGCTATTATGTAAAGAAAGATGTGGTTCATTATTCTGTAACATAAAAACAGAGCATCAAACATCAACAAATACAGACACCAAGTTAAAAAAAATCTTGTTTGAGAAGAAATTAAATACATTTCTATAGAAGAAATTTCAAATTTACAAGGAAATGGTACCACATTTAAATGTGCTTGCAAATGTTTAAGCTACAGGCTCTTGCCCGCAATGCGCTTCAGCTAGTATCAAAAAGCCAAGCACCTGAGCTCATGTCTTATACCTTTTGCAAGATACTTTTCTTTTTTTCAAAACCTGTATTATTCCTTATTAATGTAAAACAAATTCCACATCTCTTTATAAATCTGCTCCTTCCACATTCAAAACGCACTATTCCAATATTGATGTTTCGGCATCCTCAGAGGCCTTCATCACAGAATATATTAACAAACTCTGCCAAAATACACACCATAACACAATGACTGCAAATTTAAACAATTTTTCTTTTATCTACAACTGTATCAATTTATAACAAAAGAAAAAGTGGTAGATTCATAGCCACAGCTCTACTGGCTCAACTCTTTAAAATGGCAGCACTGAATTCTGTCACCAACACACTCCTAAATCTAAAAAAAAAATGAAGTGACTCTCACACTTGGGGGCAGATTTTAAAACTTACGCGCGCGGCCTACACATAAATGTACACCCGATTTTATAACATGCGAGCTCATGTTATAAAATCAGGGGTCGGCGCGCGCAAAGGGGGTACACACTAATGCACCTTGCGCCTGCCGAGCCCTCGGGGAATCCAGCTGGCTTTCCCCGTTCCCTCCGAGGCCGCTCTGAAATTGGAGCCCATTCAGAGAATCCCCGGGACTTACACACGTCCCGGGGCTTTACATGCGCCGCCAGGCCTTTTAACATCTGCCCCTTGGCCAATAGTAAATCTTGACATCCCACAATTAAAGCCTATGAATACCACCTCTAACCAAACAATGTATGGCGGTAGAGCTATAACTATGAATGTTATTTTGTAAACCGCTGTGATCTATACATGGAGCGATGGTATATAAAATGCCTAAATAAATAAATTCACTACGCCATCACATTATCGCACACTCAATGAAAACTAACCAAGCCACTTTTGTTCAAACCTAAAAGGGTGGACAGTCGGTAGCATAAAAATCCACTTTTGTTCATGTTGTAACAACCAGAGATCAACATCGCCACCCTGACCAATCAACTTCAAATCTTCCAATATTGTAAAAAATAAATCTTCAAGAACATGATTGTACATCAAACAATGTTCCACCAAAAGGAGCCTCAAGCTTTTGACAATGTTTTCTCATGTGTGTTTTTATTGCTCTTATTGTTTTCCTCACATATAAAACTTGCAAGGACACCAGATTATGTAGACCACCTTACTCGAGGCACACATCATTCATATTTCTGGGGTTACAAGACCTTCATTTCTCAAAATTTAAATTCTCATGGGTACATAGGTTTGCACACAGTAAACGCTCTCCACCAACTGGTCATTTTCAGAGTCTTGAATAAATTGTGATCTTAGTACCTGCTCTTTAATGTTGTGACCCCCTTTGATAGGTTATTAGGGGTCTCCTAAAAAATTAAATGCAACTGTATATATGCTTCTCCCTACTCTGTCAATCGAAGGAGAAAAAGGAAGAACACAAGTCACTTGTGAGAACTTTTCACAGCAATGAGTTGTTATAGAGCCTCCCTATTCCAACGGGCCCGCTTCATAGCCTTCTTCACAACTGGCTCTGGCTTGTTAAAAACCGGTTCCGCGTTTCTCTAGCCCTCACGAATTGTTTAAACTTGCAGTCAATACGTTGTAGGGTGTGCTTTTGTGCAGTGCGTGGCAGATGATTTTCAAAAGAATTTATGCGGGTACATGTAACTACCAGTGTAGTAATTTTCAAAAGCCATTTTACTCGAGTAAAGTGCACTTGTGCAAGTAAATCCTATGGACAAGTCCATGGCATATTGTAGCAATTTTCAGAAGCCCACTTACTCAAATAAAGTGCATTTACTCAAGTAAAATGTTTTTAAAATCAGGCCCTTTGTAAATATATCCCCTGGTGAAGGCAGTGGAGGATGCTGAAACATTGTCAATGTTAGTGTCCTTTGAGCACTTGAATGTGGAAGGAGTGGGTTTATAAAGAATTTAAAGATAGTAGAATTTTAGTTTTACATTAAATAGGAATAATACAGGTTTTGAAATAAAGAAAGAAAAATTATCTTGGAAAAAGGTATATGATGTGAGCTCAGGTGCTTGGCTTTATGATACTATTTATTCATTTATTTTCCGACATTTGATCTCAAACCCTGGTCTTCTGGATTGGATCTGTTTTATTATTATATACTGTAATTATATATTTTTTGTTTTTGTTTTTTTTTTTTAAGTTTCTTGATGTAATTAGGTTTTTGTTTTTTCCCCAATCTGTACTATTTATGTAAACTGTTGTGAGGGATTACTGAATGATGGTATATAAAACCTGTAAATAAAATAAATAAATAAAGTGCTGGTCATGGAACTTGCTTACAGGGCTGAGGGCAGTATCCACAAGTGTAGGCAGTGTTCAGGCATATGGCAGAGATGATATGCTTGGATTCCTGTGTACCAGTCCCTGCTGGCAAGTTGACACTAAAAATGGGGGGGGGGGGGGGGGGGGCATCCTGTGTTGTGTTAATTCCAATCATCTGCCAGCATAGGACCTTGGCTCAGCTGGAGTGACTGGTTAGGGCCAGGATGGAGGAAAAACTGAGGTAAACCAGTTCTGTGCAAAGATGCAGACTAAAAGAATAGGAACCTGGCACTACCTGCCCTCCCTATAACAATATGCATAGTTCTTGAACAAAATAAGGTATTTGGCAGTAGTTGTGTAAAATATTCTTTGGAAACAAAAGCAAAATCTCTCACGGGTAACTGAGCTCAAGGCCAAAGCAAATTCCTCCATTGCTTTTGAAATCAGATTTGCCAAACTGAAAATAACTGATCAAAATAATAAAGAATAGAAGATTAAATTAGTTAAAAAAGCTGTCAGCCAGTTCTGAAAGACTTCTTCCGTGGAGCTGGTCATAGAGTCTGCTGAGTGCGCCGCACCTGCCGCCTTTTCTGTGTGGTTTGATTAGTCTGCAGCATGGCTACATAGGAAGAAAAGAACTAAGTCAAGGGTGAGAACTGCATCATCCACCATCCCTTTCAGATAAATGATGAGCAATCCTGGTTGCTACGATCAGTGATGCTATATAATTATGTTTTAATCATTATCTCATATGAAAAACATTTTTTTTTTTAGATTTAAACAATTGCAGCTTCATTTCAATAGAAAGCCATTGACACTTATCTTTAGCAATATCTCATTTGAATTATTTTCTAATAACTTATGCCAGACGTTTTTCGAAAAATCTTCCTTCTTCAGGGGCTAACAAGGCATTCAATATTAATATTTAATAACAAAGCATGCATTATTTAAAAAATTCCTTAGAAACACAAGAACATACATGTTAAGGTCCAAACGTTTATAAACTTTTATCCTCCTTCAATAATAAAGAGCAGCATAAACAGCGTTCAGTGCTTGAATCCGCCATTTTAGAATAACTTTTTCTATTCTTCAACATGATCAAAAAGGACCAATAGAAAAGAGGAGTGTGTTCAATCACAACAAAGAGCCATTCAAAAAAAAAAAAAAAAAGTCATTCAACATAACCAGCGTCTCACATCTAGAGCCACCATTTTGAATGAACTCTTTTTGCAATATATAAATTCAAAAGGTAATTGAACACACCTTCAATTTTTAATGGTGCTTTTGCAAGGAACAAATCATAATGCAAGAATGCTGGCATTAATAATAAAAAAATAAATGATATTAAAACCAGATTCCCAAGAATGTCTATAGACTATATTAGTGCCATCCACTCTGTCATCATTCATGCCTTGGAGAAAAAAAGAAGAAAGATTGAAAATCCATCATTATTCCTTATAGTTCAATAAAGATGAGGTCACCACCCTGTTGTAAAAGCAATAAATTATCCACAAAAGTCCAATGCAATTGTTCAAAAGTATGCTCATGCTGCAAGCAGTGTTTAACAATAGGAGCATTTAAATTTTTGGTGTGTAATCTACTACAATGTTCATGTAACAGTGTCCTCATACATCTTGAAATACGCCCCACATACAATTGGGGACAAGTACACTGCAACACATAAACAACATTTGATGAATTACAATCAGAGTATGTATGTCTTTGAAAAGAGATTGATGAAACTGGATTTTGCCAAAAAATTCCTTAAAGAGTGGTAGAACACATGTCACAATTACCACAAGGGTAGTGACCCTTCCGTTGAGATGTTTCTGATGAAATAGAAGTTATAGGTAAAGCAGCCCATACTACTTGATTCTTAATACTTGGTCCCCTTTTGATTGAAACTGAAGGGGTTTCTGAAAAAATATCATGAAATTGAAGAACATGCCAACGACGTTGAATACTTTTGGCAGTTGCTGCTGCCTTATCAGAATGTTGCAAGACACAAATATTTTAGGGTAGATTTTAAAAACACACATGGATGCACCGATTTTATAACATGTGCCTCCCCCAGTTCCCTCCCAGTCCGCTCCAATTATGGACTGGGAGTGAATTTTCCTATCCCTAACCCTACCCTTCCTCCCACTTCCCTTCTCCTCCCCACCCCATAAACTTAACTACCCCCAAATTTTTTATTTTACTACTTACTGCTCGTTTGGAGCAGAAGTAATTTCCACGTGCCAGTCGGCTGCCAGCATGTGCTTCCCCAAGACAGCGTTGAATGGCGCTGTTCCAGCCCGCTCCTTTCTTTCTGTCCTGCACTTCAGCGCGTAACGGGGATTATGTAAGTGGCTAGGCCCTTTGTAAAATGTGCGCAGTGCGTGCAAGGCCCAGCCATGAATAAACCCACTTTTTTATGCACAGTGGGCTTTTAAAATGTATTTGTGTGGGTCACAATTTTATTACTCTAAAAGAGAGGATGTGACTAGAGAGCTCTTTGGTAAGCCATTTTAATAATAGAAAAGGGATAACCTCTCAAAGAAACGGAGAGCTAATTGATATGTTTGACGTTTGAATTCCCTAGTTGATGAGAAAATCTGAATGATTCTAAAAAATTGACTCACAGGAAGACCTTGTTTGAAAGCTCTCGGATGGAAACTCTGATACATCAAAAGATTGTTGCGATTTTTCTCCTTACAAAAAAACAGATGTTGTCAAAGCATTACCCTTTTTTGTGAGGTTTATGTCCAAAAAAGATATCTGATATTGATCTGAATTGATCATGAATTTGAGGCAAGGGTCTATCATATTTAACCAATCAAAAAAATGCATTTAATTCTTGCTCGGTCGCCCGTATGACATAGTGAGGGCAAAGGTAGCGCCGGCGCCATTCTGAATATTGGCAATACGGCCCGCGTGCAGGAGGTCGCTCCCGGATCCCCGCTGGACTTTGGGCAAGTCTTGTGGGGGTCAGGAGGCCCCCCCAAGCTGGCCAAAAGTCCCTGGGGGTCCGGGGGCGATCTCCTGCACGCGTGACGTCGGGAGCCAGGAACCAAAATGGCGCCGGCGCTACCTTTGCCCTGTCACATGATAAGGGCAAAGGGCCACCGGCGCCATTTCTCTTATCGCAGCCGTGGCCAGAGAGCGGGAGATCGCGCCGGGACACCCCCCCCCCCCCCACTGGACCCCAGGTAATTTAAAACATTTTGGGGGGGTTCGGGAGGGTGGGGGATTTGTTTTAAAGGTTCGGGGTGGGTTTTAGGGTTTTTTTGGTGTGCCGGTTTTCCCGCCCTCCCCCGATTTACGATTTTTAACGATTTTAAAAAAAAACAAAACACGACGATCAGATTTCCCTCCCCCCCCAGCCAAAATCGATCGTTAAGACGATCGATCACACGATTCACACCCCTATTGGTTATAGATGGTGCCACAGATAATCCCATGGCAATCCCATGTGTCTGAACAAAAAACTCCCCATTAAATTTGAAAAAGTTTTTTCCTCTGAACACCAACTCCACAATATTTAAAAGAAAAATAGAGGGAATACGAAGTGACTTTTGAGATTCCAGAAATATAGATTCAATAGTCCAAAAAACCATATTATGGTTCTTTATTATGATTGGTCACTTTGAACATACCCCTATTTTCTATTGGTCCTTTTTAAGGATACAAAATGTTATTCTAAAATGGCAGATTCCAGCACAAAACGCAGTTTTCACCGCTCTATTAGTGAAGGGGATAAAAGTTTATAAATGCTTGGACCCTGACACACATGTTCTTGTGTTTCTAAAGAAATTTTTATAATGTGTGCTTTGTTATATATTGTCAAGCCTTTTTATTCCAGATAAAATCTTTTTCCCATAGATAAGCAGGCTGAATTATCCATGCTCGCTGGGACGTCCTCCTGGACGGCCCGACACAGAATCCTCTCAAAGAATACAGAGCTGTGCTCTGTGCACTTGTGCGGCTGTTCCCACGTAATTCCCCTCCCCTGTTCAGTTTTCGTTTCTCTGTGGCAGCTCACAGTCGCACTCCTCTTCTCTTGTGCCTAAAGTTTTCTCTTCAGCTTCTTTCTACACTCTTTAGTGTACCCCAAAAAGCACTTTTAAGTGCTAATATGCCTCCAAGAATAGCCGGATTTAAATTCTGCCAATGTGGCAAAATTATGTCTGTCAACATTGCTTCATTTGCTTAGGAATGGATCATGACCAGACATCCTGCCGGATCCAAAGGCAGAGGGCAGAAAAGATAAAGAAATTAAGGGGTGACCCATCTGGGTCATATGCCCAGACCCACAGATCGACGCAGTTGCTGTCAGTAGGAAAGAAAAAAATCTACCACAACTAGAAGATCTTCTTCATTGGAACCTCAGCCAAAAATGAAGTGTTCCGAGAAAGCTACAAAGAATGCAAAGGGCTCTGGCAATAAAAGCTCAAAAGACCCAGATACCTCTAAAAAAAAAAAACAACAACCCTTGTGAGCAGTGTCGGAGGCAACGAGTCATGGCAAAGACCGGGAAGAGTATGCAACTCAGAGTCTGTCAGTGCACCCATTACATGAAGCATCCAACCAATCAAAGCAGACCAGTCATCTGATGCACGACGCGTCTAACCGGTTGAATCAGCCCAGTCATTTGACACACAATGTGCCTTGTCGCGCTGAGTTGAGTCATCTGACGCAGGATCCATCACATTTGATGCATGTAGCATCCTATCTGTCGACACACAAAGCAAAAAAGCACTCGAAGCAAGAACTGCATCGACGCTCAAAGAAAGACGCAATGCATCAATCAATGCATGATGCACTACTAATGAAAGATCCTCCAATTCACGTATCTACGAAAGGAATCTTTTAGACTGAATCGAAGCAGCATAATCCCAAGGACCTTCCCACAGGAAGTAACCAAGCACAATGGCGGCCAGATCCACAAACAATGTTTATGCAAGAAGAATTGGAGGGCAATTCTGCCGCAGACGTAGTCCGACTTTCTAACAATTCTCTCTTCATCAAAAGCCGCGGTATACTCTGGCCCATCACAAGTATCAAAGCGTAAAAGAGAACAACCCCAGTTGTAGGAACCTCTTGTAAAAATGCACAAATCCCACCGAGAACCCCAGGGCCGAATGGGTCACAAAGACAGCCGGACTCCACCATCCTACAGGCAGCTCTTCCAAAGAAGATTTCATCCCATACTAGCCAAACATCTTGCCCCAAGGGGAGGTCTGCAGCTTTACAAGCAATGACTCAAATATCTGATATTCTTAAAAATGTCTTTGCATCATTACCAGAATCCCCCCCACAGGAAGGATTCTTCACGTGAACCTGAGGATAACATATCCATAAGATATTTACTATTTTCCCTCCGGGAGATGAACAGACAGAAGGATCCATGGATCAGGATCTCAGCCCGGTGGATTCGGAACAGGATTTAAATGTCCCAGCCTCCCCTCCTCCCCACCAACATCTCCGGGATCATCAACAGGAATCCCTTCAGATCCACCAGAAGGACCATCTAAACCATCTTCACCTCCTGAAGTCTTGACATACTCTAAATTTATAGAGAAGGTGGGCTCTTTCCTCAAACTTGAAATAAAAAAAAAAGATACCAGATTCAAGGTCGGAGGTTCACAGAATATTGAAAATATTTGACGTACCTTCAGAACCCATGGCACTACTCCCTTACACAGTACTGGAGGGCTTACTGGACAAAGCCTGGGCGTCTCCGTTTTCTATCCCTACCATCTCTAGAAAAACAGATCTAAAATTTACAAAAGTCCACCCATTATGGATCAGTGCAACTACCGCATGCTTTGATTGTTGTTGAGTCAGCAATGAAAAAAGCAAAGAAAACAAGGCTGTACTCAAATACACTCCCAGGTAAAGACACTAAATATCTGGACAACTTTGGGAAAAAGATGTTTCAAGGTGCTATGCTGAATTCAAGAATACAACAGCATCAATTCTACATTACTCAATACTTATTTGAATGCTTACAGGGATGGAAACTGGGAAGTCCCTCCAGTACTAATGCTCCAACCAAGCTCAAATTAAAGGAAGGTTTACACCATCTGATAAGAATGGTTTATGAGGCCTTAACACCTCTGCGAGAATGTCATCAACGTCTATAGCAGTACACAGAATTGCATGGCTTAGAGCAAGTGCCATACGAGATGTTCATGAAAAAAACTTGCCGACCTCCCTTGCAAAGGAGACAACCTGTTTGGCAACAGGTTGAAAGAGACAGTCTCACAATTAAAAGAACAAAGTGTAGCAGTCTCATCACTCACATTACCAACAGAGCATTATCCCTCCAAACGTTATTACCCATAGAAACAACCATTTTACCAATGTCATCAATATAGACCATTCACACCTTGTTTCACAACTGTTTACCAATCTCAGAGACAATAATCTCAACCACCTCAATCAAGAAATTGCCAAAGAACACTGCGCCAGCAAATGCAGGCACAAGGCCTGAGCCAGAAGCTTCAACAAACGTTTTGAGCGAATCAGTGCCACAGCCAACACCAGCAGTAGGTAGAAGAATATTCTCATCCTACCAGGAATGGTCCTCCATAACATCAGACCATTGGGTCCTTAGTATTGTGAAGAATGGATATCAACTGAACTTCCGTGTAACCCCCACGCCTACCCCATCTAGTTTTTCCACAAAAAGATCACATAAACATGGATCTATTTCAAAAGAAAGTACAATCACTTGTAGACCAAACTGCCATTCAACAGCTGCCTTGCTGGCAACACAACCATGGCTTTTACTCCCAATACTCAAACTCAAGAAAGGAGGGGGTCTCAGACCTATATTAGACCTACGAGCTTTTGAACAGGTTTATTCAGAAAGAGAAGTTAAAGATGACATCTCAAAAACATTCTTCCATTTCTGCATCCCAACAATTGGATGTGCTCCTTGAATCTTAAAGATGCATATGCCCACATTCTAATGCACCCAACCTTGCACAAGTACCTTCATTTTGAAGTGAACAAAATACATCATCAATACAAGGTACTTCCATTTGGCCTATCCTGAGCACCCAGGGATTTCACAAAATGTCTAGCAGTGGCTATGGCCCATCTTCGCAGTCAAGGCATCAAGATTTCCCTATCTGGACAACTGGCTCCTTGTCTCCTCAACTCCAAAAAGACTTCTTTCATACCTACAGCAGACCTTAATCTGCTTGGACAAACATGGATTCATAATCAACTACGAAAAGTCACATCAAGTTCCTACCCAAATCATCCAGTTCTTTGGAGCATTAATACACAACAAGCTCTGCAGAGACTTCCTTCCACTGGAACGAGTCCAGACCTTTCAGGAACTGGCCTCTACATTAAAGACTTATTCTACTGCCTCAGCTCGACAAATTCTAAAAGTGTTGGGTCACATGGCAGCAGCCATATTTGTGGTATGATACACATGTCTTCACATGCGTCGACTTCAATGGGGACTAAAAGCTCAGTGGTCTCAACAAAATCAGCCGATGTCCCATCAAGTTATCCTGATTCCCTATATGACCTTGGATAAAGATTGGTGGCTCTCAACCAGAATTCTGCAGATGGGGGCACTGTTTTGATCACAAGAATATCAAATCACTAGACAATAGATGCATCCACTCATGGCTAGGATGCACACAAACTGCACCTAAAAACTCAAGGTATTTGGTCACCGCAGGAAAAACACCTGCAGATAAACCCATTGGAGTTGAGGCCCCTAAGGAATACAATCCACACCTTCACTCATATCCTGACTGGGAAGAGAGTAATAGTCTACATGGACAACCAAGTAGCCATGTTTTACATAAACAAAGAAGGAGGGTCAGGTTCGCAGACTCTTTGCAGGGAAGCAGTGATGACACTAGAATGAACACTGAACCATTTCATCCAGCTGCAAGCAACATATCTTCTGGGAATTGAACCAAAAAGTAGCAAACAATCTATTCAGGAAATGGGGAATGCCCTATATAGAACTCTTCGCAATGGAAGTCAACACAAAATTACCACGTTTCTGCTCCATCTACCCAGGACTCGCAGAATAGCTCAAGATGCATTCCTACTTCCGTGGACAGAGAACCTGTTATATGCTTATCCACCGATACCTATGTTGGGAAGGGTAGTCCAAAAATAAATAGCAGACAAATCAGATCTCATTCTCATTGCATCAGTGTGGCCCAGATAACCATGGTATGCCTACCTCGTACATATGACAATTGAAACGCCAATACAATGAGGAAACAGAGAGGATCATATATCACAGGAAGGAGGCATATTACTTCACCCCCTACATTCCTCTCTGCATCTGAGATTGAAAGGAAGGCCTTAAGTCATCTCTCTCTTCTAACAGATATTGAACATATTCTTATTTCCGCTAGAAAACCATCTACGCAGAAAATTTATGCAGGAAAATGGAGCAGATACTCCAGCTGGTGTAATACTACAATGACAGATCTGCTTCATAGCTCTCCACAACAAATTATTCAATATTTCCACTTATTCTTTTCCACTGGACTAGCGGTATCATCCATTCAAGTACACTTGAGTGCTATAGAGGCATACCACCTTTCCTTGAATGGAAAAGCTATACCTACACATCAGTTAGTATCTCGTTTCATGAGTGGACCAAAAAGACTTTGCCCTCCAGTCACAAAACCAGTATTTCCTTGGGACATTAACATTGTTTTGAATAACTCATTCACCCACCATTTGAACCGTTACACTCCACCTCAAAGAAATTTCTGACATGGCTACTAGAAATATTACTTTCCATCATATTAGCACCAAGTGTCAGTGAGTTACAAACCTTAGTTCACTACTCTCCATACCTACAGTTTTACCATGATAAGGTCACCTTATGAACCAACCCAGAGTTTCTCCCTAAAATAGTCTCAGTGTTTCATTTGAACCAAACACCTTACACACTTTTTTCCTAAAGCCACATGCTACGGAGAGAGAAAAAAAACCTTCACACCTTGGACTGAAAAAGGGCTTTGGCTTATTATATTCAAAGGATTCAGTCTCCGAAACGTAGTTCACAACTGTTTCTTTCTTTTAACCCGAATGCGCTAGGTTTGCCAGTCTCTAAGTGAAAGTTAGCAACTTGGTTATTCAGTGTATTAACTTCTGTTACTCGACTGCTAATGATAAGCTCCCAGATGGTGTGAAGGCACATGAAATCCGAGCCAGAGCAACTTCCATTGCTCACCTGAAAGATGTACTAATTTTAGATATCTGCAGAGCAGCCACATGGTCCTCTTTGCACACCTTTACATCACACTACTGTCTTAAACAGCAGACTCAATCAGATGTGGCAGTGGGAGAAGCAGTATTGCGCCAAACTTAAGCTGTCCACAAACTTCTGTATTCTTTAAGAGAATTCTGCGACAGGCCAGTCCAGGTGCCATCCCAGAGAACATGGCTAATTCATCCTGCTATGTATGGAAAACACTGTTTACGGTAAGCAAATTTGTTTTTATACCAAATGCCTTATTAGCCCTTGAAGAAGGAAGATTTTTCGAAACACATGTCGGGCTTGGGCTTTACAACATTGGCATAAAAGTTATTAAAAAAGAATTCAAATGAGACACTACTAAAGATAAGTGTCAATGACTTACTATTGAAATTTTTAAACTGCAAATGTTGATAAATCTACAAAAAATGTTTTCTTTTCAAATAAGAGGCCAATGATTAAAACATTATTGGGCTTTTTACACCTAAGTAGTTTGAAGATTTACTCAATATTGTTAAAACCAAAAATTAGTGAATGTCTGCTTGGCCCAAATAATTGAGTATGAAGGTCTCTTTTTCATTGGAAATTTTGTAAGTTCTGTATTTATGGTTTTATTTTGAGGTTTGGAGTTGTTGCTGTAATTTAGTCAGTTCTTTTATTCTAGCTATATAATTATGAACATGGATTTAGATAATGAAAATGCAGCGCTCTGTGGAAATAATCTAGTATGATCTATCAGCTAAGAGAAATGCACTCAGATATTCTACTTTTAATAATAGTTGAGGCCTGCTCCACAGAGATTTTCCCTAGAATACAGAGTGTTGCTGCGTCAGGAACACTGAGTTTGCTATGCATAGACTATATGAAGTCAAACTCATCTTGGTTGAATATTTGTCAAGTAGTCATTCATAAAAGAGCAAAGACTGATATTAATAAATTGTACCTGAAAAGTCTAGATTATATGTGAAGGATCCAGCACTAAAGGTCATTGAACCCTGAGGGTCATTCTGATACCTCTGTTCTATATCGTCACAGGTAACTGAACAACTCAGCTGCAGGAAAAAAAAAAGACAAAGTGAAAACTCATCCTGAAGTAAAAGTAAGTGTTAATTGTTCAGCTACTGAAACCTAGTAATACCATTTTGTTGAAGGAAGTTGTGCAGTATTAAAAATTTTAACAAGAAGTTCCACCTACAACTAATGAAACCTAGTTTCTGGAATGCAAGTAGAATTTTCAAGGTAAGTCAGCCCAAAGTCCATTGAGCCCAGCATCCTGGCTCTGACAGTGGCCGATCCAGGTCACGAGTTCCAGGCAGATCCCATAACAAGAATTAATTCCTGTTACTCACTCCCAGGAACAGCAATAGTTTTCTTTAGTTTATCTGGATAACAATGTCTTATGGACTTTTCTTCCAGGAACTTATCCAAACCCTTGGCAAGATCCCCTTGGACCTCTAGCATGTCTTAAAAGCTTGGTGTGGATAGGATACTAACCACAAAAGCAATGGAGAGGGCAGGGGATGCAGTCATGACTATCTCATAAGACTTCTTCACTTTGGATAGCAAACTAAAAATGGACGATTAAATTATGCTTCTGTCCTTATCAAGTACCAGAGGCATTCATCCTGGATAGGGATAGGAGATGGGAATTTTCACTAACTGCTTTAATAATCACATCACATAATTACTTCTTGTTATGATATGGAGGAAAAAAGGATGTTAGTCCTTAATCATAAAGTCTTGGTAGGTGTTGTCAGTTCTTTCCCCGGTTATTTGACCAGAGTTTACATATCTTTTTGTATCTGCATATACTGAACAACTGAAAGAAGTTTACAGTAGTGTCTAAGTATTAGTGTATAATTAGATAGTTTCAGGAAGACCACAGTTCCATCAAATCCAACCTTCTTTTGATTACCTTTCAGCTCTCACTACATGCTAATCCAGATGAAAATTAACTAAAAATAACTGAGAGAGAGGATACTCCACATGTGAATACTCAACAAATTTGTTTTACTTAAGACATAAATTAGGTTGTGGTGAACGTCAGTCAATTTTTGACTGCATGGTATGTTAAGTCCTACCTCTCTTCTGTATTCTGTCCACACATTTTCTTCTCCTAGGAACTCCCAAATAAATCCACTATTTAATGGTGTTCTCTGTTGATTATCACCGATACCTAGAGCACTTGAAATAAAAATCAGAAATTTATAGGACTGCATCTTGTGAAATATAGAAAATCTTTACCAAGTCCCTAATAGTAAAAGCTTGGGTAGTAGGTATATGAGCAATATTTCTCCTATTAATTTAATTCTGCTGGAATTTTTCCTTGTTTCTGAGTGAATTTTTGTTGGGTTCACTTTAGTTCTGGCTTTTGTATTTGCATGATTGGTGAGGATTCCCGGACCCTTCCAACATGTAAATGGCAGGGTTGTTAGGTTATTGTTAATGATTTGTTTCCATGAACAATCAGAAGTCTGCTCTTTTTGTACAGTTCTGTTTCACAATATGAAGACTAATGATAGAAGCACCATATTATTTTGATGTTTTAAGTCAATTCTGAGTATAAGTAATTGGTTTGGGAATCCCCCCTCCCATCCCCCACTTCCCAGTGCTTATCACCTCTTTCTCTCTCCCTTCAAGCTGCCTGGGTCAAAGCTCATTAACAGGTCGATACAGTAACGTGCAGTTAAAGATTGCCCGTCTGTAACGTGCTGGGAGCGCACAATACAGACGAGTAAGGCCATCCAGCGATACAGTCTCCAGTTTCACGCGTCCTTAGCGCTTCCTAAAATAGACACATAACCCTTTCCGCACGCAGCATGTAAATGAACGAAAAAGCTGTATAATGAAGGAATTAGCTATTCCCCTCCGATACTGTAACGGGCGCTGATACTATCTCCTCAGTAACCTGCTGTTTTGCCGCGGCCTTAACGTGTTAGTTTACCGCCTCCCCCTAGTAGGTGTTGGTGTAGTGTAGTGCCAAAATCGCACGGGAAAGGGAACGGGAAAAGAGAGGTTTTACTTTTAAGAATTGTTATAATTTTTTAAACACTGGGGGGGTTCTTTAATTTTCTGGGGGACCTCTCCCCAATCCCACACTTATCTGCACTGTAACTGATCCACATAATTTAAAGAACATAGGGTAGGCAGCGAGGGGGCAGGGGCAGCGGGATCGGGGGGCGGGTAGGTGGAAAAAAAACCCAAACTTTTCTGAGCCATCAGCAGCGGCGGCGGGATCCGGGGGGGGGGGGTGGGTACGTGTTCGATCGGGCGAGTAGGCAGGTAGGCGACAGCGGCGGCGTGAGCCATCAGTAGCAGCGGCGTGTTCGATCGGGCGGGCGGGTAGGTGAAAAAAAAACAACTTTTCTGAGCCATCAGCAGCGGCGGCGGGATCCGGGGGGGGGGGGGGGGGGGGTGGGTACGTGTTCGATCGGGCGAGTAGGCAGGTAGGCGACAGCGGCGGCGGAGCAAAAAAAACCAAAGCGACAAAAGTAACTTACTTTTCCGGGGCAGCGGGAGCGGGATTGGCGGCGTGTTCGATCGGGCGGGCGGGTAGGTGGGAAAAAAAAAACTTTTCTGAGCCATCAGTAGCCATCAGTAGCTCCCCCGACGAAGACAAAGATGGCCGCCTGCACGGGGGAAAGCGTGCAATTGGCCACTGAGGACGTGACGTCACACCCCGTGAAGCCAAACGTCGTGACGTCACGTCTTCAGCGGCCAATTGCACGCTTTCCCCCGTGCAGGCAGCCATCTTCGTCGGGGGAGCTACTGATGGCTCAGATCGAACACGCCGCCTACCCCCCCCCCCCCCCCCGATCCCGCTCCCGCTGCCCCGCTGCCGCGGAAAAGTAAGTTACTTTTGTCGCTTTGGTTTTTTTTGCTGCGCCGCCGCCGCTGTCGCCTACCTGCCTATTTGCCCGATCGAACACATACCCCCCCCCCCACCCCCGGATCCCGCCGCCGCTGCTGATGGCTCAGAAAAGTTTTTTTTTTTCCTTTGGTTTTTTTTTGCTTGCCGCTGTGTCTCACCTCCTCCCGGAGCAAGACTGCTTTCGTGCCCTGCTCCGGGAGGAGGTGAGACACAGCGGCAAAGCAAAAAAACCAAAGGCAGGAAGTAAGTCGCTTCGCCGCCTCCCGCCTCCCTCCTCCCGGTGCCTGTCATTTCAAATGTCATTTGAAATGACAGGTACCAGCGCACCCAGGTTACTGTATAGGCGCTGTATTAAGCGCCTATACAGTAAAATGGGTTGCGCGGGCATAACCCTTCCCTAACGCTTCACAGCCTCAGCATGCATTTGCATGCGATTAGAAGAGAGTATCAGGCGCTAGGTCTAGAGGACTGTGCGTGCGGGGAGGAAGGGTGCGCCTGACACTGCCGCACTGTTTTCTACCGCGGCCTTACTGTATCGATCTGTAAATAAGGTTTTTCTGAACAGGTAAGATGTGTTAATTAACTTCCCTGTTTTCTTAAGCATAAAGCAAAATGTAAACAGGTGTTCTCACAGGACAGCAGGATGTTAGTCCTCACATATGGGTGACATAGGATGGAACCCAATCATGGAAAACTTCTATCAAAGTTTCTAGAACTTTGACTTGCACCTACTGGGCATGCCCAGCATCGTACTAACCCTGCTACCAGCCGGGGTCCCCCTTCAGTCTTGTTTAAAAGCTAAAGTTAGTGCCAAAAATAAAATAATAAAACGCAACGAACTCAACACCGCAGGGTGGCAGGCAGGTTTCGTGAGGACTAACATCCTGCTGTCCTGTGAGAATACCTGTTACAGGTAAGCAACATTTTGCTTTCTCACAGGACAAGCAGGATGGTAGTCCTCACATATGGGTGAGTACCGAGCTGAGGATGTCCGCGATATGCACCAAATGTACCCAAGATGTGCAATAAGCACAAGGACTGGGAAGGAATTTGGGAGAGGGCATCCTGAACCCTAATGGGCAGGCGGAAGGGTGTTGGTACTTCAAGTTGCAAAAAGGTTACGCAAGACAGACTGACCGAAGATGGAATCTTGTCTTCCAGTTTTGTCTAAGCACTAATGTGTTGTAAAGGTATGGAGTGAACTCCAGGTTGCAGCTTTACAAATATCAATAAGCGGCACCGAATGTAGGTGTGCTACTGAGGTCGCCATGGCCCTGACAGAGTGTGCCTTGACACGGTCTTGAAGTGGAATGCCTGCTTGCTGATAGCAAAAAGATATGCAGTCCGCTAACCAGGAGGAGAGAGTCCACTTACCCACAGGCTGTCCCAATTTGGAAGAATGGAAAGAAAGAAACAATTGAGTACTTTGTCTGTGGGCAGCTGTACGGTCTAGATAGAATGCTAGAGCATGTTTACAGTCCAGAGTATGCAGAGCTTGTTCTCCTGGATTAGAATGAGGCCTAGGAAAGAAGGTAGGTAGTATAATGGATTGATTAATGTGAAACTCCGATACTATCTTGGGTAAAAACTTAGGGTGAGTGCGGAGTACTACCCAGTCATGCAGAAGTTTAGTGTAAGGCGGATAGGTAACTAGAGCCTGTAATTCACTAACTCTGCGAGCAGATGTGATTGCTAAAAGAAAAATCACTTTCCATGTGAGATATCGAAGATCACAGGATTGGAGAGGCTCAAATGGTGGCTTCATGAGCTGCCCCAAAACCAGGTTGAGGTCCCAAGAAGGGGCTGGAGGGCTCAGTGGAGATTTAAGATGGAGTAAGCCCTTCAAAAAGCGTGTCACAAGGGGTTGAACTGAAATGGGTACATCCCCCCAACACCTTTATGGAAGGCGGCTACCGCACTGACATGCATTCTAATGGAAGAGGTTTTTAGACCTGATTCTGACAAGTGCCAGAGATAGTCTAGAAACTTCGTTGTAGAACAGGTAAAAGGATCAAGTGACCTTGAGGAACACCATGCCGTAAACCTGTTCCATTTATAAGAATAAGACTTTCTCATGGAAGGCTTTCGCGAAGCAATCAGGACACGGGAAACTGGCTCCGAAAGGTTAAGTGGCTGAAGGATTAGCCTTTCAACATCCAGGCAGTCAGAGACAAGGCCGGAAGATTGGGGGTGGCATAGACACCCATCGTTCTGAGTGATCCAGAAAGCCTGGAAGCGGTGTTGAAGATGTCATAAGAAGATCTTATTTCATGCTTCCCCGCTTCAAATCCTTTATGAACTATGGCCTACAGCTGTTCTTGGAATTGTTGAGGTAATGTCTCTGCATAGTCCTGTATTTGCTAGGTCATGTAAAGCTGGTAGGATGCAATCCGAGAGATAAGCATTGAGCCTTGGAAGACCCGCCTACCAATGGCATCCAGGAATTTCTGTTCTTTGCCTGGAGGGAAGGAGGAATGGTGCTTTGAGCGCCGTGCCTTCTTTTGGGCAGATTCTACCACTACAGATTGATGATCCAGTTGAGTTCTCTGAAACCCTGGAGCTGACTGGACTAAGTATGTGGTATCTTCTTTTACAGTTGACTGGTGCTACCGAGCCAGAATGTTCCCAGTTCTTTTTGAGAAGATCCAGAAAAACTTGATGGACAGGGATGGAGGTAATGTCCTTTGGAACATCCAAAAATTGCAACAGCTCCATCATTTGATGTCTGTCATCCTGCTCAGTCTGTAGTTAGAAAGGAACCAACTCAGCCATTTCCCTCACAAAATTGATGGATAAGTCCTCTGGAGGAGAATGCTTCCTGCCTTCAGTAGGAGAGGGTGGTGATGGCAAATCATTGGTGTCTGGAGACGAATCATCGGTCCAGGTGTCATATGGCTCAGTACCAGTCCCTCTGGGAACTTGAGAGGGATGGGACAAAGGTATTCCAGAAGGTCCTGGTCTAGGCTCTGAAGGAATCGAAGGAACCACTGGAGGCATCGAAAAAGGCATCGAAGGCACCGATGCGGGCATCGAGGGCATCGATGGGCGGATCGGCATCATTGAAGGCCGCACCGGCATCGACGGTTGAGTCATCGGCAGAACTCCCGATGGAGGGAGGTGGAACAGTGTTTCTCCTCCCGATGAGATAGGAAGAGGAGAGGGCACCAGAGGCATCAGTGACCCGGGGTCCGTCGGTGGAAAAGCGGCTAGCAGTGCTTCCATTCTCGAAAGCAGCAGTGCCAAAGCTGTTGGAATGGGATCGGTGATAGATTCCGTGGTCGGTGCCGGAATCGGGGGAACCTGAAACTTCTGCATCACTTTGTCGATGGCTTCCTGAACCATCTGGTCCAGTTCTTCATGGAGACCTGGAGCAACCAGCCCCGGCTCCGGAAGGGAAGAAGGAGGCAGAGGCATAGCCGGAAGGACCACCATTAGAGGCAGAGTCGCAGCTCCCATTACCCGTCCGGGTGAGGATTGCCTCGGTGACCCGGTCACAGAAAGGGACGATGCCTTTTCTGGATGGGGTTTCATCGATGGCGGCTCGGACGATGGCGAGGTCGATGGTCCAAGGCTTTCAGTGTCGATGCTGATGCTTCTCCTTACAATCCCTTCGGTCCTGAGGGGGAGAAGAGATAGTCAATGGCCGAGCGGTAGTCGATGCCGGACGGTCACCAGCCGGTGCCTGCTGGCGTGAAGTGGATGGCATCGGTTCCGATGATATCGACGGCGTCGGTGTCTGAGAACGGAAGAGAAATTCAATTTTCTCCATTCTGGCTTTGCAACCTTTGGGTGTCATTAAGGCACATTTGGTGCAAGTCAGGACATCATGCTCACACCCGAGACACATTACACAGACTTTATGGGGGTCTGTTATGGACATGGTACGAGCGCAGTCAGGGCACCGACGGAACCCCGACGCCATGGTCATTGAAAAAAATTGAGCCGCGGTGCAGTCGACGGCTGGTAAGCCAAGAGGGCCAAATTCGACGGGAACAGACTGAAAACAGGTAAGAGACTTACCAGAGTACTGTGGAAGTAAAAATTTGAGAGGGGGACCCCTGTGGGGTAGAATAATTTGAAGTAATTCCATGAGGAAAATTCCTGTCAGGAAAACACTGAGAGCTCCTTAACCTGCGTGGAAAAAAGAAGACTGAAGGGGGACCCCTGCTGGTAGCAGGGTTAGTGCCATGCTGGGCCTGCCTAGTAGGTGCCAGTCAAAGTTCTAGAAACTTTGACAGAAGTTTTCCGTGATTGGGCTCCATCCTATGATGTCACCCATATGTGAGGACTACCATCCTGCTTGTCCTTTGAGAAAGAACACTAGAAATGGAGTTGTTCTAGGGGTGATTATTTGCACATGTGGTGGACCTGTCCGAGGATTGTCGATTACTGGCGAGAAGTTGAGGAGTGGCTAGGGAAGCTTTTCTCGGTGCCGATACGATTGACTCCGGGCCAAGCGCTTTTGGGGCAGGAGGCGTGGATACTGGGTGGTTATGACAATCGCCTGCTCTCCTTCATTTTAACTGCAGCTAGATTACATCTTGCACAATTGTGGAGGGCAGAGCACCTTCCCACGCTTCGGGGAGTACAAGACAAACTACAAAAAAATATACCCTAGCTGAAATTACGGCGTTTATACACAAAACATATGGGACATTCTTACGAATATGGCGTAACTACAGGCAGTGGCAATTATCTACCGAGAATACCATAGTACGGGTGGCTATCTAGACATTTGCTCAACAAAGAACTTTATGGGTCACAACGATGGAGTGGTGTGGGGATAGGGGGGATGGAACAGATCAGTAAAGAGACGCATAGCTGGTGTTAAAAAGTTTTATTGATTGTTTACTTTCGCGTACAACTTACAAAAGTCTGAATTGTATGTATGATTACACCTACTGTTGTCATTTTTAAAGCATTGCTCTGTTAATATATCATATATACAATAAAAATTTAAATAAAAAAAAAAAAAAAAAAAAAAAGAAATGGAGTTGTTCTCCAACCTGCCTAAGTCTACTTACATTTAGTTCTAACAGGATGGGGAAATAAATTAGGTAGTAAAATAATGATGGCAGATAAAGATCAGATGGCCCATCCAGTCTGCTCAGCAATCTGTCCATGTTAGTAACAGCCACTCCATGCAGGTTACCCCCATGCATTCTGTTAATGGTAGTAACTGTCGCTGCGTGCAGGTCACTCCCATGCAGAAATGTTACACCATCCCTTTCTTTTTATGCCTTTAGTGATCTGCAGTGTTTGTCCCATGCCCTTTTGAATTCATTAACTATTCTCATCTTCACCAACTCTTCTGGGAGAGGATTCCAGGCATTCACCACCCTCTTCATGAAGAAACATTTCCTAATATTTTAGCAGGCTGCATTTCTGTGGCTTGATTAGTAGGGGCAATATATTGCAATGTGTTTCCCTTGTGTGTGCTTTGTTACTTTATGGACCCAATGTTCAAAGATATCTGGCTAAGTTAGCCAGATAATTTATATCCAGCTAAGTTAGAAGGGATATTCAGCAGCATTACTACGCTGCTGAATATACCTGGATAAATTCTAGTTAGCTGGATAAGTTATATCTGGCTAACTTTATACCAGCTATCGTGTAGGTCTAACTTACTTGGTTAATTTAACAGGATTAGTCCGAATATCAGCACTTATCTGGTTAAGGTCACCGGATCAGTAGCCCTGCCCCTATCCACCCACTGTTCGCCATCCCCCCCCCCCCCCCCAAGATATCTGACTCTATACTTAGCCAGATAAATACTTATTCAGTTGAACATAGCTGGATATTCAGCAGCTGCCACTTAGTCAGATAAGTCCCTATTTGTCCAGCTTCGTAGTGCTAAACATCAGGGACTATGTGTTTAAAAAATACACTATACCATTATTTGTTGTGTTCTCCTGTAAAACAAAACTTGATGTCAATTGAAGTTCCTTATGACCCAATGACCAGTTAATAAAATCCTGATGATCTCTACTGAAAACAGGCCTGTTATTTGTATGGATGGAAAAGTGCTGCTGGCTGAGCTGCATGAAGCCATCCATTATGCTTGAATTCATTGGTTAAGAAAAAATTGTACAATATGGGGTAAATTTTAAAAGCCCTGCGTGCGTAAATCCAGCCGGATTTACGCACGCAGGAGACTTGCGCGCCGGCGCCTATCTTGCATAGGCCACCGGCATGCGCAAAGCTCCGGGACGCTCGTAAGTCCCGGGGCTTTGCTTGGGGGGGGGGGGGGGGTGTCAGGGGCGGCGCGGCTGAGGCCTCCCAAGCAGCCCCCGGGCCGGGCAGGCAGGTGTAAACAAAGGTGGGGGGAGGACGGGGAACGCCATCGGGGTTCCCCTCGGGCTCAGCGCGCGCACAAGGTGCACATATGTGCACCCCCTTGCGCACACCGACCCTGGATTTTAATACATGTGCGCGGCAGCACGCGCATGTTATAAAATCGGGCGTAGATTTGTTCGTGTCGGGTTGCGCAAACAAATCTACGCCCGCGCATAAAACTTTAAAAATCAGCCCCTATATTTTTTGGCCCTACTCTTAGGCTTCCAGCTGAATTGAAACTAGAGTATATTGGGCTACAGCACCATGAGCCTTCACAACTATGTGAGACATAGGTGCCAGAGCTGCGGGTGTATGAGCACTCCCAACCCTGTTTCCTGCATTCCTAAGAAGTGGGAGCTGAGAGCACCATGCTGCGGGAAAGAGTAGGAAGGAAGCAGGTCTGTCTTTTTACTACTGCTCACACCTCCCCTGAAGCCTATTGTCTGGCTATGGAATGTCTGACCAATGGGCTGCAGGGATACTAGAAAGCAGCAGCAGCAGCAGTGTAGGACAGACAGGTTTCCTGCCTTTGGTCTGCTCTGAGGTGCCTGGGGAGACTGGGAGGATTACTAATACATGGTCTGGGCTAAGGAAAGAAAGCAGGGGTGGGGTGGTGAGAGAAGGGCTAAGAGAACTGCTGCCAGAGGAAATACTGGCTGAACCATGAAAAAAATTGATTATAAAAGAGCCCATTCCCAATCCAACGCCCAGAACCCTCCCCTTCCCCCTCAATGCCTTATCACCAAGCTCCGTAATAATCTAGAGAGCTACAAAAACTAAACAACTTACTTTCTAGGACTGCATGGCTTTGCTAGACAGTACCCTGCCATGACCAGACTTCCAGCACGGACACTGTTTCCTAGGGAGTTGCAGCCTGCAGGAACCAATCTGGCTCCACGATGACCTGCAGTAATGCTAAACTGTACTTCTTTTCTCCACCATTTCTTTTCTTTTTCTCATCCCTCCTCTTGAGAGAGTGAAGGGTGCTATCAGAGGTACAGCCAGAACTGAATCCTTTTTTTTTTTTGGAGGGGGGGGCAAGGTTAATATAGGGAGACATTGTTCTAGCCCCCTGCCCACACCCCTTACCCCATCCTATATACAGGACTAGCTCAAAGACAGTAATGTTTCCCTGTTCAAGGCAGCCTCCTTAAAAGCACAAGGGATCATGGACTAGTAGTCAGGGCTGGTGCTAGCTTTTTTGTTGCCCTGTGTGAAAAATTACTTGGTGCCCCCTCCCCCCCCCAATTCATTCAGTGCCTGTCCCAGGCCCATCAAATAAAGCCCAGCTCCACCCTGCAATCAATATTTTAAAAATTGGCATGCACCCCCCACCCCAGAATCCATGGATAGGGAAGGGTATTAGGTACCTTAGGCAAGCCTTACAGCCTTGCGCACATGCCACCCCACACACCCCCACATCCTTTACAGGCACACACAATTAAATTATGCATTTATAATAAATTTTACATGAAAATGAACATTCAAAAGTATAATCTGCTGAAGCAAAAATAACACATGCATATTATATTTACACTCATCCTGTGATGCTTACCAGAAAATTCTGCAAAAAAGACACTTGGAACTCCTATGGAATTAGACATTTGTAATGCGTATTGGGTGTGAGCCTGGCCCTCAGAAAGCCATGAACAAACAGAAGTACCATTACAATATAGGTACCATACCAAAAACAACCCAAACAACCTTATCTATGAAAAGGCAACACTGCACATATTACACCAGGCCCTAGAACACTAATAAAACTTTTATTAGGAAACCAGGCTGCTATAGATCCTTACACTGAAATTACATGCCAGCAAAATACCTTACCTCAGTCACGTATGCAGAACACAGAGAGACCCTGACCAAATAAAGAATAAAGGAATCAGAAAGTATAAACAGAAACGTGCTGAGAAGAACTGGACTGGAACCCACATCAAGCCAGCCTCTATATGCAGAGCAACAATGGAAAAACAGAAACATTATCATTCTTCATAAAAACTTGAAATAATAAAATCAAGAAATATAAAACAATCATAAAAGTAAAATCATATTCATAAAAAGAATATTTCAAACAGTTAATTAATAGAATATACAAAATTTCCCACACCAAGAAAATTTCAAAATATCTGATGAATAAAAAATCCAATAATTAAAAAATGTTATATTCCACCCCCAAAAATTAAATATTTTGAAAGAGCAGAATTATCAAATTACACCCAATAATTAAAACCAATAAGGATTTAAAAAAAATCTCTTGCTCTCCATACCTGTGATTTTCTGATTCTAGCCACCCTGAGACTGTCATGGATTGGGAGAGGTAGGGACGTCCAAATTTTATCTTTTCTCTCACACACAAACACAATAACAGTCACTCTCACACACTCCCTCTCTCTAACATACACAGGCTACTTCTCACTCACAGATACATTATGTGTGTGCACACCTGTGAGAACCTATATGTGACACATGGGCTCTCACAGGCACATGAACATACACAGGCTCTCACACAGACACATACACATACACACAGGCTCTCAGACACACACAGGCTCTGACACACACACATGCTGTCAGTCACTTGCACACATTCACGCATGGCCTCCTTTGTGCCAAATGTGTTTGTGTCAAATGCCGTGTGCCAGAAAAACAGTTTCTTGTGAACATAAATCTCTGCTTTCTGATATAGTTTTTTACCTCATAGTCAAACATCTTGTGCAGATGGAAAGAGTAGGTCTTTACTATTTTTAAAGCTGTTTCTTGGAAACATTCTGAATAATAACAATAGTTAGCAAAAATAACTGCACAGCACATTTTATCAAACCTGCTGAGCTCCCCCCAGGTGCGCACACACACACGCAAATGGAAGACAGGCCTCTCCGACCGCTGCTGGCAGCTTGAGCACCGATAGCTTTCAGCCTCTCTCCCCTTCTTTGGCTTCCAGTGGCCCCGCAGCCTCTCCTGCTGCCACCAGCTCGCCACCTCCCCTGGGTGTGCCGCCCCATGCAAATGCATGGTAATCACACCCGGTCGTGCCGGGTCCGCTAGTAGTCCAATTTGTCTCTATGGGCTTGCCATATAAGATTAACTAATTTACGCACATTATCACCCGCCAGGCGTCCTGGAATAAATCCTGCTTCATCCTGATGTATAAGCTGAGCAATGAATTTATTCAGTCGGCTCGCTAGGATTTTCGCTTCGCTAAGATTTTAAGGTCTATATTGATTAGAGAAATGGGTCTGTAAGATCAGCAAATTGAGGGATCACGCCCTGGCTTGGCGATAATAGTAATCCCCGCTATGTTGGAATTGTCATGCAGGGTTCCCCGATCTCTGAGACAATTATAAACTTTTTTTGTAGTTGGGCAACAATATGGGGACTATAAGAGCACATTTGTGAGCATCCTGTCCCACTGTGCAGTTGCCCTCTCCCTGTTCCCCCCCCCCCCCCCCCCGATAATCCATGGTAATCGCACGGTGACAAAGTCAAAAGTTCCCAGGTATGCAATTGCCCCATCCTGTTCTTTCTGTTGTTTTAGACTATGATAGTAGAAAGGATGACTATGACAGTAGAAAGGACTGCCCAGCCCCACCCCAGGTGTAATACCATATATTTCAGGATAGAAGCAGGAATCTTTAAACAGTAACAGTTTGTTTTAATTCTCAAGGTTTCAATTGATAGTGGCTGTACATTTTCAGCATTTGCCAAACAGAACTTATTACTCACTTATTTGCCGAGTGGCTTGCTGCATTTATCCTCCTGATTTCCCTACTCGTTCCAGTCTGTTGATTAGTCTGAACCATTCCTGAAAGGAAAAATGCACTTTTAGCAGAAAAAAAATTTCAAGAAAAAAAATTGTATTTGTAGTTTTCTAAGCTTTCTGGATATTCTAAATGTCCTGCTTCAAGGTTGGAACTTGCTGTGGCCCCCACAGGTTTCCATAGCATGTTGGGTTCAAACTGTGGAGCCATCCAGACATCGGAAGGAAAAACAGCCAGCGAGGGGCAAGTAGGAAGCTCTCTTCCTGCTCAGCCCAAGGGTGACTTTGGTTATCATCGGCAGGTGGGGGATTGGAATGGAGATTGTTGCCATGGGCATCAGGTGGGGAGTAGGGAGAAGGCGAGAGACTGCACACAATGGCATACCGAGCGAGGCCACATTAAAAAGCCCACCATCACGTTAGTGTAGCCACACTCTGCATTTCATTAGTATAGTAAATACCGTGTTGAAATGCACTTTAATATATGCCACCTTATAGGTAGGTTACTATGCCTACGCTAATGCTGGTTAGTAGATAGACCCCCTTGTGACTTGCCCAAACTCACAGTGGCAGAGGCGATCTCTGAATTCATGTTTCAGGACATTTGCTGAATCAGAGTCCACTCCCAGAGTTCTAATCGCTAGATCCCTAAAGGATTTAGGTTTGTGACCAAAGCTGGTAACCAAATTCATTATTATACAAAGGCATTCTTACGTGTAAAATCCAGGATGTAGGTAAAACGACTAGTGGAAAAACCCAGAGATCCCTGGTGGTTCTGCTGATAATTCCGCTCAATATCAGCACTGCTGACCGAACAGCTTCTACCACGAGCATTCTGGAAACAAACAGTAGCAATAAGCTACTTTATTGTTCTTACATTTCAAATTTAGGAATCATATTGTTAAAGACATAAATTCATTGTGGGACATGAGACAGACACAAAAGCTGTTTGATGGCCACCAATTAGAAGTACCAAAAACAGTGGTTCATAGCAAACCCACAACCTGCTGCTGTCAAAAATGGAACATTAGACTGGATGGATTTTGGTCAGACCTCAGTATGGTACACAGCCACTGCTTGCCACTGTCAAAGATGAAACACTAAGAACATAAGAAAATAAGAAGTTGCCATACTGGGTCAGACCAAGGGTCCATCAAGCCCAGCATCCTGTTTCCAACACTGGCCAATCCATGTTACAATTACCTGGCAAGTACCCAAAACATTATTTATTTATTTTTATATACCAACATTCAATCTGAGATATCACATCAGTTTACATTCTGGTACTGTAGGTATTTTCCTATCCCCAGAGGGTTTACAATCTAAGTTTGTACCTGAGGCAATGGAGGGTAAAGTGACTTGCCCAAGGTCACAAAGAGCGACAGCGGGTCTCAAACGCTGGTCTCCTGGTTCATAGACCACTGCTCTAACCACTAGACTATTCTTCAATGCCAGTAATAGCGGTGACTATTCCCTAAGTTAGCTTGATTAATAGCAGTTAATGGACTTCTCAAAGAACTTATCCAAACCTTTTTTAAACCCAGCTACACTAACTGCCCTAACAGCACCCTCTGGCAACAAATTCCAGAGCTTTATTGTGTTTTGAGTGAAAAATAATTTTCTCTGCTTTGTTTTAAATGTGCTACTTGCTAACTTCATTGAGTGCCCCCTAGTTCTATTATCTGAAAGAATAAATAACCGTTTCACATTTACTGATTCTAGACCTGTCATGATTTTATAGACCTCTATCATATCCCCCCCTCAGCCGTTTCTTCTCCAAGCTGAACAGCCCTAACCTCTTTAGCTTTTCCTCATAGGGGAGCCATTTCACCCTCTTTATCATTTTGGTTGCCCTTCTCTGTCGGTAGTAAGTATTACCCAATCCAGTACCTCCAGCTCGACCCCTCACACCAGGTTGGATGTCTGAAGCCACCAAAACAGACTGTCCTGCGCAGGAGGTTCGAGAGAGACACAGGTTGATGAAAAGTCTCAGATAACGGATTCCAATTCGCCAAGAGAGCCCTCTGTAGTGGTACCAGCTCCAGCGTTGAAGTCATTGAACCCAGGACCTGGGTACGCACAATGTTAACAAGCGCTGAACTTGCGCAGACTGTCCTGCGCAGGAGGTTTGCGAGAGACACAGGTTGATGAAAAATCTCATATAACGGATTCCAATTTGCCAAGAGAGCCCTCTGTAGTGGTACCAACTCCAGCGTTGAATCCAGGACCGGGGTACGTGCAATGTTAACAAGCGCTGAACTTGTTTCTGTAACATGCATACCCTCTCGTCCGTCAGGAAAACCTTGTCTTGCCTCGTATCGAACAGAGCCCCCAGTTACTTGAGAGTCTAAGATGGGATTAGGTGGCTCTTTGCCAGATTCACCACGTAGCCTAGCAATTCCAGAGTATGAATCACTTTCTGCAGTGTGACAACTGGCTTCCGACTTTGCTCTTATGAGCCCTTCATCAAGATAAGGGTGTATCAATACTCCCTCTCGAAGCAAGGCTGCCACCATGACCACGGTGAAGGTATGAGGCACCATGGCCAGCCCAAAGGAAGAGCCTGAAACTGGAAATGCTGACCCAGTACCATAAACTTCAGATAACACTGGTGATCTGGATGAATGGGAATATGCAGGTACACCTCTGTCAAGTCCAATGAAGCCAGGAACTCTTGACTGCGCACCACCGCTTTTACCAACCGTAAGGTCTCCATGCGAAATCTTGTAACCTTTAACGCTGCATCCACCCATTTTAAGTCCAGAATGGGGCAAAAGGTGCCCTCTTTCTTTGGAACTATGAAGTAAATAGAATAGCGACCTTTTCCTCGTTCGGCCCAAGGGACCGGAACCATGGCCCGTGAGCGCTGCAACCTAAGGTCTCCCACACCACCCGATGCTTCTCCAATGACCTGTAGGGGGAGACAGGGCCGGTGCAAGGGTATTAGGCGCCCTAGGCGAAACGTCAGCTATGCCGCCCCCCCCGCCTCCACACACAATTAACTTACATTTTGCATTAATGAAAATAACGAATTCTGTATTTATAACAGAACACTTATTTGACATTTTTATGCCATGTAAACCATTGAGATGATTTGTCTTATCGACGGTATAGAAACTTTTATAAATAAATAAATAAAAATAAATAAAACAAACATAAACCAAAGCTATACTTGTTGCTCAAACAAAAAAAGCAGACACATCACATAATATTAAATAATTAAAATGGCAGTCAATCAAGAAAAATAAACATAAAAAACAACTTTACTTACCCCCTCCAGCAGCTCTCCTACTCCTCTTCCATGCAGGCTGTAGTACACACCAGAAGCAGCAGTAGTGGCTAAGCTCTATACTCATGGTCCTCTTCCTTAAGGCCCATGTCTCTCACACACACACCATACCAGTCATGCCCCCATGACCAGTTTCTGTCTCTCACACACCAATCATCTCCCAAACAGTCTTTGACAAACACACCAGTCACCTTCCTGAACAGTTTCTCTCATGCCATACACACATACAGGCTTCCCACTCCCGTGTTCCACTTACATATATGGGCTTCTCACTCTCATAATCACTTTCTCTTTCTCACACACACTCACCAGTCTCTCACTCCCATGCTTGTTCTCTCCACATGCACAGGCTTCTCATTCCCATAATCACTTTCTTTCTCTCACACACATACACAAACACACACACCAGTCACCTGATCTCTCTCATGCATACACACACACAGGCTTCCCACTCCCATGTTCTCTTTCAGATATACAGGCTTCTCACTCCCATGCTGTATCTCACACACTCCCAGCTTTCTCACTCCCATGCTCACTCTTCACATGCACAGGCTTCTCATTCCCATAATCACTTTCTTTCTCTCTCTCACATACACACAAACACACACCAGTCACCTGTTCTGTCTTACATATACAGGCTTCTCCCTCCCATGCTGTGTCTCACACACACCCAGGTTCTCACTCCCATGCTCACTCTCTTCACATGCACAGACTTCTCATTCCCATAATCACTTTCTCTCTGTTACACACACATACACCAGTCTCTCTCTCATTTCCATGCTCGCTCTCCAGGTGCACAGGCTTCTCATTCCCTGAATCACATTCTCTCTCTCTCACATTCACATACACACCAGTCACACCGTCACCTTACCAACCAGTCTCTCTCTCATACATGCACACACACACAGGCTTCCCACTCCCATACTCTCTCTCACATAATCAGGCTTCTCACTCCAATGCTTTCTTTCACATACACCCCCACACCACCAGGCTTCTTACTCCCATGCTTTCTCACATACCCAGAGTTCTCACTTCCATGCTTTTTCTCTCTTTCACACACACACACATCAGTCACATCCCTGACTGTCTCACACTCTCACACATCAGTCATCTCCTTGAGCAGTCACTTTCATTGTCTCTCACATATACACATACATCAGCTCTCTGACCAGTTTCTCTCAAATCACACACACATGCTCTCGATCAAATACATTCTCTCACTTACACACAGGCTCTCAATCACACACAGGCAGGCTGGCTGCTTCTCTCTCTTTCTCTCACTCACTTCCTCCCCCCCCAGCACAAATGGTAGCTGCAGCAGCCTCCTCCTCCAGCCCCCGCAGGCCAAAAAGGAAGAATCCCATCGGCCGCGGGATGCTCATGCTGCTGACTCCTTTCCCGATTACCAGCTGCTTTGATTGCTCGGGGGCCGATGCTGCTGTCGCCGCTATTTTTTTCATGCGGCACCGCTCTTTCTCCTTCCCGCGCATCACTTCCTGTTCCGGGTCAGGGGGGGCGGGAGGAAGAAAAGGGCAGCCGCGGATGCCACAGCTTTTTTTTTTTTTTTGCACTGCTGCCGTTCCCGCTGGGCTTGAAAGTGCTGATAGCCCGGCGGCAACGGCAGCAGGGAAGGAAGAGCAGCGGGAGAGACCGGGAGCACGCGAACCGCTGGGGGAGGTCAGATGGGTCTTTTGGGGCGGGCTGCCGGCAGCGGCTCTTTTCATTTTACCGGGACAGCGGCTGAGCGCGGCTCTCTTAATTTTACCGGGGCAGTGCCGCCCCCGGGAAGCTGGCGCCCTAGGTGACCGCCTAGTGCTTCCGCCGGCCCTGGGGGGAGACAAGAAACAGGTCACGGACGGAATGTGCAAATTATAATGCATAACCGTCTCTTATTACACAGAGAACCAACTGATATTGAGTGACCTTGGTCCACTCCCCATAAAATCGAGCTAGACTACCCCCTATAAAGAGAATGACAAGAGTGGCCCGGCCTCGCCTCATTGTGAGGATTTTGGCTCTGTAGTCCCACTGCCAGCGGAAGCTCTAAATATCAATGACGGCCATGAAAGTACTGCCCCAGGCCTGACCTCAAGGAAAAAATTGCTTCTGCACCACTGTGGGCCCTCTAAAACGATGAGACCTTTTGCCTTCCCGAAAATGCAACCACAACGGAAAAGACTGCTTGCCCTTGGGCCTGTCTTCTGGCAACTTGTGCACCTTATTCTGACCTAGTTGCTTCATCAATTGCTCCAGGTCCTCTCCAAATAAGAGAAGTCCTTTGAAAGGTAGCAAAGCCAGTTGGGACTTAAATGAGACATCCGCCGACCAGTTACACAGCCACAATAGTCTTCTGGTGGACACAGCTAACCCCATAATACGAGACAAAGTCCTCACCAAATCATACAAAACATCTGCCACATAAGCAACCAATGCCACTAAACTGTTCAGCCCTATTCTCCTGAGAACTAGAGTTTACCTGTCCATCCTGAAGTTGTCGGACCCAGCACAAACATGCTCTTTGCATGAAGCTGGAACAAATAGCTGGAACTCTCAGACATTTTCAAAGCTGTGGCCCCCATAACGGGAATAGTCGTCTTCTTTGTGACTGCTGAAACCACTGTGTCCACCTTTGGAAGAGCAAAAAGCTCTAATGTCTGTTCAGGCAAGGGATAAAGCTTTGACATCGCTCTGCCCACTCTCAACCCGGAATCAAGAGCATGCCATTCCTGATCCACCATCTTCTTCACAGATTTATATAGAAACATAGAAACATAGAAATGACGGCAGAAGACCAAATGGCCTATCCAGTCTGCCCAGCAAGCCTTTGCATGCTTTTTTTTCCTCCTCTCTCATACTTATCCGTTACTCTTGGCCCTTAGTAACCTTTTGGTACTGTATCCCTTCCACCCCCGCCATAATACAGAGAGCAGTGTTGGAACTGCATCTAAGTGGATATCTAGCTTAATTAGTTAGGGATAGTAACCACCGCAATAAGCAAGCTACACCCATGCTTGTTTACCCAGTCTATGTAATTCAGTTCTTGTTGGTTGTTGTCTGTATATAGATCCACTTTTCTTCATTCCCTCCTGCCACTAAAGCAGAGAGCTATGCTGGATATGCATGAAGTATGATACAGAAACCCAGAAGGGGGATCCTGAATCCCATCCAGGACTGGATCCTCCCATCCATGTTTGAGTCATCCTATGGGATCTTGAGTCCCAGCTCCTCAAGAACCTGAGGAATCAGGGGAGCTAGTTCATCCCTGTGGAACAAGCGTAAAAAGTTGGGGTTGTTCCCTTCTGAAACCGGAGCAATGTCCATATCATCTCCTGGGGCCAGGTCTACTGCATCCAGTTCAGCACGCTGATCTCCAGACAACACAGTCTCCAGCTCTCTGGGGGTCCCTGGGGATCCAACAGAGCCACCTGAATCATCGTCCTGCCGAACTGGACATAAGAGCCGCTATACCCCGGAAGGAGGGGTCCCCCGGGCCCGACCAGACCCGGCCGCCACCTCGTGAGCCACTGGGGCTGAAGCTGGGAAAGCCAACCCTGCCTGCTGAGAACCTAGCCCTTCCTGCTGCGCCAAATAAGCATTGTGGAGCAGCAGGATAAACTCGAGTGAAAAGGAGCAGGGAGCCATTGGAAAAAACTGTGCCCAAGCTGATGCGCCCCCCGTAAGCCAGTGGATCCTGAGAAACAGCGTCCACAGCTCCCCCTGTCCCTCCACAGGACCCGGGTGGACTGGGGAAAGTCTTGAGGGAAAATCATCCTCCGCCTCCGATGGCATGGGCAAAACTGCCGAGGCACCAAAATGGCCACTGTTCCCACGTCGCCAGAGCTTGAAGGCCTAACACGGTTGCAGCTGTCAATCAATGGAGCTGTAATCACGGCAGCAACTCTTCTCCATTTCCTGGCCACTGGGAGCTCTGATAGCCCTTCACCCCCCAAGACGCAGGCACAAAGCCCGTCGATTTAACCATGCTGGAGCCGCACAACATGCGCGGCAGGCCTACCGTCACACTATGACCATGCTGGCGGGACACGACACAACCCCCAAGCCCAAGCACTGCCGAGCCCTGGGAGGAAAAGAAAGATCCCACCCCATACGGACACTTGATCGTAGGGAAGGAAGAAAGCCGCCCGACAGAGCCCTGATCTTACTGCTCAAGCTGCTTCTGCTGCAGAGGCTGCCTTTTTTTTTTTTTTTAAACTTTAATCATCCCTACAAAGAAATTCCCCTCTCCTAAGGCTGAAGAGAGCTGTACAGTGCAGTTCAGCCCAATTTAACTAAGAGGAAGAGACCAAAGAAAAAGGAGCAGCTAGCCTGAGCTAAAAAGCCTCCCTCATCGGCCTCATGAAGGGGAGGGATCTGGACCACCAGATTTGCACCCCACGGAAGAAACTTGTCTGAGCATACAAAAAGGTTACCGACCTCCAGCTTGTTCACCTCAACCAAACAGGGAAGGGTTCCCTCTTCAGGACCCCAAACCCTGGGAGGAAGGCTCACAAGGAAAAAAAGACAAGAAAAAAAGAACTTGGCAGGCTAAAGAACTGTAGGTTTATGTACCAGCCACCATCTGCTGGAGACATAGAAAAACTGAGGAACTGCAGGAGGCACCAGGGTATATGAAGCAGTGGCAATTTAACTTTCTCTGTCTCCATCTGCTGGCAGAGATGCATAAACCCAGGAGTCTGGACTGATCTGGGTACATACAGGGAACAGATGCATTAAGACATTTTCCGTTTTATTCACCATTCCCTTCCTAATAATTCCTAACATTCTGTTTGCTTTTTTGTCTGCCGCTGCACACTGAGCCAATCATTTAAATATATTATCCACTATGATGTCTAGATCTTTTTCCTGGATGGTAGCTCCTAATATGGAACTCAACATCGTGTAACTACAGGAAGGGTTATTTTTCCCTATATGTATCACCTTGCACTTGTCCACATTAAATAGCATATGCAATTTGGATGCCCAATCTTCCAGTCTCATAAAGTCCTCCTGCAATTTATCACAATCCTCTTGTGATTTAACTACTCTGAATAATTTTGTATCAGCTGCAAATTTGATTACCTCACGCATCGTATTCCTTTCCAGATCATTTATAAATATCCTGAAAAGCATCAGTCCAAGTATAGATCCCTGAGGCACTCCACTGTTACTTTTTTTCACTGTAAAATTTGACCATTTAATCCTACTCTCTGTTTCCTCTCTTTTAACCAGTTTGTAATCCATGGGGCTGTTAATGATTTGTTTGAATCCCATGTAACTGAGGGAGGATAGTATAGATTTGCAGTTGAGGGATTGAGGAGTAGAGTCCACGTGTATGTTAAGGTCTCCCATGATTATGGCTGGTGTGTCTGTGTTGATGTGTTTGGCAATGCGTTCAATTAAGGGCGAAGGGTCTGATTCTAGGAGCCCCCGGGGGGGGGGGGGCATAGATTAGACAAATTTGAAGATGTTTCGATTTGAAGACGGCGACTTCAGATTCTGAATTTATGTGATGGAGAGTTAATCTTAGTTCTTTTTTTGCAGCTAATAAGAGACCACCGCCTCTTTTTTTTTAAGTCTAGGGATTGAGAAGAGGTCATAGAGCTGTATAGGTAGTTGATTGGTTAAAGCTATGTCAGTGGGTTTCAGCCAAGTTTCTGTAATTGCGCATATGTCAGGTTTGGAGTCCATTAGATAGTCGTTAAGGATGTGGGGTTTTTTTAGTAAGAGATTGGGCATTGCAAAGGGTTAGTGAAAAAAGAGAGAGGCCAAGGAATTGAGTGAAGGGAGAGATCATAATGGGAATCAGCCTTTTCTGTTGGATGGTATGGGGGGAAGTGGGTTTAGTACGGTTTTTGAAGGGACTCCAGATAATGGGGATGGGGAAGGTGCGCATCTTTGATTTAGTGTGATGCGAGGTTGAAGGAAAAGGGAGCTAGCTGGTGTTATACTGTTGGTAGTGGGGAGAAATGGTCGCTATCCTGTAGTAGTAAGTCACAAGCCTGAATTGATAGAGGAAGTTGTGCGAGATGAAGAGCAGGCACTATGTAGCAGTCAGATGCTTCACTACGGTGCTGCACAAAGGGGTAGGCCCCTTTGTCGCGCTCCTTCGGCACGCGGCGCCTGGTGGAGAGACTGGGATTTAAATCCCAGGGAGTCGCCGAATGATGAGCTCACCGGCGTGCCCTGCATTGGCTGCGGGGCGCTGCCGGTCAAAGAGGAGGAGGTACGGGCATCCTGTAGGCGCAGCACGAAGGACTGCCTCGTGGTCGGCGGTGGGAGACGTCGGAGGTAAGAGAGATTTTAAAAGGCCTTACCCCGATGGGCTCTCAGCGCCGACTGCGCAGGCCTTATCCCCCGTCTGTTTCCGAACGTCCGTCGGGTCTAGGAAGCGAAGAAGAGGAGGTCGCTGGTGGAGAGACTGGGATTTAAATCCCAGGGAGTCGCCGAATGATGAGCTCACCAGCGCGCCCTGCCCTGGATTGGCTTTGGGGTGCTGCCAGTCGAAGAGGAGGAGGTACGGGCGTCCTGTAGGCGCAGCGCGAAGGACTGCCTCGTGGTCGGCGGTGGGAGATGTCGGAGGTAAGAGAGATTTTAAAAGGCCTATATCAAGCGATATACGGTGTTTAATGTGCGTTAGAGCACTCAAGCGGCTTGATGCATTACCCAGTTAGTTTGTAATTGATATTATTTGTAATATATAAAAAAGATCAAATTTCTCATGACAATTAAATGAGCTGTGAATATTTGTAGGTTTATGTTTTGCTGTCTGTGAGCTTTTTTTTTAAGCACTTATTGAAGCAGTAATATATTTACAGGCAGTCACCAATTTTAGTTCTGTAATCCATCTATTTTCTTGCTTCTATAAAGCTGTCTATATACTGATGCACTAGATGCCATTGCAACTCTGATAATAAAAAAAAAAAGAAAAAGAAAAGAATGCTGTATGATGTGTTACTGAAACAGAGAATTTATTTAACAACATCCACCCATATGCAACTAGGCCATAGCCTGTGAATGACAGAATTCATACTGCATAATAATTCCGGGCAAACAGAAGTATATGGGCCTCAATATAAGGTCTAGATGCCTACATCAGCTGTTGCATCCACTGGACTAGGCTAAATCTGGAAATCATATTCATCTTCTCCATTGGATAATCTGCAGATAAGGACTTGCATTGGCCACATAAAATGTCTGACTAAACTATATTTCTATTCAACTTCAGAAAAACATGCATTCACATTTTTTTAACTTTTGATCAAACATTTAAATCCTACCTTATATTGATAGTCTGTCCACTGATCTTCTTCATCTTTAAACTGCCATTTTAATGAGATTGTCTGTCCCCCCTCTTCCATACTACAAGCATTTGAAATAGAGAGTACATATTTTATAGCAATGCTGTAGAATCACAAAGAATATACTAGGAGGATAAAACATAGAACAGGGCTATATGTTACACTGCTTTGGAACAAGGCCTTATACCTCTAGGACAGCTGCTCATATCTGGCCTAGGGAGGGAACCATTCCTGAATATCCTGGCTAAGTTAGCCAGATAAACCTAAGTAGCTCAGCCACATAGCAGCTGAATATGGACCTCATTGTGTCCAAAGCTATAGTTCCTATAATGGTCAGAAAGTATTTCTATTACACCACCTCTTGGCTTCACCCTTTAAAGTGCAGTCCTAGCCCAACTATACAAAGTGATGAAAACTTGAACCAGGAATCCAGCCCAGTCACTCACATTCAGTATTTTTAAGTATGACATTTATATTTATTTTCAGTCCAATGAGTAGAGCCTTGCAATTTTTAAAGAATAAATATCAGGTACTCACTCATTTATTGCATTTAATCTTCTGACATTCCTGATTGTGCCAAAAGTCTGATTGATCTGAACCATTTCTACAGATTTAGAATGAAAATGAATATATTATTTATATTATAAAATTCTTCTCACATTTGTGTTTATTTAACCTATATTGCAATAGAACTTTGAACTCTCTGGACACATTCAAATCACATTCAAATCAAAAACTGCATCAACTTTTCAGTCAGGAGACATATACAGAGAAGACAAGCTTGCTAGTTGCATCTCCCATTCTTTCCTCCCTTCAGCGGAATGAACAGCTTCAAATAAAAACATGCAACTCACAATTATTAAAAAATTGTCATTTAACACTTTAGTGCAACCCCCTAACATCAATTCAAGGTTAATCCTGTGGGCACTTGAAGGTCCTGCCAAGCACTGCTCAGGACCTACAAGCACCTGGGAATATGCCCTAACAGTGGCAACCTCCTGCCTGCTAACTGGGTGCTCTCTTGTCTCTGGGCAAGTACCTTACCTGCAAGCTATCCCCTAGTGGTTTCTATGGTTACTGAGACCCCACAAAACCCAAGGGTCACACAGTTCCTAGAAATGCACCCCCAGACCAAATTAAAAAAATGCTGGGCTCAATCAGTCTAACTAATCAGTTAAAAAACAAATGAGGAACAGTGAACTGTAAAAGTCATAACCAGCAAACACAGGAAGATAAGAACATAGAAGTTGCCATACTGGGTCAGACCGAGGGTCTATCAAGCCCAGCATCCTGTTTCCAAAGGTGGTCAATCCAGGTTACAATTACCCTGCAAGTACCCAAACATTAAGTAGATCCTATGCTACTAATGCCAGTAATAGCAGTGACTACTCCCTAAGTCAACTTGATTAATAGCAGTTAATGGACTTCTCTTCTAGGAATTTAACCAAACCTTTTTTAAACCCAGCTACACTAACTGCCTTAAACACATCTTCTGGCAACAAATTCCAGAGCTTAATTGTGCTTTGAGTGAAACAATTTTCTCTGATTTATTTTAAATGTGCTATCTGCTAATTCATGGTGTGCCACCTAGTCCTTCTATTACCCGAAAGAGTAAATAACCGATTCACATTCCAGACCTCTCATGATTTTATTTTATAGACCTCTATCATATCTTCCCTCAGCCATCTGTTCTCCAAGCTGAACAGCCCTAACCTCTTTAGCCTTTTCTCATAGGGGAGTCATTCCATCCCTGTTATCATTCTGGTCACCCTTCTCTGTACCTTCTCCAGTACAACTATTTCTTTTTTGAGATGCAGCGACCAGAATTGTACACAGTATTCAAGGTGCGGTCTCACCATGGAGCGATACAGAGCCATTATGACATTTTCTGTTTTATTCACCATTCCCTTTCTAATAATTCCCACAGCACACTAAGCCAACAATTTCAATGTATTATCCACCTAGATCTTTTTCCTGGAAGGTAGCTCCTAATATGGAACCTAACATTGTGTAACTACAACATGGGTTATTTTTCTCTATATGCATCACCTTGCACTTGTCTACATTAAATTTCATCTGCCATTTGGATGCCCAATCTTCCAGTCTTGTAAGGTCCTCCTGCTTTGAATAATTTTGTATCATATGCAAATCCCTTTCCAGATCATTTATAAATATATTGAAAAGCACCAGTCCAAGTACAGATCCCTGAGGCACTCCAGTGTTTACCTTTTTCCACTGAGAAAATTGACCATTTAATCCTACTCTCTGTTTCCTGTCTTTTAACCAGTTTGTAATCCATGAAAGGACACCACCTCCTATCCCATAACTTCTTAGATTTCTTAGAAGCCTCTCATGAGGGACTTTATCAAATGCCTTCTAAAATCCAAATACACTACATCTACCAGTTCACCTTTATCCACATGTTTATTAACCCCGTCAAAAAAACTGAAGCAGATTTGTGAGGCAAGACTTCCCTCGGGTAAATCCATGCTGGCTGTGTTCCATTAAACCATGTCTTTCTATATGCTGTACGATTTTGATCTTTAGAATAATTTACACTATTTTTCCCGGCACTGAAGTTAGGATCACCGATCTATAGTTTCCCATTTCACCACTGAAGCCCTTTTTAAAAATTGGGACTACATTGCCACCCTCCAGTCTTCAGGTACAATGGATGATTTTAATGATAGGTTACAAATAAAGACAAAGAACAGGGATTATACAAAAAAAACTACCTAATCAAGATTCACTTTAAATAGCCAGTGCCTGGGGAAGCTCAGTCTGTCCATTGGATACCGTTCAGAAGTGGGACAGGTCTGATAAGCTGTCCCACTTCTGGGACTGAGATTTCTGACAAATTGTAGGTCTGTCTAGAGCTGGTGCTGCAAATCCAATCCTAATCCTAGGATACTGGCTTCCTGATCAATAACATTGCTTAACCTTAAAACACTCACAGAACATTGTAATATCGCTACTTCCTGGGGAGAGGCAAGACATGCCTTTATTTTGAATCAATGGGGCAAGTTTAACTTCTTCAGTTCTGGCTGACACAAAAGAGAGCCTCCTAGCTACCAGGAATTGTAAAATAATGCAGAGGTCAGGAGGTCACTTGTATGATATCTTAAGAGTTTGCAAGGGGAGAGAGTTTTCACTGGGGAAAGCACAAGCCCCAGAGCAAAATAAGGTATCACAATAGGCATTAAGAGATCTAGTTTGCTTCAATTATAATGAAGCCTGCTTTGTCACGTCACTGCCACACTTGTCTGGTATTGAAATTTCAGAGTTTCATGCATGCAGAAGGTCACATCTTTCAACAACAAGGCCCTCTAGAAAAACAGTGTTCTTATAAGGTAGCCATTGGTGTTGATATAAAGATGCCAATGTATTAAAGTGTGACAAAATTTGCAAAGTTGATTTCTCAGGCTAAAATCGGTAATGCTGTGTTTATGCAAGGGAAGAATGCATGCCGTTGTCCCAATTAGCATGTAAAGTTGATTGTTTTTGGGTTGTTTTTTTTAAAATATCTATTGTAGTGTGTGTAATTTTTCTCTTGCAAATTTTATCACAATTTCAATGACAGTGATGCAAAATTATGCAATAAGTACATTAGCTATGACCTTTTAGCTAAACTATACATGCTAAACACTTCATAAACGTGATTTTGCAAAAAACTGAACTATACCTCAATGAGGTTTATTAAAGTTTTTGCGATAAACTACGTAAAAAAAGTGGGTGTACTATTTTGATAATGGGCTTACTTTCATATAGTTCCTGATAGCCAGCATCATCTCTGGGCCAACTGGTGCCTGTGCAGATCAAACCAGCCATGGGGGGAGCATTCTCAAATAACACACCTGCCTACTGGGGAAGGGGCGGGATTAGGGAGGAGTATGGGCGGAATTTATGAAAATGAGGGGCAATATCGCACCGTGCGATAGCATAATGCATGCTATCGTATGGTTTTAATGCTGGAAATAACTACACCTTTATTCCTGGCATTAACGCAATTAGTGATACATTTTTCGAATTGCATTTTGACAATTTCTGGGCTTGGGGGGAGAGAGGGAGAGGAGAGGCGCCTCTGGGGAGGCCCTCAGAGTGTCCAACTATTTATATGTCTATAGGAGAGCCATCTAATAGCTTGCAGTGAGGAGTTGGTGGTGGTTTAAGGGCCAGTTTTCCATGAAGAGTGAGATGTATGAACAGCACAGTACACACCTCAGTGAAGATTTGACATCATTTGGAGTGAGGAAAGTGTCACAAAGATTAAATCTTTTACTATGTTATCTCGGCCTAGCTTGATGGTACCCTGTTATAGAGTCCATCAAGACTGGATAATCCTACAGATTATCCAGCTGTGTCCGGGACGTAACCGGTCAAATTGTTTTCACTATTTATACAAGTATTTCCTAAACCTGTCTTGGAGGTACACATAAGCAGTTGAGTTTTCAGGTTATCCATAATGAATATGCATGAGATAGATTTGCACACATTGGAAACCCAAGGAATGCAAATCTATTTCAAGCATATTCATTGTGGCAATCGTGAAAGCCCAACTGGCTATGAGTGCCATCAGGAAAGGGTTGGGAAACTGATTTATATCAACTGGTGATTTCCTCTGCAGTATACATGCCAGATTGGCCTAGGATCAATCCTAGCCTCAGGTGGTTCTCAGATCGGGCAGTAGCAGAACTGTGCAATTTTCCTTCTACGAAACCTTACTTATGGCCATCTGGCACTTTTAATAAAGGGCATTTACAGAAAGAGACACAAGCATGTCTTGGTCTGTACCTTCCACATTGTTGCTGGTAACAGTGAATACAAAGCATCCTCGAGTCAGGAAAAACAGCAATCTTGCCATGATCCTGTCCTCTGAGGGACTATGATCCCCCTTAAATTCAAAACAGCTGTAATAATGTTCATTTAGGGGCGGATTTTAAAAGCCCTGCTCGCGTAAATCCGCCTGGATTTATGCGAGCAGGGCCTTGCGCGCCAGCGCGCCTATTTTCCATAGGCCCGCCGGCGCGCACAGAGCCCCGGGACTCGCGCAAGTCCGGGGGTTTTCGAGGGGGTGTGTCGGGGGCGGGGCCGATCGGCGCAGCGTTTTGGGGGCGGGGCGCGGTTTCAGGCCAGGGCGGGCCGGGGGCGTGGCCGCGCCCTCCGGAACCGCCCCCGGATCGCATCTCCGCGTGCCAGCAGCCCGCTGGGAGGCGTAAATCCAGGGATAAAGGTAGGGGGGGGTTAGATAGGGTCGGGGGGGTGGGTTAGGTAGAGGAAGGGAGGGGAAGGTGAGGGGAGGGCGAAAGGGAGTTCCCTCCGAGGCCGCTCCGATTTCAGAGCGGCCTCGGAGGGAACGGAGACAGGCTGCGCGGCTCGGCGCGCGCCGGCTGCCCAAAATCGGCAGCCTTGCGCGCGCCGATCCAGGATTTTAGCGGCTACGCGCGTATCTACTAAAATCCAGCGTACTTTTGTTGGCGCCTGGTGCGCCAACAAAAGTACGCGCTCACGCTGTTTTATAAAATCTACCCCTTATAGTATTGTTTGATTTAACAGTGGCTCAGTTTCCTCTTCTAAAAATAAGCCAACATGCTACCATGGTCAAACTCAGTCCAACTGCTAGTTAAGGGAGCCATGTGATTGCCATTTCTGAAGCAGCAGAGTTTTTCTTAGCACATACATTAAAAGACCAAGGAGCATCCTTCTAGTACATATATATAATACGTTCTTACTTGTAAAATCGAGTATGTATGTGAATCGACCAGCAGAGAAATTCATGGGCGTCTGGGGATTCTGCTGATAGTTCTGTTCAATGTCAGCACTGTTAACCGAACAACCATGTGATCTCTAGAAAAAAAATAAAGAAACAAAAACAAAAGATCACAGAGTGAGAGTAATGAACCTGTGAAATCTAACCACCACGCTGTCTAGACACTAGACAGTAGGTGGGATCTCCAGATCTGAAAGAAATGATTAGACAGATTAATCGCTAGAAGGTTGACACTACATTGTTTTTTTTTCCCCTGTTGAAGGAAGTCAACTTTATATTTGAAAGAACCGATTGCTTTCACTATAATACATTAATTTCAGCCAGTGATGACAAATGGTTAACACTTGTCCAAACCAACTCTATCCACATTCAAGGAAGCATCTCCAAATGTAAAGAAATACTGTAAATCCGTGTGATTCCAGCACCCAACAAGTTAATAAAATCAACTCACAGCTTTATTATTAGAGTAATACACAAGCACACAAAAATCTGCAGTGCTGTGTTGTGATAACTGCAACAGCTAGATTCTTGGTATCCCTTTGCTTGCCTCCTTGATGACAATGAATCTGAGGTGGCCAGGTGGACTTAGAACAAAGAAAAGCTCATTAACGTTTGATGCCCAAAGTAAGTATTTTATGACTTCCCCCGAAATATGTGTTAGAACTATTCCTAGAAGCTCCAAACTTGTGGATTCTAAATAATGAAATCTTCCCCAATTCTTTCAGCACCAAAAGGCACAGTTAGGCTTTGAAAATATATATTACGCCATTCTCGTAGTTGGTCCAGCCCCCTTCTCCTTCAAACTGCCAGATCCAATTAGTGTTAGATGATAAGTCATGTGGCACTCTGTAATTACAAGATGAGAACGTTCATTACTAACCCATTCACAAACTCAAAACTCAAACACGTTCAGTGCTTGATAGCCAGGTAATTACTTATCCAGCTCTCTAACGGGCCGCTAAAATCTGGTTATTATTCAGCAGCCACTAGATCCAGCTATCTCTTAACTGAAGTAGCAGCAGCAATAGAGGTAGTCTAACGTATCCGGATATAACTTATCCAACTAAGTAGCGATTTGTGCGTGGATATTCAGAAGTATAGCTATGCCGCTGAATATCCCTTGTAACTTAGCCAGGAAAGTTATATCCAGCTAAGTTACATACCTGGATAGTTCTGAATACTGGCCCCTGTGGTTTTGTTCCTGCAGTTCTGCAGAATTCAGAGCAGTTTACAAAATATTAACAACTCTTCCAGTACGTCTTCTAATAGTCTTACAGGTATGACATGCATCTATTCATTGGTTAGCACTCTTCTTGTACCGGGTTTTTGTAAATTTTGTTGGTCTTATTAGTACAAAATCCATATTTCAACATGGCTGACCTTACAGTGTTGAACTCCTTTTGTGCAGGTACATAGATTTGTTATTCAGAAAATATGAAAAAGATATGGTAAACAATACATACAAAATAATACAATATACATCATAAAATACAAATGTTCAGTATAACTGCATCAAAAGTACAACAAACATTAATAGCTAAGGGAAGCAGGCAATTTTGCCTCTCCCCCTTCCCTAACATCAGTTCCCTTGACCCCCTCCCTCCATTTCGAAAACTCTCCTAGAGGGGCCACTTCCAAGCCCAAAACTTTTTTTTTTTTTTTTTTAACTGACAGTGACAATTCTGACAGAGCATCAGTAATAATATTTCTTGGAAGTTGGCAACCCTACCTTCCCCACTTCTCCAGCATCTGTCCTCTGTTTGTTCTCCATCCCCCTTACCTTCTTCCCCCTGCCTGCCTTCCCTCAGTTTACCTACACAGCACGAGCCCTTTCCACCGGGATACTTGGGTGCATAGGAAGAGGACTACTGTAGCCAATACAAAAAAAAGAAGGTGATGTTGCTCCTATATAAATCCATGTTGAGACATTTTTTTGGAGTACTGTGTATAGGTCTTGAGACCACATATTAAGGATATAACCAGATGAAGTTGGCAGCAGCATTGCCACGAGTGGGCCTGGGTGGGCCATGGCGCACTCACTTTGGGGTAGATTTTCAAAAAACGCGAATAGGCGTACTTTTGCTGGTGCATCAGGCGCAAGCAAAAGTATGCTGGATTTTAGTAGATACGCGCGGAGCCGCGCGTATCCACTAAAATCCTGGATCGGCACGCGCAAGGCTATGAATTCTGTATAGCCGGTGCGCGCCGAGCCGCGCAGCCTACCCCCGTTCCCTCCGAGGCCGCTCCGAAATCGGAGCGGCCTCGGAGGGAACTTCCTTTTGCCCTCCCCTCACCTTCCCCTCCCTTCCCCTACCTAACCCACCCACCCGGCCCTGACTAAGCCCCCTCCTTACCTTTGTCGGGGGATTTACGCCTCCCAGAGGGAGGCGTAAATCCCCGCGCGCCAGCGGGCCGCTAGCGCGCCGGGACGCAACCTGGGGGCGGGTCCGGAGGGCGCGGCCACGCCCCAGGACCTCCCCGGGCTGTAGCCATGCCCCCGGGCCCGCCCCGGAATGCTCCCGACACGCCCCGAAAACGCCGCACGGTTCGGACCCGCCCCCGACACGCCCCCGACACGCCCCCCTCCGAAAACCCCGGGACTTACGCGAGTCCCGGGGCTCTGTGCGCGCCGGTAGGCCTATGTAAAATAGGCTCACCGGCGCGCAGGGCCCTGCTTGCCTAAATCCACCCGGTTTTGGGCGGATTTAGGCGAGCAGGGCTCTTAAAATCCGCCCCTTTGGGCTTAGGCCTGCCCAAACAGAGCTGCCCGACACCACAGCAGCACAGTGATGATCTCATGCGGGGGATTCCACATCCAGCAGGCATACGAGCTCAACAATAGCGGTGCAATGATTATCTGCCCACAGGGATCCCATCTCCCGCAGGCACGTGAAAACACAGCGGCGCAATGTTGACGTGCCTCCGGGAATCCTACCCCCTGCAGGCATATGAGCAGAACCGCGGCAGCGCAATGATGTGCCTGCGGGAATCCCCCCTCATCGCAGGCATGAGTAGAACTGCAGCTGTGTGTTTGAAGACCTGCCCACGAGCGTTCCACTCACCGTGGGCTAAAGAGGACCCCGATAGCTTGTCACAGACCGGCCCGGGAGAGTACCTCCAGTAAGGTGAAGATGACCATGGTGATGTGACGGCCACAAGAGGTGAGGAGGCAGACTGTGAAAGGGGAAGCGAGGAGGAGTGAATGTCTCATTCCTTTGCCTCCTCTCCCCATTGTTTAGATTTCTATGTGCCTCACTCACTCAGCTTCCAAACCCTTCTCTCCCCTCTTACTAAGAAGGGAGGGGAGGAAAAGGGAACTGAGCTAAATAAATGGAAGGGTAGGGGCATTGTGAGTGAGGGGAGGCGTGAGTGACAGGGAAGGAAGGAATTGAAGGGATGGAGGACTGAGTGAAAGGGAAAGCAGTAAGAGGGAATGAATGGGAGGAGTAGTGAGGGAAAAAGGGGTGAATGAGTTGGGGTAAGGGAAGGACAGTGAGTGGGATGGAAAGGGTGAATGGGATGGAAGGAGCAAGAACAAGGTTGGCAGTGAGAAAATGACTGCTGGAGATGGGGAGGGGCAGTGAGACACTCATTTCTTGTGTGTGAATACGGTTGTGTGTGAATACAGATGGAAGTGTGTGAGAGAGTATGGATGGAAAAGTGTGTGTGTTAGTTTAGATGGGTGTGTATGTGTGCCTGAAAGTGAGAACCTTTGTGCATGTGAGGGAGAGCATGTGATAGTGACAGCCTGTGTACGTGTGTGAGAGAGAGAGATGTTAGGTTCCAATTTAATTGTTACCACCCATGACAAGGACCTGGGCATCATAGTGAAAAATACTGTTCAGTATGTGTCATCAGTCAAAAATACAAACAGAATGTTAGCAATTATTAGGAAAGGAATGGAGAATAAAATGGCAAATGTCAATGCCTCTTTATCGCTCCATGGTGAGGCTGCACTAAGGAGGTAATTTTCAAAGAAGTTACACAGGTAAATGTAACATACTATCATAGCAATTTCAAAAGCAATTTACATGTATAAAGTGCATTTATATGTGTAAAACCAGTTTTAAGTGAAAAAAGACATTTGAAAATTACCCCGTTAGAGTACTGTGTGCATTTCTGGCCCGCCACATCTTAAAAACAATATAGTTGCATTGGAAAAGGTACAGAGAAGGGTGACCAAAATGATAAAGGGGATGGTATGGCTCCCCTACAAGAAAAGGCTAAAGAGGCTGAGTCTGTTCAGTTTGGAGAAGAGATGTCTGAGGAGGGATATGAAAGAGGTCTATAAAATCATAAGTGGAATAGAACAGGTAAATGTAAACTGGTTATTTGCTCTTTCAAAAAATACCAAGACTAGGGGGCACGCCATGAAGTTAGTAAGTAGCACACTTAAATTGTAGAAAATTCTTTTTCATTCAGTGCACAATTAAGCTCTGGAATTCATTACTAGAGGATGTGGTTAAAGCAGTTAGCGTAGCCAGGTTTAAAAAAAGGTATGGACAAATTCCTGAAGAAGTCCATAGATTGTTATTAACAAGTAGGCTAACGGCCCAATTTTAAAACCCACACTCGCGTAAAATCCGGGGGTTATGCATGTGGCCGGGCCTCGTGTGCTGTGCACATTTTAAAACAGGCTCGGCTATGCGCATAACCCCCAGTACGTGCAGAAGTGCCAGGCCTTTCAAAAGGGGAGGGCGCCAGCCAGAACAGGAGCCATTAGGCCCTGTCCCAGGGAAGCACAAGCCGGCAGCTGGCTGGCACATGGAAGATACTACTCCTCCTAAGCAGAAGTAAGTATTGAAACAAAAAAAATTGGGGTAGATAGGTAGAGGTTAGGGGTTGGGGTAGAGAGGGGAAAAGGAAGGAAAATTAGGTAGGGGGGTAGGGGGGTAGGGAAGTTTCCTCCCAATCCGTTCCTTAATTGGAGCAGACTGAGAGGAAACTGGGAAAAAGTCGATCACGTCGCCACACGTAATTTACAAAATCCTCCCACCCGCCCGCACATACACACGCGTATGTTAAAATCCAGCACATGTGTGCGCACAGATATATTTTATAACACGTGCGCAGGTCTTAAAATCGACCCTTTAAGAAATAGCCATTACTTATCACTGCACGATAACATGGGATCTAGTTACTATCTGCGATCTTGCCAGGTTCTTGTAAACTGAATTAGCCACTGTTGGAATCAGGATACTGGGCTTGAGACAGAGTGAGAGACTGTGTGTGTGTGTTTGGGAGCCTGTGAAAACGAGATCCTATGTGTGTGTGTAAGAACCTATGGGGTCAATTTTTAAAGCAGTGCGCACCCTTCCATATGTGCACTGATTTTATAACATGCGCACCCATCCCCCTTCCCTATAGAGGTCTAATGGGTATTACAATGGGTAGAACTTGTTACATTTATTATATTTGTTACATTTATTGTATAATGATCGTTTATTGTAAAGTTTTAGAAAAATTAATAAAGATAATTTTAAAAAAATGTGCGCAAGTTGTGGAGCACCGCGCAGACCTTTAGCCTTATTGAGGGAGGGCGGTTTAAAGAGCTGATTTATATGCTTAAAATGAGTTTTGCTTGCATGCCAGTTTCTCTGTTGGAAATGTAGAACTAGGCTATAAAAAAACCCAAACATTTAAATATGCATGCTATGCATTTACTACTCTTTAAATGTTCTTTATCTATGTCAAAAACTTTAAATTGTTTGACCATCGTGGGTGAGGAGGTTTTTCTATAAACTGAACACCGCTCTGAACAATCTCACCTTGCTGTCTGATTCTGAGAAGTAGACTGGAACTTTGGCCTCCTCCTTATTGGCCTTTGCATGGATGTAATGTTGTTAGTCTGGGTCATTTCTAGAAAAGAATGACATGCAAGCAAATTTTAGATAAGGAAAAAATAACTGTATATACCTTGAAAAGGTATGCAACAGCTAGGTAGATTTTCCAGCTTTGCCTTCTGTCTTTTTTTTTTTTTTAAATCATCTCCACTGTCTTGCCCGGTGGCTCAGTGGCAGTGCTGTGTAATGCTATAGAGAAAGCCCTTGGTTCAATCTCCGAGTCAGGTCATCTGCTCCCTGGGTCAGCTGGGGCTGGAAATGCTGCAGAGGCGACATTCAAAGCCCCCCCTGAGGGGGAGGGAGTGGTAGTCATCACTGAAGGATGATGCCCACCTAGTGGTCGGATTTAGGGCCTTTTTTTTCAGGGTTCTAGAAGGCGCCCTGATGCATGGCCCCCGGCTGAAGGATTGACACTGCCACGAATAGACTAAGTGAGGAGAACAGATAAAAAGGAGAGGGAAAAAACCCTTGGGTAGTCGTGAGCGAAGGCTCATAGTGCCAGATCCCATTGCTGGTTCTGATTGAGCAGGAGACCCAAAGGACCAGGAGAAAACTGCATGGACAAAGAAAAAAAAGAAAGAATTACCTGCATAATTACCGTACATTGTTTTATGTCCAGTAAGAAATATGACCTTCCAAAACGGCCAACCTTTTATCTTTCAAAAATGCAATCAAGCCTAAACCACTACCAAAACAAATATTGACAAATGAGGTCAATGTGGTCCGACATGTAAATTTAATATGAATCACCTGATAATTAACTTCACTTTATTGTTAATATTCAAAATTCTGTAGCTTTCATTTCCAAATGTTAAGAACATAAGAAGTGCCAGGCTGTTCACACCAAGATCCATCGAACGCAGCATCCTGTCTCCGACATTGAGCCAGTCAGGGGCACAAGTTCCCATACATCTAATATACATGCCGCGTGCGGAAGGGGTTACCCGGTGATTTAAAGAGGCGGTGAGGATGGATTAAAGGGGATAGTGTATCGCAGGAAGGGCTAACGCGGCCGGAAAGTGAGTAGAAAGCGGGTTAGGAGCAGGGTAACCACGGCCCCACTTTACTGTATCGAGCCGTAGGGGATTAAATGAAGATCTAGAATGGAATACCTTGATTTAAGATCATCAAATTGGGTGATATTGGATATGGTAAACTTTTTTGAGTGTAATTGTACAACCTACGTGATGACGCTGCACAGCGCTCTCAATGATTGGTCGAATTTGAAGTTGCGTTGCGTGAATAAAAGATCCATGCCAGCCTGGGCTTTTAAATTAAAATGGCGACCATTAACTTGGCGGTTTAAAGTGGGTGAAGACGCCGAACATTTTCAAAATCTCATATTAGAAGTACTGTCCCGACTTCCGGCGATGACGTCAGCTGGGTGGCAGCGTTAAGCTCGAGCTCCGCAGCCTCTCCCCCCCCACGCGACCAAAAACTATGTAATCGGCGGCGGAAAACTTACCCCACCCCGACTGGAGGGATAGCGAACTCGGGGGGCTGCAGGGGGACCTGTCCATCAGGGGTGAGAAGTGCAGCTGGAACCACACTGCAGCGGAGGTAGACGGGGCCTGCACGGAGCTTGCCACGCGGTCCGTGCCGCGGCGAAATTGACGGCGAAACCGGCAGGCGGGCCGTGTGAGCGGCGGCTGCAATTTCTTGCCTTAAGGGTCCCCCCTGGCTGCCGGGACTAGGGCAACCGCAATTCGTGTGCTCCCGGGCGGCGGATGCGCCAGCGGAGCCGGAGGACCGCGGTAGCTCTGCGCCCCCGTGTTTCCAAGATGGCCGCCGCTGTGGAGGGCCCCAAGGTGCAGGCCACCATCTCTGAGGATGTAATCAGACAAATTACTGGCAGTGTGACAGCGGCGCTGGAGGTGAGCCTTCTGAAAATCCAAACTTCCATGGATGGGATCCGGGAAACCTTGGAGGGGCAAACTAGGCGTTTGGAGGGTGCTGAACAAGTGCTATCGGATCAGGGTGACCGGCTGGCGGAGGCGGAGCGGCGTGTGGCGGAACTGCAGGCTCAGCAGGCTACCTTGATGGCCAAACTTGAAGATCAAGAAGATAGGAGCCGCAGAAATAATTTAAAGATTATTGGCCTGCCTGAATCCCTCCGGGAGGACGAACTGGTTACATTTGTGGAGGGCTGGCTCCCAGAACACCTGGGGGTGGAGATGTCGGGGGATCAGCTCCGCTGCGAACGAATCCACCGTATGGGTCCCCCCAGGGCGCCTCATGAGAGGCCTAGACCTGTGATGGCTCGACTCTTAAATTGGACACATAAGATGCTGCTGCTGCGGGCTTATCGTAAGGCGGCCTCTGTGGAATACCAGGGGCACAGGGTATTGCTGTTCAACGATTTTTCTGCAGCTACTTCTGCTCTCCGGAAAGAGATGACTCCCTCATGCACCGAGCTGCACAAACGGGGAATCCGATTTGCCCTGCTCTACCCGGCGAAAATACGAGTGCAACATGATAACAAGGTGCTTTTTCTCCACACGAGAGCGGAAGCGACGGCGTTTTTGGCCATGCTACAGCAAGAGAATGCGGCTTGAGGCGGCCCCCCCTGGCCCTCCATGTTTGGTACCGGAATTCCCTTTCCCGTGGGAGCTGACATTTGTCAATGTGTCCCTGTGGGGGGGGGGGGCTCCTGGAACCTGAGGCTGTCCCTTTTCGGGGGGCTTGGATTGTTAGCGCCTTGACGTCTCTGCAGTCTCCCACCAAAATATTGATGTTATGTTGATGCTTAATTCGGGTGGGTGACCGTGGTCTCAATATGGGGGTGATGTACGTTATTACTGTACTTGGTTACATTCTGATGTTGACTATAGTTGGTTGGTGGTCGGGGTGGGGGGGGGGGCTGGAGAGAAGGGGGCCCTGGTCCGTCTAGGCAGTGGGTGAGGGACGGCGAGGGGCCTCGTGCTTCTTGGAGCATGGAGGTATGTATGGGGTTGTGTGGATGTTGGTATGGCTGTGGAGCTGGGGGGGGGGAGGGACGGATGGGGGTAGGGGGGGCGAGCACCTGTTGGGGGGCTTTCAGGGGGGGACCAAGGATATGACTGTTTGTTTTCCAGTAAAGGGGGTTTCGGGGTCCTGGCTGGGAGGCCCCGGAACCAAGAGCGGCAGGGCTTTTGAAGCCCCTGGTGGGGCTTTGCAACTGCTCCCTTGTAATCATAGACATGGAGAGGGTTAAAATTACCTCCCTAAATGTAGACGGGATTCACTCACCTATTAAGAGGAAACAACTGCTGACTATGTTCCAGAGGGCTAGGTCGCAGGTGGTATTCCTACAGGAAACGCACCTTGATGATGTGGAACATGGGAAGCTGAAACGGGGGTGGGTGGGCCACTGTTGGTTCTCTTCCTACACCACGCGTAAGAGGGGTGTCACTATTTTAATGCATAAACAGCTTGGCTTTCAACTTATTCGTTCCTACTGTGATCCGGAAGGGAGATATGTGGTAGTAACTGGTACCCTTAACCAACAGCGGATAGCGTTTTGCAATATTTATGCGCCAAATACGTACTCTCATGCCTTTTTCACTCAGCTCGTGCAGCTGCTGAGCTCCCTGTCCGGGTTTACCTTAATACTGGGTGGGGATTTTAATGTAGTAGCGGACAAACAGATGGATTGTAGTCCAGCTAAACGGGCCACTGCGCTGGATGAGACTCAGGGGATCTCTTTTTTGAGTCACGAGCTCCAGCTGCTTGATGTCTGGAGAATCTTGCATCCCACAGAGAGAGATTACACGTTTTTTTCTAACCCACACCAATCGTATTCGCGGTTGGACTACTTGTTGATATCTGATGCACCGTTCCCGGCGATGGAGGCGGCAACTATTGGGACCATCGATGTGTCTGATCATGCGCTGATTCATGTGCAGTTGGCTCTTGGTGAGAGACAGCGAGGGTTATTTTCTTGGTGCATGCGTCCTGACCTATATCTAGATTCGGCCTTTCATGCACACCTCCAGGCTTGCTGGAAGGAATATGTGGAATTTAATGATGTCTCCGATACGTCCCCGGCGCTGCTTTGGGAGGCGGGGAAGGCGGTCATGAGAGGGTATATCATAGCCTACACGGCCCGGGTGAACCGACAACGCAACGCGGAAATTTTACGCCTTACGGCGGAATTAAAAAATGCTCAGAGGAGACATATGACTGATTTGTCCCTAGCCAGTAAAGAACAGGTTGATATATTGCGGGAGGCCCTTAATACCTGCCTCCACCATCGGGCCTCGCAGTCACTGCGCTATTATAAGTATCAGCTTTATAAGCATGGGAATCGGCCTAGTAAAATGCTGGCCCACTTGATTCGGCCTAGGCACCAGAAGACAATGATTGTGGGGCTTCGAGATCGGGGGGGGGGGGGGGGGGGCAGTATGTGTCTACGCAGGCCGCGATAGAACACAGGTTTCTGGAGTATTACCGGGAATTATATGGGCAGAAAGGGCAGAACCTAGATATTACTACCCAATTTTTTCAAGCGTTACCCTGGCCACGACTGTCTGCGGAGCAGCAGGAGTCGTTAAACCGCCCCATTAATGACCAGGAGGTTTATGCGATAATTCAAGGCTTGACGCAGGGTAAGGCCGCAGGACCTGACGGGCTCGGGGCGGAGTATTATAAGATCCTAAAGTTCCACCTTTTATCCCCGATGGCGAAATTTTATAACGATTTGGTGGACACTCTGGCCTTGCCCCCGGGGACAAATCAGTCAGTTATCGTAGTTCTCCCTAAAAAGGATAAGGACCCGGCGGAGGTAGGCTCGTATTGGCCGATTTCCCTGCTAAACGTGGACATAAAAATTTTGGCGACGGTGTTGGCGGCCAGGCTCAATAACATTTTGCCCACGATCATTGGCGGGGACCAGACTGGTTTCGTGCGGAGGCGCCAGGGGGTGCGCAATATACGGCGTCTCATAGCAGCCCTGAGCTACCACTCATTAAGCAAGGCTATGATCCTGAGTTTGGATGCCGAAAAGGCGTTTGACTCAGTATCCTGGGAGTACATGTTCTGGATGCTGGGTCAGTACAGCTTCACCGGGGCGTTCGTGGCGTGGATCAAGGCGTTGTACAACTCCCCGTGCGCACGCCTTCTACTCAATGGGGCCATCACGGAACCTTTTACGCTTCACTGCGGGGTGCGGCAGGGGTGCCCTTTATCGCCGCTCCTCTTTGTGCTCGCAGTCGAACCCTTAGCTATTCGGTTACGGGGGGAGAAGGATTTCACCGGGCTTAGCCTAAGTGGTCATCCGGTGAAGGTAGCGCTCTTTGCGGATGACATTTTATTGTTTATTGGCCGCCCAAGTCGCAGTGTGCCGGTAATCATTCACCTTTTTGATCAGTTCAGAGAAATTGCGGGGCTAAAAATTAATTACTCTAAATCTGAGGCATTGGCTCTTTCTCCGGGGCTCCAGCACAGTTGGCCGACAGCTTTTCCTTTTAAATGGGCACCCGGGAAGCTTCGGTATCTGGGGATTTGGGTCCCGAGGGACCTACGACTCCTGCATGGCCTTAACATCACCGCTAAAATTGACACTATTTTATCACAACTGATGGCCTGGAACCTTCTTCCGCTAAGTTTTTTCGGGAGATGTGCGCTGCTTAAAATGATCCTTCTCCCAAAGCTCTTATACTTGCTCCACATGCTACCCTGCTGGTTAACGGTTGGGGACGTGCAGCGGCTCCGCAGGGGGTTGTCTCGTTTCTTATGGAGGGGGAAAAGGGCGAGGATAAAATATAGTACTTTGGAACATGCACGAGAGGAGGGGGGATATGGTCTGCCAGACTTCCGGTTGTATAATGTGGCTTGCCAATTGCGGTTTGTGGGGGAGTGGTTGACGGGGAAATTTTGTTATTGTGAAGAAGGACTTCTACCTGCTATGTCTGCTCCTTGGTTGCCGCTCGCCATTCTCCAGGTGGATGCCAGGAGGTTACGGGCCTTGGAGTACCCCAGATGCTTGCTGCAGCCCTGTATTAAGGCTTGGCGGTGGCTGCGCCAGTTGAGTGGGTTGCGGGGCCTTTCATCGCTGCTAACACCGTTGCTGGGCAATTTAGATTTCAGACCAGCGCGCGACTGCCGTGGCAGCTTTCAGCTGTGGGCCTCCCATGGGGTGGAGCACTTGTATCATCTGTTCGATGTGGCCTCGCACGAGCTTTTGGACTTCCAAACTCTGCGCGGAATTTACCAGTTGCCGACCAAACATTTCTTTGGTTACTTACAGGCGAGACATTATATCCAGGCGATTCACTGGTCCAAGGAAGAAGTGGCTGCGGAACACTTATTTGCTACTAAATTGGCAGACGCTATCAGCATCGCTAATTCCATTTCGCGCTGGAAACGGTTCTGTGTGGAATACAAACAATGTGATTATCTTGGTGTGTTAGTCTCTCGATGGTCGACTACTTTGCAGAGGGAGGTGACAGCGGAACAGCTGCGGAGCTGGTTCCAATCTCTGCATGCTCAAAACCCAGACATGAGCCTTCGGGAGCTACAATATCGAATCTTACACTTTTCCTACTATGATGATGTTCGGCGGTTTCGTATGGGATTTACTGATACTCCGCTATGTATAAAATGTGGCAAGGAGGAGGGTACCCTGCTCCACTGGCTCCTCTTCTGTGCGACAGTTACTTCCTTTTGGATTACAGTACAACAAAGCATCGCTCAATGTACGGGCCTTCAGGCCCGCTGCGGGGGACTCGAACTGCTCACTCACCCGCTGCACGAGTCGCGCCCCTGCCCCCTGGCCAAGGCTAAATTTGCCTGCATTGCAATGTTGCTGGCTTGTAAGACCATTCTGTCCGTGTGGGTGGAACTGCACAGCGGGCCCGCGGAGGCGGCTTGGTCTACCCGGATGATGTTGGAACTACAAATGGAACGTATGGACTGCATCTTGGGGCATCGTAAAAGAGACAAACAATACGAGGCATGTTGGCAGGCCTTCTTTGACGGCCTCCCTGGAGGGGTGCAAGCATCCTTGCTTACTGCAGGATATACCAATGACTGGACTTAAGTTCTATCCTTGGGTTGGGTGGGGGGATGGGGAGGGGGGGGGGAGGGGGTAGCGCATGTGGTTGTGTGTGGGTGAGGGCGGAGCACCACACCCTGGGCGGCGGAAGCTAGTAGGGACGGTAGGGGGGGGTGAGGTTTTTGGGGGTGGGGCCTGTGGGGGGAAAAAAAAAAAAGAAAATAGAGGTTAAGGGTGGAAGTCTGGCAGGCCTTCTTGTTCTACATTCAGATACTGAGAGTTTGATGTGTTTCTATTGTTGTTCATACTGTCTTCACATGTATGCTGAGTTGTGGTGACACGCTGTTTGCTTGTTTGAGTTGTTTCATACCCCTTGACTCAATAAAAAGTATTTTGCAAAAAAAAGAAGAAGTACTGTCCCCTGATGAAGAATCTGTGATTCGAAACGAGGCCTTGTCGGGATATGGACGTGGACTTTAAATCTTGAGAGTATACAGATAAGTTACAGGGAAGTTCCCTGCAATAAGATCGTATATGAGAATAATTATGTGTCGGCGTTATTAAGAATTGTTTGGTGTTTCCTGAAGAAGTTAAAAAAGCCCAATTGTGGGTGGAAACAATTTCAAGGAAAAAGTTTTAAGTCACTATTCATCACGCTTAAAAATAAAAAAAATACTCACGGGTTGGAGGAGGTCGGTTTATGATTAAAAATTGCCATACATTGCTGGATGCGATGATATGAAATTGTATGAAACCTTCCTCTTCTTCCCCCCAAATTTTTCCCGTTGGTGGATAAATTGTATTTCAGAGTTTATTCTAATAATTGAGAGATTTTTTCCTTTTTGAAAAATGGCAGGAAAATTAACAGAGCATTGATTGGAGGTGATATCGGGTTTACATTTCTAAGATATTTATATCCCTCGTAAAAAATAGTTGTGCGTTGTTTTGGTAATAGAGAAATTCAGGCATTATCAAAATAGCAAATTTTATATTTTCCTGATTCTTCACCATTTATTGCCAAATTCTTTTTTCTGATTTTTAAGTTTTCAAAATGGGAGAAGAAAACTTTAGTACATCTAGCATTTTTGTGTCTACAGGGAAAATATCTAGTATATCTGGCCTTTTGTGAGGTTTATGCAGGAAGCATGCTTCCAAATTAGCATTCAAGAGTTCAGTTTCAGAAACAAAGGGTCACAATAGGGAAAGTAAAAAATGCCAAGGCTTGGGGGCCTGCAGAATAGGCTTGCTTTATTTTCTCTCTTACATAGAAACGATGGCAGAAACAAACCGATGGTTCATCCAGTCTGCCCAGCAAGCTTCCCATGGTAATATCTGCCACACTGTGCAGGTCACCCCCATGTATCAGTCAGTTTTGCTTGACTTGGCCATAGAAGCAGTGCTGTGTTTTCTTGTTTTGTTTATCGTTTGTTTCATTTCTTTTTATTTAACTTGAAGAAAAAAAAATAAATGAAAAACAGAACAAAAAAAAAAAAAAAGTCAGGTCCTGGTGCAAACAAAAAACCCTCCCAGGCCTCAAAACCTTCTTGCCATAGTTTTCGTTTTCTTCATGGTGCAGGAGCAATCCCTGGGCACTTCTGCCCTGCCAGAAGTCATCTTAGAAATGGCGACAGCAGACCAAGGCCAGTGACATTGTTAATTTCTTCTGCACAAAATGGTCCTGTCTGGCAGCATTTTAAATGGAAGAAATTAACAAAGGCGCCAATCATGGTCTATTTACAGGAGGCCTGGGAAGGCATTACTTTTTTGTTTGTGGTGGTATTTTAAAAGAAAAGGAAAAAACCAAACAATTTTTGCTTCCCCCCCTCCCCCCCCCATTTCATTTTTAAAACAAAATTGAAAGATAATGGGGAAATTGTTAAAATTTCTCAATTTCATTTCAAAGAAATGCACAACCATAATGAGCATTTATGTGCCGTTTACATGCTTTCTCCATTTTCTGCAACTTCCCAGGGATTTGATTCTGCATAGAACACATACAACTTAAGAATAATCATTCCGGTAAGAGAGAGAAAGATTACTGAGCTTTAGGTTACTTACTGTTAAAATCTATCGTGTAAATAGTCTGTCCGACCATGAACTGCAATGAGCTGTGCCCTCTTTTGTATTGATGTTCAATTTGATAACTATTCATTGATGCCTTTAAATTCATTGAATTCTAAAATAAAATTAAGCAATAAACACACTTAAACATATGTGGGGATCATTTTAAAACAGTCTGCATAATTTGAGGGCTGTTATAAACTCTACACCAATTTTCAAATTGAACACACACAAGTCCACTTTGAAAATTATCCTAGCAAAATCATCCACACACAATTACACCTGCTATTTAGTGTGCATAGTTTTTACATACTTTATAAAATCAAAACGTATGTGTAAAAGTCTCAACCCATGCAGCCTCCATCCCCTGAAATGACTCTCCCCTACAAGCGCAAAAGTACGCATAGACATTGTTCATGCATGTAATTTTACATGTGTATTGGCTTGTATTAGTGTGTAATTTTTGTCTTTTATGAAAGAAAAATACTGTCATGTTTTGTTCACTGAAAAACATACTGAGAAAACAGTTCTTGCTTCATACTTCAGTCTTTTCTTTTAATCCCCCCGTATTATATCTTGTTAAGGGGTACTGCATATTTTTGGCTAAGAAAAGATATCACACACACAGTACTGCTTAAAGACGTTAGGCAGTTTCCCCTGGTAGTCTGCTGCAAGCTTCAAGGTCACCCAGCACAAAATGGAGATATGACTTAATTAAAAGCATAAGAGCACTACCCACTTAAAGTCAGCTAGCAGATTAAGAATTATAGCATAAGCTTTACTAGTGCTGAGAACTGAAAACAACTGGCAATTGCCCATGATTTCATGGATACAGTTTAGCTCTTGGAACATAACCACTACTGTTTAAAAGAATGTGTATTTGTTACCTGAAACATGATATTAGTGATTATACATATGCTGATTTCTGGTTATAGAATGTGTTAGGTTTAGAGGAAGTACAAAGCTAAAGGTCACAATATGGCAAAGCAGTGGACAAAGACCAAAGGTCCACCATCTTGAAGAACATATGCAGTGAGTTTTTCTTATCTGTAGCTTGGTTATATTTCAGGAAAAGGAGACAAAGAAATCCCTTCTGAACAGTGCATGTCCTATTAAAAAGAAAACCCATCACATAACCCCAGCACACCTTATGCCAGACCCTGTGAGAGCCTATTCTGAACAGACAGCATGATAAATCTCACACCAATAAGGGATCTCCAGCACGGATTTGTCTCCAACCAAGAACCTGCTTAGCTAATTCACTATCTTGGGGAGGCTGGAAACACCCAGGAAAGATGACAGCATGTAATTATGCCTTATTAGCTGTGGAAATTATTCTTGCTTATTGTGCTGATATATTGTATATATTCTGTTTTGTTATTTGTCTCAGGTGTTCTCATAAGCACCTGCTCTGTACATATATTACACAAAAAAAATATAGCTTTTCATTGATTCACATAAGACATAGTTAGTGTTATTCTCTTAGGCCTGGATTTATCAAAATGCACTAAATATCGCATGTGATAGGAAAAGGGGCATGCTTTATGGTAATAGGCAGTTTATTGCAAAGTGTACTATCTTAGCGCAAACCGTGATAACTTTTTTCGCACTTTGCGATACGTGCCAGAATATTGTTGTATTTCCTACATACAACCACTGGGGGGACCATTGTAAGCTCCTGGAGAGCCAGCCTAGCTATCAGGGCCCTCCTACAACCACTGGGGGGGGGGGGGGGGGGGGGGGGAGAGGGAGAGAGAGAGAAGCTATAAGGCCCTTCTAGTACCTCGAGATGAGGTTTCGGTAGTGTAGTATATACAAATTATTTTGCTGATTTGGAAAATATTTTTCTCAACTCTACATTTGTCAGTAGAAATAAAAAAAACAGAGCTCAGCCTTACTGTGGTTGCTTTTAGAAAGTGTGAAAGCATGGTCCAAATGTCTCAGTGCTTTATCTTCTGCCCCATCGGCGGATGACAGGCAGCAGAATGAGGAACATGACGCTGATTCTGAAGCTTAAAATTACTAGTGCCCTGAATAAGACTTTCCAGTGTGAAAACAAACAGTTTTGTACCCAGAACTGTTGCTTGATAAAGATAAATGAGATGCAATCCTGAGGGACTATTATACACCTAAATTCTCCTCTGATGCTGTGGATACGGGTGTAATATAGATACCACTGGGAAGGATGTTGCCACTGCATGCATTCCTGACAAGATTTTAAAAAAACTGTAGCCCTTCACATAATCAGGAATCTCAGTCTGGCCCTAAGAAGTTTCACGGTATTTGCTTTCGATGTAAAAGGAAGGGTCATATAGCCAGGAATTGTTACAGTATATGCTCCCAGATTTCACATTCACTATCTAATTCTCCCTCCCAGCAGTTGTGGGGATTATTCCCAGACAGAAGATGGGCTTGGCCGCCTCCATTCCTTCTACATTCTATGTGGCAAACCTAGTGTTTGCTGAAACAATTGGTATTTGGCCTCAGTTTCAGGCCGATTCAGTACAGTGCACTCCGACGGAGCTCACTGTTAGCCTGCTCTTGGACGCGCGTTTTCCCTTACCCCTTATTCAGTAAGGGGAGGAAAACGCGCGTCCAACCCGCAGCACCTAATAGCGCCCTCAACATGCAAATGCATGTTGATGGCCCTATTAGGTATGCGCGCGGGATACAGAAAGTAAAATGTGCAGCTAAGCCGCACATTTTACTTTCAGAAATTAGCGCAGACCCAAAGGTAGGCACTAATTTCTTCCGGCACCGGGAAAGTGCACAGAAAAGCAGTAAAAACTGCTTTTCTGTGCGCCCTCTAACTTAATATCATGGCGATATTAAGTCGGAGGTACTGAAGAGTAAAAAAAGTTTAAAAAAAAAAAAATTTGAATTCAGCCCGCGGCTGTCGGGCTGAAAATCGGACGCTCAATTTTGCCAGCGTCTGGTTTCCGAGCCCGTGGCTGTCAGCGGGCTAGAGAACAGACGCCGGCAAAATTGAGCATCGGCTGTCAAACCCGCTGACAGCCGCCGCTCCGGGCTTAAAGGAGGCGCTAGGGACGCTAGTGTCCCTAGCGCCTCCTTTTCCCTGTTTCTACTGCACCACCTAATTTGAATACTGAATCACGCGCACCGGCAAGGGTTTAGAGCACACTGCAACTGGCTAAAATGGAGTCCAAAATGTCATAAGGACTGTCTGATTTCAATAAAAGCACCCTCTCTTGACATCCTCCATTCTCTGCCAAATCTTCCTGGGTTACCAGATCAGTACATGGATTTTGCTGACGTTTTCATTAAACAACGTGCTGAAACCCTGCCTCCACATCGAGACTATGATTGCACCATTGATCTACTTTCTGGGAAGATTCCTCCCTGGGGAAGAGTCTATTGGAGCCAGAGACTGAGGCTATGAACCAATACATTAAGAATAACCTGGTCTGTGAATTCATCAAGCTGTCCTCCTCTCTGGTGGGAGCTGGTTTCTTTTTTGTTGGAAAATAAGATGGTTCCCTATGGCCTTGCATAGATTAGGACTCATTACCAGGAAAAATCGATATCCATTTCCTGTTATTACTGAGCTTTTTGATCGGCTTAGAGGAGCATAGATATTTACTAAACTGGATCTTCTAGGAGCTTATAATCTGGTTCAGATTTGGGAGGGGGATGAATGGAAAATGGATTTTAATACACGTGATTGTCATTATGAGTTTTTAATTATGCCCTTTCGCCTGTGTAATGCTCCAGCAGTATTCCAAGCCATGGTAAATGACATATTCCGGGACTTCCTATATTCACATGCTCTCATTTATCTTGATGACCTTCTCATTTTTTCTAAGACAGCGAGCCAACAAAGTCCACGTACGACAAGTTCTGCAGTGTCTGCGAGAAAATAAGTTATATGCTAAATTAGAAAAATGTATTTTTCCTCAAGAAGAGTTACTCTTTCTGGGCTATATAATTTCCTGAACTGGACTACAAATGGACCCAGAAAAATAATAAAAAAAAACTTAAGGTGATTCTGGATTGGCCTCAACCAGTAGCTCTCAAGGCTCTATAGCGTTTCTTAGGCTTCCCAAACTATTATTGACAATTTATTTCTGGATATTCAACCTTAGTAGCACCACTTACAGCCTTGACCAAAAAAGGAGGCCAATGCACGTACTTGGACTTCAGAAGCTATTCAAGCTTTCCAACAATTAAAAGAGGAATTCATCAAAGATGAAGTAGTACAGAGACACTAGGAGAGGAGGGAGAGGAGAGTCTAAGAGGGAAGGAGGGGAGATGGGTGGGTGGAGGGGAGGAGGGTAGATGGATGGGTGGAGGGAAGGGGGGTACCTGGGAAGATGTGGCAGAATTGTTGGGATTTGAAAGGGTTTAGTTTAATATATTTTTAGTCAGCTAGCTTTTGGTTTTAATGTATTTTAGTCATGTACCATGTTTTGTTTTTAGTATATATGTGTTTGAAGGTTGCTACTGCAACTTCAATCAATGTAAACCGCCTTGAAATGAACTTGAAAGCCGGTATATAAGATTGATTAAATAAATAAATAAATAAAGAAAGAAAGAAAGAAAGAAAGAAAGAAAGAAAGATCCCTATTTACAACATCCAGACCCTACTAGACACTTCATTGTGGAGGTAGACACCTCCATGTTAGGAATAGGAGCAATCCTCTTACAACCAAGGCAGGGAAATTAGTTACCTGTGCCTTCGTTTCAAGAAAATTATCTTTGGCTGAGAAAAATTATTCTAAAGGTGACCGCAAACTCCTGGTCATTAAACTAGCACTCGCGGAGTGGTGACACTTATTGGAAGGAGCTAAATATACTGTTACTGTTTACACAGACCACAAGAACTTGGCTTACCTCTCTCATGCTCGTGACTAAATCCCCGACAAGCCCGATGGGCCTTATTCTTTAGTCATTTCGACTTTATCTTGCATTTTCAGCCAGCAGAAAAAAAATTATTGAGCTGATGCCTTTTACCCTGATGAATCTCCTGACCCACTTCATCACATTATTGACCCAGCTCGAATCATGGTCACTGCCACTTTTACAGTTTCAGTGGGGAAGGCAGTTGTGCCCAAGCGATTAAGGGAAAGAGTTCTCCGTTGGGCAAATAACTCATCTTGTGGGGCATCTGGGACTTCAACAAACTAAGGAACTTCTTGCCCATCACTATTGATGGCCACAATGGGAAAAAGACACAAAACAATTTGTAGAATCCTGTCCTACACACGTGCAGCTCACAAAAGCTCCCGGGCTCGACTTGGAGTTTATTACAACCATTATCAGTACCCGAAAAATCTTGGACTCATATTGCCACCGATTTCATCACAGATCTGCCTTCTTCAGAAGGAAATAGTACCATCTGGGTAGTAGTTGAGTGATTTTCTAAGATGGCCCACTTCATCGCATTCCCTGGATTACTATCAACATCGGAATTAGCAAGATTACAAGATTCAAGATCCCCAGTTAATCCATGAATTGTTTCCCTCTCAAGCCTAGGCAGAGGAGGCAGAAGGGAGAACCTTGCAGTGGAGGTACTGTTATGATGCAAGTCGGTACCTCCGCTGCTCCGGCGGCTCTGCGACACAATGCTGGCTGTCATTGGAGGCGTCTCCTGACAGCAGCGCAGCAGGACGTTCGTTCCATGGTGACTACTCCCCCTCGATGTGCTGGGCGCCTTCACCGGAAGTTCCCGCGCTGAAAGCAGGAACTTGGGTGATTTAAGCACAGCACCTTCAGCACTTTCCTGCCTCGGCTACAGGCTTGCTTGTGCTGGTGCTGCTTTGCTGTGTATCTTCTGTGTGCCTTGATCTTTGTTGGACCCTGGATTTTGGTTTGTCTGCTGCCTGCCTCGACTCCTGCTTGGACTTAGAATTTGGATTTCTGTTGCCTGCCTCGGCCCCTGGCTTGACCATCTCAGTTGGTGTCATCTACCTTTAGCCCTTGCAGAATTTCGTGGGGCCTGAGTGTCACTTTGCAGTCTCCGTCCAATTTCCAGCCTGAGGTAAGACTGTTACTTTATTCTTTGGATCCACATTGCATAATATATTGTTTTTATTTATTCTTTGAAGCAATGAAATGTAATAACCGATTACCATGATAAAATATTTTTATGATGCACTTAGCTAATACCTAGTTATACACTTACTTGCAGATGCTACAATTTTGATTCTACATAGATGATATAGTCTGAATTGAAGCAGTTTTATTGGTCCTTAGTTGCCACTCTCTGTGTTAAATGGTTCAGCAGTAAGATGGAAGAGTTAGAGTGTAAAGCAGTGAATGACAGACAGACTTAATTTGTATCTCAGAGACATGTTGGAAGGAGGATAACCAATAGGACAGTGCTAAAGCAGGGAACAAATGATATCGCAATGAAAGAGAGGAGCAACTTGGTGGCAGTGTAATGCTTTATGTCTGGTAAGTCAAACAGTCCAACAGGGTAAAGATTCTGCAAGAGATTAAATGCACAAATGAATCTTTATGGGTAGAAATCCCTTGTGTGTTGGGGAAAACTAAAGTATAGTGATAGGAGTATACTTCCATCCACCAGGCCAAAATGATGAGACAGAGAGTGAAATGGTAAGAGAAATTAGGGAAGCTAACCACATTGGGTAGTGCAGTAACAATGGGAGATTTCAATTACCCCAATATTGACTGGGTAAATGTAAAATCAGGGCATGCTAGAGAGATAAAGTTCATGGATGGAATAAATGACAGTTTTATGTAGCAATTGGTTCAGGAACAGACAAGAGAGGGAGCAATTTTAGATCTAATTCTCAGTGGAGCACAAGATTTGGTAGGAGAGCTAACAGTGGTGGGGCCACTTGGCAATAGTGATTATAACATGATCAAATTTGAATTAATAACTGGAAGGAGGAAAGTAAGTAAATCCACGGCTTTAGCACTAAACTTTCAAAAGGGAAACTTTGAGAAAATGAGAACAGCAGCTAAAAACCTGAAAGGTACAGCTATAAAGGTTAAGAGTGCACAACAGGTGTGGACATTGTTAAAAAATACTATCTTAGAAGCACAGTCCAGATGTATTCCATGCATAAATATAGAAGAAACGCCAAACAATTGCCGGCATGGTTAAAAGGTGAGGTGAGAGAGACTATTTCAACCAAAAGATCTTCATTCAAAAACTGGAAGAAGGATCCATCAGGAGAAAATAAGATAAAGCATAAGCATTGCAAGTTAAATGTAAGACATTAGATAAGACAGGCGAAAAGAGATTTTGAAAAGAAATTGGCCTTAGAGGCAAAAACTCATAATAAAAAAACTTTTTAAGATGTATTTGAAGCAGAAAGTCTGCAAGGGAGTTGGTTGGACCCTAGAAAATAGAGGGTTTCAGGGATACTTAGGGAAGATAAGGCCATCGCGTAAAGACTAAACAAATTCTTTGCTTCGGTGTTTACTGAAGAGGATGTTGGGGAGATACCTGTTCCAGAGATCGTTTTCAAGGGTGACGAGTCAGATGAACTGAACCAAATCATAGTGAACCTGGAAGATGTAGTAGGCCAGCTTGACAAATTGAAGAGTAGTAAATCACACCTATTTCAATTAATTTGTAACCTATTATTAAAATCATCTGCTGTACCTGAAGACTGGAAGGTGGCCAATATAATCCTGATATTTGAAAAGGACTCCAGGGGGAAACTATAGAATGGCAAACCTCACTTCAGTGCTGGGAAAAGTCATAGAAACTGTTATAAAGAATAAAATCACAGAACATTTATATAGACATGGTTTATGGGAAGTCTTGCCTCACAAATCTCCTAATTTCAGTCTCCTATACCCCATGATTACCTTCTTAGGTCACTGATGTACCTAATGTTACAAATGCTGTCAATGCTTGTTTAAATGTTTTATCAGTTTGTTCACTTTTCTTCTTTGCTTCGCTATTGTTCTCCCCTGCCAAGTTCCCACGCGTTGTTAGAATGTAATTTCTTATCTGCTGTTAATATGTGAACCGGTGTGATGTCCCCACTAACACCGGTATATAAAAGTTTTAAAATAAAATAAATAAATTTTTTGAAGGGGGTGAATAAACATGTGGACAAAGGTGAACCGATGTAGTGTATATGGATTTTCAGAAGGTGTTTGACAAAGTCCCTCATGAGAGGCTTCTAAGAAAACTAAAATGTCATGGGATAGGAGGCAATGTCCTTTTGTGGACTGCAAACTGGTTAAGACAGGAAACAGAGTAGGATTAAATGGTCTGTTTTCACAGTGGAAAGCCTTAGGGATCTGTACTTGGACCGGTGCTTTTTAATATATTTATAAATGATCTGGAAAGGGGTACAATGAGCGAGGTGATCAAATTTGCGAATGACACAAAATTATGCAGAGTAGTTAAATCTCAAGCGGATTGTGATAAACTGCAGGAGAACCTCTTAAGGCTGGAAGACTGGGCGAACAAATGGCAGATGAAGTTTAATGTGGAGAAGTTCAAGGTGATGCATAAAGGGAAAAATAACCCATGCCATAGTTACACAATGTTAGGTTCCATATTAGACATTACTATCCAGGAAAGAGATCTAGGCATCATAATGGATAATACATTGAAATCGTCGGCTCAATGTGCTGTGGCAGTCAAAAAAGCAAACAGAATGTTAGGAATCATTAGGAAGGGAATGGCGAATAAAACTGTGGATGTCATAATGCCTCCATATTGCTCCATGGTGAAATCACACCTTGAATACTGTTTGCCGCATCTCATAAAAGATATGGTTGCACTGGAGAAAGTACAGAGAAGGGCAACCAAAATGATAAAGAGAATGGAATGGCTCCCCTATGAGGAAAGGCTAAAGAGGTTAGGGCTGTTCAACTTGGAGAAGAGTTGGCTGAGGGGGGATATGATAGAGGTCTACAAAATCATGAAAGGATTTGCAGGTAAATGTAAATTGGTTATTTAATCTCTCAGACAATAAAAGGATTAGGTTGTACTCCATGAAGTTAGCAAGTAGGTCATTTGAAATAAGCATTTTCTCTGATTTTTCTTTCACTCAATGCATAATTAAGCTCTGTAATTGATTGCCAGAGGATGTGGCTTCAGCAGTTAGTAAAGCTGGTTTAAAAAAAGGTTTGGATATGTTCCTAAAGAAGTCCATGAATTGCTATTAATCAATAAGGAATGGTAGCTTGGGATCTATTTAACGTTTGGGTACTTGCTAGTTGTTGCGTCTGTTGCTGCTCGACGCCCTCACTCCACCCTCTTTACCTCTGTGGAGACTCCCTCCGGGTCTGATGGACGGTTAGCTGCCACAGCGTCTTCTTGCTGTCTCCCTCCGGCGTCCCCAGACCGGCACGCCGCTGCGGATCTGCCATGTTGCGTGATGACGTAGGGTGCGAGCACGCTCCGATTGATGTACCAGTAAGGGTGTGAACCTCGGGGGCATCCCCCTGAGATGACGTCATCCGCTTCCAATATAAAAGGTCTCAGTATTTGCTAACGAATCGAGTTAGCAAGGGGATTGCTTCGGCTTTACTCCCAAGCTACTCTGCCTCCTCGGACTTACCAGGGGTACCCACTCCTCAGGGGCCTCGCTCTCTTTTCTTTATTTCAGATTGCAGATAGGAACCGGTACTCGCTCCTTGAGGGCCCATGTTCCTGTACACTCTGAAGATTCTCTACTGCCTGGAAGCTATCGCAGATACATACATTTGTGAGTTACCATCGCTCTCTCAGAGCTTTCCCTGGAACCAGGTACTTGCTCCTCGAAGGCCTAACCCTTTCCAGCTACCGAGCTTCCTTAATGACCTTATGTGAGTTTTGTCATCCAGTTCTGTCTATGAACACAGCATACCCTGTCTACTCACTATCTATAGTTTCTCTACAGCTCAGCAACCCTGGGATCGCTGTTCCAGTACCTGAGGGACTTCAGCCCTGCCGGGCATATCAGCTCACTACTGCCACCTCTGGTGGTTTTACTACCCTGTCTAATAAAAGAATTATCTGTGTCTGTCTCCATACCCAAGCTTAGCCAGTGGTCCCTCTCAGGATATCCTCCCGGGGGCACAGTCATCTGCCCAAGGATCCACCTATCTACATTCCTCTACAGCTGAGTGCCCTCGCCAAGCACTCCGCTGGTAACAGATTGCTACTCCTTCCCATCAGGAGCCTTCAGCAACAGATTCATTACAGATTGCAACTCTGCAGTCTATACCTTAACAGATTGTTAACTACTCCCTCTACAGAGGCCGATTCATATCAGATTGCTAACTCCTCCCTCCGCAGGAGCCGATTCATAACACTAGTTATTTGTGACTTGGATTGCCCACTGTTGGAAACAGGATGCTGAGCTTGATGAACCCTTGGTCTGACCTAGTATGGTATGCTTCATGTTAGAATATGCTATCTGTATGTCCATCTGACATCCAGATAGTAATTTTTCTTTAGAAAGAACTAGAATAGATTTTTGAAACAGGGGTTTGTTTTTGTTTTTCATTTCTTGCACTACCGGTGGGGTGGGGAGAGATAAGTGATACACCTGAGTTTAACTGTTTCAGATACCTAAACAAATAATGATTAGCTGGCTGTGAACTGCCAGTGGGATATGCTGATAAGCAAGAACCTGGGACTATAATTCATCATAGAGTAGAGAGACACACAAATAACTGCATATGTGGAACCTTTGTTATACCTGCTTTGCTGAGCAAAGTGAGAATGACATGGAATGATTAATGAATGTTCCCTAGACACTCTGATGAGCCAGGTGTCCCCTGAAGTCAGTGAGGCTAACCATATACATAACTACTAGAATGGAGATTGCAACGGATGCCAGAAAATACTGAGACCAATCGCCACTGATGCTCCTGGCAGACTGGAGGTATGGGTCAAGTAAACTCCAGATATACTTGTGCTTAGGTATTCTTGATGAGGGGCATCTGACCAATTGCACACAGTAAGCAATGGGCTAATGGAATTAGCTTCTCCTCGTTAGTGAAGGTATTTTGTACATTGCAGGCTGAGTTATGGGATGTAGAACTGTTTAGGAGATGGCTAGAGAAAACTAGAAAGAGAAATTAAGAATAAGAGAGAATAGTAGACAGAAACCAAAGTGTTAAAGTATGGACTTTTGGTGAGAAATGCATTGTTACTTTAAAATGCATTGTTACTTTGATACTTATTTTTCTTTTAGTATTTTTCTCTTATATTTTGGGTGACTAAATATATTCATGTGTAATTTTTGTGTTTTATGAGAAAAAAATACTATCATATTTTGTGTTCACTGAAAAACACAAGCCTGGATTTTAAAAGGGCTACGGCCGTAAATTTCAGGGTTTACATGCAGAAGTGCCAGCCGAGGGGAAAGGGGTGGCCCAGGGGGTATGGTCTGGGCAGGGAAGGTCAGGGCTGGGATGGGCTGTGACAGCGCCATTAGCCACTGTCCTGAGGAAGCACGCTTCGGCAGCCAGCCGGTGCACGCAGGACGACCTGTAAGTATTAAAATAAAACATTTAGCGATAGTAAGGGTAGGTTTAGGGGGCGGGGAGGAGAGGGGAAGAGGGAGGAAAGAGAGTTAGGTATAGGAAAGATCCTTAATTGGAGTAGACTGGGAGGGAAATGGAGGAGGCCTGATTACATCGCTGCGCGTTGCTTTGTTAAATCCCCCCCCCCCCCGGAACATGCGTGCGTAGATTTTAAAATCTGGTGCGCATGTGCGAGTGGCCATCGGATTTTATAACACATGCACATTGGCGCGCGCGCGTGTTATAAAATCTGCGTGTCTATGTGCGTGCAACCCCATTGTTCTGTCCCTAGCAGTGGGTACATGTTTGTATCTGGATATACTGTAGTTTAACTGTGTTTAGTGCAGTCCTTCCCTTCTGAGGATTTTTGATACTGAAATACTTTTGTAACCCATGACAAAAGTCTGTGAGCCTTGCCTTTAAGAGGAGCCTTTGCCCTTAAGAGAAGCTCCCTCCCCCCTCCACTTTCTCTCACTATCGGAAGAGCTCGCATGCCCCTCAATCTAATTTGAGTCTTCCTAGGTGCCTTATAGGCTCAAGGGACTGCCCTTCATGTTCCCCCTGTGTCACATGGTTCTTAGGCTCGCTGCCATTGGACCTTGCCCCTCTGCCCCCAGCTTGTGGATGCGTTTTCCCTTAGCAGCTCTCTGCGAGAGCCCAGTCTTGCCCATGCGGGCTTCAGAGCTAGCAGCGCTCTGTAAAGCTCCTGAAACGATCAAGTTTTTACCTTCTTTTTTACTGCCTTCTTCTGAAGACTAAATCAGCCTCATATCCCTCAAGCTCCCTACCTCTACCATAAGCTAAGTCCTGCAACTCAAGAGACCTCTTTCTCCCTCCTGCCACCCTGTCTCCGGTTACCAAAGATCTTTGCCTTGGGGCTTACGTTTGAGATGCAACAATTGTAAGTATAATCTACCTGTACAATAAATAATTTCAAACTTAAAGAATCTTTGTCTTGAGGACTGATTGGAAAGAAAGTTTATCTGCCTGGATAGCAAACTCAGATGTCTGTCTGATCAGATCACCCATACTGAGTAAACAATTCTTGCTGCATTCTTCACGATCCCCTCTTCTTCTCCCTCAATATTATAACTTGTTAAGGAGTACTGCATATTTTGGCTAAGAATAGATAACACACACACACTACTGCTTAAAGATGTTAGGTAGTTTCCCCCAGTAGCCTTTCCTTTCTCTAACTTTATCAACATCACCCAGCACAATATGGACATACGACTTAATTAAAAGCATAAGAGTACTACCCATTTAAAACCAGTTAGCAGATTAGGAGTTACAGCATAATCAGTGAGTTTCTCTTATCAGTAGCTTGGCACTTTTTCAGGAAAATGAGACAAAGAAATCCCTTCTGAACAGCACAATTCCTATTCCAAAAAAGACATAACCCCAGCACACTCCATGCCAGACAGATTTCCTGCTGAGAGCTGATTTTGAACAGACAGCATGATAAATCTCACACTGATAAGGGATCTCCAGCTGATTTGTCTGCAACCTGCTTAGCTGATTCACTATCTGGGGGTGGAGACACTCTCAGGAAAGGTGACAGCTTCTGCTAGGCCTCTGTATATAATTATACCCTATTAGTTGGGGAAAGTACTCATTTATAGTGCTGATATATTGTATATATTCTGTTTTATTATTTGTCTCAAATATTCTCATATGCACCTATTTTGTACATATATTACACAGAGAATATAGCTTTTCATCATTTCACATAAGACATAGTGAGTGTATTATTCAAACAAACAAAAAGAATAACAGACTACAGGGCAAATACCACACACCATAGCAGAACCCACTACACAGCTACATAATTTTCTAAAGGGCCATTTGTGCAGGTAAAGTCCTACACTACCTGCAGATGTCCCTTTGTTTTAATGCCAAGAACTAAACTAATACGACTTCTTTTTAGAAAGCATTCTAGTATCTACTTACCAAAGAGCCATATTCATACCAGTGTCTGTTGTCTAGATAGTACCAGCCATATTCCTCTTTCTGGCCAAAAGGGAGAAAGATCTGGCGCAAAAGAATTAAATTGGTGCCAGAGATATTCATGTTGTCAAAATCAAGAAATATTTTTCTGGAAATAACACAAAGCACCTTGTTAACAGAAATTGTTAAAATGTAGACACAGGGGATAACTTTCAAGCAATACTATACAGCCATATATATGTGTGTGTATATGGTCACATGGAGATCTATGACAGCATTTTGTAACTCGTGCACATTATAAAAGTACACATATGTGTACCCTGCAACATACATGCATACATATGCTTACACATGAATACATGCAATGTACTGAAAGCGCACAGTTTTCCTACCAAATTAAAAAATATATGCACATATATTTTACATGCAAAAAAAAAAAAAAGTAGGACTTGCTCATTTTAAACCTGATTTACAAATGGAAATTGATTTTAAAACATGTGTGTGAAATTGAAATTATCATTTTTCCCCAATTTACCCACCAGTCCTTGAGGTTATTGAGACCCTACTGGTTTTTCAGCCTGAACTCGCCCCAGTTCCACCTATATATTGCAAGATATGTTCAAAGATTAAATAATTTCTTTGCTTCGGTGTTTACTGAAGAAGAGGATGTTGGGGAGGTACCCATAATGGAGAAGGTTTTCATGGGTAATGATTCAGATGGACTGAATCAAATCACGGTGAACCTAGAAGATGTGGTAGGCCTGATTGACAAACTGAAGAGTAGTAAATCACCTGGACTGGATGGTATACACCCCAGAGTTCTGAAGGAACTAAAAAATGAAGTTTCAGACCTATTAGTAAAAATTTGTAACCTATCATTAAAATCATCCATTGTCCCTGAAGCCTGGAGGATAGCAAATGTAACCCCAATATTTAAAAAGGGCTCCAGGGGCAATCCGGGAAACTACAGACCGGTTAGCCTGATTTCAGTGCCAGGAAAAATAGTGGAAAGTGTTCTAAACATCAAAATCACAGAACATATAGAAAGACATGGTTTTAATGGAACAAAGTCAGTATGGCTTTACCCAGGGCAAGTCTTGCCTTACAAATCTGCTTCACTTTTTTGAAAGAGTTAATAAACACGTGGATAAAGGTGAACCGGTAGATGATGTATACTTGGATTTTCAGAAGGCGTTTGACAAAGTTCCTCATGAGAGGCTTCTAGGAAAAGTAAAAAGTCATGGGATAGGTGGCGATGTCCTTTCGTGGATTGCAAACTGGCTAAAAGACAGGAAACAGAGAGTAGGATTGAATGGACAATTTTCTCAGTGGAAGGGAGTGGACAGTGGAGTGCCTCAGGGATCTGTATTGGGACCCTTACTTTTCAATATATTTATAAATGATCTGGAAAGAAATACAACGAGTGAGATAATCAAATTTGAGATGACACAAAATTGTTCAGAGTAGTTAAATCACAAGCAGATTGTGATAAATTGCAGGAAGACCTTGTGAGACTGGAAAATTGGGCATCCAAATGGCAGATGAAATTTAATGGGGATAAGTGCAAGGTGATGCATATAGGGAAAAATAACCCATGCTATAATTACACAATGTTGGGTTCCATATTAGGTGCTACAACCCAAGAAAGAGATCTAGGCGTCATAGTGGATAACACATTGAAATCGTCGGTTCAGTGTGCTGCGGCAGTCAAAAAAGCAAACAGAATGCTGGGAATTATTAGAAAGGGAATGGTGAATAAAACGGAAAATGTCATAATTCCTCTGTATCGCTCCATGGTGAGACCGCACCTTGAATACTGTGTTCAATTCTGGTCGCCGCATCTCAAAAAAGATATAATTGCGATGGAGAAGGTACAGAGAAGGGCTACCAAAATGATAAGGGGAATGGAACAGCTCCCCTATGAGGAAAGACTAAAGAGGTTAGGACTTTTCAGCTTGGAGAAGAGACGGCTGAGGGGGGATATGATAGAGATGTTTAAAATGTTTTGTAAGATTTCAACTGCTGGTGTCTCACAGCTAGGGTTGCCAACTTTTCCACAGACCAGGACTGGACACTTAAGGGCTGGAGAGAGGGGGGAGAGGGGGAAAGCGCATGCTCATTTCCATAAAATTTGAATGATTTTTCAATCCTGCCTGTGAACTACCTTCCAGCTTCTCATGGCAATGAAGGGGAGCCTCTGTCACTCAGCTGCTCTCCATTTCATATCTCACTAGCTCAGCTCCATGGGACAGACTGCTATAGACCCCTACACAGAAACTATCCAGTAGCAGAATACCTCACCTTGGTCACACATGCAGACCCTCGCCTAATATAGAATAAGAGAGATCACAAAGTCTAAATAGCAACACAAAAACCACAACAAGCCAGACTCTGTATACAGTGCAGCAATGGAAATATGAAGTATGGTAATGTTTCTGTAAGACAACAAACATTAGTCATATTAGTAAAACCTTACAAATAAAATAATTTCAAACAGCTGATGAATAGAATATCCACTAATTAAAAATTCATATAAAATGGTTTAAAATTTCCCAAATACCCATTAAATATTTCAAAACAGTAGACATGTCAAATAATACCCAATGATTAAAACTAACAAGGATTTTTAAAAATCCCCTTTTCTCCATATCTGGAAAAATTTTTGATTTACAGTTACCCAGAGATTTTTGTGGATTTGGGAGGGTATCAAACAAACTTTTTCCTCTTTCATATACACACACATTCATTCTCTAAGACTCATGCTCCCTCTCTCTCACTCACACACACCCTCGCTTCACATACACTCTCAGAGAGTCAGAGAGATGCTGGGCAGGGAGCCAGGACTGACAGGCAGAGGATGCATGCTCCCAGGACTGCCCAGGGCATTAGGCATCCAAGCAACAAACAAGCCTGAGGGAAATGGGGGTAAACTAGGCAGGGACGTGGGAACAGGCAGGAGTGGAGAGGGAGAGGTGGTCACTGCAGTACACTACAGGGTTTTTTGTTTAATTACAGGTAATTCCAGTTTGCTAAGGGACAAGTTAAGGTGGTTTCTGGGTTTTTTTTTCCCTTTATTTATTATTTATTTTTACTTTTTATATACAGACAATTCTTGAATAAAATACAAATCATGCCGGTTTACATTAAAACAGAAGATGCAGGAAAAATGTTACCTTTGTCAAATACATTGAAACATTAATAACAAGAAAATTGTTAACAAGGGATAACAACTAAGAAAAGAGAAAGGCAAACAAGAAGAAGAAGTAGAAGAAAACATAGAAGTTGAAAAAAAAAAGAAGGTGGCACAAAGGGTTGCACGAAGGGGTGCACAAAAGGGAGTGCCCCTTTGTCACGCCCCTTTGGCGCACGACGCCAGGTGGAATGGCGCCATTTACCAGCTCGATGCTGGGCGGGATGATGTCACAAAAGGGGCGGGTCTCATGCTCACTGTTCTCTTTTCAGCGATCTCTCTTCACAATTCAAAACGGACGTTTTCATTTCTTTTGGTTCTTTTTACTTAGTGAAGCACTACAAAAAAGTGCCCAGTGCTGATGGGCTGCCCCCTCCGCCTCCGTGCCAGGTGGAATGGCGCCGTTTACCGGCTCGACGCTGGGCAGGATGACGTCACAAAAAGGGCGGGTCTCATGCTCACTGTTCTCTTTTCAGCGATCTCTCTTCACAATTCAAAACGGATTTCCTTTACAAAGAATTGCTGTTTACCTGGATTGTCTGGCTCTGGTGGCGGCAGCAGCAGCAGTCACTAGAAGAGAAAAACGTCCTGCCTTCGGTCAGAGGTGGGGGAGAAGGGTGCCAGCAGAGGAAATAGAACGGAAAGCAAGAAAACCGACAAGGGTGGGGAGGAGGCTGCCAGCCAAGTGTGATCGGGAGGCTAAAGCAGCCAGGCAGAGTTGAGACTGGAAGGAGGGAGGGAGAAAGGCACAGCCTACAATGTGTAGAGCAACTTTGCAGACAGCTGCAGTGAGATAAGATGAGGCTGAAGTTCTGGTGGGCCGACCTGCCACCATGGATGGAGAAGGAGAGGCAGCTGTGGTGGCAGGCGGTGCAAATCCCTGCCAGGAAGGGGGAAGGGACAGTGGCATAGGTGGAGCAGCACGACTAATTAAGTTGCAGAAAAGTAGAAGAAGTGAAAGGTAACAGAGGCTTCAACTATGGTGTGCAAGCACAGATTCTGCACGCGTCTCCATCCTGCACCTCCTTCTGTAGCTGCGTAAGCTGCCCAAGACAAAGAACAGGCAGCTGATTGGAGGACTGATGCCAGTCATGCATTCCACTGTGTACAGCCAGCACAGTTCAGAGGCTGTCCTAGAGCCATGCAAGCAACTTTGACTGGACATTACAGTGTCCGGTTACCTCTGTAACCAAACACTCAGGAGCGCACTGTTAACCCGCATTTGGACGCGCGTTTTCGACGTGCTAGCTTTACCCCTTATTCAGTAAGTAAAATGTGCAGCCAAGCCACACATTTTACTTTTAGAAATTAGCGCCTACCCCAGAGGTAGGCGTTAATTTCTCTCGGTACCGGGAAAGTGTACAGAAAAGCAGTAAAAACTGCTTTTCTGTACACCCTCCGACTTAATATCATGGCGATATTAAGTCAGAGGTGCCAAAAGTTAAAAATAATTAAAAATTTAAAAAATAAATTTTTTTAATCGGCCCGCGGTTTGCGGGTTGAAAACCAGATGCTCAATTTTGCCAGCATCTGGTTTCCGAACCCATGGCTGTCAGCGGGTTTGAGAACCGACGCCAGCAAAATTAAGCGTCGGCTGTCAAACTCGCTGACAGCCACCGCTCCTGTCCTGCCCTAGTTTGAATAATTTTATTTACTGAATCGCACGCACAGGAAAGTGGCCTGTGCGCGCACTGGGAGAGCGGGTGCCCGCTCTCCCACGATTTTTTACTGTATTGGCCTGACTGTAAGGTAAGCTTGAAAACCGGACTGTCTGGTCCAAAACTGGGCAGTTGTTCACTCTACTCACAGCTGGCACAGAGGACATTAATTTCAATTCACAGAAGAAGCTTTGCCGACTGTTCAAATTCAACCCCGTTATGTATGTTACCATGTATCCAAAATACATGCATATATCTTTCTGCATAATTAACATCATAGAAACTGCTGATATTGAGGGCATTTTCAGCATACAGAAGCTCATATACTCCAAAGATTGCAAGGACTTTCTCAAGAAAATAAATTAAAAAAAAAAAGGATGGTTACACCATTTCAGTTCAAAAAAAGTGAAAGCTAGAAACATACATCTTATTGTAGATTTTTGTACTTGCTACATTTTTTATATGTATATAAATATTATTTAAAAACAAACATGAATGGTTTTAAAATAAAATATTTTGCATAGTAGAGGTGTGAATCTTTATGCAAAATTATACAAATTTTTGCCACAGAATCTTGAAAAAATCAGCAAGAGCAAACCAAGGACTCTGGTTCTAAGTTGCATGAGAGCACTCAGCTGGCACTTACCCATACTTGGAAGTATTTAGTTTAATCCCACGGGCACCTGGCTGTGTATAATGAGCTTCTAATACAAAATCATTATTTATGGTTAATTGCTCCTCCCCGTCCTGAATACTCCACTGGTATAATTTGCCTTAAGAAATTAAGAAAAATGAAAGTAAGTCCATTGTTATCAAGTAAGCAAAAATCAATCTTTCTTAACAGCTTTTAAAAAAATGTGAAAAACTGATATTATTGATGCGTTAAAAGGAAGCAGTGCTAAAGATCTAACATGACTTTTGCAATGTTTAAATGGACGAAGAGACACTGGGAAGCATATTTGAACTTAGTAACATAGTGAATGATGGCATATAAAGACCAAATGGTCCATCCAATCTGCCCAGGAAGCTGCTTATAGTAGCAACTGCCACTCCATGCAGGTTACCCCCATGCTTTCTGTTAAGGGGAGTTACTGTTGCTCTGTGCAGGTTACCCTTGTGCCTTCTGTTTTGAGTAATACCAATTAGGGCTTCTGTTTTTAGGGGTTTATAAACTGTGAGGCAGATACTCAGCGCCACTCAGCCAGATAAGTTTCAACTTATCTGGCTAAGTGGCGGTGGTGGCTGAATATCTGCCTGGGATCAGTGGCTGCCATTTAGCTGGATAGCTTCTTACCTGGATACGTTTCTATCCAGCTTAGTGGCGGGTAAAGAGCGGGCGTTCTGGAAAGAAACTAAGTTGACCTACAACCTGCGCCCCTGGGTATACAGGCTAAGTTTGCTGGATAGGTTTATTCAGCTAACTAGCTGAGTTGCACAGTGGCTGAATATGGACTTCTGTAAATGTAGGTGTTTATTTTCCAGCTAATTAGAGATTGTTTGAGAGTAGAAAGACTTAGTGTTTATTGGTGTTTTTGCCATGCAGGTGCTATTGCTGGGTAACTTTTCCAGTTGCATCAAATACATAGTTTTTTTTTTTGCAGCTGAGAAGGAATTAGTACAGACAAGGAGGCATCAAGGCAGGCAAGAAGAGAGGTGAGAAATTAGCAGGGGAAATGGTGTTTTTCCAGTAAATACATATATAACTCGGGCAGCCTTTCGGGTTACCAGTAAGCCATGGGGAACAGTGCTAATTTATTTATTTGTTGAGTTTTATATACAGTCATTCGGTAGAGCCATCACAACGGTTTACAAAAGTATACATTTTTCTTAGCAGTTGTGCAACAGTAAAAACAATTTGAACAATATCAGAAATAAGCATATCAAGTCCAGAGAGCATTATTAGGTTGGATGAGGAGGGTATGCAGGTTCAGGGTGAAGAGAATGTATTAAGAGGTTTATAACTGAGAGTTCAGTTGAGAGTTGGGATGATCAGACGTCTGAGGGTCAGTGTAGAATTTGCAGAACATTAGTGTTCTTAGGTCCTTTTTGAATGTTTTTAGGTCATGTTGGGTTCTCAGGAATTTAGGTAGGGTGTTCCAAAGTTTAGGTGAGGCAATTGAAAAGGCTCTTTCTCTTGTGGTTGCCAGATGCGCATCTTTGATAGGGGGAATGTTTAGGTAACCTGAGTTATTAGAGCGTAGGTTTCTTGGAGGATTTTGAGGGATTATGTTTAGGGTGTTAAGACCTTGATGATCATTGTTTAGGATTTTGTGGATTATGGTCATTGATTTGTAAGCAATACGTGCAGTAATAGGGAGCCAGTGAAGTGAGGTCAATATTAGTGTTATGCGTTCATTTCTTTTTGTTCCAGTTAGGACTATGGCAGCTGAGTTCTGCAGTATTTGGAGTGGTTTGAGGGATGAAAAAGGTATTCCAATTAGTAAGGAGCTGCAATAGTCGAAGGTGGAGAAGATAAGAAGTTGTAGTACAGTTCTGAAATCGTAGGGGTTGAGAAATGGTTTCAGGTGTCTTAGGGTTAGGAGTCTGTGCATATCCTTCTTTAGTTTTATTTGCTATGTGGTTCTTGAAAGAAAGTTCTTTATCAATGATAACTCAGAGGTTCCTTGTGTGGGTGGTAGGGAGTATAGTTATCATTTGTTTGTCAAGTATTGTCAGGGGTGGCGGAGTTGGATTGGGTTTTTTTATCTATGAGTATTTCAGTTTTGTCAAAGTTGATTATGAGTTTCAGGGAATTTAGGAGATGTTTGATTGAGATAAGTAGTTCTGAGGTTTTCTTGTAGGTGTCTTCAATCGAATTTTGTATGGGAATGAGGAGCTGAATGTCATCAGCATAGAGGAAGTGTGTGATTTCATATTCTTTTAGTAGTTGGCAGATGGGGAGAAGGTATATGTTGAAAAGGGTGGCTGATAAAGCTGATCCTTGAGGGACTCCGGTTTTGAGGTTGATTATTTTTGATAGGTTGTTGTTGATTAATACTTGGTATGTTCGATCAGATAAATAGGAAGAAAACCAACGTAAGGTATTGCCAGTTAAACCAATTTGGGATAGTTGCTCCAATAGTATATTGTGGTTCACTGTGTCGAAGGTGGCTGAAAGGTCAAGAAGAATGAGCAAGTATTTTTCACCTTTGTCAAAGCCTCTTATAATAATGTCATTTAGGGAGATGAGGAGAGATTCCGTGTTTAGTTTTTTCTAAAACCATATTGGGATGGAGGTAGGATGCTGTTTGTCTCCAGGTAGTCATCTAGTTGAGTGTGTACGACTTTTTCCAATGGTTTTGGCTATGAACGAAAGGTTTGATATGGGACGGTAGTTGGTAAGGATTTCCGGATCTAGGTTGTTCTTTTTAAGGATTTGCAGTTTTGGTGAATCATATAAAGTAATTTCCAATGGTGGAGGAATGTTAGATGGGCGAAGTGTTAGTTGCAGGCTTTTTTTTTTAGATATAAGCATTAAGCCACCTCCTTTTTTATTTTTTCTGGGGTTTGAAGAGGTGTTGTAATCTTGGTTGGATAGTTGGTTTATTAGAACGGAATCCGTGTTTTTGAGCCAGGTTTCTGTAATTGCAATGAAATCTGGTTTGTGGTCACTGAGTAGGTCATTGAATAGAGGGATTTTTTTTTTTTATTATAGAACGAGAACTGATGAGTATGAATGAGAGAAACATATAGTTTGAGAGTTGAATATGTGTGTTTTTGTAGTTTATTGGTTGATTTAGTTTGTGTGGAGGTTTCGAGGATGAATGTTTCTTAGAGGATGTAGGTTGATTATTTGGAGATGAGATCTTGTTGTTCATCTTCATATCTTTTTGAGTTTTTGGATTGAAAGTTGATTGAGATAGCAATATAAGAGTATAGCTTGCTTTTTGGAAGGCAGTTGTTAGTGATGCAGCTTTTTTTTTTGTTTGGGAGGAGCGGGTTGAGAAGGCAAGGTTTAGGAAGGGGGTGTCTGAGGGCTGCGTGGAATGGGCTACGTGAAGGGGCGTGCAAAGGGGCCTGCTCCTTTGGACGCATGCCTTCGGCGCGCGCCTTCGGCAAGTTTAAATTTAAACCCCTCTCATCCGGCCCCTCCTCTGACGTCAGGGGGCTGGCTTCGCTAATGCAGTTAGTGAAAGAGCTAATTAGAGGAGGATTCATTCATGTGCGGCCCATCACCTTGAGGGTGCTGGAATGGATGTCCCACTCAGATATTTTATAGCAGAGCTCTGCCAAGGGTTCTAGGGGCGGTATAAGTCTGCAGTTCAGGAGGAAGGTTGGAGATTTTTGCAGCAGTTGAATTTTTGGCCTATCTGGGGTCTGGGCTCCATCAAGGCAGTTCCATTCAAGATCACTCCCAATAGGGATCCCCATTGAGTGAAAAGAAAAAAGAACTACCTATTGTGAGCAAGAACATCTACAATTTGGAGTACAAGCATCCCGAGTCTTCAAGCCACTGGGGAGAGAGAGGATTTACTCTGTGCAGAGACAAGATTTTTGGCCATCATGGAAGGAGTTTTCCTGCCTAGTTCAAAGGTTGCTCTGTCCACCAGGAACACTACCTCACCTAACCCAGGAGCGTGGTAGGATCCTTTGCCCGGTCATAGATTCCTGCAGAGATAGGAGGTCAATACTGTAACTGAGCGAAAAGAAAATATGCTTCCAGCACCACAGTTTATTGTGCCATCTACAAATATCTTGTTCGGTACATTTAAAGTTTGGACACTAACCTAGTGTGTCCAGCGTCTTTATTTGGACACGTAGCACACAGGAATAACCAAGAGAAAGCCAGACACTGCATTGGGACCTGAAAGGACACCTTTCTTCCCCCAGCCAAAAAGGATCCACACCATGGGGAAGGCACTACAGAGAAGAGTTACTCAGGGTTCCTGTCCCAAACATGTGCAGGACAGGCACACTAGGGTGGGGTTACAAATTTTTTTGCATTGGGGCAGTTTTATTGTTTAAACTCCAAACTCAGAAGCCCAATTTATAACCAAATGCAGAGAGCTACAGCATGGGTAACGGAGGGATAAGAGTTGGAACCACAGGAACAATCCAAAAGAAAACTTTGCCTAACTGAATACAACAGTTCCCTCACTATTAGTCCCCCTTCCATAACGTCACTCACAAACATATTGAACAGAACTGGTCCCAACACCTATCCCTGTGGCACTCCACTTAACATGGTTCTCTCTTCAGAGTAGGTTCCATTTACTATTACACTCTGTCTCCTATCAGTCAACCTGTTTGTAATCCATGCCACCATTTTGGCGCTCACTCCCAAGCTTCTCATTTTATTCACAAGCCTCCTATGTGAGACCATATTAAAAGCTTTGCTGAAATCCAAGTAGATCACATCTAGTGCTCTTCCTGATCCAATTCTCTAGTCGCCCAATAAAAATAAATAAATAAATCACTCAGATATGTCTGACAGGACCTTCCTCTGATGAATCCATGCTTCCTCGGGTCCAGCAACCCACCAGATTGAAGATAGTTCACTATCTTTTCCTTCTGCAGAGTCTCCATTAATTTTCCCACCACAGAAGTGAGGCAACTGGCCTATAGCTTCTGGCCTCCTCTCTGCTACCACTCTTGTGAAGCAGGATCACCACCGCTCTTCTCCAATCCCAAGGCACCACTCCTGTTTCCAGGGATCTATTGAACAGATCCTTCAGTGTACCCACCAGCACATCTCTGAGCAGTCTTAGTATATTGAGTGTATCTCATCCGGCCCCATGGCCTCATTCATTTTCAGTTTGCCTAGCTCCCTCCATACATTCGCTTTTGTAAACAGAGTTTTGGCTACTCCATCCCCATCAATGGTCCTGTTAATCAGCAATGGGCTTCTCCAGGTCCACTGAAGTATTTTTTTTTTAATATTTCTGCCATTTCTTCATTACTCTCTACACAGTGCTCCTTGTCACCTTTCAATTTCACTATACCACTTCGGGCCTCCCTTCTTTCTTGGATAAATCTGAACAATGTTTTGTCTCCTCACTTTACCTCTTTGGCCACCTTTTTTTCCCACTTGACCTTTTGGATTTCCTTAATTCTTTCTTCATCCTTTATATTTCTTGACTGCTGTTCTATTTGCTTTTATTTTTTCAGCTACTTCCTTAGACAATCAGATCAGTTTGTTTCCTCTCTCTCGTTTACTTTAACTTGGCCCACTGTTGTTCCACCTCACCCATTTTCTCCCAGTCTTCCAGTTCTTCCTCCAGGTATGTCCCCATTTTGACAGTCTATTTTTGAAATTCAAAGCTGAGGTCTTTGTGTGTCTTCTCTGTATCTTAATTCATTATCACCATTAATAAGCACTAGATCAAGTATCACACCCTTTCATGGGTTCCATTACCATTTGTTTGAGCAGAGCCCCTTGAAGGGAATCCACTATCTTTCTAATTCTCGTAGATTTCATAGAATGAATACTCCAATCCACATCCAGCAGATTAAAATCTCCAAGCAACACTTCGCCCTTCTTTCCCATCTTTTAGATGTCTTCTAGAAGTTCTCTGTCCAGTTCTTTTGTTTGAATCGGTGATCTGTAGATCACACCAGTAAAAATGGAAGTACCATCTTCTTTTTTTTTTAGGATGGTCAACAATGCTTCTTCTCTACCCCACTTCCCTTGCAATTTAGTTACTTGTATATTGTTTTTGACATACAGAGCTATTCCTCCCCCTTTTCTGTCCTCCCTTAGCAAGTTATAGCCCAAGATGGCCATATCCCAATCATGAGATTCTGTGAATCATGACTCCATAACCGCAACAATGTGCAAGTCCACCTCCACCTTTAAGGACTGCAAGTCCGGGGATTTTGTTACCCAGATTATGAGCAGTTGTAGTCATAGCTTTCCAGCTGCTCTTCTTAGTCAACTTTTCTATATTCTTGAACTGATTGATTTTGTTATATTCTCTTCCCTTTTCCTTTGCATCTGCATTAGGAACATGGACAATACATGCTGCAAAAAGGTATACATTTTGCTTAAGGAAGAAACTGAGTATCTACAAGACATGTGAAAAGCTTTGCAGCATTTTTACCCAATCCTTAAAGTTGACCCTTGGCCTTTTATAGAGCTCTTCATAAACCAATCTTGCTTCTTCTTGAATTTTTTCCTCAGAATTGGAGTTCTTTGCTGGCTTCTCATAAATGACCTTTGGTTCATCATATACTTGGATGTAATATTGTCCACTGTAGCAGTTCTTGACTTCGCATATTCCAGATGTTTTTCCAGAGCCTCCACCCTTCATTTGCAGGACACAGATTTGTTTGACTTCCACAGTGCCTCCATCTCAGGTACCGCTAATTACTAAGAAATACTGCCATAGATAAATGGGTCCTTTGTCTTCAGGTGGTAAAGGTGATATTTAGAGATACAATATTTTCTTAATAAAATGGAATCTGATTAGATAAATTGTGACATTGATATTGAAATTTTTTTCATAGCAAAGAGCAACATGAATAAAAACTTTTCTGCAATTGGACCAGATCCGAATGTGGCCCTGTTTGGCAACTAGAGGTGTGTTGGAGTGTCTATGTCTTCCTATGGAAAATGTTCCAGCAGTGGAGGTCTCACTAGAAGTTCAGAGGGTGGATATATTGGCTAACCTTTGAAACCCTTCTAGCACCAGGAGTTTCAGAGGGAGTTCGGGGGTATATGTAATTTTGATAGGTTGTTTCTTTCCCAAAAAAGGATGGGATGGCTTAGAGAATATAAAAATGCCTCCAACAATCCACCAAAGGGAGTTGGCTGGACATTTCATTTGTTGAAGGACCTATGTACATACAGCTGAGTTTGAGAAGCAGTGAAGCAAAGGGAGCTGGGAAAAGGGAGGAAGAACAAGGAGAAGTTGTCCTGGCCTGTCTCTCCAGTCTTTTGGCGTGACTCTGGAGAGAACCCTTTCCTTGGGATATTTCAGAAGTGAGACCTGAAGCATCTGTCCAGCAGAAACAAGGGGAGGTTCTGAGTCATCTACTGAGTTGTGAGTACTGTGAGAAAAATCAAAATTGGGGGGGGGGGGGGGGGGGGGAATCAGCAGAGATCCTGTGAAGGAAGGAGCAGAGAGCCAAGGGTTGCAGAGACTTACAGAGCATAAGATCTGCATCTGTAGAAATTGTGTGCCTGTTGTAACTGCATTTTTTCTACCATGGACTTTGTTTTGTATTCGCTGAAATCTGATGTTTTTCTTCTGAGTAAGCTTTCTTTGGATTTGGGAGCACAACCTTGGTGTGGACTATGTTTTTATTTCTGAAGTTAACCTCTGCCCAGTTTGGCCTTGCAGATGTTCTTCCCCCAGCCCATGGGACCCAGAGAACTCTTTCCCCCACCCTAACTGAACAAATCGAGAGTTTCCCAGGGCTGGGAGGGTGACCGTGGCTGATAGGGGGAGGGGGTTACACACAGATGACATTTCCCCTTTACCCGAAACAACTACCAACTGCTAAGAGATAACATCTTAATTCTTACCATGGTTATTTGCATTGTTCTGCTGCACTGAAAGGTCATCCTCCTCCTCCTCTTCTTCCTCCTCCTCCTCTTCCTCCTCCTCTTGTGTTACTTCATTCATGCTTTCATTTTGTATCTAGAGACATAAAATGAAATAATTTATTAATTTCTTACTTTAATTCTCTGCTTTGTAAATTATACAGCTATTACATATAACCATTTCCTGTTCAGAGATTCTTATCTGCTATCATCTGTTCTGCTATACCCCTGTCTAGTCTACCATTTGTTAAACTTCCACATATCTGCACTCCAAAGAACTGAGTTCATCCAATTAAAGCAAGTTTGTAGCCAAGTTGGCAGTAGGTTTAGGGTTGGACTACTAGAGAAATCATGTCTGGCTCAAATTTCATTAACAGAACATCACCACTAGGGCATGACCCCCAGTAGGCGTGGCCGAAGGAGCTACATTCTACTCTTTCAATCTAAAGAGGAGAGTGATATTGGAGAAATTACTTTCCTGATAATTTCATTTTCCTTAGTGTACACAGATGGACTCAGGACCAGTGGATTATGTGCTCTTCTGCTAGCAGATGGGAGACGGAGTCAGATTTCAAAGCTAATGTCACTCTAGATATACCCCTGCAGTAACCTCAGCTCTTCAGTATTCTCTTCAAAAAGCCATTGTGGATATATCTTTGCTTAATTAACTTGATTCAACTAATTTCAAAACTGGAGACCGCCAGTGCACTCAACCAATTAACGCCAACACCGGACAAACTGTGGGTGTCTTGACTAAGGGTAGGCAGCGGCTTACCCGTATTTGCTTAGTCTCGAGGTTCACGTTCCGAGGTTCTCTTCCTCTGGAGCAGCCATGGGCAGGATGCTGAGTCCATCTGTCTACACTAAGGAAAACGAAATTATTAGGTAAGTAATTTCTCCATTTCCTAGCATGTAGCCAGATGGACTCAGGACCAGTGGTATTTACAAAAGCCACTCCCGGACGGGGTGGGAGGTGGCCCGTGACCCACTTAATACTGCCCTTGCGAAGGCTGCGTCTTCTCGGGCCTGAATATCAAGGCAGTACAACCTGGAGAAGGTGTGCAAGGAGGACCGCGTCGCCGCCCGACACATCTCAGCGGGCGACAGCAGCTTGGTTTCTGCCCAAGAGACTGCTTGGGCCCTTATAGAATGAGTCTTAACCTGTAGCGGTAAGAGCTTTCCTGCCTCTATGTAGGTTGCCTTGATTACTTCTTTGATCCAGCGGGCTATGATCGCCCTCAAGGCTGCTTCTCCTTGCTTCTTCCCGTTGTGAAGAATGAACAAGTGATCCGTTTTGCGTTCCGGCTCTGATCTTTCCAGGTATTGCACCAGGAGTCTGCTGACATTTAGGTGGCGAAGAAGGCATAAGTCTTCCGAGTACTTATGTTCATCCGGAGTTGGCAGGGAGATGGTCTGGTTCAAATGAAACTCAGAGACCACTTTCGGTAGGAAGGAGGGGACGGTGCGCAGTTGTATGGTTCCAGGAATGAACCTAAGGAATGGTTCCCGACAGGATAGTGCCTGTAGTTCGGAGATGTGACGAGCTGAACATATTGCCACCAGAAATACAGTCTTCAATGTTAAGAGGCGTAGTGACAGACTGTGCGTTGGTCTGAAGGAAGCACCGCTAGGAAGTCTAATACTAGACTGAGATTCCATAGGGCACCGACCACTTTAGGGGTGGCCGGAGTTGTTTAACTCCTTTCAGGAAGCGGGACAAATCCAGGTGAGTTGATAGTCGGATACCGTCCACTTTGGCTCTGAAGCAGGACAGTGCAGCTACTTGGACCTTGAGGGACAACCCCTTCTTCATACTGTCCTGTACAAAGTCCAGAATCATGCGAGTATCCTGCGGTCCTCACACCAGGCTTCGAATATATGACAGGATGTGGAGAACTTGTGCACTCAGAGCAGGGTGTCAATCATGGCCTTCGAGTAACTTCACTTCTTCAGGCAAGTCCTCTCAAGGGCCAGACCGTAAAAGAGAATCGAGACTGATCTTTGTGAAGAATCGGGCCCTGCTGGAGCAGGTCCCTGTGTGGAGGTAGGCACAGAAGGTTCCTCGCAAGGAGTCTTTGCATGTCTGCGTACCATGGTCGCCTTGGCAAATCCGGGGCCACTAGTAGAACTAGTCCCCTGTGATACTCTATCTCGCGGATGATTTTGCCCAGTAGCAACCATGGGGGGATGGCGCACAGTAAGTCTTCCTCTGGCCAAGTCTAGACGAGAGCGTCGATCCCTTGGTAGTGTGGCTCTCATCTGCTGCTGAAGAACCTGGGGACTTAGGCACTGAGATAGGTGGCCAGTAGATCCATGGCTGGGAGGCCCCAGCGATTTACTATCAGTTGGAAGGCTGTGGTTGACAGCATCCATTCCCCCGGGTCCAGGCTCTCTCTGCTGAGGAAGTCTGCTGAGACATTGTCTTTTCCTGCGATGTGGGAGGCAGAGATTCCTTGTAGGTTTATCTCTGCCCATGCCATGAGAGGCTCTATCTCCAGCGACACCTGCTGGCTCCTGGTTCCTCCCTGGCAGTTGATATAAGCTACCGTTGTAGCATTGTCTGACATTACTCGAATCGCTTTGCCTCGGAGTCTGTGGTTGATTCGCAGGCATGCTAGTCTGATTGCTCGAGCTTCCAGGCAGTTTATATTCCATTCCACCTCTTCCTTGTTCAATTGTCCCTGGGCCGTCAGCTCCTGACAGTGGGCTCCCCACCCTCGCAGGCTCGCATCTGTAGTGAGCAAGGTCCAGTTCGGTGGGGATAGGCTTACTCCTCTGCTTAGGTGGTCTTCCTGTAGCCACCACTGAAGCTGAGAACATACCTCTGCTGGTAGTTGGAGGCGAATTGAGTAGTCATAAGAACATAAGAAATTGCCATGCTGGGTCAGACCAAGGGTCCATCAAGCCCAGCATCCTGTTTCCAACAGAGGCCAAAAACCAGGCCACAAGAACCTGGCAATTACCCAAACACTAAGAAGAACCCATGCTACTGATGCAATTAATAGCAGTGGCTATTCCCTAAGTATACTTGATTAATAGCCGTTAATGGACTTCTCCTCCAAGAACTTATCCAAACCTTTTTTGAACCCAGCTACACTAACTGCACTAACTACCTTCTCTGGCAACAAATTCCAGAGCTTTATTGTGCGTTGAGTGAAAAAGAATTTTCTCCGATTAGTCTTAAATGTGTTACTTGCTAACTTCATGGAATGCCCCCTAGTCCTTCTATTATTCGAAAGTGTAAATAACCGAGTCACATCTACTTGTTCAAGACCTCTCATGATCTTAAAGACCTCTCTCATATCCCCCCTCAGCCGTCTCTTCTCCAAGCTGAACAGCCCTAACCTCTTCAACCTTTCCTCATAGGGGAGCTGTTCCATCCCCTTTATCATTTTGGTTGCCCTTCTCTGTACCTTCTCCATCGCAACTATATCTTTTTTGAGATGCGGCGACCAGAATTGTACACAGTATTCAAGGTGCGGTCTCACCATGGAGCGATACAGAGGCATTATGACATTTTCCGTTCTATTAACCATTCCCTTCCTAATAATTCCTAACATTCTATTTGCTTTTTTGATTGCTGCAGCACACTGAGCTGACGATTTTAAAGTATTATCCACTATGATGCCTAGATCTTTTTCCTGGGTGGTAGCTCCTAATATGGAACCTAACATCGTGTAACTACAGCAAGGGTTATTTTTCCCTATATGCATCACCTTGCACTTGTCCACATTAAATTTCATCTGCCATTTGGATGCCCAATCTTCCAGTTTTGCAAGGTCCTCCTGTAATGTATCACAGTCTGCCTGTGATTTAACTACTCTGAATAATTTTGTATCATCCGCAAATTTGATAACCTCACTCGTTGTATTCCTTTCCAGATCATTTATATATATATTGAAAAGCACCGGTCCCAATACAGATCCCTGGGATAGTGGGTTCTATCGTGACAGTAAGGAGCGTTGGAGCGGTCGCATGTGGGCCCTTGCCCATGGGACGACCTCCAGGGTTGATGCCATGAGGCAGAGGACTTGAAGATAGTCCCATACCTTGGGGCATGCATTGGTCATCAATCGTTGTAATTGTTCCATCAGTTTCCTTCTCCTCGGGGAAGCAAGGAAGACTTTGTTCTGTTTGGTGTCGAAACGGGCCCCCAGGTACTCTAGAGCTTGAGAGGAATGCAGACTGCTTTTGCCAGTGTTCACGACCCATAGGCTCTTGACTCTGGTCACCTGCCAGCTTTCTTCCGAAGACTTTGCCCTGATCAGCCAATCGTCCAGGTAAGGGTGTACCAAGATCCCTTCCTTCCTCAGTGTTGCCGCCATGACCACCATAATTTTGGAGAATGTTCTGGGGGTGGTTGCTAGGCCGAAAGATAGTGCTCGCAACTGGTAATGGTGACCTAATATCACAAAGCGAAGACAACACTGGTGATCTTGATGGACTGGAATGTGAAGGTAAGCTTCGGAGAGGTCCAGGGAGGTTAGAAACTCTCCTGGTTGTACTGCTACTATGACGGAACGAAGGGTCTCCATGCGGAAGTGTAGTATCCGCAGATGACTGTTGACGTTCTTGAGATCCAAGATGGGTCGGAATGATCCTTCCTTCTTGGGAATGATAAAATAGATGGAATAGCGCCCCGTATTTTGTTTGGGTCCAGGAACCAGAGTTATTGCCTTCAGACTGAGTAGTCTTGTCAGGGTGGCTTTCACTGCCAGTCTCTTGGAGTGGGAGTGGCAGGGTGACATCATAAATTTGTCTCGAGGGATGCTGCGGAACTCTAGAGAGTAGTCTTCTTGAATGATGTTTAGTACCCATTTGTCTGACGTGATCTCGACCCATCTTTGGTAGAAGAGGGCAAGTCGACCCCCTATTTCCTCTTCCTGTGGCTGGGTTGGCCCATTCTCATTGTGGAGCATGGCTGGAGCCTGGCCCAGGCCTGCTCTTTGCTTGGTCTGTCGGTTCCGAAAGGGCTGGGACCTTCCGGAGGAACAAGGTGCCTGGAACTGCGAGTTCCTGTAGGGTCTAAAGCGTTGTGAGCCTCTGCCCTTGGTTCTTCTGTGTGAGGGACCCTGAGAACTTTTATTCCTATCTTCCAGTAGCCGAGGCACTGGGGATTTGCCCTATTTGCTGACTAACTTCTCCAATTTGCTTCTGAACAAGAGAGATCATTCAAAGGGCATTCTTGTGAGATTTGCTTTAGATGTTGCATCAGCGGACCAATTCCATAGCCATAGTTGTCTTCTGGCTGCCACTATAGAAGCTATGCCTTTGGTTGAGATACGCACCAGGTCTGAGCTTGCATCTCTCAGGAAGGCTGCTGCAGGTTCCATCATCTCACCGGTATACGTTCCGGAATTATTTGCCTCTCGAGAGGAGGAAGCATGAATGTGTCACCAGTGTGCAGCAGGAAGCAATCTGCAATGTCATTGCTGTTGCATCGAAGGCCTGCTTAAGGATGGATTCCAATCGTCTATCCTGAGTTTCCTTCAATGCAGCCCCTCCCTCAACGGGAATCGTTATTCGCTTTGAGCCAGCACAGACTATGGCGTCCACTTTCAGGAAACTCAGGTGTTCCTTGGTCGCTGGTTCTAGGGGGTATAGGGCTTCCGAGGCCCGACCCCCTTTGAAGATGGCCTCCGGGGCATCCCACTTCAGGTCAATCAGCTCCTGGATAGCTTCCATCATTGGGAAGTAGCATGAGGCTTTAAGAAGGGACACCAGGATGGGGTTCTTCTTTGGTTCTGCCATAGAGTCTGTGCCTGGAATACCCAGAGTCTGGGAAACAAGGGCTGGTAGTTCATCCTTGTGGAAGAAGTGAAGCATGGTTCGGTATGGTTCAAGGCCTGGAGGAATTTCTCCTTCTTCCAGGGAGTCGCCATCATCATCTGAGGTGTTTGGGTCCCTGTCAGGGAAATTCTTGGTTAGGCGAGGCATGCCTCAAGGCATCTGAGTAGGGCCAGGAGGATCATGTGCTTCTGGCAGGGGTTGAGCCCAGGGTGCAGCTGGGGCTGATTGCGCCTGAACGAAGGCTTGCAGCTCTTGGAAAAATTCTAACCAGGAGAAGGTCCCTGGATCCATATTAATTCCAGGGGGAGTCAGCATAGGAGCCCCTGAGGTGCCCTCTTGTGGAGAGGCCATCTCAGAGATGCATAGATCCGAGGAACTATCGTCTGTAATAGTTCTGGACCCATCCCCTGACAGTGAGGGACCAGGCTTTGGTTCCCCCTAGGCTTCCTTGCAATGCTGGCACAGGCAGGACTCCAGTTCGGGCTGTGCGACTCTTATGTGGCAGGCTGTGCAAAGAGAGTGCCTTCTGGCCTTCTTGGGTGCCGGTGTCATTGCCTCTAGCTTCAAAGCACACGTATAGCTGTAAACGCGGCTCTGTGTGTAGTTGTGAGCACAGTGTGCGCTCGGTTGTGCGTGTCTGTATTGGACGCGTGCAAGTTAGGGACATCGGCTGCCCGGCCTGCCCCCCACGTCCCGTTGGTTGAGAAGAGAAGATGGTACAGTCTCCTCTGCATGTAAGATGGTGCCCAGAGGGTCTTCACGTGGACCCCTGCACCAGATAGGGGCCTAGCCCAACCAGGGCTGCTCAACCCAATCGGTGCTCGCTTTTACCTCGCTGGGAAGTAAATCAAATCGGTACAGCAATCCAAACTTCGGAGACCTGATTTAAAGTTTTCTGTTTACCTGGTCTCGGCGCTTACCGATCGAGTGCTGGGACAGGCTCCAGCTGCGGGGGGAGAAGGCTTTACCTTCACCACCACACTCTGTTTTGCACCTGCTGCCTTTCAGCCACTCTGGGGACTAAGTCCACGCTTGGAACCGCCTACCGGACCATGGCACACCATTCAGGGATATCGGAAATCACCTCAGGAATTCTCAACTGGGGGAGGCACCCTTAGGTTTCACCGCAGGAGAGCGGGGCTCGATCTTCTTTAAGGTAAGTTTTCTTTCTTTGCTGTGTTTGTTAACACTATTCTAGTGTGTGGGATAGTGTCCGCATCTGCTAGGAGACGGAGAGATACTGAAGATCTGAAGTTACTGCAGGGGTATATCTAGAGTGACGTCAGCTTTGAAATCTGACTCCGTCTCCCATCTGCTAGCAGAAGAGCACATAACCCACTGGTCCTGAGTCCATCTGGCTACACGCTAGGAAATGTGAAGATGTGTCTTGCCCTGCTCAGGATAAGCAAAAGAAAGCAACTTCAGGTAATCTTTCTAGTCTGAACAAACGCTGTCTTGGTAGTTGACTGCAACTTTCTTCATTTAATGGCAGGAACAATAATATAAGGCAGCAAATTTCCCTTTGCAAAAAAAAAAAAAATTGCCAATGTAAAGGACTTTGAATGTGAGCCAACCTTTTATTATCAGCAGTAGTGGTCCTAATAATATGACTGCCTAATGTCTCCCCAAGCTTTTTGGACTAGGTTCTGTCCTAAACATGGTTTTTTAGGCTGAAAAGATCAAATCTGAAGAGGAGAAAAAAGTGTTTTTATTGCCACCTGTACAGTAGGATTCTCTTTCATTTTCCTTCCATCAACATTCTGGCTTGGCCAGAGTAGCGACTGGCGAAGAAGCATCGGGTAGCTGATTACCAAAAAGCAGGAGGCATTTTGTGGGCATGCAAACAGCAGCAACGATCCATCCCATGGAAATGAATAGCACCGTGCACTGGGCTCCTGGATTGAAAGCTAATCTGTATGGTGAGTTCATAGGTCATTGTATCATGATGGACAAATCATTATCCCATTAGGCTTGGCAGCTCATGGGACAGCCTCACGAGCCGCCCTACTCACTCTGACGTGGCATGGACACTGCCAAACACGGCAAAGCACACCACCATCCTGGCTCCTCCTAAAGGGCCCGCAGTGGGAAGACAGCTGTGGTGCCTTCTGATAACCTCATTGGCCCCAGTCTTTAAAAGACTCCTCCAGAGGAGCATCAAGATGTCTCAGCATCAACTCTCCTGCATTTGCAGTGTTGCTCCTGCATTCTTGCTTTCTCTGCGTTCCTGTTGTTCCTGCATGTTCTTGCTTCCTGCCTCATCTTCTCCAGCCTTGCCTTCTCCTGCTTGTTTCGTCCAGCCTTGTCCCCTTCTCCTTTTCTCACTAGTCCATCCGTGTGTCTTTGTCCATTCCTGCCTGTCCTCCTGGTAGACATCTTGCTTTGGACCTGTCCTCTTGCTCGGACCTAACCACGTTTGCCCACTGACTCCCCAACCCTTGGCCTGTCTCCGTATCTCCAGCTTGCTGCCTTTCCTGACCCCAGGGTGCTCTTGAACTCTTACTCTCTCCACCGCCCTAGGGACCTGCCTAAGTCCTGCCGGCTGCCAGAACCCAAGGACTCAACCTGCGGGGGAGGCGGCTAGGATAGGTGAAGCTCCAGACTGTCCCACCACAGGGCGCATTCACCAGCTGCTGGCATAGGCCTCAGATGTTCGCCTATGAAGCTATGTCAACTACACTGCAGCACAAAGGGCTCACTCCCAAGCCAATTATTACATACCCTTACCATTGCATGAAGCATTTCTAACACTCCGCCTCTTCCGAACACTATTAAAAAAAGAAAAAAAAAAAAGTCATGACAAGGAGTTTCCACAGCATAAACATTTATACTTCCTTTTGGATCTCAGCATACTGTATATTGAGAGCACTTTTGAAAAGTCATTTATCCAGGTAAAAGGGCTGAGTGAAAATTACCTGCCCTTAACACGGTTGAAGGTACACACAGGTTTCCACCTCAGGCAGACTTTTACCTGCATTAGAAGAAGGCATTCTTGGAGTGGGGGTGTTTAGGGCGGGGGAGGAATAACATATGTAGATTGTATTTTCAAATTATGAGCATTATGGCAAAACATACCTACGGGAAAGAAAGATGCAAATGTTTAAAGTGAAAGTCCTCGCACACTTTCCTTTTTGGGAATTAGTGCAAAGTCTGTAGGTAAAAAAAAAAAAGTACCCACTACGGACTTTACAGTAATGCGGGCAGGTTGGAAATTGCCTCCACTAGGGGAGGAGGAGGGGCAATAATCAAACTGTCCGCACTTAAACAGCGCAGGTCAGAGGCGTCATTAGCACCAGGCACACGGGGCCCGTGTCCTGAGTCTACAGCTTGGTACCTCAAGTCTCAGCGGCTTGATATTTTTTTAAATTCAATCTCAATTTATCCTGCTAGCAAGCTACTGCTGCAGGTCACACTACATCATTGGGATTGGGGCAGTCAGAGGAAATCAAGGCCGCCTGAGATCTGCTGGGGTGCAGAAAAGAGGCTGTCTGCATCACCCATGCCCACAGCAAAGCTTAAGAGGCGGCTGCCACATTGGATGGGCCACATGGCCTACTGCCTCGGGCTGGGCCATGCGGTTGAATAGAGAAGGCTGCTGTATCAGCCCAACCCCTGCATTTAAGAGAGGAGGTTGCTGCATCATGCTGGGCTGTGTGACTGAAGAGAGGACAGCTATTGCTGCCTGCACTTTGCAAATTCCAAGCACAGAGAGAGAGAGAGTGTGTGAGAACTTGTATGTCTGTGTGTCTCTGAGCAATAGCATGTATGAAAGCTTGTGAGTGTGTGTATGAGCATTTGCATGTGTGTCTGGGAACAAAAGCATGTAGGAGTGTGAGCAATAGCATGTTTGAGAGCTTGTGTGTGCATGTGAGTGATGCTGTGTGGGCCCAAGGAGGTGGCTGATGCTGCTGCCTAAACATTCAAGGCAGAGAGAGTATGTGTACGAGTGAAAGAGAAAGCATGTGAGAACATATGAGAGAAAGAGCATGTGAGAGAGCTTGTGTGTGAGCATGTCTGTGTGAGAGAGAGCACATGTGTATATGGCAACCTCAATATAGAGGCTGCTACTGCTGTTTGCATATTCTAGGGAGGGAGGGAGAGAGAGCGCATGTGAGAACATATGGGAGAGCGTGTGTGTGTGAGAGAGAGAGAGGGAGAGCATATAAGTGTTTGTGTGTGCGAGAGAGCTTGTGTGAGAGTATGTTTGTGTGAAAGAGACAGCATGTGTAAGAGTGATGCTACGCAGGCCTAAGGAGGAGGCTTCTGCTGCTTCTATGTTAGAGGAAAAAAGAGAGAGAGCGCAACCATTTGTGCGTATGTGTGAGTGCGAGAGAGAGCGCGAGATAAAGAAAATGCATGTGGACATGTGTGAGTAGATGACTATGTATGTATGTATGAGTGCGAGGAGAAAGTTTGCCTGCCTTTCTCCCTCCATTAATCTGCGATAATCTCAGGATCATTTGAAAGCAAACTTTTCTGGGTAAGGAGAACAAAGGATTTTTTATCCTTATTTATATTTTAATTATTGCATGCTATTTGATGTGTTTGCTTTTTTTAAATAAATAGTTTTAGTGTTTAGGAAATTTAAATTTTTTATGAGTTTTTAATTATTCGATAATCTTTGCTGGCAGCTGTTTTAATCCTATAACTCACTACACAACAAGGAAACCTCTTGTTATGTGGTTATTTGTGCGGTTGCCAGCCTCGAGGCAGCCTTTTATTTTGACTGCCTCCTTCGGATAGCTCCCGTGTTTTATTCTTTATTTCTTTTCACAACCAATTTTTTGGTTTTTTATTTTTTCGTTTTTTTTATTTTTTCCTTATTATGTCATTATTCTTTCCAAGTCCATTGCTCGATTCCCCCGTTATGCGGACCGACCCTTACTTTCGGCTATGAATGCTTTAATCAAGTTCACTTATCTCTTTGATGTTCTTAAAAATTGCCGCTGGTTTTTGGGTCTATCTCCGCCTGCCCCCCCTGTAGGGCAGGCGGAGATAGACCCAAAAACCAGCGGGGGAATCGAGCAATGGACTTGGAAAGAATAATGACATAATAAGGAAAAAATAAAAAAACAAAAAATTGGTTGTGAAAAGAAATAAAGAATAAAACACGGGAGCTATCCGAAGGGGGCAGTCAAAATAAAAGGCTGCCTCGAGGCTGGCAACCGCACAAATAACCACATAACAAGAGGTTTCCTTGTTGTGTAGTGAGTTATAGGATTATTATACAAGGCAACGAGGTTGGTTATTGTATTAGTTTATACTGGCAGCTGTTTTAAAGCATTTGTTTTATATGTATGGTTTTATTATCATGATATTTTATATTTCTTGATTTTATAATTTGATGTCTTATGTGGTATGGTAATGTCTCAGGTTTTCCATTGTTGTACTGCATACAGAGTGTGACTTGTGATTTCCAATTCAGTTTTCTCCAAGAAAACAGATTGGCTTCATTTATTTTCCTGATAGGAGGTGTACTAGTGTTTTAGGATCTAATGTAATATTTGAAGTGTTGCCTTTTCAAAGGTAGGGTTGTTAGTGCGAGCTGGCAGTTAGTGCTGTTTACTATATTGTATTGTAAGAGCAAGTTTGCTTACCGTACACGGTGTTTTCCGTGGGTAGCAGGATAAATTAGCCATGACTTTGGGAATGTCCTCTGGTCCTCTAGGGGGCAGACCTCTCTCAAAGCAGACAGAGCTGTGCTCTATGTGCCCTCGTGAGAGTATCTCCCATGTGACTCCCATCCTGCCTCAGTCTGTTTTCCAAGCTCTGGATGGGGTCCGATAAGAGGCTGTCTAGGGGGGCGGGTGGGAATTCATCCTGCTATCCATGGAAATCATCGTTTACGGTAAGCAAACTTGCTCTTTTCTGCAGATAAGCAGGCTGAATTAGCCATGATTTTGGGGAGTCCCAAGTTGGAAGGTTGGAGCTTTGGCGCCCCCTGGGGGCAGTGTATCACCTCTTCCAGTTTCCAATGATACAATCAACCTAACCCGTGGTCGCAGACAGTCTCTCACTTGTCCTCGACAGATCCTCGCTACCCTCTGCAGCTATCTGCTGACCAGCAGCAGCGTAATGTGCAAAGCATGCAAAAATGGTCATATGGCGGCTCGCGAATGTCCATGACGAGCGCATCTCTCGTAGTGCGATGGATGCCACAATTGCTGTGTCTTGGTGGCCTCGGTGTAGCATCAGAATGTTTTATGTTTTCTGGAGCAAGACAGGATGCACTAGGACCCGGAGCCCGGGCATTTCATCTTGAAGGACGCCCCAGTTGAGAGTGCTAGACTCCAAATTTACGCAGTGGTCACAGTAGGTTGGGCAGATTTGGGATCCAACATGTGACATCACCTTCTGCATCTGCCTTAAGCAGCTCCAGGAGATGGTTGGCCCAGTTATCGCCTGAGTAAGATGGAGAGCTGAGATAATCCCAGGAAGGGTGAGGACTCGTTCATAGCGTTGCCCTGTCGCAGCGAGATTAGAGGTATGATGAAGCAGTGGATAAGCGCCCGTCATTCACTGACCCTCTTTCCTGGGTTGAGTCAGGCTCAGGCTAGAGTTTCATGGGACCACTCTCCTTTACTGCTGGTGTAGCCGGAGGATCCATCGGTAATCTGCAGTTCAATGCTAGGTATGACACCAGGGAGTCATCCTGAGGAGATGATAGGCTGCGAAGGCACTGGCGTGCCCTGCCCAACGCAGTTGCCCTTCTTGCTCGGCATGGGGGGAGAAAAATTTCTACACGCCTTCTGGGTAGCAGAGGTTTGATCCGTGTTCTCCACGCCACCTCATGTGCTTGACGCAATTACCACGGTAGTCCTTCCAGGCAGAGTACTTACTGGAAGACCCCCCCTACACCCTCCCAAATGAGAAGATAGCTGCTGCCAAATGAGCCGATGCCCCGGCTTCAACCAGTCACTCCGATGCTTCGACGTAAATGCTTCAATGCATCGCATCGATGAAGCACATAAAAGCCTTGGCTTCGATGAGGCGCACGGATGTGTCAGGTTCGGGGAAAGCGCTTCGATGCATTGAGTGGATGGAGGCGCTTGGATGCATCAAATGGATGGAAGCACCTCGAGTGGATGGCAGCACATTGATGAAAGCACTTCGATGCATCATGTGGATGGACATTCCATGATGCTCCACCCTGAACTGGCATGGCATGCTTAACAGTTCCCGGTTCACCATAGGGCCTTGCCGAAGAGACCCTCTCTGTTCTCGCTCTTAGAGAAGTCCCATCTGGGACCCGGAGCGGACTCAATGACACCTGGTCTGACACAAGCAGCACAGACCCAGCTTCCACCATCCGTTGTGAATCTTCCTCCAGAGAACGAAGGTAACTAAATTAATAACAAAATAAAGTAAGAGAGAAAGAGCTCCGCATGCACCCAGCAGCATGGAAAGAACAAGATAGACCCAAAAAGCTACAAGATAGGCAATCTAGAAAAGCCGTGAGCAAACATAAGAGAGTAGATGCCAAAGAATGTCTTTTTCAATATCTTTATTGGTTGGAGACGTATGAAAACAATAAAAACGCCCGAATCAGGCCGAGTTTTGCCACATCCCAGTGGCTGCCTCAGGGGCTTGCCAATGGCTGTCAGATTTGTAGCAAATTGGAAATTATTCGCAGCAAAATGAAAATTATTCTTATGAATTCTTGTGCATGAATCGCAGCACGGACATATCTTAATGAAGAAGCAAGCATCTTGCTTGTTTTGATTGGAGACAGCACACATCAACCGGCGGCATCAAACGTATGAGGCACCATTAAGTATATGGAGCCAGCAGGAATGTATGAGCCAGAAGGAATGTATGAGCCCCTGAGGCAGCCACTTGGATGTGGCGAAACTCTGCCTGATTCGGGCGTTTTTATTGCTTTCATACATCTCCAACCAATAAAGATATTGAAAAAGACATTCTTTGGCAAGAACAAGACAGAGGCAGGATGGCAGTCACAAGGGAGATACTCCTATGCGGGCATATAGAGCACAGCTCTGTGTGCTTTGAGAGAGCTCCGCCACCTAGAGGACGTTCCCAAAGTCATGACTAATTCAGCTTGCTTATCTGCGGAACATTCAATTTTTTGAGAGGATTCATTGTCAAATTGTTTTCAGAATCAAATTAAAGACAGCACAATTTTAAAATGTCTGCAATATTAGAACCCACAGTATGCAACCACTATATAAGTGGCTGCATACTGTGCTGTGTCTGGGTCCCACGGCCAGCTGTTGGAAGCACTTTAAGAAGAGATCAATGAAGGGTGTGGATAACTGATGCACTCATAATATTTCCATAACATTGGGAAAAAATGAGCAATGTGCCCATAATAAGTGTGTATAATTAATGAAATGCATGCATCTATGCAGATTATTTTCCATTATTATTCTTGTGTTTCAAGTTGATTCATGAGTGCACCACTCATCATTGATGACCCTGTTGATCCATTAGTAGATTGTTCATTGCCACTGGGGATGCTAGAATGATGGAGAAGAGAGGGAGAGAGGGCAGACCAGTTCAGGGGCAATGGTGGCAACTTTTTATGCAAATGAGGGGAGGATCAGATGATCAGGTTCCCCCCCCCCCCCCCCACCACCTTCCTTCAGTCCTCTGGTCTGTGGGAAATGTTGACAATGTGAGGGGGTGGGGAGGGGTGTGGAAAGAAAGGACCTATGGGCCCATGCCCCAGATCTTTGAAAGATCTAACTATGCCCCTGCCACATGTACGTTTTACCCACAGGGTTTTCATCAACGATCAAAGCAAGACTCCCCACATATGTTTGCATTGATTATTGCCAAAGGAAAAAGCACAGAGATCGCAGATTGCTTCTTCCAAGGGGACTTTTCCTTTGAAATAACAACTAGATTTGAAAGTGTAATTTACATGTGTCAATTTGCTCTTTTGACCTAAACCCATCCTTAGGAATCCTCCACCCTGTGTAAGTACAGAGGTTTTAGAACATGCATACTGTTCCCTACATTGGAAAGTGGGAAATTTTCAAAAGCCAATTTCCATGAGTAAAATACTGTTTTATCCACAAGAATGGCTTTGAAAATAGCTTTCATTATGTACGGTTCAACATCCATTTTCTAAATCAACTAAATCCCCTATGGAATTTCACCTCTCTCTTATCACTGCACAACCTTTGAGTCTATTTCCAGTTATCTAAAATCTATCATCCTTGTTTCATTTTCATTTCAAACAAAACAAAACAAAACAAAAATCCTGCATGCTATTTGCCAAAACAAATACAAATGGAAAAAAAGCCTTCCAATGAAATGACATTCAAGTGGAAACCTCCCCACCTCCCCCCCGCACAGACCTTGTGGACCATCCTTTTTGAGTTGATCTTCATTGTCCTGTAATGGTACGGAACCAGACATTTTTTTCTGGTATTTTACATTACGATATCTCTAAGCTGTAAATTCTCTTCTGACCTTTCCCTGGCTCCGGGTGTCTTTCCCCATTCTCAGCTATCACTTCCTCTTATAGTTTTCTTCCCCCTCAATCACAGTAACCTTGGTGGTGGAAGCAAACTCCTCTGAGTTTGCTTCCTTGGTGGTGGAGCAAACTCCACCACTGACTTTCTGCTGCGATATCCGTCTGTGCCAGCAAGAAATTTCAAAAAAAGTCAGATCAGCTGTTTCTCCTGGCAGTGCCAGGCGCTGCTGGTCCACAAGTTTGGAAAGTGCTGGAGGTGCACCCCTGTGGCACTGGCTGGCACAGACAGACACTAAGGAGGTAATTTTGAAAAGAGTTTACACGCGTAAAATGTACCTACCATTAGGGATGTGCTTCGTTTTCGGCCCGCCGCAGGAAATATCGTATTTCCCACAGTTCGGGCCTTTGTAATTCGGTGAGGGGGGGGGGGGGACCACATGTATTTCAAGTTAGTGTGCACTAACCAGAAGCCAAGTTTTTCACAAAATTTCAGGAAAAGTTTGTTCTGGTTTCGGGGTCCCTGAATGATAGCACATCCCTACCTACTATTATAGCAATTTTCAAAAAGAAATTTACCCATGTAAAGTGCACTTAAGGGGGTAAATCCTATGGACGATTCTATGGCATATATTTTAGCAATTTTCAAAAGCCGTTTGCCCATGTAAAATGCATTTACATATGTTTAAACATGTACATGCTTTTGAAAATCAGGCCCTTATGCAGACAGTCAAGTGCAGTGGAGAGTGGAGGAAACAGAAGACTCTGGGAGGGAGGGGAAGGGGTAAGACTGGCTTCTGGGTCTCCAGCTCTCAGTCTGTTGTTTTTGCTTGCAAAATATCTCTGGTGGTCTCTGTCTCCATCTCTTTCACAGCAGGCTGTCTCATTTTCTCTCTTATCCCTCCCTCATTTCCCTTCTTGTCTTTATCTCTTCTTCTCCAGATCCCCGGCCTGTGTGATTGTCCAGATCCTTCATTCTGTTTCCCTCTGTGGGTCTTTTCTGGTCCATTTCCTGTTTTCCCCTCCCTGTTATGGTGCTGCTGCTCACAAGTAGTCTTGTGCTAATTCACTGTTTGTGTAAAAACAGGGCAAACTGACTTCCTGACTTTATCCTACTTTTGCCTTAAAATTAAGTGTACCCCCAGGACCGGTGTTATACACATTGAGGCCCAAAGCAGAAACTCTGAAGTGCACTCAGCCAGGTCCACATAGCCTGAAACTCTGCCTATTATCACTCGGCTTTGCTGGAGCCACAGGCAATTTCCTTGTCCCCCGCCCCGCAAACCGATCCTGTCTGGCCTAATCCTTTACCACTTTCTTTCTTTTTTTTTTCTTTCACAATCAGCATTCATGGAAAACGCTGGCATTTGAATAATCTTCTAAGCAAAAATACGGAGCCCGGGAACTTAGCACATCATCTCATTACATCTTTCGCCCATAAACTTGGTGAAACTTGTTGCTATGAATGGCAGAAGCTTCGCTCCCCCCCCCCCCAAATCACATTCAGCACCAGAATACAGAAAATCCGGTGATAAAAACGGAGGATCTGCTTGCATGAAAATATCCGAAGCTTACAGAAATCCGAACTTACTTCTAAACCAGAGCTGCGGTTACTGGCCTATTTGCAGCGAGGGTCGTGAGATCTCGAGCTGGCAGACACCTTTCCCCACCACCAAGCCGGTCCTTCCTGCTCCCTGGCTTTTAATCGTGCAGCTGACAGGAGCTCCCTTTCGGTTTCCTTTCCTTTCCTTTGACTGACGCAGGCCTAGCCCTGCCTTACGCGTTTCTGTCACCGCTGGAGGGGAATTTCTGCAATGGCAGGGCTGCCGTGGGATAGGCCAGGGCTTTCCCAGTACTAACACACGAGAAGGAGAAACGGGCATAGAAGACGTAGCCTCCCCTTTTTATGTGTTCCTTGTTTAATAGCAAATACGAGCACAGTCACGCCCCAAGGCTTTAACTCTAGCTACTTGGGCTAATCCACCTATTTTGTCTGTAGGCAACTATATAATCCAAGTGATGTTCCTGTAGTTTTTGTGCAGTTGTAGCTGCTGGCGTTATTGTTACGCTTGGGTTTTGCTATCCTTCCTGCCCCTGAGGTCCTGTAACAAACGGGATTAAGGCAGGAAGGGTCCAACAATCGTTATTATGTACACCTCCTGCATCGCAGGCAGTCTCCTACTCATGGTCTTGATTCCAGGCACATTAAAGTAACATGATGTAATGTAATTTCAGTTTGCCTCATGCTTTTCCACAGGGTAAACCCATACTCAACATGTGCTAAAACACATAGTAGAACAATACAATAAATGTTTTAATTGCATTAACTTAAAATAAAAATATAAAATGTATCAATATATATATTCAGGGGCTGATGGCAGGAAAGTATCAGCTTGGGGGATTTTTTCAAAACTGGCCCATGGGCTATCTGAATCCCTCCTCTACTTTCCTTGCAATACATATTTCAACAGCTGACCCTTTAGAAATAGATCATGTGACCTGGAGCCTGGCAGAACTGAGCCAAAAGAGTCTCCAAAATACAATTTTACATTTTTCCTAAATAAGCAGTAATGCACAACCTTGAGCAGGGATGAGCAAACAAAAGCTGTAGTCCCCCTGCTATCCATTCAATTGGTTGAGTCCCTCCACCAGTTTGGTTACATCTCTCATATAGATAGATAGCCTGGTACAGTGTTAAAGTCTCTTGTCAACCAATCAGCTCAAACCAGTTATAAAGTAATGAGACAAGCACACTGCCAGCCAGTGTCAGGGGCACACACATGCTCATTTACTCAGATATATTTTCAGATTGAGGAAACTTTATTGGCACAAACCCACTGACATACACCTACTGTCAGTGTGTGGATGAGTATCACAAAGACACACACATTCTTGCTCTCAGACACAAACAACCACACACTGAGAGCCTGAAAGAGAGAGTGTGCATCTTTATGTCAGAGAGAGAGAGAGAGAGAGAGAAAGACATACACACACACACACACACAGTCTCTCTTTCTCAGACACGTACACACTCTGCTGTTGTGGTACTGCTACTCATGTCTTCACACACACAGGCTGATACAGTAAAGTTAGCGGGAGAGCGGGCAAGCGCCCACTCTCCTGTGCGCACGATTCACTAAAACAAATTATTCAAATTAGGGCCCGCGGTCAAAAGAGGTGCTAGGGACACTAGCGCCTCTTTTTTGACAGGAGCGGCGGCTGTCAGCGAGTTTGACAGCCGACGCTCAATTTTGCCAGCGTCTGTTCTCAAACCCGCTGACAGCCACAGGTTCGGAAACCGGACGCCGGTAAAATTGAGCATCCGGTTTTCAACCCGCGAGCCGATTTAAAATTTTTTTTTTAATTTTTAACTTTTGAAACCTCCGATTTAATATCGCCATGATATTAAGTCTGAGGGTGTACAGAAAAGCAGTTTTTACTGCTTTTCTGTGCACTTTCCCAGTGCTGGTAGAAATTAGCGCCTACCTTTGGGTAGGCGCTAATTTCTGAAAGTAAAATGTGTGGCTTTGCTGCACATTTTGCTTTCTGTATCGTGCGGGAATGATTAATAGGGCCATCAACATGCATTTGCATGTTGCGAGCGCTATTAGTTTCGGGGGGGGGGGGGGGGGGGGTTGGGGTTGGGCGCACATTTTCGACGCGCTATTACCCCTTACTGAATAAGGGGTAAAGCTAGCATGTCAAACATGCATCCAACCCCCCCCCCCCCCGAAACTAATAGCGCTCTGACAGTGAGTGGCCCGCCCCAGCAATGCCACATCACTATGTAAAGTTATTGCTTGCTGCCAGCCCTTCCCCAGCCTGCAGCAGCCCCTCCCTTTCCCATTCCCAATCCTCAGCACCCCCACTCTCCAGGAGACCCACAGGTTCCGCAGCCAGCTGCCCCTCTCAGAGCTCAGCCCCGTCACCTCACACTAAACCTCACCAGCACTAAACATGCACTGCCTCCTGACTCACCCCCTTCCTTTCAGTGCCAGTAGCTTACCTGCAGGCACTAAAAAAGCACATCTGTTTCAGCGCCCGCTTGTGGAATGCACACTCAGCCCCTCTCCTGGGCGAGCGATACTCAATGCAAATGAGGGGTCACATTAAAAGGAGGTGCTAGGGACAATTGTACGCCCCTAGTGCCTCCTTGGGCCAGGAGAGGTGGCTGTCAGCAGGTTTGGAAAATGGACACTCGATTTTAGGAGCGTCTGTTTTTGTAACCGGTGCACAGCCACGGGTTAGGAAAATGGACACTGGTAAAATCGAGTGTCCATTTTCTTAACCTGACCGGCTGGCACATTTTTTTTTTTTTTTACTTTTTGGTTCCTCCTACTTTATATCACTACTATATTAAGTTGGAGGATGTACAGAAAAGCTGTACAGAAATTAACGCCTGCCCTTGGGCAGGCGTTAATTTCTGAGTGTAAAATGTGTGGATTGGCTGCACGTTTTTTTTTTTTGCATCCCAGGCAAATGACTAATAGCCTCATCAACATGCATTTGCACGTGATGAGCACTATTAGTTTCCGGGGGTGTTTGGATGCGCATTGTGGACGCACTAAACCCCTTATTCTATAAGGAGTTGTGGACGCGCATCGAAAACTCGCATCCAAACCAAGTAAAAAAGTGCGCTCAGCTGAGTGCACTTTACAGCATTGGCCTGCTAGACTTCTTCTCTGGCCCCCACCCCAACAGCATATTCCCATTGACTGTGCGCTACAAGATCTGCTGCTTTTATGGTTCCCCAGGCTATTACTTTGCATACCTACTCCAGGGGTGGGGACCATAAGCGATCCACGCTGTTCCCTGGATTTGAAAAACAATAAAATCAAGCCCTGGCTGAATCTGAAAAGAGTCAATGATCTAACAGCAGCACAGCTCTAGATGGAACCCTGCTTTTTCATGTCAAGCCAGTAAAGCCATGGTCAGTGCAAGAGTATTAGAAATCAAAGGCAAGTCTTACAGCCTTCCATTCCTCTCTCCTCCTCAGTCTTGCACTCCCCAAACACAATTAAAATTTATGCATTTATAATAGATTTCACATGAAATTGAAAGTATAGTCCTTCTGAGGTAAAAACATCACTTAAAACAATGTGTGATTTATAAATTTATGTACATTGCTTTGGTACTAACCAGAAAACCCTGCAAAAACAAAAATGACTGTTGGAACCCATATAGTATTAGGCCTATTGCAACACCTATTGAATTTGGGCGTAGTCATGAATACCCCCCCCCAATATAAAAAACAGCACAAACTGCCAGCACTCAAACTGTTTCAAACCTACCTATGAAAAGACAACACTTCAAATATGACACCAGGCCCTAAAACACAAATACACCTCCTTTAGGAAACAGAACAATCCAGGCTGCTATAGATCCTTACACAGAAACTACACAGTATTAGGATACTTCACTTCAGACACACATGCAGATTCTCACCGAATATAGAATAAAGGGATCATAAAATATAATATGCAGACAAAAACTGAACTGGAAATCACAAAAAGTCAGACTCTATGCAATGCAAAAACAGAAAACATCATCATTCCTCATAAAACATCAAACAATAAAATCAAGAACTATAAAACATCAATTACAATAGGAAAATCATACTAAAAACATATATTTCAAAACAGCTGATGAATAAAACATCCAGTAATTTAACTCATATACAAATGTTTTAAAAATTTCCCCAACACCAATAAAAGATTTCAAAAACAGTACAAATAATATCCAATAATTAAAACTAAGGAGGATAGAAAAAATCCCTCATTCTCCATACCCGGAAACTTTTGATTTCAGTCACCTTGAGATGGTCATGAATTAGTGGGGGAACTCATCAACAAACCCACCCACAAAGCAGGGCACATTCTTGATCTGATCTTCATCAACTCCAGTTTTTCACCTTCTACCCCCCGGAATGCACTCCAGTTCCCTGGTCCGACCATTCGCTGAATACCATCACCCTCACAAGCAAGGAAAATCCCAAAACACATCCCACTCAATCTACTGTTCACTACAGGAGATCCTGCTCCTCAGAAGTCCTCAGCGAGCATCTAACAAAGGAACCCCACAAACTAGAAGTCTCTGACCCCAACTCAGCACTCCGCTCATGGTTTAGTATCACAGAATCAATAGCGAACAAAGTATGCCCTCAGGCAACCAGAAGAATCAAACAGACGCCTAACAGGAAACAACCATGGTTCTCTGACGAACTCAGAGAAGTTAAGCGAAACCTCAGACAAAGAGAAAACAAATGGCGCAAGACCCCCTGCCCGAGCACACTAAATGCTTACAAATCAACCTTACACATTTAAAGAAATGCCACTCACCGAGCAAAAAAAGAGTTCTACGGTCACAGAATACATGACCTCGTCTTTGATCCTAAGGCTCTATTCTCCTATGTATCAGAGCTCACTAAAACCACTACCCCATGCATCCCAGACGAACAGGCACAAGCAAAGGCAAACGAATTGGCAATTTTTTTCCACAACAAAATTTCTAACTTACTAACATGCCTGCCTGTCAATTCTACCTCCACTAGCATTTCCAGGCCCCCCTCTCAAATTCCGGACCCTCACTGGATTAATTTGAACCCACCTCCTCCCTGGAAATTGAATCCCTTATAAAGAAAATGAAACCTTCATACCACCCACTGGACCAAATCCCAACCAAGCTTCTATTGGTGCCAGACTGCATCTCCAAGTACCTAGCCGACATCATAAACTGCTCACTATCTCAAGGAATCTTCCCGGACGTCCTAAAAATTGCCACCCTCAAACCCCTCCTTAAGAAAGCAAATCTAGATCCTGGAGAACCCAACAACTTCCGACCTATTTCCAACCTACCTTTTCTAGCAAAGATCATAGAAAAAATAGTCAACACCCAATTATCAGAATACCTGGAAGATCACAACATTCTCCATTCATCGCAATATGGATTTCACAAAGCTCTAAGCACCGAATCCCTCCTCATCTCCCTCACAGATCATCTTATCATGGGTATGGACTCCGGGCACTTCTTCCTGCTAATACTCCTCGACATCTCGGCAGCATTCGACACGGTGAATCATTCCACTCTCCTTAAACGACTTTCGGACATCGGGATAACAGGTACGGCCTTCAAATGGTTCGACTCCTTTCTCACAAACAGAGGCTACAAAGTAAAGATCAACAATAAGGAATCTCCTCTCATCAACACCACAAGAGGTGTTTCACAGGGCTCCTCTCTGTCTCCTACACTATTCAACTTATACCTTCTCCCCCTTTGCCAGCTGCTTACGAATCTTAAACTCAAACACTATCTTTACACGGACGATGTCCAAATCCTGATCCCTATAACCGAATCCCTCACAAAAACACTGAAATTCTGGGACAACTGCCTCCAAGTTATCAACGACCTCTTTACTACCTTAAACCTTGTGCTCAACACGTCCAAGACAGAAATGCTCCTCATATCTCTCAACCACAAAGATAACCTACATTCAAGTCACACCAACACCCTGGTCAACCAAGCAAGAGACCTCGGAGTTATAATTGACAACCAGCTAAATCTAAAAAAGTTCATCACCAACACAACCAAAGACTGCTTCTTCAAACTTCAGGTACTAAAAAGACTCAAACCGCTACTATATTTTCAAGACTTCAGATCGGTTCTCCAGGCCATTATATTCTCTAAATTAGATTACTGCAATTCCATTTTGCTAGGCCTTCCCGCTTCCTCCACCAAACCGCTCCAGATGCTACAAAACTCGGCCGCCAGAATTTTAACAAACTCCAACAGAAGAGACCACATCACACCTATCCTGAAAAACCTTCATTGGCTCCCAGTAAACTTCAGAATTCTACACAAGTGCCTCTCCATCATCCATAAAGCTATTTACAACAGAACACCCATCGATTTACACTACCTACTCATGCCGCACTTCTCTTCCAGACCCATCAGAGAAGCATACAAAGGTTCGCTACACACCCCACCAGCCAAATTCACACACCTCTCATCCAGCAAAGATCGAGCCTTCTCGACAGCAGCGCCTACCATCTGGAATACCATGCCCCGACCTTAGACAAGAACCTTGCACGCAGACATTAAAAAAGAAACTCAAGACTTGGCTATTTCGACAAGCCTTCCCTGATCTATGACCACCCCAACCGCAATAACTCGCTCCCCATCCCTGACATGGCTTCTGACGTTATATTAATCAGTCCCGAGTTTTATGAACTAATACTATTTAGTCAGGAACAATTGATACTTTACAGCCCTGAATATAGGATATTATTTACATATTCGATAATATTCAGTCCTGAGTACTAGTGATTATTATAGCCCTAAGTATATGACTTGATATTATTTATTTCTGAGACTAGATGTTATTTATTTCTATGTTAGCCATGACTCTGGCTCTTCCTCCTCCCAGTTCAAGTGCCCCTGTTTTATTGTAACTTTTATTCACTTTTCACTCTTCGCCTATTGTTCACATTGTTGTTAATGTTATTGCACCGCTGTTTATTGTAAACCGATAGATATGATTGGTATCATGAGTGTCGGTATAAAAAAGCCCTAAATAAATAAATAAAATGTATATACAAACTCTCCTCTTTTTCATATACACATATTCTCTAGCACACATGTTCATTATCACATACATTCATATGCTCACTCATGCACACACAATCTCCCTCTCTCACAGGCCGATGCAATATTGGTGTGCATTAAATGGGCACTCATGTTGCATCGATGCTTGCATGCTCTGACACACATGCTTACTGGCACACATGCTCTCCACTCATACCCTTATGCATGCTCTCACACACATGCTGACTCATTCACACTATCTCACATACATACGCACTGACTCATCTGTCCAGTCATGCTCACACACATGCTCAGGCTTATGCACATTCACACATGCTGAGTCATTAGTGGTCAGGTCAGGAAAAATCCAGGCAGTGCCCCACAAGAGGACTTTTGAAGGAGGGGATGGCCATTTGGTGTGGGAAGGCCCAAGGTTTGTTAAGCCCTGAAAGTAGTTTGTTTTTATACATACCTTTTTGCTGCGTTATGACAACGAAAGGAGCTTGCCACAGCGGAAAGCTGTGGGAGCTTGGAGGCAAGCATTCAGCCGGCAGTGAGGCAGCGGCAGGAACTGGGTGCTGGCTGCCTCCCGCCAGCAAAGACAGAAGAGGGGCAGACGCGAATGGAGGCGGCTGTGACGATGGAGGAGGGGACAAGTGCAGTGAGTAGGTCATTGGAACTGCAGCTGCTGCCATAGGGAAAATACAAAAGTTACACTAGGCTCTGAGAAATGTCACATGGCTGCTATTGGTTGCAGTGACTCGGTTGCCATGACCACATGCCTACAAACACCTATCAAGTGATTGAGGGGCCAATCCGCCCCTGAATATATTAGAAGATAAGACTTGCCAAGGGTCCATCAAGCCTAGTATCTTGTTTCCAAAAGTGGCCAAGCCAGGTCACAAGTACCTGGCAGGATCCCAAAGGGGTGATAGATTCTAAACTGCTTATCCCAGGGATAAGTAGTGGATTTCTCCAAGTCCACCTTAAATTCCATACCACTGATTGACCCATCCCCCCCTACTCTCACTAGAGAATGGAAACAAATCACATTGCAAATTAAAATAATAAATATCCAAATAAAACTCCACTCCTTTCCAAAATCCACATATTAATAAATTAATTATAAATAACACCTATGCCCAAACTTTCAGTATAACCACCCCCACAGCTAACACAGCAAAACCCACAATGCCAGCCAAATTAGAAACAAAGCATCCTGTCAAAGTTCCTCTCTCCAACCCTCTGCAGCTGACTGGCTCTTATAGCTGGTCTGTGGCGACTTCAGCAGGAGGGGGTGGAGGTCAACATACCAGAGCAGAATTCAGGAAACTGGGCCACAGATACCTCCAGCCCCCACAACATCCCTGGGCCTGTGCTTAAGTGAACTCTAGGCACTTTCTTTTCTCTATGCTTAGGGACCTTCATTTTTTATTTTTTTAATTGTTCTTTTTTTTTCCCAAGAATTTATCAGGGTTTATTATGACAAGTACATAAACAGGAGAAAATCAGTTGAAAAAAAAATGACATTTTTCCAGGTAAATATGAGTTTATTTTGGTGGACAGAAGCCAGGTTAATAAAGCAATATTAAGCAGATTCTCCCACCCACCAACTCAGCAGCATACCCCATCTCGATCCCCACTTACTGAGGCTCCCATGCTCTGCAGCACTGCACTTCTGCTTTTGTGCAGGGCCAGAGACCCTGTTTGGGAAGTGCTTCTGGTGGACAGGGCCTGCTTCACATGCATTTGCGACACCAGACAACAGGCACTTTTGGTTGCTTGGGGGTGAGGAGGCGGGACTTGAAACACAGAAGAAGCGGCACTGGAGGGCAAGCACATTCACTGGTGGGGGAGGGGACTTGACAGCATGAGCATTGGCCTACACTGGCTTCCAGCAGTGGCTGGAGGCCTTGAAACTGCTCATCTGCAGCTCAGGAACAGCTTTTTAATCAGTGTAAGATTAGGGTGAATATCAATTTAAACAGTGACAGAAGTAGCAGAGTCCTCCTCCATACCTTCTGCAGAGCCTAGTTTGTTGAGACGAGTAAGACAGCAGCAGTGCAACGCCTCAGGCTGCATCCTCTTCCTTTGCTGCCAGGCCCAGAGGGTTGCACTTTAATCATGCAGCACTACATAGCCCTCAAGGTTCAAAGCTGACACAAGGCCCAGGCAGCAGAATGGCCCAAAACACTTCGCTGCCACTGTTCTCCTCCTCCTAACATGAGAGAAAGGGATTTTAAGGGGTGCTGGACGGGTGGGAAGGCTTTGGTTGGAGTTGTGGGTGGGGATTATGAGGGGGCCAGGAGGCCACATATATTTTCAGAATCCTGGGGACTGGGGGAATTTGGGGAGGCTTCTCTGCCCAATAGGCTTGGAATTCTTAAAAAAATCTTTTTAGGGCCTTGGGGGTAGATATAGGGCCAGAGGGTAGATATTTGGGGAGGCTTCTCTGCCCAATAGGCTTGAAATTCTTAAAAAAATCTTTTTAGGGCCTTGGGGGTAGATATAGGGCCAGAGGGTAGATATAGTATGCTTGGATTTTCAGAAGGCGTTTGACAAAGTTCCTCATGAGAGGCTTCTAGGAAAAGTAAAAAGTCATGGGATAGGTGGCGATGTCCTTTCGTGGATTGCAAACTGGCTAAAAGACAGGAAACAGAGAGTAGGATTAAATGGGCAATTTTCTCAGTGGAAGGGAGTGGACAGTGGAGTGCCTCAGGGATCTGTATTGGGACCCTTACTGTTCAATATATTTATAAATGATCTGGAAAGAAATATGACAAGTGAGGTAATCAAATTTGAGATGACACAAAATTGTTCAGAGTAGTTAAATCACAAGCAGATTGTGATAAATTGCAGGAAGACCTTGTGAGACTGGAAAATTGGGCATCCAAATGGCAGATGAAATTTAATGTGGATAAGGGCAAGGTGATGCATATAGGGAAAAATAACCCATGCTATAATTACACAATGTTGGGTTCCATATTAGGTGCTACAACCCAAGAAAGAGATCTAGGTGTCATAGTGGACAACACATTGAAATCGTCGGTGCAGTGTGCTGCGGCAGTCAAAAAAGCAAACAGAATGTTGTTGGGAATTATTAGAAAAGGAATGATGAATAAAACGGAAAATGTCATAATGCCTCTGTATCGCTCCATGGTGAGACCGCACCTTGAATACCGTGTACAATTCTGGTCACCGCATCTCAAAAAAGATATAATTGCGATGGAGAAGGTACAGAGAAGGGCTACCAAAATGATAAAGGGAATGGAACAGCTCCCCTATGAGGAAATACTAAAGAGGTTAGGACTTTTCAGCTTGGAGAAGAGACGACTGAGGGGGGATATGATAGAGGTGTTTAAAATCATGAGAGGTCTAGAACGGGTAGATGTGAATCGGTTATTTACTCTTTCGGATAATAGAAAGACTAGGGGGCACTCCATGAAGTTAGCATGTGGCACATTTAAAACTAATCGGAGAAAGTTCTTTTTTACTCAACGCACAATTAAACTCTGGAATTTGTTGCCAGAGGATGTGGTTAGTGCAGTTAGTATAGCTGTGTTTAAAAAAGGATTGGATAAGTTCTTGGAGGAGAAGTCCATTACCTGCTATTAAGTTCACTTAGAGAATAGCCACTGTCATTAGCAACGGTTACATGGAATAGACTTAGTTTTTGGGTACTTGCCAGGTTCTTGTGGCCTGGATTGGCCACTGTTGGAAACAGGATGCTGGGCTTGATGGACCCTTGGTCTGACCCAGTATGGCATGTTCTTATGTTCTTAATAGAGGCAATATCTGGAGGGTATTTCTGTGTGTGTATGTGGAAGTTTGGCAGGAATGTGGGGTGGGGGTTTGTGTGGAGGGAGGATGACTGTGGCATGTGTGGGTGTGAATGGAGTGAAGGAGAGTAAAGGGTGGGTATGTTGGTGGAAAGAAGGAGTGGAGTAGGTGTGTGTTGCGGGGGGTGGGGGAAGAAGGTAGGAGAAATTTTGACCATGGATGTTATGCTGTCTGAATGTGTGTGTAGGCCATAGAGGAAGATTTAGAGGGTGTACATGTGTTTTTGTGTGTGTGTGCAGAGCGGAGGAGGAGTCTGCGGGCAAGAGTGTCAGTGTATTTGCCTGCGAGGAATGAGCAACAGTGGAAATGATGTGAAGTTGACAAAGATTCCTTACTAGCGGGCCGATACAGTACAGCGCGCTGCAGTGGAGCGCACTGTTAGCCCGGGATTGGACGCTCGTTTTCGACATGCTAGCTTTACCCTTATACAGTAAGGGGTAATAGCGCGTCAAAAACGGCACAAATTAACGCCAGCCTTGGCTGCACATTTTACTTTCTGTATCGCGCAGGAATAACTAATAGGGCCATCAACATGCATTTGCATGTTGCGGGCGCTATTAGGGCCTATTAGTTATTCCTGCGCGATACAGAAAGTAAAATGTGCAGCCAAGGCTGGCGTTAATTTCTGCTGGCACCGGGAAAGTGTACAGAAAAGCAGAAAAAACTGCTTTTCTGATCACCCACCGACTTAATATCATAGCAATATTAAGTCAGAGGCCCCAAAATTAAAAAAAATTTTTTTTAATTGGCCAACGGCCTGCGGGTTGGAAGATGGACACTCAATTTAGCTGGCATCCGTTTTCCGAACCCGTGGCTGTCAGCGGGCTCGAGAACCGATGCCAGCAAAATTGAGTGTCGGCCGTCAAACCCGCTGCAGCCGCCATTCCTGTCAAAAAGGAAGTGCTAGGGACGCGATAGTGTTCCTAGCGCCTCTTTTTACCGCGGGCCCTAATTTGCATCTTCTTCCCCCCTGAATTGCGTGCACAGGAGAGTGGCCTGTGCGCGTGTCGGGAGAGCGGGTGCTCGCCCGCTTTCCCGCAACTTTTACTGAATCGGCCTGTAGAACAGTAGGTTTTCAATGTTTGTGGAAGCCAGTGAACTGAGGGAACATGTTTGGAAGTAAATAATGTAGTGGGGAATATACTGATGCCAGCTCATGTCAAGCTAACATAGTTACAGATAGTTCCATACCTGCATGCTCAGAAAAGGCAAACATAGAGCTGGCCAGGAGAGAGTATGTTGTGACACTGAAGTCTCCACCTATTGCACCTCTGTTTTTCTCGAGGAGATACTGGAGGTCTTTGAAGGCAGAAGGGAACCTGGCCGATCATGTGCCCGCAGGGCCTCGCATGCGGGCACATGACATCCACATGGACGAGCATGAGCACAGGCCTCGCAAACCAAAGATATAGCAGCATCACTGGGTCAGAGAAGTGTCTGGGAGCATAGGCACGGCCTGCTCCCCCTGACAAGTGCTTCAATTTCCCAATATGAGAGAACATAATCAGCCGCTGGCTCTATGAGTGCAGCATAATTCTTGAGTATAGGGGAGGTAATGCATTCCGCCATTGCTCCAGTGAAGAGGAGCTGATGTTTGCTCTGTGGGCATAGGCCATTTTTTCCATTGGAGGGGAGAAGACGAGAGATGCTGGACAGGGGGATAGAAAGAAGGGATGATGGGCGCTATGGGCAGGGGGAAAGGAAGCACGATTTTGCAGCAGGCTAAAGAAGGAGATGCTGTGCCAGAGCTGTCACTGATAGCCAGGGGTGTAAGGATTGCAAGGGGCCACAAGCTTGAAGTTTTGCCCAGAGTGCCACATACTCTTGCCTGGCCCCTTTGTGTGCACATGTACACTCCTTCACTGCCTTCCAACAGCCACACAACAGATTCAGTAAGGGGCAGGCGCGGATGCGTTGCAACATTTTTTTTATTTTTTATTTTTTTACAGGCAGTGAATTTGCTGAACATGGGCATAAGTTCCAGGATGGCTGGGGTGGGGGCAATTCATCTGGTTGTATCTCATGAGAGGATAGAGATAGAGATATATATATAGAGAGAGAGATAGATAGAGAGATAGATATATATGTAGATAGAGAGTTAGTTATAATATAACTGCCACTGAGACACTGGGCCTGCTGAATAATTTTTTTCAGAATTATACCTACTGGATAATGTGTACTTATAGAATCTCAAAGGTACATATACTGTAAATAGTAACACTCCTTTGGTACCACTACTGCCAAGACATCTTTTACCGATCTCCAATAACCCCTTTGCACTTCTGGTAGCAGCTATGTTAGCAAGCATCAAACATTGTTTCACACTCAGTGTATCTGTAAAATCCATATTGATTATGATTTATACTTATGTTTTTGAACTATTGTACAATGGAAGCAATGTTCTTTAAATCAGAGGGGAAAAAAATTATTTTTCAAATTTACTAGGTACAGATTTCACTGGGGCTTGGGGGTCTCCACATCATCTCCTGATACTCATACCTCAGTTATTGACCCCATAAGAGCAAAAGAAAGCATATTGTATCTGTGTAGATCTTTTCCTATGTCTTTCCCTGTACTTCCATAGTGCATTGTCTCCTATAGATTTATCATCTTGTTTGACTCTCTGCCATCCTTAACATAAGCGCCACCCCTCCACCAGTTTGACCTGGCCTCTCATTTCAATATAGTTGGTATCCTGGTATGACAGTGTCCCATTGGTTACTGTTTGGCTTCATGGCTTCAACAGTGCATATTATTCCTATGGTACATCTTCAAAAGCAAAGATCTCAATGGACCCTAAATTCTTAGTGAAATCAAACCATTTAGGATCTCCAGGACAGCATCCAAACATCACCCAGCACCTAAGCGATTCTCAATCTTAGTGACTCAGTCATTTCAATCTGGCCAAAGGAATCCCCTAAAAACAAGCCCTTTATTGAAACGCCCGACTCTGGCCGAGTTTCGCTCTTTGCACAGAGCTGCCTCAGGGGCAACTACAAATAGACACATAAGTAATTAAAACACATATATATATAAAAAATAGTAAAAGGAGATGTGCACATATCATAAAAGTTTTTCACATAAATAATAACATAAAATTGTCATACAACCAAAAGGACATAAAACCAAATAAATACATATATATATGTGTGTTGACCAAAGAAGTAAATGAACTTAAAAAACATGTATATATGAAAAAATAAAAACATGATAAACAAATTACAATGTATGTAAACTTAATCATAAATAAAATGAAAGGGTGACAAAGCGAAATGCAAAATGCAAAAAATGCAGAGATGGCGACCTTGTGTCAAATGTAATATATAAGTTGTAAATATATGTTGTAAATATAAATATAAAGAAGCCAATAATAATTAATGCTTACTTAATGAAACCAGGACTTGGGATTGTCAATGTAGAAAGTAGCACATAAGTTGTCCTAATTGTATAAAAAACAAATATCAAATGAAGGAATGTGAAAATAAATAAAAAAGAAACAAAAAAGAAACAATATACTCAAAGTAAAAATATAAAAACACAAAGAAAGAAAGTCAGATACAATCAAATTTATGAAAACCAAAATGAAATAAATATAAAAATAAAAACAAAAACGTGCTTCATAAAGTGTACCTACAGCATGGATGAGTTCATGCGAAAACAATTGATTTTTCTTATCCACATAGCAGAGCTACAAATAGCAACTGTAATGTCAAACACATTCGATGTGTGTAAGCTGTAAAAGATAAATGATATATTAAATTGGTTTAAAAAAAGGGGGATGAACATATTAACTTATTGTATCTAAAAGAAAGGGTGACTTATTGACTTGTTGAGACTACTGAAAATAATAAACAATGATGATATGTTGACTTACTAAATCTAAAAAAAAGGATGAAAAAAAATAGTGTGTAGTGGAAAACAGCAGGATAGGATGTATGGCTTGGAAGTACTGCTATCTCTAAAATATGTGCCATTTAGTGCTGCTGACTGATAATCTTTACACAAAAAGGGGTTTAAAAGATGTGCTATACTTGAAAATAGCTGATTATTAGCTGCCGTCTATCTGTGGTAACCAATCATAGTATCTGCGGGAGAATTTAAAAGTAAACAAAAGCAAAGGCTTAAATGTTATGCCATGAGCCCAACATTTCTCTCTTCTCTGACAACGTGAAGCAAAATACTTAACCAAATGAACACTCTTATTGGAGAGTCGAACAGGCAATACTTACAGCCAAACTGACGAGCAATGTCACAAATTGTCAAGCACTAGAACGCCGGTAATGACGTCATTTATGCAAAATCACGTGAAGCAATGGCGATTTTGGCGCCAAAAATTAGGGGAGGATCAAAAACGCTGTCATTCATGCAAAACAATGGCGATTTTGGTGCCAACAAATAGGGGAGGATCAGAAACGCTGTGAAGACTAATGTGAAACGCTGTAATGCTGTAAATAATATATAAAGAAAATATAAAGAAAATATAAAAAACCACTAAGAATGAAACCTAAAATGCATGACATGGAAGCTTAAATAGAGAAAAATAAAAAAATGAAAATAAAAAAGGGGTAAAGTAAGTGGTGTAAAAAGTGGGAAAAAATAAAAAATAATTAGATAGGGATACTGTAAAAAATTGGGATAGAAATACTGTAAAAGATAAAAAGTGGGCTCCTATAAAAAATAAATAAATGGGCATCCTGTAAAAAATAGACATTCTGTAAAAGATATTATTGGCTCAAATGTAAAATGTTAAAATATTAAAAATGACACAAAGTATATTTTATAGATACACTCCAAGATCTAATTCACTATTGAGACCTTCTGGTATTACAGTATTGAATTCATAAATAAATTTTTGTTCAATCCTAAGTAGTGCACTATTAAAATCACCACCTCTCCAGTTGATATTCATTTTATGTATCACACAAAACTTGAAATCTGTAAATCTATGACCTTTATCAATGCAATGTGCAACCATGGGTTTGCCCTCTTTCAGTCTGTTGATTGCACTCTTATGTTCAATAATCCTGCGGTTGAACTGTCTAATAGTTTTTCCTATGTACCACTTGTTGCAGGGACACATAGCCACGTATATAACACCTGAGCTCTTGCAATTACTTGAATGATTAAGTTTAAAAATCCTGTCCGTGTTTGGAACTTTAAGACTCTGTGTTCTCAAATTTACAATGCAAACGCTGCAGTCTCCACAGGGACTATGACCTACTTTTCCTTTATTTTCTATCTGTGCCATGGGTAAAACTGAAGGTACTAAAAATTCCTTAAGATTTTTCTCCCGTTTGTTTGCCACCATTATCTGACTATCTTGAAAAGCTGGAAGAGCTTGGAGGATATGCCAGTGTTTTCTGATGACCTGTGTGATACTGTGTGATAAGCCTGTGAATGTAAGTGGACATATTATCTTGTGCATTTCTCTCTTTTTGCTTTTTTCTTTTGTCACGCCTTTGTTCTTGGGTTGTAACAAGACAGTACGCTGTTGTTGATCAGCTCTCGCAAAGCATTCATCTATGCAGTCCTCAGGGTAACCCCTATCCAAAAACCGTTGTTTCATCTGCTCAGATCTCATCTTAAACGTAGTTGTGTTTGTACATAAACGTTTTAGCCGTAAGAATTGGCTATAAGGAAGGTTACGTATGAGTGTTTTATTATGACAACTGTCATATAACAAAAATTTATTCCTGTCGGTAGGTTTATGATAGATGTCTGTTTCAAAACCTCCATATGTTTTCTTGATCAGTATATCTAAAAAAGGTATCTCTGTTGAATTGAATTGCATTTTGAAATTCAAATTTGAATCTAGACTATTCAACCATTCTAAAAACTGTAATAAAACCTCACTGCTGCCATTCCAAACTAAAAACACATCATCAATATATCTTTTCCAAAGTACAATCTTATCTTTGAAGTGATGCTCAGTTAAAAACATTTGTTCAAAATCAGCTACGTAGAGGTTGGCAATAGATGGGGCCATAGGAGACCCCATAGCTACACCTTTGATTTGCAAGAAGTATTCACAATTAAAAGAGAAAAAATTATTGGTGAGTGCTAAAGTTGCTAATTCGATGATAAACTGATTGGGTATGCGAGAGTTAACATTGTGTGTATGTACTATTTTCTCAACTATATCGACTGCCTTAGTTTGTGGTACATTGGTATAAAGTGATTCAACATCTAAAGTGGCCAAGATTGTGTCTGTATTATCTATTTGTAAATCCATAAGTATCGTAATCATGTGGGCTGAATCGCGTATGTAAGATGGAACTTGAGATACGTGTGGACGTAGGAAGGTATCAACAAAAACTGCCAAGGGTTCCAGAAGAGACCCATCGGCCAGAGTCGGGCGTTTCAATAAAGGGCTTGTTTTTATCCGATTCCTATTGTCGTCACTGCTATACAGCTCACTGGATCGGCTACCGATTTGTTTTTTGGGTCCAAAGGAATCCCCTTCCATATTGCTCTAGTACAAATTGTTCTAACCATGGATGTTTCCAACCTGGGCGTACCATTTTTAATTGGCTAGCAAAATGCATCTCTTCTGTTATATCCAGCAGTCCTGAATCTGGTGGATCATATAGAGGATCACAGTGTCAGAGCCATGGTGGTTTCAGTAGTCCAACTAACATTGGTATCCATAGAGGCAATCTGCAAGGCTACGATGTGGCGTTCTCTCCACACATTCACATCATGCTTATGCTTGGAAAGGTATTCCCAACAAGACAGTAGGTTTGCCAAGTCTGTCCTGCAGCATCTCTTTGAGAAATAGAATCCAACTCTATTCCTCCTAGGGCGCATTATTTTAGGTTCGAGGCTGCCCTATATGTTAAAAAACCAAAACCCAAACAAATAAAAAGATCCATTGCCACTATAATCAATTTTTGCCTGTTGGCACAGTTTGTTGGTTATTTTCCCCTGTTTTCATTCAGAGCAGACTGTTAAGGATTTCCCATGTATGAGAACTGCCATCCTGCTTGTCCCTGGAGAAAGCAAAGTTTCTTACCTATAATTGAGAAGAGCAGGATGTCCATCCTCACTAAACCTTTCTGCCTCCCCATGGAGTTGGTTCTCCAAGTTTTAGCTTCATCATGGACTGAGGGGCCCTGACTGGGTGTGGTCAGGATTGCACATGCCCAGTGAGCATGTTCAAAGCTTCTGGAAGCTTTGAAGTCCAATTTTTCCATGCTGGGCTTCACCTGATGTCACCCATGTTTGAGGCCTGACATCTTGTTGTCCTTGGAGAGCACCTGTTACAGGTAAGCAACTCTACTTTATCCAATTTGTTTTAAAAGTGCTACCTATTAGCTTCATGCAATGTCCCCTTGTCCTAGTACTTTTTAAAAGGGTAAATAACTATTCCTTATTTACTTGATCCACTCCATTCATGATTTTATAATCCTTTATTATATCTCCTCTCAGCTGTCTCTTCTCCAACCTGAAAAGTCGTAATCTGTAGCCTTTTCCTCCTTTATCATTTTGGTCGCTCGTCTACACCTTTTCTAGTTCCACTATATCTTTTTTGATAAACCCATTAAATTTCCTAGTACAAAAGGTCTGACATATTTTGAGGTTAAGAAGCATTTACAGGACAGTCTTCAGAAGGATCTGAGTAAATAGATCCACAGGGCTGAAAATAGTCTCCAGGTTGAGCGGGTAAATATAGTTATCAAGGTTCACTAGGTAGCTGTATTTATCCAGAGAGAAAAAGGACATAATGGGAGGTGGAGGGAAACTGGGAGAGGAAAAATACAAAAATCAAAACAGGGAAAAAAAATGGAGGAATTCACATGTAAATGTGGAGAAGCTCCACTAACCAAGAATTCTAAATAAAAGAACTGGGAGGTTTCACGGTGCAAAATATTTATTAGCCCAAAGAAAACTTTAGGACATGTAACAAAGATGATAAGATATTTATATTACTGAAAAATAAATATGTCCCAATAGTATACCTGGAGAAAAGAGAAGGGGTATATATATAACAAAAATACTGAAATATTTAACAGACTTCAGAAAGCACAAATTGAAATTGATGGTAGTTTCTATGTGAAAAAGATTTCAAGGAAAAGGGATCAGGATATCAAGCTGAAGCAAGCGATACTCAGATATTTCTACCTTTAAAAGACGGCATGAAGGTAACGGCACAGAACGGCAGCTACTGCGATGAACAACTTGCTGGACAGACTAGATGGACCATTTGGTCTTTATCTGCCGTCATTACTATGTGGAATTATTTATTTACTGAGAAGGTGGTAAATGCCTGGCATAGCCCATCAGCAGAGGTGGTAATAAGCCAAATTGTGACAGAATGCAAGCATGCTTAGGGTAGATAAGGAGGATAATAGTACGAGCAGGGGTGTGGGGAGAAGTAAAGTAAAAAAGTAAAAAACAGGGAAGGGGAGGGCCCTGGGTATTTGTTTAATTATGGAAACTTTATGCATCTACCTGTAATGAGAGAGGGCCAAAAAAAGGGAGATGACTAAACTGACTTGCAGAGTGCTAGTCATGCTGCTATGAGCTCCCATGGAAAGATGGCAGGCTCAATTAGCAAGAAACAGTGCAGGAATCCTAGAATGCTTTTGAACATAACCGGGGGAAGACAGAAGTCACCTAGGTTAATTTGGCTACACTCCTCAGCTAAGGGCAAAAAGGACAAGGAGTGATATTCTGCAAGTAAACATGTATGGCTGATAGCTGGGAGATATCCCTAGAACAGTGAGTGATGCTCAGAGCAAGAAAATGGGATGACTAGAGTAGGAGCAGTGTAGATAGTTCAGTCTTTATAGCTGACAGCTGGGATGTGTCCTTAGCTAGATTAGTGTAGGCAGGAGCAACCTGGCAGACTAGGTGGGCTTAATGGTCCTCATCTGCCAACATGTTCCACGTATAGAACACTTAAGAGAAAATCTGGATTGATCAAAATAAAATTTCCTAGACTAGCAACTTTCTGATGTACCAGTGTGGGCTATTGTTAACCTTCCTTTTTTATCATGTTCTATAGGAACAATATTAAGAAGTACAACAAATGAGAACCGTACAATCCTATTCATTATTAATGAATAAGGAAACGTGTTACAAGGTCAACATTTTTTATTTTATGCAGTGAATTTGTACTCAAACCAGACAACATATTGCATTTTACCATCAGTCAAACAGAGCTCATTCAAGGATGGAATATATCTATGTGAGCACTGGGAACTTGGTATCAGGTGACACAAGAGATAAGCAACATTTCATCAGCAATTTTATTAATTTTATTCATCATAGAACCTAACAATCAGACAATACACATTCCTTCAGAAAATACAATTAATGGCATATGAGATTTATTTTTTTCCTGGCAGTTTCCTGCTGTGCCTTTGGGCTTCAGGCTTAGCTGGAACTGGCCTTAATTGGGCCATGAGCCTTCGTTCACAATTAGTGGACCCTCGTCCTCGAAAGTTCATGTCTCAACCAGTAGTTTAAGTCTAAGGTGCGACAAAGCCTCTTTGCCAACTCAGCACAATGTCAGTCCTTGGCCATGGAGCCACAAACCGAAGCTCTCTCGAGAACTCAGTTAAGTTGGACACTGAGTCTGGCTACTAGGTGGGCTCAATGAAGGCTGCTTCTGCCCCCCACTCCAGGGACTGTGAACGCTCCCTCTGCAGCATCCCCACACTCTGCTAACCTGCAGAGCAGAAGACCAGAACTGGGACTTGTACCCAGGTATAGCAGCACTGCCCCTGGGCTAACACACGTGAGGGGGGGCTAACCAGAGTTTTCATAAATGGAATTGCATAAATTTCTCCAGCGTACATTTGTCAAGCAATTTGACGAACCAAGAAAGACTCTGGTTTATTGAACTGGTTTGAAATGTACTTTTCAAATCTCCTTCGAATTCTGAACAATCCAAAGCAGATTTCACTGAACTGGCAAATGCGCTTTTGATTTTATAAATCAAAATCTTCAAAATTTCTTTTGAAAACCCAATGGATTTTCTCTAGCAGAAAATCTGAAAATTGCATCGTTTAATTTGCTGGGTTCAAGTCCAACCTCACATTTATTTATTTATTAACATTTGATTTCCTGCCTAAATTTATCACATCAAAGTGGGATGCAATTAATTTAATTTATATTCCACCTTTCAGCCACTTCAAAGTGGATTACATTCAGGTACTGTACTGTCCCAAGAGGGTTCACAATCTACATTTTGGACCTGAGGCAATGGAGGGTAAAGTGACTTGCCCAAAGTCAGAAAGAGCAGGAGTGGGATTTGAACTCTGGTTTGCAGTTCACTGCTCTAACCTCTAGGCTACTCCTCCACTATAATTGTTTGCATGTCTCTACTCATAAGATAAAACTGCAAAGCTCTATTCACAAGAGGAAACTTCACTGTCTGCTTATGTAAAGAGGACCGCAAAGTCACCATATGAATTAAATATTGGCTTAAAATGAATTCCTGTTTTTAAAGAAAGGCAAGTCAGGAGTAATCCCACTTGGTCCTAGTGCTAAGGTACTTGTATTGTCTATTGTTCAAGTCAAAACATTGCTACCACTAATCTAGAAGGTATGGCTGTATCCTTTCCTGGATATCCCTTTTTGTCCATGGCAGTTTCTTTGTTGGCAGTTTATTGTCCATATTTTAATATTTATGACATGATTCCATGTTTATTGCACTTATTTCCTTCTTTTGCAATAGCCTGTCTGAGAATGTAAGTCCAGTAATACTTTTTTTGTATTTCCTGTCGCAACAAATGTATTTTAGCTAATCAGACTGCTACATTGCAACCCTTGTTTGGGCAAAGCAAAATTGCAGCCAATGAGAGAGCAGCAAGTGTAGAAATATACACTACAGGTTTTATTATGGCCAGTCGGAAAACTTTAACCTAGAAATTCAGTCAATCTGACTCTATATATTCAATAAAAGTGGTTCATTGGGTAAATCTCTGATATATTCTCAAAACAGATATTCAATAATGGCACAAAACGTAACTTTCATTTGCATGCAGCAGTGTTTCTTATTACTAAATGGGGGGGGGGGGGGGGGGGGGGAGAAAGGCAGATGGATCGTTCGTTCTTTTGCTAATTTCTAATCATTTGGCATCAGAGAAATAATAAAAAAAAACATGGATGGAAAAAGTCCACATTAATGATTATCCACCACGCTCGTGGTGGATAATCATTAATGTGGACTTGCCAAATGTCAATGGCATGCAAAGCACTTGCCAAATGTCAATGGCATGCAAAGCTGCCATTGACATTTGGCAAGTGCAGAGTATTTTAACCATTTACCAGACTTTTATACTGGAAATATTGCTTTTTCTCTTTTTTACTTTTTTCTTTTCCCATTTGCACTTAAAATCTCAATAGCTGCTCTATAGTCTTCAAAATAACGACATAGTTATGTCTCCAATAAATAGATGAATTCAAATCACCCAGGTAACTGGTACTCTAAAAACAGTATTGAAATATGTAATACTTAGCTTCTTAGCTCTCTGTTCTGGGTGTTCTTGTTAGCTTATCAAAGTCTTGAAGAATTCCGCCCAACACTGCCAGTGTATTGACAGGGTTATTGTCTGCTTCAGGGGCTGGTCCGGTTAATATTGGAGATATTCCCAGTTTGACCATTCTTATGAAATGGCCCTGGGAATATTTCCAGTATATAAATCTGGTAAATAATGAAAATACTGTGCATTTGCCAAGTTTCAGTGGCTGCTTTACATGCAGTATGTTACCAGCACGGTAGATGATCATTAATATGGACTTTCCATCCATGTAGTTTTTCATTATTGTAATTTGGAGGTCCTTTGGGGCTTTTTTGTATAATCAGAGAAATAATGTCAAGAGAATGCAGACTCTTGACAGGATGTTCCACTGCTTTGGCAATAAATGACTTGTTTGCCTTGACGTTTTTCCTTTACAACAGTGTTTCTCAAGCCACTCCTGGAGCATCCCCCTCAGCCAGTCTAGTTTTCAGGATATTCACAATGAATAATATGCATGAGATAGATTTGCATGAAAAGGAGGCTGGCTAGGGGCATGCCAGGAACAGATTAAGAAACACTGCTCTACACGGCTCAACATCTCTGCGTATTATAGCAGGAGGGCAGTCTACTGGGTATAGGAGGAATATATCAATGGCTTTTCAGATTATAGGCGCTAAAGGCTACATGCAACCTTTTGCATTTAAAGGTACATTTTAAGACCTGCGCACGGGTGTCCATGTGTGCGGTTCCCGGCGCACGCACATAGATGTGCTGATTTTATAACAGGTGCTTGCTGATGCTTGTTATAAAATCTGCTGCCCCCGCACGCGTAAGGGGGGGGGGGAATTTTACTACATGTGTGCGGCGACGCGATAGGCCCTAAACCCAATTCCCTCCCAGTCCACTCCAATAAAGGAGTGGACTGGGAGGGAACTTCCTAAACCGCCTACCTAACCTGCCTCCCTTTTACCCTATCCGCCCCGACCCTTTAAACCCCGAAAACTAACTTTTTTTTTTGTTTTAAAACTTACCCGCTTTCCTGTGCAGAAGCAGGTTGCGCAGGCCAGTGGGATCCTGGTGCACACTTCAGCGGGACACTGCCTAATGGCGCTGTCCCAGCCCACCTATGCCCTGTCCAGACCCCGCCCCCTCTGTGAAAAATCCTCTCTTCTGCGCCTATCTCCTGGTTTTAATGCACACTGGGCTTTTAAAATCCGACCTTTAGTGAAGCAAAATGAAAAGTATTTACTGTTTTCACTGGGCAGTGAGTGAAGAGCCTATAAACCATCTAGTCAATGCAGAACTAATGCTAAACACAGAAAAACTAAAGTATTTTAAAAACCATCTACAGTTGTGGTTTCCAACCTTTTCAAGTTGGGACTCACTGAAGACCTGTAACAAAATTGCATACCTGACCACACAATTTAATACTGCTATATCATAACTTTTAACAATTTTTCACAGTTTTAATTTAATGAAGTAAATGCTTATTAAGGCATTTCAATTTTTTTTTTTGTCTGACATTAGAGAAATCAGCCGCATGCTTTGCCGAACAAAACAAACACAATATAGTCTCTATCCTACACAGCTGATGTCTGAGTGGGTCTCAGACTGAGTTTTACAAGAAGCTGAGTGCATGACTTGGGTGCTTAAAGTTTGCAAAACATTCGGCCGCAATTCGGCTCTCAAATTTTAGGCTGAAAATTCATCAGATTGAGGCGGCTCAATTTCGGCCTGCTCGGTCTTTGCTTAAATGCAGGTCCCTAAGTTAGGAAGCCTTGCGCTCTGAGCACTTAACTTACTTTCCCTGCCCACTTTTCAGCTTGTCTAGTAAAAGCAGGAGCCTAAGTTTAGGCATGCAGCAGCAGGAATATTTTGTAGATTAGATCTTTTCAATATCAACCTCTAAGGCTTTATTCCCATTCTGAGTCGATGGGGAAAGACCTTGATCAATCAGGTCATTAACACTGTTTCACCTCATTATCCACTCAGATTGTTTACTCAGCCCAGGCATGGGTAGGATCCATTGGCCTGGGATGCAGTCCTTTCGAAACGTATGGAAATGATCTTTCTATGAGACAGAATAGTATAAGAAAGCCTTGTTTTTTTCAGTATTACTACATATCTATAGTATATATTTCAGGACATATGATTGCATTTCTCCAATGGCTGAAAATCACTCGTCCTTTGGTGTTATGTCTTATGAGTGACATAGTAAAGATGCGGCGTGCAGAAGAGGAAGGCAGGTCCTAGCTTGGCTTACTGTTGGAATTTTTAACAGATAAACCAAACATTACAGAGAAGAAATATTTTGAAAATACAACAGCATGTATAAATCATAAAGAACTGAAAAATTTTGAGGGGGGGGGGGTAAGCTTCTAAGCTTTTATTTACAAATGCCTCACGTTACCTTGAATTTTAATATTCAAATTAGTGATTGCAGTATAGTATATATTTTTGTTGTGCACCATCTGTTTGCTCGCTTGTTCGAGTTTGTCACAATTCAATTCTTCTTATTTTACGCACCATGCCAGTTGTTAAATTTGATTGAGTCATAGCTAAGAGAAGAAATGAAAAAAAGTTACTATATGCATGTAGAAATATCCACTTAGTACAACAATGTAAGCCTGCATTAACATTAACCAAACTTTCAGTTCATTCAGAATGGGTTTCTTTTTTTTTTTTTTTTATGACATGTTAGTCCGGTTCAATATATAGCGAGAAAAGTCAGCTTCTTGGTGTATTAAACAAACCTGTTAAGTTTGTGACTGGCTTTCAAGAATTATGCACCCTTCATTGAGTCAAATCATGCTAAAACGGTGTTCTTATGCTTCTATATTGCATATGCATACTATTCCAATTCATGTTAAATAAAAAATAAAAAGAGAACTATTTACTCCTAATAAGTCATTAGTGAAATATAAAATTCAGGGGCGGTTCAAGGGAATCTGCTGCCTGAGGCGAGGGAAGAGATGGTGTCCCCCTGCACCCAAGACACAGCACAGGTCGAATCATTGAGAAGGGCAATGGGGACGACCCCTTGGTCTCTGGCCCTTTTAGTGATTTGAAAGGCTGCAGAAAGTGAAAAGCAGGGGTCAGAGTTCCCAGAGGAGTGGCAGATAGTGTGTCATAACATTTCTAGGAAGCTGGCAACCCTGCCACACTCCCAGGATCCTAAGACCTGTCTCCCACCTTTCTTCAACATCTGCCCCCCTGGAGAAATGGGAAATAGGTAAATGGTGGGGGGCTGTGTGTGTGACGCAATCTCTCCAGGCCAGTGAAAGAGTATTACATGCCCTGGATGAACCTTAAAGCCTTGCACTCCGTCCCTCCCGGCCCTCACCACACACAATTTAAAACAACTGATTTTACATGAAAAAGGGCATTAGGGCATTCATAGTCTTCTGAGGTAAAAATACCAGAACCTGTATATTATTTTCACATGCACTGCTGTGGTACCAACTAGAAAACCCTGCCTAAAGACAGTTGGAAGTCATATGGTATTAGGCTGATTGTAAAGTGCATTTGATGTGGGCTTGGCCCTCAGAAAGTCTCAAATACACTGAATTACAGTAACAAAATAGTAAACTTCCCATATCAAAACAGCACTAACTGCTGCTAACACTCAAACAATAACAATCCTACCTATGAAAAGGCAACATGGCAAATATTACATATTAATCAATGGATTTATTTTATTGTAAACAGCCTAGACATTTTGATAGGCGGTATAGGTATAGAAAAATTGAAAAAATAAAATAAAATTACACCAGGTCCTAAAACACCTATTAGGGAAGCAGAATAAGCCACTCTGCTGTAGATCAATAAACAGAAATTACATGCCATCAGAATACCCCACTCAGTCACACATGCAGAACACAGACATACCTTCAGGAAATACAAAATAAAAGGTACCATAGAATATAAATAGAAATGTACAGACACAAACTGAACAGGAAACTGCAAGAAGCCAGCCTCCATATGCGGTGCAACAGAAACTTCACCACTGCTCATAAAACATTAATAAAATCAAGAAATACAATACATCAATCATAATAGTAAAACCATACTAATATAAATAATAAATATTTCAAAACAACATTCAATAATTAAACTCAAAGATTTTCAAAAAGGACTTAAAACCAATAAAATATTTCAAAAGAACAGATATCAAATGACACGCAACAATTAAATGAATACGAATAAAAAAAAGTCCCCGCTCTCCATACCTGGAATTTTGTGATTTCAACTTTTTGCTGCTCCCCAGATTTTGCTGCCTGAGGCGGCCACCTCACCTGTCCTCATGAAATTATTTCTTTTTCCTCTTCCCTCTTGTAATGTCATATTTTTCCATCTTCTTAGCCAGATTTTATCCAGGAACCTTCCTCTGCCTCTTCCAGTAGTTTGGTAGTTTTTGTCCTAAACCCCACTGCCACGTAGTGTAGTGCTCTCTTTTTAGGTGCATTTTATTTGAGTCAGTGAACACCTATTAGCATTGCAGTGTTTGCCTATTTGTCCATTCATATACACCTAGCAGCCAGGCTGCACATAGGCTGATTTTGATGAAATTGGAGATGAAAGTATCTCCCTCCCATGCCATGCTAAAATGATAGTTTGGAACTCCAGGGATGTTCTGGAACTCTCTAATACAAGACTTCCCAAACTTTTAGCCAGTGTGACCCCATTTTAGTACTCAAAAATTATTATAAACTCAAAGCATGGCAAAAACAAATTAGCAGGGTACACATTCCCCTCCAACAATCACTCCCCTTTCACCTTCCCCACATTCCAGCTGATCCTTTCTCTCAATTTTCACCCTCTCCAGAGGGCCTCCTCTTTCAATCTCTGCCCTCTTTCATCATCCATACCCTCTCTGTTACTCCCTCCAGCCCTTTTTGCATCCCTTCAGCTGACTCTCTCACACCCCAAGCCCTTCTTATAACCCGCAATTGATCCTCTGTCATCCCCTCCCTCTCACCCCATTCCCATTCCCCTCCTCACTGTCATCCCCATCCCCTTCCTCAAATTCTCAACCTCACTGCCTCCCTTCCAATCCTTCTCTCACATCCCTCCCAGCTCCTCTCTCAACCTCAGCCCCTCCCTTACATTTTCCAGTTGATCATTTTTCATTTCCCCTCACAAACCCTCCACCATCTGATCCAACTCTCAAAACCCTCCTGCATTTGATCTCTTCCTTCAAATAGCTCCTCCTCCAGACATACCCCTGGCCAGGGTCAACAGTAACATTTTCCTTTGGGCTCTAAGCCAAAGGAAGATGAAAGCTGGTGGGAAGAGGGGCCAGGTTGACAGGGGCAGTTTTTTTTCTTGTAGATAATTTAAGTGGTGCATGAGGAGAGAGAAGCAGTGGCAATTTCCATTGGCCCATGCACACTCAACAGTCCCATCCCCTTATGGTTGGATCCAAGCCAAATGATCATTTGCAAGTGGCAGTCACATTACTAATGAAAATCAGCTTGGGGCCTGTGTGAACTAATGCAAGCTGAGAGGCCCTACAACAGCCCCAATAATCCATCCTCACCCAGGGCTTCCTATTACTGTGCTGGCTCACATTTTCGATGCTGACTTGCTCTATTAATGTTGCTGCTGCAGGGGCCTGAAGAACATTGCCGTATCAGGCACTTGTGACTCTATTTGAGGTCCTGACCCCCAGTTTGGGAAGCCCTGCTCTAATATTTGATGGTTGTAATTTTCCCATAGATACACTTGTGCATCACTTCCAATGTACGCTTTCCCCAGCTTGTGTTTTTTTTTTTTTCTTTGAATACAATACAGTTCCCTGCAAAGTCATTTCCATTGCTGCTTTTTGTCCTGTTGGTAGACATATGCCGGAGGAGCAGTATTTGACGTGGCTATCTGTAAAGACCTTCCATACTGCTCATTTACTCCTGTCATCTCGTGGCCTGGATGCACTCCTCAGAATCAGTGACACTATTCCTCTTTGTTAATTTGCCACAGTTGTCTCAGTTAATCAGACTATTATTTATTTATTTAAGGTTTTTATATACCGACAATCATGACAACATATCTTTGGATATGGAGAGGGATTTGCAGATCAAGGGTGGTGAGTTGATGTATGGTTTTGTATATGACAGATATGGCTTTGTACATGATTCGGAAGTGTACTGGTAACCAGTGAAGCTCTTTCAGGATGGGAGATATGTGGTCTCTTTTCCTGGCGCCTGTCAGTAGTCGGGCTGCTGAATTTTGTACCATCTGAAGCGGTATGAATAAGACTATGTACAAAGGGGTAGATTTTCAAAGGGTTACACGCGTAACCCCTGAAAAGCTGCCCTAAGCTGCACCTGTGCGCGCAGAGCCTACCCTGCATAGGCTTGGTGGCACGCACAAGCCCCGGGATGCGTGTATGTCCCGGGGCTTCGAAAAAGGGGCGGTCCGGGGGTGGGGCCGAGTGCTCCGACACAGCGGCCTGTGCCGGGGCATGGTGCGCCCAAGTTACGCCTGACTCGGGCAGGCGTATCTTTTTCAACAAAGGTAGTGGAGGGATTTAGTTAGGGCTGCACCCCCTTGTGCGCGCGGACCCTGAATTTTATAGCAGCACGCGCATGTTATAAAATTGGGCGTAGATTTGTTCGCGCCGGGTTGCGCATAAGTTTTAAAATCTGGCTCGAACTGATTAGGCAGGCCAAATTCTAATCCTAACCAAATTACAATACAAAAACGGTCTCTCCATCCTTCTTAATACCCTGCCTGCCAGGTAAACCCCTCATCTCCTATGACTCCTGTTTCATTCCTCTCCCCATTATCCCTCTTGCTTGCTGCAAGAAGGAAGTTATGCCTGGGGTTTGGGATTACATCTCCGAGCAGCACACCTTGTTTTCTGTCTGCCCCCTTTTTGTCTTCAAAATGCAATTCTTTTATTCTTAGTTACTTAATAAATAAATATAATTCTCCTTCAGGGTTGAGGCTTGGAGACCCCAGCTTTTAGAACTCTTTGCTTCCTTCTAGCAATTTCTCCTCCTAGAATCCTGCTCTTGCCCCTGCGCCCCCCTAGTACCTTGGCTGCGTAAAATATAGACTCAGTCACCCTATCCCTTAGGTGTTACTTCTCAACTCAAGACAATACAGTGTATATGAGTCTGAAGTAGAAATCAAAGCCAAGCCTCTGACTTCTAGAGTGCAGTTAGAGGCCAAATTTTTATAGTAACTGATAGTAATTTGTGGTATATTGTTTAATTACATTTTTATTTTTAATTGAAGCAAACATACAATACAGATTAAAGGCATGAATAAAAATGTACCTGCAAAATCCAGTATGTGTTGAGTTTTCCCAAGAAAAAAAGTCATGCTACCTTGTGGATTCTGTTGGTAATGTGCCTCACAAGGTATTGTCTGTGTAAAGAAAAAAAAAGTGATTTTATTTTTTGCATCAGAGAGTTCAAGTTTTATTTAAAAACTAGCTGGAAACACTGCAAGCAGATCTGGCTGTTTTTGCACCATTGTTGAACAATGCAAAATGTTCACAGATTTTCATTATGAGCTAAATTTAGAAATCAATCCTGGAAGCTGGACTCTGCTGAATTTAAACCTAGTGTGGGTGTTAAGGGAGTTTCATGTCACCACTCAGAACCCCAAATTTTAGGAGTTCCTAAAATGGAACAGAAAATGTCTCATTTCCTTATTGGTCATCAAATGTAAGCCTTTAAAGTGCCTTGAATGACTTTTTTGCCAGGATCTCAACAATCATAAAGCCACCAACACCACTTAAACCAGGGCTTCTGTCTCCAGTATGGCAATGATGTGATCTTAAGCTAACTCATGTCTTGCTTTTCACAGTGTAATGAAGGAACATTTAGATTTTCTGTAAATAAGAAACTAATATGGAACAAAAAACACTGGGTCACTGCGTGTAATAAACAATCCACATTTAAATATCATTAGGGACCTTCTACCACACAGCTTTATATTTAGGGACCCTAGTTTTCAGTTATTATTTTACTTTTCCTGGGAATTTTTCAGTGTTTATTATAACCAACAGGGAGAAAAATCAGTGAAAAAAATAAGTAATTTTTTCTACTGATTTTTCTCCCTTTTCTGTTCATTATAATAATGAACACTGATAAATTCCCAGGAAAAGTAAAAACAGAAAACAAAGGTACCTAAATGTCAAGCACCTCTGTTGTGGAATGATGTAACAATGTTCTCTAATACAACTCAATTTTTGTTTATCTAATGTAATTATTCTGAACCGTTATGATGGCGAAACCGAATGACGGTAAACAAAACATGTTAAATAAATAAATAAATAAATTTAACAGAAGTGAGGTTAGAAGTAAATTATATGAAATGTAGGAAGTATATAAAGACATGGCTTTTTATTGAGGGTTTTTATTCTGTTCTGGGATTTTTATTATCATCTTTCGATGTTTTCAATTCTATTTTATGACTCGTGAGTTTGCCAAGTTATTTATTTGATCATTATCATACTTCCTTGGTCTATAGAAAGGTCTCCTCGGCCCTGACTGGGATGACAGTTTGGAAGAAGCCGGTAAGGCCAAGGTACCATTAGACAAATGCTGAAGGGTCTGATAGTGGTCCTTCAGATGTGCAACCACTTCCTTGACCTTATCACCAGTGCAAGGAAAGTCAGCCAGTCGGTCTTGCACTTCAGGACAAAAGGTCAAGGCCTGAAGCCATGCAAGTTGGTGGGCAGAGATACCAGCTGCCGCTACATGCCCAACCGTCTCAAAGATGTCATAGGTAGCACGCACCTCGTGCTTACCTCATGCAAGGCCTTGCTGGACGAACACCATGAGGGCCTCCTGAGGCTGCTGCGCCAGGCAGGCCACCACCTCCTGGACTCATTTCCGGAGATTGTGGATCTATTGGGTCATATATAGAAGGTAGGAGGTGATACAAGCTACCAACATGGAGCTCTATCCATCTGCCTAACCTTGGTATTCCATGCTTGGTTGCCCCGACCTAAAGGGGCTGAAGCATGGGTTTTCGACCTCTTTGTCTTCTTGAGCGCTGACTCAACCATTACCGATTGGTGGGGAAGGTGGTACTTTTCGAAGCCCACAGCCTGTTGCACGAGGTACACCCCATCAGCCTTCTGGTTCACTGGGGCCAATGGAGAGGGGTTGTTCCCAGAGCCAGAGGAGCAATTCCTGGAAAATCTTGTGCACCGGTACCACCATGACCTCTTTCGGGGTGCTGATGAATTGGAGGATCTCAAGCATCTTATGGAAGACATCCTCTTCTATCACGAATTGGAAAGGAATAGCCTTGGCCATCATGCACATGAACCCAACGAAGGTCAAATCCTTCAGTGGAGAAACCGGCGTTCCTCCGAAGGGGAAGGATCCAACAGAAGGTAATCGGAGTTCACAGACGAAACATTGGAGGTATCCTGTCCCCAGGGGTCGTAAGGACCCTCAGGCTCCTTGAGACTGCCCAGAGAGGAGGGCCATGGAGCTCCGAGCACTTCTCTGGACAAAAAGGCACCGGGGAGGCCTGGGGGGGACGGGGACGGGGGCTGAGGGCCCCAAAAAGGAAGCGCTGGACGTGGAGCAGAGGGACCTCGTAACGCAGAAAGCACCAACAGGCCCTCATCTCCAGAGGAATCCCCCACGAGGACTAACTCAGATGCCCTGCATTTCGGTGCCTGGTGGGACACCAAGGGATCATGGGGTGCTGGCATCAACTGTGTCGGGAGGACACAGAGGAGGTCAAAGCAATCCAGCAATGGTTCCAGCCCAGTCACCACAGTTGATCGGCACAGGCATCGAAACGGGTGCCAAATTGGAGGGTGTTAGTGAGGGCACCGGAATTGGGGAAGGCACTGGTATCGGTGGTGGGGACCACTGGACCCTGATCACGCAAAGCACAATCCACTGCCAGGCGCACTCGGCATTCCAACTCTGCCTCAAAAGCCTCTGACGAGAGGGTAGGCTGGGAGGGGAAGCTTGGGCCCAACTCCTCTTCGGGGCCCCGAGGAGGGTTGATGTCCAGTTCCAGAATTGGTGAGGACGACCCCGGACCAATGACATTGAGAGAGGATGGGGCCTCCTCGTGTTGAGGCCATTTAGGAGGCAGGGTGGCAAGCGCCTTGGCTCGTATGTGTTCAATGCTGCTCCGCCAAGGGGAGGAGCTAGCAATTTGTAATACTCTGTAGGTAGAGTTAATGATCTGTTGTGGGTTGGCTCCCACAGAGTGGCAGTCTGTATGGTACCGCTCTAGTAGTGTAAGGAATAAACACAATGGAAATTGGTGAATCCTTGGGCCGATGGCAGATGACTGTGCCCCCAGGAGGATATCCTGAGAGGGACCTCCGGCTAGGCTGGAGTATGGAGACAAACACAGATAGTTCTTTATTAGACAGGAAGTAGAACCACCAGAGGTGGCAGTAATGAGCTGATGTGCCCGGCAGGGCTAAAGTCCCTGATACTAGAATTGCGGCCTCTGGGTTGCTGAGAATTGGAGATATCTATAATGGCTTCTATGCAACAGAGAGTCTTCAGTATATTCAGGAACAGGAGCCGAAGGCGAGCACTGGTTCAGTGTACACGTCTGCGATCGCTTCCAGGCAGTAAGAAGTCTTCTGAGCATACAGGGAAGTAGGCCCTTGAGGAGCGAGTACCGGATCCCGTCTTAGCAATCTGAAATCAAGAAGAGAGAGCGGGGCCCCCGAGGAGCGGGTACCCCTGGTAAGTACAAGAAGGCAGAGTAGCTTGGCCGAATTGTAACCAGGAAGAGTAAGATTCGAGTCCTTGCTAACTAGATTCGTAGTTGCAAGCAAAGTCCTTTTAAGTTGGAAGCGGATGACGTCACAATGGGGGGACGCCCCCGAGGTTTGCGCCCTTGCCGGTACAAACTCTGGAGCGTGTGCGCGCGCGCGCCCTAACGTCACCAGGAACATGGCGGATCCGCAGCGTCAGGCCAACCCGGGGATTCCAGAGATACGCGCAGGGAGACACCGCGGCAGCAGCTGTCCCTCAGACCCGGAGGGAGTCGCCACACAGGTAGAGAGGGTGGAGCGAGGGCAAAGAGCAGGCACAAATGCAACAGTATGTGCCTGGTCCCATGCTACTCGGCCCAGTCTTTCCCCGGCACCGATGATGAGGACAACGATTCGGAATTCTGGGACTTCGAGGAGACAGAGACCGGCTGATCCCGAGAAATCCCCTGTCCTGAGGGTTTCAGAAGAGGAGTGGTGACCGAGGGGATTGAGGGTGAACAGTTCCCATTGATCCTGGAGCATCTATGGTGCAGAGGCCGGAGTACAGGACTCTGACTAGCTCGACCCAAACATCTTTTCCATTTTGTCCAGCATGGCCCGGCAACCCTTTGGGGTCATTTGAGCACACAATTCGAGGACATTGTGCGATGCCCCTAGGCAGAGGATCCATTAGGGACATAGTTTGGGGGCACTAGGGGCATCGACAAAAGCCCAAGGCAGCCATGATATGCACCAGGGACCACAAAGAGCATGACGACCGGCGGACATGGGAGAATGAAAAAAACTCATTGACAGAGAAAAAACCCGATGGGAACTGGAGAGACCCAGTGCAGGATGAAAACCATGAAACAACTCACTTTTCTTGAAGATTTCCTGAAAAAAAATATGACGAGCTCCATCTCCGCGAGATGACAGCTCTGCGGAAAAGAAAAGGTCTGAAGAGAGACCCCATGTGGACGCAGGGATAGTGGCATGCTCAGTATGTCAGCCACAGTTTCTAGAAACTTTGACATAAGTTTTCCGAGCCGGGCTCCATTTGATGATGTTACCAGAAGAGTACTGTATACTATTAAGGCAAAAAGTAGTTTGTATATAACTTCTAATTTGTAAATAATGATATGTTTGAAACCCCAAGTGAGATGTGCAATAATGAAAAGAATGTATCGAGTTAGATTGAGAGACAATAAAGGCTGATACCTCTGCCTGATGTGTCGTGACCCATTCTACATAAAATTCAGTCACATTCCCCGGTGGGAAGTCTGAGTTGCCTATTAGGGGCAGTACGAAGGAAGATCCCCAGGGTAACTGCAATTTGCACCTTAAGAATCTCCATGAGAATCGGGCCTCAGGATTGGAATATAGCACCTGTATAGCATAAAAAATAAATCCTTTCAATCCAAAAAGGGGTAATAAACGTCGCAAAAATTCCCAAGAGACTCGATCAAACGCCTTTGGCATCGAAGCTAATAAGCGCTGGCTCCAAATACCCCAATCATTTCCAGTTTTCCAATATCATTAAGACCCGCCTGACGTTCCAGCTTGCTCTTCTCCCATGCACAATGCCTACTTATCCTTTAGATACTAACAAGGGGAGTAACCTGTTTAACTGGTTAGTTATCACTTTAGCATAAAGTTTAATATCCAAATTGAGTAAATATATTGGCCGATATGAGGTCACTAGGGATGGATCTTTTCCAGGCTTAGGCAATACAATTATATTTGCGCTTTTGAACGAATCAGGCATACTGCCTTTATTTGCCATGGCATCAAACACACCCTTGAGAGCTACGGGCACTTTTGAATTAAGAGCCTTGTAGAACTGAGCCGTTTGTCCATCTGGACCTGGAGATTTTAACAAGGGGAGCTCTTTTAATGCTAATTGGATTTCTGTAACATGAAAGGGGCTATTTAGTGCTTCTACTTGATGGGAGGTTAAGGTAGGAAGCACAGCCTTCCCCAAGCATTGGGTCATGTTTTTACAGTCACACTCATCTGCTGAGTAAAGATTTTATAATACTCTTGAAATGCTTCACATATTTCTGTGGATGAGGTTAATGTCCTGCCAGCATGATCTTTAATATGAGTGACACAAGCCACTTGCTGGTTTGTTTTTACCAAGTTCGCCAACATTCTGCCCGGTTTATTACCGTATAAAAAGAATTTATGCTGTAAGTATGCTAGGGACGACTGGGCTCTTTGGATATTGTCCAATATTCTTTCCTCAATTTAAAAGACCAATCCCCAGTCATGTGATTATGTAACTTCTGTAGTGAATCCGTGAGATGCCAAATATCTTTATCCAATTCTTTCTTTCTACGAGTTGTATAGCTGATTCTTTCCTCTTAAAACCATCTTTGCAGTCTCCAAAAACAAGGTGGGGTTTTCCATATGTTCCCCATTATTCGCCTCATAGTCCATCCATTCTCCAACAGATATGCTTCAAAGCGTTTATCCTGGGACAACCATCTGGGCATCCTCTATTCTGGCCTACCCCCAGACTATTATAGTTTACCTCGCAGGTCACTATCCCGTGATCTGAAATCATTATTGGGTTCAGGGCTGCTCACAACAAGTTAGGAATCAGTGACTGAGATATGAGGATGTAATCAATCCTTGTCTGGGTATCGTGGGCTCTGGCAATATGAGAGAAACTCACTTCCCCAGGATGTAATGGATGCCATATGTCCATCGTCTGCACCTGCTTATTAAGAAAGGGGACTCCCTTATGCACTCCCAGCACTGGGGCGTGTGTCACAAGATGTCTATCTAGTTTCCTATCCGCTATACAAATTAGATCACCTCCCATTATCAATGGATCTTCCCCAGGGATGCCAAAACGGAGACCACCTCGGTGAAAAACCCATGGTCATACTTATTTGATGCATAAAATGATGCTAATCTCACTGGGTGTCCAAAGAATGTGCCACTGACAGCTACATATCGTCCATGAGGATCTATACATGTGCATGTTACTTGGCATGTGAACACGTTGTAAAACAGAATAGCCAGTCCCACACTTTTTAGATATGCCCTGGGCTGAGAATACTGGAGATACCCAATTTGGCAATTCACCCGGTTCAGTTGAGAAAGTACCTTTTCCCTTTTTATGGGTGAGCCCAACTCTGCTACATTCCAAGCATAAAATGATAATACAAATTATTTATAGCAATCCTGGCATCACCCCTTTTCTTCCATTCACAACCAATGGGCTTCCTTATAACCTCTTATCTGTTACCACAGCACAAGTGCCACCCATCTCAAATGTGCTAATATCCTCTCCCCCTACATAATACTCAATACGTGAAGCCTCTCCTTCCCTAACCCCCTCCCTCCCCCTCCTCCTCTCCTACTACGTATGCGCCCATGCCTATTGTAAGGCAGGGAGTCAGTCAGATGTGTTTGGGTGCTGCCGCCTCCACCAGTCACTTAACCCTCACACACAAGAACATAAGAAATTGCCATGCTGGGTCAGACCAAGGGTCCATCAAGCCCAGCATCCTGTTTCCAACAGAGGCCAAACCAGGCCACAAGAACCTGGCAATTACCCAAATACTAAGAAGATCCCATGCTACTGATGCAATTAATAGCAGTGGCTATTCCCTAAGTAAATTTGATTAATAGCCGTTAATGGACTTCTCCTCCAAGAACTTATCCAAACCTTTTTTAAACCCAGCTACACTAACTGCACTAACCACATCCTCTGGCAACAAATTCCAGAGCTTTATTGTGCGTTGAGTGAAAAAGAATTTTCTCCGATTAGTTTTAAATGTGCTACTTGCTAACTTCATGGAATGCCCACTAGTCCTTCTATTACTTATGTGACTAGATAACTCATACTAACCACCACAAACTCATTCCTAGTCCATTCTGAAATAAGAAATGTAAGTGACATCCTTTAAGTTCCAGGATTCTTCAAATTTCACACTAGGGAGAGGCAGTCTGGGCGATATTTGGGTATGTACAAATCTAACCCGGAATCCAAACAAGTCATGTCCAGGTATCCTCCTCTTCTCCCAAAAGGACCATGGATTTAAATGAGATACTGTATATCACACTGCAATGCTGCAAACATCTTCCACGGGTTCTTGCTATAGTATCTTGCTACATTACCATGCAGACCGTGCACACACGGACCCCTGCAGCATAACTTTCTCTAGATCCAAATCTAGTCTCTCACTCCGGGAAAGGTGTATTTATCCTGTGCAAGGTCCCACAGTCCGAGCTCCTCCAACTTTGTTGATCCTTCCATGTACTCGCTACCATGAAAATTTGCTTATAAAAACACGTTAATGCCACAAGTTTCTCTTACTGATATATATGTTGGATTGGGCCCGTTATATGTAACCTGGCCCAGTCTGTAAGACGTCGATCCCAGTTGATTGACCGTTGCCACATCAGGGCCACTAGGATGATTTTACCAATGTCAAAAATAGTTCTCAGGCAAGCGCAATCTCCCTTGTGTACATTGTAGAAAATGGCACCTTACATGTCGCGCAATGGGAGGAATCCTAGAATAGTCCAAGACCCAACTGGGTTCAAAACTGAAGCAAGATATCACTGCCACTCGTGTATCCTTATTGTGGTAGCCCTAGGGCAAAAATCGCATATCTCTCCAGGGGTAATCATGTAACCACCATCATGTTGACCCCTTTTCAATCCATGAGTGCCATTTGTTGTAAGTATTTTTGGCTTCCTCTGGCTCGGAGAAGTCATGTCTGGTTCCCTTATGCCAGATTCATAGGTGCACGGGAAATTGCAAGGCAAATCTTATGTCATATTGCACCAACTTCGAACATATGGGCGTGAACAATCTTCTTTGAGCCATTACGCGACTTGAAAGATCATTATTTTATTCTCTTTATATGTCAGGTTTTTCTTCTTGTGATAAGCTCGCAGAATCATTCCTTTATATGCATAATGGGAAATCTTGGCGATGACTGTTCTAGGTTGGGTCCACTCCTGTATCTTAGGCCCCAACCAATGGGCCCTCTTAAAGATCAGTTTCCCCTGTAATTCCTGAAGGGCCAGCTCCTCCAATAACCATTCATCTAGAAATGAAATGACCTCAGCTGTGACCTCATCTTCCGCTAGTCCTACGAATCTCAAATTTAAACATCTGGCTCGATTTTTCAGATCATCCACTTTAATAGTTTTCTCCTACATCTCTTTTTCCAACACATGAACTTGATTTTCCAATTGTAAAACATCGTCCTCCACAGTCGATATGCGACCTTCCGCTCGATTCAAATGGGGAGATAATTCAGCCGAGGACTTAAATTCTTCTATTTGCATGGAAATATGTGCGCAATGATCGTCCAAGGTAAGTCGTATAATCAAAGATGCATCAGAATCTTCTGCGGGTGTTGTTCCTGTGCCATCGCCATTTTGGGAGAGGCCGGCTTTGCTTTCTTTTTCTCCCTTTTTGTTGGGCTGAGTGCCATATCTGCTCCAATCCCTTCAGATTCGCACCAGGATGCGTCCTCCTCTATGCTCTCGCTTTCAAACACAAACCTGGGGGTTTATCAACCTTTGAATGGTAAATTTTGTTACTTAAAAAGGCGGCGGCACCCAGAGCTCAGCTCAACATGGCCAGCTAAGCCCACCACATCACGTGACTCAAAACATCTTTACTAATGGGATGTTGAATGAATATGCAAGAGGAGAATCAGGCAAAGTGCGAAAGAGGATGATGAGGAGTGAGAAAGAAAATCATGGGGGGAGGGGTCCGGAGGAAGGGACATGATGATGGACAATGTGATGGGGGTAATAAGTGAGAGAGAAAGAGACAGAGAAGAGATTGCTGATGGGAGGGAGAAAAAGAGATGGTGGGGGAAAGGGGAAAGAGCATGATGGGGAATAACAGGGTGCAGAGCATGAGAAATAATAATAGGGGTTGATGATTTGAGAGGAAGCTGGAAGATGAGAGCTTTGGGGATGGGAGGTGGGCAACAGGGCAGAGTGTGATGGAGCTGAGAGTATGAGGGGACGATAGGTGAAAAAAAGCCAGAGAGAGGGGAACTGAATCCTCTTCTGTGAATCTCAACTGCATGCTACTGACCACAAAACTTTTAATGAAAGAGCTATTAGTTAACAAGATGACGTATTCTTACCGTTTGGTCAAATTGATACCATTGCTGACGTCCTCCATACTCCCAAATGGGATTTCCAAGATTTATCCTATTAAAAGTTGCACTTCAAAATGAAAAAAATATATATATACATGAATTGTGACAACCACGCATAACACTTCCTTACATTTTATAAAAGTACCTCTCTTCCCTCGCCTACACAGGTCCCCAGCCCATGGAAAAGAAAAGGCAAATGGGTTACTACGACGTACCCACCAAATGCATTCTTTAAACCATTGATATTTACAGACAGTCCCTGAGAACCACAAACAGTTTGGGTTTTCAGGTTATTCCTAATGAATATGCATGAGATAGATTTGCATACAATTAAGGTAGTGTGCCCACAAATCTATCTTTTATATATTCATTATCTATAACCTGAAAATCAAACCCATTTGCAGCCTTCAAGGACCGAAAGTGAATACTACTGCTCTAAACAATGTTTTTTTTTTTTAAATCCTTTTTTTTTCAGTCTACATGGTTTTTCCTGGGAAATTTACCATGGTCTCAGTGGCCAACTTTGTTTCCCCAAACTGTAATTTTTTTTTTCCTAGTGGTGTGTTAAACAAAGTTCTGGCTGGGAACTGTGGAATTACACTTTTTTTTTTTATGCACATGGGAGCACTGTGTTTAGTAGACATTACAGTATCTGGCACATTACACTGCAGAAATCGCTATCATGCTTAAGTGAATAGACTGTAGACTAGTGGTTCTCAAACCTGCCCTCAGTGACCCTCAAGCAGTCATTTTCAGGATAACCAGAATGATTATAAACATAAGAACATTTATGCCATGCTGGGTAAGGCCAAGTTCCATCAAGCCCTGCATCCGGTCTCTGACACTGAGCCGGTCCAGGTCACAAGTAGCCAGCAGATCCACAATAGTTGATCTATTTCTTGTATCTTACTCCCAGGAATAAGCGCTGGCTTTCCCAAGTCTATCTGGCTAACAACTGTTTATGGACTTTTCTTCAGGAACTTGTCCAACCCTCTTTTGAACCCTACTATCTGGCCGATACAGTAAAAACGCAGGAGATGCACACAGACCACTTACCTGTGCACGCGATACAGTATCTTAATTTATTTAAATTAGGCCCGGCGGTAAAAAGAGGCGCTAGGGACACTAGCGAGTCCCTAGCGCCTCTTTTTTGATGGAAGCGGCGGCTGTCAGCGGGTTTGACAGCAGACGCTCAATTTTGCCGGCGTCGGTTCTCGAGCCCACTGACAGCCATGGGCTCGGAAACCAGACACCGGCAAAATTGAGCGTCTGGTTTTCGACCTGACAGCCGCGGGCCCATTTAAATTTTTTTTTTTTTTTCACTTTTTTAAACTTTTGGGACCTCCGACTTAATATCGCCATGATATTAAGTCGGAGGGTGCACAGAAAAGCAGTTTTTACTGTGCCCTTCCCGGTGCCCGGAGAAATTAGCACCTACCTGTGGGTAGGCGCTAATTTCTGAAAGCAAAATGTGCGGCTTGGCTGCACATTTTGCTTTCTGAATCGCGCAGGAATACCTAATAGGGCCATCAACATGCATCTGCATGTTGCGGGTGCTATTAGGTTCGGGGGGGTTAGATGCGCATTTTGGACACGCGATTACCCCTTACTGAATAAAGGGTAAAGCTAGCGCATCCAAAATGCGCGTCCAAATGCCAACTAACTATGCGCGCCATCGGAGCGCACTGTACTGTATCAGCCCATATGTTAGTTGCCTTGATCACATCCTCTGGCAATGAGACATATTTGAATATCATATGCAAATATATCTCATGCATATTAATTCTGAATAACCTGAAAACTAGACCAGGTGAGGATCCCTGAGGAAATGTTAGGAAACATTTACTTAAATCACAGCTTTTATTAAATTTCTAAGCGGCCTAAATAGCCAGGTATCTGATGACTTTATTCCTACATTATTTTTTCATGCTGATAAAAAGATAGGTCAGCTGACTTGGAGATATACTGATCTGTCCTGTAGATATTTACACCTCTACATAAATTCTGTAGCAACTCTGTATGTTAAAAACAGATCACTTTTTAAAAATTGCAACATATCTGATACTACTTTAATGATTGTAATGCAGTTGAACTGCCATTATGTAAATCTGATCCTGGTTTCAGGATATCCACAATGAATATGCATGAGATATATTTGGATACAATGGAGGCAGTGCATACAAATATACCTTATATATATTCACTGTAGATATCCTAAAAACCAGACTTGTTTGAGGCACTCTAGGACTGAAGTTACCTATCTCTGGTGTAATAATTGCTTTAAAGATGTATGGGTTTTTTTGTAACAAATTTATTAAAAAAAAAAAAAAATTCAGGTGTGCAACCTATGTGGATTTCTTGTCAATTTTTCATTATATATCCCAAGGAGTATTTTTTAAAAATATACATTTGAAGTCTGAAGGAAAGAGAAAATAATCTTTTCCATCACATATTCATGCTGTGTCTCTGATTCAGGAGAATTTTATACCCGCAACCATGGCCTAAAAGAATTCATAACAAAAAACTGGTGGTGTTAAGCATTTCTTTCCATGTGTTGTAACATTTAATAGCATATATTGGAGATCTATAAAGACTCCTGAACTACCCAGAAACTGGGGTATCTCCTACTAAGCGGCAAGGTCTAGAATCTGTGGTTCTTGCCAGATACGTAAATGTAACAATCATTCTGCTGAGTTAGCAATAAACTAGATATAGATAAAAAGACAGGAAACATTTACTGGAACTAGATTTTCTGACATGATTACACCAATTTTCAATCAATATCAGATCCATAAAGTGATGCTACCAGATATGACAGTAACTTTCAAACAGCTGCGCAGATGTACATATATGTGCATATGCTGGCTCGCACCCAGAGACGCAGTAATTTTATAACATACTCACATAAATGCACGTATGGTATAAAATCTGTTCTGCACCCGTACACGTGTGCACAATTTTATACGGATGCATGCATGTGTGCGCAAATGCTGGCTCTACTGCATAAGTGTGTGTGTGTGTGTTGGGGGGGGGGGGGATTTTTTTAGCCTCCCTTTCACCCTTTTAATCCTGACCCTTAAAAAAAACTAGATGAGTCAGCTCGGTTTTATTTTAATACTTATATGCCATTCATAGCAGAAGTAAAGTTACACGGTAGGGGACCCCAGCGCACACTTGTGTGCGTAAATACTTACGTGCACATTTCAAAGTAACTTCCCGGAAACCCATGTCTCGCCCATGCCACTCCCAGACCATACCCATCCTTTAAGTTTTTGATTTGTGCGCATACCAGAAAATTTGCGCATAGTTGCGCGCTTTTAAAATCTGTGTGGCTTGAGTTGGCCCGAGACACATGCATATCTCTCAGCTTTGGCACGTGTAGGGCTTTTAAAATCGACCTTTATGGGTTGAATCAATATGCTAGCTTGTAATCACATATGGAAACTTAGAATAATGAGCAGATAATATGTAAATTTGTGAGATTTCTGATTGTTTCTCTTGCTGTGCTTTCATGATTTCAACTTTCTATCATATTTGTTGTAACTGATAAGTTCCTCATAATAAAGAGAAAACATAGGGGTAGATTTTCAAAGGGTTGCGCGCGTAAGATACACGCATAACCCCCGAAAACCTACCCCTGCGTGTGCCGAGCCTATTTGCATAGGCTCGGCGGCGCGCACAAGCCCCGGGACACGTGTATGTCCCGGAGCTTTCCAAAATGGGCGGTCCGGGGGTGGTCCCGAGTGCTCCGGCACAGCGCGCTGGCAGCCAGCCGGTCGCACAAGTTACGCCTGAACTCCTGAAAAAAAGGTAGGGGGGGATTTAGTTAGGGCTGGGTGGTGGGTTACATAGGGGAAGGGAGGGAAAGGTGGGGGGGGGGAGGGGGGAAATCGAAAAAAAAGTTCCCTCCAAGGCCGCTCCGATTTCGGAGCGGCCTTGGATGGAACGGGGAAAGCCATCAGGGCTCCCCTTGGGCTCGGCGCGCGCAAGGTGCACAAGTGTGCACCTCCTTGCGAGCGCCGACCCTGGATTTTATAACATGCACATGGCAGCGTGCGCATGCTATAAATTCGGGTATACATTTGTGTGCACCGGGTAGCGCGCACAAATGTACCCCGCGCGCATAACATTTAAAATCTGCCCCATATTCTATGAACATCTCTTTGTGATATCTTGAATCCTGACTAATACCAACAGAGGAACACACATCACTCCCATACTACAGAACCTGCACTGGCTGCCAATCAAATATAGAATATTACACAAGGCTCTCACTATAATCCACAAAGTCATTCACAACCAACAACAACTAGACCTCCAGATTCCCCTCAAATTATACTCAGACAGACCGATTCGAGAAGCATATAAAGGCACCCTGCAACCCCCTACAACGAAATCTACTCGCCTATCATCAACCAAAGAACGAACCTTCTCTACAGCTGGCCCAGCCATCTGGAACAAGATGCCCACAGAACTCAGATTAGAACCATGCCCGCTTACCTTCCGTAAAAAACTTAAGACATGGCTCTTCATCCAGGCCTTCACTTAACCTACAGATCCAGCAATTCCTCACTAATTCAGACACTGACTCCTACCTAAACTCTCTGACAAGTGTAGCCTATACACTTATGCCTCTTCTCATCATATTATTGTATTATCTAACTTGTTCAGTTATGCCTTCTATCGCTCCGGCTATCCTAGCCCTCCAGGTTAATACCCCTTGTTATATGTAACTTTCATTTCTTGTTATATGGTTGACTTTGTTATTCCCCTCATGTTATTTGTAAACCGATCTGATATGAATTTCTTTCATGAAGGTCGGTATATAAAAATGTTAAATAAATAAATAAATAAATAAATAAATATCTGAGGCAGAAACCACACATTCAGAGATACGCAGTTTTTCATGATCTGTTTTATATTCTATTTAATTTTTTTCAGGGCCAGTTTTAAATATTGGGCCCAGCATATCTAATGATAACTCAGCATTGGAGAAGCATGGTATCTGATGGAGGACAAAGAGACTCCCAGAAGCTACTGTGTTTTAGGTATCTTTCAGTTGCATTTGTGTGTACTTAGTATAGTTTGGGAAGATTACATTGATATTTTAGTGATTCTTCCCACAGTACATCTACAGTTTGAGGGGGATAATTCATACAAAAGTTTTTCTTTCCAATTCTACATCCATTGATTAACATCTTACATTAATTTCTGTATATTTTTAGCATTTGCCTCATTTTACTGTTCAGTTTGATCTGTTTTGATTTCCCTCCCAAAATCATGCTTAACTCCATTTCTGGCAAGACTTGTGCAGCTCCCCAGTGCACTGAAGATAACTGAATGCTTTGATTGACATCACTGGGGGTAATTTTCAAAGCCATTTACACTAATAGAACTCAGCCTAATGCATGTAAACTTTTCTGAGAAATTACCACTTACCTGATAATTTCCTTTTCTTTAGGGACAGTCAGATGAATCCAGAACAAGTGGGTTATGCACCTCTACCAGCAGATGGAGACAGAGCAAACTGATGTCACAGTATATATATATATCCCTGCAGTGACATCAGCCTGCCAGTATTCTCTTCAAAAGCAACTGTGAACAGATTAGCAAAACTTGATTAAAACAGATAACCATTTCAATACTCAGCCAACAGGCAACACTGAGCTCAGACAAGAATGTATTAACACTAGTCTAGGGACTGGACTAACACATATCAGTAAACCCTGTCACACGTAGCCCCAGAGGAGGACCATAATACAACCAATTGGCAGCCAAGGGAGGGAAGCTGGATTCATCTGACTGTCCTAAACAAAAAGGAAATTATCAGGTAAATAGTATAGTAATTTCTCATTTCTTAGCGTACAGTCAGATGAATCCAGAACAAGTGGGATATACCCAAGCTACTCCCGAATAGGGCAGGAAGCTGCCTGCAGTCCAGTCAAAACCACACGTTCAAAAGCTGCGTCCTCCCGGGCATGACATCCAGATGATAATACCTGGAAAAAGTGTGTAAGGACCACCATGTCGCAGCTCGGCAAATGTTGACGGGAGACAATCTCACTTCCACCCATGACACTGCCTGAGCCCTAGTGAAATGAGCCCTGACTTGACTAGGTAATGCTTCCCAGCATCAACATACCCAGCCGTGACTACCTCCTTAATCCAGCGAGCTATGGTAGCCGCAAAGCTGGCTCTCACTGCCTAGTACCGCCGTGAAGGATAATAGGCGATCCATCTTCCGTAAAGGTTTAGTAACCGCCAGATACCTGACAATATGTCTCTTGACATCCAAGGGTTGCAACAGATGATACTCCTCTACATCTCTCTCTCTGTCCAGAGATGACAGGGAGATGGACTGATTCAAGTGAAAGTCAGTGACCACCTTCAGTAGAAAAGAAGGAACAGTACGTAGCTGTACCACCCGTGGAGTCACCCGGAGGAATGGCTCCCAGCAAGACAAGGCCTGCAGTTAGGAAACCCTCTGGGCCAGATTTTTAAAGGAGCGCGTGCGGGGTACATTTGTGCGTGCTACCCGGCTTTGCTGAAGTATCTCAAGGTAACGAATGATTTTAGGAGATCTGTTCATCGTTTCATTTTATAGAGTGGTGCAAAGAAAGGTACCCAGGCTTCCAAGGCTGCCATTGCGAGGTGGCTTAAGGAGGCTATTGGGTTGGCATACGTTCTCAAAGGCTGTCAGGTGCCTGAAAGTTTGAGGGCTCACCCTACATGATCTCAGGTGACCTCGTGGGTAGAGGCCCAGTTGGTTTCACTACAGGAAATTTGTAGGGCAGCGACTTGGAAGACACTGAATACTTTTGCGAGGCACTGCCGTCTTTGTCTTTTGGTGAGAGTGCCTTACGAGCAGGACTCTCCAGGTCCCACCCTAAGTAGTGAGCTTTGGTATATCCAAGGAGTCTGGACTGATCTGGGTATGTACAGGGAAAGGAAAATTGGTTCTTACCTGCTAATTTTCATTCCTGTAGTTCCACGGATCAGTCCAGAACCCGCCCGATCTATGGAGGTGTAGAGTTGTCCGCTCAGCTGTAATTTTTTGGGTACAAACCTTTAAGGGTATGGCATACAGACTCGTTGGAAATGGTTTTTCAAGATTTTACAAGTTTTGCAAGCGTTTTGTGCTTGGGTACAGGTCAGTACTGAGGAACTGCAGGTCGCACCAGGGATTATGAAGCAGCGTCAGTGAAACTTTCTCTGTGTCCATCTGCCGGCAGGGATACATAAACCCAGGAGTCTGGACTGTTCAGTGGTACTACAGGAAATTAGCAGGTAAGAACCAATTTTCCTATTGCTCACGCAATTGCATGTGTACTATTTGAAATACATCTAGTGCGCGGGAGGAAGTGACGTCATCGGGAAGGATGGCAGCCTAAGCACAGAGCTCCTCCCGATATCGGGCGATTACTCCCGGTTAAAGCTTTAAACACCCCATAATTTCGGTGTCTTACTACCAGGACCCCCATCGGAGATTGCCTGGATGACGTCCAGGAAGAAATCGCTTGATTTATTTCAGTATTCCTACCGCAAAACGACAAGTACCCGGGCGGATCATCAAAACAAAATGGCGGGCACTCTGGAAGACGACGGCGACCCCGAACATGAAATTGAGCGGGACGCTCTAGAATCAGGGGAAATCCATTCCAACACGAGCCGAGTTTTGTTCGTGGTTTAATGACCTGCGTCTGGACTTTAAAAACCATAAAAAAGAAATCATGACGGCGATCCATGATATGAAGGAGGATATTGCTGATATCGGGCGCCGGATGGATGAAACTGAAATCAGGCTCGATACACAGGTGGAAGAATTTAAAGCGATGGACCACGATGTGAAGGGCATTCACACCACTTGTAACGAATTGGCCACAAAATTAGAGGATCTCGAAAATTGCACACGGAGGCATAATCTGCGTTTCAGAGGGATTCCAGAATCCAGCGAACCTCAGGACTGTGCAGCTATTATTAGGGAGATCTGTACACCCTTGCTGGTTGCTGAGGGAGATGCAGCAGCAGGAGCAGCTACTCCCATTAAAATTGATAGAGCCCACAGAACTTTGGGCCAGAAGCGCCCCAATCAGGCCAGAGACATAGTGGTTTGTTTCCATGACTATACGGAGAAGGAAAGGATATATCAAAAGGCCCGGCAGCAAGCCTCTATAACTTGGCAGGGACACCAGATCACTATCTTTGCTGACTTGGCGGCTGCTACCCTCTGGAAACGCCAAGAACTTAAAGCTGTTACGGCGTTATTGAGGCGAAGGGCATACGATACAGATGGCTCTACCTATTTGGACTGCAATTCACGAAAGACGGTACTACATACAGGATTCATTGCTTGGAGGAGGCAGCGAACACGCTTACTGAGGCGGGATACTCTCCTCAAGACGTGAAAAATTCCACGCCACCATCGGTGCCAACTTCTAGGAGACCTGAGCATCCACGCTGGCAGCGGGTTGACCGAGGACGACGGCGATTACAGCGACAACCTGCCAGCCCTCCATCTGCATCCGCTTCCAAGGAAGGCACCTGAAAGGAACCGGCATATGCCGGGTTTTGTTCACAAGTTTGCTCTGCTATTTTACATAATGCAGACAGTTATTCAACTTTTTCTGGCTTATTCGCAGGATAGCCAATGGCAATTTAACTAGTTTATAATGTTTGCTGTTGCTGGGGTCGGGCGCCTCACGGGTTAATATGTTCAGGCTGGGGTGTTACTCATATTACTGTGTTAAGAGTTGTCGCATATGATTACCGGGAGTGGCTGTCTGAGAAGCGGGCATTTATGAGTTCCGGATGACTTTCCTCCATGGCCACTTCTCAATCCTCCCTGCGGGGACGGTTGTTCTTGGGCATAGCGGGGGGTGGGAGGGAGGGGTTGGGGATCTGGGATGCTGTAGCTCAGATAAGACTCTGGCACAAATGGTTGATAAGGGAAAAGTCTATCACGGTGACCATCAGGGTCAGGTTACATGGGTTGGAGGTTGCTGTTACCATGATATATTCCGAATGGATCTGGTTCTTGGGATCCTAGGGGGAGTGCCTATTGCTTTATTGCTCTATTCTCTATGGTTTAGGAATGACAGACTATAAGATAATGTCCCTGAATGTCAAGGGACTCAACTCACCCCGCAAACGTAAACTGCTTCTTAATGATTTGCAGTGTCAGAAGGTCGCTATAGCGATGATTCAGGAGTCTCACCTTTCAGCCCGGTATTTAGGTTTAATGAAATCCCCACAGTATCCCATTCAATACTGGGCCGCAGCGGGTAAACGCTCCAAGTACGCTGGGGTAGGGATACTATTTAGGAAAGATTGTGTATTCGATGAGATCCAGTGCATTAGAGATAAAGATGGTAGATATGTAATTGTGGTCATTGCTATTGATGGACATAAGTTCACCTTAGTTTCGGCTTATGCTCCTAATCATCACCAGGGGGTATTTTTCCAAAACCTAGGGGAGACTGTTCAACGATCAGGGGAGGGTCACCTCATTTTCGGGGGGGGATTTCAATATCACCTTGAACCCAACAATAGATAACTCTCGGGGGTCAGCTGTAGCTGCTCGTAAAGACAGAAAGGCATTGAAAGCTATGATGGCGGACTTAAATCTGGTGGATGTGTGGCGCAATAGGTTCCCTAAATCAAGGAACTATAGCTTTTATTCCCGTGCTCAGGAAACCTATTCCCAAATAGATATGCTGCTGGTGGACAAGGGCCTCATTACTAACATCACAAGGGCCGACATAGAGAGTATTACCTGGTTGGACCACGGTCCGGTTTGGGTGGAACTTTCTTTGCAATTTATTGACAGGGGGCAATTATTCTGGAAATTGAATGACTCTCTTTTGGGGGATGATTCCTTTGTTTCATGTTTGAGAGGCATTATTCAGGAATATTTACATTTTAACGATACTGGGGACATGGCACCATCTACGGTATGGGATGGCCTGAAAGCTGTTACACGGGGACATATTATTGCGCGAGCCTCATTTGTTAAAAAACAGAAGGCTAGAGAAAGGAACAGCTTACTATCTCAGTTGAGGCAGGCGGAGCAGGAACATAAAACACATCCATCACGGGAGAAATGGCTGGTTCTCATTGCTATTAGAGAAAAATTGGCAAATTTAGATTCTGCAGAGATAGCGTTTCGCTTAGAGCTTCTTCGACAGAAGTTTTTCGAAGGAGGGAATAGAGCCGGGAAGCTTCTGGCCCGTAAACTGAAAAAGTTTCAAACACAAAATAACATTATCAAAATAAAAGACGACAAGGGGGCAATTTTGACTGGGGCCCGGGATATCAGACAACGCTTTCTCCAGTTCTATGCCGCTTTATATAGTGCAGACGGTACTATAAAAGAGGAAGGCATAGCTGCATATCTAGGTGGTTTAGTACTACCCTCTTTGTCTGCCTCAGGACGCTCTGGTCTTGATAAGGAAATCTCCTCATTTGAAGTCCGGGATGCTATCAAAAATTTGAAGGTAGGGAAATCACCGGGGTTAGATGGGTTCACCGCCAAATTTTATAAGACTTATGTAAATGACATCACGATTCCCTTGGCTAAGATGTTTAATTCCCTGAGGGACAGTGGTACTCTATCTCAGATGGCTAATACAGCGGGCATTACAATCCTGGTCAAACCGGGACGTGACCCGTCTTTGTGCGGGTCGTACCGCCCGATCTCCCTTATTAATCTGGATTTAAAAATATTGGCCAAGATCTTAGCGGACAGATTGAAGGGAGTGGTAACTGATCTCATTTGCCCTGATCAGGCAGGGTTCATCCCGGGTCGGATGGCTTCCGATAATGTGCGGAAGGCCATAGATTTTATCTGGTGGGCTAAAATGGAAAAGGTATCTGCTTTATTATTAACAATCAATGCCGAAAAGGCATTTGATTTAGTGCACTGGCCTTATCTATTTCATCTCCTGCAGCATATGCAATACGGTCCTCATTTCATTCAATGGATTTCTAAGTTATACAATTCCCCAATGGCCTGCCTGAAGGTGAATGGAGGCTACTCGGCTCCATTCCAAGTACAGAGAGGTACACGCCAGGGGTGCCCTCTGTCGCCATTACTTTTTGCTTTGTTTTTGGAGCCCTTTGCCATTAGCATCCGTAACAATCCACGGATAAAAGGCATGTGCATTGGAGACCTGTCCTCCAAAATGGCCCTCTTCGCAGATGACATTTTATTTTCTGTGACTGAACCCGAAACCTCCTTATCGGAGATTGTCCTGGAAATCTCTAAATTCAGTTCTATCTCCGGATTTAAAATAAATTGGGATAAGTCGGAGATCTTGAATCTGTCTGTTCCTGCGGACCGAGTGAAGGCCTTAAAGTCAGCTTATGCGTTTAAATGGCCTCCCACAAAGATTAAATATTTAGGAATATACCTTGGAAATCTGGATGATATTTTTCATCTTAACTATGCCCCACTACTAACGAAAATTTATCAAGAATTAGAAGAATGGGATAGATATCACATATCGTGGCTGGGTAGAATTGCGGTGCTGAAAATGAATATTCTCCCTCGCTTGTTATATCTTTTTCAGACTCTACCTGTATTAGTACCCCATAGGGACCTATTAAAATGGCAACGGAGGTTTCTGAAATACGTATGGAAAGGTAGAAAACCCAGAGTTTCTAAGAAAATTCTATATTTGTCTAAAGGTCAGGGAGGTCTCAGAGTCCCGAATTTGACTTAGTATCATGCGGCTGCCCATATTCGAGCTATTTGGCATAAAGTGCCTGTTGATAAAGTATGGGTGACAATGGAACAAGCTATGGTGGGCCGGATGCCTCTATCAGCTCTTATATGGCAGCCACGAACTTCGTGGCAGGCACTGCACAAGGTTCCCTTTCCTACACTACATACTCTGGAGATTTGGGACAGATGGAAACGGAGGTTCTTGGGCTCCAGGAGCTACTCCGCCCTATCTCACTTATTTCACAACACGCTATTCCTCCCGGGGCTTCCCTCTCAGGCCTTTTCTCTTTGGAAAGAACGGTGAATATCTACCATTTCCCAGGTGTGGGGTCCACAGGGGATGTATACTTTTGCGGACTTAAGTGCTAAATACGATTTACCGTCTCGGGAATTGTATAGTTATCTACAGCTTAAGCACTTCCTGATGACTAATCCCATTCGTGATAGCTTATCTCAAGGGACCACCTTTTTTGAGGGGTTATGTAAAGGGGCCAATGTGATATCAAAAATAATATCCAAGCTTTATCGGTTTCTAAATGCGGATTTACCAGATTCACCCCATTTTATTAAATCTTGGGAACAGGACCTTGGCATAACGGGTGATGCGGAGAGTTGGCAAGAAGTATATAAGAATATCGGAAAAGGGCTGCTATCTGCCTCCTTGATTGAAAATTGTTATAAAATGGTATTCCGCTGGCACTATAGTCCGCAGCAACTACACAGTTTTTTTTTTTTTTATTTATTCTTTATTCAGTTTTACAAATTTAATTCAAGCATTACTTGAGTTTGAAATATATATACTTCACTCATTAAAATTCAGACATAGTTAATCAATTCCTAAATTACAATAATCAAAGAATATATGTCTATTTAACAATAAAGTAATACACATTGTAACCTATTTATTTTGAAAAACAGTGAAGTATAAATCTTTTAGCCCACAAAATTGGATCCAAGATTTCACAACCTTAAGGAAATATATTTAAACTAAAAATTCAACTATAGGGGAGTCACATTTTATTTTATAGACCTTTTGAATTGCCTTTAGAAGTATACATCAACTCACAGGGGAGGAGGACACCAAGGGGTCCCTTCTACTAGAAATAAAAGATGTTAGTTGCGAGGGGAGAAAAAACAGAAACGAATTCCCTTGAAATTTAACCAAGCACTTGCATGGAAACTTAAGCATAAACATCCCTCCCAATTCTAACACTTGTGGTTTTAACAAAATAAATTGTTGACGACGCTTCTGCGTCGTTCTCGCGAGGTCAGGGAATATCTGAACTTTAATACCCAAAAAATTTTCATGACGATGAGAAAAGTACTTTTTGAACACCCATTCTCTGTCTGATTGTAATAAGAAGACCACTATAAGTGTAGATGGAATCACTGTATTTTCTTCCGACTGCTCCAGCAGCTCTGAAATATTCATAGTTGGTGTTGTTTCCCTTGGGGCTAATATCTGGAAATTGTCCAAATTACTTTCAATGATTCTTTTTGAGGGTATATAAAAAGCCTTAGATATTATTGGCAAAGTCTCCTCAGTAATCTTTAAATTTTCTATCATATATTTCCTCCAAAGATCTTTAGCATTCATATATGGTAATTTAGGAAAATTAATACATCTCAAATGTCTAGCACGTATCTGGTTATCCAAATTTTCCACTTTTTGTTGTAGAATCTGATTTTCTTTAATTAAATTGCTTTGAAGATTATTTAAACTGTCCATTTTTACTTCCATTGAATGCACCTTTTTCATATTTTCCCCAAGGTCTTTTTCAACAGTTAACATTCTGGTTTCTAAATTTTCAACTGCTTTTACTGTTGAAAGAATCTGTCTCTGAATGTTATTATTAGTGTCTTTTATCGCTTCCCATATCGTTTGTAGCGTAAAATTTTGTGGTCTTACCAGCTGACATACTTGGGCCGCATTTTCAGCACTTTCCCCTTCGTTCAATGATGATATTCCTCCTCTTAAATCTCGTGATGGTCGCTCTGGCGTCTCTCCACTCCCTGCTTGCTGCGGCTCAGCTTCTGGCATTCCTCCCGTCCCAGGACCCGGATGTATTAACGTAGAAAGACTGACCTCCGTCAGCGTGGGCTCCAGAGAGGATTCCCCTGAGGCACCTATACCCTGTACCTCTGGTTCCTCTCGACGCAGACCGGCGTGTCTTTCAGCGGGGTTCCCGGGTGGGCGTCTATCCTCCGGCGAAGATGGATAGAATTGCTCTGGGCTGCCCTCGGACACTTCTTCCCTCCGAGACTCAGCCAGCGAGCTCATGCCGGGGGTTTCAGCTCCCCGACGAATGTGAGCGTCCATAGGTCCTAGGACCGCATGAGTCGAGGGGGGCTCTAGAGCTAGCCGCTCCCTCGCTCTCTTCTTGCGGCCCGAATGCGGCATCAAACAACGGTAAGGAAATTTTGGAGAGAGACGCTCACACACGTCTTACCTCTCCGCCATCTTGGATCTAGCCAGATCAACTACACAGTTTTTATCCTGGCACCTCTGGGAAATGCTGGAAACAATGCCAGCAGGAGGGCTCATATCTGCATATGTGGTGGACCTGCCCTTATATACAACAGTTATGGCAGCAGATTTTCTTATGGATTGCGGAGATGAGCCCCTCTAATGAAACCTTTTCTGCTAGTCATGTTTTGCTCAATGTCTCAGAGTCCTTATCATGTCTATCTAGGTCGAATATTGCATATTATATTTTTGTAGCTGCTCGATGTACTATAGCTAAATATTGGGGCTCATCCACTGTACCTACATTGGTGGAGGTGCAAGCCAAGGTTTCGTTACTATATAGACTGAGCAAAATCACTGCATTTAAAAATAAAAGGGTCCATGCCTTCAAAACCGTATGGGAGCCCTATGATAACTGGAGATCACGGGGGGGGGGGGGGGGGGGGGGGGGGGGGGGGTAGAGGAGAACTTGCATAATGCTTGTTAATGGGTATTCTACGGCCGGCGATACACGGGATATAGCCGGATATGTTTTACTTGCGTTGGGTGGGAGAGAACCCTGTAGCCTATATGATGCTGGTATGTTCTACCATTTTGCTTATCTGATCATTGTATATCTGAGCTGGGGAAGGGATTTGGGGGGTTGTGGGGATTATTATTTAAATGTGATGCATTTTTCATTACAGATAATGGACGATTTTCACGTATAAAGCTCTGTCTTGCTAGTTGTAGAGACGTAGGTTGTTCTTATCTGACAGTGGTCACAGTCTGGCCTTCTAATGCGTGTATTTTTGTTTTCTGCAATAATTGTACCACACAAGTTCTGATTTTTATGTACTGTTTTATTGCATCACAATAAAAACTTTCAATTTCAAAAAAAAGAAATACATCTAGTGCGCATATGTGTGCTCCTAATTTTAAGCAGTTACACGCGCAAACGTTAATTGCGTATCTTCCTTTGAAATTTGTTGGCTTTAACGCACACAGCTAAGCAGATTTTATAACATGTGCACAAGCAGGAAATACCCAGTTTGACCAATTAGTCCACCAGTTGGCCTAGTCTATCTCTAGGTCTTCTAGACTCCTTTGGTTTTTTAGCCTGCACTTCCTCCTCACCCAGTTGTTTTAGGCTTAAAATAAGTATTCTTCAGATTTACATCTCAGCAAGAATAAAATAAATAAGCAAGGGTAACGGCACAATGCTCACTGCGGGCGAACGAATTAAAATCAGTATTTGCCTGCATAAATGTTGGCCGCGCCCCAGAATGTCCCTGACACGCCTTAACTCTGCCCCTTTTTTCCCACACATTGGGTTGCTTGCATATACATGCATAATTGGGCCTTTTTAAAATATGAGTTCCTTGCGCTCTGCCCAGATACTTGGGTATATGTGCCTCTTAATGTAAACATCTCTTTTTTAAAATTCACCCCTATATATGTATAAGGAATAGAGCTAAGCTCTGAGATTACTAACACTTGTGTTTTATATGTTTAACATCCTAGGTCTCTGTTTTCAGTGACTCATAATTGTGCGCTTCGCTGGATTTTACCTTGAAACACTGCTCACTGGATTCATGGGGACATTGGAATCTGTTCTTGTTTCTATGTGTTTATCAGATTCTAAATATAGAAACATGCAGCAGAAAAAGACTATATGGCCTATCTAGTCTGCCCATCGTTTTTTAACTGCCAATAAAAATCGGTCCCAGCAACCACATTAGTTGCGTATTCATATTTTGCATAAGAACTGTAATGTGATCAAATTATTACATTTTACTTGTAGACCTGCAGGGAAAAGCTGTAATATAGGGACCAGTATTGTTCAAGTGGTACTTGACTAACATAGCAATTGATGGCAGAAAAAGACCAAAATGGTCCATCTAGTCTGCCCAGCAAGCTTCCCAAGGTAGTAACTGCCGCTCTGTGCAGGTTACCCCCATGTTTCTCTTAAGGGTAGTAACTTGGAGCGGCAGTTACTACCTTGGGAAGCTTGCTGGGCAGACTAGATGGACCATTTTGGTCTTTTTCTGCCGTCATTACTATGTTACTATGTACTGGTCCCTATATTACAGCTTTTCCCTGCAGGTCTACAAGTAAAATGTAATAATTTGATCACATTACAGTTTTTCTGCAAAATGGGCCGGATTTTAATTGCTATGCGTGGGTGTAGATTTGTGTGCGCAAACTAGCGCGCACAAATCTGCACCCGATTTTATAACATGCACCCAGCTGAGCGCATGTTATAAAATCCAGGATCGGCGCGTGCAAGGGGGTGCACTTTTGTGCACTTTGTGCATGCCGAGCCCTAGGGGAGCTCCGATGGCTTTCCCCCTTTCCCTCTGATTTCCCCCCCCCCCAGCCATACCTAAATCCCCCCCCCCCTAAATTTGTGTTATTTTTGCCTGCCTCTGGCAGGCGTAACTTGCTGCGTTGGCCAGCTGCCGGCGCACGATTCTCCGGCACGGCCACTTTGCCGGAGGCCTCTGTCCCGCCCCCTGCCCGCTCCTTTTTCAAAGCCCCGGGACATACGCGCATCGCCGGGCCTATGCAAAATAGGCTCGGCGCACGTAAATCCAGCCAGATTTACGCGCACAGGGCTTTTAAAATCTGCCCCAATATGAATAAGGAACTAACAACTAACTTACAATCCCTGGCACATGCTAGTCCTACAATTATACAATTTAATAACTTTAAAATTAAGACATGGCATTACTTTTTATAATTACCAGGGCCCAGCAATTATAAAAATAGAACAGGTCCAGCAAATCTATTCAGGAAGATTTGTCATAGCTGAATTGGATTATTATAATCATTACTGCACAATAAATAGGGAGATACAGTTCCAATGTTTTTATAAGTAAAGTTTGTTATGACAAGGGCTGGTGTATTTGCACCTCCCATTGGTATTGAGTGTAACCTATTCACTTTAAGATGAAAACCACTGACCATTTTATTAGCTAACCTCTGTACCGACTTCATCTGGTTTATATCCTCCTGAAAGTGTGATCTCCAGAACTAGACACAGTACTCCAAATGAGGTCACATCATAAACTTCTATAGGTGCAATACACCTGGCAGTTAAAAGGTGAAGATGATCAGTGGACAGACTATCAATATAAGGTAGGACTTAAAAAGGTTTGATCTAAAGTTTAAAAATGTGAACGCATGTTTAGTCAAACATTTATGTGGCTGATGCAAGTCCATATCTACAGAATATCCAATGGAGAAGATGAATATGATTTCTAGATTTAACCTATTCCAGTGGATGCACGGCTGATGTACATAATTGTGGGCACCTAGACCTTATATTTATGCCCATGTACTGCTGTTTGCCAGGAATTATGCAGTATGATTTCTGTCATATACAGGATATAGCCCAGTTACATATGGGTGGATGTTGTTAAATATAACTTGTACCAGTAACACATCATACAGCATCCTTTTTTAAATTTTAACTGAGTTGCAGTGGCATCTAATTCATCAGTATGGACAGCTTTATAGAAGCAAGAAAACAGATTAATTACAGAGCTAAGACCTAAATTCATCAGTTTGCTATAAATAGAGTAAAAATAGCACCCATGATTTAAAAAAAAAAAAAAAGGTCTTGGGCTAATTTCTCTGATACCGCATAGGTATTTATATTTACCGCAATATGTGATAAATTTATCGCACCATATGATATTGTCACATAGCACACTGAGTAATCTACCGCAGCTGTGTTACCAGCCGAAAAGGTTTTTATTGTGAATGGTGGTTCAGGCTGCTGGTGAGAGAGAAAGAGAGCCTCACAAAACAGTTAACTATTTATACCACTAGAGGAGGGGGCACTAGTAACTTGGGGTGAGGTTTGTGGGGTGGGGTAAGTTTTGGGGGGTAGTTTTCCATGCACAGTTATATGTACGAGCAGTACATTTACCATCAGTGAAGATATGATTTGGAGTGATGAAAGGTAAATGAAGAGTAGATTTGTATCATTAATTCTCTACCTACCATGTTTCCCCGAAAATAAGACATCCCCCAAAAATAAGACCTAGTAGAGATTTTGCCGAATTCTTAAATATAAGACCTCCCCCGAAAGTAAGCCATCCCTTGTAAACAGGGGCGGATTGACCTATCGGGGGATCGGGCTTCCCCCGGTGGGCCGGTCAATCCTTGCGGATCTCACAATGTACGAGATCAGCATGGAGAAAGTGGAAGCCCACGGGGCAAGCAGGAGATGTCTGACCACGCTGTTACCGTCGACCAATGGCTCCAGCATCAAAGAAACATAAGCGCCTTTCTCCCTGCACTGCTTGTCATATTAGGGCTGCACAGTTTGACCTGTATTCTTGCTTATGTCAACACTGTGAAGAAGTCCAGGGAGAGTTGGCCTCCCCAGACTTTGCTAAGCCCGGCTCCTCCCATTCAAAGGATGGGTCAGCCACAGTCTTAACTTGGAGGTACCTCAGATCTGAGTAACCCTGGAACTGGGTCATCCATGGGAGAGTAAAATTTGGCAGCACCTACCCCAGTACCTCCTGGGCTAGGCATGGACCCGGCCGCCTCCTCTTGGGTGGAATTCTTTCAAGGCCTTCAAGCCTTCATACAGGCACAGTCTGCTACCTCACTTGCCCCGTCCGGATGGAATCTCATCCGGTAAGCCCTCCCTCTCCCTGTCCTATTGGCAGACATCGAGGCATTTCTCAACTCACCAAGGGTATCCCTGGCAGGGACCTGGACACCACAGATGAAGAAGAGGATCCAGATTCCTTGGAAGATGGGGAAATCCCCCCCTGGTTTAGAACTGTATTGGGCCATGTTACGGTTTTTCCATAGAGATGAATTGCCGGCCCTGGTTTCCCAGACCCTGAAGATGCTGGGATTTCCTGGGCAGACTCTATGACTGAACCAAAGAAGATTCTCATTCTGATTTCCCTACGGAAAGCCTCTTGCTACTTTTCAGTACCGGAAGCCATCCAGGAGTTGATTAACCTGGAATGGGATGTCCCAGAAGCAAGTTTTAAAGGTGGACAAGCGTTAGAAGCTCTATACCCACTGGATCCAGCAGCGAGAGAATGTTTGCATTTCCCTAAAGTGGACACACTGGTCTGTGCTGTCTCTAAATGAACAACTATCCCAGTGGAGGGAGGAGCGGCCTTAAAGGATGCATACGATAGGCAGATGGAGTCCATCCTTAAACAGGCCTTTGACACAATAGCAGTGACCTTACAGATTGCTTCTTGTTGTCCCTGGTAGCTCGTTCATGCCTGCTCCTCTTTCGGAGGTGAATTCCAACAGCCTAAGCTCCCGCACATGACGTGCAGAAGCATCCAAGTCCGTAAAAGCCAGAAACTCCACAATCTAATTAACATAAAAAGCCGATACCACCTTGAGAAGAAATGAGGGGACTGTCCGTAAGGACACTGTCGAGTCTGAGATCTGAAACAATGGATCATGATAAGATAAAACCTGTAACTCAGATTTACCTCGCAGAACAAATGACTACCAGGAAAATGACCTTCAAGGTCAAAAACGTTTCTGCAGAGAGGTTCAAAGGATGGCTCACATAAACCTCAGAGAACAAGATTAAGATTCCAGGATGGAATCCAGGATGGATATTCTGACACTAAGTGATACATTCAGAAACAAGATTGGAAACAAGTATTCTCCAGAGAGCACAAATTCTTAACCCCCAAAGAAACCTAACCACATCGGGATGAGAGGACAATGTGCAACACTCAATTGTACCACATAAACAAGCCAGAGCTGCTACCTGTACTCTGAGAGATTTGAAAGATAGGTCTCTGATCAAACCTTCTTGAAGGAAAGATAAAATCTGAGACACCGAAGACCGTAAGGCCTATACACCATGCCTCAAAGACTTTCCAGACTCAGACATACGACAATGAAGTAGACATCCATCTAGCTTGCAGAAGAGTCTTAATGACCGCCTCTGGGTACCCTCTTCATCTCAAACGCCACCTTTCAAAAACCAGGCCACTAGACAAAAGCGATCTGCCTAATCTGAAAATATGGGGCCCTGCCAAAGATGACGAGGAAGATGAATGAAGTGTAACGGACTGTTCTCTGCCATGTTGACCAGATCCGTGAACCATGGCTGACAAGGCCACTCCGGGGCTACCAACACCACTTCTCCTGAGTGTTTCCCTATCCGATGCAATACCTTGCCTATCAACAGCCAAGAGGGAAATATGTAAAGTAGAACCCCCTGAGGCCAGGGTATTACAGAGCGTTGACTTCTTCAGCCCTGTATTCCCGCCTGCAACTGAAAAAGCAAGAAGCCCGAGAGGAGAGGATCACCTTGCTGGTGGCTGGAAAGACTCAGTAAGTACTGCTTGGAGAAATTTTTAAAACTTAAAAGTATTGGGGAGAACTAAACTATTGGGGTATATTATTTAGTGTATTCTTATGTTTTGTTTAAGTAGTTAATCAGAAAGTCAGGCAACAAACAGAAGTTTGTGTGTTTGTATTTCCCAACTCTCCCACCTGCCCCTAGCTCATCCTTTAATGTACAGGCAGGTGTCACTTTCACACTTTAACAAAAATAAATAAATAATAAATAAAAAATAAATCTGCCTTTTAACTTGAACTCAGAAATTCCCTATACCTTATCAAAAGTTTGATCATTCCCTTGGAGGTTACTACCAGATATATAGTAAATACAGTAATACATTTAAAAGACCCTAATTTTACGCAATCCTACATCCATAGCAATCTAAAACTTAACTAGGAACTGAACAAATTTAAGATGAAGGTAGCAGTCCTGCAGCAAGAGAGGGGACTCCCAGTCTTTTGCATCGAGTGTCACATGTATGATTTTTTACCTGCTGGTGAGAAGTTGTACGTGTGCATGCGATGCAAAGAGCTCCTGCCAAGGAAGGAGAGAAGGGTTAGGTCGGCCGTCATAGTTGTTGATTCAATTATTAGGAATGTAGACAGCCGGGTGGCTGGTGGGCGTGAGGATCACCTGGTAACATGCCAACCTAGTGCGAAGGTGGCGGACCTCACGCGCACCTAAATAGGATTTTAGACAGTACTGGAGAGCAGCTGGCTTTCGTGGTACATGTGGGCACCAACGACATAGGAAAATATGGGAGGGATGTTCTGGAAGCCAAATTTAGGCTCTTAGGTAGAAAGCTGAAATCCAAAACCTCCAAGGTAGCATTCTCTGAAACGCTCCCTGTTCCACACGCAGGTCCCCAGAGGCAGACAGAGCTACAGAGTCTCAATGTGCGGAAGAAGGATTCAATTTTGAAAGGAACTGGGAAACCTTTTCCAAAGGGATGGGCATCACCTTAACCAGGGTGGAACCAGACTGCTGGTACTAACTTTTAAAGGAGATAGAGCAGCTTTTAAACTAGAACAAAGGGGAAAGCCGGCAGTCGCTCAGCAGCGCATGGTTCGGAGGGAGGTATCTTCAAAGGATCTAATGAAGCATTAGAGTTAGGGCATCCCAGTAGAGGGGTTCCAATAATAATAAAAGTAGTCCAAGTGTCTATAATTAAAAACTTACCTGAGTTAAAAGATTCCAATTTATCCCCGACAAGTGAAAAGCAGAATCTTAATACCAACAAAAAACAAACTTTGAAATGTTTGTATGCTTATTGCCAGAAGTCTAAGAAGTAAGATGGGAGGATTAGAATGTATAGCAGTGAATGATACCAATCAATATATGCACTTCAATCACACCAATTCAAGGGATCTATCAATTGTTATGCAACATTAAATCCAAAAATTATCACCTCTTGAATACTTGTTTCCAATCTTGTTTCTGAATGTATCACTTAGTGTCAGAATATCCAATGCTGGATTAACAGATTCATTTAATATCTTTATAACAATAGTTCAAATAAATATCAGCACCAAAATAAATTTTTGAGGAAGGATGGGAAAGTTTCATACTTATGGTTTTGTTATCCCCAACCCTGGGTGATCCACTCTAATGTAATCATTAATGATCCACCTCCAACCATTTTTTAATATTTTTATATTGTGTGAAAAATATTTTTTTTAAAAATAGAGGTCAGCAAGACAAAGCCAATAGTGTTTCTAAAAATCACTTCAACAAGACAGTTGTAAATGTCCCAATTTTCACCAATTCAAAAATTCTACCACAAAGGTGATGCTGCAAGGCTGATATATTCTAGCATTCCAAAGTATCATGCTGTAAATAAACCTCTGTGAATATTCAATAGAGTAAATAAATGAACCGACTTATCTGATTCTAATAGTAGGCCTACATGGCCACGTATCGGATCCCAGAGGATCTTTCATCAGGGGATGTTTGCTCCTTCACAATGTCGGAATACCAGCATCCACTTTTAATTCACAAGAATTTTTTATGCGATGAGTGAAAAAGAACTTTCTCCGATTAGTTTTAAATGTGCCACACGCTAATTTCATGGAGAGCCCCCTGGTCTATTATCCGAAAGAGTAAATAACCGATTCACATCTACCTGTTCTAGACCTCTCATGATTTTAAACACCTCTATCATATACCCCCTCAGCCATCTCTTCTCCAAGCTGAAAAGTCCTAACCTCTTTAGTTTTTCCTCATAGGGTAGCTGTTCCATTCCCCTTATTTTGGTAGCCCTTCTCTGTACCTTCTCCATCGCAATTATATCTTTTTTGAGATGCGGCGACCAGAATTGTACACAGTATTCAAGGTGTGATCTCACCATGGAGCGATACAGAGGCATTATGACATTTTCCATTTTATTCACCATTCCCTTTCTAATAATTCACAACATTCTGTTTGCTTTTTTGACTGCCGCAGCACACTGAACTGACGATTTCAATGTGTTATCCACCTAATATGGAACCTAACATTGTGTAACTATAGCATGGGTTATTTTTCCCTATATGCATCACCTTGCACTTATCCACATTAAATTTCATCTGCCATTTTGATGCCCAATTTTCGTGGATTACAAACTGGCTAAAAGACAGGAAACAGAGAGTAGGATTAAATGGACAATTTTCTCAGTGGAAGGGTGTGGGCAGTGGAGTGCCTCAGGGATCTGTATTGGGACCCTTACTTTTCAATATATTTATAAATAATCTGGAAAGAAATATGACGAGTGAGGTAATCAAATTTGCAGATGATACAAAATTGTTCAGAGTAGTTAAATCACAAGCAGATTGGGAGGACTTACAGCTGGGAAACCTCTCATCCGAGAGGTTGGCAGAGGAGGCAGGTCAGAGGCTCCATTTTTTCATCTTGAGCTGTTCCATCGAATCGCCCCAAAACCACGCCCCCGGAGTGATGTCACCAGGAGGGGACAGGACACTGTAATAAATTTGGGCCAGCTGCGGCGCACAGCCGCCGGCACGCAGCCAAAGCCGCGCGCCAAAGGGGCGCGCCCCTGGGGAAAAATTTTTCTTTGTAGTTTTTCCTATCTTTATGGGTAGGAAAAGAAAATCTAAAGTTTGTACATCTTCACCAGCTTCTATGGAAAGTAGGGGACCGATGGACCAACATGTAGTAAGGTGGGTAAGTTAAGCAACCCGCAATACTATTCCAGATATTTCATTTTCTTCTGGAGCTTCTGACAGCCCCAGCCAGCAGTCACAATCTCAACCCCCTATAGAGGTGAAGTTACCTATAGAATCAGGTCCAGAGGAGGTAGAAGTAAATGTGATAGACCCACCCCCTTTGGGGGAAGAGGACTTAAATGAGACGGTTTCTATTGGAGAGGCAGGACTACAGATATCTAGTTCTGCACCCATAGACCCACAGAATATAACTCTGACTGATGTGTGGAAGGCTATCAATGACCTACAGAAGGTTATGACAGGATTTATGTTACAGACTAACAAAGGGAATGTTGAAATGAAAAATGTTTTACATAAGTGTGATAGTCGTTTAAAACAATTGGAGGAAACAGGAAAGGTCACTACAGAGCAGATAACAAATTTGCAGATAGCAAATAATTCCTTTATAAAGGATAGTTTAAGTAGCCATAGACAGATAGAGAGTCTGGAAAATGAGAATAGAGCTAAGAACCTAAGGTTCCTGAATTTTCCTATGACTAGACTTCTCTCTGCCATAGAGTTATTAAAAAAATATCTTAAAGAGAATTTGGCTATATTAGATGTAGATGACAAATCCGTATCCAAAATTTATTATGTATTGACTTCAAAGGTTAAGAGACAGGAAGGAGAAGATAGGATGGACAGTATACAACAAGAGTCCCCCAACTTAACCTCCTTCCTAGAGTCATCTATAGATGACATTCCACAAAGAGCTACCCTTTTAGTAACCTTTTGTAGAGAGAGTGACAAGGTTAATATTTTGCAGAAATATTTTAGAAATAGGGAACTTCTATTTTGTGGACATAAAGTCCAAGTATTTCCAGATGTGTCTCGATCTACACAATATAGGAGGAAGCAATTTCTTTCCTTGAAATCTAGAGTTTTGTCCATAGGGGCAACATATTTTCTTAAATTCCCCTGTAAATGTTTGGTAGTTTACCAAAAGAACAAATTCATCTTTCATGATCCAACACATCTGGAAGTTTTTCTGGCAGATAAGGAAATGGGCTGAGTTATAAAGTAACTGCATTTAAATTGATAATCCAGCAAAATGTTACTGTTTAGATAAACATTTGCCTGTTAAGTATTGCTCTATTTAGATCCTCCCACTTAGGGGACTATAATTTGCAGTGTTGGTGGAAAATGCTTATGGATTGTTGATGATATTATTTTTTTTTCTGTTCAAACGCAAATTGTGCCTTGATTTTTGCATATTTTATAATTTGTAAAAATTCTAATAAACTATAAATAAAAAAAAAAATCACAAGCAGATTGTGATAAATTGCAGGAAGATCTTGTGAAACTGGAAAATTGGGCATCAAAATGGCAGATGAAATTTAATGTGGACAAGTGCAAGGTGATGCATATAGGGAAAAATAACCCATGCTATAGTTAGGGAATGGTGAATAAAACAGAAAATATCATAATGCCTCTTTATCGCTCCATGGTGAGACCGCACATTGAATACTGTGTACAATTCTGGTCGCCGCATCTCAAAAAAGATATGATTGCGATGGAGAAGGTACAGAGAAGGGTGACCAAAATGATAAAGGGAATGGAACAGCTCCTCTATGAGGAAAGACTAAAGAGGTTAGGACTTTTCAGCTTGGAAAAGAGATGGCTGAGGGGGGATATGATAGAGGTGTTTAAAATCATGAGAGGTCTAGACAGTTTTTGCACATGTGCGCTCCCATGCATATGCACATATGTGAATGCACAAGTGCTCGTTTTAAAGTTACCGTCATATACATTTTACAATATCAGTTTTACTCTCATTCAATGATATTTTCATAATGTGTTTCTTTCCTCCTCTTCTTTTCTGTGCTTTCTATGGTCCCCTTTGTCACAGATGTTGATATATGGTTTTTGTTGGTCACCCTTTCTAAACTCAACTGAAATAAAATGCTAAATGGATAATTCCCACTTTGTGACTTGGGTATCATTTTTGGCAGATGAGCCTTGGGATAGCAATCTACTGTATACCCCAAATTGTGAACTTATGTAGCTACTATTGATGGCTTTATTAGTGTCCTAGGACCTCAGGTCAGGCAAGTTAAGGGGAACAAGGAAGTGTGTGAATGTTTCATGATACCTAATTTCCTTCCCTGATATATAAAATTTCCATATGGTTAAAACTATTAGCCAATGGCAGGGCAGCTTTCAATATTCTCAGTGACATCACAATGTGCACTGACCACACCCTGAATTTTCTGCTTCTCTTTTTCTTCTTTAGATAGAGTTGAGCTGCATGACAGAAGTAATTAGGGGACTCTAGGCAAGGACTCGATTGCATAACAACATTTAAAAGATTCTGCAACCCAAAATTAAGTTTCTCAGATGTATTTTGCCCCTTTTAGTTTTGTTTATATTTCTCGTTTTTTTATTTTCCTTTTGTTTCTGTTTCTTTTGCTGCTCCCTACCGTACTGTCACAGTGTGTCACGCTGCATCTGCTTCCTCTTAGGAGGAGGGAGAGAGTGGTGCCATAGCTACCTTACTCTCAGAGCACCAAAGATATATTTTGCCTGCAGGAAATGGCCAAGGGGAGCTGCCAGCATGTGATAGTCATCAGCAGCCACCCCTTTCACAAAAAACTTAGCACAGAGGAGAAAGAGCAGAGCTGTGACTAGCCAAAATCACACCAGACAGAGGCTTGAAGATGTGCCTCTGGCCCATCCCAAGCACAAACTGTTGTTTTTCATAAAAATAGCCTGCAGAAAGTTGTAGGATCTGATCTCTAAGCTGGTGGTGGCCGTGTTGGGTGTACCTGGGAACTTTTGAGTTTGGTCACTCTGTTAATTAGCAGAGGGGAGAGAGGGAAGGAATAATGCCTATCAGCATTCTCCCATCTTCACCCCTCATTAATCTATACTCTTTCTTCCTATTCACCCACCCACCACCACCTTTCCCTCATCCAGGGTTGACCCCAGAATTTTCCCCCTTCTACTTTCCCTGACCTCAGCACTCTCTTTGCTCCTACCCCCTATAAGTCACAGCTCCCTGACTTGCACTGGTTCTGAAAGAGCGTGTGTGCTTTCCCTTTGATACCTACCACAGAAACAAGGTGCTCGAGGTCACTTGCGCTGCTTTTCCAGTGGGTGCTTTTGTCCATGAAAAGCAACATGCGTGGATTTGAAATTACACATCAACGCACGTTACTTTCCTTCCCTGACCTAAACGCCTCCCCAGAGTGCGGTTAAACGCGTGTGGAGCACCGCGCAGACTTTTAGCCTTGTTGAGGGAGGGCAGTTGAAAGAGCCATTTCAGTGCTTAAAATGCGGTTTGTACGCATAAATGGATTTGAAAATTGTCCTGCCCCCATGCCAGTTTTTCTGTTGGAAATGTAGGAAACTAGGTGCCAAAACAAATTACATTTAAAACATATAAATATACATAGCATGAACTTACTACTTTTTAATGTTCTTTGTTCATGTCAAAAACCTTAAATTGTTTGACCATCGTGGGTGAGGAGGTTTTTCTATAAAATGAACACAGTTCTGAACAATCTCACCTTGCTGTCTGATTCTGAGACGTAGACTGGAACTTTGGCCTCCTCCTTATTGGCCTTTGCATGAATGTAATGTTGTTAGTCTGGGTCATTGCTAGAAAGGAATGACATGCAAGCAAATTTTAGATAAGGAAAAAAAACAACTGCGTATACCCTATAAAAGGTATGCAACACCTAGGTAGATTTTCAAGTTTTGGCTTACTCCAATGCCTTCTGTCTTTTTTTTTTTTTTTTTTTTTAAATCACCTTCACAGTGTGGCCCAGTGGCTCTGTGACAGTGCTGTGCAATACTGTGCATAAGGCCCTTGGTTAAATCCAATTCGAGTCGACTACTCCCTAGGTTGATTGCCTCTGCAGCATTTCCATCCCCAATGTTCAAAGCCCCCCTGAGGGGGAGGGAGTGATAGTCATCACTAAAGGAGGACGCCCACCTAGTGGTCGGATTTAGGGCCTTTTTTTTTCAGGGTTCCAGAGGCGCCCTGCTGCATGGCCTCCAGCTGAAGGACTGTCACTGCCATGAATAGACTAGGTGAGAAGCACAGATAAAGAGGGGAAAAACACCCTGGGTAGTCATGAGGGAAGGCTCATAGTGCCAGATCTCTGTGCTGGTTCTGATTGAGCAGGAGACCCAAAGGACCAGGAGGAAACTGCCCGGACATAAAAAAAAAAAAAGAATTACCTGCATAATTATATTGTTTTAACTCCGGTAAGAAATATAACCTTCCAAAACGGCCAACCTCTTATCTTTCTAAAATGTAATCAAACCTAAATATAATTCAGCTACATAGGAGATTTCAAGGTTTTGTAAATAATTGATGAAATCATTTTTTCATTGGTGGGTTCATTTCTGCTTTCCCTTGCCTATACTGGTTGGAGGGTTTCAACACTGCAAATATTACACCAGGCACTAAACACTTCCTATTAGGAAAACACAATAAGCCAGCCTGCTACAGATTCCTACAAAGAAACTACAAAATAGCAGAATAACTCACCTCAGTCATACATGCAGAACATTGACACAACCTCTCCAAAGACAGAATAAAGAGACCATGAAGTATAAACAGAAATGAACTGGAAACCTCAACAAACCAGACTGTATGCAGAGCAAAAATGGACAAATAGAAAACATTAAAATAAAAAAATATAAAAATCATAATAGTAAAAACATATTAATGAAAATAATATTTCAAAACATCAGCTGACTAGAATAACAGCCAATAATTAGAAACTTTTAAAATTATAAAATTTCCCAAACATCAATATTATTTCAAAATAACAGACATCAAATAACACCCAACACTTAAAACTAATAAGGATTTAAAAAATCTCCGCTTTCCATACCTGGGAAATTTTGATTTCCAGTCACCCTGAAATTTCCATGGATTATAGTGGTGGTGTGGGGGCAGGAAGGGTGAACTTTCGCTTCTTACATATACACATACACAAGCTCTCTCTCTCACACATGCACACAGATGCTCTCATACATGCTCTTTCACATGTGTGCATAGAGATGCTTTTACACGTTATCTCTCTCACACACACAGATGCTCACATGCTCTCACCCACATGCATCCTCTCATATATACCCATGCATATGCTCTCTCTCTCTCACACACACACACACACTCCCTCTACCTCACTCACAAATGCTCTCTTCATTTTTTTTTTTCGCTGCTAGTGGGACCTCTTCTTCAAATTCTGCTGGCGGCAGATTGGGCTCCACCATGAGCAGAATTTGAAGAGAAGGTCCCGCCGGCAGCCAAAAAAAAGGAAGCAAGAACATGTGTGAGTGAGGTGGAGGGAGTGTGTGTGTGTGTGCTTTTGTGAGAGTATATGCATGGGTGTGTGTCCTGGTGATTTGTTATTCTTTAGATTGTCAATCTGATTTATTAATTCCTTCAGTTTCACAGTCACTCAGTCATCACCATCATAAAATGTTTTATGGTGTGGATATGAACCCAACATTTTTCTCAGTGAAGAAAGAGGCAAAAAATTAATTTAGTGTCTTTGCTATTTCCTTGTCTTGACTGAGCACCACTTTTAACTTTTTGATCATTTAGTGGCCCAACTGACTTCCTCACAGGCTTTTTGCTTTGAATGTACTTGGAAAACGTTTGCATTACTTGTTTTCACCTCTAAGGCAAGCTTCCAAATGTTTGAACACATACAGTTTTGGTGGCATTTCCTGGTTTCCCAAACGTCAGGTCACATTTGAAAGGGTCTGGGGGGGCCCACACTGCCCAAGGAAATGTGGTGTGACTTTTTACCTGACAAATGAAAGTCTCTGGAGACCAAACCATGCTCATAAATGCAGGAAACACGTCCTAAAAACTCAAGGCTCTTTCCCTGGCTTCAGGTTCTTGATTCTTACCAAGATTGTTGGGTAAATTATTTGGTCATTGATCTGAGGATGAAGATTCCATTTGAGCTATATTTTGACTGTTTGATATTGGATCCTCAGTTACAAAACTGACAGAATTACCCTGAGGAACTGTAAAATTACTATTTCTTGGAAGCTGTAGGGGAGAATTTGGTTTTCACTCAAAATGCCATCATTCAACTTCCTGTACTTGACTGTGATTTCATCTACTAGTGTCTTACTTCCTGTAACAGAACCTCTGTATCTTCAAGGTTTAAAAAAGTATAATCCCTCATGCTAAATACATCTTATGACAAACTAAATGCCTGCTAATAGAAAAATTCAGGCACATCAAAATAGCAAATTTTATTTTTTCCTGATTTTTCACTTTTTATTGCCATATTTTTTTTTCTGATTTTTAAGTTTTCAAAATGGAAGAAGAAAACTTTAGTACAATAGCACTTGTGTGTCTACAGGGAAAATAGTATATCTGGCTTTTTGTGAGGTTTATGCAGGGAATACGCTTCCAAATTAGCACTAAAGAGTTCAGGTTCAGAGGAGTGCTAATCAGAAACAAAAGGTCACAACAAGGAAAGTAAAAAATGCCAAGGCTTAAAATGCTACTTGGGCCAGAGGAGTAGGCTTGTTTTATTTTCTCTCTTGTTTGTTTCTTTTTATTTAACATGAAAAAAAAAATATAAAAAAAAAAGAATAAAAGTGAAAGAAAAAACAGAACAAAAAAAAAAAAAAAGTCAGGTCCTGTTTCAGACAAAAAACACTCCAAAACTTTCTTGCCATAGTTTTGTTTCTTCATGGTGCAGGAGTAATCCCTGGGCATGACTGCCCTGCCGAAGGTAATCTTAGAAACGGTGACTGCAGACCAAGGCCAGTGACATTGTTAATTTTTTTTTGCACACAATGGGGTGGATTTTAAAAGCCCTGCTCGCGTAAATCCGCCCGGATTTACGCGAGCAGGGCCTTGCGCGCCGGCGCGCCTATTTTCCATAGGCCCTGTCGGCACGCGCAGAGCCCCGGGACTCGCGTAAGTCCCGGGGTTTTTTGTCGGGGGCGTGTCGGGGGGCGGGGCCGATTGACACGGCGTTTTGGGGGCGGGACGCGGCGTTTCGGAGGTGGGCCCGGGGGCGTGGTTTTGGCCCGGGGCGGTCCGGGGGCGTGGCCGCGCCCTCCAGAACCGCCCCCGGGTCCCGTCTCGGCGCGCCAGCAGCCCGCTGGCGCGCGTGGATTTACATCTCCCTCCGGGAGGCGTAAATCCGTGGACAAAGGTAGGGGGGGGGGTTTTAGATAGGGCCGGGGGTGTGGGTTAGGTAGAGGAAGGGAGGGGAAGTTGAGGGGAGGGTGAAAGAGAGTTCCCTCCGAGGCCGCTCCGATTTCGGAGCGGCCTCGAAGGGAACGGAGGCAGGCTGAGCGGCTCGGCGCGCGCCGGCTGCCCAAAATCGGCAGCCTTGCGCGCACCGATCCAGGATTTTATAAGATACGCGCGTATCTTATAAAATCCAGCGTACTTTTGTTTGCGCCTGGTGCGCCAACAAAAGTACGCGAACGCGCATTTTTAAAAAATCTACCCCAATGGTTCTGGCCTGGCTTTGGACCGGTCTGGCAGCATTTTATATGGAGGAAATTAACAATGGCACCAAGCTTGTTCTATTTTCAGGAGGCCTGGTAGGGGTTTTTTTTGTTGTTGGTAGTAGTATTTTAAAAGAAAAGGAAAGAAAAAACACACAATTTTGTTTTTTTTCCTTTTAGTTTTAAAAACAAAATTGAAACAAAATGGGGAAATTTTGTTAAAATTTCTCATTTCATTTCAAAACAAATGTCAATTTTTGTGCTGTTTACATGCTTTCTCCATTTTCTGCAGCATCTCAGGTATTCAATTCTGCAAGGAACACAAAAAAACTAAAGAAAAATCGTTCTGCAAAGTAAGGGCCTCGTTTACAATGCATTTTTCCCCATAGACACAGAATGGGAGAAAAGCCTTAGTAAATCAGGCCCTAAGAGAGATTACTCAGCTTTAGGATACTTACTGTTAAAATCTGTCGTGTAAGAAGTCTGTCCGACCATGAACTGGAATGACCTGTGCCCTTGCTCGTATTGATGTTCAATTTCATTACTATTCATCGATGCCTTTAAATTCACTGAATTCTAAAACAAAATTACGCAATAAAACACAAATATTTTTGGGGATCATTTTAAAACAGTCCGCATAATTTAAGGGCTGTTATGTGCTCTACATCAATTTTCAAACTGAACACACACACACGATCACTTTGAAAATTATCCCGGCAAAATTATCCAAACACAATTACATCTGCTATTTAATGCGCACAGATTTGCCTGGAGAATTTACACGCACACTTTATAAAACCAAAATGTACAAAAGACTCCATCCCCTAGAATGCCTCTCCCATATGCGTAGACAATGTGCATGCATGTAATTTTACACGTGCATCGGCTGCATATTTTTCTAAAGGACAATTTCTGCAGGTAAAGCGCTACACTACCTGCAGATGTCCCTTTGTTTTAATGCCAAGAACCAAACACATATGACATCTTGTTAGAAAGCTTAGAACAAAAGTATTAAAATATCTACTTACAAGAAAGCCATATTCACACCAGCGTCTGTCATCAAAATAGTACCAGCCATATTCCTCTTTCTGGCCATAAGGAAGAAAGATCTGGCGCAAAAGAATTAAATTGGTGCCAGAGATATTCATGTTGTCAAAATCAAGAAATATTTCACTGAAATAAAACAAGCACGATGTTAATAGAAATTGTTAAAATGTAGACACAGGGGATAACTTTCAAACAAATCCGTGCAGCCATATTGATGTGCATATATGGCCGCATGGAGATCTACGATAGCATTTTATAACTCGTGCAAATTATAAAAAATGCATATGTGTACCCTGCAACATACATGTATACATATGCTTACACATGAATACATGCAAAGCAATAAACGCATACTTTCCCTACCAATTTAAAAGATATATACGCATATACTTTGCATGCAAAATTAAAGTAGGACTTGCTCATTTTAAGCCTGATTTTCGCATGGAAGTCATATTTTAAAACACGTGTGCGTAATTGACACGATCAGTTTCTCCGATTCCTCGACCTGTTCCCCCCTCAGTCCTTATCCAGGTCATTGAGATCCTATTGGATTTTCAGCCTGAACTCCTTCCGCTTACATATAACATGATATACTCAACACAGGCAGAATACAAATATTTTAAATGAATAAATAAGTCTGATATCAATTATACTAGATAATTAGCAGGTGTAAAATTACGCAAGTGAGTTGGCAAATGTACATGTGTGTCTTATAAAATAGCAACTGTTGGCCCTGCCCTGGAACTCTCCTAAACTGCCACTTTTTTCCACATGTATATGTGCACGTGAAATGTTAAATTCACTCATATGTTCCATGTTTACAAAATAGCAGTTTACACGAGTACAAGTTACTTACATGTGTTTGTGCTAATTTTTACGCACGTAACTCTGTGAAAATTCACCTCCATAGTGCACACTTACGTGAGAAATGTAATGAGAATTCAAATGTTATTCATAAGGAGGTACCTCACACATGCCCACAGATTCTCATACATATACACACATGCATACAAGCTCTCACATAGACATGTACTTAAGCTCTCAAACAGAAACACACATTTACACAAGCTCTGAAACCGACACACAAGCTCTCACAAGACACACGTGAATACAGGTTCTCACACACAAACACGGCCTCCTTTCTCCAGGCCACGGTGGAATAAGCTCCACTTCAGCCCATTCCATCCTCCTCTTCACTTCAGGCCGTAGTGGGATGTGCTCCACCATGACCCCCCTGGCCTACTTCTCCCTTAAGTTTGGACTGTATTTATTTATTTTTAACTTTTATATACCGACATTCTTGCATTAAATGCAAATCATGCCGGTTTACAGTGAAACAGAAAAAGCAGGAAAAAATTCCTTAGTCGAATACAATGAAACAGCTTAGTTAACAAAGGAAACATAAAAATAAATTTTTACATATACACAAAGGTTTGCACGAAGGGGTGCACAAAGGGGAGAGCCCCTTTGTCGCGCCCCTTCGGAGCGCGACGCCTGGTGTTGAGGCTGTCTTAACTGTCCGATGAGCTACACCACAGCCTTGCAGGCTAGTCTTTGCTTCGGTCCTGCCGGCCTGTGAAGGGTGGGGGGAAGCTGTGAGCGCATGCGCGCAGCTAAGATGGAAAAATGCCGCAGCCTTTCCTCATTTTTGGCTGCTGGCAGGTTCAGCTCCACTGGCAGGTCTGCATTCTCTCCTGCTGCTATCACTGCCCCCCCAAGGTGTGCCGCCCTGTACAAATGCACGGTGTGCACATCCAGTCACACCGGGCCTGGTGGCAGTAGAATGGGAGACAGAGAAAGGGCAGAAGGGGAGGAAGGATGGGAAAGTGAAACAGCAAAGGGTGAAGGAGAGGAAAAATAGGAGGTGTGGCCATAATGAAATGTACATGCCTTTTATTCTAAAAGGTATAACGATACACCTGTTTTGTTTTTTATATTAAAATTCTGGCTGTTGAGTTATCACATCAATTTTATATAATTTTGGACAATAATAAAACAATGCCTAACAGAGTAAGGTGGGTGGGGAGGCAGGATGAGATGGGAAGTACAGATTTGTTAAATATTTTTGTAACTATTGTTTGGAATGGCCTGTGCCAAATATAGTACTTGAAAAATTGTGAACAGATAGAATATACATAGTTTAAAAAAAAGAGATCTAAGAATAAAACTAAAGAAAACCATGCAACAGTCAAGTTTGTATTTTGGGTAATCCAGCTAGTACTGATGCTTTAAAATGATGTTTTATTATATCTGCAGCAATGAATGTAAGCAAATGGCCAGAACCTGTGGCAGTGCCTCAGTAGTATTAGGGACAAACCACTGACAGAGTTTTCTGCAGACAGCAATCTGGGATTAAATTCATGCTTGCAGCATACCAAGCTGCAGTCTCCTCTATCCTAGTACGGTGACCTGCAGCAGATAAGAATGTTCCAGACTGTTCATATATTGATTATATAAAAATATGTGGTTTTATGCAGTACCCCTTGGTTCCTGTGATTATGTGGTCATGGGAGAAACCACATAACCAGCTTGTTGGAAAGAGGCAGAATACCAAATGTCCATAAAAAAATAAATAATTGACGATCTGCTGCACAATCAACTTTCCTGAATGAAGTTTCCTCACTCCTTAATTCAATCCTCTTGAAGAAAGCAACAAGGTGCCTGACTTCAGACTCACTATCTCTCTGCTCCTTCTCCAGTACCACTCACCCAGCAGCAAGCAACCTGCAAGAGCAAGTGGTGTGGGTGAGGCTGAGGCTGGAGCAAATGAAAGTAGCACTCTGTTCCCTAATCCAGTCCCTTTCCTTCTCTTCCTGTTGCCCTTCTCTACCCTTTTTCTTCTGATCTGAAGGAAACAGAAAAGGAAGGTGAAATTGGAGTGGACAGAGAACGCAGTCACAATGTTTTCTCTCTCAAAGATCTCTTAAATCCTTATCAAACCAAAGATGATTCTGGTATAATTCCTTGATGGAGTCGTGTCCCTTTACAAGAAATTAATCTTTCTACAAAAGGTTCTTGCACTTGCATATGTGGTCAATCATACACCATTTACAAAGACCTGGATGTCTTTTTTGTAAGATTTCAACTGCTGGTGTCTCACACAGCTGGCATAGAGGACAATTTTAATTCATAGAAGCTTTGCTGACTGTGTAAATTCAATATCGTTATGAATCTGTTACCATGTGTCCAATATATGTGCACATATCTTTCTGTATAATTAACATTATAAAAACTGCTGATATTGAGGGCATTTTCAGCAAACAAAATCTCATATATTCCAAAAGATGCCAAGGACTTTCTCAAGAAAATATAAAGAGGATGGTTACACCAATGGTGTAGCCAGAAATGAATATTTTTGGGGGGCCCAAGGTTAATATGGGTGGACAGTTGACATACAGGCTAGGCCCTACTAGTTGTACTCTTATTGATAAATAATGCCTTAAGAGTATACCTGACAATGGGTTTCTAAATACTTTCTGTTGGCTGAAGGTGGACCCTTGGCCTGGCACAGGATTGGTACGGCCCTCTGAGGGTTCCCAGAGGGCGCCTGCTGCCAGGAGGCAGAGCACAAGAGGAGACAGAGGCTAGCTGCAGCTTCACCAATAACAGTCCAGGGGCTCCGTGGGTTGAACCCTTGGATACCCAGACCGCTTAGGCGGGCTTCTGAGGGTCTCCCGGAGAGGCAGTGGAGAGGTGTGCCCACCAAGAGCAAAGGTGCGTGGCTAGTGGAGAACAGATAAGCTAGACCGGAACAGAGAGTACCGGAGACCACTGAAACGGAACAGGAACTGAAGTCCTCCGGTCAGGATAGGCAGCACCTAGTGGTCTAGCTTGTAGAAGGCAGTGGGTAGCATCAGAACATGCAGGCCTGCTGGTCACAGGAGAAGCAAGGAGAGTGTCTGTATGGAGCGCAAGGGTCAAAGCCAGGGTATCCATCAGAGGGTGGTCAGCCAAAGCAAAGGTCAGTTCCAGGTATCAGTCCGAGTGTAGCCAGTAGTAAGCAGAGGTCAGTTCCAGGTTATCAGTCCAAGTGTGGTCAGTAGCAAGCAGGGGTCAGTTCCAGGTATCAGTCCGAGTGTGGTCAGTAGCAAGCCGAGGTCAGTTCCAGGCAGTGGTCCAAACGTGGTCAGAGGCAAGCCAAGGTCAGTACCGTGTAACAGTCCAAGAAGGTACAACCTGGGTAGCAGAATGTGGAGCAGGAAAGAGGAACAGACACTGGAACACAGGAAGGACCATGGGAACACAGGAATGCAGGAGCACTGGAACAGGCACAGAAACAAGGAACGCAGGAATACAAGACGGCTACTAGCTTCACACAAGTGTGACGACCCGTTTGCCAAGGCGAGGAGCTGAGGGAATGCCCTCACATTATATAGGACGCTATGTGATGTCATCAGGAGGCGTCCGGCACGAGGTTCCCACCCTGGGCCCTTTAAATGAAGGAGCGCCGGCCGCGCGCGCACCTAGGGGCAGGGCCGAGGACGCGGAGCCCCTGCGAGAGCTCCGCTGAGAGGCCTGCAATGACAGAGGTGTTCGGGGTAGGTGCTGGGAACGTCGAGAGCTGGCTGCAGCTGCTAGGGAGGACAGAATGGAGGTCGGGGAGGGGAGCTCGAGGTGAACAGGCCCGGTCGAGGCACCAGCATGGCCAGGACGCGCAACAGTACCCGCCCTTCTAGGCCTCTCCCTTACCACTCTAGGCTTCTCTGGGTGCTGTTGATGGATAGCTCGAAAGAGGTTTTTGTCCAAGATGTGGTGGGAGGGCTTCCACGAGTTCTCCTCCGTCCGAAGCCCTCCCACACCAGGACGTACTCCCAACATCCTCTTCAGCGGCGAACATCCAGGACCTCCCGGACCTGGAGGGTGGCCTCAGTTTCCACAGAGCTGAGTGGGTGGTGGAGGTCTCTGAAATGGCCAGAACAAGACCAGGGGCTTGAGCAGGGATACATTGAATGTATTGTGAATTCCAAGACTTGCCGGTAGCTTCAGTTGGTACGTTACAGCCGCCACTCGGCGTAAGTTGGGAAATGGTCCCACATACTTTGGGGCCAATCGTTGAGAGGGCAGCTGGAGGCGGATGTGCCGCGTGCCTAGCCAGACCTTCTGTCCCGGCAAAAATAGTTGGGCGGCCCGACAGTGGGTGTCCATCACCCGTTTGGCACTATCGGCCACTTGACAGAGGCGTTCTTTAACCTGGTCCCATAGCCGGCGGATGGTCTAGGCTGTGGACAGTGCTGCAGGAGATGACACGCTGAGTGGGACTGGAAGAGGCAGGCGGGGCTGCCGACCAAAAACCACTGCAAACTGAGAGGTCCCAGTAGCGGATACAACATGGGTGTTGTGCGACAACTCTGCCCATGGGAGAAGATCGACCCAATTGTCTTGTTGGTCGTTCACATAAGACCAGAGGAAAGCTTTCAGGGAGTGATTGGGGTCTGCAGAGGGATCTCCAGTACTTCGCCGTGAACTGAGGGCCACAGTCCAAGATGAACTCTTGCGGCAATCTGTGGAGACAGAAGTCATGATTCAGGATGAGTCGGGCGAGTTCAGGAGCCGAGGGTAGGCTGGGTAAAGGCACAAAATGGGCCATTTTGGAGAAATGGTTTATTATGACCCAGATTATGATGTGCCCCTTGGAGGGGGGCAACTCCACAATGAAGTCTGTAGAAAGACTAGTCCAGGGTTCTGTGGGTGCAGGAAGGGGCTGGAGAAGCCCCCATGGACGTCCATTAGGCGGTTTTTGTTGAGTGCAGACAGGTCAAGAGTCTACGTAGTTATGGGAGACCTTAGTCATAGAAGCCCACCAGTAGTGTCTGTGGAGCATCTCAAGGGTTCGGGCTTGGCCGGGATGGCCAGCGAGACGGGAGTCGTGGGCCCAACGAAGCACTCGCTCTCAGAGGTGGTGAGGCACCACTGTCTTACCAGCAGGCACGGTGGTAGTAACTACGATGGAGATGCATGCTGGATCAATGATATGAGCTCGAGATTTGGGGGTAATCTTCTGGTTGTACAGAGCGTGAGAGTGCATCGGCGCGGAGATTCTTTTCCGCCGGGTGGTAGCATAGTTCAAAGTTGAAGTGTGCGAAGAAGAGAGCCCAGCGGGCCTGTCTTGCGTTCAGTAGTTGAGCCTCTTTCAGATGTTCTAAATTCTTATGATCAGTGTAGATGGTGAACTTGTGCTGGGCCCCCTCAAGCCAGGGACGCCACTCTTGGAGAGCCAACTTCACGGCAGGAGTTCGCGGTCCCCAATTGTGTAGTTGTGTTCAGCAGGTGAAAACTTGTGGGAATAAAAAGAACACGGAACAAGGGCTCCCTTAGTGGAATATTGACTGAGGATCGCCCCGGCACCAATGGCGGACACATCCACTTCAACAATAAAGGGATAGTTCGGGTCTGGATGGTGGAGACATGGGCCGGTATGGAAGGCCTCCTTAAGTGCCTGGAATGCGGACTGGGCTTTGGGACTCCATTCCCGGAGGTCACATCCCTTCTTAGTCATGGCGGTGAGTGGAGCTGCCAGTGTGGAGTAGTCTGCAATAAAGTGACGGTAATAGTTTGTGAATCCTAAGAACCTTTGTAGGGCCCGTAGACCAACTGGCTGAGGCCAGTTACGAATATCTTGGAGCTTATTCGGGTCCATAGTGAATCCTTTGCTGGAAATGATGTAATGCAGGAATGGGAGACTAGACTGCTCAAAAAGACATTTTTCAAGTTTGGCGTAGAGATGGTGGTCCCTAAGTCGCTGCAGAACGGTCTGAACATGAGAGTGATGGGATTCCAGATCTTTGGAAAAGATCAAGATGTCATCCAAATAGACTACAGTGAAGGAGTATAGGAGGTCTCGGAAGATCTCATTCATCATCCTCTGGAAGATGGCAGGGGCATTGCATAGCCCAAAGGGCCATTACTACACACTCGTAGTGTCCATCCCACATATTAAACGCGGTTTTCCATATATCCTCAGGTTGAATATGGACCAAATTATAGGCCCCACATAGGTCCAACTTGGGAAAGATTTGAGCCCCCTGGAGCCGATCGATCAGCTTGCTGATGAGTGGCAGTGGGTACCGGTCTTTGTGGGTGACTGCGTTCAGACCTCTGTAGTCAATACATGGCCTTAAGGTATTAACGGATCGAGGTGGTTCCAGGGCCAGTCGTCAGCTGGTCTTTACTTGCTGGTCCCGTTCCCAGAGGCGGTGGTCAATCCGCCCAACTAAAGCAATGTGGTCCTCCAATGACGTGGGAATCTCTCGGGCTGCCAATTCGTCTTTCAGAGCGGGTGACAGGAAATCGAGATAGAGTGCCCACAGGCAGTCTTCCTGCCATCCCAATTCCATAGCCAGGGTTCGGAACTCCACTGTGTATTCTGAGATAGAGTGGGACCCCTGGCGGAGGTGGAGGAGATGGTGGCCGGCGGTTGCCTGTCGGCCTGGATCATCGAAGGTGCGTCGGAACGTGGAAATGAATTGAAGGAGCTGCTGGAGTACAGAATCAGAATGCTCCCAAAGCAGGGAGGCCCATGCCAGGGCTTTCCCTTCCAAACAGGATAAGATAAAAGTGATCTTCGTCACTTCATCTGGGAATAAAGAAGGCTGTAATTCAAACTACATGCAACACTGGTTGATAAAACCCAGGCAGAGACGAGAATCCCCACTGAAATGGGGAGGAGCTGGGAGGGCCAGCAGTGCCCGTGAGGGCGACGAGGCAGAGGAAGTGCTGTTAGCTAGAGTCCCTGGGTTGGCCATGGTGGACTCTTCGAGTTGTAAGCGAAGTCTCTCTATCGAGGTGGCCAATGCCTCGAGGAATTGCTGCTGCTCCCGCACACGAGTAACCAGGCTCGGAATGGCCCGCAAGGTGGGGAACTCCGCCGAGTCCATGGCCTTGGTAACCTGTTGCGCTGGAGGTGGACCCTTGGCCGGCGCAGGATTGGTATGGCTCTCTGAGGATTCCCAGAGGGCGCCTGCTGCCAGGAGGCGGAGCACACGAGGAGACAGAGACTAGCTGGAGCTTCACCAATAACAGTCCGGGGGCTCTGTGGGTTGAGCCCTTGGATACCCGGACCACCTGGGCTTAGGTGGGCCTCTAGGGGTCTCCCAGAGAGGTAGCGGAGAGGTGTGCCCTCCAAGAGCAAAGGTGAGCGGCCAGTGGAGAACAGATAAGCTAGACTGGAACAGAGAGTACCGGAGACCACTGGATCGGAACAGAAACTAAGGTCCTCCGGTCAGAATAGGCAGCGTCTAGTGGTCTAGCTTGTAGAACGCCATGGGTAGCGTCAGAACAGGTAGGCCTGGTGGTCACAGGAGAAGCAAGGAGAGTGTCCGTATGGAGCGCAAGGATCAAAGCCAGGGTATCCATCTCAGGGTGGTCAGCCAAAGCAAAGGTCAGTTCCAGGTATCAGTCTGAGCATGGTCAGTAGCAAGTAGAGGTCAGTTCCAGGCAGCGGTCCAAACGTGGTCAGAGGCAAGCAGAGGTCAGTACCGTGTATCAGTCCGAGAAAGTACAACTTGGGTAGCGGAACATGGAGCAGGAAACAGGAACAGACGCTGGAACACAGGAAGGACCACGGGAACAAGCACTGGAACAAGGAACGCAGGAACAGGCACAGGAACAAGGAATGCAGGAATACTGGAAACAAGCAACGCAGGAACACAGGACGGCAACTAGCTTCACACAAGTGTGACGACCCGTTTGCCAAGGCAAGGAATTGAGGGAAGGCCCTCGCCTTATACAGGATGTTATGTGATGTCATCAGGAGGCGTCCGGCCCGAGGTCCCTGCCCTGGGCCCTTTAAATGAAGGAGCACTGGCCACGTGCGCGCTTAAGGGCGGGGCCGAGGACGCAGAGCCCCTGCGAGAGCTCCGCTGAGAGGCCTGCAACGACGGAGGCGTTCGGGGTAGGCGTTGGGGATGCCGAGAGCTGGCTGCAGCTGCTAGGGAGGCCGGAACGGAGCTCATGGAGGGGAGCCCGAGGTGAGCAGGCCCGGTCGCTCAACACTTTCATCATGAGTGATGCTTTAATATATTTTTATTTTATTATTTCAAGCACTTACCAGCATTAAAAATACCTTTTTAATATGTATTAATTTTTTATATGTATTGCAGTTTATAAATACACATCTTTAGATCCTATCATGTAATAAAAAAAGAATAAGGGACTACAAATTAGAAATAAACATGCAGGCAAAACTGAAATGGAAAGCCTGAGAAACCAGATTCTGGGAACACTGGAATACTGAAGAAATAGCAAAATTACAAATATATAAGAAATGCACACTCTCAAAGAAGGCGTATTGCAATTATTGAAAGTGAAAATATAGATATTTTTTTACCTTTGTTGTCTAATCTGTTTTATTTTCTAATCAGTTGGTCCCAGTGTATCACGAGATCAACATAGAGCCCATGCTAGATGCAAGAGGTTGGAATTCCGTAGAGCTGGCACACAAGGAGGAGACATTGAGCAGGCTCTCTCCTAGTGGGGTTCTCTTCTTGGCCAACAGTGGGATGGGGTCCACCGGCAGCCTCACGGGCCTACTTCTCTCTTCGATTGCCAGCCTCCCTCCTCCTCTTTGGGTGCTGCTCCACTGGGTGTGCACAACTGGCAGCACCTGACCTGTTCGTGGGGGCCCTGAGGCAGGGCCTCTCTTCTCCAGACACCGGGCAATGCTATGCTTGGGGGGGAGGGGGGGGGGGGGAGTCTGAGCTCAAAGTGTGTGGGCTAAGGCCCACCGAGGCCCAACCATGGCTAAGCCACTGTTACACCATTTCAGTTCAAAACAAAAGTGACATATCACAGTAAGTTTGAAACATACAACTTATTGAAGATTTTTGTACTTGCTACATTGTTTATATGTATATAGTTTAAATATTGTTTAAAAACAAATGTCAATGGTTTAAAAAAAACTATTTTGCATAGTAGAGGTGTGAATCTTTATGCAAAATTTGCAAATTTTCCACATAATTGCCACAGAATCTTGAAAAATCTGCTAAAGCAAACTAAGGGCTCTGGTTTTAAGTTGCATGAGAGCACTCAGCTGGCACTTACCCATACTTGGAAGTATTTAGATAAATCCCACGGGCACCTGGCTGTGTATAATGAGCTTCTAATACAAAATCATTATTTATGGTTAATTGCTCCTCCCCATCCTGAATACTCCATTGGTAAAATTTGCCTTAAGAAATTAAGAAACATGAAATAAGTCCAGCGTTATCAAGTAAGCAAAAATCAATCTTTCTTAACAGCTTTTAAAAAATGTGAAAACTGATATTATTGATTCGTTAAAAGGAAGCAGTGCTAAAGATCTAACATGACTTTTGCAATGTTTAAATGGACGAACAGAGACACTGGGAAGCAGTTCCATCAAATTTGAACATAGCAACATAGTGAATGATGGCATATAAAGACCAAATGGTCCATCCAATCTGCCCCACGAGCTTCTTATGGTAAAATCTGCCACTCCATGCAGGTTACCCTCATGCAGTCTGTTAAGGGTAGTGACGCCGATCTGTGCAAGTTACCCGCATGCCTTCTGTTAAGGGTAGTGATTGCTGTTCTGTGCAGGTAAGCCCCATGCCTTCTGTTAAGGGTAGCGACTGCTACTTTGTGCAGGTAAGCCCCATGCCTTCTGTTAAGGGTAGCGACTGCTACTTTGTGCAGGTAAGCCCCATGCCTTCTGTTAAGGGTAGCGACTGCTTCTTTGTGCAGGTTACCCCCATGCCTTCTGTTAAGGGTAGTGATTGCTGTTCTGTGCAGGTTACCCCCATGCCTTCTGTTAAGGGTAGTGATTGCTGTTCTGTGCAGGTTACCCCCATGCCTTCTGTTAAGGGTAATGACTGCCGCTCTCTGCAGGTTACCCCTGTAGGGAGATTAGTTAGGATTTCCTACTCCATCCCCAATGTGTACCTCCTTTATTTACCAGCAGTTTCTCCTGTATGTCTGCTTACAGAATTCAAACTGTTTGTCTGAGTAATACTTTATTTCTCAGTTACACAGGGCTAGCGTGATACTTCATCAGGACACACACAAACAATTCTTACTACTGCTTATGGATCAGCCGGCTTATCAGATTACAGAGTAAAATGCTAGATTCACCTCCTCTAGCAGAGACATGCATACAAGAGTTTAACCAAAACCTATCTTTTTGACCCACTAGTAGGGATATTAAAGCTCTCACCAGTGCAGCGGACATTCAACGCAGTCTGAGTTTGTGGTCTGGACCTCCGAATTCTGAGGTGGCAGATTATGTTCTCCAGGCAAGGGCATCCACAGCTAAGAAAGGTTTCACCTTGTTACTAGACAGCAACAAGTTGCGCTCAGCTCCTTTATTCAGGGACATCTTGGAGGGGGAATCAGTCCTTCACTCAGCCATGTGTGCAAGGAGCTCGGCAACAGCACTCAAATGGGTCGTCCTCTGGATGGGCAACGATTGACAGACCCTGAGTGTTTGTTCCCTGCTGCTTTTAAAGGCTTACCTACGCATAAATTCAGCAGCTTCATGCATAGGCAGGTGAACACACAATTAAGGCTTTGATAGGATGTTATCGTGCTCTTTTTCAGGTCCTTTGTTTCTTTCTCCAAGTTCAGTAAGTGGTCAGCCTGGCGAATGTCAGTTGTTCACATCTGAAAATGCACCGATAAGTCCTGCTCTCGCATTGGCCCCAGAGGCATAGAAGAGAGGCCCCTAGGTGGGAAGTGATGTCATCCAACTCGATGGTTGCCTGAGAAATCGGCTCCTGCTGCAATCTTTATACATCCTCATAAGCTACTGGCAAAATTCATCATAAAGGATTTTTACTGTGAGTCAGCTGCTTGTCTATTCTTAACAATGTCAGTGAGGAAGAAATTGATAAGACATGAGGCAATATTCTTTCTCCAGAGCAGTGACGGAGGTGGCAGTCAGGCAGTGATGGCGATAGGTAAGAGGATGTTGAGCCAGAAGTGAGCTGTGAACCTAGTAATGAGTTTGACGCCTTTTCGTCAGAGCTCCACTGCCCTCACGAAAGCTAATTTTCAGCAATGGACACAGGAACTGTGGCAAGATATGTTCAGCATCAAATAAGAGATCTTAGATACAGTGGCCAACTGCACAAAGATTTCTCTGATTTGGGCAGCAAGGTAGAGGAGAATGAGGTGCAGCTTGACGCACATGATGAGGTGCTTACGAACTGCAAGACGGCGACTGCTAAGCTGGAGAAGGACAAGCATGAGTTAATAGACCGTGTGGAAGATCTGGAAAGCCATTCTAGACAGGGGAATTTCCAATTTTGTAGGGTGCCAGAGGAGCTGGAATTTGGTGACTATTATCAGATTTGTGGTCAGCATATGTACATAAATATTGGGGCAGGCCAAGAAAACAGCAAAGATTCCCCTAATTGAATTAGATAGAGTGCACCGCTTGCTTGGCCAGCCGAGGGGAAACTTCCCCGGGACATTATTGTATGCTTTCATAAGTTTTCTCTAAAAGAGAATATCCTTCAGCAAGCAAGACGGAGTGGGTCAATTCAATGGAGAGGACACAGGATTGAAATATTCCAAGCTCGCTCCCCTACCACGATAAAGAAACATTGCAAATTTAAAGAAATAATAGCCATTTTGCGACAGAACATAAAATATCACTGGCTATTCCCCTTTGGAATGTCTTTCACAATAAATGGGAAATCATTGCGTGTTGGCACAGCGGAGAACAGCATGATCCTGGCTGATCTGTGTCATAATTCACAGAAAACAAGCCAAGGAAGGCCCCTTTCACCATCAAGAGAAGGCCTGGAAAGATGGCAGAGAGTCGAAAAAGGTGGAAGGAGATTGAGAAGGCAATTAAGGGGCTCATCTTTGTCTAAAGATACTTGCATCTGAGAGTGGACGAGAGAGACTTACTTCTTATGTTTCTTACATGATTATTTTTCCCGGTATTGTGCTAAAGCCTTAAAGCTTTTGGATAGCAAGAAGTTATTCCATATTTCAGTAACTTTGTTAACTATTTGAAATCCAGACATTATAGGCTATGCCTAAAGAGACTGGGGTTTAGTTGATGTGCAGCGCTTGAGAATTCTTATTACTATTCTCACATTCTTCTTATTCTAGACTTTTCTGGTGGATAACTCTTTAGTCACTCATATTATCGATGCTGATATAGGACAGATAACTTGGTCAGATCATGCTCCTGTTTGGATCAGTGTGAGAATTACCAGAAAGCAGAAATCTAGACATTTTTGGAGATTAAAATGATAACCTCCTAAATGATAAAGTCTTTCTGGCACAACTTCAGGATGATATTAGAGAATTCTTGCAATTTAATAATACTGGGGATGTGCCTCCAGCTACTTTATGAGAATGCTTGAAAGCAGTAGTTAGGTGTAAGCTTATAGTTCAAGCTTCCTTTGTCAAGCATGAAAAGGAACACCACCTACTTCTTTTGAAACAAATAGCACAGTTAGAGTTGAAACACAAGATAACACCGAGCCCAGGGGTATTAGAAAAACTTATACCCTTAAGACCTGCATTGAATAATCTAGAGTTGGAGAGACTCTCTCTCATAAGATGAACTTGGCAAATCAAGAGTTTTATGAATTTGGTAATAAGGCTAGTAGGCTTCTAGCCAGGCATCTGAAAGAGAAAATGTCAATGAATCATATTTTAAAAATTAAAGATAGACAAGGAAAAATAGTTAGTGATGCCCAAAAAAAATCAGTGACTGCTTCTCCCAATTTTATAAGGAGCTTTATGCAGCTGATAAGAATATTTCCAATGAACAGGTGGCTACTTATTTGGAATCTATTTCCTTGCCACAACTGTTTCCTGATGGACAACAGTTTGTCAAATGAAAAATTACAGGATTGGAGGTTGGTCAGATGAGACATGATCTCAAGGGCAGCAAAGCACCTGGCTTAAAACGGGTTTATGGCAAAGTTTTATAAAGTTTTCTCCTGGGGGAATTCTGCGCAAAAAAACTGAAAATTCTGCAAACTTTATATTGGTCAAAATAACACAATTTACATGAGTCTTTAAGTAATTACATTTTAAATTATTACAGAAAAAAAATTACTTAAAGTTGCAGAATTTTAAATATTTTGAGCAGAATTTCCTTAGAAATTTCCTTAGAAATTCATTGTAAGAGTGTCCCTCATACATGCTCCCTCACTCTCTAGCACACACACATCCCCTCATACAGGGCCCTCTCTCTTGCATACACACCCACACAAGCTCCCTTTCTCTTTCACACATACATCCTCACATAGGCTACCTATCTCTCTCTCTCACACAGCCCTTCACACAGGCTCTGTCTCACACATACACAATCCCTTCACACAGGCTAGCACCCTCACATACACATGATCCTTTTTTCATACACACGAGCTCCCAATCTCTCACACACATACACACTCCTTCACAATCTCCTCATATAGGCTCCCTCTCTCTGAAACCCACACTCAAGCATCCCCCCCACCCACCCACCCTCCCTTACCTCCCATGCTCTCTCTCACCCTCCCCACCCCCCTCTTACCAACCATGCACTCTGTCACCCTCCCCTTTCTCTCTCACACACATTCTCTCTCACCAGCATCCCCCCCATGCTCTCTCTCACTCTCCCCTCCCTGACACACATTCTCTCTCACCGGCATACCGCGGGACGCGCTCTGTTCGTGGCGAAGATGAAGGCCAAGCTCGCTGTTCTCGGCGAAAAGGGAAGGCCTCCATGTGCCGCGAACGGCGCGCCGGGCCTTCATCTTTGCCGCAAACGGAGCGTGTGCCGTGGGCCGCACTCTGTTCGCGGCATGCCGGGGTCTCCTCTGCTATTTTCTGCGCAGAATTGCCAAATTTGCCAAATTTGCCAGTTATTGTGTAACCTCCTGGCAAAATTACTTACCTGACAATTTTGTTTTCCTCAGTGTAGACAGATGGACTCAGGACCAGTGGGTTTATGCACCCCTGCCAGCAGATGGAGACGGAGCAAGCTGACGTCACAGTATATATATAGCCCTGCAGTGACCCTTGCCTGCCAGTATTCTCTTCAAAAGCAACTGTGGACTGACTAGAAAAACTGTATTAAAAAACAGGTAACCAGAACTGTACACTGAACTCACGTAAGATTCTAGGTACCCTGGGGGGAGGAGAAGTGATTTCATCCCTGCAAAATGGTCGCTTAAGGCGCTAGCTTCCCTCACCCTTTTTATAATCTTTTTCAAATCAGCACCATCGATGTGAATTGATCGATACAAGGAGTAACTTGGGATCATTAAAATACGCAGGATGACATCTAAGAAAAAATCCATCGATTTAAAGGCGTTTTCGTATGAAGCCGGGGGATCGTGATTTGCGGCCTTGCGAGAGACTTTGGAGATGGGAGAAGAAAGAATGGCAAACAGCGGGGAGCCGATAACAAAAGTTGGCGGAGGTTTAGCGGAGGCCGATAAGTCCCGATCCGTAACGGAACCTACCAAGAAGATTTTAGGTTGTGGTTTCATAATCCGCTATGCTGATGGGAGAAGCAATCAGATAGGAGTAGTGATCTGATGTATTCCGTAGGCGGAGTAGCAATCTGTTGTTATAGACTGCTGGAGATAGTAGTGGGTGGATCCTTGGGCCGGTGGCATATGACCACACCCCCGGGGGAAGATCCCAAGAGGGACCACCAGCTAGGCTTAGAGTATGGAGACAGACACACACTAGTTCTTTTATTAAACAGGTCTTGAAACCACCAGAGGTGGCAGTAGTGAGCTGAAGTGCCCAGCAGGGCTGAAGTCCCTTAGATACTGGAACAGCGATCCCTGAATGGCTGAGCTGTTGAGAAACTGTAGACAGTAAGTAGGCAGGGTATGCAGAGTTCATGAACAGAACTTAGATGACAACACTCACATATTTGTCTCAGGGAGCTCAGGAGAGGGGAAGGATAGGCCCTCGAGGAGTGAGTACCTGGTTCCAGGGAAAGCTCTGAGAGAGCGATGGAGCGGGTACCTCTGCTAAGTCCGAGGGGGCAGAGTAGCTTAGGTAGGGAAACCGAATAACCTTGTCCTATCCGTTGCTAACTCGGTTTGTTAGCGATATCAGAGACCTTTAAATATCGGAAGTGGATGACGTCATCTCAGGGGAACGCCCCTGAGGTTCGCGCCCTTGCTGGTACTTCACTCGGAGCGCACGCGCGCCCTAGGCTTCAGGCAACATGGTGGATCTGCAGCGTTGAGCCAGTCCGGGAACACCGGAGGGAGACGCCGCGGCAGCCAGCCGTCCTTCAGACCTGGAGGGAGTCGCCACAGAGGTAAAGAGGGCGGAGTGAAGATGTCAGGCAGCGATAGTCGCAACATGTGGTTCCAAGAAATACAAAAAGACATAAAATCTATAAAAAATGATATGCCTGCGGCATTGGAGGAGGAGTTCCGTACAGCGAATGATGAATATGGCCTCCATGTTGAGGACGTGGAAAACATCATGGAAGATCAAGTTATGGAAACATCCCGCATTAAAACGGAACTTACTCTCCCTGCAAAATACAAATGAAGAGATCATGCAGAAATTGGAGGATATGGAAAAATAGATCGAGGAGATCTAATATCAGAATACAGGGAGTGCTGGAGTCAGACGCTTATGAAGATGTCGCCATGGTGGTCCGAAAGATTTGCACAGTTGTGCTTAATGCACAGGCTGACGCTGCCGCACCGGTAGACAGCGATATTGTGCTAGACTGTACACATAGAGCACTACGCGCTCCAAGATCCAACACTCCCAGGGACATTACAGCATGTGTGCACAGTTTTCGGTTGAAGAAACAAATCATGCAGCAAGCTCGGCGAATGGGCACCATTACATGGGAAGGAAACAACATTGCCCTTTATCAAGATCTGGCCGCCGTTAAGCTGCAAAAACGCAGGGAACTCAGACCAGTGACTTCCCTCCTTCGAAAGAGAACATCAGGTATAGATGGCTATACCCGAATGGCCTCGCCTTCACAGCAGGGGGTAATACACACTGTATTAAGAATACAGCGGAGGCTGGAGCCACTCTGGCAGCAGTAGGGCTCTCCATCCCAACACACGAGATCCCTACCCAGAAAAATAACGGGACTGAGCGTCCACGATGGCAGCAGGTGGGGAAGTCGGGATCAAGAGTGCGCCGCAAGTCCAATGACCTGGAACCATAAATATATCCTTTATAGGACGACTTGAAGTATAGTCCTGAACACAAGTTTTCAATGATTATTTTGTTCCCAAGTTACAATGTTAAACGCACCATATAATGTGGGCTATTGTTATGAAAGGTTATAGTTTATGTGTGCATACGGCAGAAGGGGTGGGATGGGGGGGATGGGCTGTTGACCTCTCTGAGGAGGCACTAGTGATGTGCCGGTGGGGGGAGAAAAGGGGAGAGGTGGGGTGGGGGGGGGATTCGAAAGGCAGATACAGAAATAGGGGGGAGAGAGGGAGGGGGGAGGGAGATATGCTACAGGGAACATGCAGGAGATCCTTGAATGGCCAATGAATAGGAAGGAAGGTAAAAGATGGGGTGGAATGTCTTGTGGGAGTCTTATAAAGATGGGGGGGAGATTTTATTGTTATGATGTCTCTTAAGGTGATATCTCTGAATGTAAAGGGCTTGAATACGCCTCTTAAACGCAAACTCGTGTTCAAAGAAGCCCTCTCTTTGAAAGCCTCCATAATTTTTCTCCAAGAAACACATCTCAGGAAGAGGCATGAGAGATTATTATGTAATCATCAGTATGCCCATATTTTATTAGCGGCTAGCACGCCTACTCATAAATACACAGGAGTTGGGGTTTTGATCTCCAGAGATCTCATGGTACAAGTCGAAGAGATCCATAGGGACATGAAGGGGAATATCTACAGCCCGAACATGTTGCAGAGGGAGGTGCTACAACGTATAGATGCACAATTGTTGAAATGTCAGAGCAGTAAATTGATAATGGGGGAAATCTTAATAGGATCAGCAATTCCATACTGGACTGCTCTAAAGGACAGGGTCACTACTCAAAAGCAGATCAAAGAGCTCTGAAGAGCTTTATTATTAAATGGCAAGTAGCAGATATATGGTGGGAAAGGAATCCAAGAGGTAGAGACTACCTTTTATTCGGCAGCACATGATACCTACACCAGAATTGACTATTTTCTTATTGATAAATCTCTTGTGAGTAGTACAAGGGCTGTAGGAATTGGAAATATAGTGTGGTCAGATCATGCACCCATTTGGTGGGAATTTGATAATCTGCATTCGGAGAGTGGCCGTCTGTTCTGGAAAATTAATGATTCCCTGATAAAAGACAAAGAGGTAGAAATACAAATTAGAACTTCTATTAGGGAACATCTAACCACTAATGACATTAATGGTACGTCGCCCGTAATACTCTGGGAGTGTCTAAAGGCAGTAATACGAGGGAGGCTAATTGCAACAGCTTCGTATATAAAGAAAGAGAAAGATAAACACATTAAGATACTTAGAGACAAACTGGTCAAGGTAGAGAGAGCACATAAAAACAGACACCAACAAGGGTACTGCTAAAGGAATTAGGGGACATACGATATCAAATAAAAATGCTAGAGGCAAAAGAGATGGCTTATAATTTAGACTTGGCTACGCAGGTTTATTATGAGCATGGCAACAGGGCAGGGAAGCTGCTAGCCCATACATTAAAGGCCCGAATCACACAATCACAGATTACTAAAATTAAGGCACCAGATGGGTTTGTGGTAGTTGACAGAGAAGGGATCAGAGATCAATTTAATCAGTTCTTTGCTGGTTTATATACCCGGGAAAACAGGGCCACGGAAGAGGATATTCGTAACTATTTGGAGGAAGTACAGTTACCTCGCTTGGATGCTTCCCTGATGAAAGGGGTGGGTCAACCCATCTCGGTAGCAGAGGTACTAGCAGTTATTTATTGCTGAGTTTAAACCAGGGAAAGCCCCAGGAATTGACGGGTACACTCCACTCTTTTATAAGAAATTTAAAGAAGATCTGGTAGGACAGTTGGTCCGGATGTTTACTGGCTTGGGAAATGGAAGACATTTACAAGCGGCAGCGAATGTTGCTGGTATTATAATTCTCCCTAAACCTGGGAAAGATCCGACCCAATGTAGTTCTTATCGTCCGATATCCCTTATTAACAGACCTAAAGCTGCTGGCCAAAATATTGGCAAATAGATTAAAGGTAGTAATCACTTCCCTAATTCATGATGATCAAGCAGGATTTATGCCTGGTCGAATGGCAGGGGATAATATACAGAAGGTAATTAATATTATTATTTATCATGCAAAAAAGAATGCTATCCCATCCATGTTATTTGGGTTGGATGCTGAAAAAGCATTTGACACAGTTAATTGGCCCTTTTTGTTTCAAGTAATGGAAAAGGTGGGCTTAGGAGGGGGCTTTTTACATTGGGTTCAGGAACTATATAGGGATCCCGCAGCATGCATCAAAGTAAATGAGGGATATTCAGCTAATTTCCAGGTTCAGCGCAGTACGAGACAGGAGTGCCCACTGTCCCCCCCTATTGTTTGCCATCTGTTTAGAGCCTTTGGCGGAAAAAATCCGAAACGCGGGGGATATACAGGGCATTCAGATTAGAGGTAGGATGTACAAGATCTCCCTATACGTGGATGATGTGTTATTCACACTGGGGTAGATTTACAAAAAATGCGCGTTTGCGTACTTTTGTTGGCGCACCAGTCGCAAACAAAAGTACGCTGGATTTTAGTAGATACACGCGTAGCCGCGCGTATCTGCTAAAATCCAGGATCGGCGCGCGCAAGGCTACCGATTTTGTGCAGCCGGCGCGCGCCGAGCCACGCAGCCTGCCTCCGTTCCCTCCGAGGCCGCTCCGAAATCGGAGCGGCCTCGGAGGGAACTCGCTTTCGCCCTCCCCTCACCTTCCCCTCCCTTATCTAAACCCCCCCCTACCTTTGTCCGGGGATTTACGCCTCCCGGAGGGAGAAGTAAATCCCCGCGCGCCAACAGGCCGCTGGCGCGCCGAGACGCAACCTGGGGGCGGTTCCGGAGGGTGCGGCCACGCCCCCGGACCGCCCCGGGCCGAAACCACGCCCCCGGGCCCACCCCCAAAACGCTGCCAACACGCCCCCCTCGACAAACCCCGGGACTTACGCGAGTCCCGGGGCTCTGCGCGCGCCGGCAGGCCTATGGAAAATAGGCGCGCAAGGCCCTGCTCGCGTAAATCCGGGTGGATTTACGCGAGCAGGGCTCTTAAAATCCGCCCCTTTGTCTAAACCGGAACAGTCATTACATAGGCTACTGATGGAACTTGAAAGGTTTGGGATTGTAACCAGTTTCAAGGTTAATCAAGATAAATCGGAGCTACTTCCTAACTTTTTACCTATAAACCAAATTTCACAATTACAAAAGACGTTTCATTTTCAATGGGTGCACCAGACAGTGAAATATCTATGGGTTCAAACAGGATCAGAATATAAGGATATCTTCAGTCAGAATTATCTTCCCTTATTTAAGCAATTAGAGAGGGATCTCCATAATTGGGATAGACTTATACTATCTTGGCTCGGCAGGATAGCTGCCATAAAAATGACCTTCTTGCCCTGGCTGGCGTATTTCTTTCAGATACTTCCATGCCTTATCCCCGCTAAATATTTAAAAGGCTTACAAACCAAGATCTTCTCATTCATTTGGAAACTGAGACCGCCGAGGGTGGCTAGAGCAGTGCTATATCAAAGTAAAGTTGACGGAGGTCTAGGGGTACCCAATTTAACTAAGTATTATGTTGCATCTCAGTATTTTTGATTTTCATAATCACATGAACATTCAACAATGGGTACACATAGAGAATGTAATTGCTCAGGGCATCAAGATGCACCAGATTTTCTGGGCAGGGGGGTTGAAAAACATGGATGAGGATCGCGTTGTTCCGTGCACTGCTACCACCATCACCATATGGAAAGCTTGGGAAAAAAGGTATTAGTGGGACACCGTAGATTTTTGTAGTCCACTTCAATTAGAGGATGTGCGGAGTTTCCGGCTGGGTCAGAAAGAAAAGTGTTTCAAGAGTGGGAGATTAAGGGGCTGTCCACTTTAGGACAGATATGGCATGCTCAAAGGGTGCTGTCTTTTGCTGATCTGAGAACTAAATATATCTTGCACAACACAGATCACTATGCTTATATTCAGTTAAAACACTTTTTATTATCTAAAGAAGTGAGAGTGGATATGAATAAAGGGAAAACTCTAATGGAAGGATACTGTGACAAAGCTCATTTGGTAACAGGTGCCATATCGAAATTTTATAGTATTCTCAATGGAGCTTTACCCCACCCTCTAGGATATATGAAGGCCTGGGAAAAAAACTTAGGAGCTTCCTTGACGGAAGGTGAAGGGGATGCATGTTTTATAGCGGTAAGCCGCAGCTCCCTAGTGGCACAAATGGTCGAACATAGTTAAAAAGTCTTATTCAGATGGTATTTAACACCATATAAACTACATAAAATGAGGCTAAAAAAAGGATAATTTATGCTGGAAAAAATGTGGGATGGTGGGTGATTTTTCGTCATATGTGGTGGTCGTGCCCTGTTATTCAACATTTATGGGGGCAAGTTGAGAAATGGTGTAATGATTTAATGAAAGTAGCAATGACCTGGACTCTGAGAGGGGCCTTACTACACGCCCCAGTGGATAATGTGACATCTACACAGCAACATTGCCTAAGAGCGGTGGCACATGCGGTGTGAGGAGAGATTGCAAAACGTTGGAAAGAGGATAGAGCTTCTTTGAGGTTCTTCAGAGACTAAAATGGATACATTACATGGAATATCTCACTGCCATAAGAAGAGATAGAGTCTTAAGATTTAACAGCATCTGGCAGGACTTCCAAAGATGGATAAGTTTTAATGAATGTTAATTTATATTACAATGACAGACATAATTGTATATTTGGGGAAAGGACGTTTGTAATGTGGCAATCTATACAGGCAGACATGTATAGATGAGATGCTTTATTCTTTGTTTGCCATGAATCAATGAAGACAAAGAAGACGAAAAACAACAACAACAACAACAAGGGACCCAGAGCCCCACAGGAAAATTGAAACACTCATGCGGCAGCAGAGGGCGAGAAGCTGAATCCATTTGTGTACACTAAGGAAAACAAAATTCTCAGGTAAGTAATTTCTCCATTTCCTAGCATGTAGACAGATGGAATCAGGACCAGTGGGATGTACCAAAACTGCTCCCCAACAGGGTGGGAGGCTGCCCGCGGTCTGGTCAACACCGCACGTGCAAGGCTGCATCCTCCTGGGCCTGCACATCCTGACAATAAAACCTGGAAAAAGTGTGTAAGGAGAACCACGTTGCAGCTCGACAAATATTGACGGGAGTCCACAGACTACCCTCTGACCATGACACTGCCTGAGCCCTAGTGGAATGAGCCCTAGCCTAACCTGAATAGACAACAGCTTTCCAGCATCCACATATGCAGCCGTGACTACCTCTTAATCCAACGAGCTATGATAGCCCGTGAAGCCGGAGCACCTTGCTTACTCCTGCCATGAAGAACAAATAGGCAATCTGTCTTTCGAAAAGACTCTGAGAACTCCAGATACTGCATGACAAGTCGCTTGACATCCGAGGAGTGCAAGAGGCAAAATTCCTCTGCATCCCTGATTTTATCCAGTGATTGACTAATTCAAATGAAAGTCCAAGACTTCCTTGGACAGGAAGAATGGAACAGTACGCAACTGTAATGCTCCCGGAGTCACCCGAAGAATGGCTCCCGGCAAGACAAGGCCTGCAGCTCAGAAATTAGACGTGCAGAACATATAGCCACCAGGAACACAGTCTTCAAGGTCAATAAGTGAAAGGAAAGGCTACGCAGTGGTCAGGACACAGGGTCCACCAAAAAAACAGCACAAAATTAAGACTCCACAAAAGGAACAGGTAACCTCAAGGGAGGCCTAAAATGTTTCACTCCCTTCAAGAAATGGGCCACATCAGGATGAGACCCCAAAGAAACACCATTCACCAGGCAAGAGCTGCAACCTGCACCTTCAAGGAATTAAGGGCCAATCCTTTATTCAATCCATCCTGCAAAAAATCCAGAATGAGAGAGATCTTAACTCAACAAGGAAGAATACCCCACTCCTCACATCAGGCCTCAAACCCGCACATAAGCCAAGGAAGTAGAGAACTTGAGAGCGCAGAGTAAAGTGGCAATCACTGCTGAGGAATAACCATGCTTTAACAGGCAAGCTCTCTCAAGGGCCAAACCGTAAGACAGAATCAAGTTGGATCCTCGTGAAGAACTGGACCCTGCTGTAACAGATCAATATGTGGCGGAAAACGAAGGGGGGCCTCCACCAGAAGTCATCGCAAATCTGCATACCATGAACACCATGGCCAGTCCGGCACCACCAGGAGTACTAGCACCCTGTGGCCTTCCATCTTGCAAATTATCCTCCCCAGCAAGGGCCACAGAGAAAAGGCATAAAGCAATCTGGCTTCTGGCCAGACCTGTACAAGAGAATCTATTCTCAGGAACCACGGATCTCTCCTGTGACTGCAGAATTGAGGAACCTTCACATTTCAAGAAGTTGCCAGCAGGTCTAGGAGCATGAATAAAGACTTTATCTGCAAATGGACCAGATCCGTATGTGGCCCCTGTTTGGCCACTAGATGTGTGTGTTGGAGTGTCTATGTCTTCTTATGGAAAATGTTCCAGCAGTGGAGGTCTCATTAGAAGTTCAGAGGGTGGATGTATTGGTTAACCTTTGGGACCCTTCTAGCACCAGGTGGTTCAGAGGGAATTTGGCGGTGTATGTAATTTACTGGATCGATAGGATGATTCTTTCCCAAAAAAGGATGGGACAGCTTAGGGAATATAAAAATGCCTCCCACAAGGCAGGAAAGGGATTTGGCTGGATGTTTCATTTGTTGAAGGACCTGTGTACATACAGCTGAGTTTGAGAAGCAGGTGAAGTAAAGAGAGATGGAAAAAGAGAGGAACAACAAGGAGAAGGTGTACTCGCCTGCTTCTCCAGTCCTTTGGAGTCAATCTGGAAAGAAAGCAAATCCTTTTCCAGGGGTATTTCAGACATGAGACCAGAAACATCTGTCCAGCAGAAACAAGGGAGGTGTTCTCATGAGTCATCTATTGAATTGGGAGTACTGTGAAAAAAGACTTTGTAGTTCTTTTGGGAACAGCAGAGATCCTGTGAAGGAAGGAGTAGAGTGCTAAGATCTGCATCTGTAGAAATTCTGTGCCTGATGTAGCTGGATTTTTTTCTACCATGGACTGTTTTTTATTTCCTGAAACCTGGTGGTTTTTTTTCTGAATAAGCTTTCTTTGTATTTGGGAGCACAACCTTGGTGTGGACTGCGTTTTTATTTCTGAAGTTAACCTCTGCCCAGTTTGGCCTTGCAGATGTTCTTCCCCCAGTCCATGGGACCCAGAGAACTCTTTCCCCCACCCTAACTGAACAAATCGAGAGTTTCCCAGGGCTGGGAGGGTGACCGTGGCTGATAGGGGGAGGGGGTTACACACAGATGACATTTCCCCTTTACCTGAAACAACTACTAACTGCTAAGATAACATCTTAATTCTTACCATGGTTATTTGCATTGTTCTGCTGCACTGAAACGTCATCCTCCTCCTCCTCTTCTTCTTGTGTTACTTCATTCAGGCTTACATTTTGCATCTTGAGACACAAAGTAAGAAATTAATAAATTTTCTGCTTGGTAAATTATACAGCTATTGCATATAACCATTTCCTTTACAGAGATTCTTCTTATCTGCTATCGCCTCTTCTGCTGTGCCCTTGTCTAGTCTACCACTGGATAAACTTCCACACAGCTGCACTCCGAAGAACTGAGTTTATCCAGTTAAAGCAAATTTATAGCCAAGGTGGCAGTAGGTTTAGGGTTTGGCTACTAGAGCATCATGTCTGGCTCAAATTTCATTAACAGAACATCACCGCTAGGGCAAGACTCCGAGTAGGCCTGGCTCAGGGAGCTACACTCTCCTCTTACAGTCAAAAAAGAAGCGAGCGATATTGTGAAGATGTCTATTTCACTACTTAGGATGAGGTCCAGTGATGACCTGATCAAAACATGGCAACTTCAGGTAATCTATCTAGTCTGAACAGATGTTGTCTTGGTAGTTGTCTGCAGCTGTTATCTAATGGCAGGAACAATATAAAGCAGCAAAATTTCCCTTTACAAAAAAAAAAAAAAAAATCCCATATGTAAAGGACTGTGAATGTGAGCAGACCTTTTATTATCAGCAGCAGTGGTCCTAGTAATATGACAGCCTAACGGCTCCCCAAGCCTTTAAGTTCTGTCCTAAACGTTTTTTGGGGCTAGATAGATGAAATCTAGGGAGCAGAAAAAAAAATATGTTTTTATCACCACTCGAACAGCAGCAACGCACCATTCCGTGGAAATGAATAGCACCACCCACTGGCTCCTGGGCTGAAAGCTAATCTGTATGGTGATTTCATAGGTTAGTGTATTACGACATATAAATCATTATCCTGTTAGGCTTGGTGGCTCATGGGATGGTCCTGCGAGTTGCCACACTCACTGCAATGCTATTGGCAAGCCGATTCCCACATGGCATAGATACTGAGTGCAGCATGGCACGCCATGTTGCCACCATCTTGGCTTCTCTTCAGTGTCACCTTTTAAAGGGCCCATGGTAGGAAGACAGCCACGGCATCCTCTGATGACCTCACTGGCCCCATTCCTTAAAAGGCTGCCCTAAAGGAGCATCAGATGCTTCAGCAATGGGTCTCCTGTATTCATAGTACGTATTACTCCTGCATTCTTGGTTTCTCTACATTCCTGTTGTTCCTGCAAGTTCCTGCTTACTGCCTCGTCTTTTCCAGCCTTGCCTTCTCCTGCTTGTCTTGTTCAGCCTTGTCTTGTTCAGCTTTGTCCCTTTCTCCTGGTCTTGTCCAGTGCATTCCGGCCTGACCACCTGGTATCGACCTCTTGCTTTGGACCTGACTACTTTTGCCTGCCGCCTGGACCCGACCACGTTTGCCCGCTGCCTGCCCTGACCCTTGGCCTGCCTCCGTATCTCCAGCTTGCTGCCTGTCCTGACCCCGGTGTGCTCTTGGACTCTCGCTCTCTCCACTGCCCTAGTGATCCGTGTAAGTCCTGCCGGCTGCCAGAACCCAAGGGCTCAACCTGCGGGGGAAGCGGCTGGGATAGGTGAAGCTCTAGACTGCCCCCACCACAGGGCGCATTCACCAGCTGCCAACGTAGGCCTCAGAAGTTCACCTATGAGGCTGTGTCAACTACGCTGCGGCACAAAGGGATCACTCCCGTGCCAATTATTACATATCCTTACCCTTTGCACTGCAAGAAGCATTTCTAATACTCCGCCTCTTCCGTACACTATTAAAAAAAACAAAAAACAAACCAGTCATGGCAAGGAGTTTTCACAGCATAAACATTTATACTTCCTTATGGATCTCAACATAAATTGAGAGAAATTTTAATAAGTCATTTATCCAGATAAAAGGGCTGACTGAAAACTACCTGCCCTTAACATGGCTGAAAGTATTATGCACAGGGTTCCACAACAGACAGAATTTAACCAGGATTAGGAGGAGGCATTCCCAGAGGGGCTGTGGTGGTGGGGAGTTTAGGAAGGGGGAGGAATAACAAACGTAGATTGCATTTTCAAATTATGAGCAGTGTTTCCCCAAGAAAAAAAACATACCCACAGGAAATGCAGATTCAAATGTTCAAAATGAAAGCCCTCGCATGCTTTCCTTTTTGGAAATTGCTGCAAAGTCTGCAGCTAAAAAAAGTACCCATAGACTTTGCAGCAATGCAGGCAGGTTGAAAATTGCCTCCATTGGGGGAAGGGCAATAACCAAACTGTTTGCACTCATACAAACAGTGCAGGACAGGGGCGTTTGTAAGCCACCTGGCACATGGGGCATATGCCCCGAGTCTCAGAGGGTCGCTAATTTTTAAAATTGAATCTCAATTTACTCTGTTAGCAAGCTACTGCTTCAGGCAGCACTGCATCATCAGGACCAGGGCAGACTCCAGCAGAGCTTAAGAGGAGGCTGCCGCATTGGTGGAGCCACATGGCTTACTGCATTGGGTTGGGCCATGTGCCTGAAGAGAGAATGGCTGCTGCCGCCTGCACTCTGCACATTATGGGCACAGAGAGTGTGAGAGCTTGAATGTGTGTGTGTGCTGTGAGTAATAGCATGTGTGAGCATGAGCAATAGCATATATTCCAGCTTGTGTGTGAACAACAGCATTTGCTTGAGCTTGTGAACTGTGTGTGTCTGTGAACAATAGCATGTGTGAGTAACAGCATGGTTGAGAGCTAGTGTGAGAAATAGCATTGTGAGAGCTTGTATGTGTGTATGTGATGCTGTGTGTGCCCAAGGAGGTGGCTATTGCTGCCCACACATTCTAGGAAGAGAGAGAGCATGTGTGTGTGTGTGTGTGTGTGTGTGTGTGTGTGTTTGAGAAATAAACCATGTGGAGAACATATGAGAGAGAGCGAGCATGTTAGAGAGCATGTGTGCAAGCAAGTCTGTGTGTGGCAGCAGCACACACAGTCTGCGAAATCCAGGGAGAGAGGAGCATGTATGTGTGTGTGTGTGAGAGAGTATTTGAGAGCTTGTGTGTGTGTGTGTGTGTGAGAGAGACAACGTGTGTGTGTGTGATGCTCCGCAGGCCCAAAGAGGAGGCTTCTGCTGCCTCTATGTTAGAAGGAGAGGAAGAAAGAGAGAGAGCATCTGTTTGTGTGTGTGAAAGAAAGAGAATGCATGTGAGCATGTGTGAGTAGACTAGTTTGTATGTTGGAGGGAGTGGGAGAAAGGCATGCAAACTTCTCCTCACATGCATACACACACTCTCCATTAATCTGCGACAATCTCAGGATGATTTGAAAGCAAACCTTCCCATGTATGGAGAGCATGGGATTTTTAAAATTCTTATTTGAATGTTTTAATTATTGCGTGCTATTTGATGTATTTGCTGTTTTTAAATATTTATTGACGTTTGGGAAATTTAAATATTTTTTTATGAGTTTTTAATTATTGGATATTCTTTTTGTCAGCTGTTTGAAATATGTTCTGTATGTATGTTTTTATTATCATGATGTTTTATATTTCTTGATTTTATAGTTTGATGTTTTACATAGCATGGTGATGTTTCGGTTTGTCCATTGTTGCACTGCATACACAGTATGGTTTCCAATTCAGTTTTCTCTGAGACAGCAGATTACCATATTTTTCACTCCATAAGATGCACTTTTTTTTCCCCCAAAAGTGGGGGGAAAATGTCTGTGCGTCTTATGGAGCAAATATAATAAAAAACTAAAAAGCAACTACAACTCCCCCCCCCCCCCCAACACAAGTCCTGCCAAATGTCCCTAGTGGTCCAGCGGGGGTCGGTCCCTGTGACATAGTAAGGGCAAAGGGCTGTCGGCGCCATTTTGATTACTGGCAGCTGATGGCCCGAGTGCAGGAGATTGCTCCCGGACCCCCGCTGGACCACCAGGGACTTTTGGCAGGTCTTGAGGGGGTCAGGAGGGTGGGGTTTGTAGTTAATTACATTTAAAGGGTTGGGTTGGGTTTTTCCCACAGAAAGAGAACAATAAAAGTGTTTGATCTGGGGAGTGGACCGAAATGGCCCTCCTGAGAAGTATGCCTGAACAGAAAACCAACATGGAGAAGGAAAATCCCCAGAAGCCTCTGCTATTCTTTAGCCTGCCTGGGCTGAATGAACTCTGCAGAATGTCCCTGAACAGGCAGACAAGCTGGCACCAGAAAGGTGAGGCCTATTCAGTGGGTCACAAAGAAGAAACCAACGGCGGGAGCTTCAGGCACTATTCTGTTAAAATCTCACTGGACAAGATAATTAACAAAGGATTATTTGGAGAGTGAGGGCAAATGGGCTACACCTGGGAAAACTAATCAGGGCAGTTCAGAGATAGGTTGTCATGTCAACAGCATGATGTGACTCTGTAAATGATTCTTTGGGCAGTCACGTAAGTCTAGAAGCTTCCACAATATTATATGTTTATCTATAAAAGAAGGGTCACTTCCTGTATCCAACGAGATGCTGGTCAGTTTGTAAGACTAAGGGCACCCAGTATCCAGCATCTCCCAAGAACACTTATACTGCCTAATAAAAATACTTTATACCTTTTACTGAGTCTAAGTGTTCTTGTGTCCCTGGCCCTAAGCATAGAGTATTATTTACACTCCCCAGACCCGAAAACGAAATGGGGACCCAAAAAAAAAAAAAAATAGTTCTATGTACTCCCCTAATTTGCTCCATAAGACGCACAGACGCCCGGGAACAGAGCCCATTTAGCACACCATTTCTTTTTTTTCCCCTCCGAATCCTAGGTGCATCTTATGGAGCGAAAAATACAGTAATTTCTTTTATTTTCCTGATAGGAGGTGTACTAGTCTTTTAGGATCTAATGTAATAGTTGAAGTACTGTATTACCTTTTCATAAGTAAGGTTGTTACTGAGTGCTGGCAGTTAGTGCTGTTTACTATATTCTATTGTAATTCAGTTTTTTTGAGAGGATTCATTGTCAAATTGTTTGCAGCAACAAATTAAAGGCAACACAATTCTAAAATGTCTGCAATATTGGAACCCAAAGGTTGTATATGTAAGTGGCTGTGTACTGTGCTGTTTCTGGGTCCTTCAGCCAGCTGTTGGGAGCTCTTTAAGAGAAGATCAGTGAAGGGTGTGGATAATTGATGCACTCAAAGTATTTCTAGAACATTGGGAAAAATGAGCAATCTGCCCATGATAAATGTATGCATACAATTAAAGAAATGTACGCATTTATGCAGATTAATGTTCCATTATTCTTATGGTGTTTCAAGTTGATTCATGAGTGCACCACTCATCATTGATGGCTCTGTTGATCCATTGGTAGATTGTTCATTGCCACTGGGGATGCTAGAATGAAGGAGAAGAGCGAGAGAGAGAGGGAGACCAGTTCAGGGGCAATGGTGGCAACTTTTTATGGAAATGAGGGAAGGATCAGATGATCAGGTTTCCCCCCCCCCCTCCTTCTTCTTCAGTCCTCTGGTATGGGAGGGGAGGAGAGAAAGGACCTATGGGCCGGTGCCCTACATCTTTGAAGTATCTAGCAACGCCCCTGCCATGGGGTACTTTTTACCCTCAGGGTTTGTATCAATGATCAAAGCAAACTTATGTGTAGAGTTGCCAAAGGAAAAAGCAGGGAGATCTCTGTTTCTTCCAAGGGGACTTTTTCCTTTGAAATAACACATGTAGATCTGAAGGTGTCATCCACATGTGTTAATTTGCTCTTTTGAGCTAAACCCGCCCTTAGGAATGCCTCCACACTATGTAGGCACATAGGATGTAGAACATGCATACTGTTTCCTGCATTGGGAGGTGTTCAATTTTCAAAAAGCCAATTTCCATGGGTAAAAAAAGACTGTTTTACCCGCAAGAATGGCTTTGAAAATGGCTTTCATTATGAACGGTTCAACATCCATTTTCTATATCGACTAAATTCTCTATGGAATTTCACCTCTGTAGCCTTATCACTGCACAACCCTTCACTCAGGGGGTAGATTTTATAAATCTAAGCCTGCGCGAACAAAAGTACGCGCATAGCTGCGCATATCTTATAAAATCCGGGGTCGGCGCGCGCAAGGAGGGAACTTTCCTTCCACCCCCCTGCACCTTGCCCTCCCTTCCCCTACCTAACCCACCCCCCGGCCCTATCTAAACCCCCCCCCCACCTGTGTTTTAAAAGTTACGCCTGCCACGCGATTCCTCGGCCCGGGACCCGTTTCGGAGGCCTCAGCCACGCCCCCGGGCCGGCACCACGCCCTCCCCGGAACGCCCCGAATGTCGCATTGGCCCCGACACGCCCCCCTAGTGAAGCCCCGCGACTTACGCGTGTCCCGGGGCTTGCGCGCGCCGCCGAGCCTATGCAAAATAGGCTCAGCGGCACGCAGGGGGGGTTTAAAAGGATTACGCGCATACGTTATTCGCGTAACCCTTTTAAAATCCGGCCCTCTATGTCCACTTATCTAAATCTTTCACCATTTTCATTTTGGTTTCAAAACAAAAACAAAAAAAATTCTTGCCTACCATTTGCCAAAACAAATAAAAAAAGTGAAAAAACCTTCCAAAGAAATTAAATTCAAAAGGAACCCCCCCCCCCCCCCCCCCAGACTCTGCAAAAATAAATAAATAAATAAATAGTTTTGGCCTGCACAACCCCTTGTGGACCATCCTTTTTGCGTTGATTGTTCATTATCCAGTAATGATATGAACCCGACATTTTTTCTGGTATCTTATGTTACGATATCCCTCTCTGACCTTTCCCTGGCTCCAGGTGTCTTTCCCCATTCCTCTGCCAGCAATCCCTCCATCTCATAGTCTTCTTTCTCTTCAATTGAAGTAACCTTGGCAGTTGGAGCCAGCTGTACTGCTTTTCACTGCACTTGACTTTCTGCCGCTTTTCAAAAAATGTTATTATTTAATGTAAGCATTTAGACAATTGGAAGATTCAGCTTGCTATAGGAAATTGCCTTTGGATCTGAGTAAAAGATTACAGTCTAAAATTAGGAGAATCACCTCATCAGCATTTGAGATGGGTTTGTTTTTTTTTTGACTAGAAGAGAATTTGAATATCTCTACATGAGTAATCCACAGTTGGCTACAACATATTTTTTGCCAAAGATTCACAAACATTTGACAAACCGCCTAGCAGATCTATTGTCCTACATACAGGACACAAAACATTTTTTGAACATATTGAATACATTCGATACAACAAGCATTGGGCACAGGCTGTTAATGGTCACCTTAGATGTTAATTCTCTACATACAAATATACCGCAGGATGAAGCTTTGGAAATTATATTGATGAATTTGAAGAACAGAGACCATCCACACAACGTGCCTTCTTCATTCATTTCCAGTCTAGCGCTTATTGTGCTCAAAGAAAATTTTTTCTTGTTGTAACAGCAACTATATTTGCAGGTAGGAGGGTCAGCAATGGGACCAACAATGGCACCATCTCCAGCCAATTTATATACGGCAGAATTTGAAAAAAACTTTGGATAGACCAAACACAAAAAATTCTGATGCGAAAAAGATACATTGATGACATCTTCATTTTGTGGGATGGGACTGTTGAAGAAGTCTATCGATTTTTCAAGTGGCTAAATAGTTGCAATGAAACAATACAGTTCACCGAGTCATTTTTACATTTCTCTAGTGCTCATTCTTATGCTTTGCGTGCTAATTCACCGTATGCACAGTTTTTAAGGATTAAGAAGATTTGTTCCAACATTAAGGAATATAAGATGAAATAAAAAAATGCTATCAAAAATTTTTTTGGATAGGGGTTATCCATTGTCTATTATATGGAAAGCATACAAAAGAGCATTATACTATCTAGGAGAGGAATTGTTATAGAGCACTAGAAGAACTGAGCAAGAAGAAACTTTTACATGTGAATTACAATATGCAGCAGGTTAGATAGCGATAAGTCAGATCATTAGAAATAATTAGGACATTCTGACTTTAAATCATGTATTTGATACGAAATTACGTTTTGCATATACCCAAGGCAGAAATCTGAAAGAAAAGTTATGTCCTGCATTTCTTTCTGTGCCAATGAACATTAGAACAACTAGAATCATAGGCCATTTTAAAATTGGCTCATGCTCCTGTTGTGAAATTAATTCTAACATCAAAAACTTTGTTCATCCTCATACTAAAAAGGCATATTCGTTGAAACATTTTACAAATTGTGTATCGACTTACGTGGTATGTATAGCCACATGCTCTTGTGAAAAAAAAAAAAGTGGGGAAAACCAAAATGTTTTAAGGACACATATTTCTGAGCTCAAAAGTTGTTTAAAACACAAACATTTAGAAGCACCTTTGGTGGCACACTCAGTTGAGGCATCTCACCAATTTTCAGACTATTGGTTTTTAGTGATTGACACCAGCCTCAGCAGCGCGCATGTTATAAAATCAGGGGTCGGTGCGCGCAAGGGGGTGCACACTAGTGCAAATTGTATGTGCCAAGCCCTTGGAGAGCCCCGCTGGCTTTCTCCGTTCCTTCCCCCCCCCCCCCACCTTCCTCTCCCTGTCCCGCCCCCCAGCCCTAAAGAAACCCCCTGTACCTTTGTTTTGGAAGTTACGCCTGTCAGAGGGAGGCCGACTGCAGGTGCGCGATCCCCCTGTGCCGGAGTCCTCGGCCACGCCTCCCGGACTGCCCCGCCATGCCCCTGGACAGTCTTCCCCGCCCCTGCCCATTCAGAAAAGCCCCGGGACATACGCGCGTCCTAGGGCTTTACGTGCGCCGCCGGGCCTTTTGAAAATAAGCCCGGCACGCGTAGGTCTTTGAAAACCTGCCCCATGATTAAATCAGCACAGTTGTTACAAAACTCCATGGCCAGAGTAGTTTGTGGTGTGGGGAGGTATGATTTGCTTTTAGTAATTTTTTTTATGACTTGTTCAGTTTTATTCTATTTTATAATAATGCATAAGGTACTCTGTAAATTGGAAAATGGATGGTTGAGATTCAGATTACAGTGGTATGTGCCGCAAAGAGAACTATGGTCTGTGAATAAAGGTCTTTTAGTGACCGCCTCGGTGAAGGAAGCTAGCTTGAAAATGGTGTGTGAACAAGCGATTAAAGGGCCAGGAAAGCCAGGACCAGTACTCTGGAATTCAATGCCAGAGGAGTCACGGCTAATGACAGAACATAAGCTATTTAGGGAAATGCTAAAATCCTGGCTTTATAAGGAGGCTTATAATGATATGTAAAGGTAGAGTCAAGGCTGAAGAGTTAAGCAGCAAGGGGTCTTAGGGGAAGGACAAGAGTCGCTTATTCCTGTTGTGTTTTATATTATTTTGTATTGTTGTATTTTAAAATTTTATGCATGTAAAATTTGTAAACTGCCTAGATTGACAATAGACGGTATAGAAAAAAGAGAAAACATAATAAACAGGATCTCAGCAGAATCATGTATCAGAGGCAGAGTAGCTCAGCGTTGTCATATCTCGGAGGTGGATTTTGGGGAAAAGGAGGCAGAGGAGTCATGCCTCGGAGGTGGATGTTGGGGAATAGGAGGCAGCCAACAGCTAGAGGACCATCATGTTCCTTTCATTTATCTTGCCACTCGCATGGCAAATCTAGATAGCCAAGCAAAGGCAGAGGACCCTCGGTGGACAAGAGAGATAGCACTGAGCCACTCTAGCTAGGTCTGGCCAGATGCTAGACTTGTGAGACCAAAATGCCATCACATTTGATGGTCTCCGTGAGATTGAGCTGCTGTCTCCTTTGGTGATACTGAATGTGAATCTTTCTTCCCAGGTGCTTTAGCGATCACCTGGGACAGAAGTGAGGATTGCTTTTGTTTTCCTGTATGCTAGGTGGCGATGACAGGGTGCTGCTCTGACTTGCACTGCTGTCTGACCTGGCCAGTGATAGTGTTTCTTCCTGTTCGACATCCTTCCTCTGCCTCAACCTCTGGCACTCTAGCTGACAGACCTCCTCTGTCAGCATGCTCTTCATGTGTGTCAGACTGTTTGCCTCCAGTGCAAGTCTCCCTTTCACACGTGCTTCACATAATGTAGCGAGGATGTGTGTGTGGGGTTTCTGGTCAGAGGTCCTAATTTCTCTGTCACCTGCTTTTCCAAGGATACCAAACAGCGCAGCACCTCATCTCTCATTCCCTCTTCCTGTTGAAAGCCCTCCAACTTTTCTAACAGGATGTTTACTATCGGGATGACAATCGCCCAAGGTGGCGCTTATAGCTCTCAGCACCTCTGTGGTATCCTTAAAGGGCTTCAGGATTTTCACAAGCGGTTTCATGACTGACCAGTCTTGATGCCCTAGGGGAGCCTACACACCTAAATCCATTTCCCAAGACAGATCATGCAGGGGTGTATGCTGCTCCACTAGCCTCTGCAGCATCATGTAGGTTGCATTCCAGCGGGTACCCACATCTATGATGAGACGCTTGTGAGGCAATTCTAATTCCTCCTGCTTTTCAGAGAGAAGGTCACCCGCCTTCACGCTTTGGTGGAAGTATCCAGCTATTTTTCTACACTTCTCTAGTAAGCCGTATAGGTACGCATGCTCTGGATCCCAGCCCCAGGGCCTCCTTCATTGCTAGGCAAAACATTGTACACCTTGATATCTTCCATTGAATACCGCCTTGACCATATTAGACCCATTGTCGGTGATAAAGAAACCTGTGTTGAGACTTCTGGCTTTCTGATCCAGCTGCCAGCATTTCTTGAATTGCTCCTAAAATACTGGCAGAGGTATGGGAACCATCCAGCAGCTGAGTGTGTAGCAAAGGCCACCTGTGCCCTGTTGCTCCAGGCCCTGTGAAGCTGCTGCCTGCCCTTACCTTGGCCAGGTCCCACCAGTGTGCCTTCAGAGAAAGGAAGGAATGCGAGGCATGTTATGGATGTCCATATGTCACTTGTGAAATGTACACTGCTCCCCTGTGCCTTCACTAGCAGCGCCTGCAGACGGCTACAGCAATGTTTTTACAAAGTGGGGATGACCTTTCTGCTGAAAGTGTTCCTGGACAGTGTTCCCTCAAACCTGCGTGCATAACTTTTCTGGAGACTGCACACAACTTTTCAACCCCCATGCGATGCAAGAGATCAGCATGAAGGAAGTTCTAGCCCTGCAAATTTTTAATATCGGGGGGGCCTCCACAGAGAAGATTGCAGACAGGCTTCAGTGCCAGTATCAGCGATTGGCCCCTCCCCACCAGCCAGTGAGAGAGGATCCCGGTAAAAGAAAGAGGGGGTCTTTCTTAACTATGTGTATGTCTATGAATGGGAGCTTGCCTGGGTAGGGGAGTGTGTGTGTGTGTGTGAGATGAATGGATGCCTGCCTGGTGTCTGTGTGAGAATGAATGGGTGCGAAAATGAATAGAAGCCTGCCTAGGGGTGGGGAGAACAGTGTGAAAAAGAATGGGAGCCTGCCTAGGGGTCTGTGGGAGCTTGCCTGAGTCTATGTGTGACAGAATTAATGGGATCGTGTGTGTGTGTGAGAGAGAGGGAGCTGGTGATAGTGTGTTTGCTAGTGAGAGACAGCATATATATATGTTTATGTGAGAGAGCATGTGAGAGCCTGTGTGTGAGTGTGAGAAAGCATGTGAGAGAACCATGGTGTATGTATGAGAGAGAGATAGCATGTGAAAGTGAGAGCTGTGTGTAAGCCACAACCTGTATGCATGCAAGAGAGTATTTGAGAGAGAGCAACAATTGATGAGAATGAGCACCTGAGTGTGTTTTTGAGGGAGGAAGGGAAGAAGACAGGTAGAGAGAGAAGAAACAGAGGAAAAAAAAAGAAACCCTGTAAAAGGAATTGGGAAAAGACCGAGAAAAGGAACATAGAAAAAAAAAAAAAAGCCTAGGACCAGCGGATTAGAGAAATAAGATCAGACAAAGGTAAAAAAATTAATTATTTTTAATTTTTAGTGAATGGCATATGTTAGCTTTGAAAATGTGCATTACATATTTGTCTTTTGTTCTTCCTTCAGTATTCCACTGTTCAGAGTCTGGTTTCTTGGGCTTTCCATTTTATTTTTGTTTGCCTGTTTCTGTTTCTAATTTGTAATGGAACCTACGAGAGAGGGAGCTATACTCTATTTAGTGCTCACTAATGGAGATAATGTCTCTGATGTCCAGGTGGGCGCCCACCTCAGCACCAGTGATCATCAAACGGTATGGTTTCATATCACACAAAGGATACGTAGAAGAAGCACGAAGACCCGCGTTTTGCAGTTCAAAAACATGGACTTTGATGAAATGGGGAAGTACCTGGAGGAAGAACTAAAAGGTTGGGAGAACGAGAAAGATGTGGATCAACAGTGGACCAAACTAAAAGGCGCAATTATCAAGGCAACTAATCTATATGTTAGAAAAAGTAAAGAAAAGCAAAAGGAGGTGGCTGACAAAATAAAAGCTAAAAGAACAGCATTCAAGAAATATAAAGGATCCCAAAGGGAGGAGCACAAAGAAGAATATCTGGTACAACTGAGGAAGACGAAGAAAGTAATCAAGACGGCAAAAAGTCAAGCGGAAGAAAGGATTGCCAAAGAGGTAAAGAGAGGTGACAAAACATTTTTCAGATACATCAGAGAAAGGAGAAAAGTTCAACGTGGTATAGTGAAATTGAAAGGTGAAAAGGATCAATGTGTAGAAAGAGACGAAGAAATGGCAGAAATACTAAACGAATACTACAGTTCGGTGTTCACTAAAGAGGACCCAGGAGAAGGACCATCGCTAATTAACAAGAAACTGGAGAGGAGTAGAGTAGATGTAACTCCGTTTACAGTGGAGAATGTGTGGGAACAGCTGGGAAAACTGAAAGTGGACAAAGCCATGGGGCCTGATGAGGTTCATCCCAGGATACTGAGGGAGCTCAGAGATGTGCTGGCGGGTCCGCTGAGTGACCTGTTCAATAGATCACTAGAAACGGGAGTGGTGCCGAGTGATTGGAGAAGAGCGGTGGTGGTCCCGCTTCACAAGAGTGGGAGCAGAGAGGAGGCTGGAAACTACAGGCCGGTTAGCCTCACCTCGGTGGTGGGAAAAATATTGAAGTCACTGCTGAAGGAAAGAATAGTGAACTATCTACAGTCTGAAGAATTGCTGGACCAAAGGCAGCATGGATTCACCAGGGGAAGATCCTCTCAGACAAATCTGATTGACTTTTTCGACTGGGTGACTAGGGAATTGGATCAAGGAAGAGCGCTAGACTTCATCTACTTGGATTTCAACAAGGCTTTTGATACAGTCCCACACAGGATGCTGGTGAATAAAATGAGAAGCTTAGGAGTGAGTTCCAAGGTGGTGGCCTGGATTGCAAACTGGTTGATGGACAGAAGACAACATGTGATGGTAAATGGAACTTACTCTGAAGAGAGAGCGATGTTAAGCAGAGTGCCGCAAGGATCGGTGTTGGGACTGGACCTGTTCAATATCTATGTGAGCGACATAGCGGATGGGATAGAAGGTAAGGTTTGTCTGTTTGCGGATGACACTAGGATCTGCAACAGAGTGGACACGCCGGAAGGAGTGGAGAGAATGAGAAGGGATTTAAGGAAGCTGGAAGAGTGGTCGAAGATATGGCAGCTGAGATTCAATGCCAAGACGTGCAGAATCATGCATATGGGGTGTGGAAATCCAAAAGAACTGTATTTGATGGGGAGTGAAGGGCTGATGTGCACGGAGCAGGAGAGAGACCTAGGGGTGATAGTATCTAACGATCTGAAGTAGGCGAAACAATGTGACAAGGCGATAGCTAAAGCCAGAAGAATGCTGGGCTGCATAGAGAGAGGAATAAAAGTAAGAAAAGGGAAGTGATTATCCCCTTGTACAGGTCCTTGGTGAGGCCTCACCTGGAGGACTGTGCTCAGATCTGGAGACCGTATCTCCGAAGGGACAGAGAGAGGATGGAGGCGGTCCAGAGAAAGGCGACCAAAAAGGTGGATGGTCTTCATCGAATGTCTTATGAGGAGAGATTGAAGAATCTAAATATGTACACCCTGGAGGAAAGGAGGAGCAGGGATGATATGATACAGACTTTCAGTACTTGAAAGGTTTTAATGATCCAAAGTTAATGACAAAACGTTTCCGTCGGAAAAAAAAAATCAGCAGAACCAGGGGTCACGATTTAAAACTCCAGGGAGGAAAATTCAGAACCAATGTCAGGAAGGATTTCTTCATGGAGAGGGTGGTGGATGCTTGGAATGCCCTTCCGGAGGAAGTGGTGAAGACCAGAACTGTGAAGGACTTCAAAGGGGTGTGGGATAAACACTGAGGATCCATAAAGTCTAGAGTATGTGAATGAAGAGTGGGTGGCTTGCAGGAATGACAGCTACTACCTGGAGATAATACCCTTATTCAATAAATATACACACGGTTAATGCGACTCCAACATTGCTTTAAGCTTCAACGGCAAGAGGTAATGTGGAAAAAAGTATTTCCATTCACAAAAAAAGCGGCGAGTAGCTTGCTTGTTACAGCGGTTACTAGGGATGTGAATCGGATCCGATATCGGATCCGATTCTGGTTCCGATTCACATCTCTATAGATGTGAATCGGATCCGATATCGGATGTGAATCGGATCCAATATCGGATCCGATTCACATCCCTAGCGGTTACTACCCCAAACCTAATAAGCCTGATACTTCACTTTCAATGCATTTTCAGCAAAACTCTCTGCTTTACTGGCAGGGGGAATGAAGAAAAGTAGATCTATATACAGACAACCACCAACAAGGACTGAATTACATAGTCTGGGAAAACAAATAAGCATGGGTGTAGCATGCTTATTGTGGCGGTTACTACCCCTAACTAATAAAGCTAGATATTTCACTTAGATGCAGTTCCAACACTGCTCTCTACATTAATGGCGGGGATAGAAGGGAAATAGAACCAAAAGGTTACTAAGGGCCAAGAGTAACAGATAAGTATGAGGAAAAAAAAAAAAAGAATGTGAAAGCTTGCTGGGCAGACTGGATGGGCCGTTTGGTCGTCTTCTGCCGTCATTTCTTTGTTTCTATTCTGTACTGAGTAAGGATCTGTCTGTGTGGCAGAGGTGCAGTATGTCTACTGGCATGTAGGTTTTCTACGGGGCTTTGGAGCAGTAGGTGGTGTATTAGTGTTCTAGAGCATGGGATAATATTTGCATTGCTGCTGTATCACAGATAAAGTTGCTGTTTGAGACCTGATATACTGCTGGTATGGTATGGTATAGTATGGCATGGCAAGATTCTAGGTGGTTTTTTTTTTTTTTGCAGGGGTTTGTGTTACTTCTCAAAGTGTTTGGCAGTGAAGAGTTTGCAGTTACTGAGAGGAGTGTGTGTGTGGAAGAGAAGGAGTACTGAGTGAGTGTGCATGAGAGCCTGGGGAAAGAGCGTGTGTGTTTGTGAGAATGAGAATGTATATGTAAGAAAGAGTATGAATGTGCAAGTATGTATATGTAAAAAGGTTTGTGCGCATGCTGCTCCAATGTTCCCTCTAAGGATTGGGTTGCTGTGAGTATAAAACTGACAAGCTTTTTGCATCTAAGAAAGTAGTGCTCACAAAGTAATGAAACCAAAAATCTTTGCTCACGAGCCAAAACCTTTGCACACCGCAACCCAATCCTTAGAGGGAATATTGGTCTGGTCCTGGGGGGCACTTTGTAGTTCGGCGCTAGAAGCTGCAGCAAATGCCTGAGGCCCTCGTTCTCAACGACCTGCAGGGGCTGATAGTCTAAAGCGATCATCTCACCAACTGTTCTTGTCACTACTTTGGATGCTATCTGCCACTTTCCCTGTGACAGTGCCACTGAACACTACCCCATTTCTTCCATTGTGGGCTGTCGCTTCTTAGCTATAGTTGGGAATTGCTGCTGGTCTTGGAAGGAGCTTGAGGAACACTCGTCTCCTTTTCAAAGGCTGGTGTCCTGTGTCTTGCAGAAGGGGCCCCCTGACTACTATTACTACTAATATCCTCAGGTGCATATTGAAGGGGATGCTGCTTCATGCCATAATTACTTAAGTGGCCCAGTTGCTTCCCTCAGCTGATGTCCTTTGTGCAACAGTTACAAACCGCAAAACGTGGGTCCTCCCTCATTTGAAAATGGCTCCAGATCACAGATTTCTTTCATGATCCTTTGCCTCTCTCTGCATCCTTTGGGGTGGATGATGCTGCTGGCAGTGACATTGGGGAGGTCACAGATGGAGCCTGAGGAACTGTAGCAGAGGATATACTCATCCTCTGTTCCTGCACTGTCAGTATGGCCTGCTCTCTCTCACTAACATGTCCTCCTGCCTCTCTCTCCTCTGTCAATGAAGTGGAAGCTAGCACAGTATTGAGTAAACCTCCTAATATAGGATCCTTAGCTAATGCCTCTCCCATCTCTGCTTCAGGAAATACTTTGAAGGGAGATTCATCAAGCTCTGAATCAGAAGAGTATGACAAAACTGATCTTATAGCCTCTGCTGCACTAAGGGTTTGCACTGCTGGTTTAGGTTTCACCACTTTACTTGTACTTCTAAAGGCACTGGTGGTTGTTCTCTGCTGCTACTAGTACTACTAGTGCCTTCCCTTTCCCTCTCCTCTGAGATAGCAGGATCTGGCTGAGACACCTATAGAAAAACTGGCATATCCTCCCCAAATCTCAACTTCTTGTGGCTTGACATGCCTGCTTCTCCTGCTAATGTTTGTGATTTGAAAATATTCCTCTTTATCTTAATTGGGGGGACCCGCTGTTGTCTGTCTAGCAAATCCCCTGCCAACAACTGTAGGCTTCCCGTGTCCCTTGCCTGACATGATGGATTTTTAAAAAAGTCTGATGCATTGTTGGACAAAAGATGATGTTTTCAATTAATCTTTATTTCTGAAAATTTGGTGGATTGATGTGGGACACACTGATGACACTAGTGTGACTAACTACTACAGTGAATCTTCTGTGTGTAAGGTTGAACAACACACAAAGAGAATACACTGCATGGTGTGTGCGTGAGAATGAATGGGAGCCTGCCCTGGGGGGGGGGGGGGGGGTGTGTGTGCGTGAGAATGAATGGGAGCCTGCGTGTATGTGTGTGTGCCAGCCAGTGAGAGTGAGAGCGTGTGTGTGAATGAGAGAATCCGGGGGAGTTAATGCTTGTGTGTTGGGGGTGGGAGGAGACAGAGGATCTTAGAGCCTAAGAGTATGTCTCTGTCTGTAAGAGAGAGAGGTTGTAGGTGTGTATAAGAGCATGTATGTGTGTGAATGTGACCGTGTATGTGGTATAGACAATGGAGATGCGAGTATGTGTGAGAGGGAAAGGATAAAAGTTTGTGCGCCCCCCCACTAACCCTCGACAATCTCAGAGTAAATGGAAATTAAGAGTTCCCAGGTATGGATAGCAGGTGCTTTTTTTTTTTATCCTTATTAGTTTAAATTGTTGGGTGTTATTTGATATATGTGCTGCTCTGAAATATTTTATAGGTGCTTGGAAAATTTTTAAAAAATGTATATGATTTTAATTAATAAACATTATTCTATTTATCAGTAGTTTTAAAATATTCTTTTATTAGTATGATTTTAGTATTATAATTGATGCTTTATGTTTCTTGATTTTATTTGTTTTATGAGGAATGGTGGTTCTGTTTTTCCATTGTTGTACACAGAATGTAGCTTCTTGGGGTTTTCATTTCACTTTTTGTCTGCATATTGCTGGTTCTAATTTGTGATCCTTTATTCTGTATTTGGTGAGGGTATGCCTCTGCTCTGTGTGTGTGACCATGATCAGAGATTCTGCTAGCATTGGGTGTCTGTGTAGGGATCTAAAGCAATCGGGTTTGTTTTGTTTCCCCAGTAGGTTGTGTAATGGTATTCTGGGATCTAGTGTAATAATTACCTGTGCTTTTTTACAGGTGGGGGTTCTTGTTTGCATCCTTTGTTACGTTATGATAGGTTTGCTGTATAGATTTTGAGTATCTTTTTTGTGGAGTTTTGTGTTAGTTCACAATATGTCAGCAGTGAAAATGTTTGTACTGCTATTACTGTGAGATGACACCAGAATTTGAAAATATTTTTTGTATGATGAACTGTTAAGCATTAGTACAAGAAGGATAGAGGGAGGGAGGCACTGGAGAGGCACACAAATGCATTGGCCCCCCAAGTGCCGGAGACCCTCGGTACACCACTATTGCAGCCCATCCAGCACCGGGTCCACCACTTCATTATCAGACTCCTCCTGGATCATCTTAATACACAGTCCCTTTAGCACCTGGGAAATAAGAGGTTTCAACTCCTCTTTGCGGAACAGACGAACCACATGTGGGTCATCACCCTCCACATTCGGAACCTTGCCCAGGTCTACAAGATCCTTGCCGCCATCACAGTCCACACCCGCCACGTTGCCTGCCAGGTTATCTCCAGGATGATCTCCCAGCCCATCCTGCAAATCATTCGATTCCTCAGATTCATCCTCTCCTTCAGGATAGGCAAGGCCCAATTGGCGAGGCATGTCCCCCATTTGTGGACCTCTTAGACCTCTTTGAATCAACAAACACAGCATCTAAGGCCATTTACCTCTTGCACTTCTCCTGACCAGATAGGCCTTGTGCAGGAGCAAGACAAAACCTGCAACCCCCCCCCCCCCAGGGTTTCGGGAACAAGTGGTCCAGCAGCTCCCTCAGAGGGTCCTTTCCCTCCAGTAGCACGTTCTTGGCACAGCATGGCTAAATTCAGTTGTACGCAATTGGAGCCAAAGGCCCGGCAGTTTCCGGTGCTCGGAGGCTGACACAGGTGCCATTAAGCCCACACGTGGCTGAGTCTGTCTGCTGCGCTAAAATGGTGGCCCGATTGCGGCACGAGTCAGCAGCCGAGCACACCGCCCAGACGCTCCACCAGCGCTGAAAACACTGCCGCAAGCTCTCAGCCTCTCCTCCCACCCACCCCCCTGCCTGAAGGCCACCTATGCGCTCGCTCAGCCCGCTGGCTCTCCAGTCGCTAACGCCTCTTTTCTTACTTTTTTTTTTTTTTTTTTTAAAGAAACAGCAGCCACCAAAGAATAAACCCCATCCAGAAGAAATAAATACTTCCCTGCTGCTGGAGAAAACGTCGGGGAAGAAGCCTTCAGGAGGAAAGGGAACCAGGACCCCTAGCTTTCAGAACCCTGGATGCTGCGGGATAAAGCTGCTAGGGATTGCCACCCTCTGACCTGCTCGCCCGAATCAACCCGAGGGACGGCTCACGAAGCTACATAACACCTCAGGGAGCATCTCCTCAAATCTTCCTTTTCTTCACTTTAAATCTAAATTTAAAACTTTTTTTTTTTTGTTTATGTAGCAGTGCCTGAAAAGTTTTTATTCTCTGCCTCCATCTGCTAGTAGAGATGCAAAACCCCTTTGGCCTGGATTGATCTGGGGTACGAACAGGAAAGTGCATTTGCTTGTGTAAAACCCATTTTTAAGAGCATAAATGCTTTTGAAAAACAGGCCCTTAGGTAGACAGTCAAGTGCTGTTGAGAGTGGAGGATACAGGATACTCCGGGAGGGAAGGACTCTGGCTTCTGGGTCTCCAGTTCTCAGTATGCTATTTTACCTTTCAACAATCTCTGGTGGTCTCTGTTCCTCTCTCTCACCACACCGTCTCATTTTCTCTCTTATCCCTCCCTCTCACATTTCCCTTCTTCTCCAGATCCATTATTCTGTTTCCCTCTGCTGGTCTTTTCCCATTTCCTATTTTCCCTCACTGTTATGGTGCTATTGTTGCTCACAAGTAGTAGTCTTGTGAGGTTGTGCTAATTCACTCTTATTGTGCAAAAAAGAGGGCAAACTGTCTTCCTGCATTTTTGTCTGACTTTTGCCTGAAATTTAAACGTACTCCCAAGACATGTGTTAAACATATTGGGGCTTGAAATTCTGCCTCACTGATATCACGCAGCTTTGCCAAGGGCTCTCTTGCGGTTCTGAGGCCCCGGGCAATTTCCTTGTTCTCCTCGCCCCTCCCCAAACCGGACCTGTCTGGTCTAAGCCTTTACCACTTTCTTTTTTTTTCCTTTCAAGATCAGCATTCATAGAAAAAGCTGACATTTGAATAATCTCCTAAACAAAAATACGGAGCCCAGAAACTTAGCACATCATCTCATTACATCTTTCGCCCATAAACTTGGTGAAACTTGCTGCTATGAATGGCAGAAGCTTCACTCCCCCCCGCCCGCAGCAAATCACATTCAGCACCAGAATACAGAAAATCCGGTGATAAAAACGGAGGATCTGCTTGCATGAAAATATCCGAAGCTTACAGAAATCTGAACTTACTTCTAAAGCAGAGCTGCGGTTACGGATTTGTTTTCCAGCGAGGATCGTGAGGTCTCGAGCTGTCAGAAAGTTGCCTCCACCACCACGCCCGCCTTCCTGGCCTTTAATTGTGCAGCTGACGGAAGTGCCCTTTCGGTTTCCTTTTCTCTAGTTGAACTCGGGCCAAGTCCTGCGTGATGCATTCTTGTCACGGCTGAAAGGGAAATTTCTGTAATGGAGAAGCTGCTGTGTGAAAGGTCAGGACTTTCTCAGTGATGACACGGGAAGCAGGAACAGGCATAGAAGAAGCCTCCCCCTTTTCAGTTCTTTTATTGTTTAATATCAAACACGAGCACCGTCAGTAGCCCTAGCTGCATATGCAAAGTGCGCATGTACACCCTTGCACTGCCCGCCAAGAGACACACAACAGGCAGGCCCACGTGCGTTGTAACATTTTATTTATTTATTTTTTTTACAGGCAGTGAATTTGCTGGACATGGGCATACGTTCCAGGATGGCTGATGAGCGAAGGGGAGGCAATCCATCTGGTTGGATCTCGGGAGTGAAAGGGGTGTGCATGCATGCGCAGACACCACATCCGGCCAAGAGCATTCTATGTATATAGATATAGTTATGATATAACTGCTACTGAGACACTGGGCCTGGTGAATATTTTTTTTTTTTACAGACTTGTAGATGCTGTAGAATGTGTACTTATAGTATCTCAAAGGTACATATACTCAGTCCCTGCCTCCTTTCCTATGCTGCGACTGGACAGCATAGGGAGAAGAGGTGGTGCACAGCACAGCCCTCTCAGCTCGCAGTGGTTCTGCAGATACATTACATACACTGTTTAGGGAGTTCATCTAAAATTTATGCAAACGACCTTCAAGAATCCAGTCCTGGTCTATGGAAAAGTTGGCAACCGTACTTGGCAGTTGTGGTACCTAACTTGCAGTTAGGGTTGTTTTGGTATGAGAGGTTTACTATATTGGAATGGTAATTCCGTTTATTCATGGCTTTCTGAGGGCCAAGCCCACACCCAGCACACATTACAAAAATGTAATTCCATAGGACTTCCAAGTGTCTTTTTTGCAGGATTTTCTGGTTGGCACCACAGCAGTGAATGTAAATAAAATATGCTTGTTGTAAGTGATATTTTGCCTCAGAAGACTGTACTTTTGAATGGTTTTTTTTTCATGTTATAAATGCATAATTGAATTGTGTGAGTGCATCTGTAGAGGTTGGGGGTGTGTGTGTGGGTACGCGCAAGGTTTGCTTAGAGTACCTAATACCCTTCCCTTGACCATGGGTTCCGTTTGGGGGAATGTCAGTTTTTAAAAATATAGATTGCTGGAGGAAACTGGGCTTTTTTTGATGGGCGTAGGACAGAGACAGAATGATGCGAGGGTGGTGGGAGGGCAGCATAGTAATTATTCGCACAAGGCAGCAAAATAGCTAGCACCGGCCCTGCCAATAATCTTATTGCACTTCTGGTAGCAGCTATGTTTGCAAGCATCAAACATAGCTTTACACTTAGTGTATGTGTTTAATCCATATTGATTATGATTGAAATTTACTATGTATGTTTTTGAACAATTGTACATTGGATGCAGTGCTCTTTAAATAAAAAGGAAAAATATAGTTTTACGAACTTTCTGGGTACAGATCTCACAGAGGCTTGGTATCCGCACTTAAGTCTCCTCATACTCATACCTCAGTATAGAACCCATAGGAGCAAAAGCAAGCATATGATGTCTGTGTAGATCTTTTCCTATGTTCCTGTATGTTCTTCCACAGTGCATTTATCCTGTTTGATTTTATGCCATCCTTAACCTATAGCACCACCCCTACACCAATTTGACCTGGCCTATCATTTTGATATAATTGGTAGCTTAGTATATGTCCCATTGGTTATTCTTTGATTTCATGGCTTCAACAGTGCATGATTTTTTTTTATTTTAAAATATTTATTACCCACCCTTCCTATGGCACATTTTCACATGCAAAGATCTCAATGGACCCTAAAATCTAAGTGAAATCAAACCATGTAGGATCTCCAGGACAGCTTCCGCACCACCCAGTGTCTAAGAGGCTCTCATTTCCAGTGGCTGATTCAGTTCAATCTGGCTACACAAATTCTCTTCCAGATTCCTCCAGTACAAATTTTTCTAACCATGGATGCTTCGAACCTGGGCTGGAGAGCTCATCCAGAGGGGCTCCGCATACAAGGCCTCTGGTCTGCTTGGGAAGAGTCTCATCAAATAAACTTCCTTGAGCTAATGGCAGTAAAGTACACGCTAAAGGCTTTCAGGAATTAATTTATTGTCCAATAAAATTGTCCAAACAACCAAGTAGGTACAGATGTTCTACATCAACAAGCAGGGTGGAACAGGCTCATAGCTCCTGTATTAGAAAACCATCCAGATGTGACACTGGCAGATGAAGAAAATGTTTTGGCGACAGACTGAGTTGGGTCCTGGAACCCCCATAAATGGTCCCTGAATTGAGGAACAGTATACCAGATATTGTGAGTGGGGTATACCTGTAGATCTCTTTGCATATCATCTGAAAAGAAAGGTCCCAAACGTCTGCTCTAGTACAGAGGCACATGGAAAACTATCCTCAGATGCATTCTCTACAGATTGGGGCTGAGGTCTTCTGTACACATATCCTCCAATTGGTAGACTTTGCTGAAACTCAAAAAAGACTGGGGAAATATGATCCTCAAAGCTCTCTATTGGCCAAGACAGATTTGGGTTCTACTCTTATGGAAGATTTCCATCAGGGATTGAATCAGGTTGAGGAAGTCCCCAATGCTCATCACTCAGATCATAGGCTGCTATAACACCCTAACGTCAGGTCCTTGGCCCTCCCTGGGATATTGTTCCTGTCTTTGTTGCTCCTCATCTTCCTGCCTCCTCTCTGCCTCTGTTTCCATCAGACAGATCTCTGTATTGACCTTGGCTTAGACTCTGACTCTGTTTGTTCTCCGCCTTCCGCCAACCACTGCCTGGATATAGATTCTGTAGCTCTCCGCCTGTCTCTGTCTTCTGCTGGGACACCAACTCCGATAGAACTCTGCCTGCCCTGACCACAGCCTGAACCTGACACCATGCTCCACAGCCTGTCCTCTTGTCGCTTATTCCTGTGTGCTGGCCTGCAACACCTTCATTTCCACGTATCTCTACTATCTCAGGGGCCTGCACTTAAGACCAGCCGGTCCCTGCACCTGAGGACTCAACCTAAGGGGAACATCAGCTGGTATTGCTGAAGCTCCAGTTGGGCCTCTGCTCCCACCAGCTCCACCTGCCAATGATGGGGGACTGTTGGGCTCCTCCCCGCAGGTAGTGCCAACTCCCCCTCAGCCCAAGGGTTCACATTCACAACAGATATGTATATTATTGAAAAATAAATTACTTCACAAATGGAGGAAAAAGACCTCAGAAATGCTGAGAGGCTACACATGGACTTTCCATCTAAATAGGCTCTTAAAATTTGCCCCATTAGTATACCTGGAAGAAAGAGCAGGGATATATATGACAGAAATATTGAAATATTTAAGATTTCAGAAAGCACAAATTGAAATTGATGGAAGTTTCTTTGTGAAAAACAAAATTCAAAGAGAAGGAATGATATCAAGCTGAAGCAAGGGATACAGAGATGAGATTTTTCTACCTTTAACAGAAAGCATGGGGGTAACAGCACAGAAAGGCAGCTACTGCCATGAGCAACTTGCTGGGCAGACTGGATGGACCATTTGGTCTTTGATCTGTTGTCATTACTTTGTTACTATGAGGAATTATTTATTTACTGAGGGTGATAAATGCCTGGCATAGCCCATCAGGAGAGGTAGTAATAAGCAAAACTGTGACAGTATATAAGCATGTTTAGGGTAGATACAGAGGACAATAGTAAGAGCAGGAGTGTGGGTTTAATTATGGAAACTTTAATATGCATCTACCTGGAATGAGAGAGGGTGAAAAAGGGTTGACGACTAAACTGACTTGCAGAGTGCTGGTCCTGCTGCTATGAGCTCCCACGGAAAGATGGCAGGAACAAATAGCACAAAGCCGTGCAGGAACCCTTGAATGCTTTTGGACATAACTGGGGGAAGACAGCAGGTCATCTAGCATGGGTAGCAGGTTAACTTAGCTACACTCTCCTGTTAAGGGAAAAAAGGACAAGGAGTGATATCCTGCAAGGAGTCAAACCTGTATGGCTGACAGCTGGTAGATCTCCCTAGAACAGTGAGTGATGCTTAGAGCAAGAAAATGGGATGATTGGAGTAGGAGCAGTGTAGATAATTCAGTCTTTATAGCTGATAACTGGGATGTGTCCTTAGCTAGATTAGTGTAGACAGGAGCACCCTGGCAGACTAGGTGGGCCTAATGGTCCTCATGTGCCAACATGTACCATATACATAATGTTCAGAGGAAATCTGGGTTGATCAAAATAAAAATGTCCTAGACTCTAGCAATTTGCTACCATACCAGTGTGGGCTATTGTTAACCTTCCTTTTTTTTTGGGTCATATTCTATATAGGAACAATATCAAGAAGTACAACAAAATGAGAACTGTATAATTACATTCAGTATTAATAAATAAGGAAACGTGTTGCAAGGTCAACATTTTTATTTCATGCAATGAATTTATACTCAAACCAGAAAACATATTGCATTTTACAATCCATCAAAAAAGCTCATTCAAGGATGGAATATATTTATGTGAGCACTGGGAACCTGGTATCAGGTGACATAACAGAGAAGCAACATTTCATCAGCAAATTTTATTCATTTCATTCATCATAGAACTTAAGAATTGGACAATACACAGTCCTTCAGAAAATACAATTAATGGCATATGAGATTTGTTAATTTTTCCTGGTAGTTTCCAGCTGTTACTTTGGGTTTCAGGCTTAGCTGGAACCGGCCTTGACTGGGCCATGAGCCTTCATTCACAACTAGTGCACCCTTGTCCTAGAAAGCTCATGTCTCAACCAATCGTTTAGTCTAGTCTATAAGGTGCGACCAGCCTCTCTGCCTCTATTTTTTTATACTCCCAACTCAGCACAATGACAGTCCTTGGCCAAGGAGCCACAAACTGAAGCTACCTCGAGAACTCAGTTAATTTGGACACTGAGTCTGGCTACTAGGTGTCACTACTAAACAATGGTTTAGCTTATTCTGCTCCCCACCCCAGGGGCTGTGAATGCTCCTCTGCAGCATCCCCAGCCCAGCTGGGGAGCAGAAGACCAGAACTGGGACTTGAACCCAGGTCTTTTGCATAGCAGCACTACCCCTGAGCCACTAGGCAAACAAACATACACATGAAAGGGTTACCCAGATTTCTCATAATTGGAGCTGTGCAAATTTCTTCAGCATAGGTTTATCAAACAATTTGACGAACCAGGAGAGAACGTGAAAGTTTGGTGAGCTGGTTTGAAATGTATTTTTCAAATCTCCTTTGAATTTTATACAATCCAAAGCAGATTTCGCTGAACTGGCAAATGTGCTTTTGATTTTTTTTTTATAAATCAAAATCTAAATTTTCAAATTTCTTTTGAAAACCGTACAGATTTCCTTTAGCAGAAAATCTGACAGTTGCATCATTTAATTTGCTGGGTTCGAGTTCAGCCTCAAATGTATTTAACATTTGAGTTCCTGCCTTTATTTCCACATCAAAGTGGGATACAATTAAATTAATTTAATTTATATTCCGCCTTTCAGCCACTTCAAAGTGGATTACATTCAGGTACTGTACTGTCCCAAGAGGGTTCACAATCTACATTTTGGACCTGAGGCAATGGAGGGTAAAGTGACTTGCCCAAAGTCAGAAAGAGCAGGAGTGGGATTTGAACTCTGGTTTGCAGTTCACTGCTCTAACCTCTAGGCTACTCCTCCACTATAATTGTTTGCAAGTCTCTATTCATAAGATAAAACTGCAAAGCTCTATTCACAAGAGGAAACTTCACTGTCTGCTTATGTAAAGAGGACCGCAAAGTCACCATATGAATTAAATATTGGCTTAAAATGAATTCCTGTTTTTAAAGAAAGGCAAGTCAGGAGTAATCCCACTTGGTCCTAGTGCTAAGGTACTTGTATTGTCTATTGTTCAAGTCAAAACATTGCTACCACTAATCTAGAAGGTATGGCTGTATCCTTTCCTGGATATCCCTTTTTGTCCATGGCAGTCTCTTTGTTGGCAGTTTATTGTCCATATTTTAATATTTATGACATGATTCCATGTTTATTGCACTTATTTCCTTCTTTTACAACAGTCTGTCTGAGAATGTGAGTCCAATAATACCTTTTGTATTTCCTGTCGCAACAAATGTAATTTAGCTAATCAGACTGCTACATTACAACCCTTGTTTGGGCAAATCAAAATTGTAGCCAAGGAGATAGCAGCAAATATAGAAACATACAGTACAGGTTTTATTTTGGCCAATCAGGAAACTTCTTAACCTGGAGAAATTCAGTCAGTCAATCTGACACTACACATTCAATAAAAGTATACCAAGTTATACCTTTATAAGAGGTTAATTGGTTAAATCTCTGATATATTCTCAATGCAGATATTCAATAATGGCACAAAAGGAAAACTTTCATTCAGATATGGCAGTGTTTCTTATTAACAGATGTTGGAGAAAGGCAGATGGATCGTTCGTTCTTTTGCTAATTTCTAATCATTTGGCATCAGAGAAATAAAAACAACATGGATGGACTTCCACATTAATGATCATCTACTGTGCTGGTATTATACTTTGTGCTAAGCAGCTATTAAAATTTGGCAAATACACAGTATTTTAATCATTTACTGGACTTTTATACTGGAAGTATTGCTTTTTCTCTTTTCCTATTTGCACTTAAAATCTTTATAGCTGCTCTATAGTCCGTGTGAGTACTCCTCAAAATAACGACACACACGTAACTGGTACTCTAAAAACAGTATAGGAATATGTAATTCTTAGCTTCTTAGCTCTCTATTCTGCGTGACTTTGTTAACTGAACAAAGTCATGAAGACCTATGCCTGACACTGCCAGTGTTTCGACAGAGCCATGTCATAAGAATGGTGAAACTGTGAATGTCTCCAATATTAACTGGACCAGCCCCTGAAGCAGACAAAAATCCTGTCAAAATAGTGGCAGTGTTGGGCGGAGGACTTCATGGCTTTGGTTAGCTATGAAAATCACCCAAAAAAGGGAGCTAAGAAGCTAAGTATTACATATTGCAATACTGTTTTTAAGAGTACCAGTTACGTGGGTGCTGTAAAATCACATACTAGAAACATAACTGACGTTATTTTGAGAAGTACTCACACGGACTATAGGGCAGGTATAAAGATTTTAAGTGCAAATAAGAAAATAGTAAAAAAATGAGACAAAGCAATATTTCCAGTATAAAAATCTGGTAAATGATTAAAATACTGTGCATGTGCCCAATTTCAATGGCTATTCTGCACAAAGTATAATACCAGCTCAGTAGATGATCATTAATGTGGACTTTCCATCCACGTAGTTTTTGATTATTGTTATTTGGATGACCTTTTGGGCTTTTTTGTATAATCAGAGAAATAATGTTAAGAGAATGCAGACTGTGGCAGGATGTTCCATTGCTTTGTCGATAAATGACTTGCTTGCCTTGACATTTTTCCTCTACAACAGTGTTTCTCAAGCCACTCCTGGAGCATTCCCCCCAGCCAGTCTAGTTTTCAGGATATTCACAATGAATAATATGCATGAGATAGATTTGCATGAAAAGGAGGCTGACTAGGGGCATGCCAGGAACAGATTAAGAAACACTGCTCTACACGGCTCAACATCTCTGCGTATTATAGCAGGAGGGCAGTCTACTGACGGTATCCTGGGTATAGGAATATATCAATGGCTTTTCAGAATATAGGCGCTAAAGGCTACATACAACTTTTTTGCATTTAGAGGAAAAATGAAAAGCAGATACTGTTCTCACTGGGCAGTGAAGAGCCTATAAACCATCTAGTCTATGCAGAGCTAAAGCTAAACATATAGAAAAACTAACATCGGTATTTTCTAAACCATCTATAGATGTGGTTTCCAACCTTTTCAATTTGGGACTCACTGAAGACCTCTGTGTCTGACCACAAATTTAGTAATGTTATATCATAATTTTTAACAATATTTTTCACAGTTTTAATTTCATGAAGTAAATGCTTATTAAGGCATTTCAATTTTTTTGTATGATATTAGAGAAATAGCAGCATGCTTTGCCTAACAAAACAAATATAATATAGTTTCTGTTCTACACATTTGAGGCCCAAGTGGCTCTGAGGCTGATTTTCACAGCAAGCCGAGAACATGACTCGGGCATTAAAGTTTGTAAAAATTTTGGCAGTACTTCGGCTCCCAAGTTTTAGGCCAAAAATTAATCAGATTGAGGTGCCTCAATTTTGGCCTGCTCTTTCTTTGCTTAAATGCAGGTCCCTAAGTTAGGAAGCCTTGCGTTGGAAGTGAGTGCTGAGCACTTAACTTACTTTCTCACTTTTCAGGCGATAGGGAAAGCAGAGTTGCTTACCTGTAACAGGTGTTCTCATAGGACAGCAGGATGTTAGTCCTCACAAATGGGTGACATCATCAGGATGGAGCCCAATCACGGAACACTTTTGTCAAAGTTTCTAGAACTTTGACTGGCACCTACTGGGCATGCCCAGCAATGCACTGAGCCTGCATCCAGCAGGGGTCCCCCTTCAATCTCTTTTTTTTCCACGCAGCATTAGCCACATGGGTTAAGGAGCTCTCTTGAGATTCCTGGCAGGAATTTTCCTTAAGGAACTTCTTCAAAAATTTTCAAAACATTTACCCCATAGGGGTTCCCCTATCGATATCTGTATTCTGTGGTCCAAAGGTAAGGTTTTATCTTTGTTGCGGTTGATTCCCGTCAAGTTTCCCCTTCGGGAGCTACTGGCCATCGACCGCATCGCGGCTAAATTTTTGTTGAGGCAAATGGAGCCCATGATTGGGCTCCATCTTGATGATGTCACCCATATATGAGGACTACCAACCTGCTTGTCCTGTGAGAAAACAGGAGTCTAAATTTAGCAGCAAGAATTTTTCATTTAGGAAAATCTAGGCACCTAAGGTCTTTACATTAGATCTTTTTATATCGACCTCTAAGACTTTATTCCCATTCTGAGTCGATGGGGAAAGACCTTGATCAATCAGGTCATTAACACTGTTTCACCTCATTATCCACTCAAATTGTTTACTCAGCCGAGGCATGGGTAGGATCCATTGGCCTGGGATGCAGCCCTTTCAAAACGTATGGAAATGATCTTTCTATGAGACAGAATAGCATAAGAAAGCCTTGTTTTTTGTTTTTTTCAGTATTACTATAGATCTATAGTATATATTTCAGGACATATGATTGCATTTCTCCAATGGCTGAAAATCACTTGTCCTTTGGTGTTATGTCTTATGAGTGACATAGTAAAGATGCGGAGTGCAGAAGAGGAAAGCAGGTCCTAGCTTGGCTTACTGTTGGAATTTTTAACAGATAAACCAAACATCACAGAGAAGAAATATTTTGAAAATACAACAGCATGTATAAATCATAAAGAAATGAAAAGTTTGGGGGGTAAGCTTCTAAGCTTTTGTCTACAAATGCCTCACTCCTACAGAAGTGATACACGCAGATTCATTTTTTAATTTGTGATATTTTTGTTAGTGACCATTATGCACCATCTGTTTGCTTGCTTGTTCGAGTTTGTCACAATTAAGTTCTTCTTATTTTACGCACCTTGCCGGTTGCTAAGTTTGTTTGAGTCATAGCTAAGAGAAGAAATGAAAAAAAAAAAAAAAAAGTTACTATATGCAATGCATGTAGAAATATCCACTTAGTAAACGATGCAAGCCTGCATTAACATTAGCCGAACTTTCAATTCATTCAGAATAAGGTTTTTTTTCTTTTGGATGATGTGTTAGTCCAGCTCAATATACAGTGAGAAAAGTCAAACTGGTGATAGCTTCTTGATGCATTAAATAAACCTGTTATGTTTGTGACTGGCTTTCCAGAACTGTGCACCCTTCATCGGGTCAAACCATCCTAAAATATTTGGGTAAGAATATTCTTATTCTTTTTTTATTTGCATATTATTTCAATTCATGTTAAGTAAAAAAAAAAAAAATTTACTCCTAATAAGTTGTTAGTGAAATATGAAATTCAGGGCGGCTCAAGGGAATCTGTTGCGAGGCACCCAAGGCACAGCACAGGTCAAATCATCAAGAGGGTCAATGTGGGGACCCCTTGGTCTCTGGTCCTTTCAGTGATTTGAAAGGCTGCAGAAAGGGAAAAGCAGGGGTCAGAGTTCCCAGAGGAGTGGCAGATAGTGTGTCATTATAACATTTCTAGGAAGTTGGCAACCCTTCCACACTCCTAGGAATTCTAAGATCTGTCTCCCACCTTTCTCCAGCATTTTGCCCCTGGAGAAATAGGAACTAGATGAATGGTGGGGGTCTGTGTTTGGCGCACTTTTTGCAAGTCAGTGCAAACGTATTACATGCTCTAGGTGAACCTTAAAGTCTTGCATCCCCTCCCTCCTAGCCCTCAACACACACAATTAAAAAAGTTATGCATTTAAAATAACAGATTTTACATGAAAAAGGACATTCATAGTCTTCTGAGGTAAAAATATCAGAACATGTGTATTATTTTTACTTGCACTGCTGTGCCAACTAGAAAACCCTGCCTAAAGACAGTTGGAACCCATAGGGTATTAGGCCTACTGTAAAGTGCCTTGATGTTGATTTGGTCCTCAGAAGGTCATGAATACACTGAATTACAGTAACACAATAGTAAACCCATATCAAAACAGAACTGCTGCTGCACTCAGATAGTAAAAATCTTACCTATAAAAAGGCAACATGACAAACATTATGTATTAATTTATGGATGTAGTTTATTGTAAACCACCTAGACATTTTGATAGGCGGTATAGATATAGACATTTTGAAAATAAATTAATTATACCAGGTCCTAAAACACCAATACACCTGTTAGGAAAACAGAACAAGCCAGGTTGCTATAGATCAATAAAAAGAAATCACATGCCAGCAAAATACCTCATTTCAGTCACACGTGCAAAATACAGACAGACCTTCAGGAAATGCAAAATAAAAGATACCATAGAGTTTAAATAGAAATGTGCAGACAAAAACTGAACGGGAAACCTCAAGAAGCCAGACGCCATATGCAGTGCAATACAAATACCATCACTTCTCATAAAACAATAATAAAATCAAGAAATATAACAATCATAACAGTAAAAACTATACTAATAGAAAGAATAACTATTTAAAAAACAGCTGACAAACAGAAGTTCATTCAATAATTAAACTAAAAAATTTTCAAAAAGGACTTAAAACCAATAAAATATTTCAAACAAGAGACATCAAAAGGCACCCAACAATTAAAACGAATACAAATAAAAAAAAATTCTCTGCTCTCTATACCTGGAATCTTTTGATTTTCAGTCACCCTGAGATTGTCAAGCAGGAAGCCACAGAAACTATATCCTCTCTTACACACACAAACATATATATATACATATATACACACACCTCCTCCATCATACACCAATGCTCTCACAGCCCCTCTCATATCCACAGACTCCCCCTTCACACACACACATGCTGTTATACATGCTCTCTCTCTCACACACACACACATTCAGGCTGTTACACACATCTTGTTTCCCACATGCATACAAGTTTTCACACGCACTCACACATGCATACAGGCTCTCACAGTTTTTCTCCCACAGCATTGATATATGCATACAGAGTCTCTCACATGCATACAGGATTTCTCACATGCATTTAGGCTGTTACCCATACCTTTTCTCTCACACCCATGCATACATGCTCTTACACATACTCCTCTCTCACATGTGCAAATAAGGCTCTCATTACACACTCACATATGCATACAGGCTCACACAAAAACTCTCGCACCAACACAGACTTTCTCTACTCTAACACACACAGGGTCTAACTTTCATGCACACATACAGGCTGCCACGTGTTCTCACACCCACACAACACAGGTCTCTCTTACACACGTGCATGCTCATGCCTTCCCAGATCTATTCTTCCAACCACAGCCACCCCTCTCTCTTCAGGCCCCCCCGGTCTACACTTCTCTTCCGGTCCCACCGGATTTCCGCTTCTAGTCAGGGTGGGATGGGCTCCGCTGGGCCCCACCGAGCCTCACATCTGGTTATGAACACTTACCTTGCCACAAAAATAGTGCCTAAGGCAGCTGCCCCAGGAGAAGTTTTGGGAGACACTTTTTGCCACTCCCCAGATTTTGCTGCCTGAAGTGGCCACCTCACCTTACCTCATGCTAGAACTGCTCCTCTTTTGTAATGTATTTTTCTCTCTTCTTAGCCAGTTTTAATCCAAGAACCTTCCTGTGCCTCTTCCAGCAGTTTCTCAGTTTTCTTCCCAAATCCCCAATGCCATGTTGCGCAGTGTTCTGTTTTTCAGGAGCATTTTATTTGAGTCAGTGAAGGCCTCGCAGTGTCTGCCCATTTGTCCATTCATATATACCTAGCAGCCTGGCTGCGCATAGGAGGATTTTGATGAAATTAGAAATGAAAGTATCTCTCTCCCAAGCACTGCTAAAATGATAGTTTGGAACTCCTAGAAATGTTCTGGAACTTTCTAATACAGGGCTTCCCAAACTCTTAACCAGCTGACCCCATTTACTACTCAAAAATTATTATAACCTCAAAGGGTAGCAAAAACAAATTAGCAGGATGCCCTTCTTCTCCAAAAATCACTCCACTTTCACCTTCCCCCACATGCCAGCTGATTCTCTCAACCTTCACCTTCTCCAGAAGACCTCCTCTTTCAGTCTCTGCCCTCTTTAATCACCCATCCCCTCTCTCTTACCCACTTTAGCCCTTTTGCATCCCTCTAGCTGATTCCCTCTCTCCCCAAGCCCTTCTTATAACCCTCAACTGATCCTCTGTCACCCCATCCCTTTCACCCCAATTCCCTTTCCTTCCTCACTGTCATCCCATCCAGTCAATTCCAAGCCTCAATGCCTCCCTTCCGACCCTTCTCTCACATCCCTCCCAGCTCCTCTCTCACCCTCAGCCCCTCCCTTACATCTTCTAGTTGATCTTCTGTCATTCCCCCTCTCTCACCTTCCATCTGATCCAACTCTAAAATCCCTCCTGCATTTGATCTCTCCCTTCAAATAACTCCTCCTCTAAACATATCCCTGGCCAGGGTCAGCAGCAATATTTTCCTTTGGGCCCTAGGTCAAAGGTGGATGAAAGCTGGTGGGAAGAGGGGCCAGGTTGACAGGGGCAATTTTTTTCTTGTAGATAATTTAAGTGGTTCATGAACAGCGAGAAGCAGTGGCAATTTCTATTGGTCCATGCACACACAACCCTCTCCCCTCCTTATGATTGGACCCAAGCCAGATGATGATCTGCAAGCAGCAGCCACTACACTAATGAAAATTAGCACAGGGCCTGTGAACTAATGCAAGCTCAGAGGCCCTCCAACAGCCCTAATCCATCCTCACACAGGGCTTCCTGTTACTATAGAAACTCATGCAAGGGCAGTTGTACTACAGGGCGTGCGCGTGTGAGCTGGCTCACATTTTCTATGGTGACTTGCTCTACTAATGCTGCTGCAGCAGAGGCCTGAAGAATACTGCCGTATCAGGCACTTATGACCCCAGCTGAAGGTTTTGTGACCCCATTTGGGGTCCCAGCCACCTGTTTGGGAAGCCCTGCTCTAATATTTGATGATTGTAATTTTCCCATAGATACACTTGTGCATCACTTCCAATGTACGCTTTCCCCAGCTTGTGTTTCTTTTCTTTGAATATAATACAGTTCCCTGCAAAGTCATTTCCATTGCTGCTTTTTGTCCTGTTGGTAGACATATGCCGGAGGAGCAGTATTTGGCGTGGCTATCTGTGAAGGCTTCCATACTGCTCATTTACTCCTGTCATCTCGTGGCCTGGATGCACTCCTCAGAATCAGTGACACTATTCCTCTTTGTTAATTTGCCACAGTTGTCTTAGTTAATCAGGCTATGTACAAACTGATTAGGCAGGCCAAATGCTAGTCCTACCCAAGTTACAATATAAAACCTGTCTCTCCCTCCTTCTTAATACCCTGCCTGCCAGGTAAACCCCTCATCCCCTATGACTCCTGTTTCGTTCCTCTCCCCATTATCCCTCCTGCTTGCTGCGAGGAAGGAAGTTATGCCTGGGGTTTGGGATTACATCTCCGAGCAGCACCCCTTGTTTTCTGTCTGTCCCCTTTTGTCTTCAAAAATACAATTATTTTATTCTTAATTATTTAATAAATACAATTCTCCTTCAGGGCTCAGGCCTGGAAAACCCAACTTTTAGAACTCTGCTTCCTTCTAGCAATTTCTCCTCCTAGAATCCTGCTCTCATCCCTGCGTCCCCCTAAGTACCTTGGCTGCATAAAATATAGATTCAGTCACGCTATCCCTTACATGTTAAAAATAGTACTTCTCAACGCAAGCCAGTACAGTGTATATGAGTCTGAAGCAGAAATCAAAACCAAGCCTCTGACTTCTACAGTGCAGTTAGAGGCCACATTTTTTTGAGCAGTTTATAATAACTGATAGTAATATATGGTAGATTGCTTAATTACATTTTTATTTTTAATTGAAGCACATAACATACAGATTAAATGCATGGATAAAAAAAGGTACCTGCAAAATCCAGCTTGTATTTCGTGTTCCCAAGAGAAAAAGTCATGCTACCTTGTGGATTCTGTTGATAAAGTGCCTCACAAGGTATTTTCTGTGTAAGAGGAAAAAAAAGTGATTTTGTTGCCTCCATCAGAGAGTTCAAGTTTTATTTAAAGACTAGCTGGGAACTGGGCAAGCAGATCTGGCTGTTTTTGTGCCATTGTTGAAAAATGAAAACGTTCACAGATTTTCATTATGAGGTAAATTTAGAAATCAATCCTGGAAGCTGGACTGTGCTGAACTTAAACCTAGTGGGGGTGTTAGGGAGTTGCAAGTCACCACCCAGGACCCCAAACTATAGGGCCCCAAAATGGAACAGAAAATGTCTCATTTGCTTATTGGTCATCAAATTTAAGCCTTTAAAGTGCCCTGAATGACTTTTTTTTTTACCAGGATCTCAGCAATCATAAAGCCACCAACACCACTTAAACCAGGGCTTCCGTCTCCAGTATGGCAATGACCTTAAGCTGACTTCTCATGTCTTGCTTTTTACAGTGTAATGAAGGAACATTTAGATTTTCTGTAAATAAGAAACTAATATGGAACAAGAAACACTGCATCACTGGGTGCACTAAACAGTTCCCATTTAAATATCATTAGATACCTTAGTTTTCAATTTTTATTTTATTTTTTTCTGGGAATTTTTCAGTGTTTATTATAACCAACAAACGGGGGAAAAATAATTAATTTTTTCCACTGTTTTTTCTCCCTGTTTTGTTCGTTATAATAATGAACCCTGATAAATTCCCAGGAAAAGTAAAAACAGAAAACTAAGGTCCCTAAATATCAAGCAACTGTATGGTGGAACACTTTATCATTAGACGTGAGGTTAGAAGTGAATTATATGAAATTTAGGAAGCATATCAAGACATGGCTTTTTATTGAGGGTTTTTATTCTGTTCTGGACTTTTTATTATTTTGAAGTTTTCAGTTCTATTTTATAACTTGTGAGTTTGTCAAGTTTTTGATTTGATCATTGTATGTAATTATGTGTGTTTTTGATGTTTTATGCTTTTAAGGGTCAATTTGCAAAGCCATTTAGCCAGACAACTCACAAGTTATCCTGCTAAATTTCAACTTTTTGAATACCGGGACACCTATCCAGCTAATTTTTAAAGCGGACTTACAGATTTTTGCTGTACAACATAATGGTGCTAGCCTCTGTTGACTACTGGCCATTTTGAAAATCCTGAGTTGTCGGGCAGGATTGCTTCTGCTCCTGGAAGACACAGTGATGAGGTACGAACTGGGTTGGAGGGATGAGAGGAGGTCAGAGGGCTTCTGATGGCCACAGGAGCAGGTGGCTTTTTTTTTTTTTTTTAAATGGTAGCAGTGGCTGCGTCTTCAAAATGAAATGAAACAAATAGCTAATGAAATTTTGTTCATTTGTTTGGTTTTGAAAATGAAACATAATGAAATGGGAAATGTTAACATTTTCTGTTTTGTTTTAAATAACACATCTTTAGTAATGGGATGGAGAATTAGTATGCGAGGGGAGAATTTGAGAGAAAAACATGGAGGAGAGGTCCAGAGGAAGTGACAGGATGATGGTCAATGCGTCACGGGGTAATAAGTAACGAGAGAAAGACAGAAGAGATTGCGGGAGAAAGGGGGAAGATCATGATGGGGAGTAATAGGGTGCAGAGCATGAGAAGTAATAATAGGAGTTGATGACTGAGAGGAAACTGGAAGAGGAGAGCTTTGTGGAGGGGGGAAGGTCAGAGAGGGCTGGTAGCAGGGCAGACTATGATGGGAGTGATGGGGTTGAAGGCATGAGAGGGGATGATGGGTGAAAGAGAGCCAGAAAGAAAGGAAATGAATCCTCTACTATGAATCTCACTACTGACCACAAAACATAAGAAAATAAGAACATGCAATACTGGGTCAGACCAAGTGTCCATCAAGCCCAGCATCCTGTTGCCAACAGTGGCCAATCCTGGCCACAAGGACCTGGCAAGTATCCAAAAACTAAGTCTATTCCATGCTACTGTTGCTAGTAATAGCAGTGGCTATTTTCTAAGTCAACTTAATTAATAGCAGGTAATGGACTTCTCCAAGAACTTATCCAATCCTTTTTTAAGCACAGCTACACTAACTGCACTAAGTAACCACATCCTCTGGCAACAAATTCCAGAGTTTAATTGTGCGTTGAGTGAAAAAGAACTTTCTCTGATTAGTTTTAAACGTGCTACATGCTAACTTCATGGAGTGCCCCCTAGTCTTTCCATTATCCGAAAGAGTAAATAACTGATTCACATTAACCCGTTCTAGAACTATCATGATTTTAAACACCTCTATCATATCCCCCCTCAGCCATCTCTTCTCCAAGCTGAAAAGTCCTAACCTCTTTAGTCTTTCCTCATAGGGGAGCTGCTCCATTCCCTTTATCATTTTGGTCGCCCTTCTCTGTACCTTTTCCATTGCAACTATATCTTTTTTGAGATGCAGCGACCAGAAATGTGCACAGTATTCAAGGTGCAGTCTCACCATGGAGCGATACAGAGGCATTATGACATTTTTCGTTTTATTCACCATTCCCTTCCTAATAATTCCCAACATTCTGTTTGCTTTTTGACTGCCGCAGCACACTGAACCGACTATTTCAATGTGTTCTCTTTCTTGGGTGGTAGCTCCTAATATGAAACCTAACATTGTGTAACTATAGCATGGGTTATTTTCCCCTATATGCATCACCTTGAACTTATCCACATTAAATTTCATCTGCCATTTGGTTGCCCAATTTTCCGGTCTTACAAGGTCTTCCTGCAATTTATCATAATCTGCTTGTGATTTAACTACTCTGAACTACACTGTATCGTTTGCAAATTTGATCACCTCACTTGTATTTCTTTCCAGATCATTTATAAATATATTGAACAGTAAGGGTCCCAATACAGATCCCTGAGGCACTCCACTGTCCACTCCCTTCCACTGAGAAAATTGTCCATTTAATCCTACTCTCTGTTTCCTGTCTTTTAGCCAGTTTGCAATCCACGAAAGGACCGCCTCCTATCCCATGACTTTTTACTTTTCCTAGAAGCCTCTCATGAGGAACTTTGTCAAACGCCTTCTGAAAATCCAAATATTCTACATCTACCGGTTCACCTTTATCTACATGTCTGTTAACTCCTTCAAAAAAGTGAAGCAGATTTGTGAGGCAAGACTTGCCTTGGGTAAAGCCTTGCTAACTTTGTTCATTAAACCATGTCTTTCTATATGTTCTGTGATTTTGATATTTAGAACACTTTCCATTATTTTTCCTGGCACTGAAGTCAGGCTACCTGGTCTGTAGTTTCCCAGATCACCCCTGGAGCCCTTTTTAAATATTGGGGTTACATTAGCCACCTTCCAGTCTTCAAGTACAATGGATGATTTCAATGATAGGTTGCAAATTTTTATTATTAGGTCTGAAATTTAATTTTTGAGTTCCTTCAGAACCCTGGGGTGTATACCATCCGGTCCAGGTGATTTATTACTCTTCAGTTTGTCAATCAGGCCTACCACATCTTCTAGGTTCACCATGATTTGGTTCAGTCCATCTGTATCATTACCCGTGAAAACCTTCTCTAATACGGGTATCTCCCCAAAATCCTCTTCAGTAAACACTGAAGCATAAAAATCATTTAATCTTTCCGCGATGGCCTTATCTTCTCTAATTGCCCCTTTATCCCCTCGATCATCTAACCTTAATGAGAAGATGCATTCTTACCTTTTGGTCAAATTGATACCAATGCTGACTTCCTTCATACTCCCAAACAGGATTTCCAAGATTCATCCTATTAAAAGTTGCACTTCAAAAGGAAAAAAAAAAAACAACACACACACATATACATATGAATTGTGACAATCATGCACAACACTTTATTACATTTTATAAAAGTACCTCTCTTCCCTCACCTACACAGATTCTCCTGCCCATGGAAAAGAAAAGGGAAATGGGTTGCTTCGAAGTACCCACCAAGTGCATTCTCTAAATCAGTGATATTCACTGACAGTCCCTGAAAACCACAAACAGGTTGGGTTTTCAGGATATCCCTAATGAATATGCATGAGATCAAGTTGCATTCAATAGAGGCAGAGCATGCAAATATACCTCATACATACTCACTGTGGAGATCCTGAAAGCCAGACTTGTTTGTGGCAGTCCAGGACTGGAGTTGCATATTTCTGGTGTAATAATTGCTTTTTTTTAAATCAATAAAGTTATTTAAAAAAATTCGGGCTAGCAACCTGTGTGCTTCCCTGTTTTGCATTATGTATCACAAGGTGTGTTTTTTAAAAATATACATTTGAAGTCTGGAGGAAAGAGAGAAAATAATTTCTCTCATCACATATTCATGCAGTATCTCAGATTCAGAATTTTATGCCTGCTACCATGGTCCTAAAAGAATTTATAACAACCACAGGTGTTATTTCTTTCCATGTGTTGTAAGATTTAGGAGCATATATTGGAGATCTATAAAGACTCCTGAACTACCCAGAAACTGGGGTTTCTCCTACTAAGCGGCAAGGCTTAGAATCTTTGGCTCTTGGGCCCATCTCTTTGCCTGTATAGAGCAGCAAACAATCATATCCTCATCTTTGTGAACCAGAGGGAAATTGTAGTTCAATATGTGATCTTCAAAGACTAAAGCAGAAAGAAGGAAGAGTTTACTGGTAGTTATAAGGATATGTAGCCTACAAACACTTAACTGCCTCATTAACAGCCATAGGATCAGCCTAGGAACGAGCAGTGGAGGCTTTATCCGGATATGTAAATATAACAATCATTCTGCTGAATTAGCAATAAAATAGATATAGGTTAAAAGTCAGGGAAAAAATACTGGAATAACTTTGGATTTGTGTAAAATCTGCATCCACTGGATGGCACTATAGACTAAATAATTTTAAGAGGATTACACCAATTTTCAATCAATATCAGATACATGTAGTGATGCTACTGAATATGGGTGTAATCAATATGCTAGTTTGTAACCACATATGGAAACTTAGAATAATGAACAGATAATATGTAAATTTGTGAGATTTCTGGATCTCTCTCTCTTGTTGTGCTTTCGTGATTTAAACTTTCTATCAAATTTGCTGTAACTGACAACTTTCTAACAATAAACAGAAAACATTATTCTATGAACATCTCATTGTGATACGAGGCAGAAACCACAGATCAGGGATTTGTAGTTTTACGAGATCTGATTTAAATGTTAATTTTTTTCAGGGTGTGATACATTTATATTTGGCCCAACCTGATAATTATCTAAAGATGGTGGAAACAAACTTTCCAGACCACAATATTTCTTTGGATTCGAAGAAGGCAACCACGTGGTCTTGAAAGCTCTTGTACAATATCTATAGATAATTCTTAGGTTGATTCAGAAAAAAATGGGTGTCATAACCCGCAATGCACTCTCTCTTCTCCAATGATCAATATGGCTACAAGAACTCTGTACCACAAAGTATGTTAGTTAATTAAATGGGAGGTATAATAGTACAGAGACAAGATGAAACTGTGCTTGATACACCTGGAAAATAACATGAAACAAGGAAGACAAAAATTCAAAAGCAAAATAAAAAGGAGAAAGTGGCTAAAGAATGCAATTGAATAAAAAGCACAGCTGTCCATTAGCTCCCTTTCAGCCCTTTTTAACTTTCTCAGAATTCCCTAGCAAAGGGGTTTTTTTTCCCCATGGATCATTTACCAGGACTCAGGCCAATGCAAACATTTTCACGCTGGTCCATTTCCAGCCATGTAGGTTTTTATACTGAATTTGATCCTATTGGATGTGACTGATTTTTTCTTCCTTCTTTTAAATTGTTTTACTTTATTATTCTGGATGAATTTTCACTACAGTATCAGACTGTTTATGGCTGTTTCCCACCTCTACCTATAAAGGCGCCACATGTCATATTCTCAGAAAACACACCTGACTGCATCAGTCTTTGACCCGGTGAATTTAGGGCGGCGCCTGACCTTGCGACGTGTACCAGAGCTTTGGTTGACTTGAGCCATATCTAGGAACAAATATTTCCACATTAGAATTCATTTGGGTGCATGCTGAAAATTTGAAACTACAAGATACATCTTTATGATTAAGAACTGCAAACAAACTTGCCTCTAAAATCGATCTTGTAAGACTTCTGATCAAGTGTAAAATGATGGGATCCTCTCTTATTTTTATGGTAGCTTTTCTCAATGTCATCACTTGAGACTGGAGACTGCTTTCCTTTGGAATCCTTCAGTATGAGAAGATGTGAGAAAACTGAAATATAACCTCAGTGCTAGACAAAGAATGACCAACAGGACAAAATAAATCATCAGATCTCAGGAGGTGGTATATTCAGAAGTGAGTAAACTGCAGAGTGAAGGCACAGAGATGGTCAAGAACAATTTCCAAGTTTGCGCAGATTTGCTGCAGAAAGAGACTATCAGGCTGATGCAATATTGGTGTGCACCCGTTTTCCTAACACGTTCCTATTCACCTCTCCTGGGTGCATGATGCAGTAAGCAAATGAGCCACTGCGCTAAAAAGAAGGCACCAGAGGAAATTGTGCATCCCTAGTGCCTCCTTGGCATCAAGTGCCCAGAAGTGGCTATGCATGGGTTAGGAAAACGGACGCTCAATTTTACAAGCATCAGTTTTCCTATTCTGGGGACAGCCACGGGTGGACGCTCGTTAATTGAGCGTCCGTTTTCCTAACCTGACCGCCAGCAAGACTTAAAAAAACATTTTTTTACTCCTTTTTTTTGGTTCCTCTGACTTAATATCGCCTTGATATTAAGTCAGAGGCGTTCATTTTTCAGAGTGAAAATGTTCGCTTCGGGTGCACATATATTTTTTGCATAAGTAGGTAATAGCTAATAGCATCATCAACGTGAATTTACACATGTGATGAGCGCCATCAGCTACATGCTGATTGGACATGTGTTTTGGACGTGCTAATCCCCTTATTGCATAAGGGGTTATGGATGCGCATCCAAACGCAGGTTAACCAGTGTGCTAGTCTGAGCTCACAGTATTGCATCGGCCTGTATGTTTGGCACACTGCAAATATTAAGAAAACTTCAAGCAAGTGACCAGTGTGCCCTGAATTGAAAATGAGATTCCCTCCTGTCATGAGAACAGAAACAAACTAAATTTAGAAGCAGGCTTGATCCATGTTGCATGAGGCCTGAGTCGCCTGTGGCTTGAAATATCCTAACCACATCTACCACTCCATCAAGTTCTAGAAGTGGCTTGAATTAAATGTCAGCAATAGAAAAGGAAATGTCAATCTGTATGCCGTTTCCCAATATAGTCGGTTATTAGTTGTAAATGTGTTTTCGTGTTTTTTAATTTTTATTTATTTTTTAATTTTTGTATATATATATATCTGTATCTAGCCGCATCAGCAAGCCTGTCGGCGTGCTTTCTTATGATATTTCAAACAAAAGCCGCCCGGACTTCTAATCATTTGCGGCAGTCCTTAATATTCTAAATATTCTTTTGTTATATAGTGTATTCCTACAATTTTTCATTAGATCATCAATAAATTGTGCCGTATACTAATCCAACACTGTTCACTCCTCATCGAGTGTATCTTCTCAAAACGCAGTGCATTGACAAAGTCAGATCTTGGTTCAATGATAGCTCAACAACCGGCCGAAGTTTCGCAGCTTATGCTGCTTCATCAGGAGCTTGAATTATAAAACTTTGTCAGAGCGGCATGTAACTCTTCAAAGCAGGACGACCTCATCTCAAAAACTTTGTCAGAGCGGCATTTAACTCTATAGAAAAACGATAAACATGATGATTTCAATGTGTAAAATTCAATAAATAAACCACTTATCTGGGATCAGCAGGAACTCAAACCTTCAAAACAGGACGACCTCGTCTCATGACATCTTGAAATGAACAGAGACCATTTTGACCACAGATGCAGGTATTTAAGTGAGAGCTAACCAATCCGGAACGCATACGTCAGCATCAGAAATGGCGTCACTATCAAGTAAGTTCTAAACAGGATCAAGGCTTATGTGACGTCAGTATCAAGATAGCGTTCACAAAAATACATTAAGTTCTGTTTCTGAATTCAGACCCTTTGGATGTAGAGTATCCAAATAGTGGATCCATCTTTGTTCGGCTTGCAAAAGCTGTTTATTAAGGTCACCGCCGCGCCAGTGAGGGGAAATCTGCTCCAGAACGCAGACCTGTAAAACGTCAAAACTATGTTTATTATTCAGACAATGTAATACAATAGGTGCAGTTTCACGTTGTGTAGCCAGACTTGATCGATGCTCAATGATGCGGGTCCGAAGTTGTCTGATCGTTTAGCCAACATATGTCATGTTGCAAGGGCATTGAATTGTATAGATAACCCCAGAGGATCGACATGTAGTATTGTGTTTTAATGGAACTGACCTAGGTGGGTTACGGAACTCAATAACAGTAGTCACTAGCATGCTTGTACAAACAGAACAGGACCCACACATAGTATGTGAACCAGTAGCACCGCGATGGGTGCCACTATGGCCCCAGATTTAGCCAACCTATATATGGGTGCTTTTGAGTGTAAATGGATTTCTGACACTCAACCATTTTTTCAAAACATTTTCACATGGCGTCGATATATAGACGACATTTTTATTCTATGGCGAGGGACAAGAGAATTATTTGCAGATTTTTTGATTTGGTTAAATTCATGCAATTGGAGTTTACACTTTATAGCTTGTTTTCAAGATGAGAGCATCACTTTTTTGGACATCACTATTGTGAAGACATCCAGTGGTTTCAGTACCTCAGTCTACAGGAAACCAGTTAGCAGTAACACGTTCTTACATTTTAGCAGTGCCCACCCGAGACGTCTCAAGGAGAATCTACCTGTAGGACAATTTTTTAGAATTCGTCGCCTTTGTTCTTCTCAGGAAGACTTCATTAAGCAAGCTCAAATCCTGAGTGATCGGTTCATTCAGAGAGGCTATCCTAAAAGATGTGTACGACGTGCCTTTCTCAGAGCCAAATATACCAACAGAGACTGGTTGTTTCTTCCTAAAGTTAAACAAACTGAGGATGATGTACTAACATGTGTTGTACCCTTTTCACCAATGGCATCGATCTTTAAAAATTTGATACACCAAAATTGGCAAATTTTACAGCACCATGGTGAATTCCAGTCACGACCGAGATTTACATACACACGTGGCTCCAATCTGAAAGATCAACTTGTGCACTCAGATTCGACTATCCCCCTACAAAAATCTACTACTGGTTCACATACTATGTGTGGGTCCTGTTCTGTTTGTACAAGCATGCTAGTGACTACTGTTATTGAGTTCCGTAACCCACCTAGGTCAGTTCCATTAAAACACAATACTACATGTCGATCCTCTGGGGTTATCTATACAATTCAATGCCCTTGCAACATGACATATGTTGGCAAAACGATCAGACAACTTCGGACCCGCATCATTGAGCATCGATCAAGTCTGGCTACACAACATGAAACTGCACCTATTGTATTACATTGTCTGAATAATAAACATAGTTTTGACGTTTTACAGGTCTGCGTTCTGGAGCAGATTTCCCCTCACTGGCGCGGCGGTGACCTTAATAAACAGCTTTTGCAAGCCGAACAAAGATGGATCCACTATTTGGATACTCTACATCCAAAGGGTCTGAATTCAGAAACAGAACTTAATGTATTTTTGTGAACGCTATCTTGATACTGACGTCACATAAGCCTTGATCCTGTTTAGAACTTACTTGATAGTGACGCCATTTCTGATGCTGACGTATGCGTTCCGGATTGGTTAGCTCTCACTTAAATACCTGCATCTGTGGTCAAAATGGTCTCTGTTCATTTCAAGATGTCATGAGACGAGGTCGTCCTGTTTTGAAGGTTTGAGTTCCTGCTGATCCCAGATAAGTGGTTTATTTATTGAATTTTACACATTGAAATCATCATGTTTATCGTTTTTCTATAGAGTTAAATGCCGCTCTGACAAAGTTTTTGAGACGAGGTCGTCCTGCTTTGAAGAGTTACATTCCGCTCTGACAAAGTTTTATAATTCAAGCTCCTGATGAAGCAGCATAAGCTGCGAAACTTCGGCCGGTTGTTGAGCTATCATTGAACCAAGACTCTTGTCAATGCACTGCGTTTTGAGAAGATACACTCGATGAGGAGTGAACAGTGTTGGATTAGTATACGGCACAATTTATTGATGATCTAATGAAAAATTGTAGGAATACACTATATAACAAAAGAATATTTAGAATATTAAGGACTGCCGCAAATGATTAGAAGTCCGGGCGGCTTTTGTTTGAAATATCATAAGAAAGCACGCCGACAGGCTTGCTGATGCGGCTAGATACAGATTTATATATATACAAAAATTAAAAAATAAATAAAAATTAAAAAACACGAAAACACATTTACAACTAATAACCGACTATATTGGGAAACGGCATACAGATTGACATTTCCTTTTCTATTGCTGATTTGGTTTTTGTTGGAAATTATTTGCGTTCTTTTTGAGTCGTGTTGAATTAAATGTCAACAGCATGTCCATCCCACCCTAGATCTATTGTGCTCACGCCATTTAAAAATTTCTCAGGATATATGCTCTATGTCTTTCACAGATTTCACCCTTTTTGAAAGAGGAAAAACTCTTTTACTTTCGAATTTGGATGTGTGTATCCTTTTCATGTTGCAAACACACTGTATAAAGCAGGGATGGGGAACCTTCGGCCCACGGCTCAAATCGCATCCAGCCCACAAGATCCCCAAAACAGTTGTTTGCAATGGGAATTCTTGTTCCACTCCTTCTGCATCTCTCACTCCTTCCCCCCCCCCTAGAATGAAACCTTTGCGGTAGGAGTGGAGCAAAAAACTCCTGCTCCTCTCCCTCCCTTCTCAGCCTGAAGTTAATAATGCCAAAATTTCTTTTTAAAAAATAAATAAAATTTTTTGATCACAATGCAGCGGGGCATCTTCCTTCCCATCCCCCACCCCCAGGTCAATTGGTTTAGAGTGGACAACCTCCCCCTCATTAGCTAATGCGGCCCCCCCAAGAGTCATATCATCGTTAATGTAGTCCTTCATCCTTAAAAAGTTTCCCCACCTCTGGTATACAGCATCATAATGCAATATTAGGGACAGATTCTTCTGCATCTTTCAGAGCAGGATGCTTGATATGGGGCACTAGAGTGGTTTGGTCAGGGACATCTGATTGCAGAAGCAATGCTTTTGCATGAGAGCATAGACTTAAAAAATACTTTAATACTTATTACCTCTAAGTTTAAGGTTAGGTTGTGTTCAGCATTATTACAGTGCCTGGGTCCCTACAAGGGCAGTGGGAACCCAGAAGTAACAGAAGACAGGAAGCTGACTGGCCCCATATTTGTAAAAGAGGGTAATTTCTTGCTCAAAGTAATTTCTACTTCCTATGAAGGTGTGTAGCTCAAAGCATTTCAACGCATCTGACTTTTGAGACAGCAGTGTTAACATGCTGCCTTAAATTTTATTTATTTTCATCATTTATATCCCACCCGATCCATTGTTCTTGGTGGGTAACAATATACACTTATAAAATTGACATACAAATAAAATTAAAAAAAAAAAAACCAACCATAAAACTTACAAATTAATAACCAAAGATTGTCTCCCCCATACATAAAACAGCTATCCAAATATCAGCAAACAAAATAAAATCAGAAAACAATATAACAAACTTCACTAACAACAAGTGAAACTGGCCGGGGGATATTTTCCTGCAAGGAGGAAGCAGGCATATCTGAAAAGTTTCTTAAAATTCCTAATGACAGGGCCAGCCTTACGGCTCACTGCTTCTGTTTCTTCCCGCTGTGAAGGACGAATAGGTGGTCCGTCTTTTGCACAGATTCCGATCTTTCCAGGTATCGGACTAGGAGTCTGCCGATGTTAAGATGGCGAAGAAGGCGTGAGTCTTCTGAGTCCTTATGTTCGTCTGGAGATGGTAGTGAGATGGTTTGCTTTAGATGAAATTGAGAAACCACTTTTGGTAGGCAGGAGGGGACAGTGCGTAGCTGTATGGATCCCGGTGTGAACCTGAGGAACGGTTCCCGACAGGATAGCACTTGAAGCGCGGAGATGCGACAGGCTGAACATATTGCCACTAGGAATGCAGTCTTCAAGGTCAGGAGCCATAGTGACAGACCGCGTGTTGGTCTGAAGGAAGTTCCTGCGAGGAAGTCTAGTACTAGATTGAGATTCCATAGGGGTACCAGCCACTTTAGGGGTGGTCTGATTTGTTTGACCCCTCTCAAGAAATGGAAAACATCTGGATGGATTGAAAGACTGATGCCGTCTACTTTGGCTCTGAAGCAGGCCAGCGTGGCCACCTGAACCTTGAGGGAGTTGAGAGCCAACCTCTTCTTCAAGCCGTCCTGCAGAAATTCCAGATCATGGGAATTTTGACTGTCTGCGGAAGGATCTTGCAGTCCTCACACCAGACTTCGAATACTCTCCATATTCGTATGTAAGCTAGAGATGTGGAGAACTTGCGTGCTCGGAGCAAAGTGTCAATAACTGCCTTCGAGTATCCACTCTTCTTCAGGCGAGTCCTCTTAACGGCCAGACCATAAGAGAGAATAGATTCAGGTCTTCGTGAAGGATTGGTCCTTGCCGGAGCAGGTCCCTGTGTGGAGCAAGGCACCGAGGGTTCCCCGCAAGAAGTCTTCGCATGTCTGCGTACCATAGCCTTCTTGGCCAGTCTGGGGCCACTAGAAGTACTAGTCCCCTGTGGTGTTCTATCTTGCGGATGATCCTTCCCAGTAGTGGCCATGGGGGAAAGGCATACAGCAGGTCTTCCTGTGGCCAGGTCTGGATGAAGGTGTTGATTCCCTGGGATTGCGGTTCTCGTCTGCGGCTGAAGAACTTGGGCTTTGGACCGGGTTGCCAGTAGATCCATAGCTGGGGCTCCCCAGCGATTTACTATCAACTGGAAGGCTGTGATCGACAGCATCCATTCCCTTGGATCTAGGCTCTCTGCTGAGGTAGTCCGCAGAGACGTTGTCCTTTCTTGCGATGTGGGAGGCTGCGATCCCTTGCAGGTATGTTTCCGCCCACGCCATGAGGGTCTATTTCCAGGGACACCTGCTGGCTCCTGGTCCTTCCCTGGCAGTTGATGTAGGCAACTGTTGTGGCATTGTCAGACATGACTCTTTCAGACTTGCCTCGGAGTCTGTGGCCGAATCGTAGACAGGCTAGTTGGACTGCTCGGGCTTCCAGCCGGTTTATGTTCCATCCCGCCTCTTCTTTGTCCCACTGTCCCTGGGCCGTCAGTTCCTGACAGTGAGCTCCCCACCCTTGCAGGCTCGCATCTGTGGTGAGCAAGATCCAGTTCGGTGGGGATAGTCTTATTCCCTTGCTCAGGTGGTCCTCCTGTAGCCACCACTGGAGCTGTGTCCGAACCTCTGCTGGTAGCTGGAGGTGCATGGAGTAGTTCTGGGACGTCGGGTCCCATCATGACAGTAGGGAACGTTGTAGTGGGTGCATGTGGGCCCTTGCCCATGGAACGACTTCCAGGGTTGATGTCATGAGACCAAGGACTTGGAGGTAGTCCCATACCTTGGGGCGAACATAGTTCAACAGTTTTTGCAGTTGGCCCATCAGTTTCCTTCTCCTTGGAGGGGGGAGGATAACCTTGTCTTGCTTGGTGTTGAAGCAGACTCCCAGGTATTCTAGCGACTGGGAGGGCTGTAGGCAGCTCTTGGCTGTGTTGACGACCCACCCGAGATTCTGCAGTAGATTCTCGACTCTGGTGATTGCCTGGTGACTTTCCTCTGGAGATTTTGCCCTGATCAGCCAATCGTCCAGGTAAGGACATACGAGGATTCCTTCTTTCCTCAGTGATGCCGCTACTACCACCATGATCTTGGTGAAAGTCTGAGGGGCAGTAGCTAGTCCGCAGGGTAGTGCCCGGAACTGGTATTGATGGTCCAGTATCGCAAAGCGTAGGAAGCGCTGATTGTCGTGATGGACCGGAATGTGGAGACAGGCTTCGGATAGATCCAGTGAAGTCAGGAATTCTCCCGGCTGTATTGCCCTTATGACTGAGTGTAGGGTTTCCATGCGGAAGTGTGGTACTCTCAGGTAACGATTGGCGGTCTTGAGGTCCAGGATGGGCCGGAACGTTCCCTCCTACTTGGGAACGATAAAATAGATGGAATAGTGACCAGTATTTTGTTGGTGTGTGGGCACCGGAATTATCGCCTTTAGGCTGAGTAGTTTTGTCAGTGTTTTCCACTGCCGTCCTCTTGGAGAGGGCGTGGCACGGTGATCTGACAAATTTGTCTGGAGGGATGTTGTGGAAGTCCAGATAGTATCCCTCTCGAATGATGGTTAGGACCCATTTGTCCGACGTTATCTCGACCCATCTTTGGTAGAATAGGGTAAGTCTGCCCCCTATGACTTCTTCCTGTGGATGGGTCTGATTCTCATTGTGGGGTATGGCCAGAGCCTGTACCTAAGCCTGCTCCCCTCTTGTTTCTGTTCTGAAAGGACTGGAACCTGTCTGTGGGGCAAGGTGCTTGATAGTATGTGTTCTTGTACGGTCTAAAGCGCTGTGCTTCTATGCCCTTGGTTCTTCGGGGAGAGGAGCACTGGTTTCTTTTGTTCCTGTCCTCTGGTAGGCGAGGTACTGGAGAGTCACCCCATTTGTTGGCTAACTTCTCCAATTCGCTTCCGAACAAGAGGTATCCTTTAAAAGGCATTCTCGTGAGGTTCGCTTTGGAGGTCGCATCGGTCGACCGATTTTGGCGCCATAGTTGCAGCCAGAAGACAACTATGGAAGAGATGCCCCTGGCTGAGGTGCGCACTAGGTCTCTGAGGTCGCATCTGTGAGGAAGGATATCGCCGGTTCTAATGTTTCAGCGGACGTGTTTGCGTCTCTGGAGAGAAGCAAGCAGGCACGTGTTACTACGGTGCAGCAAGACGTGATTTGCAGGGTCATTGCTGCTACATCAGAGGACTGTTTGAGGTTGGCTTCCTGACGTCTGCCCTGGCCATCCTTGAGTGCCGCTCCTCCTTCAACCGGGATGGTTGTGCGCTTAGAGATGGCGCAGACCATGGCGTCCACGTTTGGGAACCGTAGGAGTTCCTTTGCTGTGGGTTCCAGGGGGTATAGGGCTTCTAAGGCCCGTCCTCCTTTGAAGCTGGCCTCTGGGGCATTCCATTCCAGGTCAATCAGTTGTTGTACAGCCTGCAACATTGAAAATAGCACGAGGCCTGACGGAGGGACACCAGGATGGGGTTCGTCTTTGGCTCCACTCTGGTACCCGTGCCTGGAATGGCTAGCGTCTTCAGGGTCAGAGACACGAGAGCTGGTAACTCGTCTTTGGAGAAGAATCGCAGCATGGTTCGGTATGGTTCCATCCCTGGGAGGGGGGGGGGGGTTTCCCCTTCCTCCAGGGAGTCAGTCTCGTCCCCTGAGGTGTTTGTATCACCTGTAGGGAGGCTCTTGCCTAGGTGGGGCACATCTCGAGTGGTCCAAGAGGTGCTTGGAGGATCTTGTGCTTCTGGTGAAGATTGGAACTGTGTTGCCGGCAGTACCAATTGCACCTGGACAAAGGTTTGTAGTGTTTTGAAGAATTCCACCCAGGAGAAGGTCTCTGGGTCCATGTTGAATCCCGGCGGGTTTATGGTGGAAGCCCCCAAGATGCCTTCCTGTGTAGGTGCCGAGTTGGAGATACAGAGGTCCGGGGTACTATCGTTAGTGGATCCGGAACCCCCTCGTGCCAGGCAGTCTCCAGCTGCGGGGGGAGAGGGAAATACCTTCACCGCCACGCTCAATTCAACACCCACTGCTTCTAAGCCACCCTGGGGGCTAAGTCCATGCTGGGGAGCCGGCTACTGGACTGAGGCTTACCTCTGAGGGATCTCGAAAATCACCTCAGGAATTCTCGACTGGGGGAGGGACCCTTAGGTATCACCGCAGGAGAGCGGGGCTCGTTTTCTTGAGGTAAGTTTTCTTCTTTGTTTTAAAATTGCTAACACTATTCTAGTGTGTGGATGTGTCCCTATCTGCTTTAGGAGATGGAGAAATACTGAAGAGCTGAGCATGCTGCACGGGTATATGTAGGCTGATGTCAGCTTTGAAATCTGACTCCGTCTCCCAGCTGCTATCAGGAGTACACTATATCCATTGGTCCTGAGTCCATCTGCTACACCCTAGGAAATAGCTATTTGCAAACAGCTGGAAGATCAAAGAGAGCAGAAAGAAACTGTTACACCAAAAAACAATAACATTCCTAATGCCGTTACCTTTTTTCCAAATTTACTCCACCGATTGTCGCTTCGAAAATACCAAAGCCACGTGTCATTTTTCCCAGTCTTGCGCCTAACTCTGAGATTTTTTCCTAGGACTCTCATTTTGTTGAAGTCAATACAGATCGCTCTAAAAATCAAAGAAAAAAAAAAAAAAGAGACACACTCATCAGGATCTACATGCATTAAACATAATATCATAAAATGAATTGTTATGTAGCTAGTGGAGGAGTAGCAGCAGGCTACAACCTAGGGAAACCAGGGTTCAAATACTGCTGTCTCTCCTTGTGACGTTGGGCAAGTCACTTTACCCTCTGTTGCCTCAGGTATAAAATTAGATTGTAAACCCTGTGGGGACAGGGGAATACCTATAGTACCTGAATGTAATCTGCTTTGATGTACACTTTGAAGTGCCAAAAAGCAGAATATAAAAATCTAAATAAATATGCTCAGCAGTATAGGAAGAAATGCTCACTCTAGGCATAGAGTGCTCCTTCATAAGGGCCAAGCTGGATCATATCAATGGGCCCATGTGAGCACAGATTCCTGGGTCCAACAAGAGCCAATCTGGGTCACTAAGAAATACACAGTCATTTGTAGAAGGTGGAGAACCCCGAGCCTACGTGGTTAAGTGTTAATGGAGCTGTCGTCAAGAAACTGTCCAAAAACTCAGTTGTACTACTAGTCTTGACCATATCCTCCAGCAACAAACTGAAATTCCACATCTTAATTGTGGGCATACAAACAAAAATACTTTAAAAATGTGTTTATTGTACCTGAAAAAAAATGTTGTAAACCACCCCAAGCTAAAATTGGAATGGTGGTCTCGAGATACAAAACATGATTGGGAGTCGTTCTTCAAAAGGTTTCGTCCTGCTAAGTTTGGGACTTAACTGGATAAGCCTGTGGTTTTAAATAGTCCCTTTGTGACCGGATAAGTTTGAGCCTGGCTAAAACTTATCCGAATATAATAAAAAAAAAAAAAAAAAAAAAAAAAAGGTGGCGTGGAGTGTTTTGGGGCCTGGGTTTCACCTTAGTCAGGTAGCACAGTTAAGTCTGATCGTGGTGAAGAGTAGGTTTACAGTTATCCAGATAAGTTTACAAAATTACTTTGAACCTAATTGGGTCTATTCAGTGGGATTTGCTTGCCCCTGAATATCCTGGCTAAAGTCAGCAGAGTAAGCTGAAAAAATAAAAATGTTGCAGGCTGTAGTGCCCCAATCCTTCTGCTTTCCCCCAAAGTTTTAAGAAAAAGGTTACCACTGTAGTGGCCTAGACCCCATTTTCCCTTCTTAAAAAAAAATGGAACATCACGTTCCCCATCCCCAAAATCCTCCCAGTACTCCAGCAGGAGAAGAAAAAGCTCTTACCTCCTCCCACAGGGTGAATATCTAAAACTTGCTACAGCTGACAGGTACTGGCCATTACTTATTTATTCACTATGGGGCGGATTTTCAGACTCCGCGAATAGGCCTACTTTTGTTTGCGCTCCAGGCGCAAACAAAAGTACGCTGGATTTTAGCAGATACGCGCGGAGCCGCGCGTATCTGCTAAAAACCTGGATTGGCGCGCGCAAGGCTATCGATTTTGTATAGCCGGCGCGCGCCGAGCCGCGCAGCCTACCCCCTGTTCCCTCCGAGGCCGCTCCGAAATCGGAGCGGCCTCGGAGGGAACTTCCTTTTGCCCTCCCCTCACCTTCCCCTCCCTTCCCCTACCTAACCCACCCACCCGGCCCTGTCTAAGCCCCCACCTTACCTTTGTCGGGGGATTTACGCCTCCCGGAGGGAGGCGTAAATCCCCGCGCGCCAGCGGGCCTCTTGCGCGCCGGGCCGCGACCTGGGGGCGGGTACGGAGGGCGCGGCCATGCCCCGGGCCGTAGCCACGCCCCCGTACCCGCCCCCAAAACGCTGCCGACACGCCCCGAAAACGCCGCGACGACCGGGACCGCCCCCAACACGCCCCCCTCGGAGAACCCCGGGACTTACGCGAGTCCCGGGGCTCTGCGCGCGCCGGTGAGCCTATGTAAAATAGGCTCACCGGCGCGCAGGGCCCTGCTCGCCTAAATCCGCCCAGTTTTGGGCGGATTTAGGCGAGCAGGGCTCTGAAAATCCGCCCCTATATGCCAGCCAGGATTGGTTGCTTCACCGACAGCTGACTAATGTCTCTCTGTTCTGAATGGGTTCCCTCTCTCTCTCTCTCCTGGTGGAGAACCATTAAGATTTTGGGGTTTCTGAGGGAAAGGGGGAGATAGGTGGGGTTGGTGCCCAACTTTTTAAAGAAGCCATAACTTTTTTTTTTTTAAAACTTGGGGAGGTGGGATTGGGCTATTACAGCTCATGGTTGGTTTGTTTTTTTTTTAAACAGTAAGTCAGTAGGCAGCAAAGTCAAATATATTCAGTGGAAGATACCTTTAGCTGAATATTCAGCAGAACTTATCTGGCTACCTTTGCCTGGATAATTTTGTCACTTGCCAGCTTATTGAATATTAACTTTTCTTATGTTTTAAATCTTTTTTAATTTTGTTTTTTTTTAATTCTTTATTTATAATTTTATGATATGCAGTTAACAAGAATATACTTGACAAGAAATGATATACAGAGGTTTACAATATAACATACCTGGAAATAAGAATAAAGAAATGTCAGAAATTCTAACAATTTGCCTCTGATCCATCCTGTCAGACCACAATTTTGGAGGAAATCCATTGATAATTACGTAGGAAAATAAAGAATAATAGTCAACAGATTAATGGCAAAAAAAAAAAGCACGCTAGTATACTTATTTTCTGTGTTTAGCTGGAACAGCTTACTCAGAGCTGGTTCTAGCATTGGAAGGATCTGCTTTAACTTTATTATTCAAGAAGGAGTTTAATTGCAGGGGATCAAAGAATACATATTTTATTCCAGAGCGCTTTACAATGCATTTGCAAGTAAAATAAAGCCAAAAAGAGGCACCCAGTCCTATCACAGCTGGTTGCATCAAAAGGAAACTTTTTCTTTTTGCTTGCCTTATTTTTGCAACATCTGGAAATACGTGAATTCTTTTCCCTAGGAACAATACATCTTTTCTTCTAAAAAACATTTTAAGGATAAATTCCCTATCTGAGTCCAGAGCTAACAACACAATCAGAGTAGAAGTTTTCACCTCTTCTTCTTCCACTGATGTTTCTAGGAATGATGATAAATGTGAAATATCTACTATAGGAGATACTTCTGGTCTAATATTCACTTGTGGCGATGTTTTAGCCAATACATAGTACGCCTTAGATATTGGTAGTATCATCTCTTCCTTACTGGCCCGATACAGTATAGTCCGCGGGAGAGCGGACGAATGCACGCTCTCCCGGCGCGCGCGATTCACTATGCAAAATAGGCGGTGCGGTAGAAATGGGGAAAAGGAGGCGCTAGGGACACTATCACGTCCCTAGTGCCTCCTTTTTGACAGGAGCGGCGGCTGTCAGCGGGTTTGACAGCCGACGCTCAATTTTGCCGGCGTCAGTTCTCGAGCTCGCTGACAGCTACGGGCTCGGAAACCGGATGCCGGCAAAATTGAGCGTCCGGTTTTCGGCCCGACAGCCGCGGGCTGAATTCAAATTTTTTTCTTTCTTTTTTTACTTTTTTTTACTCTTTGGAACCTCCGACTTAATATCACTGCTTTTCTGTACACTTTTCTGGTGCCGGAAGAAATTAGCGCCGACCTTTGGGTCGGCGCTAATTTCTGAAAGTAAAATGTGCGGCTTGGCACATTTTACTTTCTGAATAAGGGGTAAGGGAAAACGCGCGTCCAATAGCAGGCTAACAGTGCGCTCCGTCGGAGAGCACTGTACTGTATCGGCCTGTTAATTTGTAGTACTTCTAAGAAGTACTTTCTGAACATTTCAATTGGTGTCACAAACTTCTTTTTAGGGAAATTCAGAACCCTTAAATTACAACGACGAATACTATTTTCTACATTTTCCATCTTATTCTGCAAATATATATGACCAGTAACAACTACCAGTTAGTTTTATGGCGTGTCCCCTAGTCTTAGTGATATCTGAAAAAATAAATAACCATTCTCTATTACCTTATTGCACATCACCCATGATTTTATAAACCTCATTCATATCCGCTCTCAGTTGTCTCTTCTCTAGGTTGAAGAGCCCTAACCTGTTAAATCTCATTGTGGCTCTCTCGCTACATCTGATCCTCTCTTGTTTTTTTCCTCCCCTCCTTCTCTCTCTCTATTCCCCTCCTTCTTTCCTGGTTTTTAAAGGGCCAGTTTTCAGAAAGACACTGAATGGTGACGTAACCAACTATGCTATTGCCAACTAATGAATTTTCAGTCACAACTTAGCCAGCTACGTTGTGGTTGAAAATTCATCTATATCTAGATGGCTATAATGTAGCCAGCTAGATTCAAGTTAGCTATTCCTGTCCTAGCTTCCTAACCTAGGGCTGGATTTAAGGCTTTTCCCCCTTTTCTGTGTCTATGGTGAAAAGCCTTAGTAAATGAGGCCCTTAGCTAGCTAGTGCTGAAAATTTCTGATAGCCGGATAGGTTACTGCCTTGAGCTCATCATGCCCCTGGGATTGCCTGAATTTTGAGCGGCTAAAATATAGCTGTCAGCAAAAACTAAGTGGCTATATTTAACAGCTCTTTGAGAGTACCGTATTATTTGCTCCATAAGACGCACTTTTTTTTCCACCAAAAGTGTGTGTGTGTGTGTGTGTGTGTGTGTGTGTGTGTATGGGGGGGGGGGGGTAATGTCTGTGTGTCTTATGGAGCGAATATAAAAAAAAAATAATAATAAACTACAACCTCCCACCCTCCTAAGACTTGCCAAAAGTCCCTGGTGGTCCAGCGGGGGTCTGGGAGCGATCTCCTGCTCTTGGGCTGTCGGGTGCCAGTAATCAAAATGGCGCCGGTGGCCCTTTGCCCTTACTATGTCTCAGGGCCCTCACCAGACCCGACAACGAAATGGGGACAAAAAAAAAATTGTATGCACACCCCTAATTTGCTCCATAAGACGCATAGACGCCCAGGAACAGAGCCAGTTTAGCACACCATTTTTTTTTTTTTATTTTCCCCCTCTGAATCCTAGGTGCATCTTATGGAGTGAAAAATACGGTAGATTTTCAAAATAAGAACATAATAAATTGCCATGCTGGGTCAGACAAGGGTCCATCAAGCCCAGCATCCTGTTTCCAACAGAGGCCAAACCAGGCCACAAGAACCTGGCAATTACCCAAACACCAAGAAGATCCCATGCTACTTATGTCTCAGACCTGACTAAAACCACCCCCCACCCATTCCTGACGAAGATGCCAAAACAAACTGTGAAGACCTAGCTCAATTCTTCCATAACAAAATATTGAAACTCATGACACGTTTTCCTCCAGCCCCATTACCCACTGCTTCTCTCCCAAAAAACCCGCAGGCATCCCTAAATTTCTTTGAAACCACTGCTCCCACTGAAATCGAATCACTCCTAAAGAAAATGAAACCCTCAACACACCCATCTGACACAATTCCCATCCCTAACATAATATCCCAACTCCTAGCCAACATTATCAATCATTCAATCACCCTTGGAAATGTCCCTAACTCTCTTAATCAAGCCCTAGTTAAACCTATACTAAAGAAACCTAAGCTTGACCCCACTGATCTGACAAACTACCTCCCAACTTCTAACTTACCTTTCATATCTAAAATTCTGGAAAAAGTAGTTAACCTACAACTAACCAACTATCTGGAAGAAAACAATATTCTTTTCCCATCCCAATTTGGCTTCCGTAAGTATTTCAGTACGGAAACCGTCCTTATCTCACTCACAGACTACATCCTCAAAGGACTGGACCAAGGCCACTCTTATTTACTTGCACTACTAGACATATCCTCAGCCTTTGACACCATAAGTCACAACATCCTAATCAACTGACTCTCTGAAATAGGCATTTCAGGAATACCCTCAGCTGGTTCAAATCATATTTAAAAAACAGACAATACAAAGTCAGAATTGGTAATAATGACTCCATAGCAAATGACTTAGCACAAGGGTCCTCATTATCCTCTACCCTATTCAACATTTACCTACTGCCTCTCTGCCATCTACTATCCGAGCTTGGTCTTAAGCGCTTCATATATGCAGATGACATGCAAATCCTCATTCCTATCACCGACTCATTACCCAAAACCTTGGAAACTCACTCTCTGCCATCAACAAGCACCTCACTAACCTCAACCTTGCACTCCACACAACCAAAACAGAATTAATGATCATCACCCCACAACACAACCCCCTCACTCTCTCTCAAAACAATACCAGCCCTCCCACAATCTCCATCACGCAACAACCAAGAAACCTTGGCGTCATCATTGACAATCAACGCAACCTAAAAAAATGTATTAACACCACAATGAAAGAATGGTATTTCAAACTGCAAACGCTAAAGAAACTCAAACCCCTCCTCCACTTCAACGACTTCCACACTGTACTTCAATCCACTATTCTATCCAAAATAGACTACTGTAACTCCCTACTTCTAGGCCTTTCTAAAAACACCATCACCCCGCTTCAAATGCTGCCGCCCATATTCTCAATAACACTCGCAAAAACGAGCATATCTCCCCCATTCTCAAAGATTTACATTGGCTCCCAATCCCACATCGTATCCAATTTAAGACCCTCGTGCTCATACACAAAACTCTACACAACCAGAAAATGCATTGGCTCAAAAACTCACTCACCTTCCACAGCACCAACAGACCTACTAGATCTCACTACCTGGCTACTCTACACACACCCTCTCCTAAGTTCACTCATCACACATCAACGAGAGAGTGTGCACCATCCATTGCAGGGCCAGCATTATGGAATTCTATGCCTTCTGACCTTCGCCAAGAGCACTGTTTACAAAAATTTAAACAAAAATTAAAAACCTGGCTCTTCAGACAGGCGTTCTCATGATTCACTCCCATGTACCTCGTGTGCCCAGCAGAATCCCCTGCCTCGCTCCTCTATTGTACTATGCTGCATATTGTACTATGCTGTAAATATGTTCTCTTCTACTATATTGTACAATCCTGTATTTCTACTGTCCCTTTACCACCTATTTATCACCTATTATTTAGGTGATAAATAGGTGGTAACTATCCTGTAACTATCCAGGTAACTATTCCTGTAACTATCCCGATACCAGCTAGGCTATTGATTAGGTCTCAGACACCAGGCATGTAACTAGATAATAGAGATGTGCATTCGTTTTTGCTGAATTGGAAAATTGCAACGAAATTGTCCAATTCGGCATGTTTCAGGGAGCCCGAAAAAAATCAGGATTTTCCTGTTTTTTCGCAAAAATTCGTTTTTCCGATTAGTGCGCACTAACGGGAGTCAGTGCGCGCTAACTCCCCGTTAGTGCGCGCTAAGTCCTGTTAGTGCGCACTAACAAAAACTAACAAAATCTAACGGTTTTTGTTAGTGCGCGCTAACAGGGAGTTAGCGCGCACTAACGGGGAGTTAGCGCGCACTAACTAAAAATCGATTTTTCGCGAAAAAAAACGACATTTTCCATGGCGGCCGAAAAACGAAGAACGACACGAACACAAAAAACTATGCACATCTCTACTAGATAATCCTCAGCAAAGTCACTGTTACTGTACCGTCATTGTTACGAAGTTACTCTTTCTGCCTCTAGCGCATTCCTCTCCCCAACCCATTTACCCCTGTTTTATTGTAACTTTCCTGCAACTTGTTTATGTTATTTTATGTTAAGGTTAAAATTTATGATCACACTGTTCTTTGTAAACCGATTTGATATGATTTTTTCATGAAGGTCGGTATAAAAAAAGTTTAAATAAATAAATTTATGCAGTTTTCCCCCCCTCTTAATCTACCCCCGCCTGCTGTTGATATGTTGAAACAATTATTTGTAAAGCCATGTCGCTTTATTTCTTGTTACCTGCAAACCGATATGATGTTCCCTATGAATGTCGGTCTAGAAAAACTTTAAATAAATAAATAAATACTGATGCAATTAATAGCAGTGGTTATTCCCTAAGTAAACTTGATTAATAGCAGGTAATGGACTTCTCCTCCAAGAACTTATCCAAACCTTTTTTTGAACCCAGCTACACTAACTGGTGTCTGCTCCTAACTCCCAAAGTAAGACCTAAATTCATCATTTTGCTATAAATATAGCGAAAATAGCACCCATGGTAAAAAAAAAAAAAAGGGTATGGTTAGGCTAATTTTCCTAGTACTGCATCATGTGTTAAATTTATCGCACCCACGTTATTTTTGCATCTCAAGCTGAGAAGTAGAGAGAGAGAGAGAGAGAGAGAGAGAGAGAGAGAGAGGGAGAGGGAGAGGGAGAGTGAGAGAGAGAGACTCACTCACAAAAAAGTTAACTATTTATACCACTGTAAGAGGAGGCACTAGTAACTCAGGGTGAGGTTTGTGGAGTTGAACAGCCCAGTTACGATCAGTGAAGACTGAATGTGATTTGGAGTGATGAAAGATGAATCAAGCTAGGTAGAGAGCACATGGTACAAATCTACTCTTCTTACACCTTTCATTACTCCAAATCACATTCAGTCTTCACTGATGGTAACTTTGTACTTATGACTGTGCATGTAGAACTGCCCCCCAAAACCCAACTCACCCCACAAACCTCACTCCAAGTTCATAATGCCCCCTCTTACAGTGGTATAAACAGTTCAAATATAAGTGAGCCTCCACAGAGGCTCTCTCTCTCTCTCCCTTTCCGAACTGGCATTTGCGATAAATACCAGTAACGCACAGCTAATGCAGGCACAATGCACAAGAAAAAGATGTAGTTATTTTCTGCATTACTCTATCGCACTACACAATAACTGACCCTCATTTCCATTACTCCGCTCAAATTTCTTCTACTTGAATGCAAATTTAACATTTGCAAATGCATTTTTGCAATGCAGTATGGCATTATTGTGGGTGTTAGGGCCCTAATGCGCATGTTAACGCCCTAACGCAATTTGATATTATGACCCTCCTAAGGCAGCTAGACCCTATTTCAAATCAACCCCACCCCTTCTGGCTTCCTCTTCCTGGTCCATCATGTTCTCATTGTTGATTTTTTTCTACACAATTTTGTTCTATTCTCTTTTTTCCCCCCCATTTCTCCCCTCCTTCCCCATCCTCACCACCTTTTATTGTTGTGATGGGGATGTTAGCTCTCACTAATATTTTGTGCCATATATATAAATATATAGAGATAGATAAGATACATATACATTTCCTAAGCTAAAGGTAATAGGAAGTTGGAATTCCTCCCATGCGTTAACCCTCCTTTTTGGCAGAGAGGAAATATTTGAGGTTTATAAACCCCGGGAGCATGCCCAGTGCTTCAGAGGGTTAGGCGTGGCTGAAGAAGCCACAGGGAAGGAGATAGAGGAAGAGTGAGGAGCTTGAAACCATTCCTGGGTTTCAATGAGCGAGTGGATTGGAGAGCTAGCGATTTCCCCAAGATCTCAGAGCAAGGTGACTGGAGAGCTGGATATTCCCACCGGGTCTCACAGAAGGCAATTAAAACATTTGGCAGAGGTTTTGAGGAAGAAATTTTGAGAAGATGTTTTGGATTTCAGATTGACCAGTACCTGAGGGAAGGCAATAACCCCAGTATCCCAACGGACAGGATCAGAGATCTTTTGACCCATTTGACTAGAAATAGATTGGGTGAAGAGAAGGATTAAGCCTTTTGAGCCAACAACTCAAGAGACTTGTATTTTTGAGAATTTGGATTACAGTTGAAGTGTCTGAATTTTTTTTAAAACAAGTTGGCATTGTTGTCGGGGGATATTTTTTTTCTTCCTTCCGCCTAGAACTGGAACTACACTCTAGTTATCCCACTCTCAGTGGTGAGGATATTTTCAATCAGGATGAAGGGAAGTGAATAGGAATGAGAAACCATTTGCTTTATATTGATCACTGGTCATATGCCAATTCTTAGTTTTGTAATCTTGACCTGGATCCTCCTCTTTTATTTGAACACCAACTACAGGCTCCGGTGTTTTCAGTGTACCCCAGTAGGACTTTCTAGGGGATGGATGGACCCTTTTGTGACTCCTGGCTTCTCCCTGTGGTGACTGTTTTGGCTTCCCTGCTTATTTTTCACTATTTGGCACTTCATGGAACCATTTGAACTAGAGTATGAGGTGGTCACGGAGATTGTGATAGACAGTGTCAGGGGCCCCGGAAGAGAAATCTTCCTCCTCATCCAGACCTGAACCCAGACCCATAACATCCCCACTCGAGGATAAAGCACTGAAACAGGGGGCCCGTTACAATGTATTCATGCCTTGCTCTCTCTCTCTCTCTCTGCCTGGCTTCCTTTACCAGTTCCTCCTATGCCTATCTCTTTAAGTTTGTTGTTCTATTCATTTATTTTAATTTTCTTCTACCTCATCCTTTTTACAATAACCCATTCAAGATCAACAGATCACAGTCTCCTCCCATGTGCAGAAAATTTTGATATGTAAGATGCATGCATTGGCACCTGGGACTTAAAGTGAACCCTTATTAACAAAATATATTCAGCATGGAATAAGACAGGTTGCAGAAACAATAGGGCTCAGTATAAAGGTTTAATTGCTAAATATATGGCAGCCATCCTTTCATGTTTTAAAAATGCAAAAAACCCCACACTTACCCAAATTTTGTATTATAAATTTTGATTCTTTTAGCTCCTGGTTGTGAATATTGACTTTCAATCAGCCAGTCTTGGTTAATGTTCAGCCACTTTTCACCATTCGATATTTGCCACTGGTACTCTGTGGACTCAGGACGGCTCTTGTCTTTTGCTTCACAAGCTTGGGGAAGAAATGCAAACGATGTTTAATGGTTGGAGATCTTCAAAATTGTTCTTTCAACATTAACCAAAATCTTAGGAAGCTTCCCAGGGACTTTACTCTTAACATGTTTGAGAGTGTCACGCTTTTTACAAAGAATAATCACATAACATGGGGCTATTACTGGCAAAAGCAAACAAACAAGTATTTATCTTTAAATCTTTTCATTGAAATTTGTATTCAAATATAGGAACAAAGAAATATGAGTTCACAAATTTTAAAAGAAAGCCAGGACTATACAAAATGAGAAAAAATAAAAACAGTAGATATTGTAGATCAGCTGTTCTTTTGAATAGCTTACATAGTAACATAGGTAATGACAGCAGAAAAAGACCAAATGGTCCATCCATCTGCCTAGCAAGCTTCTTATGGTAGTAAACGTTGCTCCATGCAGGTCACTGCATGGAGCAACAGCTGCTCCGTGCACTTATCCCCAAGCCATATAACCACTCATAAAAAAAAAAAAAAAAGAAAGAGATTATTGCTAGCAACATTCTTACAGGGTGATGAGCCTTCTTGATAATTCAGACAGTGCTGTTTGACATGCTTTGCTTATGGACTTGGCCTTAGAGGCAGTCCTGTGCTTTTTCCCTTATATCTGTGTATCAGTACCTCAGATAGTAAAAGTCAGGGCCCTTGAGGGTTGTCATCTGAATCTAATTCCTCTCTCCCACCCACGCCATCAAAGCTTACTAATAAACCTCTACCCTACCCCTACTCCAACCCTAGCCTGACCTTGGACATCTCTCTACCATAGGATTAAACATGAACTTATTATTTACCTGAGGTATTTATTTTGCACTTGAGAACCAGCTTTGGGCTGGTCCATGGAACAGACTCCTAAATTTAATCAGCAATGACAACAGAAACGGTTTCCAGATACCTATTTTTTTTCAGTTCAGTGCCACAAAGGTGAATTTGTTTTCCTAGAGAATTTGATTTAGCATAGAATGTTCATAGTAGGGTTAATAGTTAGTGCAGGGCTTCCTAAACTTGTTCTAGTGACCTCAAAGTTAGTCAGGTTTTCAGGATATTCACAATGAAAATACATGAGATAAATCTGCATGCACTGAAGACAGAACCACTGCCCTGGGTGTCTGAGGGAAGGAGGCCCAATCTCCAACAATGTCACTGGCTACATGATACTTTTCTTTGAAGCTGGTGGCAGTGGCATGAGGACCTCCCCCAGCCTGGTGCCTCAAATGAGTGCCCATCTTGCCAGCCCCTTTGCAATAGCTCTGATTGGAGACCTATATATATATATTCATTGTGCATATCTTAAAACTTGACTGGATGTAGGGTTACTAAAACAGTTTGGGAAACACTGAGCTCAAATATAGCTATATAGCTAAATGCTGCCTAACTTAACCCATATCTTTACCATAAGAAATGCTATACTAGGTTAGACCAATGGTCCTTCAAGCCCAATATCCTATCTTAGAAAGTGGCTAATCCAAGTTGCTTGGAAGAAGTACCCAACAGATCCTAATGGAGAGGTCCATTCCCCATTTTTCACTTCCAACTTCTAGTGGTAAGAGGTGGTTTACCCTAAGTTTAACAGGCCAACCGTTGTAATCACCTTGGACTCTGATCTCATAAGATCTCCAATGCTATGGATGGGACTGACTTGTACTTTTGTTGGACATAGCCAGTGCTGGATTTTAAGATGATGGCACCCATTAGTAGAAGAATTAAGGCAAGGGGGTTCCCTCCTTCCACTTCCCCTGGAAATCAGAGATCAGCAGGGAGAGACCCAGTTTTGGGGTACCTTCAGAATGTGGTACCCAAGGCACATGCTTATGTTGCTATGACTAAATCCAGCCCTGGAAACATCTAGGGAACATTAAGAAGTAATATTTATGAGCCACTACTGAAGCAATGCCTCAGTATTTGGAAGAATTAAGCTACTGAAGGTGCTGCCTTTCAGATGAGATATTAAACAAAATGCCTTTTCTAATTTGTAGATGTGCATAAGAAAGCTAATTTACTTGCTCTTTGGCTGGCCCTTTAAAATTCTTAACTTCTATGTCTGTGGCCACCATCAGTCACCACACTACTCTTCTGAGCACAATAATATTACAGGGATATATTTATAGCGGTAGACAGATGAAAAGTGGAATAGCCTAGTGATTAGTAGGGATATGCATTCATTTTAAACAAATTTTCAAAACGCAACAAATAAGGAGCAATTTGTTTCATTCCAGTGCCACAAAATGAATTGTGGAGCCCCTTAAATTAAATGAATCTGAGGTCTTGGCTTAGGCCTGGGCCAATGCTGGGACCAGCTGAGACCAAAGCAAAGACCAAGAACCCTCCAAAAAATTACTTACCTGATCTGTCAGGTATCCGAAGTATGGCCTAGGCCTCAGCCTGGACCCAGGCCTGATGCCAGGGACCAGTCCAGAAACTGGGTCCTGGCACCTGGGCCTTGGCATGAACCCAGGACCAACACTGCAGCCTGGTCCAGAGGCCAGGTCCCGATGCCAGGGCCTCGGCCCGAGTCTAGGCCCGACACTGCAGCCCAGCTGAGAGACTGGGCTCAGAAGCCAGAGCCTTGTCCTGGGCCCAGGCCCATTACCGGAGACCGATCTGGAGGCTGGGTCCCAACACCTGGGTTTTGACCTAGGCCAGGGCTTGGGCCCAGGCCCAAGCCCAAAGCTGGGTCCCAGTCCAGAGGCTGGGGCATGGACTGGAGGCCGGGGCCCAATGCTGAAGCCTTGGCTGGGGTCAGGCCTAGTCCCAGAGCCCAGGCCTTGGAGGTCCTCTTTTTAGGTCATCTCTCTACTTTCTTCTATTGACACTATCCATTGGGGGTCATGCTGGTGTACATTAACTCCGGTGCATTCTCCTCAGTGGAAGGCACAATTTTGCTGTACAACATTGCCAAAAAAATGGCACCCTCCACTGAAGAGGATGCGCCAGTGTTAATTTACTCCAGCATGACCCCAACAGATGAATAAAAGAAAGAAGACCCAAGAAGAGGACCTCCGAGACCTGGACTCCAAAGCCTGGGCCTGACCCTAGGCCAAGGTCCTTGGGACCTGGCTTCCAGCACAGAACCAGTCTTCGGGCCTGGGTCAAGGCCCTGGCATCGGTACCTGGCCTCCAGGCCAGGCCGCAGCATTGGGCCTGTGCCCAGGCCCTGGCATAGGCAGAGGGCCTGGGCACTCTGGGTCAGGCCCTCTGGGTCAGGCCCCTGGTGTTGGGACTCAGTTCCAAACCGGGCCCTGGCATCAGGCCTGGACTGGCCGTGTTTGCTTTAGGCCCTGGCGTCGTGCCTATTGAGACCAGGCCTCCAAGCCTCAGCTTAGCATAGAGCCTAGGCTGAAGTTATGGTGACCTACCACGGCCTCAGCCTACGCAAGGCAAAACTTTGGCCTGGGCCTAGAAACTGCCAGCGGATGCTCACAAGATTGGGTAAGTGAGGGTTGGGGGGGGGGGGGGGGGGATCCTGGGCCTGGCATTTTTCTGGATGGGTGGGATGGGTGGTTTGGGGGTCAGGAGGCCCAATTTCCTTTTTTTGTTCATTTTTGGGTTGTTGTTTTTTTAATACTTGATTTTTTTTTTTAAATGAAAGAAATGAATTTGAACATTAAATGAATGAAAATTCATGGGGAAAAGCCTCCTGAAAAAAAAAAAACCACACTTTTTTTTTACCCCTGCACATCCCTAGGTTAGCGCACTGGGCTGAGAACTAAAGCAGCAAATCCTGTTCTCCCACTGGTATTCCTTTGACTTTGAGAGCAAGTCACTTTACCCTCCATTTCTCCAGGAACAAATGTACGGCCTGATTTACTAAGGGTTTTCTTCCATTCTGTGTCTATGGAAAAAAAATCTTGATAAATCAGGTCCTTAATCTATAAGTCCTCTGGAGCAGGAAATTGCCAGCTGTACCTGAATGTAACTCATGAGCTCAGATATGGAAAGGCAAGTAATTAAATCCAAGTCCAAAAGTTTGCTTCCCCTATATTATATAGAAAGGTGCAGATTACATGATTCTTTGCTGGATGGGTAAGACAGATTTACAAACCAGTTCAACAGGGAGGGAGCTCCCAGGAGGACAGAGGATGCACAAGTGCTGTCGCTGCTGTTGCATTTGTTTATGAAAAAAGAACCAGAAGAATAATTTGTTACCATTAAGAAAATTTTCAAAGCCATTTTCAGAGGTAAAATAATGTTTTTCCCCATGGGAATGGGCTCTTTGAAAATTGCCCCTCTCCCTCCGGCACCCTGCATCCAGGTAAAATTACTCGTGAAATCCTACAATGCCTGTGCTTTTACCGCATTGTAGTAGAGGCGTTCCCATACTGTGGTTAGGAGAGGGGAGAAAAAAAATTCGTATTTTGTGATTTTCAAAAAACTACGTATGTTGTTTTGGTGGGATAAAGCACTCACAGAAAAAAGCAACTGCAAATCCCTGCAGGTGCTTTTCAATAGAGAGCAATTTTCATAGGGAAAGTATGCACGCATTTTCATTTGAAAATGGGTACTTTTTACTGGCAGATTTTGCACCAATGAACTTAGCAGCAATACCCATAGTAGGAAAATTGCTCCTCCCTCTCCCAAGAGACAAAGGATGTTTCATTAGGCTGCGGCCTCCTGACAGCAACAGAGACATGCTGGGAGAGGCCCTGCAATCTGTAAAGATGAATAATCCTTTCAAGGGCCAACTTTCCAACTGCCCACCTACCTTGAAAAGTTCACAGTCCTTTTTTACTTGCAGGCCTTGCTCCTGTTCTCACAGGGAAAAGCATGCATGCACTCTACTTTAGAAAAATTAGCTCAGAAACAAGCACCCCACACACGCTAGCACCTCCTATTCCTGAGAATACTCTTAAGTAAATCTACACGCGCGCCATTTTGATCTTGCACAGGTGCGTGTGTATTTTCCATCCCCTCCCTAATCCCACCCCCTGGGAATGCTTCCCCCAACTGTAGGTAAAATTATGTATGTAGCAGCACTGTGTGCTTAATTTTACTTGCTTACAGTGTGAGCAATTTTGAAAAAGCCTATCTCCCTGGGTCAAGCACTGTTTTGCCCATGGAAATGGCTTTGAAAATAACAGGATCTCACGTCAAAATCAGCAAGATAGCCTAAGTCACCAATTCCTGACTTGTTGGACCATCATATACCGGCACTTGGACTGCATCAATGAAATTTATGTCCACTTTGGTGCTCTCACAGTTAATAATCATTGGTCACCAAGTCATTAGAAAAAAATTTTTTTTTTCATCTTGCAATTTAAAATTAGCATGCAGTTTTAGAGATCACGTGATGCCGCGGTAGGAGCATGACATACGATAGCTCTGCTCTCGAGGCCTACCCACCATCTGCCCTACTAAAATAACATCCTACCTGACCTGGTCCAGTTTTTCCACCTTGTGGTTCTAAGAACTTCTCCTGGATCTTATCAGAAAGTTTGAAGGGTGGGATGACTACTAAAGCAACCCGTAAAGACAAGGACATTAATTATTTATATTATGAAACAATGTATTTACTTCCTTTCTTCTTTGGAAATGCAAATAATTTTAAATGACTATTTGCTAACTACTGTAAACCGATTTGATATGCTTGCATGAAAAGTCAGTATATAAGAATTATGAAATAAATAAAATAAATAAATAAGGATAAAACTAAGATCGCTGAACCCAGGCTGGCGGATTGGGCAAAGAAGCAACCAGCGGATGAACCTCCACACAATTCTAATATAATAGAGGCGGTAATGGCAGCGGTAGAAAAACCCAGGATGATAAGTATGAACAGGTATTTGCAAAAGTTTAACAAAATTGCGGCTTCAGTAGTCGCTGTCACATGACTGGTAACTCCTTTAGTGTCTCTCTGATTCAGAGGATAATACACACGAGGCGGACGTGATCATGTTTATTGAGAAGCCTTTAAGTAACAAACAGTGAAGAATACAACCAGCATCAGAATACTTATACTCTAAGCACAATCAAGCCAGTAAACATGTTATCACAGGAAAGCCTAAAAGAACAAGACCACAAGCATGTAAAGTGTTGATCATATACATTCAAGCCAACATCTGTAAACATATAGACATCAAATTGTCAAATAAAAAGAATATCCAACCCAGCTTCCCCTCTAGTCCCTTTATTGTCATTTGTTGCCCCCCTCCCCCCACCCCCTGAATATTCTGCACAGGTATGGCTGAAACATAATTAGACAAAATGCTGTACCATTTCCCCAGAGCCTACCGACTATGGAACGTCCATCTCCCCTAGTTCAATTCATACTAAAGAGCCCATTTTCTCTCAAATTCTGCCAGTGTGTCATGCAATATAGCTGTTAACTTCGCCATCGAGAATAACCTGGCCAGGTGTGCGCACAAATGTTCTATAGAGGGATCCCCCTTCTTGCGCCACCATGCAGCCAGTTTACATCTGACTGCCACTACGATACTTAAGATAAAGCTTTGCATATTCTCACCCAAGTTCTCTACTTCCAATGTGATCAGAAACAGCTTGGAATCTTTCTGTACTGTGATGCCCGTAACTTACATATTAGGGTAACCACAACGTCCTAACAGTGAACTACTTTAGGACATAACCACCATATATGGAAAAAAAAAATCACCCCTCAGTCCCCAATCCTGCCAACAGCGATCAGAGGCAACAGGGTACATCCCATGCAGTTTAGCTGGCGTTAGGTACTACCTATAAAAGGAGTTTATAACAGTTTTCCAAGATATTAAAAGATACAGAGCTCTTCCCTGTCAGATGGAAACATGCCATACCAGGGTCCATCAAGCCCAGCATCCTGTCTCCAATAGTGGCCAATCCAGGCCATAAGAATCTGGCAAGTACCCAAAAACTAAGTCTATCCCTGGGGTGTATATCATCTGGTCCAGGTGATTTACTACTCTTCAGTTTTGGTTTCGCCAAAATCTTTCACCCAAGCAGCTATGTGATTAGGTTTAACCCCAAGGACTCCAATCAATATGGATTTAGTGATCCTGCCAGCCCCATTACAATAGACCTCAAAAAGAATTTTAGGTTGCTGTAGACCCCTTTGTATTGCCCGTGAACGAATAAAGGAAACTACCTATATATAGATAACCTATCACTGTTCCAGAGTGAATTTCTTTCACCAACATTTTGAAGGTTTGTGTACTATTCCCAGCCCAAATTTGACCTAATCTAGTTATAACCCAGTTTTCTCCAATGTGCTGCCACATCTAAGAGGTTACCCAGCGGAAAGGCTTTATGTAAAAGAAATGAAGTCCTAGATCATTATTTCTTATCCCCAACTTAGCAGCTTCCTAAATATGAACCATTCGTCCATGGTTACCTTGGAATATGGGGATAATTGGCCCAACCTCGCCCATGAACATGAAACCCACGATAAACTAGCTAGAGAAGAGACCCCCGCAATAGCAGTTTCAATGTCAATCCAACTTTTCTGTTTCTGCTCATAATGCCATTCCAATGTTGCGTCTGTCTGTGCTAGATGGCTTCGCCCCGTTTGCCTTCTCCCACTTACCTTGGGAAAATGGCTACCACCACGTCTACAAGCCGACCTCTCTGGGGTCCCCAGAAAGGCTATGGTGCTGCCTCCCACCATGCTCCTTCCAAGGACCTACTAGGGTGTGCGTGCGCCACCCACGTCTTTATTCCAGCACTGGTGCGAACCTCAGGGGCGTTCCCTCTAGTGACGTCACGCCATCTGGGTATATAGCCTGTACCCATTTGCTAGCTCGTTGAGTTAGCAACGATTGGTCTCGGTCGGTCTAAGCTACTCTGCTGCTTCCGTGCTGCCGCTGGAAGCTTTCTCTCTGTCCTTCGGGGTAACTGCTAACCTGGGTACCCGCTCCTCGGGGGCCCTCTGCTTTATTTCAGGTGCCTTTCAGGGATCAGGTACTCGCTCCTCGAGGGCCTGCTCTCCCTGCCTTGGTGCCTGTACCATCTACTTCAACCTGGTGGAATCGCATACCTACAGCAACCATCTAGTGAGTAATCTAACTCTCAGTCTATCTCATCCACAGCACTGCCTTGCTGGGAAACCTGCACCGGAATTCCCCTATACCAACTTGGTGAGAAGGGTTCCCTCTGCCGAGGGTCCTGAGACTGCAACATCCACCCTACCTCACTACTGCCACTTCTGGTGGTATACTTCAAGCTGTTTAATAAAAGAACTGTGTGTGTGCGTCCTGAGTCTAGCCCAGTACTGTGGCTCCTCCCCGTGGGTGTGGCCACCAGCCACAGTAACCAAGAATCCACCCAAACACCGCTTAACCATAACATCCAATACTGCCTGCAATTGAGCAGCAGCAAAATAATAACCCAACCTGGGGACACCTAACCCTCCCTGGGCCTCTGATTGGAAAAGAAAGGTTTTAGACACTCTAGGTGGTATTTTCCCCCAGATGAATCTAAAAATTCTCTTCTTCCAAGTCTGTAATATTATATCTGGCATCTGTATTGGCAGAGTCTGAAAAATAAAACAAAATCTGGATAGTACATTCATCTTGATAAATGTGTATCCTACCTAGCCAGGATAAACTCAGTCTTTCCCACCTAACCAATTCACTAAATATTTCTGACGCTAGGTACTTATAATTTATGTCGAATAGATGGGCTTCATTCGTGCAAAGATGCACTCTGAGATACTTTACACTTTCTTTGGCCCAACAAAAAGGTAAATAGGCCCGCAAGTTTTGAGCCCCTTCTATTTCAAGACTGATATTCAAGACTTCAGACTTATCTTCATTGACCTTAAATCCAGAGACTCTTCCAAACCCCTTAATTTGCTTACGACCTTCATTAAGGAAATATCAGGTTCAGGAAATGTAAACAAGTCATCCTCGAAACATTGTCATTTTATAGCTATGCGACCCAATGGACACTTCCCTAACAAGTGAATTTGACTGAATTTTAACAGCCAAGGCCTCAAAAGAAAGTGCAAACAAGAAAGGTGACAGTGGGCAGCTCTGCCTCGTACCTCTTTGTACGGAAAACAACTTGGAGTATCCCCCATTAATCCAGATGCTAGCCTGTGGACGATGATATAAAGCTTGAACCCAATTCATAAAATAATCCCCTATTTCCATTCTCTGCAACACCTTAAATAGAAATGGCCAATTTATTGCTAACAATACTCTGCCATTTAGCCCACCACATTAAATTTACAACCCTCCTGATATTCGGCTCGATACAGTAAGGCCGCGGTAAAAACAGTGCGGCAGTGTCAGGCGCACCCTTCCTCCCCGCACGCACAGTTCTCTTCACTAACTCCCCGATACTCTCCTCTAATCGCATGCAAATGCATGCCGCGGCTGTGAAGCGTTAGGGAAGGGTTATGCCCGCGCAACCCATTTTACTGTATAGGCGCTGTAACAGCGCCTATACAGTAACCTGGGTGCGCTGGTACCTGTCATTTCAAATGACATTTGAAATGACAGGCACCAGGAAGTGTAAAAAACAAAAAACCTGTGTGTTATATAAAAAAATAAAACAATTTTAAATACTTGTCGGAGGGCCGTGGGTCCAGGCGGCCGGCGGGCAGCCATCAGCGGCATCCGGTAGTCCCTTCTCCCTTCCTCCCTCCCTCCCCTGCCTGGATGAGCGCCAAAATCGCACGGGCGGGTCGGCAGCAGGATCCGGGAGCGGCAGCGGGATCCAGGGGTGGCAGCGAGATCCGGGGAGCGAGTAGCGGCAGCGTGTTCGATCGGGCAGGCAGGTAGGTGGCAAAATAAAGATGGCCGCCTGCACGGGAAAATCGTGCAATTGGCCGCTGAAAACGTGACGTCACACCCCGTGACGCTAAACGTCGTGACGTCACGTCTTCAGCGGCCAATTGCACGATTTTCCCGTGCAGGCGGCCATCTTTATTTTGCCACCTACCTGCCTGCCCGATCGAACACGCTGCCGCTACTCGCTCCCCGGATCTCGCTGCCGCCCCTGGATCCTGCTGCCGCTGCCCCCCCGGACCCCGCTGCTGCCTACCCGCCGCTCCCGGATCCTGCTGCCGCCGCCCCCCCCCCCCGCTGCCGACCCGCCCGTGCGATTTTGGCGCTCATCCAGGCAGGGGAGGGAGGGAGAAGGGACTACCGGATGCCGCTGATGGCTGCCCGCCGCCCACCTGGACCCACGGCCCTCCGACAGGTATTTAAAATTGTTTTATTTTTTTTATATAACACACAGGTTTTTTGTTTTTAACACTTTTTACACTTTTACACTTACCATAGCAGGCCCGAGCCTTGCTACTTTTTCGTTTGTTTTTTTTTTGCTTCGGGAGGAGGGGACCGGACGGGGCTGCAGGAGACCGGATGGGACCAGGGCGGGTAAGCAATGTTTTTACACTACACTACACTAACTCCTACTAGGGGGAGGCGGTAAACTAGCAGGTTAAGGCCGCGGCAGAACAGCGGGTTACGGAGGAGATAATATCAGCGCCCGTTACAGTATCGCAGGGGAATAGCTAATTCCTTCATTATACAGCTTTTTCGTTCATTTACATGCTGGGTGCGGAAAGGGTTTAGGAAAGGGTTTAGGAAGCGCTAAGGACGCGTGAAACTGGAGACTGTATCGCTGGATGGCCTTACTCGTCTGTATTGTGCGCTCCCAGCACGTTACAGACCGGGAATCTTTAACTCAACGTTACTGTATCGACCTGATTGTCAGCAGCTAACCTGCCAGGTACAAACCCAGACTGATCATCAATTATTAATAAAGGGGCCACCATGCCCAAACGAATGGCCACGATTTTTGCCAAAAGTTTGAGATCTAAATTAATTAAGGAGATGGGCCTATATGACCCACAGAGGGTAGGGTCACGTCCACCCTTTGCTAAAACCGTAATACCTGCCACATTCACTCCCCAAGCCAATTCCCCCTTTTCCCTTAAGAAATTAAACATTTCAACTAAAGGACCCAGGATAACTGATCTGGAAGTCTTACAAAATTTGGTGGATAGCCCATTGAGCCCTGGTGCTTTGCCAGGTTTGAGGTCAGAAATCACCGTAGACACCTCTTCGACCTCAATTATTCTGTTCAATAAATCCCTATTTGACTCTGTAAGACCTGGAAGATAGATGTCTTTAAGAAAGGCATCAGTCAGTTTCTTTGATATTATCTGCTGCATAAAGGTCTGCATAAATTTGGACAAATCGTTGAGATATAGGGTTGTTTTCATATATATATATATATATATATACACACACCTCTTCAAAATCTGATTCTGCAGAGCCCAGGCCTTCAAATGTCTCACCAAGAGGCTCCCTGCCTTATTCCCGAATTCAAAATATTTTTGTTTGACTCTATTCATATTTATAGCTTTCTTAGCTAAACCTAAATTTCATAATTCTTGCTTCATTGCCTCTAGTAGAGCCAGAACTGACCTCTCTTGCTGCCTCTTATTTCAGAGTTCTAGCTTAGCTATTTTTTTGCAGCAACCCTAGCCTCAATTGTTCCCTTTCTATCCTCAAATATGATGCCCAAGAAATAAATTTACCTCTCAACACAGATTTCAAACATTCCCAAACTATGGCAGGTGTAACCTCACCATTTCTGTTAATATCTAGATAGTCTTGAATATCAGTCATTAAATCAGCAATGAAGGATTTATCTGATAAGTCCTCATTCGATCTCCAGTACTTGGTTCCGATTCTATCTCTTCCCACCCAAACTGGAGCATGGTCGGATCAAGTTATCGGTCGTATACCAGTTCCTAGTGTTTGTCCCACCAGAAACCTATCCAGCAAGAAAAAAATCTATCCTAGAATAGGTGGAATGTGGTTTAGAGTAAAAATAAAAGTCCTTTTCTGTTGGATTCCACAGCCTCCAAATATCTATCAGGCTCTAATCCATAATCAAAGCTTTCAGCTTACCTCTTTGAGACTTGGATGCCCTACTTTCCCCTCCAGAGTTATTGAGAAACAGATACTGTTGCGCCCAGTCGCAGACGGCTGCAACCACTAAGGCTCACCTCTTTCTTTGCTGTATTGTCATCCATTGGAGGAGTGGCAGCCTCCACCAGTCACCGACCAGCCTGGCGTTCACGGGATGGCGTGGGTACTGCCGACCGCCATCTTGCTCCAGAAATTACCTAGGCGCATGCGCCACCTTTGTACACATCATGACAGGAACCTCGAGGGTGTCCCCTCCGGATAACATCTCCCGTCTCTTAAGCTGGCTGGCCCTTCACGAGTTAGCAAGAAGTTCCCTCTTGGACTTCTGGTTCCAGTTTCTACATTGGCATGAGACACTCTGGGTACCCGCTCCTCGGGGCCCTATTTCGTCTCTGGTTATCCACTCCTCGGAGGACCTTCTGCCTTGGACTGCTATTGGTTCTGCTCCCTGGGACCTCTCCTGGAACTACCTCCTGTGAGTACCTATTTCTACAGACTTCAACTGTCTAGCCTCGTTGTGGGATTCTCTACGGTGTACCCCCGTGCCTCGGGCCACTACCACTTCATCCCAGAAGGAACCACTCTGGTATACCCTGTCTGCAGGTCATTACTGCACCACCACTACAGGAACCTCATTGGGGTTCCTGCACCTTGGACAGCTTTCTCATTTCCATCACTGAAACTCATCTCCAGCGTACCCCGCTTCGCGGGACCCTACCGGATCGTCACATCTGAGGCGTCATCTTTGGGTATACCCCTTTGCTCAGAACTTTACTGCATCTCCCGCTCCACGGGTTGTGCCTTTCTTGTCTATCAATAAAGACTCTATTCCACAGCTGTGTCTGACATTGCTGAGATCGCCCCAAGCCCTACAAAGCCACAGACTGTTATGGTGTATGTCCCCCAACATGAGGAATGAGCCCCAGGGAGGTGAGGCCCAGAGTCATATTCTCCCACCCACTCTGAAAACCTCACGAACCTCTGCTAAACAGAAATCAAAAGATAACATTAAAAGTTATAACATCTACAGCTGCAGATCTATAAGCGTCCGTCAATCAGTAGATCATTCCAGCAAGAACCTGTAGAGTCTGATGTAAGTACATAGTTGTGCCCAGGACTCAGGCATAGAACCACCAACCCAAAGTCCTGATCTGGGTCAACCACTCGCCATCCACATGAGGGACTCCTCAGTTGCCTACATAGTCTTCTGCCAGCGCACGGTACCCTCTGCCAATGTGGTTGATCAGTACTCCTCTTCCACAGAGTCTCATCTGCAGGCTGATTCTCATTTATAGGAACCATTACTGCTACTTCTTGCAGGCTATTCGAACCCTGGAGATTGGAGACTTTTAGGAAGTTTTCTACTTTACCTTGTCTCGGTGTTTCCCGGTCTAGTTCTGCTTGCGGGGGGGGGGGGGGGGGGGAAGAGGGAAAAAGTACCTTTCACTGCCGCGCTCGAAATTGCACCCGCTGCCGGGGGCTAAGTCCACACCGGGAACCGGTGCCGGACCGAGGCCTACGTCTGAGGGATCACGGAAATCACCTCAGGAATTCTCAACTGGGGGAGGGACCCGTAGGTATCACCACAGGAGAGCAGGGCTCGTCCGTAGAGGTAAGATTTCTTCGGTTAGAATATTCTTAACGCTGTGCAAGCGTGTATAGAGTCCCGAACTGCTATGGAGAAATACTGAAGAGCAGAGCTTCCTGCAGGGGTATATGTACTAGGGCTGACGTCAGATTGGAATCTGACTCCGTCTCCAACTGCTATCAGGAGCACACTATACCCATTGGTCCTGAGTCCATCTGCTACATGCTAGGAAACAGGATTTGCATTCAGACAACCAACAAGGACTGAACTTCACAATCTGGGTAAACAAATAAGAGTGGGGATAGCTTGCTTATTACGGCAGTTACTACCCTAAACCAGCTAAGCCTGATACATAACTTTGAATACATATACAGCACTGCTCTTTGCTTCAACGGTATAGGGAAATGGGGAAAACAGGTTTTACATTTAGACAACATCCAACAAGGCATTGATTTGTGCAGTTTGGGTAACCAAGCATCGGGGTAACTTGCTTGATGTGGCGGTTACTATCCTTAACCATTAAGCTGATGCAACTCAAACATTACTCTCTGCATCAATGACAGGAAATATGAATCCAAACAGTTACCAACAAGGGCCCTGAACTTGCTGGTAGATGAAACAGATAAGTATGGGAAAATAATGAAACAGATAAGTATGGGAAAATAAGTGCGGGAGCTTGCTGGACAGACTGGATGGGCCGATTGGTCTTTTTCTGTCGTCATTTCTAGGTTTCTATAAGAGAATATAATTCGGGTTTTGGTCCAAGCAGGTTCTTACCTTTCTGGTTTTGTGCACTGTCAGAGTCTGATTCATCTTCATGTCTGTATTTGCAGCGGGACCCATACTTGCAGGTCCCGTTCAAATAGTACTGGCACACATGCAAATATTCACAGTCTGCTCCATTCTTGCATTTTCCCCGATTGTAATACTTGCATGGCTGGAGAAACAGAAAAATTTCAGTTGAAAAGATAATGTAAACAAGTCATATGGGTATATGAGAGAGAGAGAGAGAGAGAGAGAGAGAGAGAGAGAGAGAGAGAGAGAGAGAGAGAGAGAGAGAGAGGGCCTCTGGCTGTTTCCTTTCCTGGTTTTTTCCTCTCTTTCCCTTTAGTGCCTCCTCTTTTCCCTTGATAACTGCTAAGGATGTGCATTTGTTTAAAACAAAATGAGTCATCTAAAATGAAAGCAAGCCATTTTTATTCTGTTTCATTTAAATCTAATGGGCAGTGCCCCCCAAAATAACTTTTTTATGCATTAAATCGGATCCCACTGAAGTCTATAGGACAAGCAAAAAAACTGAAGATTTTTTTTCCCCTACCTAAGGCAAGCTATTGAAACCAGACAGAATGTAGTTGGAATTGGAAGGGACAAGGAAAGAGCCAAACCAAATCAAGGTCAAACAGTTTTTCAAGCAGTCTATCCCAGCTGTCACCTGCATGGATTGACAATGAGAGCCTAATTTTTTTTTTTAACCTGAAACTGAAAGCAACATGTAACCTTGAGCAGTCACTTCTTTTTGCATTCAGTCATTTCACTGCTGCTGGATTTCAGACAGAGAGGTTGTGCTTCTGAAGCCCTCCCTCAGATCCAAACAAAAATGAAAAGAGATTTAGAAAGAAAAGGAAGGACAAATTTAAAGCAAGGTAGGATAGTCTCTTGCTTGTTTTCACAGTGTCACTGTGTGAGATGAGATAATGCAATTTAATCTGTTTAGTGTTAAAGTTACTTTATCATTGAACAAACAGGCATAAGAATGTGTCTCTCTCTGGGTGCACTTTCAGGAGAGAGAGAGAGAGAGAGAGAGATATCTGTTTTTTATTTTAACAGCTGCAGTGTCTTTGACCAGTGACCACTGCACTGGCCAGGTAGCACACTAGCCTTTGTTTTCTCTGACTTTTTGTGAGTGGAAAAAGGAATCAGTATATACAGACTAGTGTGTGAATGACTTTTTCCGCGACCTAAATGGAAGGCTATGTAGTCAAAGTCAGCAAGCAGATAGTATGTGGCATGCTTTGTAACAAAAGAGACTGTGTGCTGTTCTGCTGCCTGGGTCTAGACCCTAGTAGTGATGTACAGAGTTCTACAGTTACACTACATTTTTATAACACTAAAACCCCCTAGCCACTTCTAGTGTCCGTTTCAAATTTCATCATGCCACAGTGAGCAAAAGGTAGACGTGGACTAGTAGCAACCACAACATAACTTATTATTACCCTAGAGCTGCCACTCCATGCAGGTTACCTCCAAGCCTTATATTAAGGGTAGGAATACTACTACAGTAGCAACATTTTTACATGGCGAGCAGACTTGACAATTCAGACAATAGCAGAGGAAAGTTCTATCATCCAAACAGACCTGGGGCATGCATAAGCAGCACTACTGATAGTAGAAGAAGATGAGGAATTCCCTGCCCAATAGGAAGAGGGATTTATTTTAGCAAGAGGAAACTATAGGCAGGGTCAAGCAAGAAGCAGCTCAAACTGGAAGAGCATTTGCTGCCTTTTCCCACTCTCATCTTACCCACTATGGTGCAGGGGGCAGAAGAGGGCAGAGTTAGTAGAGGATTGGTTTCAGCAGTGGAGGGGCAGGGGTGTTGGGAGCAAAGAACCCCAAAGCAGCACAGTAAGTATTCCCTTCCACTTCGATTCCTCCAGAGCAATGCCTGCAGCAGATACTTGGAGAAAGTACCGATTTAGATGATTCATGACAGGGGTTCTCAGATTCAGAAGATGCTGAAGCTATTGCTAATCTTGAGAGAGTGTGTACGTCATGGGATCTGCTGGGTACTTGCGAACCAGACTGGCCACTGTGGAAGACAAGATGTGGAGTTTGATGGACCTTGGTTTGACCCAGCATGGCATTTCTTACGAACTTGTAGTAGCTCAGGAGGATTTGGGGAGTCTAGCTACTAGTAAGCAGGAGGCAGAAAGTGATACTACTGGGGCAAAGAGCATTCTCCGCAGGAAGAGCAGATAGTGGAAAGAAGGAGAGATATGCCTGGCTTTTTTCCTTCCGGTTAGCCTGTACCTTTAAGGATAGAGACAGGATGGAGGTGGTCCAGAGAAGATCGATGAAAATGGTGTGGGGTCTGTATCGGAAGACCCATGAGGAGAGGCTGAAGGATCTGAATATATATATATCTTGTAAGAGAGGAGGTGCAGGGGAGATTTGATACAGACCTTCAGATACCTAAAAGGTTTTAATGATGCACGGTCTTCAAACCTTTTCCATTGGAAATAAAACAATAGAACTAGAGGTCATGAAATGAAATTCCTAGGGGGGTGGCGACTCAGAACCAACGTCAGGAAATCTTCATAGAGAGAGTGGTGGATGCCTGAAATGCCCTTCCAGAGGAGGTGAAGATGAACAGTCAAGGAATTCAAAGGGGCATGGGGTAAACACTGTGGGTCTCTAAAGGCTACAGGACGGACATGAGATAAGCATCCGGTGGGGGGGGGGGGGGGGGGTCTAACATGCTGTTATGGCTGTTACTAATCTTAGCAGAAGGCATGGAGATTACTAGCCTTAATCAATATGCTTTGACACTTTTAATGCAACTGCAACATTACTCCCCGCTTAGACGGCAGGGGGGAAAAGAGGAATTGGATTCAGATGACAATCGAGGGCCCCCAACTTCCATGGTCTGGGGTACTGATACACAGGCCTACTTCTACGGCCAAGTCCATAAGCAAAGCACACCAAAGCAGCACTGTCTGATTTTTCAAGAAAACTCATCACCCAGTAAAAAAATGTTGTTATCTACAATTTTTATGATTTATCATAAGGCTAGGGGATAAATGCATGGAAGTTTGCTGAGCAGACTGGATACCCATTTGGTCCTTTTCTGCCATCATTTCTATGTTTTTATGCCCTCAGTCTGAACTCCAGCAGCAGTACTCAAGGATCTAGAGAGTGAAAGGAGATTCAGCAAGACATCGGAAGTACTTTAGCATTAGGAAGAACTAGAGTTTTGCAGAATGCATTCACTGTTATAAGGCCAAAAGTAGGGGAAAGATGTTGGGCCATCTTGCAAAGAGTGGTATGCAGCATTATTTAAAAAAACCCAAAACAAAAACCCAACAAAAAACCGAACATCTGTTAGCGTTAGTTTTAGGGGAGGCCCCATCTACTGCTCCAAAGTAGCAGCAGCAGCAGGAAAGCCAGAGAAAAGGGGAAGTCTATCTCCCAAGCCAACTCCTGGACCCTTCCTCCAGTGAGGAATAAGGAAGAGGATGGAGGGCTGGCAGCTAGACCTGAGGGACAGGACTATTGCTTCCAGGGCTCAGGGTGTAGAAAAAAGAAAGTGGAACTACGTAGCGGGAGAAGGGGCAGAGGGTGACCAGAACCAGGCCCAGTTGTGACCTGTGTAAGGGGGCTGGATATGAACTCTCTCTCTCACAAAACTTATACCAAATTGCACCTACTTCCTTACTCTTACCTAATGTACTGTCTTTTCTATTTACTTACAATCTAAATTAATATCTGTATGTATCTATGTTACTTATGTACGCAATACTATATCACCTTATATACTCTGCCTTGGGCCTAACTTAAAAAAAAAAGTCAAAAAAGTCTTTCACATAAATAAATGGTTGCTTTTAATCTATTTGTGGCACATTTTTTTCTGCAGGTACGTGACATGGCATATTCATATGGCAACTCTACAGTGCTAAGGAAATGAGGCGTTGACCCTTTATCAGAGTATCGCCTTGCAGCACACCCTGCTCACTCTCTAACCTGATGAAAACTGCGATGAATCACGTCCCTTGTTGTTGTTTGGCAGTTATAGAGAAAACAAGGACCAGTGATAACCGAATAAAACACACACACACACAAAATATATATCTCCAAGGGCAATTTAACAACGCTTCCTTTCCTTGGAACGCAAGCTGAAAAGAACCAAAGCAACACATTTATACCTCTTGTGTCGACTTCTTACTTCGAGATCCACTGTCGTCACTGTCACTGTCACTCTCACTTTCTTCTTCTGACTTTGACAACTCACTCTCTGAGCCATTTGAGTAACTTTCTTCTTCCCCTCTGCTGGGATCTGAATGAGGACGACACAGAAGACAGAAGAATTCAGAGGAGTCTGGGTGGCTCACTGGAATGGTACAGGGAAGCAGAGCCTTTTACCATTAGATCATGGTTCAGTTCAGGTTGGTGAGGTTTTGGTGGCCTATCTGAAACGAGCTGGTGAACCCAATTCAGTTTCCATGGACAGAGGTCCATATCACTAAAAAATTAACCCCCCCCTCCCCCCCATCATGACTGGCACTAATTAATAAACTATCACCCTGGCTGGCTGTCTCAGCAGAGATGCCATTAGTTGAATGGACACAGAAACCTTCCCCACCTTCGACGTGATTCCTCCTGAGCAAGGACAAAGTTACACTGGCAGAGCAGAAGGAGCAGGCTTGCACTACCATTGACCATTCTGTAACTATTCTGTGATCTCATGCAGAACTTTTCACAAGCTCGACCAAAATTCACCAGAGAAAAAAAAAGTTAAAAGCCCAAAGAAATCAAATACCTTTTAAAAAGCCTTGGCCATAGACCGTGTTTTGTAAAGCCATAATAAAAATATGAGTTAAAAAAGGTCCCATTTCAAACTTCTCAGATTTACAAAGCAGTAGAGGAGCCGCCTGGTGGTTAGAGCAGGAGGCCATGAACCACAGAAGCCACAGTTCAATCCCACTGTCACTCATTTCAACCTTGTGCAAGTCACTTCACCCTCCGTTACCTCAGGTACGCCTTTAGGGCCTGATTTACTAAGGCTTTTCTCCTGTTCTCCGTCTATAGAAAAAAAATGCTTGGTAAATGAGGCCCTTAGATTGGGAGCTCTCTGGAGACAGGGAAATACTTTGAACGTAATCTGCCTTTTCCCTGAAAGGTAGAATACAAATAAGTAAGAGTTTGTAACTATAGCTCCTGAAACTTTTAGGCATTCAGGCTGATGCACTATAGGGCACTCAGCCGCGTGCACGACATTTCACGCACTTATTTATTTATTTATTTTAATTTTTTCTATACCGGCATTCGTGATAATATCACATCAAGCCGGTTTACACGCGTCCAAAACCCCTTATGCGATAAGGGGATTAGCGCATCCAAAACAAGCGTCCAAACCAGTGCGGAGCTAATAGCGCTCATCACATGTAAATTCATGTTGATGAGGCTATTAGCTATTATCCAACTGTGCAAAAAAAAAAAAAAAAAGCTACCCACGCGCACATTTTTACTCTCAAAAATTAATGCCTGCCCCGGAGCAGGCATCAATTCTTGAGGAGCCCCTAAGGCATCCCGCAGGGCTTCTCCCTCTCTTCTACGCTCTTCAATATCTGTCTCCTTCCCCTCTGCTATCTCCTCTCTGATCTTGGCCTAAAGTTCTTCATGTCGGCTGACGACGTTCAAATCCTCATCCTGCTTCAAGAATCCCTCCCCAAAACATTACAGTTTTGGGATTCTTGCCTTACTTCAATCAACACCCTCCTCTCAAACCTACATCTCGCTTTAAATGTAACAAAAACGGAGCTCCTCACAATCTCCAATCCCCCAGCTCGCTCGCTCCCTGCCTTAAGCAACACCAACCCTCCACCTGATGCATTCACCTGCAATGTGAGAGATCTCGGTGTCTATCTTGACCAACATTTAAATTTCAAATCTCACATCCACAATACCATTAAAACAGGCTTTTTCAAATTGCACATCCTAAAGAAACTTAAACCCCTGCTATATACCCAAGACCTCCGCACAGTCCTACAGGCAACTATCTTAACTAAACTGGACTATTGCAATTCCTTATTTCTGGGCCTCCCTCTCTCTACTATCAAACCCCTCCAAATATTACAGAATGCCATGGCCAGAATTCTCACAAACACACGTAAATCTGATCCCATTACCCCTATCCTAAAAGACCTCCACTGGTTACCTATAGCCTCCTGCATAAAATACAAAACAAACACTCACCATTCTCCACAATTTATTGTACAATCAAAATCACACTTGGCTCGAGAATGCACCACTTTCCCCGATCATCTACCCGCCCCTCCAGATCCAACTTTGCTGGTACTCTATACACCCCCTCCCTAAAAACTGCACACCACACCTCAACCAGAGAAAGGGCTTTCTCTATTGCCGGCCCTTCCCTATGGAACACCCTGCCCACGGCCCTCCGTCTAGAACCTAACCTGTCTAAATTTAAAAAAGGGCTGAAAACCTGGCTCTTTACATTAGCATATCCAGATGTTGACCAAACTTAGCTTGCACTCTAACCCCGCAGCCCATCCATTCTCCCCTCCTCCTCTCCTTTTTCTCCCCCTTTCTTCACCCCAATCAAAGACTCCAAAATATAGTGTTTCTTCCCCCTAACCCAGTGGTTCTCAACCGGTGTGTCGCCACACACCAGTGTGTCGCCAAGAACATGCAGGTGTGTCACCACACTTCCCGGTCTCCCTCTGACCCAGCTGCTCCCCGGTCCTCCGCCCGGGCTTAAAATGCTGTCAGCCCGGGCGGAACGCGACAGGACAGCTGGAGTCAGCGGCATCGGCATGGGCTCTCTTCTTCCCGCCGCCCCCCCGCAGCCCGGAAGAGGAAGTGGTGAGCAGCGGGTGTGTGCACGGGAAGAAGAGACCATGCTAGTGCAGGCAGCATCAGCCCGAAGAACAGAAGAGAGGCGCGGCCGGAGGAATGAGCAGCGCGGCGCGCAGAAAACTGAAGAAAAACGTCAACCCCCGCGGCCGATGCGACTCCTTGCTCCGCCAGGGCTGAAAACGAAGGAGGTTGGGAGGAGGCTGCTGCTGCCGCTAGTTCGGGGGGGGGGGGGGAAGGAGGGAGAGAGAGTGAATGAGCAAGCAAGCATGTGTGTTTGAGATCCTGTGAGATAGCATGTATGTGAATGATTGAGAGCCTGTATATGTGAAAGAGAGTATGTCTGTGATTGAGAGCCTGCCTGTGAGAGAGAGAGAGAGAGAGAGAGAGAGAGAGAGAGAGAGAGAGAGAGAGAGAGAGAGAGAATGAATGTAAATTTACAACTGGGAACCTGTATGTGTAAATTTGTGATTGAAAACCTGTTTGTGTGAAAGAGTATGTGTGTATGATTGAGATCCTTTGTGTGTGAGAGAGATCATGTGTATGTATGATTAAGAGCCTGTGTGTATAAGTAAGAGAGAGAGAGCATGTGTGTCTGTGTCTGATTGTAAGCTGGTTTAGGTGAAGGAGCATGTGAGTATGTGTTTGAGAGCATGTGTGAAAGTGAGAGAAAGAGAGAGCATGTGAATGAGAGTCTGTGTGTGAGAGAAAAAGACAGCATATATGTATGTGATTGAAAGCCTGTGTGTATAAGCGTGAAAAGATAGATAGCATGTGTATAAATGTGTAATTAAGAGCCTATATAAGTGAGAGAAAAAGCATGTGTAGTATATGTGAGTGACTGAGAGCATGTGTGTATAGGTGTGTAATTGAGAGCCAGTGTGAGAGAGAGCGCTGGTATGTGACAGAGAGGAGAAAGTTCCAAGGAAACCACCCCTCCTCCTGCTAATTCAAAACAATCTCAGGACACCTGGATATCAAATGTTTCCAGGTATGCAGAGAAAAAAAAAATTGTATCCTTATTTTTCATTACTGGGTCTTTGTGTCTGCTATTTTGAAATATTTTATTGGTATCTAGACATTTTTATATGAGTTTTTAATTATTGGATATTCCACTCATAATCTGTTTCAAAATAATCTGTTCTTTTTGTTACTATGAATTTACATTTCTTGATTTGTTTTATAAGGATGGGTGATGTTTCTTTTTTCCTTTATTACACTGCATACAGAGACTCTGGCTTGTTGCAGTTTCCAATTCAGTTTTTGTCTGCATGCTTCTAGTTATGCGTTTTGGTCTCTTTATTCTTTGTTAGGTGAGGGTCAGCACATGTAATTCAGGTGAGGTATTTTGCTGGCGTGTAGTTTCTGTGTAGGGCTCTATAGCAGCCTGACTTGGTCCGTTTTCCTAATAGGAGATGTATTGGTGTCTTAAGGCCTGGTGTAATATTTTCAGTGTTGCCTTTTCTTAGGTAAGGTGGTTACTGTTTAAGTGCTGGAAATTGGTGCTGTTTTGGTGTGGGATGTTTACTATTTATGCAATTTCTGTTCAGACAGAATACGTATCTTTTCCTTGTGTCATTTTAAACAATAAAAATAATTACCGGACTTTTACTTTTTTATTTCCGCCGTGAATTGTAATGAGCAGTGTATCACATATGTGAGCGTGGCCTGACAGGTGTGTCACGATGGGAAAAAGGTTGAGAACCACTGCCCTAAGCAATGACGCCTAAATTCTGTTATAAGTTCCCCTCCCCCCCCCCACCTCTCCCTTTCACCGCCATCACTGGTCTGGTACCTACCAGCCCACCTGTACATATTGTCTATAGTTAATTTATATTCTTCGAATATTCCTATCAAATTTCTCTCTTTCCCTATCCTTCCTACTGCTGTCCTCTCTCCTCCTTCATTACTGATCCCCCCTTCCCTGTTAATTGTATTTCTCTCTTGTTAATTTGTTACAATGTAAACCGGCATGATGTTCCGACGAATGTCAGTATATAAAAATCAACAAATAAATAAAGGTAACAGAAAAGCAGAAAATACTGCTTTTCTGTAGTTCCTCCAACTTAATATTGTGGTGGTACTAAGTCGGAGGAACCGAAAAAAGGAGTAAGGGAAAAAAAAAAAGTCACTGGCGGTCAGGTTAGGAAAACGTATGATCAATTAACAAGCGTCCCATTTCCTGACCCGCGGCTGTGCACAGGTTAGGAAAATGGACATTCGTAAAATTGAACGTCCTTTTTCCTAACCCGCACCGACAGCTACCTCTCTTGGGCATCCGATGCCAAGGAGGCGCTTGGGATGTACAATTTCCCCTCGCAACTCCTTTTGACCGAGACAGCCCATCAGGCGCTTGGGTGAGGTTTTAAATATAGGGGTAGGAGTACCCACGGACTTTGCTCCTTTGCCCACCTAGTTTTGAAAAATTGTCCTATTTAATATGAATGAGCTGCTTTGCGTGAATTTGCATGTGAAGCCACTCTACAAAATATTTTGTTTTTGGATTACATGTTAATGATAGCCCAAGTGTTGCTGTGCTAGCGCAGTTTACCAAAATGCCCCTTTATCTCCTGTTGCACGAAAGGAACAAATCATGCCTGGCATCACCTGTTGGCCTAGGAAACATCTTCAGTGCGATACTTTAATGCAAGCCCCAGTTGAACAGAGCTCTCAATGAAAGACGCAGATTTATTTCTTGAATTGGTTTATGGCTCTGGCATCAGTTGCAGAGATATGCAGACCTTCTCTGGGCAGCCTTCCCAGATTCCTTTTTGCCCTCTTTGGGGCTGAAGTAATAAGATGAGCATTACAACTATGTGCTGAAATTCCGTGCACTGTTTCTTAAACACACATGCTATAAAGGGTTTGTTTTTTTTTAATTCCCGATGCAGTAAACTAATGCCCTAGGATTTAAAAAAAACGTGCACAGACCTGAAAATGTGTGGAAAGAAAATGGTCAGCGTACATGAAAACATGCTTTGTGCACAAAAACCATGCTTTCTATGCACAAATCATGTTTTCTACAATGAAAACTGTTTTTGTGCTCAGAAATCATATTTTATGTGCAGAAAAAACTTGATTTGTGTACACACACCATGTATGATTTATGTGCACAAAGCATGTTTTCTGTGCCTAGAATTTCGACTGCAGATCCTGGCACTGGAACTCCAGCTTCTGCCCGTAGGCTAACATTCACGCTAGAAACTTTATTTCACCTCGGCCTAGAAATTTAAATTTCCAGGGCTAAGAAAACACAAGTTAAGTCAGCAGACCTCTCTGCATTGTGGGGGGATGGGGGTAATAGCTAAGAGACTTGCATGAGAGGACGCTAACCTGCATGCACACGGCTGTGCGCACATTTTTTTCATGCCAAACTTCTTGCTACATTGGCAGTAAAGTTTGCACAAGTAATATATTCATACAATTGCGGGTAAAACTTGTGCACTCTGCCGAGCCTTACCTTATTGCATCAGAGGTCTTTTGAAAGCCTTCCTATTTAAAAAAGGCTTACTATGAATTACAGCCAGTTAATTATTAAACCTCTGAAGTTACCTTTCTAAGTCCAGGTCTGATGACAAGCTACAGTACATGCTTTGCTATTGTTTAGATTGTGTTTTGTTATGTACAATACTTTGATTTTGTAGATCGCTTAGGCCTTTTTTTTTTTGTGTTACGTGACTAATACATTTCAATAAATATAAATGTAAGCCCCTTTATCAGCAGGGCTACCTACTTGCAGCCCTTGATTTTTAAACCTCAATCCTTTTTCAAGGCTAGCTCCAGCATACCATGCAGTCCCTCTGCCTGCCCCTCGTTCTGTTTCCTGCCTCATATTTAAAACAGAGCTGTCAGGCTTGCCCAACAGGAGATATTCAACTTTCAATGTTATTAGATGCGGCTGCATTCAAGGCAAGAAAGCAGGGCTCTGGCAGATCCTGCCACCCTCTGTCACTGCTTTGACACAGGTCTGTGGTTAAGAGATAGTGTTTACAGAGAGCACTCTTTAAAAGCAAAAGAAAAAACAGTGGTGATGCAGTTCCCATGTGATGAGTGCTTGCAGGAAGCGTTTGTTGTTTTAGGGACCTGTTATTGCTCTAGAATAGGAAATACTTTTGCTGGCCTGCCTGAAAATGGATCCAAAGTAGTGGTAAAAAAAAAATAAAGCCCTGGTGTACACTTATTCCAGTATGTCAAACACTTAGACACAACTGGTTATATTATTCATTAAATAGATGGGTTTTTTTTTTTTTTTTTAAAGATTCTTGTATGATCCCTGTGGTTACTAATAGGATGTCTGGTTGTGAACAGATACAAATTTTATATTATTGTTGGTAGTAGTAGTAGTAGAAACAGTAGTAGTGGTATTAAACATTTATATAGAGCTGCAAGATATGTGCAGCACCACACTGAGACAAATAAGAAAAAACTCCTACTCTGTGCAGCTTGCAATCTAGTTAAGATATTCAGACAAGACAAAATCAGAATATTTGGGGAGCCAGGGGTCAAGGCAAAGTCTCAAAGCAAATGTTTCCTTTAATCACACAAGACACCCAATCTGGTCAGTATTGGACCAGATTGAAATCCAGAAATATTAATAACTTTAAACCCCCCCCCCCCCAAAGCAAAACAGAATTAGTAAAGCCGACTTATCTGAACAGACTATACAAGGGCAAGCTAGCTTCCAGAGCAGTAAGATTGTTGCCTTTTAAAGAATACATTTCAAAATGGTTACATTACTCTTGCACACTGCATACCTTATGTAGCACACACAATTTGTAGCCAGCTTACTCCTGACAATAGGGGTTGATTCATCTCCCAGTTTTTTTGTTTTTGTTTTAATATATTTAATTTTTTTTTTTAATCTGGACGCTGAATGGCTCTAGAAATTTGTGTTTTGCCAGACAGCAACTGTTGTAAAAAGGATTTATTGAGGAGATATGCAATATTCAGCAGTGCAACAGAAGAGAGATTTGGGATGTAGAGAAAGATTTTTTGTTCATAGCTTCCACTCCACTCATGAACCAGGCCACAAGGATGCCGTGAGCTCCGATAGGCCAATCAGACCCTGATCCCATCTGACTAATTTTCTCCCCTTCCCTAAGCTGCTTTTCCCTATTCAAGGTCACAAGGAATATGGGAATCTTTGGATTTTCACCTCCCATTTGAAAGCATGTTGGATTTTTTTTTTTTTTTTTTACAGTGTCAAAAACATTACAGTGTCAAAAACATTTCAAATTGAAGTTATAAAGATAGGGCCAGCTCACGTGCTCCCTCTGACGCAGAGCCAGGAGGGTGCTTTATAGAGATATCTCCAAGTACTTTAATTTATCTTCATTACAATGTTACAATTACTAACAGGAAAAAAATAGGGAAGAAAGATGAAAACATTAAAAAATTGCAGAGAAAATGAAAAACCTATATAGCAGAGAAGTAGCAGTTTAGCACAGCTGGAAGTGCATGTATCATTAGAGAGGTGCGCAAAACATTACAAAGGTCACAGCATTAACAAATGGCGCCAAACCTGTGCTCCAACCAATTTTCTGCAAAGAGAACCAAAGACAGGGAGAGAAAAGGGGTGCAGAAAATAATCTGGCACCCCTTCCTCCCAGTTTCCTGTGCCTCTCCTACAGGCCCAAGGGCCAATTGTCTGCAAATACATCTCATGAATGTTCATTATGGATATCGTGAAAAGCAGATGGGCTGAAGGGAGAACTCCCTGAAACTGAGAACCAGTGACCTAGACAGAATTTCATCTATAACTTCTCCTCTTCCGCCATGCCATGCCTCCTCCACACCACCACCACCCTCACCGCTCCCCTCCACATCATCAACTGACACAACTGGAAGGAGGTGGAAGTAGACCTGGATTTGCCAACAGGCACACTAGGCCTGTGCCTAGGGTGGCAAATTTGTAGGGAGAAGCAGCGAACTAAGAGGAGGGTGTGAGCTACCCCTGATGACAATCAGCAGGGGGGGTGCCAGCCTGGAGTTGGGTTTCAGCCGGGAGGGGGGGGGAGTGCCATCAAGAGGAAGGCTGGCGTCCGTGCACAGAGCCCATCCCGCTCACAGCAGAAGAAGAGGTAGGCTGCTGGGTCATAAGCAGTGAAGAGAGAGGCTGGATAGCGCAGGCATCTGAAGAGGGAGAGGGCCAGAATGACCACATGTAAGCCTACGTGACAGAGAGGAAGTGTGTGTGTTGTATGTATGTGAGTAAGAGACTGGGAGCCTGTATGTGCATGGAAGTGAGGGTGTGCATTGTGAGTAAAAGACTGGGAGCGCTATATTTGTGTGGGTACATAAGCAAGAGACTGGGAGTGTGTGTGTGTGTATGGGAGTGAGAGTGCATATCTGTGTGTGAGAGAGGGAGTCTATTTGAAGGGATGTGTATGTGTGAGGGAGAGACAAATAGAGGGAGCCTGTGTGCAGGGGTATGTGAGTGTATGCAAGAGAGAGAGGACGCCTGTGTGAGGGAGAGAGGACCTGGAGATCTGGGGGGGGGGGGGGGGGTGACGACAGAGAAGTATCCACCCTGAGTGCCAAATACTTTACATAACCCACTGCTAGGAAGGCAGCTGCAGGCCAGTTGAAGATTTTCTGCCGAACCTCACTCAGCAGAGAACAGCCTTCTGCTTCCTTCTCCAACCCCTCCCCTCCCAGTACAAAAACAGGAAGGAAGGGATGAGGCTGGAAAGGAAAACTGTTCTACTCCCTCTGCCAGCCCCTCCTCTCCTGTGCAGGAAATAAAAGAGGAAGGAAGTGAGGCCACAGCAGAGAGCAAAGTCAAGTCACTCTGCTCCCCTCTCCTGTCATTCAGGAACATAAGGAGAGGAGGTGAGCATGGAGCAAATTAAAGAAGGCTGTGCCTTAGATGTTTTGCTCTGTTGTCTTCTCCGGAGGAGGAGGAGGAGGGAGTAACAGCACCAACCGTGCCTAAGGGAGGCACCCTCTACCGCCGCTATCTTTCACTTGCCAAAGCGAATAGAGGTCTATTGCACTGGCAAGCATTGTTAAAAAAACCCCAAAAAACTAACAAATCAGCAAAACGTGACGAGCAGCTAAATCTTTGCAAGGAAAGTAACCTGGCTCGGAAGACTCCCCCTAGTCGAAGGGCTTGGTTTTCTGCCCCCGCACAGTCTTGTTGTCCAGCACAGGGTAGAACTGTATAAGATAAATTCCGATGAACGTTTTTGTTACAAAATAATGCACTAGCTGCACCCACGAAAACAGAATCAAAGAGGAAATAAACCACCACCAGAGCGAAGTGCTTGCTAGTCGATAGTTTCAAAAAAGAGCTTTTCTCACTCTACATCTCTGGCAAAATAGCTTTGAAAACAAACCCCAGCCGATCCCCGCTCTGCTCCCTAAAGTGCCGTAGCTGAGAAAAAAAAAAAAAAGAAAAGATCTGAAACTGTGGGAGTTAAGAAACATATGCCCGTGCTTGATCTGAACACCGCCTCGCTCCCCAGTGCCTCGCTGCCAGGAGAGAGAGAGAGCGGTCACGGTGCGCCGAAAGGGAGCAAATAATAATTCACTGGCAGGTCCTGAGAGGAATGCACTCCGGCCAGAAACCTTACCTTTGCCACAGTGAGCCATGTCAAAACCCAGCAAGTCCGAGCAACAGAAGACAATTATCGTGAGCAACGACGGCGGCGGCGGCACCACCCTCTGAACCCAGCACCCCGAAGGAGACAGAATGCGGCTTGGACCGAAAACGAAACCGAAAGGCAGAATTCCGGAAAACCTTCCCGGTCTGTAAACAGAAAGTGCCAATCGCCGAGGCTCACACTCACAGGAAAGGGTTGCATCAGTTAAGGATTTTTCTAGGCTGGAGCTGGGGGGGGGGAGGAGGGTCACAACCTCTCTCACATACAGCGGGCACACCCAGTGCTGAATTCACTTTATCGGGGCGCACCATCACTTTCTCCCCCCCGTTTATCTCCACCCCACAACGCCTCTTTTGCAGTCATCTTCCCTTCTCCTCATCGCTCTGTCACAACCATCATTGTTCTTACCTTCCACTCTCCGCCCCAGCCGTAACTACCTTCCCTAATCCCTTACCCCCTGGCATAATGTGTAGGGCTTCATTTACCAAGGCTTTTTATCCCATTGTATGTCTATGGGACAAATGCTTAGTAAATGAGGCCCTTAGTAATTTATTTAGCTCCCTTCATAGCTACTGCATTCAAAGTGTTGAAATGATTTATAGCATACATAGGGACCTTCATTTTTGGTTTTTATTTATTTATCGGAGCTTATGTCAAGAACAAAAAAAAAAAAAATCAATGGAAAATTTTGACTCATTTTTCTGGGTAAATATCAGAGTTTATTTTGGTGGACCAAAGCCAGTTCAGTAAAACAATATTAAGCAGAGTCTCCCACCCACCTACTCAGCTGGAAGCCTCAGGGACAGAGGTAGGTGGAGGGACCGGGGCACGGCCCGGGACCGTAACATAAAGTAGATCCTGGAAGATTTCATTCATCATTTTTTGGAAGATGGCCGGGGTGTTACATGTCCATCATGAGTATTGAACGCTCTCTTCCACTCATTGCCGGGTTTGGTCCATATCAAATTGAAAACTCCTTGGTGGTCAAACTTGGAGAAGATCTTTGCCCTTAGAGCCAATCAAAAATTTCAGAGATTAGCGGCAGGGGGTATTGGTTCTTTTTGGTGATTACATTTTGTCCGTGGTAGTCAAAACAGGGCCTGAGCAAGCCATCTTTTTTGGTCACGAAGAAGCTGGCCCCTGTCGGGGATGAGGAAGGTCAGATGAAGCCTCGCTCTAGATTCTCCCTGATGTAGTCAGACATTGCTCTGATTTCAGGAGAGACAGTGGTAGACCCTACCTCTTGGAGGTTTGGTGTCCAGGAGTAACTCAATTCTAAAGTCGTACGCCTGGTGGGGCAGTAGGTCTCAGCCTTCTTCTTGGAGAATATGTCCTCGAAGTCACTGTATTGAGGAGGAAGCCTCGGAAGTGTGGTGGCCACTGATACGCAAAATGGGGGTTCCATTAAACATGAGTAGTGGCATTGCTGGCCCCAGCAGGTTGGTGGTGTTGTGTTTGAAACATGAAGTTGTGGGCCCTTGGTTGCTGCAAGAGATAGTACCTCCCACAGGGCGGAGCCCTGTGAGGCCTTGAAGCGATAGGCTAGTTCTTAGCAGTAAGGAACATAGCGGAATGTAAGTCTTTATTGTACAGCAATGTAGTAGGTCACCCGAGGAGCGGGCAGACCCCAAGCAGAAGAGGAGGATCTCGGATGGTATCGTCTGGTCTGTATGCTGCAGTTGTAGAAAAGGCTCTAACCAGGTCCCAAAAGGGAGTTGGGTCTGGTAGTGGTCTGCGGAGTAGGCCGAGAACCCAGACACAGATGATATGCCAGTGAGGGTAGATCCGGTAGTGGTCTGCGAAGCGGGGTAGGCCGAGAATCTACTTTGGAGGAGATGAGACAAGGCAGAGACAGACCAATAGCAGTAGTACTCACTCTGGTGCTGGAAGTTGTTGAGATAAGAGACCCCCCGGGAGTCGGAGGTCCGGGACGGAGCAAGGCCCCCGAGGAGTGGGTACCTTAGGCGTCCTTACAGGTAGCAGGTAACCCCGAAGGGTAGACAGGAACGCGACCTTTCAGGTAGCAGGTAACCCCGAAGGGTAGACAGGAACGCGACCTTGCAGGTAGCAGGTAACCCCGAAGGTAGAAGTGAGGCAAGGCCCCCGAGGAGCGGGTACCTAGGTCGTCCAGGAGTGAGAGTACGCAGAGCGAAGGCGTCTGGTAACATGCAGAGATCAGCAGGAGGGATTCCTTGCTAACTCATCGCTGTGATGGAGAACGGAGGCTAAATACCCAAAGGTAGTGACGTCATGCGGTGGGGACACCCCCGAGGTTCCCGCCATGACGTAATCAAAAGGAGGGCCAACGCGCGTGTGCCCTAGGTGACCTCAGAGGGAAAATGGCAGACGCAATCGCCCATGCTGGTCCAGAGACACCGGAGAGGTTGGCGAGGAGAGGCGGAGGCAGTCATCTTGCCCAAAGGAGCAAAGAAAGAGAAAAGAGAGGTGAGACAGAGGGCGCAGCCATCTGCGACCGATGGAGGCAACAGGTGGAGAATGCTGCTGGAGCCAGGGTATTCCCAGTGCAACTGGGTATACAGCTTGGGCGATGACGTGATCTGCTGCTATTGCGAAGATAATTTGGCCAGGCAAGGGATCCCCATGGATAGAGGAGATGATTAGTGGCAACTTCCTTTGGATGGTGGGAATCTGTAGATGATCTAACAATTCTTTCAACACAAAGTTTCCCTCAGGGTGGAGAAATCCAGGTTGTCCATGATGACTGTCACCAGAAGAATCGATTGGGGAGCAGGTGTCACGAAGCCTAGGATCATCTCTCCATCAGATTCTAGGCTCGGATGTTTTCCGGTTTGATCGGACACTGGGCGAAAGGTGACCTGTGCCTGCACAATACAGGCACAGGCCTAGTTGCCAGCAGCAGAGTCTGTTCTAAGATGCAAAGCAGCCATGACCGAGCTGCATGGGTTCATCCGAGGAGGATGGAGCGGGAGCTCATGGCGATAGTGGTAACTGAAAATGAGAAGCCAACATGGCAGCCCTACGAGGGGGTTGAACCTTCCTGGCCTGTTGTTGCAGACAACGGTCTATCCTCTCTGTCAGGTCTGTGAGCCCCTCCAGAGACTCTGGGAGTTCACGTGTTGCCAGCTCATCCTTGATCCTGGGGGACATACCCTCCAGGAATATACTACGGAAGAAATCCCCCCTCAAGTTGAGTTCGGTTGCCAGGGTCCAGAATCCTATGGCATACCCCACTAGAGACTAGGCACCCTGGCACAAATGTAGGAGTTTGGAGTCCATAGTGGCCAGCCAGTCGGCCTCATTGAAGACTTTCTTGAAAGCAGAAACAAATTGTTGTAGGTCCATGAGGAGAGGATTTGAATGCTCCCATAAAGGAGGCCCAGGCTAGGGCCTTGCCATCCAAGAGGGAGAGGATGAAAGTAGTCTTCATGGTGTTATCGGGGAAGAGTGCTGCTTAGAGCGCAAAGTGCATATAACACTGGTTTAAGAATCCCCGGCACTGTTTTGGATCCCTGGCATACCGCTGTGGGGGTAGCAGATGCAGAATGGGGTGATTCTGGGCGTCAGGTGCGGATAGTAGGCAATACAAATACTGGGATGGCCAGAGCCAAGGCTGCATCTAAACGCATGGTGATTCACTCCAAGGAAGCTGCCAGGAGTTCTAGGAAATGCTGTTGCTCTTGGAGCCTGTGTGTTAGGTCTGGAATGGCTTGGAGAGCGGTGGCATCTGCTGAGTCCATGGCTGGGGCCAGGGGAGAGAAATGAAGCCCAGACATGCCTCTGGGTATGCCTACTGGAAAAAGCAGCTAAATATAGCTGTGCTTTGAAAGTAAGCAGTTATATTTAGCTGGTTTCCCAATGGCAATTATCTTAATCAGAGACCTATGCCAGTGTTAACCAACCCTTTCCTGGAGGCAAACTTACCCAGTCAGGTTGTCAGGATATCCACAATGAATATGCATGAAATACATTTTCATACACTGGAGATGTAAATCTATTTCATGCATATTCATTTTAGCAATCTTGAAAACTCGGCTGATAGGTGTGCCTCCAGGAAAGGGTTGTGAAACGGATTTCTTCTTCTTTTTTTTTTTTTCAGGTTTCTTGTCGTTTAATGTTTATTTTGGTTTGGTTCATTTGATGAACTGAATTAAAGATTAAATAAAACAACAACAATAACAACAACAACAACAACATGAAACAGCCCCCTGCCCCATGATTCCCCATCATCCCCCAACCCCTGTCTGCTATTTCCCCATCAGGGGGTTTCAATGGGAGAAAGGAGCAGGAGCGAGCCTAGACAATCCTGGCCTGCCGGCTTAATGTTTTAAACGGCGCCAGTCTCAGGGCTGGCTGGAATAAAGCCGGCCATTCTGGTGTCATTTTTAAAGTGCAGCTGGCACTGGGGCTCACTCCTGCCCTTTTTCTCTTCAAAATCCACCATGGGGGGTAAGGACTGGGGAGCTGCAGGGAAGCCAGGGGTCCAGATATAGTGGATGCTATTTGATAGTGGGCACTATTTACTAAAATAAAAAATCCAAACAGCATTCAGATTTTTTGGAATGAGTCTCTATTCAGTTTGTTCTATTTGGAATGAATGAAAAATGGACTCAGTCATCGTGTTTTACCCATTTGGGTAAAACAAATGCACTTCTCTATTAGACATGTACCCCTCTGGCCTCTTAATGTAGCTTTGTCTTAATTTCTCCCAAATCAAGTAACTCTCTCTAACAGACTAGGAAAAGAAGACAGTCCCTTCTGTATATGATGTAATATTTCAAAAGTATGCATGGCTTAAAGGAGCCATTCTCTGCTTTGGTTAAACATTTCCCTATTAGGCACGCCAATCAAAAATCTGTGATCTGAGGAGCATGACTTTTGTTTTTATTTTATTTAAAATGATTTCTATACCATTTTTATACATTAACGTAATCAAAGCGGTTTACAATAAAACATACATAATAAAATGGCACTTTCAAGATAAATTAAAAGGAGGTAAATAAAATAATAATATGAAACTATAAGAAACAATATATGAGTTAATGACCCTAGGATTAGTGATCTGTTACGATCACCCCTGTTGCTGCGCTACAGGAGGTATCTCACCTTCTCCTCCGGAGGCCACTCCGAAGCCAGGGCCTCGCCTGTGTTCCATCCAGGATTTGCTCCAGGGCCTGGGAGGCCTAGCTGTTCTTGAGGCCTGCCTGTGGCTTGCTTGTGCTTGCTTGGACTTCCTGGTTCCGGCCACGCCCTTCTCTCTAGGGGCCGGCCCGCGGCACTCCACCTCAGTTATAGGGCGAGCAAGGGGCGGTCCAGGTGAACTCCTCCCAGGGAGTTGCCTGCATACTGCAGTATAAAAGGACTTTCTCGTCCGTTCCTGCTTGGGTTCCACAGTTGCCTGTGACCTCTCCCGATCCTCCGTAGTCGTCTTTGCTTCGATGGCTCCCTGTCCTGTCTATGAAGTTGCCTTGATGTCTGTTCCTGATGTTGCCTTGATGTTTGTTCCTGATCCAGTTCCTGATGTTCCTACCTGTTTTAGGCTGCCAGGAGTGCAGCAAACCTGCTTTAGGCTGCCAGGAGTGCAGCAACCTTCCTTGACTGCCAGGAGTGCAGTATCCCACCGCTTCCTCTTCCCTGCACTTGTCCGCTCCCATGTTTGTAGGACAGGGTGGTCCATGACCAGTCCAGCCGTGCTGGCTGTGTAGGGTGCCCTTGTCTTGCCTCAGCCCTTGCCTGTGATGTCTTGTTTCAGCCTCGTCTAGGATGTCTTGCTTCAGCCCTTGCTGTGATGTCTTGTTTCAGCCTCGTCTAGGATGAATTGCTTCAGCCCTTGCCTGTGATGTCTTGTTTCAGCCTCGTCTAGGATGACTTGCTTCAGCCCCCGTCTGATGTCTTCAGTGTTCTAAGGACTCTGTCTGCCCTCGTCCTCTGTCCGGCCTGCCGCCCTATGCCGTTATCCAGCGGCAGGTCCGAAAGGGCTTGGAACAGTTGGAGGACCGTTCATCAATCAACATAGCGTTGTTGGTTGCCATGGGCGTGCAGGTCCGGCTGAGGGTCAGACTCTGTTCCTTACTCCTGCTTCTGTACCTGCCCGGCTCACCATGCCTGCATTGGCTCACCTCCCACGGTGTGGCTTGGGGCTCCTCCCTAAGTCTTGCCGTGGCCCAAGGGCTCACCACCTGCTTTAGAGGCGACCGCGCTCATAACGTGATCTGTAATTCTTTTTGGTTTCTCCAATCCTCTCTACTGACTGATCTGGATGGCTCATAAATCAGGAACTGTAGAATCAGAGGGCTGAAAGGGATCCGAAAAGATTGCTGCTCCAGTGTGGATGCCATGGGGGAAGAAGAGGGGAGTAGCTTCAAGAGATGTCAGTCGCCTGAATTTTCTTTGCTGACTAATCACAGCAATGGCCATCGCCATAAGTCTGTCTAAAGACAACGGCAGGCATTCTGAGGTTCAGCATGAACAGCTTCCAAAGTGCCACTGCTGCCTCAAAACTACAGGGTACTTGTAGTTTTGAGGAAGATGCTGGTGTCCTTCTGACTCAGAAATGGTAGACTCTCCTTCCTTGTGACGCTGGGATGGATGCGGGATTGTGTGAGGAGCAGCCTAGTGCTTAGAACTGCAGGTTAAGAAGCAGGGAAGCCAAGGTTCAAATACAAATGCTCCTTGTAAGCTTGGGCAAGTCATTTCACCCTTTGCTGCCTCAAGTACAACTTAGACTGTTAACCCTCTTGGGCAGGGAAATTACAGTACCTGATTTTTAATTCGCCTTAAGCTTGGATTTGGAAAAGGTGAATAATTAAACCCAAATCCAATGGGCCAGGGTTGGCTGAGATACCTTCTGATGTCAGTCATTCTCCTGCTTGACAGACCTCCAAGGTATATACTTTGGTCTGATTTTTTTCCTCTCTTGGAAGTTTCTGCTCTCAGCAATGACAGCCAGCCTCCGTGCCAGGCTTTCTTTTATAAAGGTTTGCAACAAGGAGGCTCAGCCATGAGGAAAAAGGACTGCAAGTGCCCAGTTTAAAATGTACTCACTACTGGAAGCACAATTGGCTAATTATTCCTCTGTCTCTCAATACGTACAGTCTGCGTTACTTATATCTCCTCTGCGTATGACTTGGAGATGGCTAATATCGAGAGCCTCCTTCTCTTCCTGTTTATCCCCTTTTCTACCTATTGGGGGAAACCTGGACTTTCCTCCAGGATTAGATTTATCACATTTTCAAAAGTGGGAACTGAGGGAGCTGACATCTCCTTCTCAGTGGGTCCATAATGTCTTTTTCTGATGTATGCAAACAGTTTAATTTTCCCTCGACAGATTTATTTTTCTACTACCGAGTGAGACATTATCTCCAAGCTCTCAAGGTTGTTGATTTACAGAACCCGAATTGGCAGTTTCTTCTAGAGTGGTTTGACCTGGAAGATCCTAATCGCCACTCCCTATTTTTTTTCTATAAAGCACTGGAAACTAAATATAAAACTTGCATCTTAGATATAGCCTGGACCAAATGGCAACACGAGTCCAATTTCCACTCTCGTTTTCATTGCTACTTTTTTTGACCACTCAAAATATTACTTGTAATGTCCTGATGAGAGAAACTCAATATAAAATATTCCTTAGGCTCTACATATCTCACGTCAAACATATTTGGCCAAGATTACTGCCTCAGATCTATGCATAAAATGCAATAAGGAGGCTGTTCATTTGGGTCATTCTCTCTGGAACTGTAGCTTAATCCAGTCTTTTTAGGAAAAGGGTTTTTCAGTATGTCACTATTGTGCTGGACCTTCCAATCTCATTTTCATTGCAAATTGCATTGTTTGGGATTTTTCTGACATCTTTTCCAGGCACTTTGAAACAAAAACTCTGGATCACTAAAGTCTTTATTTTAGCAGCCACAGCTATCTTGCATGTCTGGTGCCAACCAGGTGAGCCATCCCCTACTTAGTGGAACAACAGCATCTTCAGCTTACTAAGTATGGAAGTTCTTTCGAGCAAACATTCTTCTTTATTGTTCAAGAAGAGAACTCTGAATGTTTGGATGCCATACATAATGCCGCTGCACACAGGGAGCACAGCCAAATTCTATACGACTTAGGATTTTAGAATATGCCTATTGCTCTTACATAATATCTGCCTTTCCAGCAAGGGGAAGGGGTGGGTGTTGGGAGGAGAGTTGGGGGGGGGGGGGATCAGGGTTTTAATTGCATTAACATGTGACATATAACAGAGTATATTATGCATCATGTGTTGCCATCTGTGTTCATTTTCTTATTGAAAAAATAAATAGATTGAAATATAACATGTACTCACTGTTTAGTATGCAAACACTATTAACTTACAGAAGATACAGTTTTATGGGTTAGCATGGACACTAACAGTGTTCACACACTACGGAGTCTATTTTATTTGTTGCATGCTAAACTTTAGTCCATAGACCACTAATATGGCATTGCAGTGTGCAAGTTACATTTTTACCAATGTGCATGCTAAAAAATTTTTTAGCGCAAGTTTAGTGCATAGCCCCCTTAGTAAAATCTCTTGCTCATTCATGTGTACTAAGGAGAAGGTGTTGCTGTTGTAGTTGGTGGGATGGGCTGTACTCGTCTCCAAAGTCAGGAAGGTCAGGGAACTGCTAATGCAGCACAATCTGACAGAGCCAAACCTACTGGCTGTTTAGAGAAGGCACAGCTGCTATTTACATTTTATGCAGTAATTCTGATAGCGTTCAATGAAAACATTTGGCATCCATCAAACAGATTTTGTTATGAGAAAGACATATTGGAAGGCTGTGTGTTGTACTCCAGTATGAGGAAAAAGATGGTCTATTAGTTAAAACACTGGGCTGTGATTTATAAAAAGCTGAATCCTTACTGGTGCAAAAATAAACAATCATATTACGCCAATTCTTCAGTCTTTAGGTTACCAGTTCAGTTACTTATTCTTTATAAACTAGCTCTCATAATTCACAATCTACTTTACAATGTTAATAGCTAATGATTCACTGCTACCTTAAAAATTTACACTCCAGTATGGACTCTCCAATTATCCAATCAAAATCTCCTTGACGTTCCCTCACCACGGTTGGTACACTTGACGGAGACCCAAGAAAGGGCCTTGATAGCAGGCCCTATTTTTTTGAACTCCTTACCATGCAATTTGCATAACATTTCAGATTCATTGATATTTAAGGAAGCTTTCAAAACATTTTTTTTAAGTATTTGAGTGTTAAAATTCCTCCCCTTTCCTTCCTCACTTATATCAGCAGGGCTTTCCAACCACAGCCTTAAAGTAATGTTTGTTAAATGTTTGTGAATCTGTGATGTCAGACCACTATAGATTTTATTGTGTATGTACCTTTGTTCCCCATCCTGAACTACTGGAGGGTGCAGATTATAAATTATTTTAAATACAAATAAAATAATAAGTCCTAGGGTGCCAGCTCACCTAGGTTAACGTAAGGAAGTTGATCCAGCCCTGGTTTTGCCTGTATTGTATATAGGGTTGCCAACGGGCTCCAGCTTTTCAGGAAGATTGATCCAGTCCTGGTTTTACTCCCCTGCATTCAGGTAAGAACATAAGAAAATGCCATACTGGGTCAGACCAAGGGTCCATCAAGCCCAGCATCCTGTTTCCAAAAGTGGCCAATCCAGGCCATAAGAACCTGGCAAGTACCCAAAAACTAAGTCTATTCCATGTTACCATTTGTAATGGCAGTGGCTATTCTCTAAGTGAACTTAATAGCAGGTAATGGACTTCTCCTCCAAGAACTTATCCAATCCTTTTTTAAACACAGCTATACTAACTGCACTAACCACATCCTCTGGCAACAAATTCCAGAGTTTAATTGTGCACTGAGTAAAAAAGAACTTTCTCCGATTAGTTTTAAATGTGCCACATGCTAACTTCATGGAGTGCACCCTAGTCTTTCTACTATCTGAAAGAGTAAATAACCGATTCACCTCTACCCATTCTAGACCTCTCATGATTTTAAACATCTCATTCTAGATTTTAAACATCTTTTTAAACCTCTCATGATTTTAAACCTCTCATGATTTTAAATCTTTTTAAACCTCTCATCTTTTTAAACCTCTCATGATTTTAAACCTCTCTTTAAACCTCTCTTTAAAATCTTTCTTTTAAAATCTCTTTTAAAATCTTTCTTTAAAACCTCTCTTTTAAACCTCTCTTTAAAATCTTTTTAAACCTCTCATGATTTTAAATCTTTTTAGACCTCTCATGATTTTAAACATCTCATTCTAGACCTCTCATGATTTTAAACATCACTACCCTCTCCATCATTCTGTTCAACGCCCAATCACTCTCCAAAAAAACCCCCATCCTAAATGACCTCCTCACTGACACCAAGCCAGACATCTGTGCCATCACGGAAACCTGGCTCAAAGAAACAGACATTGTCCTCCTGAACCAGCTACCTACACAATCCTACGAATTCCTATCCATTCCAAGACCCAAGAAAAGAGGAGGTGGCATCCTCCTAGCCTTCAAGAAACACCTTAATCTCAAACTCTCCCACACCACATCACCCTCCAAGCTAGAAATTGGCCTCTTCAAAGCCCCCTCACTGCAAATCTGTCTCATTTATGCCCCTCCTGGATCCATCGAACGGGACCCCTCCCCCTTAATTGAATTCTTATCTGCCAACATAAACATTGAAATCCCTTCCATCATACTAGGAGACTTCAACCTCCATGTTGATGCCACCCCCCTTACCCCTTCTTGTGAGGCATTCCTTACTGCACTCCAAGCTCTAGGCCTTAGACAAATTGTTGCCTCCCCCACGCACCAAGCTGGTCACTCCCTTGACCTTATATTCATCAACCACTGCTTCCTACCATCCCACCCCCCCACCTGCTCCCCTGTACCTTGGTCCGACCACTTCCTCATAAAAGCCCTCCTCCCCCTTAACTTCCCTACTACCCCCACTCCCTCAAACAACACCACCTTCACCTTCAGGAAACCCTGCTCTGGAGATGAACTGGCTCTTGCCATTTCCAACACATCCACTAGCCTTGACTGCTCCAGTCCAGAGACTGCCATCAAATCCTGGCTCAGCATGACTCTTGAAATTGCTGACAAACTATGCCCCATCTCCAGACGTAACATTACCCAACCCACAAAAAATCATCAACCCTGGTACACGACTGAACTAAGATCCCTAAAAAATACCCTCAGGCAGCGTGAGAGAAACTGGCATAAAGCCCCCTCACCCCAACTCGCCTCAAGTTTCAAAACTACCCTTCACCAATATAGAATAACCACCCTCAAAACAAAAAGAGACTACTTTTCAGCTAAGATCCACCAATACATGTACAACCCGAAAGCCCTTTTCAATTATGTTGCCAACCTCACCAAATCCTCTCAGCCCACTATCCCTGAGAATGATGCCTCCACTAAGAGCGAAGAAATCGCCCAGTATTTCCTCACAAAAATCACCAACATCCTCCGCAGATTTCAACACCCTTCTCCATCCACCTCCCCTTCCCCCTCCCTCCAACCTTCCCCCACTTCACCCACCCTCCAAACCCTTGACCTGACTTCTGCTAAAGAAGTGGAATCTATTCTCAGAAAACTCAAACCAGCTTCCCACCCTTCAGACACCATTCCCACAAAATCCCTCCTCTCCATCCCGAACACTATATCCAAACCCATCGCAGACATCATAAACTCCTCCCTCTCTTCAGGCTCTGTCCCAGATGCTCTTAAACAAGCTATTGTCAAGCCCCTCCTAAAAAAACCAACACTAGACCCTAAAGACCCCGCTAACTTCCGCCCTATCTCTAACCTGCCCTTCCTATCCAAAATTATGGAAAAGATTGTAAACATCCAACTTACAGAATATTTAGAAAGCAACAACATTCTGCATCCAGCCCAATACGGCTTCCGTAAATACCTCAATACAGAAACCCTCCTGCTCTCCCTCACGGACCACTTACTCATAGGCATGGACCGAGGCAACTGTTACCTCCTCGCCCTACTCGACATCTCAGCTGCCTTTGATACCATCAACCATAACCTCCTCATCAACCGGCTATCCGAAATAGGCATCTCAGGCCTAGCCCTACTATGGTTTAAATCCTACTTATCTAACAGAAAGTTCTCCGTCAAGATAGGAAACGCCAACTCCACACTCTATCCCTTGTCTCAAGGTGTCCCACAAGGCTCCTCCCTCTCCTCCACCCTTTTCAACATTTATCTCACACCTCTATGTCAGCTCCTCACAGACCTCGGCCTCAAATTCTACCTCTATGCAGATGACGTTCAAATCGTCATTCCCATTCACAACTCTCTCTCAGATGCCCTTGCCTTCTGGAACACATGTCTTGCCAACATCAATGACTTCCTCACCAACATCCACCTCGCTCTAAACTCCTCCAAAACAGAGCTGCTCCTTATCTCTCCTCACCTCCCTCCCAAACCACCGATCTCCAACGATCCAGCTTTCAACGTCATAACACCCCAACCCACAGTAAGAGACCTTGGGGTTATCATAGATCAACAACTCAATCTCAAAAAACAGATCAACTCCATCCTCAAAGAAGGTTTCTTCAAGCTTCACATCCTGAAGAAACTCAGACCCCTCCTCCACTATCATGACTTCCGCACCGTCATCCAAGCCACCCTTTCCTCAAAGCTGGACTACTGTAATGCCCTCTTCCTTGGCCTACCCTCCTCCACCACCAAGCCCTTACAAATGCTCCAGAATGCCATCGCCAGGGTCATCACCAACTCAAGGAAAGCTGATCACATTACCCCAATACTCAAAGAACTCCACTGGCTCCCCATCGCATCCCGAATTCTCTTCAAAATTCTAACCATAGTGCACAAGTCCATCCACTCGCACAATTCCAATTGGTTGGATGAACCCTTTCGTCCTATACGCACTGAACGACCCACTCGCACTGTCAACAAAGGCACCCTCTCCATTCCCCCTTTGAAAAAAGCCCACCTCTCCTCTACTAGGGACCGTGCACTATCCATTGCAGGCCCTAAACAATGGAACGCCCTCCCTACCACTCTCAGGCTAGAGCCATGTTACGCCAAGTTCAGAAAAAAACTTAAAACATGGCTCTTCCGACAAGCCTACCCTGATTAAGTACACCGACTTCTGCAAGTATCTTGCCTACGCCTTGTATATTCCTGTAAATAGTCCGTTGCAGTTTTTATTTATTGCTTTAATTCCTCCACCTCCTGCTCTTTGTATACTCCTCCTTGTTCGCCCTCCCTGTTCATTGTAATTTCTACCTTTAAAGTTACATTGTAAACCGGTATGATGTATGCATACTAATACCGGTATATAAAAGTTTTTAAATAAATAAATAAAATAAATAAATAAATAAATCTCTATCATATCCCCCCATAGCCGTCTCTTCTCCAAGCTGAAAAGTCCTAACCTCTTTAGTCTTTCCTCATAGGGGAGCTGTTCCATTCCCCTTATCATTTTGGTAGCCCTTTTCTGTACCTTCTCCATCGCAATTATATCTTTTTTGAGATGTGGCGACCAGAATTGTACACAGTATTCAAGGTGCGGTCTCACCATGGAGCGATACAGAGGCATTACTATATTTTCCGTTTTATTCACCATTCCCTTTCTAATAATTCCCAACATTCTGTTTGCTTTTTTGACTGCCGCAGCACACTGAACCGACGATTTCAATGTGTTATCCACTATGACGCCTAGATCTCTTTCTTGGGTTGTAGCACCTAATATGGAACCCAACATTGTGTAAATATAGCATGGGTTATTTTTCCCTATATGCATCACCTTGCACTTATCCACATTAAATTTCATCTGCCATTTGGATACCGAATTTTCCAGTCTCACAAGGTCTTCCTGCAATTTATCACAATCTGCTTGTGATTTAACTACTCTGAACAATTTTGTATCATCTGCAAATTTGATTACCTCACTTGTCGTATTTCTTTCCAGATCATTCATTCATTCATTCATTCATTCATTTATTTATTTATTTGGCATTTTTATATACCGACAACCGTTTGCACATCGTATCGGTTCACAGCTAACTTCGAACTAATAGGCAAGGGCCTTTACATGGAACGGTAACTATAGTTAACAGAGAAAACAAGAAACAATTACCAAATGTGGAAAAATTAATTTACAAAAATTTACAAGAAATAATCAGAGAACAAAGTCACAAAGATTTCAGCTAACAATCATGTGGAGGGATTGGTGGACGGGTAGGCCTGTAGAAAAAGCCATGTTTTTAGTTTCTTTTTGAATTTAGGGGTGGATGTCTCTGTGCGCAGATCTGGAGGGAGGGAGTTCCAAAGGGTGGGGCCGGCGAGGGAAAAGGCCCTCAATTTATAAATATCATTTATAAATATATTGAAAAGTAAGGGTCCCAATACAGATCCCTGAGGCACTCCACTGTCCACTCACCTCCACTGAGAAAATTGTCCATTTAAACCTACTCTCTGTTTCCTGTCTTTTAGCCAGTTTGCAATCCACGAAAGGACATCGCCACCTATCCCATGACTTTTTACTTTTCCTAGAAGCCTCTCATGAGGAACTTTGTCAAACGCCTTCTGAAAATCCAAGTATACTATATCTACCGGTTCACCTTTATCCACATGTTTATTAACTCCTTCAAAAATGTGAAGCAGACTTGTGAGGCAAGACTTGCCTTGGGTAAAGCCATGCTGACTTTGTTCCATTAAACCATGTCTTTCTATATGTTCTGTGATTTTGATGTTTAGAACACTTTTCTTAGGGAATGGAATAGGGTAATCCGAATAAGTCCCAGCATGCAGTGGGGTAAAACCAGAATGGAATGGAATAGGGAAATCCGAATAAGTCCCAGCATGCAGTGGGGTAAAACCAGAACTGGGCCAACCTGTCCTTAAAATCTGGAGCCAGTTGGCAGTCCAAATTGTATGCCTAGAAATGTAGTCCAGTTTCTCTTTGGAAAATCCAAGCTATATCTCCGGCCATGCTGCAGGTGAAAAACAAGAGTGGATCAGCCTCTTTGGGTTGTCCTGGGTCAACTGGCCATCTGGCACTTGGGACATGAGTTATCTACCTCTGAGTTCCCGTGTGACCTTGCTAAAGTAACTTAATTTCCTTACCAACCCTCCAACTCAGGTGGAAACAAGGAACATGTCTTAAGCCAGGGGTAGATTGCAGGAAAATATCAGCTCGGGGGGAGTTTTTCAAAAGTGGCCCATGGGATACCTGATTCACTCGTGAGCTCTCTGTGCAGCAGCACATGCTGCACCAGCTCCCAAAAGCATACCAAGCCAATCATTGAGAGGAATCATCATTTGACCTGAAACTTGGCAGAACTGAGACAAAATGTCTCCTTCAAAATGTCATGTTTTTTCTAAAATTAAAAAGAGCTCGTCTTAGACTTAGGGGTAAGCAAACTGAGCTGCAGTCCCACTTCCATCCATACAAGCAGCCGGGCCTCCCACAAATTTGGTTACATCTCTCATATATCCTGGATTCCTGGTCTGGTGTTAAAGTTTTTTTGCCAGCCTGATCTAGTGTTAAAAGTCTTGAACCAGTCGCCAAGTAATGAGACAGCCATACTGCCAGCCAGTGGCTCATACGCACAATCAGATTCAGAAAAACATGCGCACACAGACATTTGCTGCTGTGCTGCTGCTTATTTGCTCATTCAGTGAGTCGTTCCCCCCCCCCCCCCCCCCACCTCCCCGGTGCTCCAGCCCTACCGCATCATTATATAAAAGATATTGCTCGCTGCCGGCCCTTCCTCAGCCTGCAACAGCCTCCTGCCTTTCCCATTCTCACTCCTTCTTGGCACCTTCACACTCTGAAAGACTCACTGATTCCACAGCCAGCTGCTCATCTCAGAGCTCAGTCCAGCCTTCTCAGACAGAAGCCTCACCAGTGCTGCACAGGCACCTCCTGGCTCACTCCTTCCCTTTCTATGACAGTAGCTTGCCTCCACTTCTCAGGGCCTCACCACTCCAGCAAATTCTTATTGACTGTGTGCCACACAGAGTCTACTGCTTTTCTGATTCCCTAGGCCAGTGTTTCCCAACCTTTTCACAGCCAAGGCACACCTACATTAATGAACAAGTTGTGTGGCACACCAAACTCCATGCAACAGGCAGTGCAGACATGGAGAGGACTCATATGACCAAAAGAGCTAGGGAAGCACTGAAAGGCCCATCTGAATTGCTTCCAAAAAAACCAGAGAGGGAGCAAAGGCACACATGAATCTCTGTCTCTCCCAAGGCAAATTTAGTGTGGTGTGAGCACCTGGCTTAGGGGGTTATTTTTCAAAGTGTTAACGCATGCATTAGGGCAATATCGCATGCGAAAAGGGCCTTTTCGCATGCAATATATTGCAAATTAGCTGGAGGGGAGGAGTCGGGGAGGGGGAGGAGTCGGCCGCGGCACCTCTGCCGGCGATAATGTGAGGATCATTATCGCTGGCAATGCGCGGCGAATAGCACCACCTTTTACGGTGGCGCTATTTGTGCGAACGGCTGCAGCCTTTTGTAGGCCCACCCCAGCCCTTAGTTAACTTGACTGGTGCATGTGGCTGACAGAACTCCTTCACTACTGTTCCCAGCACTCAAAATGAGTCACATCCATGGCTCAGTTCATACTCTCCCTGCCTTACTTGACCCGGGGATAAGACCGAGGCTTAAAGACAGGGAAGATGAGGAAGGACAGTGGATCCCAGCGATCTCTGCCCTGCATGCTGTCCATTAATACCATACTCCAGGGCTTATGCTATAGCTAGGATGAGGCATGCATGATTACACATGTTTTTAAAAAGGAGTTTAAAAGCCATCTCTGGTGTCTCTTCTTGCTGCAAGGTGCAAGGTGCTCTGATCAAGGCCAGGTGGCATACCTGATCAGGTCTGAAGGCATACTGATTGGAAAACACTGTCCTTGGCTCTCCTCTGCCTACCTACTCCTGGCTAGGGTTAGGGGTACCAGAAGTGATCCATATAGCTGACTTTCTCCAAGGCTTCAGAAAAAGAACAATTAAGCCCTGGCCAAGGCTATATGCATCACTATTGCAGCCAAGACTGATTGAGAGCCTGGCCCATGGCAGCAGAGAGAGCTCCAGATGGAATTCTGCTTTCTAACATGAAGCTAGTGCATTAGGTATCCTACGAAAATCTTACAACCTTGCACGCCCCAGCCCCATCCTCCAAACACACAATTAAAAGTTATGTATATGGAATAAGATTTTACATGAAAATGTTCATTCATAGTACAGTCTTATGAAGTAAAACTATTACAACATGTTTACTATTTTTACATGCACTGCTGTGGTGCCAACCAGAAAACCCTGCAAAAAAGACCACACTGATCTCATATGGTATTAGGCCTATTGTAACATGCATTGGGTGTGGGCTTTGTCTTCAGAAAGCCAAAAGTAAACTAGATTACAATATAGTAAACCTCCCATACCAAAAAAGTACTAACTGCCAACACTCAAATAGTAACTACTCTACCTATGAAAAGGTAATACTACAAATATCACACCAGACTGTAAAACATCAATACACTTCCTATTAGGAAATCAGAACAAGCCAAACTGCTACAGAAACTACACCTTAATAGAATACCTCACTATAGTCTGGCACAGTCAGAACACAGACAGACCCTCACCAAGTACAGAATTAAGAAATCATAAAGTATAAATAGAAACCTGCAGACAAACTGAACTGGAAACCACAAGAAGCCAACTCTGCAGTGCAACAATAGATAAACAAACATCACCATTCCTCATAAAAAATAATAAAATTAAGAAACAACATATAATAGTAAAACCATACTAAAAAATAAACATATAGTTCAAAACTGCTGAATAGAACATTTAATAATTAAAAACTGATTAGGAAATTTTTTTAATATTTCCCAAACACCATACACAGACAGATCAAATTACTAATAAGGATAAAAAAAAATCCACTATTCTCCATACCTAGTAACTTATGATTACAGTCACCATAAAGTATAAATAGGCAAAACTGAACTGGAAACTGCAACAAGCCAGACACTATATGAAAAACAGAAATATTACCATTTATCATAAAACATCAAACAAAACCAAGAAATATAATAGTAAAATGATACTAAAAAATGAACAAATATTTCAAAATAACTAAAGAAAAGAATATTAATTAAAAATTCAATTTTTGTAAAAATTTTTACTATTTTGAAATATGTTTTTGGTGTTTGGGAGGCCCAACCATTAAAAATGGAAAGGATAAAAAAAATCCCGTGCTCTCCATACCTTTGATTTCCAGTCATCCTAACATTGTCTTGGATTGGCGGGAGAGAGGAAGGTGCACAAACTTTTTCCTCTCTCTCTGACACAGAGAGAGACATAACCATCTTCCATCTCTCTCTCTCTCCCTCTCACACACACACACACACAAATGCAGACAGACCCATGTTCCTTCCCTCTTTCTCTCACTCACATATGCAAACAGAACCATGCTCCCTCTCACACATATAGACAGAACCATGCTCCCTCCCTCTCACACACATACAGAACCATGCTCCCTCTGACACATGCAGACAGACAAATCCATGCTTCTTCTCCTCTCTCTCACACACACACACACAACCATGCTCCCTCCTTCTCATACACACACAGACAGAACCATGCTCCCTCTCTGTTATACACACACATAGAGAGAGAGAGACACAAGCTCCCTCTCTTACACGTACAGGCAGACACACAGAACCATGCTCCCTCTCTCACACACTGGCAGGCACACAGAAACATATTGCCTCTCACACAGACAGTCAGGAGACAGAACTATGCTCCCTCCCACTCTTATGCAGACAGAACCATGTTGCACTCCTTCTTTCACACACATGCAGAGAACAATGCTCCCTCTCTCACTATTGTGCCTCTGCTTTTTCTTTCCCTTGCAGGAGGCCCCAACATTCTTCTTTCTTCGACCTTGCCAGCCTGGGTTCCAGCGGCGGCTTGCAGTTTTCTTCTTCTTCCTTCGGCCCCGCCTGCCTGCCCTGCCCCCCCCCCCCCCTTCTATCTTTGGCCCTACTGGCCTGGGCTCCAAGGGCAGCCCACAGCTTCTCTCTCTTCTTTTTTTGGCCCCGTTGGCCTGGGATCAGACAGTGGCATGCATGTTCCCTCCTTTTTTTGGCTCCACCAGCCTGGGCTCCAGCCTCCCTCTTCTTTACTTCTGCCCCCACTTGCCTACAGCTTCGGCCCGCAGCTTCCCTCTTCTTTTTTTCAGCCCCACCGGCCTGGGCTCTGATGGCAGTCCCCAGCCTTCAACTTCAGAAGCAGGATTCAAGGAGAAACATTAGGAGTGTTTGCCACCACCGCTGCCGTGGTGTTGGGAGGAGGAGGGGCACCTGGAGAGAGAAAGGAGCATGTCGCAGGATCACGCTGCCACAAAGCTAGTTGAGGAGAGAGGGAGAGCGGGCCCCACATTGGTGCAGTCATCCTTGAAATTTTAAGTTTTCACACTTTAATAAGCCAAATTTAGGATTTTAGGTAGAAAGCTGAAATGCCTCCAGGGTGGCATTCTCTGAAATGCTCCCTGTTTCACGTGCAGGTCTCCAGAGGCAGGCAGAGCTCCGGAGTCTCAATGCGTGGATGAGATGATGGTGCAGGAAAGAGGGATTCAGTTTTGTAAGGAACTAGACAACCTTTTGGGGATGGGGGAGACTTTTCTGAAAGGAAGGGCTCCACCTTAACCAGAATGGAACCAGGCTGCTGGCACTAACTTTCAAAAAGGAGATAGAGCAGCTTTTAAATTAGAACAAGGGGGAAAGCCGACAGCCACTCAGCAGTGCATGGTTCAGAGGAATGTATCTTTGAAGGATACTAATGAAACAGGAGAGTTAGGGCATCCCAACAGAGACTTTCCAATAAAAGCAAAAGTAGCCCATGTGCTTATAAGTAAAGAATCATCTGAGCTTAAGAATTCCAAATTATCCATATCAACTGAAAAGAAGGTTATTAATACAAACAAAAAAACACACTTTGAAATGGCTGTATGCCAATGCCAGAAATCTAAGAAGTAAGATGGGAGAGTTAGAATGTATAGCAGTGAATGATGGGATTGACATAATTGGCATCTCAGAGACCTGGTGGAAGGAAGATAACCAATGGGATAGTGCTATATTGGGGAACAAATTATACCACAATGCTAGGGAGGATCAACTTGGTGAGGGTATAGCACTTTAAGTCCGGGAGGGTATAGAGTCCAACAGGATAAAGATCATACAAGAGACTAAATGCTCAGTAGAATCTATATGGGTAGAAATCCCATGTGTGTTGGGTAAAAGTATAGTGATAGGAGTATAATATCGTCCACCTGGCCAAAATGATCAGACAGATGATGAAATGTTAAGAGAGATCAGGGAAGCTAACCAATTTGGACATGCAGTAATAATGGGAGATTTCAATTACCCAAATATTGACTGGGTAAATATAACATCAGGACATGCTAGAGACATAAAATTCCTGGACGGAATAAACAACTGCTTCATGGAGCAATTGGTTCAGGAACCAACGAGAGATAGAGCTATTTTAGATTTAATTCTTAGTGGAATGCAGGATTTGGTGAGAGAAGTAACGGTGATGGGGCCACTTGGCAACAGTGATCATAACATGATCAAATTTGAACTAATGACTGGAAAGGGGACAATATGTAAATCTACAGCTCTAAAACTAAATTTTAAAAAGGGAAACTGAAAAAAATTGAAAGGTGTAGCTGCAAAGGTTAAAATTGTACAACAGGCATGGACATTGTTTAAAAATACAACCTTAGAAGCACAGTCCAGATGTATTCCATGCATTAAGAAAGGTGAGAGGAAGGCAAAACGATTACTGGCATGGTTAAAAGGTGAGATGAAAGAGGCGATTTTAGCCAAAAAAAATCCTTCAAAAATATGAAGAAGAATCCATCTAAAGAAAATAGGAAAAAGCATAAGCATTGTCAAGTGTAAAATATTGATAAGGCAGGCTACAAGAGAATTTGACATGAAGTTAGCCGTAGAGGCAAAAACTCATAATAAAAACTGTTTTAAATATATCTGACCATTAGGTGACCGAGGAGTTACTTCTGTGTTTACTAATGAGGATGTTGGGGAGATACCAATTCCAGAGATGGTTTTCAAGAGTGATGATTCAGATGAACTGAACCAAATCACTGTGAAACTGGAGGATGTAGTAGGCCAGATTGATAAGCTAAATAGTAGCAAATCACCTGGACCGAATGGTATGCACCCCAGGGTTCTGAAGGAACTAAAAAATGAAATTTCAGATCTTTTAGTTAAAATTTGTAACCTACCATTACAATCATTTTATTTATTTATTTATTTATACACTTTTATATACCAACATTCATAAGAAACATCACGCCGGTTTACAAATAACTGTAGAAGATGGAAATTACAATGAACAGGGAGCGGGGGAAGAGGAGCAGGCCAGAAGAAGGGGGAGGGGGGCAATGGGAGAATAATGGATTAGAGAGAAAATAGATAGGAACAAAGCTCTGGAAATTGAGGTGGAAACATAACCTAAGTACAATAAAAACATAAGATATATACTATAATAATTGCGTGAGGATAATACTACAAACACTAAGAGCCATTTACAGAAATTACAATTTACAATTAGCAATGAGGATAACATTACTGAACGGTTACGAATAATGTTGCAATGATGAACTAATTTGATTGGAGATACAATGTTAAACTGGAGAGCTATTCTGGCAAAGGGGCTGAGCTAGGGGTACAGGAATGGGGAAACTAAGAGACTATATGGACAGCATATGATGATGTGCTAAATATAGGACATTTGGCTGGGTCGGGCAACTGACTAGGTTTGGTTCAAATCAGGGTAAGCCTGCTTGAAGAGCCATGTCTTGATTCCTTTTTTGAAATTGTGTAGAGATGGTTCTAGACAGAGTTTGGTAGGTAGGGAGTTCCAGAGGGAGGGGCCAGCAATAGAGAAGGCTCTGTCTCTGGTGAAGGCGTGGTGTGCTGTTTTGAGGGAAGGGGTGTGAAGGGTGCCCGCAAGGGATGTTCTGGTGGGACGGTTGGACGAGTGGAAACGTGGCATTTCCTCGAGCCAGGCATGATTGTGTTTGTACAGCGAATTGTGCAGGATAGTAAGTGTTTTATATTGAATGCGGAAGGGAATAGGCAACCAATGAAGGTCCTTTAGAATAGGTTATTCGTTATTATCCTGGCCATGACGTTCTGCAGGATTTGTAGGGGTTTGATAGTGGAAAAGAGGAGGCCCAGAAGTAATGAAATGCAGTAGTCTAACTTAGATAGGATGGTCATCTGTAGTACAATACAGAAATCCTGAGCATGGAGGTGGGGTTTGAGCTTTTTGAGGATGTGGAGTTTGAAGAAACCTCCCTTTAGTAGTGTGCTGATGTGGGATTTGAAATTTAAATGTTGATCAAGTGAGACGCCTAGGTCTCTTATGGATTGTAGATCCATTGTACCTGAAGAGAGGAGGGTGGCCAATGTAACACCAATATTTAAAAAGGGCTCCAGGGGTGATCCAGGAAACTATAGACCAGTGAGCTTGACTTCAGTGCCGGGAAAAATAGTGGAAACTATTCTAAAGATCAAAAGCACAGGGCATATAGAAATACATATTTAATGGAACACAGTTAGCATGGATTTACCCAAGGCAAGTCTGGTCTCACAAATCTGCTTCTTTTTTTTAAGGGGTTAATAAACATGTGGATAAAGGTGAGCCAGTAGATATAGTGTATGTGGAGTTTCAGAAGGCATTTGACAAATTCCCTCATGAGAGGCTTCTAAGGAAAATAAAATGTCATGTGATAGGAGGTGGAGTCCTTTCGTGGATTATAAACTGGTTGAAAGACAGGAAACGGAGAGTAGGATTAAATGGTCAATTTTCTCAGTGGGAAAAGGGTAAACAGTGGAGTGCCTCAGGGATCTGTACTTACACTGGTGCTTTTCAATATATTTATAAATGATCTGGAAAGGAATATGGTGAGTCAGGTAATCAAATTTGCAGATGATACAAAATTATTCAGAGTTGTTAAATCACAAGCAGATTGTGATAAATTGCAGGAGGACCTTGTGAAACTGGAAGATTGGGCATCCAAATGGCAGATGAAATTTAATATGGACAAGTGCAAGGTGTTGCACATAGGGAAAAATAATCCATGCTGTAATTACACAATGTTAGGTTCCTTATTAGGAGCTACCACCCAGGAAAAAGATCTAGGCGTCATAGTAGATAATAGATTTAAAGCATCAGCTCAGTGTGCTGAAGCAGTCAAAAAAGCAAACAGGATGTTAGGAACTTTTAGGAAGGGAATGATGAATAAAATGGAAAATGTCATAATGCCTCTGCATCACTCCATGGTGAGACTGCATTGTATACAATTCTGGTTGCCACATCTAAAAAAATATATATTTGCAATGGAGAAGGTACAGAGAAGGGTGACCAAAATGAGAAAGGGGATGTAACAGCTCCCCTATCAGGAAAGGCTTAAGAGGTGAGAGGTGTTCAGCTTGGAGAAGAGACGGCTGAAGGGGGATATGATAGAGGGCTTTAAAATCATGAGAGGTCTAGAATGGATAAATATGAATCTGTTATTTACTTTTTCGGATAATAGAAGGACTAGGGGGCACGCCATGAAGTTAGCAAGTAGCACGTTTAAAACTAATCGGAGAAAGTTCTTTTTTACTCAACACACAATTAAGCGCTGGAATTTGTTGCCAGAGGATGTGGTTAGTGCAGTTAGTGCAGCTGGGTTTAAAAAAGGTTTGGATAAGTTCATGGAGAAGTCCATTAACTACTACTAATCAAGTTGTCTTAGGGAATAGCCACTGCTATTACTGGCATCAGTAGCATGGGATCTACTTAGTGTTTGGGTTCTTGCCAGGTACTTGTAACCTGGATTGGCCTCTGTTGGAAACAGGATGCTGGGCTTCATGGACCCTTGGTCTGACTCAGTATGGTAATTTCTTATGTTCTTATGCTCTTAAGAACCTCTGCAGGCTGGCATTGGTTGCAGTGGCTCTGTGGGCATGGAGCAGCTGCGACCAACACCAACCCACATGATTGACCTGACCGGTCCACTGGGGCATGCCCGAAGCCCTGATAGGCCAATCCCTCCCTGTTTTCAGCTGACTTTCCAAATAAACAAACAAAAGATTATATATAAAACCTGCCATGAGATGTCAGTACAATCTAAAGAATGGAGTGATCACACTGAATTTTGAACTATGAAGAGAATCTGTATTTGTTTCATAGTTCTTTCTAAGAGTTAATTGCCTTTTATACTATGGGAGTGCACAAAACATAACACAGAAATAACTATCTAGTATCTAGTATTGTCTAGTATTTTCTAAGAGAAACACTTATTAAATTGGCTGTTCCATATTTTAGGTTACAAGATAATAGAAGCAGAGTACAATGGCAGATAAAGATCATAAGACCCATCTAATTTATCCGGTTTCCTTCATGCTGCAATACCATGAACCTCATATGATCTCTGGTAGGAATGTGATTTCATTTTTAACGACTGGGAAAAATACAATGAATGAGGCTATAATGAACAGAAAATAGACTCTGATGAAAATAGTCCCAAATTTTCAGGTATTTTTGTATTTGTTGCATTTTTAAAAAACCCGATCTTCCAGAGGCCCAGGATCATGACCCTGCAGCAGGCTGGGCCCAGAGCTGAGGACTAGGACTAGCATCAAAGCCTAGCCCCTGGCCGGGCCCATTGCCCAAGCCTAGCCCTGGCGCTTAGGCCCAGCATCAAGGCCTAGCCCCAGCATCAAAGCCCAGCACCGAGGCCTAGCACCAACACTGAGGCTTAGCCCTGGCACCGAGGCCTGATGCCAAGGCCTAGTGCAAAGGCCTAGCCTCGGCACAGAGGCCTAGCCACAGGTCTGTGCCGAAACCTAGTCCCAGGGTAGTGCCAAGGCTGAGTCTGATCCAAAGCTAGGCCTTGGTGCCAGGCTTGGCTCGGGACTAAGCTTATGCCCAGGTGCAGCTTAGGGCTAGGCCATACAACAAAATGGCAATGTCTGCACTGGAGGAAGTTTCCGAAGTGATGAAACTTTGGCACTGTCCCCAGGCAGATGTTGCCTTTTTCAAAGTGCTGAGACCTAGGCAGGAGAGCCTGAGCATCACTCCTGCCCATTTAATCATTGCATCCAGGAAGGGGTTAAGAGGGGGCCAGGAGTGGAAACTCTCCAGTCTTAGCATTATTGAAGGATTCGACCTGGCCTGCTTTGGGCACGACGTTGGCACTTGGATGGTTTGGGCTAGGCCTTAGCATTGAGGCCTAGTGCTGGGCCAGGCCTGGCATTGAGGCCTAGACCCCAGTAAAGCCTGGTACCGAGGCCTAGCCCTGGGCCAGTGCCGAAGCCTAGCCCCAGGCTGGCCTTTGACTGTGCCAAGCTGGTGTTAGGCCTCAGTGCCAGGGCTAGGCATACAACAAAATGGCACTGGCCACATTAGAGAAAGGTTCCAAAGTGATAGCACATTGGCACCATCCCCAGGCAGACGGCACCTTTTTTAATGTGCCAGAACCTGGGTGGGAGAGATTGGGCATCTCTCCTGCCCATTTAATCACTAGATTTGGAAATGAGGTAATAGGGGGCTGGGGTGAAAGCTGCCCAGCCTTGGCGCTTTTGAAAGAGTTGGCCCGGCCTGCTTTGGGCAGGCCCTGACAGCGCTAAGCATCAGTGGGCTGGGCCTGACTTCAAGGCCTAGCAGCGGGTTTGGCCTGGCACCCAGGCTTAGCTGCAGACTGTGTCCAGCAAGGCCTAGCTCCCTATCAGGCCCAGCACTGAGATCTATCTCTGGACTGGGGCCAAAGCTAAGACCTGGATCTTGGGTCTAGTCCCAGCACCAAGGCATCGCCTCAGACCAGTGCCTTTGATGCGCCTGATCCAGGGTTAGGCCTCAGCGCTGAGGGTAGGCTGTACAACAAAATGGTGCTGGCTGCAATGATGAAAGGCTGTGAAGTGACATCACTTTATCACCATCCCCAAGCAGATGGTCTCTTTTTTAAAGTGCCAGGACCCATGCAGGAGAGACTAGGCATCTCTTCTGACTATTTTATTGTTGGATCTGGGAAAGGGGTAAGAGGGGGCCAGAGTGGAAGCTACCGAACCTCAGCACTTTTGAAGGAGTTGGACCATCTTGCCCTGCGTAGGTCCTGGTGCTAGGCACTGGAACTGGAACTTGGCACCACTTGCTATGCCTTGGTGCCAAGATCTAGCTGCAAACAGGGTCCTGTGCTGAGGCTCATCCCTAGGCCTGGCTTGGTGCCAAGGCCTAGCTCTGGCACTAAGGTTGAGACTAGCCCTGAGTCGGGCCAGGCATTGTAATCTAGCTCTGGCACCAAGGCTAAGGCCTACTCCCAGGCCGAGCCTGGCACTAAGGTCTAGCCCCAGGCCAGGTCTGGAACAGGTCCAGCACTAGGCCTTGGTGCTGGGTGTGGCCCAGGGCTATATCTGGTGCCAGGGCTATATCTTGGCACCAGGCCTGGCCCACCCCAGGGCTAGGCCCCAATTCAGGGGCTAAGTCTTGTTTCCAGGCCCTGCTGCATGGGCTAAGCCTCATTGCTGGACCCCACTACTTTACCTATGTCTTGGTGCCAGGCCCTGCTGCCATGCCTACTCTTCAACACTGAGCTCTGCTGCTGGGCGGGGCAGTTTTTTTTAACTCAAAAAGGTCAGCCAGGCCACCAGATGCCCTTTTCTTTTTTTGTGGTTTGGAGTTGTTGTTTTATTTGGGGTTATGTTTGGTTTGGCAAACAAACCAAACCAAAAAAAACAAAACAAAACATAAAACTAACCAAACAGAAAGGGAAAAAAACCCCCCAAAATGAAAAAATGAACCAAACCAAAAATTTTGGGGCTGCGCATCCCTAATCTAAGGCTTGACTTTCACTTCTTTGCAAACAAGGACACTAATTGATTCCGTTACAAATTATGATTTAAAGTATGAATTTTATTTTGACATTTATGTGGCACTCTGTACAACAAGATACATGCAAGTACAACTCCTCCTTCCTCAAAAGGCTTGCAATCTGTGGGTACTTGTGACAACAGAAGATAAAGAGAGTACTTTTCAAAACCATTTATACAGGTAAAAATGAAAGAGAGGAACAGAGGTAAAATGTATGTACATGCCTCAATAAATTAAACATGACAGAGCTAGTCACTTGCTTTATCTCTCAGAAAGGTTTCCACATGCATAGAGTCAGAGAATACAAATATTATTTTTTGGAAGGAAACTAAACATTTACCGTTAAATTTAAGAAAAAAAATTGCACCTAAAGATAAAACTCTGTCTCTCAACGAGAGAAATTGTTTCTTTCGAAACTCAGTTGCATCTGATGCAGCAGGAAATATTTGTACTTTCTGACCACAAAACCGAATATCCTTGTTAGAAAAATATTTATGAAACACCACTTCCTTATCACTCTCTAAGCAAAAAGAAACCTGAAGAGTAGCCTTTAAAGGAATATCATAAAGGGAGGACTCAAGAAAAGCAGAGAGATTAATATTAGAAGATAAATGATCCTTCCTCCTTTCTTCAGTGTTAACATATCTCTTATTTTTGGAACATATATATTGGATAGCAAAGATAGCTTTTCATTTGAAAAGCCCAAAAAAATCGCACAAATGCTTTTTAAACATCTTGCTGAATATTTTTGATATTCACTAACAGTTATAAATAATAAAATTGTCCTTAATGTAAGCATATATTAAAGCTCCTTATCATAAGAACAAAAGAGCATAAGAAATTGCCATGCTGGGTCAGCCAAGGGTCCATCAAGCCCAGCATCCTGTTTCCAACAGAGGCCAAACCAGGCCACAAGAACCTGGCAAGTACCCAAACACTAAGAAGATCCCATGCCACTGATGCAATTAATAGCAGTGGCTGTTCCCTAAGTAAACTTGATTAATAGCCATTAATGGACTTCTCCAAGAACTTATCCAAACCTTTTTTGACCCCAGCTACACTAACTGCACTAACCACATCCTCTGGCAACAAATTCCAGAGCTTAATTGTGCGTTGAGTGAAAAAGAATTTTCTCCAATTAGTCTTAAATGTGCTACTTGCCACCTGAGCTTTTACTTCAAATAAATCCCTTTCAATTGACAATTTACTCATTTGCAAAGTTGATTAAATCAGCAGTTTTTCCATCCTTGATACTATCTTCCAAACATCCATAAGAGATAAAGTCTTGGGCTCCGGAGTCTCTACCCAAGAATCAATTAATAGTGGAATAGGGGAAGGGATGTGAGCTTAACATTAAAGCACTGGCTGATCTCATCACTATTTTTCTGTGCATCCTCTGTGTTATTGTAGACTAGAATATGTAAGTGCTATTTGTTTTATTGTATTATTTCCTCTGGTTATATTTAAGCATTATCATGATTTCTTTATTGTTATCTTTTTTTATTTTGTTCAATATTTTTATTCAAAAATTTCAGAGAATACAATCAAAGAAAAGAACCAGAACAATTGGCCTTCTATCGCATACAACAATTAAAGCAGAACAGAGTCCAAGCACAACAACAAAAATTAAGGATATGGACAATATATCTATACCTCCCAGAACCCTCCCACTACGTCATTATATAGTGTACAGAGGAAGTGTATCCAGACCAGAAAGTCTAAACCTAAAATAGAGACCCAAAAGTGCAAGAAATTTAGACGGGTCAGAATTGCTCCCCGAGTTTAGCTGTGTGGCACCTAGTGAAACCACTGCCGGGTCGACACCCATTGCGCAGCAGTGCATTCATTAACCTGTGTGAAAAAAAAGCTTTATTGCAAGAAACAAGAACCCAACAAGCAATATTTGCATTAAAAAGAAAGCATCTTTCACAGGCATAATACATAACCTCAGTTATAGGAGGAAAAAGAGTTGAAACCTTCTGATTAGAAAGTTAGGGAAGGTTATCCACAAAGATTCGGGCTGCGGCCGGATCTTCAAAGAAAAATGACTTTCCCCTTTGCCAAAACTTGAATCTCGCTGGAAACTGTAACGTGAATTTCAGGTTCTTCTGTAACAGAGAGGTATATATCGGGCTAAATTCTTTTCGAAGTTTTGCAACAGTCGCCTAGTAATCTTGGAAAAGTCTGATAGTATGATCCTGATATGCTACTTCTCGGTCAGGCCGATGCAATAAAACCTGCGGGAGAGCCGGCACTCCATGTTGAGTGCCCACTCTCCCGACGCGCGCCCACGCACCTCTCCTGGGTGCACGATTCTCTATTTAAATTAGGGCCCACGCTAATAAGGAGGCGCTAGGGACACTAGCGCCTCCCTAGCGCCTCCTTATTAGCGGAAGCTGATAGCCATGGGTTCGGAAAACAGATGCCGGGAAAATTGAGTGTCTGTTTTTGAACCCGCAGACCAGCGGGCAGATTTTTTTTTTTTTTCAAGAAGTTTTTTTTTTTTTTTTTGGGGGGCCTGCGACTTAAGTTGGAATGTATACAGAAAAGCAGTTTTTTCTGCTTTTCTGTACACTTACTCAGTGCTGTCTATGGGTAAAGCCAGCCTTTGGGCAGGCATTAATTTCTGAGAGTAAAATGTGTGGCTTGGCCGCACATTTTACTCTCAGTATCCTGGGCGACTAACTAATAGGCTCATCAACATGCGTAACCCTTTTAAACCCGCTCCTGCGCACGCCGAGCCTATCTTGCATAGGCCCAGCGACGTGTGCAAGCCCCGGGATGCGCATATGTCCCGGGGCTTGAAAAAAGGGATGGGGTAAGGGTGGTCTGGGGCGGGGTGGGGGCATGGCCAGAGGCCTCCGTAGAGCCTCTAGGCCGGGGGATCGCGCGCTGGCACTCGGCCGGCGTGCGCAATCTATGCCTGCCCGGAGACAGGCGCAACTTCTTTAACAAAGGTGAGGGGGGGGGTTTAGGTAGGGCTGGGGGGGGCGGGTTAGGTAGGGGAAGGGAGGGGAACTTGGGGGGTGGAAGGAAAGTTCCCTCCGAGGCCGATTTCGGAGCGGCCTCGGAGGGAACGGGGAAATCCATCGGGGCTCCTCTAGGGCTCGGCGCGCGCAAGGTGCACAAGTGTGCAACCCCTTGCGCGCGCCGACCCCGGATTTTATAACATGCGCGCGGCTGCGCACGCATGTTATAAAATCGGGCGTAGATTTGTGCGCGCCGGATTGCACGCACAAATCTATGCCCACGTGTAACTCTTAAAATCCGGCCCTTAGTTTTCACGAGTTTGGCCACGCGTTTTCAAGGTGCTATTACCCCTTTCAGTATAAGGGGTAATAGATGTGTGTCAAAATCGCGCAGTCAAACGGGTGCTAAACGGTGTGCTCAGCTGAGCGCACCATACTAAATCGGCCTGAGTGTTTGTTGTACACCTGCAGAACCTGCTGTTTGTGAGCCCAATTAAGATATCGGGCATTTACTATGCAAGGTCTATTTTCCGTGTCTTTTTTAAGACCCAGCCGGTGTGCCCTCTCAATTTTCAGAAGGCCCCGAAGCTCTGGTTGTTGCATTGCATCAGGTAACCAACCTTCTAGAAATTCAGCCAGCTTTGAATCTTCTATCGATTCTGGAATGCCCATAAAACGTGGGTTACTCCTACGAGATCTGTTCTCCAAATCTTCCAGTTTTTCAGTATGAATAGAAAGTTGTTTTTCAAACGTGGACATTTTAACTGCCACCGCTGTAAATTCGTCTTCTAAGGAGAAAATTCTGCCCTTGGCCATTTCCAACCGGGGTGGTATTGCAGCAAATAATTCAAGTCAGGGCTTCCCAAACCTGTCCTGGGAACCCCACAGCCAGTCGGGTTTTCAGGATATCCACAATGAATATGCATGAGATATATTTGCATATCTTGGAGACTCGGTATATGCACATTTATCTCATGCATATTCATTGTGGATATCCTGAAAACCCGACTGGCTGTGGGGTTCCCAGGACAGGTTTGGGAAGCCCTGCTTTAAGTGCTGAAATCTGCTTGGAGATATTTTTTAACCTGGTATCCAAAGCTTTGATCACTGCACCAATTACCTTTTGTGTAAGAGCCTCCATAGTCTGAGAAGGTATAAAAGACTCCAGCTTCTTTTCCAACTCGGCAGCCATCTTGTCCCCAGGCCCCTTCGGTTTTATTCTCTCTGATTTTCCTCCCTTTATGGGCATTGTTACCGGAGATTTTTGCATGTAGGTATCAACAGACATATGGTCTTCTCTGATATAGTCCAATCAAAGTGTTTTGAGCCTCGATGCCACCAAACTAGAACGATAGACAAGGGATGGTGTCTGGAACCCTCACTAGCTTGTCCGTGCAGGCTCACCACATCATGTGATCTTTGTTTTCTTTAACTAATAAGATTTAAATTCAATAAAGATAAAATTAAAAAATGTTATTACTTGCAGAGTTCACTGTTCGTGGTGAGTTACATGAAACACACACAAATTTATTTTTTTTTTAAATTTATCAGCATTTTAATATACACAATTAAATCTTGTTGAGAAATAACAGTGCTATCCTGGCAATACAAATGGTAAATACATTAATATTCAACACCTTAAATAGAGCACTGACAAAATAAAAGAAAAATAGAGGGGCTCGGTATCCTGAGCGCAATATTAGGAAAAAGAAAATACACAGCAATAATGGGAGCTTGACGAGACTCTTAACATTTCCTTAATGCCAGTCATACCAGCGACTTATTTAGGAGTGCGTATCCAGGAATACTCTCAATTGAGACGGATCAAAAAAGATGTAATTCTCATTATTATACCTAATGCAACATTTACATGGGTATCTGAGGACAAAAAGAGCCCCTTTTTGTAGAACTTCTGAACGCATAACTCAGACATTTTTTCTCCTAGACTTAGTGGTTTTAGTAAAAACTGGATAAATTCAGACCTTTTGGCCATAAAATAAGGCCTGTCTATTATGAAAAAAAGGTCTAAAGATATTATTCCGGTCCACAAGAAAGGCAAACGAGATTAAGAGGGGTCTTCATCTGGCCACTATAGTTTCTTGGGAAACCTCTAAGATCCCAGAAATGTCCAGCGATGTTGATTGCACCTCAGCTTCCTCACTAGCACCTGTAGCTTGTGTCAAGTAGTATGCCTTAGTAATCACAGGCATGGCAGTGTCTGGGAGCATCAACACCTGAGAGATATATATTTTAAAAAGTTCCAATGGAGAAATCATCTTAATCACAGGAAAATTCAAAATTCTTAAATTGTGAGATCTTAGAACATTCTCTATATTTTCCAGCTTCCTGTTATTTATTGATTCAGCTTGTACCAAATTATGCTGGATCTTTTCAGAAGCGGTCAAACGCTGCTCCATAGCTTCTATTTTATTTGTTTGAGAGGAAAGTGTATTTGCATTCATTACTACTTGATTTTTAGTTTCCAAAGTAATTTTAGACAGAGAAAGAATTGAGGCTTCCAAAGATTTCAGTGCAGATCATATTGTAGCAAGAGTCATTTCAGGAGGAGCCTGAAGATTAATCACTGACTCTAAAGTTCCTGGATTCATACCTCCTAATCTCAAAGACATACCAGCTCCATTCTCCATACCTGCAGACAATGGTGGTTCCATCGATGATCCCATCAAATCATGGAGGCCTTGTCCCCCAGCTTTCTCATGCTCACGGGGAAGTGTCTCCTAGGATCTTCCTGTCCCTCGAGTCTCATGGAGGAGCTCACTCGGCAGCTCACCAGTTATGTCTCCCCATCGGATTCCCAAGGAAACTGCTGTGTCTGCATGATTCCCACCCATTTCATGGCCTGGTGGAGCTGGTCTGTTTGGCGCTCTGGGACTCAGCGATATCCAGGGTCAAAGAGGACGGTGTTCACTCTACATCCATCCCCAGCGCGACCAGGTCTCCTGGAATGTTTGTTGATGTCGCTGCAAAGAATCTCCTGATCCTCGGCTGAGTAGTCTCCAAAGGAGAGGAGCTTGATACAGCTCCCCTCAACTTGTCCTTCCTCTTCATATGGGGCATTTGAGCAGGTAATTAGAAAATAAGGTATGCCGATCAGGAGCTCTCATTCAGCATTCTCACCCGGCGGCCATCTTGGAACCCCTCTGAAACACACACAATTTAAAAACAACATCATAAACAAGGATCAGAGCATCAAAAGATTAGCATTATTAAAACATTTCTTACGCTAAGCACTCAAATCTGTTTAAATAAATATGCCTTCAGTTGCTTCTGAAATGATTTATGACATGAAGTGAAATATGACTGAGCTTGAAGTGTGTTTCATAGAGTGGGACCCACCACTGAAAAAGCCCTCTCTCTCTCTTAAGCTTCAGTCAAATGAACTAACTTAGGAGATGGAACATCTAAATGACCAAGACTGCTAGATTATAATTGCATACTTTCACTTTGAAACTTGATGCAATATCTGCAGATAAAAAGTTCTCACAGACTTTGTCCCAAAGCACACAGGTCCTGATTTACTAAGGCTTTTCTCCCATTTTGTGTCTATGGGAAAAAAGGCTTAGTAAATGAGGCTCATAGTATGAAAATTGCCCCTAAAGTCACTTGTCTAAGGTCAGGAGGCATGCCAGCTAGAAAAACAGGATGTCAACCCTTCCCTACTGGTTCCCACTATGGTACTCTCACTTTCTCTCTCTATCTCTCTCCCAATTTATCATATCTACAAGTATTTGGATTTACAGTGTGTATAGTCCACTCTGAAATGCCCTATTTATTTTTTTACATATTTATAACCCCCTCACCCCATAAGGCTATAAGGCAGCATAGAACAATTGAAAAATACAATTAAATACAATTCAATAGATAAATAAAACATACAATTAAAATCAATTAAATACTTATGAAAACAACCATAACATAATCATTGTCTAGCCTTAAAACTAATGGTAAACTGTTCCGTAATACCTGCCAATCTATTAGATTCCAGCCCAGTTTTCTTCCATTGAAGTTCAAGACATCTCCCTTCCCACTTCAGTCCTTGGAGGGATACAGTGAAGCATGGGAAGGATTTATTAGGATGGATATGAACAGATTTTATAGGAGCAATGGTGTTAATGCTATTACTGATTTTATCACTCCAAGAATTTATCAACTCTTCTGCCCACAATTTCTCATATCTTCAGGAAATGTACTTAATGTTTATCTCAGATTTATCCCAAACCATTTGTAGTCTCAACCAAAGGTTCAGCTGAAAGAGAATTTTATCAAAAGGTAATATGACAATGAAAGTGTTATAATGACCAAGTCTTTCACATCGAACTGTGAGTGCTTTTTTTGGAGATGGAATACCAGATTCCATGAATGGCCAGCAGTGCGAATAGGATCAAGAACTTCTTGGGAAAAACCCAGAGCTAGAGCATGGTGAATATAAACTCTGGTGCATGACCCAAAAAAAGTAGCCTCATGAAACACTCCTTTGCATATAACCTTTCTTTCAATGCTGCTCTTATCGCCCTCCCAGTTCCTTTCCCCTGTTATCATGTAATTTCAATCTTGCTGTTCATTTGTGAACTGGTATGATGTTCTCACTAATACCGGTATATAAAAAAACTTGTAAATAAATAAATACTATCAGTAAGTTCTTAAAGGCAATTTCTGCAATGAAGTCCAGTAATTCCTTTACTGCATTGGAAGTGTTCTATGCGGCATGGCATACCAATAGTACATCTAAACATCCTAATTTTAATAATAAACATTCTTAGTATTGCAACCCACAGTTGGACTCACTCAGTACATCAAACAATTTATGTCCCAACTCCCCCACCACCTTTATCTGACCAAGGTTAATGTTGAATCAAATAGGCAGGTGGACAAATCTCTGATAGCAAAATTTTATCATTCTCTGTAAGCCAAGTGTGAGATATGCATAGCATATCAACAGATACAAATTCAGAGCTGTTATATTAGAAACCAGAAACCAATAATTTCTCTTTGTGTTGGCAGAGGGTGATAATTTTGCATTCCTTCATTATTTAGCACAAAAGAAGGTCCCTAGGAATAAGTGACTGCATGTGAGTTTTAAAATGTGGGAGTTTGTGGTCTGTATGTATGTATATATATATGACAAAATAAATGAGTGTGTGACAGAAAAGTGTAATAATAGAAATCTGTTCCCTCTCAGGGTTTTTGTCTTCAAATGGACTTGTTTTGCATATACCATGACAAGAATGAACCTCATGCGTAAGCCAGGCATGTTGGGAATGATCTCAGTCTGTCAAATTTTCTGCTATTTCCTTTATATCTTCAAATTTCCTTTATATCTTCATTGTGTCAAACAGAGCTTCCTTCTGGAGTTCATAGGGTGTGTGTGTATGTGTATGTATGAACTGTATGTATTTGGTCTGACATGACACATGACACATTCATACAATTTAATTTGTACACCTGCTCTTTCATCCCTGTTGCATGCACGGATCACGATGTTAGAAACATAGAAAATGTTGACAGATAAGGACTGTTAGGCTCCCTCTAGTCTGCTCATTCCTCATGCAACCCCGCAGACCTTAACCAACCTCAGGCTCTACCTTTACGTGCCTGTATCCGAGGATTCTTTGGGCTTTCTTGAATTCTGTTACTATTTCAGTTTCTACCACATCCACTTGGAAGTGCTGCAGTTTCACACTCCCACCACCACATAAATATTTCTTTATATTACTCTTGAGTCTACCTTAAGCCTCATACCATGACCCCATGTTCTAGAATTTCCTTTCCACTGGAAAATACTCATACATTATTTAGCACTCCGAGGTACTGGAATGTCTATCATAATCCCCTTTCTCTATTCTTGTCTCCTCTCCTTTTTTCTCACCTCGTGCATCCATATTTAAAGGTAGATTTTAAAATCCTCTCTCCCCCTCTCTCTCCCAGACTCCTGCACCTAATGAGCAAAGTGGCACATATAAGATATGTTCTGACATGCGCACATGAAGAGTATTTTATAAGCTGCATGAGTTGGTTATAAAATAGCGCATATTTTTGTGCACGGTGGCACATTTCAAAGGGCCTTTGGTGCAGAGACTGTACTAATTTGGTAGCCCTTTCCTGGACTGGCTCTTCTCTGTTTATATCCTTTTGCAGGTACGGCTTCCAGCAATGGACAGTGGACACAGTCCTCCAGCTGAGGTCTCCCCAACGTCCTGCTCAGAGGCATTATTATGTCTTTTTTTTTTTTCCTAATTGTAAGACCTCCTCCCATTCTTCAGGCTCTGGCCACTGCCTTGTCACACTGTTTTGCTATCTTATGATAACGAGCACATAGAACCCCCCCCCCCCCCTCAGAGCAGAGCTTGATGACTCCAGCTGCCTCTTTTTTTTTTTTGTAATGAATGAAATGAGATGCTCCTGCGTGCATAATTTATTATACCAAACTGGCCAGAAGCATGACAATGAAAACCTTAGCGTTTGGAGGAGCAGAATGTGTGCACAGGAACCCCAGACAGGAAGGAAGGGGGCCAGGACAGAGTCAGAGAGACAAAGAAGAGAAAAAAAAGCACAGGAAGAAAATGAAGAAAGACGAAATAAAAAAAAAACCCAACCCCAAACCTGAAACAAGCACGAGCTATTGGGGGGGGGGGGGGCGGGGGAGAGAGGAAATCTAGCTTTTGAGCCCCAGAAGGAATCAAATTCTCTGTCTTAATAGCAGAAATATGATTCTGCTCTTCATCCTTTATGGCTGCAGCAGTTATTCCTAACTCTGGAATATTAAAGTCACACTCACACATAGTTTACATTGCAAGTAAATAACACATTTTAATCACAAATATTTAACCATTTATCAACAATATGCTTTTCATTTGGATATATTGTGCATTATTTTTAAGAGCTGCAATAAAGAAAAATGTATTCTTGACACAGCCTGGGCTATCTTGTGTGGGGCATTGGGGGGGGGGGGGGGGGAGGGGCAGAATAAGGTGCCATCTTCTTGACTATGACTTTCAGCCCAGCCTGCGTCATGGAGCCAAGTGAGGACAAGAAGAAACTTGTAAATGTTTAATAAACTTTGTCTCCTGCCTCTTGCATTGGATGACAACTTGTTAATAAACCTGAGTAGCTGGAGGACAGGTATTATCTCTGTTACTATAGCATCACCTTGCATAGGATTTATCCCGGTGTCAGAAGCTCATCACCGCTGTACCGAAAGGGTGGAGGGAAGGGTCCTCCTCAGGTAGAGCTTGGGTTCCTCTCATTACAGTTGCCTGGAGCGTATGGCACACAAGTCTACAATGGCAGGTTTAATAGCAGATATGTTGTGCCACAGTGACACTTTCAGTAGCGGACCTGTGCTGTAGTGGTGGGCACACTGTGCTGTTGTGGCAGGTTCATTGGAGGGCAAGCTGTGCTGCGTTGGCATTATTAATAAGAGATACACTGTGCAGCTGCCAGTTTTACTACCAGGTATACAGTTCAAGCATTTGGGCAGGGATTATCAGTGATTCAATAGTGGATCTCATCCATGCTACAGTGGGATACATTGTATACCCTAGCCTTCATCAACAGTACACCTTCAAAGCTCTGAGCCAGCCTACAGCATCAACCTAGGCAGTTTCCTCCGACTGTACCAGCAGCAGGAACAGCAGCTTAGACAGCACTACATGAGCCACTGGGACTACACCTGCAGAAGAACTCGAGGCTGCCTCTGCCCGGTTCTTAGCAAGGCAAAGTATTTTGGAAACTTTTAATTTGCCTGCAGATTTTTTTTTATTTTTCTGTTTTGTAAGAAAACAGTACCACAGCAACTTCTTGCTACTTCAGCCAAGGTGACCACAGGGATAAAAACCCTCATCAAGTCAGACTCCTACATCTGATTGGCAGGTATGGCACCAAAAATGGTTGATTGTTAATGAAGGATTAAAAAAAAGAGACAGACAGACAGACGATGCCTTTTGAAGGGCTCAGCTCCTTGAAAGAAAAATTCTTCAATCCAGGGAAGGAAGAGGTGAAGAATACAGTTGGAGATTCACTGGGAAATTTGCAAAGGTAACTTCCAATAATGGCACATGAAGACAGTGCCTTCTGTATCTCACTTTATAAAGGACATTGCAAACCTTACTTCCCATACTAGGACATAATAGGTGTATGGTGGGTCAAGGATTGCATTTTCCAGTTTGTAATTTCAGAAGCAGCTGAAGTGATTAGAAAAAGAAAGGAAAAATAGAAAATGAATTACTTTGATGTGGAATATTTGCAAAGTATTTTTTCTTATTACTCAGAAAATACATAGTTAAAAAATATTTCAATAAGTGCGGGACGTGTATCCCTAAATTTGATTTACATGGACTATTATTAACTGAAGCAACAAATATTAATGATAAAATGTTAAAATAGGTTCTAATTTCTGTCCTAATAGGAGACATTATAAACTCATGCTTATTTATGTATGTATTAGAAACAATCCCCCCTTGGCAAAACAGGAAGCATTAAATTGCTAATAATAATTTACAACAAAAAATACAAATAATTTTCGTTTTCTTGCAAAATGTTCAACTGAAAAGAAAGATTTAAATCATATTAAATTCTAGGGGGTCACCGTATGCTTTCAATTTTTTTACAAATATATTACGCTCTATTATAGATTGTATTCTTGATGAATTTTCTGAACTGGTGAATTTCTGCATTCTTGCTAGAGAGTGGACGATTTCTATTTATGATGGGTTAATGAGGCTCCTTTCTGTTCAAGAGACAATGAATGCTTCATTTGTCAGAATCACAGGGCACACAGCATGAACGTGATGCATTATTTAGAAAGGTTAAAAAAATGTTTTCTTTACTGAGCATTTATGAACGTCAACATTAATCAAAACTTAAGGCAGGTTATTTTGGAATCATTGACATCTTGACCAAATAACATTCTCCTGCATATCTGGGGCATCCAGCGTAACTGGATGTGACCCCCTACAGGGGCTACAGATACCTGGGGCGTTGCCCCCATTTCTCCTCCCCAACCCCCCGAATCTCATCTAGTCCAGTCACTGCAGCAACAATCCTCTGGCTGGGAGTCATCTACCTCTGTATCTGCTGAGCCCTGATAGAGGTGAATCCTTGAACCAACCAGTAGGTGTCACTGCTGCACAATAGCCTGGAATCCCTCCCCTGGGGATGGGGCTGGGGCTGTGAATGTTACCTCTGAGGTGTTCTCAATCCCAGTCAGCCCTAGATCGGAAGCCAGGCTTGGGGCTTGAATCAGGTTATCCTGCCCATCAGGGCACAATGCTCACATTGAGCCATCAAGCCAGTCTCTTACAGACATATTTTTAATGTTTCATTTTTACAGAAAGCAAAAACACTGTACCATGTATGATATTACCCAATAATCTGAAAGAATCCTGTTGTTTCTTAACTCTTTTAAAAAGGGCTAACTTTAAAATTATTAGTCTTATAATAACTGGTTAAATACTAGTGCTTGTTCTTATGAACGAGAGGTAGAGAAGGCAGGGAACAGCAAGGAGAGAACAGATTTAGAAAGAGGAGAAAAGGAGTAAAGGAGAGAGAAAAAAATGAAAAGATGAGTGAAAGTGGGGGCAAGATAAAAAGAAAATGAACAAAGGAGGTGGAAATATACTATTAAAGACATTGGAGAGGAGAGGCAAAATGAACGTAGAGTAGGAGAGAGACGGAGAGGCCTAAAGGGAAACAGAGGTGGAGATAGTTCAAGAAAGAGGGCATTTTAAGCTTTGAATTCTGTTTTTATTTTACAGAGTCTATTTGTTAAAAATTGATTTTTAATGAAAGTGAGAAGGGTGTGCAGGGTCATTTTTTTTTTATTTTATTTTTTGTTGTGCATGTGGTTAATTTTTGTATTTCAGTTCATTTACTGTTTACCTCAATAACAAAAATAAAGGAAACTGCCCCCTCTCCACTTAAATCAACCCCCTGGGCCTTTGCCATAAGTCCCCCCTAGAAGTATATTACCTTTTCCTAGAGTCTGTGCTAACTTGTGAAGTAGAAAGAAGTAGAAGCGATCCCCAGTTGCCTCTGGCCCTTTGGGTCCTGGTTCCAAAAGGGCACAGCGCTGAGGCCAGCTCCATTTTGTTGTATGGCCATGTTTGGCTTAAAAGAAAATGGTGCTGGCTTCAGGGTCAGCTGACTTCATTTTGGAACCAGGACCCGGTGGGGTAGGAGCTACTGGGATTGCTCTTTCTATTTGGCAAATTTCCGCAGACCCAGGAAAGAGTAAGATACCTCTTCCAATGCATCAAGATTATATCAAACTGGCTCTAAAAGTAGCATGAATAAAGAAAGCAAGGACCTGCAACACTGCCAGCAGTTCAGGAGTTCTTCAAAGCAAAGTAGCAGTAAGAGTGTCAAGAACGCTCCAAGGCTTCATAAGAGGGCACCAATAACAATGGCATGAACCCCCAATGGCAGCAAGAGAGGGGCAAAGTGGCACCAAGAATGGCATGACTATTCTAAGGCACCCTGAAGGAGGAACAGAGTATAAAAGGTGGCAGAAAAAAAAACCTATGAGACAAAGCAGCACCTCGAGTGGCATCAACACTCCAAGTCACCCACAATGGCAAGAACACCCCAAGATGTAGAGTCATGTGATCCTCCACCCCTTACCCAGGTCACCCTAGAAAGAGCAAGCTGTCGGAAGGCAAACATGCCAGTGAAGAAATAGAAGGAGGAGAAACCTCCCCTCAGAGGTAGGGTGCTACCCAACTTGACACTGATGAGTAGGAGCAGCACGAAGTGAAACTATGCACTTTGTGCAAAGCAGGTATCCAAAGAGGCACTCTGCCGACATGAAAGGAATCCTTATCTGCTATGCAGATTTCCAGATGGGAATCCCTAACCATACGAGGATTCATGATCTGGGTAGCTCATCACCCATCACAAGGCAATAGTGCAATAGGGAAGCAAGAGCTCTCGATGGGTGGTTTTTGGATCTCGTGTGAAAACAGAGGGCAGCTGGCACTCAGAGCCTAAGCCAACCCAGAGGATGGATGTGAAAAACAATCTGTTCTCTGAGCAGAAAACAAGGCACCAAGAGGGAACCTACTGAAGGCACCTCTTGAAAGCCAAAAGTCAGACTTCTTACTCCTGAGGTGGGGAAGAGCATATTGTTCACCCAGATTAGCTCGATTTTGGAAACCCTTCCACTTTCCTGATGATGGTGGGACACAATTGTGGGCCTAAGAGGTCCTCATGGCGACTGGAACAATCACTGGTGGAATCCTAGGTGGACACTAGAGCCAATATGGCAACCAGGTGCAGGAAAAAACAGCAAAAGTGACCCAGCTGGCCCATTGTTACAGTTTCGGCTGCAGTGCAACCACCTCACCACCAGGGGTCCCTCTAGTGCTGGCTCTCCTCACAGGCCCAGTCCATCTCCCCTGTCCACTCTATGCTCTGGGCTGTCCCTTATAACCCTGCCTGACAGTTCCCTCGGTGCTTCGGCATCAAGCTCACCTGGGCTCCCTGCTCTAGCCTGCCTTGCGCGGCCTTCGGGCCTTTCTTTTCCTTGCCTTGCGTGGCCTTCGGGCCTTCTCTCTGGCTTTCCTTACCTGGCCTACGGGCCTTCTGACCTGCCTTGCCCTACTTACGGTGTGTGGCCTACGGGCCTTCAGTGTGTGTGTGGCCTACGGGCCTTCTGACCTGCCTTGCCCTACTTACGGTGTGTGGCCTACGGGCCTTCAGTGTGTGTGTGGCCTACGGGCCTTCTGACCTGCCTTGCCCTACTTACGGTGTGTGGCCTACGGGCCTTCAGTGTGTGCGTGGCCTATGGGCCTTCTGACCTGCCTTGTCCTGCTTACTGTGTCCTGACCCAGCCTAATCCTAGACTCTGCTTTCTGCCTCCTGCCCTGACCCAGCCTGAACCTAGACACTGCTATCTGCCGCCTGCCCTGACCCAGCCTGGACCTAGACACTGCTACTTGCCGCCTGCCCTGACCCAGCCTGGACCCAGACACTGCTATCTGCCGCCTGCCCTGACCCAGCCTGGACCCAGACACTGCTACTTGCCGCCTGCCCTGACCCAGACTGGAACCAGACTCTGTTCTAACCATTCTTGTCTCTCTCAACCTGGAGCCACCCTTCTGGGTGGTGTTCACGACTCCTACCGGAGCCCAGTCGTAACACCCACATTGCACTGATTCATGTGAATCAAGGGCTGGATCATTGGTCAACACCACATACCGGAGAGGGAATGCATCCAGGAGGTTCCCCCTGAAGAGGATCCAGAGTGTAAGTCAATGAGGGAGGAGGCCTGAAGGATCTCGTCCCCTCCTAAAAGGGGATGGTACGCTGGTATCCACCCCAAAATGGAGTGAATAGGATTATATTCTCAGCCAAGACCTCCCAGCACACCGGCTACTGCAGCTGACTGATATGGGATGTCTGCTGGCACCAGAAGAACACATGCACACATGCCAGTGGGCATCTAGTAATGGTGGTACATATTCACTGAATCTGTATCCTGAAATAACAATGCTGTGCACCCGCACTGCGGTACTGCATCAAGCCAATAGTGATTGTATGCACAGAGAGATGCAGCACTGTGGGTCTAGCAATCCATGCCATGGCCTGGATGGGCATAAAACTAACGGCGGTGGGACGCTTGTGAGGTATCAGTATTGGTGTCCAATAGAATCCCTGAGTGCCAGACACATGAAGGCACTAAAAGGCACCCCTGGTGCTACATGCCAATGGCTCCTGATAGCGGTCAAGAGCCACTGCCATGATACATCTAGCATAGGCAGTCTGGCATGAAATTATATCTTGGTGCACAAAACCCTGTTTGGTACCTACCACATGCAATGGGAATCACCTTGGTGCACAAAACCCTGTTTGGTACCTACCACATGCAATGGGAATCACCCACAACAGGAATGTTGGGGATTATATCCTCGTTGATTTGGTAGTTTTGCTGCCAGTCATACCACCCCAGTACTCCATGATGCTGAAAATGATGGTAGCCCCCTGGTGGTGTGCCTGGCATCCCTTGCCAATGGCAACCCCACTATCAGTGCTCCACTTTCCCAATGATACACTATGGTGGCAGCAGCACTCATTGTGTTCAAACAAGGGCAATGGTGCAGACTGTATTGCCCTATGTTGCTTGGAGGCGCCTTTCGATGGTGGCACCTTCATGGTGTCGACAGTGTCTCATGACACCTATATGTCCAATGACAAGGACACTTGTGGCGCTCAATGATGTGAAAAGTGCCCTTGGCACCCATCGATGCACCTGGCTCGCATTGGCGACCATGGTGCTTGACGGGGGCCACAGCATGTGATTGAATCAAGTACATGATGGCAACTATGGTGCATGGCAGCAACCCTGGTGCTCGATGGCACCCAGGTGCTTGTGATGAATATGGCAAAACCCTGGCCAATGGCATCCAAGTTGCCCATGCCTCTTGATGAGATCCATGGCACCTGATGGTGTTCACAGTGTACCCGCTGATAGACGTTTCACGGCTCCGCGAATGCTACTCCAGCATCATTGAAAAGCCACTCGAGACGCCAATAGCGCAGCCATATAATTAACTTTTCTTGCACAACAATGTGAAAAACCGGCAATAGTGGTACCTGACCCCCTGAGGAAGGAGGTTTCCCTCCGAAACACGCCGTGTCAGAATAACGTTGGATCACATTTCTTCATCATCACTGGCTTGTCGACGGACACAAAGTTGCAAGTTAAGTAATATAAGCACACAAAGAGACTTTGAACCAAAGTACATATAGAGACTCTCAGTGCATTCAGGTAGCTACATATCGGAGTAGCACCGTTTATTAACAGCTCATGGAGACCAATGATTATAAGTTATAACAAGAAAAGCTTGAGCCATTATAAGCTTTATATCAGCCCAATTGTGGGCACTGATTTATGAGGTCTCTCTGAGCTTTCCCACTCTTTATTTAATACAGGATCGTTTTTTATAGTTGAAATCATCATTTTCCTGGCTTTAGTGGATTCTTTCATTTGTATGTATATAGTTGAGCATGAGAGCGCAAACAAATGTGTGTGTATATGATTGAGCATGTGTGAGAAAAAATGGAGACCGTTTGTTATACAACACCCCCCAGCTAATCCATGACAATCTCATATCGTCTGCAAATCAAAATTTCCCCATGTATGTACAGCAGGGAATTTTTTTTATCCTTATTAGTTTTAATTATTGGATGATTTTTGATGTATCAGCTGTTTTGAAATATTTTCTTGATGTTTGGGAAAAGTTTCATATGAGATTTTAATTATTCAATGTTCTATTTGTCAGTTGTTTTGAAATATTTATCATTTTTATTAGTATGGTTTTACCATTATGATTTATAATTCTTGATTTTATTGTTTGATGTTTTATGAGGAATGATGTTGTTTTTGTTTTTCCATTATCGCACTGCATACAGAATCTGGCTGCTTTTGGTTTCCACTTCATTTTTTGTCTACATGTATCTATTTACACTTTATGGTCTCTCTGTACAGTATTTGAGTGTCTGTGCTCTGAATGTGTGAACAACATGAGGTGTTCCGCTAGTGTGTCATTTCTGTGTTGGGATCTATAACAGCCTGGGTTGTTCTATTTTCTTAATAGGAGGTGTATTGGCATTTTAGGGCCTGGTGTAATATTTATTCATTTATTTTTATTTATTTACAGTGTTGCCTTTTCAGTTTGAGACTGGCAGTTAGTGGGTTTTTTTTTGGTATGAGAGGTTTACTTTATTGCAATTGTAATTGAGTTTACTTTTGGCTTTCTGAGGGTCAAGCCTACACCTAACATGCGTTACCGTAGGCCTAATACCATGAGATCCAAGTGCTTTTACCTGCAGGGTTTTTTAGTTGGCATCACAGCAATGCATGTAATAATATACATGTTGCTGTAAGTGATATTTTTACCTGAGAATATCATTTTTCATGTAAAATCTGGGATTATAAATGCATAATTTTTTATTGTATGTGGGGAGGGCGTGACAGGGATGGGGATGACCCTTAGTGATTGAATTGGGGGGCCCATGACTGGATTCTGAACAGAGCCCTGGTGCTTGGCCCCCAGCCCAGGACTGACTGCAGTGCTTGGAGTAAATAAAGTTGAGGGGAGGGGAATATAAAATATAGGGAAAAGAGATCCCTGGTAGTTACGAATGAAGGCTCCTGGCGCTAGGATATCTGGTTCCGACTGAGCTGGAAGCCCAAAGGAGCAGGAGGAAGCTGCTGGGCCAAAATAAAAATAAAAACGCCCTCCATGTAACAAAGTCTTCCAGCTCGTGGTGTTATATGTTGGGTTCAGGGCGAGGGCACACACTTTATCAGTTGGCCATTGGTGCTAAATGGCCTGGCTACTGCTCTGCTCACAGGGCATTTACATGTTATTAGCTTACTGCATCCCGCAGGTTATTATTTTTTTACTATTCACATTAACAAAAACCCGTGTCAAAATATAACTGATTTTATTACATCGGCCCCAAAGCATGGCAAGCATACTTTGTTTTCTGTCAGAGATTTCAGTCTCTCTTGCACCTACTGCTGCAACAAATCCACAAACTGCACCTCCTCTACTCATGGAAACCCTCTTAACTTTTCCACCAGAATATTTACTATGAGGATAACCCCGCCCAGATTGGTGCTTCTGAAATTCAGATCCTCTGTGTCATCCTTAAAGAGCTTCAGGATTTGCATTAGCTGCCTCATCACTCAATCATGATCCCCTCCTATCTCTCTCTCTGTTTTCAGTGACAGATCATGAAGTGGTGTCAGCTGCTCCGTTAACCTCTGCAGCATCAGATTGGTAGGATTCTAGCAGGTGTTAATATCTTGAATCAGTCACTTATGAGTCATCATAAATTATTCCTGCTTCTCATGGAAGAAGCCACCCTCCCTTCACTCTTAGATGAAAATGCCCAGCTATTTTCTTGCACTATCAGGTCCTTCAGGACTGGAACCCCGTTCTCCTTGTGCCCCAGTTGCAAAACATCAGTCATTGTCACAGTGCAGCAAGTGTGTAAAGCAGCGGAATCCCCCAAAAGGATCCGTCTTCCATTGGCCTTATCATATTTGCACCACTGTCACAAATAAACCTGCATGAAATCTCCTGCCTCTCCGATCTAGCTGCCAACCCTTTCTTATGACTGATAGCCGTCATCACGTGGGGTGTGCAGCACAGCTCACTTGCACCCTGAGGCGCGATGCCTTCCCTGCCTCGGCAGCTCCCACCAGTGTGTTGTTGGGGAGAGGTAAGCACGCATGTAGCATTCCTGCTGGTCCAGACATTGCTGATGAAATGCATGCTATTCCCCTCTGCCTTAGCCAGCTGCGCCTGTATACGACTATGGCACTGGTTGTATAGCCTGAGGATAGCAAACTTACTAAATGCAGTCTTGGATGGCACTTTGTAATTGGGGGCTAACAGGGGCAGTAAATGTATAAAACTCAGATTCTTCACTAGCTGCATTGGTTGGTCATCCAGAGCAACCATTTCCCTGTTGTGCCGCGTTACTACTTTCAATGCTTCCTGCCTCTTGCCCCGGAACAGTGATACAGAATACCACCCCATTCCATCTACGGTGGGTTGCCAATGCAGATGCAGGGCAGGAGGTCTGCTGGCCTGCCACATGACTGGTAGAAGGGGCCATGGGATCAGCTTGGGGAAATGTCTTCCACTTTTCAACCCCTTTCCTATGGCTTTTATTTTAAGAGGCTGAGAGGATCCCCAGGCTAATACTGTCACCTTCCTCTGATACCAGTTGGTGCTGCTTCTGCAGGTGATGCTGCACACCAGTATTTGTCATATGCCTCAGTACCTCCCCTCAACTGATAGCATTACTGCAATGAATGCACTGAGTACAACACAGGTTCTCCCTTAATTTAAAGCGATTCTAGACCAGGGATGTATTGCAAGATCTCATCTCTGCATCCTTGGGGGCTGATGTTAGCACTGGAGTTGAGATTGAGGGGGAAACATGAAGACAAAGGCCAGGAGCATCGCTCATGCTCTTTACTTGCACTGCCTGCTCTTCCTGGGAGTTGCTCTCAACATAGTCAGTATAATTTATCTACTGCATCGCCTCACTGGAGGCTAAGATGCTACTGACTATACCTCCTAACTTTTCTTCAGCTACTAGCTTTTCAATATCTTCTGATTCAGGGAATTCCAGAGAAGATTCTTTCTCAGAATCAGTTATTGAAAATACTATCTCCATTATCTCAGAAGCAATAATCATGGAGAAGTGAGCTGCTAACTTTGGGTATTGCATTTCTGCCACCCCTTTCCTTGCCCCTACCCTACTGAAGCTAGCCTTGGATAGCTCTCCTACCTTTTGCCTTTGCTCCAAAACAAGAGGAAGAAGAACAGACAACAGTGGCACATGCTCTCCCAATTTCAATTTCTTATTTTTTAAGCTGGTGTTATTATGGAGGACCCAACTAGGGCTGGTGAACTCCCACAGGGGCAGTCCAGGACTTCAGGACAGACGCAGACAGAGCTGGAGGATCTTCAGCTTATACCAGCCACCTCCTCCACAGGTGGAGTTCTGGTGGTCAGCAGGACTTAGGCTGTGGCTGAAGTAGAGATGCAAGCAGTGCAAGACTGGAGACTGAGGCAAGGCAAGGCTGGAGTCAGGCAGGCATGGAACTGGAACAGAGTGCAGGTAAGCATGGAACTGGAACAGACTGAAAAAGCATGCAGGTTAAGCGTGGAAATGGAACAGACTGGGACAGACAGGACTGTTGCGTCCATCGGACTCAGACGGCTTTGCCCGACATGCCTCACCTCTATTTCAGCCTTCTCCACCAGCCTCGGGAGAATGGCGCACATAGCGTCTCCGTGCCGCACCCTCCGGCGTCCCCGGAGTGGCTTTGGTGCGGCATCCCGCCATGTTGACCTGAGGCCTCCTAGGGCGCATGTACATGCCTCACAACTTATAGCAGTGTTGGCGCGAACCTCGGGGGCGTCCCCCTCGAGTGACATCACTGCTTCCGACTACAAAAGGTTGCCCATTTGCTGACTCTCGCCGAGTTACGGATTGGATTTGTTCCGATCTGAAGCTCCTCTGCCACTTCTGCTGCTGCTAGAAGCTATCTACACCTTCTAACTTGGGTACCCACTCCTCAGGGGCCCTTTGCTTATTTCCAGGTGCCTATCCTGAATCCAGGTACTCGCTCCTCGAGGGCCTGTGTGTCTATACTAGTGCCTGCTACCTTTTCTTCTACCTGCTGGAACACTACCTATCAGCTACAGAGAGTGAGTACTACTTCTCCCAGTCTGTTCATCTACAGCTCCTCGTTGTCTGTCTGCATCGGGCCCTACACCACCATTGTGGAACGGGTCTCCTCTGTCGGGGATCACAGACTGTTGTTACCTATCCTCTCTCTATTGCTTATTGGGAACTCTATCTACTCAGCTACAAGGGAGTATGTAATAACATCTGCCAGTCTGTCTCTCCTACAGTGCCTCACTGGATATCTGCATCGGGGCCTTATATCACCATTGTGGGACGGGTCTCCGCCAAGGATCACAGACTGTTGCTATCTAATCTACTCTCTACGGCCACCTCTGGTGAACCATACAAGCTGCATAATAAAGATATATTCTCTGTGTTTGTGCATCTGAGTCTAGCCTGGTGCTACAGTTCCCTATGGGGCTCCTCCCCGTGGGAGTCACTATCACTGTTGCCCCTGAAAATCCACCAAACTCCTCAATATCATAACAAGGACAATACAGGGCTAGATTAAACACAGAACAAGGAACATGAAAGCCCAAAGGCAACAGGCCAGATAGGCCACAAGGCAAGAATAAGCAGAAGGCCACAGGGCAAGGCAAGAGCAGAAGACCTGAGAAGGCCAAAAAGCAAGCCTAGAAGACCCAGAGGCCAGAGAGTAGTCCAAGGCAAACAGGGCCATCCAGACTCAATGACAAGGCACTGGGCTGTGCAAGAGGCGGGGGTTAAGTAGGCTGAGCCCTGCTGATTCATGAGATAACAGAGACTGTGACTGGAGCAGGAATAGATTTAGCTCCACATGGACCTCTGTTGGTTGGGAGGCTGCATATCAGGCAGGATCATAACAGCTGGCTTCCAAGCCTGGCTTTCTGTGGATAAAAAAGTTTCTGTTGTTTAGGGGCAGGACTCTCTTTTTTCTCGCTGCTACTAATACTGCTTGTACTTCTCACAGGCTGGGCTGCCTCTGCAGCAAATCCTCTGCCTCTGCCATTCCCTTCTTTGCCCTTTCCTTGCAGTGGCATAATGGAATTTGATGCTCCTACTGGGGGTTTTGTTATTACAATAGAATTTATTGATACTGTACCAGCACTTTCAGTTCTACTTGAGCACTGAATGAGTTTCTATCATAACACCCAATCTACTTCACAGAGTGAGTTCACATCCGTGCTTAACAAGCACAGAGCCATCTTACCAAGCAGAGTTAACAGGAGCTTGCTAGTGGTGGCACAAACTCAGTCTCTGTCATTCTAGGGCTATCATATTGTGTGCAAAAATATCTCTGTCACACACACACAGATACATATACAGTGTGTGTCTGTGCACTGCTGACTGCCTCCTTTTGCACACAAAAAAATGTTAAGCTGACAAGGCTGTACTTCTTTTCACTTCAGTCTGTCTGCAGATAACCTCACTAAACTCTGCTGCATTAGACAGACCTACATATATCACTGGCACTGATTCAATCTCCATTCCACTCCTATTCTGCCCCAGTGAACACAGAAAGAAGTGCCACTGCCTCTCTCTTTCTGTCAGGGTGATTGAGACCACTCACTGCAGCAGAGATCAGAAAAAGCCCTTTGCCAATGCCAAAATGTACTCAAGGAAGGAAGACAGTTCTGTCTCATGCATATTCATTGTAGATATCCTGTAAATCTGGCCTGTTTGTGGCTCTGAAGGACTGGAGTTGGCCACCCCTGGTCTAGTTGAAAAGATGCTTCATGATTTGACCTACTTCCGGTCTCCTTGCTAATTTCTTCTGTCTCAGCACCAATGAGGCTGCTATGTCACACAGGTAAGAGCTGGTTGCTATAATTACCAGTTAGTCCCTGCCTGCACCTGCTGCTTGCTCAGTATAGACAGACTTGAATGTGCCATAGATCTGAGTGGAAAACAAACAAATGAAACAAAAATTATAATTTAAATTTGTAGGCACTCTCCATTCTTTTTGGGGCTCCACAATTGAAGCAAAAATGGTCTCATTTGTTGCATTTTACCCATTTGTTTAAACCAAATGCACAACCCTAACACACATACTCGTGAGCCGAGACAGTGACAGTCGACCTAGGGTGGGGGCTAGGGAATGTCAAGGGTGACAAGCTGGTTGGGTTTACAGGATATTTTTAATATGCGCAGGATACCTCATACATATTCATTTCAGATATCCTTGAAATCCAATTCATTTGTGGCCTTCCCTAACTCTGACGTAGCGCTTCCAGAAGCTGGTACATGCATACCCTAAGTCTGGCCAGTAGCTATCTCCATTGTGCAATGGCTGAGACTCCCTCCTCCACCAGGGGATACGAACACCGTCTCTATGAATCTTGGTCCTATCAAAATAAAAACATGTACATTTTGCACATCTCACTTTTTCTCTCCAGAGAACTAACCAATGATATATGTCTCTCTCCTGTTAGGAAAATTGATGGAACCAATGTAGAGGAAGATAACATTGAACTGAATGAAGATGGAAGGCCAGTTCAAGCTCCGACCCACAAACCTCCGTTATTTGACTGCTACTGTTGTGGTGTGCCCAAGCGTTATATCATCGCCATAATGAGTGGCCTGGGGTTCTGTATCTCCTTTGGAATCAGGTGTAATCTTGGAGTTGCTATTGTAGAAATGGTCAACAACAACACAATTTATGTTAATGGGAAGCCAGAGATGCAAGTAAGTCAAAATTTGCAAACCATCCTCCCAGACAGAAATTACTCTGTTAAAATTTTGAACTCGGTTGATGTAGCATTCATGGTTCAAAACCTATGGGATTGTCAATCATGAGCAAGCTGAAAGTCATTTGTGTATGTGTATGTGAGCGAGAACTCATATCATTGAGGAGACTAATTTTATAACTGAGCGGGTAGGGGCAGAGTCTGCATGTATCTTTTACATGCAGATGTTCCTCCACATTTTCAAAGTGAACATATGTGCATTAGTTTGCTTAGAAAATGCTTGGATAAGAGGCCCTCACCATGTACAAAATGTTAAAACTCTTCTTTGCAGGACATGTCTTATGCAGGTTAACTTGCACACATATTTTTGAAAATCAAAATGTATGGACATAGCTAGCAATTCTGCTCCAACTTTACTCCCCAGAATGCCTCTCCCCTATACATATAAATGTACAATATGTACATGCAGTGTATATGTGTATAATTTTACATATGTATCAGTTGCACAATTTTCTAAAAAGACACTTCTGCATGTAAAAGCAGTGTATTACGTGCAGAAAGCCCTTTGAAAATTACCCCCATAATATATTGCAGTCTTAATATAATCCTCTAGGACAAGAGAGCTGACATACTAAGGTGCATTGAATTTTTCAAAATCCACATCACATGATAAAAAAGCAACTTGTTTGCACAATGTAAAAAAATTAACTTAGGTGCACAACTTTCCTTTTTTACATGCAAAGTGGAGTTTGCATAATTTTTTGGTTTTGCATATAATAAACTAACCCAAAAGTTTACCTTTGCAATATTTCATTCATACTGTGATGCAAAATCATGCAAAGCAGTTCATTAACAATGTTTGCAGTACTAAAATATGCATGAAAAGGCCTTCGCAGGCTGATTTAGTTACCTATTTTGCAAAGTTGGCAGTAGGAAACGTCAACTGTGCTTATCTGCATTTTAGTCCCGGCTGAAAATATATGTGTGTAAAATTGTGATTTCTGCTTGAAATTGGCGCGGTTCAGTACATCAGCCCCTAGGTGTTTTATTTAATTCAGAATGATAATGTTAATAATTATAGATTGATGAATTATGGAATGCTGACATTCTTGCCATAACCTCTCTTTTTATTTCTTGGCTTCTCTTTTAGTAAGCCTTCAGTGAAGGTATCATCTGAAGTAGGGATGAGTAAACCTGTCATTTACCAGCTTGTGTTCTGCCTCAGATCAAGGAAAAATTTAGTTCTTTCCTGCTAATTTTCCTTGAGACCAGGCCAGGCCAGGTCAGTGCAGTTTTCTTCTCCTACCAGCAGATGGAGTCAGAGAAATATAACTGTTTTGATTATGTCATCTCTCTTAGGGAAATATGCCAACAGCAGCTCCTCAATATTTCTGTATCAAAGCAGGCAACATATGAAACTTCACCCTATACGAGTAGGGCGGTCAAACTCAAAATGGCTTCCAAATAAGGTAGCCCATAAATTCAACCACATAACAATGAATAGTTTTATACCACAGATCTGAAAGTGAGTAAAGAACAAACCTCACTCCCCAAGGCAGGCTACAGGCTAAGACCAAATGGGTGGGAGGGCTCAAGGAAAGAAAATTAGCAGGTAAGAGCTAAACTTTTCCTTCCTTATCTTCCCACAAGACCAGTGGGATATACCCAAGCCACCCTTATACTGGGAGGTAGCCTGCCAAGCCTGCCTTTAGAACCTCTGCTCCAAAGGATGTAGACTCTCAGGCATGAACATCCAATTAGTAGTGCCTGGAAAAGGTATACAAGGAAGACCAAGTCAATGTTTTAAAAATGTCTTCTAGGAAAATCAACCCAAATTTTTTTATGTCTAAAATAGTTTCACCACTAGTCAAATGTCCTTCACGGACTACCAGACCTCTTAAGATGTAAGCTGAGACAATAGATTTCCTTATTCATCCAGCTAACATGGATTTTGTTGTAGTTTCTCCTGACTGATTTTGAAAGCACCAGTCTCTGCCCATAACCTTGAGGCAGAGGTCTCCACTGACATGGCTGTGAATGTGCCATGGCCGATGGTAGTAAATCCAAAGTCACTGCCATAGAGTTTAGGATCTGCAAAGAAAAACAATTCCCACCCTCTGGGTGCCCTTCAACTAGGAAATGGCACACCAGCTCTTGTAGCTTGGCCATCCTCAAAGCAGCCATAAATACGTTACTCTCCTGAGCATCAAATTGGGCCCTCAGGTACTGTAAATTCTGAGTGGGCTACAACCCTAGTCTTGGAGTAACCCAAGGACTCTTGAAGTAGCCTGTTGAGATTCCTCTTCTGACCTTGCTTGGATCAGCCAATCGCCGAGGTAGGAATGCACCAGTACTCCCTCCTTGTGAAGAGCAGCCACCATCACTACCATTATCCTGGAGAATGTTTTTGGTTCTGTCGCCAACCCAAAGACAAGCAGCTGAACTGAAAGTGATACCCTCCCCCCAAGGACTGCAAACATGAGGAACATTTTGATGATCCTGGTGGATGGGAATATGTAGCTATGCCTCTGAGAGATCATGTGACGAAAGAAACTCCCCCATCTGGCAATGAAGAACCTTGAAGGCTTCATTGAAGTGTATTAGATTTAGAATTGACAAGAAGTCCCCTTTTTCTTTGTGACTACAAAATAAACGGAATACTTGCCTTAGCCTCAGTCTTGCTGTGGAAGTGGGATCACAGCTTCCAGTGCTTGGAGACGTTCCAATGTTGCTTTTACCACCACCTTCATAGGGGAATGACACGGAGAGATATGGGGAAACCATAAAAATGTTCAGCACTCTTCTTGCAAATTCTAAGATGTAGCTTCTATCACAATTGAAAGGCATTAGTAGCATGGGATCTATTTAAAGTTTGGATACTTGCAGTTACTTTTAACCTGGATTGGATAGTGTTGGAAACAGGATGCTGGGCTTGATGGACCCTCGATCGGACCCAGTATGGCAACTTCTTATATTCTTATGACCCAGTGAGCCAATATAATACAGCTCCACTCGCCGTAAAAGTGGGACAACTGGCCTCAATTTTCTGACTGGGGAGTGAATCCTTTGGATCTTATTGTGCACACTTTGAGACTGCAGAGACTCCCACACTGCCATCCCTCGTGTTTCTACTGCCAGTATGAAAGGACTGAAACCTACCACCAGTACTACCCTTTTGTGAAGGACTTCCTTTTCCCTGTTTGTAACACCTCAACTCCCTGAACATGGGTCTGTTGGAAAGACTCCTTTAGGAGCCCCTGGGCTTGCCTTCTGGCAACTTATGTGATTCCTTCTCATTGAAAATCTTCACCAACTTTCTTAGATCCTCTCCAAAAAGAAGTTTTTTCCTGAAGGGCAATATACTCAACATGGATTTAGAGGATACGTCCACAGACAAATTTCGCAACCAAAGCAGATACCTGGCTGAAACCGAGGCTGCCACCTGACTGAGGTTCTAAGTAATTCATAGAGGGCACCAGCTATGAAGGCAAGACTAGCCTCTATTCTATACCTCCCTTGCCATCAGGCTCTCACTTTCATTGCCCAGAGGGATCTGCTATACCCAGAATAAAAACAGCCTACCATAAGGTACTAAAAGTAGCTGCACGCCAGGCTAGGGCTGCCATCACATTGGACTGCTTGAAATGTGTCTCAGTCTCTCCACCCTGGGCATCCTTAAGAGCAGTACTCCCCTTTATCAGGCTCATTGTCTTCTTTGTGACAGCAGAGACCATTGTATCCATCTTGGGGAACTTCAGCTGATCCACTCTCTTTTCAGGGAGTGGGTAAAGCTTTGCCATTGCCTTCCCCACCATAAGCCCGGTATCTGAAGACTTCCACATCACCAACACCAGGGATTTAGCAAACCTGTGGAATGGAAAATCAGACCTCCGGGCCCTTCCAAAATAGGGAGTTCATCTTCTGGAATGGGGGCGGCCTGCACCTTTGCTACCTCCATTTCCATCGGGACCTGGGTTATAATAGCTAGCAATTCTTACCGCCTAAAGGATTGGGCAAGGATTACCTCCTAAAGGATTGGGCAATTCTTACCTCCTAAAGGATTAATTTATTTGTATACCGTTCAACCGTTTATTCTTTCCTATCTCTTCCTTCTTATCCAAGTTCTGCTACCCTTGTTATTTGTAACTGCTCCTTCAATCACCACAGTTCTAGTTGATGTATTTAATGCACTCCCGTTTTCATGTAAACCAGCAAGATATGTGCTCATGATTGCCGGTATATAAAAACCTTAAATAAATAAAATAAATAAATAAATAAACTCAAAAATGAAATTTCTGATCTATTAGTTAAAATTTGTAACCTATCATTACAATCATCCATTTTACATGAAGACTGGAGGGTGGCCAATCTAACCCCAATATTTAAAAAGGGCTCCAGGGGTGATACGGATAACTATAGACCAGTGAGCCTGACTTCAGTGCCAGTAAAAATAGTGGAAAATATTCTAAAGATCAAAATCGTAGAGCATATAGAAAGACATGATTTAATGGCACATAGTCACATGAATTTATCCAAGGGAAGTCTTGCATAACAAATCTGCTTCATTTTTTTGAAGGGGTTAATAAACATGTGGATAAAGGTGAACCGGTAGATGTAGTGTATTTGGATTTTCAGAAGGCGTTTGACAAAGTCCCTCATGAGAGGCTTCTAAGAAAACTAAAAAGTCATAGGATAGGAGGCGATGTCCTTTCGTGGATTATAAACAGAGGAAACAGAGAGTAGGATTAAAAGGTAAATTTTCTTAGTGGAAAAGGGTAAACAGTGGAGTGCCTCAGGGATCTGTACTTGGACTAGTGCTTTTCAATATATATATATATAAATGATCTGGAAAGGAATACGACGAGTAAGTTTATCAAATTTGCGGACGATACAAAATTATTCATAGTAGTTAAATCACAAGCGGGTTGTGATACATTACAGCAGGACCTTGCAAGACTGGAAAATTGGACATCCAAATGGCAGATGAAATTTAATGTGGACAAGTACAAGGTGTTGCACATAGGGAAAAATAACCCTTGCTGTAATTACATGATGTTAGGTTCCATATTAGGAACTACCACCCAGGAAAAAGATCTAGGCATCATAGTAGATAATACTTTAAAATTGTCGGCTCAGTGTGCTGCAGCAGTCAAAAAAGCAAGCAGAATGTTAGGAATTATTAGGAAGGGAATGGTTAATAAAACGGAAAATGTCATAATGCCTCTGTATCGCTCCATGGTGAGACCGCACCTTAAATACTGTGTACAATTCTGGTCGCCGCATCTCAGAAAAGATATAGTTGCGATGGAGAAGGTACAGAGAAGGACAACCAAAATGATAAAGGGGATGGAACAGCTCCCCTATGAGGAAAGGCTGAAGAGGTTAGGGCTGTTCAGCTTGGAAAAGAGACGTCTGAGGGGGGATATGATAGAGGTCTTTAAGATCATGAGAGGTCTTGACCAAGTAGATGTGAATCGGTTATTTACACCTTAGGATAACAGAAGGACTGGGGGGCATTCCATGAAGTTAGCGAGAGGCACATTTAAGACTAATCAGAAAAAATTCTTTTTCACTCATCGCACAATTAAGTTCTGGAATTTGTTGCCAGAGGATGTTGTTAGTGCAATTCGTATAGCTGGGTTCAAAAAAGGTTTGGATAAGTTCTTAGAGGAGAAGTCCATTAACTGCTATTAATCAAGTTTGACTTAGGGGCAGATCTTTAAACCTGCGCGCGGGAGTAAATTTGTTCGTGGAACCCAGGTTCTTGTGGCCTGGTTTGGCCTCTGTTGGAAACAGGATGCTGGGCTTGATGGACTCTTGGTCTGACCCAGCATGGCAATTTCTTATGTTCTTATGTTCTTAACCCGGCGCGAACAAATCTACACCCGATTTTATAACATGCGCATGTTGCCGCGTGCATGTTATAAAATCCAGGGTCGGCGCACGCAAGGGGGTGCAGAATTGTGCAACTTGCGCACGCCGAGCTGCGCAGCCTTCCTCCGTTCCCTCTGAGGCCGCTCTGAAATCGGAGCGGCCTCGGAGAGAACTTTCCTTCTGCCTCCCCCCCCCCCCGCACCTTCCCCTATCTAACCCGCCCCCCAGCCCTATCTAAAACCCCCTCCTAACCTTTACAGTAGAAGTTACGCCTGCCTCCGGAGGACTCGGGACCGCCCCTGAACCTCTGCCACGCCCCTGGACCGCCCCCTGACCCCCTGGACCCGCCCCTGGACCGCCGCCATGCCCCCGGACCCACCCCCTTTCCGTCCCTTTTTCGAAGCCCCGGGACATACGCGCATCCTGGGGCTTGGGTGCGCCGCTGAGCCTATGCAGGATGCTGGGCTTGATGGACCCTTGGTCTGACCCAGCATGGCAATTTCTTATGTTCTTATGTTCTTAAACAGCCTGCCTATTCTGGGAACCTCACTTTCTATGCCGGGGATTTTCCCCTCTTCCAGTGGAACAACATTTTAAATACATTTTGTTTTGCTGTTAGGGGCATTGTTAGCTCTGAGTCTCAGTTGTCCCTGTTTGCATTTTACCTGCTTTAAGCTTATAAGAAAAACAAAGAGACAGACCTGACCTCGAGTGAGGGTGTGTTCTGTTGGCAGATCTGTTCTCTGCTCTTGATCCATAGGGTGAGTCTGCCATTCTCAGCCACAAGGTCCTGAACAGATGTTGTCACCGAAGCAACAGAAGCCACTTCAACATCCAATTCTACCTCTATCTTAGCCTACCTGGGCTGGGAAGGCATCCTAGCCATAGAAGGGAACCCCAAAAGACCAGAACAGGATCCCAAAGGAATGGCTCCCTGCTTGATCAAAAAGGCTTGGGAACTCAGCCCAACAAAACTTGGGGAAGAAAGAATTCACAGACAACTGAACTCCTGGTGCAGAGATTGACCTAGAATGACCGGTCTCCCATGGGGGACAGAACTGGAGGCTTCAAGAAAATGTCTCCCTTCTCGGGGCTGGGACCTAAAATGGCCACCGTTCTCTCCCTTACTGGCCCTCTTCTTCAGGCGCAGTATCGGGGAAGGCTTCCAAAGCAATCTCAGAAACTTCCATAGCACAGCCATCCTCAGGGAGAGAATCTCTGTCTCTTTCTCTCTCCATTCCAGTGGTACAACTTTGGCATAGGTCCGTCGCTGAAACAGTGCCTCAGTGGCTGACACAGGAGAGGCTGTGCTTCCTGCACTCTCCAGGAGACTTCATGCTGAGACAGAAAAAAAAAATCCTTGCCCAAACCAAAAGTACACAAGTAAATCTTCCCTTCACAAAGAGACAAGGCCTGCTCCACTGTGGCCAGGACTGGAGGCTCTTTATATACCTCTCTGCCTTTAGCGGCAGTGATCTGCACTGTGTTTAAAATGATTGCATCAGACAACTGTATTACTGTCCCCTATCCCCCCCTGGAGAGAGCAGCAACAGAGACCAACTTCAGAACCTGCTGCAATTCATCTGGAGGATCCCTGAATTGTCCTTAACACCCACCTGACACTGCAAGTCTTGCAGAGCCTCAAAGGCAAAAATACAGTTGCTGTGGCTTTCAAGGGTGGAATACTTTTTCCTGCGCTCTGTGGAGCAGCCATCTTGGCTTCGCTGTGCGGTTCTCCTCAGGATACCTCGTAGCTGACCATGGTCTCACTTTCTCTTAAAGTGTCCAAAAGACAAGCCCGGCCTCCTCTCTCACACCCCAGAACTGAAAGGTGCCGGTCCTGCTCCTCACTGCCTCTGTAGGCCTTCTCACGGACCCGTTTGTTTTTTTCTTTTTTTAAAGCAACAGGCAGCCAACTAACCAAACAAACAGGAAAGCCCCTAAATCCATATAAGGGCAGTGGATTAAAGAAAGGAACACTTCCCTGTGTCAATCTTCTCCAAGTCAGGGACCCAGGACCAGGGAACATGGAAAGAGAAGGGAGGGGAAAGAGGGAACCAGGACCACTGATTATCAGTCCCCCTCCAGTACCAGGGCTCAGCTGAAAAGTATCACTGACCCTCTGCTCACCCATACTTAGTCAGAAGGTGGGGGGGTCCAAAAACCCTGCCCCCCCTCCGACTGTCCATCCACCAAATCCATAGCTGCAGGTTTGGCATCTCCACCACTGCTGGAGTCAGAGAAACACAGAGGAGCTGCAGATGGCACACTTTCCTAAGAGGAAGAGAGGACATCATAATAATTTATATTTCTGTAACTCCATCTGCTGATAGAGGAGCAAAACCCATTGATCCAGACTGGACTGGTATGTATATATATATATATATATATATATACACACACACACACACACACTCTCACACACACACGGATCAGAGTCCATATTCAAAGGGTTTTGTTTAGCTAAGTACTGGAATTTCAGTCCTTTCGACTTATCAGAGTATATTCAACTAAGAGCCAGATAAATCTTATCTGGATAAAGCATAGGAATTCCAAGGATGTTTCAGGGCAGAGTTACTTCAGCTGGATAAGGTTTTTTTTTCTCATTTAGTTGACTTTTATTTTGTAAAATGTACAGAACAGTCTTGATAAGTTTGCCAGATAATTCAAAATTTAGAATTATCTGGCTAACTCTAGTTATATGGAGAGCTTGCCTAATATTTATCTGGCTAAGTAGGACTTTATCCAGGTATATTCAGTGGAGAGTTTAATCCTGGACAGGTTGTCCCCCTAATTTTAGCCGAATATCTTGTCTGCTTGCCAGCTTACTGAATATGAACTTCAGAAATGTGTATATATATATATATATATATATATATATATATATATATGTATTTTTTTTATTTATTTGGTGGTCAATATTGAGTGGTATAAGTAGATGAAGTTCTCTGGAACAACTTATCCAGCTAATTCTGGCCAGGATATTCAGCAGGAAACAATTCCTCCTCAGTATACCAGGTTTAAAGTTAGCTGGGGAAGTTTAGACCTGCTCTCTACCATCATCAGACTCACTTGGCTAGTTTAATCCCTGTCCACGGAACACTTTTGTGCCACCTCTTTTTTATTTGCGTAAATTTTAGCTGGGTAATGTTCTACTGGGACAGGAAGAAGAGAGCATAGTGTGAGAGTCAAGGCTGGCCAACTATTCCCCTCCGAGAACAGTTTTAAGGCTCCTGCCTCAGTGAGAAAAAAAAAATACTAATGAATACTTTTCTCTCCTCTCCTATACTTATTTTCTTTGTCCTTTTCTCTTCTCACCGCCTTTCCCCCTTCCCTTTCATTTTCTTTCTAGCCCTCACCGCTTTTTGTCCCACATTTCCTCACCTAATCCTCCTCCAACTGTCTTTCATTTATTTCCTCTTGCTTGAGGGTCACTACTGCTCTCTTTGCAGGCCCTGGGCAGACCATGACTACTTCAGTCTCAGTGACTTTCTCTTTTTCCACCTGGCCTTGATCAGCCTGCCACCTCCCTACCCTTTATCCCAACTCTCCACAGCCACTTCTGTTCACTTCCCTAAAGACCCTGATCTGCTTCTGTGACTTCCAAGCCCCCGTTAGGTCTTCTTGTCTCACCCTTTCTTTCACCTCGTCCAGCTCCAGCTCCTGGTCTGACCATTTCCAATATTCACCTCTCCCTTCCCCCTTTCTTACCCCTCTGTCCCAGTTTCTGGCTTCTCTTTGGTTGGTGAAGCCTGGGAAATCTTTCCAGCCCTGAGACTTCAGTTGCTGGCTTCTCCCTCATTTCGTCAGCTGGCAGCATCTGGAGTGGTCTACCAGCCTTCATAATGCAGCTGCCAGTTGCTCCCTCATTTCTTCGACTGCTAGGGGCCTGAGGAGCCATATTAGCCTCATGACCACAATCATTGGCTCCCCCCGTAATTTCTTTGTCTGGCAAGTCCTGGTGGCATTCCCAGAACCCACAGCTGCTGGCTCCTCCTTCAGCTGGTGGGCTCTGGGAATCCCACCACCAACCTGCTGCCCTGAGCACAAGCACAGGTTGCATACTCTGTTGTGCTGGCCTTGCTTCAGCCTGATTTGATGGTTTTCTCATGATCCAGTTGGAAAATCTGTCAGATTTTTTTTTCCAAAGCAGATTCATATAATTTCACTGAGATCCACAGAAATCAAACATAAGTGAATTAGCAGTGGATTGGCTGATTTAAAAAAAATTATTGAGGCTTTTGCTGCAAATATCTTTTTATTTATCCTTTAAAGGTGTTTTGTTGAATCAACTCAATGAACCTATCAATATTTCCTGGATTTGTTGTACCAGGTGGGAAATCTACAAACCCTAAACCAAGAAAGTTCTGCATAAGATTTTGTGCTACTATTTGACACCAGTCTCTCTTTTCATCCTCTAGTCAGTTTCTTTATGACTTGTAGATGTGTGAGACCTGGGCCGAGATGAGAGATGGTACCGCCCACAGGGAGGAGCCCTGTGAGCCTCACCTTCGGGAGGCGCGGTCTCAGTGGACGTCAGACACAGCTGTGGAATAGAGTCTTTATTATAAAAGTAGAAAGGGCACAGCCCGTGGAGCAGGGCGTGCAGGAGGAGGAGATATGGTCTGAGAAGGGGTACACCCAGAGGGAATGCCTCAGATGTGAATATCCGGTAATGGTCCGCAGAGCGAGGTACACAGAAGTAGTCTCTCTGAAGTGGTGATGCAGTAGTGGCTTGCAGTGCAGGATACACCAAGGGATTCCTCACTCAAAGATGATGTAGTAGTGGCCCGGGTATGGGTACACCGGCGAGGAACCTGTAGCGATGACGTGGCAATGACCTGCAGCGCAGGGTACACTGAGGTGGCTCCTCACTAGTGCTGGCACGGTAGTGGCCCGAGGTACGGGGTACACCGGAGAGGATCTCACAGTAAAACTGGTTCAGTAGTAGTCCGTGGAGTCAAGGTACTCACGGAGAGATAGTTCCAGAAGAGGTCCCGGGGTACGGGAATAGAATGCAGTCCAAGGCAGAAGGCCCTCCGAGAAGCGGATAGCCAGAGACGAGGAAGGGCCCCCGAGGAGCGGATACCCAAAGCATCTCACGCCGAAGTGCAGGAACTGGAACAGGAAGTCCGTATGTGAGAAGCGGATTCAGCAATGAGGGAACTCCTTGCTAACTCGTTGATAGGCAGGGCCAGGCAGCTTAAGTACAGCAGAGTTTAGACGTCATCCGGAGAGGACGCCCCCGAGGTTCCCGCCATGATGTGCTTAATGCTGGCCCGTGTGCATGCGCCCCTAAGTGATCCCATGAACAAGATGGCGGTCAGCAGCACCCAAGCTGTCCCGGGAATGCCAGGGAGGTCGGCGGTAGCTAGCGGAGGCAGCCACTTTCCCCAATGATGTCAGGGCTGCATAAAAAGAGGTGAGCATTAGTGTTCGCAGCCGTCTGCGACCGACGGGCATAACGGTTTCATTTCTGTTTTGGCATCACAAACCTAAAATATTCCAAAAAGCTAGAAATGCAATTACAGTAATGTGTAAAATTAGATTTAAGCTGCCAGGAAATGTAGAAGCTTTTCCTTCTGCCTCTTTCTTTCCCTGAAACACAAGCTTTGAAATATTTCAGTCCTAAAATATGACATTTCCATCAAGATGTTTTAATAAATTCAAAATTGTAAAAACATTTTTATCAAATACCTCTCTACCTTTCGATGACTAAAGAAATATAATTAAAATAAGAAATTTAATAAAATAATAAAGTAGGTAGGAGAAAAAGAGTCAAAATCTGTGGAGAGATGTCTTCTGTCACTCAGTAATTATATATTTTTCTATCCATTGGAAATATTCATATATGATAACAGAGACCATGATTTTTGTATTCGCAGAAGGCCCAGTTTAATTGGGATCCGGAGACAGTTGGTCTTATCCATGGCTCATTTTTCTGGGGATATATTGTGACTCAGATCCCAGGAGGGTTCATCTCAAACAAATTAGCTGCCAACAGGTAAGGTTAATTTCTCTCATCATTTCCTATAATTTCTCAGCCTGCTGCCTATATTATAGAATGCTTCTTTTAACATCAGTGGACTTAACAGTCAATTTTTTTTTTTTTTTGCTAAAAAGAGGGTTTCTTAGAGGAACAGTACATATGTGAGAATTATCCTCTGTAATTTAAGCAGGAAGCTATTATCATAGCAGCACCACAGACTGAAACCTGTTGAACCTCACACTCCCCAGTTTGCTATAAAATAAAATAATTTATTGCAGCAGAAACTAACACCAAACAAGAGTTACTTTGAGGGATAAAATTAGTTCTAATCCAGGGGTACTCAGTAGGGATGTGAATCGGGCTTTGGACGATTGAAAATATCGTCGATATTTTCAAAATCGTCAGAAATCGGGGGCTCCCCCAAAACGATAGGAAAACCCCACGATATTGATCGTGGGGGTTCTCTTATCGTTTTGGGGGAGGACGGGAAAAACAGCACACAAAAATAACCCCTAAACCCACCCCGACCCTTTAAAACTAATCCCTTTGCTTCCCCCACCCTCACAACCCCCCCAAAAACATTTTACAGGTACCTGGTGGTCCAGTGGGGGTCCCGGGAGTGATCTCCTGCTCCTGGGCCGTCGGCTGCCACTAATCAAAATGGCACCGATGGCCTTTGCCCTTACCATGTGACAGGGTATCCGTGCCATTGGCCGGCCCCTGTCACATGGTAGGAGCACTGGATGGCCTGCGCCATTTTTAAAGATGGCGCCGGCCATCCAGTGCTCCCTCCATGTGACTGGGGTAACCCAGTTTGTGAGTATTTCTTAATACCATGCAGGCAACTACTCATCACCAATACCACATCTGAGACTGCAACAATCTGGGCTTCCCAGGTTTCAACACGTTCTGTCTAGGTCAAATTTGATAAAGCAGGGCCCAATCATGTGACTGACCCCAATGCTTGTTCATGCATTACTTGGTTCTGACCCTTCCCATGAAACTGAAAGCTCCTGCTGTCCAGAAATTTACTGACAGGCTGATGAAGGGCTCTTGGGGGGGGGGGGGGGGGGGGGGCTCCGTACCAGATGAAGGCAGGTCGCTAAGTCTCCAAGAACCTGACTTCTCACTTGCCGCTCTCACCTCTTCTTCCTCACCAGTGGAACCTCCACTGTGGAAACCTCATTTCCTTGGAGCACAGTGGGATTTTCAGGGGATTGGAAAACTCCTTCCCGGCATTCACCCCACTGCTTCGTCCTATGGCTCTCACCACTGTCACTAAGCTGCCAACAGTCTCTTCCAGCAGTGTAGGGGATCCCAGTTCTGCCTCACCTCCAGACTTGCCATTGTCAGCTATCATTCTCTGGTGCAGTCCATAGACTGATGGGGTAACAGGCCAGTATGGTCCTCTGGCTCATACAGGGCTTCCTGACAGTAAGCATACTGTAGGATCATTGGACTTGAATCCTGCATACGATGACAGCTGTGGCACTCCAATTGCCCAACATTGATGTCAGCCTCTATTGAAAGCCAAACTCGCTCCCACAGATGTTAAGTCATCCTTTCTTTCCAATGTAGTCTCTGGGACTCTGACACACTCATTCCCACCTCATACTGATCAAGCTTGTCTACCAACAACTTTACTGGGAAGAACTGAGACCAAAACCCATGGTCTCTGGGCTGAGCTGTTCACCTCTCCCATTGAAAAGTTGCCACTTTACAACTTCCCACACTCACATGAGGTCCCTTTCTTCAGCATGTCAAAAGGGCTACCATATCCAGTCAAACTCCAAGCACTGGCCTCGTCTACTGGCCTCCCATATGACTGACTCTTAGGAAGCACCAAGGAAATGTTGTCTGTTCAGTGAACTGAGTTTGTTCTCTGTGGGAATGTATCTGTTCTCATCACGTGTTCCTCTTTAGAAAAGCCAATTTGATAGCAAAATGAATATCTTTACATAAAAAGTCTTTTAAGGCCAAAAACAACAAGGTTTTCAGGAAAACACACCAAAATAAATCCGGAACACTATTTCTTTGATCCCCTTTGCTTTTCCTTGTAGAGGCCATAATTTTGTTGCAATTTCTCAAACACTAATGGATTCATGCTGTGGGGAGCAGAATTCATCTGTGAGGCCCAGGGGATCACAAAAAAAACAAAACGGTGTTATGTTTCAATAAACTTTACTTATAGTCTGCAAGATTCAGCAAGACAGAAAGATTCAGCAAAACAGTTCAGAAAAATTAAAACAGGAATAAATCCAACAAGCTATCAACCACAATCTTCTCAGGCTGCTTGAGTAATGGTACATGAAAGGATTTTCCCCTTAACGCCCATTATGGCCCTTTCTTCCTCAAAGCCCAGATGTAAAGAAAGGAAATTCCTCCTCCTGCATCCCAGATACTTAGTGGCTGCAAACTATCCCAGACCAATCCTCTCCCCATAGGCTAGATGTGTGAATCTTCCTGGGTGGCCTTTCACCCTTGCAGGAGAGAGATCCCCTCCCCCTAAACTCCTTGCAAGACCTCTCTCACTCAAACTCCAAACCACTCCCAACATGAAGTCACTTTTTATATCACTCTAACACACCCACCCACTGGGGGGATGGAGTCTTCATTGATCAATCCAGAATCTACCACCTCCTGAACATCCCATCTCTAGAAGATTCATAACTTTTCTCTAGTGAAGCCTAACTGGCTTTACACTCACAGAAATGGCCCTTTAGGAAATTGCATGACTATAATGCAAGAGAAGTCAACTCCGGTTCACAGATCCACAGATCAGTTTGGTTTTCAGGATATCCACAATGAATATGCATAAGTTAGATTTGCCTGCACTGCCTGAAAACCAGGCCTGTTTGTGGTTTTTGAGGACTGGAGTTGGCTGCCCCTACCATGATACTTGATTTTTCTCAATCATCCTACACATATAATATTGTCAGTATGAGGTAGATTTTAAAAGAATCGCGCTCGCATCCATGTGCGCGATGATTTTATAACATTCCTACTCTTTCTCCCTTTTCCCCTCTGCTCCCTGACCCCTAACTCCCCCTAACTATTAGAATTTTTTGTGTTTTACAACTTACTTCATTTTCTGAGGTGAAGTAGCTGGCGCGCGAGTCACTGGGACAGTGCAAAATGGCCAGGCCATTTTGAAAATGCGCTCGGCACGTGCTCGGCCCAGCCATGTGCGTATCTGCCGGGATTTCTGCGAGCCAGCGTTTTAAAATCGACTTTCAAGTTTCTATGTCTTGTTGATTGCAATAGTCAGAGTAAAACAAAAGCATAAATACACAAAGTATTTAAGATTCACTCACATTCAGTACACAAACCCTAAAATGCACATAGCTACCTTTTAGTTAATTCGGCTTGTCCCTCTTAACAGAAGGTTTTCTATGCCTTTTAATTTTTACTGTTACAGGGAAACAGAGTTTGCTAACAGACTGGCAGTGGCACATAGCTATTTGGTAACAGAGAGCTGGGTTACCTAAGTCACATCACAGTATCGGCTTCCAGATTGACAGCACGTAATTTAAGAGTGTGGTTCTGATTTCACAGTGGCAGCATGCTGTATTGACCAGGAAAGTGAGAAAAACATAAACCTGTAACACAATACTGTGTTAAACCTTTTTTTTTTTTTTTTAAGATGAAAAGGATAGTAGCTTGGTTCACCTTTTCTAGCAGGAATCCCATAGGCATAAACAAATTTCCCAAAGCGGGGTTTACTCTTTTATAAAATGTCTTTCAACTTTGGTTAGGAGACTAAGGGAGCGGTTTATAAAGGAATTCTCTGCAGGAAAACAGGTATTTACCTACAGAGAAGACCCCCCTTTAAAAATTGCCATGGGTCCTTCTCGAGAAACAGAGGTGGACTTCGGCCAGCCGAGATATATACTGTAATTTAATTTTGAAATCCCTGCACAGTTTTTACCCTGCATGCTTTGCATCTGCAACATATATGGGGTAAGCGATCTCTGCAATACTGGCTGGCTGGCATATTTTTCAGGGAAAATTAACTTGAGGACCACAGATATCAAATACTTATGAGTCTGCAAGCTAAGCAGAAGACGCAGAATTATCAGACTAGCGTAACCTGCATAGAGTGGCAGTTACAACTCTAGACAGCACTAGGCAGACTGGATAAACTATTTTGTTTGCCATCATTTATTAGGTTACTATGTAATTATGTATGGACTTTTTGGAAAATTTGCAAGTAATGTGTATGAGTCAAGCAACGTATTGGAGAATTGCAGTTTAATAATCTTTCAGCTTCACTTTACCATTTCTCCCCTATCCCAACCATGATTATAAAAGTAATCCTTTGCTGAATGGTTTCAGCAAATCTCTGCTTGTTTGGGCCAGGATTCATCATTCTTCACAGAATGATGAATCCTGCGAAAATGGGGGATGGGGCGGGCCTGCGAAAGCCCGCAGCCTTCGCACCATGGCGGTGCGCCGGCTGCCGGCTTTTGCACTGAATAGCACCACCGTGAAAGGTGGTGCTATTCGGCGTGCTACTGCCGACGATAATATTACTAACATTATCACCGGCAGTGAAGACACCGCTGACTCCGCCCCTTCCCCACCCAACTCCTCCCCTCCCCCTAATTTGCATGCTATCGCATGCGAAAAGGGCCTTTTCGCGTGCAATAAGCCTTTCATAAATGACCCCTTGCAATCATTAGTGAATCGGCTGGTCTTTATTGTGACATTTAAGTATTTAGCTGGTTGGCCCAACTGTAAAGTACTGAACTTGATATCTTCCTACTTTTAATTTACTAAGCTGCATGAAACAAATGCTTTTATTCAGAACGAAAAAGCTGATGAATGAACCGAATCAGCAGTGCTTCCAAAATTTTTTCATTCACCTTGATTTTCAGAAGTTTGTGTGTGCATTTTATACTTGCGTGCACAAAAAAATACTTCCAGTGTGCATGCAACTATGGAACTACATGCACAAACCTCTGAACATGATAAAACAAAAGGAAACATTAAAAGAGAATGAAATGAAACAAAGACAAATGAAAATCCCCATCAAAAGAAACCAAAAGAATTGAAACAAAAATCTTTGGTCCGTACATCCCTAATGGGAAATATAGCTTACTAGGTCATTTCCATAATTGGAAATGTCTTCTGTACTACAGTTGTCAATTTTTTTTAGCATAAAGTTTAATCTTCCTGCTTTAGAGAATATCCTTACTTCATTGTGTCCTCAATGGAGTTGAGGGGCATGGTGTTAATCCCCCCATATAGCACAGGTTATAAGTCTCAGCCAAAAGACCAAGAAGGGACTGTCCTCAGCTCATAGCTTAGACTCTGCACTAGGATTTTAGGCAAAAGGGCAAGAAGCAAAGACTAGAACTGGGGTGCATGTCGGCAAACTGCATGATGCGTAATTGCAAAAGAAAATAAGTTAGAGTAGGAACTGATACCAGCTAGGGAAGGAACCTGCTCCCCATGCTTTCTACCAAACTCTAAGAAGGAAGCTCTCTTTGCTCACAGATCAGTGGTACAAATTTCCACTGGCCCCAGGCAGACACATCAGTGGAATCAACATAAGAACATAAGAACATAAGAAAATACCATACTGGGTCAGACCAAGGGTCCATCAAGCCCAGCATCCTGTTTCCAACAGTGGCCAATCCAGGCCATAAGAACCTGGCAATTACCCAAAAACTAAGTCTATTCCATGTTACCATTGCTAATGACAGTGGCTATTCTCTAAGTGAACTTAATAGCAGGTAATGGACTTCTCCTCCAAGAACTTATCCAATCCTTTTTTAAACACAGCTATACTAACTGCACTAACCACATCCTCTGGCAACAAATTCCAGAGTTTAATTGTGCGTTGAGTAAAAAAGAACTTTCTCCGATTAGTTTTAAATGTGCCCCATGCTAACTTCATGGAGTGCCCCCTAGTCTTTCTACTATCCGAAAGAGTAAATACCCGATTCACATCTACCCGTTCTAGACCTCTCATGATTTTAAACACCTCTATCATATCCCCCCTCAGTCGTCTCTTCTCCAAGCTGAAAATTCCTAACCTCTTTAGTCTTTCCTCATAGGGGAGCTGTTCCATTCCCCTTATCATTTTGGTAGCCCTTCTCTGTACCTTCTCCATCGCAATTATATCTTTTTTGAGATGCGGCGACCAGAATTGTACACAGTATTCAAGGTGCGGTCTCACCATGGAGCGATACAGAGGCATTATGACATTTTCCGTTTTATTCACCATTCCCTTTCTAATAATTCCCAATATTCTGTTTGCTTTTTTGACTGCCGCAGCACACTGTACCGACGATTTCAATACCTAGATCTCTTTCTTGGGTTGTAGCATCTAATATGGAACCCAACATTATGTATTTATAGCATGGGTTATTTTTCCCTATATGCATCACCTTGCACTTATCCACATTAAATTTCATCTGCCATTTGGATGCCCAATTTTCCAGTCTCACAAGGTCTTCCTGCAATTTATCACAATCTGCTTGTGATTTAACTACTCTGAACAATTTTGTGTCATCTGCAAATTTGATTATCTCACTCGTCGTATTTCTTTCCAGATCATTTATAAATATATTGAAAAGTAAGGGTCCCAATACAGATCCCTGAGGCACTCCAACTTTTCCTTCCACCTGTACACTTAATAATAAAAGTTCTTATCAGGAACTAGCAAGGATTCTTTTCATACTTACAAACACAGTGTTGCATCCGTCAGTCTCATACGGCTTCGACCTTTGTGCCTTACCTTTCTCTCTGCTCTCCCCGCCAGCCTTGGGAAGATGGCTACTGCCGCATCTGCATGCCGCTCTCTCCGGCGTCCCAGAACGGCTATGGCAAAGCCTCACACCATGTTTCTCCTAAGGGCCTCCTAGGGTGCGCTCACGCACGCCACGCACGCCACCCACGTCTTTATCCACGTCATGGCGGGAACCTCGGGGCATCCCCCTCGAGTGACGTCATGCCATCCGGGTATTTAGCCTGCCCTTGTTTGCTAGCTCATTGAGTTAGCAAGGATCGTGAATGGATGGAAAGCCTCCAGTCTGAGTTAGTCTGCCGCTGGAAGCTTTCTCTGCCCTTCAGGGTATTTCTCTAACCTGGGTACTCGCTCCTTGAGGGCCTGCTCTCCCTGGCTCGGTGCCTGTATTCAACTACTTCTGCCTGCTGGGATCTCCAACTATATAGCTACCAACTTAGGCCTGGATTTATCAAAATGCGGTAAGTACCGCATGCGATAGCAAAAGGGGTGTGTTTTATGCTAATATAGTATTTTGTGATAATTACCTGTGTGAAGAGCTGAGTTAGTGCACATTGTGATACCATTTCATATTCTGCAATAAGTGCCAAACCTGATGTATTTCCTGCATTCAACCACTGGGGGATGATCCCAGGGGGGGGGGGAGAGAGAGAGAGAGAGAGAGAGAGAGAGAGAGAGAGAGAGAGAGAGAGAGAGAGAGAGAGAGAGAGAGAGAGAGAGCACCTGGCCATAATAGCATGTCCCATAGGTATTTGTATCCCTAGGATAGGCCCACCTAGTAACTCGAGGTGGGGATTAGATAAGAGTGTAGGGGGTTAGGGGCCACTTTCACATTGTACATGAGACGTACGAACAGAACAGTGGTCTCTTGTGAAGATTAGCTGGCCTTCGGAGTGAGGAAAACTCACTCCAAGATGAGATTTGGGCAAGGGTCTCTCAACCTAGCTTGATGGACTCTCTACCTGGGTAACATCAAGCTAGGTTGAGAGACCCTTGCCCAAATCTCATCTTGGAGTGAGTTTCCTCACTCCGAAGGCCAGCAAATCTTCACAAGAGACCACTGTTCTGTTCATACGTCTCATGTAGAATGTGAAAGCGGCCCCTAACCCCCTACACTCTTACCTAATCCCCACCTCGAGTTACTAGGTGGGCCTATCCTAGGGATACAAATACCTATGGGACATGCTATTATGGCCAGGTGCTCTCTCTCTCTCTCTCTCTCTCTCTCTCTCTCTCTCTCTCTCTCTCTCTCTCTCTCTCTCTCTCTCTCTCTCTCTCTCTCTCTCTCTCTCTCTCTCTCTCTCATATGGTGATAAACCCTTTCCACATGGTCACAGCCGGCCTATCGCATGTGAAAACAGGGCTTTTCGCATGCGATAAGCCCTTAACACATGTGAAAACGCCTTATTGTTCAAGCCCAGTGGGAACAGCAGCAGTGCTAAAAGAAGCTGTGGCACCCGCGTCTGGCCTTTTCTTCTTCCCGCGCCTGCCCCCCTCCCCCCATGACCCAGAACAGGAAGTGATACGCAGTGCGCGGGAAGGAGAAAGAGCCATGCCGCGTGATAAAGTAGCAGTGGCGGCTGCAGCATTGGCCCCCGAGCAATTGAAGAGCCGGTAATCGAGAAAGGAGACAGCAGCATGAGCCTCCCGCGGCCGATGGGATTCTTCTTTCTTGGCCTGCGGGGGCTGGAGGAGGAGGCTGCTGCAGCTACCATTTGTGCTCGGGGAGGGCCGGGGGGGGGGGGGGAGAGGAAGTGAGTGAGAGAAAGAGAGAAAAGCAGCCAGCCTGTGTGTAAGTGAGAGAATATATGTATGATTGAGAGCCTGTGTGTAAGTGAGAGAATGTATTTGATTGAGAGCATGTGTATGATTGAGAGAAACTGGTGTGAGAAGCCTGTGCATGTGAAGAGTGAGCATGGGAGTGAGAAACTTGGGTGTGTGTGAGACACAGCATGGGAGTGAGAAGCCTATATATCTGAAAGAGAACATGGGAGTGGGAAGCCTGTGTGTGTGTATATGCATGAGAGAGATCAGGTGACTGGTGTGTGTTTGTGTGTGTGTGAGAGAGAAAGAAAGTGATTATTTATTTATTTATTTATTTGGATTCTTTTATATACCGAAGTATAGCGTTTGCCTTCACTCCGGTTTACAGGATAACAACCTAATACATACAAATATCTTAGAACTGTATTTAACATTAGAACTGTATTTAACATTCAGAACATAGAACCTTATTTAACATATTAAATGATGATTTATATGAGAGATAAAACATAAAAGAGTTAGTATATCAGATTCTTTAAATATCATATGGAACAAAATTAACAACGTAAGTGCTGAGCATGAGAAGTGATTTATAGTTGGGAAGGGTCTGAAAAGGAGCTCGGAGTATGTTGATTGAATCAAGTGAAGTCTTGGGATTGGTTGGATGGGGGAGGAGGGCAAGGTGTGGGGAGTGGTGGGGGAAGGGTGTGTTGTGGGGGGGGGGGAGGGGGAAAAGTGTTAATAGAAAGTATCATCGAGAGAATGGGAGCGTCAAGGTGTAATGGGAATTATGGGAATGAGAATCCTGTGCATGTGGAGAGAACAAACATGGGAGTGAGAGACTGGTGAGTGTGTGTGAGACAGAGAAAGTGATTATGAGAGTGAGAAGCCCATATATGTAATTAGAACATGGGAGTGGGAAGCCTGTGTGTGTGTATGGCATGAGAGAAACTGTTCAGGAAGGTGACTGCTGTGTGTCAAAGACTGTTTGGGTGATGATTGGTGTGTGAGAGATAGAAACTGGTCATGGGGGCATGACTGGTATGGTGTGTGTATGAGAGACATGGGCACTAAGGAAGAGGACCACGAATATAGAGCTTAGCCTCTACTGCTGCTTCTGCTGTGTGCTACAGCCTGCATGGAAGAGGAGTAGGAGAGCTGCTGGAGGGGGTAAGTAAAGGTGGCTTAAGTTTATTTTTCTTGATTGACTGCCATTTTAATTATTTAATATTATGTGATGTGTCTGTTTTTTTTAAATATTTTATTGGTGTTTGGAGAATTTTTAAAAGTTTTTATGAGTTTTTAATTGTTGGATGTTATTCTGTTCATAGCTGTTTTGAGACATTTATTCTGCTTATTAGTATAGTTTTACAATTATTTCTGTGTGGGGATCTATAGCTGCTTGCTAGTTCTGTTTTCCTAATAAGAGGTATATTGGTTTTAAGGGCCTGATTTAATATTTGTAGTGTTGCCTTTTCATAGATAGGGTTGTTACTGGTTGAGTGCATTCCATAATACAGGTGTAACTGTGTGCGGATTAGTTTATGTGCAGTACTACAGATCCTGGGTGTATGTTAGGTCGGTTCTGTGTCTGTTATCGAGATGAGATATTTTACTAGCATGTAAGCATTTTATCAGTCTTATTTGTTGTGTTTTCTCAAGAGGACATGCATTGGTGGTAAACTGCTGTCTTTTCATAAGTAGGGCTATTGAGCCTGGAAGTAGAAGGAGTTTGAGTTTCTGTTACTGAGATGACACCAGAACCAGAATATATTTTTTGTAGGGTGAGTTGTATGGGGAATGTCATAATTCTGCTTTACATCCATTATTGTGGGTCAGGGGGGTTCCCGTGGATGCAAACTGTACTTTTACATCTAGCCCCGTGACGATCATGGGTCAGTGTGTCACGCATGTGAGAACCATCTGTCAGGTGTGTCCCGACAGAAAAAAGGTTGAGAACCACTGATCTAACATTCTCAGTCTGTCTCATCTACAGCTCTGCTGCACTGGGAACCTGCATCCGTATCTCCCTATACTATCTCTGTGAGACGGGTCCCCTCTGTCGAGGGTCCCTGGACTGCTACCTCTGGATCACCTCACTACTGCCACCTCTGGTGGTATACATTAGCTGTATAATAACAGATCAATCTCTGTGTTTGTGCGTCCCGAGTCTAGCCTAGTACTGTGGTTCCTCACGGGGCTCCTCCCCGTGGGCGTGGTCATCTCCACAGTACCCAAGAATCCACTTAAACACCTCAAAACCATAACACACAGCTGGATTTAGGCACAGTCAAGTGCCTTTGGCACCAAATTATGAAGGCGCCAAAAAACTGGGACCTCCCCCACTGCTCTGTGATTTCCAGGAGAAAAATCCCTTCCCCATGTCCTCTGCCTAAGGGTACCATAATTTTGTTGTGACCCTGCCCGCGGATCACATCCCACGGACAGGCCCTCCACCTACCGCTGCTGCTGGAGGCCTGTTCCCCGGCCGGTGCCTCCGTGGTGTAGCGCCACTGGCGGGACTCCGCCTCTTCGCGTCCATGTGCTGCAGACATTCATCTTCGAGGCCACGAGCCACCACCGGGATCCTCTCGTCGAGCTGCAGGAAGCTGCTGCTGCTGCTGCTGCTGCCTGCTCCCTCTTCCACGCAGCAGGGACGCCGCTGATGCAGCCTGCCTCCTGGCCTTCTCTAGGCGTGGGCGTGCACCTCTTCAGCGGATTTAAAGGGCCAGAGGCGGGAAAAGCCCCGCGGCCCCAACCAATGACATCATCAGTCTTTGCCTGGTTCAGCCCTATAAAAGGGCTCTGGTTCATTCCTTCAGTGCCTTTGGATCTGGTCTTCACAGTGGTCTGTGGTCTTCCTTCTGGTCCAGGTCCTCTGTGGGTCTTCCAGTGTCTTGATGGCTCTTTGTTCCTTGTCTTTGATGTTCCTGGCCTCCTTCGTCCTGATGTTCCTGGTCTTGTTTCTCATTCGAGCTCCTTCGTTCCGATGTTCCTGGCCTCCTTCGTCCTGATGTTCCTGGTCTTGTTTCTCATTGGAGCTCCTTCGTCGTTTGTTCCTTGTTCCTGATTTATTTATTTACTGGTTTTCTATACCAACGTTTAAAATTAATTATCACATCGATGTACAAATTAACTATAAATGCCCCTTTAAAAGCATTTAAAAAACATTCAATTAAAAGAAATACTATTCAATTATAAATACCATAAAAGCATTTAAAACAGCAATAAAAGATACATTTGTTAAAAAAATAACTAAAAATAAAATAAAATAACATTTCATAAATCTTAAAACCTAAAAGAAACTAAAATTAACTGTCTGGTGCTCCTGATGCTCTGTGTCCATATGTCCTGATGTACCGATGTCCTGATGTTCCGGAGGTCCCGGAATCCAGATGTCTCCGATGTTCCTGTCCTGATTCTGTCATCCTCATATCCAGCTCTTTGTCCAGCTTCCAGGTTCCTTTGTTCACCTTTCCTGGCATGCCACCGTCATGGTCCATGACCAGCCCATGGGGGGGCTGTGTAGGGCACCTCGTGGCACAAGGCCTACCTTCTCATCTGTAGTGCAAGCCTCTGGAAGGCTCCTGTTTTTAATGCCAAGCTTCTGAATCATGAGTCTAGAATCCTGTCCCAGTCTTCAGAGTTCCTTGTGCCTGCTTCCGTCCATGCCCAAGGACTCTGCCAAAACCTGCTCCACTTCAGCGTGGTCCACAGCCAGCCACAGGCGGCTGTGTAGGGTGCACCCTGGTGCAGGCCTCTCCTGAATCTTTGTCGTGTCCTGGCTTCAAGTTCCACTGCTTCGTCTGGAGTCTGCTTCGCCTTCGGCATGGTCTGTGACCAGCCATGTGCGGCTGTGTAGGGCACACTGTGATGCAGCACTCACTCAGTACTTTCTCTTGAATCCTGAATCCTTGCCTGAGACCTCCAAGTATCCTGAAACCTTGTCCGAGTCTTCCAAGTAACCTGAAATCATGTCTGAGTCTTCCGAATATCCTGAAACCATGTCTGAGTCCTCTGAGTATCTTGAGTCTACGTCTGAGTCCTCCAAGTATCCTGAGTCTTCGTCTGAGTCCTCCAAGTATCCTGAGTCTTCGTCTGAGTCTTCTAGTTCTTGTCTCACCTTGTTCCTGCCCTCAGCCTCCGTCTGGCCTCATGCACTTGTCGTTCCCAAGCGGTGGGTCCGGAAGGGCTATTGAGTGGCCGGAGGGCTACTCTCGAGACCAGCATTGCATTGCTGGGTCTCCTTGATGCATGTAGGTCCAGTGGAGGGCTGAGCTTGCCTTGCTCCTGTTCCAGACGTTCCTTGCCTTGTCTTCAGTCCAGTTTTGTTCCTGCTCCGCCCATGCCTATACTCACTCACCTCTCATGATGTGTTTAGGGGCTCCTCTCTGAGCCACGCCATGATCCAAGGGTTCACAAGCTCCCTTGAGATAGCAACCACACCTCCGCGCTTGCAACAATTTTAAATCTAGCCCTGCTTACAACAAGGGCTCATCCATTAAATTTGGAAGGGTAGGGAATACTGTTGAAGGGAAAAGAGTTCTTCATATTGAAAAGGATAAGGTATTGGATATACTATTGACCTGAGACAGATCTAACCATTTCAATTAATGTTTTTAAGTTAGCATAGATGAGTTTGTATGAGTGATTGTTACTGGTCATTATTTCTAATAGGCTTTAATCCAGTCTATTTGCTTTAGTCATCTTAAATTTTTATCAGGAAGGCCTTGTTTTAATGTTTTATGTGCTAATACAAAGAGCATATATTTTGCATTAGTTCTTGCCTTCTTCACCACATCCCAAGTACTGTAGTTTATAGAATGCTGAATTTTATGGAGTGATGTCGATTTTCAAGCAAACTACAAAGCACTTATGTAATTATGAAAACTGGTTACAAATTTGCTTTATTCAGCTTTGAACTTGATTGATTCATATAACCAGACATTTGGTGTCCCTCCAGTGATTGTTCTTCATTGAATTCCGGCTTGCTGATGGACAGCATTAGCATTTGACTGTGCATGAAATAGCTCTTCAAGAAACCAATGCATCATGATTTTAGAAACCACAACATTTACTTCCTACAACCACTAATTGCACTAAAGGGAAAACAGTATAGCAAAGTGTTGTCTGAATGAAACAAAATCATTTCTGTTTTACTGACTTTTTAGCTATGCCTCAAATATTTATGTTTTCTTTGTAAATGTAATGAAATGGTCTCTCTTTCTTCATGAATCTGCAATTCAGATTTTCTGAGAATGCTTTTGCTCTTCCAATATTACAACTTGCTTTTCTATCATAAGGACTGCTTTGAATACTAGTTACAATAGAGCTGGTTTGTCAAATATTTTTTCTCATTCTGTCAGAAAAATCTGCGATAAGTTAGGTGCATGGTTTCTCATAGAGATGTGAATCGTGTCCTCGATCGTCTTAACGATCGATTTCGGCTGGGAGGAGGAGGGAATCGTATTGTTGCCGTTTGGGTGTTTAAAGTATCGTGAAAATCGTGAAAATCGTGAGCCGGCACACTAAAACCCTCTAAAACCCACCCCGACCCTTTAAATTAAATCCCTCACCCTCCCGAACCCCCCCCAAATGCCTTAAATTACCTGGGGGTCCAGCGGTGGTCCGGAACGGCAGCGGTCCGGAACGGCCTCCTGCAATTGAATCGTGTTGTCTTCAGCCGGCGCCATTTTTCAAAATGGCGGTGCAAAATGGCGGCGGCCATAGACCAACACGATTCGACTGCAGGAAGTCGTTCCGGACCCCCGCTGGACTTTTGGCAAGTCTTGTGGGGGTCAGGAGGCCCCCCCAAGCTGGCCAAAAGTCCCTGGGGGTCCAGCGGGGGTCCGGAAAATGATCTCCTGCCGCAAATCGTTTTCCGTACGGAAAATGGCGCCGGCAGGAGATCGACTTCAGGAGGTCATTCAGCGGGGGTTCTGGTTCCCCGCTGAACGACCTCCTGCAGTCGATCTCCTGCCGGCGCCATTTTCCGTACGGAAAACGATTTGCGGCAGGAGATCATTTTCCGGACCCCCGCTGGACCCCCAGGGACTTTTGGCCAGCTTGGGGGGGCCTCCTGACCCCCACAAGACTTGCCAAAAGTCCAGCGGGGGTCCGGAACGACCTCCTGCAGTCGAATCGTGTTGGTCTATGGCCGCCTAGTTTCTCATAGTACTTGGAAAGATCTCATTTATCAGGACAGTCAAGTTATTTTTTTTAACAACTTTATCCAGGTATTTTATACTATCAATACAATGTATTTTTCTGCACTTCCAGTCCAATAGACCAGCTGTCAGTAAGGAAAAGCTTTAATTTGAGATGGTCGGCTCTAACTGTGGTGATTCTTGATCATAGTGTTATGATTAGTGTGTATGTGTCCCTTGGCCCGAGGTGCGAGTTGATACAGTCTGTGGGGATGAGCCCCACAGGTCCACACCATCAGGAAGCGAGGTGTTGGAGTGTAGGGAAGCTCTGTGCACAGTTGAGGGGAGAGCCCCAGAGACCAGGAGATGACCCCCGTAGGGTAGCAGTCTGTAGATGGCACTTGGAGAGATTGAAGAGAGAGGGCACCAGGCAGATCACGGGATGATGGGCGCCGAATAGCCAAGCAGGATATTCTCCAGTGGTGCAGCCTGAGGGGTGGAGCCACAGTGCAGTGGACGTAGAGAGAGAAAGTGTAGGCGAACCCCCCGGGGCGGAGAGCCCGAGCCCAAGTCCAGTGGCTCACGTAGACAGGTACCTGGAGATCGGAGGGTAACTGGCTGAGTAATGGAGAAACAGGCCCGTGGAGCGGGACAGCTGTCAATTGTAGAATCACAAGGAGCAAGCCCCGAGGAGCGGGGAAGCTCAGTGTGGTCTTGGAGTAGGTGAGCACGGCCCGAGGAGAGGGAAGGTGCGAACAGTCTTTGAAGGATACGGCGCAACCCCGAGGAGCTGGGAAGACCAGCTGAGAACTCACAAGTCGCTGCAGTAGTTCCCAAGGAGAACCAAGGTAGAGCAGGAAGCTAGATGGAACCCAAGAGGCATGGGGCCAGCCTAAGGAGTGGGGTAGGCCAGGGAATAGGTCCCTGTAGAGTGCACACTGACCTCTGAGGAGCAGGTGCCAGACAGGGTCCACAATACAAGCAAGAGCGGCGTCTCAGGAACAAGACAGGCGTAGGACTCATACGGAACTTGTTGCCAAGTCAGCTTGCTGGGGGCAAAGCAGGAGCTTAAATACCGGAGTCCGATGAAATCATCAACAGGAGACACCCCAGGGGTTCCCGCCGACGTGGCTTCAAAGGCGGGACTTGTGACGCACGCGCCTAGGAGGACCCGACATCGGAGCCGGAAGTAATGGCGTCCATGCCTCCATGAGGAGGCCCGTGGAACGCGGTGATGCAGAGAGGCCCGTGCAGCGAGGAGACCTGGGGAGGGTAGGAAAGCAGAACAAGCTGTGAGTACTCATGGTCACAGCCATCTGCGACCGACAGGCATAACAGTACTCCCCTCTTAAGACCCCTCCCCGGGGGTTTGGGTTTGTGAGGGTGGTCGGCATGGAACTGCTGAAGAAGATCCTTGTCAAGGATGTTAGCCATGGGTTCCCAGCTGTTCTCCTCAGGACCAAATCCCTCCCATGACAGGAGGTATTCCCATCTCTGACCATGCTTTCAGATATCTGAGACTTTGCGAATTTGGTATGTGACAGCCTCTGAAGACACTGGGACAGGATCTGGGGACCCCTTGGAGAATTCGGAGAGAATCAGAGGCTTGAGTAGAGATGTGAAAAGCATTGTGTATTTTAAGTGATGATGGCAGTTGCAACCGATAGGTAACAGGCCCCAGACTATGTACCACTGGAAATGGTCCAATGAATTTAGGAGCAAAACAAGCAGAGGGCAGCTTAAGGCGAAGGAACTTGGTGTTGAGCCGAACTTTATCTCCAGGTTGAAACTTGGGTGCAGCACGGTGATGGGCGTCAAAAGCCTTTTTAGATCTCTGAGCGGCTTTCTCCAGCAGCTGTTGCATATTTTGCCACAGTTGATGTAACTCTTGGACAGTTGCATGTGCTGCTGGGGAGGCGACAGACAGTGGAAGTGGTAGTGGAGGCAAGGGTTGACATCCGTAGACCAGCTTGAAGGGTGATGAACCCGTGGAGGTGGAGACATGAGAATTCAGGGTAAATTCCATGGGCTCTTCGGCCAGTGTTCGGGAGATTCCTGATCTACCCTTGGGAGAAGGCAAGCGTTGAGGGCGCCTGGAAGGAGTTATGGCTTTCGGTGTCATCTGGGCCTCTTGGCGGTGCTCTTGGTGGCGCCGATCTATACGTCCTGCCAGATTGATAAGGGCGTTCAAGGACCTAGGTAGTTCCCGGCTCACGAGTTCATCCTTAATTCTGGGGCTAAGCCCCTGAAGGAAGATGTTTCATAGACAGTTGAGGCCCCAGCCGAGCTCCGAAGAAAGGGTCCGGAAATCTATGGCGAATTTGGCCAATGTCCTTGAACCTTGGCATAGTTGAAGCAGTTTGGGCCCGGTGGAAACCTCCTGAGTGGGATCACCGAAGCTCATCTGGAAGAGCTCCCAGAACTCCCTCAGATTGCTCAGAACAGGATCATCCCATTCCCATAGGGGGGAAGCCCACTCCAGGGCCTTCCCTTCAAGGAGAGAGAGAATAAAGGTGGTCTTGGTAGCGTCATCGGGAAAAAGGGCCGACTGCAGGCAGAAGTGCATGTTGCACTGGTTAATGAAACCTCTGCAGGCCCGGGGTTCCCCTGAGAAGCGTGACGGTGTAGGCAGGTGGATTACTGGACGATCCCCGGAAACCACAGGCGTGGACGGCAGAGTGGGGTTCATGGGCCCCAATGCCTCGAAGCGCTGGTTGAGGCCCTCCAATGCAGAGACAAGGGCATCCAGGGTCTTTTGTTGGTCCATCAGATGCTGGGCCATTCCCGGAACATCTGATGCCTCCGCCGGGTTCATGGATTTGGCAATCTGTTATGCTCAGGCTTGTGAACCCTTGGACTGACGGGAAGATGGTATACCTTAGGAGGTGGGTCTGTAGGTTCTCCCGTCAGGTGGCGAGGCAGAACAGAAGATGCGACCAGCAGACCCTCGGCACAGGAGATTGAGATGGCTGTGGAGGCAGACGAGGAGTCGTGACGTCGAGGAGGCAACTGAGTCTTCGCCACTGGAAGCCCACGGTCCCCCGGGAGGAGCCCGTAGGAACCCGGGCTGCTGGGACTTAGGTGGACCTTTGAGAGGTCAAGGGGTCATGAGATTGGTGCAAGAGCTAACTGGAGCTTCACTCCTGGAAGCCCGCGGTCCCCCCGGGAGAAGCCCATAGAGACCCGGGCCGCTGGGACTTAGGTGGGCCCTTGGAGACGATGGCCCAGAAGAAGTACAAGGTCAAGTGCCAGAGGGTCGTCGCTTACCAGTCCAAGGTCACACACCAAGGGATCGCTGCTTGCCAGTCCGAAGTCACACACCAGGAATCACCGCTTGCCAATCCAAAGTCAGGAACCAGGAATCACTGAGACGAAACAGGAACCAAGAAGCAAGGGTCCGAAACACAAGAAGACTCACCGAAGCAAGCAGACTTGACTAACCGAAGTGTTGCCAAGTCAAGGAATGAGCAGAGAAAGCCTCCTTTTATACTTCCTTTGCTCTGGCTCATTGGAAACAGCTGTAGGTAGTTAAAGGGACCAGGTCCCTTTAACTACCTACAGCTGTTTCCAGGTCCCTTTAAATCTGGTGAGGAGACGCGGCCTCGTGCCTAAGATGGTGGTGGCCATCTTGGATTTCGGCCACGGAGGGGAAGCTGCCTGATGCCATGCAGGAGGAGCAGGGATGGCTCCCAGCCCGGCGGTCAACCGGGAGGCCCGCGCGGGCGCGTGGCAACAATGGGCACCAGACCATAGGATTCTCTCCTGATGCTGCTGCGGCGGGTCGCCGTCGTGGTCAGTTAGGGGGGTGCGACCGCGGTTGTCCGCAGCCGCGGAACACAATAGAATTAAAATAAAATCAAAGATCATCTAAAAATTACTTTACTTGCCCTCCCTACAAAACAACAGAAGACTATAGTTGTTTCAGTTATTACACTCAAGACTCATCTCTACCCTGAATAAGAGATTTCGTGTAAAAATTGGCTAGGAAAACTTTCTTCTTAAAGAAACTGCTTTCCTTTTGTTCTCCCTCTCAGTTCAACTCCCTCTCAGTTCAAACTGTCTGCAAGTCAAGCATTAGTTCATGGTCTTTGGCCCTTTCTCTCTCTCTGGTCACGAGAACAAAGAGGCATATTTTTTTTTTTCTAGATAACTGTGATTAGTTAATAAATCTCATTAGTACTGGATCCCTTTCTGTTCCTGGATACAGGGATGAATTGGTAATGTATCGCTTAGCTAATTCTGAGATAAAGGTCCATTATTCAAAAGTCTAAATTTCAAAATTAAGTCTAATAGGCTCCCAGAGATGAGTTAGTTATAAAAGTGCATCCCCTGAGAAAGTAATGACCTTAGGATGTCATGGATGTTCAGCCAATGGCTCAGTTCAGCCAATGGCACAGTCTTTCAGCCAATAGTTTTTAGTTTATTCTTCTCAGAGTTACATAATAACATAGTAAATGATGGGAAAAGGGGAAAAGCAACCAACAAGGGCCCTGACATTTGCGCAGGCCAATACAGAACGGTGCGCTTGGCCGCGTGCACCGTTTATTTATTTATTTATTTATTTAAAGGCTTTTATATACCAGAGTTCATGCACTAGTGCATACCACCTCGGTTTACACAGAACAAGGAACAGAAAATTACATCAAACAGATTGAACAATTAAACAAATATACAATTACATCCAACGATTGGGTATAAATAACATGGCTAACTTAGTAGGAACTTAGAGTTTGAGGTAAAGGAGAGAAATAGTACCAAGTGGTAACAGAACAATGTTAATAGCTAAATAATAAATATAAATAGTAAATACAAATTCTTATAATAAATACGGGTGCTTACAGATTGCAGTCTTCATGAAAAGTTTACGTCTACAGAATAGGGTTAAGTAAATAAGAACTGGCGGTTATTTCTATAGGAGTGATTTCTATAGGAGTTTAGCCCCCATTTGGCTGTGCATTTTAGATGCGCTATTATTACCCGTTATACTGTAAGGGGTAATAGCACTTGGAAAACTCGTGGCCAACCACCATGAAACTAATAACCTATTAGTTATTACCCCAGAATACTGAAAGTAAAATGTGCAGCCAAGTCACACATTTTACTCTCAGAAATTAACATCTGCCCAAGGGCAGGCGTTAACCATAGAAAGCACCAGGAAAATGTACAGAAAAGCAGAAAAAAACTGCTTTTCTGTACACCCTCAGACTTAATATCATAGCAGTATTAAGTCGGAAGCAACAAAAAAAAAAAAATCTGCTCTACAGTCAGTGGGTTTGAAAACAGATACTCAATTTTGCCTGCGTCCGTTTTCCGAACTGTGACTGTCAGCAGGTTCGATAACTGACACCGGTAAAATTAAGCGTCGGTTGTCGGAACAACTGACAGCCTCCTTATTAGCACAGGCCCTAATTTAAATACAAAATCGAGCGCCCAGGAGAGGTGCCTGGGCACGCGTCAGGAGAGCAGGTGCTCTCCTTGGAGCGCTGGCTCTCCCGCACGTTTTATTGCATCGGCCTGACGGTTTGGGGGACAAATAAACATGGGGGTAAGTTGCTGATGCGGCTTTTACTACCCCTTAATCATGCTGAGGTAGATTTTAAAAACATACGCGCACGCGTACTTTTGTTCGTGCACCAGGCGCGAGCAAAAGTACGCTGGATTTTATAAGATACGCGCGTAGCCACGCGTATCTTATAAAATCCGTGGTCGGCGCGCGCAAGGGGGGTGCACATTTGTGCAACTTGCGCGCGCTGAGCCCTGCGCGCGCTGCCCATTCCCTCCCCTTCCCCTACCTAAACCCCCCCCCCCCGGCCCTCTCTAGACCCGTGGTAAAGAATGCTTGTTGTTGTTTCTTGGGGAGGGAAGAGAGAACATGTGGTGTGTTGCTGTACCTGCCCTTCCCCTCCCCCCCCTGCTCTTCCCCTTCCCCCTGCTAATCTTGAGAAATCTCAGGGTAAGCAGAACTTAAATGTTCCCAGGTATGAGTATTACTATGTCACTATGTATCATGTGTGTCCCCCCCCCCCCCCCCCCGGTCCCTTCTCTCCTCCGGGGGATACATATTTAGGTCCTTCAGTCTCATCTCATATGGCTTTTGATGCAGACCTCACACCATTTTGGTCACCTTTCTCTGGACTGCTTACATGCTTTCTCTATCCTGTTTGAGATACGGTCTCTAGAACTGTAAACAGTACTTCAGAAGAGGCCTCACCAAGGACCTGCACAGGGACCTTATCACCTCCATTTTCCTGCTGGTTATTTCTGTTTCGAAGCAGCCCAGGGCTTCGCAAACTGTGTGTCAGGACCCCAAATAGGGTCAAAAAACCTTCAACTGGGGTCACAAGTGCCTTAACTGGAATCAGCTTTAGTAGTAGAAGTCAACAGGGGAACTGTGAGCCAGAATACAATCTCAGGCCCTGCAGTAGCCCTGCCCTTGCATGAGTTTATGTGGTAACAGGAAGCCCTGCATAAAAGGGGGTTTAGGGCTATTTGCAGGGTCCAGGAACTTGCACTGGGTCACAAGCCCCGCGCTGACTTTCATTACTAAAGGTGCTGCTGCTTGCAGATCACCGTCATTGCTTGAGGAGGAGGAGGGGGGAGTTCTGACTCTGCATGGGGCCAGTGGAGATTGCAACTGTTCCTCTCTCCTCACTCATCACTGAACTTACCCAGGAGAAAAATGTTGTCCTTGTCATTGACCTTTCCTCTCTTCTCGTCATTGTCATCCACCTTTGGCCTGGGGTCCAAATGTTGTCACTGACCCTGGCCAGAGAGATGTTTGGAAAAGGGGTTGTGGGAAGGAAGGGATCAGATGCAGGAGATGTTTGAGGTTTGGATCAGCTGAAGAGGGAAATAACAGAAGATCAACTGAGGGATGTAAGAGTAGCTGGGTGTAAGAGGCGATCAGTTGGGGGAGGGATATGTGAGTGAGGATGGAGGATGAGAGTGAGGCGGGGATGGGATGACAGGGAGGGAATGACAGAGGATCAGTTGGCTTTTAAAAGAAAGGCTAAGGATGAGAAAAGATCAACTGTGGGAATGTGAAAAAGGTTGTAGGGGATAAGAGAGAGTGGATGGGCTGGGTAGGTGAGAGCATCTGGGAGATGTAAGAAGGGATCAACTGAAGGAACAGAAATTGAGAAGGGGCCCACTAGAGGGGAGGATGTCCTTTGAAAGGGTGGAGGTTGAGAGAGAAGACTGACTAGAGAGGGTGGAGGTTCAGGAGAGAGGATCAACTGGAGTGCAGTAAGGGAGAGAGTGGAGTGATTGTTGGAGGGGGACTGCATCCCTACTAATTTGTTTTGGTCATCTGGAGTTGTGTGAATTTTCAAGTGCTAAAATTGGATCACATTGGATAAAAGTTTGGGAAGCTCTGCTTTAGCCTTAGCCAATTTCTTGACACATTGCTTTGCCACCTTCAGACTCCAAACGACTCTTTCCTCCTCTCCCATGGAATTTCCAAGGGAAAGGGGGGGGGGGGGACCCCTGAATTTCTATCGTTACCATGGCTGCCTTTTTATCCCCACCTACTATGTAGCATGTACTTTCCAATTAGGGGAATAAGTTACAAGACCCTTTTTCATATCTTAACTAGGTGGGATATAAATTGATTAAATTAATTAATGAATTAAATCTGAGCTAGACAGAGGAAGAAACAATGTAAACTAATAAATGCTCGTAAGTCACTGACTTGCAAACAGATTTATGAATTGCAGGAAATCAGTTTTGATATGTGCTAAAAAGTAAATACAGTATTTTTCTTTAGAGCAGATAGTCGTGATACTTTTGATTTCATCTTCTAAAAGTCTAGTATTTTTTGTTTTTCTAAATTCTGTACAATTGCATTTGAAATCTTGCTCAGTTCTATAATTGACTAATAGTGTGCTGTCTTCCTACAGGGTATTTGGAGCAGCTATTTTCTTAACATCAACTCTTAACATGCTGATTCCATCTGCTGCACGGGTGCATTATGGATGTGTTATGTTTGTAAGAATTCTACAGGGTCTTGTAGAGGTAAGCATTTTGGTTTACTAACAGATTTTATCTACTGAATATTAAACAGACATCTATCATTTGTTAGATTCTGTATAATACCACCTACGTTTGTGACTACATTATAGGCCCATTTGAAACCTTTTCTAATCTAAGTATCCTGAATTTAGAAGGACTTTATTTGACTCTTATAATAAGGGTTTTAAATTCTGTTGGTGTATTGGTCACTTTGATCCTGAACAGAAATTATCCTAGCAATAGGAAAGCTGCTAGTTTAGGGGTGAGAAATTGCATTACCTAAGGGCATAAAACCTGCATAGTTTTCAGGCTATCCCTAATGAAAATGCTTGCAATAAGTCTGCATATAGTTGCAGTAGTTCATGTGAATCTATCTCATGCTTATTCATTAGGGATATCCTGAAAGCCAGATTGGTTTGTAGACCTGGATGACTGCAGTTTGGTTCTCCTGTGCTAGCAGCTTTGGTTTTCAGTTATCCCAGAATTTTAGCAAGGGGGGAAAATTCTTAGTGGGAGAGGGTGGGTGGGATTTTCTCCTGGTTTACAGCAGGAGTGGGTACAACTTTTTTTTTTTTACATAGGGCCACATTAATGGCTCTTGCATGCACCAAAAGCTGGGGGAGGGGTTTCTCTTTGGAGCTCTGGTTGAGCAAGAGGGGGAGGGGGTCCCCCTTGGAGCACTATTAGCCAGAACACTATACTGAGTAGCAATGAAGCCGCAGAGGGACTTTATTTCTTTGTTTTTCTTCTTTCAACAAGCACTGCAGGCTACACAGTAAAAACTGGAAGCTTGGCAAGGCTTGTTAAAAAAAAGAAAAAAAGTCCCTCTGCAGCTTCACTTCTGGTCAGTTTATTTTTATAATGTAGTGCTCCTTCAATTGTGCTCCTTGGGGGACTCAAAAGTAATGATAATAATCTGTATCCTGCAAAACCTCTCCCCAACCAAGACTTGCAGAGGCAATGGCAGTCTGAGGTGGGAAACAGGAGACAGCAGGGGAACGGGCCTTTAGGGGGTCATTTTTTAAGCCTATTGCACGCGAAAAGTCCCTTTTCGCGTGCAATAGCTTGCCGGGGGCAGAGTTGGGACGGCGAGGAGGCAGACGTGGCAGTATCTTCGCTGGTGGCGATAAGGTAAGTTACGTTATCGTCGCCAGTAGTGCGCCCAATAGCACCACCTTTCATGGTGGTGCTATTGGGTGCGAAAGCTGGCAGCGATAACACCGCGATGGTGTGATCGCTGCTGGTTTTCGCAGGCTTGCCCCCTCCTTCGCCCCCCCGCCCCCCGTTACCGCTGGATTCACCATTCTCTGCAAGAATGGAAAATCCAGGCTTTAGTTTGCTGGCTGTCAATGCAAAAATTCCAATACCGGGGTCATATGGTCTTGAAGATTTGTCCCGGTAAGAATATGGGCAGCTACATTTTGTACAATTTGCAAAGCTCTGATAGTAGTGTTGTGGGGAGCCCAATGTAGACCGAACCATAATGCCTCCAAAGTCTGAAGCCTAGTATGAAAATCTGTAGGTGAAAAATAGGTGTTAGGTACTAAAGGTTTCGTTGACCCTTGGGTCGAGGTGGGGTTGATGCTACCTGAGGGGTTGGGCCCCACAGGTCCCCACCATTGGTAGGCAGAGCTGGCTGATTGACAGAGGCTGGCTGGAGCTTTGCCCCTACCCGCCCTCGTTCCCTGCAGGTTGAGCCCTTGGGTACCGGGGCTGGCTGGACTTAGGTGGGCCTCTGTCCGAAGTCTTCAGAGGAACGACGAGAGGGTCAGCTAGGAGCCAGCAGCGTGGTCAGATGAAGCAGTGGTCGGAGACATGAAACAATCTGTAGCGTGGTCAGGCGTAGCAGTGGTCGGAGGCAGGAGACAATCTGTAGTATGATCAGGCATAGCAATGGTCGAAGAAGAGAGTCAGGAATACAGCCAAACCACGGGAAGCCACTAACACACCAAGAGTGAGGATCAGATGCCAAGGCGAGTCCTGACAGTCAGGTCTCGCTTAATATTCCCCTGAGGCAGTGGCATCACGGAGGAGGACCGACAGCCATAGCATGTTGCGGGCCCTTTAGAAAGTGGAGAGAGGCACATGCCTGGGGGGCCTAGTGCAAGGAGCCGGCGGCGTCGGCGTCTCCGCTGCGAGCAGAAGTTTTCCAGCAGCAGGCAGAGCTGCAGAGGGAAGGACAGTGCTGGGGACACTCCTCCTGCCCTGCTGCGGAGCTGAGGAATGTCCCTGGCAGGATGGCGAGGAAGGTGAGAAAGGCCGGTAGCTTCTGTATTAAATTTAGTTTATAAAAAGAATTTTTAACAATATTTTTCATTGGAAATGAAACGATAAATCTGTTTCATAATGTCTAATTGACAAGCAATTTGAATTGTGCATCCCTCATGTAAACCTTCGATAGGAAAATGAGATCTAGGAAATCTGCTAAGAATAATGGCTTTGGTCTTATTAGTACGTAAAGCCAATTTGTTTGACAACATCGACTTCTCAATTTCTGCAAAACAATGTGACGCTAACTGTAATGTTTTCAGGACTGTGGGATGACCAAGCAACTTTCTTAGGCTGGAGGCAGAAACCATGCTGACTCCAGCCTTGCCTTAACAGATTAAAGCTTTATTTACACTTCTCAGCATACAATCACAGTAGAGTACCTACCTTCAGCAGTAGTACTACTCACACCTTTAGTTAAGACAGCAGTGTAAGTAGGAGCTGTCTTCTCTTATACCCAGATTGCTTCCCTCCAGGAGCTGCCTTTTCTTGGAGATGCAGGGGCTTCCTGATCCCAGCAGGGCTTTGCCTCATAATCTGCCCAGCTGGGTCTCACCCCCAGAGCTCTTCCTGCCCATCAGGGTTCTGCCCACCGAGCTTTCTCCCTCTGTAGCGATTTAAGGTGGATCAGGCATTTAACATGGTCCCACACAGGTCAAGGATGGGTAGCAAGGCTACTCCTTCACAAGGACAAATAGTTGAATGTCGTCAGCATATATATATACGACATTCAACAGCAAAGTTGGCTAAGATCTTACAAACAGGTGCTAGGTAAATATTAAGTAGTGTAGCAGTTAATGCCATTCGGAAATCTGAGTGCCTTGGTAAATTTGAAATTTCCCACCCTCCAATAAGGAAGTAAACCAGGATAGAACAGTACCTGATACCCCAAGACCAACCAGATGTGCTAGCGAGATTCAATAGTTTAAGGTATCAAATGCTAAAGAGATGTCATGCATAATTAAAATATACTCAGTACCTTGATCAAATCTTCTTCAAATAACATCAAGAGGCAAAAGCTACAATGCTTCCATGCTGTGAAATGTCTGAAACCTAAACTGATAATAATCCAAGAGAGCACGATCATCAAGATATTTAGTTAATTGTTTCAATACAGCGGTTTCAATACACTTAGTCAAAAAGGACAGTGAAGAACTAGATCTACAATTAGCAATATTATGGGGATTAAGTGATGATTTCTTTAATACTAGTGTTAAGCGTGCCGTCTGCGGCAGACCCGCGGCGCAGCCCCCTCACCTTCTTACACAGACTCCAGCTTCTGGTTCCTCCTCACTAGGGGCGATGGGCCGCTGGCTCCGACCTCGGGCCGCCCCCGGTGCCTCCGGCTCTGTCATGGTCCCCAGTACTGCAGCTCAAGATGCCATTGCTCGTCTGGCCTCTCTGCGTGGTCCGCGGAGAGTCGCCACTACCTTAGCCATGCCCCTCCCTAGGTGCACGTGCATCTCTGATCCTTATGAAGGGCTCGCGGCAGGAACCTGGCCGCGGCCCTGGATGATGACGTCAAGCTCTTCAGTGTATTTAAGTTCAGGCCTCGCTCCATAGCCTTGCCTTTGCAACAGGTCTTGAGTACTCGTCGCTGCAAGAGAATCCTCTCTACTCTTTGTTCCTGACCTCCATTGTTCCCGGTTCCTATCTTCTTCATTCCTGCCCTGTCTATTTGTTGGACTGACTCTACGGATATCGAATTTGCTTTGCTTGACTATGCTAAAGCCTATCCCAGATCCAGACCTCTGCTACACCTGACTACGCTTCAGCCTATCTCCAGACCCAGACCTCCTCTAGGCCTGACTACTCTACTGCCTATCTCCAGATCCGGACCTCTGCTACACCTGACTACGCTACTGCCTATCTCCAGACCCGGACCTCTGCCACGCCTGACTACGCTTCAGCCTATCTCCAGACCCAGACCTCCTCTAGGCCTGACTACTCTACTGCCTATCTCCAGATCCGGACCTCTGCTACACCTGACTACGCTACTGCCTATCTCCAGACCCAGACCTCTGCTACACCTGACTATGCTATTGACTTCTCCGTGATCAGACCATTGCCTTGATTAACTACGCTATTGACTTCTCCGTGATCAGAACTTTGCATTGCTTGCCACGACCTCCGCTTTGCCGACGGCCCTGATCCAAGCTTGTCAGTGACGGCCCTTCTAGCCTACTCCCTGGACGTGGACTTATTAGGCTTCAGCCTATCTTTGCTCGAGTGCCTCCAGCTAATCTCCATTCCATTGGCTCATGAGTTCCAGTACCGTACCCAGTCCAGGATAGGACTATACCGACTGCTGTCTCTGGGCTGAACCAACCTCTCTTGTCTATCAACCTTGAGGCCCACCTAAGTCCTGCCAACCCCGGCACCCAAAGGCTCAACCCACGGGGAACGAGGGCTGGTATAGGTGAAGCTCCAGTGGCCTCTACCTTCAGCCCACTCCACCTGCCGATGGTGGGGACCCGTAGGTCCTCACCTATGGGTTGTGTCAACCCCACCTTGGCCCAAGGGTCCACCTCCGATGCAACAGGTTGCAAAGGCCATGGACTCGGTGGAGCCATGTGCCCTCCAGGCCATCCCAGGCCTGGCGTGCAACGTATAAGAACAGCAGCAGTTTCATGAGGCATTGGCCTTCTCTATGGATCGTCTCCACCCCCGGCTTGATGCCCTCACAAATAATCCAGTTTCTCTTCCGGCTCCTCTTCATCCACAGCCACCTCTATCAATGCCTCTAGCCTTGTTGGCTCTCCCAGTGCCCCTGTGCTTTAACGGTGACTGTAGACTCTGCAGAGGGTTTATTAATCAATGTTCTATGCAATTTGCTCTGTAGACCTCCGTCTTCCAGGACGAATTGACGAAGGTCATCTTCATCTTATCCCGCCTTGAAGGGAAGGCACTGGCTTGGGCTTCCTCCCTGAGGGAATGCTCGGATTCCTTGTTGAAAGAACTGACTCAGTTTGTGGCTGTGTTTCGACGGACCTTTGATGATCCTGGGTGACATGCCATGCAAGCACCAACTTACTACATCTCTGTCAAGGTCAAAGAAGTCTCTTCAACTATACCATCGAATTTAGGACTTTGGCTACTGAGCTCGTTTGGCAGGAAGACTGCCTCCGAACTATCTACCTGGATGGACTCTCCTCACAGCTGAAAGATGAGTTGGCTGCACGGGAACTCCCTTCCTCTCTTGAGGACCTTATAGACCTGGCAGGCCGAATCGACCATCATCTGTAAGAGCATCACCGGGAGAGTCGGATGCCCAAGAAGCCTTTACGGGTTCACTCCCGTTCACTTCCTATTACCAACCCCGCTCTCAGTAGTGTTACTAAGGTGGCCAAGAGGAAGAGCCTATGCAGTTGGGTCATGGGTGGGTGACACTGGAAGAGCGTCTCCGGCGGAGACAAACCTGTCTGTGTCTGTATGCAGAGCACCTGACCACCATCTACAGACTTGCCCTATCCGTCCAGGAAACTCCTTTGCCCGAGTTCAGTAAGGGTCCTGAACTTGGGCGCAACTTCTCCGGCCCCTCAGTTAGCTGTACCCATTACCCTGATCTGGGATTCCCGGTCCTTCCCGATTCTTGCTCTGGTGGATTCCGGAGCAGGAGGTAATTTCATTCTCAAAGACCTTGTTCAGCTTTTAGGCATAAAGACCCACTCACTTGAAACTTCTCTAAGTATTGCTTCCATCTACGGAGAGCCGTTAGCAGGCCGAATTTCCCTGACTATGGAACCCATCCAGCTACACACTGGCACCTTACATACCAAGGAACTCGAATTGCTAGTGTTGGAGAAATCCATCCATCCCATAGTTCTTGGACTCCCTTGGCTACAGAAGCAGTCTCCCCAATTCAACTGAGGTTCATTGCAACTGGTGGAATGGGGTCCCGACTGCCACCAGTCCTGTCTTTAGAAAGTGATACCGCGGCACCGCCATCTGTGGTTCCTTTGGCTACTACGTCTTCTGGCATACCTGCTCCCTATGCAACCTTTGAGGATGTGTTCTCCAAGCAAAAGGCCAACCTCCTTCCGCCTCTTCGAAGGTTTGATTGTCCAATTGATCTCCTTCCAGGAAACATGTCTCCTCGAGGATGCACTTACCCTTTGTCTCTGCCCAAGATGAAGGTGATGATGGAATATATCCAAGAAAATCTCGTGAAGGGATTCATCTGCCCATCTATTTCTCCTGCTGGGGTGGGATTCTTTTTTGTGACCAAGAAAGATGGGTCACTTAGGCCGTGTATTGACTACCGTGGCCTAAACGCCATCACCCATAAGGATAAATATCCCCTACCATCAATTTCCGAATTATTTGTTCGCCTCCAGGATGCCTCCATATTTACAAAGCTGGATCTACATGGAGCTTATAACCTGGTAAGAATCCGTCCCGACAACATTTGGAAAACTGCCTTTAATACCCGGGACGGGCACTATGAATACCTGGTGATGCCCTTCGGCCTATGTAACGCGCCCGCTGTATTCCAACAAATGATGAATGAAATCTTCAGAGATCTACTGTACACCAAAGTCATGGCTTACCTGGATGAAATCCTCGTCTTTTCCAAAGACCTTGATACCCATCACGCTGATGTCAGAACTGTTCTTCAGCGCTTTCGTGAGAACCATCTGTTTGCGAAATTGGACAAATGCTTGTTCGAGAAATCCAGCCTACCTTTCCTGGGGTATATCATCTCCCGGCAAGGGTTCTCCATGGATCCAGCTAAACTAAAGGGAATCAGGGATTGGCCACAGCCGGTGGGCCTCAAGGCGCTCCAGTGCTTTTTGGGATGCCTCAACTACTATCGTCATTTCATCCCACATTATTCTCCCCTGGCTGCTCCATTGACGGCCTTGACCCGTAAAGGTCTAGACACGCAAAATTGGCCTCTAGAGGCCGTCGCAGCCTTTGATCGTGTGAAGGATGCCTTCCAGAAAGGGTCCTGTCTGCACCATCTCGACCCAAATCGTCCTTTCCTAGTGGAAGTTAATGCCTCCGCCATTGGGGCAGGGGCAGTCCTGAGTCAATGCACCATGTCTTCAAATTTATTCCTGCAAATTTTAATCTGCAGAGCAAAATTACATCATTGGGGATCATGAGCTGCTTGCATAAAGCTGGCTTTCGAAGCATGGCGCCCGTGGCTAGAGGGTGCATAACACAAATTCATTTTGTTCACCGATCAAGAGAATCTGGAACATTTGAGTCAAGCACAATGTCTCAAAACCCATCAAGCTTGATGGGCCTTGTTTTTAGGCACTCAGATCTAGCAAATTTTCAAAAGGATGAATTTAGAAACCTAACTCTAAAATTGGGAGCCTAAACCCTTTGAAAATTGGCCTCCTTGTTTCTAGTGGAGATTACCTTATCTTCCTAAAGAGGTGGATTTGCAGTTTGGAGCAAAGGAAAGTTGCCAGACATGCAGAAATACCCCAGGGAGTTCCTGTACCAAGGAGCGACAGTGGAGGTTCACAGAATGAGCTTGTCAGAAGATTCTCAGAGGAGGAACCCTCAAAGGGTATAAGAGGATATTTCACACTGAAAGAATCAGAGCTAATACCAGCAGGTACCAATATAGGGAAAGTCCCAAGTTTGGGAGAATTTCTAAAGAGTACACTGCTAGATTGTGATGGAAGGAACCTCTAGTGCTGCTTTTTCAGTGACTGTAATTATCGACTGTGTTTTGATTGTTGAATTTTCATTTCTGTATGGATTGCACTATAAGAAAGTGTACCATCGGCCAAGTTGTCCACATTTGTGTTTTGGAACAACCTCAACCTTGTGTGGCCATGTGTTGTGTCCGTCGGTCTCAGATGGCTTCATCCCTTGTGCCTCACCTTTTTCTCTGCTCTCCCCGCTAGCCTTGGGAAGATGGCTACTGCCGCGTCTGCAAGCCGCTCTCTCCGGCATCCCCAGAACGGCTATGGCGTTGCCTCCCGCCATGTTTCTCCCAAGGGTCTCCTAGGGTGCGTGCGCGCTACCCATGTCTTTATTCCAGCTATGGCGTGAACCTCGGGGGTGTCCCCCTCGAGTGACATCAAAACATCCAGATATTTAGCCTTCGCTTATTTGCTAGCTCATTGAATTAGCAAGGATTGGATTCGTCCAGTCTACGCTACTCTGCTACTTCCTGCTGCCACTGGAAGCTCTACCTTACCCTTCGGGGTATTCTCTAACCTGGGTACCCACTCCTCGGGGGCCCTTTGCTTTCCTTTCAGGTGCCTTACTGGGATCAGGTACTCGCTCCTCGAGGGCCTGCTCTCCCTGCATCGGTGCCTGCTGTTACCATCTACTTCAGCCTGGTGGAATCACCAATCTTACAGCTACCATCTAGTGACTAATCTCATTCCCAGTCTATCTCAGCCAGCAGCTTTGCCGTGCTGGGAAACCTACACTGGAATCTCCCTATACCAACTTGGTGAGATGGGTCCCCTCTGCCGAGGGTCCCTGGCCTGCTACTTCTGAATCACCTCACTACCTCCACCTCTGGTGGTATACTACAAGCTGTATAATAAAAGACCTAACTCTGTGTTTGTGCGTCCCGAGACTAGCCCAGTACTGTGAAATGACAGGTACCAGGAAGTGGACGGTTCTCCGACGCTCGGGATTGCCAGTCCTCTCTCCCCTCTCTCTCTTGCAACTTTTTTTTTTCACTTTTTCGCTTTTTTTCCGCTTTCGTTGCTTTGGGAGGAAGGGAGAGGACTGGGGCTGCCCCAGAGACCAGCACCCATGGACGCGGCCAGGGCAGGTGAGCGGGGGCTGGGGGAAAGTTTGCCGCCTACCCTTACCTCTGTCTCTAACGCAGGGGTAAGGGTAGGCGGTAAGTTAGCAGGTTAAACACGCGGCAAAACGACAGGGTAAAAAAGCGATAGTCGGGGCGCGCTTTACTGTATGGGAGGGAACAGCTAATTCGATCGTTTACATGTAATATACATGCCGCGGGCGGAAGGGGTTACCCGGGGATTTAAGGACGCGGTAAGAGTAGGTTAAAGGGGATAGTGTATCGCGGGTTTTACTAACGCAGCCGAAAAGTGGGTAGAAAGCGGGTTAGGAGCAGGGTAACCGCGGCCGCACTTTACTGTATTGACCTGAGACTGATGAGCAGAACTGGGAACTGGAACCAGACTAGAACAGTTGACTGAAACTGTAGCAGGACTTGGATACTGGAACCAGGCAGGAACTGTAGCAAGACTCGGGTACTGGAACCAGGTAGGAACTGTAGCAAGACTCGGGTATTGGAACCAGGCAGGAACTGTAGCAGGACTTGGGTACTGGAACCAGGCAGGAACTGTATCAAGACTCGGGTAGGAACCAAGCAGGTACTGTAGTTGGCAAGCAGGAACGGAGCGAGTTCCAGGGCAACTCACTCCGGGGCACGAAGCAACAGGGATCCGGTAGGTAAGCCCGTTGCAAGGGAAAAACTGAGGGTCCGCTTGTCAAGGGTGCGGCGTCTGACGTCAGGAATTGGGCGGAATCACCACTGGCGGGAAACGGCCTAGAAAAGCGCCCAAGTGGCGCGCGTGCCTAGAGAGGGAGGTTTCCCGTCGGCGCGGCCCTTGCGGGGACGCCGCCGCACTGGCCGCGAACTAGGCCAAGTGAAGCAGGAACAGGTCCAGGAACACGGAGGTAAGGGACTGGTTGCGGTGCTCGCGGCCAGAACCGTAACAATAATGAGTATCCTGAAAATCAGACCAATTAGGTATGTTCCTAGGATAGGGTTGAAGTCCACTGAACTAGATCTTGTCTAAGGCCAACAGTCACAGTAGTCACTAATTCCTTAGGGTAGTTCTCAAGCAAGTGTGATGGGAGTGCCCTCATTATGATGCATGGATTTGCCCATAGCTTTGCTTGGTGTTCCATAGGGTTCAGTTCTATTACTAATTTTAATATACATCAAAGACCCCTTATGGGAGAGATCAGATGTCATAATTTCATTTTCTTTCTGCTACCATTCAGGGGTATTTTTGTTCATATCTTGTGAGTCAAATTGAAGCTGCAGTGGCCCCAGGATGATTTTATGAACGTCGTTCTCAAACATATTGCCTTCCTTTGGCATAAGCTACCAAGAGCTAACATGAGGCGACAAAATTACAGCAATTAATTCCAAAACAGAAACATGAATGTTTCATTGAAGTTCAGGAGACGCAAGTAAAACTGTTGTTAAAGTTATTGTTATGGGCTGGCTCGGTGGGACCTGGATTAGATTCCTGGCTCAGGTCCTCTGCTCTCTGGGTTGTCTGGGACTGGGGACACTGTGGAGTCATAGTCAACATTTAGTGGCAACACCTAGTAGCCAGATTTATAAACCCATGATCGCTGGCTAAGTGAGTTGGAGAAAAATCCCTGGTAATTGTAAATGATGGCTCGTGGCACTGGATCGAAACCCTGGATCCAATTGAGCAGGAAGCCCAAATAAGGAGCAGGAAGAAATTTCCAAGTCAAAAAAAAATAAATTATAAACACGATGTGGTCTTAGTAGTTCTATATTGAGAATTTAGAGAGTGCCAGGGAGATCTAGGCCTCTTATACCATCCTCTGAATTCTGAATCCAACTTTGTGCATAGTACAGAGGACTGAATGGAACAGGACCAAATAATGCACTTTTCTGTCAATATTTAAGGGCACTGCATTCATTGATATTTGTCCTTCTTTTGTGCCTCTGGCAAAAATTCTTCATGGATTAAAGACCTTTATTATTGTTCAGCCTCCCTATGAAAGTTACAAACAACCTGCACAGCTTGCAGTTCATGACAAAAGGTGTAGAAATTGTATGCTATTAAATGAAATGATATTAAATCAAGTGATCATGTGACACACATTTACCAGGGCGTGACCTACCCAGCCTGCCATGGAATGTGGAGCAAATGGGCCCCGCCGCTAGAGAGAAGCAGGCTAGTGACTACATCTTTTTGTGGTAAGTGTGCTTTGCAGAAAATATGTCATATCTTATTTAAATCCAAGGTTAAAAAACCAAAAAACTTTTAAATGCTCATAAGTGGTTGTGTATAAAGATAAGTACTATATAATAAAGCTTTAATGCATTTTAACTTGGGCTAGAAATTGGCAATGCAATAAGGAATACTTTGGAATTTTTGCATTCAAGTCCACTACAGTGCTTGAGAAAGTGTAGCAGAATTAAATCTAGGATTGCCAACTGGCTCCATTTTTTTCAAGGCAGGGTAATCCAGTCTTGGTTTTAAACTGCAGTCAGGGACATGTAGTTCTGATTTCCCTATTGCAGTCTCTAAGAAAAACAAACCCCTGCATACAGTGGGGTGAAAGCAGGAATGGATTAGCTATCCTGAAAAGCAAATTTGGTGTGGAAAAGAAACAAAAACACAAAAGTTATTAAGAAACACAGACACAACAATCTCATAAGTCTTCTTTTCTTTTGGAAAGTAGACTAATAAGAAAATAAAGGGGCATGTTACATGACATAGTTGTCTACTGGTGTTGCATATTTGGGTTCAATTTCTTGCTTAAGTTTAAGTGGATTGAGTTTTGGTGTCATGCTTGGTCCCACATCCTAGTTCACCATGCAGTATGGTACAACAAAGATCCTCATTGGATGCCCAGATCTGGGATTGTCCCCAGTTAAGAGATATTTAATAGTGTTTGCATGTATTGTGGGGGAGGATCATTACCTACAAAGTGTACAAGGTATTTATTTTCTGCTTGTTTACTAATAGGTAAAATAAAAAAGGTATTTGTGGGGCTAGCCTGATGGCTCTGCCCTAATATGTGCAGGGGACCTAGATTTGACTCCTCTACCTTGTGCCTGTTTATTGGGCCAGAACTGACTAGACAGCACTGAGGAGGGAGCTTTCACAGTCTCTTGTAGGAAGAGATTGCCAACCATCACATAACAGTGACTCTACGGGTTGGCTTAAGAGTGCACTTGCACAGAGTTTGCTTCTAGTTCCACCCATATGTTTCATTATGGTTTTTCACATGGGTCACCATATCAAACAATTTACCAAGTCCAGATATATTGCAAAATATATGTTCCAACTTTCTCTCTGCAATCACAAACATGCTTATTGAGTTAGTTTGATGATCTATTGCATCTTAATAACAACTCATTTTCTTCCCATTAGATTTATCTATTCTTAAAAATGATTGCCCGTATGTACTTAGACATTGACTTCAGACTGCTTATCCTACATCTTTCTGACTGCATGCTTATATGATAGAACAAGTGACATGAGACTGTATCAAAGCTGGCACTAGAGTAGTTACTGTGAGTAAATAATTATCATACCTAGAGGTCAATACCTGAAATGCCTGAAAAGGCAGAATATATTCAAATAAATAAACAGATATTCAGTCACTGGCTGGAGGGATATTCAGTGACCGGAGGGATATTCAGTGGTGCAGCCATACTATTGAATAAAGCCAGGTGTCTTAAAAATAGCCAGATAAGCTTATCTGGCTAACTTTAGGTCTGCTCTACGGTATGACCAGAGTTAAGAGTTGCCTCCTGTTACACCAACACCCCTCTCTAAGGTCCTTTGCCATCTTTCCTATTCCCAGGCCATTGCCACCTTCACTCCTCTGCCCACCCTAGGTCACCACTCTTATTCCTCTTTTTCTGACCACCCTCATCGCCATCATCAACCTGTATGCTATTTGGATGGCATTTTATTTTTTTAATCAATTTCTCACATTTGTTCGAACTTTATTTACAAATTTAATATTTCCTGGAGAATCTATAGCTTATGATAAATATGATAAGTTCTGTCATATCGGCATATATTTTTTTTAATATCTCTTTATTTAAACACACAAACATATAATACAATTTACATTGCAAATTCAGTACCATTCACAGTTTCCATTGAAATCAACATCAGTTACTAATTGTCAGAAAACAGGTCGATAACAATGAATAACAAGATGCCTATAGAATGTCATTAAGGATCACTGGAACTTCTTCATTACCAATAAATCTTCCAAATGTTGTCATATTTCTCTGACTGGTTTTTAAGAGTATATGTCATCTTTTCCATAATTGCAATGTCTTTCCAATGTGATAATGTAGGTATTATTTTCCAATAATAAGTTACAAGCAGCATGTAACAAGTGAATTACAAGCTTTTTTAAAGGTATACTCAATAACCGATCTCCCCAAATACCAAGCAAACATAAAGGAGCTCTTAGTTGTGTATCAGTACCAATTATAGCTCTTATATCTATTTGCAACTATTCCCAAAAACCATGAACAATAAACATTCCCATCACATGTGAATATGAGAGGCATGCATATCACAGCCTCTCCAATATAACGGACTTGCAGCACTGAATCTAGCGAAATACAAAAGGTATCTATATGTATGATGTAGCAAGAGAAACAGTTCCCTTACTTTATTACATCTAGATAATTTGAGTGTAGCTGTCCAAATATCTTTCCAATTACCTTCATCCACTGATAATGATAAATGAATGTTTGATTGTTCAATGAGAGACATTCTAGTACTTGGATCATATATGCCATTTTGTAAAAACATGTACAATCTGGATATTAATTTGGTGTGAAATTTAGGTTGTGTCAGTATAGATTCCAAGCCTGTACACAATCTCAAAGTTTCTATCTCTCACCTAGATCCTCTTACATTCTTTCTGAGTAACATATATCTGTAAAGCTTATGTTTGATATTCAAAATTCTACACAGTTCTCTAAATGTTTTATATTGCTGTCCCTTCCATATTTGTTCTAAGTGGTGCAACCCTTTCGTATTCCAATAAACCATATCTACAGACACAGTGGTCTTAGTCAAGGAGGGATTCCCTTGCAGTGGAGAAATAGGAGAAATTTCCTCTAAGGGAAAACCTAATAAATTATTGATGGTACGACAGATCTTTAAAGTGTGAGAGATAATCGGACTGTCTCACCCTATCTTGGAATAAAGTGAGAATTTAGCAGATATAGAGGTAGATTTTAAAAGTGTTGCTCGTGCAAAAGTACCCAAATACATGCATATGTGGGCCGCACGCGAACAACACGGAATTTAAAAGGCTGCGAAGTATGCACTTATATATTCGTGTTGACATCAAGAATAAGGTCATGGGGCATGGGTGTTCCAGGGCAGGGCCAAGACTTATGTGCGTAAGTCCGTATTTTAAAAAGGCTGACCATGGCGCACATCGGCTTATTATCCGTGTAACTGTACAGCTGTTCCTGATGAAGAGTAAGTCTGTAGATCTCGAGTTTTAGGGCTTATAGGTGAAGGGTCTGAGTCAAGTGCAGGATGAAGAACTAGAAGGGTCTTGAAGACTTCAATATGAACTGGGCAAATTGGTGGACTAATTGCAAAAACGAGTTTTTCCCTCATGCAAGTATGCCAACATATGCGCATAAAAGCCGGCAAAGTCCCAGGAAAGATACGCAAGGTACATTTTCTTGAGCAATCTTGTAATATTACGCACACACTTACACGCGCAAATGTGCACAATTTAAAATTGCAGTTTATCTCCCCGCACATGTGTTTGTTTTAAAATTAGCCAGATAATAGCAAGGCTGTAAGATCTATATTGTCTGAAGAGGCCCGTTCCAAATATATCCAGCTAAGGGAATTAGTATAATTAAACCACAATTTTATTCCCAGTAACCTTCACATCGGCATATTATACATTCTGTGCTAATGAGATTTGCACTGGAAGAGCAGAAAATCACATGATAGTGGGTTGAAGAATAACAACTAGTAAAAGTCAAACTTTATTGTACATTCTATTCCTTTAGCTAGAATGATCATGTCACTGGTTTGACAATGCACATTTCATTAGCACTAAATGCCTAGAAGCCAGTTTACCCTAAAAATGAATACTTAAAAAAATAAGTATTCCCATGTATATTGTTTCTTATTTTCCACATCTCAGACTTACAACAGAAAGAGGTTTCATGAGAGAAGAGCAGGCTAGAATGATATTGCCCTCTGAAAAGTCCCTGCCGCAGTCTTGTGAATAGCAGCAAAATGGAATGAAAAAATACAGGGCCCTATGTATGAAACCAGTGGTTCCCAAACCTGTCTTGGAAGCGGAAGACCCCCAGCCAGTCAGGTTTTCAGGATATCCACAATGAATATGCATGAGAGAAAATTTGCATGCTGTAGAGGCAGTACATGCAAATTTATCTCATGCATATTCATTGAGGATAACTTGAAAACCGGACTGGCGGGGGCTCCTCCAGGACAGGTTTGGGAACCTTTGTATTAAGCATTTGTCCCGCAGACACAAAGAGGTCGACATTCAAAGATTTTGTATGAATAACTGTTTGAGTTACATGTACAAAAGCCAAGTTTTGAAATTTTACTCTCGCCAAAGACATAAAGGTTATGAACAGAATTACCAGTTTCTCCAATTCATTCCCAGTTTGCCCAGGTAATGGATAGGACTTACTAAGCCCCATAGTTAACTAGCTTACCTTTTACCCTGTAGCTCCCTGCTAACCTCTTTAGTTTTTTTTTGTTTCAGGACTTACACGCCATCCATAGAAGAAGTAAAGTTACATGGAAGGGGACCCTAGTGTGCGCTTGTGCACATAAATACTTAACGCTCAGATTTCATTTCTAGGAATGCCCATGCCCCGCCCTCGCCCCCACTCCTTTTTTTTGCAAAAATATTTGTGTGCGCATACTGGTTGATAAGTGCGTACGAATGCAATTTTTAAAATCTATGCGGTGCCCGCCGGCCCAACTTCTGCCCGTTTCCCCCAGCTTTGGCGCATGTAAGGCTTTTAAAATTCACCTCGTATTGAATGGTATCCGACTAAAGTAATGTACAAATGTGGTTGGAAAAAAAGTTGCTCTGTCGATATTCAAATAACTTTATCCGAGTATATTCAGCAGCAGACTTGTGCGTATAAATTTTGCTGAATATCCAGGAAAAAGTTACAAGCATATCTTTCCTTGGATATTTTTGCTGCTGGCTGGCTTATTGAATATTGACCTCCTTGGGTCAGATGTACTAACGTTTTTCCTCCCAGGAGAAAAGTGCTTGATACGTCTACCAAAAATGAGAAAAAAAACCTTTGAAAATTCCTGCATGCACGCGGGGTTTCCTTTGAAAATCTGGCCAACTGCAGGCAAGCAGGTCCGGTATACCTGCAGGAGGTGTACACCAGGATTGCAAAGTGAAAACCCCACACATATTCTTCCTCTCCCGATCTCACCATGACCTTGCCCTGATCCTTTTATGACATGGGTGAAAGTAAGTCCCCTGAGCGAAAACGGAGGAATGTCCGTGGGCAGGCACGATATGTGTCGGGCAGTGGGGGGAGGGAGGGGAAGGTGAGTTAGGTAAAGGAGGTAGGGCAGGGCAGGGAGAAGGAGGAAGGAGTTAGGGGAGGGTGGATTAAGAGGAGGGAAGGTAAAAAAAAAAAGGTGAAACTCCAAAAGAAAGATGAAGGAAGGAACCAAAAAAGGGGAGGGAACAAAGGCTGCGATTGGACACCAGCAGAAGCTTAAAAGCTTCCGACCGCCAAGACCTCCCCCCTTTTTTGCAGCCGTTCCCCACCCGCCCACCACACCAAATAGAAAGATTTAGACTGGGTCGCAGCACAGGCGGCGGGGTAACCAGAAGGCAAGAAAGGGGGCTAAGCAGGAGACGCCCGCAACGGAAATGAACACAAATAGCGATAGGACACAGAGATAACAAAGTTGGACATTTTCTCCGCTCGCTTCAACAGCGAGGGACATGGAAAAGCGAGAACCTAGATGTTGGGGTCCCGGACTTCTACAGAACGGGCCCCCCGGCCAAGACAAGACAAAGGGCCAGCTGGTGACTGCAATGGCGTCATCGGCCAGGAATGGAAAAGACTGAGAGCAAAAGAATCGGGCGAGAAAGCAAAGCATGGTGGTCACCCCTGTTAGAATAGGAAGTTCAAAACTATATGCAAAGGTTGATACTGAAAATGTTTAAAATCCTAAGTCAAAGCATGTGTTGTATAAAGCTTGTGCTGCGGCCAAATGACCCACATAAAGACTTCGTTGTTTGAAAGCGGGTGTGCGTTGCATTATTTCGTTAAATAAGCGATGGCGAATATTGTAGTAGGAGGAAGAGAAAGCTTGCATGTGCACATATTGTGCCCAATGTGAACAGCAGGGCTTTTTACACATATAAGCAGCTGATTACCTGTGCTATAAGTTTTGAAACTTACCCCCTTACAGGCTGATACAATAAGGACAAGCAGGAAACGGGCGCTCAGTGTTGAGCACCCACTTTCCTAGTGCGCACCCAGCCACCTCTCCTGGGCACACCATACAATATTTAAATGAGGGGTCCCGCTAAAACAGAAGGTGCTAGGAACCATTGCGCGCCCCTAGCGCCTTCTTGACAGCGGACACCCAGGAGAGATGGCGGTCAGCGGATTAGGGAAATGGACGCTCAGTTTTACGAGCGTCCGTTTTCCTAACCTGTGCACAGCCACGGGATAGGAAAATGGACACTCGTTAATTGAGCCTAACCTGACTGCTGGCACACTTTTTTTTTTTTTACTTTTTTTTAACCTTTTGGTTCCTCCGACTTAATATCACCCCGATATTAAGTCAGAGGATGCACAGAAAAGCAGTATTTTCTGCTTTTCTCTACACTTCTTTGGGCTGCTCAGAAATTAATGCCTGCTCTGGGCTGGCATTAATTTCTGAGCATAAAAATGTGCGGATCTTGCAGACATTTTTTTTTTGTATCTGAGGCGAATAGCTAATAGCGTTATCAACATGCATTTGCATGTGATGAGTGCTATTAGTTTTTTTTTTTTGGGGGGGGGGCGGTGGATGCGCGTTTTGGACACGCTAAACCTCTTATGGTATAAGGAGTGGTGGCCGCGTGTCCACATTCAAGTTTATTGTACACCGAGTGACCTATGCACTAACAGGCTGAAACAATACAAGTGCACTCAGGTGAGTGCACTGTTTAACACGTGGTTGGAAGCGTGTTTTGGACATGCTAAACCCCTTATGGTATAAGGGGATGTGGACTCATGTCCAAAACGCGCGTCCAACCGTGGGTTAAACAGGCTTGTTAGTGCATAGATCATACAATGTACAATCAACTTGAATTTCTTAGTAGGGATTGATGAACCCCATTAGAACCAGTTGAAATTCAGGTTCAGATCTGCAAATATTTTACTCACATTTGTTCATATAATCAAAGTCAGTTTTGACCTAAATCCAATCTGATTCTATATGTTTTTTAAAAAAAAAATCCATATTTACTCAGATTAATTTGGATTTATTTACTTGCAAATCTGAATTCTAATATGAATGCCTCTGTGTTTTGAAAACAAGCCTGAATCTGCAAATATTTGCATACCAACTGGGTCCTAGAGACTGAAATGAGGAATATGGTGATTTGAGCTGAGCCATGAATGACAACTCCAGCAGTGACTGAATGCCATCCAGTTTGGAAGGCATTCAAATTTAATGTGAACTGAATTATTCAGCCCTATTTTTGAGCATTAAAACATTTGGAAATGGTGCACTAGCACTATGCAGACAAGGATGAGGTGGTGTGTGTGTGTGTGTGAGGTGAAATTCCCTAAATTAAGAAAACAAGTGGATTTAGTAAAAAGTAATTTTATAACATTTTTTGGGAGGGAATGAGAGGTTTCTTCTTTACGGGGTAGGGATGAGTTACATCAGGACTTCCCAAACCCACAATGAATGTGAATGTAACCCCATCCCCGGGGGCGGACTGCACCTGATGAGGCCATAAGAGAAAGTTACTGTCTCTTTGGGGCTGGAATCTCAGGCTAGCTCGAACACAGTCTCTTAACCCTGAATTCTTTGTTGGGTGGGGGGAAAGGTTTTTCCTTTCAAGGCCCGGAGTGCTAGGGGGAGACACTAACTTTTTCCTGTCCCTGGCAGAGGGGTATTTTCCCCACTGGAGTGGTTATTGGCTGTAAGTGCCAATAACCACTCCATACTTTGATGTGTGCAATCAAATGAGATATGGCATAAATAAATTAGTACTTAGCACCACAGAAAATCTGTTGGTTACAATCTCTTTTTCCTCTATCTGTGCACGGATTTCGTCTGCCAGGGGCCAGGGGCACCTCCATCCTCCAGGCCAGAGCTTCCAGTCAAGATTACAAGTGCCTCAAAGGGCAGTCCTCTCCAGACATCACCAGCAGCAGCAGTAGTGGAGATCAGCATGGGATCTTTGAGCTAGCATGCACTCTTGGGTCCTACAATGGTCCCGCCCTCGCTTGAGTTTCCACGTTAACAGGAAGCAAGCGTGAGGAGGCCTCTGCAGGGCCTGTGAGCTTTTACTGGCTTACAGATCCTGTGCTGACTTTTATTACTAATGCTGCTGCCAGTTTCAGTTCAACATCAGGCATTGGACCAGCCATTGGGGAAGAGTGGGCAGATTGTGCACAGGTCTGTGCAGGTTGTCACTTCTTCTCTATCCTCTCCCAAGGCTGAACTTACCTAAGAGAAAAATGTTGCCCCTGTCATCAGCCTGCCCTCTCTTCCCATTAGTTGTCATCCACTTATCGCCTGAGGCCCAAAGGAAAATGTTGCTGCTGATCCTAGTCAAGGGGATGTGTGGATGGGGACTGTTTGAAGGGAGGGATCAGATACAGGAAGAGTTTGAGGGTTGGATCACTGGGAGAGGGATTGGCTGTGGAAGGTGAGAAGGGGGATGCAAAAGAGGAGCTAGGGGTGAGATTATCAACTGGGGAGTTGTGAGAAAAGAGAGAGGAAGGGGATGACAGATGATCAATTGGGGTTATAAAAATGGCTTGGAGGTGAGAAAAGTTCGGTGAGGAGGATATAAAAAGCTGGAGTGGGTGAGCAAGCGACTAGGCTGGGAAGGGGAGAGGAACCGGAGAATGTAAGAAGGGATCAGCTGGAGGGGCAGAGGTTGAGAAGTCGTTTGGAGGAGGATGGAGGTTGAGAGAGGGGATCAGTTGGAGTGCAGGAATGGTGAGTGGAGGGATTGTTGGAGGCAAACTACACCCTCATTAATTAGGTTTGGTTGTCCTCTGGGGTCGTGTGAATTTTCAAGTGCTAAAATGGGGTCACATTGGCTAAATGTTTGGGAAGCCCTGCTCTAGGCTGTGGGAAAAAAAGTGAAGACTCCCAAGTGGACAGGGTATCCTTTGGTTGGGCAGGAATTCCCCTCCAACCCCCGAGCAAAGATGGGCAAAAACTGTCTCAGCACAGCAAGTCCAAATTCTCCCTCTCTCCCCAGGATCAAAGACTTCGGATGGGCGTTCTCAAAGGTGTCAAATAGTTCTTACTCATAGTTAGGTGGTTTTCCTTCTTTTCCCGTTCTCTTCCTCGGATCCTGGATGGTAGGGACCCACTTAGGAGCTCGCAGCTCCAGATGTTCCTCTCAGGTAGGAAGGGGCAGCAAACTCTTCCTCCTGGGTCCAAGAACTCAAAACTCCTTTTCCCAAAAACTGAATTCAACTCTGAAGTTGTTCCCTGTAGCAGGTCACCTTTCTCATTGAGGGTGAGAGAGGAGCAGATCTTCCCTACCTAGAGCACCCCAGACCCAGGATTCCCTGTGCCCTGAGTCCAGGTGATACCCAGGGGTCTCACAAGGCTTCCACCATGAATAAGGTGAAATCCTGCAGAAATCAACCTGGAGGGAAGCTCAACCAGCCAGTGAGTGGCCTGGGAGAACCACCTCCCGACCCTGCTTAGGATCCCCAGGCAAGGTTGGCCTGGTTCCTCCAAGTGGGCTAGGGTTGCCAAGTGTCCTGATTTTTTCTGGACTGTACAGATTTTTGGGATAGTATATGGAAAAAACAGGGGGGGGGGGGAATAAAATGTTTGGAAATGTCCTGATTTTAACCCTTCAGTTGCAGGTTAGCATCCAATCCTGTCCTGCAATTATGCAATATAATGTGCATTTTGGTAGCTACTCCATATCAGTGGCGTAGCCAGAACTGATTTTTTTGGGTGGGCACAAGTTTAACATGGGTGGGCTGTAGGCATGCAGGTCTGAGACCTACTAGATGTATTCTTATTGATAACTAATAGAGATGTGAATCGTGTCCTCAATCGTCTTAACGATCGATTTCGGCTGGGAGGGGGAGGGAATCGTATTGTTGCCGTTTGGGTGTTTAAAATATCGTGAAAATCGTTAAAATCGTGAGCCGGCACACTAAAACCCCCTAAAACCCACCCCCGACCCTTTAAATTAAATCCCCCACCCCAAATGCCTTAATACTTCATCAACTTTGGGAGGGAAGTACTTACTTGCCCTAAACCAATGGCAGGAAAACCGGCACACTAAAACCCCCTAAAACCCACCCCGACCCTTTAAATTAAATCCCCCACCCCAAATGCCTTAAATTACCTGGGGGTCCAGCGGCGGTCCGGAACGGTCCGGAACGGACTGCAGGAGGTCGTTCAGCGCTGAACGACCTCCTGCAGTCGATCTCCTGCCGGCGCCATTTTCCGTACGGAAAACGATTCGCGGCAGGAGATCGCTCCCGGACCCCCGCTGGACCCCCAGGGACTTTTGGCCAGCTTGGGGGGGCCTCCTGACCCCCACAAGACTTGCCAAAAGTCCAGCGGGGGTCTGGAACGACCTCCTGCAGTCGAATCGTGTTGGTCTATGGCCGCCGCCATTTTGCGGCCGCCATTTTGCAAAATGGCGGCCCAGGTAATTTAAGGCATTTGGGGGGGGGGTTCGGGAGGGTGGGGGATTTAATTTAAAGGGTCGGGGGTGGGTTTTAGGGGGTTTTAGTGTGCCGGTTTTCCTGCCATTGGTTTAGGGCAAGTAAGTAAGTTCCTGCCCTCCCCCTTCCCCCGATTTACGATTTTTTAACGATAAATCGGGGGAATTGGTATTGTATCGTGGCCCTAACGATTTTTGACGATTTAAAATATATCGGACGATATTTTAAATCGTCAAAAAACGATTCACATCCCTAATAACTAATGCTATATACTGCACCCTACAATGGCTTTCTGAGTGGTTTGCAATAGCCATTATGCATCATGCATGAAACTTTAAAACATTTTACCTCAATTATTTCAAGCACGTACCAGAATTAAAAATTCCTTATTATTCTGCATTAATTTATTTTATATTTATTGCAGTTTATAAATGCACAAGTATATCATGTAAAATGCAAAGAAAACAGATCCAATCAGTCATGTAAGAAAATGAAAATTAATGTATTCTTTCATGAATCCTCTTTGCAGAAAGCCAGAAATCATCATAATTACAATAAAATATCATTAATCGTCAGAACAGGTTCAGAGCAGAGCTAGGACAAGTCACATTACAACCAGCATGAAAAAAAAAATTCATATTCTGGTGTCACCTCAGAAAAAAATATCCCTCCACTGCTATTTTGTGAAGTAACACAAACTCCTTCAATGAAAGAAACATCTAGAACCTTGCCATGCATTACAGTCACAGCACTGACTCTCAGGATTCAGATAACAGCAACCTTATGAAAAAACAGCAATGCAAATACTACACCAGGCCCTAGAACATTAATACATCACTCACTGGAGTAACAGAACAAGCTCAAATCACTGCCCATAGTCTCTCTGAAGAGAGCTGCTTATATACCCTTAAAGAGGGGTATCGGTCATTCCAGCACTCTCAAAAGGAGGGGGCTGTACAGAATGGTAATCTGCCCCGTTCACTAACCTACACTGCTCTAGCTAACCTAGAGGTTCACCCTGGGCTTAATGATAATGTGCCTGGAGAGGCCATTGCATGCATAATAAGATACATTTGCACAGTTTGGAGATTAAGTATTGCAGAAAATATATCAACAGTATTTTATATTTGAGGTAGAATCTGTGAGGGTTTAAAGGTTGCCTATAAACCTTAATGTTTTTTTTTAAATGTATTTTTGACCTGGCAGTTTCTTCCTGATCCTTTGGGTTTCAGTTCAGTTGGGCAACAGTGCAATGAGCCTCCGTCTGCCCCTATGCCTGCTATTTTCCCTGTTTTCATAACTTTCCTTAACCAAGCCATTACAGTCACAGTGACAGCCCCTGGCTGGGAGCCACACACCAGGGCTCCTTCCGTTCCAGAACCCGCTATGGTTGCAACCTAGTTCCAACCAGGTGATGTCACCATTAAGCAGTGACTGGAGTTCTGACCGTCCCTTCCCTGGGCTTTTTACGTTGCCTCTGTGCAGCACCAGGCAAGTGTGTTTGGCAACCCTAGGCCAACCCCCTACTCCAACAGGCGGTAACTCCAGCACAGTGCTCCTTTCTGTGTCAGTACTGGCTTTTCCCCTCTGAGCTTTGTGCTGGTGGGATTTTGCCTCCCCTCAAATTTTGCTGCTCTAGTTTGCCTACTAGAAGAACCGGCGCTGCCTCTGCGGCGTCCTCGACCCTACCAGTGACCAAAGCTGTGCCTGATAATCAAACTCCGGTCTTTCACAAGGCAGTCCGTAGCACTTGCCACTGAGCTCATAAACTTTTAATATCTGGAATTACTTTTCCTGAGTCTCTTGCCTGCAGCTGCACTAAATTGAAAGGAATGCCTGGCCCCTCCCCCTCCTTACAGATGAAATAGAATAGAAGGCAGATTTCCATGGCATAAGGGATAATTGGCAATGCTTTTCTCCAACTTCAGCTGCTGCCCTCCGGGTAGCTCATTACAGGTGCATTTATGATATCCTACTATTTTGACACCTTTATTTAACACTCTTTTCCTACTCTGTCACAATTCCTATAATTTGATGCTACATGTTAAGTGAAGATCTCATGCTAAATTCATTAGTTGGAGGGAGCACTAAATTTGGATCAATTTTTGTAAAAAAAATAAATAAATTCAGAAATCCACCAGTCCAGTTTATAAAATAACGGGAACACATTCGTATGTGCTCTATATGGTGAATTCACAGAATGCACTGAAATGACCATTAATCAGAAGATTTGGGCCAAGAAGAAGGTTCATAGTCTAGCTATATAAAGAACCAAAAATTCTGGGCTGTACTCTGTATCACAGAAGAAAAGTAAACCCTACATCACAAATCCTAAAGTAATACATCATTCTTGGACATAGTGGGGTAACTTTCAAAAAAGGGCTGAACAGCCAGGGTTACTGGCTAATTACAGCTGGCTAACACACAGAGCCACTAAGCCACAATGATTTTTCATGGGAGGGGGGTCCTACTATCATGGGGGCGGGGGTTGTAGTAGTGGTGCCGTGATATAGGGGGCTCCTCTGCAGAAAAAATATTGCAGCTTGTTGGCGTGTTCTTTTGTCTCGGGGCAAAACATCGCAGGACAAAAGAATGGAGCTAGTGGCCCTTTAGGTGCGAAGGTGGCCACAACCTCAAGGAACCGCCATCACCTTAAAGGGCCGCTGCCCAAAAAAAAAAAAATTGCCATGGCAAAAGGAAGTTGAGCGGGGGATTAGGGCTGATCCCCCAGCTTATCCCAGGGCTGCCACTCGAAGCTGCTCCAATCCCCAAAAGGTTTAAAAATGGATGTAATTCCATGTGTAGCCACAGCCCCCACACCTCCCAACCCTGTCTTTAATACTCTGCATGTCCCCTTACCCCCTTCCCATTGAAACGTATGCTGCCAAGGTTCCCACCCCCACCCCAATAGACCCCCCCAAATCATTGGAGGTATAGTGCCCCCATCCTCCAAAAGTAAAAGACAAAACATTGGTTGTGGTGGTGTGGGACCTATCTACCCATCGACCCCTGTCCTACACCCTCAAACCTTGAAAAATAGTTGAAGTTCCAGTGACGGGGCCCGGTCTGTGCCATTAGGAGCTCAATTATATAATATTGGCCTCAATGTTTCTTGCAGCTTTATATTGCATTCAAGATGTATATTGCTACCAGAATAATATTTATCACATGACTATCTTCTAATAAGGTAAAGATATCAATCCAAGAACATGTCCTTTTTACCTAGTATTGTGTTCTGTATTTGTAAATATAACTTTTTTATTAGGGATGGGTGAACTTTCTCTGACCTAGTTCTAATCCAAGTTCACATCTGGGAGTATCCAGTTCAAATTTACTAGACAATCAGACATATGACAGCCATACACTCACTAGTATAATTTAAAAAATGTCTATTTCTATGCAGTATACAATAAAAAAAAGATGAAGACATAATTAATAATTTTCTTTTAATTGCTTTTTTAATGGTTTTCTAGAACTTTAATGCTCAGTTCTCATTATTGTTATGAGATGCCAGCAATTAGCATATCGCCTTTGTTATAGAGAGCCATAACTTGCTATGTAGAGTTTCTAAATGAACTGGTAAGTAAAAAAGATTATAACATGGCCTACCCCCAAGGAATCTCTTGGGCCCAGAGATTTCTCTGTAATGCTCTTTTGAACTTGAACGTGAACTATTCTCCTCTTTCCATGGAGCTTGATTTTTCTGCAGACCTTCTTCCATATTCTCCCCTAGTGGAAGGCAAGCTCTCCCAGAAGTTTGCCAGTCACTTTTAATCAACCTTCATTGTCTTGCTTACCAATGCCTCCTTCATACTATCGGAGGAGAAACTTTTTTATGTTTTAAGAACATAAGAACATAAGAAAATGCCATACTGGGTCAGACCAAGGGTCCATCAAGCCCAGCATCCTGTTTCCAACAGTGGCCAATCCAGGCCATAAGAACCTGGCAAGTACCCAAAAACTAAGTCTATTCCATGTAACCATTGCTAATGGCAGTGGCTATTCTCTAAGTGAACTTAATAGCAGGTAATGGACTTCTCCTCCAAGAACTTATCCAATCCTTTTTTAAACACAGCTATACTAACTGCACGAACCACATTCTCTGGCAACAAATTCCAGAGTTTAATTGTGCGTTGAGTAAAAAAGAACTTTCTCCGATTAGTTTTAAATGTGCCCCATGCTAACTTCATGGAGTGCCCCCTAGTCTTTCTACTATCCGAAAGAGTAAATAACCGATTCACATCTACCCGTTCTAGACCTCTCATGATTTTAAACACCTCTATCATATCCCCCCTCAGTCATCTTTTCTCTTCTGTTTTGTAATTTCATGTAACTTTATGGAGAAGTAAGTGATCCTATTGGCTGAAAGCCTATGTTGTGCCACCATCAAGGCATTACATCATCAAGGATGGGAAATTATAATTAACCCATCTCTGGATACCTATTAGACAATGCTGAAATTCAAATTGGTGAATGGTAAACTCTTGTCACAGAACCAGGGTGTATGGTTTACACTATTCAGCTAAATAATACATTACTTTTTCATCCCTTTAGCCAGTTACAGGCAAGGGATCAAGTACTAATGAGCTTTATTAACCAATCATAGCTGTCTCTTTGAAGTCAAGGGTAAAAATAGATGAGCTTGTTTATGTTTCAAGCAGGCAGATGCAGAGAGATAGCCATGAGATAAGATTTTACCTGCAGCTTTTTGGCTGCTGAGAACAAAACAAAGCAAAGTTTTTGTTGGCAGGAAGGTTTTTTTAATTGAATTTAAATTTAATAGAAATATTTATCAAGAAATGAGTGCCTTAGTGCAAGTTACCTGAATTCATTCTAAGCCCTGGCTGTTTTTTTCACTGAAATAGTTAATTGAAGTAAATTTTGAATAACATTTGGTTTTATTTTATTTCCAGTTAACAGAACAGTACAAGAATAATTGTATACATTTTATTATTATTATTAGGAAAACTGAGTTATCGGGAATAATCGGAAGAATTGTTGCGATTTTTTTCAGAATAGAGAGGGATGTTTTAATTTTATTTTTGGTGAGAGTAGGTAATTTTTCCATGAGTTAAGGTGATGTCCTGGCCAACATGGAGGGCACAGAAGCCAGTGTGGATTCTCCAAACACTCAGCAACTGCATCATTGCCCTGGGACTAAATTCATGAGATTGAACTGAGAAATCATATACTAATTTCAGGCCAGAATTTCACTGGGACTTTAAGGCACACTTTAAATTTGATTGAACTGGGAATTAAAAAGTGGTCATGGTTTTCTTTTTATAAGTTGCAAAAAGCTAACTTTTCTGTTGTTTCATTTGATAATACATTTTTCTTTTACTACTATGAGAACATGTGTTTTTGACTTGGACTGGAAGGACCCAATGCAGTTTGTTTGGTTTTTTTTAATTATTGTTTGCTTTGGCTGAGCATGAAAGGGGCCAGCAGCAGTGGGAGACACGTAGCAGGTGGTGAAGCAGTGGCTCGAGGTTTACTGACCACCTCCCTCCCATAGATGCAGAGTCAGTGTGAGGAGAGATGGCCACAGAAGTGTTTTTCAGCTCACTGCACTGCTCTAAGGTGCAGGAGTTTGGGACAGCCCCCTGGATCCAGGTCCAGGTCTGACTCAATCTCTGGGGCCGATGCAATATGGTGCACTGAGCCGAGCGCACTGTTAACATGCAGTTGGATGCGGGTAAAATAACGCGGAGTGAATGCAGTAGCACTCTTCACATGGAAATGCATGTGAATGAGGCTATTAGGCATTCACTCCCGATGCAAAAAGAAAAATGTGCATCTCCCAATGCACATTTAACTGTCATCTATTATCGAAAAAAGAATAAAAATAAAAGAAATAAAAGAAAAAAAGAGAAAAAAAATTGGACGATCGGGACCACATCAAAAACCGACAACAAGTTTAACGGCTTCTGTTTTCGTTACCGGCAGACAACCACGAAAACCGACTTTGATAAACCCAAATCCCCCTACCAACCCCAACAAAAAAAACCCAACTCTCTCTCTATATCTAATGCATAACCATGGAGCAGCCAAATCCAGGGCGAGGAGTGGAACTTTCCCTGCCGAACCGCCCGCAGACCGACAAACACTTCACCTCAGCAGTGGCCCGCACCTATCGGACCCATCCCAGCAAGCACCCACCACGAGAGGTCCCCAATACCGCGCTGTTGCCACCGCCACCGCCACCGCCTTTCTTCCCTTCCGCTTCCGTTTATTTTAAAGACATATTTGCGGTGGGTTTTGCTTGGGTGAGAGGGGGGAAGCGGGAGATCAAGTCGCACGTCAGCTCTTCCCAGGCCACGTCTGCTGTGGCCCTCCCCACCAGGCTCCGCCCTGCCTGATCCCTCCAGTGTTGGTTTCCCTGACCGCCATATGGCAGTCAGGGAAACCAACGCCAATAAACCCAGCATTGGTTTTAGTCGCTAAAAACCAATGCCAGATTTATTGGCGTTGGTTTTCGTGACTGCCGTATGATTTTAGCGACTAAAACCAACGCCGGGTTTATCGTGCCAGTTTCCCTGACTGCCGTACGGCGGTCACGAAAACTAACGCCGGGTTGATCTGCTTCAGTTTTTGTGACTGCCGTACGGCAGTCATGAAAACCATCTGGGTTCACGTTATCAAGGATGCACTAGGGTCACAAGCGACCCTAGCGCATCCTTGCTAACGCGACCCCCTAATTTAAATATTGCATGGCGCCCCCCTTTGGGGTGCCATGCGACCGTTAAGAGAAAGGGCGCTGTCTGTTCAGCGCCTTTATTGCATCGGCCCCTCTGTGAAGTGCTTTGGGTGGGAGGGGGAGCAGCAGAAAGACAGGCAGCTCTTGCATGCGGCGATCCTCCCCCTTTTCAACTCTTGGACAGAAGTTGTAAACTTATATAGAGAGCCCTACTGGGTCTCTACAAAAGGAGCATACCAATTAATTAAGGGGTAGAGAAAATAGTTTGGTTTAGTTGGATTATAGCTCCCTCTTGTGGGAGAATTTAATGGTGGATTCCTGGGCTATAAAAACCCAAGGCACCATTTTGTAGATGTAGATTTTGAGTTGTCCTGTTCAGGTGTAACATGCTAGCGTGTTTGCACCTGGCTTTTGTTTTGGGGAAAAGGACCTTTGAGTTTCTTAGAAAGAGACTTAGGATATAGACTTGAAGAAAAGGTGCCTTTCTCCCATTTTAATGATTCCAACTTTTGACCCTTTTGTTTTCGGGGAAAAAGTGTATCCATCCTTCTGGTTTTTTTTAGGTTACCTTTTGAAACTGGTTGCATTTTTGTCTTTTGTCTGAGTCCCTTTTTGATCCAGGAACTCAGAATCTTGAAAGAATATGGGTGTTTCTCATCCAAAGAGACTCAGTAACACTTTAGAGGTTACTGTAGGAATTAATTCCCATTTATTCTGGGGAAGAGATGTGGGTCTTAGAAAAAGAACAGTGGTATCTTTTGGGTGTTGTTCACTATGCTATCACTGTATATTGAAGAGTGGAGATTGAACTGGGAACTAAGAAGTACCTTCTATTCATCTGGAGAAAGGTATGAAATATGGGACTTTATCATATTAACTGAGTTACATCTGCCTGTATCCTAAAAGTTGGGAGGGAGCTTCTAAACTACCTTTATAATTGATAAGGATCAGGAATGAAAGAGAAGAAGCAGTAAGTATTATAAAGTCACATGTTTATTGAAGAGCCAAGCATGTTTGCATGAGGATCTGTAAATAGTTATTTTCACTAATCTAGCATCAAGTGATAGAAAAAGTGGGAAATCACAGCCAGCTTCCAACGTGATTATTACTGCCATGTGCAAAGACTGTCTTCACAATGCTCAGGGCTTTGGAGAATTGTTTACCACATCCCCCACCATTCTTGACCCCCCTTCTCTGGACCTAATCTTATCTCCCTTCCTCTTCTGTTTTCAAACTCTCTGGTCTCCAGCTGGTGTGTGTAAAAACAGAGCTGCTGCTGCAGGGCTGAGCAGGCTAAGTGGAGGCAGGACAAGAGCAGGAGCAGGACAGGCTCCTGCTCCTGCTCCTGCTCCTCCTCAGCAGAGTGAACCAATGGGCTGCAGGAAAAACGGCAGCATGTTAAGAACATAAGAAATTTCCATACTGAGTCAGAGCAAGGGGCCATCAAGCCCAGCATCCTGTTTCCAACAGTGGCCAATCCAGGCTACAAGTACCTGGCAAGTAACCAAACACTAACGCTACCGAAGCCAGTAATAGCAGTGACTATTCTCTAAGTCAGCTTGATTAATAGCAGTTAATGGAATGCATTTCCTCCCACTTCCTACTTAGCCTGCCTGGTATGAGGCACACAGCTCAGCTAAACTGATGATGTGGGTGGGGAATAGGAAGGAGGGAGAGGCAGCCATGTCTGGGATTATTTTCTTCTCCTGTCCCTATGTGGGAGCCAGCTCTCATAGCTGCTGCCTGCTCGTCCAGAATGCTGTTCTGCCGGTTGTCAAAGTGCTAGTCAGTCCTGTGTGAGAGCTGGGATTTTTGTTTTTTATTGCTGCTGCCCACTGTCGAAGGGCTCACCTCTTCTGAGGGATCCTGCTACAGGGTCAGCTGTCAAAACCCTATGCCAAAGCAGACCTGCTTCAATGCCCCTGTCTTCCGCTGGCTCCTGCAGTCTGGCCCTGTGTTTCTCAGGAGAAGGATTTCTTTTATGGCTGCCATCCACTGCCACTGATGTGCTCATCTTCCAGCTCCTGCAGGGCCAGCCGTGAAAGCACTGGTTGGTCCCATGCTGCAGTTTTATTTTTTTAATTAGATATTTATTTTTTTTCTGTTTTTATTATAATTGGAATTTCGGTTTAACCTATTTTCATTGTACATCGTTTTGATTTCTTGATGTCAGAAAGGCGATTAAGAAAGATTTATAAACCTAAACTGATCAGAATCACATTTTTTAAACTATATTTTAAAAATGAATGTAAAATAGCAAATAAAGAAATCACACCCCATTACTAGAATTACAAAGGCAATATAAATACATTAAAAAAAGACATGGGTAAGCCATACCATGGAGAGGGTGTTATTATTTGTGATAATTGTGGGTGGATCCTTGGGCCGGTGGCAGATGACCACGCCCACAGGGGAAGATCCAGAGAGGGGCCACTGGTCAGGCTCAGAGTTGGGAGACAGACACACACTAGATCTTTTATTAAACTGTATAGTGAACCACCAGAGGTGGCAGTAGTGAGCTGGAAGAGCCCAGCACGGCTGTAGTCCCTCAGGCACTGGAATAGTGATCCCAGGATGGCTGAGCTGTAAAGAAACTGAAAATAGTGAATAGGCAGAGTATGCAGAGTTCAGGAACAGAACCTTGATGGTAACACTCACACAATAGTCTCTTGAAGCAGCCCAGGGGCTGGAATGAAGTAGGCCCTCGAGGAGCAAGTACCTGGTTCCAGGGAAAGCTCTGAGAAAGAGATGGTAACTCACTGGTGTTGTAGGCAGTGGTGACTTCCTGGCAGAAATTGTATTCAGTAGCAGGTCCAGGAACGTGGGCCCTCGAGGAGCGAGTACCAGTTCCAGACTGCGACCTGAAAAGTAAGAGAGAGAGCGAGGCCCCCGAGGAGCAGGTACCCTTGGTAAAGTCCGAGGAGGCAGAGTAGCAAGGTATGTGGAGAGCGAATCCCATCCGCAGCGATACCTGGAGGAAGTTAGGTAAACATATGAAACCCTTAACCTTTACTAACTCGAATAGCTATCAAAACGAAAGACCTTAAAAATCCGGTGAGGATGACGTCATCTCAGGAGGACATCCCTGAGGTTTGCGCCATAGCTGGCACTTGAGTCGGGGCTGCGCCGCGCGTGCGCCCTTAGGCTTCAGGAGAACATGGCGGAAGGCAGCGTCTAGCCGGTCAGGGGACGCTGGAGGAGAATGGCAAGATGATGCCGCGGCAGCCAAACTTCCATCAACCAAAGAGGGAGTCGCAAAAGAGGTAAGGTGGGTGGAGTGGCGACGTCGGGCAGCGACGGTCGCAACAAGGGACACGTCTACAACAGAAGAGAGGTTGCAAGACTTGTGAAAAAAATGGGGATATATTAAGCTATTATTTATCCAAACCGCCTATCGCATATTATATTTGGACTTTTATTCACCCATTTCTAAGGAACCAAGCAACACAAACAGAATGAATTAGGAAAAATATCAAGTTAGTACAAATATATCCATATAAGAAGGGTCAAAAAGGACAAACCTATCCCCCATGGAAATAAGAAGACAGTTGCAAGGAAATATAAGGGGAAAAAAAAGTAACACCTAAAGCCACAACTCGCTGCTGTAAAAAGAGAAAAGCCTTCCTCTTTAATTGAGAAGGACTTTGCCACATCGGGAATGATAAGTATTGGTTGGCCACAAAAGGGAATTTTCCTAGTTTTAAAATGTGGTCTAAGCAGCAAGTTCTTGTCAGATTCCAAACTAAAGCTGACCAATAATGCAGCGTGTAGGTATCTCATCCTGTGACAAATCCAGGTTATCTGGAGGTACGGAGATGTCTAAACTTCATTCCTCAGGATTCACCTCTCATTTGCTAGACGGTGCATAAAACAGTATGGATATTTCAGCTACACCTTCTTTGGGAATTTTTAAAACCTCGTTCAGATACTTCCTGAAAAGCTCCTAAGGGGCTAAAAGCCTGGTTTTAGGAAAGTTGATTAGACAGAGATTTCTTGCTCTTTAGGGATGTGCATTCGTTTTCAATCAATGTGCAATCCCCAACGAATAGGTCCTTGTTAGTTTGATTCATGGGTTCTTGAAACGCCTGGCGATCCCCCACAAATGAAACATATCATATTAGTTTCATTGTTTTGGTTCACAGTCTTAGCGGCCGATTGAAATAGGAGCAGGCCATGTGGGAGTATCCATAGCAACAACCAGCCCTTTCCTGAGAGTCATAAGTGACCTCACAGCCCTGTCATAGAGCGGATGTGGGGAAAGGCGCTAGGTACCTGAAACTCGCAGAGGTGTGCGGCGGTCGCCGCCGCGGGTTCGTCTCGGCGCTGCAGAAATGCGAACTGTTCCCTTGAACCAGGTACTCGCTCCTCGAGGGCCTGCCATTACTTCAGCTCCTGTGATTCCTACCGAGAGAAACCGCTGTGTGAGTACTCAACCAACGAGGCTCTATTTCAGAAACCTGCATATACTTCATTGTACTCACTATCTCAGTTTCTCTTCACTATAGCACAGCCATTGTGGGATCGCTGTTCCAGAGCGCTGAGGGACTACAAGCCCAGTCGGGCTTCATCTCTGCTCACTACTGCCACCTCTGGTGGCTCCTCAATACTGTTAATAAAAGATCTATCTGTGTTGTGTGTCCTAAGTTAAGCCTGACCTGTGGCCCCTCACGGGACTTCCCCCGTGGGCATGGTCAGCAGCCACAGTGTCCAAGGGTCCACCCAAAACCTTACAAACAATAACAGGGGGTAAGGATTCAAACAGAAGGGGCAGCCATGGGGGAGGGAGGGAAGGATTCATACAGCAGGGACAGCCATGGGGAGGGAGGGAAGGATTCAGACAGCAGAGACAGCCATGGGAGAGAGAGGGAAGGATTCAGGCAGCAGGGACAGCCATGGGAGAGAGAGGGAAGGATTCAAACAGCAGGGACAGTCATGGGGGAGAGAGGGAAAGATTCAGATAACAGGGATAGCCTATACATTAATGACTTCTTACCCTCAGGAAAATGAGTGATAAGAAGAAAGAGAGAGCATTTATAGAACGTGTAAAGGAGGCCAATAATTGTGTAGCTGCAAGAGAATTTGACAGTGAAAATCTCGTCAGAGATTGGAGAAAAAATGAAGAAAATCTGTTGGAAATGCCAAAGTCAAAGAAAGCCTTATGTTTCAAAATTGCACCTTTTGAAGGAATGGAAAAGGATTTGAATAACTGGGTAATGGAATGCAGACAGAATGGCCACATTGTGACTCACTCGAGCATTACGATTCGTGCCCTTCAAATGGCAAAAGAGGAAAAATATTCAGTGAACGAAGTTCTGAAAGTATTCACAGAATCGTCTGGTTAGTGTTTGCGGTTCATGAACCGATATGGATTGTGCCTTCGTCAGTGCACAAAGATTTCACAGAAACTGCCTAAAGAGCTTGATGAAAAGATCTGTTCATTCCACAAATTCATTATTCAACAGAGAATAATCATTTCGATATGAATAACACTGGTAATATGGATGAACCGCCTATGACATTTGATATGCCTGGTGAGAAGACCGTACTTGTAAAAACAACTGGTCATGAAAAGACCCATTTCACGGTGGTCCTGACTTGCCTGGCAGATGGCACAAATCTGCATCCGGTGGTTATATTCAAGAGGAAAATGATGCCGAAGAGCCTAAAAATTCCAGTAGGCGTAACTGTTAGGGTTTATCCTAAAGGCTGGATGGATGAGGACGGAACAAAATGGTGGCTGTGCGATGTGTGGGGTAGGCGACCATGCATGGGGCTAAGAAAATGGCCATCATTATTGGTGTGGGATATGTTTCACACACATATACAGAGGATGTGAATGAAGGACGATGCAAAGAAAATGGCGATCACATTAGCAGTGATTCCAGGAGGTCTGACATCAATGCTCCAGCTGTTAGATGTCTGTCTCAAAAGCCTTTCAAGGACCAAATGCAGCATTTGTGGTAACAATGGATGTGTTCTGGTCAAGCAAAGTTAACGAAAAGAGGGAACCTGTTGAAACCAGACATTGATTTGTTAGCAAAATGGGTAAAGGATGCCTGGGAGTCAATTCCACCATAAATGGTCAGTCATTCCTGAAATGTGTCATTAGTAATGCTATGGATGGATCAGAAGATGACGCCATATATGAAGACAAAGACAAATCAGCATTGGATGATAATTCAACAGATGGAGACAGTGAAGACAACATTTACGCTGAGGGCATCACCAAAGAACAGTTCCACAGTTTATTTGGACATTCCAATGATGAAGAATCGGGCTTGGAAGGATTTGAATAAAAGAGAGGGATTCAAATAGCAGAGACAGCCATGGGGGAGGGAGGAAAGAATACATATAGCAGGGACATTTTCTTAAGTTGTTAAATGATAATGTTTCTTATGAGACAATTTATTCTACTTTTAAAAAATAAATAAAAGCGATTTTCTTAAGTTATTGGTTTATTTCTTAGTATGATTTCACCATATCATAAGCCCCCTAAGTTTTACCCTCAACTTATCCACAGGTGAGAGATAATTCTTGATTTTGGGGCCCAAAAAATACCCTTGACTGATACGTGAGATTGACTTATACACAAGATCAATCGATAATTCTTTCTCTGAATGGGATGAAATGTTGCTGTCATTAGCAGATGAATTGACTCCTGTTCAGCAATGCCATATCAAGAAACAATTTGTTAAAAGAAAGCCTTGTTATACCCAGAAACTAGATGGAAGAAAAAACTTCTTCGCCAGCTGGAAAGAATATGGAGGAGGAATAAGAGCAGTGAAAATATTGAGAATTATATAAAGCAAGTGGAGAAATACAGGGGAGCTATTAAGCTAGCAAAAAAGATGTTTTTTTCTAAAATAATCCATGAGGTGAGATTTAATAGTAAACTTTCTCACCTCTACACCTGGTGGGAGGGAAAATAAAAGTGGTCAGTTAACATCAGATTTGTTAGGGGATAAGTTTGCTGAGGTTTTTTTGAAAAAAATTTGAAGATATTTGTAGTAAAATATAAAAAAATGAATGCTAATTTGCCTGCCCCGAGACATCATCGGTATCTGATTGTGAAACCGTTGAGCCGGTGTCAGCATTGGAGGACCAACAGATTATTGCAACGATGAATCCATCATATTGTGTACTTAATCCAATCCAGGTTAATTGTTTTAAGGAGATCAGGATAGAAATTTTTCCATATATTACCAAGTTAGTAAATTTATCTCTTGAAGAGGGGATTGTACTAGATCAGCTAAAAAAAAAAAAAAAAGCGATAGTGAGGCCATTATTGAAAAATGAGAAATTGGATCCAACAAATTTGACAAATTATTGGCCTATATCATCCCTGTCTTTTATGGCTAAAGTGTTAGAAAAGTTAGTACTTAGGCAACTAGATGATTACCTGGAAGATAATCTGTTGTTGAACTCTAACCAATACGGGTTCAGAAAGAACCTTAGCGCTTAGATGCTGGTGTTATCCCTAACCAATATGATTTTAAGGTGTTTTGATCAAGGGCAAAGATATTTGTTGGTATACCTTGATATAACAGCTGTGTTCGATACAGTTGATTACAAGTTATTGCTTCACCGGTAATATGAATTGGGTATAACGGGTGTAGTGAGACATTGGTTTTCATCTTTTCTGTCAAATAGTCTTTGAAAATAAGCCATCTGGTTGGCGGGAAATTACAACTGGTCTACCACAGGGTTCCTCCTTATCTGCTACCCTGTTTAATGTGTACATTGCTCCATTGTGAATGGTTTTCCATGATTTAGGAGTAGAATTTAGGATGTTTGCAGATAACATTCAATTTTGGTTCCAATTAAAGGATCATTGTCAGAAGCATTGGGAGTTTTATCATCATGTCTTTAGGCTCTTAAATCCTGGTTGAACCACAATTGTTTAGCTCTGAATTTAAATAAAACTGAAATTGTAGTGTTGACTAAAAAAGATTTGAATGAGGTGGAACTCTCGGCCTTTAAGTTTGCAGGTTTGATTTTAAGCTGGCCAGAGGGATTCATGATTTGGGGGTACATTTAGATACGGGACTGCTGATGAAAGATCATATTCAGAATTTGATAAGAACAGGTTTTTTAAAATTGCGGATGTTGTGTCGTCTTAAACCATATCTTGAGAGTGGGGATTTTAGGATAGTCCTACAAATGCTGATTTTAAATAGTATTGGTCGTTGTAATTCGTTATTTGTGGGCTTTCCAAAAAATATGATCAAACAATTACAAGTGCTTCAAAACTCTATAGCCAGGGTGCTGTGTGATAGAGGAAAATTTGAGCATATCATGCCAGTTCTCCATCATATGCATTGGCTGCTGGTGGAGTTTAGAATTAGATATAAAAAGTGTGTCTATAGTGTTGAAAAGGCTAGGCTGGGACTAGATTTCAGCCTCATATACCTAAAAGGGAGTTGTGCATGGCGAACAAATGTTTGTTATTAATTCCATCTGTGAAATTTGTTCATTTAAATGGGTTTCGTGTGAGTTCTATTTAAGAAAGCTTTAAAAACCTGGCTTTTTGTAGGAGCATTTCAGGGTAGGGGTGCTGAGAGTGTATCTTAAGCAGTGGTTATGGGAATGGAAGAAAAGAGTGGAGAGTATTATTTTATGTTTATGTTTAAAGATTTTGATCTGTTTTTAATATGTGAGATGATGTTAGGGCAATCATGTTATGTTTACTATGAATGTTTGTTTTTTAATTGATATTATGTATGTAATATGTACACAGTTTAGATTTTTTGATAAACAGTATAAACATGTAATAAATAAAATAAATACATTTTTAGGACAGGTTGATCTAGTCCAGGTTTTACCCCATCGCATGCAGGATTTGTAGTTAAAGTCCCTATGAAAAGAGAGACTACAAGTCTCTGTATGCAGTGCAGGACCAGATCATCTTGTTCTGAAAATCTGGAGCCAGAGGCAACCCTATGCATGAAGGATGTTAGTAGCTAAATGTTCAAGGTCTGCCTGCAACTCTGAGATAAGATCCAAGATATGGTTTACGATAACAGAGCCTACGTCTATTGTTGATATAATATAATTATATTATATTATATCAGGCGCCGGTGAGCGGGGAGGCCACCCTCCATCCTGGGCCCCCGCAAGAACTAAACAACAAACTGAATGGCAGGAAAAAAAAAAAAAAGATACGGAACCAACAACCAACAGCAGGAGGTGAGGGAAATCGAATGACTGAGATCTATGACCACGCCCCCCCTGACGTCACTGGGAGCTCCGGCGACGGTTGAAGAGCGCCTCACCATCAGGCGCCGGCGAGCGGGGAGGCCACCCTCCATCCTGGGCCCCCGCGAGAACTAAACAACAAACTGAATGGCAGGAAAAAAAAAAAAAAGATACGGAACCAACAACCAACAGCAGGAGGTGAGGGAAATGGAATGACTGAGATCTATGACCACGCCCCCCCCTGACGTCACTGGGAGCTCCGACGACGGTTGAAGAGCGCCTCACCATCAGGCGTCACGCGCCATGCGTCGCGCACCGAAGGGGCGCGACAAAGGGGCCCTCCCCTTTGTGCACCCCTTCGTGCAACCCTTGTGCTTGTAAAAAAAAAAAAAATCTTTTATATTTTTCTTTTATTTAAACTGTATTCCAATTCTTTACCTTTTCTTTTCGCTCGTTAATAATTTTAATTAGAAATGTTCTTTGTATTAGACTATGGAAATTTATTTCCTGCTGTTCTGTTTAATGTAAACCGGTATGATTTACATCGGATGTAAGAATGTCGGTATATAAAAATTAAAAATAAATAAATAAATAAATATATTTTATATAATGACTTGATCGTATGGCCTCCTCCATATTCTCTCAATATTTTAATCTCTCAGTGAAAGTAAATGGCATCTTTGAAAAACTGTCATATCAGCCAAGTAAGCTAATGCTTGTTTAAATGAGGTTTATGTAAGAAAAAGCTGCTTAGGAGGTACATTTCTATTTAAAAATGTATAAAATTAAATAAATAAATACACTTTTTTTTTTTTTAATGTGCTTTTACCAAATATACTGTAGAGGTGAGATCAATCCTAATGTCTTGGGCAAGTGTGAACAGGCCACTAACAAGATGATTAGTAAGTGCTAGAAAGTGTTTCCCAGCCCTTTCCAGGAGGCATACCTAACCTGGTTTTCAGGACATCTGTAATGAATTTACTGCAATTCTAAAACCTCTAGGAGAAGGTTGGCAAACACTTAGCATGACACTAAGGTACATTTCCCTTCCTCAGAGCAAATTAAAGTTGTCACGGGGATTCGACAGTAAAAGTTGTCAGGTAATTGTAGTTTTGCTCCAGTCTGAACCAAAATTACAAATCCTCAACAATTTTTAGTCTTCATCCCTTGAGCCAAATTTCAGTGAAATCCATTCAGCGATATCTGACTTCTACCATGCATATGGACGGATGGACAGTAGGAGCTATTGCTCCGGTGAGATACACCTAGAAAAACCTGGTGCACCACAAAGGAGACTGCCTTATAGCAATATGCGTCTCATTCTGTGAATATGTCTCTGAGATCGGGAAGTTCTTTAACACATGATGAGAACCCCTGCAGGTTTTGTGGCCTACCTGGTCAGAGTAACGAGCAAAAAAAGGTGAGGAGGCCCGAGTTCAAGTCCTGCTTATGCACACATGGCTAAAATAAATAAAAGCACAAATAATATCATGGACTGAACAAGGGGCTGACCTGGATTTTGTGCCCAGACTGAGACACATTCTCTCCTCCCTGCAGAACCAATCTGGACAGGCATCTGTTGGCTCCTCACCTTTAATTGCACTCTTCACCAGTTTTATTTATTTATTTAAATGATTTCTATACTGCTTACCTGGTCAAATGGCTGCCCAAGATGGGTTACAAAACCACTCCTCTTGTGTAACTTTGCTTCTCTATTATGTGCTCTGCAATTTCCTACATATGGCAAATATGTGATGGCATTGCATTGCGGCATTAGACAGTAACTTTCAAAGCGGTTTGCGGGTGCATATTGGCATCTGTGTGCAGGAGCACCCAGGGACATGCACATGTGCATATATGGGCACAGGTTATAAAATAGCCTGGGCACATGCATAGGTGTGCCCAGTTTTAAGTGGGCATGCGCCTAGCTGTGTAAATCCCACTTCTACTGCATAAGTCAGGGAATTTTAAAAGGGACACGCGACTACGCCATTGCCAGTTTCACCAGTTTGTCCACCAGTTCGCCCAGTTAAGAACTAGATCCTCCAAACCTCCCTGGTTTAATAGCCTACATTCCCCCAGTTACCACAGACCCTTAAAACTCCTCAGGTGTAGCTAGATTTTTTCTTTAAACTTACACCTCCTCCCTAGCAGAAGTAAACTTACGCGGCACTCGACCTGGGTGCACGCCCAGGTGCGTAGGTATCCGCGTGCACATCTCTTGGCCTCGCCCCAAAATGCCCACACCCTAGCCAGACCCCTGACCCTTTTTTTTGATTGGAGTGAAATGTGTACGCCGTGTGAGATGCGCGCGCATCTGGACAGCTTTTACAATTCGGTGGGCGCACCCAGTGCCCATGGAAGGGTGTCCAGCCGCCAAAGGTAGTGATGTCGTCGCATGATCTCTCTCACTCTCTTTCTCGAACTGCACATGACCCCAGCTCCTCAAAGAAATACCTACATACCCCAAAACAGAAAACACCCTCCAGCTCTGTGCCTCACCCACACCACTTCTCATCTTGTCTGTCCTTTCAAAACTGTCGCCCTCACCAGCTACTCTGCTGCCCCGCCCACTTCTGGCACCCTAGACCACTGCCTATGCCGCCTAATGCTTCCGCAGACCCTGGGCGCACCAGCCCAACTTGTGCATGAATCTCCCAATTTTGGTGTGTGCCAGGCTTTTAAAAGTCACCTTTCAGCTTTTAGAATACTGCTCGGTGGTATAATGCAAGAGAACTTTTCTTTTTATCTCTTTTTGAGCTAGAAGGGAAAACTGGAGAAACTGGGACTTTTTTTTTTTAAATGCTGAAATGAATTCCCTAAATGTCTGTTATGTATTTTGACCGATTTTGCCTTTTAGGTTCTTATGCTGGGGCAGTGATTGCCATGCCCTTAGCAGGAATATTGGTACAGTATATAGGATGGCCTTCAGTCTTTTACATATATGGTGAGTTTCTTTATTAAACTGTGTAATTTGTTGACTTACATTGTAAAAACATTTTTACTCTTTAGTGATCTAGGATGGGTGATAGTATTGAACCACAAATCAGTTCATGCTATCTGCCTGTGACTCAGTTTACCCAGCTGTAATTAGCAGTAAATACAGTATTGTTCTCTCTTCCTGCTACTCTCAGTACCCCAAATTTGCTAGCATGTAAGCTTCTGAAATGCTAAATTTACAAGGCATCTTTTGTGTTAAGCTTTATCAAATCGCATTCATTATATTATTGTCACATTTAATATGGTATGAGGATAATTTTTAATGGGATGTGCCTGGCTGATTACGGAGTTCCCCAGCTAGATTCCCTCAGTAGAAAATTGTTCCCCTGAGTGGCTAAAAGCATCCGCCGGCTTTTACACCGTGCACATTTTTAGCCGGATTTAAAAGAGTTTTGTTTAGGTTGGGACAGGAAACTCGTTTTTTTTTCAAATGCACACATGCCATTTTACTCCATTCCTTGCAAGTGCAAAAAGTGCACGGCTGCTTTGTACATGCGTTAACTTGCAGTGAGTTTCCTAAAGGAAACTGCCCCCAGATAGTCATGCCGTTATGTCTGTGTCATATGATGAAATCACCGAGACCCATGGGACCCTCACTGTTGACACCTATAGTATATCAGTGCAAATAGGGAGAAAGGAGGAAGGCAGAAAGTGCAGAGAGGGAAGCGGAGTGCTGGTGGAGTCAGAGGCGGGACACGGCAAAACGCCGAAAATTCATGCAATAAGAAAAGGAGCGACAGATCAAAAAGCAGAGTTAAGGCAGAGGCAAGGAGGATTTCGAAGTAGAACATGTTAGCATATATAGAAAAGTACTGAACTTCATCCCCAAATTAGAAAGGGCCGTAGGAGAAGTAGAATATTACCTAAAAGCTAATGTAAATTATACTTATGCAGGAATGACACTTAGATGTGAATTGCCTCGGTGGTATCAAGGTGCCCCCAGTACAATTACATTATCAGAGCCATCAGTTCTTCACCCACATTAGAGACAATGTATAATCCATATTCCCATTTACATACAAATATACACATGTAATAAAATAGGGGATTATCTCAATTTGTTTTGCAAGCATTCAATAGAAGTTGGATTTAGAGAAAAGTAATAGATTAACCATAATGACAAATATGTTGTCGTATAGATGATCAAATAAAGATTTAACAAAATACACTAAAAGACAAAATTATGGCGGCAATTATCAAGCAACCAGCGCCTAAAGCAACCCTTTTCCAGTGTCATTGTGTTCGAATACTGCCCTGACTGTAATTAGACTGCGTGATGTTCATTCCATGATCCAAGGGATCTAGACTATAATATATCGACAGCACTATGGCAGGATTTGTTTGAGGATTGGAGGACCAAATTGATCTGTCCAGTGGTGAATCATGAATGGCTATGCTGATGGCTAAGGACAATTCTCATGCGGATTCCATTTGGGGAACCAAATCATTTTGTATGTTGGTTTTTTTTTTAATGAATTAAATAAACTGATGATTTTCTTTCTGGAATGACTGGCTTCGTTTCCCTTATCTTAAAAGCTGTACTATGGACACAGCTCTATTTTTTGGCATTGCTAAGCTATCCCTGAATCTGTTCTTCAGTTATCCATGCCTTATTAATGCTTTGCATATGCCAATTTGATTCCTGCTCGGGCATGTGATATGTATCAGTATCATCCCAATTTAATTACATTTATGCTGGAGGGAATATCTCATGAGGAAGAGGTGTCACAAATTTTAAACTCTGCTGTCTTCTCAGCATCAAATTTTAAATTGGGACTAAAAGGTTGGATTTTAATTATTTAACAAAAACAAAGTTTGCTTACCCTGCTTCTGTGACAAGAAAGAAGTTTTGACATTTGTATACGTACGTATATGTATGTGCATGCATCCATGGGTATGTGTATATGAGCACTGGTGAGTTAACTCATTTGCCATCGTAGCAGATAAGTGAAATACTGAAAAGGTATTAGGAACGTGTACATTTTCAAAGAATTAGCATAACAAGACATTCTTTTGATTTGAACAGGAATCTTTGGGATTTTGTGGTATGTTTTTTGGCTGTTACATGCCTATGAGAGCCCTGCTGTACATCCAACCATTACTACTGATGAAAGAACATACATTGAAACAAGTATAGGAGAAGGAACCAACTTAGTCACTACTGGCGTACGTATAATTTTCAAAGCATGAGGGATATATTTCTTTCTGAGGGTTTGTGGCCACCAAAAAGTTGTTTTCTAAGCTAATAAAGACTGTGGATACAATTGTAATTCTCAATTTAGATGATACATTTCTTTTTACTTTGCCCTGGCAGCTTCCTCCTGCTCATGTGGCCTTCTAACTTAATCACCACCAACCTCTACTGGTCCTGTTGGCCTTCATTTGAAACTATACCTCATGTACTTATTACATTTGTTTTCCTTCAGGCATAGCACAATAAAAAATTACTCTTCCAGGAATCACAACAACATAAAATAATAATTAACATGCAGATTGAACATGAATAATGCAGTATATACAAAACTATCTATTAGGGGTGTGCACAGGTATTTTTTTCATTTTAGTTATTTTTTGCTCATTTTTCTTTCAAAACAAATGGAAAATGTTATTAGAATTTCCAATTTTGTTTCAAATGAATGCACATCTCTACTATATCTTCTAAACTGTTATGGTCATTGCATGAAGACAATAAAACTGACCATAAAGATGTTGAATATCTCCAATTTAGACACAATTACTGACATAGGGCCTGGTTTACTAAGGCTTTTCACCCATTCTTTGTCTATGGGGAAAAATGCTTAGTAAATGAGGGCTATAATGCATCTGCAAAAAATAAAAATATAAATTCGGTAAACAAACTTATAAAACATCAAAGCCTGTCCTACATTCTTAAGAAAAGTCCCTTTCAAAAAGAAAGGTAGGAATCCAGACTCCTGAGCTCCAGAGCACCGCTGTTCCACAGTGAAGGACCAGCTATACTAAAAGCTCTGTCATGTGTAAAGGCTAATCTTGCATCCTGAATTGATGGTTCAAATAAAAATTCCAAAGAGCACTTAAAGGGTCCTGTCGATCAAAATAAAACAGCAAAAGGCACCACTCTTGTCAAATATTTATAGAGGCTCCAAAACAATAATATATATTACTTTCACAAAACTTAAATAGTAACAAGATAGTATGTATATATATATATATCTCTTGTTAAATATTTATAGAGTTTCAAAACAATGATATATACTTATTTCACAAAATTTCAACAGTGACAATATAGTATATTTATCTATATATCCCGTCAGAAAAATTCATATATCTTAAATAATAATATATATTTTTTCACAAAACTTCAATAGTAACAATATAGTATATATATGTCCCGTCAGAAAAGTTCATATATTGTCCATAAAGACTGAGTACACACAGTTTGTGGATTAATCTCATTGGTTGCATATGAATGTATGGCTCTAGCTGTTTTAAATGCAATGGTCTCTGTCCCCAAAAAGCTCAGAAATGTAAACCGCGCCCAATATTCCACATGCAGTCAACGTAGGCTCCTCAGGACTGAAATTATATGATCCCTTATGGAACCACCTGTTACAGTTTGGATAGCAGCATTCAGACTAGGCTGGAGACGATAGAGATATTTCTTTGGAATGCCCACTAACACATTTCAATAGTTTAGACTTACGGCAAGAAGGAAACGGATGAAATTAATCAAATCCTCCTTTCCTAAAAGAGGCTTCGGCTGCTGTATAAGTTTTAGCCTCATAAAGCTGATCCAACACACCTAACTGATGTAGGCTTTCCAAGTAAGATTGCTATGAAGGCGCACTAGCAGATCACAGACTTAGGGGTAGATTTTAAAAGAAGCGCGCGGGCGTGCAGGTGCACGCACTACCTGGGGCGCGCACATGGACACCCGATTTTATAACATGCGCGCGCAGGTGCGCGCACGATATAAAATCAGGGGTCGGCGCGCGCAAGGGGGTGCACACTAGTTCATCTTGCATGCGCTGACGCCCACGGCCTTCCCCTGTTCCCTCCCAGGCCGCCCCAATTTAGGAACAGCCTGTGAGGGAACTTCCCTTCCCCCTACTCTATCCTTCTAACCCATTCCTCTAACCTTCCCACCCCCTAGCCCTATTCTAACCCCTCCACCCGACCTTTATCCTAACTCTTGCGCCTGCCAGCATGCAATCCTCCAACACAGCGGCAAATGGCCACAGTGCCGGAGGCCTCTGGCCCCGCTCCACCCCACCCCCTGGACCGCCTTTCCCCGCCCCTTTTTCGAAGCCCTGGGACTTAGATGCGTCTCGGGGCTTTACATACGTCGCCAGGCCTTTATAAAATAGGCCCGGCACGTGTAACCCCCCCCCCCTACATGCGTAAATCCATAGGGCTTTGAAAATCCGGCCCTTAGGATATAGCAAAGGCCAGTCAATTGTAGCCTACCTGATCTCCCCCCTCCTCAGTTTGTTTGGGTTTTTTTTAGAGGCATTTAATTTCCACATATTTAAACCCTTCCAATAGCACTGATCAATTTACCTCCCTCCCTCCTGTCTAGTCTAGCCACAGTGATGACAGAGACACAGATTACGGTTTGCAGTCTTTAGCTAGCCAATAGGTTTTAGTTTTGCATGATGATTGGGGCTTCCTCCTCCCCTGAGGGACTGGGAAGGCTGCATCTGCAGGACTTCTAGCCTCAGTCAGCCTGAGGAGCCAAAGGAGGCTTGGGAATCAAACCCAGCTCTCTTGTACAGGAGCTACGTGTTTTTATTTCTTAATCCTCAAAAGTTATTTTGGAGCTCCTGGGCTCCTTGCAAGGGAAATTTGATTTTTTTTTTTTAAAGAAGGCAAATGCAATCATTGTCCAAATTAAGATGCTGATTTAATGTTAAGAAATAGGATAAATAAACCACCAACAGTCAAATTTCAGGCACTTTATGCCCCTCAAAAATGTGCTTCCTTATGATGCTCATTTTGCACAATTGCTGTGTGTCAAGTGACCAAGAGCAATGAAAAATGTTTACACGTCCACTTTTGAGTGCGGTACTACCCTGTGCTAATAAGTACAGAGGACAAGAATTTTGCAGTTCACTCCTTTTGCACATTGTAATAATGGTATGCTCGTTTTTATAATTTAAAAGTAAATAAATCCTATAGTGTTTAATGGGATTTTGCTGCCTATTATCCTTCAGAGACTGCTGCAAAAGCAAGTGTCTCCACCGGAGAGCACAGCATAGCCTCATTAGCATATTTATGAGGTGAGCCATTGATTGATTCCATGATTCTGTCCTGGTCACTTTAAATGCAATCATCAGGGCCCCATTCACCCAGCGAGTGACTGTGCGGTGTTATGAATGTGACAGTACCGGCAGGCTAAGATTCTGTATGTAGTCTTGCCTACAGAAGTGCCCTTCTCTTGTCCTTTGCAGAAATTTAAAACCCCATGGAGCAAATTCTTCACCTCGATGCCAGTTTACGCGATCATCATAGCAAACTTTTGTCGAAGCTGGACCTTCTATTTGCTGCTCATAAGCCAACCGGCTTACTTTGAAGAGGTCTTTAAATTTCCCATAAGCAAGGTATGGTGGACTTGAAACTATGGTTTTCTTTACCTTGGGTGCCATTCTTTGCATGTTTCAGAAACTAACAATGTGCTTTTAATTCTAATTTCTCTCTCTGTCCAAACAGGTTATCCAGGCCAGGGGTGCTCAAACTGGTGCCTGAGGCCACCTCCAGCCAGTCAGGATTTCAGGATATCCCAAATGAATATGCATGAGAAATATTTGCATATATAGGAGATAGTGCATGCAGATAAATCTCATGCATATTCATTAGGTACTTCCTGAAAACCTGATTGGCGGGGACCAGTTTGAGCATGCCCTGATTCAAGCCATGGTGCTGAATAGTTTAGTTTAGTTTAGTTTTTTGTAGTTTATATACCGTTACATCAGACGTGCCTTCACAACGGTTTACATAAATCAAACATATAATAAATACAATACATTATAAAATAGTAACAGCTAACTCTGTTAAAAGTAAGAAATAAGTTAGCAGTTAAGAACAGTAAAAGCAAACTAAAACCAAGTAAATCTAAAAGTAAATTAAAAAACTATCAAAAAACACTAACAACAGACAAACAGTAAAAAAATGAAATGCTCTTAACAATTCATAATGTTCAATTAACTGTGGTTCGCGTCTCGCTACTGGTTTCATTACTTGGTGTTCGAAGCTGACACTTCATATTCAGTAAAGGCGCATTTAAATAACCAAGTCTTAAGGTCAGTTTTGAATTGTTTTTTGTCTGTACATAACCTCAAGGACGTTGGTAGGGAGTGAAACACTCTTTAATAAATCCCTGAATGCACTGGCCATACTTGCTTCATTTTTCAGGTGTGGGGCTGGGGGAGCCCAGAAATTTCCTCCTGCTCTTTTGCTCAGTTCAGTTGCAACCAGGCCTGGGATCTAACACCATGAGCCTTCATTTACAACTACCCAGGTATTTTTCCCCCTTTTTTTTAATTCCCTTCCTGCTTATTTTAGTCTGGGAATTGCAGCATCATTCCTCGGCCAGGGAACCATGTACTTAAGATTCCTTCCAAAACCCTGCAATCACAGACCCTAAATCCGGCCACTAGGTATTAGGGATGTGCAGAGGAGCCGCATACATTTCATACAACATTCGTATTCTTCGGGGCCAGATACGTTGTATCCATTCAAAGGGGCCCCCCCGATCCGTTGATTCGTGCCATTCTTATTCGTTTCCCTTTTAATTTAATTAACTACAACCCCCCCTCCTGACCCCCCCCAAGACTTGCCTAAATTCCCTGATGGTCCAGCGGGGGGTCCCGGAGCGATCTCCTGCACTCGGGCCGTCGGCTGCCAGTATTCAAAATGGCGCCGATAGCCTTTGCCCTTACTATGTCACAGGGGCTACCGCTGCCATTAGTCGGCCCCTGTCACATGGTAGGAGCACAAGATGGCGCCGGCAGCCAATGGAGGGAGGGCAGAAGACACTCCGGGACCCCTGCTGGACCACCAGGGAATTTAGGCAAGTCTGGGGGGGGGTTGTTTAAAATTGCCATTTCGACGGCCGAATGATTCGACCGCGATTCGTTGTATTCGTGGGAAATTGCGATACATTTCACGATGCAACGAATGCAACGAATCCAACCATAAACGTTGCGGATTCGCGATAATTTGCAAATGAATGCACACAACTACTAGGTATCACCATTAAGCAAAAACCATGGTGCCTTCCATCCACCCTCCCTCCAGGATCCGTGATCACTGCCTCTCCCCTGCCTCAGCCAACCCAGGGTGCCATTCAGCCACAAGAATGGCACTTGTTTCATTTTAAGCATTATTTTATTATGGAAAATGTTGACTTGTGCATATAATGTGTCATTTACATGTCCTACCCAGCCAATTGCCATTACCTTGAAGGGACACATACATGTATCTCTGTGGCTGGTAAAGCCCCAATTGCTAATGTCAAACCTGTTTTCCTTGCACAGCTATTGCAGCTTTTTTCATATTTTCTCGCTGGTTTTGAAATATTCTAGGATTTTACATTTACCGGGGTGTTTCTGTTGATAGCAGCAGTAAAACACTAAAAGGCGAATTTTAAATGCCCTACGTGCCCCAAAGCCGGGAGATATGTGCAGAAATCAGGCCAGCGCATGAAAAGTATTAGAGTACATTGGTATCTCCCTGTACGTGCATAAAGCTTGTTTAAAAAAAAGGGGGGGGGGGCTTGGGTGTGGTCTGGGTGGGGCATGGATTTTTTTTAATGAAACCATTACATAAGTATTTACACACATGTGTGTGCCGGGGTCCCCTACCATATAACTTTACTTCTGCTATGGATGGTGTGTAAGTCATGAAACAAAAAATAGAATAGGCTACTCAGCGGGGTTTTAAGGATTGGGGCTAACAGGGTAAAAGGGAGGCTATTTAACTAGAGGGACTAGAAAATCCTTTCCTTTACCTGGGTGAACTGGAAATGAACTGGGGAAACTGGTAATTGCGTCGGCGCATGTATCTTTGTCACCTACGCCAAAGTATCCCGAACTACTCTACTTAGGTATGAAAGTTAAGACTTACGGATCATGTGGACGTTAACTATTAATGCTTTAAAGTTTTATCGTGCCTATGTTCTTTAGGACCCCTTTATGCTACATTCGTATTTGTCCATATGTTTGCATATTTATATTCTATTGTTGCTGTTTTAGGTAACGCCTTAGTAGCGAATGTTCTATTGTATTATATTCTATTAGACGCTATGGTTTAATGTAACGCCTTTGCCGCGATTGTTCTGTTTATTGTAAACCGATATAATTTGTATATTATACAAGAATGTCGGTATATAAGAATTCAAAATAAATAAATAAAAAAATAAATTCCCCCATTGACGCAGTTGAGGAGGCATTTGCTCACATCCACATAAAATTGCATGCACATGTAGCATGTACAGCCTATTTTATATCATGTGTGCATAAACGCACGTATGTTATAAAATGGCTGCGTCCATTGGCGCAAGCACACATGTATGTGCCCGCGTGGCACCCACATACATGTGTGCCCGCGTGGCTATTTAAATGTTGCCGTCCCCGGCTCAGATCTGCGCTCACGTGACTCTAGGAAGCATGCATGTACAGCTCGTATCGGCGGGGTACCTACAGCTGTTGTGGCATGCCACATTGTACTTTTTATGTTTTTACTAGGGACACGGTACAGAAAAAAAAAAAAAATGCTAGTTGTTAATACTGATTCCATCAGTCACGAATGTACAAATTTTGACCTAAAAATGTTTTTTTTTCTGCTAAAGTGGATAGGCCCGTACCTATTTATAGAGCCCAAACCAACAATAATTATTTATTTGGCAAATTAGAACAAGATGATCATCAAGTTCCCCCCTCCTCTTTCTCATTCAGATTTTTATTTAATTTCTTAAATGAAATGACTTTTTACAACTTTTCAAAAGTTCCTCCAGGACAAAATAGAAAGAAAAAGTCCAAAAGACAATGCAAAATACCTAAGATGCTCTATGTTATTATAAAGATTCCAGATAGTATTGCTGCTTTCCATTTGAGGTGTAGGGGGGGGGGGGGTCATGTAGTCATGTACAAGCTCATCGCCGCTGAGAAGCTTACTTATGGAGGTCTGCCTAGACCTGCTAGCAACAGCTAAAACTCTTCTTTTTAACCGAGCTAAAAACTGACCCAGTCTCTGGAAGGAGACTTTTGGCCATTCTGAGCTCTGTGACATTTTCCACCTGACATATGCTTCACATCTGTAGCATGGACTTCAGATGGAAGTAACAGAACCATGCAGACCATGGGGGAATTCAGGAGCTGCCTCAAGTCTCCCTGCAGAAGCCAGGTCACTTGGCAGCTGTCCTTTGAACGACTCCGGCTCCTTACATGATGTCAGTCTTCCTGCGTGCAAGTGAGCAGAGGAAGGAAAGGTCTTCTTCCCACACACAAAAAAATAACCAGAATGGCTCATTAACTTATTCATGCGGAAGGCAATATCCATGGGGGGAAAGTGTTTTACCTATGTAAACAGGCTATGAAAATTGCCCTCCCCATGTCAGGATAAACGTACAGGCCTAACTCCACAACGCCCGCACTTTTAACGGAGGTGTTCCTGGGGCCAGGATTAGGGTGGGGATTGCAACAATGAGCCTACGTTTGTATTTTTAAAAGTAGTGGCATTGATTTGATCAGAAAAAAGCATTTGCAGATCTCTGCAAGTGCTTTTTTCCTTGGGGCAATTTTCAAAGTGAAAGTATGTGCATATTTTTCACTTTCAAAATTTGGTGCAAAATCTACGGGTAGGGACGGTAACTTTCAAACTGGTGCACGGGAGCACATTGGTGCCTGTGTGCTGGCAAGCACCTGGGGATGGGCTGATTTTATAACATGTGCACACATATGCGTGTATGTTATAAAATACAGTAGGCGTGCGCCAATGTGCACCCAATTTTAAATGGGTGCTCGCCTAGGTGCATAAATGCCGCCACTACTGCATAAGTCAGGGAATTTTAAAAGGGGCGCATGTCCACACCATTGCCAGTTTCATCAGTTCATCCCCCAGTTCACCCAGTTATGAGCTAGGACCTCCAAACCCCCCTGGTTTAATAGCCTGCACTCCCCCCATTTACCCCAGACCCTTTAAACCCCAACGAATCAGCTATTTCTTTGTTTCCTGACTTACATCTTCTCCACGCTCATGCCCTGCCAAGTCCACACCCACACCCCACCCCTTTTGAAAATCTGTGAGATGTGCACACAGCCCGAGCTATGCATGCATCTCCCAGTTTTGAAAAAGAGGGTGGGTGTGTGGAAGTCTGATTTATGGGCACATCCCCTAATTGATGCATGCATTAGGCATTTAAAATTCATCTTAAAAAATATCTGCGCACTGTGCAGCTAAACGAGCGGCATAAAAATTACTAATTCCTCGCATTCTATATGTATTTTTGGCCACCACCACACACAGAGCCAAGGATTTCAATGTGTTGTCCACAATGACTACGAGATTCTTTTCTTGGGTGGTGACCCCTAATACGGAACCCAGCATGGTGTACCTATAGTTAGGATTATTTTCCCTATGTACAGATCTTTGCAGTTTTCCACAGTAAATTCCATCTGCCATTGACATGCCCAGTTTCCCAGTCTTGCAAGGTCTTTTTCCCCCAAACCTCTGAGATATCTATTATGTCAATGTGTTCATTTACTGCCATACACTTAACTTTTCCACCTTAGTTTTATTCTGATATTTGCATACAGATACCTAAATGTATTTTTATTTTTTTAAAATCATTTTTATTTCGAAAGGTGCGCAGTAAACAATAAACACAACATATACAGGAGTGGCATCATGAACAGTAGCATACAGATACAAACAAAAACGAAAGGAGAATGCAGCCCAACAGCCACTGTACAGTATGCAACCTGCAGGTTTTGTTTATATAAAACACACTTGCCATAGCTCCACAACCCAGTCATCCCAACTTCCCTGTATTCACTCCCATCAATCACATTACACAAAACAAAACATCTAGCCATCCCCCCACCTCCACACACATTTGAACTTGTAAATAACCCAGTTGCCCCATTCAAACCCACACATCCACACACACACACCATCTGCTGAGGGGGCACAGACTGGAAATGATACCAACCAATAACTTTAGAACAGCTGTCAGCGCTCCCTAGGTGGGAAAGGTTGCTCCAATCCACAGAATATCCCAAGTCAGTGAGGTTTTGCTGATGATCTGGCTGTAGCTGAACAAAAAATGCTTTCCATGCTGCAACAGTCACACCATTATTAACATACCAGAACACTTTTGCAATGCCACCAGCACATTCTCCCGGAAGGGTTGTATAACTGAACAAGTTAAAAGTTTATAAAGCAGTGTACCAGGTTCCAAATTGCATCTAGAATACACTGGAGAGGGAACCAGTTTCATATGATAGCATTTGACATCAGTATATAAATAATAAAGCACTTGGTAAGTCAATTCTTGCAAGATCATGTCAGTAGAGAGCTTATGAACAGAAGCACAACACCATTGAATATCTGCAACTGAAACGTCCACATTCAAGACTTGGCTCCAGTATGTGCTTAATGAATGTAATCCAGAAATTGGAAGCTTCTGCTTGCATAGAAGATGCCATTGTGAAACGGAGTTCTTCCCTTCCCCAATATCCTGTACTGCTTTGGCGAAGACAAGCTCCTGTCTAGCTGCAGAATCCGACTATTTGATCAAATGCAGGTGATGCCGAGTTTGCGCGAAGGTGAAAAAAAGGTAAGTTTGGTATTTCATACCTTTCATGAAGCAGGGAAAAGGATTTAATAGCAGTTTCATCATCCCTGTACAGCTGCACAATACAACTAAAGCCAGAGGTGCTCTAACTTTGGAAAATATGTTTATATTCCACACCAGGAAAAAAGTCATTATTCCCCAACAATGGCAAAAACATGGAGCAGTGGCCTTCAATCCCCACCATGATTGCAACCAGTCCCGGACCAAAACATTGTCTTTATCTATCTTAATCAGTTTTAACGTCCTCTGCATGAAGCAGGAAGAGGTGGGGACCAGGGACGATGGCCTGATACACCTCTGAATCTCTTTGGCAAATTCAGCCTATTCAGTTTTTCCTCAGAAACATTTGGCCACACATAGCCTTAAAAAAAACTCTGTTTGTTGGTCTAAGTTTCCTAACTGCCAACTGTATAATTTGGTGTAATAGTCCAAAAATCTATTAATGATATGTCTACCAGCAATCCGGACCATTTTATCTTTAATGCCCAAAATAACAGTGTTGCCCCTTTACCCTCATTAAATTGGCCAACAGCTTGCTAGCTCTATTGCCATATTTTTATAATTTATATCTTAAAAAACATAGTGATTTCACAGTCCTTTGAAACAAAAGATTATTCAATGCGACCTTGGCTTGGTCAGCTGTCTGCTTATGTATATCAGATATGCTGGTTTTATCCTTATCATGTGCTAAGGTGACTATGCTGTTAAAATTGGCACATGATAAGGATAAAACCAGCAAGTCAGTCTGATTATTTCTGCATTCCTGATTTTATTTTGACTGGCTACATAGGCTGCGAGAATGGCCTCCTCATCATTGCTTTTCATGCTTCCCACAACAGGATGTCTGTGGCAAATTGTTAAAAGCCATATACTCAGTCCATGCATTTTATAAGTAGATATGAAAACTGTCATTGTGAAATAGTCAAGCACTCACATCCCATCTAAATGCCCTTTGTGATGAGTCTCCCAGTTTAAGTCCCAGTTTAACAGGTGTTTCATCTGATACAGAAATAACACCTATCTCACTTTAGGAAATAATCTCTCTGAAATTAAGAAATAACTGAGTCTAAAAATAAGTCATGTGTGTATTAGAGTAAAACATGTAGTCTGTCTCCCCAGGATGAAGCATACACAAGACATCCAAAAATACCTTACATACTCGTGTATAAGTCGATCTCATGTATAAGTCGAGGGTATTTTTTGGGCCCCAAAATCAAGATGTACCTGTCACCTGTGGATAAGTAGAGGATGGTGCTTATGAAACCTAGGGTGCTTATGAAATGGGTCAATCCTGCCCTCCCTGTTCAATCCTTCCCTCCCTCCCCCCATGGCTGCCCTCCCTGTTCAATCCTTCCCTCCCTCACTCCCTCCCCCTATCGTTAGCTGCAGGGTGGCTTATGAAACAACAACATTTTTTTCAGTTAACAAGATGGATTGTTCATGGAGAGCTGATGTTGTTTTTTTCTAGCCAGAGTTTCTCTTTCCTTTAAATGAGATGTTTTTTAAGGTTTATGTACAATAATTGAATTCAAGCTTAAATTAAACCAGCTCAAAGTACTTTGGACAATTTCAATTCATTTTCCCCAAAGCATTTGAATTCAGAAGAGAAATTTAGAAAGATTAGAATTGTCAGATCCTCTGTAGCTTATAAATAAAGGGGAGAAGTACAGTGAAATACAGTTTGCTTTGACTGGTCTTTGTTAGCATTTCATTATGCAAATTAGATTATGCAAGTTAGTTCGAGCTTAGGCTCCTATTTCTAAGATATGTTTATAGGCTCAGATTTCCTCAGGCATCATCCCCATTCTGGGGGCAATTTCTAACCAGAGAGTTTGCAGATTTTCATATCCGCAGACCTGAGACATGCGACAGTGCCCTTAGGGCAATGCACTTGCTTTAGCACAGGTGCAAAGTCCATACAGGAAAGTCCGCATGGGGATTTGAGAATGAGATCTCCATAAGCATTTTCCCTTCCCTAACCCCACCCCTTTCTGCCAGCATCTAAAACTATGCATGCTGTTAAAGTGCGAGCTGAGGGGAGGGTAGTTCCCCCTCAGGAGGATTTGCCTGGTTACCGCCTTTGATAACTGCCCTCCCTGTTCAGTTCCTCCCTCCCTCCCCACCCAAGACCCACCAAAGTCCCTGGTGGTCCAGCGGGGGGCCCGGGAGCGATCTCCCATTCCGGGGCCATTGGCTGCCAGCAAGCAAAATGGCCCTGGCAGCACTTTGTCCTTTCCATGTGACAGGGGCTACCAGTGCCATTGGCCAGCCGCTGTCACATGGTAGGGGCCGTCCATTGCTCCTACCATGTGACAGGGGCCAGCCAATGGCACTGGTAGCCCCATCATATGGTAAGGGCAAAGGGCCGCCGGCGCCATTTTGAATACTGGCAGCCGAAGGCCCCAGAGCAGGAGATCACTCCCCGGCGCCCCGCTGGACCACCAATGACTTTGGTGGATCTGGGGGGGGATCAGGAGGGAGGGATTTAATGGGGCCAGATGGCCCGGGCATGGGAGATTGTGCCTGAGCCCCCCGTTGATCCACCAGGACTTCGGTGGGTCTAGGGGGGTCAGGAGGGTGGGGGGCTGTGCAAACATGCGTATAGTATGCGTATATAAATCGAGCCAGCAAATTTATGCAGATTTTATGGCATTAATTTCTCGACCTATACATGAGTATATACGCTACCTACAATAATTTGGTACAGACAAAATTCACATCCAATGTTTCCTTACCCGCTTTGTGACCTTTGGAGGGTGCTTACAGTTCACGGCATGGTCTGCAACATTGAAATCCCCTCCTATCACTATCAGATATTCTGGAAATCTCAGTAATTTTGCTACAATACAATTGAAGAAATCAAGAGAGGAAACATTAGGTTTGTATGTTGCATATTGCCAGTTTTTGATTGTATAGGGAGCCCAGTAAAATAGCAAACCTCCCCTCTTCATTTTGAAGTTGATGTTCTACCTGAAAAGGGAGCTGCTCATGAATTAAAATCGTAACTCCCTCCCTGACGTCTAGAAAAAGAAGAGTAGTGGTACTGACCAACTCATTCCCTCCTTGATTTAGAATGTACTTCATCCGAGAGGCATCAGAATAATATGGGATTTCATGTGTTTAAACACACTTAATCATTTTTGCCATTTTATGGGTGAATGTGTTGTGGTAGTGGACCCTTGAGCCGGCTAGGAGATGGAGAGAGACCGCTGAAGGAAGGCCCAAGGTGGAACCCGTAGGCGGATCAAGGCCGGGAGACCAGCAGGACTAGGCGGGGTCTCCTGGTGAAGAAGAGTCTGAAGAACTGTCCGAGTCGAGGCAGGTGGAGGTGGAACGGAGTCAGAAGAAGTCCCAGAGTCATGGCAGGCTGCAGCGGTGCAAGACGAGGATGCAGAGCAAATATCGGGGCAGGCAGCAGACTAGCAGAGACCGGAGACAAGCCAAAGTTCAGGACAGGCAGCAAAAGGGGAGTACCAGGAGCCAAGCCGAAGTCAGAAGCCAAGAAGACAAACCGAGGTGGAAGCAGGAACTGGAACAGGAGAGCTGGGACGGAGCAGGAACTGGATCAAGAACACGAAGGCAGGAGCAAGCAGGAACTGGATCTGGAACACGGAGGCAGGAGCAAGGAGGAACTGGATCAGGAACGCAAGAACAGACAAACAGCAACTAGCAACTCCAAAAAGTGAACCCTGTTGCAAGGCAAAGAAGGTAAGCACTGCCTGGGTTTAAATCCTAGTCGGCGTCTGATGTCATCTTAGGGGCCGGGCCGAGGTTTCCCACCATGTCCCCTTTAAATCCCGACCCCTTGCGCGCGCACGTGTGCCTAAGGAGCAGGGTTTCGTGGAGGAGCGTAGTAATATGAACCCTTACCATAAAATCTCAATACAAACCAATGCAATGTCTACGGAATATACCAAGGCAGACCACTTTTGTATATTAAATGAGTCCCAGATGCCTCCCAGCCTAGACATCTAGAACATCTCATCCAAACTTGCCATATGATAACCCATCCTTTTTTTGTCAAATCCAACAGCCAAAGTAAACTCCCCTTCCAGCCCCCCAGCGGACTATTGCGCACACACACACACACACACACACACACAACGAACACTCATTGCACAGAACAACAATTTCAACAAGAACACCAAACAATTATACCTTGCTCCCCAAGGGATCAACAAGCCCGGTTTCATTGACTACCCCACTTTGGTGCGCCGAAGCAGGCTCCCCTTCACCTACCCCAGAGAATAAAACATTCAAAAAACAGGATATGGCAAAACTAGTATGGTAAACGCTAACTTTAATTAGCATACAAAACATATTTTGCAGAGAAGACCTCTTGCTCAGGTACAATATATTACATATTATAATTGCAGGCGTGGCACCGGATTGTTTGGGCCCCAATAGGACAAAAAGAAACAGAAAGAGGAAAACAAATCAGCAATGTCTGCCCACCAGTAAGACCATGTTACTATGCTTCATAATATACTCCTGGGGGAATTCTGCGCAAAAAAAATTTAAATTCTGTGCACAAAAACACATTTCTACAAAATTCTGCAAATTTTATATTGGTCAAAATAACACAATTTACATGACATGTCTTTAATTACATTTTAAATTAATGCAGAAAAAAGTTATTACTTAGAGATTTGAATTTTAAATATTTTGAGCAGAATTTCCTTAGAAATTCCTTAGAAATTCCTTAGAAATTCACTGTAAGAGTGTCCCTTCCTGTCGCTCTCCCTACTCCCCTGGCCACTTTGCCCTCTCCGGCCCCAACTCCTCCTCCTGCCAGTATCTCTCCCCTCCACCTCTTGGCTCAACCCCTTCCACTCTATCGCCAGTCCCAGAGTTTGACCCTGTTCTCAGTGCTGCCCCTCACACAGGCTCCCTCTGTCCCTCCCTCTCTCACACACATGCTCCCTCTCTCTAGTACACATACACACACCCTCATATAGGCTCCCTCACTCACACACATCCCTTCATTCAGGATCCCTCTCTCTTGCAAACACACCCATACAAGCTCCCTTTCTCTCTCACACATACATCCTCACACAGGCTACCTATTTCTCTCTCTCATGCACTCCTTCACACAGGCTCTGTATCACACATATACAATCCCTTCACACAGGCTAGCACCCTCACATACACACGATCCCTTTTTCATACACACTCACTCCCAATCTCTCACACACATACACACTCCTTCACAAACTCCTCATTATAGGCGCCCTCTCTCTGACACCCACACTCAAGCACCCCCCCACTCTCTCACCTCCCATGCTCTCTCTCACACCCTCCTTCTCACCCCTGCTCTCTCTCACCCTCTCTTCCCCACACTCCCTCCCCTCTCCTCTCCCACACCCCTCTCCCCTCTCCCCTCCCCTCTCTCACTTCCCCTTTTCCCTGCTCTCACCTCACCTCTCTCACACCACCTCCCCTCCCCTCCCCCACATCCCCTCTCTCACACCCCCTCTCCTCCCCCACACCCCTCTTCTCCTCTCTCACACCCCTCCCCTCCCCCACTCCTCTCTCCCTCTCCTCTCTCCCCACTCCTCTCTCCACTCCTCTCTCTCCCTCTCCTTTCACTCACACATTACTCTCACCAGGGCCTTCATTGTCGCCTCTGTTTGCAGCACACAGGGCCTTCATTGTCGCCACCAACAGCATCGGGGCCTTCATCTTCGCTCGCTCCGTTTGCGGCATGCCGGAGTCTCCTCTGTCATTTTCTGCGCAAATTCTGCGCTCCGCATTAGCACAGAATTCCCTAGTACTAATAATATCACAGCCTAGCCTTCAATCCACATTCCACAACAAATAATGTTTGTTAGAATAGCAAAGCTTCTTTTCTTTTTTGAACTGCTGGCAATGCAGAAAATACATAACTGTAACTTGAAACCGAGCAGAATACAAATATCTGTGATAGCCACTTATTCAGCATCTCCACTCAAACTCTTTGACTTCTGATTTAGTAGTGAGAAAATGCACTTTGCTCTGATGCTGATATTTATTTTAGCTGGATATAGCAGGGCACATTATACTCTTTTTCTTGTACAGCTCAGAGCAAAGCGGTGCCATTTACTTCCTCTGTGCAGCCATGTGCGCCAATTAATTATGAAAGAGATGGACTTTATGGCTGCTGTAAAGCAAAGCCCCAGTTGCTTGGTAAGCTCGCAGAATCTTAATTTTATGAGATGAATCTAAAATCTTAGCAAACGCAGTCCTCCACCGGCTTTCTTTCTCTGCATGCCAACTCTGTGCACCCGCTCACAGCAAGGTTTATCGCCGGTCACAGTCAAGCCTAACTCCCCGAAATCCAATTTTCAACAAGATCCCGCAAATTGTTATCTTTTACTGTTTCGGGGTGTCCTATAATATGAAGATTGTACCTGAGGTTCTGTTTTTCTTGGTCCTCCATTCTTTCAAGAAGCTATGTGGAGCATGCCTGTAGTTCAGCCTGAACAGCTCTTTCTTCTTGTGCAGAAAGCCTCTGTACAGCACCCTCCATCCACTTATTGTGAACTTCCAGACCCTCCTTAATATCTTCCATAGAATTTGCTGGATCATTTCCTCTGAGAGAGCCATCAGATTTTTTTCCTTCCCTTCCGATGCAGAAGAATTAAGTTCTTGGTAGCCTTCCTTTTGTTGTGAGTGCACCTCGGGAAATTTTAGAGCTCTTGACCTGGTTATCCAGCGTGTCAAAAACTAAAGTTGTACAAGTATGGACTGAACTGCAGTTAACTATTTAGCTAAAGACAAAAATTAAGGCCAATATCCAAGAAAAAGTAGGGTAAGAAGGGAGCACTGTTGAAACTCCAGACCCCACGTCCATTCAGCTCCCCGCCATATCTGGAAGCCACCTTAAATGTATTCTTTTTATTCCACAACCTATTTACTAGCAGTTGATTCAGGTAATTTGGAATCAACTTTTTTCACATCCTCCCAAATCAGAACAATCTAATTTCCCATTTTAAATAGTATTCTTTATGGATACCCTGTTTTATACCATGCACTCCTGAGCAATAGGCTTTCCCCCATGATCTAGTTTTAAAACTGCTCTATCTCCTTTTTAAGTGTTAGTGTCAGTAGCAGGGTTCCATTTTGGTTAGGCTGGAGCTTATCCCATTAGAATAGGCTCCCCCTTTCCAAAAAGTGTTCCATTTTTTAATGAATTTAAAACTCTCCTCCTTGCATCATTATCTCATCCATACATTGAGACTCCAAAGCACAGCCTGTCTCTGGGGTCCTGTACATGTGAGTGAGAACATAAGGATTGCTATGCTGTTTCATACCAAGGTCCATCAAGTCCAGCATTCTGTCTTTGAAATATCTGAGAATGCTACCCTGGAGGTTCTAGAGTTTAGATTACAATCTAGAAGCTCAAATTTAGCCTCCAGAACTTCCCTTCTGCATTCTCCTGTCTCATTGGTACCTACATGGACCATAACAGCTAGTTTGTTCCCAGCACTCTGTAAAATCCTATCTAGGTGATCCTTGCAAACAGACAAATTACCAAGTGATTCTCAAGGATGCCAGCTACCCTGCTATCTATATTTCTTATAATTGAATCACCAGTAACAGCAGTCCTATCCTTTAAGCCTTTAAGATATAGTCTTGGTGCAAGAGAAAAACACATGACTTGGAAGGCAGGTCGAAGCTACAGGAACACTTAAGAACATAAGAACATAAGAAATTGCCATGCTGGGTCAGACAAAGGGTCCATCAAGTCCATCATCCTGTTTCCAACAGAGGCCAAACCAGGCCACAAGAACCTGGCAAGTACCCAAACACCAAGAAAATCCCATGCTACTGATGCAATTAATAGCAGTGGCTATTACCTAAGTAAACGTAATTAATAGCAGTTAATGGACTTCTCCTCCAAGAACTTATCCAAACCTTTTTTGAACCCAGCTACACTAACTGCACTAACCACATCCTCTGGGTTTAAAAAAGGAGTGGATAAGTTCTTGGAAGGGCTAGAAAGTAGTTTGTCTATTTGTGGATAATACTAAAATCAACAGAGTGATCATAAGAACATAAGAAATTGCCTTACTGGGTCAGACCAAGGGTCCATCAAGCCCAGCATCCTGTTTCCATCAGAGGCCAATCCAGGCTACAAGTACCTGGCAAGTTCACCAGAAGGAGTAGAGAGAATGAGACGTGATTTAAGGAAGCTTGAATAGTGGTTGAAGATAAGGCAGCTGGGATTCAATGCTAAGAAGTGCAAAGTCTTGCATCTGGGGTGCAGTAATTCAAAAGAGCTGTATGTGATGGGGGGTGAAGGGCTGTTGAGCATGGAGCAAGAGAGGACTTTGGGGTGATAGTGGCTAGTGATCTGAAGATGGCAAAGCAATGTGACAAGGCAATAGCTAAAGCCAGAAGAATGCTGGGCTGCATAGATAGAGGAATAACCAGTAAGAAAAAGGAGGTGATAATCCCCTTGTACAGGTCCTTGGTGAGGCCTTACCTGGAGTATTAAGTTCAGTTCTGGAGACTGTATCTCAAAAGGGACATTGACAGGATGGAGGCAGTCCAAAGAAGGGTGGCCAAATTGGTGGGTGGTCTCCATGAAAGGACTTATGAGGAAAGGTTGAAGGACCTAAATATATATACCCTGGAGGAGAGGAGGTGCAGGGGAGAGATGATACAGATCTTCAGATACCTGAAAGGTTTTAATGATGCACAATCAACAACAAACCTTTCTGTTGGAAAGAAATCAGTAGAACTAGGGGTCACGAAATGAAACTCCAGGGAGAACAACTCAGAACCAATGTCAGGAATATTTCTTCACAGAGAGAGTGGTGGATGCCTGGAATGCCCTTCCGGAGGAAGTGGTGAAGACAAAAACAGTGAAAGAATTCAAAGGGCCCTACTGATGTGCACTTTCATAGGGCAGCAGGCTCCTTGGACAATGTTATGTCCGATTCCTCTCAGTGTTCTGGGGCATCATTGAATCTGGGTCAGACACAGCCAACAGAACAACAGATAGGGTTGTTAACTGTGCCATTAACATCTATGGCTCTAGTTAGTCCATCTGGATATAGCATGGATCTTGGTAAGATTAGTATCAGAGATTCCTCCCCTGTGTTTTTGGAGGGAATCCCTGAGATTGGAGAAGTTGCTGCTAATCCTTTATTTCCCGATCGTGACTTTAGTGATATAAGTGATCCATCAGAAATCACTATTGTAGATGTGTGGAGGTTAATCTCCAAGATGAATAAGACTCTTACTAAGTCTCTGAATCAACATGAGAAGTCTTTGACCCGAACTAAGTTAAAAACAAATGAATTTGAGGGAAGAGTAACATCTTTGGAGTCTACTATTGGCACTATGGAGACTCAAATTTTATCAATTCAGGCTTTGAACAATGCTCATGTTAAAGATAGTTTACATTTTCATGGTCAATATGAGAAGTTAGAGAATGTTATGCATTCAAAAAATCTGCGTTTATTGAATTTCCCTGTCTCACGTTTATTTTCACCCATGGAACTATTTAAAAAGTACTTACGGGAGATTTTAAGTTTGCCATCTGACAAAGAATAGTGTTTAAAATGTTGTGTGTTTATGGATTTAAGAGACTAACAATGATGGAATGATTGATACCTTGATCTCTACTAGTCCCAATCTGACATATTTTTGGAAATATCTATCGATAATATTCCTGTAAGAGCAACATTGTTTCAGAATTGGATAAAAATGTAGTTTTGCAGAAATATTTCAATAATAAGGATTTTTTTGTTTTATGGGCAAAACATTTCTATATTTCCTGATGTATCTAAGGTGATCTAAGTTAGGAGAAATAAATTCCTTCAACTGAAACCCAAAGTTTTAGCTTTAGGTGCCTCTTTTTTTTTTTAATTTCTTTGTAAATGTTTAATTGCATTTCAGAAGAATACATTTGTTTTTCAAGGACCTTTACATTTAGAAGCATAGAGAGCAGATAAGTCTAAGACTGATTAAGAGTTGTAATCTGGTTAATTGTAATCTAGGCTGGACAATAGTTTATTGTCTCCATTTATTTCATTTCTATCCATATCTTTTAATACTTGGGAATAGGCTTCCCCTTTATTGTGAAGAGTACTGTATCACGATTGTTTGATGGATATTTCTTCTATTTTTCATATTTTTTGGAATTGGCATGTGCAATACACAATGATATTCTTTATTGTGTTTAAATGTAATACACTTAGGGCCAGATTTTAAAACAGCTACGCGCGCCGGGCCAATTTTCAAAGGCCCGGCCACGTGCGTAAACCCCAGGGACGAGTGTAAGTCCCAGGGTTGCTGAAAGGGGCGGTCCTGGGGGTGGGGTGCCCGGCACAGTGGCCATTTACCGCTGTGCCGGGGAATCGCGTGCCAGCAGGGTGCCGGCTCACATAATCTGCGCCTGCTCAAAGCAGGCGCAAAAGGTAGGTTAAGGATTTTGGGGGAGGGGGTTTAAGATAGGGGGAGGGCAGGATAGGGGAAGGGGAAGGGAGGTCAGGCTAGGGGGTTGCGAAGTTTCCTCCCAGTTCACTCCTTAATTGAAGCGGACTGGGAGGGAACTGGGGAAGTCCCCGATGTGTCGCCGCGCATAACTGCAAAAATGCTCTCCACCTTGCACGCGCCAATTCGGCATTTTATAACATGCGCGCACCAGCATGCACATGTTATAAAATCGTGTGTCCATGTGTGTGCGCCAGGTAGCACACGCATATGGAAGTACGCATGCAAGCTTTTAAAATCTATCCCTAAAACTTTAATAAAAATTAAATAATAAAAAATGTATGTATTCATAAAGTAGTGGGACAATTGCTAGCAGCAGAACCTATAATATTATTATTGGGTTATTTAGAAGGACAAATACCTTTTCTATTTAAATAGGATATTGCTTGAATTAACCAAATGTTGGTCACGACAAGATGGAAAGTTGCTAGGTACTGGAATGGTCCTACTATGCCCTCTTGAGAAGCCTGGAAACAAACGCTTTGGAAAATGCATGCACTAAAACAGCTAACCCAAACAATAAAAGAAAAAATATTGTAATGTTAGTGAAGTTTGGAAACCATTTCTGGATGGTCATTTCTATCCTGGTTGACTGAGTCCAGCTCCTCTGGATCAAAGTTTTCTGAATGAATATAATATATGAGGTATTTTTATTTTATTTTATTTTGGTTTTTATTTTATTTATAATTTATTTACAATTTAATGTTAATTTTCCTTGCAGCACATTGTTGGGGAGGGTGAAGGGAGGTGTTAATGGCATTTTTTGATATATTGGTTAATTGTTTTGCTGAAATGTTTCATTGTTATTTTATCAATTTATGTTCATTAAACATTCTTTCAATATTAAAGAAAAAGTGTAAGTTAATATATTATTTTTAATTGTCTAATATGGATCTAGACTGATTTCTAATATATAGTAGAGCAGTTCTTGAAACACAAGGGACATTATTTATCAATTAAAAAGAGCACATTTCTTAGTCATATGTCCTCTTTCTTTTCTTGATATGAAGGTTGGCATTTTGTCTGCAGTTCCACATATGGTCATGACCATTATTGTACCCATTGGGGGACAGCTGGCTGATTTTTTACGAAGCAGAAAGATTTTGTCCACTACTACAGTCAGGAAAATCATGAATTGTGGAGGTAATGTTATTATCTGTCACAAACAACTGAATTTCAGTGTCAGTGTTCACTTAGGGCCTGATTCACTAAGCCTCCCCCTACCCCCCCCCAGACACAGAATGAGAACCGAGTCTTAGTGAATCAGGCCCTAAATGTTGAAACTTACATGGTATTAGAAATAGGTTGAAAATGGTGCTTATTATGGCCTATGAAATCAAAGCTGAAATGGAATTATAGTACAGAAGTGATGGCTGTTGAATTGTCCGGGATTTTGTTTTATTTTTTGACTTCTGATCTTTGGGCCTCTAGCTTAATTGGAACCATGTCATGAGCCTTCACAACTATCTGGGAATATTTTCTCCCCTATTTTATATCACTCCCTCACTGATATACTTAATCTGGCTACATGAGCATTACTATCCCCAGTTGATCTGGGTCGCAGTAGACTCAAATCAGGTATCAAACTGGGGGACCTTCTGCACTGAAGTACACAGCATTGCCACCGAGCAACCAGGCCAGCTCTGGGGCCCTGCACATTTTAATGGGATCTCAAATTAATTACCCATAGCTGCCCATTACATTTTAGTGGACTGCATATGGGCACCCTTTGCTGCTCCAAACCATTGGGCTAATTTTAAAACAAATGTGCGTGCACGCATACACATGCGTATTGGCGCGCGAGCAAAGATACACTGGAATTTTAAGTCATGCATGCACTTGCGCACACATGTTTGAAAATATACCAACCATGTGTAAGTATGCTCCTAATTTTAAGAGGTTACCCAAGCACAGCTAGTTTGCTTGTCTTCCATTGGACTTTGTTGGCTTTTACATCGTGAATATGTAAGCAGATTTTAAAGCATGCTCGCGTAAGGGACCACTCACTTTTTCCAATTAGACCACCAGACCCCTCTGGTTCATCATCCTGCATGCCCCCAGTTGACCCAAACCCCTCATCCTGTCCTATAAGCCCTAAAACTCGAGGTCTACAGACTTGCTCCTCATCTGGAGCAGCAGTAAACTTAACGCCGATAACATGCTGACGCACACCGTGGTCTTCAGTTTTAAAATAAGGAATTACGTGTGCAACTTTTGGCTCTGCCCTGGAATGCCCATGCCACGCCCCTTTTCTGCTCTCTTATTTTTGACAGTGCACCGATACATATATGCATACTTTGCTGCTTTTTAAAATCTGCATTGCTGTCATGCGGCTTACATATGCAATATGTGGACATTTTTGCGTCAGCAACGCTTTTAAAATCTACCTCGTGTATTGTGGCTCTATCAAACTGCCCTAAAAAGGACATTTACACCTATGGAAGGATTCAGGGTGCATGCATGCTGGCTCTCAAGGGCAGCTAGAACCTATAGCCCCCTACCAAGCAATGGCTTAGTTCAGGGGTCGGGAACCTATGGCTCGCAAGCCAGATGTGGCTCTTTTGATGGCTGCATCTGGCTCGCAGACAAATCTTTAATAAAAAAGTAAAAATCTAACAAAACCCCCCACCCTCTTGATGCCCCCCAAGACCTCCAAAATTAATTTACTACAACCCCCCACCCTCCTGACCCCTCCAAGACCTGCCAAAAGTCCCTGGTGGTCCAGGAGCAGTCCGGGAGCGATCTCCTGGACTTGGGCTGTTGGCTGCCAGTAGTCAAAATGGTGCCGACGGCCCTTTGCCCTCACTATGTCACTGGGGTCGACCAATGGCGGCGGTAGCCCCGTGACATAGTAAGGGCAAAGGGCCGTCGGCTGCCAGTAATCAAAATGGCGTCGACGGCCCTTTGCCCTTACTATGTAATAGGGGCTACCGCCGCCATTGGTCGACCCCAATGACATAGTGAGGGCAAGGACCATCGGCGCCATTTTGACTACTGGCAGCCAACAGCCCAAGTCCAGGAGATCACTCCTGGACCCCCGGTGGACCACCAGGGACTTTTGGCAGGCATTGGGGGGGGTCAGGAGGGTGGGGGGTTGAGTAAATTAATTTTGCAGGTCTTGGGGGGCATCAGGAGAGTAGGGGGTTGTAGTAAATTAATTTGGTAGGTCTTGGGGTGGTCAGGAGGGTGGGGGGTTGTAGTTAGTATGGCTCTCACGGAATTACATTTTAAAATATGTGGCGTTCATGGCTCTCTCAGCCAAAACGTTTCCCGACCCCTGGCTTAGTTATAGAGGAAGCCATCTAACTGGCAAAAACTTTTAGTGCCTATGAAGGAAGGCTCATTGTGCCTCAGCTTCAGATCCTTCCTATCACAAACAGCAGAAAGTGAGGAGAGAGCAGATTATAAAGATGTTTGAAGCTCAGATGTGGAGGAAGGTACCTCACTTCTGTGGTATCTAAACAAATGTTACTGTTGTAGTTACTATGATCTTTGAAAATAATGTACAAATTACAGATATGTAACACCTGGGGTAACACTGTATATGTTTATTTTTCATTTACAGGTTTTGGCATGGAAGCAACTTTGCTTTTGGTGGTTGGTTATTCTCATACAAAAGGCATGGCCATCTCCTTCTTGATTCTAGCAGTAGGATTTAGTGGCTTTGCTATTTCAGGTAAAATTATCTCCCAGGCCTACAGTACATTCTTTTTAAAAATTGTGTTAACCAAGATTTGCTCTGTTTTGAAAATAAAGTGCCACTCTACTCTCAGAAAGGCGCAAGAAGTTTCAGACCAAACTAATGGAGCCTACTTTCGGCATGCATGCATGCACGCGGCCATGGACCAGCATATGCATGCATCAAAAAGAAAAACCTCATCTCTGTCAGAATTGTCAGTCCCCTTGACAATTTCTGAAAATTTAGGGTAGATAGGAGGCCAAACACAAAAGTCATCTACATGTGCATGCTTATGTATGAATCTGAGAAAACCCCTTTCAGAGTTCTCATGTCCTCCCGGGCATGAGAATTTGGTGTGGATATGCCACCAAACACAAATTTTATTAGGGACACAGCCATACACCCCCCCCCCCCCCCAACACAGTTAAACTTTCATTTCCTTCAAAAATGATGATAATAAAAACAGGAGAGAGTGACTCCTGGCTTATCAAAGCTTCTGTTGTATGCATGAAGGCTCTTTCAGTAAATACATAATTATTTATAGCCATTGCCTCAACTTCTTCTGGTATGCAGGAGCACACAGAGGTGGTCATGGGCTAGGACTGGATACTCGCTCTCGATTTCTTTCCTCAGAGGGTGGAGGAAAGAGTCCATCTTCCAGAGGCCTTAAGATTTTCTTCTACCTGATGTTGTGGGAACACGGGTAGCGGACCCATCTCTGGTGATTTCGTGTACCCTTGGGCCACGACACAGCTGCAGAGGAGCTCCGGCAAGCGCAGAGGCAGGTGAAGATATACGAAGAAAAGACATCAGGAAATGAAGAGAAGTCCAGGAGATCTGAAGAGCGGGACATCAGCAGATCGATGAAGATGAACAAAGCAGACATCAGGACAACTGGAACTGACGAGACGAAGACGCAGGTGCAAGACAGGAGACCATACGAGGATGAAGACGAAGACATGGAATTCCAAACATGGAACAGAGTGCCAGTGAGAAGCTGGATTGCAGAGAAGTCCTAAGTAGGACTGGCTCCTTGCGAAGGCAAGGTGGAAGTGAAGCCAGGCCCTTTATATAGGGCTGAAAAGGGGAGTCTCTTCATGACATCAGAGGTGCACCATTCCCTGGCAGTATCTTTAAGAGAGGGGAGGAGGCGCAGCTTCGCCCCCTAAGAGAAGGTGGACAGGACCTTGGAGAGCGGCATCCCTGCCACTGAAGGAGAAGCAGAAGCAGGAGCTAGGCCGCGAACCAGGCCCCGATGTAGTCGGCAGTGAACCGGAGGCGGCTTCAAGATGCAGGCAAGACCGGGGATGATGGCCTTCTTCCCACACAGGAACCAGAGGTAAGTTGGTGGCCTCTGGGCCATGTGGGGAAGCTGACAGCGGCCTCCTGTCTGCATTAGATGAAGTAGCGCGGATCCAGCCACGCACGGAGCGTGTCGGCGGCCTCCTGGCCGCTTGGAGTGCAGCAATGCGGCTCCAGCCGCGAAAAGAGCATCGGCGGTCTCCGGATGGCAGGGACACACCGTCAGCGATCTCTTGTGATTAGGGATGCCTAAGCGTGGCTCCTGCCGCTTAAGGAAAGCGTTGGCAGCCCAGGCTGCAGGGAAAGCTGTAACAGCGCGGTTCCAGCCGCGCTAAGGAAATGGCAGCGCAGAAAAAAAAAGGTGAGATACTGCCCAAACAGGGCAGAATCGCAACACCTGGAGCTCCTCTGTAACTGCTCCAGTAAGGATTAAGCAACAAAAATTTCCCTCCACGCTGTAGCTGTTGTTCAAAAAATAAAATCCTTTACAGATCACTTGATTGTGCACCAGTCATCATCAGTACCAAAGAGTAAAGTCAATTAGCACAAAAGAGCACAGTCTCGAGTAATAGCAAATGCTGCACACCCTGGCAGGTAGGCACGCTGAGTCAGACACATCCTCCCTGGGCACTGGCCCTGCTACCTGCTCCTCTGAATGCAGCTCTCTTCCTCTTTATCTCTGTTTCTTTTCCTGTGTTCAAACAAAGCTTTTGGATGATTCCTTTTTTCACTCAGCAACTCTTGGGTCCTTCCTTTGTTAGGTAGTCTTCCCTCTGACTCCCACAAAGGACAATCCTCTCTTTTCCAGATCTCTTTCCGAAGAAATCCCTCATAGAACAGAATAAGGAGTATGGGATTATAGTAACCGCCCCCCCCCCCCCCCCCCCGCTTCTCAGAGGCCTTTTCTTATTAATCTTCAGAATATTTCAGGAAGCCTTTTTGGACCCCCAATCCTGAAGCCCTGGGAGCCCTGGCCTTGGGCCTTCACCACCTATCAGCATAAAAGGCTCCCTCTTGTACCTCTCTCTCTTGAGTAAGGTATTTCCACGAACCACGAGGACACAGTAGTTTCGTTAAACTCATGACACTTCCCGTTGGGGACTCTCCAACCTCTTCTAACGCACTCACTTTACCCTGACATCCCTCATCTCATGCAGCGTCCGTTGAGACACTGATGCACGCTAGAAAGGGGGCAGTTTTGGGAGCCCCTTACATATTTCTTTTTCCATCCACTCAAATTTGTTTTCATCACTATTTCAGCATTTTCAGCAAATCTTTTCAAGTCCAAATTCAAAGGCATTTAGCCATAAAATTTGTGAACGATCCAGCTAAATGCCTTCTTTTGAATATATAGGGCACCCATTTGGCTAAATTTTAACTGGATAAGCCATTAGCCGATCCGCAGACCTTGCTCCTATCTCGTGACAGGAGCAAGGTCAGCTTGGCGCCATTTTGAAAAATGGTGTTGACTGGGCTGGGTGCTGGGGGGGTGCCCCAGCCCCATCACAGGACCTTCATCTAAATTTTAAGGGGGATGTGGGGATGCCTGGAAGGCTCCCTGCACTCCAGTGATTCTTTTTTTTTGATACTTGGGGGTAGGGGGAGCACCTCCACTGAACCCCAATGATTTTTAATTAACCCTTTGGGGGGGGAGAAGGATACTAGGGGGGCACAACACCCCAACAAGGTTATTTAACTATTAGGGTGGGGGTTAGCCCTGATCCCCAATGACTTTTACCTTAACCTTCGGAGGGGGGTGGGGGAGCCATCGCCACGCGTGAGATGGTTACTTGTTTTTAAACTTTGAGGAGTTGGGACCCAGCTCGACTTTTCTTTTTGCCAGCAACATTTTAAGCAGCCAGCCTTTTAAGGCGATGGTGGTCTCTTGAAACTGGGGCCGCCATCGCACCTAATGGGCTGCTAGCCGTGTTCTTCTGTCCCGCAGTGTTTGGCCGCGAAACAAAAGAATGCAACATGGAGCCACAATGTTTTTTTTTCAGGGGGAGGGGCCCCACCAGCATGGTGACAAACCGCTCCCACAATAGTGGGACCCCTCTAGGCCTAACTTAGCTGATTTTCAGCCGTATCTGGCTAAGTTAGCCGGATAACTTTAGAGCTGCCTCAGAGGAGTGTCGGCAGAGAAACGTAAGGCTTAATCTGCTATATTCAAAAAGATATGACTGTTAAGAGGCAAAAATAAAAAAGGCACGTGGGCCAGTTGGCCTGATTCCCAGTCCTCCACTCAATATCTAAAAAATGTGACCTGCTGGGCCAAGCATCCCACACCCCCTTCAAGTCCTGTTTAAAAAAGATTGCCACCTGCCTTCGTTCCTCCCTCCCTCCCTCCCTCCCTTCTACCACCCTCACCCCAGTCAGGCAACACCTGAAGTTCATGCCTCCCACCCATCTGGTACATTTAGAAACCCCTTTCTATGCCTGGATCACGGTATGCTGTCATCCTGACGGCTTCTGACATTGCTTCAATAGCAGTGCTGGAAGGGTAAGCCTCCAGCATTGCTGTCAGAGAAGCGCTGAAAGCCGCCATGATCCCAGCACATCATGATCCCGGTACAGAAAGAGGTTTCTGAAGGTACCAGGTGGGTGGGAAGGTTTGGGTTGGAGTGGAGAGGGGAGGGGAGGGGAGGGAGGAAGAAGGGTGCACACATTGGTTTCAGATGTACTTACACAGTGTTAAGTTCCATATTATGAGTTACCACCCAGGAGAGAAATCTGGGCATCCCAGTGGGCAATACATCAAAGTCATCAGCTCAGTGTGCTGCAGTGGTCAAAAAAGTAAACAGAATGTTAGGAATTATTAGGAAAGGAATGGTGAATAAAACGGAGATTGTCATAGCACTTTGGTATCGCTCCATGGTGAGACCGCGCCTTGAGTACTGTGCAATTCTGATCACGCATCTCAAAAAAAGATATTGTATGTGCACTGAAAAAGGTTCAGAGAAGGGCAACCAAAATGATAAAGGGGATGGAATGGCTCCCCTATGAGGAAAAGCTAAAGAGGTTAGGGCTGGTCAGCTTGGAGACGAGATGGCTGAGGGGGGATATGACAGAGGCCTATAAAATAATGAGAAGACTAAAATGGGTAAATGTGAATTTGCTATTTACTCTTTCAGATAATATAAGGACTAGGGAGCGCTCCATGAATTAGCAAGTAGAACATTTAAAACAAATCAGGGAAAATTCTTTTTCACTTATCGCACAATTAAGCTCTGGAATTCATTTTCAGAAGATGTGGTTAAGGCAGTGTAGTTGGGTTTAAAAAAGGTTTGGGCAGGCTCCTAGAGGAGAAGTCCATAAACTGCTATTATTCAAACTGACTTAGGGAATCGCCACTGTTTATTACTGGCATCAGTAGCATTGGATTTATTTACTATTTGGGTAATTGCCAGGTACTTGTGGCCTGGTTTGGCCTCTGTTGGAAGCAGGATGCTGGGCTTGATGGACCTTTGGTCTGACCCAGTATGGCAACTTGTTATGTTCTTGTGTTCTTATGAAAGGTGCAGAAGGGAGAGGGAGGTGGGCAGAGGTGGGCGGAGGCCTCTGTTTTTAAGCAGGCACAGGTTTGAGGGAATGTGTGGGCTGGAGAGGTGCTTGGCCCAGCAGGGCACATTTTTAGACAACGAGTGTGGGCTGAGAATCTGGTCGACTGGCCCATGTGCCTCATTTGTTTTTTAAAAACTGTCACCAAGTAACAGTCATGTTCTTGTGAATATAATTGGTTAAGCCTTAAGTTATCTGGCTACCTTTAGCTGAATACTTTTTAAACCAATCATCAATATCCAAAATTAGCCAGTTAGGTTTTAAAGTTATCCAGCTAAAGGTAACGGGTAGATTTTCAAACCCCGTCGCGTGTAAATCTCAGGGTTTACGTGCGTGGCTGGGCCTTACTTGCGCCGGGCCAATTTTCAAACGGCCCGGCCACGTGCGTCAACCCCGGGATGCGTGTAAGTCCCGGGGCTTGAAAAAGGGGCGGTTTGGGGTGGGGTGGTCAGGGGGCAGGGCTAGGTGGGGGCTAGAGGCGCCCAGCATAGCGCCATTTGTCGCTGTGCCGGGGGATCACGCGCTGGCACCCTGCTGGCACGCGCAACTTTCTCCTGCTCCGAGGCAGGAGCAAAACGTGAGTTAAGGGGGGGGCGCTAGGATAGGGATAGGGGGAAGGGAGGATAGGGGAAAGTGAAGGGAAATTAGGCTAGGGGGTTGGGAAGTTCCCTCCCAGTCCGCTCCTTAATTGGAGCGGACTGGGAGGGAACTGGGGAAGGCCCCCGATGCATCACCGCGTGTAATTGCGATGGTAGCCCCCCCTTGCGTGTGCCAACCCGGCATTGTATGACATGCGTGCGCCAGCACGCGCATGTTATAAAACCACGCATCCATGTGCGTAAGTTTTGAAAATCTACCCCTAAGTGAATAACTTTATTTGGGGATATTCAGCGGGATACTTAGCGGGATTAAGTTATCCTTTCTAGGCATTTTTGAAAACTGGCCTCTCTATTTTTAGAGTCTTTGTCCTTACTCAGTAGGCTTCTTTACCCCTTACAAAGGCAATATTCAAAAGGTTTTATCTGGGTAAATAAGCAGTTACCTGGGGACAAAATTGGGGGTTGAAAATTGCCTTCAAGTGCCCTTGCTGTTTTACACTGCAAAGGGGGTGGGTCCACGGGCATAGGAGGGAGGAAGTGGCAAACAATGCACATGGGTTTCATTTCTAAATCCCTGTACATGGTTCACAGTGCGCATCTGCTGTAAAGCGGGTCTATAAATACTGAAGTGCTTGCACTGCTGGCTCGCTCCAAATTTTTCAAAGGGGAAAATGTTTGGGGAGATTCCTTTTGAAAATCTGCTTTCAGGCCCGCCATACATTTTTTTTTAATTGCCCTCTATATATTCAGTCTTATCTAGGAATTCCCATCTCAAACTTTCCACCGGTATGCTTGACCGCAGTCTACTGCTTATTATGGAACGGTCTCGTCCCAGGTCTTCCCTGACTCTCTGGCAGCAGCTGGGAACCGTAGAGTAATGGTGGCAACTTTTTTGATTCAATGGATTCATAGTTCACCACACCTGGTCTCGTCAGTCTGCAAACTCCTAAATCAGTGGTTCCCAACCTTGTCCTGGGGACCCCCCAGCCAGTCAGATTTTATGGAGGCGGTGCATGCAAATTTTCTCTCATGCATATTTTATGGAGGCGGTGCATGCACATTTTCTCTCATGCATATTCATTGTGGATATCCTGAAAACCCGACTGGTTGGGGCATCTCCAGGATAGGGCTGGGAACCACTGTCCTAAACAGTGCCGTGCCAAAGCCAAGCTGAGAGCCAGACTCCTAAATAGCAGCACATACAATAGCATTACCACTGAATCACTGGGTTACCTCTGTCAGTATTTTCAAGTACTGTCCAGAGAGTTGAAAAAAAACAAAACCTCCAGCAAGTGTTCAACTTAAATAGCATCAACTGCTTTTTGAGGACAGTGTTGCATTTATTTATCATATGAACTGCACTCGAAAAAAATAATTACCAACGGAATGAGTTGTCACTAAAAAGAGGATGTGTCGTAAATAAACAACAAAATCATTGGAGGTGCAACGATTCCTAAGCTTTTTGCTTCACGGGGTGACATTTGAATGTGCTCTTCCTTCACTCTCCTCCCAAGATTTTGTATAATATTTGATTAATTCTGCATCCTGCTGGTAGTGCAGGAATGCTCGGATTCCCTGAAGGTTGAGAAATTTGAATGTGCTAAGTTGACTTAGGATTTTATAACATTTTATAACATGCGCACAGCAGCGCGCACATGTTATAAAATTGGGTGTACATTTGTGCGCGCCAGGTAGCGCGCACAAATGTACACCTTGAAATCGTCGGTACAGTGTGCTGCGGCAGTCAAAAAAGCAAACAGAATGTTGGGAATTATTAGAAAGGGAATGGTGAATAAAACGGAAAATGTCATAATGCCTCTGTATCGCTCCATGGTGAGACTGCACCTTGAATACTGTGTACAATTCTGGTCGCCGCATCTCAAAAAAGATATAATTGCGATGGAGAAGGTACAGAGAAGGGCTACCAAAATGATAAGGGGAATGGAACAACTCCCCTATGAGGAAAGACTAAAGAGGTTAGGACTTTTCAGCTTGGAGAAGAGGCGACTGAGGGGGGATATGATAGAAGTGTTTAAAATCATGAGAGGTCTAGAACGGGTAGATGTGAATCGGTTATTTACTCTTTCGGATAGTAGAAAGACTAGGGGGCACTCCATGAAGTTAGCATGGGGCACATTTAAAACTAATCGGAGAAAGTTCTTTTTTACTCAACGCACAATTAGACTCTGGAATTTGTTGCCGGAGGATGTGGTTAGTGCAGTTAATATAGCTGTGTTTAAAAAAGGATTGTATAAGTTCTTGGAGGAGAAGTCCATTACCTGCTATTAAGTTCACTTAGAGAATAGCCACTGCCATTAGCAATGGTTACATGGAATAGACTTAGTTTTTGGGTACTTGCCAGGTTCTTATGGCCTGGATTGGCCACTGTTGGAAACAGGATGCTGGGCTTGATGGACCCTTGGTCTGACCCAGTATGGCATTTTCTTATGTTCTTCTTATGTTCTTAAATGTACCCCGCGCGCGTAACATTTAAAATCTGCCCCTATTTGTTTTTAATGCACACAGTCTATTATCACAACTGCTGCAGCAGTTGTAGAGAGAGGGAGAGAGGGAGGGAAAGGAAGAGAGAGAGAGAGAGAGTGAGAACACTGTGACATGCTATATATATAAGACTGAAAGAGGAGACACTTTCAACTCGGGGCTGGTTTGGTGGTGGTGGTGGGGGCTTACATAGTACATACACAGTCAGAAAAATCAATTGCAAATTTGATATGACTGATGAATTTCTATCATTTGAATCAATGAAAGGTACCAGCAAGAGGAGTTTATTTGTACAATGCAGTAGAGACTGCTTTGCAGTAATCGACTCTTCTTGTTGGTATGTCACATTGCTCTCTCTCTTGTCTCCATTTTTCCCGGCAATGCAAGGCTAACACGGGAATATATGTTTCATTCGCAAATAATACCTTTCTCAGAAATGTCAATAGAACGAGACCTTTCTTTTAATTTGTATTTTTTAATTATTATTATTCTTCTTCACAGGTTTTAATGTCAATCATTTGGACATTGCACCAAGATATGCCAGTATTCTCATGGGAATATCTAATGGGGTTGGAACCCTGTCGGGAATGGTTTGTCCACTCATCGTTGGGGCAATGACAAGGCATAAGGTACAAGTCTGCCTTATATTTCATATCTGGTAAAAGATTAACCAATTTGATTAGATTAAGGATGGATATTATCAAATAGCACTCCTGATCCTCAATCTTGTGTGAACCCTTTTCCAAATCCTACTAATAAGTTTACACAATGCTTTTGACTTGGCATGAAAACTTAAAAACAGGTGAAAGGGACAATCATTCTTGATTATGAGTCAATTCATCCTCAATTAAGGATCAAACACAGGATCTCTACCTCACATAAGCAAAATTAAAGATAGTTTATGATACCTATCTACAATTAATAAAATAAATAAGTAAAGATACTTTTTAGGATTTGTAGCCCACCAGTAGCATTCTAAAGTTTAAGAGTATTTAAGGCCATTTTGCAGTTGGCTTTTAGGGCTGGATTTTAAAAGTCATTTACAGGCCTAAAACCTGGTTTTAGGCCCGGAAATGGATGTTCTAAAATAGCCCTGGACTCAGTGATGTGTAATACGATTGCATATGTACTTTTACATGAATTATAGAGATGCATTTCCAGGGGGGCAGAGCAAGGTGGAGCTGAAAACTGCATGCATACTCTTCAATTTTCAAAAGTATGCATGTAAGTTTACCTGCACAAGTTATGTCCTGCGATGAGCAATTATAACTTTCTGCAGGTAGGTTTGTACACATACCATGCTGTTTATGTGCAAATTTTCAACACAAAACTTATGCACATAAATTAGCTTGAAAATTTCATGGCAAAATCTGCATGTTTTAGGTATTTGCCTACTTTACCCCAACACATGTAGCTATATAAGTAGCCTTGCTATTATAAACCAGCTAGGAAACCATCCTTGTGTAGCTGGACACTAGAACTATTCATTATGGGGCAGATTTTCAAAGGGTTACGTGCATAAGATACGCGTGTAACCCCCGAAAAGCTGCCCCTTCCACCCCCTGCGCATACTGAGCCTATCTTGCATAGGCTCGGCAGCGCGCGCAAGCCCCGGGACGCGCGAAAGTCCCAAGGCTTTTCTGGGGGGGGGGGGGGGGCGGGGGGCATGTCGCGGCCGGCGCGTCATCGCGAGGCGTTCTGGGGGTGGGGCTGCGGGCGTGGTTCTGGCCCAGGGGCATTCTGGGGGCATGGCCACGGCCTCCGGACCAGCCCCCGGACTGGAACATGGCACGCCGGCAGCTGGCCGGCGCGCGCAGGTTATGCCTGCCTCGGGCAGGTATAACTTGTAAAATAAAGGTAGGGGGGTAATTGGTTAGGGCTGGGGGTGGGGAAGGGAGGGGAAGGGAGGGAAAGGTGGGGGGGGGGGGGCCAGAAGGAAAGTTCCCTCCGAGGCCGCTCCGATTTCAGAGAGGCCTCGGAGGGAACGGAGGATGGCTCCGCAGCTCGGCGCACGTAGGCTACCAATTTTGTGCAGCCTTGCGCGCGCTGACCCTGTGTTTTATAACATGCGCGCGGCAGCGCACGCATGTTATAAAATCGGGAGTAGATTTGTTCGCGCCGGGTTGGGCGAACAATCTACTCCCGCGTGCTCCTTTTAAAATCTACCCCTATTAATGTATACAATCTGCTTCTTTTCACCTTGGTAACCTTTCGTTCATAATGCAGTTTCTATGCTTTCCAATATATCTTGATTTCTTAAGTCAGGGGTGGCCAACTCCGGTTCTTGAGAGCCACAAAGAGGCCAGGTTTTCAGGATATCTACAGCAAATATGCATGAGAGATTTGCATACGAAGGAAGCATTTCATGCAGATCTATCTCATGCATGTTCACTGTGGATAGCCTGAAAACCAGGCCTGTTTGTGGCTCCTGAGGACGGAGTTGGTCTCCCATGTCCTTAGTGATTGTTTCCAAACCACAGCTTTTTATGGCTGCTAAAAGAATGAATCATCATGCTCATATTGATATCATTTTTCTCATCCATATAGTCTATGCTGCAGTTCTGACTATGATTATGTGTGTCAATTGTTGCCTGTAGACCCGGGAAGAGTGGCAGAATGTGTTTCTCATAGCTGCCCTGGTGCACTACAGTGGAGTAATATTCTATGGCGTCTTTGCATCCGGTGAGAAGCAGGAATGGGCAGACCCAGAAAACCTCAGTGAAGACAAATGCGGAATCTTAGATGAAGATGAATTAGCCGAAGAGACGGAACTGAACAGCGACTCTTTTGTTAGTCCAAAGAAGAAAATGTCTTATGGTGCTACCATTCAGAGCAGTGAGGCACGAAAGAAGGACTGGAGGAAGCGCAAGGGTGTAACCCAGGACTTAGAGGAGGACCACACTCCCTACCATTACGAAAATGGAAATTTTCAAGATACATCATAATGCTGGGGAATGACTAGCATGGCATGCAGCAGTCAATATCTGAACTTACTGGTATTCCCAGGAGTGTTAATGCTGGCCATATTAAACTTTCTAGTTTAGAAAAGGGGATAATGAGGATATTTGTTTTGTTTTGTTTTGTTTTTTGACCTGGCAGTTTCCTCCTGCATCTTTGTACTTCCAGTTCAGTCAGAACAAGGGCTGGGATCTGGCACCATGAGCCTTCATTCACAACCCTCTGGGGATTTCCCCCACCCTTTTTATATCTCCCCTCTTCACCCCACCAATGTATCTAGTCTGGTCATTGCAGAGACAGTCTTGGGCTGGGGACCATGCAATAATGGACCCTCAATCTGGCCACTAGATGCTGACATTGTGTTATGACCAGGACTCCATTCCCCCAAGGGCTGTGAACGCTGCCCTCTGTGGCACCCCCCCGACCCCAGCCGACCTGGGGAATGGAAGACCCAACTTGGGGTCCAAACTGGGGATCTTCTGCATAGCGATGCTCAGACAGCATTGCCACTGATCCAGCCCACTAATAAGGATAACGTAGTAATAATAATAAGAATTACAATAATAGTTAATTTGATAACTTTGATTTATTACTGGGGATATTATTAGTATTCTAACAAGCTTACTCCATACGTGTACACAACTAGAAATGTCATAGGTATAGGGGAAGCCATCTGTAGCACAAAATGGGAAAAGCAGAAATCATAAAATGTATGCCCCTAGGTGAAATTTGATAACATTTTTATTTATGTTTTAATTGTGGGATCTGTTAACAAAATTCTGTCCAGGTGGTTTCCTGCAGTGGATTTCCATATATTGTTTGACACTTTCTATTTATTTATTTATTTTATTTTATTTATATTCTGCCTTTCAACACTTCAAAGTTGATTACATTCACGTACTGAAGGCACTTTTTATTCTTTTATGGAACTTACACTTAAAAACAAAACACTGTTGTCAATTTCTTTGAGCTACTGGTCAGAAACTGCAGTTGGATTCATGATATAAGACTGGGACCTGGTTCAGAAAATGTGATAGAATTGTCACCAGAAAAAAATTAGTTATAAGAACATAAGACTTGCCATACTGGGTCAGATCAATGGTCCATCAAACTCAGTATCCTATTTCCAACAGTGGCCAATCCAGGTCTCAAGTACCTGGCAGGATCCCAAAGGTTTGATAGATTCCATGCAGCTATTCCCAGGGATAAACACTGGATTTCCCCAAGTCCACCTTAAATAATAGTTCATGGACTTTTCTTCTAAGAACTTGTCCAAACCTTTTTTTAAATGCAGCTACACTAACAGCTTTCACCACATCTTCTGGCAATGGATTCCAGAGCTTAACTGTGCATTGAGTAAAAATATATTTTCTCTTATTGGTTTAAATGTACAACTTAGTAACTTCATTGAGTCCCCTAGTCTTCATACTTTTTGAAAGAATAAACAACCAATTCATGTTTATTTGTTCCATTCCACTCCTTATTTTATAGACCTCTATCATATCTCCCCTCAGCTGTCTCTTCTCCAAGCTGAAGAATTCTAACCTCTTTAGCCTTTCCTCATAGGGGAGCTGTTCCATCCCCTTTATCATTTTGGTCACCCTTCTCTGTACCTTTCTAATTGTGCTAATCTTTCTTCAGATGTGGAGACCAGAACTGCACAGAAAAAGATGAGGTCATACCATGGAGTGATATAGAGGCATTATGATATTCTCTATTTTATTCTCCATTCCTTTCCTTATAATGCCTAGCATTCTATTTGCTTTCTTGGCGGCTGCTGCTGCACACTGAGTAGAAGATTCAATATATTATCAACAATGATGCCTAGATCCTTTTCCCGAGTGGTGACTCCTAATGTGGAACCTTGCATTGTTTAGCTATAATTTGGGTTACACTTCTCGATGTGCATCACTTTGCACATACCCACATAAAGGGGCTGGTGCAAAAAATCAGCGTGGAAAACGGGCGCTCAGTGTTGAGTGCCCACTTTTCTAATACACACCCAACACCTCTCCTGGGCTCGAGGTTAAATGAGGGGTCGTGCTGCCAAGGAGGCACTAGGGACAAATGTGCGACCCTAGCGCCTCCTTGGCAGCGGGTGCCCAGGAGAGGTGGCTGTCAGGTGGTTGTCAGCAAGTTAGGAAAATGGACGCTCATTAATTGAGTGTCCCTTTTCCTAACCTAACTGCCGACACACTTTAAAAAAAAAAAAATTTTTTAAGCCTTTTGGTTCCTCCGACTTAATATCGTCATGATATAAAGTCAGAAGATATACAGAAAAGCAATATTTTCTGCTTTTCTGTACACTTTTTTGGCTGCTCAGAAATTAACGCCTGCTCTGGGCAGGTGTTAATTTCTGTGCGTAAAAATGTGTGGGTCAGATGCACATTTTTTTTGGATCTGGGGAGAATAGCTAATAGTTTCATCAACAGGCATTTGCTTGTGATGAGCACTATTAGTTTCACGGGGGGGGGGGGGGGGGGGGGGGAGGGGTTGGAAACGCGTTTTGGACATGCTAATCCTCTTGTAGCATAACGGGTTGTGGACGCGCGTCCAAAACGTGCATCCAACCATGGGTTAAACAGTGTGCTCAGCTGTATTGCATTGGACCCTAAATTTCATTTGCCATTTACATGCCCAGTCTCCCGGTTTTGCAAGGTCCTCTTGCAATTGCTCACAATCCTCTTGAAATTTAACAACTTTGAATAATTTTGTGTCATCGGCAAATTCGATCACCTCACTTGTTATTCCCATCTCCAGGTTATTTGTGAATATGTTAAAAAGCAGTGGTTCCAGAATAGATCCTTGGGGCACTCCACTAGTTACCTGTCTCCATTGAGAAAATTTACCATTTAGTCCTACTCTCTGTTTTCTATCTTTTAATCAGTTCCCAAGCCACAATAGGATTCTGCCTCCTATCCCATGACTTTTAATTTCTTAAGAAGTTTCTAATGAAGAAACTATATCAACTGGCTCATCTTTATCCACATATTTATTTACGCCTTCAAAAAAATGTAGCAGATTGGTGAGGCAAGATTTGCCTTGCCTAAATCCATGTTGGCTTTGTCCCATTAAACTATGCCTATCTGTATGTTCAGTAATTTTGTTCTTTATAATAGTTTCTACCATTTTCCCTGGCACAAACATCAGACTCACTAGGATGTGGTTTCCTGGATCACCCCTGAATCCCTTTTTAAAAATTTGCATTACATTGGCAACCCTCCAATCTTCAGGTACCTTAGATGATTTTAATGAAAGTTTACAAATTACCAGTAGCAGGTCTACAATTTCACTTTTCAGATCTATCAGCACTTTGGGATGTATACCATCTGGTCCAGGTGATATGCTACTCTTTAGTTTGTAAATTTGCCCTATTACTTCTTCCAGGTACACTGAGATTTGTTTTAGGTTCACCAAATAATCACCTTTGAATATCATTTCTGGCATGGGTATCTCTCTTACATTTTCCTCAGTGAAGACCAAAATGAATAATTAATAAAATCTCTCTACTATGTGCTTGGCACCCTAAGTGCCCCTTTTACCCTTGATCATCTAATGGTCCAACTGACTCCGTTGCAGTCTTGAATGTACCTGGCAAGCTTCTTTTTAAATTCTCTTTTTGCTCTCCTTATCAGTGCTTTGCATCTAACTTGTCAGTGCTTATGCTTGCTTCCTGTTTTCTCCATTTGGATCCCTTTTCCATTTCTTGAGAGATGTTCTTTTAGCCATTATAGCCTCTCTCACCTCACCTTTTAACCATGCCAGTAGGCATTTAGCCTTCCTTCCACCTTTTCTAATGATTGGACTACATCTAGTCTGGGCTTCCAAGATGGTGTTTTAAACAATGCCCATGCCTGATGTAAACTCTTAGATGGTAACTTTCAAACCAGCGTGCAGGCGCACGTACGTCGACCCATGCCTAGGGACGCAGCCATTTTATAACATACACGTGCATATGCATGCATGTTATAAAATAGCCTGGCCATGCACACAAGTGCGCCAAATGTTAAGTGGGCATGTGCAAGTGCACACAAATGCCACATCTACCGCATGAATCGGGAGATTTTAAAAGAGGCGCCCAAGACTATTTCCAGTTTTACCAATGCATCTCCTGTTTGCCCAGTTATGAGATAGATCTCCAAGCCCCCCTAGTTTAATAGCCTTCACTCCCTCCAGTTAGCCCTGAGCTTTAAAACCCCGCAGATCTGCCTATTTTTCTTTATTTTTTAACTTACACATCATCCGTAGCAGAAGTAAAGTTACACAGCAGGGGGGCCTCGGCACACATCGGATCACATAAATATTTATGTTCACATTTCCTGTCCTGAAATGGCCATGTCCCGCCCAGACCACGCTCCGCCTCATTCTGAAAACTTCCGAGATGTACGTGCTGCAGGAGAAATGTGCGTGTCTCAGCAGCTTTTAAAATCTGCTTGGCACGCGCGAGCCCGACATATTTTTACATCCCCTAATTAATGCACGTGTTGGGCTTTTAAAACTCACCTTTTAACCTTTATAGCTGCTCCTTTCAATTTTTTCTTAACCATTTTCCTCATTTTATCAGAGTCACTCTTTTGAACATTAAATGCTGTTGCAGTAGGTTTTTTTAGTGTCTTCCTGCCAGGGTATTAAGTCAAATTTGATCATGTTGCGATCACTATTGCCAAGTGTTACCTCTCATACCAAATCCTGCGTTCCACTAAGGACTAGGTCTAAAATAGTTTCCCCTCTTGTACCAGCTGAAGCAGTCATTTATTTCATCTAGGAACTTTACCTGTCTAGCATGTCCTGGTGTGACATTCACCCAGTCAATACTGGCATAACTGAAATCACCCATTATTACTGATTTTGTTAGCTCTCCTAATTTCTTTTAGCATTTCATTGTCTGTTCATTCTGGCCAGGGAAATGGTAATACATCTCTACTGCTATTTTATTTCCCTTTTCACCTGGAATTTCTATCCATAAAGATTCTTCATTGCATTTTGTTTCCTGCAGAACTTTTATCCTGTTTGACTCAATGCCTTCTTTAATATATAGGGGCAGATTTTCAAAGCTTATGTGCGTAAATCCAGGTGGATTTACGCGCATAACTGGTCCTGCGCGCGCCGGAGCGGGGCGGGGCCAGAGCCTCCAGGCACAGCAGCCATTTGCTGCTGTGCCCAGGATCACGGGCCGGCCGTTGGCCGGCGCGCGCAACCTACGCCTGCCCAGAGGCAGGCGCAACTTATAAGATAAAGGTAAGGGGGTTTATTTTAGGTAGGGCTGGGGGGCGGGTTAGGTAGGGGAAGGTGGGGGGCAGAGAGAACGGAGGAAGGCTGCACGGCTCGGTGTGCACAAGTTGCACAATTGTGCACCCTCTTGCGTGCGCCGACCCTGGATTTTATAACATGCGCATGGCTACGTAACTCTTAAAATCCGGCCCATAGTGCCTCCCTCCACCCATTTGATCTATCCTATTATATCATTTCAATATAATTTGTACCTTGGTATCACAATGTCCCATTGGTTATCCTCCTTCCACCAGGTCTCTGAGATGCCAATTATATCAACCTCTTCATCCAGTGCTATACACTCTAACTCTCCCATCTTCTAGCATTTGTATACAGTTATTTCAAAGTATGCATTTTGTTTGTATTAACAAATCTGCATATCAGTTGACAGGGGTAATTTGGAATGTTTCTGCTCCTTCTGCTCTTTAGTTAAAGGTACCTGATCCACTTTAGCATTTATTGCAACCTCTCTGTTGGGATGCCCTAATTTCCCTGTTCTGTCAGTATCCTTCAAAGATACATCATTCTGAACCATGAGCTCCTGAGCGACTATCGGCTTTCCCCCATCGTCTAGTTTAAAAGCTGTGCTATCTCCTTTTTAAAGGTTAGTGCCAGTATCCTGGTTCCACTCTGGTTAACATGGAAGCCATCCTTTCGGGAAAAAGCCCCCTCTTCCCCAAAATGATGCCAAGTTTCTAACAAAACCTAAAACCCTCTTCCCTGCACCATCTTCTTATCCATGCATTGAGACCAGAGCTCTATTACCCCTGGGGTCCTGCACGTGGAATGGAGAACACTTCTGAGAATGCTACCCTGAAGGTTCAGGATGTCAACTTTCCACCTAAAATCCTAAATTTGGCTTCCAGAATCTCCCTCCTGCACTTTCCTGTCATTTGTACCCATATGTACCCAGGACATCCGGTTTCTCTCCAGCACTGTCAGTGGTAACAGGAGATCATTTTAAACCAGCCCAGTGGTCACAATCTAATGAAAACACCTGTATATCACTATAATTAGCTTGTAGATAAAATGAGAAATGGCATATCCGTTACAAAACTTCCCTGGGAAACTGAGCTTGGGAATGTATTTACAGGTCTCTAACAGTAGTCTGTTCTGTTATTGATTCAACTATCCTCTGCTTTACTGTTTGGTGTCTATAAGAATTGACCCGCAAATCATAGAAGATGGGTAAGATTTAATTTTTCATTAAAAAAGTAAAACAAAGTAAGGGCCTCATTTTCTAAAGTATCGCAGGCCTGCGATACTTTAGAAGATGGGGGGGCCAAAACGGGGGCCGGGCGTGCGCTAGCCGGCAGCGATCGCACCATCGCGGCGTCGGCGCAGAGTCGGCCCTGGTGACGCCCCGACTCCCCCTCTTCCGGGGCCGACTCCGCCCCGACTCCGCCCCCATCCTGGTATCGCACGCGATAAGGGACTTTTCGCGCGCGAAAGGTCCTTTATCGCGTGCGAGCGGCTTGGAAAATGAGGCCCTAAGTGACACTTCCTGGGTGAGATGCTCATCCATTCACAAGGCATGAAGCATTGTGTGCGGAACTGGAGTGATTATAAAATAACGCTAGCCGGAACCAGAACGGTTCCTTAGCTTACCCCCTCTATTTCGGAGCGAGCACGTATTACACATTACAGCTCTATGCTACACCTATAGGAGGGGCAAAGTCACATCTTTTGAAAATGTATTTAGTAGAAAAGCAGCATCTTTCCTTACTGTAAATCCAGCTGTACATCATATTATACCAGGGATGAATCAGAATGCAGCCGCAGACAAAATACTGAGTTGAACATAAGAACATAAGAAATTGCCATGCTGGGTCAGACCAAGGGTCCATCAAGCCCAGCATCCTGTTTCCAACAGAGGCCACAAGAACCTGGCAATTACCCAAACACTAAGAAGATCCCATGCTACTGATGCAAATAATAGCAGTGGCTATTCCCTAAGTAAACTTGATTAATAGCCGTTAATGGACTTCTCCTCCAAGAACTTATCCAAACCTTTTTTGAACCCAGCTACACTAACTGCACTAACCACATCCTCTGGCAACAAATTCCAGAGCTTTATTGTGCGTTGAGTGAAAAAGAATTTTCTCCGATTAGTCTTAAATGTGCTACTTGCTAACTTCATGGAATGCCCCCTAGTCCTTCTATTATTCGAAAGTGTAAATAACCGATTCACATCTACTCATTCAAGACCTCTCATGATCTTAAAGACCTCTATCATACCCCCCCTCTGCCGACTCTTCTCCAAGTTGGAAAGTTATCTGCTCCATAACTGCATTTACTGAAGAACTGGGAAGTGGGAAGGTGTAATGCTTTCCTTTTTTTTCCACCTGCTATTCTGTTTTGTTTTCAAGTCAAGTTTAAACAGTTATTTGACAGAGGTATTTAGCCCCCAAAACTGTTGTCTTCGTTTGGGATTTTTTGTTGTTGTTGTTGTTTTTTTCATTCTGTTTTTGATTTAGTGTGCACTGAAAATGAAATAAAATGAAAATAAAATTTTAAAGGGATAACATCCCAGGTCAATAAAACAGGAATCTAGAATGATCTGACAGATCATCCCTGTCCTCCAGTCATCAATTTTTGCACCTGTTCAGTTATACCTTAAGAATATGGGACCCATAGTGAATTATCTGGTTAAATGCTGACTTTTGAATATTTTGGGCACCTATCCTGCTAAAGTTTAGCCAGATAATGCAGGGGCATTCTGGGGGGGGGGGGGGGGGGGGGGGGGGATGTTTCGGAGCAGATTTATCTTAAGGTAAGTTATCTTGCTAACTCTGATATTCAGAGTTAGCCGGATAACATATCTGGCTAACTCTGGTCGTGCCATAGAGAAGTCCTAGAAATAGCCAGATATAAATTAATTATCCTGCTGTCTTTAAGATATCCGGCTATATTTAATGGTGCGGCTGCAGCACTGAATATCCCTCCAAAGTTAGCCAGTTTGCAATCCGGCAGTGATTGGATATGGATCTCTGTATGTTTTGTTTTAAATTTTATTAATGGAGTTTTCAATGTTTTAGGTCCAGGAGATGCCACATGGCAATGGGTGACTTTTATTTTATACCCCCTGCTCCTTTGTACATCCACTTAGTTGGAACCAGGGATGGGATCTGGCACCATGAGCCTTTATTTGCAACTACCACAGGATTTCCCACCCCCCACCTCCACATACTGTTTTTTCATATCTTCTCTCAATTCACTTTAGTATTTTTATTGCTTTTTTCATAGAATCTTCTATTTTTTATTTATGCAGTTGTCCAATAAATTTTCAAGAAAGAAATCTTGAATAGAGAAATTATATGTGAGAGAGAGAGAGAGAGACTATTTATAAGGCTCTGTAGTAGTTAGCTATTTATATCTCTATAGGAGGCCCACCTAGTAACTCAAGGTGAGGTTTAGATAGTAGTGTAGGGGTTAGGGGCCACTTTGACATGCAGAGTGAGACATATGAAGAGAACAGTACACTCTTGTAAAGATTTGATGTCCTTCGGAAAGAGATTTGTACAATGTTCTCTCAATCTAGCTTGAGGTTACCCAGGTAGAGAGTCCATCAAGCTAGGTTGAGAGAACATTGTACAAATCTCATCAGAACATTGGAAAATAACCTCCTGTTTAACTTCTTCAATTCCCGTTTGGAGGCAATCATTTGATTTTTTTAGAAGATTAACACTATTTTCAATGCATTAATTCTGTCCACAACAGGATTTAATTGTAAGGAAATTCAGATTCCAAGTTTATTTATTGCCACCCATATAGAATCAAGCATTATAGAACTAGGTCTTACTAGAGTAGGTGGTGAAAATTTACGTAAGGTACTTGTAGCTGGAGTAGAGACAAGTTCAGACCGGATGTTAGTAGTTCCCTTTATTGATGAGCCAGCAGAGACCAGGTTAGAGCTTTCACCGGTATCTCCTCCATTGTTCTCTGAATGGTCTGACCCTGCATGGGATCGCAGGGCATTGGCAGCGTCAGCACACGCCCCTCCCGACATCACATCCGGGTCCCTGGAGGCAGCCGGGATCACCGGAGGAACCCTGACAATAGAGGAAAGAGAGGTCGATAGGTCTGGAGAGCAAGCTGGCAAGACCTCTCCAGCCTCCACTTCCAAGGACAATACTCCCGATTGGATCCTGCGTACAATGTGGGTGTCCATCGGGCCAGAAGTGGAGGGCTCAGAAGAGAATGCAGGGTAAATTCTCTCCCTTGTCCTGTGTTTCCGAGCCGTATTTGGCATTTGCAACAGGCTAAAATCAGTAAAGGAAAAACAGATGAAGCTCACGCAGACTGCTCACTCGTGGCCATCTTGGATCCCCTAAAATCCAGTTTTGAGTATGTAAATGCTTTCTAGACTCTTCTTTATTATTAATTTTTGTTTTTTATTTGACTGTGATGTGTTTAACTCATGTTCTGTTATACATATTGTCTTCCTTATGTGTTACTTATTTAAGGACTTTTGATGTAATTACGATTGTTTTAATTTACAAATTGTTTTGTTATTGAAATTGTATTTCAAATTTGGCTATTTCTCCTTCCCTTCAGCGCTTTGGCTGAAAGGCAGGCCATAAGTCCAAAATAATAATAGACCAGTCATGCAGTGAGAGCCCTTGGCCAGGAATCATGCATTCATCAGGGCTCCTTCTGTAGTCTTGCATTCATGGGCTCTACATCTGGCCACAAGGTGTCACCATTGCACAATGATTTCTGCATCCCTCCTCCCCCCCCCATCTAGGGACCGTGAACGCTGCCTCTGCAGCATTCCCAGCTTTTGCTGACCCAGGAAGATCCATCAGGAATTGAACCCGTATCCCTCCTCATGGCTACGCACGGCCCTGCCACTGAGCCAGCCTTGGTAACATTTGTTTATAACTGAGATTCAGTCCCAAAGAGATGCAAATTGAAATAACACAACTGGGTCATGCAGATGACCTGCTGCTAGGTCATTGTTGCTTCAATTTGCATGTTTTTGCAGCTGCATCATAACTGTAAACAGATGTCAATGAGTATTGAATCCAATGTTATCAGCTCTGCAGATATCCCTTTAAGGGAAAGAATGTGTTGGACAAAATCAAGAGCCGCTTGATATTTAATGAGGACTGTAGGTTTACCATTTTTATGATGCCATGGGGGGAAAAAAAGAACATTTGAAAACTAAATCAGGTTTCCATTACAGGTTATATAATATTTATCTCTTCTAATAAAAGAAGATTTTGCTAAATGAGCAAGAACTGCATTAGCATTCAATTCATTGTTGTAAATGTGAAATTAAAATATGTTTCTTTGGGGAAAGAATTGTTCTATACAGCTTTCTGAAAGATGCTCAGTATGTTTCCAGTGACCTGTACAGATTTGTAACTAAAGAAATGCCTTCCTATCTGTCAGTTCCTCTGAAAACAATCAGTGTGGTATCTTTGATATCTGCAAGCAGGCCAAGTCTTTTTCTATTGCCCCCCCCCCCCCCTCAAACCCGATAAGATTAAAAGGATGCATGTTTTATCATCTCAAAACATCGCCCGTATCAGTGAGCTTACAGTGGCAATATATTCTGTAATACTGTTTTCTGAATAAAGAATTTCGACAAAATTGTGCTATTATTCGTGCTTGAGCGTTGTTTATGCTTCTCATTCTCACAGAAATCAAATGCTTGGGAGACACCTTTTTTCAGTTTGTGATACAGGTTCTGTTACAGCGCATAAAGTCTGCTCTGTGTAATACTGTGCCTTATTTAAAAAGGCCCCATTCTCTGCCTATGGGGAAAAACATCTTTATTGAATAAGGACCCGGGGGGCACATTCAGACAGGAACAGGATAATTCCCAATCCTTTTTACAGGCTTTAAAGAAACTTCACCCGTGCGTAAAAGGGGACCACAGAAAATTGCACCCTCTTCACTGTTCACAGGGCAGCTACTATTACCTGCAGCAAAGGAGAAAAAAAGGGGGTGAAAGCCCAGCAGGCATTTCTGCACCCTCCTAACCTCCTTCCCCCATCCCTGACCCCCCTTCCAACGGCAGAAGAGGCTCCGACCTCCTTGCTGTCTAGCACTGTCATGACAGCACTGCCTTACAATGTGGTATCAACCTTTTCAATTGCAGTGTCACAGGTACAATTTAGTCATTCTGGGACATTGTAGTCTGAAAGGTTGTTACTAATGCAGTGCAGAAACTCACTCAAAATGATAGCGCAGGCTGGTATTTCATGCAGTTAAAATACTAAATTGTATGGTCTGGTCATGATAAAAATGGACATTTCCTAATTTATGTTGATAAAAGTGCTCTCTTCAACCCCAAAGAACCAAATGTGACAAAACTATGATAAAAAAAAAAAAAAAGTGCAAAAAGCTTGCAAATCAGCTTGTTTGTCAAATTTTGAAATAGCATTGCTTTTCCCTAAGGATATCGGGCAGATTTTAAAACATGCGCGCGGGCGCAGATTTGTTCGCGCAACCCATCGCAAACAAATCTACGCCCGATTTTATAACATGCTCGCGCAGCCGCGCGCATGCTATAAAATCCAGGGTCGGCGCGTGCAAGGGGGTGCACAATTGTGCAACTTGCGTGCGCCAAGCTGTGCAGCCTGCCTCCATTCCCTCCGAGGCCGCTCCGAAATCAGAGCGGCCTCGGAGGGAACTTTCTTTCCGCACCCCCGCACCTTCCCCTCCCTTCCCCTACCTAACCCGCCCCCAGCCCTACCTAAAATAAACCCCCCATACCTTTATTGAAGAAGTTACACCTGCCTGGAGCGCCCCGGACCACCCACGCCCCGCCCCTTTTGCAAGCCCCGGGACATAAGCGCGTCCCAGGGCTTGCGCGCAGGGGCAGCTTGGTGCACCTTTGAAAATCTGCCCCACAATGTCTTGCACCTTCCAGAAGGAAAAACGTTCAAAGAATATACTTTGCAATCTGTTCTTACAACTCTGAAGATCGCCTTTGTAGCATGTGGCCAAAAAGCAGCATCTCCTGCCTCCAAGGCTCCCATTGGCCTGACTCTGGCTCTTGACATAGAGCTGTTAATTTGCACCCATCTCCAATGCTGCCATTGTGGTTACAGAAGGCTTCATTATCCCATGGAAATCAGATGTACAAACTCTGGCTTTCCTCCTGTTTGGGGTATCTGCAGCCGCCGCCTTTTATACAAACAAACATTTTTAAGGTTCACTCTCAAAACTTCTTCCCAAACTTGGTTGATTCTAAGCCTTCTCCCTATCTGCTTTTCTGTTTGATTGATTGCAAACTGGAGGAGTAGCCTAGTGGTTAGAGCAGTGGGCTATGAACCAGGAAATCAGGGTTTGATTCCCACTATTGCTCCTTGTGACCTTAGGCAAGTCACTTTACTCTCCATTGTGTTAGATACAAACTTAGGCCTGGATTCTTTGTTCCTCACAGAATGATGAATCCTGTGAAAAACTGGTGCAGGCTTACAAAAGCCCACAGCTGTGTGCCTGCTGCTGGCTTTTGCACTGAAAAGAAATAACAGCAGAAAAAGACCAAATGGCCCATCCTTTTTTATTCTATTTCCCTTCCACCCCCGCCATTAATGTAGAGAGCAGTGTTGGAACTTCATCTAAGTGAAATAGCTTAATTTAGTTAGGGGTATTAACCACCGCAATAAGCAAGCTACACCCATGCTTATCTGTTTATTCAGACTATGTAATTCAGTCCTTGTTGATTGTTGCTTGAATATAGATCCACCTTTCTTCATCACCCCTGCCGTTGAAGCAGAAAGCCATGCTGGCTATGCATTGAAAGTGAAGTATCAGTCTTGCTCACCTGCCGTTGAAGCAGAGGGCTATGCTGGATATATGTGAAGTGTCAAACTTCCTCCCCTGCCGTTGAAGCAGAGAGCTATGCTGGCTTTGCATTGAAAGTGAAATATCAGACTTGCTCCCCTGCCGTGAAGCAGAGGGCTATGCTGGATATGTGTGAAGTGTCAAACTTCCTCCCCTGCCGTTGAAGCAGAGAGCTATGCAAGGTGGTGCTATTTGGTGTGCTACTGCCGACGATAATGTTAGTAACATTATCGCTGGCAGCGAAGACACCACTGACTCCTCCCCTCCCCCTAATTTGCATTCTATCGCATGCGTGCAATAAGCCTTTGATAAATGACCCCCTTAGATTGTAAGCCCTCTGCGGATAGGGAAGTACCTAAATGCAATCCACTTTGAAGTGCTGTGAAAAGTGGAATATAAATCTAAATTAAAAAAAAACAAAAAACTGATCCTTAGGCTGGATACCTCTAGTGACTGCTGCAGAGCTGAGATTAAAGGGGCCATAAGGGAAATGATAATAGGGGTGGAACTGTGTTTTCTATTGTGCCTCCCTGATTAGTTGGTCGCACTGCCCTGACAGTTCCCAAGGGAAAGCGAATGTTAACACATGCAGGGCTAAAATGTCCTTTTAGGGGGAGTAGCATTAGTCTAAGGCCACCTTGTGTCTTAAAGATGCCATGCATGTTTAAGGGTCTGTGGTTAGAGAGGCTAATCCAGAGGAAGGAAGAGAAGGTGCCAATTGATTGCAGCTGAGCAGACACCCCTCTTTTGCCTTGACGCTGCAGCTTCCGAAGGGCTCCACATAACTTCAGAGGGAAACTTCCCCCCACCTTTTTTTTGTCAAGGGGTTCACTAGAGGTAAATCTCGCCCTGGAACAATGATGCTGGGCATATTGTGGCTGTGACCGACAATGACAACCATGGATCTTTCAGGTAGCACATGCTAGCTTTCTGAAAAATCGTTTGGTAGAAATTTTGGGGTAGCACTTTGCTGCCCAGTAATAACTTACAAAAAGCTGTCCAAATGTCCTATTTATGAAAAGTGGAATTTCAGCATGAAATATACCTTGAACTTCTATAGCCTGATATTACAATGCAGTGCTGTCTCATCTACTCTCAAATAAAAAATATATATATAGAATTAAAAACAAATAGAAAAAATTGACTGAAAACTAATTTTATATTACTGTAGTACCACCAATGCTTGGGGATTCATTTGCCACATATTACTTTCTGAAAATGATGTATTTGGAAATTACAGGGGTAGGCAACGTCAGTTCTCGAGTGCAGCAAGTTAATTGCATTTTCAGGATATTCACAATGAATATGCATGAGATAAATCTGTATGCAATGGAAGCATAGATATCCTGAAAACCGGATTGGCTGGAGGTCCCCCAGATTTGAGAATCCTTGATGTATAAGTTATGTCGGTTTAATTTGCTGATCAAATAATGGTTCTTCATATGTATACAGGGAAAATGTCTCAAAAACTGCAAGCCGCGTACTTCTTGCCAAAGACCTTAACGACTAACATATCACAAAAAGGCAATTTGGTAACTTAATTCTGTTTTTGTAAATGCCTTGACGGATAGGGGAATGGAATGCTGTGAATTGCCATCCTGTAGTCCAGGGGTGGCCAGCTCCAGTCCTCAGGAACCACACACAATGTATCTCATGCATATTGGTTGTGGATATCTTGAAAACCAGATCTGTTTGTGGCTCTCTTGACTGGAGTTGGCCACCCCTGCTGTAGTCACAGCCTTTAACTCTCTTTATGTAGCTAGCAATGCAGTAACATTGGCCTGCAAGAGCCTAAACTTATTAGACCCTAGCCTACCAAGCACAGTTAGATCTGGCTAGTTCCTAGAGGGGAAATACTAACACAGACAAGGTGCTGTGAGTTGTAGAAGACAATAACAGACCTCTCTTTGAAAAGGTGCAGGTATGAAGGTGGAGCTAGAATTGCCCATCTTCCAACAATGGGTAGGAAGAAGATAGCTTCAGCTGCCTTTATGATCTAACCTAAGAAGGCAGTTTCAGTTGTTCTTAATGTGTGCTTTTGTTAGCCCAGCAGAAGTATCATTTCTTCCCAACTAATATGTTGATTGCATTTGGCAAATTGAAAGATCTTTGGCAGGCTTTGCACAGCAGCAAGTAGTAACAGGGAGGTTCATATTCAGCCGCTGTGTGGCTCAGCTAGTTAGCCAGATAAACATATCTGGCTAACTTATCCAATATTTTCAGCGGCACTAAAGCCGGCTATCTTAATGTTAGCTGGATAAGTTATACAGTTAACTTTAGGACAGGGATATGGACCTACCAGAGTTAGCCAGATAAGTTATCTGGGTAACTCAATTTCTCCCCTTATCTGGCCCCTTATCTAGCCAAATTTAAGCCAGATAAAAATTTAAGATAAATTTAAGATAAAAATTAAAATAAATTTAAGATAAAAATTTAAGATAAAAAGATATCTGGCTAAAATTTACCCAGAAATGTGCCCACATATTTATTTAGCTGGATAACTTTAGTTATCCATCTAAATGCTTCTGAATATGGACCTCCAAAAGTTAAAAAAAAAATGAAATGATACAATGGGTAGATACAGCCTGAAAACCATAATAGAGTAAAGCACAGACAATCTGATGAAGTCATGTTTATAAATAAGTTTTAGCAGTATTGAGATGCTTTGGGAGAAAATGATTACACCTCTGGCTGATTGGGGCTATGAATGCTGAAGAGGTAGTGTGCACAATCCTTGAATGGGAGGAGGTCCCAATCATCACAAACTATGACATCTAGTGGCCAGTTTCAGGGTATGCATGTACCAGATTCTTGAGGGAGCTGCAGTCTGTGGCCACTGATGAAGGACTTGCTGTAATGCTTGGGTTAGACAGATGAGAGAAAAGGGCTAAATATTGGTGGGGGGGGGGGGGGGGGGGGAACCAAGCCTCAGTGCAGACTGCTTTCAACTGAGCCCAAAAGGAGTGGGAGGTTTATTTATTTATTTATTTATTTATTTAAATCTTTTCTATACCGTCGTTAGGAAGGATCCGTCACAACGGTTTACAATAAGGCACATAAAATAAGGATGTTGAGATACATAAATTTACACGCGTGCCATAATGATTCGGTACATAGTTTTCTCAATGATATAATTGGGGTGTGATACAATACTGTCCAGGAACTATCAGTTTAAAAACAAATCTATTTTTTATAAGTGTCAACTTATTTATAGGTGTCAACTTATTTATAAAAATGTGTTAATCACCTTCCAATTTTTACAATCAGAATTTCCAAAGTGATGTACATATATTAAAATCAACAAAACAATAAAATAAATATAAAACACTGCAAAATATAATTCCTCCCCACCTCCATTCTACCACCCACCTTCATGTATCACCTTCACTTGTTACCTCCCGCCTACTCCACATTTCTTATAATAGATAAACCACTTCCTTCATAATAATACCCCCCCCCCCCCGCTCAATCCTAAACACCTCTAAAATAAGGAATGCACCAATTTAACTTAAAAAATTTGAAATCAACTATAAAACAGAGAACTCAATTCCTTGAGCCAGGTTTTCCCACTTATCTTATTTAGAAGAGCACTCTGATGCCATCAACCATGTTTTTAGCAAACGGCAATATTTCCTCAAATCTGTTTCCTCTCTAATATTCAGAGGGAACTCATTCAACAGTAGTGGAGCTGACATAGAAAAAGACCGATTATAAAGTCTTGCATTGTTGAAATTTCCTAACTGGGGTTAGTTGGAGCATACAAACATACTGAGAACGAGTCGTCCTTTGAGAACATTTCCATGAGATCTTATTTCTCAGATGTAAAGGACTCAGTCCTCGAAAGATCTTAAAGGTCAGGACCAAAACTTTAAATTTACATCTTAGCCTGACCAGCAACCAGTGCAATTTCTTAAATAAAGGGACTGCTGATTCCCATCTAGTTCATCCCATGACTATTCTCGCAGTCATATTTTGGACTGCCTGTAACTTCCGAATTACATTAACTGGGCGTTCACAATATACTAGGTTGCAATAGTCAATCACCCAAAGAACCAGGGCATAGACTAAAGACTTTGATGCTTTTAAACTACCAGGTTACTGCCTGCTTCAAACAAATGGCTAAAATAATTTCATGGTATTACAAAACCATCCCCAATAGTGTATTTGCATAAATAAGGGGGGGGTCGTCAGATGTAACATTTTTATAGTAGGCTGTTCAAAGGTTTGTATTTCAAAACCAAGTGGCAGATTTACGTAAAGACCTGGTGTAGCAGCGAGTGGCAAAGGTTTTATTTATTTCATTTTATTATCTGTTGACTTTTAAAGGGCTTTGAGGACTGAAGGCCAACTGATGGAGCAATGCCTAGCTAATGATTAAGCTGCTACTCTTGAAAGCGTTTATGACACAACTGTAAAAATGTGAAACACATGACTAATATTTCAAGAGTCTTAACCAACAAGACCAACAAATTCCGTAATTTAGATTCTTTTTTTTTTCTTTCCTAATTTGTAGCTGGCAAGCCAAAGGTTTAATGTGATTTAGAGCCTTTATTTATTTTTTTATATATTATCCTTTTTCATAGTCTTGAAATTGTTCCCAGTTCTTTGTATGCTGTGTTCTTTTTTCCAAGTATTGCCATTGCAGTCTGAATTTTTCTGTGTTGTTTTGACATTAACAAACCTCAGTGGGAAGGAAAGAATTTAATGAGCTACTGGGTTTACTAACCAATCTTTATTGCTTAAAAGACCAAATACACGCATAGCATCTAATACAAATGGAATTCAAATTATAGAAAATTCACATACAATATTTTAAATTGCCGAGGGCTTTGCTGATAATATGCTTCCTATTTGACACCGTGTGCTTACCGAATAGCTGGTGTCACATGGATCATTGTCCCTTGCATTTAGGGCTTCCAGATGAGTGGGGTGGGGGTGGTGCTGATGGCCTGCTGTTTGCCCGCTATCGTACCTGAGTTACCTGTTCAGTGTGGCAAGGTATCTTTAGCACTCTTTGAAGTTTGTTAATGCCAGGTTTTGTACTGAAGGATATTGGATGAATATCTCCCTCCCCAAAGCACCATAAATCAAACTCTTTCAGTCACTTGCCACTTCTTGTCTCAACAGTGCTAGATGTCATGGCAGCTCCAGTGTTCTCTATTTCGAGCTGTTAGTGGCCCCTGCAGTATCTTTTCAAAGTTCTTAGCTGTCACAGAAGAGGGGTTTTTTTTTCTACTTACTGCCAGGGGCGGATTGGCCTATCGGGGGATCGAGCATCCCCCGGTGGGCTGATTGCTCCAGTCACGTGGTCTGCCGTGCGCGGCCGTGACAGAGCGCACGCTCGGCAGACCATGTGATGTGTCCTGGGCGGGCCTGGGTGGCGAATACACTGGCTGGTCCGACATCGTGAATCCGCCGCTGCTTACTGCCTTAATATTTTTTTCTCAGTTATGGGAATCTGTATTTGTTGATATACAGAGAGTAACAGTTAATATATATATTTTTTATTACATCAAATAAACCATATTAAAAAGCCAAATAATAAAAATACATAAATTGTGCTCCAAGGTTAATAGAGGCATATTCACAAAGCTGTGCCAGCAATTGACATATTTGCTCGGGAGGTTTTCTCAACGGAAATGGGAGCTTCTGGTTTTGATATTCCCCTTCCCCCCTCCCCCACCATATTTTCTACAACTCAAGGCCTATGCCTTGTCAGCAGTTATTCAGTGACAGGTTGGCATTAGTTCATGAAATTACAGCAATGTAATTTCCTTCTGGGATAAGACCATGCTATCTTTTTTTCTTTTTCTTTTGTAATGACCTTTGCTGTGGTTCTGTTATTTTTTTAAATTTGACCCACAAGGCTAAATAAAAACGTCTTGTTAGTACTGATAGTCTTGGAAAAGTAACTTCACAATCAATAGTAGCCTTTGGAGATGCTCTGGGCCAGAAAGACCACTAGACGTTTCTAAGGCTAAAGCTTCAGAAACCAAACTGCGATGAATTATCAGGATTTCAGTGATATCAAGGCAAAAAGTAAAAAAGATCAGAACCAGATGAATTTAAAAAATCACATTTAAAGTATTGTTTAATATAATTGAATCCATCATGAAAATATGTACCAGCAAAAAATACGGCCAAAAAAATAAATAGCTAAGAAAAAACCTCTATAGTATATCTGACTAAACCATTGCACAGTAGTGCTCTTCTTAATGTATTTACTTATTTGAACTGTCACGACCTTATCTGCTAGGATTACTTGGTTATCTAAGTCTGATAAAATTTATTGTAAATTGGTGATATTACTGGCTACCAGTCAAAAATATTTTCTGATGCTCAGGGCAGGTTTGTATGCAATTTGTCGCAGCTCGCTTTTCCTGTTTCTCATTCAGAAAGCATATATTTAGCATTTCCAATAATATATTTGTGTACTGGCAGTGGGCAAGATGGCTGCCACACAATTTGGATATTAGCTCAAGCCTCTCCAATCTCATAGCCGAACTACTCCTCAAAAGCGTAAACAGAGTCAGGCTCAATTCTGATTTGTTATGAAGTTTGACTCAACTTTGATCTACCGTAGTTCCAATATTAAACGGGGTGGTAGCAGTCCAAGGTTTGATCTTTTATTCCAGAAATGTCATCCAAGTTCAAAACATTTCTAGAGTTTTTGAACTTTGGAGATATTTATAGCATGGAAAGTAAAACCATGAGTATCATCTGGAAGAACTTGTTTCTCGAAAACTGATCTCACTCTCCCTCCCCTACCTCTACCACTGCCAACAATCCGAAGAAAGAAAGAGGTAATAATGTGTGATCATGGTATAAATAATAATACTATGGTCAGGGCCTTTTTTCTGATGGAACTTAGTACTGCCAGCTTATTTCTTCCGCCTCCCACTCTGCATCAGCCTTTTGGAAGTGACAAGAGGGGAGGAACTGGATTAGGTTGTAGAGTAGCACTACTCTGTTCCAGACCGTTCTCTTCAGGGGACTGGCCAATAGAACTGGGACATCGGTCCTGTATGCCATGAACAGGGATAATACAGAACAGCGCCAGGACCTGGTAATTGTTCATTTTCTTAACCATTCTGTACCCTGTAATTTTAATGACTGGTATTAGCAGTATTATGTATTTTATCTCCGTTTAACCACTTTATGTATTACTTTGGCTGACTGGATGGACCATTTGGTCTTTTTCTGCCGTCATTACTATGTTATATGTGCAAATTTTGTCTTGACAGTAAAGTTTCCTGAATCTAAATCTGGAGAAAGCAGCAGATGTGCCTCTCTCTCTTTCAACCTCCTTCCCCTACTGGTGCTTTTCCCTTGCCAAGATGATGGCAAAGGAGGTAAAAGGCACTGCTTTCTTAAGCCTCCTACCAGCGGGAGAGAGGATGGGAGCTGGGCTACCTTTGGGGGCCAAGGCACTGGACAGTTGTTCTGAATTCCCACGCACACACACACACCCTGCATCTGAATACCGGCACCTTTTTTCTTGAAAAAAATACTGACTTTTGTAATTATATTGTTCTAGGCCAAAGTGCTTAACAAGCATAGTACTTATTTTTCTTTGAAATCATATTATTAGGGTTTTTTGTTTTTCAAAATATCAAGCTGCCTGTTTCTTGGTCCTATGCTTTCCTCTGTTGCTCCTGTTGCCATAAAGCCTTTCTTTGTTTTGTACTAACGTATTTCATTTCTTCAGTCATTATGCTCTCTAAGGCACAAGGATACCACCGGTATTTTCATACGGCATTGTGAATCTCCTCCCCACCCAGCGATATGAAGCATCTCAGCCTCCGTGGTCCTGCAAGTTGATGCCCATATTAGTTTTCATTAGTTTTTTCATTTTACCTCTCATGCCAAGCACATTGTCTTAAAATGAAGCCAGTTAGTAACATACAAACCAGTTCTGAAGAAATGGGGAGAAGACACTGAAATTCACAGTAATTATTTGCATATCTCTAATGCAAAAGAAAGAAGAAAACTGTAAGGGTAAGGCTTTGGTCAGCCTTGAGCCAGAGGCCTGTTCAGATGGAAACCTGATGTCCTGCTTCTGTCACCGGGTGGCTTTGTTAAATTTAGACTCCAGCAAGGCAGGAAACCTTGCACTGAGCCTGGTACCAGGACCAGGACCAGATCTGGCAATCAGAGTGCCATAGCGGTGCCCGCCCCCCTCCTGCCAAGCTGCACTTACAGACAGACCTAAAGCAAGTACAGCAGGCTCCTCTTGTACCCAGGTATTTGGTGCTTTCAAAATTTAGCACCCCAGGCAATTGCCTATGTTTTCCATTCCTAAATCCGGGTCTGCCTAGGACCAGTAACACTGCCCCCGGGGACCTGGATTGGATACAAAGAAGTTGTTCTCAGCAATTTGAAGACTTCTTAGCTATGTGGCAGGAATTGTTGAGTGAGGTCTGTGCTGCTGGAAGGGAAGAAAACTACTTGACCTTGGGCCTGGTGTTCAAGAGACTGTGGGGGCCAATGCAATATACAGTGCATTCAGCCGAGTGCACTGGTTAACCCATGGTTGGACACGTGTTTTGGACGCGCGTTCACAACCCCTTATGCAATAAGGGGATTAGCACATCTAAAACACGTGTCCCCCTGCGAAGCTAAGCGCGCTCATCACATGTAAATTCATGTTGATGAGGCTATTAGCTATTGCCCCCCTGATGCAAAAAAAAACCCAAAAAACAAAGTATGCTCAACACACACATTTTTACCCTCAAAAATTAATGCTTGCCCGGAGCAGGCGTTAATTTTTGAAGAGCCCGAAAAAGTGTACAGAAAAGCAGAAAATACTGCTTTTCTGTACTTCCTTCAACTTAATATCATAGTGATATAAAGTTGGAGGAATACAAAAGGAGAACTGTCAAAAAATAATTTAAAAAAAAAGTGCCAACAGTCAGGTTAGGAAAAGGGACACTCATAAAACTGAGTATCCATTTTCCTAACCAGCTGACAGCCATCTCTCCTGGGCACCTGCTACCGAGGAGGCACTAGGGGTGCACAATTTCTCCTAGCGCCTCCTTTTTTACCGCGGTAGCTCATTTGTATATTGCATCAGGCAGTCTGGAGAAGTCGAGTGGCGCATGTTAGGAGATTGTAGCGGCCCCTGTGAGCTTTTCCCCCTCCCTGTCCTCAGGGGGCATGCACTGTGAGTTGAATCCCTTTTGGGGAGGCAGCCAGTGTGCTCGTGAGATTATTCCTGTGTAAATAAAGTTTATTTTAAGAGCCTGAAAGAGACTGGGGCTTGAACATACTCAGGCTAAGAACTTGACAGAAATACCAACAACGCTTGTGATGTTTTAGATTGAATTCCAATTCACTTCTGTATGGGGACTCTGATTTGATTTGAATTATTTAAGATAAAGCCAACTCTCACCGAGTACAGCTTAAGGTGTGCTGGTCATGATGCAACCTGACTTTTAACCTGCCTCTTCTAGTTGGCTTGGCACAAGGATTGCTGTGACTTGGATATTCACTTCTTATCTAAGTGCTGTGAAATTACTGCCAAAGGCCACTGAGTAGTAGGAGAGCTGTTTTGATCAGAAATCTTCCTGCCTATACCCTCTCTTTCTCACTGGCTGGCACATTGGGCAAAGTGAAGGCATTTCGTAGGAAAAATTTGGATGGACTGATAATAAAATGAAAATCAGTTTCTTGTAAAAAAATAAATAAATAAAAAGTAACAAAAACGTATGCTCTGATTCAAGTCTTGCAGAGTCAAGCTGGTCATAAACCCAATAATTTTGAAAGAGCCCACTTAAGTCCAACTTGAAAATTCACGGATATCACTGGTATGCACACAGAAACACATGCAGAGGTATAATGTTGCGTGTGGCAATTTATGTACATACTTTGGAAAATTGAGAGTATGCGCATCAGTTCTTTCCCCACCCCCAACCTTGCACCCTCTGGAACACCTCATCTTGCTGCGGATAAAAGTGCGGGCAAAATCGGGTTTTGAGCCCTTTTTTGCCAGCAGACCCCATGAGCTGATTTTGAGGGGTTAATTTTCAAAGACTTATGCAGAGACTGTGCATGTAAAATGGGCTCGTGTGTGTGTGTAAGCACAAGCAGCCTCTCTGTCCGGTAAGTGGATTTCAGATGGTCGGGAGCACACGCATACTGTTGCTGCCATGTGGAAAAGTATGTGCGCAGAAAGAGGGTGTTTGGAGGGCATTCCGGGGCGTAGGTTGGAAGCATCGCACAGTTATATATTTTATAAACGGGTAAGGATATACTTTATCAACATGCACGCATGCTTTTGCATCAGCTAATCAAGTTGCAGAAGTTAAATCTGACTTGTCCTTCATCTGCAATTTTTGGATGGAGGTGCCTGGGAGCAAGTGTTGGTGGGTGTGGGTGAAATGGTGAAAGGTCCAGGCCTGGATTTACCAATAGGCACACTAGGCCTGCGCCTAGGGTGGAAAAACTCTGAGGGGCAGCATGCCAGCTGAAGATTTGCTACCTACCACCTGTGCTTATTCTCACTCAGCAGAGAACAGCCTTCTGCTTCCTGCTCCAGCCCCTCCCCTCCCAGTGCAGAGAACAGGAGGGAAGGGGTGAGGTTGGAAGAGAAAGAGCAAAGAAAAACTGCTCTGCTCTATTCCAGCCCCACCCCTTCTGTCCTGTGCAGGGAGCAGGAGGAGAGAATTGACACCAGAGCATAGAGCAGAGAACAAAGAAAAACTATTCTGTTCCCTAATCCAGCCCCTCTCCTCCTATCATTCAAGGACTTGAGGAGAGGTGAGCGTCCTACAGACAGAGCTAAGATGATTATGCTTTAGACCATCTATTCTGTTGTTCCTTTTCTGGGAGGGGAGGGGCAGTGATAGCACCAATAATGCCTAAGGGCAGCAAAATCCTAATCTGTCTCTGGAAAGGTCTGTTAACTGGGGAAGGTCTCAGAAAACTGGTGCTTGGATGTACACCTATATGTCTTTTCATAAGCGAGATACATGCATACATCAGCTAACTTTATACAATACTTGCCACTGCCCATAAACTGAGTTATGTGCCCATGTTATAATTATTTTGCACATAATTTTATAAAATAGGTGTATAAACTATGCAAGAGTGTACTGAAACATATGTGTGCACTTTGTTATCACGTTATCACCACCACGTTATCAGGGTGGTGATAACGTGGTATTTGATCCATTGTGTGGCTCCTGCTTCAGTTTATAAAATATGGGCATAACTTTAGGTGCACTTAGCTAAGCGTTTATGTGCCGAGTTATACACACTATTGGTGTACATTACCTTCCTTAAATGTAGAGTTTTATGTGTGTAAAGTGCTATGAAAGTCAATCCCAAAATTTGGACTCATTTGTTATGGTTTGCTAACAGTAATTTTAGGACAATGACACAGCAAAGTTTAGAATCATTCTAAACATTCAACACATATTTTCTGATATATACAGTCTCTGTCACAGAACAATATATCACAAAATGCATAAACAAATTTTACTAATGACAGAAAGCAGCTGGACAAAGCTGAAAAGATGTTGTAAAACTAAAATACACAATCATAGCTTTCTGTGAGGGTTCTATGTGCAGTGCTGCCCTCCCGGCAGTAGGGGCCCTCAGTGGGCCATATTCCATTGTGCTCATTCCTGCAAACTCCTTGACTTGCAGGACTGAGCAGCTTAGAGTCAACCTTGATCCCAGTTGTGGACTTAGTTCTTGGTTCTCGGTTATTGCCTTGCCTTAGATATTTTGGCCCAAGTTTGTGGCCTTCTCATATTCTGTGTTTATCCTAGCTTTGTATCTTGTTTGCTTCGTCTGTTTGTCCAGTGTTTGTCACTAGTTTTGTTTGTCCTGTGTTTGTCCCTCTTGCCATGTTTGTCCTCTGGTTTAGTCTGTTTGTCCTGTATTTGGCCCTCTTGTCATGTCTGTGTCTGTCCTGTTTTAGTTTTCTTCTGCCTAGTCCTATGGTGCACTTCTGTCTGGTGTATTATTTATGGGCACCCTCTCATTCCCTGTTTATTTTAGCACTCAATCCTGCCCGAGTGGGTGCTTTCTTGTCCCTGAGTGCATTCCCTGTGAAGTCCTGCCAGCCCCCAGAACTTGAAGGCTCAACTCAAGGGGGAGGTAGCTGGTCAGGCAGAAGACCTGTCATCGAGCCTGTCCTGTACAGTCTGTTCCTGACCTCAAGACAGCTGTTTCTGTTGATGGTGCCCTGACACTTTCCTGCTCTGTATCTTCTACAGCTAGAAAGGAATCAGAGAGGTGAGAGAGCAAAGGAACTTTGGAGTAGAGGAGTAGGAGTTGAAGGAGAGAATAGGTAAAGACAGAAGGTGTGAAGGTTGGAGGGTGAGAAGGTGAGGAGGGAATGGTTGCAATGGTAGTGGGGAGATGGAAGATAAGTCAGACAATCAGGGTCAGTCAAGACTTTGATGAGTTCCAGTTTGAGAATGAGGTCCATGGAAAAGATACCAGAACAGCCACTCAGGTAAGAGAATGAATAAAAAATGCAGAGCTGAAGCCAATTTGGCCAAGTAAAAAAGTATATTCTTACCCTTAACACCACGAGCAGGGAGATTCTGTTAAATGTATGGGGTTCCTTTGGACTTCCAATTCAATTGGACCCAGTATAGGATTCATGATGCCATGAGTATTCACAACTGGGGATCTTTTCCCCCTTTTTTTTATGTCCCCTTCTGACTTATATTTAAACCAGTCATTGCAGTATCAGTCCTGGGCTGGGGACCATGCACTAAGGCTCCCTTCAGAACCCTGCAATCATGTGTCCTCAATCAAACCATTAGGTGTGACCCTTAGGCAATGACCATTACTCCTTCTCCAGGGGCTGTGAACACTTCATGTACAACATCCCAACCCTGACTGGCTCAAGGAGCAGAAGACTCTAGCCTGGGATCAAACCAGGGACTTTCTACGTGGCAGTGCACAGCACTTACCAACTGGCCCATTGGGCCACCCCTGGATTTTTTATTTAAAACATAACACTATTATTATTTATAATCTATAAGTGTCCCAAACATGTGACTCTTTGGTCTATATGGATGTGATCCCTAATCTGTGAGAACCCTGGTAACTTTGCAGACCTTCTGCTTGCAGGGGCCTTCAGTGGGCTACAGTCTGAGCTGCACAGGCTTATGCATTAAAGACTGTCAAAAGGCTTGGTTCACCCACAGTTCCCTGCCTCACCTTAGAAGTTAGTTCTTCCTAGCTGTGGCTGCTGTTCCTAGCCTTATATTCTTATATCCCTTGCTCTTCATCCTGTCTGTTCCTCTACTTAGGCTCCACTTCAGTGGCCTTTCATTGTTCTGTCTTGGTTTGTCTGTGTGCTTGGCCCTGTGTTTGTCCATTTTCTGTTGGTGCACACCTCTGTCTGTGTCTCTGTGTTTGCAGTAGGCATCTTTCTGTCCCCTGCTCCACTGCAGCCTTGCCTCCTTAGTGGATACCCTGTCCCTGTCACCATGCATCACCGGTTAAGTCCTGCCAGCCACCAGAATTGGAGAACTCAACTTGAAGGGGAAGAGGCTGGTCAGGCAGAAGACTTTGATTCCTAGCCAGCTACAGGGGGTGGGGATCCATCCTACTCCTGCCGTGTGGTTTATCCAAGCACTGGCCAGTCGTGGCCTGACAAAAACCCAATAAATAAAACTAATAATGATTTTTAAAAATCCAACACTCTCCATACCTGGGAACATTTGATTTCCGGGTGAGATGGTCATCCGTATTTTTGCAATTTTTTTTTTTTTAGGTATAACCTCCACAAGCAGTTGGTAGATGCATCCCACCCTGTATCACCTATTAAACAGAATAATATTTTTATAATCAGTATAAAGTGATATCACATTTACTGATACTCATTGTGTTTTTATTGAAACATTTTATAATTGTTAGTGTTAACAAAGGACACAAAGGACCCCCAGGTTGGTAGTGCTCTGCACTGCCATGCAAAGGTTCCTCAATTCGATTCTGAATCAGGTCTTCCATGCCCAGGGTTTGCTAGGGTTGAGGAGGCTGTCAGGGTGGTCATCACTCAAGGCTCACATCTAGAGGTTTATATTTGGCCACTGTGCAGCTTGGCTAGTTAGCCGGATAAATGTATATCCTCTATCCAGCTGTCTTAAAGCTAATTTTAGGACAGGTGTATGGGCAGACTAGAATATCAGAGTTTGCTGGATAACTCATCTGGCTAACTCAGCTCCTCCCAGTTACAGCCCCAGAACACCCATAACTTATCTGGCTAGAACGTAGCTGGATAAGTGCCCAAATCTTCATTTAGCCAGATAACTTCTGAGTTACCTGGCTAAATGCTTTAAAATATGGACCTCTTTGTGGCCACATTCAGAGCCCATGATTTTAGGGTTCCAGAGGGAGCCCTGGTGCATGACTCTTGGGCAAAAGCTGTCATTGCAATGACCAGACTAGGTACTTTGGGGAAGGGGTGTTATAAAATAAGGGGAAAATCCCTAGGTATTTGCAAATGACGGCTCATAGTATTCAAATCAAAGCCCTGGTTCTGATTGAACTGGAGAATCAAAGGAGCAGGGTAAAAAAACCCAAACAAATCTCATGTTCTGTCCAGCTTTTTTTTTATATCAGCAAAGGAACTTCTCTCTCCAAAACAAAGGGAAAATTGAAGGACTGGAACAGCTGGTAGATGTGACTGGTTTTAGATAAAATGGTCACACAGCGACAAACTGGAGCAGTTGGAAAATTGAATTTGTGATTTTTGAATTTCTTCAAGATTGCTTCTGTGTATCCCCTACAAGAACTACTTAAGAACATTTTTAAGATTTATTCACAGCCCTTACTCCCTGCTAGACAGGTTTATTTTGCCAGTGTGGCTCAGGTCCTAAATCTGGTCTTATGCCACTAATGATGTCTTCATTTTACCTGTCCAAATGCTGTCACTTAACCTCTACTTTTGGTTATGTTGTGATTTTTCTATTGCAGAAGAATGTGGCAGAAGTTTTAGACCTCTTTCAGTAAGGGTGTTATAGAGAGCCTATAGGGGGATTGTGTCCTGGTTCAATATAAGCTTGAGCTCAGTGTGGAAATGTGAGGAGTTGATTTTTAACAGGGAGTTTTGAGATTACATCTGGTATTCAGCAGGGATTCCCGGTGGGTCTGCTGGTTTACCCAGCCCAGCAGGACCATGCCACCATGGAAGCAAGAGTACCATCATTAGGATCAGTGGCATCTATGGGAACCTACATGTACCCTATGGTCCACAATTACCTTGTGGGAATTGCTAGAGATATCCTGAGAAATACTGCTGAGAGAGAATCTCAGATGTTAAAAATCTTATCAGCCAGTCAAATCTCTGCTTTTAAAAACTGCCCTTTGCTGAACGGCTACATTTATCCATCAAAATTCACAAATTTAGCCGGTAAAAAAAAATGGGTATCTCCAGGTGCACTACTTGGGCAGGCTTTCAACATAACTAACTAGCTAAGTTTAGGGTACACACAAACAGCAGGCCTAAACCTAGCTGATCAAATTTGGACTGGCTATATCCACATTTGACCAGCTAGATTTGGGCCTGTGAATTTTCATCCACAAACCGTTGCAGCTGAAAATGTGCTTAAGATCACTAGATCCGTTTTAGCTGGTGATCTTAATAATGCCTGGCTTGCTGAAAATCCCATAGTAAAGAATGGCAAATATAGACCAATTGGTCCATCTGGTCTGCTTATTTGTCTTTCTCTTTGGTTTTCTGCCATTTTCAGCAAATGAGCATACAAATTAGGGATGTGAATCGTGTCCTCGATCGTCTTAACGATCGATTTCGGCTGGGAGGGGGAGGGAATCGTATTGTTGCCATTTGGGGGGGTAAAATATCGTGAAAAATCGTTAAAAATCGTTAAAAATCGAAAAATCGAAAAATCGAAAAACCGGCACACTAAAACCCCCTAAAACCCACCCCCGACCCTTTAAATTAAATCCCCCACCCTCCCGAACCCCCCCCAAATAACTTAAATAACCTGCGGGTCCAGCGGCGGTCCGGAATGGCAGCGGTCCGGAACGGGCTCCTGCTCCTGCATCTTGTCGTCTTCAGCCGGCGCCATTTTCCAAAATGGCGCCGAAAATGGCGGCGGCCATAGACGAAAAAGATTGGACGGCAGGAGGTCCTTCCGGACCCCCGCTGGACTTTTGGCAAGTCTCGTGGGGGTCAGGAGGCCCCCCACAAGCTGGCCAAAAGTTCCTGGAGGTCCAGCGGGTGTCAGGGAGCGATTTCCCGCCGCGAATCGTTTTCGTACGGAAAATGGCGCCGGCAGGAGATCGACTGCAGGAGGTCGTTCAGCGAGGGTTCCGGCGCCTCGCTGAACGACCTCCTGCAGTCGATCTCCTGCCGGCGCCATTTTCCGTACGAAAACGATTCACGGCGGGAAATCGCTCCCTGACCCCCGCTGGACCTCCAGGAACTTTTGGCCAGCTTGTGGGGGGCCTCCTGACCCCCACGAGACTTGCCAAAAGTCCAGCGGGGGTCCGGAAGGACCTCCTGCCGTCCAATCTTTTTCGTCTATGGCCGCCGCCATTTTTCGGCGCCATTTTGGAAAATGGCGCCGGCTGAAGACGACAAGATGCAGGAGCCCGTTCCGGACCGCTGCCGTTCCGGACCGCCGCTGGACCCGCAGGTTATTTAAGTTATTTGGGGGGGGGTTCGGGAGGGTGGGGGATTTAATTTAAAGGGTCGGGGGTGGGTTTTAGGGGGTTTTAATGTGCCGGCTCACGATTCTAACGATTTATAACGATAAATCGTTAGAATCTGTATTGTATTGTGTTCCATAACGGTTTAAGACGATATTAAAATTATCGGACGATAATTTTAATCGTCCTAAAACGATTCACATCCCTAATACAAATTCCCATACTTAAATGAAATCCAGCTCCCCGCATCCCATGCCTTTTACCCTATTAGCTCTGTTCTCACCACTGTCTTCTATCTCTGTCTCAAGAATGCTGATTGATGTTAGGGTTATAACCATGGATGGTGAGTGCAGACTACCCCAGCCGTCTTGGAAGCCCAGTACTATTGCACAGTTGCTGCTAGGGTTGTATCCCTTGCACTTATCCCATGCATGCTTGAATTCAACCACTGGCCGGCCCCTGTCAAATGGTAGGAGCACTGGATGGCCGGCTGATGAGTAAAGATGGCCGGCGCCATCTTTAAAGATGGCGCCGGCCATCCAGTGCTCCTACCATGTGACAGGGGCCGGCCAATGGCACGGATACCCTGTCACATGGTAAGGGCAAAGGGGCATCAGCGCCATTTTTTTTTTTTTTAGAACAGCTGATGCCTGGGAACGGGAAATCTCACCCCGAGGCCCCCCTGGATCTCTCCTCTCACCCCGAGGCCCCCCTGGATCTCTCCCCGAGGGCCCCCCTGGACCACCAGGTAATTTTAAAAGGTTTTGGGGGGGTCGATTTAAAGGGTCGGGTGGGGTTTTTTTTAGCGGCGCGGGCCTCCCTAAAAAAAAAGGGTCGGGAGGGTGGGGGAGGCTAAGGGGGGGTCGATTTAAAGGGTCGGGTGGGTTTTTTTTTTATTGGGCCATTGGTGCCATTTTAATTAGTGGCAGCCAAAATGGCGCCGATGGCCTGAGAGCGGGAGATCATGCCGGGGACCCCCCCCCCCACTGGACCACCAGGTAACTTAACATTTTGGGGGGGTTCGGGAGGGTAAGGAATTGGTTTTAAAGGGTCGGGGTGGGTTTAGGGGTTGTTTTGGTGTGCCGGTTTCCCCGCCCTCCCCCAAATAATTCCCGTGCCCTATTTAACAATACAATACAAATGCCCCTGACGATAAATCGGGGGCATTTGTATTGTATTGTGCACTCTGACGATTTAGAACGATTTTAAAATTATCTGACGATAATTTTAATCTTTCAAAAACGATTCACATCCCTACTGGCATCTTCCAGACCCCTCTAGGGGGGTCACAGCTGGAATACGCCAATCTCTAGCCTCCATGTGTATAGATCTGTTCCTGGCTGCGATTCTCAGGAAAACACACCGTATATCTTATTCTCTCAGAGTAGACAACAACAGAAAATAATGACTGATTTCTTCCAATCTTTACATTTCCCTTATGTCTCGGGAATTATCAATTGCATTCATGTCCATATAAAGGCACCAGGGAATACCGAGGACACTTACCATAACTGCAAAAGCTTCCACTCCCTTAATATGCAGGCAGTTTGCGACACCAAGGCCATCATTGTGGATATCATGCCCAGGTTTTCAGGATCTAGTCATGGTGCCTACATCCATTCATAATCAGGAATTCATGACCACTTCCAGCAAGAGCATAACCCCAGAGGCTGGCTTCTAGGTAGGAATGCACTTGCTACTACAACCACACTGCAACTAACCTCTTCTTTTGGTCTCCCTCATATCTAGGTAGACATATGACATTGGTCTAGGAAGACCACTTCATCCTCGATGAGGGAACTACCCCCCTCCCCCGCCCAACATTAAAGGATATCTAACTCTGCTCTTCTCTGTGTTCTCCCCTACAGGTGATAGGGAATATCCACTGAAAACTTAGATCATGATCCTACAGACCACTGTAGAGACTCACTACAATAGGGCCCACCAACAAACCAGGGCAGTCATTGAGAGAATATTCAGTCTACTCAAAAAGCATTTGTGATGCCTGACCCTGGTCAGATCTGGGGGATGCCTTTTCTACAAACCCCCCCTAAGGTCTGTGAGATCTTTCTAGCCTGCTGCATGCTTCTTAACCTAGCCAAAATTAGAGGCCTGCCTCCTCCAGAGGGACTACAAGATCATCTAGAGGAGAAGGAGGAGGAGGCATCAAATCAGGAAGAATTGCAAGAGATACATTGCCAGACATAACAGCAGGATATATAGGAAAGGAAAATTCTGATACAAAGACATTTTAAAAAGTGAAGGTGCTTTAATTAACAGGGTGTGCAAAGATTAATTAGAAGGTGACAGTGCATTAATTTTCATGGCGTGATCAATGTGTTGATGAATAAAATAATTGATTTCTGGGGGTCCTTGACTGGCTTCTTTTTTGGGGTGGGGGAAGCTCTATTGCCTTGGCTAGCTCTATTCTTGTGCTTCCCCACAGCGAGGTTCTTTTGCGGCTTATGCTGCTATTGTAGGGCCCTGGACCTGGAAGCAGTGGCTCATTGGGATAGCCTGGAAGCTTCTGCAGCTATGAAGATGGACCACCAGCAGTTATAGGCCTATCCTCCTCAGCAGCCTGTGCCCTCAGAAATGGGGGAGCATCTCTCTCTGATGGGGGTGGTGGAGTGATAGTGATGATGTTGCAGGCTGCATCCCTACAGCTGGTGGTGGTGGCAGAAGAGGAGGTTGAACTATTATCCGCAGTGGTGGAGGAATAGGTGGAGTGGCCCATGGGGAGGCACCATATAGGGTGCTGATACTGCATCATGTAGTACAAAGCGGGCGGGGCTGTAAGTGGCAGTGGAACATTCCCCGGCAGCATTTCCCTCCACACTGGAGTCTGGGCTTCCATCTGTTTATGAATGCCCCTTAGCTTCTGCTTCACACCCTGCATCTCCTTTTTAACTCTTTTGAGTTTAAATGTTCTGAACTGAGGTCTTTTCTTCCTATTATATTGAGGTAGATTTTTTTGAAGTTTGTGTGAGAAGTTTTTTGTCCTGTGTGGGTCATATCTGAGGCCACCAATCTCCACCACGCGAGCATTCGGATCCCTTATACGCATCTCCCATGGAGTGGCCTGCACTTCTCATCCCTCTGAGAGCCGGGCTCCTCCTCAGTGGAGCTGTCTTCCTCTAGATCAGCTGCATGCCATAAGAGCTCTGGCATGCATGACAGAGTCATGGTATGCTGGCTCTCTTCCTCCTTCAGGTGTGCATGCTCTGACACTGGGTGCTCCTTTGCTGCTGCTCCTTCCTCCTCTTCTCGGCTAAGAGGCAGCACCCAAGAGCGTCACCTTGCCCTTCAGAGGCCACTGGGTCCCAGGGCTCAGGGGTCATCACCTGGCTGCTTCTCTGCAAAAAGGAAGGGTGTACATATTGTAAATATACATGCTTTATGGCTTATTCTCTTCACACTCACTGGACCATTCTTTCTGCCTAACCAACAGCTCCATGGGCCCTATGCTAGCACTCCCAGCTACACCACAAACTTCATAGAAAGCTTTCCCATGGAACCAAAATCTACCCTTGATACACTTGTAAAGCACCAGCAGATAATGATCAAGAAATGACTCACTAATTGATGTGGCTCTTGAATAGAGTTGCCAACTGACTACATATTTTCAGTACAGGTAGATGTAGTCTTTGATGTATCCTATAGCATTCTGTGAATTTTAGTTCAGTATTAATATTGTTTCCCATCAAAAAACAAAATTAATAGTCCCAGCAGGCTGTGTGATAAAACCAGGACTGCAACTACCTGAAATTACAGAGCCATTTGGCTATTCTAGTGTGTTTTCGGCGGTCTGCGGGTCCCCCCTGTAAACCTCTGCCCTTACCTCTAGTCCCTGGTCGCCGACCTTCAGCGCCAACGCTACCGGAAGACTTCAGCATGGCTGTGGACTAGGCTGCCACATTCCGCTGCTCCCAGCATGGCTCCTTCTAGGTACGTGCTCCCCTGATGGCTACAAATTTAAAAGGCCTGTGGTGGGAAATCTCCCACGGTGCCCAAAGATGATCTCACATGCTCTGGCCTTTAAAAGGCCTCTGTGTTCCTTCTCCTTGGCAACAGGTCTCCTACAGCTTGTACTGAGAGTTGCCTCAGTGTTTCTCCTGCATTCCCAGTACCTGGTCTTCATTGTCTTCAGTTCCCTGTCTTCATTCTCTTCAGTTTCTGGTCTTTGTCGTGTCCTTGGTTCCAGTGGGCATTGTCTTTAGGTCCTCTCCAGTTCTTGTGGTCAGCCCTTCTGTGTTCCACATCTCTCTGCCTCTCCACCTGTTTACTTCATGCCCTCCTGACCTTCCTATTTGCCCCGTCTTCCCTTGGATGGATTTCCCATTTTTGACATCTGTTTTTGCTTCTTGGATGCCGTTTGAGCTCTGCCTGCCAACGACCTGCCATCTGATTCTGGTTATTTTACATGCTGCCCCTATGCTACCTCTTAGCCGGTCTAGGTATCATACATTACATATATGTGGACGACATCCAGCTAATTTTACCAGTAGATGAAACAATTGAAAAAACATTGAACCTAGCAATGCTATACCTAGGCATAATTAAACAACTGCTGTGCCAAATGGAACTAGTAATTAATATTGAAAAAACAGAATTCATACACCTTGAACGAAAAACAACTGAATTAATCCAGAATCCCATCAAACTCAGAAACAATCAGATAGTGGAACTAACCGAAAAAACTCGAAACCTAGGAGTAATAATTGACAATGAAATCAACCTCAAACAACACATATCATTGAAAGTCAGAGAGGGGTATGCGAAACTAATGGTCCTTAGAAGGCTAAAACCACTACTAACCCAAGCACACTTTCGAACTGTCCTTCAAGCACTTATTTTCGCTAGCACAGACTATTGTAACACACTTCTGCTTGGATTACCATATACAACACTAAGACCACTCCAAATATTACAGAACTCTGCAGCCAGAATCCTAACTGGAAAAAGCAGAAGGGACCACATCACTCAAACTCTTGCCGAATTACACTGGCTGCCAATCGAACAAAGAGTACAATTTAAAACACTTTGCACAATCCACAAGTTAATTAATGAAGAAAATACTGATTGGTTAAACACTGCATTAAGACTACATGTTCCCCAAAGAAATCTCAGATCAGCAAATAAAGCCTTACTAAGCATACCCTCTGTAAAGACAGCTAAACTGACACAAGTAAGGGAGAGAGCACTGTCATTAGCCGGCCCTATATTATGGAACTCAATGCCACCCAAAATAAGACTAATGAGGGATCAAAAACTTTTCAAAAAAAGCTTAAAAACATGGCTTTTCAAAAAGGCTTATAATATTGAATCATGTATCTGAACAACTGCGGCACCCTCTGGTTAAAGTAAAATCCATTTCGAACTTATTTATGTGCCTATTTGTAAACCGTTGTGATGGTATATCACTAAACGACGGTATAGAAAAGTTTTTAAATAAAAAAATAAATAATATTCTTGACTTCTGCCTGCCACTGTCTTCGGACTGCCTTCTGACCATCCTTGAATGCTGTCTGCCTTGACCCAAGCCTGCCTTCGACTTTGCCTGCTCATCCCAGCCTCTTCAAAGTATCTTCTGTTCTTCAGCAGAGGCTCCCACCTAAGACTTACTGACCCCAGCACCTGAGGGCTCAAACTAATGGGAATGTGGGATGGTATAGGCAAAGCTCCAGCTGGGCCTCTGCCTCATCTGACTCCGCCAGCTGAGGGGTTCCTTCCTGCAGGTTGCACCAATTCTACCTCGGTCCAAGGGTCCACGCCTTCAACATATACTCTTCATTGCTCACCCTGTTTGACATGTGCATCATTTTATGTTTCTAACCAGTAACATATCTATTCCATCTCCTTACTTACTACTACCCATCTGTGGCATTTTCTGGTCAGAGTGCCCTCACCTGTCAGATGTCAGCTTTGTATCAGTATGCAATGGAGGTGCACTATTGGGTGGAATGGTGCACCTTCATTGCATACTGAGTGCATGCATAGGACAGTATCTTCACAGAGGAGACTCTGAGGAAGGCTGAAGAGAAGACTTTTAGTAAAATACTTCTGGGAAGTGGAATAATAGAAGAAAGAAAGAGGTTCCCACAAACTGAGGACTAGTATACAGGGAGATGATACAGATAGTGCATTGTACCAGGGGATGCTCACTAGAGTTTGAGTCTGATAAAGCTAAAAGCTTCCATATTCTGTAAGGAGAATGTACATAACCTAGGAGGTACTGATTTAAACTAACAATCATCTACTGGGAGGCCTAAGGCAGATGTGGTACCTGTCCCAAACATCTGACCAGTGTTGTAGGTGTAGATTTGAAAAGAGAGCGTGATCTAGTAGTTTCTGTGTCCATACAGATAGTTTGGCCACAGTATATGGAAAACTTTCCAGGTTAGACAATCATTTCTCTGCCATCACTTACTAAGAGTTGAATTTTAAAAGCCCGCTGGGGAGGACCCAAAATGTCAGCATGAGGCAGACATGGTTTACCTGATTTTTTCGTTGGATTCCTAAAACAAATTATGCCGCATAAGAGGAAGGGTAGAGTGAGGATTTTTTCCTCTGAATCCTCACTCCTCGGATCAACGTATCATCACAGATGTCATCGCCTCTACCCCAGAAACTTCGCAGGCAAGTTTCACTGGTGGAACGGAAAGAGGAGGAGAGCTGTTCTCGCCTGGGGAAGTCTCTCTTACACCGCCAGACCCTAAGACGCCACTATCTGCTTTCTTGCGCAGGGCCGCCACCCTGGGAAAATCGGAGGATTATGCCATTCACTCCCAGTCAGAGGGAGACTATGGCCCACCCCTGGCTGGAGGATCTTCTGAAGACTCACTGCGGGAGTTAGTACCCGTGGGTGAAGGTGCAGTCAGTGGAGCCCAATCATTGGCCCTCCCTCATGAAGGGGAAATTATGCCTGGTTTTGCATCAACTGGCGACCGACTTGCACTCAGACCCTCTAAAGCCAACCAGCGGTAGTAACTTTAGAATTGCTTTGGGATCTTCCAGGATCAGTCTCAGCGCTTGGAGAATGTCTCATTGAAATTGAAATCTATGGCTCGAGACCATAGATTTCAATATATATCGAGCAGATATAACAGGAACACTCTCTGTCTATTCAATCAATGGGAAATGAGATTCAGAATTTGCAATCTGTGAATGCCTCAATGATTTGTGAACATTTTTCCACTCTTAGGAGGATAGAATCACTGGAAAATTATTCTCTGCATTTGAATTTGAGGCTTATCAATTTTCCAAAAATTTCTGGAGAACTTTTAATTGCTACACTGAGGAAATATTTTTGGATACATTACTAATCCCGTCTGATAAAGTTCCTGCTCTAATTAAATATACGTTTCTTCCATATAACTTCCTTAATGTTAACCATTCCCTTGTTTTTATCTCTCTTGTTAACAATTTCCATGTTTATTATTGTTCAATGTATTGACAAAGGAAAAGCTTGATTTCCTGCATTTTTTGTTGGAATGTAAACCGATGTGTTATGTAAAATCGAACACCGGCATATAAAAACAAATAAATAAATAATAAATAAATACGCAGAAGCTGGATCAATCTTATACTTCTCCTAATTAAGCAGATCTGTCTAATCTAACTGCTTTTCTGGAGAATTCATCGGAAGAAGTGATTGATATGCGCATATCTTAAAAGGTTTCAAATGGGGCAGGGCGTGGGCATAGTCTGGGTGGGCAGGGGCATTTTGGAGCATGAACCAGAGATGGGCACATAAATACACACCTCAGTGCATGCCAAGGTCCCTTGCCATGTAACTTTAATTCTGCTATGGAGGAGGTGTAAGTTATAGATTAAGAAAACTAGGCAGATCTGCGGGGTTTTAAGGGTCAGGGCTAACTGGGATGTGTGAAAGCTATTAAACTAGGGAGGTTTGGAGGACCTATCTCTTCACTGGGTGAACTGGGGACAAATTGGTAAAACTGGGAATGGCATTGGTGCGTACCCCTTTTAAAATCCCCCGATTCATGCAGTAGAAGTGGGATTTGCGCACCCTCTTAAAATTCAGCACATGTGTGCATGTGGTCAGACTATTTTAAACATGTGTGTATATCTGTGCGTATGTTATAAAATGGCCACGGCCCTGGATGTGGGTCGATATATGTGTACAAATGTGCACCCGTGTGCCGGTTTGAAAGTTTCTGTTCCAAGCTTTACATTTTCTACAATTGCACAGGTGTGCAAAGTGTTTTAATGGAGAGATCAATTAATGAGCAGGAAAGTTCTTTGTGATAACTGCTTCATAGCAAATATATTTGCCTGGTTTTCTCTCCTGTGCAGAAATCCAGGGAGGTTATGAAGTCTTTGGGGGGTGGGATCCAAAGGACCTCCATGTGTGGCCATGTGTTTAGGACCTTCACTGGACATGGACCAGTTACATTTATTTATGGTACCATATATATTTATAATCATTACATACAGATTAGCACATTATATGGCATTCTTGTAGAAAATGCTCACCTGGAGGGCCAGCAGGTTACAAAGAGTCCAGTTCTCCCACACCTCCCATAGCTCTACTCCTTCTGGACTTGGTGCAAGTAGGAAGGTATGCATTGTAAGAATCCCCTTTATACCTACATACATGCAGAAATTGCACATATTTACATGTATAATGGGGCAAGATTAACTTAAGTAATATTACACATGTATATTATTAAAATAAATAATAAATATACACACATTTGTTATTACTTGTGTGTATATACATCTAATTTTCACACAGATCTTCTCTATAATGCTGTGGTATACATGTATTATTTCCATTTGTGAGTGTAAAGTTGGTCTATACAAGGGATAATAGCTGGATCCATCTCCTCTGGGACTTTCAGATCTGACCCAGTATTTCTCCCTATAGTTTGCAATATGGTAAGACCCAGATCAGACCTACCAGTCCCTGAGGTCATGGATCCTGCTGCTATTCTACCTCCACAAGAAATATATTGGATGTAAGGAAAGTATGGTATGTGTGGATGAGTACCTCATCATCAGGATCCTGGATGATTTATAATTTTTCCTTGCCTTTTTTCCTATAAAACTGTATTTCTCTCCTTATGGAAGATTACCCTTTTTTTTTCTACTATCTATCTCACTGTAATTTATATGTGTCCTATGTCTTACAATATATCAGGTCAAGAGTTGCTGATGGGATCCTGATTCTTCTTCTCTCCTACCAACCCTTTGTCCTGTAATTCATGTCTGGATGGGGAAATAGCTGATGAAAATAACAATTCTGAACCAGCTTCAGGTGACAGAGAAGCTCTGATGATTGGCTGGAATAAGTATAGTGTGAGGGTGCTTACTGATTACTGGTGGTGGAAGTGGGTGAGGAGGCGAGGGCATGGAAACACTAGAGTCCCTGATAGCTCACAGCTGGGAGTATTTGTGTAAGAGTCCTCAAATAGTATATGATCCTACATGTATTATAGAACACAGGGCAATGCAGCTTGCTAGTAGATCTCCATTTAAAGGTAGGACTTTGAGATATAGAAATATGGTTAACTCCATGAAAGGATTGGGACCAGGGAGCCATGCTGTATATATATATATATATCAGACATCAGTGTTAATGCTGGACATTTGAAGCTTATGGACATCAAAGTGACTTATTTGACCTTGCCGCAGCAGCCAGCTTCAGGTGAATGAAGCTCCTACCTGAACATGTATATGCCACCTCTTCTCTATTGTAAAGTGTGCTGAAGCAAATAGAGTCAATGCCATGTTTTTATTAAAGGGGGACACATAAAAGATTTTTCCCTGTATAGACTAAACCCCTGCTTGTGCCATGGTTGCACTCACATCTGTAGCCTTTTGGGGAGGGAAGTGGTAACGGTAGACTTGTACTTATGATTTGTGGTCTCCCTTACTGGTTGCTGTTTCAGGGATGCTAGGTCTACACAACAAACCAAATAAATACAATGCTGTAAGGGTAGATAAGAAGATGATAACAAATAGTGGACAAACCTGCATGGCAAGCAACATGCAGGGCTACGTATTGGGGAGCTATGGCTATAAGATATCCTTAAATGGACTTTACTGTAGTATGAAATTAATCATAGCATTGAGCAAATACTACAGACACACTACCAAATTGAATAATAAAACTTTTATATAAAAATTAAAACTTTTTAAAATAATAGAAAATTATTTACAAATGTACAAAAATAAAAGTGGACAGGGATGGGAAAAACTAGGGATTAAACTATGTACATAACAAAAACAAACCAAAAAATGGCCCAGGACTATGGGAGGCTAAATTCTGAAGGCCTAGGGGTTGGTGGCAGTGGTGGTGGCCTCAGGCCTATCAGCTCAAGAGCAGCTGTATAGCTGTCTTGGGCCTCAGCTAATTGCTCCACCACTATGACCAGCTTGAAGTCAGCTTTGACCCCTCACAATTCCTCCACCATCATCTGCATTCCCTGGCCAAAAGCCTCCCGAGAGTGGCTTCTGGCCTGGAGAATGTGGAGAAGCTTCACGATTGCAATCACTTTGAAGGCTTTTCCAGACCTGCTTCATTGGTCTGGCATTCCTGTTCACTCCCCTGATAGGGAATACGACAGGCCAGTCGTGACATATCCCTGGTGGTGAAATTTGGCTGTGGTGCTGGTGGTGGCATCAAAGAATGAAGCTACCATGAAAAAACTGGAAGTTGCAATTCACAGAAAAACATGTGTGTGTATGATTCATGCATGCGTATGTACACATACAACTTAATTTATTTTATATTTTGCACACATATACACATGCTCTTTATAAAATTCACATGCACGTGCATGCAAGCCCGTTTGTCGCAAAGATGGACTTGTGCACTTTTCTTTTAATATTCTCCCTATGTGCATAATTTATAATATACTTTTCTCCATGTTTAATTCTGGGTTATTTCACGTCATTTGTTACAAGTACTTTGTGCATAAAATATACGTGTGTTTTTTTAAAAAAATGGGTAGGGAAAGTATATCTGTTCCTGCATTACAATTATATATGCATACAAAAACATACAAATGTACTTTCTCAGCAGAAATATGTGGTATTTTAAAACTGTGCTTCTCCCACCACAGTTTATAAAATATTAGCATAAATCACCACAGGTCCACTTATGCGCACAAATTGTGTACCATGGACAGTTTTGAAAGGTGGGATCTCTATGTGATCAAGATGCACAACATTAATAAAGCCACTGAAGAAAATAAGGACTGTAATTATACACATTTCAATGTATTATTTTCCCCATCCTTTCCGGTTCTTTTACTCTTTGTATTCTTTTTTTTTTTTTCTTTTAAACACGGTTAGTGAATCCAGAGTAGATTGCATTGCTGGAGAGTGTGGAATCCTCATCAGCATTACAGATCACTGGCAGCACAATGCCCTGTCACCCTGTATAATTAAATAACCAGATTCTCAAGGTCAGAGTGAGCAAAAAGGAAGACAATAAAAAGGATTATAGAGCTCTCTGTTACTTGGCAGAACAGAAAGTGCCAGCCTCCACCCTCCAGCTTTATAAGTGCATAATTCCTTTTATAATGCTTGATTGATTTGAGATTCTTAGACAAGGTCAGTTGGTTGCCAATGTATCACTTGTCTTTGTTTTCTCAGATACACATATAAACAATAATTTTAGGATATATGTATTGTGTAGCAAATGTATATATATATTTATTTATTTAAAATCTTTTCTATACCGTCGTTAAGATGGATACCGTCACAACGGTTTACAGTAAGGCACATAAAAATAATGATGCTAAAATATATCAGTTTACACAGGTGCCATAATGGTTCGGTAACATAGGACCTTATTTTCCAAGGCTATAGCAGGCTTGCGCTAACAGCACAAGCCTGCGATAGCTAGCGCACGCCTGCGCTACCTACATTGGGGCGGAGTCGGCCCCGGAAGAGGAGGAGTCGGGGCGTCACCGGGGCTGACTCTGCGAGGATGGCGCGGACAGCGAAAAGGTAAGGGCCTTTTCGCTGCCTATTTCGCGCCCAATAACTACACCTTCTTTGGTAGAGTTATTGGGCACGCTGCCGGCAGCGATCGCACCGCAGAGGTGCGATCGCTGCCAGCTAGCGCAGGACCGCCCCCCCCTTTTTCGGCCCCCTGCTCCTCATTACCGCATTTTTCTAAAGTATCACAGGCCTGCGATACTTTAGAAAATGAGGCCCATAGTTTCTAAACAATATTAATATATATCCGTATCTATATCAGTATCTATATCCGTATCTCCGAAGAGACAGAGACAAGATGGAGGCGGTCCAGAGAAGGGTGACCAAAAAGGTGGAAGGTCTTCATCAAATGACTTATGAGGAGAGATTGAAGAATCTAAATATGACATGTACACCCTGGAGGAAAGGAGGAGCAGAGGTGATATGATACAGACTTTCAGATACTTGAAAGGTTTTAATGATCCAAAGACAACGACAAACCTTTTCCGTAGGAAAAAAATCAGCAGAACCAGGGGTCACGATTTGAAGCTCCAGGGAGGAAGATTCAGAACCAATGTCAGGAAGTATTTCTTCACAGAGAGGGTAGTGGATGCCTGGAATGCCCTTCCAAAGGAAGTGGTGAAGACCAGAACTGTGAAGGACTTCAAAGGGGCGTGGGATAAACACTGTGGATCCATAAAATCAAGAGGCCGTCAATAAAGAGTGGGTGGCTCGCCAGAATGACGGCTACTGCCTGGAGATAATATCCTTATTCAATAAACATACACATGCTTACTGTGACTCCAACATCACTCTAAGCTACAACAGCAAGAGGAAATGTGGAAAAAAGGATTCGCACTCACAAAGTGGGGAGTAGCTGGCTTGTTACGGCGGTTACTACCCCAAACCAAATGTGCCTGATACTTCACTTTCGATGCATATCCAGCATAGCTCTCTGCTTCAATGGCAGGGGAGAAGAAAAAAGGATTCGCACTCACAAAGCGGGGAGTAGCTGGCTTGTTACGGCGGTTACTACCCCAAACCAAATAAGCCTGATACTTCACTTTCAATGCATATCCAGCATAGCTCTCTGCTTCAACGGCAGGGGAGAAGAAAAACTGATACTTCACGCATATCCAGCATAGCTCTCTGCTTCAACGGCAGGGGAGAAGAAAAACTGATACTTCACGCATATCCAGCATAGCTCTCTGCTTCAACGGCAGGGGAGAAGAAAAACTGATACTTCACGCATATCCAGCAAAGCTCTCTGCTTCAACGGCAGGGGAGAAGAAAAACTGCTACTTCACGCATATCCAGCATAGCTCCCTGCTTCAACGGCAAGGGAGAAGAAAAACTGATACTTCACGCATATCCAGCATAGCTCCCTGCTTCAACGGCAGGGGAGAAGAAAAACTGTTACTTCACGCATATCCAGCATAGCTCTCTGCTTCAACGGCAGGGGAGAAGAAAAACTGCTACTTCACGCATATCCAGCATAGCTCCCTGCTTCAACGGCAAGGGAGAAGAAAAACTGATACTTCACGCATATCCAGCATAGCTCTCTGCTTCAACGGCAGGGGAGAAGAAAAAAGGATTCGCACTCACAAAGCGGGGAGAAGCTGGCTTGTTACGGCGGTTACTATCCCAAACCAAATAAGCCTGATACTTCACTTTCAATGCATATCCAGCATAGCTCTCTGCTTCAACGGCAGGGGAGAAGAAAAACTGATACTTCACGCATATCCAGCATAGCTCCCTGCTTCAACGGCAGGGGAGAAGAAAAACAACCAATAAGGGCTGAATAACATAGTCTGGGTAAAACAAATAAGCATGGGTGTAGCTTGCTTATTGCGGCGGTTACTTCCCCTACTACCCCTAACTAATCAAGCTTGATATTTCACTTGGATGCAGCTCCATCACTGCTCTCTACATTAATGGTGGGGGTGGAAGGGAAATAGAACCAAAGAGCTAAGAGAAACAGATAAGTATGAGAAAAAAATGTGTGAAGCTTGCTGGGCAGACTGGATGGGCAGTTTGGTCTTCTTCTGCCGTCATTTCTATGTTTCTATATAAATAAAAATGTTAAATAGTTTGGACAAAATCGCTAATCTCAGAAACTACTGAACCGATTGCTTTCAAATTTGGACACAACCTTCATTTCGCATACAGGAAGGTTCTTCTGTACTTACATTACAGATATGTCACACCTGTGACAGGTAAAATAGGTTTAAAAATTGTTTCGAGAAAACAGCGACATCTGCTGGATGTAAGCGCCATCTGTTACACCTTACACTAACACACGCTACACTAATCATTTCGCCAGTCCAGGTCCACATTTCACTTCCATTTTAACACATTCGCGCACTTTTTTCACCGGAAGATAACTATTTCCTTTACATATAAAATACACCCACCACCCTCCTCATACCTCCCACCCACATGCCAAATTGATTTACTTCCCAGGCCCTCACAACACACACAAAACCTGACAGAAGTCCGGGAGGCTCCAGCGGGGGGCCAGGACCAGTCCGGGACACATCTCCTGCACTACGGCCGTCGGCTGCCAGCAATCAACATGGCGCCGACGGCCCTTTCCCTTACTATGCCACTCGGGGACACCAATGGCGGCAGTAGCCCATGTGATATAGTAAGGGTGAGGGCCCCTCGGTGCCATTTTCAGGACTGGCAGCCGGCGGACCTTTGCCCTTACTATGTCAGAGGACCTACCGCTGCCATTGCTCCACCCCACTGACATAGTAAGGGCAAAGGGCCATCTGAATCCGTTTCAGTGCTCGCAGCCAGCAGACCAACGCCAATACATCGCTCCCGGACCGCTCCTGAATGCCCGCTCCACCGACTGACATTTTTATCAGGTCTCGGGGGGTCTGGAGGGTGGGGGGTGGTAATGTATTTATTGCGAACATCTTGGGGAGGGGTCATGAGGGGGGGCAGGTTTCATTCATTCAGGGGGGGCAGGTTTCATTCATTCAGCAACTCTGGGGGGGCAGGGGGGTGGGCTACTGTTTTTCACAGGGCTGGCGGGGAGGGGCAGGAGAGTGTGGGGTGGTTAGTTTAAGAACTTTTCTCATACGGTTGTTTTTTGGGGGAAGGGGGAGGTTCACACACAAATACATACACTAAACTTGCACGATCTCGGGAACGCACCAAAATAGCCCTCCCCAGACCACAAAACAAATTTGGAAGTGCAAATTTGGTTAGGCATTCCCATATTTGGCTACATAACGCGCACAGACGCCCAGGGACAGACCACATGTAGCACCAACAATTTCAATTTCCCAGGTCTTGGGAGGGGGCAGGAGGGTGGGGGGGTTATTATTTGATTTAAAGGGTTGGGATTGGGGTTTTTTTTTAGGGTGGGGGGTTCCCACAGAAATAGAAAGACAAAGGCTTTCTGATCTGAAGGGTAGGCAGTAGGCGGGGGGAGGTGACAGTGAGGGGAGGGAGAATGAGGGGGGAGGTGAGTGTGAGGCGAGAGAGTTGGAGTGGGGACAGGGGAGGGAAGGGGGGGGGGAGTGACCACGGGGGAGGAGGATGAGGGACTGAGGTAAATGAGCAAGGGGAAGGGGGAGGGAGGGTAAAGAACCTGACTCTGCCACTGCAACGCGTGGCCGGGTACCGCTAGTTGGTAAATGTGATAAATCATGTCCAAATCTCTTTGTATCAGTTTTGAATACAAGACTAGCTTTATAATTGTAACTTTTGCCTTTAGTGATTAACAAAAAAATAAAAATAAAAAAATAAAAACTAAAAACTACACACATATTGATTACGGTGATGTGTGTGGGTGTTCAATTGTTCGTACCTTGCACTTCCCTGGGTTCTATTCTCCTTTCTCTTTTTGATAAGCTTGTTTAAAGAGCCAGGTTTTTAAACTTTTTCTAAAGGTTTTGCTGGAGCTGTTCATTAATAGGAAATGTTACAGCTCAATGTTACCCTCAGTCCATATGAAATACAAGCAGTTGACTGTGTAGACCACTTTTGTAAAATACTGCAGCTGTTCACAGATATTTTAGTGTTTTCACTTTAAAAATTTTTAGTTGCAAAGCTGCTTAAATACAGTGCCACACGATGAGCAGAAAGTGCAATTAGGATTACGTGTGATCAACTGCATTATGATTTAGAATCAAATCATCAGATGCTCTAAATTAATTGTTGTTCCTTCTTTTTTAAAAGTAGTGTGCAAACTCAGCATGAACCAAGGAGCACCCCATGGTCCTTCTAGGACAAACTTTCTTTGGTGTGTAATATTCTAATAATCCAAATCTATATTCAGATAACAAGGGAAGAACAGTTAATGAGTAATCTATGTCCACTGGGGCACTGAGCCAACAAAGAGAGGGCCTGAGTCTGAACTGAAAATGTTATCGCTGAAAGTTTCTGGTAAACCCCAAGAAAGCAAAACAAGAAGATTTAGCATTTAAACGAGGTCTGTGATGAGTGGAGTCAGATGAAGAACAACATCTACGCGCATAACGTGCTACCGGGTAAGTAAACATTTATTTTGATGTTCTAGTGTATTTCATAATATATAGTGAATTAAAAAAAAATCTACTTTTCTAGATTAATTATATAGTGGCAGATGGATACATGAACCCTCAAAATGTATATTGGATTGTGGAAGTGTCAGGTAATTGCAATACCGGAAATCATCTTCCAAAAAAGTAACTTTAAAACAAAGAGATGCATATCCTTTATTCTGCAGTATATTTTCTGATATACTGGATGAACTTTAAGGGTCAGGCAAAAATAGGACTAAAAGCCTGGGAGTCAGTGTGCTTGAACCCTTTTGAAATAGAGCACATTTTGCCTAAGGCACTAACAGAAAAAAACTATAAAAATCTCCTCCAAAAAACCTTCCGCTACAAATGTGTGAGACTTCTGTCCTACAGTGCTAAGAACTGGGCAAAGGTTCCCCCACTATTTTCTGTCCAGGTTTTCGCTGGCATAGTATTTTGTGTAGAATTTTATTTTCAATTTCTGCCATTGTAAGATATTAAATCCCTGAGCATACTGGACGAGGAAAAATGGTTTCCTCAAGCACATTACTCATAAACGAAAGCTAAACAAATTATGATATTTCATATCATTAGCATGTTCAAAGAATTCAGCGCATCTTCAGTTGCAGGTGATAAAAACAGCAAATGTGCAATTTAATGAGAGGACCAATTAACCTTGGCTAAGTGCTGGATGTTTTAATGGACAGGGCACTTTAAATATTTTAGGGGAGAGGACATACATTAATTTTATAAAATGACAGAACAATGCATTGTCTGGGTGCCAAGACAGCTCTTAAGTTTGTTTGTAATATATTGCATTCAATTGCAAGAACAAACAAAGTTTAGTTTTATTTTGTTTCTTGATTGATCACCTTTCCCACATTTGTAATTCAAAGTGATGCACAATTAAATATTTGAAACTAACACAGGATAACTAAGCAAAATATCCCATAATAATTTAAGAAACCATAAAACAATAAAAGGCAAATAAAACCATAATTGAAACACTTAATAACCTCTGCAGCTTTAGGCTGTACAATATAGCTTGTAACTTACGGCACTTGGGGGATTGGTTGTTGAGTTCAACTTTCTATGCTTTTCTAGAAACAGAAAGGGAATTATTTTCACCACTATACCCCCCCCCCCCCCCTGCTATGTGCTGCATGGTACCCAGGCAACCACACTGTGTGCAAGGAGCATACTAATTTTACCAATCTGGCAAGCATGGCAATGGCTTTATTTTAAACTTCAGCTTAGTTACAGAATATCGCATTTCTTACCCATTCAGGGAAATAGAAATTTTGTCCTAGGTTCTCATTTGTAAGAATTTTAAAGACCGGGGCAATAAAGGCATTGAAGTGTTGGCACAGCTGCTAAATGAAAAGGGTGAAGTATTCCTTTTCCAAAATCGCCAACAAAAAAAAACCCAACAAGTTGGAATAAAGGCAATTCTATGCATACCTCCAGGTCAGCCATTGTGCAATTTAGGGTGACTTTTAAAAGGCTGGTGCGCACATCACGTAGGGGACGCATGCCCAACTCAGGCTCGCACGCAGCCACCGTATTTTAAAAGCCTCCCAGATACGGGTGTATCTCTTGCCGCATGCACCTCTCATTCCGATTCTAAAAGGGGGCATGGTCTGGGCGGGGCATGGCCATTGCAAGGTGGGGCCGAGAGATGTGCGCGCAAATTCTTAAATGCTTGGGTGCACGCCCAGGTCGAGTGCCGCGTAAGTTTGCTTCTGCTATGGAGGAGGTGTAAGTTTTAAAGAAAAGAAAACTAGCCATATCCGAGGGGGTTTTAAGAGTCTGGGTTAACTGGGGGAGTGAAGGCTATTAAACTAGGGGGGTTTGGAGGACCTAGCTCTTAACTGGGCAAACTGGTGGAAGAACTGGTGAAACTGGCAATGGTGTGGGCTCGTGCCCCTTTTAAAATCCCCCGACGTACGTGGTAGAAGCGGGATTTGCACGCCCATGCGCATGCCCAATTAAAATTATGGACACGTGTGCACAGCCAGGCTATTTTATAACATGCACACATATATACACATGCACACACGTGCCAAAGTGTGCCCACATGCCGGTTTGAAAGCTACCGTCCCTCTCTAGATTTACAAGAATTAGCTCATAAGAACAGGGAAATACTTCTTGAGCTATTTGATATTGATGAACTGGCTTGGCATACTATTTCTTATTTTTATAAGCTTTTTTTTTTTTTACAGAGGGAACCCTCAATCCAGTATAATAATGTGCTAAAGAGTTGGAAATAAGAATTAGATGTGGCTTTTTCTCCATCCAGTTATTCAAAACGTTTTTCTAGTCCTCGCTCCCTCTTATATAGGTTTACGGGGAACTCAATTTACATTCTTGATGAGATCTTATTTCTCTTAGAAACATACCTGTGCAATGAAACTTTCCCAGTCTGATAGATGTCCCAAATATCATTAGCAATGGTATTATTTATTTTTATTTATTTAAAAATGTTTATATACCGCCTTTACAATTCAAAAGAATTAATCAAAATGGTTTACAACCAAACATACATAATGAATAAACTTAAAAAAATAAGACAAATTAAAACTAACATTAAAATAATAGCACAATAAACATTCATGCCCTACGACTTTAAACAGTAAAATTGGATTGAATGTAAAGTATTATTTCTTATGGATATTGTCTGTTTGAAGGTAGATAGTGACAATGTGGGAGATAAGTGAATGTTACTTTTATGAGTTAGAGAATAAACTATAGGCTTTCTGAAATAAGTAGGTTTTTAGTGATTTTTTAAACTGTTGTGTATAAGGAGTAAGGTGGAGGAAATCTGGGAGTGAATTCCATAAAACAGGGCCTGCTACTGAAAAAGCCCTTTTTCTAGTTAATTCATGTTTTGCCAGTTTGATAGTAGGTACGTCTAATAGATTTTTGGAGAGAGATCTGAGATGTCTGGAAGGTTTGTATATACGGAGATTAGTGCATAGCCAGGTAGATGAAGTATTATAAATAAGAGAATGAATAATTGATAATACTTTGAATTGAATTCGGTATTTAATTGGCAACCAATGAAAGGAGAGTAAGACAGGTGTTATATGATTTCGGCGTGAGGTACCTGCGAGCAGCCGAGCAGCAGAGTTCTGAATTAATTGCAAAGGGTATAAAGCAGTCAGATAAGCCTAAGAATAGGGCATTGCAATAGTCCATACCCAAAAAAATTAGAGACTGCAAAACAGTACGATAATCTTTGAGAAAAAGGAAAGGTCGAATTCTTTTCAATAAATGTAATTTATAAAAGGATTTTTTTTTAATATTGGAAATATGATTGGCCATAGAAAGGTCAGAATTAATGTGATACCTAGACTGATAGTAGAGGTACTAATAGGAATTAGAATACCTTTGAAATTTAAATGAGAAGGAGGCCCTATAGTGGATTCAGAGATGGATGAGAGGTGAGTGATGGTAGTTTTTGAAGGATTCAATTTTAAACGGTTGTGGTCTAACCATGTATTAATAGTAGAGAGAACCAGAGATATTAAGGAAAAAGTTTCTGACCATGAATTTTTATAGGGGACAAGCAACTGGTAGGATTGCCAATTGGCTCCAGATTTTCAGGACAGGTTGATCCAGTCCTGGTTTTACGTCCCTGCACGCAGGTACTTATAGTCTTGATTTTCTTAGGGAATGCAATAGGGAAATCAGAATAAATCCCAGCATGCAATGGGATAAAATCAGGACTGGATCAACCTGTCCTGAAAATCTAGAGCTAGTTGGCCACCCTAAGCAATAGGTACTGGGGGTATCAGTTTTGGTTGTGCCCACTCATTCAGAGTTTCTGGGATAAAATGCAATGATACATCTATAGGGCCAGATCTTAAAAGATATGCTTGGGCATAGATTTGTTCGCGCAACACGGCGCGAACAAATCTACGCCCGATTTTATAACATGCGCATGCTGCACGTGCATGTTATAAAATCCAGGCTCGGCGCGCTCAAGGGGGTGCACACATGTGCACCTTGCACGCGCCAAGCCCAAGGGGAGCCCCGATGGCTTTCACCGTTCACTCCAAGGCAGCTCTGAAATTGTAGCGGCCTTGGAGGGAACTTTTTTTCCTGCCCCCCCACATTCCCCTCCCTTCCCCTATCTAACCCACCCCCCATCCCTAACTAAATCCCCCCACCTTTGCTCCAAAAGTTTCGCCTGCTCGAGGCAGGCGTACCTTGCGTGCGCCGGCGCACCATGCCCGGGCACAGGCCGCTGTGCCGGAGTACTCGACCCCGCCCCCGGACCGCCGCCACGCCCCCAACCATGCTCCCGGACTGCCCCCAAACTGTCACCAAGCCCACGGCCACCCCCTGGACCGCCCATTTTGGAAAGCCCTGGGAAATATGCGCATCCCGGGGCTTGCATGTGCATCCGAGCCAATGCAAAATAGGCTTGGCGCGTGCAGGGGCAGTTTTCGGGGGTTACGCGCGCAACCCTTTGAAAATCTACCCCATAGGGTGGTGGGTATGCTGGAAGCTCATTTTTTCTATTTGATGAGATATAGACCATTGCCTTTAAGAATACATACATTAAACAATGGGAAAAGGAAATACTACTTTTAGTGAAGAAGGCTATCTTTGAGAAATGGTTAACCCCAGAGACTCCTATGATATCAGCCAGTGTGCTATGGAATGTCATGTAGAAAATACTGATGACTCTTCCTGAAAATACAGGATCTTTATTTGCAATCTCTTCCACATAGAGCACATAGCCTTTTTCTAAATGCTGCACAATAGGTACAGAAGAAGGCTAGCTAAATATCACACTTGTTATAGCAAGGAATATATTTCTCCTGTCATGTGCATCATGAAACTGGGGAGGGAAGGGGGATAAGTAGGAGTTGTGGGCAGGAGGGATGTCTAAATATGTCTATATTATTGATGAGGCTGTTTGTTACATTATACTATACCTATTAAACGCACATGGCGGTAAGAAGGGTATACCACCGCCATGTGCAATGGAATGTATCCGATGTTCTAATTTGCTTAGAATTTAATAAAACAGATTTGAAAATAAATAAATAAAACACATAATAAATGCAAACAACAAAGGTATGAGAAATGCCCATGATAGAATAACATAAAAGTACAATCTGTAGGCAGCTAAAATTTAAGGAATACAGTCAGCAGTTTAGCTATGAAAAATTTAGTAAATTGGATAAGCTTTTAAGAAAAGAAATGACTTTAAAGCTTTTCTTAATTTAATGTAATTATTCTCACGCTGTAAGGTTAGCTAAAAAGAGTTCCTAAGACTGGGACTAAGGCCTAGATTTTCTAATGTACTGTGGTGTCGTGAATCACGCGGTACAGGGGGGTGAGGGGGGGGGCGAAGTGCGGGGCGGGCTTGTGACAGCCAGCAGCAATCGCATCTCCGCGGTGCAATTGCTGCCGCTTTCGCATCCAATAGCACCATCGCAAAAGGTGATGCTATTGGGCGCGAAATTGGAAGCGAAAAGGCTCCTTACTTTTTCGCCATCCACGCTGTCTTCGCAGCATCTGCCCCGACTCTTCCTCTTCCAGGGCAGACGCCCCCCGACTCCGCCCCTTTTTAGCTATCGCACGCAAAAAGGGACGTTTCGTGTGCGAAGCGTCCCTTTTCGCATGCACTAGCTTTAGAAAATGACCCCCTAAGTAAAAAAAAATCCTCCAGTTCTTTGCTTTGCTGGTGCAGTAGCTTTTCATGAAGACCTGACATACCTGTATCCATACCCCAATTTGGGGGTAATTTTCAGCCAATGGGTAAAGTCTGTGGATACTTTTGTTTTTACCCATAGACTTTATACATTTTCAAGGAGAAGGTAAGCACATACTTTCACTTTAAAAATGATCCCAGGAAAACTACCTGCATATATTTATACCTGCTAAGGTGCGTGTGTGACGTTTCCAGGGTAATTCAGATGCTAAGGATGTGCACAGATACCTTTGTCATTTCATGGTTTTCATTTCTTTTTTTTTTTCATTTTATTTGTTGTTTGTTTTGTTTATTTTCATTTAAAATTTAAAAAGAATTAAAAGACATTTTTAAAAAGGAAACAAATAAAAGAGAAAAAACAAAAGAAAATGTCAGGTCCCATCAGAGAAATAATTAAAAAAAAAAACCAAAAAAACCAAAACCTTCCCAGTCTCCGCTCCAATTCTCCCAGTTCCTCAAACATCGTTACCATATCTTTGTTTGTTCGTGCCAGGTCTCTCCTGCCCTTGTTGGTGAAATGGCTCTGGCACTGGCAGACCAAGGATGGCACCATTATTAATCTCTTCCCTACAGAATGGCACCAGTCTAAGCCTGGGGCTGGGCAGCACCATTTCGTACAGAAGAGATTAACAATGGCACTGGCCCCAGTCTGACATCTTTTCTATGTGCACCACCAGCAGGGCAGGAGCAACTGTGTATCATCCCAGCTGGTGAAAAAAGGAAAATATGGTTAGAGGGCTGGGGAGAAGGGAAGTTGGAGGGGTTGTTTTCAGCTGCAAAATTTATTTTTAAAATAGAAGATATGAAAATGTTGTTCTTTTTTATTTTGCTTTGTTTTAAAAACAAATGAAAATGAAATGGGAAATTTTCTTTAAAGTTTCCCATTTCATTTCAAAACAATGTGCAGTCCTTTCATACGCATAAAGGGCCGGATTTTTAAACCTACGCGTGCGGCCTACATTTGCGCACGCTACCCGGCGCGCACAAATGTATGTCCAATTTTATAACATGCACGTGCAGCCGTGCGCATGTTATAAAATCAGGGGTCGGCGCGTGCAAGGGGGTGCACATTAATGCACCTTGCGCGCGCCGAGCCCTTAGGGAGACCAGCTGGCTTTCCCCGTTCCCTCCGAGGCCGCTCTGAAATTGGAGCAGCCTCGGCGGGAACTTTTCTTCTCCCCCCCCAACCTTCCCCTCCCTTCCCCTAATTGTCCCGCCCCCTAGCCTGAACAAAAAAAATCACGGTACCTTTATTTCCGAAGTTACGCCAGAGGCGTAACTTCGCCTTCGCGGGCCCCTTCGCCCACGCCCTGCCCATTTTTTCAAGCCCCGGGACTTACACGTGCCGCCGGGCATTTTGAAAATAGGCCCGGTGGGCTTTTAAAATCTGCCCCAAAATTAAAAAGTATGAAGGTAGCTTTCAAACCGGTGTGCACGCCCAGATATGCGGCCATTTTATAACTTGCGTACACATATGCGCACAATTTTAAGTGGGCATGTGCCTAGGCAGGCAAATCCCAACTCTATCGCATAAGTCAGGGTATTTTAAAACCAGCGCGCATCCACAGCATTGCCAGTTTCATCAGTTCATCCACCAGTTCATCCAGTTAAGAGCTAGGTCCTCCAAACCCTTCTGGTTTGATAGCCTGCACCACTGAAGTTACCCCCGACCCTTTAAACCTGGCAGAAAAGTCTAGTTTATTTTATTTTTTAAGTTATACCTCTTCCATAGCAGAAATAAAGTTATGTGGCAGTGGACCTGAGCGTGCAGCCAGGCACGTAAGTATTTACAGGCACATCTACTGGCCACACCCAAAACGCTCATGACCCTCCAAGACCACGCTGCTTTTTTAATGAAAGGGAAATGTGCATGCTGTGAAACATACACGTGCATCTGGGCGGCTTTAAAAATTTGGTGGGCGTGTGCGAGTCGACTTGTGCAAGCATTTCCCGATTTTGGTGTGTACCAGGCTCTTAAAATTTAGCTTTCTATGTGCATTTATTCACTATTGCACATTTGAAGCTATACAGCAAGGGTAGGCAACTCCTGTCTTGGAGTGCCACAAACAGGTCTGGTTTTTAGGGCATCTGCAATCATTATGCATGACATAATACTTGCACATAATGGAGGCACTGCTTGCAAATATACCTATTATTGTTTGATATAATTATATTGAAAATGATGTGGAAACATTTGGGGAATTTTTCTCTTGAACAATGTTTCTTAATGTACCCACTCACTTCATTGTCAAGATTATATTACCTAGGATTTTCTTTCTTGTATAGTAGGGATGTGAATCGTGTGATCGATCGTCTTAGCGATCGATTTTGGCTGGGGGGGAGGGAAATCTGATCGTCATGGTTTTATTTTTTTTAAAATTGTTAAAAATCGTAAAATCGGGGGAGGGCGGGAAAACCGGCACACCAAAACAACCCTAAAACCCACCCCGACACTTTAAAACAAATCCCCCAACCTCCCGAACCCCCCCAAAATGTTTTAAATTACCTGGGGTCCAGTGGGGGGGGGGGGGGGGTGGGAAACGCAGCCATGGCCCGAGAGCGGGAGATCGCGCCGGGACCCCCCCCCACTGGACCCCAGGTAATTTAGAACATTTTGGGGGGGTTCGGGCGGGTGGGGGATTTGTTTGAAAGGGTCGGGGTGGGTTTTAGGGTTGTTTTGGTGTGCCGGTTTTCCCACCCTCCCCCCTCCCGCGCCGGGACCCCCCCACTGGACCCCAGGTAATTTAGAACATTTTGGGGGGGTTCGGGAGGGTGGGGGATTTGTTTGAAAGGGTCGGGGTGGGTTTTAGGGTTGTTTTGGTGTGCCGGTTTTCCCGCCCTCCCCCGATTTACGATTTTTTGACGATAAATCGGGGGAATTGCTATTGTATCGCGGCTCTAACGACTTTTGATGATTTAAAATATATTGCATCCCCCCCCCCCCCCGGTTGCTTGTATAACAAAATAGCTAAAGTCATTTTGAAATAGAGATCCGGTGAGGCAGGAGTAACCAGGGATCACTTCTGCCTCAGTTTGATTTCAGTGACCCTCATGAATGGGATAAGAGGCATCTGAAGAGAAGAGGAGGTACAGGCAGGCTGTTGTGGGTGTGGACCCTTGGATCGAGGTGGAGTTAGCGCAACTTGCAGGGTGGAGCCCTGCAGGTCCCCGCCGTTGGCTGGCAGAATCGGATGAGGCAGAGGCCCAGGTGGAGCTTTGCTTATATCAGCCCTCGTTCCCCTTGGGTTGAGCCTCTGGGTGCTGGGGCCAGTAGATCTTAGGTGCGGGCCTCTGCTGATGGTCAGAAGATCCGTTGATGAAGCTGGGGATGAACAAGCAAAGTCAGAGTCAGGATCAGGTCACTGGCAGGCGGCTTACGGAAATTTCCAGGAGCAAGTGAAGGTCGGTGGCAGGCGGCAAAGAGCTGTGTCCAGAAGTCCAGCAAAGGTCAATGCCGGGAATTTGTCCAAGGGAAAGTGGGTCAGGGAGGCAGAGCAGGAAGACAAAGAGCCACACAGGACGAAAGGCACACTGAAGAACTGAAGTACAGAAGACTGACCATGGAACTGATGGACAAGATGAAGTCCACAAGAACTGAAGAACCAAGGTGCAGGAACTGAAGACAGGAATGAAGACTAGAAACTGAAGACAGGAACAAAGACCAGGAACGCAGATCAGTGAACGCTGTGGCAACTCACACTACAAGGGCTATAGGAGACTTGGAGGCAAGGAGGAGCTGTATCTGTGGCCTTTTGTAGGCCTTCCCTCGTGAGGTCATCACGGGGTGCTGCTAGCCTTTTCCTGCCGCGGACTCTTTAAATGAGGGACTGTCGAACGCAAGCGCGCCTTAGGAGGGCCTGGGAAACGCGTTGGTGGCGACTCGCTGCGAAAGCTGTTGATGGAGACCTGACTTGCTGGGAAGTGGTGGCCTGCCGCACTGGAGGAGAGAGCAGCCTGGCAGTGTCGGGAACCAGAGGCTATGGCTCAGGGCTGGAGGTAAGAACAGCGGTTCACGGGGGAAGCCTGTGGACCACCAATCACAACACAGGCTGGTGGGAAGGGCTTGAATGTCTTTAAATTTGGTAGCGCTAGGGTTTTCAGTGGGAGAGGAAGAGCCTTTGACCTGATGCTTTATTTGTTGTTTTTTGGTTAGTTTATTTCAAAGAAACAATATGAAATAAACCGTAAACCAATTAAAAAGAAAAAAATGAAAAAAAAATGTAAGTAAACACCCCTATTTAACATATGATAATGCTGTGTTAAGCCTTAATGCACTTGTACATTAGTCTGAATTAATGTTAATATGGAGATAATGCAATAAATATGAGCACATTAAAGTTTGAAGTCATATAATGCTCTGCCTTCCAGGTGCTTAGCGAATGCTTGCTCTTCAACTCTCTCTAATCCCTCCCCGAGCCTGCCAGAGAGGTACAGCAGGGTTATACAAAATGAACTGAATTCCTTATAAGAATGCAAACTCTAGAGTGGACAATAAAGTTAAGCTCTTTGTTCTCTGTTTTATAATCCAAGTATTGACACAATTAAAATTATTGTAATGGTCATTATTATTCTAATGGTTTAGCATCTGACTGCATCAGAGCAACAGAAATACCAAAATTGACTAGTAATTTATTTCATCATTTACAACAAATCCAATCTGATTGAAGCTCCAGGGAGGAAGATTCAGAACCAATGTCAGGAAGTATTTCTTCACGGAGAGGGTGGTGGATGCCTGGAATGCCCTTCCGGAGGAAGTGGTGAAGACCAGAACTGTGAAGGACTTCAAAGGGGCGTGGGATAAACACTGTGGATCCATAAAGTCAAGAGGCCGCCAATGAAGAGTGGGTGACTCGCCAGAATGATGGCTACTGCCTGGACACAATACCCTTATTCAATAAACATACACATGGTTACTGTGACTCCAACATCACTCTAAGCTTCAACAGCAAGAGGAAATGTGGAAAAAAGGATTTGCACTCACAAAGCCGGGAGTAGCTGGCTTGTTACGGCGGTTACTACCACCAAACCAAATGTGCCTGATACTTCACTTTAGATGCATATCCAGCATAGCTCTCTGCTTCAACGGCAGGGGAGAAGAAAAAACAACCAATAAGGGCTGTATAACATAGTCTGGGTTAAAACAAATAAGCATGGGTGTAGCTTGCTTATTGCGGCGGTTACTACCCCTACTACCCCCTAACTAATCAAGCTAGATATTTCACTTGGATGCAGCTCCATCACTGCTCTCTACATTAATGGTGGGGGAGGAAGGGAAATAGAACCAAGAGCTAAAAGAAACAGATAAGTATGAGAGAAAAAATGTGTGAAGCTTGCTGGGCAGACTGGATGGGCCGTTTGGTCTTCTTCTGCCGTCATTTCTATGTTTCTATATGTAATACGGTTGCTTTCGTGTGAAAATTACATTTAAAGCCCACCGTAACGATTTCTATCCTTAAGACTGGGATTCTAAACAGGTATTCACATTTATTTTAATTTTCAACGCCAGTGCTTCATTCTTGCTTTTTAATCTGAAACTTTTTTTGTTTCAAGCCACGTCTTTCCCAGTTTACATACTGTATGTTTACACAGTCAACTTCCTTTCACCTCTTATGTATGCAAAAATGTGCACTCTGACCCAGTTTGTCATTTTTGTGTAAGCACACCATGACTCTTATCTATCACAGAGCGGCCTCAGAATAATTTTTTCTAATTAAGTGCTTGCCCGTTCTGTGTTAAGAATAATTTTTCAGATACATTCTGAATAACTTGCAAATAATTAGTTTTGTTGAATTTTTTTCTTTGAAGATTAGCTCTTTGATACCAACCACGCTTCCTGCTGCTTTTAATGAACTTTCTGATTTACTGACACTAAGATAAATGCCGAAAAATATCTTTCTTTTTTTCATCTTGCCTAATGAATTGAGGCAGCTGTCCCATCTTTATTCAGAGCCAGTGTGTCAAGATGGAGAAATGGGACCACGGCCTACTTCAATAAAATACTACAGATGCAGATATTTCAACAAAATATTAAACAGAGCTGGAATGTGCAAACGTGCCAATGTTGAACTCAGATTTTGGCCTGGTTTGTGTTTTGACAAAATCCACGGATCTCCTTGAGATCTGAGAGAAAAATCCATCAGATTTCCCCCCCCCCCCCCCCTGGATCTTGGAGACATCTGATATGGATCTCTGTATATCTGCAGTGAAGTTTGCTGGCAGTGGGTGTCTCTCTAAAAGGAATTTTTAAACTAATCAACCAAAATGTAATGTTTATGCAGATTCATTGATTTGCATCTCAAACCTTTTTTCAAGAGATTCCCACATCCTTGCGCAACCTCTGTTCCATAACTGGCAGACAAAGGGTGCACATTGGGGTGCTGTTTGATCATCACACAACCCATATTGGCTAAATGGCCAATTTTCTCAATGGAGAAAGGTGAATAGCGGAGTGCCCCAGGGATCTGTACTAGGACCACTGTTTTTTTAACATTTTTATAAATGGCCTGGAAATGAGTGAGGTGATCAAATTTGCAGATGGCACAACATTATTTAAAGTTGTTAAATCACAAGAGGATTGTGAGAAATTACATAGGACCTTGCAGACTGGGCATTCAAATGGCAGATGACATTTAATGTGGACAAGTGCAAAGTGATGCATGTGGCGAAGAGCAATCCAGATTTAAAACTACACAATGCAAGATTCCACATTAGGAGTCACCACCCAGGAAAAGGATCTAGGCATCATCGAGGTTAATAAGTTGAAATCCTCTGCTCAGTGTGTGGCAGTGGCCAAGAAAGCAAATAGAATGGTAGGCATGATTAGGAAAGGAATGGAGAATAAAACAGACAATATCATAATGCCTCTGTATTACCCCACGATGTAAATGCACCTTGAGTACTGTGTGCAAATCTGGTCAGTGCATCTTAAAAAAGATATAGCAGAATTAGAAAAGATTCAGAGAAGGGAAACCAAAATGATAAAGAGGATGGAACGATTCCCTATGAGGAAAAGCTAAAGAAGTTAGGGCTCTTCAGCTTGGAGAAGAGATGGCTGACGGAAGAAATGATGGCGGTTTATAAAATGATGAATGGAGTGGAATAGGAATGCATGAACCAGTTGTTTACTTTTTTAAATAATACAAAGACTAGGAGATATAATTAAGTTACTAAGTAGTACATTTAAGACAAATAAGAGAAAATGTTTTTTTCCTCAATGCATAATTAAGCTCTGGAACTCATTGCCAGAGTATTTGGTAAAAGTTGTTAGTGTAGCATAAGGATAAGTCAAACATCCTAAAAAGGAGTGTACAACTGAACCAAACTTTGCTGGCAGAGAAACACAAGATGGAAGTCCAGCCACATGATGCATGATGGCCCCTGCAATTTTAATGCCTGTGAGTACTACACAGAGGAGAAAAAGCTGCTATTGTGCTTCATATTGAATTATCTGTCTTCACTTTACAATTTTGCTGGTACTGCAAATTTGCTAAGTCTGTGGCCTTGACCAACTTTGTATCTAGTTATGAGGCCTAGTATTGTACACCAGATGTCTTCTGATTCATTCCAGCATTTCTGTGATAATATGCATATGCGTTCCGCTAAAATAAAGTCATATCAAATGCCCACCAATCCTATTCCAGTGGATTGTGATAACATTCAGTCAAGATCAACTTTTGGATCATATGCCTATGTATGTGTGTGAAGCCCCAAAGAAAGAAAAGGACTATGGACTTACAGATAAGAGACAGTCCTACCATGCCGCAGGGCACTACCACACTTCTTCACTCTACACTGCAGACTTCACGCCTGTGAAATTTGCACATAAGACATTTTACCAAGCTCGAGCTGAAGCTTTGAGACCAGGCTCTCAGCTCAGCCTAGGCCTGCTTGGAGTGGCTGTCTAATCATACTTGCCAATCTCACCCATGCACAAGCCCTCCAATCTTTGCTTGTCCCCCGCTGCATAACTTACGGAGGCTTCTGTAAACTGGGTCTGCTGCATTGAGATGGTGGCATTAACCTGTCCTTTCACTGTTGGAGATCCAGCTGACTACCCTCCATGGTAAGATAGGACCCTGATTCTCCAGAAGGATGACTCAACCGCAGTGGGAGAGAAAGCCTGAGACCATCCCTGCCATCTTCAAGCACTCTTTATCAGTGTAAGAGTAACTGGCTAAATTACTACTTTAAACTAGAGTAGCATATTGGAATTGTATTTGAGAAGTGCAAGTTAACTTTGGGCTAGACATAAAGTCTGTTTTATAATCTTTGCAACAAGAGTGCTTTACTCTGTTAAAACCAGAAAATTAATATAATATCTACTGAATAGAAAGCCATTGTATATTTAATGCTGCTCCAATAAAATCTCATTATTTACCTCTAAAATATATAGTTATTCTGCTCTCTTTTACCTGAACTGGTGACATATGTTTTCTGATTTTAATGTAATTTAATCCATAACTGTAGAATCCCTTATAGTAGCTGCATTTAAAAAAGGTTTGGACAAGTTCCTGGAGAAAGAGTCCATAAACCATTATTAAAGTGAACTTGGGGGAATCCACTGGTTATCCCTGGGATAAGCAGAATGGAATCTAGGCACTTTTTGGGATCTTGCCAGGTACACGTGATCTGGAGTGCCCACTGCTGAAAGCAGGATACTGGGCTTGATGTATCTTTGGTCTTGCCCAGTATGGCAAATCTTAACTATGTAGATGAGCTGGCCAGTCCTCTATTGCTGGAAAGAATGAGGGGGCTGTGGAAGCTAAAGCCCAAATGGCTCACAGTGTGCTCTGGAGTCCTCGACTGGGCTTGCTAGGAGAAGTATGCAGATGAACCTTCCAGTCCTCTGCTGCTTGAAAGCGGGCGAGGCATGGAAGCTGAGCCTAAATGGCTCGCGGTATCCTCTGGAGTTCTCTGCTGGGCTTGCTGGGAGAAGTATGCAGATGATTCCATTTGCATTTACCTGTTCCACTCCACTCATGAATTCATAGGCATCATTATATCTCCCCTCAGCTATCTCTTCTCCAAACTGAAGGGTCCTACTCTCTTTGGCTTTTATAGAGGGGCTGTTACATGCCCATCATTTTGGTGCCCTTTGCTGTATCTTCTCTAGTTCTGCTATATCTTTTTGGAGCTGCACTGTCCAGGATTGTGCACAGTACTCTAGGTCCAGTCACACCATGAATGATTCATACATATTATGATATTCTCCATTTTATGTTCATTCCTTTCCTAATAATTCCTAATATTCAATTTCCTTTTTTTGACTGCTCTTGTACACTGAGCTGAGAATTTCAGCATATTGTCCATGATGACGACTAGATAGTTTTTCTGGGTGGTGACTATGTGCATCATTCTGTACTTGTCCACATTAAATCAGCTTGTGATTTAACAACTTTTGTGTCATCCACAAATTTTATCACCTTACTTGTCTTTTGCAGATCATTTATAAATATATTAAAAAGCACCTGTCTGAGTACAGATCCCTGGAGCATTCCACTATTTAGTTTCCTCCATTGAGAAAACTGAGCATTTGCCATTTAGTCCTACTTTCTGTTTCCTATCTTTATAGCCAATTCACAATTCACAATAGAACATTGCCTCCTATTCCAAGACTTTTTAATTTTATCAGGAGTCTTTCATGAGGGATTTTGTCAAACATCTTCTGAAAATCCAGATACACTATGGGCCGGATTTTAAAAAGGTTACATGCGTAAATCCACAGGTCCCGCAAGATGTCGTTCATCATGTTCTGAAATACAGCGGGTGCGTTGCACAGGCCGAAGGGCATTACTAAGTACTCAAAATGGCTGTCTTGAGTGTTGAAGGCTGTTTTCCATTTGTCGCCACTGCGAATGCGAACTAAGTTGCAGGCTCCCTTCAGGTCAAGTTTTGAGAATATTTTGGCCCCCTGAAGCCGGTCAAACAGCTCTGAGATTAAAGGCAGGGGGTAGCGGTCTTTAATTGTATCTCGGTAATCGATACAAGGACGTAAGGTACCGTTCCTCTTCCTCACAAAGAAGAAGCCTGTGCTGGCTGGAGACTTCGATGGTCTAATAAACCCCTTCTATAAATTCTCCTCGATGTATTCAGACATAGCCTTGTTCTCAATCACTGAGAGTGGATAGACACGTCCTTTAGGAGGTTCAGTATTGGGTTTCAGTCTTATGGCACAGTCATAGGACCTATGCGGAGGAAGAATGTCAGCAGCTTCTTTGGAAAATATCACTAAAAGATGCATATTGAGGCGGCAGTCCCGGCATCGCTGGAGTTGTAGGCATGCAGATGACAGGAGCAATCTCCTTAAGGCACTTTCCATGACAACCTGGGCCCCAGCGGGAGAGCTCCAAGGAGGCCCAGTCGAATTGGGGTTGGTGCGACTGCAACCAGGGAAACCCCAGGACGATAGGGTGCATGGCCTTCTCTAACACAAAGAAGGGAATTGACTCTGTATGAAGAGCTCCGGTGCGAAGAGTTACCGGTTTGGTTTGGCAAGTCACGTCACCCGGTAAGGACTCCCCATGGATGGAAGATAGGAGTAGTGGAACCTTCAAAGTGACGAGGGGAATCCTCAAATGTTCCACTAGGCATCGAAGAATAAAGTTGCCTCCTGCCCCTGAATCCACCAGGGCAATTGAAACTCAGACGGTCCACAGATCAGGGAGACTGGGAGAGAGAGCGGAGGAGAGGGCGTAGTAAGGCCTAAGAACAGTCCTCCTGCAGGACTTAGGCCCGTCCATTTCCCGGACGAATTGGGCATGTTGGGACATCGTGACCAGCCTGTCCACAATACATACACAGACCATGCCTCTTCCGAAGTCTTCTCTAGAAGTCAGATGACTGCAACCAAGTTGCATCGGTTCATCTCCACTGGCAACAGGAATTACTGGAACCATCCGAGGTGCAGGTTTAGCACTAGCCTCCTTCTGACCTGGTCCTCTATTAGGCCGGAGTTCTTTCACCTTATCACGAAGCCGGTGGTCGATTCTAGTAGCCAAAGCCACTAGTTCATCCAGCGAGTCAGGTGTTCATGAGCGGCCAGCTTTCAGGCATTTGGGGTCCCAGCAGAGTTCTGTAGCAAGAGTCTTGAACTCTATCGCAAAATCAGCCAGTGGTCGGTTGCCTTGCTTCAGGTCCACCAGAGCAGAACCAGCAACGGTCACTCAGGCAGGATCACCAAACACGGATTTAAATAAGTCCAAAAATCCGTCAATATCCTGCAAAATAGGATCCTTGCGTTCCCACAGTGTAGATGCCCAAGACAAGGCCCTTCCATCAAGATAAGATAGAATGTAAGTAGTCTTGGCAAAGCTGTGGGGAAGTGAGAAGGCTGTAATGCAAAATGCATGCAGCACTGGTTTAGAAAGCCCCTGGTTCTCTGAATCTCTCACGAGAAACGAACTGGAGCAGCCAGCGGTACAGTAGTCTTTAAAGTTACTTCAGGTAACTGACCTTCATTACTGGAAGTAGCGCCTTGGGTCTTCTGTGCGTGCAGCTGATGGAACGCTGAAGTGATTTTCTCCAATGCATCTTGCTGTTCAGAAATGTGCAGGGCCAGGCCCGGAATGGCTTGCAGGGCATTGAGCTGTGCCGGATCCATGGAGTTAGCAATCTGTTATTGTTTGTAAGGTTTTGGGTGGACCCTTGGACACTGTGGCAGCTGACCACGCCCACGGGGGGAAGTCCCGTGAGGGGCCACAGGTCAGGCTCAGCTTTGGGACACACAACACAGAGTTATATCTTTTATTAGACAGAGTTGAGAAGCCACCAGAGGTGGCAGTAGTGAGTAGAGATGAAGCCCGGCTGGGCTTGGGTTCCTCAGGAGACTGGAACAGTGATTCCCTCTATGGCTGTGCTGTGGTGGAGAAAACTGAGATAGTGAGTACAGTGAAACATACACAGAGTTCTGGTATAGAACCTCGTTGGTAAAGTTACTCACACAGCGGTTTCTCCCGGAAGGTGACACAGAAGCTGGAATAGAGGCAGGCCCTCGAGAAGCGAGTACCTGCAGGGAACAGCTCTGATGAAATAAAGTTGGTAACTCACTGATGATGTAGGCAGCGGTTTTCTTCCAAGCAGAAGCGATAAGTTCAGGCAGTGAGTCAGGGAACATGGGCCCTCGAGGAGCGCGTACCGGTTCCTGATAGCGACCTGAAAGAAATGAGAGAGGCCCCCGAGGAGCAGGTACCCCGTTAGGATAAAGTCCAAAAGTTGGAGAGGCAGAGTAGCTAGGTATGGAGAGCGAATCCCATCCGTAAGGAGTTTCCTTGCTAACTCGATTAGCTAGCAAAAAGTGTAGGCTTTTGTATCCGGGATGCGTGATGTCATCACAGGGGGACGCCCCTGAGGTTCCCACCAAAGAGAGAATAAGAAGCAGGGCCGCGTGGCGCGTGCGCCCTATGGTACCTGGACACCATGGCGGGATGCAGCACCCAAGCCGGATCGGGGATGCTGGAGAGGACGGCAGGCAGACGCCGCGGCAGCCAGACGTCTATCAACCACGGGAGGAGTCACAAAAAAGGAAAAGTGGGCGGAGTGGAAATGTCGGGCAGCGACAGTCGTAACAGTTGTCTCACGCCACACCTCTTCCTAGGGCCCAGTCAGTGCTTTCTTGCCATGGCAACAGGTCTCCACGCTTGTCGTGTGCTTAGTTGCTCGTTCCTGCGTTTCCTCCGTGTTCCTGATTCCCGGTTTGTTCCTGCTTCGTCTGTGTTCCTGGTTCCTGATCCTGCCTTGCTCCTGGTATCCGTTCCTGTTCCTGAGTTCCGTGTCTACCCTGCTTGTCTATGCTATTGACTGATACCAGGCTTGACCTCTGCTTCGTCTGACTACGCTACTGATTGATACCTGGCTTGACCTTTGCTTTGTCTGACTACGCTACTGACTGATACCTGGCTTGACCCCTGCTTCGTCTAACTATGCTACTGATTGATACCTGGCTTGACCTCTGCTTCGTCTGACTACATTCCTGCTTGATTCCTGGTTTGACCTTTGCCTTGCCTGACTATCCTCTGATTGACTCCTGGTTTGACCTGTGCCTGCTTTGCTACTTCTCTTTGCTTGCCACCTGCCCTGATCTCAGCCTGCTCTACAACGCCGCTGCTGAATCTACTCTGGACTTGGCTTCTCAGGATTCGGCCTGTTCTTACTCGGGCGCCCCCTGACTTGCTCCCAGTTCTCCTTGGCGCATGGGTCTCCAGGACTCTGCCTCGTCTGGACTTGTCCTCTGATCTCACCGCTGCTGATTCTCACATCACCTTTGGGAAGACCTCAGATGGAGGTCCACCTAAGACCAGCCGGCCCCGGTACCCAAGGGCTTAACCTGCGCGGAACGAGGGCTGGTATTGGTGAAGCTCCAGCCGGCCTCCGTCAATCAGCCAGCCCCGCCTGCTGATGGTGGGGACCCGTAGGGCTCACCCTGTGGATAGCGTCAACCCCACCTCGGTCCAAGGTTCCACCTCCTGCGCAACATGGGTTTGAAAGTTGTCGCTTATTTTTCAGACTTCTGGCATTTTCCTACAGATATTTCAAAGTATTTTTTTTGTTTGTATTTACAACCTTCCTAACAGTTGACAAGGATAATTTGGATTCTTTGAACTCAATCTGCTTTTTACATAAAGGCATCTGAGCTAGTTTGCCTATATTGGCACCTCTCTGGATGTTCTTACTTCCCTGTTCTGTTAATATCCTTCAAAGATACCTCCCTGCTGCTGAGTGACTGTTGGCTTTCCATCATGATTTAGTTTAAAGGCTGTTTTCTCTTTTTATAACATTAGCACCAACAGCATGGGTCCACCCTTTTTAAGGTGGTGCCAATGGTCTTGGAATAGGCTCCCCTTTCCCCAAAATATTGCCCAATTGCCAGCAAATTTAAAGCCCTCTTCTCTGCATCATTGTCCCATCCATGCATTCTGAAGATCAGGGCCGGTGCAAGGGGATTTGGCGCCCTAGGTGAGCCTTCTCCCTTGCGCCCCCCCCCCCCCCCCCCCCCGGTTGCACCGCCACCCCCCAGTCTCGGCCCCGACTCCTACCTCATTCTCGATCACGCCCACTGACTGTGTAGTTTTCTGGGTCGCGAGCAGGTTGGGCACTGCTCGCGGCCTGCTGAATCTCCACTCCTCTTTGCCGCCGCTTGCGGCCCCATATGACTCGCACCCAGTGGCGCACCAAGGGTCTCCAGCACCCGGGGGCCAATGCATTTGTGTGCCTCTCCAGCATCCCCACTGTAATCCTTCTTGTACTAATGCTTAAGGTCACAGAAAATCAGTGGCATCTCTAGACAGAAGAATTTGGGGGGGGGGGGGGAAGACAAAATGACATTTCTTCATCACACCCACCTCTTTAGCATGGATCCTGCTTTAAAATTGGTTATAAAAAAAAAGTATTAATAAAAAAGTCCAAAGGGTCTTCTGCGTAATTTTAAAAAGCTGGCCAGTTTCACACTATAAAATTATTTGATAGCCTCATTCAACTAATTATATATGGCTATGAGAGTGAAGTCTGGAATATATAGGAAGGGACAGAATGTCAATATAAATCCTGCACCTTCAGTTCTGTAACTCTGTCCATCCACTGAAATTCCCCCAAACAATAGAGCTTGGATGTTTCCCTTACAGCTCATCATACTAAAAGATATTTTCAAATTCTGGTGTCACCTCACAGTAATAGCAGCACAAACACCTTCCACTGCCAGACACATTGTGAACTAACACAAAACCCCACAAAATCTATACTGCAATCCCATCGTAACATAACAGTAATAACTAGGGATGTGAATCGTTTTTTGACGATTTAAAATATCGTCCGATATATTTTAAATCATCAAAAATCGTTAGAGGCGATATTTAATAGGAATTCCCCCGATTTATCGTCAAAAATCGTAAATCGGGGGAAGGGGGAGGGGAAGGGGGAGGGCGGGAAAACCGGCAGACTAAAACAACCCTAAAACCCACCCCGACCCTTTAAAATAAATCCCCCACCCTCCCGAACCCCCCCAAAATGCCTTAAATTACCTGGGGTCCAGAGGAAGGGTCCCGGTGTGATCTTTTACTCTCGGGCTTCCGGTGCATTGTAGAAATGGCGCCGGCGCTACCTTTGCCCTGTCATATGACAGCAGGGCAAAGGTAGCGCCGGCGCCATTTTGTTTTTTTGTCCCCCGACGCCAGGAGCGTAGGAGATCGCTCCCGGACCCCCGCTGGACCCCCAGGGACTTTTGGCCAGCTTGGGGGGGCCTCCTGACCCCCACAAGACTTGCCAAAAGACCAGCGGGGGTCCGGGAATGACCTCCTAAACTCGAATCATTTTGCCGTACGGCAAAATGGCGCCGACCATACGGCAAAACGATTCGAGTTTAGGAGGTCATTCCCGGACCCCCGCTGGACTTTTGGCAAGTCTTGTGGGGGTCAGGAGGACCCCCAAGCTGGCCAAAAGTCCCTGGGGGTCCAGCGGGGGTCCGGGAGCGATCTCCTACGCTCCTGACATCGGGGGACAAAAAAGCAAAATGGCGCCGGCGCTACCTTTGCCCTGCTGTCATATGACAGGGCAAAGGTAGCGCTGGCGCCATTTCTACAACGCACCGGAAGCCTGAGAGTAAAAGATCACACCGGGACCCTTCCTCTGGACCCCAGGTAATTTAAGGCATTTTGGGGGGGTTCAGGAGGGTGGGGGATTTATTTTAAAGGGTCGGGGTGGGTTTTAGGGATGTTTTAGGGTGCCGGTTTTCCCGCCCTCCCTGATTTACAATTTACACGATATTTTAAAAAACAAAACCGCGACGATAAGATTCCCTCCCCCCCCAGCCGAAATCGATCGTTAAGACGATCGATCACACGATTCACATCTCTAGTAATAACATCAAGGACTCAAACAACAATAACCCTACCTGTGAATAAGCAAGGGTAAATATTACACTGGGTTCCAGGATAACAATACACCATCTACTGGGGAAACAAAACAAACCCGATTGCTATAGATCTCTATACAGACACTACATGCTAGCAGAATCTCTCATCATGGTCACACACACAGAGCAGAGACAGACCCTCACCAAATACAGAATACAAAATAAAGGAGCACAAATTAGAAAAAACTGAAATGGAAACCCCAAGAAGCCAGACTCTGTGTATTAACAATGGAAAACAATAAAATCAAGAAACATAAACATAGAAACATAGAAATGACGGCAGAAGAAGACCAAACGGCCCATCCAGTCTGCCCAGCAAGCTTCACACATTTTTTCTCTCATACTTATCTGTTTCTCTTAGCTCTTGGTTCTATTTACCTTCCTCCCCCACCATTGAAATATCTAGCTTGATTAGTTAGGGGTAGTAGGGGTAGTAACCGCCGCAATAAGCAAGCCACACCCATGCTTATTTGTTTTACCCAGACTATGTTATACAGTCCTTATTGGTTGTTTTTCTTCTCCCCTGCTGTTGAAGCAGGGAGCTATGCTGGAAATGCAGGGAGCTATGCTGGAAATGCGTGATGTATCAGTCTTCTCCCATGCCGTTGAAGCAGAGAGCCATGCTGGATATGCATCGAAAGTGAAGTATCAGACACATTTGGTTGGGGTAGTAACCGCCGTAACAAGCCAGCTACTCCCCGCTTTGTGAGTGCGAACCCTTTTTTCTTCTCCCCTGTCGTTGAAGCAGAGAACTATGCTGTATATGCATTGAAGGTGAAGTATCAGGCTTATTTGGTTTGGGGTAGTAACCGCCGTAACAAGCCAGCTACTCCCCTCTTTGTGAGTGTAAATCCATTTTTCCACATTTCCTCTTGCTGTTGAAGCTTAGAGCGATGTTGGAGTCACAGTAAGCATGTGTATGTTTATTGAATAAGGGTATTGTCTCCAGGCAGTAGCTGTCATTCTGGTGAGTCACCCACTCTTCATTGGCGGCCTCTTGACTTTATGGATCCACAGTGTTTATCCCACGCCCCTTTGAAGTCCTTCACAGTTCTGGTCTTCACCACATCCTCCGGAAGGGCATTCCAGGCGTCCACCACCCTCTCCGTGAAGAAATACTTTCTGACATTGGTTCTGAATCTATAATTATAAGCATCAGTTATAATCGTAAAACCATACTAATAAAAGAATATTTTAAAACTACTGTTAAATAGAATTTCTATTAATTAAAATCATATACAGTTTTTTACAATTTCCCAAACACCAATAAAATATTTCAAAACAGCACATATATCAAATAACACCCAATAATTAAAACTAATAAGGATTTTAAAAAGCCCCTGCTGTCCATACATGGGAGCTCTTGATTTCCAGTCACCCTGATATTGTCGAGGATTAGGAGGTTATCCTCTCTCTCTCACACATACTCACATGTCCATTCTCTCTCACACATACACTGTCACATACATACACATTCATGCTCTTATACCCAACCATAACCTCTCGCTCTCACAGACACTGACACACTCTCAGGCTGTAAGACACTCTCTCCCCCTCCACACCCCCCCCCCATACTCTTACTCCCCTGGATTTTCTCATACACACTCATGCTCTCACTCTCACTGGCTCCCTCACATACAAACACACACACCCAGGCAAGTTCCCAATCATTCTCACACAAACACACACACACAGGTAAGCTCCCAGTCATTCTCACACTGAACCCCAGGCAGGCTCCCATTCATTTTCACACCACTCCCTCCCCATCCCCCAGGCATGCACACATTCATTCTCACACACACACAGACCCCCAGGCAGGCACCAATTTATTCTCACACACACACACATACACCACACACAGGCAGGTACCTATTCTCACACATACAAACCCCAGGAAGACACCCATTCATTCTCATACACAGACACACCCTCAGGCAGGCTCCCATGCATTCACACACATACATCCCCAGGCAGACTCCCATTCATACACATGCACACACTAAAGGCCAGCAACCTCAGATCCTCTCTCATTCCTCTGCTGCCACTGTCACTGCTGCCGCTTGGCTATTGGGGAGGTGCTGATTGCTGCTACTGGCACTGAAGCCCATTCTGCTGCCTCCTCTGTGCAGGCCCCATGGGCTTCCAGTTCCTCCATGCTGATCTTGTACATTGTGAGATCTGCATAGAGAAAGCGCTACTCTTGCACATTCCCAAAGATTACATATGCCAATCAGTAAAAAGTAATTTTTTTTTTTTTTTTTACATTTGCTGTCTGATCTTAGTTTTCTAATCGGTTGGTCACAGGCTTTTTTTTTCCACCTTCCCTTTCTTATTTTTTTGCCAATTCCTTTTATATTGTCTTTTTTTCTATTTCTTTTCTCTCCATCTGTCTTCTTCCCTCAAACACACAGACAGGTTCTCATTCTCACATGCTTTCTCTCTCTCACACACACACACACACATACACACACATAGGCTCTCACTCTCACATGCTCTCTCTCATAAAATCATTCATACACACAGTCTCTCACTGGCACATGCTGTCTGAGTCTCACACACACACAGGCTCTCTCTCACTCCCACATGCTGTCTTGCTCAAGCACAGGCTCTCACTGTCACATGCTGTCTCTCTCACACACACACAGAGGCTCTCACATGCTGTCTTTGCAAAGATTCAGGTCTTCAGTCCCATACACAGTCTCTCAATTCACTTTCACACACAATCTCTCAACTCATCTCATGCACGCACACATACACACTCTACAGGCCCTCAGCCTCTCTCTCACTTCTGGGCCTCCTCTTTACTGGTCACCACAGGATGGGTTCTGCAGCGGCCCTGGTCTTCTCGGGCCACGCTGCTCCTCTTCTGCACACGGCTGATGCTCCTCCTCCTTCCTACCTGTGCGGCTCCGGCAACATTTTTCTTCCGGGGCTGCACAGGCAGGAAGGAGGAGGAGCACCTGCAGTGGCTGATGCTCCTCCTCCTTCCGGGGCCGAGCGGGCAGGAAGGAGCAGGAGTACCTGCACGTTTAGATGCGACCTTTTTCTTCGGGCCGTGGTGACGTGAGCTCCACCACGGCCCTGCTGATCTTCTTGCTGTGTGTATCCGGCACACAGCACAGCAGTAGCTCACCGCTCAGCTGCCAGAGGGATGAGGTCCACCGGTGGCCATCGGCGGCTCAGCGCCCTAGGCAATTGCCTAGTTCGCCTAGTGCTTCCACCGGCCCTGCTGAAGATCTGTCTGCCTCTGGGTTCCTGCGCATGGAACAGGAAGCATTTCTGAGATTGTTACCCTGAAGGTTTTGGATTTCAACTTTCTACCTAAAAGTCTAAATTTTGCTTCCAGAATCTCCCTCCCACACCTTCCTATGTCATTACCTAAATTATCTTGATAGCTGGCTTCTTCCCAGCACCATCTAAAATCCTATCTTGATAAAATTACTTTGTTGCATGTTTCATTTAAGCCTACTGCTACTAATGTTGTCTTCATCTCCTTCTAAGGGAGAATGGTGTGACTTTCATACCGTTTCCCCTGATAAGGTATAAATATTGTTGGTTCAACTAAAAGCCTACTTGAACCCTGCCCTTCTTGGATTTTACATGAGATGAAAGGTACTTGTGCTACTATATTTTCAAAGTTTATTAATATTTCATTTACTGAAGGTATATTCCTAATCCCTGAAGTGTTAAGACAGCATTAGTTTGTCTAGTAAAAACAAATTGATCCTTCCAGCTTCATGATTATATGAAGGAGATTAATATCTTTGTCTATCATGTGGCCTTCGTCATGGTCACAATATGGAAACTTTTTGGTTTCTGTTCAGGATTTTGTTCTCACTGAATGTGATAAGGAGGGGCTGTAATTTTGGTATTATTGGATGTGTCATCTGCATTTGACATAGTTTGTCATAAGGTGTTTCTAGATAGATTACATGATTTTGAACTGAGAAGCACGGTGCTTAAATAATTTTTATCAAATAGGACCTCCCAGGTAAGAGAGGCGATACCTTCTGTTAGAAACGCTTAAGTACTGGTGTCCCCCAGGGATATTCTCTCGCAGCAACATTATTATATTTATATTTTATGCTACTAGGAAATATAATTTCCTCTTTTGGAATTAGTTACTGAATTAATGCGGATGATATATAGCTGATTGTACCAGTTACCCCCAACATCGCAGTGACGATGAGTACTTTAATTGGGTTTATATTGTCAAAGAATGGCTACAAGGCAACTACTTAGTTTTAAATATTAACACCCCCCCCCCCCACCAAGATTATATGTATGAGTCGGTCTCTACCTCAGCCAGAAAATTGTCAGTTATATCTTAGTGATTCAATTGTTTCATTTTCCAACGAGAGCTGCTTTTCAGAAATTATTATTAGTGTGCCAGATTAGACTTATGATGGAGAAAGATGACTTTAGCTACATTGACCAATCTCTGGCGGTCAGCACCTTGGATTACTGTAATGCTGTACATACTGGACCTCCTAAATATACACTGCAGTCCATGCAGTTGGTACAGAATGCTGCGGCACATTAAATAACTAATTGTCCTATTAGAGGAGATATTTCTCCCAGACTACGAGACCTGCTTGGGCTATCTATAATATTCTACAACGCTCCTAATGATAAAGGTCCTAGTTACTTATCTGACATGATTAAACAATATGTTCCTGGCTGCCAGCCTCATTTATCAGAACAGCATTTATTAGTAGTCCCTACTGAAAGAACTTCATCTTCAAGAAGTGTGGAAGTGCATATTTTCGGTGGCTTGACCTGTACTTTGGAACAGTCTCCCCTGATCTGTGCGTGAGGTTACTGATTTTAAAGCTTTTAGAAATCAGGCCTATGGGGGTGGAGCCAAGATGGCGACTGAGTGAAGAGTTGGAGAAGAGTCTCATTGTTACCTTTGTGCCTTTTTGCTCAAGTTTCTGTTTTTTTCCTGAAATTTTCTATGCTTCCTACAAAGCGCAAAGCCAGGCTTTGAGAAAGCCTGGTGGTTTCATTTGTGGTTTGTGGTTTTTTATATACCGGACATCGTAGAATAACATCAGTTCGGTTTACATTATAACTTCAAAAACTTTGGATCTTAAACAACCATCCGTTGAGACTCTTTTCTCCTCAACGTCGAATGAGCCGGGAGCGAGGGCCGCAGAGGGAGGAGACACGGAGCGAACGTCTTCCCCAAAGGTCGTCCCCTTCCCAGCGTCTGAATGCAGCTTGAGAGGCTGCTGGTGCAGCCTACCTGGTCTGTCTTAAAGAGCTGAACGCTCAACAGGAGAGCGACTTGGGAGTATTGAGAGAAGGACCCGTGAAGATTTCACCTTATGGAGGGGACTTCTGAGTCCCAGATTGGGATCTATGTGCCTTCGTCGCTGGATAACAACGGAGCAGCTGCTTCAGCACTGGATCATACTCGGGACACTGACACTGAAGCCATGAAACGGGGTTAGCAATTGCCTGTTTTAGACTCTTTACTTGTTAAACCAGCTAAAATAATGCTGGAAACATTATGGGAAGCTTTAGCTTCGATTGAATTAGCAATTGGCACTCTAATAAGGTCTTATTTGGATACAAACTAGGGATGTGAATCGGGCTTCGGACGATTGAAAATATCATCGATATTTTCTAAATCGTCAGAAATCGGGGGCTCCCCCAAACGATAGGAAAACCCCACGATATTGATCGTGGGGGTTCCCTTATCATTTTGGGGGAGGACGGGAAAAACATCACACAAAAATAACCCCTAAACCCACCCCGAGCTTTTAAAAGTAACCCCTTAGCTTCCCCCACCCTCCCAACCTCCCCCAAAACCTTTTACAGGTACCTGGTGGTCCAGTGGTGGTCCCGGGAGTGATCTCCCGTGATCTCCAACTCTGGGTCATCCTCCCGCTCCCGGGCTGTTGGCTGCCACTAATCAAAATGGCGCCGATGGCCCTTTACCCTTACCAAGTGACAGGGTATCCGTGCCATTGGCCGGATCCTGTCACATGGTAGGAGCACTGGATGGCCAGCGCCATCTTGTGCTCCGACCATGTGACAGGGGCTGACCAATGGCACCGGTAGCCCCTGTGACATAGTAAGGGCAAAGGCTATCGGCGCCATTTTGATTACTGGCAGCCGATGGCCCGAATCCAGGAGATCACTCCTGGACCCCCGTTGGACTTTTGGCAAGTCTTGTGGGGGTCAGGAGGGTCCCCCAAGACTTGCCAAAAGCTCTGGTGGTCCAGCGGGGGTCCGGGAGCGACCTCCTGCACTCGGACCGTCGGCTGCCAGTATTCAAAATGGCGCCGATAGGCTTTGCCCTTACTATGTCACAGGGGCTACCGGTGCCATTGGTCAGCCCCTGTCACATGGTCGGAGCACAAGATGGCGCTGGCCATCCAGTGCTCCTACCATGTGACAGGATCCGGCCAATGGCACGGATACCCTGTCACTTGGTAAGGGTAAAGGGCCATCGGCGCCATTTTGATTAGTGGCAGCCAACAGCCCGGGAGCGGGAGGATGACCCAGAGTTGGAGATCACGGGAGATCACTCCCGGGACCACCACTGGTGGTGCAGCCGATAAACAAAACCGCAATCGGGCCCGATTGAAAAAACCCACATGTGAATCGGAACCGGAATCCGAACCGATTCCGGTTCCGATTCACATCTCTAATACAAACCGGACCGTTGAAAGGCGCCAAGCCAGCAGGCGCTCATGAAGGGGAGGGCTACCCACCAATGCTGAACACCTTGTAACATCTAACATCCAAGGAAGAAAAGAAAAAAAATTGAAAAAACTGCCTTTGAAACTGAGAAGAGAATACTGTGGGGAAAGCCATGATTGTGAGACCCGCCCCCTCCCCCGATGTCATAGCAATCGGAACCGGACCGTTCAAAGGCGCCAAGCCAGTAGGCGCCGCGCGTCTTGTGTCGCGCGCCGAAGGGTCGCAACAAAGGGGCACTCCCCTTTGTGCACCCCTTCGTGCAACCCTTAGTGTTAACCATTCCCTTGTTTTTCTCTCCCTTGTTAACAATTTCCATGTTTATTATTGTTCAATGTATTGACAAAGGAAAAGCTTGATTTCCTGCATTTTTTGTTGGAATGTAAACTGATGTGATATGTAAAATCGAACACCGGTATATAAAAACAAATAAATAAATAAATAAATACAAACAAGCACAGTATAAATAACGAAGAAAGGGTCTCTGTACAAGAAAGGAAAATGACTACCTGTGGAAGAAAGATTAACTATGGTTGAAAAACTCCGGCAGAATCTGATTCAATCAGAAAATATCCAAAGTAAAAAGATTGAGAACATAGAAAATTCACTAAGAAGCCTGAATTTCAGGGTGCTTAATTTTCCAGTCATTCGACAGTTATCAGCAGTGGATTTATTTAAGAATTATTTGATTAACAACCTTAAAATCCCATCTGAAGCAACTCCTTTGATAACTAAGGCGTATTATTTTCCTCAGGAAATACACAGGGAAACATGGAAAATCAACAATAACTAAATCTTACAGAAATATTGGAACTTTCTCAGGAAGATGAGGTTACTAGAAGAGGTGTGTTACTAGTGACTTTTGCATTTCTTAGTGAGAAAAATAATATACTTAGGCTTTTCTTCCGTAACAGATCTTCGCTATTTTATGGTCAAAAAGTATGGCTGTACCCAGACATCACCAGGGTCACTCAAGAGAGACGAAGAAAGTTCCTAGCCATGAGAACTGAGGCCTTGACAATTTATTCTAAATACATTGTGCGTTATCCATGCAAATGTGTTGTAAAGTTTCAAAATTCCACTGAACTGAACCGTCACAATTACGATTCTTTTTAGATTCACACCCTATGTGACAATAATTAGTGCAATATGGCAATTATATCGGCAACCTCAGATTTCTTTTTCCTGTATTTCTAACTATTCGCTCATAGTTCCTTTTGTGCCCATCTCCCGAGGATTTCTTATAAGAATGAGGTATATTATTATGTTACTTTAATCTTCTTTAGAGAAAGATGTATGCAGTAGATAAAACCGTTTCTTCTATGTACCTCTGTTTTCTGTTACAAATAATTATTTGTGTAAAATGTGAAATGCAATAAAAATAAAATTATTTAAAAAAAAGAAATCAGGCCTATGAGTCATGAACAAAATGTCATTGTTGAAAGTGGTAGGCATGCATACGGTAGGTATAGAAAGATTACCATTACTATCATACTGCTACCATACAGAGATAACAGCAATTTATACAACTATACAAATAATTTTGATTATGTCACTAGAAAGTCTATAGCACATAAAGATAAAAATACCAAACAGAAATTGGTATTTAAGATCAATTTAAACTAGGATACCGCACTCAGCCATCCAGTTGATCTAATGCACTAATGTTTTTTATGCCTCAGATTATAAAGTATCAGGAAATGACATATTAAACTAAACTGTAGGTGTCAATGATATGATGAGAGTATAGCTCCTAACGCTTAATCTGTTAGAGCCCAGCACAACTTAGCTTTGTACAACCCACACAAAATAAAACAAGCGTTTTACTTTCTTTTTATCTTTTTAGTTTCAATCTAATGTAATCTAATATTACATTTTGGTGGTACTAATCTCCTCAACAGAAGGACCAGATGGACTCTGAAATTAATCTGTTGGGGCACGCCCATCTAGCAGCAGCTGAAGGATATCCTCTGTCAGAAGGCACTCAGTTATTTGGTAAGTTCTAACATTATTCAAAATACAATACTATACACCAGTTGGGAAGAACAACTTGGTAATATAAGTCAGACCCAGAGCTAAAACATCTAAGCCTTTCAGATCAATTGTCATTAGATTGTATGCCACACTCTTCTACTAATGGCTTTTACCATGGCCTATGAAGTTGTATTATTTATTATCAGTCACAGCATCATGCTGTTGCTATGACTAGTCATTCAGCCGTGTTTGTCTTTAGAAGGAAATGTACTTTGGGTTAGATATGCAGTCTAAATGAGCCTATTCAAATGATTTCAAGTCAATTTATAACCAGTTGATACCATGAACATGCACGTATACTTACTTTGATATTTAAGAAAAACATTGTGTGTGTTCAGTGTATCGGTATTCCAATCACTTCCCACATGTTGGTGTGTGGATTACAGCCATGATATTGTCCCCAATGATAACAAGGTAGAGGTTAATAATAAATCTTATTTTCCAAAGGTTTACAACTTTGGCAGAACAAAAAAAGAATACATCTATTGATCTAAACCTTAGCAAAGAAATTTCTAGACATGATTATGGCCAAGTTAGGTAAAATCCTGTTTCATTTGAGTAACTATACTGAAAAAGCAATAAGGTTTTTCTTTTACTTTGAATAATAGGAACGTGGTTGTCTTATTTCAGGAGTAGGTAACTGGTTCTGGAGTGCCACAAAAAAGTCTGTTTTTCAGAATATATTTGCATATAATGGAGGCAATACATGGAAAAATATCTCATTTATTTATTTTATTTAAAATATTTATAATCCGCCTATAATAATCAAATCATGGTAGGCGGTTATCCTGAAAGCCAGACCTGTTTGCAGCACTCCAGGACCAGAGTTGTCTACTCCTGGTCTACTTGGATACACAGAACAAGTTTTAGGTGATAGTTTTTGATAGCTGTTAAGTCCAATAAAAAAAGGTATTACCTAAGACTTGTTTATTGACTTATTTCATTTGGCTTGGCATTTTTATGCCTCTTACCTCTGTTTTCTCTACTATGCCTCATCTTCCTCTGCTGAACTTTACCAGTCATAAGTTCCCAGCAGAAAGCACAGATGCAGCTTTCATGGCCAAGCCGTGGATTCTATCTTTCAGATAGCATGAAGAATTTTAAAAAATACTGTAATGAATCACAGTTGTTTTGGGACCCAAAGATATTTAGAGTAGCTCTCAGAGAGATGGATCAGGCTGAGCAGCTCTTTGTATGCTGACAGAGAGTTGGGAAGAAAGTAAGTGCTAGGCAAGTGGTCAAAACGTGTTAGTGAAGTCTTCCAAGTAGAAAGGGTTGTAGATGCAGGCAGCGACTCAGGGAACATGGGCCCTCAAGGAGCGAGTACCGGTTTCCTAATAGCACCTGAAAGAAGCCGAAGAGGCCCCTGAGGAGCGGGTACCCCGTTAGCAATAAGAGTTCTAGATAACGCTGGAGTGGCAGAGTAGCTTCAGTACGGAGAGTGAATCCCATCCGTAGAGTTCCGGTTGCTAACTCGATTAGCAAAAGTTGTAGGCTTAAATATCCGGGCAGCGTGACGTCATCTCAGGGGGACGCCTCTGAGGTTCGTGCCAATGAGGAAATAAAGATGAGGGTGGCGTGCGCGCATGCGCCCTATGGTACCTTGGAGGAGCATGGTGGGAAGCAGCACCAAAGCCGGTCCGGGGACGCTGGAGAGGATGGCAGACAGATGCCGCAGCAACCAGTAGTCCAAGGTGAGCGGGAGGATCCGCAAGAAGAGTGAGGTAGGCGGGGTGAAGCCGTCGTAGACCAATGGTTGCAACAGTACCCCCCTTCAAAGGGCGGACTCCAACTCTTGTACCAGGTCTTGGTTTCCAAGGATGCATCTGGTGAAACTGATGAAGCATCTCTTTATCTAGGATATTAGCCATCGGATCCCAAGAATTTTCTTCGGGGCCATAACCTTCCCAAGACAGAAGGTATTCCCAAGTCTTGCCATGTCTTCTTACATCTAGAATGGCTTCAACCTTGTATTCAAGGTCTTCTTCTGCATTGATAGAAGATGATTCAGGAGGCTTGGATGAGAACTCACTGAGAATGAGTGGTTTTAGAAGTGAAACATGGAATGCGTTGTGGATTTTCAATCCAGGCGGTAGCTTCAGACTGTATGTAATGTTGCCAAGATGTCGGAGGATTGGAAACGTTCCAACATAGCAAGGAGCAAATCGAGTGGAGGGTAACTTTAGTCTCAAATGCTTAGTTGATAGCCAGACTTTGTCACCAGGTTGAAAAACAGGCGCTTTAGAATGGTGAGCATCGTAGGACTTCTTTGCTCGATCACCCACTTTGATTAGCATATCTTTGGTCTGAGTCCATAGTTGATGGATATCATCAGCAGTGGATTGAGCTGCTGGGGACGACACTGAGAGCTTCAGTGGAAGTGGCGGTGAAGGTAAACATTCATATACCACTTCAAATGGTGTTGATCCAGTGGATGATGCTGGATGTGAATTAATGGCAAATTCAGCCCATAGTAACAGCTCGGCCCAGTTATTCTGACGGCAACTCAGTTTGGCCATTAGATTGTGGATGATAGGCAGATGTATAATCCAGAGAGATGTCAAATAGCTTGCACAAAGCCTTCCAGACGGTGTCAGCAAGGCTGACGTTGTGATTTTTTTTAAAAAAGAACCCAACCGGTCTTTTAATCATTCATCATCACTGTCAAAAAGGAAAAACTTTTATTTAACTCAAAAATATTATTATTTTTATATTTTTCCCGATGAAGAAGACTGTTGAGATGCTGTGTCCATCTTGAAATGACAAGGACTCTTGTGATAATAATTTCACACACCCCTGAGGAAGCATGTTTTGAAAAACACCGGCCGTGTAGGGCTGCATTTATCATTCTACAGAGAGATTGCTGGTCATACTTCTCCTAAGGATTAGAGTTGATTTTTACAAAAAAGACTAAAACGAAAAATATAAAAATAATAATATTTTTGAGTCAAACAAAAGTTTTTCCTTTTTGACAGTGATGGTGAATGATTAGAAGACCAGTTGGGTTCTTTTTAAAAAAAATCACAACGTCAGGCTTGCTGACACCGTCACTTAGGCTTCTCTATAAATATATTTTTGGTTTCCCTCATTATTTATAGTTTTGTTTGGGTTACTGTATTGATTCTCTATGATAATAGTTTGGTAATTGAAACCTCCCATTATTATTGCACTGCCAAATTGGTTAGCTTCCCTGATTTCTCTAAGCATTTCATCATCTGTTTGACCATTTTGTCCAGGTGGATGGTAGTATACTCTTATCATTATACTCTTACCCAAGACACATGGGATTTCTACCCATATAGATTCTGCTGAGCATTTAGTCTCTTGTATGATCTTTATCCTGTTGGACTCTATTCCCTCCCGGACATAAAGTGCCACACTCCCACCAAGATGATCCTCCCTATCATTGCGATACAATTTGTACACTGATATAGCACTGTCCCATTGGTTATCCTCCTGCCACCAAGTCTCTGTAATGCCAATTATGTCAATCCCATCATTTGCTGCTATACACTCTAACTCTCCCATCTTATTTCTTAGACTTCTGGCATTGGCATTCAGACATTTCAAAGTGTGTTGTTTTTTTTGTATTAACAACCTGCTTTTCAGTTGTTAGAGATAATTCGGAAATCATTAGCTTCGGTGATTTTTTACATATATTGTTGAAATATTTTAATTTCTATTGTGTTTTCCACCTTTTATTTTTGCAGTAAAGCTAGGCATGCTGTATGTAATGAATGTGGAATCCAAATTAGTTAACTACCATGCAGCTTTTGTTTGATTTGAAAATACCTTTGATTTTTTTTAAATTGATAAATGGGAGTGACGGTAACAGAAGTCACCTTTGTCTAGTCTCTTCATCTTGCACACAATAGTCTCAGCCTGGTACTGGAGAAGGTGGTATGCAGTTTCAATATCTGCAAGTCACTTATTAATCTTTCGCATTGCTTTATATGCCTTATTTCACTGGCTGGAAAATCTTCAGTTAACTTTATTTTCCTTTGTGGCTAAATGCTATGAATATGTAGTCCCCACCACCACTGGGTACCAGTTGTCATATCATGTTTCTGGCTCATCTGCTCACAAGGGAGTTTAACTGACATGAGAAAAACCATTATAACCACTGACAAAAAGCTTTTTCAATGAAGTTTAAAAGAATGTAAAATAATTTAGAAAGTGAGATTTAGGATTTCTAGTTTTAGGTATAAAACAGCAACACCTGATTAACCTTCACTCGCCACCTCATTAAAAAAAAATACATTGTTGGTATTATTTGAAATACAGAACACATATTTATTTATTTCACAAATTTGTAGCCTGCTCAATTCAAAGTACTTGGCGGGTAACAATTTACATACATAATAAGCAGCAATCATAAAAAAGAACGTACTAAAAAGTATGATAAAAAAACACCAAATAAATATTAAGAATATTGCAATAAAAATAACAATGATATAAATTATAACATAAAATAAAATACTAAGACATATATTAAAAAAAACAACAGAAAAAAGCCTGAAATAAAGCAGTTAGCTCCATAATTAAACATCCATGTTAAATGCTTGTTTAAAGTAAAAAGCTTTAACATGCCTCCTAAAGATAACATTGGATATTTCAGATATCATCTGGTGAGCTATTCCATAATGTTCAGCCAGTGATATACAAAGTGCACTCTCTAGTTTCATCTAGACATGCCTGGCAAATTGGGGGAACTTCTAGCAGATTGCAGCTGGAGGATCTGAAACTACCTGCGCTTTATAGATCTTTACGGGCGGATTTTAAATGCCCTGCTCGCGTAAATCCGGCTGGATTTACGCGAGCAGGGCCCTCGCGCACCGGTGCGCCTATTTTGCAAAGGCCGCCGGCACGCGCAGAGCCCCGGGACGTGCGTAAGTCCCAGGGCTTTTTAAAGGGGGCGTGTAGGGGGCATGTCAGGGGCGTCGCCAAATGACGCGGCGTTTCGGGGGCGTGACGCGGCGTTTGGGGGGCGGGCCCGGGGGCGTGGTTTTGGCCCGGGGGCATTCCGGGGACGTGGCCGCGCCCTCCGGAACAGCCCCTGGGTTGGGTCTTGGCGCGCCAGCAGCCCGCTGGCATGCGCGGATTTACGTCTGCCTCCAGCAGGCGTAAATCCATGGATAAAGGTAGGGGGGGTTTAGATAGGGCCGGGGGGGGGGGGGGGGGGGGGTTAGGTAGGGGAAGGGGGGGGAAGGGAGGGGAAGGTGAGGGGAGGGCGAAAGAAAGTTCCCTCCAAGGGCTGCTTCTGTATGTAAGGTTGAAAGGGTTTTTCAGGATACAGAGATGAGCCTTATTCTTTGAATAAGGTGAACCCAGTCATGACGAAATATCAGATACAAATGGATATGGCTAGATTTTAATAAATACTAGGGAAGCAGATTTCTGATGGTGATCGGTGATCAAGAGGACTAAGGACTCTCAAATTTAGTAACAGAATTCTGGAAGGTCATGTGATTTAGTTTTCCAGTGACGTTGAAGCGGACGTGATAGAAAACGGCGTTCTGTCGGGACAGCATCATTATGTTAAATACAAATAAGAGGAAGAGAAAGAAGCGGTTTTTCAATGGCAACAATAGGATATACGACTGCTTGGCGTATACATAATGAGAAGTGTCTCGGAGTTTGTGTATTTTGAACGAGAGGAACCGGACGTGAAGGGAGACTGCCTTTGATGACATAGGTTCCGGTCCGGGTTATAAAAGGATCGCTCGGGTTGGCGTGCCAATTCAAAGATAGACGCGATGCAAGGGAGCCGCGGAAAATTGAAGATGTGGTAATTGAGCCAAGAGAAGATACATGGATGATGTAAAATCGCAGCACTGAAGTTGGGAAGCACGTCTAGGAGATAGATACAGAAGGAAATCCCCCTGAAGCAGAACTTGCGGTTCAAAACACGCGCGTGTCGGGTGACTAACCAAGATTGGAACAGATAAGTAGTGATTGTTCCTCTCGTATCCTTTGAGTTCAAGGTGCGAAAGCGATGTGGATTATTGAATAATTGGACTGACATGGGAAAGTTTTAATATACAAAAAGAAAATCTTAAAAAATGTTATAATTAAAGTAAGGTGGCCTCGTACCTAATTAGGAGTCTGTGGGATTTTACAGACCCTGAGAGTGAGGGGCCTACATATAATACTTGGCATAAACCTGTTAAGTTGAAATATGTTTACCAGTGATACGATTGGGTTGATTTTGTGGGTACACATTTAAGGTACACTGGAATACAGTAGTATACGGGTATAAGGCTGTGATTGACACCTATATACAAGACATTGCAATAGTCCATTTTAGAAATGACCAAGGATTGTATGATAAATAAATAATAGGAAAGTCAATTGGGGTCATAAATAGTTTTAAACCACTCAGTGCTTTGAGTATTTTAAAGGTGCTGGTAGCTATGCCTCTTAATGGGTTTCTGGTTAGATTGTTGATATATTCCCTAGAATCAATGTGCCGGATTTTAAGAGGTATGCACGGGCGTACATTTGTGCGTGCAACCCGGCACGCACAAATGTACGTCCGATTTTATAACATGCGCGCGCAGCTGCGTGCATGTTATAAAATCCAGGGTCGGCGCATGCAAGGGGGTGTACAATTGTGCAATTTACGCGTGCCGAGTCGCGCAGCCTTCCTCCGTTCCCTCTGAGGCCGCTCCAATTTCGGAGGGAACTTTTTTCTGCCCCCCCCCACCTTCTCCTCCCTTCCCCTACCTAACCCATCCCCCAGCCCTACCTAAACCCCCCCTTACCTTTATCTTATAAGTTGCGCCTGCCTCTGGGCAGGCGTAGGTTGAGCGCTGGCCAACGGCTGGCCCGCGATTCCGGGCACAGTGGCAAATGGCCACTGTGCCCCACCCCTTTTTTCAAGCCCCGGGACAAACGTAATATTCGCGCGTAACCCTTTTAAAATCCGCCCCAATGTCATGTAACATATACTCGACTGTGATACAACTAACTGATTTTAACAACATAATGTAATATTATTGAATCAGGAGTTTAGTTAATTTAATTTTGGAGCTCCTTTATCATTTCCAGAATTTGCATAAGATTATTTATGTTCAAAGGGAAACTGTGTATCTCCTCTTCTGAAAACTTTTGAGGTTTCACTATTTGTTCGGTCCTACTTCCAAAATCTCAAGTAGACTTCCAAGGAATTTTGTTGTTTTGTTTTTTTTACTTCAAAAATTTTGAAATTCAACTGAACCCTAGATTGTACTTCATCTAAGACAAAACAAAAAAAGGAAAATTAACCAATACTGAGGGTAATTTTCAACCTTCCTGTATAGGCTAACATCTTTGGGTTTGTGCGTAACCACCCTGCTCGGGAAGTGCTGCAGCTTATGCATGTATATCCATGAATGTATGTATGTAAATCATATCTCCACCCCAATTCTGCCCCTTGGAATGGCTCTTTGTAGTGCATGTAAAAGTATGCGCAAAATCACTTTTCCATGCACAACTTTCCCTGGGTAATTTATTTTTACAAAGCCATCTACTGCATAAAACCAGGGTTTATGCACATAAATCCTTTTGAAAAGTGCCCCCTTTAAGCTTTACAAATCAACTAACAAGCAATAAAAGCTAAACATTGAAAACTGAAATAGGCAACTATCAGTGCTAAAGAGTAAATCTTCAAAGCGCTGCATGCGCTAAAACCGGGGGATAAGCGCGTGGCCGTATCTCAATGTACGTCTGCTCGTGTGAACAAACCTCCGACATGATCATACTGGGGTATTTAAACTAAAAACAGGAAATGACTTAACCATGTATGTACGTGAAACAACACTGGTAAAACCATCAAATTAAGGAATCCCAGTTAATCGTTTCACTCAAGCTGTCGGGTGCTACTGATCTTAGGCTAAAAATCCAAAATTGTTCTCTCTTGTTCAAGGTGTATTGTATGTCTCCACCGCGACAGGAAGGATTCAATTGTTGTAAAACGGACCATCTTAGATCACCAAAAATATGGGCAGAATGTTGACCGTGGGAGATCTTAGGAGCAGATATTTTGACAATAATAATGCAACTGTCAACATCTTAATGATCGAAGATGGTCCGTTTTACAACAATTGAATCCTTGAACAAGAGAGAACAATTTTGGATTTTTAGCCAAAGGTCAGTAGCACCCGACAGCTTGAATGAAATGATTAACTGGGATTCCTTAACTTGATGGTTTTACCAATGTTGTTTAAATACCCTTGGATGATCGTCCTTTCCATTACAGGGATGTTTAGACGCAGCATGCAGGACCGGACCCTCCAGAAGTGAAACTCTGACGTGGTGAACAGGGCTTGGATTATTCTCAAGTGAACGGGGAACTCAGCATCCACCCCCTGATGCAGGCTTTGCCCAAAACATGAATTCATGTTGGGATTTGTTCACACGAGTGGACATATATTGAGATAAGTAATGACATTGGGATTCCATTGACGTTAGCAGTAATGACATTACTAGTTCTCTTCACTTGCTTGCAGTTATGAACGATGAGGAGTATTTTTTTACATGCATCCAAAAAATGTACTTAAAAAATTACATAAAAGTGGACCTTAATTTATACAGTGTATGATACATCAAATATATATTGTTTAATACTGATGGCCCTATAAAAATGTTCTTTATATATTTCATTGAAGTTTAAGACCAAGATCTTTATATCCATAGGTTCTGTTTATTTTGTACTTACATCTTGCACCTATTAGAAGTCAACTTACATGCCATTGGACCTGGGCATGCACCTAGGCGCATAAGTATTTATGCGGACAACTCTTGGCCACACCCATACCCCATCCAGACCACTCCACGCCCCTTTTTGAAACCTTTCTACATGTGCGTGCAGTGGGAGATACACGTGTATCTGGGCGACTTTTAAAATGTGGTCAGCGTGTGCCAGCCCGACTTGTGTGCGCGTCCCTCAACAGATGAGCATGCCTATCTTTTGAACTTCACCTCACACTTTCTAACAATAAAAGTAGGTGTGTAAATATAGGCATGAATATTTACACCCCTCTCGGGCAGGCGTAAATGTACATGTCTATGCTGAGCAAGGGGTTAGCACGTAAGTCCACTTTGAAAATTATGGCTGAAGTCCTCACTCAGACTTCAACCCTAAGTGCTATGTTACATAATTGGGCTCCCTGCCTACAGCAAACTGTCTACAGTAACTGCAGTGCTGTATGGATTTATTATGGAATACAGGTCTAGAGGAATACTGATTCCTAGATAATTCTATTTTATTTCAAGTCATATTCAAATTAAAAATATATTAGGAAAGAAATATGCATTGAGGCTGCTGTTGTAAAATAGACATTTACGACACATCTTCCTCCTATTCAAGCTTATTTGAAGTGGCTTTCATAAAAGGTTTTCTTCATGAAAATATTTTGCGACAAAGTACTATTGAGGGGAAGAACAGAGCAAAAGAGATGACATATTATTCTGACTTTGCAGTATAATCCATCAGCTGTTTGAGCCTTAAAGGAAGTAAAATAAAGGTTTAACAAAATGCACTCTGTTTTCTAAAAATGACGAACACAATTGCAGCACTATTTAAACTACAATTTACATTAGAAAAGTGTGCTGACAGTCATCAAGGAAAAGGGATGGGTCACAAGCATGAACGTGGGTGTAACGAACACAGTCATTCGGGACAGAATGCACTTTCTCAGAAAGCAACATAGATTATTCCTGCAAAAGCATTTAAAAATTTTACGGTAGTGTAATGAAGTTAATCAGTAAGCTCCTTATAATCTCTCCACTGGGTCACACCTTAGCCAGCTAGTCCTAAGGAGGGAAAGCACATTTTCAATGACTGTGGACACAGCAGCAAGATGGTAAAACGGCGGTCGGAAGAGCTAACCGACAGATCCCAATTGAAGACACAGATTGCGGCGCCCTTTTTTAAGTGACCAAAAAAAATAGCTCTTTTGAAAAATCACATCGGTTAATACCTTCAGCCTGTCATGGAAACAGTTAGCGAGAAGGCCACTAAAGGTAGGACGTTGTTCCAAGGTACAAGAGGCCTCGTTCGATCGATTGTTTTTCTTGGAACTCTTAGCTACGGCATATTGCAACTCCCTCTCAGAGGCTCAGAGTTTCCTTTTGACTAGGGGATTGGGCATACCAGCATTTTGTAATCTCTCCAGTGAAGCAGACATTTAAAAAACCACCTAGAATTCAGCCACTAACTAGTTAGTGCAACTTTAAAATTGCACACTCAAGTTCTTCAGCTCTTTTGGAGCTGAGGCTGAGATGTATTACATGAGGTTATTTTTGCTGCTGGACACTAATTCTTGGATAAGTAATGCCTTTGTGTCAATATCGTAAAAATATAAAAACAAAAGTCAGCAAGCAGGTTATAGGTGAGACTATTTTACTGGACCAAATTCAGTCTATATATGACTAGCATGACTAGCCTTTGTTCCTTTAGTAACTACAGCAATAGAGAGCAATATCTGTTTTAGTACTCTTAAAAGGATACCATTAGGGTTAATATAATGGGAAGAATACATTTTTGAAAAGAGATCGTATCTTAATATCATTACAAATATATATTATCTAATGACAGCATTATTGTTTTTTAGTTTTTTGCAGGGTTTTTTTTTCATGGTTTCTGATATGCTTCCAGTAGCAAATGATTTAGTGTACCATACTTGTAGTTACTGTAATATCTGCCATTTCTATATATCTGTGCTAATGCAATTCAGAGAAGCAGTTAAAATGAAAAAAATGATCCAATCTCTACAAAATATCTAATGAATTAAAAATTGACTTTAGCTACAAGATGTTATGAGAAATAAAGAAATGTACTATTTGACACCTCACCCTGAGGAGGATATTAATTTGTGAAGCAGATCACAGAAATGTGTTAATGGCCCATTTGCATGATATACAATTTAGGTTCATGTTCATTTTCTTGTGTTAAGATTCAGGCAACATCACAGACATTAATGCAAAAAACCAAAAACAAAACCCTTACCTATGCTCCTAGAGGCGTAGATTTTCTCTCATAAAGGCGATTTTGCGCATTTTAACGGCAGAAAATTAACTTTGCAAACTTTCAAGTGAATGGCCCTGAAGGGCCTGAGTTACGCACCCCCTGCCTCACATGCAGCCATGTGACAGGCTTATTGGAGCTCTGAGGCATGAGAGCCCAGCAGTAAGCAAGCTTGACTAAATTCAGAACAGTGGCTGTCTACAAATGAAAAGGATCTTTAAAAACAAAAACAAAAAAAAAACCTGAGCACTCATTTCTCTACAGCCATGAAATAAAAATTTGAGGGGAAATTCAAATTTCAGATAATACAAGCATGCATCCAGATTGGTATTTAATTCCTAAAGGATGTTAGTGATAGATGATCCTGAAATATTCTATTTATTTATTTATATGCCACTTGTACTTCCTAAGCAATTTACATAAAGCATACATAATTAACATAACATAATACATAATTTAATAAGGAAATAACATAAAACATAACATATTGGCTCATAAAAACAGTGACTAGAAAATAAAACAAGACCTTAGACTCTGCCATATAATGTAGTCAAATAACCAGACCTTAATACACCGTACTTATAGGGTCATTTATCAAAATGTGTTATGGCGTTAGGGCCCTAACACGCCCGATAATGCCATAATGACAGCGATATGTAGCACAACATGTGGCACAGATGCAAATTTTTAAAATGTATTCAAAGGGGGTAGCATTGGGGAGGGGTTTGGGCGGGATGAATGAAAATGAGGGGCATTATCACAGTGTGCAATAGCATAATGTGTGTTTTTAATGCCCCCCACGAAATAACTATACGTGGGGGGAGGACTTAAGATGGCCACCAGGTAAAGACGCTGGGAAAAATGTCTTACGGCATTCCTATCGATAATTTTTTTATTTCCTGCAAATTATGCCCCACAGGCGAAGCTGAGGGATAACGACAAGTTCACCCTCAAGCGATCATCTACAGCCACGTATTGAAAGTTTTTTTTACAGTTGACACAACCCAAACGCCAAGAAGCGAGGTCGCTGAAGGGAGACTTGTAGAGCGGCATCTCTCCCTTCTGACGATGGATACAACTTTAAGCCATGGCGTGCCGGATAGACCCGTTTCCCCAGGCCAGAAAACGCTGAGGTCCAAGGAGAAGACTGCGCTCTCCCCTGTCAATGTACAGGGGTTCTCAGAAGAGCTCCAGCAACACCGGGAGACCCTGGGAGAAAATTCGGGGCTCTGGATTATCCTTGATACGGTAAAGGAAAAAGTAACCGAAGAACAATGACAACAACAGCACTCTCGCGTTGAGAACGGGTTGGTTACCCGAGGAACATCGCAGCAAGGTAGGGGAACAGGCACAAATGGTAGAAGGGGTGAAGGAGAAGCCAAAGGCTCTGGAAACTGAATTGTTAAAATTTACTATAACTATGGAAGGTATATGTGAGGCATTGAAATCAATTGAGTCATCTCTGGCTATGTTATATCAAACTACGATGGATACTAAAAACCAAGTCTTAATAAATACCAATTTACTGTCTACTTATAATCAGAAATTGGAAGAAATAGATAAGAGACTTACTGATATGGAAAAAATAACTCAAAATCTGATTAAATCAGATCTGACAGTAAATAGAAGATTAGAAAGCCTAGAAAATGCCTCAAGAATCTGCAATTTAAGAGTATTAAATTTTCCTCTGATCAGATTAATCTCCCCGTTGGAATTATTTAAGACCTATATGTTAAAAATATTGAATATTCCTGAATCTGCATTACCTGTAATTATGAAGATCCATTACCTTCCTCAACATACTTCAAGGGAACATGAGGAGAGAGAACAACCTGTTTATTTAGACATTTCTGAAATTCTTGAACTTTCTAATGAGACAGAAATTGTCCAGAGGAGACCAGCCTTAGTGAAATTTGCATTTACTTCAGAGCGTAACAATATTTTGAAAATGTTCTTCCAAAATAGGCAATCATTTTTTACGGTCAAAAGGTCTGGGTTTACCCAGATCTGACCAGATCTACACAAATTAAGCGTAAAAATGTCCTTGAGTTAAGACCTGAAGTATTGAAAATAGAAGCGAAATTCGTTCTACGTTATCCATGCAAATGTACTATAAATTACAACAATGTTAACTATGCCTTCTTTGAAATAGATCAGTTAAGAGCCTTTTTGGAAGCTCATACCCAGGACAGCACACATGTGGTCCGCAATTAGAGTAGGTTATGTCTAACTACCTGGCGACCTGAATTAGTTTAATATATATGTTTCTTAGATTTTCTGCTTTTATTTTCTTGTCCTCCCTTATATTTCCTTTATTTAAGTACAATGAGTGAAATGTAATACTTTATTTCTCTTTAATTTTATTACTATAGTTGAATTGTACTGTATTACCATAGCAAGATTTATGCTTGTTATATTGTGTTAAAATTTTTGAAAATTAAAAATTAAAAAAAAAAAAAGAAATAACTATACGTGTGACATGCCTGAAAAATGAATTTGGGATAGTATTGAAAATTCTGTTGGGGGTGGGGGAGGGAGAGAGAGAGAGAGCACCTCTGGGGTGGCACACATATTAATCAACAATTTATATCACTATAGGAGGGCCAGCTAGTAAGTCGAGGTGAGGTTTTGTGGGGGTGGTCTAGGGTTTTGGGGCCGGTTTTATATACAGGGTGAGACATATGAACAGCCCAATACACATCTGTGAAGGTTTGACGTGATTTGGAGTGAGGAAAGTCACACAAAGATGAGATTTCTACAGTGTTTTCTCACCCTAGCTTGGTAGTATCAAGCTAGGGCGAGAGAACATTATAGTACTGTGCTGTTTGTGTGTCTCGCTGTGCATGTAAAACTGGCCCCAAAACCCTAGACCACCCCCAAAACCTCACCTCGAGTTACTATCTGGCCCTCTTATAGTGAAGTAAATTGTTGACTATTATGAAAGCCTTACAAAGAGGTTCTCTCTCTCTCTCATTGTAAATTACATTTTGGGCATATTACAATCTGTGATAATGCCCCTCATTTTCATTGATCCTGCCCCTTTGAATCAATTCAAAAAATTTGCATTTGCGTTGTGTTACATATGGCAGACGTTAGGGCCATAACGCATTTTGATAAATGACCTTGTAAATGGCAAAACTGGCATTTTCAGCCACTTGTCTGGGTAAATCCCAGCAGGATAAGTAATTAGCTGGTTAAACTGGGAGCGCTGCGAGGCGATCAGGAGGTGTTCCAGAGAGCTGCATAACTTATCCGACTAATTCTGGTCGTGCCTCTGATCTGTCCTGAAGTTAGCTGGATAACCCTGTCCTGCTAACATTAAGATAGCTGGGTCTATTTAGCGGTGCTACTGTGCCACTGAATATCCTGGCAAAGTTAGCCAGATAAGCATATCCAGCTAACTTGCTGAGCCGCACAGAGGCTGAATATGGAGCCCAAAATGACTGAATTGTGCTTCCAAGAAGCCATGGATTAACCTTCATGGAGCAAAAGTTACACCCCTAAACACTTGGGATATGCCAAGAAAAAAAATGTTTCTTTTTTAAATTTCATTATTCGGGGATTTTTGCCAAAAATTTAGTTTTAGTTAATGTTTACTTTCTTTTCTAAAGTTGGCAAAAATGAAATAAACATTAAAAAAAAAATGGAATTAAAAAAAGAAACAAGACCTCCCAAAGCCTCCCTAAAGCCTATGCCTCCTCCGTGGAAAAATTTCCAGGACCAAGATCCTCCCCGGCCCCCACTCACCCAATCTGTGGGGGAATCTGATGACAAGGCTGATGTACAGGTCGAAGCCTTGGGCTTGTGTAGGCCTAGGCTCCGGGAGTATGACGCAACCTCGGCCTGGGCCTCATGCTAAGACCTGGGCTTGGAGGCATGTCCCAATACCAGAGCCTAGTCTGGACGCTGGGAGTTCACCCTCAGCCTAGGCCCAATTCTGGGACCCAGCCCAGAAGCCCGGTCCCAATGCCAAGGCCTTGGCCTAGGTACAGGCCCAGAGGCCAGGTTCCCATTCCTGGGCCTCTGCCCGGGCCCAGGCCCAGACTCAGGCTCAACACCTCGGCCCAAGCCAGGTCAAGGCCCAGGCCTGAAACCAGGGCCTGTCCCAGAGGCTGGGTCTTGACCCTTGAACCTCTGTCTGGGCCTAGACCCAACACTTTGGCTCAGGCAAAGAGGTGAAGCTTCAGAGGTCCTCTTCTTTTTTTCTTAAAATGTTGCATATCAAAATGGCACCCTCCACTGAGGAGGAAGGCACCGGAATTATGTTACTTCAGCATGTTCCCAGTGGGCAATGTCACTTTAGGAAGACAAAAAAAAGACGAGGGTTCTCCATAGCCTCTGGTCTTGGCCGAGGCCTCAGTATCAGAACTGGGGCTTCTGGCCAGTCCCTGGTTGAGGCCTAGATGTCATGACACAGCCTCCAGACTGTGCTCTGGCATTGATTCTGGGCTGGGCTGCAGTGTTGAGCCTGGGCCTAGGTATCAGGGCCAGTCAGTGGTGTTAGAACCACAATGGACACGCTAAGTGGGAGCCAGGATGCTTCCTGAACCCAGGAAACTTTTACCGGTGTTGGGCCTTTGCTCGGAACCCCAGCATCACGCTCAGGGGTAAGCCAGGGTTCCTGCTTTGGGCATTGGCCTATCCCCAGGCGAGGCTCTCGCCTCCAGACTAGGCCTAGGCTCAATGGGTGACTTTTTTTGTTTGTTTCAAAACAAAGCGTGAAAATCAATGAAATTTTATCAGATTTTCAGTCATGTCACTTTGAAAATGTAATGAAACAAAATAGGAAATATTGTTATTTCTGATTTTGTTTCCAATGAATGCACATTCCTAACAACATCTTACCGGGAAGACTTGATGGGCCAATGTGATCTTTCTCTGCCATCATTTACTATGTTACAAAAAAAAAAAAAAGAGGGGACCTGGGAATAAGACCAAAATGTAACATTAGAGAGCTAAGAAACAGCTGCACTACTATTTTAAAGAAATTAATCATAATGACTTTAATTGCTGCTGCCAAGTATTTTAAGAAGATTTGTGGTGCAGTTGTTCTAAGTTAGTGCACAATCAAAAATGCATTCCTGGTAAAGTAAATACTTTCCTGATAACCTGTGAACTGTTTGCAAAGGAAAAAAACCCTCAGCAATGGCCTTAATGCTAGGACTTTGAACATGCAAGCTGCTTGTCTATTGGAGCCCAGTCTGAGTCAATGCCAGGAAACTCCTTTGGGAGGACTTAGCTGTGTGTTTGTGCTGCCATTGTCAACTGCTGCCGCCTCCCTGACCTCTCACCTGATGAATTTAGTTATACTTATTTAAACTCTGACATACTGAGTAGCACTTGCAAGTACTGCAATGGGTAATCCTGCAATAGAAAAGCCCTCCCCTCCCCCACGCGCCACGTCCCATGTTAAATTCCTCCGTCAGTCCCAATATAATATTCCGTACTGGAGTCCTCCAAAAAAGAACAAGCAGCAGGATTAAGTGATGACCTCATGGCTTGATTGCATGAGCTTTGATGCCACGAACTATGGGACAGTCTGTTAGGTTAGGTTGATAGTTCGACTTTAATTAAGATGGGTGGAATGATCAGCCTTGTTTTCTTATTGAACTAGATTGACCTTCTAACATTTTAGCATGAATAGCTTTGCTTTGCTGCCTAGTTTTCAATTTAATTATTCATAATGACAGGTTCTTGATATTTGGGGGTCTGTCTATAAAAGAGCTTTGTCATAGATACATAGGGCTAGATTTACGACACTTGCTGCCACCAGACACACAAAGGGCTCGATTCATCAAGGTCTTTCCCCATAAATTCAGAAGAGGAGAAAAGCTAGTGAATCAGGCCCAAAATGGGGAATTTTCAGGAATTCTGCTCTTTGCTTTCTCATGTTTAGAAGGGAAAGTTGTGCTGCTTTCTGGAATTAATGGTGTGGCAGGAGAATAGGTTCCAGCCCAGATCAAGATTAAAAGCCTTCTGTAAATGTTATGTCTTTTCACCATGGGTGTCTTCAGTAGTGGTGGGGGTGGGGGGGGGGGGGTACACACTCTCATAATTTCTTTTTTTTTTAAATGCTTCTAAAAAAAATTTTTTATATATATATTGGAATATTTAGATAAGTGGCTTATGAGGATCCGTGCAGCAGGGGCACAGAGCCGAAGTTGGCAGTGTTGGGGGCTTATAGATCTCATTGAAGGCCCCTCCCTACCATTTTCCTTATAATTTGGGCACTATTTATCTGTTGAAAGTTTGCTCTCCCTAAAGTTAAAAGAAATTAAATCCTTAGAGAAAAAAATATGCATTTTCAGACTGCAACGAGCTGCCTTGTTGGTTCTTTGTACTTTTTCTTGTCCAAATTATACAGACACCTTGAAACTGAAAATATATCTGCTATTACAGGAGATAATATGGTAAGCATGTTCAAAAATGGCTGAGTGCCTCACCTAAGAGACCTGATTTTGGCTTCCTAACTGGCCGATACAGTACAGTGTTAACCTGTCATTGGACACGCGTTTTCCCTTACCCCTTATTCAGTAAGGGGCGGAAAACGCGCATCCAATCCGCCTAACCTAATAGCGCCCTCAACATGCAAATGCATGTTGATGGCCCTATTAGGTATGCCTGCGTGATTCAGTAAGTAAAATGTGCAGCCAAGCCGCACATTTTACTTTCAGAAATTAGCGCCTACCCAAAGGTAGGCGCTAATTTCTTCGGGCACCAGGAAAGTGCACAGAAAAGCAGTAAAAACTGCTTTTCTATGCACCCTCCAACTTAATATCAGGGCGATATTAAGTCGGAGGTCCCGAAGGGTAAAAAAAGTAAAAAATAAAAAAATAAAAAAAAATGTGAAGTCGGCTGGCGGCTTTCGGGTCGAAAACCGGAAGCTCAATTTTGCCGGCGTCCGGTTTCCGAGCCCGTAGCTGTCAGCGGGCTCGAGAACCGACACCGGCAAAATTGAGCGTCGGCTGTCAAACCCACTGACAGCTGCCGCTCCGGGCCAAAAGGAGGCGCTAGGGACGTGCTAGTGACCCTAGCGCCTCCTTTTGCCCGTTTCTACCGCCGGACCTAATTTAAATACTACATCGCGCGCACAGGCGAGTGGCCTGTGCGCGCGCCGGGAGGTTCGCCCGCTCTCCCGCAGACTTTACTGAATCGGCCTGTAAATTAGGTGAAATTTCAGTCAAACTTAGGATTCTAAATTTGCACCTGAAAATTCACTTAAATCTAAATGACCAAAATCAGGGTTGCTTAGATTTAAGCCTTCAATTGAAGGGCCTAAATGTCGGTGCCAAAGTTACACACCTAATGCTGAAAATCTGTGCAAGGCATCTAACTAACTTGCTACTCCTAACCTAAACCCACCCCTGACCCCCACCCACTTTTCAATAGCCTTATAAATTTAGGGGCTCAGCTTTGCTCAGTTTTCAAAGGGGCTGATTTAACTGCTTAACTCCCAAGGTTCAGCAGCTAAACTCTTTGAAAATTGACTCCCAAGTCATTTTCTTCCTGAATTTCTGGTAGTCTCTGAGACTGATTTATATATATATATTGCAGCTAGTATAATTGGAACCTGGTGACAAAGTTACCATATATGTTTGGCTTTTTTCAGGTATATTTCCAGAACAATCAAGTTCCCCACTACAAGATCAAGATGTGTCCCCATATACGCCTCAGTACAGCACAGTGCAGTTCCCCTCCATTCAGCCACAGATTTCACCATCACCCTATTACTCCAATGTAGGTTTCTACCCTCAGCATCATGAAGAATGGTATTCACCTGGAATATATGAACTGAGAAGAGTACCCTCTGAGAACTTTTGCACTGGAGACACAGAATTAGCAGATACGGAAACAGGCAAGAAATCCAGATTGGGCCCCTCTGGAGGGAAGGTAAAAGGAGATGATCTGTGTGTTGTTTGTGGAGACAAAGCTTCTGGATACCACTACAATGCACTAACCTGCGAAGGGTGCAAAGGTAGGAAAACCTTACATGAAAATGGTTAATTAATGTAAGCAGAAATTCTTTAAAGAAAAGTCATATAAGCTCTGCTGAATTATTCTTGATCTTAACACTAACTTTTAAGTTGGATTTTGCTTTGTTGTGAGCCACAATTATAGTCTCACCCTTGTTTTTATTTCCCCTCAGTTGCAATCTAACGAATGTGCAATATCATGTACAGTACAATGTAGGAGCACTTGCTATTAGAGCTAAAGAATGAATTTGTTGCATGCATAGTGAATTTGAGGAATTTGTTGCCATAGGATACTAAGGAGGCAAATAGTACAACTACACTCAAAAATATAGTTTGTGGAAGATAAGTCAGTCTTACACTATTAAACAGTCAGGGATGTCAATCAAAGTCAGGGGTGTTGTTAGCACCAACATACACAGGGCCCATACCCTGAGTCCAAACCTCAGTGCCCTGAGTCTCAGCCTTAGCTTCCATTAAGGAGGAGGCTGCAGTGCAGCTGTGTCAGCCAGGCCTGCATGGTTCGAGGAGAAGGGACTGCAGCTCTGTCAGCCAGGCCCACATGGCCTGAGGAGGCGGAGCAGCTGCTGTGTCAGCTGGGCTCATGTGGCCTGAGGAGGCAGCTACTGTGTTGGCCGGCCCATGGGGCTGAAGAAAGAAGACTGTTCCTGCCTGCACCCTGCACCCCTTGGGGGGAAAGAGACAGAGAACATGTGTGTGTGTGTGTGAGAGAGAGCAGGAGTATGAATGTGTGAATGAGAGAGCATGAGTGTGTATGTGTGAGACAGAGCATAAGTGTGCATGTGTGCGCATGTGTGTGAGAGAGAGCATGAGAGTGTGTAAGAGAGAATGTGTGTATGTATTTGTGAGAGACAGCATGTGTATATGTGTGTGTGTGAGAGACAGGGAGCATATTTATATGTGTCTGAGAGAGAGAGAACATGTGTGTATGAGTGTGTGAGAGATGCTGTATAAATCCAAGGAGGTGGTTGCTGTTGAGAGAGAGATAGCATGGGTGTGTGAGAAAGCATGTGAAGGAGCATGTATGTGTTTGTATATTTGAGAGAGCATATGGTAGAGAGAGCATGTGTGTATGTGAGCACGCGAGTATGTTTGTGGTGGAGAGTGTGTGTGTGTGTGGGAGAGAGAAAGAGAGAAGAAAGTTTGTGCACCCCTTTCCTCACTGATCCATAACAAAGGGTGACTAGAAATCAAAAGTTCCCAGCTTTGGAGAGCAAGGGATTTTTTTGTCCGTATTTGTTTTCGTTATTGGGTATTTGTTATGCCTGTTTTGAAATATTTTATTAGTGCTTGGGAAATTTTTAAAAATGTTTATACAAGTTTTTAATTATTGGATATTCATTTTGTCAGCTGTTTTGAAATGTTTGTTCTTTTTTCTGAGTATAGTTTTATTTTTATGAGGTTTTATATTTTTTTGTTTTATTTTTGATATTTTATATGGAATGATGATGTTTATGTTTCTGCATACAGAAGCTGGCTTGTTAAGGTTTCAAATTGAGTTTGCATGTTTCTATTTCTATTTTATGGTCTCTTTAGTCTGTGTTTGGTGAAGGTTTGCTTGTGTTCTGCATATATGACCAAAATGAGGTATTTTGCTAGCATGCAGTTTCTGTGTAGAGATCTAAAGCAGCTTGGCTTCTTACATTTTCCTGATAGGAGGTGTACTGGCGTTGTAGGGTTTAGTGAAATATTTGCTGGGTTGCTTTTTCATAGGTAGGGTTATTACTATTTGCGTGCTGGCAGTTAATGTTATATTGGAATGAAAATTTTACTATATTGTAATTATAATTCACTTTTTTTCAGAGGATTCATTGCCAATTTTTTGTCTTCACAATTAAAGATAGCACAATTTTTAAATCTTTACAGTATTATAACCCAAAGGCTTGAATGTAAGTAGCTGTGTGATGTGCACCACTGTGCTTTATCTGTGCCCTGAGCCAGCTGTGACTGCACATTTAAATGAGATCAGTGAAAGGTGTGGATTGATGCACTCATAATATTTTCGTTAACATTGGGAAAAAATGATCAATGGACATGTGCACACGCAATTAATGCATTGCATGCATCTATGCAGATTATGCTCTGTCATTCATATAGCATTTCAAATAGATTCACGAGTGAATCATTCATTGATAGCTCTATTGGTTTTGTTAATTCATTGTCCTTTGCCACTGTCCCAGGGATGCTAGAATAGAAAGAACAGAGGGATGAGAGAAAGAAGGCTAGTTCAGGGGTAGTGATGGCACATGTATACACATGTATGCAAATGAGGGGAGGGTCAGGTGTCTCTCCTCTACCTGGTCCTCAAATATCCAGTCCTGGCCTGTGGAAACATTAGCAACCCTTGGAAAAGGGGCGGGAGGAAACTATAGCTACTGGTCATGCAAAGTTCTTTTTTTTTTTTTTTTTTTAAATCAGCAGCTCCACTTAACCAGCTATATTCTTTTTAAATATAGCCAGTTAAGACTAAAGTTATCCAGCCATACAAGGGCAGATAACTTTAAACCTAACTTGTGAGATTCAAAAGATAGCTGATTATGTTTAAAGTTATCTGGCTAAAGGTAGCCAGATAACTTTAACTGGGGCTAGTCAGCAGGACATTTATGCTGATGAATATCCAGGATGACTTATCCGGCCAAATTTAGATGGATAACTTTAAATATACCCAGCTATCTTTGGAATCTCACCAGTTAGGTTTAAATGTATCTGGCCTTGTATGGCTGGATAACTCTAGTCATAACTGGCTAAATTTAGCTGGTGTACATTTTTTTGAATATTGGCCTGACTGCATACAGTAACCACTCAATCTTAAAAAGTAAAATTGATTACTCTGCTATGTACCTGAGCCAGATTTTCTACCAGACGTCAGAAAGAAAACTCTTGGACAGCAGCAGAGGAGCTGTGAGAGGCCTACTTCTGAAAGCACACTAGAAGTGTCACAGAACCACATCTTCACTATTTGTTTCTGGCTTCCAAAACCCCATAAAAAACCATGTTTGTTAAATAATAGGTTCATGGCCCCATATCCTCCCTAATCTTCATCCTGCAAGGTAAATTAAAAGACGAGGATTAATGTCCCCCCCTCCCCCATTAAGCTAGAGTTTAAGGAAAAGGTTTATGGGCCTCCGTCAGGTATGCCAGATTACTTTTTAGTAAGCTTCATTGGTAAATAGATGCTATCCACTTTGTGAGACAGCAAAGCAAGTCACTGTATATTTCAGAAGGTTAAAGAGAAAAGGGCAGGGAGAAAGCAGCTGAAATGTGCCTGAGAGACCATAAGGGACTGGCTTCTGGACATGTGCTCTTTATATTTATGGTGATCCATTACAGACCCATAACTAAATATTTAAGGTCACAAAACCGATATTTCTAGAAGTGAATGTTATTCTTGAAATTATAATCTGAAGCTTTACAGCAGGAAGAAGAAAAGCCTGTTTGAGTCCTCTGCTGCTTGAGTATGGTGGCCTAGTAGATGACAATATGTAAAGACCAGTTGGCTCACCCAGTCTGCTTGGCTGTTTCCATCTCTATGCTACTCTTGCTAAGGATCAATCCAGCATCACTGGTCTACAGTGCTGATCCAGGCTAACTGGACAGCAGAGCAGTGGCAATGTGGCATCTTGAGCTGCTTCCGCTTCCTGTGAAACCTGAGGCCGAAATGTGGTGCTTTGACCTGCCTGGCACTTCCATATCCCCCACTGTGCAAAGTGCAACACTCTGGCCCTAGGCTACACAGGAAGCAGAAGCAGCCTAAGGTACTGTGTCGCTGCTCTCTAGGGATGTCAACTCCAACATTTTTAGTTTGTTTTGGTTTTTTCATTTTGTTTTTATTTAGTTTGTTTAATATTTTTTTGGTTTGATTCATTTCTCAAAATGAAAAAACAAAACAAAACATTAAGCAAACAAAAAACAAATCTCAAGCTAATTAAAATAAAAGAGACTTTCCAGGTCAAACAATTGTCCCGAGCTGGGGGTGCTGGGGCTACAAAACCTCTCCAGATCCTTGTGGCAGAAGGGGAAGAGTGATGCCCATTACTGGCTTGGGTCCCAGTGCTTTAGAACTGGCATTGTCTCCTTGGAGGATGGCAGCGAAGTGAATCTATAGGAAACTGGGGGATGTGTGGATATATCCCACTTGTCAGCCATACAAGTCTGACTGCTTGCACAATAACACTTCTTATCCAAATTAGCTAGATTTGTTGTGACTTTTCCTATTAGGTCTTTACTATTCTGGGTAGAATGAACATACACATTCCCATATTTAATTTAATACCCAAGCACTTCCACATCCCCTATGTCTTTTCTTCATACACTTACCTCATGCTTAAATTCTACCACAGTTTTGATTTCCATCAACTTTGCCACATTCCTGGCGCTATTGGGTTTGCAAACTGTGCAATTGCACTAGGCGGTACACCCAGGAGAGCAGGGGGGTCAACAGTGGCAGAAGTAAGGAAAGGGACTAAGAAAGGAAGCAGAAAGAAGAGCAGCTGAAGAATGAAGAAAGGCCCTTATGGCCGCCAGTGGATCTCATCCTACGGGCGGCCAAACATGAAGAGGGGCCTACGAGGCTACCTGTGGACATCATTCCACCATTGGCAGTAAAAAGAAGAGACCCATGAAAACTGCCAATGGACCCCATCCCAAAGGTAGCTGAAGAAGGAAGAGGCCCGCACACAACAGCAGAAGAGGGAGCCCATTATGCTGCTCCTTCTCTTGTGCTAGACCCACGGTATTCATAACTCGCAGGGCTGCCATGTCCTCTATCCTGATCTTGTGATACACAGAATCAGCACATTGTGAGTGCCATCCCTGTGAGTATTGAATACCACAGGGCCAGCACACAAGGAAGAGCAGCAGAACAGACTCCTGCATTTTCCTCAACAAGGCATGCACAGTAGCAACAGTGGAGAAGTAAGACAGGCCTCACTGGGGATGCTGGTGAAAAGGAGACTACCTGGGATATATATGCATGTAAGAGAGAATGGCAGCCTGCCTAGGTTGTGTTTGTGTGTGAATAGGAGCCTGCCTGTTTTTATGTGTGTAGGCATGTGAAAGAGAATGTGTGTGTATGTGTGCATGTGTGTGTGTGTGTGTGAGAGAGAGAGAGAGAGTGAGAGAATGGGAGCTTGCCTAGATTGGGTGTGTGTGGATGAGATTGGGAACTTGCCTGGGTTGTATGGGTTTATGTGAAAGAGAATGGAAGCCTATTTGTGGTGTGTGTGTGAGAGAGAGAGATAGAGAGAGAGAGAATGGGAGCCTGTCTGGGGTGTGTGTGAGAGAGAGAATGAGAGCCTGAATGGGTGCTGTATAAAGAAAATTTGTGCCATCCCACTAATCCATGACAAGCTCAAGGGAACTGGAAATCAAGGGGGCAATATTCGACTGTAAAACCAAATGTGCTCACTTTCCTAAGGTCATCCCACAAATCTCAGCAGTAGAGCAGTCCTTAACTCTTAGGACTCAGTGCACTGGAGTATGGCATGTCATTGAATGTCTTGTGTTACTGTCAATACTAGCATTGGTGTTGTGAGGTGGTTTATATAGACTATCTCATTTTTTTGTCTGATTTTTCCCGTCAGTACTCAGCCAGTAGTCAGATTGTGTACCCTTTCCTTTCCCATGCATTCCAGCTCTAGGGTAGAAGGGCCTTGCCAGGTGTTGGCTCAAAAAGTTCAGCAGTATGTGACTTATAGGCTTTCTGAGGGCCTCAGAGACTCATCACTAGCAAACAAAATTCAATGGTTTAGTTTAAAGACTCATCACTAGCAAACAAAATTCAGTGGTTTAGTTTTTCAGAGAGGACAAAGAATGTAACAGAAAAGAGATGTCAAAAGGCTTAACAAATCCTAAATGTATATATTTACAATTTATACTGCTCAGTCAGTGTTTCAATTCTTCAGGGGCCTAACTGGCCCTGAAGCATCAAGATTTTCCTCATTGTCAATCCCTATCTAATACAATAGAGTCCAGAAAACTGCAGGTTTTGAGGTACTACACCAATACGTGGTGGTGGAATTGTCATTAAAATAAGAATATGCTCCAGTGATCCACCAGGGAATAATCCTAGACTACTGGACATTTTGGGGAAAAAAGTATTCCAAAGTGTCATGCTTAATGCATGCATCTCTTCACACCAGTATTACATAGTATAATACTTACACAATTGCATTCAAAAGCTGAAGCTGCTTTTTCCCCAACTGACAGCAACCCAAAATATAAGCAGCTGCTTCTGGACACAGAAGAGTGTATATGCTATCCTATTAGGTCTATGTACGAAGTGTTTGACATGATGGCCTGCTCCTCATCATCCTCCAATGGAGTGCATTGAATAGCTTGGTAAAGGGCCAGCAGTTTGCGTGACAATGTCCACGATAAGCTAGCTCACATTTCCTGCCTGAGCAATCACCTCTTCAGAGAAACTCAGAGAACCAGTTGATCAAATCAAGAAGCAACATGTAGCAGTCCACTACTTCTCAACAGGCTGTGATCTGGAGATGACTTCGAGGCAGCGCTACTTCGCTTTTAAACAGTCATACTTTCAGAGACACTGCTTCCAGTGGCACCATTATCCTTTACTACTTTCGCAGCAACAGAAACATTTTGTGCATGTCTGACACCACTCAAAACCAACTCAACACCTGGGCTAAGTTTTTGACCAATCTCCACATCCAACACTTCAATCCCTTCTGGAAAGAGGGAGAATTCATCTCTACTGGAGGAATGGTGCAAATTCACCAAGGATCATTGGGTTTCACGATTGTGGAGTCTGGTTATAGCTTCCCATGCTTCCCCATTGCTCAGCCTTTAATCTGGATCTGTCTCACTCAGTGCAGCTCTGCTTGAAGGTGGAATAGCTTCTCAAGCAGCAGATGATAGAATTTGTACTGGCCAACCAAAATAGCCAGGGATTCTATTCCCGCTATTTTCTCATCTCAAAAAAATCCAGGGGATTGAGACCTATTCTTGATTTAAGAAGCCTGAACAAGCATCAGTTATGGGATAAATTCAAGATGAACTCCTTACACACCATTCAGCTCTTCATCCAGGCAAGTGAATGGATGTATCCTCTGGATCTGAAGGACACAAATACTTACATACTCATCCATCCCTCCCACTGGCACTATCTTTGCTTTGTGCTGGGATCCTCTTATTACCAGGACTAGATATTTCCCTTTGGTCTCTCAGTGGCACTGAGGGTCTTTACCAAATACCTAGTTGTGGAGCAGCACATACTATCGTCAGGGCATCTATGTTTTCCCTTACCTAGATGAGTGGCTGGTTACTCAATGCACAATTAAACTCTGGAATTTGTTGCCAGGGGATGTGGTTAGTGCATTTAGTGTAGCTGGGTTTAAAAAAGGTTTGGATAAGTTCTTGGAGGAGAAGTCCATTACCTGCTATTAATCAAGTTGACTTAGAAAATAGCCACTGCTATTACTAGCATCAGTAGCTTGAGATATGCTTAGTTTTTGGGTACTTGCCAAGTACTTGTAGCTTGAATTGGCCACTGTTGGAAACAGGATGCTGGGCTTGATGGATCCTTGGTCTGACCCAGTATGGCATGTTCTTATGTTCTTATTGATCTGCATGAAGAAGACGATTCAGCTCCTACAATCCTTAGGATTCCTAACGATATTGAAAAATCAATCCTTATCCTATTTCAGAGAATCAAATTCATCAGGGCATGGATAGACTCTCTGCAGAAGAGAGCATTTATTCTGCCAGATTGAATGGATGTTCTCAGGTCTCAGGTTCATGCTTAGGCCTGGATTCTCTAAGGTTGCAGATCTTAGAGAATCCGGCGGTAACAGGGGGCGGGGGGCGAAGCGGGAAGGGGGTCCTGCGATAGCCGGCAGGGATCGCACCTCCGCGGTGCGATCGCTGCCAGCTTTCGCACCGAATAACTGCACCATAAAAGGTGTAGTTATTCAGCGCGAAACTGGCGGCAATAAGGAATCTTACCTTTCGCCGCCAGCGATGTGTCCACAGCGTCGGCCCCGGTGCCGCCCCGACTCCTCCTCTTCCGGGGCCGACTCTGCCCCGAGCTAGCTATCGCACGCGAAAAGGGACTTTTTGCATGCGAAACGTCCCTTTTTACGTGCGACAGCGTTAGAGAATGACCCCCCTCAATGAACACAGAACAGTCAACAGCCAGAGAACATAAGAACATAAAAAGTTGCCATACTGGGTCAGAATGAGAGTCCATTAAGCCCAGCATCCTGTTTCCAATATTGGCCAGTCCACGGTACAATTATCTGGCAAATACCCACACAAAATGAAATGAAATTTCTGATCTATTAGTTAAAATTTGTAACCTATCATTAAAATCATCCATTGTACCTGAAGACTGCAGGGTGGCCAATGTAACCCCAATATTTAAAAAAGGCTCCAGGGGCGATCTGGGTAACTATAGACCAGTGAGCCTGACTTCAGTGCTGGGAAAAATAGTGGAAACTATTCTCAAGATCAAAATCGTAGAGCATATAGAAAGACATGGTTTAATGGACCACAGTCAGCATGGATTTACCCAAGGGAAGTCTTGCCTAACAAATCTGCTTCATTTTTTTGAAGGAGTTAATAAACATATGGATAAAGATGAACCGGTAGATGTAGTGTATTTGGACTTTCAGAAGGCATTTGACAAAGTCCCTCATGAGAGGCTTCTAAGAAAACTAAAAAGTCATGGGATAGGAGGCGATGTCCTTTCTTGGATTACAAACTGGTTAAAAGACAGGAAACAGAGAGTAGGATTAAATGGTCAATTTTCTCAGTGGAAAAGGGTAAACAGAGGAGTGCCTCAGGGATCTGTACTTGGACCGGTGCTTTTCAATATATATATAAATGATCTGGAAAGGAATACAACAAGTGAGGTTATCAAATTTGCGGATGATACAAAATTATTCAGAGTAGTCAAATCACAAGAGGATTGTGATACATTACAGGAGGACCTTGCAACACTGGAAGATTGGGCATCCAAATGGCAGATGAAATTTAATGTGGACAAGTATAAGGTGTTTCATATAGGGAAAAATAAACCTAGCTGTAGTTACAAGATGTTAGGTTCCATATTAGGAGCTACCACCCAGGAAAAAGATCTAGGCATCATAATGGATAATACTTTAAAATTGTCAGCTCAGTGTGCTACAGCAGTCAAAAAAGCAAATAGAATGTTAGGAAGGGAATGGTTAATAAAACGGGAAATGCCATAATGCCTCTATATCGCTCTATGGTGAGACCACACCTTGAATACTGTGAACAATTCTGGTCGCCACATCTCAAAAAAGATATAGTTGCGATGGAGAAAATACAGAGAAGGGCAACCAAAATGATAAAGGGGATGGAACAGCTCCCCTATGAGGAAAGGCTGAAGAGGTTAGGGCTGTTCAGCTTGGAGAAGAGATGGCTGAGGGGGGATATGATAGAGGTTTTAAGATCATGAAAGGTCTTGAACGAGTAGATGTGAATCGGTTATTTACACTTTCGAATAATAGAAGGACTAGGGGCCATTCCATGAAGTTAGCAAGTAGCACATTTAAGACTAATCGGAGAAAATTCTTTTTCACTCAACGCACAATAAAGCTCTGGAATTTGTTGCCAGAGGATGTGATTAGTGCAGTTAGTGTAGCTGGGTTCAAAAAAGGTTTAGATAAGTTCTTGGAGAAGTCCATTAACGGCTATTAATCAAGTTTACTTAGGGAATAGCCACTGCTTTTAATTGCATCAGTAGCATGGGATCTTCTTGGTGTTTGGGTACTTGCCAGGTTCTTGTGGCCTGGTTTGGCCTCGTTGGAAACAGGATGCTGGGCTTGATGGACCCTTGGTCTGACCCAGCATGGCAATTTCTTATGTTCTCATGTCAAACCAAGGGAAGACAAGGAACAAGGAACAAGACAGACTTGACAAACAGGATTAGGCATCAAGGCATGGAAAAGAAGGGTGCACGACATGGACAATGAGAAAGAAATGGGCAGGGCAAGGCTGGAGCAACAAGGCAAGGCACAAAGATAAAGCAAGTACCCACGAAGCAACATGCACTGGAACACAAGGCACCAATGGACATGTTGCTAAGGCAAGGGAAGGCTGTGTGATGAGCCCTTATAAGGGCCAAAGCCAATGATGTCATCATTTTATTTTTATTTATTTTATTTATTTAAGGTTTTTATATACCTGCAATCATGAGGACATATCTTGCTGGTTTACATGAAACGGGGCACTGCGGCCCTTTTCCCATGAATCCCTTTAAGAGAGTGTGTGTTGAGCATCTGCGCACCTAGGGCCGAACATGAGAAGCATCAGCTGGTGGCGTTTTCCACTGCATAGAGCGGCTTTCATGAGCAGTTGTGAATCCTGCATAGTGGCATCGGGTGTGAGTGCGGTGGTTTGCGGGTGTGTCCCACGAGTCACCAATTATACAATATGGGATCTAACATTGTGTAACTAGTACAGTGTGAATTACTTTTCCATATGTGCATCACTTTCCAATTGACCACATTAAGTTTCATCTGCCATTTGGATGCCCAGTCTTCCAGTCCTCCTGCAATTTTTCACAATCCACTTGAGATTTAATAACTATAAATAATTTTGTGTCGTCAGCAAATTTTATCACTTCACTCATTTCCCCCCTTTCCAGATCATTTATAAATATATTAAAAAGCACCCGTCCAAGTACAGATCCTTGAGGCACCTAACTACCTTTCTCCACTGAGAAAACTGACCATTTAATCATACTCTCTGTTTTCGATCTTTTAGCCAGTTTACAATCTACAAATGGACATTGCCTCTTATCCAGTGATTTTTTAATTTTCTTAGGAGTCTCTCATGGTGCACTTTTCCAAACACCTTCTGAAAATCCAAATATTCTAAATCTACTGGCTCACCTTTATCCACATGTTTATTAACCCCTTCAAAAAAATGTAGTAGCTTGATGAGGCAAGGATTTCCCTTGGGTAAATGGCTGTGTTTCATTAAACCATGTCTATCTATATGTTTTGTGATTTTGTTCTTTAGAATAGTTTCTATGATTGTTCCCAGCACTGAATTCAGGTTCACTGGTCTATAGTTTCCCAGATCACCTCTGGAGCCCTTTGTAAATATTGGGAACAATTTGGCCACCTCCGTTTTTCAGGTACAATGGATGATTTTAATGATAATTACAAATTATTAGTAATAAATCTGAAATTTCATTTTTTAGTTCTTTCAGAACCCTGGGGTTTATAACATTTGGTCCTGGTGATTTGCTACTCTTCAGTTTGTCAATCTGGTCTACCAAATTGGTAGTGCGGTAATAATGGGAGACTTCAATTACCAAACACACAAAATTTTCTTAGTGAAAAAATCCCACGATTGAAATGAACTATATAGAAACACGTGGTATTGAAAAATTAAGCAATCACAACGCTATGAACTTTTATCTTATATGTTTAAGGACCATCATACCACCCACAGTGCTCACAAGTCAGACTTGCATCTCATGCACTTTCACGGGGTCACATTTAATCAATTGGTCCAGATGGAAGGCATCAAAGTTCAATTTTGTGTACTTTTTATGAATTTTTTACTATATATATTAAAAAAGCAACTTCCCTTGTTTCTAGGTTATCGGGGTTACTTATCCCGTAGCTGTCGGGGTAACTTGTCCGACGCGCGCGTTTCGCCACACGAGCTGCTTCAGAGACATCCATATTCAAACTCTCCTGATCCAGCACATCCCCGTATCTTTAGCGGGGGTACAAGCGAAAAAATTTCAAACAAGGTGCCGAAGGTCCATCAATTTTTCTAAAGTAAAAGAGCTTATAATTATGAAAAGATTTCAGCAATTACAATTTTCTTAAAAATATTTAACGATGTATTTTAGCAAGTGGGAAAAAAGTTAGGTTAGTCTGACTCACCGAACGCCGACACCATCTCCCTGCCTAGTTGATTCTAGCAGTGAGGCGGCTCGGGTCGGTCTGATTTTAAATGCAGCGGTATTTTGTAACCACCTGATAGTCAAGTGATTCCTGATTTCGGCGGGCAATCACCAAAAATGAAACCATTCTATGTCCTTGTTTAAACCACCAGGTGTCACTGATTTTAATTGAAAAATCCACTTTTGTTCGCATTGCCTAAGTGTCTGTACACGGTTTCCCCCTCTCCAATGTGGGTTAATGATTTCAAGTATTGTCCACTTGATATCATCAAATTCATGCTTGAATTCCTTAAAGTGAGAGACCAAAGGTTCCTCAACTCGATTAGTATTGATGCAGCATTTGTGTTCAGTGAGATGAATCTTAATTTTTCTTTTTGTCATGCCCACATATACTAAAGGGCATGGGCAGAATATTGCATAAACGGCATGAGTAGAGTGACACGAGAATTCAGGCAGTGCGATTGATCTCCCGGTTGCTGTAGTGATGTGTGTTTGGGACGATTTCAAAGGACAAAATTTGCATTTGTCACAAACTTGAATTGATTGCACACTCAAAATGGGCTTGGAGCAATTTGAACGCACAACATGATCGCGAATATTTTTACCTTCCATCTGGACCAATTGATTAAATGTGACCCCGTGAAAGTGCATGAGATGCAAGTCTGACTTGTGAGCACTGTGGGTGGTATGATGGTCCTTAAACATATAAGATAAAAGTTCATAGCGTTGTGATTGCTTAATTTTTCAATACCACGTGTTTCTATATAGACTTCAATTACCCCAATATTGACTGGGTAAATGTATCATTGGTACATGCTAGAGATATAAAGTTCCTGGATGGAATAGATGACATTTTTATGAGGCAATTGGTTCAGGAACTGACAAGAGAGGGAGCAATTTTAGATCTAATTCTCAGTGGAGCACAGGATTTGGTGAGAGAGGTAACGGTAGTGGGGCCGCTTGGCAATAGTGATCATAATATGATCAAATTTGAATTAATGACTGGAAGGGGGACAGTAAGCAAATCCATGGCTCTCATGCTAAACTTTCAAAAGGGAAATTTTGATAAAATGAGAAAAATTGTTAGAAAAAAAATGAAAGGAGCAGCTACAAAGGTAAAAAGTGTGCAAGAGGCGTGGTCATTGTTAAAAAATACCATCCTAGAAGCACAGTCCAGATGTATTCCACACATTAATAAAGGTGGAAAGAAGGCAAAATGATTACCGGCATGGTTAAAAGGGGAGGTGAAAGAAGCTATTTTAGCCAAAAGATCTTCATTCAAAAATTGGAAGAAGGATCCAACAGAAGAAAATAGAATGAAGCACAAGCGTTAGCACGTTAAATGTAAGACATTGATAAGACAGGCTAAGAGAGAATTTGAAAAGAAGTTTACTTCCCCCCCCTTTCTCTCCGCTCCTAATGTAATTTCCACCTATTGTTTGTCAAATAGTATTATATAATGCCATTCTCAATCTTTATTAAACTTTGTGTAAATATCCTTTTGCCTCCCATTCACCTAAGCAGCACCCCCTCCAGAGGTGCTTGCTCTTTGTAAATTATAGCCATATTTATTTAGTTGTTTTTGTTTCCTTAATATCACAGTTACCGTTCAATGTAAAGGCTTCGCCTAAAGTTATTAAGTTACTTGTAAACCGATGCGATGTGCAAACGGATGTCGGTATATAAAAGGTTTTAAATAAATAAATAAATAAATAAATAAGTTGGCCGTAGAGGCAAAAACTCACAGTAAAAACTTTTTAAAACATCTCCGAAGCAGAAAGCCTGTGAGGGAGTCAGTTGGACCATTAGATGATTGAGGGTTTAAAGGGGAACTTAGAGAAGATAAGGCCATCGTGGAAAGATTAAATGATTTCTTTGCTTCGGTGTTTACTGAAGAGGATGTTGGGCAGGTACCCATACTGGAGAAGGTTTTCATGGGTAATGATTCAGATGGACTGAACCAAATCACGGTAAACCTAGAAGATGTGGTAGACCTGATTGACAAACTGAAGAGTAGTAAATCACCTGGACCAGATTGTATACACCCCAGAGTTCTAAAGGAACTAAAAAATGAAATTTCAGACCTATCAGTAAAAATGTGTAACCTATCATTAAAATCATCCATTGTACCTGAAGACTGGAGGATAGCAAATGTAAACCCAATATTTAAAAAGGGCTCCAGGGGTGATCCAGGAAACTACAGACCAGTTAGCCTGACTTTAGTGCCAGGAAAAATAGCGGAAAATGTTGTAAACATCAAAATCACAGAACATATAGAAAGCCTGGTTTAATGGAACAAAGTCAGCATGGCTTTACCCAAGGCAAGTCTTGCCTCACAAATCTGCTTCACTTTTTTGAAGGAGTTAATAAACATGTGGATAAAGGTGAACCGGTAGATGTAGTGTACTTGGATTTTCAGAAGGCGTTTGACAAAGTTCCTCATGAGAGGCTTCTAGGAAAAGTAAAAGGTCATGGGATAGGTGGCGATGTCCTTTTGTGGATTGCAAACTGGCTAAAAGATAGGAAACAGAGAGTAGGATTAAATGGACAATTTTCTCAGTGGAGGGGATTGGGCAGTGGAGAGCCTCAGTGATCTGTATTGGGACCCTTACTTTTTGTTGTGGGATCTGCTAGCGGGTTAGCAATCTGTTGGGATTTGCTATGCGGATGGGAGGAGCCAGCAGATGAGAATAGCAGTCTGATAGAATCCCCTCCCCAAAGGGGAGGAGTAGCAATCTGTAGTGAACTGCCTCCTATGGGTCTACTAAGGAATGGCAATATGTTATGATGTAGACTGCAGAGTTGGCAATCTGTACCAGCGGAGTACTAGAGATGGTGCTCAGCTGGACAGAAAGTAGATAGGTGAATCCTTGGGCCGATGGCAGATGACAGCACCCCCAGGAGGGAATCCCGAGAGGGACCAACGGCTAGGCTGGAGTATGGAGACAGACACAGATAGTTCTTTTTATTAGATAGGTAGTATAACCACCAGAGGTGGCAGTAGTGAGCTGGTATGCCCGGCAGGGCTGAAGTCTCTCAGATACTGGAACTGCGATTCCAAAGTTGCTGAGCTGCAAAGAGACTGTAGATAGTGAATAGACAGGGTATGCAGATATACATAGCCAGTACTAGATGATAACTCACATAAGGTCTTGAGATGGCTCAGTAGCTGGAAAGGGTTAGGCCCTCGAGGAGTGAGTACCTGGTTCCAGGGAAAACTCTGAGAGCGCGGTGGTCACTCACAATAATCTGTATCTGGAATAGCTTCTAGTCAATAGAGAATCTTCAGAGTGTTCAGTAACATAGGCCCTCGAAGAGCGAGTGCCAGTTCCTATATACCTTCTGAAATAGTAACTCACAAATGTCTGTACATGCAATAGCTTCTGGACAAGGAGAATCTTCAGAGTATTCAGGAACGTATGCCCTCGAGGAGCGAGTCCCGGTTCCTATATAACTTTTGAAATAGTAACTCACAAATTTCTGTACATGCAATAGCTTCTGGACAAGGAGAATCTTCAGAGTATTCAGGAACATAGGCCCTCGAGGAGCAAGTACTGGTTCCTATCGGTAGTCTGAAATAATAACTCACAATGTCCGTCTCTTGCAATCGCTTCCAGGCAATTGAGAGTCTTCAGAGGGTTTAGGAACATAGGCCCTCGAGGAGCGAGTACCGGTTCCTATCTGTAGTCTGAAATAATAACTCACAAAGGTCTGTACCTGCGATAGCTTCTGGGCAAGGAGAATCTTCAGAGTGTTCAGGAACATAGGCCCTCGAGGAGTGAGTACAAGTTCCTATCTGTAGTCTGAAATAATTACTCACAATGTCCGTCTCTTGCGATCGCTTCCAGGCAATGGCGAGTCTTCAGAGAGTTTAGGAACATGGGCCCACGAGGAGCGAGTACCGGTTCCTATCTGTAATCTGAAATAGAGAAAGAGAATGAGGCCCCCAAGGAGCGGGTACCCCTGGTAGGTCCGGAGAGGCAATGTTGCAAAAGTGAAGCAGGTCCGAAGGAAATCCCGCAAGCAATCCTTTGGGTGCAAGAAGTCTTGGACAGCCGAAGCTAGTCCAATCGGAGTCCTTGCTAACTCGATGACAGGTCGATCCAGTAAGGCCGCGGTAAAAACAGTGAGGTAGTGTCAGGCGCACCCTTCCTCCCCGCACGCACAGTTCTCTTCACTAACTCCCCGATACTCTCCTCTAATCGCATGCAAATGCATGCCGCGGCTGTGAAGCGTTAGGGAAGGGTTATGCCCGCGCAACCCATTTTACTGTATAGGCGCTGTAACAGCGCCTATACAGTAACCTGGGTGCGCTGGTACCTGTCATTTCAAATGACATTTGAAATGACAGGCACCAGGAAGTGTAAAAAAGTTTAAAAAGTGTAAAAAACAAAAAACCTGTGTGTTATATAAAAAAATAAAACAATTTTAAATACCTGTCGGAGGGCCGTGGGTCCCGGTGGGCGGCGGGCAGCCATCAGCGGCATCCGGTAGTCCCTTCTCCCTTCCTCCCTCCCTCCCCTGCCTGGATGAGCGCCAAAATCGCACGGGCGGGTCGGCAGCGGGGGGGGGGGGGGGGCGGCAGCAGGATCCGGGAGCGGCGGGTAGGCGGCAGCGGGGTCCGGGGGGGCAGCGGCAGCGGGGTCCGGGGGTGGCAGCGAGATCCGGGGAGCCAGCAGCGGCAGCATGTTCGATCGGGCAGGCAGCTAGGTGGCAAAGTAAAGATGGCCGCCTGCACGGGAAAATCGTGCAATTGGCCGCTGAAGACGTGACGTCACACCCCGTGACGCCAAACATCGTGACGTCACGTCTTCAGCGGCCAATTGCACGATTTTCCCGTGCAGGCGGCCATCTTTACTTTGCCACCTAGCTGCCTACCCGATCGAACATGCTGCCGCTGCTGGCTCCCCGGATCTCGCTGCCACCCCCGGACCCCGCTGCCGCCTACCCGCCGCTCCCAGATCCTGCTGCCGCCCCCCCCCCCCCCCCGCTGCCGCCCCGCCCGTGCGATTTTGGCGCTCATCCAGGCAGGGGAGGGAGGGAGGAAGGGAGAAGGGACTACCGGATGCCGCTGATGGCTGCCCGCCGCCCACCGGGACCCACGGCCCTCCGACAGGTATTTAAAATTGTTTTATTTTTTTATATAACACACAGGTTTTTTGTTTTTTACACTTTTTAAACTTACCATAGCAGGCCCGAGCCTTGCTACTTTTTCGTTTGTTTTTTTTTGCCCTGGTCCCGTCCGGTCTCCTGCAGCCCCGTCCGGTCCGGACGGGGCTGCAGGAGACCGGACGGGACCAGGGCGGGTAAGCAATGTTTTTACCCTACACTACACTACACTAACTCCTACTAGGGGGAGGCGGTAAACTAGCAGGTTAAGGCCGCGGCAGAACAGCGGGTTACGGAGGAGATAATATCAGCGCCCGTTACAGTATCGCAGGGGAATAGCTAATTCCTTCATTATACAGCTTTTTCGTTCATTTACATGCCGGGTGCGGAAAGGGTTATGCGTCTGTTTTCAGAAGCGATACGGACGCGTGAAACTGGAGACTGTATCGCCGAATTGCCTTGCGCGCCCGAATTGTGCGCTACGAGCACGTTACAGACGGGCAATCCTCGAGCGGACGATACTGGATCGACCTGTCTGTTAGCAAATGTAAAGACCTTTTATGTTGGAAGCGGATGACGTCAATACAGGGAGACGCCCCTGAGGATCGCGCCCTTGCTGGTACATACTTCGGAGCATGCGCGCCCTATGTCATCAGGAACATGGCGGATCTGCAGTGTCGAGCTGGCTCGGGGACGCCGGGGAGAAGCGGCATGGAGACGCTGCGGCATCAAGCCATCCATCAGACATGGTGGGAGTCACCACACAGGTAGAGAGGATGGAGCGAGGGTGAAAGCAGGCACGAATGCAACAGTTTTCAATATATTTATAAATGATCTGGAAAGAAATACGACGAGTGAGGTAATCAAATTTGCAGATGATACAAAATTGTTCAGAGTAGTTAAATCTCAAGCAGATTGTGATAAATTGCAGGAAGACCTTGTGAGACTGGAAAATTGGGCATCGAAATGGCAGATGAAATTTAATGTGGATAAGTACAAGGTGATGCATATAGGGAAAAATAACCCATGCTATAGTTACACAATGTTAGGTTCCATATTAGGTGCTACTACCCAAGAAAGAGATCTAGACGTCATAGTGGATAACACATTGAAATCATCTGTTCAGTGTGCTGCAGCAGTCAAAAAAGCAAACAGAATGTTGGAAATTATTAGAAAGGGAATGGTGAATAAAATGGAAAATGTCATAATGCCTCTGTATCGCTTCATGGTGAGACCGCACCTTGAATACTGTGCACAATTCTGGTCATCGCATCTCAAAAAGGATATTATTGCGATGGAGAAGGTACAGAGAAGGGCGACCAAAATGATAAGGGGAATGGAACAGCTCCCCTATGAGGAAAGGCTGAAGAGGTTAGGACTTTTCAGCTTGGAGAAGAGACGGCTGAGGGGGGATATGATAGAGGTGTTTAAAATCATGAGAGGTCTAGAATGGGTAGATGTGAATCTGTTATTTACTCTTTCAGATAATAGACTAGGGGGCACTCCATGAAGTTAGCATGTGGCACATTTAAAACTAAGCGGAGAAAGTTCTTGGAGGAGAAGCCCATTACCTGCTATTAATTAAGTTGACTTAGAAAATAGCCACTGCTATTACTAGCAACAGAAACATGGAATAGACTTAGTTTTTCGGGTACTTGCTAGGTTCTTATGGCCTGGATTGGCCACTGTTGGAAACAGGATGCTGGGCTTGATGGACCCTTGGTCTGACCCAGCATGGCATGTTCTTATATCTTCCAGTTTCACTGTAATTTGGTTCAAATCATCACCCTTGAAAAATGTTTCCAGAATGGGTATCTTGCCAACATCCTCATTAATAAACACCGAAGCACATTTTACTTTCCGTATCCCGGGGACTAACTAATAGTCTCATCAACATGCATTTGCATGTGATGAGCACTATTAGTTTTTGGGGGGGTTGGCCAAGCATTTTTGACGCGCTAAACCCCTTACTGTACAAGGGGTAATAGACGTGCATTGAAAACGCACAGCCAATCACATGCTAAATGATGCGCTTGGCCGAGTGCACCGTGCTGTATTGGCCTGTAAGTCTGATACTTTTGATGCAACAACAATACTATCTGCTTTCACGGCAATGGTTAAGGGAAATTGGATTCAAATAGCATCCGAAGGCCCTGACTTTTACGGTCTGGTAAACTGATAAGCATGGGGATATGTGTGGGATATAGTGTGGGTATGTGTGGGATATAGTGGACATTTTTAAATGATTATTCCTTGGGGTGATGTGGTAAAACTCTTTTGAGTTCTGTATTGTGGAATTTTTCCATTAAATAAACATTGAGATAATATATATGTCACTATATGTTAATGGGTATTAAGAAATAAAGAGTGGCATCAAATAATAGTATCTTACTGCCCTCCCAACGAGGCCACATTTCAGATTAAATCCTTAGTCAGGGGAAGTTTCTTCTTTACTACGGTACAATTTTGTTCCTCTTTACTTACAGGCCCATGGCCTACTTTTGCTTTTATTTTCTCTGTTGGGATGCCCTAACTCTTGTTTTTCTCTGAACCATACACTGCTGAGAGAATGTCAGCTTTCCCTCTTGTTATAGTATTAGTTGTCCTCAGCCACATGGCAGTGGTGGTTCACATATCGTTAACCTACCTCCACATGTGAAACTTGCAATGGGTCTCTGCATTCAGTGGGACTAGCTGACAGCCCTTAGCAACTTTATTCAATGTCTCACAGGAAATTAAATGAGAGCTCCACTGGTGGCTAGACTACTATTTCTTACAGAGGGAGCGCCCCTTCTTCTACACCTCTAAAGAGGTGATCGCCGAGGCAGGGAATGTCAGCTAGCTTATCATGGATGTCGTCACGCATACTGCTGGCCCTTTACCAAGCTATTCAATTCACTCCCTTGGAGCCTGATGAGGAGCTGGCCATCATGTCAAACACTTCATAAATTGACCTAATAGGACTGCATATATGCTCTTCTGCATCCAGAAGTAGCTGCTCATATTCTGGGTTGCTGTCAATTAGGGTAAGGAGCGGTTTCAGCTTTTGAATGCAATCAAAATTATAACATGTAAAACTGGTGTGAAGAGACGCAAGCATTAGGTGATGCTAACAACAGATGCTTCCACCAGAGGATGGGGAGCACATATAGGTCTCTTCAGAAACCAAGGGACTTGGTCAGCAATAGAAAGATGATTTAAAATTGATCTGTTAGAAATAAAAGCGATCAGATATGACTTGAGTGCCTTCTCCCATCTACTCGAGGGGAAGAGAATTCTCATTCAGACCAACAACCATAATTTATGTCAACAAGCAAAGAGGCATGGGGTCATGGACTCTCTGCTAAGAGGCCATGAAAATATGGGAATAGGCATGCGACCATCAAGCTGTTCTAGCGACTTATCTTCCAGGGATCACCAGCACATTAGCAGATCACTTCAGTAGGGTATTTCACCCTCATGACTGGTCCCTACATTAGTCCATAGCCAACAGGCTGCTCAACCTTTGAGGACATCATTCAATCAACCTCTTTGCATCAGAAGAAAAAAAATGGAAAGATTTTGTTCCTTTCTACCCAGCGAGCCCAGTTCAACTCAAGATGCTTTTCTGCTCAGCTGAAATACAGATCTCATGTATGCGCTTTCATCAATTCTGCTGATATCCAAGACTGTCCAAAAAGCACTCAAGGACCGGGCCTTCCTAATACTTATTGCACTAGAATGGCCCAGACAAGTAAAGTTCACGTACCTAGTCCAGCTATCCATCAGCCCCTTGATCCCTCTAGGGGCCAATCCATCTTTAATTCTTTATTAACTCAAGAGCAGGGTGGGTCGTCTGTATCATCTGAACCTTTGCTCCTTCAGCTTGACATTCTGGATGTTGAGCACTCTCTGATCACATCATTTTCCTTACCCAAAGAAGTTGAGACATACTGATGTCTGCCAGAAAAGCCCTCAACTAGGAGGACTCACAGCTTTAAATGTATCTGTTAGCATGTGAGCTAAGAGATCTGTTTCATTACTTGATCAGTCTTTCTTCTTCAAGACTCAGTACCTCATCAAAAGTATACACCTCAGTCCCATAGCAGCTTACCATGTTCAAGTAGAAGGCAGGCCAATTAGAAATCAGTTAGTGTCAAAGTTTATGAAAGACCTACAGCATATTAAACCTCCAGTGACCAAACCACCTATTCCATGGGACTTTAATGTCATTCTGGCACAGCTTATGATGTCACACTTCAAACATTTAGACTAGGCTTCTTTAAAATTTGTCACATGGAAAGTATTATTTCTTCTTGTGATCATGTCAGCCAGAAGAATCAGTGAATTTCAGGCATTAGTACATTACCTTCTATATATGCAGTTCTTCCCTAATAGGGTGGTACTATCAACCCACCACACGTTTCTGCAAAACATGGTCTATTGTGTTGTCCATGTCCTTTTCAAGGCCACATGCACATGAAGGGGAAAAAGCCCTTCATGCATTGGACTGTAAAAGAGCCTTCACTTATTACCAAATGAGTTCTCAGCCACATGGTCAGGTCTTGCAATTATTCATCTTTTACGAGCCTACCTGTTATAGGCATAGCAGTTGCCAAATGTACATTGTCCAATTGGTTAGCAGACTGTATCCATGCTCAAAGCTACTGGGTGTGCATACCATGCAATTGCATAAGGTGGCACACCTGGGCGGGGAGGGGATGGTAGAAGAAGAGGCAGCAAGCAAGGCTGCCAATGGACCCCATCCCACCGGCGGCCCGGAAGAGGAAGAGGCATAAGAGGCCACTGGTGGACCTCATCCCACTGGAGGCCTGAAAGAGGATGAGGCCCATGAGGCTGCCGGTGGACTCCATCTCACTGGCAGACGAGAAGAGGAAAGCCCCGTGAGGCCGCCGGTAGACCTCATCCGAAGAAAGAAGGAAGAGGCCTTTCTCCTGTTCCTTCTCGGTGCCGGCATGCGCTGTCCAAAACACATGCAGCTAGCTAGCACATACTCTATGATGATTTCATGATGCACGAGATCAGCATGGAAGTGCCAGCTCTGTGAGATTTGATTAGCACAGGGGCCAGCACACGAAGAGGAGCATCAGAATGGGGCCAGCACACGAAGAGGAGCATCAGAATGGAGCATCAGAATGGGCCCCGATGGTATATGTGTGTGTGTATATATATATATATATATATATATATACACATATGGTCAGGTATATACACATATATATATACACATATGGTATATACAGATGGTATATATATAAAAAAAAGTGTTAAATAAATAAATAAATGTGTGTATATGTGTGTGAGTGAATGAATGAATGAATGAATGAATGAATTAAAGCCTTACTGGGGTATGGTATGTGTGAATGGAAGCCTGACTGGTGTGTGTGTGTGTCTGTGTGTGAATGGGAGCCTGACTGATATGTGTGTGTAGGAACCTGACTGGGGTGTGTGTGTGTGTGAATGGGAACCTGCCTGGTGTGTATGTGGGTGTGTGAATGGGAACCTGACTGGGGTGTGTGTGTGTGTGAATGGGAACCTGCCTGGGGGGAAGGGGTATGAATGGGAACCTGCCTGGGGTGAGTGTGTGTGTGTGAATATGAACCTGACTGGGGTATGACCTGATTGGGGTGTATATGTGAATGAATGGGAACCTATCCGGTGTGTGTGTGTGTGTGTGTGTGTAGAGGATCCTGTCTAGGGTGTATGTGTGTGTGACTGGGGGCTTGCCTGTGTGTGACTGGGGGCTTGCCTGTGTGTGTGTGTGAAGAAAGTTAGTACTGCTCATTAATCCATGCCATACACAGGTTGTCTGGAAATGAAATGTTTTCAGGTATGGAGAGCAGTGAGTTTTCCATCCTTATTAGTTTTAATTATTGGGTGTCTGTATCTTCCATTTTGAAATATTTTGTTTGGAAAATTTTTAAAATTTTGTATGAGCTCTTAATTATTGGATGTTATTCTATTCCTTAACTTTTGGAAATATTCTTTTTATAAGTATGGTTCTACTAATATGACTGATTTATATTCCTTGATTGTATTGTTGTATAAATGATTTATGATGACTAGTATTCTATTTCTCCATTGCTGTATTGCATACAGATTCTGGCTTGTTGCAGTTTCCAGTTCAGTTTCTGTTTATAGTTTTTAGTCTCTTTATTCTGTATTTGGTGAGAGTGAGTCTGTCTTCTGCATGTTTAACTGAGGTGAGTTATTCTGTGTTTAAAAACCAAACAATCAAAGAGGGCGAAGCACAGTTATTGTTTGCACGGGGCAGCAAAAATGCTAGCACAGTCCTGACTATATCATGCACTGTTATGCACCCTCTAGTCTGCAAATTACAGATTCCGTTAAAGCTCATCAAGTAAAAACTATGGCTGCATCAGTGGCTTGTCTGGATCTGTGCCTATCAAAGATACCTGCAAAGCTGCAACTTGGTCTACAGTGTATGCCTTCACATTCTATTACTATCAAGAAGTAACACTAAATTTGGACTACCAATTTTGTGTAGCCTGTTCATCCAGTAGTCTACTCTCCATGGTGAGGTCTGGTTTGCTCTTTTCCGTAAGTGCTCCTTTGCAACCCTCAGCTTGGAACCCCACTCTGTACATGTCATGGCTAATTCAGCCCTGCTTGTTGATGGAGGAAGCAAGTTTGCTTACCATAAACGGTGTTCTTCTAGACAGCAGGATGAATTAGCCATTCTAATTACCTGCTCGCCTCCCTGGAGAGTTGACTACCTAGCTAGACTTAACTCTAAAATCAACTGAAGAGCTCATGAGGCAATACCTATGCAGGAACTCCAGCACATGCTCAGTAGATCAAAAGCTCTATGAGCAAAGGGGTCGATTTTAAGACCTACGTGCGCATGCGACCATGTGTGCGTGGTTCCTGGCGCGCGCACATGGACGTGGCTATTTTATAACATGCGCGAGTGTTTTAAAATACAATATCTGTGCACACATGTGCGGTGGATTTTAACATTTGCGTGCGCATGCACTGGCGGATGGCTTCCTCTGCGTGCAGGTGGGGGAAATTCTAAAAGCCCACGCTTGGCGACAGGAGAAGGGCTTCCCCAATTCCCTCCCAGTCCGCCCCAATTAAGGAGCAGACTGGGAGGGAACTTCCCTATACCCCTTCCTAACCTTCCTACCCTTTTCCCTCTCCTCTCCTCTCCTCTCCTCTTCGACCCTTAACCCCTTCCTACCTACTTACTTTTTTTTTGTTTGATTACTTACTGCTCCTTTGGAGCAGAAGTAATCTGCACGTGCCGGCCGGCGCTTCCCTGGGACAACAGCTAATGGCACTGTCATGGCCTGCCGCTGCCACCCACCTCTCCCCACCCAGACCATGCCTTCGTTCGGCACTTGTGCACGTACTGGGGTATATGCATTTGGCCAAGGCCCATCATAAAATGCGCGCAAGGCCCGGCCACACACGTAAACCCCGGTTTTTATGCGCGTAGGCCTTTGAAAATTCACATGAAACAGAGAAGGATCCATTTGCTGCTATTGGATAACATTGCAGCAAATTCATGATGCTGCCTATGACAAACACTGCTTATGGTAAGCAAACGTGCTTTATGGTTCTGATAATTAATTTAAAATAACTTTTTAGAAACTTTGTAAATAGGCATATTGACCATAGATTCCTTTGCATTTGATGCAGTTAAAACTTCAACACATCAAACATAGTTATTTTTTTTTGTGTGACTGAAGTGGCACAGGAAATTTGAACTTTCTTTCCTGACTTATAGCTAAACATTACAATGTATATGCCCTCCACTAAGCTCCTGAAACATTTTTCTGTATCCTAATGCCATGTTGTTGCTTTTTTTTTATTCGTTCATGTATACATATAGGTTTCTTCCGAAGAAGTATCACTAAAAATGCTGTTTACAAGTGCAAAAATGGAGGGAACTGTGAGATGGACATGTACATGAGAAGAAAGTGCCAGGCCTGCCGACTGCGGAAGTGCAGGCAGATGGGGATGTTAGCTGAATGTAGGTATAATTCTGTTCCACAATCCGATACTCCAAAGATTCCAAGTAAGAAAACATTTTTGCACATATCAAGGCTACGTTATAAACTTAGGGATCAATTTGGAAAAACTACAGGGATCGTACATACTTTTATTTACATATGGGGTAGGGGGAGAGGGGGCAACAATCAAACCACGTTTTTATGTGGCTAAACACACATTTACCTGAATAAAATCTTTTGATTGTTGCCCCTTAGGGCCTGATTTATTTTCCCCCCATTGTGCATCTTTGGGAACAAAGCTGAGTAAATCAGGCCCTTATTGTAGATCTGTTTGGGTCTTCAACTCTTACTCAAGAGCTCTGCTCCTGACTGACCTGATGAAGGAGTCAGGAGATCATTCAAAACCATCTGCTTCGTCTATAAATGTGTGAATAAACAAGCCCATGAACATCTCCCCCAATGTCTTTTCCTCTACACTCCCACTAGAGAACTTCAATCCTCTTGAACTGCTCTTTTCTCCTCCTTTCCCCTAGCTTTGGTTAGACTATCCTGCATGTGCCTTCAGTTGTTATGCTTCAAAAATCTGGAACAAGATACCATTACCCTTACACCTCGAGCTGTGTTACCTCACTTTCCAGAAGAAGCTAAGGCATGGTTCTTTGGCCACATCTTCCCTTAGAGTTCCTTGGCAGAGACACTCTGCCTTTCTGACCTGTCTCTATGAACCGTCAAGAAAGGATTATAAATTATACAGCCTAAGACTCTCATTGGTGTCCATTGTATATCTGATTCAAGTATGATTATAAATGACCGTCAAATGTACTATAACTGAGTTAAAACTTGTTTTGCAATCCGCCTCGAGGCCACTCGTGGAAAAAAGTGGAATATTAAACGCCTGTAAATAAATAAATAACAAATAAGGGAGCCTAGCTCTTGAAAATGGGTCAGAGATGTATTGAGTTAGGACAATAAAAAGGTCTCACCTGCACCTAAAATGTTTGTAATACTTGGGCAGTAATGAGGAGATGATGTAGTGTAATATCCTATAGTAGCTAAAACAGACAAGACCGAGGTTCCCTTCTCTCTAGGCATTTATTTTCACATGCAAATTAGAAGTTAAAAATGAAAAAGGGGGAAAGGTAGATTATTACACCATGCATTCTACAATATCGTCTTCATGGGTTATTATTCTATTAATCCTAATACAATTTGCAAAAAAAAAAAAAGATACCCATTTTTTTTCAGGGCCAACAGGACTAGTAGAACTCTACAAAAGGGCTATTGAGCTTGTGTTTTGCTCATCCTGTAATAAAGGGAAACATTTTAATATATCATAACATCAATGTGTACAGATGCATATGAGAAATTAATCTACTTTGAGTTTTAATATAACTTGACAATATCTGATGGTCTGATTCAGAGCTGCTGCATGAACAGTTAGCTTTGTGAGGAACAATTACCCGCATCATTATTCGGAAGAAGCGTGCAAGCATAATTAATATTTCATTCTGTAATTTTAGACAGCCCACAAAGATCCCAAGATACAGCACATTCACGGAAGATATGCAACTAATAAACCATGCAAATTAAATGTCACCGAGATGTTGATAATGCTTTCCAAGTCAGTGTGTGTCGCATAAGACAAAGGCTCCCGGGAAGGCAATCCCAGCTTATCGTTCTGAAGGTGAAATTCAGAACCCAGACAAGACTGTCTTTGTGACTGGAAGTAACAGGGAAAACAACCCCCCAAAACCTCAGAGAAAGAAAATAGGTTAGTGTAAGCACACCTGACTGAGGCCACATGACATTTTGAAAGTGGCTGATCATTTTCTCATCTTGGCATGTGTGAAATAAAGGCATACAATAGGTGCTGTTACTTGAGTTTGCTTTGCAATGGAAACATTGGACCTTGTTGTCTAGGAGCTCATGTTTCTCATTTATTAAGCATCAGAGTCTTCTAAGTATTGCACTGCTGACTAACAGCGACTAGACAGGTGGCAAAAAAAGAGCTTGGGTTATAACTTTCAGAACCTGACTTATCAAAGGCTTTTTAATTCTAGGCAATATTTACAGGAAGAAATTCCCTGTAAAAGAAAATCCTAACTTAAACTTGAATGTTCCCTTATCAATCTTTTGATTTTGCAAAAAAAAAAAAAAAAAAGCTAAAAGAAAAATATAGTAGATATTAGTAGAGAAGGACTCCAGTATTTGGCTCACCCCTGTCTGCTTGGTAAAATAATAGCTCCTGATTTTAAGTATTCTGTGTCTATGGGAAAATGCATCCATGAATCAGGCCATAAATGTGGCAGCTGATTCTTGTACCATTTCCTCCATGTCTAAAGAAAAATTATCAGGGCCCTGTCAAAATATTTCTTCCATAAGGTACAGTCTTAGGTTCTTATTCAATAGATATTTTTCCATAAGCACAGAAAGAACAATTATACAGAAGAATCTAGCAGGGTAACTAAAGAATTGCCTAGCTAGATCAGTGAGGCTGAACATTGTACTCCATTGAGTATCTGAATATAGTTTCCAAATTTCACTAGGTAACTATATTTAGCCCCTCCAAAAATGGGCAGTCTGGGAGGCGGGGTTAGTTCAGTTGAGACAGCCATGCACATAGTTTATGCTTCGAGGTGATACAAATCTATGTTTCTAGTTTTAGATGTCCCCTCCCATTTCTCTGAACCGAACATGAAGAGAAACACACATCTCTCCCCCTAGCCAGTCATGCCCCCCTTTTCCCTCTACCGCCTCTGGAGGTAAGAGGAAGCCTACTTGTGTTCATCTGCCTCAAGTGGGGGCCTTGTTCTCTGTCACATTAAAGTTTAGGGAGGTGGGAGAAAGGATAGCCAGGGCATGTTACAACCAGATACTTTGAGCTAATTTCTAACTGCAATGTAACTGGGTTGGCTGCAGTTCAAAAGGAGCCTAAACTTAGCCAGCTACACTTTAATATAGATGTCTAAGTTGGGGATTGCCAGCAGTACTGAAAAATTGCCCCAAGGATGGGGAAAAGTCTTTTTAGAACAAGCCTTTGAGGGCCAAATGTGACACAACATAAGGGAAAAAGTTCCTTTGGTACTTTAATCTTTAATTTGCAAAGAATATAAGAACATAAGAAATTGCCATACTGGGTCAGCCCAAGGGTCCATCAAGCCCAGCATCCTGTTTCCAACAGTGGCCAATCCAGGCTACAAGTACCTGGCAAGTACTAAAAACCTAAGGGGCGGATTTTAAAAGGGCTGCGCACGTAAATCCTTCCGGATTTATGCGCGCAGGGCCCTCGCGCGCCGGTGCGCCTATTTTGCATAGGCCACCGGCGCGCGTAAAGCCCCAGGACGCGCTAAGTCCCGGGGCTTTCGAAAAGGGGCGGGAGGGGGCATGTCCGGGGGCGTCCCCGAAACGACGCGGCGTTTCGGGGCCGTGCCGCGGCGTTTCTGGGGCGGGCCCGGGGGCGTGGCGCCAGCCCGGGGGGGTTTAGATAGTGCCGGTGGGGTGGGTTAGGTAGGAGAAGGGAGGGGAAGGTGGGGGGAGGGCGAAGAAAAGTTCCCTCCGAGGCCGCTCCGAAATCGGAGCGGCCTCGGAGGGAACAGGCAGGCCGCGCTGGGCTCGGCGCGCGCAGGTTGCACAAATGTGCACCCCCTTGCGCGCGCCGACCCCGGATTTTATAAGATACGCGCGGCTACGCGCGTATCTTATAAAATCCAGCATACTTTTGTTCGCGCCTGGTGCACGAACAAAAGTACTCACTCGCGTATTTTTTTAAAATCTGCCCCTAAGTCTATTCCATGTTACTGTTGCTAGTAATAGCAGTGGCTATTTTCTAAGTCAATTTGATTAATAACAGGTAATGGACTTCTCCTCCAAGAACTTATCCAAACCTTTTTTAAAACCAGCTACACTAACTGCATTAACCACATCCCCTGGCAACAAATTCCAGAGTTTAATTGTGCGTTGAGTGAAAAAGAACTTTCTCCGATTAGTTTTAAATGTGCCACATGCTAACTTCATGGAGTGCCCTCTAGGCCTTCTATTATCCGAAAGAGTAAATAACCGATTCACATTTACCCGTTCTAGACCTCTTATGATTTTAAAGCCCTCTATCATATCCCCCCTCAGCTGTCTGTTCTCCAAGCTGAACAGCCCTAACATCTTTAGTCTTTCCTCATAGGGGAACTGTTCCATCCTCTTTATTATTTTGGTCACCCGTCTCTAGGGATGTGAATCGTTTTTCAACGATTAAAATTATCGTCCGATAATGTTTATATCGTCTTAAATCGTTATAGAACACGATACAATAGAAATTCTAACGATTTATCGTTAAAAATCGTTAAATCGTGTTAGTGCGCACTAACTCGAGTTAGTGCGCACTAACTCCCCGTTAGTGCGCACTAACTCGATTTAGTGCGCACTAACTGAAAATGATACAAATAAACACTTTCCAGGTCACTGAAGGTCAGTTAGGAATGAATATGTGTTCCTATTGGCTGGCTGCCCTCTTATCTATTGATGTTACCAAGTTACCACTGAGGTGATGGTTGGGGGGATGGGAAATGGAACTGGAAACTAACGAACACCAACAGAAAATGAAACAAAGTGTTCACACTTCCCAGGTCAGTAAAGGTCACTTAGGAATGAATATGTATGTATGTATTCCTATTGGCTGGCTGTGCTCTTATCTATTGATGTTACCAATATGGTTGGGGGGATGTGAAATGGAAACAGTTGGAAGCTTGACAAAAAAAGTAATGTAATGATCAGCACTCACGTGACTAGAACTTGTTTGTTTATTATTTTTGTTAGCAGGCACCTGAAATGCTAGTGCATGTTGAATTTGCCAATCACTGTGCATTTTAGAAAGGTGGTCCTGGCTGGAACTGTACACAGTTCAAATATATGTAATTGATTGTTGGTAAGTGTATTTTTTAAGTAGCCACACTGGCACCAGTATGTTTACTTTTCCTCCTACTTAACTCACTAGCTCAGCTTTGTAAGAAGGGCTTCTCTGCTTGTGTGTTGTTTTTGTTTGGTGTGAGGAGAGCAGAAACATCAGATCTTTATTCAATCTACTACAGTCATCTCTTACAGTGCCCTATCCCTATTAATACCAGGATCTTCCTGCACACAGTGCCCTAACCCTGATACCAGTCTGAGACAGCTCCCTCCCTGCATTACTAGTGAGAGGCTGGCTTCACAGACAGGGGGGAGCTGCCTGACCCTCACTCCTGACTTCCCCCATGTCCCAGCTAGTGAATGGTGTGTGGGGGAGGGGGGGGGGGGGAGGATGGTGAAGTCTGAGACAGCTCCCTCCCTGCATTACTAGTGAGAGGCTGGCTTCATAGACAGGGGGGAGCTGCCTGACCCTCACTCCTGACTTCCCCCATGTCCCAGCTAGTGAATGGTGTGTGGGTGAGGGGGGGGGGGGAGGATGGTGAAGTCTGAGACAGCTCCCTCCCTGCATTACTAGTGAGAGGCTGGCTTCACAGACAGGGGGGAGCTGCCTGACCCTCACTCCTGACTTCCCCCATGTCCCAGCTAGTGAATGGTGTGTGGGTGAGGGGGGGGGGGAGGATGGTGAAGTCTGAGACAGCTCCCTCCCTGCATTACTAGTGAGAGGCTGGCTTCACAGACAGGGGGGAGCTGCCTGACCCTCACTCCTGACTTCCCCCATGTCCCAGCTAGTGAATGGTGTGTGGGTGAGGGGGGGGGGGGGGGGAGGATGGTGAAGTCTGAGACAGCTCCCTCCCTGCATTACTAGTGAGAGGCTGGCTTCACAGACAGGGGGGAGCTGCCTGACCCTCACTCCTGACTTCCCCCATGTCCCAGCTAGTGAATGGTGTGTGGGTGAGGGGGGGGGGGGGGGGGAGGATGGTGAAGTCTGAGACAGCTCCCTCCCTGCATTACTAGTGAGAGGCTGGCTTCACAGACAGGGGGGAGCTGCCTGACCCTCACTCCTGACTTCCCCCATGTCCCAGCTAGTGAATGGTGTGTGGGTGAGGGGGGGGGGGGGGAGGATGGTGAAGTCTGAGACAGCTCCCTCCCTGCATTACTAGTGAGAGGCTGGCTTCACAGACAGGGGGGAGCTGCCTGACCCTCGCTCCTGACTTCCCCCATGTCCCAGCTAGTGAATGGTGTGTGGGTGAGGGGGGGGGGTGGATGGTGAAGTCTGAGACAGCTCCCTCCCTGCATTACTAGTGAGAGGCTGGCTTCACAGACAGGGGGGAGCTGCCTGACCCTCACTCCTGACTTCCCCCATGTCCCAGCTAGTGAATGGTGTGTGGGTGAGGGGGGGGGGAGGATGGTGAAGTCTGAGACAGCTCCCTCCCTGCATTACTAGTGAGAGGCTGGCTTCACAGACAGGGGGGAGCTGCCTGACCCTCACTCCTGACTTCCCCCATGTCCCAGCTAGTGAATGGTGTGTGGGTGAGGGGGGGGGGTGGATGGTGAAGTCTGAGACAGCTCCCTCCCTGCATTACTAGTGAGAGGCTGGCTTCACAGACAGGGGGGAGCTGCCTGACCCTCACTCCTGACTTCCCCCATGTCCCAGCTAGTGAATGGTGTGTGGGTGAGGGGGGGGGGGTGGATGGTGAAGTCTGAGACAGCTCCCTCCCTGCATTACTAGTGAGAGGCTGGCTTCACAGACAGGGGGGAGCTGCCTGACCCTCACTCCTGACTTCCCCCATGTCCCAGCTAGTGAATGGTGTGTGGGTGAGGGGGGGGGGGGGGAGGATGGTGAAGTCTGAGACAGCTCCCTCCCTGCATTACTAGTGAGAGGCTGGCTTGACAGACAGGGGGGAGCTGCCTGTCCCTCACTCCTGACTTCCCCCATGTCCCAGCTAGTGAATGGTGTGTGGGTGAGGGGGGGGGGGGTGGATGGTGAAGTCTGAGACAGCTCCCTCCCTGCATTACTAGTGAGAGACTGGCTTCACAGACAGGGGGGAGCTGCCTGACCCTCACTCCTGACTTCCCCCATGTCCCAGCTAGTGAATGGTGTGTGGGTAAGGGGGGGGGGGGAGGATGGTGAAGTCTGAGACAGCTCCCTCCCTGCATTACTAGTGAGAGGCTGGCTTCACAGACAGGGGGGAGCTGCCTGACCCTCACTCCTCCGGGGTATTGTGATCTTCCTGCACACAGTGCCCTATCCCTGATACCAGGGGTGTTGTGATCTTCCTGCATGCAGTGCCCTATCCCTATTAATACCAGGAGTGTTGTGATCTTCCTGCATGCAGTGCCCTATCCCTATTAATACCAGGAGTGTTGTGATCTTCCTGCATGCAGTGCCCTATCCCTGATATCGGGATGTGTGCAAGAAGATCACAACACCCCCGGTATCAGGAATAGGGCACTGCGTGCAGGAAGATCACAACACCCCCAGTATCAGGAATAGGGCACTGTGTGCAGGAAGATCACAACACCCCTGGTATTAGGGATAGGGCACTGTGTGCAGGAAGATCACAACACTCCTGGTATTAATAGGGATAGGGCACTGTGTGCAGGAAGATCACAATACCCCTGGTATCAGGGTTAGGGCACAAGTTCTAGTCACATTGACTGATCACATTACTTGTTTTGTCAAGCTACCAACTGTTTCCATTTCCCATCCCCCATATACTGTCAGTAGGAAACTTGGTAACATGAATAAATAAGAGGGCAGCCAATAGGAATACATATTCATTCCTAAACTGACCTTAACTGACCTGAAAAGTGTCAAATTGTATCATTTTCAGTTAGTGCGCACTAACTCGAGTTAGTGCGCACTAATCGGAAAAAACGATTTTTAACGATTTTTTAACTAAAAAATCGTGCCTAAGACGATTTTCTTGCCCTGCCACACGATTTCTATCGTTAAGACGATATGGAAAACGATTCACATCCCTACCCGTCTCTATACCTTCTCCATTGCAACTATGACTTTCTTGAGATGCGGCGACCAGAATTGTACACAGTAGCTTTTCCTAGAGCCTTTTACCACCCGGATTCGAGCATCTAACCAGGTTGAAGGGGTGACTGTTGGCAACAGTGATTTGAAAATGTCCTTGTTTGCTGACGACATTCTCTTGACACTCACCAATCCTCTGGTCTCTTTAAGGGGCGTTACAGATGAGATCGCTTCCTTTAGCGCAGTCTCCGGTTTAAAATCAATCTGGACAAGACCGAATTACTGAATGTGTCGGCAGACCCCGCTGTTATATTGACCATAAAACAGACATATCCGTTCAAGGTAGTACATAATTCCCTTAAGTACCTTGGCGTCCAGATTGGTCCTGACCTTCAACAATTATTTCAATTGAATTATAAACCACTGGTGGATAGAGTAAAAAAGGATATTCAGAAATGGGATAGGGATTTTTTTTCTTGGGTGGGAAGAGTAGCAATTGTTAAGATGAATATTTTACCTAAATTTTTATACCTCTTTAACACGCTACCTATATTTATCAGTAGTGCTATACTACGGTCCTGGCAAAAGATCTTATTTGATTTTATTTGGAGGAGACGACCACCTAGGGTGGCCCGGCGGATCTTGCAACAACCATGGATACGGGGAGGATTGGGGGTTCCCAATATAGAGTACTACTATGTGGCTGCGCAGCTCGCTGCTATCCCTGATACTCATAGAAGGTGCTATATCAAGCAATGGGTTAAATTTGAGGAATCCCTATTAGGGGGTTGCCCTCTTAAAATACTTTTCTGGCAACCTCGCGATACATGGCCTCCTATACGGGCAGTGCCTATTACATTGGGCACCACTCTTAAACTGTGGAATAAATGGAAGGGACGCCTTGTTGGCGTCAGGTCGTATTTCTATTCGACTCGCCTTTATAATAACTCCCTCTTTCCTGCGGGACAGGACAATAGCTCATTTCAAAAATGGCACCGTCAGGGGATTATTAAGATGGAGGATCTGCTTAGTGGTGGTATACTTATGACATGGGCGGATATACAAGCTAGATATCATATACCTAGACAGGATTTTTTGGCTGGTAGCCAACTGCTTCACTTTTTACGGACCCCTCTTATCACTCAGGATTTGGCGCGAGGAAAAACCCTTTTTGAACATTTTTGTGAGTCTGTTGACAAGAAAAGGGGGATGATATCTAAACTATATAATTTATTACTGAACCCTGCCACTCAAACTTTCCCATATATGGCCCACTGGGAAGCGGACTTGGGTTATCCTATTAGCTCTGACTCTTGGACACAAATTTTCACCGCAGCTCACAAGTGTTCAGTGTCTACCACATTGCAGGAAAATTGCTATAAGCTTATCACTAGATGGCACCTCACCCCCAGTACTCTACATAAGCGATATCCTCATTTAAGTGATAAATGCTGGAGAGGATGTGGGCAGACTGGCACCTTCTTCCACACCTGGTGGTCTTGTGATAAGATATCCCCTTTGTGGAGATTGGTAGCACAGTGGCTAGGACAGGTCTTAGATGTGCAGGGTCTCTTTGATCCTGGCTTTATGTTGCTTTTACTTCCACACAAGCCTATGAATAAAGCACACATCGCTTTTTGTCATCAAGTCTTTATTGCCACCAGATTAACCATAGCCAGTTATTGGAAACAGGATCTTACCCCGTCATTAGCAATAATACAGCATAAAATACATTATTACTGTAAAATGGCAGCTATCACCGCGGAATTACATGATTCCTTGTCTAGGTTCCGGAACACATGGTCTCCCTTTTTGCAATGGGAAAAAAAACAAGCGGAGCAGTGATTTTTTGTTTTTTGTTTTTATCCGGACTATGTCAGTTGTCTGGCAGACATGGTGGATATTAGGCATAGAACTCCTGTTCACCCTAATTTGTTCCTATTCTGATCTTGCTGAGGTCATTTCTTTCTTTCTTTTTCTTTTGTGTTCACTGTTTTCTTTCTCATGGTGGCTCTAGTTAATGTACTTATGCTTGGATTCCTGGAAGGGTGGGGAGGGGGGGGGGAGGGAATTGGAGGGTGCTACCCACATGGTTTATGCTGACTATCTGTTTGGTATGTGAACTGTATTTCATGATATATGTATACAGATGTTGATTATATGGTTTGTCCTATTGGGTGTGTTATTCCCTTGTTTGAAAAGCTAATAAACTTTAAATTGAAAAAAAAGAATTGTACACAGTATTCAAGGTATGGTCTCACCATAGAGCGATACAGAGACATTATGACATCCTCAGTTTTATTCACCATTCCCTTCCTAATAATTCCTAATATTCTGTTTGCTTTTTTGACTGCCACAGCCTGAGCTGACGATTTCAAAGTATTCTCAGCTATGACGCCTAGAAATCTTCCCTGGGTGGTAGCTCCTAATATGGAACCTATCATCTTTGTTATGAACTCCCTGCCCGTGGGTCCCCCCGTGAGCAGGCTCACTCACCCTTGCTGCTTCTTCTGTTCCCGACGTGGCAGGACGCCGCTGTCGGGCCTGCCTACGCGGCTGGAGCCGCGGACTGAACTTCCTCCCGCGGCCCGGAGGCCGTTTCTGGCAGCAGTCTTCACCGCAGCCGGAGCTGCGGCCTTTTCTGCCGTCCTCTGTGCGGCCGGAGCCGTCCCCGACATCATATGATCTTCACGGCATGGAGGCCGCAAGCCCCGAGCTCGAGTGGTGGCTGGAGCCGCCCCTGGGGCCTCCTGCAGCAGCTGGAGCTGCTGCCGTCTTCGGGCCTGCTCCTCAGGCCCAGCTCTGTGTCTACGCGATGACGCTGTGCAGGCCACTGTCCATGGTCCTGCACAGCCCTGCTTCCTGCTCCTTAGGCGCCGGCGCGCGCCTCTCTTCAGGATTTAAAGGGCCAGCCACAGGAAGTGGACTTCCTGCCCAGCCCTATAAAAGGGCTGCTCCGTCAGTCAGTCTTCACCTTGCATCGGAGTTGCTTCACTCTGGAGGCTCCTGCCTGCCAGAGCTCCATCAGGTCTTCTTCGTCTTCTCCATGGAGCTCTTGTTGTTTCTTCTCGTCATGCCAAGTCATGTTCATGCCTGAGGTCCCCGTCTAGGTGTCCTGGTGTCTCGTCTTGATCTTCTGTTTCCTGATGTTCCAGGTTCCTTGATGTCCTGCTCCTGTATCTTCGTCTTCTGCGCTCTTGAGCCTTCTGGTACCTGTTAGGCTGGGGGTCCTTCGGATGATATGTGCCCGAGCGTGGACTAGCCTACAGGTGGACTGGTGTCCTGTGCTCCTGAGCCATCATGTGCTGCCAGCCGTAGGTGGCGCTTCGGAAGACACTGGCTCCGTCTTTGGAGTTCTGCTTCGACTGGATCCTTCCCTGCGCTCGTCCCGCTCCCAGCGTGGTCTGTGACCAGCCACCTCGGGCTATGTAAGGCGCGCAGTGGGACAGGGTGGTCCGCGACTCAGTCCCGCGGGTGGGCTGAGTAGGGCGCCCTGAGAGACAGTGCCAATGTCCTTCCGCCCAGCTTCTCGTCTTGTCTGGACTTCGTCAGTTCCTCGTCTTGTCATGGATGCCGTTGCATCACTCTTGGTATCATGTCTTATTCCTGATGTCGTCGTATCGACCCTGGTCCGGGATGCCATCGCATCGACCATTGGTCCGTGATGTCTTCGCATCAGCTGTGGTATCAAGCCTTCGTCTGCGATGCCATTGCATCGATCCTGCTGTCATGTCTTCGTCCGCGATGCCATTGTTGCATAAATCCTGCTGTCATGTCTTCGCGTCAAGGCCTGTCTGCCCTCAACCTCAGGCCAGGCCTGCTGCTCCATGCTGTTCCATGCAGCAGGTCCGAAAGGGCTCGGAATGGTCAGAGGACCATTCACATTCCAACATCATCATGTTGTTGGCCATGGGAGCTTGTAGGCCTGGCAGAAGGTATGACCGTCAGCCGTGGTGGAACACGCCGTCAACCCTCGGTCCGGTCCTGGACTCATCTGGGGTCAGGCTGAGGCCCAAGGGCACACTAAAACACCTGAGTTAACAATCGTGTAAATACAGCATGGGTTATGTTTCCCTATATGCATCACCTTGCACTTATCCACATTAAATTTCATCTGCCATTTGGATGCCCAATTTTCCAGTCTAACAAGGTCCTCCTGCAATTTATCACAATCCACTTGTGATTTAACTACCTTGAATAATTTTGTATCATCTGCAAATTTGATAACCTCACTCGTCATATTCCTTTCCAGATCATTTATAAATATGTTGAAAAGCACGGGTCCTAGTATAGATCCTTGAGACACTCCACTGTATACACTTTTCCACTGAGAAAATTGTCCATTTAATTCAACTCCTGTTTCCTGTCTTTTAACTAGTTTGTAATCCATGAAAGGACATTGCCACCCATTCCATGACTTTTTACTTTTCTTAGAAGCCTCTCATGAGGAACTTTGTCAAATGCCTTCTGAAAATACAAATACACAATATCTACAGGTTCACCTATATCTACATGTTTATTAATCCCTTCAAAAAACTGAAACAGATTTGTGAGACAAGACTTGCCTTGGGTAAAGCCATGCTGACTTTGTTCCATTAAACCATGTCTTTCTATATGTTCTGTGATTTTGATCTTTAGAACACTTTCCACTATTTTTCCTGGCACTGATGTCAGGCTAACTGGTCTATAGCATCCTGGATCGCCCCTGGAGCACTTTTTAAATATTGGGGTTACATTAGCCACCCTCCAGTCTTCAGGTACAATGGATGATTTTAATTATAGGTTACAAATTTTAACTAATAGATCTGAAATTTCATTTTTTAGTTCCTTCAGAACCCTGGGGTGTATACCATTCAATCCAGGTGATATCCTACTCTTCAGTTTGTCAATAAGGCCTACCACCTCTTCTAGGTTTACTGTGATTTAGTTCAGTTCATCTGAATCATTGCCCATGAAAACCTTCTCTGGAACGGGTACCTCCCCAACCTCCTCTTCAGTAAACTCTGAAGCAAAGAAATCGTTTAATCTTTCCACAATTGCTTTATCTTCTCTTACCCAACTTCCTTCCAATACCACTCCCCTAACTCAAGCGCTAATGCCCCACATCAAAAACACCCACCTAGAAATGTTTGAACCTACCTCCTCCTCTGAAATCCAAACCATCCTTAGAAAAATGAAACCATCTTCACACCCAGCAGACCATATACCAACAAAACTTCTCCTCACAATACCAGAAACCATCTCCAAAACATTGGCTGACATAATCAACTGTTCGCTCTCACAAGGTTCCTTCCCAGAAGACCTCAAACAAGCCTCACTCAAACCACTTTTAAAAAAAACCCAACCTGGACCTAAAAGACCCCAACAATTACCGCCCAATAGCTAATCTACCTATCATAGCCAAGATTATGGAAAAGCTTGTTAACTCCCAACTATCGGACTTCATTGAAGATAACAAACTGCTTTCCGCCTCACAACATGGATTCCGCAAAAATCGCGGCACAGAATCCCTTCTTACATCCCTAACAGACCTCCTCATCCTAGGTACAGACAAAGGACAATCATTTCTGCTGGTCCTTCTAGACCTTTCAGCAGCTTTCGATACCGTAAACCACGCGATCCTCATTAATCAGTTAGCTGCTATAGGAATCTCTGGCTTAGCGCTCTCCTGGTTCAAATCATTTCTAACCAACAGAGGCTACAAGGTAAAAATACAGAACAAAGAATCAGCACGCCACGATTCGACCGTCGGAGTCCCACAAGGTTCCTCCTTATCCCCTACACTATTTAATATTTACCTCCTCCCACTATGCCAACTCCTCACCAACCTCAACTTAATACACTTTCTCTATGCGGACGACATCCAGATCCTGATCCCTATCAAAGAATCATACTCAAAAACCCTCGAATTCTGGGAATCCTGCCACCTAGAAATTAAAAGCCTCCTCAACAGCCTTAATCTGGTACTAAACTCATCTAAAACTGAAGTCCTACTCATAACACCCGATAACAAACCCACAGCCTGTCTTCCAACCAACCTTCAAACCACTCATGTAAGGGATCTAGGTGTCCTAATCGACAATAAATTGAACTTCAAAGCCCACATCAACAAAACAACCAAAGACTGCTTCTATAAACTGCAAGTCTTAAAAAGGATAAGACCACTCTTCCACGCCAAAGATTTCAGAACCATTCTCCAAGCCCTCATCTTCTCCAAATTAGACTACTGCAACGCGACTCTTCTTGGCCTCCCCTCCTCATATACAAAACCACTCCAAATGGTCCAAAACGCAGCAGCACGTTTACTAACAAACACCAGAAAAAGAGACCACATCTCTCCAGTCCTTCAAGCCCTCCACTGGTTACCAATCCACTTCAGAGTAATTTACAAATCCATCACATTATTATACAAAATCATTCACCAACACTCCACAATCGACCTACAAATTCCTCCCCGTGTTCACGAATCAACAAGACCGACTAGGGAAGCCTACACAGGATGCCTCCTTGTTCCACCCATAAAAACTACTAATCACAGAACCTTGAGAGACCGAGCCCTTTCAACAGCAGGCCCTCCGCTATGGAACTCTATCCCACCAGATCTAAGAAACGAACCGTGCCTCTTAACGTTTAGGAAAAGACTTAAGACATGGCTTTTCAGGCAAGCCTTCCCGAACTCCACCTAACAAGATCCATCAATGACTCCTATGCTAAGTAGCTGTATATAATGGACTCCATATTTATTTTGTTCTCTTGTATTTATAGAGAACTCCTTATTTACATTGTACACTTGTATATAATTATCCTCCTCTATCTCTTTTATTTCTTTTAATCCCAGTTCATGATCCCTTGTTAATTGTAACTGCTTCTCTTCTCCACGTTTAGTTATGTTTTTGGTTATATTTCTGCACCCCTGTTTTCTGTAAACCGACATGATGAGAACGAGTTCTTGAATGCCGGTATAAAAAAACCTTAAATAAATAAAAAATAAATAAATAAATAAGTACCCCTTTAACCCCTCAATCATCTAACAGTCCAGCTGACTCTCTCACAGGCTTTCTGCTGTTTGTGAGTCAGCTCAGATACAAATGGGAAGTAGCAGAATATAAGAGATGCAAATAGAAAAAATTAGATGTACAACTGTAGTAAGTTTTGAAGTCAATTCATTCCATAAGAGGAGTTTCTCATTAGATAATACTATGGTGAAAAACCTGCAGTGTGCTCTGTAGATATAATATTGCTTTCCGCTTGCAATTAGGTCACAATGAACAGTTCTTCTTGCCCAGTTGACATGATCAGGATAAACTAAGACTGTGATTCTTTCTGTCTAAGCAGTGCAACTCATTTTCTGCAATACATCATAATGCCATCACTGTGGGGCAGATTTTAAAAGCCCTACGCGTGCCAAGCCTATTTTGCATAGGCCCAGCGATGCGCGCAAGTCCCGGGATGTGCGTATGTCTCGGGGCTTGAAAAAAGGGGTGGGTCGGGGCAGTCTGGGGCAGGAGCATGGCCAGAGGCCTCCGTAGGGCCTCTAGGCTGGAGGATTGCGCGCTGGCACGTGCAACCTACGCCTGCCCAGAGGCGCAACTTGCAAAACAAAGGTATGGGGGGGTTTAGGTAGGGCTGGGGGCGGGTTAGGTAGGGGAAGTTGGAGGGGGGCGGAAGGAAAGATCTCTCTGAGGCCGCTCAGATTTTGTTTATTTTGTTTATTTTGGAGCGGCCTCGTAGGGAACAGGGAAAGCCATTGGGGCTCCCCTAGGGCTTGACGTGCACAAGTGTGCACCCCCTTGTGTGCGCCGACCCCGGATTTTATAACATGCGCGTGGCTGCACGTGCATGTTTTAAAATCAGACGTAGATTTGTGCACGCCGGGTTGCATGCACAAATCTACACCCGTGCGTAGGTATTAAAATCTGCCCCTATATGTTTTATGAGATGTTTTCCTTTGAATGTTTTTAATTTGTTTAATTTTTTAGTTTTATTAAGTTGATTTTATTATGTATATTGTATATTATTATTTATTGTTGTGAACCGTTACAATGGACTCCGACTGATGGTATACAAAAGCCAATGAATAAATAAATAAATAAATAAATAAATAGAGAGGAACTTACTCAAGCTAATTTGCTAAATTGGACTTTAAGCTTACAAGATTGTAGGTCAATCTTTGGAAACACAAAATCCATTTACACAGTAGACATGTGCTTTCATATTTAAATGAAATGAATATATCAGATTTAGAAAAAACTAATGAAATATTGTTTATGATGTTCAAACCATTTTAGCACCATCAGTAAAGCACTGCATTTCAGCATGCACTTTTTGCAAAATTTAGTAAATATGTGCATTAAACCAATGAGCAGCCTAAAGTTATTATTCTGTGTTTTGCTTATTTTTTAAATTTTATTTTTGTAAGTTTTAAATACATTCACAAATTACCTTGCTACAAAAAAATACAGTCATGAATCATTTCCAACCAGAAGAAAGTGAAAAAAACTTTACAGATTTAACTAAGTTTAACATCCATGAGATGGTGACCTCATTAAATCCCAATATTATAAAGGGGGTAGGGGTTACATAGAGTAGATTGATATAATCAAGAAAGAAAGACCCAAAAGAAAACAAAGTCATACCAGAAGTATAATCAATAGATTGCTAAATTTATCAAACCTCTAACCTATCAGATAAGCCCTAACAGACTTTTTAGGATCAAAGAAAATTCTTAAATGCTCGGGCTCAAGAAAAACACACTTAACCCCACAACAGTTTATTTAACTACTTGCAGGGATAATGTAAGAAAAAGGATGCCTTGCATGCTCTTATCTCTGGTGCAATTCATGAAAAATAAAAATTCTCTTTTCCTGCCTAGGCTTTGCAAGATCTGGAAAAAAATTCAGATTCTCTGACCCATAAATAATGCTTGAGAATGATGAAAAGAAAAGGTGCCTGTTCATATTTAAGTCCTGTTCAAAGACATACGAGACTAGAAGCGTTGTTCTCTCTTGTATATCCTGCCTCGATCTTTCAAGTAAGAAAGTCATATCCAGGCTATCTGAATGAGAATTCATTCCTGCCTGCCCATTATCCTGATTCCTCCTCCCTTGTCCCCCCGCCAGATATAAAATAAACTTTATTCACAGGGAGCAAAGCCTCAGCTTTGATTTTCAACACATTTTGAGACAACAAAGATATATATCCATGGAGCAAGATTTAATTAAGTAGCCAGTCTCATTAAGAATGCCCATATATAATCTAGGGTAACCACTGAGAGCTTCAACAAGAGGGAGAGATACTCTATTAGCTGGATGAATTGGAGTGGATGACACCACAACTTCTTCCTCACATCTGGTAGCCCTCCTTTTCAACATTCTTCCAGTCTCAGAGTCCTCCTTCACCTCTTCTTAAGGCAGATGAATCCTGCAGTTGAGCCGAGATTGGTCCTTTCTCAAGGTACCTGGTGACCATGTCATCAGGAGGCACTGGACTCTCAGTCAGACTCGGGCTGCAACCCCTCTTTGATGGAGGCCAGCAGGAGGGCTGAGGGAAACATCATTCCCTGATTCAGGGGCCTCTCCCCGGGTTATTTCAGTAGCGGGATTCCCCGAGCTATTTCAGTAGCGGCTGATAAAGTTATCCAGATTCTGCCGAAGCAAGGCTGCAGCAGTGGTTTCAAAAAGAAAAACCCACACTTTTCCTTTCCTCTTAGACAACATCTCATAATAAGAAAAAATCAACCATGAAGAAAATGTTATATTGCTATAATAGAGATTGCTTCAGCTTGTCACAGCCGCCATGCCTCCATCTTAACTACATCCCCTCATTATTCACTGTTTGCTTATTTTTATGCAATTTATTTATTTTATAATTGATTTTTATATTGCTGTTACTCACTTAGAGTGCTTATGTAAATGAATAAGGAATACATTTTATAAAATAAGTACACATATTGTAAAAATATAGCGCACACTATAACACAATGATATTCAAGGGTAAATGAAGCAATATAAACAATAAAAATCTAAAACAAAATGACATAAAGACATGAAAAAAATTTTTTTTTTCCATGCACACCCTTATTAATCAAGCGAAGAAGCTAATGAGTGTCCTTTCTTGCTTTACACATTTTGATGGTAACTTTAAAACAAACACGCACACACCCATATACGTGCGTATGTGGGCATGAGCACATATGCGCTGGAATTTTATATCATCTGTACCAAGTTCATGCGCATGATAATAAAATATGCCTAGCATGTGTATGTGTGCTCCTCATTTTAAGCAGTTACACAAAGAAACATTATTTGCGTGTTCTTCTTAAGGACTTCTTGGCTTTTACATGCGCAAGGGAGCACATTTTATAACATAGACACATGAAGGAAATTCACAGTTTTACCAATTAGTCCACTAGTTTGTCCAGTCTCTCTCTTTCTGTAGGTCATCCAGACCCTTCTGGTTCTTCAATCTGCACTACCCCAGTTTACCCAGACCACTCATCCAATCAGTTTTTGGCTATAATGAGTTTTATTCCGATTTACACCTGATAAAGAGCAGAAGTAAATATGTGCAGGTAACAGCCCTAGACATGCTGCATTCACTGGTTATAAAATGTTGGCTTTTTTATATGAGCAAAGATATTCGTGCATTGGCCCGACACGGCTCGTGTTTCGGAGAACCTTCTTCAGGGGCCGCTCAATGCCATTGCTGAAATATAATGAAAACAAGTTTACAAACCACCCGATGAAAATGACTTTAAACGCCAACCTTAATCGTAGGTATCAAGCAACTAAGGTTGGCGTTTAAAGTCATTTTCATCGGGTGGTTTGTAAACTTGTTTTCATTATATTTCAGCAATGGCATTGAGCGGCCCCTGAAGAAGGTTCTCCGAAACACGAGCCGTGTCGGGCCAGAGCCAGTGTTTTACCCCACCTGCAACACCGCTCTACGATAAGTGCAAAAATAACTTACTACCAATAACCCACTGCTTTGTAAACTGTTACAAGTTCACGGTTACATATTCTTTCTATTGTGAGACCAATGATTATAACACTAAGACGGTGCACAAGTTATCCCGATCACCGCATTTATTCTCTAACAGTGGCAGCAGGGCTTGTGTTTGAATAGCCCGCCACACATATGAGGTCTCATTAATGTACAATACTACTTTGGCACTGGCAAAGTTAGTTGGCTTCATATGATGTTGTTTAGAAATTCATGTGTTCTATTCCTGCATCCTGTTACCGCTGCAAATTGGGCTTACCCTTTCTCGTCGAAACCCCGAAGCAGTGTGAAGCAATAGCGGCATCACAGCCGCTCAACGCTGACTGACCTGCGTGGCACTTTGGCTCCACCCCCTTCGGCACATCAGCGTGCCTCCTGACAGTCCCCGGGGTAGCACGGGAAACTCAGGCTATATCTACCTGGTGTTCCAGCACAAGCCTTGCTTTGGCTACAGGATTGCTTGTGCTGGTGCTGTTTCTCTGCTGATTTTGCCTTTGTCTTGACCCGGATTGCCTTGGATTCTTCTTTTCTGCTGCCTGCCCATGACCTGGACTGGACTTTGGATGTCTCTTGCTTTTCTGCCTGCCTGTGACCCGGATTGCCTTGGATTTTTCTTGTCTGCTGCCTGCCCATGACCTGGACTGGACGTTGGATTTCTCTTGCTTGTCTGCCTGCCTGTGACCCGGATTGCTTGGATTCTTCTTGTCTGTTGCCTGCCCTTAACCTGGACTGGAATTTTGGATTCTTATTGTCTGCAGCCTGCCCTTGAACCGGATTGGATTTTGGACTCTTCTTGCCTGCCCTTGACCTGTACTGGATTTGGGCTCAGGTAAGGCTGTCTTTCTGTCATTGGTTCCACATAACGTAACAGATAGCCCAGGCCATGGACCTGATAGATTTAACAGCCTTGCTTCCAGGACTAGCTTCATGAGTCCAACAGCAACAGGGAGTCCTGGATCAAGTGACGGGAGTCTTAGAAAGGTTAGCTGCTTGTATGGATGCCTTGGCCATAGCAGCTCCTCCAGTACCTCCAACCCCTCCACCACCCAATTCTGTTCTGTGGTTACCTCCTCCTCCCCATTTCAATGGAGATCCAAAGCTTTGCCATGGATTTATAAATCAATGCAAAATGCACTTCTCATTCCAAGGTCCATTATTCCTCTCTGATAAAACCAAGGTTACCTTCATCCTCTCCCTCTTAGAAGGCCCGGCCTTGGCATGGGCTTCCCCTCTATGGAAGTGTGATGACTCACTGCTGAATAATTTGGACCACTTCCTCAAGGATTTCCATTTGTTGTTTGATCAACCAGATTGATCTGCCTCTGCAGCCTCAGACTTGCTCCAAATCCGTCAGGGATCCATTCTGTGGAAGAATATACAGTTCAATTCCGCACCCTTGCTGCCGAACTTCGTTGGGGAGAGGAGAGCCTTATTGCCATCTTCTGACAAGGTCTCTCAGACTCTATAAAGGATGAATTGGCTGCTAGAGATCCACCAGACTCTCTTGAGGACCTTATCCGCCTAGCTATTTGCTAGACCTTTGGTTTCAGGAATGTTCACAAGAGGATTGCTTCTCACCACCCACTTTGATTTGCACCATCATTTCAGCATCCCCTCATTCCTTCCAATCCACAAGAGGTATCTACCTCCTTAGAAGAACCTAATCAGATTGACCATTTCAGAATCTCTTCTGAGGAACGGCAGCGACGACGACAGCAGAATTTGTGTCTCTACTGCACAGGAACCGGTCATTATGCCAAGTACTGTCCTCAAAAGCCAGGAAACTCTCAGACCTAGGTTTGGTGGGAGAGGCCTCCCTAAGTCACGCGATCTCCTCTCCTCAGATCTTGGTTCCCTTGACTGCATCCACCTTCAAAAACCCTATTCACCTGCAGGCCTTCCTGGATACTGGTGTAGCCGGGAACTTCAATGAGGAACGATTGGTCCACTTCTATCAGATTCCTACAGAACCTCTCAAAACACCCCTTACCATTTCCTCAGTTTCTGGACAACCTCTACTAGATAGGATTTCATGTATTACCAGACCTGTTACCATGACTACGGGAGTCCTGCATCAAGAAATCTGTTTTTATGTTTTACCATCATCAGTAAATCAAATCAACTTAGGCCTACCATGGTTGAGATTACACCAACCTCGAATAGACTGGGATACCCACAACTGGCTAAGTGGAGTCCCAAGTGTCACTGCAGCTGTTTGCTCTCTGTAAAACCTCTTCCTCGCAAACTCCCTCCTATTGGACTCACTCTTTCTGGATTACCGAGCCAATATGCTAATTTTGCTGATGTCTTCTGCAAGCAACAAGCAGAGACGCTCCCACCACATCGCGACTATGATTGAAAAATTCCCCTTTGAGGCAGAGTATACGCACTGTGAGAACCAGAAACACAGGCCATGAACCAATATATTCAAGAAAACCTGGCTCAGGGCTTTATCAGGCCTTCTTCTTCTCCAGCAGGAGCTGGGTTCCTTTTTATTAAAAAGAAAGACTGCTCTCTATGTCCCTGCATTGATTATCGTGGTTTGAATGCCATCACTCAGAAGAATCATTATCCTATTCCTCTCATTACCGAGTTGTTTGACTGACTTAAAGGAGCACAGATTTTTACAAAATTAGACCTTCGAGGTGCCTATAATCTCATGCGAATTCAAGAAGGAGACGAGTGGAAAACAGCCTTTAATACTCATGATGGACATTATGAATATCACTGTCTCACTGGGAAACCTGCCTCCAAAATATCAAACAGCTTCTCACAAGTCTCAACCTTATACTAAATTCTTCAAAACGGAACTTCTACTCATCACACCAGAAAACAGCTCCCTCACACCCACTCATCCAGCCTTACCAAATACTACACAAGTGAGAGACCTAGGAGTTCTAATTGACAATCACCTAAACCTGAAAGCGAACATCAACAAAACCACCAGAGACTGCTTTTATAAGCTCCAAGTGCTGAAAAGAATACGGCCTCTCTTCCACACACATGACTTCAGAACGATTCTACAATCAATCATTTTCGCAAAGCTGGACTATTGTAACTCCATCATGCTTGGTCTCCCTTCTTCACACACCAAACCATTGCAAATGGTCCAAAATGCCTCCGCCCGTATACTCACTAACACCAGGAGAAGAGAACACATAACCCCTATCCTGATGGGCCTCCACTGGCTGCCTATCCACTTCAGAATAATCTACAAGACCATTCTCACCATTTTCAAAAACATCCATCAATTAGCCCCAATCGATCTCCATATCCCCCTCCGATTACACTACTCAACAAGACCGACAAGAGATGCTTACAAAGGATCTCTTCAAGTACCTCCAGCCAAAACTACCAGACACATCACGCTTAGAGATCGGGCCTTCTCCACAGCTGGTCCAACTTTATGGAACGCCATTCCCCCGGATCTTAGAATGGAACCCAGCATCTCAACATTCAAGAAAAGACTCAAGACGTGGCTGTTCACGCAGGCCTTTCCTAACTCCAACATTACTTAACCTCCTCCAATCAACATTCTTCGCTAGTAATAGCATTAATAGCCAATCAACACTCTTCGCTAGTAATAGCATTAATAGCCACCTCTTATAATGTTATTATATATATATATATAATTATTTGATCTTCATTTTCCTTCTTACTCCTAGTTATTGATTCCCTGTTACATGTAACTGCTTTTCTGCACCATTGTTCAAATTGTAAAGTTTATTGCACCCCTGTTTCTTGTGAACCAGCATGATGGGACTACTGTCTTGAATGTTGGTATATAAAAAAACTTAAATAAATAAATAAATAAATAAATAAATAAATAGTAATGTCTTTTGGCTTATGCAATGCGCCAGCAGTTTTTCAGGCCATGGTTAATGATATTTTCGGGATCTTCTTTACTCATACATTATTGTCTATTTGGATGACATCCTCAAATTTTCTAAGTCCTTGGACCAACACCTCTCCATGTACGACAAGTCCTTCAACATCTCCAGGAAAACAAGTTATTCACCAAACTGGAGACATTTATGTTTCATAAGCAGGAACTCCCCTTTCTGGGCTACATTATTTCTCTTACTGGTTTACAAATGGATCCAGAGACACTCAAAGCAATTCTAGACTGGCCTCAACCAGTAGGCCTTAAAGCCTTTCAAAGATTCTTGGGAATTTTAAACTATTATTGACATTTTATCTCTGGCTACTCAACTTTAGTGGCACCTCTCACCGCTATGACCAAAAAAGGGGCCAATGTTCATAACTGGGCCCAGATGCCATCCAAGCTTTTCAACATCTAAAGGAGGAATTTATTAAGGATCCCTGTCTGTGACATCCAGACCCAACAAGACCCTTTATTATAGAGGTAGATGCCTCCGCCCTAGGGGTTGGTGCAATCTTTCTGCAACAATTGGAGGAGGGGAATCTTGCTACCTGTGCATATTTTTCTAGAAAGTTTTCTTCAGCAGAAAAAAATTATGCCATTGGTGATCGGGAACTTTTGGCTATTAAGTTAGTGCTCGAGGAGTGGTGACATTTATTGGAATTGCTAAATATACAATCACTATTTATACAGAACACAAAACTTTAGCTTACCTTTTCATTTCATTTATAAAATGTATTAATCGCCTAACACTGTTAGGCCTAGGCGATATACAAAGTACACACACATAATAAAAGCAACACAAACAGAAATAAATACAAATAGAATAGTTTCATAGAAACAATCTAATAGATTATCTGATATTCATTACCTTATGCATTAAATTGTTCAGGTATTACCTTTAGCAATTATACACACGATTCAGCAAATATTCCTTAAAGGCAGTTTTAAATTTTTTAACATCATCAATAGATCGAAATTCATAGGGAATCATATTCCAGCAAATAGGTGCCGCTATGGAGAAAGATGTTTCTCTTGTGTAATGTAAATGGGCTGATCTCACTGAAGGAACTTCAAGTAGATTAAGTTGCGAAGACCTAAGTACTCTAGCTGGCTTGTGGATCCGAAGTAAGGCGTTAAACCAAAAATCAGAGGAAGACGCGCGCAATTTGAAAATAATCATTCCTATCTTAAAGATTATACGTTCCGCCATAGGGAGCCAATGAAGCCTAGATAGAATTGGTGTAATTCGATCAAAATGTTTAGAAGATGACACTAACCTAGCTGCCGAATTCATCAATAATTGAAGAGAACGAATTGAATGTTTAGGTAAACCAATATAAAGACTACTGCAGTAGTCAATATGTGGAAAAATGATGGCCCGTATGACCATTAAAAAATTAGATTCATACAGTAAATGTCGTAATCCGGCTAAAAGTCTCAACTTAAAAAAACCTCTCGCATGCAAAGCGTCTGAATCCTCGGCAAGCTCGCTGGGCCTTATTCTTTAGCTGTTTTAACTTTAAACTACTCTTTCGACCAGCTGAGAAGAAACAATGAGCAGATGCCCTATCAAGAAGCTTCCTCTCTGATGACACTCCAGACCCACCTCGTCATATTATCGATCCTGCCCGGATTATGATCGCTGCTACTTTTACTGTTCCAGTTGGTAAGACTGTGGTTCCCAAACGTCTAAAGGAGAGAGTTCTACGTTGGGCTCATGATTCCCTTGTGGCAGGCCATCCAGGACTTCAACACACTAGGAACTCATTAATCGTCATTATTGGTGGCCCCAATGAAAAGAAGATTCCAAGAGATTTGTACAGTCCTGCCCTGTGTGTGCTGTGCACAAAAGTCTCCAGACACGACCCTGAGGTTGTTATAACCCTTGCCCATACCTGATAAGCCATGGACTCATATCACAACTGATTTCATTACAGACTTACCCTTATCTGATGGAAACAATACTGTCTGAGTCATGGTCAACCGATTTTAAAAAATGGCCCATTTCATTCCGCTCCCTGGGTTACCCACAGCACCTGAATTAGCTCATCTATTTCTCCAATATATCTTTTGAATTCACGGGCTTCCCCAGCATATCGTATCAGATAGAGGGGTTCAATTCATTGCTCGTTTCTGGAAGGATCTCTGCAAGAAATTCGGAATACAACTTGACTTTTCTTCTGCTTATCACCCACAGACTAATGGATTGGCGGAACAGACTAACCAGTCACTTAAGACCTTTTTGCGTATTTACATGAACCAATAACAAGATGACTGATTCTTGCTGCTTCCTTGGGCAGAAATGTCTCATAACAACCACATCACTCAGGCTACGGGGACGTCCCCCTTCTATCTGGTCTTTGGATGTCATCCACGAAATCAGTTACCCCTTGCTATATCTTCATCTTGCCCTGTGGTAGATCTGGCTACCCAAAACTTAAAAAAACTATGGAAAAACTCTCGGGTCCTATTGCAGTAGGTGGCAACCAAAGCAAAAAAGCAAGCAGATAAAAAACGAAGACTGGCTCCTCAGTTTCATCCAGGAGAACTGATGTGGTTAAACACTCATAATCTCAGACTACGTTTGCCTTCCTTTAAGTTCGCCCCTCATTTCGTGGGACCATTCCCAGTTGAAAAACAGATTGGAGAAGTTACTTATAAGTTGTGATTACCTCCAAATCTACAAATTCATGACGTGTTTCACATATCTCTCCTCAAACCAGCAGTCTTATCTTGGCCATCTAGAAAACCTAAGCAACTGTCACCCACGATAGTGGAGGAGGACACAATATGAAGTTGAGGAAATTTTTGACGTTAGACGAAGGGGACGAATACTCCAATATTTAATTTCATGGAAAAACTATGGTCCGGAAGAGAACTTGTGGGAACTAGCCAGCAACATTCAGCCCCCTCAGTTAATCCATGACTTTCATTTATGTTTCCCTCTCAAACTGGACCTAAAAGGCAGAGGAGAGGGCCTTGCGGGGGAAGTACTGTTACCTCTGCGAATTGGGCTTACCCTTTCTCGTCGAAACCCTGAAGCAGTGCGAAGCAACAGGGTCATCAAAGCCGTGCGATTTCCTTAGAAGCCTTTATGAGTTCAGCTTGATGTTAAAGGGGAAAGCCCTACTGTTGTAAGGATGCAAATGTGACATGGTAGGTGAGCTCTTGGCTTGATGCAGCCTCATGGGAGAACCTGTTAGGCCCATGCTGGCAGTGGGTGAAATATCTCAGAGAGGTACCAGAACTGGGTTTCACCTTGCCAACCACGTTCTCCGCAGGTTGAGCCATTGGGTTCCATGGGCCGGCAGGACTTAGGCAAGGGCCTCTGACAGTAAAGCTGGCTGAGGGTCAGGGCAGACAGCAGTCAGGCAATATGAGGTCCAGGCAGTGGTCAGAGCAAATGGCAGTCAGGCAAGGTCATGTCCAGGCAGTGGTCAGGGCAAGTGGCAATTAGGCAATATCAGGTCCAGTCAGTGGTCAGTACTAGGAGGTCAAGCTGAGGACAGATGGAACTAACAGAACCAACACGGCAGAGGGGAGTTGAGAGAGGAGACAGGAACTAGAGAGGAGACAGGAACTAGAATAGGAGAAGGGCTAGGAAGGCAGGGAACAGAGCAGACAAACAAGGAACATGAACCAGGAAGCAGAGACAAGGACTGGAACACAGGAAGGTGGCAGGAACATAAAGAGAAATAACATGCACTGCAGACAAGGCTCAAAGGAGGACCTGTTGCTGTCCTGCAGACAGACCTTTAAATATCCAGGAGCTGATGATGTCATCTGAAGGGGCCAAGGCTGAGTTCCCGCTGTGGGTCCTTTAAATGTCGGAGCGTCAGGCATGCGTGCGCCTAGAGGAGCTCAGGGGAGGAGCTGCGTGACGCGTTCTGCATGTTCCGTGCTGCTTTGGCAGCGCCTGTTGACTGGCATCGATCTGGCTGCAAAGGAGACTGTCTGTTTCCGGGGGTGAGTGAGGCCAGCCAGATGTAACAAAACGGTTGCTTAGCCGATGACATCCTAGTGTGCTTTTCCAAATTGGCTTTCATACAATAAAACTAAGACATAGGTAAACTATAGGTTCCAATTTTAGTTGTAGTTAAATAATTGCACTATGATTTTGTTTTTGTACATCTCTGTTTTATTTTGTTATAGCCTCCCAAAACGTTTTCTGTGAGCACTCCTGTTGGAATAGTTGAATAAAAGAGGTTAAAACTGAACAAAAAAACAAACAAACATGAATGGTTCTTTACATAGGCCTAATGTAGATAAATGTTCATTACAGGGAGGTGTTTTTGTTTTTCTATGTATTATTATTTTGATTAGTAAATATACAGTACCAGTACCTACAATGTCCTGAGTGAATCTTTGTGCTAAAGACTAAAAATGCTAACATCACCTTCTGTTGTCCAAAGTCCCCAAATTTTGTTTTTAATATTTCAGGTTTGTTAACGGAAATACAGTGCAAATCAAAGCGCCTAAGGAAAAATGTGAAGCAGCCTTCTGAAAAACCAACCAGTGACGACAGCAACGGAGCCGACTTGAAGCAAGTGACTTCCACAACAAAGCTAAACAGGGTAATGCAATTTGTCATTTGCTTCCTTTAGAAATTAAGATCAACAAACAAGTTACAGCTGAGACCTTTTTACTGGACTAACTGAATACATCTGTGACTCACTTTCATGAATTACACTCTGTTTATCAGCTCAGTGTTAACATTGTGCACTGACTTATCAATGGAGTTTAACTCTTGATACCGAGTCACAAATGTATTAAATTAGTTCAATAAAAGGGTCTTACCTATATCTTGTTTGTTGACCAATATTTCTATGTACCTAACATGGCAACCACACAGCTTTTACAGTATTTGACTTTGAAATTTTTTTGTTTAAATATTGAAGGACAATGCATTAGAATATGTAGAAGCAAGGGTCAACAAAGCTTTTTATCAGCTTAATTCAGTACATCTAGTTTTCTAGAGCTCTGCTCCTGAATGACTTAATGAAGGCAGCATGGCTCTTGAAAGCTAGTCACAGATGAATTAGTCCAGTAAATAGGTCTCACCTACAGCTTGTTTGTTGACCTTTATTTCTACAGTTTCGTCCAGGGAGGGTAACTTTTAAATGGCCACATGGGCATACAAGCATATTTGTGTGTCAGTGCGTGCCCAGAAACGAGACAATTTTATAATATACACACATATATGCCTGCAAATGTATGTGCCTAATTTTGCAAGTGCAAGAACAGCCGCGTAAAGTTGGGTTCGATCTGCGCAAGTAGACATGCGTCTACAGCATGACCAGTTTCACCAATTAGTCCACCAGTCTAGAGCTAGGTTCTCCAAATCCCCCCCCCCCCCCATGGTTCTTTAGCCTGCATCCTCCCCAGTTACCCTGCCTGCCGCCTGCCAAAGACCTCAGCTTGTTCCTGTCCTGCCTGCCTGCTGCCTGCCGAAGACCTTAGCTTGTTCCTGACCTGCCTGCCGTCTGCTAAAGACCTCAGCTTGTTCCTGACCTGCCTGCCTGACTACCGCCTGCCAAAGACCTCAGCTTGTTCCTGACCTGCCTGCCTGACTGCCGCCTGCCAAAGACTTCAGCTTGTTCCTGACCTGCCTGCCTGCCACCTGCCAAAGACCTCAGCTTGTTCCTGTCCTGCCTGCCTGCCTGCCACCTGTCCTAGACCTCAGCTTGTTCCTGACCTGCCTGCCTGCCACCTGCCAAAGACCTCAGCTTGTTCCTGACCTGCCTGCCTGCCTGCTGCCTGTCCTAGACCTCTGCTTGCTCTCATCCTCGTTGGACCTCTGGCTCTTGACCCCCTTGCTTTGTTGACCCTCGGTCTGATACCTGGACTTGACCTTGCTTGTCTGACCATGCCTTAGATCCTGGCTCTGGTCCGTGCCTTGACTTCACCATCTCTGTTCTGGTTCTCTCTGCTGCCTCCTGTCATCAGTCTCGAACCCTACAGTGCTCCCCTAGTTCCTGTGGGCACATTGGACTTCCATTTCAAAGGAGACCCTGTGAGGCCCACCTACATCCAAGCGGCCCGGATCCCTACGGGCTCCTCCCGGGGGGACCTTGGGCTTCCAGTGGTGAAGCTCGACTCTGCCTCTGTCTCCCTCAGTGCTCCACCCCCTGGGGCAGTGCCTGCACTGTCTCAGGACAAGGGATCCACCCCCAAGCACAACAGTACCAGCACTTTCAGTACTACCTGAGTACTGAATGAGTGTCTGTCATACAAACTCAGTCTAGTTCAGAGACTGAGTTCACACCAGTGCTTAGCATGAACAGAGCCCCCCCACCCGTTCCCCATGCCTGCTCATTAAGGGACATTTTCAAAAGCATTCAATGGGGGAGAAAGGCTGATGTGCACGGAGCAGGAGAGAGACCTTGGGGTGATGGTGTCTAATGATTTGAAGTTGGCGAAACAATGTGACAAGGCGATAGCTAAAGCCAGAAGAATGCTGGGCTGCATAGAGAGAGGAATATCGAGTAAGAAAAGGGAAGTGATTATCCCCTTGTACAGGTCCTTGGTGAGACCTCACCTGGAGCACTGTGTTCAGTTCTGGAGACCGTATCTCCGAAGAGACAGAGACAAGATGGAGGCGGTCCAGAGAAGGGTGACCAAAAAGGTGGAAGGTCTTCATCAAATGACTTATGAGGAGAGATTGAAGAATCTAAATATGTACACCCTGGAGGAAAGGAGGAGCAGAGGTGATATGATAGACTTTCAGATACTTGAAAGGTTTTAATGATCCAAAGACAATGACAAACCTTTTCCGTAGGAAAAAAATCAGCAGAACCAGGGGTCACGATTTGAAGCTCCAGGGAGGAAGATTCAGAACCAATGTCAGGAAGTATTTCTTCAAGGAGAGGGTGATAGATGCCTGGAATGCCCTTCCGGAGGAAGTAGTGAAGACCAGAACTGTGAAGGACTTCAAAGGGGCGTGGGATAAACACTGTGGATCCATAAAGTCAAGAGGCCGTCAATGAAGAGTGGGTGGCTCGCCAGAATGACAGCTACTGCCTGGAGATAATACCCTTATTCAATAAACATACACATGGTTACTGTGACTCCAACATCGCTCTAAGCTTCAACAGCAAGAGGAAATGTGGAAAAAAGGATTTGCACTCACAAAGCAGGGAGTAGCTGGCTTGTTACGGCGGTTACTACCCCAAACCAAATAAGCCTGATACTTCACTTTCAATGCATATCCAACATAGCTCTCTGCTTCAACAGCAGGGGAGAAGAAAAACTGATACTTCACGCATATCCAGCATAGCTCTCTGCTTCAACGGCAGGGGAGAAGAAAAACTGATACTTCATGCATATCCAGCATAGCTCTCTGCTTCAACGGCAGGGGAGAAGAAAAACTGATACTTCACGCATATCCAACATAGCTCTCTGCTTCAACGGCAGGGGAGAAGAAAAACTGATACTTCATGCATATCCAGCATAGCTCTCTGCTTCAACGGCAGGGGAGAAGAAAAACTGATACTTCACGCATATCCAGCATAGCTCTCTGCTTCAACGGCAGGGGAGAAGAAAACTGATACTTCACGCATATCCAGCATAGCTCTCTGCTTCAACGGCAGGGGAGAAGAAAAACTGATACTTCACGCATATCCAGCATAGCTCTCTGCTTCAACGGCAGGGGAGAAGAAAAACTGATACTTCACGCATATCCAGCATAGCTCTCTGCTTCAACGGCAGGGGAGAAGTAAAACTGATACTTCACGCATATCCAGCATAGCTCCCTGCTTCAACAGCAGGGGAGAAGTAAAACTAATAGTTCACACATATCCAGCATAGCTCTCTGCTTCAACGGCAGGGGAGAAGAAAAACAACCAATAAGGGCTGAATAACATAGTCTGGGTAAAACAAATAAGCATGGGTGTAGCTTGCTTATTGCGGCGGTTACTACCCCTACTACCCCTAACTAATCAAGCTTGATATTTCACTCGGATGCAGCTCCATCACTGCTCTCTACATTAATGGCAGGGGTGGAAGGGAAATAGAACCAAAGAGCTAAGAGAAACAGATAAGTATGAGAAAAAATGTGTGAAGCTTGCTGGGCAGACTGGATGGGCCGTTTGGTCTTCTTCTGCCGTCATTTCTATGTTTCTATGTTTCTATTTCTATATTTACACGCTTAAGGCTGGGTTTTACACATGTATATGCACTTTATGAAAATGGGCTTTTGAAAATTGCTGCAATATATGCCATTGAATTGTCCATAGGTTTCACACACATAAGTGCACTTTACTTGGGTAAATGGCTTTTGAAAACTGCTACAAAAAAATGTTACATTTACATGCGTAAATTCACGTGAATTTGAAAATTCCACGTGAATTTATCCTTGATAAAGATCTTTTGAAGACCTTCCATAGACAACACCCTGAGAAACCACAGCCACGTAGGGGGAGGCCTAGAAAGGGGGGGGGGGGGGGTGTACTGTTACGCACCCCGCGTGAATTTGAAAATTCCCATGATACAGTGCAAAGAAAGGAAATAGATTTGTTGTGGGGCAATTGTTAAAAGTTACGGTAAACCCTCCTTGCCAAAGTGCCTATCTTTCTTGTCAGTACAGGTGAATGTGGAATTTACCCCAGAGCAGCAGAATCTTCTCCAGTACATCATGGATTCATATAACAGACAATGCATTCCTCAATATATAGCCAAAAAGCTGGTGAGTATACACAAAAGGTTGAAAATGGCTATAAATTTGGACTGAATCTAGTCATAACACTATCTGTAGAACTGAACTTCTCACAGGGAAACTCTATTCAAGAGTCTAAGTAATTCTTCATAGATCAAACTGAACATATACAATTTAGCTACATTTTCCTGCAGCATAACTTTTCCTCCAAATACATCAATGAAAATGTCCCAGTGTTTAAATGGAGAACACGGTGTACAACTGGGGTGATTTTTTGCACTGGATCAAAACTGATAAAACTCTGCGGTGTATGTGATCACAATTTCCTCCGATTAGCTAGAAATGCATGTCCTGGGTCAGCTTGGTGGCTCAGAAGCAGTGCTGTGTGCTGCCATATGGAAGGCCAGTGTTTGATTCCTGGGCCTGGTTTCCGCTATCTGGGCTGGGGATGCTATGGAAGCAGCATTCACAGGCCCCATAGGGTAGGGAGTCACAACTGCTGCTCAATAGTGACACCTACTGGCCAGTCTTAGAGTATACACACACACACACCCCCACACCATCTCCTGGAGGGAGTTGGGAGTTGTGGTCCCTAGCCAAGGACTATCACTGCAATGGCTGGGTTAGATGGTTTATGAAAAGAGGGGAACCTCCCCCAGAGAGTGGTACAGGAGGGCTCATGGGCCAATAGTCCCATGGAGACCCAGTTCCAATAGAGCTGGCAGTGCAAAGGAGCTGGAGGAAAGGGAATACAAAGAAAGGAAGGTTTTAAGGCCATTTTTGTTTTATGTAATAGGTATGTCAATTTGTTTTGCTGCTTAAATTATGTATGTTTTTAATCATATATTGTAAACCGCTGCGATCTTAGGAGCATGCAGAATAGAAGGGTGTTTAAATAAATACCAGGCCAAAAAAAATAAAATAATGAAAAGAAATGAATATCTTTCAGAGGTGAATAATGTCACAAAAAAATAGTCACAAAACAAGTTTGGAATGCATTCCGTTTGAACTTGGAACCTGGCAAGGCATCAGAGGTTGCAGAGAAGAAGGGATTTTAATTTGCAGAGTCAAAGCCAGGAAAGATCATAAATGGGTTTGGATAAATTTAAGGCATCTGGTGTTCACTTAGGTTAACTCTTGATCATTTATGGCTTGATTCTCTCTCTTTTTTTTTTTATTGATTCATCAATTTCCTCCTCTTCCATTATACTTCCATGGGGGGGAATAGATAATATCATCATCAACGTGCATTTGCATTCAATGAGCGCTGTTACCTACGCGCGCGATTGGCTGCACGTTTTGGACGCGCTAAATCCTGTTTTGCATCGGGGGTTATGGACATGGCATTCAGTCACAGGCTGAGCCTTGCACTGCAGCTAGCGCACGATATTGCATCGGCCTGTATGACTCTCCCCCCACCATCTACCAGGGCTATGACCACTGCCTCCACTGCGGATCTGATCCAGGGAACGGAAGAGTGAAGCCAGGAATTGAACCCACTCAGGTCCTTTTACAGGCCAGTGGGCAGCATTGCTGCCGAGCCACTGGGCTGGCCCTCAAATCTCCATTTTTGACCAGTTTGGGATCTTTACAAAAGTTCCTCTACGGTGCTCGCAACCTGCACTTGAACTTCCAGTCTCTAAAGATTTGCACAAGCTTAAATACTTAGATTCTGTAAATACTCACATAAATCCAAACTCAAGGCTGATTTACTAAGGCTTTTCTCCCATTCTGTGTCTCCTGGGAAAAAAGAAAACTTGGTAAAGCAGGACTTTTCTGGACAGAAAAAAAAAATAATAGGTGCAGTTTCAGCCAGACTGAAGCCAAGTCTGATTATCTGAACAAAATCTGAGTGCAATGTTTAGAGATCCAAGCCTTGAGCCAAACCAGACCACAGGAGACTCACCACATCCTAATCCCAATTTCAAACACATTTGAGTAACTACGAGGCTTGGTTATTATTGTGCACATTTTTTGCATGTAGTGTTGTGTTTTTGTTTTCATGCTTTTCCTATGTGTGCAACAATTTCGCATTGCAGCAGCTCGTTAATCCTTCATTTTGAATAACATTTTGCATGCGGAAAGCTAACGTATCAAATGGTGTTCACCGCAAAGGCAAAACATTTATTAAATAACTCTGACACCTAAAATGATGTGTTTTATCACATATAGCATGTACTGTTTTGGGTTTTAGCACGCAGTCATTTTGGAGAAGTTTTTCTTCCCTGACTACATTGGTCTCTGTGTGAAAGTAAAACAGCATGAGGGCTATATACAGCAGGCCACTGAGCGGTAAGGTTTCCCAGGTAGCTCTACCTGACTATTCAGTGGCACTTAACCAGAGAAGGCTGCTGCTGAATATACCCCTTTAAAGCTACCAAGGTGAAATTACCCGGGTAACTTTATGACTGTGATTTCCCTCACCAGACGTATCCGGCTGAATGTATTCGGATGGCGCTGAATATTGGTGCTACCCGAATAAGTTGTATCCATGTCCCTGGAGCTCTCCTCCCCTCCCCCAACCCTGCACCTTTTTATCCATGTTTATAACAATGTTTACCCAGGTAATGAATTGCCAGGGCAATATATATCCGCTCAGTGGGTGGGAAATTTAAAAGTCAGGGTCTACCCAAGTAACTCAAAGTTATCCAGACAAACCCTTTTGAATATCAATCTCCATTCATTTTTAAGCATATTGGAAAGTTAATAAGGCGCAGATGTACTAAGCTTTCCCCCCCACAGACACAGAATGGGAAAAAGTTTATATGGACCAAGGATTGTACCAGAGAAGCTGGGGCTTAAGGAGCTTCGAGATGAATTGTGAATATTTTGGATTTGATTTGTGCCCTGTCCCACTTTCATTCATATTGTGGAAATCTTTGCTCCAGATGGAGTTCTGATCTAATCCAAACCATTTACATTGAAGCACAGTCAACCAATTTACTCAAGAAGGTGTATTTCCTTCTCCTAGACTTTTAGAAAAGGCTGATCCAGTCTTGGTTTTTACCCCATTGCATGCAGGGACTCGTAGTCATACATTTTTTAAAGGAAATTAATAGGGAAACCAGAATTACTAGCCTGTGCAGGCAGTGGGTAAAACCAGGACTGGACCGGCCTGTCCTGAAAAAATGGAACCAGTTGGCAAGTCTAACCTCTCCACCATCCCACCCCCAATACTTTTGGAGCATAGATCAAATCTTTATATGGCACATTCAAACCTTTTTTTGACCATGCTTGCCTCTCACAAAAGGAATGGGAAAAGTTACTTTTTGACATCTGAAGCTCCTCTGCATGCATGGGAGATATTTTCAGTCAGAAAAGGTTGGAACAATGTGAGTTCAATGTGCAGATAGCGCACAGGGATCTACTCTCAGATTTGTGTCTGGGGTTAGCCTGGAGACTCAGCAGCAGTGCTGTCCGCTGCAAGATGGAAAACCCTTATTCAGTTCCAAAGTCTGGCCCCAGTTGGGGCTCGGAACACTGTGGAGGTAGTTTTCACAGTCCCTGGAGGGGCTAAGGGTTTGGGGGGTGGGAAGGGAAGGGAAGTCTCAGCCATTGCTCAACAGCTACGTTCCCTCTAAGATGCATGGGAAATCGTTGACTACCAACAGGCCTGCTCCAGCAGTCTCACAGTTTAAACTGCACAGGACCAGCCTCTTCCGCACAGTACAGGGCTCTGAATAGAGTAAACCACCTGGCTAGCTGCGAGAGGACAGTGCCCTGCAGAGGAAAAGGTTTTGGTGGTCGCCCACACACCTCAGAGAAATTCTTGCTCAATGGTGACCCCTACAAGCTGGAACTAAGATGCACACATAGGGGTAGATTTTCAAAGGGTTATGTGCATAGGCTCGGCAGTGCGCACAAGCCCCGGGATGCGCGTATGTCCCAGGGCTTTCAAAAATGGGCGGTCCAGGGGCAGGGCGGAGGTCCGGGGACGGTCCAAGTCCTCCGGCACAGTGGCTGTGCCGGGGAATGGCGCGCACCGGCAGCCGGCTGGTGCGCGCAAGTTATGCGTGCCTCGGGCAGGCGTAACTTTGACTACAAAAGGTAGGGGGAGTTAGGTAGGGCTGGGGGGAGGGTTAAATAGGGCAAGGGAGGGGAAGGTGGGGGGAGCCGAAAAAAAGTTCCCTCCAAGGAATCCAGAGAGGATTCGGTCAGTGGTTACTGCTCAAAGACCATCCCTGCAATGACTGAGCGAGGGAAGGTTTCAAAAAGAGGGGGTAAAACCTTGCATAGTTGCAAATAAAGGTTCATCTCTTTATAACACAATATTTATTATACTTGATATACCGCTTACAAAGAAAAATCTAAGATTTTTCAGGCTGGGCTTCAAGCCCAACAAAGTAAGAGACAACTGTGGGCACAAAATACAAACAAAATAAAAATACCCAAAAGAAAATAGGGTCTGTAGAAAATAAATATATATATTTTTTTTGGTTCAGGGTACACGCAAAATAGAAATGATGAGATAATATTCAAAAAGGTTTGTTAGGCTAAATTCAGGTTTTCAATATCCCGCCCCAGTTAAGTCATTATCTGGCTAAAATTTACCTGGATAAAAAAAGGAAAGGGGTGTTCATCTTAGCCACAGTAGCAGTGAAATTCATTGCTACCCAGCTGTTTAGCCAGGCAAGTCTGGTTGTGGTGAAAAGCAGGCCTGAAGTTATTTGGGTAGCTTTGCCTGGATAACTTTAAACCTACCCAGGTAGAGGCTGACCGTCCTGGCCAGTGCTGGCAGGGTAAGTAGATAAAAATGTTTGAGGCTGGGTGGCTTGATTCCTCCTTTCTCCCCCGCACCCCCGCCCTGCCCTCAAAATAATGGAAAAGGATGCTGTGGCTTGGGCATCCCAATCCCCCATTCCCCTCCCCCAAATAAAGGCGGAGTGGCCCATTCTCCTTTTTTTTAAAAAGATGGAAGCGCTACTTCCAACTGCCCTCTCTGAACCCTCAAAAGCAGCTCGGGCAGGAGGAGGAGGAGGAGCTCTTAACTGCACCTGTGGAATGACTGTCTAAATGCCAGTACAGCCCACAGGTGGGTGTACTTAGATTCTAATTTATTCACTGCACTCCAGCTAGGATTGGTCCCTTCACTGACAGCTGACCAAGCTCTTCCGAATGGGGGATTGGTCAGCAGGTAGTGAAGGGTTCTGTCCTGGCTGGACGGCAGTGAATAAATGAACGCCGATGACTGTCAGCCGTACCAGTATTTAAATATTCATTCCATGAGTAGAGGTAAGAGACTCTCTTCCTCCCGCCAGGACACAGGAATGCTTTTGGAATTTTAGGGGGGGCGGGGCCTATGTTAAAAAAAAAAAAAATTAAAAGGGGGAAGGGGGCTATGGATTGCTCCGTGGCCACAGTTTTTTTAAATTTGGAGAGTGTGGGCCTGCAAGTTGTTGTTTTTTTGTTTTTTTTCAAATAGTAAGCTTGTAAACACCAAAGTTACCTATATATAACTTTATCCAAGTAATTTAGGCAAGTATATTTGGTGAAGATAAGTTCTGCTGAATATTTGGCTAAAGGTTACTGGGTGACTTTACCCAGATAACTCTGCTGCTCGCCGGCTTACTGAATATTGACCGGGATATCTCTGCATGGATTTCTGTGTTACGCTGCACGTACTCTTTCATGTTTAAGTCATTGTCACTTTGCTGCATGTTTTATTTTTACTTATAAATTTAATTTAGTTGCAAGAGGATTTTAGTGCTGAAGAAAACTTTCTACTCCTAACAGAAATGGCTACAAGTCATGTCCAAGTGCTTGTGGAATTCACCAAAAAATTACCAGGTATGCCAAAGACATTTTTACTTACAGAAACTAAAAATCTGTTAAATCTGCAGTTGTTTGCTAACTTGCTCTGTATTCCTTTCCCTCCAACCCCTCCTGCTTTCTTTTTTGTCAGCATACTTTGTCCCTGCTCAGCCTCCATGTCCTTTCTGTATAGCACTTGCCTTTCTTTGGACCCTAGTTTCTCTCTGGCATTCTCTGGGCTTACTCAACCGTACCTTTGTTTCTTCTGGATTCCCCTTCAACTTGCCCTGCTCCTCCACTTCCTCTTCTTATCTTATTTGCAAGCGCTGCAGCCAGGGCCGGTGCAAGGGTGTTAGGTACAGAGTGTGGCGGAGGTCAAAAAAGCAAACAGAATGTTAGGAATTATTAGGAAAGGAATGGAGAATAAAATGGAGAATGTCATAATGCCTCTGTATCGCTCCATGGTGAGGCTACACCTGAAATTCTGTGTGCACTTCTGGCTGCCACATCTCAAAAAAGATATAGTTGTATTAGAAATGGTACAGAAAGGGGCGACCAAAATGATAAAGGGGATGGAACAGCTCTCCTGTGAGGAAAGGTTAAAGAGCTAAGGGCTATTCAGCTAGGAGAAAAGATGGCTGAGGGGAGATATGCTAGAGGTCTATAAAATCATGTGAGGACGAGAATGAGTAAATGAATCGGTTATTTACTCTTTCAAAAAATATAAAGCCCAGGGGATACTCCATGAAGTTAGTAAGCAGCACACTCAAAATAAATCAGAGAATTATTTTTCACTCAATGCACACTTAAGCTCTGAAATTCATTACTGGATTCTTGGAGTCAGGATTCTGGGCTTGATGGACCTTTGGTCTGACCCAGTAAGACAAAACTTAGACAAAACTTACAGCCCTTTGACTTTTCTTTCCCACCAGTTGCACCCTCCCCACACACAGTTAAAAAGTATTCATTTATAATAACAGATTGCACATTAAAAAGGATTATTAAAGTTTTCTGAGATAAATATATTACTTGCGACATGTATATTATACTTATAGGAACTGCTGTGGTGCCAACTTTAAAATCCTGCAAAAAATCAAAAGAGACACTCAGAACCAGATATTAGGCCTATTGTAATACATGTTGGGTGTGATCTTGGCCCTCAGAAAGCCATGAGTAAATGGAATTATAATTACTATATTTATTTATATAAGAAACTTATAACCCACCTACATTCCAGGCAGGAAACAAAAAGACTTTCATAAAAAAAAAAAAATGAGACAATACCAAAAGCTCAACAACAGAAAACCCTGCTCTTCTAATTACATTAACAGATATGGAAAAGTATGTCTGTGTCAATAGGGGCCTTCATCTTGGACTAACACCTTCAAAGTTCAGCAGTTTCAGGGCCAAACCATACCAAAACTGCCAGCACTCAAACAATAACAACCCTGCTTATGAAAAAGTAGCATTGCAAATATTACACCAGGCCCTAAAACACCAATACACTTCTTATTAAGAAAACAGAACAAGCCAAGCTAGGATAGATCCCTACACAAAAAGTACTTGTTAGCAGAGTACCTCACCTCAGTCACACATCCCGAGCATAGATAGACTCTCACCAAATGCAGAATAAAAAGATCATAAAGTAAAAATAGAAATGTGCAACTGGAAACTGACAAAAATTATACTCTATATGCAGTGTAACAGTGGAAAAACAGAAATATTACCATTCCTAATAAAACATCATCAATAAATTCAAGAAATATAAAACATCAATAATAGTAAAACCATACTAATAAAGTGAATAAATATTGCAAGACAGCTAACACAGAGAATAATATCTAATAATTAAAAACTAGTATACACATTTTTAAAAATTTCCCAGACACCAATAAAATATTTCAAATCAGCAGACATATCCAACAACACCCAAGAATTTAATTTATTATACTTATATCCCGCAACTAGCCATTCTAAGTGGGTTGCAATTAAAACTAATAATGGATTTTAAAAATTTCTTGCTTGAGAACTTTTGATTTCTAGATGCCCTGAGATTGTCATGGATTATCAGGGGGATGGAGTGGGGTTGGTGCGCAAAACCTCTCATTTCTATTTCATATATACACACACTCTCATACATGCTCACTCACACCCTTCATACACATGCACACATCACACACACACATATGTGCTCTCTGGGGATGCATAAATAGCACAGAACTCCCACCAACAAAATAACATCAAAATGAAACAAAAAAAAACAAACAAACCCTTGCAAACTGCTCATATGTACTTGTAACCCTGTTCTCCAGTCTTCCTGGTGGGAGAAGGGGGGTGGGGGGTTGGTATCACACTCAGGTACTGCAGAGACCTGGTGAAACTCTACACAACCCCAGCAATTCTTCAGGACAGATGAGAAACTAGTGCTTCTAGGCTCCTTGAAGATCAGAATAACAGCCCAGACATTAAAGCTCTCTATACAGAGTGGTCTTCTAATCAAATTAATATTTACTAATGCAAAATGCAAAGTTGGCTGAGTTGACAAAAATTATTACTTCCACAATTACTGTCCAGAACCAAACAGGTCACCAATACAGCTTCCTACGGTTTTGATTGCCTCCCCTGCCTCCAAGACTAAGAACAGATATGGAATTTGTTGCTCCTACAGACTTTCCCTTCTACCTGTAGCCCATTCAGCCTGACTTTCTTCAAATTAGGATGGCAGAACTCCTTGGGTTGCAATCACTTTTCTTCTTGGTAGATTCAAGCACCAATGTACTTTTTCTAGATCACTCTGTTGCGCTCCTGCTCGCAGGCCGAGCCACGAGCAGGCGCTGACGTTCACCGCGGCAGGGAGCCGTGGACTTCAGGGCTTCTAGCAGCAGGGAGTGCTGCCGACGCCTTCATCCTCCTCGCGGCCCGGACGCCACGGTCCTCGGGCTCCCTTGCGGTGTGGAGCCGCTTTCCAGCCTGCCTTCTGAGGCAGGGAGCTGCCTCTGGCCTCCAGCCTCGGGGCCTGCTCCTCGGCCCAGCCCTGCTCCTCCGTCGTTAGCATCTGTGCAGGGCTGCTGGCCATGGTCCTGCATAACTTCCTGCTTCCTGTTCCTAAGGCACGGGCCGTGCCTCCTTCAGAGATATAAAGGGCCTGTGGTCGGAAATGCCCCGGGCCCCACCTGGACTCCTCTCAGGGCATTTCCTGATCTTCAGCCCTATTTAAGGGCCCAGCTTCCAGTCCTTAGTTGCCTTCGCAAGGAGTTAGTATCTTCTAGGACTTCTTGTCTTCACTCCTGCTGGTGTTTCCTGTTCTTCATGGGATCCCTCATCGTTCTTCATGTTCGTGGTCTCTTCTGGATTATCTCTCATCTTGTCCTGATGTTTCATGGTCTTCCTGATGTTCCTTTCTGATGCCTCGTCTCCACTTCTGCTCCCTGGACCCTTGGTTCCTCATTGCTATCTCTTCTGGCATGCCATGTTGTGTCTCGTCACCTCGTGGCATGAGTCTGCCTTCTCGTCTGCAGCGCAATCTTCCGGAGGGTCATCCTCACCTGAAGCCAAGTCTCGTCTTGGTCCCCTGTCTCATGCCTGAAGCCAAGTCTCATCTCGGCCCTCGGATGTTCTTGTGGCTGCTCTGTTCATGCCTAAGACTCTGACTGAACCTGCTCCGTTCCAGCGTGGTCCGTGACCAGCCATGGGTGGTTGTGTAAGGCGCTTCTACTGAATCTTCGCCATGTTCCGGTTTCATCTTCTATGTATTCATCTGGAGTCTGCTTCGCACTCAAGCGTGGTCCGCGACGAGTCCCGTGGGTCCGCCCTGTGGTGGGCTGTGTAGGGCGCACTGCATCGCAGCCTCAACCCAGTACTAGACTTTGTTCCTGAACCTTGATCCTGAGTCTTCATGCTCAAGCTTCTCGTCTGAGTCCTCATGTCTCCAAGTTCCTTGTCTTGAGTCTTCATGTTCCAGAGCCTTTGTCTGCCCTTGTCTCCTGTCCAGCCTGCTGCCTTTGCCATTCCCAGCGGCAGGTCCGAAAGGGCTTGGAGTAGTCAGAGGACCACTCAGACACCAACCTCGCGTGGTTGGTCTCACTCAGTCTGTGCAAGTCGGCAGGGGCCTGGCTTCCTGGTCTCAATCCAAGCTCGGACATGTCTCACCAGCCTCGGTACTGCCTTGGAACCCTCTGGGGTTGTGCCGTGGCCCATGGGCACACAATCTCCTCGGTAATGGGACTGCTCTGCTAGCACTCCCTAACACACTAGGCTAGTAAATGCCTTCTCTTCCCCTAATCTCCTTCCCCTCCAACTCCAATCCCTTTCCAGAGAGCAAGCTAGTGTGAAGCTACCTCTCTCTCTTTCACTCCTTTCTTCACCACTTACGCTAAAGCTCCACTCCACCTCTAAGAGTCTGACTTTAGATACTTATGTAATATTGGAACCCTATCCCATTTGGGGATGGGCCATGCAAATGCCAAACTTCTTTTCACACATCAAAAGCCATATGCACACGCTACAGTTACATATATCTACCACGGGGTTTGGGTCTCCAAATGAGTCTGTTTTGCACATACCATGATAGGAATGAACCTCATTCGTAAGTCAAGGTATGTTGGATATGATCTCAGCCTCTCAATTGTACTGCTAGTGCTAATCTTAAAACTTGCATTGTGCCACAGAATATAATATGTACAGGCGACATATCAAGGTGCACTTGGAAGTTATTTTTAATCAGGTTGGTGGTGCCCAATATATTTGGGAGTATTTCTATACCTTTTGGCCACATATTCTTAGTCTCTGATTATATCTTTTGGTACTTGACGATTTTCTTCCTCTCCATGCAGATTTATGTGTAACCGTCTTTTAGAGCACATAAAATGATAGAGCTTCTGATGCCTGTTTAAGAGCTGAACACTAGCCTCAATCAACAAAAATGGTCCTGCAGATAGTGTAGCGGACCTGACCCAAAGGCAAGGGCTGTATTCCTCACACTGCATGGGGAAAACAGCACAAAAACATTTCTTTCCCCTCTGTGACCCATCTGACTGCACCCTAACCACTTCCATTAACCTTTCATGAACCCACTCCGTGGGATTAAGAAGGGTCTCACTCAAAAAGATACTTTCCAAACTTATTTTCTGTTCCAGGGGTTTCATCAGTCAAAGAAAAGTCTTAAAAAGTCACTGATCAATCAGGATTCATGGTATATAGCAATAAGAAAACAGCAACAAGAAAACAGCAACAAGAAAAAACACACTTTCTCTAATGATTCCCAGTCCAAATATCTGCACCTTTTTTTCTGCTTCTTTTCTACCGTAAGAACTAAATATTTGTCCTTCCTCAAAATGAGATGGCATTCAGTGCCCACATCCTTCCACAAATTTCTTCCCAAGTAAGGGAGTTGGTCCCAAATAACCTGGTAATTCATATTTCCCCCCTAAGTGGCTCGGTGGCACCTCCTAGGAGTCTAATCAGGCAGTCTTGGGGGAGTGGCCTTGCTAGGCCAACTGGACTGCAGAGAAGAGAAGAGATTCACCCACCCTGGCTTCACTCCAATTTCCCGCAAAAGGCTCCTCCCAAAGACGTACCCACTTATATTTAAACTGGGCAAATTCCCCTAGTCGCTCTCGCTCTCTCAAAACCCTCTCTTAAAGACTTATAGGTTTCCCTAATAAACTTCTGAAATAACCTCTACTGTTGGGCTTATTGTGATTATGCATTGTGGCATCTCTTAAGATTTCTTAAAAGAGCAATTTTTAGAGGCAAGAACATAATTTAATGCCTGTGTTACATATGTATCCCCAAAAATGACAGGCATAGCTAGCTAAGCAGAAGGAATCTTGAAAAATTTTTGATACTGATATTTGCCCCAAAATGGGAGGAATCATAAACGATTTGGTTTGTGCTGGGAACACTAATCCTACACAAACTACACTAACACTGCTTCTTTAACATGTTCCTAATTTTCTGACATAAATTGCACTATGCCTGAAAACGCAGATAATTCAACAAGAATATTACAGGTTACTAAGGGGCTGATTTACTAACAAATGTGCATGGTGGCATATAAATACATATATGACAGTGAGCAGATCTACACAAGTATTTCATATCATATGCGCATTTTATAAAATACGAGTACCTCTACCCCGCAACATACGCATATATGCATGCTTACAAGTGAATGCATGCAATGCATTGAAAGAATTTATATCAATGCATTGAACTTGTGCACCTTTCCTGTCTATTTTGAAAATACATGCATGTATATTTTACACGTGAAAATAAAGTAGGTCTTATTCACGTAAGCCCTATTTAGGTGGATAAGTTGGCTAATTTTAACACATTTGCACGTAAATGAAAATAACCAGTTTTACCAATTAGTCTACCAGTTTGCCCAGTCCTTCTCTAGGTCATCAAGACCTTCCTAGTCCTTCTGCTGGAATGCCCACCCACCCAGTCAGTACTACACAATAAACACGTTTAATAGCACTTACATCTGATAACTAGCAGGTGTAAAATTACACGAGTAAGTTGGTTAATCATGTATGCAGATGTCCAATAAAATAGCAACTTACACACATAAGTGTTGTCTCCAACCAAGAATGCCCCACGACCACCCCTTTTTTTATGCACAGACATGTGGGGGCAAAACTCAAAAGTACATATTTTTTACTTCTCTAAAATAAGGCATACAAAAGTAGATGCTACTTGGGCACACATACACCAAATTTTACACAAGTAACATTTTGAAACTTCACCCCAAAGGCTTTTTTCTCATTCTGTGCCTATAAGAAAAACAGCTTAAAGGTGAAGTTTCAAAATGTTACGTGCATAAAAATTAGTATATACGTGCATAAATAGTCTCTACTTGTTTTGAGCCAACCCGTTTGCTTATTTCATTTTACTGTTCTGTCTCCGCTATGCATTTCCTGGGCGCAGCATTAACAGATAACTTAATTCAGTCCTTACTCATGCACACAGGAGGCTGCTTCTTCAGCTCCAGGCTTTATTAACATGTAAAAACAACAGAATCTGACTGTGCACACATAAACTGAAGGCAAGAGCTGCCAGCACACAGGCCGATCCAATGCAGTGCGCTCAGCCAAGCACACAGTTTAACCCTTGGTTGGACGCGAGTTTTGGACGCACGTCCACAGAACCCTTATTCTATAAGGGGATTAGCACATCCAACCCCTCGCAAAACTAATAGCTCTCATCACATGCAAATGCATGTTGATGAGGCTATTAGCTATTCTCCCCGATCCTAAAAAATAAATGTGCGCCTGACCGCCACATTTTTACCCTCAGAAATAATTGTCTGCCCAGAGCAGGCGTTAATTTCTGAGCAGCCCAAAAAAGTGTACAGAAAAGCAGAAAATACTGCTTTTCTGTATTTCCTCCGACTTAATATCATGGTGATATTAAGTCGGAGGAACAAAAAGGACAGAATGCAAAATAAACAAATAAATAAATAAATAAGTATGCTGTGGTCAGGTTAGGAAAAGGGACGCTCAATTAACGAGCGTGCATTTTTCAAAGCAGTGGCTGTGCACAGGTTAGGAAAACAGACACTTGTAAAATTGAGTGTCCGTTTTCCTAACCTACTGACAGCCGACCTCTCCTGGGCGCCCGCTGCCAAGGAGGCACTAGGGATGTACATTTGTCCACAGCGCCTCCTTGGCAGTGCGACCCCTCATTTAAATATTTGATTGCGTGCCCAGGAGAAGTGGCTGGATGCGCGTTAGGAAAGCGGACGCTCGACACTGAGCGCCCATTTTCCTCGCTGGTTTATTGGATCGGCCTGATTGTCTGGGTCATTGAAAAAAGGTCAGGTAAACGAATATAATTCTGCAGGGCTGGCCAGGTTAGCTGCTGCTTCATATAGGTCTGACCAGAACTAACCAGAGATAAGATAGCATCGAGGTAAGAAAACTCTCAGGCACCTCTGCTTTCAGTCAGCTGCTCTGAATTCAGCAGAAGTTGTGAACATGCAGATCAACCACCAATTGGCAGTATAATAGTAAATTCCTACTAATTATACACCAGTTGCATTACATTCTGGATAAGAACGATTTTTAGGACATTAATCCATTCTTTTGTCCTGTCGGTGTTGGATTATGGGAATGCCCTTTATGTTGAGCTGCCAAAGTGTTACATTTGTTCGTTACAACTTTTGCATAATGCACCCACTTGGTTGTAGTTCGGTATTCTTTGCATGACCATATTACACCAATATTGTGTGAGCCTCATTGGCTGCCTATCAAACAAAGAGTTATATTCAAAATTTTGGCCTTGGTACACTGAGATATCTATGGTAACGGCCCAAATTATTTGAAAAATTTGCTATGCGTTCTGGCGGACTCCAATGCACAATTACAGCATACTCATCAATGGGCTTTTTCTATTGTGGCCTCCTCCTTTTAGAATGGTCTTCCAATGAGTTTGCAACTAAAAACAGATTATAAAGGTTTTAGGCAGGCGTTAAAGGCACATTTGTTCGGCGAGGCTTTTGATTAAATTCTGTTCTTGATTATGCTTTTTATTTGATTTGATATTATTTTATTGTTAATAATATTGTGTTTTATTGTGTATGCAGAATTTTTTTTATTCTGTTGCAATCCTCCTTGAATAGTTTAACTGATAAGAGGGCAGAATATAAATGTTTGTAAATAAATAAATTATTAAATTAGAACAGTACATTTTTTAACACTCCAAAAAGTAAATTATTTTATTTATTCTAGTAGGACAATTTTTTAGCAGTCTTCCTAAAACATTACATTAAACTCTAGTTACTAGGACAATCAAACAAAATAACCATATAGTAAAAAACCACGTGTCCACATTCCCAATGTTCTAAAATACTAAAACATTAATATAAAAAATGTATTTCATGGAAAATACAATATTCTGTAGCTTTAGAGAAATGTTGAAGATATATTCTCCAGTCCTTCAGTATCTTCCACTGTTACACAAAATCTTTATAATCCAAGGAACAATCCTCATATAATCCAAAGGACTCTCCGGGTTATTCTTTGTTGACCAAATTTCCAAATGTTCAGAAGCTCAAAAGAAGAGATCAGTTGTTCAGAGAAGGCAGAGAATTCAATCTCACATTCTTTTCTCCAAATATCCAATCCAAAGTATGGAAAACAGCCTTTAAACAAGGTTTATTTCCATCCCGCCTCAGTTTCACCCTTGCCCAGTATAATAGTAAACATGGAAACTATGCAAAGTAAAGCATGCGCACAGAATTAGTAATAGAAGCAGACAAGCTGCTGTGGAAGTAGGACACTGTGAAAACAGGACATCAGTGAACAAACAGGAAAGCACCTGTGGAGACAGGACAGTACTTGTATATTCCGTATTTTATGAAAGTAAAAAATACGCACATGTTTTCACTTTCACACAGATATATACACATGTAAAAAAGGGGCAGCCTAGGGCATTCCAGGACATAGCGAAAATATTTTAAAAGACGTGTGTGTACATTTTCCAATTTACTCACTTGTTTTTACACCTATTAATTATCTAGCGTAAATGATATTAAATGTGTTTATTGTGTAGTACTGACTGGGTGGGAGGTCTGGATGAATTGGAGGGAGTTCAGGTGGAAGAACCAGTAGGGTCTCAATGACCTGGAAACAGACTGAGAAAGCTGGTGGACTAATTGGTAAACTGGTTAAAATTGGCTGACTTATGTGAATAAGTCCTATTTTACTTTTGTGTGTGCAATATACACATGTATATTTTTAATTCGGTAGGAAAAATATGCAGGTGCAATGCTTTGATATATGTAGTTTCAATGCATTGCATTCGCGGGGCCAAAATTATAGAATGCACTACCTATGGACCTGAGATTACAAGCTGATTTTAAGAAGTTCAAACAGGAACTAAAAACTTGTTTGTTTGAAAAGGCATATATGGCTGAAAAATGAGATAGTGCTCTAATCTTAACTTTCAACATTCCTTATTTTAATCATTTTATTTGTTTGATTTCTTTTAACTATTTTACAATAATTGTTTTCATTTATTCCTGTTATTATTGATATTTAAGGATTTAATTGTCTATTAGCTCTATATGTATCTATCCTATGTATTTTAAAAAATCTGTAAACTGTTGTGATGGCGTGTCTGAATGACGGTATAGAAAATCTGATAAATAAATAAAATAAATGTGTACATACACGCATATGTTGTGGGTAGAAAAATGCATATTTTATAAAACATGCATATATCATATACATGGGTTATAAAATATTATGGTAAATCTACGTGTAGCCATATATATATGTATATTACACCTCCCAATATTTATGCCCCAAGGGGCAGATTTTAAAAGGTACGCCGGCAGTGAACATTTTTGCGCACAACCCGGCACGATTTTATAACACGTATGCGCAACCACGTGCATGTTATAAAATTGAGGGTCAGCGAGTGCAAAAAGGGTGCACACTAGTGCACCTTGCGCATGCCGAGCCCTCGGGGAGACGAGCTGGCTTTCCTCGGAGGGAACTTTCCTTTATCCCCCCACCTTCCCCTCCCTTCCCCTACCTGTCCCACCCCCCAGGCCGAAAAAAAACCAAACCTGAATCTTTATCTCACGTTACGCAGGCAGGCGTAATTTGCGCACGCCGGCTGACTGCCAGCGCATGATCCCCCGGCCCAGCGGCCTTGCAGAGGCCTCTGGCTCTGCCCCCGCCCCTCCCCCACCTCGTCCCCGGACCGCCCATTTTTTCAAGCCCCGGGACTTACACGCGTCCCGGGGCTTTATGCGCCCCTATGCACGTAAATCCTCCTGGATTTATGCGTGTAACCCTTTGAAAATCTGCCCCCAAGTGTGTTATGAATTGCAAATCTGAACTTTAATTGTATATGATTAAAAGATAAATAAAAGTCTTTATCCACTAAACATGGGGCTTTCTGTATTAAACAGATATGAAAAAAGTTTCAATGACAGAAAAGCTTAAAGACCAGAAAGAGAAAAATGCATTTTGCACAATTTAAAACTGGAAGACTTGCTTAGCATAGAAAAATTCTCATCTAGGAACTAATAATACATTTATGTGCCTATTACATTGTTTACCAATTCATGGGCAATGTAGGACAGATTGGGAAACTTATGAGAGAAATGATGGGAAGGGGAGTGGAGGCAAAAACAGTAACAGAATACAAAAAAGCCTGGGATAAGTAAGCACAGAGGATCCTTGAATGAAAAGATGTGCATTTATAACTGAAGACTTAGAGGCTCATGTACTAACTTGCAAACCTTTTTTATAAGAGGGATTAACCTTGGACAAATATGTGAAAATGCCCGGAAACACCAAATAACCAGAACATTTCAGTGTTTTAGGGTCTTTTTCTGGGTGTAATCTCTCTTGCACAACATTTTGCAATTTTTGGCCAGTCCCCATAATAAACATTTCGCTGCATGCAAAAGTTTATTTAAATGCAGGGATGGTAACTTTCAAAGGGGCACGTAAGTGACATTGAATCATGTGCGTTGGTGCGCACCCAGGGACGTGGCTATTTTAGGTAGGCGCACCCAACTGTGCACAACTATTAGATGTTGTTAAAGTGATCTACTTTATATACAGATCAAATTTGTCAGGACCTAACTTGTCCAATAGCAGAGGCACCCTCTTTGCACAGCTCTGAGCTGTAGCCTAGACAGGTATGGCAAATGCTATAAATAATCCAAGTGAAGACATTTATTTTGATTTACATGCAAACGTATTTGACCAATTTTGCAAATGTAAAGTGCTTACATTCCAGGTTTCCAGACTCTAGACCATGAAGACCAGATTGCTTTGCTAAAGGGCTCAGCAGTGGAAGCCATGTTTCTTCGCTCAGCTGAAATTTTCAACAGGAAAATGCCACAGGGACATGCACACCTTCTAGAGGAGAGAATTCGCAATAGCGGTAGGTGCTTTTTTTTTTTTTTTACTCACAGGAATAGTTACTTTCACAAGCAATAAGCAATACATTTTGGTAGTCCCTGCCCCAATGTATCCCCGGTGACAGGAGCTTACTTGGGAGGTCATGGGCATACCTGGGAACTTTTGAGTTCTGCTCAACCTGTGATTTCTCAAGATTAGTGGGGGGGAGGGGGGGCAGTGGGAGGAGGAGGAGAGGGAGAGTGGGAGAAAGGAGAGCAGGTACTGATTATTATTCAGTTGTCATTTTAAATTAATGTGACCCCTACTTCTCCTATCTGACTGTCACTGAGGCTACGTGGTATATACTTCTCTGGCCTTGAAAACCTTTACCATTAACCCCTGCAGTCCTAGTGCACAGGGCCAGTGCAAGGGTCTGTAGTGCCCTAGGCAGACCAATGTAACACCACCCCCTGCCCAACCCACCGTAAGTTGAAAGTGCCCCTCTTACAGTGGTAGATATATATATATATTGAAGAATTATTAGCTATAATTCTTCAAGAATGTGATGGGGCACTAGTGGACAATATGTATATAGTCATGTTCTCCCTCTTACAGTTCTCTCTCTCTCTCTCTCTCTTCCCCTCACCTCTTCCTCCCCCCTACTTCACCAATGTGCAGTGCAGCATTTCGCTGCATGCAAAAGTTTATTTAAATTCAGGGATGGTAACTTTCAAAGGGGCACGTAAGCGTACATTGAACCATGTGCGTCGGTGCGCACCCAGGGACGTGGCTATTTTAGGTAGGCTCACCCAACCGTGCACAACTATTAGATGTTGTTAAAGTGATCTATTTTATATACAGATCAAATTTTGTCAGGACCTAACTTGTCCAATAGCAGAGTCACCTCTTTGCACAGCTCTGAGCTGTAATCTAGACAGATATGGCAATGCTATATATAAGAAGACATTTATTTTGATTTACATGCAAATGTATTTGACCAATTTTACAAATATAAGTGCTCCCTCTCCCCCTCCCCCTACTTCACCAATGCTGCACTGCACATTGGTGAAGTAGGGGGGAGGGGGAGAGAAACAGAGTGGGGTGCCACCCGGAGATTTTAGGGTCTTGCGCGGAGACCCGAAAATTTGTCTAAATCTCCGGAGTCTCCAGGCTAAATCTGGAGAATTCCCAGGTATGGTCCTTGGCCATTGCAGCTCCCAGTCTCCCAGGCTCTTCCTATATTGGAGAGGGGAGGAAGGGCAGGTCTTTCACAACCCCTTGGGTTTTTCTGGAGGTCCTCTGCAACAGTCCAGATGGAAAAAAAACACACACACCACCATTGTGTTGTTCAAAATAGAATACTTTACTGATAATACTTGATTGGAGGTGAAAATCACAGTGGATACATTTTTGTTCAATGCACAGTCAATACAGAAACAAAGTCCAAGAAATCATAATTTCGGTCGATAGCAATTCTGCATATCCCCAGCAGAGGGTGGTAAAGAAACCTTCACTGGGTGCTTCCCCTGGTAGTACTTGAAAATCTGGAGGTAATGCTCTGGAATTCAGTAGACTAAGATAGACGAGTTTCTGACCGATGCTTTCCTCAAACAGAAAATGTATGAGACCTCTTCCCTGTAAGGCAGTCTTCTACTTTCTTAGTCACCTCAAAGATAAAAATTCTCTTTCTTCCTTTCAGAGAGAAGCAGGAGTATGAGGTTAACCCCCCTCTTCTTAGAGACCTCTTACTTGCATCTTCAGGATATCTAGGAATACACTTTTGAACCCCAAAACTCAAGGCTTCCTAGTCTTGAAGGCCTGGGCACCCCGATCTTCAGCCCAAGCCAGACAGAATAGGCAATCCTCTCCCCTTGGAGAACCCCCCACCCCACCAACAAACCTCTGTCTCTGAAAGAGAGAATATGAAGAACCTTGAACCACGAGGGGGTCAGGAATTTTGTTAAAACAGTGACACCTCCCACTGAGAAACGTCAGCCACCTTTACCACTCTCTCTGACCTCAGACTTAGGGTCTGAGGCCTATTAGTAAGGGACAGTTTTGCGATTCCCCCTTACACCTTCTTAAAAGATCAATAGACAGTGCTCATATAGGAAATTAAGTAATTTCTAGATATCACAGTTACTTCAGAGTTGTTTTTTTTTCAACTATTTAAGAAAACACACAGAAAACATAGAATGGTAGCAGGAAGCAACAATAAATGCCAACAATAATACAAACATCACTTCTCAGTATGGGCGAGAGAACTTCCGTAAATTCTATTGAGCAATTTTAAACAGAAGAGATAGTAAGCAGAAGAAAGGAAATAAGCATTAAGGAAATAAGAAAGAAGTAGCTCAAGGGTAGAGCCTCCTCCAGTTCTAGTATGGTCCCCCAATCGAGCTATGCAAATCAGCCTTGTTCTTGAGCATGTAAGTAAGTTTATCCTTTAGAGCAATTTCAACAAGTGGGACATTTGTGAGGAAGATTTCGCATAAACGTTATGGTGGTTCTAGCAGCAGGTAGACATTGACCAACCAACATTTTAGTTGTCTTGCCCATTTGAATATCGCTTCCCCCGTCCCAAACCCCTAACAAGCATAACACTGGAGACAAATCATTAGAAGCCCCAGTAACATCTTAAAGCACTTCTGCCAACACTTCTGCACATTCCTACCACATATGAAGGGTTGAATCTAGGTCCCCACAGCCACGCAGCACAAAAACCTAGAAGCACATTTAGAAAAGAAAACTGGGTATCTATAGAATCTGTGAAGCAACTTGTACATTAGTTCCTGGCTTTTATTACAAGTTTTTTTTTTTTTGCGTGTGGTTCAATTCACAGAGCCTATGACACATCAGTTTAACCTTTCCCTTTTGTGTCCTTATCAAAGGAAGATTAAGTAAGCCATACACAATTTGCACTTCTGTTTTTTTATGCTAGGAAATAAAATCCTTGGGAGCTGCCACTTACTAATTGCATGTCTGGATTTTGGTGATATTTGCAAAAAAAAAAAAAAATAAAAATGCACTGATCAATTTGACGGGCCAGATCAGTTGTTTCTGGAAAACAGAGCCAGGATACTAGTGGTAAAAATCCTCCCAGCGATGTCTGTACCAGTGTGGATCCCTTTCACAGGGCACTTATATTGATGTCCATAAAGGGAATCTCGCATGCAGATAGAATAACTGACCTTTTTTAAAATGTACAGGAGGCCGACTGCTGAGGGAAGGATCCAGAATGAACTTCCAATTCTGTTTGCATGTAGGGAAAACATTATAAAAGTATATCTCAAAAATTCCAATATGGGTTGAAATATTCCCCAGTTAGCTAGGAATAATGCATTAAGCAATTTTAGGCCTCTCTAGCAGCACACATGCCAAGGGAATGCATCCTTAAATTCTAATGCATCTTTAAAAATCTTTTATTCTCATGCTAGCAAGAAGCAGAAATCACTGAGATTTTTGTCTGGACACATGGGGAGGCGAGCAGCTGACATACAGACAGGCAGCACTTCTAGCCCTTGTTCTGTATGCTACCTAATGCCTTTGCTCTAGTTCTGTAAGCCGACACAGAGGAAGATGACATAATTTGCCCCTTCAGAGAGTCAGGGGAAGAGAAAGATCTGAGCTCTCCAAGCTCATTATCCTTAAATCTCTCCAATCAAATCATATGGTCTGATAATAGACAGACATCCCTGATTCAAGGTCAGGGGCCCGATTTATAGACAGTTTTACAGCAGGGCTAGCTGCAGAAGTGTTTTCTAGTGGTGCACGGGCAGTGGTATTAGTATAAAAGCAATGGATAAAGTAAAGAGTTTGATACTATGAAGAGTAACAGAAAAATTGCGTGGATAACATTCCCGTTGGCCAGTGAAGGTTCACAATTGTCCAGTTCCTCACTTTGCCCTAATATGCATATTTCATTTCTAAACATAAATGGAGGGCAGTTTTAAAAGCCATTTACACAAGTGACCAGAAATTTACCTGGTTCAGCTGGCCTGTCTGAAGGTCGCCCTGCAGAGTACTATTAGCAGCATTTGGGGGGAGGCCTTCCCAGGGAGACATTTTAGGCAGGATCAGAAAATATCATGTGTAGATTGAAGTCTCTGATCTGCAGGCATCATTTTGCCTAGAGATTCTACCCGCAGAAAAAAAAATGGGTGCCGAAGTCCACATGTCCTTTATAGCCAAGGGTAATTTTCAAAGGAAAAGTACATGCATGCTCACGCTCCCCCTTCGAAATGTCGTGCAAAGCCTGCAGGTTAAAAAGTACCTGTGGAATTTACCCCACAGTGGAATAATTCCACTGTTCAGATTTTGCCTTTATCCACAATTACCGGGTGATGATGATTGTGCAGGTTATGTAGATTGTCAGGTTTTATGTAGAACTTTTATTTTTAATGTGAGAATTCCTTTGCCTTTACTTAATGAAATCAAGTTATCCTAACCCAAGGGCATGGTCCAATCCTTTCACCCCTGCTGGGAAGCTGTAAGTGTTTCAGTCCACTAGAGGGTGTATTAGGATCCTGAAGAGTTTCCAAAGACTCTACTCCCAGAGAGCGGAGAGAGCCAACAGGAGTAAGGAAGCCTGAGGAATCCGGAGGTGTTCAGAGAGCCTGGAACCCAGCAAGACACTCAAATGGGAATTGTAAGTGGGAAGCATGTGGGCAGCACTGGCATACCTGAGGTGTCAGTGCTCAGATACTTATCCCATCATCTTCTGAGTTGGTCACCCTGAATGACTGTATCTAGGTTGAATTATGCTTGCTGTTGTAAATCCCTGCAACTGTTCTGGTGCAACAATACATGCAAACCTTTGGGAACACCAGCACAATGTGCTGAATGCCTTTTTATATCAAGGCTGAGTTTCCTGTCATTGAAGGTTCACTTCAACATCTACAAGAACCTTTAAAAGGGACTTACGCACCCCCTCCACTCCCTTGTAACAGGCGGGTGGAGGTACATTAATAATTATTTCAAACGTAATCGGGACAGTTTTGAATAGTCTTCATTGTTTGCAAGGTACACAGGACCGCTTAGCCTGCACACATTGCAACAAACTTTGAAAGAGAAGCTACCCATGTTGTATCCCTTTGAAAATTAGCAGCCACAGAGGACATACCTTAAAATCACCCGGGAACTCTGCACCTGTTTGTATGGGTTGTTGCACTGGTAGTGGACCCTTGGGCCGAGGTGGGGTTGACGCTACCCGTAGGGCAAGCCCCACGGGTCCCCACCATCAGGAGGCGGAGCAGATTAGGAGACGGAGGCCGACTCGAGTTTCGCCAATACCAGCCCACATTCCCCGCAGATTGAGCCCTTGGGTGCCGGGGCCGGCTGGTCTTAGGCGGGCCTCCATGAGACGACACCCAATGGATGTTATAGCAGGTAGCCAGGGACCAGCAGAGGTATCGGAGGGATCGAAGCAGGTCTGGACGAGGCAGGGGTCCAGAGGCCCGGGCGCCCAAGGAGGGCCTAACACAGGAGCAGGTGACACCCGGACAGCAGAAGGCCGGAGCCTGAGAGGGTCAAGTTCAAAGAGATACTGCAGCGTAGTCGGGAACAGGCTGGAGTCGAGGAAGGAGGCAGAGCTAGTCAAGATGCAGTAGAGCGAGGGTTGAAGCCAGCAATCAGTCCTGAGCATAGTTCCAACGAATCAAGGGTCAAAGTCAGTAATCAGTCCTGAGCGTAGTTCCAACAAAGCAAGGGTCAAAGCCAGTAATCAGTCCTGAGCATAGTTCCAACAAAGCAAGGGTCAAAGCCAGAAGTCAGTCCTGAGCGTAGTCCAAGTGTAGCAGGGGTCAAAGCCAGAAAGTCCTGAGCGTGGTCCAAGTGTAGCAGGGGTCAAAGCCAGAAGTTAGTCCAATCAAGGCTAAGGAGGAACCAAGAATGGAATCAGGAACTGGGACCAGGAACGGTCAGGAACAGGAACTAGGACGAGCAACAAGCACATGACAAGCGTGGAGACCTGTTGCCAAGGCAAGGAATGTGTGGCGGGCCCTGCCTTAAGTAGCAGGGCCTAATGATGTCATCATCCAGGGCCACGGGTAGGATTCCCGCCGCGGCTCCTTTAAAAGAGGAAGCGGTACGCGCGTGCGCCTAGAAAGAAGCTGGCTGCTGAACGGCGGCGTCTCCCCGCAGCACGCATGGGGAGACCCGCCGGGAACTGGAGGCGTCAGTGGAAGAACAGGGAGAGCCAGCGGAGCCCACAGTGGGGCCGAGTGAGGCCAAGGAGGCAGCGGGGGTGCGGGAATGCAAGTGGCTAGTCACCACCGCCAGGGAGGACGGGCAGGGTCTGGGAACCAGGCGCCGGAGGTGAGTAGGCCCGGTCGCGGGCCTGCCGCCATGGGGACACGCAACATGGGTGGCTGACCGGAGGCAAAGTACATACATACATTTCGAAACCATCTATCGTCTGTCCTAAACATGACCCTGGGAACCAAGGGTTTAGCTTGAGGACCATGGTTAACATGGGTAGACACTGTGGCTAGCCCTCCTGCCCTGCCTCCATTCCTTACCCGAGTCTATGTGGATCTTTGGGGCACTGGCTACAAAACCATTTTAATTTCTGGCAGCACACTGTACCTCCTGTCTCGGGCATGTAGCCATGGGTGGGCCTCTAGGGCTTGTGTCCTTTTTCTTTTGGTGCAAACCCCCACCCCTAGCAACATGTTATGCCCCATCTGAATCAGTCCCTTAAAGGGGCAGCAGTTAGAGGGTCTGGAGGCATTATAATCTCTGCTTGACGATGATCCCCTCTTTAAGGGGGACTAACTTGAATAGGGAAACACTACTGCCCTTGGGCTAGACATGTAAAAGGTTTGAGGCCATCAAAGTCTTTTTATTTACTTTTGACAGTAATTATTTATCCCCCTTCCTCTCAAACCCCTTCAAAGTTCAGGAATGTCTGGGCTGGGTGGAAGCAGATTTACATAATTGCTGTTCAGTGGCCTGAGAAATGAACCCATGTATACAGTAGCTGCCTTAACCGCAGACGGAGAGGTAGAAGCAGCAGAGACAGGGTAGGGAGAGGGTGAAGAGACAGGTAGGAACACTTCTTTTTAACCAGGCCTGAAGTTGGTTCATACCTTTTAACCAAGCAGAGGAGGGCAATTTCCAGCCAAGAGATTTTACTAAGGTAAATAGCGATTTACCCAATGGCTTTGAAGATTGTCCTCCCTGAAGTTAAGAATGATAGAGTAATATTGCCAGCCTAATTCTACATCAGTATCTAGGTATCTGGGTTGACCACTAGGTGTCACATAATCCCTATAGATAACCACCAGCTAGAAGGGATACCATTTCACAGTTCCTCCTCTAGAAGCAGCTGAGTGGTGGATCCTGCTTATAACCAGGGGCTAAGGCTAGATTTCTGGTGGCATTTTAGCTGAGTGGGTTCTTTTTGGTGGGGCCTACAGCCTCATTCAGTATATTTGTAGGGATACTCCTTCCTGTATACTCCCTATTTTTTCAGTTAGAAGAAAAAGACTTTGTAAGGATTTTTTGACTATTTTAAAGATTACTAAACTGGGTTACAGCCTGGTGCTTTTGGAGATGGCCACCCCCCGAATCCAGATGCCAGGTCACGGAAGATCTGCCAGTATCCTTCTAGAGACAGAGAAGAGCTGCAGTGATAGGGGCATCCCAGAAGTTTTTTTTGGGATATTTAGAAAAGTATTCTCTCTTGGATTTAGAGGAGGTCTTTTTGTCATCCTTCCTCTCAGTTTGGAGACTGGGCAAGGAGCCTGACTCCTAACATCAAGGCCTTTCCTTCAGAGAGGTTCAGCTCAAAAGAAATCAAAGAAACAGAAGAGTATCAGAGAAGACCCCCCTCCACAGGATCTTCCCCTGGGGCACAGGCGCAGGCTGGGTAATGGTGTGAGGACGGCTGGAACTCAGGTAGAACTGTGAAGACCTCTAAGGGGATCCCCAGTAGATTAGGAGATCCCCAGAGTAGGGGACCACTCAGCTTTCGCTCAAAGAGAATTAGGAATCCCCAGGAACCTGGGTCACAGGCACATACACAGAGAGAGAGAGAGAGAGAGAAAGGACACTCATCTGCACAGCCATCTATTTCACTTGAACGGTGATTCCTTTCCAAAGAAATCAGTAAATTTTACTTTTGAATACCCAGACCTGTGTCCTGCCTCCTTTATCCCATCCAGCACCAGACAGGACACTGCACAGCTGCACATCAGAAGGGGAATCACCTTACTGCCTGGGCCACAAGCAGCTGCTTACCCCCATAGAAAGGACTCACCCCTGGGGGTAATAAAGTCAGAGGGGATCAGAGGCAGAGGAAGATAGCCCCAGAGATATATAAATTATTTTGTGTGCCCTGGAGGAATCTCTCACCTTAAAAAAACAGGGTTACAATAATAGAACCTGTGTGTTCAAATTTGCTTTTGCTAAGCTTGACCGATAAAGAATTGCATGGGAAATATGGAATTAAAACAAGCAAACCACTGTTGTGAACTTGATTCTGCTAAGTGCACTGTGTGGTGAATATCCATGTGAAACCATAAGTTAGAGTCCCAGCTTCCATCAAATGATATGTGTCAAGGGGTAGTTTTCGGATGCAAATGGAAATAAAAAAAACAAAGTATCTGCATGGTCCCATTGTTCAATTTTGACATTTATGCCTTTGGCAATGGAAAGGCCTTGTCAAAAAAGTCACAAAAGAGGCAGTGCCCTGTCGCCTGTCATGGTGTTCACTGAAGAAAGCTCTCTTTTATTAATATTCAAATTTCCCTTCACAAACTGAACTGAATTTCAGAAGTTTTTTGTTGTTTTTTTTCAGAAGAGAACCAGCCAGCAGATCTAGCGATGACCTTTCAGGATCATTTTGTATTTGAAGGCTGCAGAAACAGTCCATTTTTTTTTAAATTAGAGTGTTATTTATTTCAAAAGAAACAGTCAAATCTCTTGCTAGCTTAGCCCTGTTTTCGCCTATGGAACACTTTACATAATAATAATACAGAAGCGTGATGAAAAGTTCCTTCTTTAGATAGTCTTCATATTCAGATCTGTTTGTGAATTTGCTATCACCCGATTACAGACAAAAGGGTATGGTCTATTGGGGATGCTCAGTGAGAGGCTGCAGTATTTATTTTGATTCCTTGAAGCTTGAAAATTAACTCAGCAGCATGAGATGAAATAGTTGATTAGACATGTGCAGAAAACTAGGTATGTGCAGAGCAAAATGTTTGTTTTGGTTCTTTAATTTGTTTCATAGGAACATAAGAACATGCCTATACTGGGTCAGACCAAGGGTCCATCAAGCCCAGCATCCTGTTTCCAACAGAGGCCAATCCAGGCTACAAGTACCTGGCAATTACCCAAACACTAAGGGGCGGATTTTAAAACCCTTGCACGCGCATTACCCACCACAGCAGCAAATATGGCCACTTTGCAGGAGCTTGACCCCACCCCCACCCCACCTTGGACCGCCCCTCCTCGCCCCTTTTTTCAAGCCCTGGGTCTTACACGCGTCCCGGGGCTTTACGTGCGTTGCCGGCTCTTTTTAAAAAAGGCCCGGCACACGCAAGACCGGCTACACGCGTAAATCCTTTTAAAATCCGGCCCTAGATGCATCACTTGGTAAAAGCTGTTAAATTAAGATGGCTGTCACATGAGCAGTATTGATGTAAACAGAAGTACAAAACAAAGGTTAAAGACTACAATCTTATATTCCATACCATTTTTTAGGGCTTTTCATTCCAAGAAGTGAGGCTGATGCAAAAAGCTGAGTATTAAAACTGTATGCTGAAATTCAATGCAGTTTCTCAACACACAAGCTCATTTATTATTTTTTTTTACCTCCTGATGCAGTAAGCTAGTGGTATGCTAATGCATTGGGAGTTTAAAAGTGCACACAAACCCAGAAAGCGTGGTCAAAGAAAGGCTTAGCATACAGCGAAACATGATTTATATGTCTACATCATAATTTATGCACAGAAATCTTGGTTTATGTGCACAAATCGTGTTTTCCCACGAATAACATAGGATTTATGTCCACAAAAAAAACCCCACTTTCTGCACAGAAAAACTGACAGGCTGAGAGTTTGGGAACCACCATCACAGAAAATTTCACAGGCATGGCTCATTTGTCTCCTGTGAAGGATCTTTCTCCTGTATTAATTTAATTTGATGTAGTATCAGTATGCTGACCAGGGCGATATACAAACTTAATCTATAATGTAAACACCCAAAAGGACACACTAAAAAGAGAGGCTCAGTTTCCGTGCCTTTTGCCCTTATAGAAAAAAAAAAAAAGTGCCCCACGTGTTTGAATGATTGATCACGTCAAGGAACTGAATCTGCAGTCTTTGGTGATGGAAAGCAAGAGTGAGGTCAGTTCAAGTCAAGGAGGAACGCGTTTTAGAAAATACCATGGGACCACTTTACAGAGATTGTTTCCCATAGATGTAGGATGGAGTGGGGGGGGAGGGGAACTCTATCATACAGAAAAGTGTATGCCAACATACCTTCACTACTTGTGTTTAAACATTTTATTACATTTTCTTCAATTCAGCAATACAAAACCATTGCAAGGTGTAATTCTGAATAACCGCTAGTGAGTGATAAGGCTTATTCACCATTTGGTAAGCAAAATGGGCTTGTTTTAAGGATCACAGTCACCATAAAAAAGAAAAAGACAAGGAGAAAGAGACCTTCCTCACTCCACCACCTTTAATTATATAAAACTGAATCTCACTTACCAAAGGAGCTTGAATCACATTCAATAGAACATGAATCTGCCTTCCACCCCCTTCCCCGACCCGCCTCCCAAAGAGGCAGACGTTAACATACCCTTACATAATACCCACTCAAGGGTTCCTAATTCTCAGGAATAGTAGTCGTCCATCGAGGAAAAAGGCCTGGTTTAGGACTTTAGTTTACAAAAAGAATAAAAAAGGTGGGAGCACACATATAGGGCAAGAATGAACTTGTAGCGAAGCCCTCTCAGATCCCAAGTTCGTCTCTGCATGCTCACTGTATCCCATATTCTCTGTAGCCTTTCAGAGCAAGTAAGGCCTTCTTTTCTTTGATTCTGTTTACCCTAAAAACAAAACAAGCAGATGGGTTTTTAATGAAAGTTTGAGCCTGGGCTATTGTTGACAGCCAGATACTGCTAGAGATAAGACAGAATTTAATGAGTAATTTGTACACCTTGCTTTGACTGGGCCCATCATTGCTTGATTAAATGCGAGCCTCCCCTCAAAAAGCCTTGGCAAGCAGTCACATGAGACATCTTTTCATCAATAATAATTAAAAAAACAAAAACAAAACAGCAGCACAGTCACAGCTTTAATTAAAGGAAAACTCTCTCTTGCTATCATCATCTTCACAACTACCACTAAATAAACAATATTTCTTAGTTGTACAGACAAAAAGAAAAAGTAGCGTGTCTTTTATTTCCTAATTACAGTTGCCTTTTATTAAAATGTGAAACAAAACGGGATATAGCAGACAGAAATCCTTACAGAGAAAACAGCAATTAAATATGGCATCTGTAAACCACAATTTGTAGGGGTTTTTTTTACTTCAAATTTTTTTTCTAAGAATGTAGAGGTAACCAGCTTCTGCAACCTGGTTTCATGTCTTAAAAAATGAGGAACAGTAGGGTATTATTATTTTGATTTTCCAGACGCAAGTTATTAAAAAATGACACTACTACCTTTTAGTGATACTTGGAAATCAAATTAAGTTACCTAGAAATTACTTTAAAATTCTCTGTAGTTTTATTCAGTGCCAAGAAATGTTGTTGTTTTCCATAGGCCTGACAGATAAAAAAAACAACCCTTCCTTAGTTTCATGCAAATGTATCTCATGCGTATTCATTATAATTATAGTTATCCCAAAAGTCAGACTAGTTTGCAGGCCTGGAGGATTGCATCTTGACTCCCACTGCCTTAAGAAGTACGTTAAAGGTCTCTTTTTTGTTCAGAAAAATTGTTATTGTTCGAAAAGTCTTCCGGCTCTCATCAGCAGGCCTAATTCCCATGTGAGCATGAAACTGGGGCAGGAGCTATCTCAGGGTGCTATGGAGAGTGGGCAGAGTGTCTTTTTTGAATGCCTTTTCTATGCATCCTCTTCTTGGCAGCAGGATGAATAAAATACATGTAACGGGGAAACGCTGAACTCTTTAAAAACAATTTTCAAAGCCATTTCACCTGGGTGATATGGCCTGGCTGGAGATTTCACTCCTGTACCTGGCTAAAAGAATGTGCGAGCTTGCACGGTGTTGGCCGAATTGCGAGGAGGCGTTCCCGGAGGAACATAGCGCATGCACATGACAGTTTGTAAAAAAATCCGCAAGCTCTTTTGTCCTGCTGGCCACTTGGACAAAAAAAAGGTAGCACTATAGTTTACACTGTTAGAAAAACAATGTGGGAGATCCATTGGGAAGAACTGAATTTGTGCACCTTACATTTGTATTTTAGAAGGACATTGGGAAGTACTGAAAGATGGCATTTTATTTTTGCAATACACATTTTTTTCAAAAAAGTTTGATGCCAGTGTTTGGGTCTAGGATTATAAAGTAGACCATGGGCTAAACACAGTTGTACTTATTCTGAGTGTGATTGCCCCTATGAGTATGTGCCATCAGTTAAAGGTTCTCATAATTAATTGAAAGAATTGTTTGTATGAATTAATCAGTAGCATTTGAAAAACTTTTCACTCAAGATTGAGTGAATAATGATAGTTTGTTGGGCCATACACCATGGCTCCCTTGGGAATGCATAAAACAGGCCCTGAATCTGGCCCGTAAGAGGTGCCGTCCTCCCATCATCTCCCCCTCCCAGGTTCTCTTTCCTTTTCCGGGCTTCTCTCTTCCTTCTTCTCCCTGCCCCTCCACCACCAATGTCCTCTTCCCCTCCAAGCTCCTCTCTTTCTGCCCCTGTCCTGATCTCTATCCTTTGCAAGTTCAGCTGACAGGAAGAGAGCACCCTTTACACTGTCATTTCTTCCACTGCCAGCTGGCTTCAGTCTTACAGGTTGAGCTGCACACTGATGGCAGGTTATGTGAAACAACAGGGCACTACACAGTTCAAACTGTGAGACAGAAGCCAGGCAGCAGTGGAGGCACATGTGCCATGAAATACCACTCTTGACTTACCGGCTGGGGTAGGAAGTTGAGGATTATGGATTGGGATCGGGAAGAAGAGAAATTGGGGATCAAGGAGAGGGGAGGAACAGGCACCAGGGACTGAGGAAGGGGGCACAGAATAAAAACTAGGGGTGAAGGCAATTTCCTCCAATGCCTATCCATAACACCGGGCCTGAATTCTGGTGTAAAATTGTGATTATTTAATCAGTGTTTGTCTCATATGAAATTTTGATCTTGAAACTCAGCATACATTGAAATCTTTCTGAAACGTAGTTCAAAGTTGCACATGTACAGCTCAAGCGCTCTTGAATGAGCTATAGTTCTTTGAAATTGGATAAGAATCACAAGAAGCATTTACCAGAAAGATGAGAAAATAGCATGGATTAAATAGTAAGAATGAACGAAAACATGATGGTGATACTGACATCTTGTGGCTGCTTCTGATATTGCAGCCTCTCACCAGCTAAACATATATAGCTCATACACACAGAAATAATTTTTCCACATCAAATTCGATATTGATCTGCAAAACCTTTTCTACACTCTACCATTCAAGAGCTTTTCAATGATCTAGTATTCAATAAAATTGGGTAAGAAATGTAGGAATTTGCCAGAAGGACAGACAGAGATTGACAAGGACTAATAGTATGATGATTATTTATTTGTTTATTTAAAATTCTTATATTCTGCAGATTTGATAAATCATGCTAAACAGATTACATAATAAATAATATTCAAGACAGTCAATGGCAAACATTAAATAATTCAGACAATCCAGCAATTAAACCATCATCATATCCTATTAGGATTGCCAACTGGCTCCAAATTTTCAGGACAGCTTGTTCCAGTCCTGGTTTCACCCCATTTCATGCTGGGATTTGTAGCCTTGCTTTTCCAAGGAACTGCAATAGGGAAATTAGAGCTACAATTCCCTGCATTCAATGGGATAAAACCAGGACTAGATCAACCTGTCCTGAAAATCTGGAACCAGTTGGCAACCCTACATCCTACATCAAATAAAACATGGCAAAATCCTGTAAAATGTCATAAATCATCATAGAATCTCATAAAAATTCCTCCTGAAACAAATAAGTCTTCAGCCCTTTATGGAAAGCTTTGTAATCTTCAATCACGTGTAGCTCATTAGGCAAAGAATTTCATAAAGAGGGGCCTATTGTTGAAAAAGCACGTGATCCACTTTCCTACAAGTGGGCATCCTTTCTTTACTGAGGGCAAATGCAGCAAACAAGGCCGCATTAACTATTTAAGAGGCCCTGGGCAAATATTTGTGGCTGAGCCCCCTTTTAATTTTTCCCATATTGACCATCAACCTCCATCACCCCCTCAGCTTCCCCCCCCCCCCTCCCCAACTCCCAATCCCAGCACTCTCCTCGTTCCTTCCTCTCCGGTCAGCCCCCCAAGCCTCTAACACTGCCCCTGTGCCGTGTCCCATGTCCAGCCAACTGCTGCAGTTTTCCTCTTCTGTGCTGGCTGACAGGAGGGCAGGTGCATGTCTTCTTTTGGCCAGCATGGGCTCATAGAGGCGCAACGTGAGCCATCATCCTACTTCTGGCCTTGGCAATTTGGCGTGAGCATGGTCTTAAGGACTTTGGCACTATGAGCCCCTTGCTATCTCCAGGGCCCAGATCAGCTACCCCTTTCGCCCATAGGTAAAAGTGTCCCTGGTAGCAACTGATGTCCTGCAGAGATCAAGTACCTTGTAGGCATATATTCAAAATCAAATCTGAAAGGCACGATGGGCCCTTTCCTTTAACAGAACAGATTTAAATACCAAGCAAAGCGCTGTACAAACAATTCTATGTGCAACAGATAACCAGTGAAGATGCTGTAGGATTGGAGACATGATTTCTTTGAGAGCGACCCAATGAAAGCTGTGCCACAGCATTTTGAATTAATTGGAATACTTTGAGATAACATTTAGGAAGACCAATATACAGAGAGCTGCAGCAGCCAACAGTAGTTAAAATAAAAGCTTGCAATATAACATGAAAATCACTTTGCAGTATAACATATTTCAGTCACCTTAATAATCTTTATTTTAAAAAACCTGATTTTAATTATGATTGTAATGACCACCGGGAGTCTAACAAGATCTCTATGTCTCTATCAACTGTGGAAAACAAAATCTGTATCTCATTTATAAATAAGGCGGGCAGCACTCATGACCTATACAAATGGGGAGGGGGGGGTTTCAGTTTTGACCACCACCCAAGGTTCAAAGTGGACTTGTGTGGGATATGGCAGCTTCTTTGTGCCTATTTCCTGTTTATAGCTTTTTAAATCTGTTGTACCATTAAATAATGAAATCAATCTCATAATTTAGGCACAGAAAGTATCTGCATGGGGGAACATTCAGCGTGAGCATTTTTCTACCAAACCCAAGCTTTCATTTTCATGCGGTCATGGCCAAGACAGTGGGAGTGACACAGTGAAAGGTTAAATCGCTGCAGAGGTTGCAAGACGTTGATTTTGCACACACACACACACACACACACACACACAGCCTTTTCACCAAAGCTGAATTTCGACCCTTAGAGGATGAATTTTGAAAGAGATGGGCAGGCCAAAAATCGGGAGATGGGCGCGCAGCTAGCACATGCACGTCCACCTGTTTTATAAAATGGACAGATGCGTGCACACCTCGCACTAGAGAAAAAAGGGGCGTGGATGGGCGGGGCATGGGCATTCCAGAGCATGGCCAAGAGATGTGTGTACAAGTACCTATGCACCTTGGCGCACGACCAGGTCCAGTGCTGCGTAACCTTACTTCTGCTATGGAGGAGATGTAAGTTTTAAAAAAAAAATGCAGGCATCTCTGAGGGGCTTAAAGGGTCTGGGGTGACTGGGGGGCAGTGCAGGCTAAAGAACCAGGGGGGTTTGGAGGACCTAGCTGTAGGCTGGCGAACTGGTGGATGTACTGATGAAACTGGTCATGGCGTGGACGTACACCTGTTACAAAATTCCCCCACTTGCCTGGCTCAAACCCAACTTCATATGGCTGTGTGCACCCACTTGCAAAATTAGATGCACACATACCATTCTAACATACGCATATATGTGCATGCATGTTATTAAATTGATGCGCCTCTGGGTGTGCGCTGACACACACGCATACATGTGTGCCCACGCGCCCGTTTGAAAGTTACCGTCCCCGTCTTCCTAATTTTAGTAATGCCACTACATTTTTGTCAAACTCAAATATGTAAGTACTATTTTCCAAATGTATGATTTAAGTCCACATGACAGAATGATGCAAAACATTACTGTTTTTCTCTAACAGGCATGTCTAACGATTACGTTACTCCGATGTTTAATTTTTATAAGAGTCTTGGAGAGCTGAAAATGACACAAGAAGAATATTCTCTTCTCACGGCTGTAGTTATTCTAAGTCCAGGTAATTTTTTAAGCAAACAGCAGTTTTCTCGGGGGAGCGGGAGAAACAGAACGAAATGACCCCCATACTTCAATTCAACACTTCACCACACCAAAGAGAAAGGTTCCCAGCAAACTCCAAGAGCTTTCTCCTCTTTTGTGCTCATGAGGATTCTAGTAGCTGGAGTCATATTTGAATAAAGGAACCTATGTGGTCGCAAAAGTTCATGTACCTCGTACAACTTTGGTAATTCTCATGTTCGTCCAATGAGATGTTTCACAAGCTCAAAAGAATCCAGTGGCTTGGACAAAAAGTGTCCTTAATTCCTTAACACAAATGTAAGGGGTTTTTTTTTTTTGTTTTTTTTTAATGAATCTCCAAACAACGTGGCCAAAACTTTATGAAAAATGTAAGTCTTTGGAACTGGCCTGTGAAAGGCACAAGATGTCTACATGTTCTAATGCACAGGCTGCATTTCTTCACAAGGCCCTGCCACCTATATATTTATTTATATTCCACTTTTTCAGGCACTTCAAAGCGGATTGCATTCACGTACTGTAGGTATTACCCCCAGAGGTGTGCAAATGTGGACCCTGGAGCCCCCAAATAGGTCTCATTTCTAGAATATCTGCAATGAAAATTCAACAAGATAAATGTGTATACATTGATCCACAGAGTCAAGTTAATTAGCATATTTTGGGGCATATATATTAAACATTAGCTACAAAATAGGGGGAAAAACCTTTAGTACTGTATATCAAGCCTCCTTGTTTTATCGCTGAAACCAGCGCAATTTGCAGCCCTGGAGGAGTGAATTTGCATACCCTGACCTACAGTGCACGGAATATAGTCCCTCTGCTGCAGGTTCTATGGGCCATGACGAGGTTTAGGGTGTTCCTCAGTTAAAGTGACGCATTAAAGCACAAGGATTTAAATGTAGCATCTTGAACTGCATATACTAAATGACTCAGATGGAAATGCTTGGCTTTTATAGAGACCTCCCAGAAGGTGCTTGTGTCTAATTCCATACACAGTGATCCAATGGATCAGACAATGTTTAGTCAGTTAATGTTCATACATTATAAAATATAAAATATAGAAATATAGAATTATATATAAAACTCTCTCAATCATCCACAAATCTATCTACAAAACTCCACCCCTTGACCTCAGGATTCCATTGCAGCTTCACTCATCCTCCCGTCCGCTGAGATCTGCTCAAAAAGGCTCTCTAAAAACCCCTCCAATCAAAATTTCTTCAAACAAAAGAGCCTTCTCCACAGCGGGCCCTAACCAATGGAACTCTCTCCCTTCAGACCTTAGGCTCGAACAATGCCCAATTACCTTCAAAAAAAGACTCAAGACATGGCTTTTCACCAAAGCCTACGCCTGAGTTGGACTTTATTTACTCTCCCTCCTGGACAATCTCTTTTATGTTCTCCCACTGTTTAACAGTCATAAAAACATTTACAATCTCCTCCTACCAACAACCGACCACTTGTTATATGTTTGATCCTAATCTCTAGATTCTTAAATTTCTGCTGTTTAAAATTTTTGTATTTCATAATGTGTTAGTTAATTTAATTTACCCAAGTTCCTCCTTTCCTTGTTTCGCTGTAAGACTCTCATGTTAAGTCATTTTCAATGTTATATGTAAACCGAAGTGATTAGTAACATTGTTACTAGAACCCCGGTATATAAAAATGTTAAATAAATAAATAAATAAAATTACCATTTTACTCAGACTAGATGGGCCTTGCGCTCCTTATCTGCCATCACATTCTATGTCTCTATTGTGGGGGACAATATACTAATTGAAACGTTAAATCATCCTCTATTTCCCATCTCATTTACATGCTTAACATGTAATGGCACCATTCTTCAAAGTATTAGAATGACTGTCATTCTCCAACTAAGGAAAATCTCACAATGTTCACTCTCTATCCAATAAGTATGTTGTGTGCTAGAGATGTGATTCGGCTGAACCTTTTGGTTCGGCCTTCGTTATCAGCCTGCCGCAGGAAATTTCATTTTCCCGTTGTTCGGGCCAATTTTATTTCGGCTGCCCCCCCAAAACGAAGCATGAAACCCGCCCCAACCCTTCAAATTGAATTACAATGGGGGGGGGGGGGGAGTAGTAAAAAAAAAAAATCCAAACTCACCCCAACCCTTCAAATTTAATTAATTGCAAGCCCCCCACCCTCCCAACCCCCTAAAACTTGCCGAAATTCCCTGGTAGTCCAATGGGGGTCCCGGGGGAGATCTCCAGCTCTCGGACCGTCAGCTGCCAGTAATCAAAATGGCGCCGATGGCCCTTTGCCCTTACCGTGTGACGGGGGCTATAGGTGCCATTGGTCAGCCTCTGTCACGTTAGGAGCAATGGGCGGCTGGCGCCATCTTAAAAAATGGCACGGGCCATCCATTGCTCCTACCATGTGACACCGATAGCCCCTGTCACACGGTAAGGGCAAAGGGCCATCGGCGCCATTTTGATTAGTAGCAGCCAACGGCCCGAGAGGGGGAGATCACTCCCGAGACCCCTGCTGGATCACCAGTGAATTTCGGCAAGCTTTGGGGGGGGGGGGGTTCAATTAATTAATTAAATTTGAAGGGTTGGGGTGGGTTTAGGGTTTTGTTTTTTTAATTGCCCTTTCTCCCCCCCAAAACGATAAGAAAACCACACAAAATTTTGTGGGTTTTCTTATTGTTTCGTTGCCCCCCCCCCGAAACGTGATGAAATAAGAAATACCGTCTCTATTTCCTTGCAAAAAAATGCACATCCCTATTGTGTGCCTTACTGAAGGTTTTTTTTTTTAACCCGTTTTGTGCCTGAGAGAAATGCTTAGCACATCAGCCTCTTCTTGTGTATCGTATACAAGAACATTTTACGAAATCCTGTCAAGAGCAACCTTAACCGCATTTTGTGATCTGGTTTTTTTTCCCCCTTAATCACAAAACAGACAGACAATACATAAAAGATAAAGAGTCGGTGGAAAAGCTGCAGGAGCCGCTCCTGGAAGTTCTTCAGAAGCTCTGCCAGGTTCAGCACCCTGAGAACCCGCAGCACTTTGCTCGCCTTCTGGGTCGCCTCACAGAGTTACGGACTTTCAACCACCACCACGCCGAGATGCTGATGTCCTGGAGAGTGAACGATCACAAATTTACGCCTCTTCTCTGCGAGATCTGGGACGTGCAGTGATGCATGTGTTATTTTGCTAGCGAGAGAGAAACTGTCTATCTTTAGGACCCACCCGCAGGCTTTTTCACAGGACTTTAAACCAGTTTTCCTCATTGGGCAGCAACTTATCCATATCACCACATTAGCCATAGAAAAACAAAAAAAAAAAGGCCTGAGAGAATATAAATCATTGCTAGGATTCAGGATCCACAAAGCAATTTTTTTTTGGCCTCAGCCTATTTTATAGTATGAACAAATTCTTAGTTGATAAAAGGAACTCTCTCTTAAAGAACTTCACTATACTGGGGGGAGGGGGGATATCTCGATTGATTCATTAGGTCCCAAAATACTCATAGTGCCTGGAATCTAATAAAAATTTGAAAAAGTTTTTTTACTTTTTTTTTAAATTTTAGCCTATACCTTTGTAGTGCTTTTCAACTCAAAGACAGAAAAGTACTTATGCAGCAATTATCTGTCTGTTTATCTCTCCAACCATCTGGAGGCACGATAACTCTCCTCAAAGTGGACCAAGCAGGTTGAAATTTGGGGTGAAGGCCAACTACGGTCCTGGAATTCACCTTATTGAAAAAGACCTTAGCCTAGAGATTAGAGTTGGGGAAAATTCCAGAAAATTCGTGCCTTTGTAGGTGTTTCACTTCCTTCCTTCTTTAACTGAATAGAGGATCAACAAACTGAGTTTCAAAACCAAAACATTTCTTGATATGACATTTTTGAGAACTGCTGTCAAGTCCTTGCTTGATTTTGGTCACATTTGAGTGAGCTACTCAGTTCTTTGCAACTAACACCTCCCCTTAGGCCAACTCAAGTTTTTCATTCCCGAATGTCTCAGTGTTAGAAGAAAATAATAATTTTACATACATTTTCTGAGGAACACAATTAAATATAGCCAGGCCTGTGTACATTTTCCAGTTTGTAATTGCTGTTTACTGAAGAGAAACACTCTTTATCTAGGAAGAGTGCCTTCTTATTCTAGGAATTAATGAAAACATTTAAAAAGATGAACTTGGCAGCATTTTATTTGCATTACATATTTCCCAGCTCGCAACAAAGACACATGACAGTTCTTTCCGCACAGCGAGTGTGACAGTGAGATACAGTATATACCAACTAAAAGATATTTCATTCATTTTTTCCCACTGCTATATTAAGAAACATTGAGATAATATTTCAACTTATTTATAGAGGAACATCATTTTGCAACTCTCCTCTCCAACAATGGAATTCTATCGGAAAACGTTTATTTGTAAACATTTTTGGTCACTGACTGAAAACTATAGTACATTGAGCTTTATTTCATTCTGTATATGTAAATAGTTCTTTAATGTTAAATTTTATAAAAAAAAAAAAATCCCCATAATTTCCTTATTTTTTACTTTCGGATATTCAAATGTAGTAAGCAATGTCATGTAAGATAAGAGACATCACAGTACATTTTTAAGCAATGCTAATATGTATTAAATATTACTATTTTAGCAGCCACTTTGAATTCAATTTGATACTTTCATTATTTGAAGGTCAGAGCTTCCAAACGAATACTGAGCGGTTAAGAAAACTTCCCAAGAATTGTAAAAATGCTTCCATTAAATATCTTTTCCATTAAATATCTTTTCCATTAAATATCTTTTCATTGCATTATGCCTCCATTATACTCATTGTTGTTTGTAGATATTTCTTATTGTGTAAAAAATGTGCCTTGCAAACAGGGGAATCAGGTTGATGGGTCCATGTTTATTTATAACAGATCATTCTCACTAGTGGAACGGATTTTCAAAGTCCATCGTACAGAAATACTTATTATAAGAATTTGTGATAGGATATGATAAAGGTGTTTTAAATCATGAGAGGTCTAGAATGGGTAAATGTGAATTGGTTATTTACTCTTTTGGATAATAGACTACCGGGCACTCCATGAAGTTAGCATGGGGCACATTTAAAACTAATCGGAGAAAGTTCTTTTTCACTCAATGCACAATTAAACTCTGGAATTTGTTGCCAGGGGATTTGGTTAGTGCAGTTAGTGTAGCTGGGTTTAAAAAAGGTTTGGATAAGTTCTTGGAGAAGTCCATTACCTGTTATTAATCAAGCTGACTTAGAAAATAGCCACTGCTAGCATCAGTAGCATGGGATAGACTTAGGGGTACATTTTAAAAAACAGCGCACATGTGTACTTTTGTTCACGCACCAGGCGCGAACAAAAGTACACCAGATTTTATAAGATACGCGCATAGCCACGCGTATCTTATAAAATCCGGGGTTGGCACACGCAAGGAGGTGCACGTTTGTACAACTTGCGTGCGCCGAGCCCTGCGCGCGCTGCCTGTTCCCTCTGAGGCCGCTCCGAAATCGGAGCGGCCTCAGAGGGAACTTTCCTTCCAACCCCACGCACCTTCCCCTCCCTTCCCCTACCTAACCCACCCCCGGCACTATCTAAACCCCCCCCTAACTTTATCGCACAAGTTACGCCTGCTTTGAGCAGGCGCGCCGATGGCCTGCTGCCGCGCCATCACCCGACCCGGGGGCTGGTCCGGAGGCCTCGGTCACACCCCCGGAACGCCCATGGGCCGGCACCACGCCCCCGGAACGCCCCCTGGAACGCCCCGAACATCGCGTCGCCCCCCGACACGCCCCCTAGCAAAGCCCCGGAAATTAGACGCGTTCCAGGGCTTGTGCGAGCCACCAAGCCTTGCAAAATAGGCTCGGCGCACGCAGGGATTTTTTTTTTTAAGGGTTACACGCTTAACTTAAGCACGTAACCCTTTTAAAATCCGGCCCTTAGTTTTTGGGTACTTGCCAGGTTCTTATGGCCTAGTTTGGCCACTGTTGGAAACAGGATGCTGGGCTTTATGGACCCTTGGTCTGACCCAGTATGGCATGTTCTTATGTTCTGCCTCTCTCTTTCTCTGTATTCTTATAAATAGAATCCATTACATTATGGAGGCTAACTAAGCAATTCTTATATTTGAAAAAAATGCCTTTTATTTGTAAAATTGTTAATTTACATCTTTAAAAAAATAATGTTGATTGCTTTAGCTCTTTGTGCTATAAATGAGAAGAGGCACAGCATAGCAAAATTGCTTACCTGTAACAACAGGTGTCCTCTGATGGGTGACATCACAATCTCTCAAAGTCAATCGGGTTTCTAGAAATTCTTAGAAATCCTCCTGGGCATGCACAATAGTTATGCACTCCCAGTGTGCCTCAGTTCAATTCCAGAGCTAAGAAAGCTCAACTCCTGAAGAAAAGAAGGGAATAAGGGAGTGTATGAATGGCAACTCCCTTGTTTGTAGACAACACTTATCATAGGTAAGTGACTTTTTCTAGGAAGACAAAGGGGTAGATTTTAAAAGGAGTGCGCGTGCGTCCATGTGCGCTCGGTTCGCGGCATGCACACATGGATGTGCCGATTTTATGACGTGCGCGCTGGCACGTGCATATTATAAAATCTGATGGCCGAGCGCACATGCACACCAGATTTTAAAATCTACGTGTGCATGTGCGGATGGCACGCACGGGGGTGGGGCAAATTTTCCATTAATACGTACAGTGACGCAATCGGGCCTCCTCCAGCTCCCTCGCTCCAATTAAGGAGTGAACTGGGAGGGAACTTCCCTACCCCCCTAGCCAAACTCCCACCCCCTAAACCCTTCCTATGAACTTACTTTTTTTTTTTGTTTTATTAATTCCTGCTCTTCTGGAGCAGAAGTAATCTGTGCGTGCCGGCTGGCTGTCGGCGCGCGCTTCCCCGGGACAGCGTAGCATGGCGCTGTCCTGGCCTAACCCCTGCCTCGCCCCCCAGCCTGCCCCTTCAGAGATGCCTGGCACTTGTGCACGTACCGGGGTTTTCGCGCGTGACCAAGCCCATTTTAATATACATGCGTAAACCCTGGTTTTTAGCGTGCGGGCCTTTTAAAATCCAGCTTAAAGTGAATTACCAGTCACTTGAATGGGATTCCCTAGCTAAGGCTGGTCACCAACAAAATAAAAACATCAACAAGGTGACAGTCAGATTTATATTTTGGGAGCCTATAGGCAGCATTGGGTAGCAGGCACCTCTCACTCCTCCCCCCCAATGTGATGTGTTGTGCACATAAAACACAAATTGAACATAATGAGGTAGATTTTAAAAGCAGCGCGCGAGGCATTCATGTGCGTGCGCTACCCAGCGCGCAAGTTATAATATCAGGGGTCGGCGTGCAAGGGAGTGCACAATTGTGCACCTTGCACGCGCCGACCCATGCTGCCTTTCCCTGTTCCCTTCCCCCCTAGCCTGACCTTCCCACGCCTTCCTCTAACCTTCCCCCCCAGCCCTACTCTAACCCCCCCTGACCTGTATTTTACATTTTGCGCCTGCCGGCTGACTGCCAGCACATAATCCCCAGCACAACAACAATGGCCGCCGTGCCAGGAGCTGCAGACCCCTCCCCCTCCCCGCCTCCGGACCGCCCATGCCCCACCCCCGCCCCTTTTTGCAATCCCCGGGACTTACACGCATCCCGGGGCTTTATGCGCGTCGACGGGCCTTTTTAAAATAGGCCTGGTGCGCATAATCTTTTTAAAATCCGGCCCAATGTGTGTTCATAGGTTGTGCGCACAAAACTCAAACAAATCCTATTTTGTATGTATAAATCTCAAGTACAGGACCTCAGCACCATGAACTCCCGGTGCAGCCGCACTCTAACCCTAGCCAGAAACTTCATTCCACCTCCGACCAGGAGTTAAATTTCCTGAAATGAGGAGGTCCATATTCAAAAGCATTCAGCTGGATAAGTTAGGGGCATTCTAGGGATGTAACTAGGAAGGAGTTGAATTTGCTAGATAAGTTATCTGGCTATCTCCAGTATTCAGTTAGCCAGATGGCTTATCCAGCTAACTCTGGTTGGCCTATAGACCTATGCTAAAATTAGCAGGATACACTTACCCAGCTAACTTTAAGAAAGCCAAGAATATTCAGCCATGCGGCTGAAAACACAGCACTAGTTAGCCGGATACGTTTATCTGGCTAACTAGCTGAGCCATACAGTGACTAAATATGGACCTCTAGGTGTTTATGTACATTTTCTTATTCGTGGTAAAGAGGTCTGTTAAGCAATTAAGCATGTAATACATTTATATAAAGAAAAAAAAAAAAGGATAAGTTGAGCCCTGGGGAGTCTGGGTACACCCTGATGACGTGTGAAATAGAAGAGTCAATGGTACCAGTAGACAGCATCCCCCATCAGGACAATGAAATGAGAATAAACATAAAACCAGAACCAAAGGCAGATCCACAAGTTGTGAGCAAAGCACATTTTGTTTTATAGAAGCAATACCCTCTCTGCTGGATTGATCCTTTTCAAGGTCATAAGGAAGATGAACAAAAAAAGCCCCTCCATTCCATCAACCAAGAAACATACAAGCTATTTTTTTTTTTAATCTTCCTATGCAGTAAGCTAATAGAATGCTAATACATTGGAAGCTAAAATTCACACAAACCAGAAAATATGCACAAAGAAAGGGCTTAGCACATATGAGTTATATGCATAAATCATATTTTATGTGTGGAAAACATGCTCTGTGTACAAAGCATGTTTTCATGCATAAATACCAATTACAGGTCCTAGCACCAAAACTCCAGCTTCTGCCCGTAGACTAACATTAGTCATAAAAACTCCACCTTGAACTAAAAGTTAAGTTTGCAGTGCTAAGGAAAATTTGAGTTAAGCCAGGACACCTCTGCTTTGAGGAAGGTGGTTGTGGTGGGGTGATCGCTAAAGCCATCATTAGCATGAAATTTCAATGCAAGGGCACTAATTTAAAAATGTACATTGTTGTATGCAAAACTCCTTATTAAATCAGCAGTAAAGTTGGCATAAAATAAGAGTTTTGCGTGCTCTGCGGTTTGTTGTTCTGCCTGTGACACTTTCCCCCAGAGAGCTCATTTCCTCTGTGCTGGTCTGCAGGTGGCATTTGACCTCTGCACTGTAGTTCAAGCGGGGGCTTTGGATGCTGCCATAACTCAGAGAGAAGCTTGAACAGCATACACATCCCAGCAGCCTGAGGAAATGGAAGACTGAAACAGCCCACAGTGCTATTGGCCAGAAAACTATTACCAGTCAGAAGGCTATTGGTCAGGGAGCAATTGTTCGTACTGATTGGCCCTGCTGACAGAGAACTAGTCCTGAAGGTGCTAGAACTCTCTAATTCCACTGGGAGTACAGACGAAGCACATCTCTGTGCTGAGGCCCTGTTCACCTTTTGTGGACAGCCATTTTCCTGATCTTCCCAGGCACTAATATGTAGTAAAAAGTGTTTAGTTAGTTTTTACTGTTTAATCCTTGTTTTACCTGTTCCTGTTTGCACAGTAAATCTTGTATCTGTTCACTGTTTCCATTTTTTGTTAATAAACATTATTTTAGTTTGCTGGCTCTGCCTGTCTTGAACTGAATAACAATCCCGGTATTATGTATATTTGGTGTATAGATGTTTTTCTAAGAACTATGTAACCCTTGGATTATGTGGGGTCTCAGTGTCCCTAGGAATCACCAGGGGATAGCTTGTGGGCAGGGAACTTGCCCAGAGGCAAACAGGAAACCAGTTGGCAGGCAGGAGGTTGTCAATGAAGGAATACAAGTGCAGGTGCAAGCAGACCTGGGCAGTGCTTGGCAGGATTCTCTGAGTGGCCATAGGGTTACCCTGAGTCAGTGTTAGGGGTGGCATTGAGGTGTTATGTGACAGCACACAAAAAATGTGTGCACAACTGAGTGTTACAACACTGTGCAATCCTGTGCACACCTTAATGAAATCTGTCCCTAATTGTTCAGAGAGATGCCCAGGTCTGCCACTGTCAGATTGTCAGGAATTATGAAGGAAAAAGACAAGTAAGAGGATTAGGAGTTCACTAGAACTAGCACAAAAGGCAGGCAGTCTGATATCTGTCAGTATCCCACAAAGCAGTGCAGCAGAATCTGTTAACACTGAGCAGGATTTCAAAAGTCACTGCACATCCATGCTGTGCAAATACAATGTAGTGACCTTGGGCAGTAGAAGCAGAAAATGTTGTTTCTTACAAAGATAAGGAGCAGAGAGAACAGGTATTTATAAAAGTAACAGAAAAGCAAGTTTGTTTACTGTACACTGTGTTTTTTGTAGATAGCAGGATGAATTAGCCATGATCCATGGGTGAAGTCATCTGGCAGCAGTGAATGGACTTGTCTCTCCTACAGGCCGATACAGTACAGTGCGCTCCAGCAGAGCGCACTGTTAGCCTGCGTTTGGCCGCATGTTTTCGACGCACTATTTTTACCCTTTATATAGTAAGGAGTAATAGCACGTTGAAAACGCACACCCAACCCTCCCCCCCCCCCCCCCCCGAAACTAATAGCGCCCGCAACATGCAAATGCATGTTGATGGTCCAATTAGTTATTCCCGCGCGATACAGAAAGTAAAATGTGCAGCCAAGCCGCACATTTTACTTTCAGAAATTAACGCCTGCCCAAAGGCTGGCGTTAATTTCGGCCGGCACCGGAAAAGTGCTTTTCTGTATACCCTACGACTTAATATCCTAGCAATATTAAGTTGGAGGCCCCAAAAGTAAAAAAAAAGTAAAAATTAAAAAAAAAAAAATTAAAAATCTGCCTGCGGCCTGGAAGATGGACGCTCAATTTTGCTGGCGTCCGTTTTCCGAACCCGTAGATGTCAGTGGGTTCGAGAACGGACACCGGTAAAATTGAGCGTCGGCTGTCAAACCCGCTGACAGACGCCGCTTCTGTCAAAAAGGAGGCGCTAGGGACGCGCTAGTGTCCCTAGCGCCTCCTTTTACCGCGGGCCCTCATTTGCATGTTGTTCCCTCCTGAATCGCGCGCAAAGGAGAGTGGCCTGTGCGCATGTCGGGAGAGTTAGCGCTCGCCGGCTCTCCCGCAACTTTTACTGATTCGGCCTGCTGGCTAGTAGAGGTTTGAACTCTACTGAGTATGTGTAGGAGTTCCTGCGTGGATGTTGCTTCAGAGCCTCCTCAGTCTGTTTCAAAGCTAACTAGGTGTGTAGTCGATTCTCCGGGGGGGGGGGAGGTCAAGCATTTCATGGCTAATTCATCCTGCTATGGAAAACACTGTTTACGGTAATGAAACTTCCTTTTTTTGTTGATAAGTAGGGCTGAATTAGCCACGATCTGTGTGGAGTCCTAACCTGAGGGTTGCAGTGTAGTGTTTATAGATAAGCAACTCAGACTACACCATGGAGAGTAGACTACCGCAAGATTACAAGATGTAGCATTGCCTTTCCTATTGCACTGTCAGATGCTGTAAGACTCTCCAGACAGTGAGACATGAAAGTATGTACTGATAACCACATGGCAGCTGTCCATATGACCTCCAGAAGTACTTTTCTTTGTGGTGATGGAGGTCATAGCTCATACTTGGTGAGCCTTAAACTGTATTAGCAAGATCCAGTCCCGCAGCAGAGTAGCAATTTTGGATGCATTTCATTATCCATTTTGATAAAGTGTGTTTTGAAACTGTTATGCCAAGTCTGTTCAGATAGTAAGAAAGAAACAGTTGTTACATATGACAGTGAGGCATAGTTCTTTGCTTACAGTAGGCAAGCACTCTCTTGCAGTCCAGGATGTGTAGAGATTTTTTCCCATGCTGAGCATGTGGCTGGGGGAAAAACATCAGAAGGGCAATGGATCAATTGATGTGAAATGCTGAGACAATCTTTGGAAGGAATTGGGGATGTCTCAGAAGAACTACTTTATTGTAGATAAACTGGAGAAAAGGTGCATAATGCACAAGAACCTGCAGTTCCCTTACTCTCAGCTCAATACAGTAAAGTGTGGCCGCGGTTACCCCGCTCCTAACCCGCTTTCTACTCACTTTCCAGCCGCGTTAGCCCTTCCTGCGATACACTATCCCCTTTAACCGATTCTTACCGCCTCTTTAAATCCCCGGGTAACCCCTTCTGCATGCGGCATGTATATCAGATGTAAACGATCGAATTAGCTATTCCCTCCCATACAGTAACGCGCGCCCCGACTATCGCTATTTTACCCTGCCATTTTGCCCCGCGTTTAACCTGCTAACTTACCCTTACCCCTGCGTTAGAGGCAGGAGTAATGGTAGACGGCAAACTATCCCCCAAAAGGAAACCTCTAAAAACCTAAAATCCCCTCCTTCCCTCCTCCCAAAGCGACTCGACATTACTTTCTGTTGTTTTCTTACCTTTTGTTGCTTTTCAGCCCCTTCCCTTCTCTGCCGCCCTCCGGAGGGGGCAGCTGGCGGCGAAAGCGGCTTGCAGCGGTCCCCCCCACGCAGGTCCCGGTTCTCCTGGCTCAGCAACAGCAACAGCAGTAAAACAGCTAGGGCTCCATCTACCCCAATCCTTCCTTCCTTCCTTGCTCAGCCAAATTGTGAAGCAGCTTGCAGTGTGTCCCCCCCCCCCCCTCGCGCAGGTCCCGGTTCTCCTGGCTCGGCGTGAGCCCACTGTTCTGTGCCCTCTCCGGCATGAGCGGAGCGAAGCGTTCTTTTGTTGGCCGGAGCGCCCGTCGATTTGGGCGCTCCGGCCAATGAAAGCACATAGACGGGCGCGCGTGACGCACGCCGTGACGTCACGCGCGCCCGTCTATGTGCTTTCATTGGCCGGAGCACCCAAATCAAGAACGCTTCGCTCCGCTCATGCCGGAGAGGGCACAGAACAGTGGGCTCTCACCTCACGCCGAGCCAGGAGAACCGGGACCTGCGCGGGGGGGGGGGGGGGGGGGGGGCTGGAGGAACGCTGCAAGCCGCTTCACAATTTGTCCGAGCCAGGAAGGAAGGAAGGATTGGGGTGGATGGAGCCCTAGCTGTTGTACTGCTGTTGCCGAGCCAGGAGAACCGGGACCTGCGCGGGGGGGACCGCTGCGAGCCGCTTTCGCCGCTGGCTGCCCCCTCCGGAGGGCGGCAGAGAAGGGAAGGGGCTGAAAAGCAACAAAAGGTAAGTTGGCACATGTCGAGCCGCTTCGGGAGGAGGGGATTTTTGGTTTTTAGGTTTTCCTGGGTTAAAGTTGGGATCCACTTCCTGGTGCCTGTCATTTCAAATGTCATTTGAAATGACAGGTATCAGTGCACCCAGGATACTGTATAGGTGCTGTATTAAGCGCCTATACAGTAAAATGGGTTGCGCGGGCCTAACGCTTCGCCTAACGCTTTGCATATGCGGCTTACATTTGCAAGCAATTTAAATAGAGTATCGAGCGGTATGTGATCAGAACAGTGCGTGGGGCAAACGAGGGTACGCCCGGCACTGCCGCACTCTTTCTAACGCGGCCTTACTGTATCGACCCGTCTGTTAGCAAAGGTGATGTCAACTAAAAAGACTACCTTCCAGGTAAGAAGTTTGAGGAATGCTGTGTCCAACAGTTTGAAGGGCAGTCTCAGAAGTATGAGGATGACATTAAGATCCCAAGTAACTGCCTGTTTACGGACTGGTTAAATTTTAAGAAAAATAAAAATAACCTTAAACTTGGTGATAATAAATATAGCTTCAATTACACACAATCAACAGAAAACTGCAGGAACATATATCATATAAAGAGAGACCTTTATATAAAATTTGAGCATATTATAGGAGCATTGCATCAGTACTAACCACAAGGTTTTCTGATAGTCTCCTTAGTCACGTTCATAGTATCTTTATCGACATTTAAATCAGTCCTACCCATTACTAAATTCTTCTGAATTTGGAAAATCTGTTCGACAACTAGGGAGTTTAAGCAATAGGTTTCCCTTTTGGCATATCATCTTTTTGAATGGGGATATTCTTTCACAGAGGTCAAAAAGGCATTTAGGAGAGCACTGTATTCTGATAGAAAGTGAAAGCAGAAACAGGAATAGAAAGTGTGCGCACTCCAACATTCTATTAAATCTAATATTATAGCAAAGAGTATAAAACAGCACTGGCATGTTCTTGCCCTCCAGGGATCGGATTGTTAAAGCTGTGTTACCTCCGTTGATGGACAATGAGCAAAATGAGAAATTGTGTGTTGACTTTCCTTGCCAGTATTGTCATTTAAATGCTACTACATTATCTGGAGCAGTCTGGATACACCTGGTTACAAAATTTGAAATCAAGTTGAAATATTACACAGATTGTAATTCTGTGAATCTGGTTTATGTCATTCAATGTGCTTGCCCTCTCTTGTATATTGGAAGAACTGAAAGATCAATGAAAAACGAGGCTATGGGAGCATCGCAGCTGTTTGAAGACCCAGAAGATACAAGCTCCAATAGTGAATCATTGCATATCGCTTGATCATTCATTTGAATCACTCCGATGGAGCATTATTGACTCTGTGATACAATCTGGATGTAAAAGGTGACATTCAATCTATATTAAATTTTAAAGAACAACATTGAATTTTTCTTTTGGACGCGGTACAACCAAATGGGATGAATAAGACCCATTAATTAAATTAATTTAGCATTACACTTGCTGGAAGTTGTGAAGGGTGATGAAACTGCAGTCTTTGGAAATGGAGCTCTGCATTGGGGTTGGATGTCAAGTCTTCGAAAATTCCTGTTCTTATTGGACAAAGGTCCCCTTCTTTAATATGATGGGTGTTTTGCTGATACAATGTTATATTTAAATGTGGTGTTTGGAATAGTTTGGAATGGTTTGAGGCTGTCCTCTTCTTCCAAATGTCCTCTTCTTTCTTTTTTCTTCTTTAAATTGATGGCGTTGGCTGGGGATATGCCTGGATTGCGGTGTTGAATCCCTGATGGAAAAGATAAGTGGGGACAGTGAAGTTTTCCAGCCCTGGCAAAGTTTTTTGAGGCCTGGAAGTTTGCTTGGGTCTGAGTCAAGGCCCCGGCATCAGACTGGGGCCTGGGCCGAGACCCCGCTGTTGCTCTTGGAAGTAGGCCGTGGCCTAGTCCTAGGCAAGACACTGGCCTTAGGCCTAGGCCAAGGCACCAGCATTGTACTCAGGCATAGGCCACAGCCATTTCTTTGGGGCAGTTTTACTTTGAGATCGATGATTATAGATAGTTACTATGAGAGTGATTAAGGAGACAGTATCCGAAAACATTTTGGTTAGTACTGGTGTAATACTCCTACAATATGCTCAAATCATATGAAGGTCTCTCAACTCGGACCCATGCCCAATGCCATGACTCACCCTGGAGGCTGGGTCCGAACACCAGGGCCTTGGTCCAGACTTAGGCCCAATGTTGATGCCCGGCCTGGTCGGGTCCTGATGCCTGGGCCTTGACCTGGAGGATGGGTTCTGATGCCTGGGACTTGGCCTAGGATCAGGCCCAGGCCCGGAGCCCAGGCCTCAGAGCAGCTCTGACAATGTCCACTTCTTTCTTCTTTAACTGACGCCATCTGCTGGTTTTGCACCGGAGCATTCACCCCAGCAGCCGGTGCCATTTTGATGAACAGTACTGTTATAAATTTAGCTTGAATTACACACAATCACCAGAAAACTGCAGGAACATATATCATATAAAATTTGAGCACATTATAGGAGCATTGCACCAGTACTATAGGACCCCATTCTGTGTAGGTTATCCCTTTAATTACATCAGGATGAGCCCATGTGAGGGTGGTGGATGCCTGGAATGCCCTTCTGGAGGAGGTGGTGAAGACAAAAACAGTAAAGGATTTCAAAGGGGCATGGGATAAACACTATGAATCCCTTAAGGCTAGAGGATGGGAATAAAGAAAGGCGTACATAAGGGTAATTTGCTGGTGTGGCAGTTACTACCCTTAACCAATAAGCCTTTATGCTGATGATGAACTCCATCATTGCTCTCTGCTTCAACGGCAGGAGGAAAAGAGGAAAAGAGGAATCAGATTCAGACAGCAACCAACAAGGTCATTGAATTGTACAGTCTGGGAAAACAAATAAGCATGGGGGTAACTTGCTGATGCGGCGGTTACTACTCTTAACCAATAAGCCGATATTTCTGATGCAACTCCAACATTGCTCTCTGCTTCAATGGCAAGAGGTAATGGGGAATTAGTCTGAAACAGCAACCAACAAGGGCCCTGATTTCGATGGTCTGGGCAACTGATAATTTTAAAGGTGACTTCTATGGTGCAGTAGTTACTACCCGAAGCTTGCTGGGCAGACTGGATGGACTGTTTGGTCCTTTTCTGCCATCATTTCTATGTTTCTGTATCTGAGGAATATTCTTATTGCGGTTCAGTTGGACCATGGTCCGGGCCTAGGCCCAGGCATCAGAACCTGGCCTCTGGGGTGAGTTGTTGTGTCAGGATGGGTCCGGGCCCAGGCTCTGGCCTAAGCATCGGCCTTGTATCCTTGGCCTATGCCTAGGCCTCACCAGTGGATCCCCACTGGACCTGGTAAATGGAGGCCAGGGGGGATCCTGACCCTGGCATTTTTCCGGGTGGGAGGGAGGGAGAGACGTGAGATCTTTGGAGGCTCCTTTTTCTTTTTTTTTTGTCTGTTTTGTTTTTTTTAATGTTTGATTTTTTTTTTTTCACACGAATGAAATGAATCAAACATTCCACAAACTGAAATTTGTGGAAAAAAACTCCCGAAAACAAAACACATTTTTCCCCTGCACATCCCTAGTATATAGGCAATGACATCTTGTATACTTGCCCTTTCACTGTTTGTGTAAGTCCTTGAAGAGTTTCTGATTACAGTTCACACAGGGTCTTTATTAAAGGCATTACTTTAGACAGATCTTTAGAGTTCAATTTGTGCTGCTTGTTTTTGTCAAGAAAATGAAACGCCATGCTCAGCACCAAATACTATGAAAAGAATTCTAGCTTTCAAGATGAAATAAATTGGTTGCGTAACCTTTCCATCGGTGAGCCTAACCCTCAAGTTAGGACAAAATTAATTTATAATTCCCTGCATTACAGCTGAGAGAAAACATCAACTGATTTTGGCTGAAGTGATCTTTTCCATGGACATAGCACTATGTGTTCAATTTTCAGCTCCTTCTGTTTTGTGGTAGAGGTCTTCTGGGTGTAGACTGGGAGAAGTGAGCACTTGGCAGTGTCAGTCCTTCTGATGGAGCCTGCCTGCTGCTGACCTGATATTTATTTTTACAATGGCAATGAAGAGTTGAATAGCAAATAGGACTCTGTTCTATGTAGGTTATTCCTTTCATTATACCAGGATGAGTCCATGTGATGCATTATTTGTGGAATATTCTTATTCCATTTCAGTAAGCAACGTGACACTATACTATGTGGATTTCTACAGGCCAAATTTGGCTGCTAGAACTCTGCTCTAGAGCAGAGGTGAGATTTTACCCTGATTTAATGCACAGTTGTTCTGGCTGAGCCTGACCAGCTCCTACCCAATTTTTAAACCTTATACCTAACTTGTTCTCCATTTTAAATTCCCGATCCTTTTCCTGCAGTAGTGCATGGTTCATCATAAAAATAATAATAAAACGGCGATGCGCCGGTTTTTCTGGCGGGGGGGGAAGGCTAGACTCCCGTTTAAATGGCTGCAGAATACATGGGCGAGGGGAGGCATGGGGGTCCCTAATCTAGCTTATTATAACATGGCCTGCAATTTGAGGATACTCCGCAATTGGTTAATTGATACCTCAGATTATGCCCCGCTGCGGGTGGACAGGGCCCTTTTACATCCGTTGGCCCCTTCATATGTCCTGCAAGCAAAGTCCTGTCATCTCCCCTCCGTTATCACTACTTCGGCTCTCACGCGGCCTCTGCGCCGTACATGGAGCCGTCTGACACACCTTTTACACATTCCTGCGCTCTGTGCTTATTTCATACCTCTCCGAGGTAACGCGGAGTTTACCCCTGGCTCTCAATCAATTATGTTCCGAGAGTGGGACGCTAAGGGAATCTTCCGCTTGGGACATCTTTGGTCCCGGGAGGGGGTGTTTATGAAGTTTGCGGATGTTCAAGCTCTCTACGTACTGGGGCACTCGCATACTTTTCCATACTTACAAGTGCGACACTACGCCCGGACATTACCAGCAGAGGCCCAGGCGATGGCTACATACACTGCGCTAGACAATATCTTTCATTTTGAGAAGCCCAGTGCCCCATCCCTTTCTGGCTATTATAGGGCTCTGCGGCGGTGTGCTGAGGTGGATGTTTGTGCCACCCTAGAGGCTCGTTGGAATGGGGATGGGGTGTTTCGTATCTCCAGTGTTATTTTACGTATATGTTTTCGGCGTCTAACCAGGATCTCCCCTAACATGTATTACCGGGAAATGCAGTTTTGGTTTTTGAGTCGGGCCTATATATCTCCTCAACGTGCTTTTCAGCTGACCATTGCGTCTTCACCTTTGTGTCCTCGCTGTTCTGGTGCCGAGGGCTCCCTGTCCCACGTTTTTTGGATTTGTCCCCCGATCCTCAGATTCTGGCGTCGGATTGTGGACTACCTGGTGGAACTGCTTGAGGTGGGACTGCCTTTTTCTCCCCTGTGGTTTTTGTTTGGCTGCATTTCCCCCATTCGGGTTCGAGATCCTGGTTCGCGCCTGTTGCTTCAAAAAGCGAGCTTAATAGGGAAGAAGATTATATTGCAGAACTGGCGATCATCCGATGCGCCCTCCTTTGGAGCATGGCGGAACTGTTTTCATGCTATGATGACCATGGACAGCATGGCGGCAAGGGGTTCCCCACGACGACGGCGCCTCTTCCTCAGTGTTTGGAATGCTTACCTTCAACGTCTTCCACATCGTGCCCGGAGTTTGGTCCTGAATGATTGAGGTGCGCCGGATTCCTCCTACTTGACTGGCCTGATGCTCTGGTGTGCACGGACTTCCTGTGGATGTTTGTTCCGTCTGGTAGCTGTTCTTCTGGCAGGGGGGAGGGGGGATTGGGTGGGGGAGGGAGGCGGGTGGGGAAGGTGGGTACAACCTGTTGTTTACCTTGTTGTTGGAACTGATTCCAGCGGAGAGGGATAAGTAACCACCAGTCTCCGTATTGTTGTATGTTATTATTGAAAAATCCAATACAATTGTTTTATAAAAAAAAAAAAAAAAAAAGAAAAAAAAAAAATAATAATAAAGTGCTCATCAGTAAAAAAAAAATAAAATAATAATAACATAAAAAATCCCACCGCCCCATGTGCATTCATTCCTTGCTTTTTCAAGAGGCTGCTGTCTCTCTAGTTCCCAGTAACAGTTAATTCCTCAACTGAAAAACACACCAAGTGCTTATTGATCAGGAGACATTCATATAGAACCTGAAATGAGTTAATAAATTTTGAGCCAACTGTTGGGCACACCAGATGAGCCTTTCAATCTTGATCTGTAATCATTCTGTGGAACTATGGATAGCGCAGACATTTTATTTCTCATGGCACAGTGAAAGTACAGAATCTTCAAAGCCTATGGATGAGGTCAGAAATTAAAAAAAAAAAACCCCAAAAAGAAATAAAAAGCAAAAGGAAATGAAAAAATATCTGTGCAAACCCACATCTGCTTCTGTAACACTAATCCCTTCAATTTTGTTCGAATCTCTCTCCCATTCTCATTGCACTATTCCTGACCTTTTTCTTCCATTTATTTCTGTCTGTCTCAACCAGTCAATGAGATCATTATAGTTCTTTTCCTTCTACTAGGCTTAGCAGTTTCCTCCTGTTCATTGGGTGACTAGCTTAATCAGTACCAGTCCCTATTGTAGCTGTGGTACCATGAGTTTTTATTCACAGGAAATCAGAGTTTTCCCTTATTTTCACCTTCCCCTTATCTAACCCAGTTGTTGTAAGGACAATCCTCAGGCAGAGGCCACAGATCATAACTCTCTCCAAAACCCAATTTGAGTGCATGCAGATTCTGATCAGTAGATGTCGTTACTGAGAAATGCCTGGGATCCCCTTCTCCCTAAGATGTATGAACAGCGCTGTCACAAGGAGATGGGAAAGTATGGCGACTGCCAGGGCTTAATTTGTGGGGGAACTGCCTGAAACTGAGTTCCACCACTTCTTTTCAGATTTAAGAGACAGAGCAGCGGGGATTCCAGTCCCTCCTCTCCAGGCGGCTCCAGGGAAGAGGGAGGAGGTAATCCTTGAGCAGACAAAACAAAGAACCACCACTCTGTTCCCTCATTCCACCCTTCCCCTCCTGTTGTGCAGAGAACAGGAGGGTAGGGTGTGAACCTGCAGCCTAAAGAACAAATACAAAGAGGTGCTGAATTAGCATGTTTGAAACTTGTGAGCAGCAATGCCAGTCATCAAGGCTTCAACCCTGTCTACTATGCTACTGCTCACAAGTTTCAAACCTGTGCTAATTCAATGCTTTTTTTTGTGTCTTTTACTCAGGGCTTAATATCTGAAAGAACAATTTTAAATGGTTTTCTGCCACATCTTTTCCAGGACCAGAGGAAATAGAGCAGAGCTGATGGTGTAAATCAGTTCTGGTGGGTGAAGAGCAGCCTGAGTTTGAGCAGGGGTGAGGGCTGAGGATAAAATGAAATTGCCATCCTGGGTCAGACCAAGGGTCCATCAAGCCCAGCATCCTGTTTCCAACAGAAGCCAAACCAGGCCACAAGAACCTGGTAAGTACTCAAACACTAAGAAGATCCCATGCTACTGATGCCAAGTAATAGCAGAGGCCATTCCCTAAGTCAACTTGATTAATAGCAGTTAATGGACTTCTCCAAGAACTTATCCAAACCTTTTTTAAACCCAGCTACACTAACTGCACTAACCACATCCCCTGGCAACAAAGTCCAGAGCTTAATTGTGCATTGAGTGAAAAAGAATTTTCTCCGATTAGTCTTAAATGTGCTACTTGCTAACTTCATGGAGTGCCCCCTAGTCCTTCTATTATCCGAAAGTGTAAATAACTGATTCACATCTATTCATTCAAGACATCTCATTATTTTAAAGACTTCTATCATATCCCCCTCCCCTCTCAGCCGTTTCTTCTCCAAGCTGAACAGCCCTAACCTCTTCAGCCTTTCCTCATAGGGGAGCTGTTCCATCCCCTTTATCATTTTGGTCTCCCTTCTCTATACCTTCTCCATCGCAACTATATCTTTTTTGAGATGTAGCAACCAGAACTGTACACAGTATTCAAAGTGCGGTCTCACCATGGAGCGATACAGAGGATTTATGACATTTTCCGTTTTATTAACCATTCCCTTCTTAATAATTCCTAACATTCTGTTTGCTTTTTTGAATGCCGTAGCACACTGAGCTGACGATTTCAAAGTATTTTCCACTGTGATGCCTAGATCTTTTCCCTGGGTGGTAGCTCCTAATATGGAACCTAACATCGTGTAACTACAGCAAGGGTTATTTTTCCCTATATGCAACACCTTGCACTTGTCCACATTAAATTTCATCTGCCATTTGGATGCCCAACCATCCAGTCTCGTAATGTCCTCCTGCAATGTATCACAATCCGCTTGTGATTCAACTACTCTGAATAATTTTGTATCATCTGCAAATTTGATAACCTCACTCGTTGTATTCTTTTCCAGATCATTTATAAATGTATTGAAAAGCACTGGTCCAAGTACAGCTCCCTGAGGTACTCCACTGTTTACCCTTTTCCACTGAGAAAACTGACCATTTAATCCTACTCTCTGTTTCCTGTCTTTTTACCAGTTTGTAATCCATAAAAGGACAATGCCTCCTATCCCATGACTTTTTAGATTTCTTAGAAGCCTATCATGGGGGACTTTGTCAAATGCCTTCTGAAAATCCAAATAAACATCTACTGGTTCACCTTTATCCATATATTTATTAACCCCTTCAAAAAAAAAAAAAAAGCAGATTTGTGAGGTAAGACTTCCTTTGGGTAAATTCATGTTGACTGTGTTCCATTAAACCTTGTGTTTCTATATGCTCTGTGATTTTGATCTTTAGAATAGTTTCCACTATTTTTCCTGGCCCTGAAGTCAGGCTCACTGGTCTATAGTTTCCCGGATCACCCTTGGAGCCCTTTTTAAATATTGGAGTTACATTGGCCACCCTCCAGTCTTCAGATACAATGAATGATTTTAATGATTGGTTACAAATTTTAACTAATAGATCTGAAATTTCATTTTTTAGTTCCTTCAGAACCCTGGGGTACATACCAACCAGTCTAGGTGATTTTCTGCTCTTTAGTTTGTCAATCTGGCCTACTATATCTTCCAGGTTTACAGTGATTTGGTTCAGTTCATCTGACTCATCACCCTTGAAAACCATCTCTGGAACTGGTATCTCCCCAACATCCTCATCAGTAAACACAAAAGCAAAGAATTCATTTACCGTAATCTTTCTGCAATGGCCTTATCTTCCCTAAGAGCCCCTTTAAGTTGTTTTTTTTTGCGGGGGGGGGGGGGGGGGGGGGGGGGGGGGGGGGGGGGGGGGGGTTTGTAATTAATTAAATCTGAAGGGTTGGGGTGTTTTAGGGTTTTTTCAATTCGGGACAGCCAAAAAAAATCATCCCGAACCGTGGGAAATGAAATTTCCTGCAGTGGGCCGATAACGAAGGCCGAACCAAAAGGTTCGGCCGAATCACATCTCTAGGATACATATTGTTGCAGTGTGGGGGGTGGGGGGAAGGAGGGGAGAGGGAGATTCTCAGCTGGGGATGGGAGAGAAGGGCATGCTAGGCAGTAGATGGGAGTAGTCATGAGGATGTTGCTGAGTGGTGGTTGGGAGAATCTGTTTAATGATGTTTTATTGTCCTGGCTTCTAATCACCAAACTTAACTCCGATATTTACCCAGAAAAATTAGTCTTTTTTTTTTCAACTAATTTTCTCCTTTGTTCTTGCCCTGATAAATTCCTGGGAAAAATAACAATAAAACCAAACAATAAAACTGAACAATAAAAACCGAAAATGAAGGTCCCTACATATGCACAACTAAAGTTTACAAATGATGGAGATATTTACAGAGAATGCAGTAAAGGTGTTGGCTGGTCCCTGGCCAGGCCCCTAATTCTTTTACGTATATTTAAAACATTAGCTTAAGTTCACTTCACAGAAAATGTTTCTTCCTTCCTTATCCTTTCATTACATAACAGGAGAAGGGGAGATTTGGGGGAGTGAGCTCTAGTGTGCTTATTAAAGCAAGTTGAGAAGATCTCTTAACAAATTAGTTGGCAAGCCCTAGAATAAGATCAGTTATTTTGCAATCAAGATAAAGCACACAATGCATCAAAAAGTGGTTGAGTTTTGCCTGAGTAGCACATAGAAAATGCAATTTTGTTTTAATAGTGACATCTTGTGACTCTGAATTGCATAACACCTTCCATATTCTGTGCACTGCTAGAGAAAACATGAGATGCTGCAACTTTAATCAAGGACCTAAAACAAGAGACTAGGTGGTAAGGAACTGCACCGATATATATATCCTAGCCAAAAGAGAGCATAAGAATCTCACTTACACTCAGGTACGGTATCACTTGCCTGTGTGTTGCGGTGTAAAAGGCTTGGCTTCCAGTCTGCTGTCCATCGCAGCTAACTAGGGTTGGCCACATTGTGACATTTAATCCTGGGGGAAGTGGAAGGGTGGCTGCTGTGCTGGTAGCCATTACTTGCTATAAAAATGGTACAGAGGGATTATTTCAGAAGAGATGTCCCTCCAAGCCTCATGGGCTATATTATTGGGACTGCCGATATCTTTTTTTCTCAAAAAAGTCTCCAATTCTGAATTGATTTAGTGTTTTAGTCCTATTTCTGCTAGCTAAATGTACCTAATTTCCAACCACTCTTGAGTAAAACATCCATTACCCTCATAATCTTAGAGAATGCCCCCTTCTTTTGTTTGATACTGCTTCAGTGAAAACATCATTTACAAGATCCCTATAGGGTTCATTCATGTTTATATTGTGCAATTTGACGTTGACTTAAATGTCTTTTTCTTCTAATACAAATAACCTATTTGGACAATCTGTCAGCATACATAAGCTTCTATGTTCCTTTTATTACCTTTCTGGCCCCTCCTTGTATCTTTTCTAATATTTGGGTATTCTATTGAAGCCTTGAACCTGAAGCCTTTGCTCCAAATGTGATCTTGTAAAAGCCTTTTTACAATGCTAAAATAATACTAATCTCCTTATTCTTTGTTCAACTCTTTGTTTAATGCATGCCATCATGATCCCAGCTAGCTACTGTTCATTTGTTTTAAACACACTTATACTCAGTTCAATATAAACTAAAATATCCAAATTATTTTCCTGGTTAATGTTAATGAGTAATACACCTCCCTATTTGTGTGCCCCAATTGCATCACACTACAGTCATTCACATTAAATTGCATGTCAGTTCTCAGCCTAAAGTATTTAAATTGTAGAGGTGTGCATCCGTTTTCCACGTATTTGTAATCCGCAACTTATTTTTTGCTATCTGTTAAATATGTGGGGAGGCGAAACGCATCGCGACTCCCCACGTATTCAACAGATTTCTGTTTTATTCGGCCTAAATAAAAATTTAAACCCCCCCACCCTCCTGACCCCCCCAAGACTTACCAAAACTCCCTGGTGGTCCAGCGGTGGGGTCCGGGAACTCACTCACACCCTCGGTGCTAGTTTCATCGTGGCGCCGATAGCCTTTGTCACAGGGGCTACCGGTGCCATTGGTCAGCCCCTGTCACATGGCCATCGGCGCCATCTTGTGCTCCTACCATGTAACAGGGGCTGACCAATGGCACCGGTAGCCCCTGTGACATAGTATGGGCAAAGGCTATCGGCGCCATTTTGAGTCCTGGCGTCGGACGGCAGGTCGCTCCGGGACCCCCGTTGGACCCACAGGGACTTTTGGCCAGCTTGGGGGGGCCTCCTGACCCCCACAAGATTTGCCAAAAGTCCAGCGGGGGTCCGGGAGCGACCTCCTTTCACGCCGGCCGTCCGATCCCAATACTCAAAATGGCGCCGATCGCCTTTGCCCTCACTATGACGGCGATCGGCGCCATTTTGAGTATTGGTGGGATGGCGATTTTGAGTCTCAAAATGGCGCCGATCGCCTTTGCCCTCACTATGATGGCGATCGGCGCCATTTTGAGACTCAAAATCGCCGTCCCGCCAATACTCAAAATGGCGCCGATCGCCGTCATAGTGAGAGCAAAGGCGATCGGCGCCATTTTGAGTATTGGGATCGGACGGCCGGCGTGCAAGGAGGTCGCTCCCGGAACCCCGCTGGACTTTTGGTAAGTCTTGTGGGGGTCAGGAGGCCCCCCCAAGCTGGCCAAAAGTCCCTGTGGGTCCAACGGGGGTCCCGGAGCGACCTGCCGTCCGACGCCAGGACTCAAAATGGCGCCGATAGCCTTTGCCCATACTATGTCACAGGGGCTACCGGTGCCATTGGTCAGCCCCTGTTACATGGTAGGAGCACAAGATGGCGCCGATGGCCATGTGACAGGGGCTGACCAATGGCACCGGTAGCCCCTGTGTCAAAGGCTATCGGCGCCACGATGAAACTAGCACCGAGGGTGTGAGTGAGTTCCCGGACCCCACCGCTGGACCACCAGGGAGTTTTGGTAAGTCTTGGGGGGGTCAGGAGGGTGGGGGGTTGTAGTTAATTTAGTAGTAACGTATTTACAGATCGACAACTTATTGAATTCTCCATACTTCCGCATGAAACGGAATTGACCCCCCACGAATACCTATCGCGTACGCAACGAAAACTTTTTGCCTGCACATCCCTATTAAATTATCCTAAAAATTATTATACCCTGCTATATATTTACAACATGATAGTTTGCTGAAATTTGCATAAATGGTTATAGATGTGTAATGCCCCCTTTACCGCTTACTTCACGGGGCGCTCCTGGGTCTGGGACTGACCTAGGGCAGACTCCGTCGGTCCTCACGTTCTTGGTGCCTGGTGCCTCCACCTGGGGAAGAAGATGTTAGTGGGTGGGATTTCCCTTCTTCCACCCCAGGAAAACAAATGGGTCTGTGAACAAGGCTGGCGGTATGTACAAATATATACAGGCTTATTAGACTATACAAGTATATACATTTCTACATGACTATGTACATGGCTAGTAAGATGTCAAACAGCACACTAATCTACTCATGGTTAATAGTCTCAGTCTACACAACTATATACATTCCTAGAAGATAGCAAGAACATTTAAAGTTTGTTAATTTGTGGTTGTTGACCCCCACAGTATACAGCATATAGAATAGAAAGGGACCTTTTGTGTTCCCACTTACTCAAGTATTATTATACCCTCTCCCTTTTTTTCCCCCCAAGTCTCACCCATGTGAAAAGATGCAACTGGGCTGGTGGGAAGTGTTCGTCTGGGGGGCTCTGTTGTATCTAAATTGTCTCCTTCCACTCTGATGAAAGGTCCGTGCCAACACTGGGGTCCCCACCCTCCTGGGGGACCCCAAGACTTTGCCTCCTAGTCTGTTGCTGGGGTCAACACACTCCTGGGTAACACAACTCCACCTCCTGAACAGCTGCTGGGGTCCACACCTTCCTAGGAGACCTGACTCCGCCTCCAGATCTGCTGCTGAGGTCCCCTTGTTCAAGGGGGAGCGCTCCACTGCCAGATCTGCCTTGCTCTCTGGGGATCACTCTATCTCTGAATCTGCCACTGTCCTTTGGCTCTCCTCTCTTGGTAGGAGGGTTTTCCCTGGTGTGGGTTTTACAGCTCCACTAGGCTCATGGCTTTTTAGTGGTCAGTGATTCAGGCCCTCTGCAGTATCAGCTTTCAGTGATTTTAGCTCTGCTAGACTCATGGCCAATCATTCCCTGTCACCCAGCCTGGATAAGTCACCTACTCTTAGTCAAAAGGCCAAGTTTAGCTTTCTCTGTTGTCTGACACTATATGGGTCACCTTCTGTCAGCCAAAAGGCCAAGACCCAGGCAAGACCATGGACAGAGACCAGGCATATACCCCTCCATCTTACTTGAGTTGTCTGGGAACTCAGCAACCAAGTGTCTGAATACCCTCATTAGTCAGGGTGAGAATCTGTTTTCTTCTAAAAAATGTATATTTGTAAGGCAAGACGTCCCTTGGGTAAATCCATGCTGGCTGTGTCCCATTAAACCATGTCTATCTAAATGTTTTGAAAGGTGCGGGTGCACATTCATATGTGCGCTAAACCCCTTACCATATAAGCAGGCAGATACAGTAAAGCGTGGCCGCGGTTACCCTGCTTCTAACCCGCTTTGTACCCACAATTTGGCCGCGTAAGTCCAACCCGCGATTCACTATCCCTTTTAACCCATCCTTACCGCTTCTTGAAATCAACGGGTAACTTTTCCGTCCGTGGCATGTATATGATATGTAAACGATCGGATTAGCTATTCCCTCCGATCCAGTAACGTGCGCCCCGATTATCGCCTTTTTAACCTGCAGTTTTGCCGCGTGTTTAACCTGCTAATTTACCGCCTACCCTTACCCCTGCGTTAGTGTGGAGCATCAGGCAAGCCCCAGCAGAGACGAAATTTCACGGGCAAACTTTCCTGTGAGGCTTCAGCAGCCTGGGGCGGATCGGACGCTCCCCATGCGAGGCGGCTTCCAGCAGCCCCCGGCGAAGGTGCATGAGCGCATGCAAATGATTGCATCACTATCTGACCCCCTCACCCCCCGGGACAAGACCTTTAGAGGAGCCAGGATCGGGCAAATTTTCCCCCAGCCCCTGGCCACGTCCATGGATGCCGGTCTCCCGTGCGGGCGCGCTGGCAGCTCCAGAGCAGCCCCAGTCCTCTCTCCCCTCCTCCCAGGGGCAGCCGGAGGCGAGAGCGGCTTCAGCAGCCCGGGGCGGATCGGGCGCTCCCCATGCGAGGCGGCTTCCAGCAGCCCTCGCCGGCAAAGGTGCATGAGCGCACGCCGTGACCTGAGCGTCCGGCTGGACGTTTGAGGTCACGGCGTGCGCTCATGCACGTACAGGCGGGCGTTCATGCACCTTCGCCGGCGGGGGCTGCTGGAAGCCGCGCCTCGCATGGGGAGCGCCTGATGCGCCCTGGGCTGCTGCTGAAGCCGCTCAGGAGGAGGGGAGAGAGGACTGAGGCTGCTCCGGAGCTGCCAGTGCGCCCGCACGGGCAACCGGCACCCATGGACGCAGCCAGGGTAGGTGACCGGGGGCTGGGGGAAAGTTTGCCCGATCCTGGCTCCTCTAAAGGTCTTGTCCCGGGGGGTGAGGGGCTCAGGCAGTGAAGCAATCATTTGCACAGGACAACAAAACAAACTGCACCAGCCCTTCTCCTGTATCCACTTCCGGTACCTGTCATTTCAAATGTCATTTGAAATGACATTTGAAGTGACAGGTACCAGCGCACCCAGGATACTGTATAGGCGCTGTATAGCATGCTATACCGTAAAATGGATTGCACTTCATGGACGCAGATTGCATTTGCATGCCATTTAAATACTGTATCGAACGGTATGTGATCCGGACTGTGAGTGCGGCAAACGAGGGTGCGCCCGGCACTACCGTACTCTTTCTTCCGCATCCTTACTGTCAGGTCGATACTGTAAGACCGTGGGAGAGCGGACGAACGCCCGCTCTCCCGGCGCGCGCACCGGCCCCTCGCCGGTGCGGGCGATTCAGTATTTAAATGAGGTGACGCGGGAAAAACGGGGAAAAGGAGGCGCTAGGGACACTAGCGCGTCCCTAGCGCCTCCTTTTTGTCAGGAGCGGCGGCTGTCAGCGGGTTTGACAGCCGACGCTCAATTTTGCCGGCGTCGGTTCTCGAGCCCGCTGACAGCCACGGGCTCGGAAACCGGACGCTGGCAAAATTGAGCGTCCGGTTTTCGGCCCGACAGCTGCGGGCCGAATTCAAATTTTATTTTTTTTTTTACTTTTGGGGACCTCCGACTTAATATCGCCATGATATTAAGTCGGAGGGTGCACAGAAAAGCAGTTTTTACTGCTTTTCTGTGCACTTTCCTGGCGCCGGAAGAAATTAGCGCCGACCTTTGGGTCGGCGCTAATTTCTTAGAGTAAAATGTGCGGCTTGGCTGCACATTTTACTTACTGAATCGCGCGCGCATACCTAATAGGGCCATCAACATGCATTTGCATGTTGAGGGCGCTATTAGGTGCCGCGGGTGGGCCGCGTGTTTTCCTCCCCTTACTGAATAAGGGGTAAGGGAAAACACGCGTCCAGAGCAGGCTGACAGTGCGCTCCGACGGAGCACACTTTACTGTATCGACCTGAAGGGGTTGTGGATGCGCGTGGAAATCGCGCATCCAAAGTGCGTAAAACTGTGCACTAGTCCAGGCGTACTTTACTGTATCGGTCTGAAAATGAGCACTGAATTGCTGGCACTCCTGTGCGTTGGCAGAAACGCACCTTTTTTTCACCGCCCTTCTTGTTTGCTCTCTTGCTGTCGGGCCTATCCTGTATCGTGCGGTAGGAAGAGCTGCGTTAGTGCCTACGGCACCCGCAGTTACCGCCCGCACAGAGCAGCTCACCTACCGCGCGATCCTGAAGCCTAATTATATGTAAATGTAAGCCGCGTCCGAAAAGCCTTAGTCCCGCGCAACCCAGGATACTGGATAGAGCGCCTATACAGGATCCTGGGTGCGCGGGCCTAAGGCTTCACGCCACGCTGGTATCTGTCATTTCAAATGTCATTTGAAATGACAGATACCAGGAAGTCTGGTCCGATCGGGTGCAAAAGTAAGTTGCTTCGCCGCCGTCAGTGTCCCCCCCCCCCTTCCTCTCGGAGCAGGGAGCGAAAAGCAGCCTTGCTCCGGGAGGGGGGGGGGACACTGACGGCGGCGAAGCAACGCAGAAGCAACGGCGAAACGACTTTTCAGTGTGTCCCCCCCCTCTCGGAGCAGGGCGCGAAAAGCAGCCTTGCTCCGGGAGGGGGGGGGGACACTGGCAGCGGCGAAGCAACGCAGAAGCAACGGCGAAACGACTTTTCAGTGTCCCCCCCCCCTCTCGGAGCAGGGCGCGAAAAGCAGCCTTGCTCCGGGAGGGGGGGGACACTGACAGCGGCGAAGCTTTCCCCCAGCCCGGACACCGCCAAAACTTGCTGTTTTGCAGCCATGAGCCACGAGCAGGAACGCGAAGATCTGGCTCCGATAGCTCCTCCCGACAAGATGGCCGCCTGCACGGGGAAAGAGTACAATTGGCCGCTGAAGACGTGATGTCGTGATGTCACGTCTTCAGCGGCGTGACATCACGATGTCACGACATCACGGCTCCGAGAGGGGGGGGGACACGTCTTCAGTGTCCCCCCCCCTCTCGGAGCAGGGCGCCTTGCTCCGGGAGGAGCGGGGACACTGACGGCGGCGAAGCAACGCTCACCTGCCCCGGCCCGCTCACCTGCCCCGGCCGCGATCATGGGTGCCGGTCTCCGTGGCAGCCCCAGTCCTCTCCCCTCCTCCAGAAACCAAAAAAAAAAAAAAGCGAAAAAAACGTTGCAGCCCCCCTCCGATGTCCGGACTGGGGCTGCCACGGAGACTGCAACGGCAAAGCGACTTTTCAGTGTCCCCCCTCCTCTCGGAGCAGGGCGCCTTGCTCCGGGAGGAGCGGGGACACTGACGGCGGCGAAGCAACGCAGAAGCAACGGCGAAACGACTTTTCAGTGTCCCCCCCCTCTCGGAGCAGGGCGCGAAAAGCAGCCTTGCTCCGCGAGGGGGGGGGACACTGACAGCGGCGAAGCTTTCCCCCAGCCCGGACACCGGCAAAACTTGCTGTTTTGCAGCCATGAGCCACGAGCAGGAACGCGAAGATCTGGCTCCGATAGCTCCTCCCGACAAGATGGCCGCCTGCACGGGGAAAGAGTACAATTGGCCGCTGAAGACGTGATGTCGTGATGTCACGTCTTCAGCGGCCAATTGTACTCTTTCCCCGTGCAGGCGGCCATCTTGTCGGGAGGAGCTATCGGAGCCAGATCTTCGCGTTCCTGCTCGTGGCTCATGGCTGCAAAACAGCAAGTTTTGCCGGTGTCCGGGCTGGGGGAAAGCTTCGCCGCTGTCAGTGTCCCCCCCCCCTCGCGGAGCAAGGCTGCTTTTCGCGCCCTGCTCCGAGAGGGGGGGGGACACTGAAAAGTCGTTTCGCCGTTGCTTCTGCGTTGCTTCGCCGCCGTCAGTGTCCCCCCCCCTCCCGGAGCAAGGCTGCTTTTCGCGCCCTGCTCCGAGAGGGGGGGACACACTGAAAAGTCGTTTCGCCGTTGCTTCTGCGTTGCTTCGCCGCCGTCAGTGTCCCCGCTCCTCCCGGAGCAAGGCGCCCTGCTCCGAGAGGAGGGGGGACACTGAAAAGTCGCTTTGCCGTTGCAGTCTCCGTGGCAGCCCCAGTCCGGACATCGGAGGGGGGCTGCAACGTTTTTTTCGCTTTTTTTTTTTTTTTGGTTTCTGGAGGAGGGGAGAGGACTGGGGCTGCCACGGAGACCGGCACCCATGATCGCGGCCGGGGCAGGTGAGCGGGGGCTGGGGGAAAGCTTGCCACCTACCCTTACCCATGCCTCTACCGCCTGGGTCAGGGTAGGCGGTAAATTTGCAGGTTAAACGCGCGACAAAACGGCAGGGAAAGGTAGCGTTAGTCGGGGCGCGGGTTACGGGATGCTAGGGGAATAGCTAATTGGCTCGTTTGCATGCAATATGCATGCCGCGGGCGGAAGGGGTTACCCGGGGAATTTAGGACGCGGTAGGAGTAGGTTAAAGGGGATTCGGGATCGCAGGAAGGGCTAACGCGGCCGAAACGTGAGTTAGAAGCGGCTTAGGAGCAGGGTAAACACGGCCGCACTTTACAGGATTGGCCCGACAGGTTGCGTACTACAGATTTCTCTTTAGGGAAACCTTCCTACAGATTGCGCACTAGCAACAAAACCGCCCCCATTTTCCCCATAAAACCCTTTAGTACATCTGTCTACGCCGGTGCCTTTTCTGTATGCTGACCTCCCTGCAGGACGCGCACCCACACCCTCTCTCTCTCGTCCCGCCCCCAATTCCCCTCCGCCGACGCAGGGAGGGATTGGTCAGCCTGTTCCGGGACAAGCTCCACCCTCTCATCCCCGATTGGCCTTTTCGAATGGAGCCGCCTCCGGCCACCAACGAGTGGTTGGAGGAGGGCAGCCAGCGGTTCCTTCGAACAGGAACGGATGATGGGGGCAAGTGGTGGGAGAAGCTCGTGGCGTGGGACCTCGGGATTTCTTCGAGCTGCTGCTACATAAACAGAGGCGAGCGGAAAGTGATGGGTGAGTATCGAGCTGCAGTAGCGGTGGGTGGAAATTCTACCTATTCCTGCGAAGCTGCTGGGTCCGGGGCTGAGTGTTCGTTGGGAGATTTGTGAGTAGTTTGTGAGTTTGCATCTTGACAGGCTTCCCTGTGGGGAAAGTGCAAGTGGCATTCGGCCGCAAGGACCTGCCCTCTCGAGATTGCAGTGTGCAAAGATTTTAAACTGCCTTACGATCACAGCATTGATGCTGCCGGGACCTCCGCCTCTTTCGCTGGGTTTTTAAGTTACTTGATGTTGTGGAGGGCATTGAGTTTTCTGTTTAATATTTGAAGGTGGGTGCTTTACAAAAACTTCGAGAGTTACTATTCTTGTTGTATGCTCGGTTATAGATTGGTTCATAAATGTGCTTATTTGTTCATAAAACTTACTTTTATAGGTCATTGGGTTGCTCTTATCTCAATATTTCTTATCTAAAATGTATTGGAAAAAATGGAAAGAACAAATGTACTTTGAATAAAATGAAAATGTCTTATGCAATCCTATTAGATTTGCTGTATTATATACTCCTGGGGGAATTTTGTGCACATAAACTTAAAATTCTGCAAACTTTATATTGGTCAAAATAACACAATTTACATGTCAGTCTAAGTAATTACATTTTAAATTAATACAGAAAGTTATTACTTAAAGATGCAGAATTTCCCTAGAAATTCACTGTAAGAGTGTCCCTTCCATTTGCTGTCCCTACTCCCCTGGCCACTTTGCCCTCTCAGGCCCCAACTCCAACATCTGCCAGTATCTCTCCCCTCAGCTTCTAGGCTCAACCCCTTCCACTCTATTGCCAGTCCCAGAGTTTGACCCTGTTCTCAGTACTGCCCCTCACACAAGCTCCCTCTCTCTAGTATAGTATGTATATAGTATAGTAACGCATGACACACTGGTGTTGAGGCACACCAGTGTGTCATGCGTTTCTTGGTCTCCTGCTGCTTTTCCCTTCCTCTCCTCACCCCAGCGTGAACACTGTTGCTATTCCTGCCCATGCTGTCAACACTTTCAAGCCCAGAATGGAACATCAGCAGTGTTTATGGAGACCGGCACAGCAACATGGCCTTTTCTTTGTCCTGCCCCTGTGGCTCGGAAGAGGAAGTGATGTTTACCAGGCACGCGGGAAGAAGAAAGGGCCATGCTGCTGCCTCAGAAATCGTGTCCCAAGACTCCCCATGGCCCTGCAGATGTAAGAAAGCAGCACTCAGCTGTTTGCCTGTGCTGCGGTGCAGAGCAGTTAGCTGAGAATGTGGTTGCAGGGATTTCCTAGATTAGCTGCCACAGGTCTGCGGCGTTTAACATTTTTTTTTTTTTTTTTTGTCAAAATAATTTTTATTAACAGGGATGGCAGAAAGAACCAACCAGTACAGTATAATAAACTGAGAAAACACAGTACAGAACACACGGGTACAACAATATCACCGGTGGGAAACCAAGCAAGAGCTCTTTCAACTGCCGCCCCCCCCATTTTTTCTTTATTCCCCCCCACCCTAAGTCCCTCCCTCCCTAACCCGAGCCCCCTCCCCAACCCCCACACATCCAGCCATCCATCATTCACACTTTACTTCCCTGCCCCCCTCTCCCTGTCACTTTAAGGGACCATTTAGTAGTATAACCATTACGGCACAGTTCCTCCTGCAGGGGCGTGGGAAAATTAGCAAAACAAGTGTCCCAACAGTCACAGTACATGGGGTCCGGCCTCCTTTTGCCAACCAAGTAGTCCAAGCGTTCCATCTGTGCTAGGGAGGCCATTCTCCCAAACCAGGCGGCTGCGGTGGGGAGAATCAGGGCCTCCGTCCACCCGGCCAGGATAGTACGGCAGGCCATCAGAACTGCCAGCCTCTCAAATCGGGCCTTAGCACCGCTGCCAGGTTGGTTCCGCGGAGCCCTACTCGAGAGCAACAGCCAGCCAGTGAGCGGAATAGGCACCCCGACACACTTCCCAATCACCTCCAGCACGGCACACCAAAATGGTTGGAGTTGCAAACAGGTAACCAAACGGTGTAACAAGGTGCCATCAGCAGTGCCACACTTAATACAGGTAGGTGAGGTAGCCAACTTCATCCGGAACCGCCGAACATCGTCATAATAAAGCGAATGGAGCAGCTTAAATTGGAGCTCCCTAAGACCTACATCCGGTATCAACCGGTATATGTCTCGACACCAGCAAGACATCTGTCGTTCGGTGATCGGGGAAGCCAAAGCTGCAGACCATCGCTCGGCCAGACGACGAGTCGGAACCACATCACCAAGCTTCTGTCCCAGACGCTTCCAACTGGTGATGGTATTCCGAAGATACGCAGTATCAAAAATGGCGTTTGCAAATCGTAGCTCAGCCTCAAACTCCAGGCGAGTCCAAGGAAAGGCAGCCAAGTAGTGCCGGGCCTGGAGAAAGGCAAAAAATTGCTTGACCGGCAACTGAAAAGTGCGTGCCAACGTAGCAAAGTCCAACAAAGTACCTGTAACAGGATCATACATGTGAAAAGCAAATAATACCCCCCTCTCCGCCCAGTGCTGAAATACCGGGCGACTATCACGCCCTGGGAGAAATTCCACATTCTGCAGAAAGGGGAGCAGTAACGAGCGCCCCCCCGATAGTTTATACTTGGACCTCATCCATCTCCACGCCTTAATACAGGGGGTTAGCAGAACCTTAGGGTAACAGGCAACTCGCCGCTGATCCACCCGCATTTGAATGAGATTCAGCGGAGATCCCGGAGTGGACATGCACCCCAACATCCCCTCATCACAATAGCGATATGACCCCGTTAGCCATTCCCCCACAAACCGCATTTGACAGGCTACATTGTAAAGCCGGAAATCCGGCAAATTGAGCCCCCCACATTCGCGGGGATATTCCATTGTCCCATACGCTAAGCGTGCACGTTTCCCTCGCCATAGGAAACCCTGGATGGCAGAGCGTAACCGGCGAACATCGGCCACAGTCAGCCAGCAGGGGAGCATGTGTAGTAAATACAGTAGTTTTGGCACCAACACCATTTTAACCAGGGCTCCCCTGCCAAATAGCGAGAGGGGCAACATTCGCCACACCTCCAACTGAGCTTGAAATTTAGCAATACACGGGGCGATGTTTAAGGGGTACAACTGACCCAAATCCCTCGGGATCACAACCCCCAAATACTTAATCTGGCCAGGAGCCCACCTAAAGGGAAACTCCCCTCCCCACGTGGCCTGGAGATTCTCATGTAGGGATAATGCCTCCGATTTATCGTAATTGATTTTCAGACCGGCTACTAAATGGAACCGGTCAAATAACTGAATTATGGCCGGAACACTACTACGCGGTTTCCCCACAAATAATAACAGGTCATCCGCAAACATGGCCAGCTTCAGGGGATGCCCATCCAGGCTTACACCATAAATGTCTTTGGCACGCCGTAGACAAATGGCCAAGGGCTCCAGCGCCATGACAAAGAGCACAGGGGAGAGTGGGCACCCCTGTCTCACCCCCCTAGATATTGGAAAAGTCTCAGTGGGCTGGCCATTAAGTAAGATAGTGGCACTAGGGTGATGGTATAACGCCTGTAACCACTGGAGGTAGGCCCCCGAAAACCCATATTTCTCCAACACCCAGAACATATACTCCCATGAAAGCGAATCAAACGCTTTTTCCGCATCCAGGCTCAGGATCAGTGCTTCTGCCTCAGCCCGATAACTTAAAGCTGCCAGTAACCGCCGCACATTCCGCACCCCCTGGCGACCATGGATAAACCCAGTTTGGTCCGTATGGATGAGACTCGGCAAGACAGTGGCCACCCGAGCCGCCAATACAGAAGCCAAGATTTTAACATCCACGTTGAGCAGCGAGATGGGACGGTAAGAGCCCACCTCCGCAGGGTCTTTCCCGGGCTTAGGGAGGACTACAACGACTGAATGGTTAGCTGCAGGGGGCAGGGCACCCGTGCGCAGCAGATCACTGTAATAAGCTTGCGCCGGCTCCAGTACCCCAAAATTAAGGATCTTATAATATTCAGACCCCAGCCCATCAATGCCCGCCGCCTTCCCCAATGGGAGTGTTTTAATAACCGCATAGATTTCCTGGGTAGTTATCGGATTATTCAACAGCCCCACCTGGTCAGCAGTTAACTGCGGCCAGGGTAAGTCAGCGAACAGCTGGTCTGCAATCGCCGTATCCATGGACTTGGAGGCATAAAGGGCCGTATAATACTCCAAGAATCGGTTCGCTATACCGGTAGGTGTGGACTGATGTACCCCATGCCTATCTTTGATACCAACAATCGCGGCACGCTGGCCTCGGGGCCGGACCAGATGGGACAGAAGCCGACTAGCGCGATCACCGTATTTATATAACTGATAACGGTAAAAGCGTAGGGATTTGGAAGCCCGTTGATGAAGCAGGCTATTCAAAGCTTCCCGCGCCCTATCCAATTGCGCTTTAGTGTCCTCCGCCAAATCCCCCATATGAGCACTTTGGGCCGCTTTAAGCACTCCCGTAAGCCTTAAAATTTCGGCATTGCAGCGCTTATTTTTCTTAGCCACATAAGCGATAATAGCCCCGCGCATGACCACTTTCCCTGCCTCCCACACAGTTGCCGGGGTAACCTCCGGGGTCGCATTATGTGCTACGTAGTCCTTCCAGCAAGCCTGTAAATACCCATGAAACTCCTTGTCCAGGTAAAGATCCGTGCGCATGCGCCAAGAATGGAGGGGTCGAACAGTTACTCCCCAATGGAGAACCATGGTCACCGGGGCATGGTCCGAGAGCGAAATGGTGCCTATATTGGCTTCCTGTATCTTAGCAAAGCACTGATCCGATACCAGCAAATAATCTAACCTGGAATATACCTTGTGCGGGTGGGAAAAGTGGGTAAAATCCCGCTCTTGCGGGTGCAATATGCGCCAAATATCTAACAATTGGAGTTCCTGACACAGTAAATTTACCCCTTCCGTACCCTCCCCTCGGGAGGTGAGTTTGGGGGGTGCATGATCAAGCTGGCGATTAGCCACTATATTAAAGTCCCCACCCACTACAAGACTATAATCCGAAAAGTCAGTCAAGAGAGTAACCAAAGAAACAAAAAACTCCCTGGAATAGACGTTAGGGGCATATACAGCACAAAACACAATACGTTGCTGGAACAGAGTGCCCGCCGCCAGAACGTATCGGCCCTCTGCATCCTGGCAGATACGCTCCAGCCGAAAAGGCAAATTTTTGTGAATAAGAATGGCAACTCCCCTTTGGCGCCTGTTATAGGATGAATAATAGGCCTGTCCCACCCAATCCCTTTTTAGTTTTTCATGTTCCGCATCCTCCAAGTGCGTCTCTTGTAACAGCGCTACCTGGGTTTTTAGGCGCTTAAATAGAGCAAACAATTTAGTCCGCTTAATAGGCGAGTGAACGCCGTCCACGTTCATAGTGACAATTTTTAAGGGCGCCATCACGTAATATCCAGAGTACAATCCGTAGGAAAGGGGGAGGGGGGCAGCCGAAGCCACCCGCGTCCCCAGCCCTTAGTATCAAAAAACCCCCCTGGCCTCCCAGCCCAGGCCTGGAGGGGAAGTTGCAACCCACACTCGTGCCATCAACAAAGCTCGTAACGCCCAAGGTCCCTTAGTCCCCTTCTGTAACCAACCCATACCCCGCACACACACACTCACATACATACAACTCAGCCAGACCAACATCAGAACCCCCCCCCCCTACGTCCCACAGAGCCTAAGCTACCGAGCTCCATAGAACACCCCTGTCCTCTTCGTCTCCCCTCTCCCGCCCCGCTCCCCACCATCTACCACCCCTGCCTAAGGTACCCAACCCCCACAAAACTTAGAACCCCCTCCCCCGACCCGCAGTGCATGGGTAAGGTCCAGCAATGGAGGGGTAAACAAGGTCCGCAAACGGAAGCTGAAAAGAAAAAAAGACCAAAAAACAGGGTCTGAGGCTCAAAACAACCAGCCAAAGGTCCACTAAGAGAACTGACTCCATGGGGCAGCAACCCGGCTCCAACACTGTCTCAAAGCCGCTCGAATGAGAGGCGCCGCTCCACAGCATGAATGTGGCACTAGCCAGACTGGATAACCTTAATGAACGGAAGTCCAGGAACAAATAAAGAACCTCCAAAACCATCATATAGGGCTCATGGCTGAGGCCCCTCACTCTCCAGCCGGACGGGGAAGGCTCGCTACGAATCCATCGGCCTCCTCTTTAGAATTGAAGAAAAGGGTGTTATTGTCGTATTGGACCCGCAGCTTGGCCGGGTAGAGCAGGGCAAAGCGAATGCCACGTTGATGCAGGGCCGTGCATGCTGGAGCCATCGCCTTCCTCTGTGCTGCCGTGGCGGCCGAAAAATCGTTAAAGAGCAGCAGTTTGTGCCCATGATAGTCCACCTCCCTCTTCTGGCGATAAGACCTCAACAGGCGAGTCTTGTGGTCCCAGTTAAGGATCCGGGCCATAACCGGCCTCGGGCGCCCCCGACCGTCTCGTAGAGGCCCCACGCGGTGAACCCGCTCACACTGGAGCCGTTCTCCGGATAGAAGGAGGCCTACCTGCTGGGGGAGCCACTGCTCAACAATGTCCTTAAGGTCTCCTTCCTTCACGGCCTCCGGGAGACCTATAATTTTTAAGTTATTCCGGCGTCCCCTGTCCTCCTGTTCCTCCATCTTAGCCAGGAGCTCTTGTTGCCGACTCTGCAGGCCCACCAAACGCTGCTCCGTCGTAACCAGCCGGTCCCCCAGGTCAGAGATGATGCCCTCCGCGGTGTCTAACCGCTTAGCGTGGCCTTCTACCGCCGACTTGATGTCCTCCATCGCGGTTTGCAATTTGTAGAGGCGCCCATCCAGCGCTTCAGTGACACGCTGAGAGATTTTTTGTAGGGCCTCCTCCGTGACCGATGCCAGCACAGGCTCCCCGGAATGGGCTGCCGCGGCCATCTTAGCTGCACGTGGTCTATGCGGTCGGCGCTCAACTTTTCCACGGGTGCTCGACCTGCGCATCACCCGCAGGTCTACCGGGTCCCAGGCGTGCGGCAGCACCTTCAGCGGCCGATCCCGTAGGCAGGGCGGCGAATAGCAAGCTGTAAGTACGCTATTTTTACTGATACTCGGGAGCGGAGCTACGGAGCTTCCCCCGTTCACTTCCTGCTCCTGCTCGTCATCGCCGGAAGTCCAACATTTTTTTTATATGTCCCCTGTTGCAGAACTACAGGTCCCACTGACGTCATCACTGACATCAGCAAGATTGTGACCTAAATCGTAAGAACCCCCAATGCCTTCTGCAGTTTCCCTCTCTCCTTCTCGTACTGGCATGAGGCTCAGAGACTTGCGACTGCGGCCAAGTTCATTGTGGGAGCACTGGCAGCTCTAGTGGCTTGATACGTAGCTGTCTATTCCAGCCCTTCCCTTCGAGAACACTTCCTGCCTCTCCTCAGGCTATGGGGAGCCTACAACTGGCTCCTGCAGTTCAAATTGCAGCCTCATCATATCATATGGGGAGCCTGTCATTGGCTTCCCGGGGCTCTGCCTATCCACAGCCTACAGCCACTATTTTCAGCCCCTCCTCCCTGCAGCCTCTGCAATGTGGGAGCTTCCCCTGCCTTCTGCAGCTAGAATCGTGGCCTTTCTGCTCTTGGCCACTCACCCATGCGACCAACAATGGCCCACAGAGAGATTGTCACTGACTCCCGCAGCCCTCGCACATCACGGCTACTCGACGGATTTCCCAAACAGCCGCATGGCAGGAAATCCCCTCGGCCACCTTTTCAGCTAACTGCTCTGTGCTGCGATGATCGCAGCACAGGCAAACAGAGTGCTGCCTTCTTACTGCTGCAGGGCTGGGGATAAGCTACTCCTGCTGCAGTTCCCAGCCTGTCAGGACTGCTTTAATAGCAGCATACTGGCTGCCTTGTGCTATAACTGCCATGTGTGCTGGGGGTGGGGGTCAGTGAGACAGAGAGAGTGAACCAGCATGTGTGTGTGAGTGTGATTGAGACTGTGTGTAAGTAAGAAAAAATATGTGAAAGCAAGAGACTGGTCTGGGAGGTGACTGGTGTGCGTGAGAATAAGAGACTGGTCTGGGAGGTGACTGGTGTGTGAATAACAGAAAGTGTGTGTGCGTTTGTGTACGCAAAAGACTAGTCATGAGCCCTAAGAAAGAGGAGTGTCAGAACAGAGCTTCAGCAGCCATTGCTGCTTCTGATGTGTGCTATTGGCCTACAAGGGAAAGGAGTAGGAGAGTTGCTGGAGAGGATAAGTAAAGGTGGCTTTTTAAGTTTATCTTTCTTGATTGACTGCTATTTTAATTATTGGGTATTATGTGATGTCTGCTGTTTGAAATATTTTATTGGTGTTTAGAAAACTTTTAATAATTTTGTAAGTTTTTAATGATCTGATAATCTATTAGCTGTCTTGAAACATTTATTCTAGTTTTGGAATTTATTATTTTATATTACTTGAGAAATGTATAAATAGAAATGTGGAGACAAAAACTGAACTGGAAACAGCAAGAAGCCAGACTGAGTTTATGCAGTGTAACAATGGGAAAAACAAAATCATTAGCCTGATGGTCACTTTATTCTGTATCTGTGTTCTACGTATGTAACACAGGTAAAGGTATTCTGCAAGCTTGTAGTTTCTGTGTAGGGATCTGTAGCAGATTGGCTTGTTCTGTTTTCCTCATAGGAGGTATATTGGTGTTTAGGGCCTGGTTAAATATTTGTAGTGTTACCTTTTTCATAGGTAGAATTGTTACTATTTGAATGAGTTCCATAATCCAAGTGTAACTTTTTGCACATTAGTTTGTGCACATTATTGCAGATCCTGGGAGTCTATTAGGTGCGCTATTTCTGTTTCCATTTCTTCAGTTTTGCACTGCATGCAGAGTGGCTTTTTTGGGTTTCCATTCCAGTATGTCTCCATATTTGTAATTTGAGGTCTGTCTGTACTTGGTGAAGGTCAATTCTATGTGTGTGACCGAGGTGAAGTATTTTACTAGCATGTAGGCATTTGTATCAATATTATTGGTTGTGCTTTCTCAATAGAACATGCATTGGTGGTAAATTACTGTTTTTTCATAAGGAGGGCTATTGCACCTGGTAGGAGAGAGTGTTTATGTTGCTGTTGCTGAGATGACACCAGAAATAACTTTTTTGCATGGTAAATTGAAAGGGGAATGTTCTAGTTCTGTTCTGCACTCGTTGGGGGGGGGGGGGTTCAGGGTGGTTCCTGTAACATACAGTATATATTTATATTTAGCCCCATGACAGTTGTGTTCTGTGTCACACATGTGAGAACCATAAGAACATAAGAAAATGCCATACTGGGTCAGACCAAGGGTCCATCAAGCCCAGTATCCTGTTTCCAACAGTGGCCAATCCAGGTTGAGAACCGCTGCTCTAATACACATGCGCGCACATACCCTCATACAGGCTCCCTCACTCTCTTGTGTGCACACACCCCTTCATACAGGGCCCTCTTTTGCATAAACACCCACACAAGCTCCCTTTCTCTTTCACACATACATCCTCACACAGGCTACCTATGTCTTTCTCATGTACCCTTTCACACAGGCTCTGTTTCACACATACACAATCCCTTCACACAGGCTACCCTTACATACACACGAGCTCCCAATCTCTCACACACACACTCCTTCACAATCTCCTCATATAGGCTCCCTCTCTCTGAAACCCATGCTCCCTCTCTGAAACCCATTCTCAAGCATCCTCCCATGCTATCTCACACCCTCCTGTTCTCTTACACCCCCTCTTCTCTCTCTCACACATTCTCTCTCACCGGGGCCTTTATCTTCGCCGCGAGTGGAGCACACTCAGTTTGCAGCACACAGGGGCCTTCCATTTTCACCGCGAACGGCGTGCCTGGGCCTTCATCTTTTGCTGCGAACGGAATGCGTCCCACAGCACACGCAGGACACGGTTTGTTTGCGGCATGCAGGTCTCCTCTGCTATTTTCTGCGCATAATTTGGCATTTCTGCGCAGGTGGGGAATTCTGCGCAAAGTCTGCGCTCCGCAGTAGCTCAGAATTCCCCCAGGACTAATTATATAACCACCCAATTCTAGGAAAGCCTAGAAAACAGTGGAAGTAAACCCTGAAGAATCTCATGGATAAGTTAACATCCCATGCTATTTTTAAGTTATGCATGCAGAAGTTGCAAATGTTAATGCTGATGCTTTTCATGAGTTGTTGCTTAAGATGAGCACATTTTGCATCGGTTTCACTTCTTTTTTTTTTTTTTTTTCCCTCTGTCACACTTTTTGATTTTAATAAAACTTTTGATAACATTGCCGTTTGCTTCGTCATTGGTTCCTCTTGAAAATTCCTGGATGTGTGTAGTTCTCGGAAGCTTAGCAATTCTGTTCTCTGGGGTATCTCGGGATGCCTCAGTTTTTACAAGGACTAATGTATATCCAATATCACGTAAGCAGTAAAAATCATAACTATGAGTAAGAGATTATCATATGCCTTGGTTGTGCATGTGGCTGAGTGCCTTACAGAGACTGGGATGTGAACAGATATTACTTGCCCTGAGTGATTAGCTCATTTTTGCCCCAAACTGTCCGTAGAAACAGGTACTTCAGTGTAGTCTGCTTTTTGTCTTCCGCATACAGCAAAATGGGTATTAGAAAATCCGGATTTTCTATCATGATTATATATAAATCACGATGACAGGGGAGTCTAGCAAGTCTGATATCCTTGGATTGAATAGAGTGATAGGCAGTACTGCAGAAACGAAATCAAGCCTGATATGGAAAATAATCAAGAAAGTTCCACAAAATGAGGGGTTGGGGGTGGAAGCATGTGGCCTTTAAATGAACCATCATAAAATGTTAAAGTATGTTAAACTTTTGAGACATCTTGGATGTCATCTGAAGAAGAGGCTGTGAGGTCTTACTCATGCTTACTGCAGTATGAATATGCCCTCAGATTAAAAATTCATATTTAGGGGTAGCTGCAGCCATTAGAAAAAAAATGCAAAAATAAAAGTTGAAATACAGTGAAATATCAAGAACTATTTTTATTTCTTTATGTATTTGGCATTCCAAGATGGCTGCTGAAAATTCTATGGTGGAATATTGGTCATTTTGAATGACAGCTGCTTTGACCCATGGGGTTATTCCATTGTTGGAGTCATAGAAGAATTAAATCAAGATTTAAAGTGTGGTAAGGCATTTTATTCCACAAAATATGCATAGTAAATTTTGGCAGAAAAAGACCCAAGTGGTCAATCCAGTCTGCCCAGCAAGTCTTTTTTTTTTTTTTTTTTTTTTTAAATTCTTTGGGTAGTTATCACTTTGTGTAGGTTACCCCTTGTCTTTGTCTCCATCATTTATCCATTAGGAATCCCCTGTGCTTATCCCATGCCCTTTTGAATTCCATTACTGTCCTTGTCCTTACTACCTCTACTAAGAGAGCATTACATTCATCCATCACCCTTTCTGTGAAGAAATACTTCCTGCCATTGGTCCTGAAATGACCCCCCCCCCCCTTAGAACTTCATATTATGACCCCCTGTTCTACAGTTTTCTTTCTATCAAAAAAGGTTTGGTTCCTGTGCCTTAATACCTTTCATGTATGTGTCTGTATCATATCACCCTTCATGTCTCCTCCAGTTATACATATTTAGGTCCTTCAATCTCATAACTGGTTTTGGTGCAGGCCCTGCACCAATTTGGTCGCCTTTCTGTGGACCATTTCAATCCGGTCTCCTTGTTGAGATGTCGTCTCCAGAACTGAACATGGTACTCCAGGTGAGGCCTCACTAACTATTTGTACAGGGCATTATCTCGTCCTTTGTCCTGCTGGTTATGAATCAGTCTCTGTAGCTCAACATCCGTCTGACCTTAGCCACTGCCTTGTCGCCCTGCTTCACCATCTTCAGATTGTCAGACACTATTGCCCCGCGATCTCTCACATCAGGCTTTCGCCCTCCTCACATAAAGTAGGTTTGAATTTCTGCACCCTCAAATGCATGACTGCACTTCTTGGCATTGAATTCCAGCTGCCTAATTTTCAACCACTCCCCAAGATTTTTCTAGATTGCTTTTAATTCTCTCTGCTCCTTCAGGTGTGTCCACTCTGTTGCAGATCTTAGTGTCATTTGCAAAAAGGCAAACTTTTCCTTCTAAAACTTTTACAATATCACTCTCAAAGATATTGAACAGAACTGGTTCTAGAACCGATCTGAGGCAATCCACTTACCACTCTTCCCTTTTCAGATTAGGTTCCATTTACGACTACTTGCCGTCATCTGTCAGTCAACCAATTTCTGATCTTTGTCACTATGGCACTCATTCCCAGGCTTTTCAATTTGTTTATGAGCCTCCTATGAGGGACCATATCAAAGCTCTGCTGAAATCCAGGTAAAATCACACCGTGCTCTTCCTTGATCTAATACTCTAGTCAGTCAATGGAAAAAGTCAATCGGATTGGTCTGACATAATCTTCTGGTAAAATCACATTTCCTAGCATGTGGATAGGTGGATTCAGGGCCATTGGGTTATGCACTGAGCAAGCTGATGTTACAGTATATATAGTTTTTCTGCTACATAAGCCTGCCAGTATTCTCCGTCTCTAGATGGTGGACGTACTGGAGATTGCTTTGAAATTGAGTCGAATTAATAGGAGCTTTGTTGCCCTGCTCTCCTGCGGTGATACCTAATGGTCCCTCCCCTAGTTGAGAATTCCTGAGGTGATTTCTGTGGGCCCTCAGATGAGTGAAATGGTCTGGTAGCTGGTTTTTCAACCAGCGTGGACTTAGCTGAATTAAACAACTGAAAGGCAGTGGGTGCAGGAAGCCAAACACGGCGGTGACGGTATATGCCTTCTCCCCCCATAGCCAGAAACCATTTCTGTAGCCAGCTGGGAAAGGCTGAACTTAACAAATTATTTTTTTTTAATAACTATCTTTATTAAATTTTTCCAAAAATAACAAAGTATGAACTTTGTAATGGTAATTGAAAGAACATAAAGAGAAAATATTTTTACAATCTGTAAAATTCACCCTCAGGAAAAAACAAATATCTCATCCATCATAAAGAAACATATAAAGGGGTGGATAAACTGAGGAGAAAATTGGAAACATTTAAATGTTGAAATTGCACATGACATACTCCGAAATAATTACAATGACCCAAGTATAATTCAAGTTGTTGGGAAGAAGTGCATTCTAGCACTCTAGCATTCAAGAAATCCCTCAATTGTTCTGGACCAAAGAATGTGTGTTTTCGCTATACTTAAGATACCCATGCAAGTGTATAATTAACATAAAACTTGCTCCTAATTTTTTGTTCATCAGAGCGCATATTCAAAAAAGCTTTCCGATGTATTTGAGTTGGCCTAGCTAAATCAGGGTAAATACTTTTTTGGGGGATAAAGTTCGTAACTTCTAAATTCTTAAAACAATACCTCATCACAAGACTTACCTTTTTTTCCCAAACAAGATTTAACAAGTAGGACAGATCTATCTACCATTTCTACATCAGAACATTCCCCCTTTCACTAGATAAGTTAACTTGCGATGTTTTGTCTTTGAGAGAGAAAAATTAACTTCTTTACTGTGGGATTAATTCACAGGGAATTTTTAGAACCTCAGACAGAAACTTCTTAAAAGTAATAAGAGGGGGTTCACCAAGAATTCTAGGAAAATTCAAGAAACGTAGATTAAGATGTTTCAATGAATTCTCCAATGATTTCAATCAGAAAATGTACAGTCACGAATAACTGCCACATTAGAAGCTTGTAAGGTTTTAATATCTTCTCCCAAAACTTGAATGGAAGAGGCATGTTCCTGATGATCTTGTGCTATAGTATTGGATAAAATTGATACAAAGGCCCAGCGTTGAGACTTTTCATTCAAGGCAGAGTTCATTCCCACAATCAGGTCCCACAGGGACTCAAATTACCACTACCGGTTTTTACAATCTCAACAAGGGGCCGAGCAGCACCATCCCCCCTCACCGGCATTCACAGCTGTTGGTGCTGGGGCAATGGCTCCACAAACGCCGACACTCCCCGACGCTGTGGCCCATGGAACAGAACCTCCTACCTCTCTACTCTCCCCAGAAAGCTCCATCTCTGGGGGGTGGGGGGCGACATACATACTCTGCGCTACCTCTGGTGAAACATCGTCTATTCCATCTGGTGCGCCGGAGGGAGAAGTCAGCGGCGGCGGTCAAGGGTCAGGAGGAGTCAATATTTCCCCAGATGAGAGCAGTGCTTCTCTCGCCGCCTCACCAGCGGGGCTCGACACCCTCAAATCAGGACTAGGGACCGCATACTGAAAGAACGTTGGTCTGAGGGGGTGCTGGGTTCAGATGAATAGACCTGCACTTACCCTTCCTCTTATGGGGTATAATAGAAGAAAAAGTAGCAAAATAAAGGAAAATTTTAGGAAATCTCAGAGCAGGCAGTGCAGCAGCGTCCTCTCATGTGGCCATCTTGGATCTGCCCTCCTTTTTTTTTTTTTTTAAGTCAGAGGGAGTAGAGGGATTATTGTAAGACTTCCTCCGGTCTCCGTGCTTGGCACATTACAACGTTCATTCCCGCTCTCGTGAAGATTTAAGGGACCTGGGCAGCCTGGCAGGTTGAGCAGCCCGGGTGGGCTAGGTCCGGCAGTTAGGCTTCTTGCTGTGTGCCATGTGATAGGCATTTTTGCCTGCCTTTTTTATGCATGTTTGGCTGCCCTCTGCAGGACTGTCGGTGTGTGCAAGTGCGTCTAGCTGTGAATCTGAATTGTGCGCTGTTTCTTTTGGGCGTGCTGCCTGTGCACACATTCTGGAACATATTGGTTGTGCACCTAGGAATAGCACGGTGACACTGGGCTTAAGAATTGTGACGCATACCCTTGGGACACCTAAATTTTGTGCACTTACACTTTTAGCGAGAATTCAGCTGGGGGCACATCTTCAGTCGCCTGTTAAGTGTACTGATGGCCTAAGGGTTCCTGTGGCTAAGAAACCTAAGCACCTTTCCCTCTGTGCTGCCTGTCATATTCAGGCATCTCAGCTTGGAGTGCCCTCTCACTTGTGCCAGCGCTGCTTAGAGGCTCAGTAGAATTATCTTCCTCGGCTTTTATTAAGCCTGGTCCTTCCCAGCCTGATGAATGCCTAGTTAGACATATCAGGAGGGATGCCTGAACGAGGAACTCCCTGAACTGGTACCTTAGCAGTGGGCGATAGCTCAGTGGGTGCCACACAAATGCCTTCTGGTTTGGCATGGATCCTTCTGCCTTTTTCTTGGGTAGAATTTTTCAAGGATTGCAATCCTTTCTTCAGGCGCAGTCCTCAGCCCCATCTAAACCTGTGGGGTCAAATTCTCAGGCGGTGGCCTCTTCCTCTTCCGCTACTACTGTTAAGCATTGGAGTATACCTTGATTGATGGCAGGTACTCTTGAGAGGAATCCGGATGGCACTGATGAGGCAGATCCTGGCTCTTTTTGAAGGATTGGGGAAATTCCTCCAGGACTGGAAACACATAGGACTATGTTGTGGTTCTGTCATAGAGATGAACTGCAGGCCTTGATTTCCCAGATGCTGGGGGTACCTGGGGCAGATTCCATGCTTGAACCAAAGAAAAATCCCATTTTGGGGTGTTTGCATACTTGACTGGTGCTTTTTAATATATATTATAAATGATCTGAAAAGGGTACGATGAGTGAGGCGATCAAATTAGCGGGTGACACAATTTTGCAAAGTAGTTAAATCTTAAGCGGAAAATTTGCATGCACTGCCTCCACAACATTCAAATTTTCTCTCATGCATATTCATTGTGGATATCCTGAAAACCCGACTGGCTGGTGGGCCCCCAGGACAGGGTTGGGGACCACTGCTATAGAGGGGCGACCTTTCAGAAGACTCAACCTTTTGGTAGGTCTTAGGCCTTTAGTCCCAGATGGCTCAGGCAGGGTGCACGCTCGGGTAGTGGTACCTCCCTGAGTGTCCTAATCAAGGTTTGCCAACCCACCCCTGGGAACAGGAGATAGTGGGATGTCTGTCTCCCTCTTTTATCAGAGGTGGATCCTGGAGGTGATACGAGAGGGATATGTGCTGGAGTTTCGAAGTGTTCATGGGGTCTCCTTGCTGCTCCCTGCAGAAGAAGCAGGCAGTGGAGTGTACACTGTCAAGGCTCCTCAGTCTGAGGGCTGTGGTTCCAGTACCGATGTCTCAAGAAAATACAGGTCACTATTCAATCTATTTCATTGTGCCCAAGAAGGAGGGCTCCTTTTGTCTTATCCTGGATATCAAAGAGTTGAGCCATCATTTGCGGGTGACTCATTTTTGTATGGAAACCTTACGATCAGTGATGATGGCCATGCAGTCAGGGGAATTTCTGACCTCCTTGGATCTGTCTGAGTACTTTCATTTTCCCATCCGATTGGAGCACCAATGTTTTCTGCATTTGCAGTTTTGGGGGTGCCATTATTAATTTTGGGTGCTGCCTTTTGCTCTGGCCATTGCTTTCAGAACTTTTTTTTCAAGGTTATGGTGGTGGTGGCAGTAGAGTTGAGACAGGATGGGATCCTGGTACACCCATATTTGGATGACTAGTTGATTTGGGTGAAGTCGCTGGAAGAGAGCAGCAAAGGTGATGTGCAAGGTTAAGAGAAGCATTGGGGTAACGTGCACGGAGCGGTAGTTACTACCTTGGGAAGCTTGCTGGGCAGACTAGATAGACCATTTTGGGCTTTTTCTGCCATCATTACTATGTTACCATGTGATCTCCCTGTTGCAGGAGCTCGGTTGGGTGATGAACCTAGCTAAGAGTAGTCTTCAGCCATCTCAGTCGTTGGAGTATCTGGGTGCTTGGTTCGATGCGAAGCAGGGCAAAGTTTTCCTGCTAGAAGCTCATATTCAGAAGCTGGTTACACAGGTGCGTCTCTTGATGAACACTATATACCTGACAGTGTGGTCTTTTCTGCAGGTACTGGATTCGATGGTGGCGACCCTGGAAGTGGTGCCGTGTGCAAGAGCACATGCATCCTCATCAGTGCTCCCTTCTATGTCATTGGAACCCACAATCTCAGGACGTTAGATTTGGCTCCACCTGCTGATGGAAGTCTGCTGTCACCTCCTGTGGTGGTTGCAAGTGGATCATTTGAGAGAGGGAATCTCCCTGACATTGGTGGACTGTTTGGTACTCACAACAGATGCAAACCTCCAGGGTTGGGGAGCTCACTGTCAGGAAATAACGAAGTAAGGACACTGGGATACAGAAGAGTCTCCTCTGGAACAACAATTGGCTGGAAGCCCAGGTGATCCTTTTGGCATGCTTGCAGTTCAGCTTCAGGCTGCTGGGTTGAGCGGTCCTGGTAATGTCGCACAACGCAATGATGGTGGCTTACATCAATAGGTAGGGAGGAATCCAAGAGCCAGGAAGTGTCACAAGAGGTAGACCAACATATGGAAGTGCATCTTCATATCTCAGCCTCGCACATTGTAGGACAAGACAATGTAAGAGCAGACTCTCTCAGCAGGCAGAATTTGGTCCCAGGAGAATGGAAATTGTCAGATGAGGCGTTTCAACTGATAGTGGATCGCTGGGGCCTTCTGTTTCTGAACCTACTGGCTACTTCTCACAGTGTGAAGGTTCTTCAATTCTTTAGTCGCAGGAGAGATCCGAAGTCATTGGGCATTGATGTTCTCATGCAGGAATGGCTGGAGAACAAGTTGCTGTATGCCTTTCCCCCGTGGCCCATTTTGGGCAGGCTGGTTCAGCGGGTCGAGAGTCAGAGGGATGGTGCATTTGGTGGCGCCAGATTGGCCCAGGAGACCATGGTATGCAGAGGCTGCTGGTAGATTCCCCCCTCCCCCTCTAGCAGCAGGGGCCTGTTCTTTGTGAAGATCCGACTCAATTTTGTCTTATGGTATGGCCCTTGAGAGGGCTAGTGTGCCAAAGCGTGGATATTCTGCTGTAGTGATTGCCACCTTGCTCCAAGCAAGAAAATTCTCCACTTTCTTAGCCTATGTGCGAGTTTGAGTGTTTGAGGCTTGGTGTGAAGATGGAAGGGTGCTTCCTCATTCAATTAAGATCCCGCACACTTTGGAATTTTTGCAGGATGGCTTCAATAAAGGGTTGGCCTTTAATTCCTTAAAGGTACAGGTAGCGGCTCTTGCCTGTTTAAGGGGTCAGGTGAATGGTGGTCCCTTCTCAGCTCATCCAGATGTGGTCAGTTTCCTGAGGGGAGTGGAACATCTTAGTCCTCCCTTGTGGTTATGGGTGCCCTTGTGGAGTCTTAATCTGGTTTTGGATTTCTTAGCGGGCCCTATGTTTCGACCGATGCGTAACCTTTCCTTGTGATTGCTGGCATTGAAAATGTGTTTCTTGTGTCAATTTGTTCTGCATGTTGAATATATGAGCTGTAGGTCTTGTCTTTCTGGGAGCTGTTCCTTCGAGCTGCGTACTATTCCTTCCAAAGGTGGTTTGAATTTTCACTTGAATCTGTCCATTTTCCTGCTGTCTCTGGATAGGGAAAGAGATGTGGAGGAATATCACCTTGTTGCGTCCATCGGCCTCGGATGGCTTTGACCTCTGTGCCTCACCTTTCTTCCTGCTCTCTCTTCTAGCCTTGGGAAGATGGCTACTGCTGCATCTTCATGCCGCTCTCTCTGGCGTCCCCGGAACAGCAATGGCAAAGCTTATCTGCCATGTTTCTCCTGAGGGCCTCCTAGAGTGCACATGCGCACGCCATCCACGTCATGGCAGGAACCTCGGGGGCATCCCCCCTCGAGTGACGTCATGCCATCCAGGTATTTAGCCTGCCCTTCGTTTGCTAACAACTTGAGTTAGCAAGGATTGGAATGCCTCCGGTCTAAGCTGCTCTGTCGCTTCCTTGCTGCTGCTGGAAGCTCTCTGCCCTTCGGGGTCATTCATCTAACCTGGGTATCCGCTCCTCTGGGGCCCTATGCTTTCTTTCAGGTGCCTATCCGGGATACCAGGTACTTGCTCCTCGAGGGTCTGCTCTCCCTGTCTTGGTGCCTGTAATCCAACTACTTCTGCCTGCCGGGATCTCCATCAATTCAGCTATCAACTTAGTGAGTAATCTAACCTTTGTCAGTCTGTCTCATCTACAGCTCAGCACTAGGAACCTGCATCCGGGACTCCCTCTACTATCATGTGCTGCTAACATCTACCATTATGGGATGGGTCTCCTCTGCCGAGGGGCCCCTGGACTACCACTTCTAGATCACCTCACTACTGCCACCTCTGGTGGTATCCAGCTGTATAATAAAGACAATCTTCTGTGTTTGCGTGTCCCGAGTCTAGCCTAGTACTGCGGTTCCTCACGGGGTTCCTCCCCGTGGGAGTGGCCATCACCGCAGTACCCAAGAATCCACTCCAACACCTCAAAACCATAACACACCTATTGCGACCCTTGGATGTCCAGAGACCTATCATGAGGAATTTGGAAGTTTCTAAAACTTTCTGAAAGTCGGAGGGCCTGTTTTGTCCTCCACGGTGGAGGTAAACAGGGCGAGCTGGCTTCGCAGACTACAATAGCTCGCTGGATTAAGGAGTTTAGTCGTGGTTGCATATGTTGATGTTGAAAAGCCATTACCTAGTCAAGTTAGGGCTCATTCCATTAGGGTTCAGGCAGCATCAAGGGCGAAAGTTAATTGTCTCCCATTGACATTTGCCGAGCTGCATAGTGGTCCTCCTTACACACCTTTCCCAGGTATTATCATCTGGATGTGCAAGCCCAGGAGGACACAGCCTTTGCATGTGCGGTTTTTGACTGAATCGTGGGCAGCTTCATGCACTATTCAGGATTAGCTTGGGTACACCCCCACTGGTTCTGAATTAATCTGTCTGGATACTAAGAAATGAGAAAGTTACTACTTGGCTGATAATTTTCTTTAGATCAGACTGATGAATTCAGCTGATGAATAATTGTTCTATGGTTATCCTGCGTAGCTTCGTGTTCTAGCGGTCACTGGTTAGTGTTAGTCCAGTCCCTGGACTAGTGTCGAAACATTCTTTGTCTGTGCTCAGTGTATACTGTTGGCTGAGTACTGAAATGGTTATCTGATATTAATCAAGTTTTTGCTGGTCTTCCACAGTTGGCTTTGGAAGAGAATCCTGGCAGGCTGATCTCACTGCAAGGGTATATATACTGTGAAGTCAGCTTTGCTCCTTCTCCATCTGCTGGTAGAAGTGCATAACCCACTGGTTCTGAATTCTGTCTGGTCTAAGAAAAGGAAATTATCAGGTAAGTAATAATTTCTCATTTCGGGGGTCAGAACAGCTCCCTTATGAAAGACTAAACAACTTAAGGCTCTTCAGCTTGGAGAAGAGCGAATTGATGGGGGGATAAGATTGAGGTCTACAAAATCATGAGTGGAATGGGACAGGTAATGAGGGAACAGCTATTTACTCTTTCAAACACTTAGGACTAGGGGACTCCCCTTTAAGCTAACAAGTAGCAGATTTAAAAGAAATTGGAGAAAGTGTTTTTCGTTCAGTACATAATCAAGCTGTGAAATTTGTCCTCAAGTGAGACAGAGAATAGTACAGAATGCAGATTGTATGTCTGTTTTCATGGTCATCTTTTCCAGAATCTTTGAAGGAGGGGGAATATTCAGAAGGGGATTTTGATTGAATTTAATTTTTTGTTTGGGTGGCGGCGGTGTGATTAAGGACAAGATGCTTTTGTATTGTGCAGATAAATCTCTTCCCTGAGTCAGGAGATGTCACTGTGCAAGTATGACCCTCTGGGGCTTTGTCATAAATATTCCAACTTGCCCATCCTTAGTATATGTTAAATCAAAGATGCAGTTGCTACATTTAAACTGAAAATAGTTAAAATGTGGCTCAAAAATGTAAATGAAAGGAAGTGAGCAATATTTGAAAGAAATGAAACATTTCTCTCCAGTGTTGCAAATTTAAGCAATTAATAGGGGATGATGCAAAAAGATGGGCGTTAAGACTGCGTGTTGAAATTCAGCGCACGGTTTCTTAACACACACGCTAATTTTTTTAAACGCCCACTGCAGTGAGCTAATGGTATGCTAATGCATCGGGAGTTTAAATAAAATATGCACACACCAGAAAATGTGGGCAAAGGTTCATGGTAATTTCCAAAGGTAAATGTAACATACTATTGTGGCAATTTTCAAAAGCAGATTTACCTGCATTAAGTGCACTTTAATATGGGTAAAACTTATTGACAGTTGAATAGCAAATTATTAAAGCAATTTTCAAAGGCTTTTGAAACATAATGTAGGTAAATGGGCTTGTAACAAAATTGTAGCAATTTTTAAATTTACCTTTTTGAAAAATTAACTTGGTGCACTCAGTGTGTGGGGAAAACATGCTTTTTGTGCAGAAAGCATGTTTTTTGCTCATAAAATACCAACTATAGGTACCAGCACTGAAACACCCACTTCAGCTCTTAGACTAACATTAACCCTGGAAAGTTTACTCCACCTCAAACTGGGATTTGTTTCCAGTGCTAAGAAAACAGCAGGTAAGCAGGTGCCACCACTGGGGCACTTGATTGCCATGGGGGAGGGTGTGTGTGTGTGTGTGTGTGTGTGTGTGTGTGTGTGTGTGTGTGTTTAAAGCTAATGCCTTCATTTGCATGGCATTTCCATATGAGGGCACTAACTTAACACACATCGTTGTGCTCAAAACTCCTTGCTGCATTGCACATATGTGCTCACAACTAAGGGTAAAAGTGTGTTGAGAGCACCTTATTGTATCTTCCTAATGGAGAGCTGGGCTTAGGGAGAGGAGAGAATAGGAGCTAGCTAGGACATGAAGAAGTGTCCAAGAAGGATGGAGATAGGGACACAAAGGTGAGGAACCGAGGCTGGTAAAGAAGCTCACGGATGGGAGGGAAGCTTTTAATATTACTAATGGAAAAAGAAGGGTGAGAGGGTATCTGTACTGGTCAGAGGTATCATCAAACTGCATGTCATGTGTGACACATTGAACCAGTCTTGCATGAATTGTATTAATTTAACTTAAATCATTGCAGTAAGAGGTGGAGTTGTTCCCTTGGCTTTGTGGATACATTCTGTCATGTTGAAGTTAGTGAAGAACAACATTTAGTTGGTGGTTCCTATAGCTTATTTTCACTACAAGCCACTTAAGGACCTTTTTTAGTTAAGCACTTTGTTAGAGAACTTTTGTTTTCCAGAGGCCTATAAAATATTTCTGTGCCAAGAATTCTTCTCTGGATAAAAAAATAAAAAAAAATTGGAAACTTGTGTGAAATGGAGCAAGATGTGAAACTTCTGTTTGTAGAGTTTTCTGAAAAGTTCATTATTTCTTCAACAAAGGAGAAATGATGCATATTCCTCAGAGGCAGATGCTAAACATTCTTGTAATAGCTACTCTGGGAATATTTTATACTGTTCATGGTTTGCTCGGTCCCTGAAAATCAGAGTTTCTTTTGTTCTTCCGTTGGCAGATGCCGCTGCTAAAGCGTGTTTAATTATGTTGTACTCTTTTATTACAATAAGAGCAACTTGTCTTCTGGACTGTTCTGCCACTTTTTTTTTTTTTTTTAAATCCCTGAATAGCTCAGTGTAGCATCTTACCACGAGTTTGATTTTGGTTCTCAGCTGGCACAAAGGGCTCCTTGTACTTCCCACTAGCTGGATAGGAGGGAGTGGATTTTCCTCTAATGTAACAAATGTATTTAGTAATGCCCAGAATATAGCCTGACTTTCAATAGTAAAGCCTGGGCACCCATGTTCTGTAAAATCCCATCCCAATCTTCTCTGCTTCAGAGATTTAATTCTCACCTATGCAGAAAAGGCTTATGGGAGTGCAAATAAGTTCCTATCAGAAAAGAGAGGATTGTATCTGAAGATTGTTGTGTACAGTACACTGATAATATCAAGCTTTTAAGGTAGGTCTGCTACAAACCTCATTCTAAAGATATACCTTCAAATTGGATATAAATAAAGGCAAAATGATTTTGTTTTTTGGCTAAAAATAATAGTTTACAAATTAGTACCAGACTATTATATATTTCTTGATTTAATAGACTGATCTTTTCATAATTAGAGTGAGTATGTCAGTTGAGAAGGTGTAATACTCACACACAACTGCTCATTTGTTGTTCAGACTGGATATGTATGGGGTTTTGCTTTTCTTTGGGTTTCTTTTAAAATTTTTGGTAAAACTTTTTTTTTTCTTAGGCAACCTCAGACCAGTATTCTAGTATATTTTTATTACAGTAGTATTTTGAAGGAGCTGTATGAGTGTGTGCGATTTGTAATATGTAGCACACAGAAAGTAATGCAGGTGGGAGTTTTGCCAGAAGTAGGTAGGTATGTATGTGTGTATGTATATATAATTTTTTTTTTTTGTGGTTTTAGTTCTAGTGAGTCTACCACTGTCCTAATTGGTTGATCTGATTCTTATCCACGCATTGCTATCTGAAGTCCACAGATAACATGATACACATGTGACTATGCCTTCAGCCCAGCATCTAGTTTTTTTTCCAGGGCCAATCTGGAACTCAGCGCTACAACATACAAGTAGAGCTTTCTGTATGTTTAGTTTTTTTTTCAATTGGCAAATAGATCCTAGGAAATTATTATTATTATTTTTTTTAATAAGTTGAAGAAAATTAATTTGCCATAAACAATCAGATTAAATGCAATTTTTTAAATCAAATGTGAATTTTGAATTGTAACTTCTGTAAGAACATCAGAGATTTAGGTTAGGATTACATCTGCTCTTAAGCAAGTAGCCACTCCCTTTACCAGACATTGAACAAATGAAATGTACTGCAAACTCAATTTCTAAGGGACACTGCTTGCAAAATTTCACTTTGAAAATGTCTTGTCCAGCGAGGTACATAAGTACTGGTAGGAAGCTAAAAATAAAACTTCTAATGCATACTTTGCCGGACCAGTCCTGATCCTTTCCTTCACAGGGAAAGTTCTGCATGCTATGGAAAGGGCATATAAACTTTCCTGCACTTTGGGGGAAGGAAAGGAATTTTGAAAGGTGCTCTCTCCATATGTAAACACCTTTTCACCTATGTAGAATTCTTTTAAAAATTGTCCCCTCTGCATAATCATCGGTCCCAAATGTCCAAATTCATATATTAGAACAGTTTTCGATATGCAAATAAAAACTAAGGAATTTTTTTTTTTTTTTCTTTTTGCAACGTAAATTCACTCTAAATTTCCTCTTAGAGTGAAGTATTTGTAGAGAGTTGAGAAGTTAGCAAATTCAGGGAAGTACTTCATTAACATATTCCTTCTACCTTTTTTGTTCTCTGGACTCTCTCTTTACTAGTGTACATAAAAATCCCTTTATTATTACTTATATATGGAACACTTTTGGACATCTGGGATCTATAATTAGAAAGTTTGGGATATTTTCACCAAGAACCACATAGTTTGAAAGTCCTTTAATCAATCTTGTTGGATACTACTGTAGAGATTATAGAAGAGTTGTGGTATCTGGATAGGTCTAATTTGAGTGATACTCCTTAAATACATCAAACCCAAAGGACATCACTCTTAAATATGCCATAGTGTTTGTTTTTTTTTTGTTTTAGATCAGATGTTTTGTTCTTAAGATAAATATTTTGTGTGAATTCCTACTTCATGGTCATGTAATCTGGTCACATACTGCCAATAGAGCTGCAATTTTTAAAATGTACCAGCAATCACCGACCATTGACCATGTGATCCGGGTACCAGTTTTTCTTTCGAGTTGCAGTGAAGAGGGCTCTCTTCTTTTGTAAAATCTCCAGAGGTCAATATCTACTAAGCTGGTGAACTGCAAATTTACCGGGATTACTTTAGTTGAATATTCAGCAGGTCATGTCTTCTGCTAAATATGTTTGGCTAAAGTTACCTGGAATTACGGTAGTCCACTCTGCATTATAGTTGCTAAGTCTTCATGTGATAAGTAAGGTCATAAGTTTTTCGAATCGGCCCTAATCATGCTTGAAATCTGGGTTTGCCTACTTGGATCACTGTCTAGAATAATGACCATAATTCTAGCCACTGATGTCCCAGGTAGAGTAATCACATCTTAATAAAATAATAATAACCTGAAGAAAGAAGATCAAAGGTGAAGCATTACAAATATTGGCACCTCAGTTTTTTGAGGGTTAAGTTTTAACTTAATACCCAACCGAGTGGAAATTGCACATAGGCAGGAATACAACCTCTCCAGACTCTCTCCTTGATTTTTGCCAAGCTCACAGTATACCTGAATGTATGACATTTTACAGTTTAATCCCATATCAGTTTCCCTATAATCTGAAGGTAAATGTTAAAAAAAAAAAAAAAAATGCTGATAAAACCAATCCCTGTGATACCTCAGATTGTAGCATCTGGGGAAGATACAATTGCCTACTTTTTACTTTATTGTGATCTTTCACTGAAGAAAGAGACAAACTATTTCAGCTTGTTGCTTTTCACTCTTTAGCTGGCTGCTCTGCACTTTCTTATCCTTCCACGTTTTGAGCTCACCAGGCCACAGACACACACAGATTTGCATTTGATTGCCCAATGGCAGCTGCCTTTTTTTTTTCCTCCATCAATTGCTTTCCTTTTAGAGCAGAAGCCTCTGACAGGAGTGGTGGCCACAGGGCAGGGAACATACGTCTATCTCTCTATGTTCCCATGGCCCATATTGCCTCAGGGGCCGAGAGAGGCTCTGCACCGTCAGCAGCCAGCAGGTTAGGTTCATTTGGCTGCAGCAGATCATCGGACGTCTTTCAGATGAAAGGAGCCTCTCCCACATGGAGCTTCCTCATTCTCTTGTGGTCCCTGTTTGTGTGCAAGGCATTTCACAGGAAGAGGGTCAGAGGGGCACTTTTGCAGTGAGCTGGCAGAAAGCTTCCTCTGGCTTGGTCTGGTGCTTAGAGAAAACTTTAGGGGTGGAGGGCATTAACTTCTTGCAAAAGTATTTCCATGGGTCCTTAAGGCCCAGAGTACTCATGCAGTGTGCTCTTGACCAAAGGGAAACTGACAGTTGGAGCAAGCTGTTGTCAGTTAGTGGTTGCTTGGCAATAGAATTCAAAGCTTTAGAATGCCCAGCTTGGGGAGGCGATCATGTGAATCCTTGAAATGTTTATCTTTTGGTGAATAATCATCAAAAGATAAATCATTTCTCATTTTAATAACCACTTTGAGACAGAAGTAATGTGTATTGTGTGAAATTAATTTTTTTTTTTCTTTCTAGGTAAAGGTAGTGATTTGACTTCAGTTGATCATGCAGCATGCTGTTCAGGTACTCTTGTGGGGTTGTTTTGTTTTTTGTTTTTTTTATTATTTGTAAAATTAATTGAGAAATTTGTTCATAAGACTTTGAATAATGTTCCTATTGACCTAATTCCAACTTTTTGTGTCTTGGGAAATTTTTCAGCACTTCTAGCCCCGATACATGGATGCATGAAAAGCTTTAAACTGGAGCTTAAACAATGCTAAGAAGTTTTGGATTCCTAGTGTTGGCCATATCTGAAAATCACAGAACTTTGGAGCCAATGCTATACAGTGCGCTTGGCTGAGTGCACTGTAACCCACAGTTGGATGTGGTTTGTGTAGGCACAACCTAATTTTCTTATGCAATAAGGGGATTAGCGGCTCCACAACGAGCATCCAATGTGTAGTGAAACTAATAGCGCTCATCACATGCAAATGCATGTTGATGAGGCTGCAATTTACTCACTCGAAATACAAAAAAAATGTGCATCCAAAACGCACAGTTTTGCGCTCAGAAATTAACGCCTGCCTAGAGCAGGAGTTAATTTCAGAGCACTCCCAAAAGTGCTTTTCTGTACATCCTCTTAATATTGTTGCAGTATTAAGTAGGAGGAACAACATTTAAAAAAAAAAGTGCCATTTCCTGAACCTGTGGCTGTGCACCAATTAGGAAAACGGACACCGATCAATTCAGCTTGTTTTCTAAACCAGCGGACATCTGACTGTTTGCGTGCAATCGACCTTAATGCCTTAATGTGACCTAATTTAAATCATGCTTGGCGCCCACCAGGAGAGGTGCCTGTGGGCGATGAACACTCAGCACCCGCTTTCAGTGTTTGTTTGTTTTTTTTTGCATTGGCTCCTTGGTTTAAAGTAACAAGGAGACCTCCAAATATGGTCTCAAGCCACAAGCTGCTCTAGTTTTCAGGATTTCGTCAATAGAAATGCTTGAGATACAATTGCATGTCTTATCTGCATGCAACTGAGGCATATCTCATGCATATTTATCATGGAAATCCTGAAAACAACTGGATTTGGGGACTTTATTTTTTCAGTTATTGTTTGTTAAATTCCATTACAGAAAGTTTAGGAAAAGAACTTTAAGTTGAAAACAACCAATCCAAATTATATACGTAATTCAAGAATAGCCAAACCAGACTGAGAATGTATAGTCTTTCCCCCACCTTCACCACACCTGGAGAGAGAGGTAGGCATCAAAATGAAAAAAATGAGGCAATCTTGCCCAGTGTACTAAACTTACTCTCACATTGACACCAGAAATTACAATAACTACCAATATACGTATCAGCCAGAATTTATTTATTTATTTATTTAACGGTTTTTTAATATACCGACATTCGTTAGAAACATCACATCAGTTTCCATAAAAACAAGAATGCAGCCAACAAGGCTTTAAAGTGAAACAGATGTTGAACTGGGGAGGGGGGTGCAGGTGAGGAGGGGGGAATGCAACAAGGAGGAGCAAAGAGAAATACAATATTCAAGTTTGGAATATTATGTACAATCCTTAAATATGAACAGACATTATGTACAATCAATAAATGTGGAAAGCTAATATAGAGAGGGAAATTGCCATATGAGACACCGTAAGTAAAGTCATTACAATGAGAGATGCTAGGGCAGCGATGTTACAGTATGAAAAGCTAATATGGAGGGGTGATACCGTAGGTGAATTTGAGATTATTAAAAGATGTTACAATAAGGTATACTATGAGAGCATTGCTACGGCGGGTAGTTAGAGTGATATACTCAGAAGTTACAAAGTGAGGTGAAGGGTTCAGAATAGGCTGAAGAACTGGGGTTTTCTGAGATGATCCCTCCAGATGTAGAGGCTTTATCTCAATGATGCTTTCAGTAAAAATAACTTTTTTTTTTTCTTTGAAATGTAATAGTAGATCTGCATGACATTTTTTTTTTTTTTTTTAAAAGGAAACCTCCTAAGAAAATAGCATGCTAGCATAATAGAAGAAATTATTTTCTTACAACTTGCATTGCTGAAGACCAATCTGGAAAACTTTATATCCATGAAAGAGGCTCTAGCTGATGTTTGTTCCAATGAGGATGGGAATATTTTTTCACTGTTTTTTTTTTCATATGGGGCAGGGAAAAGGGATTGTGGTGGGGCTCTCAGGCCTTGCCCCCTGCTAAAGTTCCTTATTCAGGCAAGAGAGAGGGGATTGCAGCGGGCTGCCAGCTCTGATGCTGAAGTTTCTTCTTTTGGAGAGAAGAGGTGGGTTATTGGCCATCCTGTACCGCTTCAGCCTCTGGATTGAAGGGATGAGTGTGGTAGGTGGAGCAGGACAGTTGGGGCCCCTCACACCACCTCTTCCCACTTTAATTCTGGGGTGGAATGGATGATGATGATGATGTGGCTGGTCAGATTTAGATCTGCAATGGCATCGCCTAGATTTGGCTGGCTAAGTTTTATAGTAGGTGGCTAGTACTGAAAATTAGTGCTAGCCTCCTATCTTTCTCCTCCATCCCCAACCCAATCCTGTGCCTGGACCTTCTCAGAACATGGTACAGCTAAATTTAACCACTTAGTGAAACTTAAATTAAGTTTAGCCACTCAGCTCAGTCATTTTTCAAAGGCTTTGATCCAGACAACTAAATTCTTACTTAACCAGCTACATCCCTGTAAAAAAGACCCTTAAACTATTTGCATAGACAGAATTCTCAATATTTACTTCCCAGTTCATAGAATTTCTGCAAATCGCATACCAAAACTGTAATGTAAAGTTGTCATGTGACATCCACTATAGGCCTGCTTGAATAAATACGTTTTCAGCATGGATTTAAGTTTGTGAATTCTCAGAAGTACTGTCAAATGGAATGTACAAACACCTTAAAAAGGAGGGGCAAAAGGGAAATACAATATTAAGGTTTAGACAATATTCAAGTTTGGATAATTATCTACAATCATTAAATATGAACAGACATGTACAATCAATAAATGTGGAAAGCTAATATAGAGAGGGAAATTGCCATATGAGACACCGTAAGTAGTCATTACAATGAGAGATGCTAGGCAGTGATGTTACAATATGAAAAGCTAATATGGAGGGGTGATACAGTAGGTGACATAACTTTACATTATAGTATTGGTATGAGATTTTCAAAAATTCTCTGAACTGGGAAATATTGAGGGCTTGGTATGCAGACTGATGGTTATTGTGTCCTGTCTGTTGTATTGAACATGCGTTGGGGGGGGGGGGCAGGGGTTTGTGTGGTTTTTTTTTTTTTGTTTTGTTTTTTTTAAATTATGCATATTAATTGTAACAAAAGATGAAAAAAAGAGAGAAAACCTCAGTGAACCAGGCCCTAAATGTTGCCTGTGCAGTATAACTTTTGAGGGTTTTTCTGGATCTCAATTGAAAAACTGAAGGATGTGGCTGAAGGCAGAGGGGTGATTTATGGGTGGGCCTTCTGGAACAAGGTCCTTTGCCCACTCTGGTTCAGGTCTCCCCCCCCCCCCCCCCCCTCCCCCCAAACACACACCTAGAGGAGCAGGGTTATGTTCCATCTCAGCCCTTTAATGGAGCAGGTGTTAGAGGGTCTGAAGGCATTGGAATCACTGTCAACCCATGATCCCCCTGTGCCTTTAAGGAAGCTAATTTGAATGGGAAATGCCACTGCCCTTGGGCTATATATGTACAAAAATGAAACACTGATGGCCTCAGTTTTTTTTATTTTGGCAGATAATCCCCTTTCTCCTCTGAGAACTTTATAAGTTCAGGGTAGAAGGCTGGAAGCCTATTTACATAATGCTCTTCAGCAGCCTGAGGTTAACCCTTGTGTAAAGTAGTTGCCTTAACCACAGAGGGAGAGCGAGAAGCAGCAGAGATAGGTCAAGAAAATGGTAGTGTGTGTTGCCAGAAATCGAAAGGGTTTTGTAGCCATGATTTGTGAAGACTCACCTGGGATGGTGGTCGAACAGGGCACTGGCCGCGCTGACCACCCATGTTAACCTTGGGTTCCTACAAAAATTTAGTTCTGGCTATGCCCCTGGCTGAAGGGAAGAAAGCCATCCTTTTTTCAGTATGTCCAGGCCTGTGTGGTGGGTGTGGTTTTTTTTTTTTTTCTGTCCCCTGTTAGAGGCACAGGAAAACCAGAGGTCATAGAAGTTAGTGCTCTCTATCTGTCATAACCAGTTGTTGATAATACCAGCATCTGTTTCTATCAATGCAAATTAACTTGTTACTCTTTTTCATAGAGTAAGCTGAGAGGATCTGAAGAAAACACTGAAAAACAATGTTATTTATGCTTGCAGTTTTTATAAATAATGCTGAAATGTAATTAATTGACCCTTATCTCTCCCTAGGTGTGGTTTGGAGAAGATATCCCATTAAGTTCCCGGAGCCCTCTGACTCCTAGACATGGTCCAGGACTGGCAGATGTTTCTCAGTATGACCAGTGGTTATCTGTGCGACATGAAGCCACGTTGATACCTATGCAGGAAGATCTCTCAATCTGGTTAACTAGCTTATTAGGTAACCTTTAAAATCCATATGTAAATTCAACGTGCTTTGCTTTCTTGCACTGATAACTTTGATTTCAGAGAGACCCAGTTGGGACTTCATATGTTGATACAAGACAATCATCCCGAATACAACAGAAATGAAGATTGCACCGTGTTTCAGTAACCCAGGAAGAATTCTACTGAGATGTATTTCAAAGCCTAATCTGTTTGGATGAAAAAGAAAAACCAATTTGAATATGCTTCTTTTAGGGAGAATTAAGTTCCCTCCATTCTGTCTTTGTCAGTCTTATAACGTATTTTGAGCTAAGGGCATGGTCAGAGAGGATGACATAACTGATTTAATGCCCCTATTTTCCTAGCAACTAGTGATTTTTACTATGAAAATCAGCTAAACACTTAGGGCCAGATTTTAGTAGGTACGCGCAGGCATAGATTTGTGCGTACAAATCTACGCCCGATTTTATAACATGCGCAGCCACGCGCATGTTATAAAATCCGGGGTCGGCGCGCACAAGGGGGTGCACTTTGCGCGCACCGAGCCCTAGGGGAGCCCCGATGGCTTTCCCCGTTCCCTCCCTGACCTTTGATAGAAAAGTTGCGCCTGCTGGCCAAGTGCTGGTGTGCAATCCCCCGCTACGGCCGCCGTGCCGGAGGCCTCGGTCCCGCCCCTTTTTCAAAGCCCCGGGTCATATGCGTATCCTGGGGCTTGTGCGCTTCGCCGAGCCTATGCAAAATAGGCTCGGCGCGCAGGCCTTTTAAAATCTGCTCCTTAATCTTAATATGGTGATCTTCAATTGGTAGAGCTCTTGGTTTTGCCTTAGGCACTTGGTTCTTCTGCCAAAGGGCTTGAAGCCAGGAAAGGGCCTATTAAATGGCTATTAGTATTCATTTAACGGCTCTTATTTATATAAGAGTTATCCTTGCTGTTCTCAGGGTAACATAATTTTGTGTCTTTGCTATGATTGAAATGAGTGCAACATAGCCTCTTCTAATGAGGCTTGGCACGCTTGAAATCATTGTGATATGGCTGACAGCTAAACCGTTAGTAAATTTTAAATTTGTGATGTCATACCTGTGTTTATAATGATCACACATAGGGGGTGTGGCATCATAATCAAATTGGAATATTAGTATTCAGCTGCATTGTTACAATGAGCATGTTAAATGTTAAGGTGATTTGGTTCAGAAATTCAGAGTATATTAAAGTATGTAGATTTCCTCCATTCAACATTGTCAGCTTGGGTATCAGGAAATCAAATTCCAGTTTTAGTGTCCGGTCGGATGAATCCGGAACAAGTGGGCTATGCATTCCTACCAGCAGATGCAGACAGGGTGAACTGACATCACAGTATATACACCCCTGCAGTTACATCAGCCTGCCAGTGTTGTCCATCTCCAGCAGATGGTGGACGTGCATCTCCGCACTGGGGATGTCTTTTATTTTAAAATAAAGGCAAATTAAGGATAAAATTTGCCCCGCTCTCCTGCGGTGATACCAAATGGGCCCTCCCCCAGTTGAGAATTCTTGAGGTGATTTCTGTGGTCCCTTGGATGTATGCCTTGGTCCGGTAGCTGGTTTTGCAGGTGTGGACTTAGCTGCTAAGGCAGAGGGTACAGGAAGCAGAGTGCAGCGGTGATGGCACATGCCCTCTTCCCCTCACAGCTGGAGACCGTTTCTGTGCTCAGCCAGGACGGTTGAGCTCCGGTAAGTTGGAAAAAAAAAAAAAAAAGGTAGAGACTTAGCAGAATGTTTTTTGTTGTACAGTGTTTCCTCCTCTCCCCCAGTCTCCATGCTTGGTGCGCCGGCCCAACGTTTGTTCTGCTCCATGGGAGGTTGAGGGATGTGGGCAGCCTGGTGGGTTGAGCAGCTTCCTTAGGCTAGGCCCCACTCTGAGGCTTTTTGCTGCATTCTGTGTGGTAGGCTGCGATGGCTTCTCATGCACGTTCTAAGGCTGCCCTCATAGAAACATAGAAACATAGAAATGACGGCAGAAGAAGACCGAATGGCCCATCCAGTCTGCCCAGCAAGCCTCACACATTTTTTCTCTCATTCTTATCTGTTTCTCTTAGCTCCTTGTTCTATTCCCCTTCCACCCCCACCATTAATGTAGAGAGCAGTGATGGAGCTGCATCCAAGTGAAATATCTAGCTTGATTAGTTAGGGGTAGTAGGGGCAGTAACTGCTGCGATAAGCAAGCTACACCCATGCTTATTTGTTTTACCTAGACTATGTTGTACAGCCCTTGTTGGTTTTTTTTTTTCTTCTCCCCTGCCGTTGAAGCAGAGAGCCATGCTGGATATGCATTGAAAGTGAAGTATCAGGCACATTTGGTTTGGGGTAGTAACCGCCGTAACAAGCCAGCTACTCCTCGCTTTGTGATTGCGAATCCTTTTTTTCTTCACCCCTGTCGTTGAAGCTATGCAGGATATGCGTGAAGCATCAGTTTTTTGTTTTTGTGGTTTTTTTTTTTTTCCCCCTGCCGTTGAATCAGAGAGCTATGCTGGAAATGCGTGATGTATCAGTCTTTCTCCCATGCCGATGAAGCAGAGAACCATGCTGGATATGCATGGAAAGTGAAGTATCAGGCACATTTGGTTTGGGGTAGTAACCGCCGTAACAAGCCAGCTACTCCCCGCTTTTTGAGTGCGAACCCTTTTTCTTCTCCCTTGCCGTTGTAGCAGAGAGCTCTGCTGGATGTGTGAAGTATCAGTTATTCTTCTCCCCTGTCAGTTATTCTTCTCCCCTGTCTGGATGCGTCTACTTTTTCATGGCTAGAATTGTCACTCTACAAGATTGTTGGTCCGGCATGTGCATCTCACTGCGTACAGGTTATGCACACAGTGGGGCCTTGTAGTATGTGCACCTACGTTAAGCAGCACGTAGTGGCCACGCAATTACATATGCGCTTTCATTTTTTGTGCGCTCAATTTTTGGCCACCTAGGTGTGTATGCACCTAAATGTTGGATGCATAATTTCTAGGAGCCTAGGTGAGCCCCTGTCTGTGTGGTTTTTTTTTTTTTGTTTTTTTTTTTTTAAAGATAAACGCATGCCTCCGGCTGTCACTCAGCACATTGTCGGCCATTATGGCACCTGTGCCTAAGAAGCCTAAGTGTCTTTCTCTTTGCACTGCTTGTTATATATGGGCATCTCAGCCAGGAGTGCCTGCTGATTTGTGCCAGTGCTGTTTGGAGGCTCAAGGTGAATTTTCTTCCTCTGATTTCATTAAGCCTGGTAGTTCCCAGCTGGATGTGGGTCTGGGTAAAGACTATTCAGGTGGGGGCCTGATTTTGGAACTCTTCTAACCGGTTCCTCTGCAGGGGAAGGTAGCTCAGTGAGTACACATCAGGTCCCCCCCAGTCTGGATGCGTCTACTTTTTCATGGGTAGAATTTTTCCAGGAGTTGTAGTCCTTTCTTCAGGCACAGTCCTCTACCCTGTCCCCTGCTCCTAGAGCAGAGGTGCAGGGGGAAAAAACTTGCCTGGATATTTTTTGGGCACTGGAGTACTCCTGGAACGGTAGCAGGTCCTCTGGATGGAGATCCGGACAGCATGGGTGATGACGCTGATCCTGCCTCACTGTGAAACTCCCCTGGATTAGAACCATATGGCACTGTTGCGGTTCTTTCATAGAGATGAACTACCATCTCTGATTTCCCAGACCTTGAAAATTGCTTGGAGTTCCTGGGGCAGATTCAGTGTCTGAGGCAAAAAGAAATCCCATTTTGGTTTCCTTGTGTAAAGTCTCTTGTATTTTTCCCCATGATGGAGGCCATTCAAGAATTAATTGATCTTGAGTGGGGCACTCAGACTATTTTCAAAGGGGGTCGATTTTGGAAGGCCTGTACCTTCTGGATCCAGTGGTAAGAGAGCGCTTATGTTTTTTCCCAGGTGGAAATGCACTTGTGTGTGCGGTCTCCAAGTGGATCACTATTCCCGTGGAAGGAGAAGCAGCCTTGAAGGATGCTTATGCTAAAAAGATTGAGACTATCATTAAACGAGCATTTGAAGCAGTGGCAATTACCTTGCAGATCGCTTCTTGTTGTTCCTTGGTGGCTCACTCTTGATTGTTCCTCTTCCAGGAGGTGGTTGACTCTGGGGTAAACTTCAGGGCAGTTGTGGAACCAACTGCTGCCTTCTTGGAAGAGGGGGGGGCTGTGATTTGGTCTTCACTTCAGCCAGAGGGGTGGCTTCGATAGTAGCGGCCAAGCATCATTTATGGTTGAGAAATTGGTCGGCTGATGCAACCTTCATGGCTAACCTCACCAAATTGCCCCTTAATGGCTCGCTTTTGTTAGGTTGCGAGTTGGAGAAACTGGCCAGTAAGTGGGGCGAATCTTCTGGTTCCTCGTTTTGCTGGAGGATAAGAAGCAGACAGTGCTCCCTTCACAAAAGAGGATGTGCTAGAGGATCCAAGCATGTTTGACCCTGAAGGGAGCAACCTTCAGAGGATTCAACCCTTCGGTGGGTCTCAGTCTCTTCATCCACAACAGCCTGGAAGAGGTGCAGGGGTAGGGGAACCTCCCGAGCCTCCCAGTGAAGGTTTGCCAACCCACCCCCTGGAAGGAGGAGATGGGCGCCTCTTTTGCTTTTATAAGAGGTGGGTCAAAATCACATCTGATCAATAGGTCCTGGAGGTGATACGAGAGGAATATGCACTGGGGTTTCACAGTGTTTCTCGGGACGTGTTCATGGTGCCTCCCTGCCACTCACCATTAAAAAAAAAAAACCAACCCCCCCCCCCCCCCCAAAAAAAAAAAAAAAACAGGCAGTGGAAACTGCATTGGTAAGGCTTCTCAGTCTGAGGGCTGTGGTCCCAGTGTCCACATCTCAAGAAAATGTGACTATTTTCCATTATTTCGTTGTGCCAAAGAAGGACTCCTTTCGTCCCATCCTGGACCTCAAAGGCATCATTCGTCATCTGCGAGTGAAGCATTTTTGCATGAAGACATTGCGCTCTGTGATAATGGCCATGTAGTCGGGGAATTTCTTACGCCTCCAACAGATCCAGAGGAGGTATCTCCACATTCCCATCTGAGTAGAACATGAACGCTTCCTGCGGTTCGCAGTTCTGGTACGCCACTTTCAGTTTTGGTAGCTGCCCTTGGTCTGGCCACCACTCCCAGAACCTGTTCCAAGGTAATGGTAGTTAAGGCAGAGTTGAGACAGGATGGAGTCCTATTACACCTGTATTTGGATGACTGGCTGATTTGTGCCAAGTCACTGGAAGAGAGCTGCCTGGTGATTCGCAAGGTGATTCCCCTGTTGAGGGAGCTCAGCTGGTTGGTGAACCTAGCCAAGAGTAGTCTTCAGCCTTTTCAGTCATTGTAATACCTCTGGGTTCAGTTTGAGGCAGGCAAGGATTTCCTGCTACAAGCTCACATTCAGAAGTTGATGGCAGAGCTGTGTCTGGACACTCTGCCCCTGACCGTATGGTCCTACTTGCAGGTACTTTTGGTTTAATGGCGGCAACCCTGGAAGTGGTGCCATGGGCGAGGGCACATGTCTCCCCTTCAGTGCTCCCTGCTGTCTCAGTGGAATCTGCAGTCTTAGGACTATTCAATTCGGCTCCACTGCTGATGGAGGTAGTTTCCCAACTGCAGTGGTGGCTGCAGGCAGATCATCTACAGAAGGGAGTCCTGACAACTGATGTGATCCTCCTTGATTGGGGAGCTCATTTTCAGGAGCTGACTGTGCTGGAGTGCAGAAAGTCTCTCTGGAACATCAATAACCAGGAGGCCAAGGCAGTCCGATTGGCATGTTTACAGTTTGGCGACATGCTACAGGGTTGCTCGCTCCGCATAATGTTAGATAATGCAATGACTGGTTTAATTCAATCGGCAGGGAGGTACCAAGAGCCAGCAAGTGTCACAGGAAATACCTCTGCACATTCCATAAGATGATCTATCTCCAGATGATCTCAGTCTCACACATTGCAGGCTAAGACAATGTAAGAGGAGAGTCTGGACCCAGGAGAGTGGGCGGTGTCAGAAGTTTCAGTAGATTCTGGATCACTGGGATCTCCCATTCCTGGACCTATTGGCGACTTTGCGCACTGAGTAAGTTTCACAATTCTTCAGCTGTAGAAGAGATCCAAGGTCATTGGGGATTGATGACTTAGTACAGGAGTGGCCGGAAGACAAGTTCCTGTATGACTGACTTTCCTTCATGGACCATGTTGGGCAGATTGATTCGAAGGATTGAATGCCATAGAGGGATGGTGCTCTTAGTTGCTCCAGATTGGCCCAGGAGATCACGACATGCAGATCTGCAGAGGCTCCTGGTGGATTCACCTCTTTGACTTCTGGTGCACAGTAACCTGTTGCAGCAGGAGCCTGTCCTTCACGAAGATCTGACTCTGTTGTCTTATGGTATGTCTTTGATAGGGCTCACTTGCTGAAACTGGATACTCTGTGGCAGTGATCTCCGCCTTGCTAAGAACTAGACAGTTCTCCACTTCTGTTATGCTGGTGGACCCTTTGACCAAGTGGGAGTTGGTGCTGCCTGTGGGGAGTGGCCCAACAGGGCCCCACCGTCGGTAGATGAGCAGAGACCCCTCTGGAGCTTCATCACTACCAGCCCATGTTCCCCCTTAAGTTGAGCCCTCAGGTGCTGGGGCTGGCTGGACTTGCGTAGGGCCTCTGCAGAGATGGAAGTCCAAGAAGGGGACAAGAAGAAGTAGCGCAGGCCAAGTCGGGAACCGGCAGCGAAGCTGGTAGTCAGTATCCAGGCAAGGGTCATGGCAGACAGCGTGGCTTGTAGTCTGTCTCCAGTCCAAAGTCAAAGCAGATGTCCACTCAGGAACTCTGGAATTCACTGCTCCTCTCTTAAAATGAGAAGACCTGTTGCCAAGGCAATGCCTGCATGCAGGGGCTTGCCTTAAATATCCCCTGAGTGGTGAAGTCGTCAATAAGGGCCACGGGACTTTTCCCGCCTCAGGCCCTTTAAATTGAGCAGAGAGGCACATGTGTGCACCTAGGTGAAGCCAGGTTTGGGAGACTGCAGTGTCCCAGCCGAGAGGCAGCGTGGTGGCAGCAGCAGCATTCAGACGCAAAAAGAGGACAAGGAGCCAGTGGCATGGGACTGTGGATGGCAGCAGCAACAGGCAACTCAGGGCCATGAAGGAGGGCGGCGGTGGCTTTCCGTCATTACCAGGAGGCCTGGGGTGAGAGGCCAACTGTGGGTAACCATGGTCAGCAAGCGTAACAACTTCCTTGGCTTATGTGCAGATTTGGAGAGTGAAGCCTGGTGTGAGGATCGCTGTACTCTTCTTTGTTCAGTCAATATACCATTCATTTTGGAATTTTTGCAAGTTGGCTTGAATAAAGGCTTGACCCTTTATTCCTTAAGGGTACAAGTAACTGCTCTCGCCTGTTTCAGGGGTCCGGTCGATGGTGGATCCTTGTTGGCTCATTCTGATGTGGTCTATTTTCTGAAAGGGATGGAATATCTTTGTTCTCCTTTGCGTTTCTGGTGCCTCTATGGAGTCTCAATTGGTTTTGGATTTTTTGGTAGGCTCTACGTTTCGACTGTAATGTACTTTATCCTCGTAGTTTCTGACCTTGACAACAGTGTTCCTTGTGGCAAATTGTTCTGTGCATAGGGTTTTTGAGCTGCAGGCCTTGTCTTGCAAGAAGCTGTTTCTCTTTTTACCAAAAGCGGTCTCTGCGTTCCAGTTGAACCAGCCTGTCTCCCTGCCATCTCTGGTTAGGGAGAGAGATGTAGAAAAGTCTCATCTATTGCGGCCCTTGGATGTCAAGTGGCATATTATCAGGTCTCTGGTCAATGAGCTATTGTAGCCAGCGAGTCTGGCACTCCCTGTCTACGGCTACAATAGCTCGCTGAATTTGAGGTAGTCACGACCGCATACGTGGATGCTGGGAGCAGTTACCTAGTTGGGTTTGGGCCCATTCCACTCGGCTCAGGCAGTGTCATGGGCAGAAGTTAGATTGTTGTCTCTGTCATTTGTCGAGCTGCGATGTGGTCCTCCTTACACACTTTTCCGGGTAGTATTGTCTGCATGTGCTGGCCTGGAAGGACGTAGCCTTTGCCTGTGTGGTTTTGACTGGACCATGGGCACCCTGCCCCCAGCTCTATTCGGGAGTAGCTTGTGTACATTCCACTTGTTCTGGATTCATCTGACTAGACGCTAAGAAATGAGAATTTACTATTTACCTTAAACTTCCTTTTCTTTAGGAAAGTCAGATGAATCTAGCTTTCCTCTCTTGGCTGCCATAGGATTGCATAATGATCCTCCTGTGTTCCTATATGTTACAGGGCTTACCAGTGTTACTCCAGTCCCTAGACTAATGATATTACATTCTTGTCTGAACTCAATGTTGCCTGTTGGCTGAATATTGCAATGGTTACCTGTTTTTAGTCAAGTTTTTTGCTAGTCTGTCCACGGATGCTTTTGAAGAGAATACCGGCAGGCTGATGTAACTGCAGGGATGTATATATTGTAACGTCAGTTTACTCAATCTCCATCTGCTGGTAGGAATGCATAACCCACTTGTTTGGGATTCATCCGACTGTCCTTAAGAAAAGGAAATTATCAGGTAAGTAGTAGTTTCTCATTGTGCTTTTGTTCAAATATCTTTATAAGGGCGGGAGATAATCTTTATAAGGGCGGGAGATAATCAAATATGTTTGATTATCTCCCGCCCTTATTCCCCCCCCTCTTTTGTTCTCATGTTAACTCGTTATTTCTGTTTGATGTAAATCGCATCCTCAATTGTTTTCATGTTACTTCGTTATATCTGTTCGATGTAAAACGCCTTCCCAGGCGCCAATTTCAGTTACACTGTAAACCGATGTGATATCCCTGATGAACGTCGGTATATAAAAATCTTAAATAAAAATAATAATAAATAATAATAATCTGTTCAGGAGTATTTTAGATAGTAAAACGGTTGCCAAGATTACTGACTGCCAAACTGAGACGGAGGCATTTTTCGTGCATTCTCCAGAGAAATAGACATTATTTCTGTTATATATAAAATGCCATAAATAGAAATATACAGAATGTTCTGTCTTTCCGTGGTGAGGCCAGTGAAATGGCAAGGTAATGGTGGGAAAATAAGCTGAAACATGTATGAAGCCTATCGCAAGGTGACAGATTGTGGCTAAAGGATAAAATCTGTTAATCATCTTTGCAGTTTTTAAATCTATCACAGCATGACTTACCTGAGCTAAATAGGAGTAGGTGGTTTTTTTGGTTTTTTTTTCCCCCATTTTGTTGGATTGCGGTTTAGTGTGTTGAGCTTCACTGTGTGCTATTGGCAGTACAGACTAAAACCAAAACTTGTGCCTTAAACTAAAAAAAACCCCTCGCCCCTGGATTTTACTCCATCTGAGTTGAAAAAGGGGCAGGAACAATTCCTATGTGCTCTTGTCCTACCGGGCTTGTAATTCAAATTGGCTCCACTTGACTTGCACTCGCTATGGTGGTGCAATGATGATTGGGACAGGATTACTCCAGCCCCCTTTTCAGCCCAGGATGGAGAGTAAGATATGTTGGAGGAGGGGTCCAGAAAGGCAAAGCTTTTGTTTGGTTTTAGGGCGGGTCCTGAAATTCTAAAACAATGTTTCTTTAGTGGGGGGGTTTTTTGTAAACCAAAAAATAAAATAGGAACTCTTTTCATTTTCAACGAAAGCAGATCCCTTTATTAAATAGCCTTTTTGAAAAATGCGAATTTTCAGCTAAAGCGACTTACTGCGCGCCATGTTCCTCTCAGATGCAGCCTTCCTCATGGTCTTCTTCAGAACAAAGACATTCTGGATGATCTTGAAGCCTCTGTAGGGCTGTCAAAGTTCTGTATCTGAATGAAGCCACCAGTTGGAGGGGTATTCTAAGGTTCACTCAGTGGAGACTTTCTAAAACCTTTATTTCTCTTAACCGTTCATAGCGTGTTTATGTATTTTGCTTTCAGGTACAGGAGTTAAAGCAGACAGGTTTATGGAAGAACTTGATAATGGTGTGCTGCTTTGTCAGTTGATTTTTGCCATTCAAAATGCACTCAAAAGATGCTGCACCTCCGAAGAACTGAAGGTTTGACTTCTTTTGATTCTTGTGCTTATGCTAATTATTGTCTCCTGTGTTCAAGAGGGCTTTTCATTTGTCATGGTTGATCCAAGTCATGTTCCCCTTAATGTAGACAATAGATTGTGGAGCCTGCTAGGTAAGACATGCAGTTGGGAAAACATTCATACCTTTTGACATAGGAATATAGGGTCATCTTGCCGTTCTGTCAAATGACACATGGGTCTTCATGGAGGTGTAAGGCGTCTGTAGAGAGACTAAATTGACATCTCCCCAATTCATTAATTAGGTTTAGTTTTTGAAGTTTCTGATTCCTGAAAATTATTAAGGGTATTTGAAAATGTTACACTTGCATGTATATTGGAGTTTCACTGACTTTTAGTATAAGAAGAGTGGTGATAACTGGAGAATATTTAGAACCTCCTGCATCAGTCTTAAATATCTTAAACCCTGCACTCTGAGTTCCAGGGTCCACAGGTTTGAACCTGGTTTGGAGGAATAAGGAGGGAAGCAGATCATAGATACTAGTCGAGCTTTTAAGCTGAATGGTGACTTGTGATTTAAAAAAAAAAAAAAACAACTTTAAATGAGGGAGCTGTGAGTTCAAATCCTGTATAGGGGTGAACAGTATTTAAAAAAAAAAAAAAAAAGAGAGAAAAATTGGGGCTTACATGGTAAGAAGGAGGCGCTGTGGGTTAATTTGGAAAGAGGGAATGGAACATCTATTTATATTGGTGTAATATACAGATGTCCATCACAGATAGAAATTTAATGGAGAATATTCACAGGATTGCTATGAAAGGGGGGAGGGGCTGCTGGTAGGTGATTTCAATCTCTTAGCATCCAGTCAGATGAATCCAGAACAAGTGGGTTATGCACCTCTGCCAGCAGATGGAGGTGGAGCAAATTGAAGTCACAGTATATATATCCCTGCAGTGACATCAGACTGCCAGTATTCTCAGTCTCGATCAAATGGTGGATGTGCATCTCCCCACTGGAGATTGCTTCGAATTGAAAAGGAAAAATAGGGGAAAATTAATTTGCCCTGCTCTCCTGCAGTGATACGAATGGTTCCTCCCCCAGTTGAGAATTTCTGAAGTGATTTCTGTGGTCCGGTAGCTGGTTTTTCAGCTGGCAGTGGTCTTAGCTGTTAAGCAGCTGAAAGACGGCGGGTGCCGGAAGCCGAGCACGTTGATGTAGGGAGGTTAAGGGACATAGGCAGCATCCGTACGCTAGGCCCTTCTCTCAGGCTTTTTCTCTGCACGCCGCATGGTAGGCCTCAATGGATCTTTTAGCACTTTGTTAGGCTGTCCTATCCAGGCTTGTCTGTTTGGCTTGTGTGTCCAGTTTCTGGACACCTAGTCGGGCCTCTGTTGTGCATCCAAGTTAAGCAGCGCCTTAGTGACCATCCTGCTTACCTGTGCGCACAGGTTACTGTGTGCTTGTTTTTTGCGGCGCCTATCCTTCAGGGCGCCCAGGTTTGGGACGCCTAAGTATTGGAAAACCTGGACATACGTCTTCAGTTGCCATTTAGCGTACTGTTGGCCTAATGGCACCTATACCTAAGAAACCTAAGCACCTTTCCCTTTGCGCTGCCTATCATATTCAGGCATCTCAGCCTGGCGTGCCCACTAATTTGTGCCAGCGCTGTTTGGAAGCTCCAGGAGAATTAACTTTCTCTGATTTCACTAAGCTTGGTTCTTCCCAACTGGATGTAGGTCTGGGTAAATACACGTCAGGTGGGGCGCCTGATATTGGAACTCCCCTAACTGGTTCGTCAGCAGAGGAAGGTAGCACAGTAGGTATGCCTCAAATGCCTTCTGTTTCAGTATGGATCTTTTTACATTTTCATGGGTAGAATTTTTCCAGGGATTGCAATCCTTTCTTCAGGCGCAGTCCTCAGCCGCATCCATTGCTCTCAGGGCAGAGTCGCAGGCAGGAACCTTGCTTGGATCTACTGGGATTGACAGTGGATCGGCCCGGTAGGGATCCAAATGGCACAGATGGGGCTGATTCTGATGCTATAAGATGGAAAAATTCCTCTGGGATTAGAACCGTATAGGACTATGCTACGGGTTTTCCATAGAAATGAACTACTGGCCCTAATTTCCCAGACCTTGATTATGCTGGGAGTACCTGGAGCAGATTCCATGTTTGAACCAAAGAAAAATTCCATTTTGGTTTCTCTGCGTAAAACCTCTTGTTTGTTCCCTGTGATGGAGGCCATTTAACAATTAACTGATCTTGAGTGGGGCACCCCAGAGGCAATTTCAAAGGAGGTTGGGTTTTAGAAGGCCTGTAGCATCTGGATCTGGTGGTGAGAGTTTACGTTTTCCAAAGGTGTATGTGCAGTCTCCAAGCGGAAAGCCTTGAAGGATGTACACAATAGGAGGACTGAAACTATCCTTAAGCAGGCATTTGAAGCAGTGACAATGACTTTGCAAATAGTTTTTGTTCCCTGGTGGCTCAGTCTTGTTTACTTCTCTCTCAAGAGGTTGATGACTCTGGGGTGAATTCCAGGGCAGTTATGGAGCCAGCGGCTGCCTTATTGGCAGATGCAGGCTGTGATTAGCTCCACACCTCAGCCAGAGGGGTGGCTTCGGTAATAGCCGCCAGTGTCCGTTATGGCTGAGAAATTGGTCAGCCGATGCAACCTCCAAGGCTAACATCAGAAAATTGCCCTTTTAAAGGCTTGCTATTGTTTGGGAGTGAATTGGAGAAGCTGGCCAGTAAGTGGGGCGAATCACCGGTTCCTCAATTACCAGAGGATAAGAAACAGACCATGCTCCTTTTAGAAAAGAAGTCATGCCAGGGAATCCAAGTGTTTTCGACCCTATAGAGGAGCAACCTTTTGATAGGTCTCAGTCCTTTCGTTCCAGACAGCCCAGAAGGAGGTGTGGGCTCAGGTTGTGGAGCCTCCCAAATAAGATTTGCCGACCCATCTCTAACAGGAGATAGAAGAGAGGCGTACCCTTATCAGAGGAGTGTCGAGATCACATCGGATCAATAGGTCCTGAAGGTGATATGAGCTTGAGTTTTGCAGTAATTCCTCAGGACTTGTTCATGGTCTCTCCCTGTAGAAGAAGCAGGCAGTGGAGGATACATTGGCAAGGCTTCTCAGGCTGAGGGCTGTGATTCCGGTGCCCATGTCTCAAGAAAATAGAAGCAATATTCAGTTTATTTCATTGCAAAAGAGGGATCCTTTTGTTTCATCCTCCTATCTCGAAAGTGTCAACTGTGATCTGCAGGTGACGCATTTTTGCATGGAGACCTTTCGCTCAGTGATAACCGTGCAGTCGGAGTTTCTGACCCCTTTGGACCGGTCCAAGGCGTATCTTCACATTGCCATTCGACTAGAGCATCAACGCTTTCTGTGGTTGGCAGCTCTGGGATGTCGTCATTGGTTTCCGGCACTGTCTTTTTGGTCTGGTCACTGCTTCCAGGACCTTTTCCAAGATAATGGTAGTAATTGTGGCAGAATTGAGAGAGCATGGGATCCTAGTACACTGTATTTGGACGATTGGCTGATTCGAGCAAAGTCGCTGGAAGAGAGCCACCTGGTGACCCACAAGGTGATCTCCTTGTTGCAGGAGCTCGGTTGGGTGATGAACCTGGCCAAGAGCAGTCTTCAGCCTGCTCAGTCATTGGAATACCTCAGGGTTCAGTTTGACATGAAGCAGGCAAAGTTTTCCTGCCAGAAGCTCATATTCAGAAGTTGATGACAGAGCTATGTCTGATTTAACACTCTGCGCCTGACTGTATGATCCTACCTGCAGGTACTTGGTTTAATGGCGGATTCTGGAAGTGATACCGTGGGCAAGAGCGCATATGCATCCTCTTCAGCGCTCCCTTTTTGTCTCGGTGGAAGCCACAGTTTCTGGACTACTAGATTTGGCTCCACCTGCCGATTTGATGTCTCCTCCCGACTGCAGTGGTGGCTATAGCCGGATCAGCTAAGGAAGGCAAATCTCCCTAGCTCCACTGGACTGGCTAGTACTGATGACAGATGCAAGCCTCTATGTTTTGGGGACCTTACTGTCGGGAGCTGACAACGCAAGGGCACTGGGATGCAGAAGAGTCTCTGGAACATTAATCTTTTGGAAGTCAGGGCAAGACCGGCTGGCATGTTTGCAGGTTGGTGACAGGCTGCTGGTTCAAGCGATCCATATAATGTCTGACAATGCAATGACTGGCTTATATAAATTGGCAGGGAGGAACCAAGAGCCAACAAGTTTCGCAGGAAATAGATAAACTTATGAAATGGGCCAAACTACGTCTCCAGATCTCAGCCTCGTATATAGCAGGAAAAGGCAATGTAAGAGCAGACTTTCTCAGCAGGGAGAATCTGGGCCCAGAAGAATGGGTGCTATCAAATGAGGCTTTTCAATTGATTCTGGTTTGCTGGGGGTCTCCTGTTCTAGACCTACTGGCAACATTTTGCAATGCGAAAAGTTCTGCGATTCTTCACTTGCAGGAGAGATCCGAAGTTGTTGGGTATCGATGCCTTGGTGCAGGAGTTGCCGGCAGAAGTTGCTGTACACCTTTTGTCCATGGCCCATGTTGGGCAGATTAGTCCAAAGGATTGAGCACCACAGAGATGGTGCTCTTGGTTGTTCCAGATTGGCCCAGGAGACAGTGGTATGCAGATCTGCCGTGGCTTCTGCCGGCCCTTTAGACTTCCAGTACACAGGGATCTGTTGTGGCAGGAACCTGTTCCTCACGAAAATCCGACTCTATTTTGTCTTATGGTATGGCTCTTAGAAAGGGCCTGCTTGCTGAAACGTGGATACTTTGCAGCAGTGATTCCCACCTTGCTAAGAGCTAGAAAGTTCTCCGCTTCCTTGGCATAATTGCGGGTTTGGCAAGTGTTTGAGGCCTGGTATGAGGATAGAAGTACTCTTCCTTGTGTTGGAATTTTTGCAGGATTCATCTGACTGGTTGCTAAGAAATGAGAAATTACTACTTACCTGATAATTTCATTTTTCTTTAGGACAGTTAGATGAATCCAGCTTCTCTCCCTTGGCTGCCGAATGGTTGTATTATGGTTGTCCTCCATAGCTACGTGTTACAGGGATTACTGGTAAGGGTTAGTCCAGTCCCTAGATTAGTGTTAATACATTCTTGTCTCTCAGTGTTGCTTGTTGGCTGAGTATTGACATGGTTATCTGTTTGTTCAAGTTTTTTGCTGGTCTGTCCACAGTTGCTTTTGAAGATAATACTGGTAAGCTGATGTCACTGCAGGGGTATATATATATACTGTGACATCAGTTTACTCTGTCTCCATCTGCTGGTAGAGGTGCATAACCCACTTGTTCTGGATTTATCTGACCGTCCTAAAGAAAAGGAAATTATCAGGTAAGTAATAACTTCTCTTTCCAGATATTGATTGGGACATTCAATCTTCAGTATCCCCTAGAAGCAGGGAGATCGTGATTCTCTGCAAGGAGAACTGTTCTAGCAGCTGGTAATGGAACCCACACTGGAGGAGGCAATACTGGATCTGGTGCTTACCAACAGGGACAGTATTTCTGATGTAGTGGATGATAACCTGGGAACCAGTGACCACTGGATGGTGTGATTAAATATTAGGATGCAAGAGAGGTTCATTCTAAGGTAAGCATCCTAGACTTCAGGAAGACTAACTTTCTAAAAATGGGGGAGTACCTCAAGAAGTCATTAGCTGGATGGGAAAATCTTAGTTTTGCCCACTGCATTCTACTTAAAAGATGCAGAAGAGCATCTAATAAAGGCAACTAATATTTTTTATTAGGAATATAAATAAAGAGAAGAGGAAAAAAGGGACAGTTATGGTTTTCTAAAGTAGCTGAAAAGGTCAGGGAGAAAAGTTTTTAGCATTAATAAACTACAAGAGATCGCAGAAAGAGGGAGACTGCTGGGAAAGTGGTAAGGAATGTGAAAATTCAAATGGAATAAAAAATAACAAATATGGTAAGATAGAATTTTTTTTTTTTTTAAAGATGTTAGTAATAGATGGAAGTGCAAACGTGGCATTTTGAAACTTGAAGGGGAGGGATGTGTAGAGGCTGATGAGGAAAAACAAAACTGCTTAACAAATATTTGGTGTTCACTGTGTAAGGGCCTGGAGTAGGACCACATAAAACAAACACACAAAACTGAAAGTGAGGTAATTCTAAATCTATTTTCAGAACAGTATATTCGTGAGGTTGCGCAGGTGCGGCCAGATGACTCTGAAAGGATGTCAACTTTGGTTTGAGAAGATGAGTGCCTCTTCGGGTCAAAAGTCCAAGCCATCGGCATCGAGGGACCACGGAGCTGCATCGATGGACATCGAACCATTGACATTGGCGGGGCAGTCTGTTCAGTCAGTCCTGTTGGGGATGGAGACTGTCCATCGTCTGGTTTCTTGTCATCTACCCCGGCACCAGGGAAGACCGAGGAAAAATAGTCATCGGTCCCTGTCTTTGCACGGTGCTGGGTACAGGGAAGCACCGGCTCATGCCGTGATGCTTGTAGCGAGGATAGCCACTCCTCGACTGATGCCAGGGATGCACCATGGACTCCATCAGTCCCGGTGACAGCCACTAATCCTCCTCTCTGTTCCGAAGAGGATCTGGTCACACCTCCTTCCTCCCAGTCTGTTTTGTCATTAGCAGTATTCGAGGAGGAGCTCAAGAGGTGGGTGCAGCCAGCTGTTGAGCAGGCACTGCAGAGCATTGTCCTCACGGCACAGACACAGGTACCATCTGTCCTGGAACTGCTGCTGGAATCTCCATGCGCTCATTGGTGTGTTACCGACCCAGCTGGCTTCAGTTCCTGTGATGGCATCAATGCTCAGTGGGGCACCAGAGCCTCCCCGCCGATCTGGTGGTTGTGGTGGGTTCCTCAGAGGAGGAAGCACCCCCCCCCCCCCCAGGCCGGCTGAGCCACCTAGGCCTGTGGCCCTCCAGTACAGTCTGTGCCAGCACTGGATGAAGGCCGCGTGCCCAGGGCCTCATCCCTGGTTGATGACACGGATGGTGACTAGCTGTATGACCTGTGGGGGGGATGATACAACAGAGGTCTCAGGCGATGCCTCAAATGGTCTCCTTTCAGACCCTTCTCTGGAGGTTTTGTCCAGCTTGTGGTAGAGGCCATCCCATTTCAGTCGTTAACTGAAGAGGATGCCCGGCACATAATGCTGGAGGTTCTCCAGTTTGTGGAGCCTCCTAAGGAAGTCATGGCAGTCCTGGTGCACGACATCCTTGAGCTGGTGTTGAGGATCTGTGAACACCCCCTCACAGTGCCACCTGTTAAGAAGGTGGATGAGGTTTACTTCGTCCAAAAGACTGCCGAATTCAACAAACGTCAGCAGTGTAAAGCATCGATAAGACAGGCAAAGAGAGAATTTGAAATGAAGTTGGTCAAAGAGGCAAAAACTCGTAACAAAAACTTTTAAAAATATATCCGAAGCAAGAAATCTGTGAAGGAGTTGGTTGGACCATTAGATGACCGAGGGGTTAAAGGGGCTCTTAGGGAAGATAAAGCCATTGCAGAAAGACAAATGAATTCTTTGGTTCCATGTTTAGTAATGAGGATGTTGGAGAGATACCAGTTCCGGAGATGGTTTTCAGGGATCATAAGTCAGATGAACTGAACGAAATCACTGTGAACCTGGAAGATGTAGTAGGCGAGATTGACAAGCTAAAGAGTAGCAAATCACCTGGACTGGATGGTATGCATCCTAGGGTACTGAGGGAACTCAAATTAAATTTCTGATCTATTAGTTAAAATTTGTAACCTATCATTAAAATCATCCATTGTACCTGAAGACTGGAGGGTGGCAGTGTAACCCCAATATTTAAAAAAGGCTCCTGGGATGATCTGGGTAACTGTAGACCAGTGAGCCTGACTTCAGTGCCGGGAAAAATAGTGGAAACTATTTTCAAGATCAAAATCGTAGAGCATATAGAAAGACATGGTTTAATGGAACACAGTCAACATGGATTTACCCAAGGGAAGTCTTGCCTAACCTTCATTTTTTTGAAGGGGTTAATAAACATATGGATAAAGGTGAACCGGTAGATGTAGTGTATTTGGATTTTCAGATGGCATATGGCAAAGTCCCTCATGAGAGGCTTCTAAGAAAAGTAAAATGCCATGGGATAAGTGGCAGTGTTCGTTTCTGGATTACAAACTGGTTAAAAGACAGGAAACAGAGTAGGATTAAATGGTCAATTTTCACAGTGGAGTGCCTCAGGGATCTGTACTTGGACCAGTGCTTTTCAATATATATATAAATGATCTGGAAAGGAATACGAGTGAGGTTATCAAATTTGTGGATGATACAAAATTATTCAGAGTAGTTAAATCACAAGCAGACTGTGATACATTACAGGAGGACCTTGCAAGACTGGAAGATTGGGCATCCAAATGTCCACATTAAATTTCATCTGCCAAGTGCAAGGTGTTGCATATAGGGAAAAGTAACCCTTGCTGTAGTTACATGATTTTAGGTTCCATATTAGGAGCTACCACCCAGGAAAAAGATCTAGGCATCATAGTAGATAATACTTTAAAATTGTCTGCTCAGTGTGCTACAGCAGTCAAACAAGCAAACAGAATGTTAGGAATTATTAGGAAGGGAATGGTTAATAAAACGGAAAATGTCATAATGCCTCTATATCGCTCCATGGTGAGACCGCACCTTGAATTCTGTGTACAATTCTGGTCGCCACATCTCAAAAAAGATATAGTTGCGATGGAGAAGGTACAGAGAAGGGCAACCAAAATGATAAAGGGAATGGAATAGCTCCCCTATGAGGAAAGACTAAAGAGGTTAGGACTTTTCAGCTTGGAGAAGAGATGGCTGAGGGGGGATATGATAGAGGTCTTTAAGATCATGAGAGGTCTTGAACGAGTAGATGTGAATCTGTTATTTACACTTTCGAATAATAGAAGGACTAGGGGGCATTCCATGAAGTTAGCAAGTAGCACATGTAAGACTAATCGGAGAAAATTCTTTTTCACTCAACACACAAAGCTCTGGAATTGTTGCTAGAGGATGTGGGTAGTGCAGTTAGTGTAGCTGGTTTCAAAATAATGTTTGGATAAGTTCTTGGAGGAGAAGCCTAGTAACTGCTATTAATCAAGTTTAATTAGGGAATAGCCACTGCTATTAATTGCATCAGTAGTATGGGATCTTGTGGCCTGGTTTGGCCTCTGGATCACATGACCGCAATGGTCCACATCACTCCCTGGGCACACTTGAACATGAGAAAAGCCCAAGGGAGCCTGAGATTGCAGTGGCGTCAAGCCATGCAGAGCCTCCAGGGTCGCATCTGAGTCACCCAAGCCCTTCCAGGACTCTTTGTCCTGATGGCAGGGAATTTAAAATCTGGAACAGGGGATTTCCTTTCAGAGCCCTCCTAGACAAATTGTCCTAACCATGGATGCGTCCACCCTGGGTTGGGGAGCTCATGTACATGGGCTCAGCACTCGGGGTATCTGGTCTGCACAGGAACGTTGTTGTCAAATCAACTTCCTGGAGTTCCGGGCATTCAGGTATGCACTGGGGGCTTTCAGAGATCAGTTGTCCAACAAAGATGTCCTGATTCAAACCAACAACCAAGTAGCAATGTGGTATGTTAACAAGCAGAGAGGTGCGGGTTCATACCTCCTGTTTCAGGAAGCGGTTCAGCTGGGCTTTCTCTCATGGGATGGTACTCAGTCATATACCTTCCGGAATGGAGATTGTGGTAGTGGACAGACTGAGTCGTGCCTTCAGACCCCATGAATGATTTCTGGACCAAGGAGTTGCAAATCAGATCTTGCACTTCTTGCAAATAGATCCACATCTGGGCTTTCCAGCACCTTGGAACAGGAAGGTTCCTCATTTCTGTTCCCTATACAAGACACCAGCATCAGGCGTCCTCGCCTAAGATTGGGGCAAGGATCTTGTGTACATGTATCCTCAGACTCCACTGGTAGCGAAGACTCTCTTGAAGCTTTGCAATGACAAGGGGGCTATAGATAACTCCGAAAATTGATCAGTCTGGGGACTTCACCAGGTCTCATCACACATCGAGGCAGGTTGCGGCATCCCAATCTTCAAGTCCTGTCGCTCACAGACTGGATATTAAGAGGGTAATTCTTCATCCACTCGATCTGTCAGAGGATATGTCGAGTCTTGGTAGCCTTCCACTAGACAGTCCTACTGACTGAAATAGAGGAGGTTTTCCATGTGTGAACAGAAGTCCCTAGATCCTTTCTCCTCCCTCCCCCCCCCCCCTTAAAAAAAACAAACTGCTTGACTACTTTCTACACCTAACGGAAACGATCTTAAAGACTAACTTTATTAGAGTTCATCTGAGTGCAATTGGCACATACCACCATGGCGTAAATAGTGCACCCATCTCTGTACAGCCTATAGTTGTACACTTTATGCGGGGTCTGCTTCATTTGAAGCCTCCTGCTGTGTCAACGTGGTATTAACTCAGCTGATGAAAGCTTCTTTGAGCTGCTGCGCTCCTGTGACCTGTAGTATCTGACCTGGAAGGTCATATTTTTGGTGGTGTCATGTCAGTGCACAGAGTTAAGTTCCAGGCCTTAGGGACTTATTCACCTTACACTAAGTTTTTCCATGATAGAGAGTTCTTGTGTTTGCACCTTAACTTCCTGCCTAAGGTGGAGATGGATTTCCATCTTAACCAGTCCCTTGTCCTACCAATATTCTTTCCTATGCCCCATTCGCACCAAGGCGAACAAGCCCTGTATAGTTTGGACTGCAAGAGAGCTTTAGTCATAAGAACATAAGAACATAAGAACTTGCCATGCTGGGTCAGACCAAGGGTCCATCAAGCCCAGCATCCTGTTTCCAACAGAGGCCAAACCAGGCCACAAGAACCTGGCAATTACCCAAACACCTAGAAGTTCCCATGCTACTGATGCAATTAATAGCAGTGACTATTCCCTAAGTAAACTTGATTAATAGCAGTTAATGGACTTCTCTTCCAAGAACTTATCCAAACCTTTTTTGAACCCAGCTACACTAACTGCACTAACCACATCCTCTGGCAACAAATTCCAGAGATTTATTGTGCGTTGAGTGAAAGAATTTTCTCCGATTAGTCTTAAATGTGCTACTTGCTAACTTCATGGAATGCCCCCTAGTCCTTCTATTATTCGAAAGTGTAAATAACCGAGTCACATCTACTCGTTCAAGACCTCTCATGATCTTAAAGACCTCTATGATATCCCCCCTCAGCCGTCTCTTCTCCAAGCTGAACAGCCCTAACCTCTTCAGCCTTTCCTCATAGGGGAGCTGTTCCATCCCCTTTATCATTTTGGTTGCCCTTCTCTGTACCTTCTCCATTGCAACTATATCTTTTTTGAGATACGGCGACCAGAATTGTACACAGTATTCAAGGTGTGGTCTCACCATGGAGCGATATAGAGGCATTATGACATTTTCCGTTTTATTAACCATTCCCTTCCTAATAATTCCTAACATTTTATTTGCTTTTTTGACTGCTGCAGCACACTGAGCTGACGATTTCAATGTATTATCTACTATGACGCCTAGATCTCTTTCTTGGGTGGTAGCTCCTAATATGGAACCTAACATCGTGTAACTACAGCTAGGGTTATTTTTCCCTATATGCAACACCTTGCACTTGTCCACATTAAATTTCATCTGCCATTTGGATGCCCAATCTTCCAGTCTTGCAAGGTCCTCCTGTAATGTATCACAGTCTGCTTGTGATTTAACTACTCTGAATAATTTTGTATCATCCGCAAATCTATCTGGAGTAGTCCGAAGCCTATAGAAAGTCCACCCAACTTGTTTCTTCTAATAAAAATAGGTTGAGCACTGCCGAATCCAAACAGACACTATCGAATTGGTTAGCAGATTGCATTTCCTTCTGCTACACCTAAGTGGGACTACATCTTGGGGGCCATGTCGAGGCTCGCTCTGCTTGAGCCATGGCAGTGTCTGTGGCCCACTTGTGAGTAGTCCTAATGGAGATCTGCAAGACTGTGATGTGGAGTTCTCTCCACATATTCGCATCTCACTATTCCATGGATAGGGATGGCCGCCGTGACATTAGGTTTGGCCAATCTATCCTTTGGAACTTGTTTGAAGCGTAGAACCCAACTTTCTCCTGCTTAGGGCCCATTGTTTGGGTTTAGGCTGTCTTCCCCCCCCCCCCCCCCCCCCCTTCTTGTTATCAGCAATACCATTGTTGTGCCCATTGGCACCTGGTAGGGTATTAGACGGTCCCCTTTTATGTTGGGGGACAAACTGTAGCTAGGGATTCACCCATGTGTGAGGACTACCATCCTGCGGGCCCTTGGAGAAAACAGAGTTGCTTACCTCAGATGTTCTCAGAGGACAGTAGGATTAGTGCTTAAGAAATCTGCCCACCACCCTGCATGGTTGGGGTTTCTCTTATTTTTTTTACTTTATTTTAATTCTATTTTGTAACTGAAGAAGAATTCTGTGTGGATGTGTGGTTATAGAGCATACTGAGCATGCTCAATGTGGCTGGCCAAAGTTCTAAAAACTTTGACATAAGTTTTTTGTGTCTGGGCTCAGTCTGATATCGCCCATGTGTGAGGACTAACATCCTGCTGTCCTCTGAGATAGGTAAGCAAATCTGCTTTCTCTGAGGAGGGAGTTGCTACTAGTAGGGTGCCTCAGAAATCTATCCTTGGATTGGATCTTTTCAACATTTTTTGTGATCGATCTAATGGAAGGGTTGATGATAGAGGTTTTGTCTTTTTGCTGATACCAAAATCTGTAACAGGGTGAATAGCCAGGAAACATGAGGAAGGATCTAGCAAAGCTCGAGGAATGTTCTAAGGTCTGGTAGCTAAGATTTAATGCTAAAAAAAAATGCAGAGGAATGCATTTAGGTTGCAAAACCTAAGGAAAGATACAGTATTGGAGGTGAAATTCTTCTAAACATAAAGGGCTGATGCAATACAGTATGCTCAGCTGAGCGCACTGTTTAACCTGCTGTCAGATGCGGGTTAAATAGGCGCTAATCCACCCCCTAATGCAGTAGGGGGATTAGCGCCTATTTAATGCCTGTCCGATGCGGAGTGAATAAGTTTGCACTCATCACATGCAAATGCATGTGAATGAGGCTATTACTCATTCACTCCAAATGCAAAAAAATAAATGTGTGTCTCAGATGCACAATTATCGCTCGGCTACTAATGCTTGCCTGGAGCAGAAAAAACTCCTTTTCTGTACTTTTTTAAAAAGGAAAAAAAAATCTCTGCTGGCCGCTTTGAAGACCGCCGATAAGCTCAATGTCTATGTTCATAACCGGCAGACCGCCGGTAACTGCGGGGTCGCGTTAGCAAGGAGACGCTAAGGTCGCGCTAGCGACCCTAGTGCCTCCTTGCTAGCGCGACCCCTTAATTTGCGATGTGCATGGCACCCCCCTTGCGGGCACCATGCGTGCGTTTAAGAAAGCGGGTGCCAAAAAGTCAGCGCCTGCTTTCCGTGAATAATATTGCATCTGCCCCAAAGGAAGCAAGGGATCTGGGGGTAATTGTTTCTGATCTTAAAGTGGCCACACAGGTGCATAGAGCGACGATAAAAGCCAGAAAGATGTTTGGCTGCATAGGGAGAGGAATGGTCAGAGAAAAAGGGAGAGATTGCCCCTGTATAGATCTGAGACCTCATTTGGAATATTGTGTACAGTTTTGGAGACCGCACCTTCAAAAGGATATAAACAGGATGGAGTTCCAGAGGGTGGCTACTAAAATGGTCAGTGCTGTTCGTTCTAAAAGCAAGGTAGGGAGATAAGATAGACATTCAAATATCTCAGGTTTCTATGCACAGGAGGTGAGCTTTTTTTCAGTGGAAAGGAGGCTCTAGAATAGGGGTCATGAGATGAGGTCAAAAGGGAGTAGATTCAGGATTAATCTTAGAAAATATTTCTTTACAGAGAGGTTGGTGGATGCATGGAACAGCCTCCTAGTGAAAATGGTGGAAACAAACAGTATCTGAATTCAAGAAAGCATGGGATAAATATAGATGATCTCTAAGGAAGTGATGCTAAATTAAATGGACGGATGAGCAAACTGCATGGGCTGTACAGTTGGTTTTTTTTTTTTTTTTTCTGCTGTCATGTTTCTATGTTCAGTAATGCACATCAGGATGTATGACACACCTCTGATTCACCAATCTCATTTCATATCTGCAAAAGAAAATATGCTGTTTTGCTCTTTCAACATCTTATATACAGTAATAACCTTTAATACACTTTATCTATACACTATATCTATCTATATAGAGATAGATATATATCATTGTGTGTGTGTGTGTATAGATAGATATGGGCCAGGTAGCTATATATGGTTTATCCTAAATTGTCCTGACTGATTTGTGAGGATAAAATACCATAGCCTACCATAGTCTGTCTAGTATCATAAAACAAGAAATTAATGCCCTGCTTCTTCCCTCCTTCATAAAATATATTTTAGTCAAGCACATGACAAACTGCCGAATTGGTAAGTGACTGTTCTCTTGTTAGTTCTTTAAAATTTTCTTCCTGCATGAGTCACACACAGTTGTGGTCTCAGCTTAAAAATCTATTTTTTTTCTGTGTGTAAGACTTAGTTCCTACCAACCTGAATTTTCCTAGTTTCACACTGATGTACCGTTAAGTTTTCTCCCATCTTGTCTGTTTTCAAGAAATTATTATACAAAAACCTGATTCATTCTCTATCCTTTGTCTGCCTTATCTCATTTCTTCCAATGTCACTAATCTGTCTCATTCTCACTTTGTATAGTATAGCTGCTTTCACTATCTTGTACAGTTGTTTTTTGTTTTTTTTTTGGTTTAATTTTGTGAAGTCAGACCTGGATTTTGCTATGGGCCAGGTAGTTAGGAGGTAAGGATGCCAAATTTTGAAGACTGGTCGTGTGACCCAGCCTGAATTGACGCTGGCAGCTATTACTTGTGTAGACGCAGTCTTCACAGAAGTGCTGACATGGCCATAGTGATTCCACTGGACTGTTGCCTATAGAGTGGGGGAGCCAAGGCAACTTGGTGCTGTACTTGTTACTTTACCATTTTACTGAAGGACTAAGGCTGAGGGGAACATGCAGCATGTACCTTATGTATCAGAGCCCGAAGCCAACACCAGTGATTGGGGGGGGGGGGGGGGGGGGGAGAGGATATGTTGCTGGGGGAGGGGAAGGGTAGCTATGGTGTTAGATGCTATGCTGGGGTATCAGTACTTCAGAGAGAGGGAGGTGAATGCTGGGGGGGGGGGGGGGGGGGAGAGAGGAGTGCAGAGATGCAATAGGAGAGCCAGTTTTAGGACTTTGCAATTTCTGGGATCCCCAACCCATCTCTGGCTTTCAAGGGAAGAGTGGCCCTCTCCAACCTCCAGGGGCATCCCCTACCCCTCTCTGAGAACATTTATACATTTTAATGCCCTATGTGAAGTGCTTTAAATAGAAGAACTTATAGATTTAATAAAATAAAGTGCAAAATTTAGAAATTCAGTTTTGATCAATTAATTGATGTTTATTAATGCACCCCCGTTTCATGTAAACCAGCAAGATATGTGCTCATGATTGCCGGTATATAAAAACCTTAAATAATAAGCGGTTATTGATCTTTTGAAAAATTTTCTTAGTATTTAAGAGATAATTACATTCATTACAGCTTTTACTTACTGCTTCAGTGTAACTTTTATTTATTTTACTTCATCTAATTGAAATTTGCTCCCCACAGTTTAAATCTCAAAAAAATTACTATAATTTCTTTACAGATTAAATCTGAAATATGTAATCTATATACATACACTGTGAGGGAGGGAAAAATGGCTAAAGGGCAGTGGTTTTCTGGGCTGAAACGCAGTAGGTAGGGATTGGTCAGCTCTTGATCAATCAGAGCAGAGAACTGGACTCAAGCTAGCATGACTTGATTGTTCTAGTGCAGTGGTTAAGAACGTAAGAAATTTCCATACTGGGTCAGACCAAGGGTCCAACAAGCCCAGCATCCTGTTTCCAACAGTGGTCAATCCAGGCTACAAGTACCTGACAATTACCCAAACACTAAGTAGATCCCATGCTACTGCTGCCAGTAATAGTGGTTATTCCTAAATCACCTTGATGAACAGCAATTAATGGACTTCTTCTCCAAACCTTTTTTAAACCCAGCTACACTAACTGCACTAACCACATCCTCTGGCAAAAAATTCCAGAGCTTAATTGTGGGTTCTCAATCCATTCTCTTTAGCACCCTAGCTGGTTTGCTTTTTTTTTTTTTTTAAATTTCCAATATCTGCAAGCATATTTCACTGTATATTGTGTGTGGATAGCCAGAAAACCAAACCATATGTGGGTCACTTTGGGACTCTGCTGAAAACCACTGTTCTAGTGTATTAGTTAGCATTCAGGAAATGTGGTTTCCCTACTGTTGATATAAATGTATATTCTTAGTTATACCAAAAATACAACAATAATCTGTGTAATACAGAAGTACAGATTTATACTACTGTCTATTATAAATCCAGTTGCAACTTCTAGGTAAAAAGAATTGAAGTGTTGCAAATAATAGTGAAATTTGTCTACTATACTGGACAGAGTAACTTGTTAGTATGGCGTTTTCATTAATAAGTTCTGCAATTAAAATGTACAGACTTGTGCATGACCACAGGATGTCGGGATCTGCATATTATGTTAGATAATTATCTTACAATAATTTTGGATTTCTTCTAGCATTTTCCTATGAGGAAAGTTCCATGCAAGAAAGATGCTCCCTCAGGATCCTTTTTTGCTCGAGATAATACAGCCAACTTCCTGCGCTGGTGCAGGAGTATTGGAGTTGATGAGACTTACCTTTTTGAATCTGAAGGTTTAGGTAACTTTTTGTTTGATAATTGTTTCTGTAATTATTTTTCTGCCTTCTATTTCCTTATTTGTTTGAATAACAGCCTTGGTATGGTTCCCCTGTTTTTATGCTTTTGCATGAAAGAAAGTTACATTCCGTTTTTATCCTGCTGCACCAGTCCGGTTGAAACAAATGGGTTATGGCCCCCCCCCTACCAGCAGATGGAAGCAGAGAACACAGTTTTCCTTGGTCACGACATTGCAGCTACTTAGAGGGGGTGCAGCACATGAACAACTCCATATTCTCTGCCTGCAGCAGATGGTAGGAACTTGGTGGTACAGCAGGATTTCTCCTCCAAGCACTGATGGTGTAATAGGGCCAGGACCCTGGTATGCCCAGGCAAGTTAGTCTGAGAGGATTCCTAGTGCCAGACTTGATAGAGGCCGGGGGGGGGGGTGGGTATTTTGCTCTTTATTCTCCCTTATCACCAACAAAACCTCGTTCCCTCTATCCAGAAATCATACACAGTCCAACGTCAAGGGAACGCCTTGAAACGTGGTAAACGTGAGGTGGCTATTCCATGGGTCAGCCCTTATTATGACTATCCCAGTGCTTAGCCACCGTGGTTTATTCTTCAATTTATTTTATTCAAAACCATTTTTTATGTATATTTATTTTTAAGATTTTTGTTTTGTTTTCATGTGCTTCTTATGCTCTCCCCGGTGTCTTATCCGACCCACCATACAGTTGTCACCTTTGTGCTGGTTCTTATCTCAGTCATTTAATGCTCCTCATGTAGGTCTGGATCCGCCCGCACTGGGATAGTCATAATAAGGGCTGTCCCAGGGAATAGCCACCGCACATTTACCACGTTTCAAGGAGTTCCCTTGACGTTGGACTGTGTATGGCTTCATTCTCCCTTGGCAATAATTTATATAAAAAAAAAAGAGCAGAATTTGAAACTCTGCCTCTTCCTTGCTCCTTTTCCTTCTCTTCCCTCCTCTCCCAGGTATGGTCCAGAACTGATGATTATAGGATGGTTGTGTTTGTTTTTAAACAGTTTTATGGTGTTGAGTTAGTCAGCACTACTCAAGGGTAAGTGCATTCGGAGGATGTGTGTTGAGCCATTTGGAGGATCTTGCTGTGCAGCCTTGGAGGGGGGGGGGGGTGAGGGAAGGTGCTGGGCTCACTCATGGACAAGTGAGCATGGCTGCTGCTGTGGAGCCTGCAGGAGCTCTGCTTCTGCCATGGGGCTGCACTTTTATGGCTTGCGTCCGGGCAGGAGAGGTTCCTGGTGAGATATAAGGCCTTGGGAATGTTGACCATGGTTTTTCTTGCTGCAGGGGGAGGTTTCTTTTCTTTCCCCCTTGATTGGTGCACACTTTGGGAGAAGTGGCCATTTTGGTTGGAGCAGCCGCTATGTTGGATTCTTCCCCATGGATGCTTATGTGCTGCTGCTTTCTGATGTGGTACAAGGATCCTCTGGTTTTAGCTCCCGTAGGAGCGATATTTAAGCAGGCTCCTGCTGGTCAGGGGGTAGATGTAACATGGTAACATAGTAATGATGGCAGAAAGACCAAAATGGTACATCTAGTCTGCCCAGCAAGCTTCCCAAGGTAGTAACTGCTGCTCCGTGCAGGTTACTCCCAAGCTTTTTTATTTATTCCCATCCTCTAGCCTTTAGGGTTCCAGTGTTTATCCCATGCCCCTTTGAAATCCTTCCCAGTTTTAGTCTTCACCACTTCCTCTGGAAGCACATTCCAGGCATCCACCACCCTCTCCGTGAAGATGATTTTTCTCTTGAGTTCTTTGAATTCCTGCACCAGGCCTCCTGTGCAATTTAAGAACCTAAAGGCAAGAGAAGGTTTTTAGAGTGCTTAGGGCTTGCTTCTAAATCACAGCCTAGTGACCAGTTCCCCAGTAAAAGATTCAGGTGGACAGTGGGGTTGCTCTTATCTGTTCCAGAGGAGGTGCAAGATATGCCAGGTTCTGTTAGTGGTGCTTTGGTGGACAAAGGGGAACTCACTACTGACAGAGAAGATGATGCCGTAATTCACTTATTTTATAGGGATGAAATTGTGCTGCTTATTGATCAGGTGGTTTCTGCACTGCACATAGAGGATCCTAAAATGGAGGAGGCTCCAGTTCAGATCCCATTATTAAAGGTGTTCGCAAGTCCATGAAAGCCTTTCCTCTTCATTCAAACATGGAAGAATGGACGTACCCTGAGAATGGCCTCGGGAGAGAAGTATTTTAATAAGCTGTACCCCTTTCCTTAAAAAGCAATTCAATGCTTATTTACAATGCCTAGGGTGGACTCTTGTCATAGCTATAACTAGGTGGACCACAATCCCATTGAAAAGTAACACTTCTCTAAAGGAGTCTCAAGATTGGAAGATTGAGGTGCTGTTGAAGCATGTATATACTTCAGTGGTTCTTGCTGTCCAAATTTGTGTTTGTGATGGTTTGGTGGCATAGGCCCTTTTTGCACTGGATTTAGTAACTCCAGGAAAGTGATGAGGCAGTTAAGATGGAATTGGCTGATATTCTGATTGAGTTACTCTGGATTGCCTCTAAATCAGTGGCTTCTGCCGTAGTGGCCAGGAGGCTTCTCTGGCTCTGCAGCTGGGTAGTGGATTCGTGATCTAAGTCGGTTAGGCAAACTGCCCTTTAAAGGAAAACTTCTTTTTGGGGCAGAGTTCTAAGGGTACATAGAGCCTGGGATTAACTTCAGCTGCTCAGCTAGATGGCAGTCACCTTGAATCTGGTCCCTTGGACCAGGGCTTACATGAGATCACTTCAGTCTCCATCCTATCTCATTGATCACATCAGACACAGGATTATAAGTACTGCCTTCCTCTATCTGTGGCTGTTTAGGTGCAGTCGTCTTTAGTTATCAGTTCCTCAATACCTGTTGAAAGGTGCAAGTTTGGAGCCTCCCTCATATTAATTAAGCTAGAAGCGAGTCTGTTGGGGATGGGTGGCACATTTTCTAGATCAGCCCAGGAGCTCTGGTCTCCAGAAGAAGCCTTATGGGCCATCAATAGGCTAGAAAACAGGACAGTAAGACTGGCTCTTCAGCATTTTCTCCCGCTAATCAAGGGAAAGGCAGTCAGAGGCCTCTTTTGACAATGCCGCAGCAGGGGCATATGTGAATAGGCAAGGAGGACCTAGAAGTCATCTTTTTCCTTTTGTGCAGAGGAGATTCTGCTGCTTTTGACAGCAACTCAACTTTCAGGCCACAAGAACGTGCATGCTGACATCCTGAGCAGGAACCTTTTAGTCCTAGGCAAATAGTGCACCAGAGGTACATACCTCACATGGGTATGTACTGATAGTAACTTGCAAGAATGCCAAGGTTTGGTGGTTTTTCAGTCATTGCAGGGAAAGCAGAGTGAAAGGAATAGATGCCCTGATTCATCCTTGGCCAAAAGGGGATCTACTTTATGTAGTCCCACCTTGGCCTCTAATAGACCAGACTCTGTGCAGGATAGAGGAAGTGAGCACAACTGTGGCTCCGGACTGGTCAAGGAGGCCATGTATGTGGATCTGATAAGGCTCCAAATTGACTACTGTCATCTTCTTCCAGATGCTGGTGGGTTGTTTGGTTCAGGATCCAGTTTTTATGGAGAATACTGTTCTGTTTTTCTTAAGACCTAGCTTTTGAAAGGTTGCACTTGAGGGAAAAAAGGGTATTCTTCAGTGATTTCCATCTTATTGAAGGCCCATAAGACTTCAACGTCTCTGACTTATATTTAGGTTTGTTGGCACTTCTTTGTTTTGTGGAGATTGCTTGCTCTTTCCTTGGCATTTGGATATCCCTTCTATTTTATTCTTTCTCTACTTAGTCTTGGAAAAAGAACTGGCCCTGAACTCTTTGAAAGTTCAGGTAGCAGCTACCTCCTGTTTCAGGGATAGAATCCAGGGGATTTGGGTATCTTCCTATTCAGATAGCAGTATCAGTATCTTCCTGTCTCGCTTCCTTAAAGGGGTAAAAAGATTGTGACCATCTTTTAGGACAACAATCCCTCAGTGGGATCTCCAATTTGTTCCTGAAAACATTGGTTGCGTCTTCCTTTGAAAACTGCTTCACTTAAGGATATTTCCTTGAAAGCAGTTTTCTTAGTGGTAGTCCGTTCCACCTGGTGTATTTTGGAGCTTCAAGCTCTTTCCTGCAGGGGACTGTTGAATTTTGCTGCAGATTCATAGCTCTTTGTATTGTGCCCTCATTTCTACCTCCGTTTATTTGCCGGCTTTCTGTAAAGAGGAGTATCTATGAAAATTGTTGAGATTTTTAGATGTTTGTTAGATATTTGGATGTTGCTAATCATTTCTGTAAGTTGGATAGACTGGTTTGGAGATCTGCATAGAGGGGTGGGAAGAAGAGAAATGTTTTCATTTTCGGGGGCTTGATTTTCTACAAATTGTTTCATCAAATTTATTTTGTTTAAATGTTTTGGTTTTTTTTTTTTTAAACAACCCTCCCCTCAAAAAAAAAAAAAAAAAGGGGGGGGGCCAGGATCCTCCCCAGCCCCCACTTTACCTGGTGTAGGGGGAGGGGGATCCAAAGCCTGGGCCTTGCTTATGGCATAGGCCGAGACTGGAGAAACCTACCATGACCTAGGCCTATGCAAGGCTGAGGTTTCAGCCTGGGCCTAAGCATCAGAATGGTTCTTCACCTTGGATAGACCAAGGCAACAGTAGGTCACCGCAAACTCTGTCTACACCCTAGGCAAGGCCCAGGCTTTAAGGCCAGGATCTGACGTCTGGGCCTTGGCCTTGACCCAGACCCAGGCCCAATGCCAGAACCTGACCGGGAGCTCCTCTTCTTCGTCGTCTTTCTTTGACGCTCGAAAGCCGAATGATGCCATTTGCTAGAGTTGCACCAGATTGGGTTGCAGCACCAGGCCAGGAATTGGAACCTGCCCTCTGGGTCTGGACAGAGCCCCCAGAGTTAGACCCAATCTCTGGGTCAGGTCACAGCATCAGGCCCTGGCCTTCCGGGTTGAGTCGAAGTATCAGGCCTGGGTTGGGCTGAGGCCTGGCATCAGGACCTGGTCTCTGGGTCGGATTGTGCTGTCAGGCCCTAGCTGAGGCCCTGGTATTGAGACCTGGCCGCCTAGTTGGGTTATGGTGTCAGGCTTGGGTCTGGGCTGATGCCCCTGTGTCGAGACCCGGTCTCCAGACCAAATCGCAGTGTTGAGCCTGATCTTGGGCTCCAGGCTAGGCACAGGCCCAGGCATAATGACCCAGCCTCGGGCCTGTGCCTGGACTGCTACATTGGATCCCTGGAGCAGGTGCATTTTTAATTTTTTTTTTTTTTTTTTTAATACATTTTTGGAGTCTAGGTCAAGGGCCTGGCATTGGGCTTGGGCCTCAGCCAAGACCCTGGTGTTGTGCTCAGGCTTAGGCCACGGTTCGTATGTCGGGCTGCGGCCTGTGTCTAGGCAAAGCCCCTTGCCTCTGGCCTAGATCCAAGCCCAGGCCCTGGTGTCTTGCTTTGGCCTAGGCCAAGGTCCTTGCTTTGGGTCTCTGCCTATTCCATAAGCGAGGCCCCATTTTGGGGCCTGGGCCTAGGCCAGATGGATCAATTTTGTTTTCAAATGAAATGTGAAAACCAACGAAACTTCTTCAGATTATCAATCGTTTCACTTTGATAACGCAATAGGAAATTTCATCTAATTTCCTATTTTGCTTCTCCTGAATACCCTTCCCTACTGTGTAGCTGTGAGGCAACCTCTAAAGTTACTCTGGGTAGGTGAATCGAGGACACAATCTTTCATCCTTAATCTCAGGCACTTGGTGACCTCTGAGCATAATTTGTGTTCTTTCTGAACGGAAAAACTCTCTCTAGTGTTGGTGGATATTTGTAAGGTAGCTACTTTGTCGTCCTTGCATTCCTTTTGCTAAGCATTGCAGATTGGATGTGTTTGTGAAGGACGCAGCCTTAACTTCCTCCATCCCAGCCTAGATAGGCGTTGGTACTTTCTACTTCTCTTAGCTGGACTGGTGTAGCAGGGTGAAATGGAAAGAGAAATTTTAACCTGTTTAATTTTTTTTCCATGAATCTTGCTACACTAGTCCAGGACCTTCCTGAGAAGTTAGGGCATTTTAAGGAAAGGGGAAGTCTAGGCGTCAGATTTTTTGGCCTATACATGTGTGTTGTAATGGAGTGAATTTTCCATTCCCTGTACGTACCTGGATCAGTCCAGACAGTGGGTTATGTCCCCAATCCAGCAGATGGAGTCAGCCCAAAGCTTCGAGGGGGCGTCACCATAAATACTACGCTGAATTGCCTCTAAAGTAGTGGCAATGTTGCCAAGGAAAACTGTGTTCTCTGCTTCCATCTGCTGGTAGGTGGACACAACCCACTTGTCTTGGCTGGACTGGTATAGCAGGATTTATAGAAAACATTTCTCCTTTTAGTAAATACTAAAAATTAAATATGGTCTGAAGAGTTACAAACTTGAAGCAGTAGTATGTAGAAACTTAGCTTTAGATAATTCAGTTGACAATGAAAGCAAAAAATAATTAATTAAAACAACCCCCCAAAGGAGGATTTTTACTTTCTTCTAGCAGGTTCCTCCTCCCTTTTTTCTTTTTTTTTTTTGGGCTTCCAGCTCAGTTGGATCCAGCCTCTGCTGGCTATGGCACCTGGAGCTTTCATTTGTAATTTCCTAGGGTTTTACCCTAGTTCATATCCCTCAGCCCAGTTGTCATAGTGAGTCATTTTTAAACCAAAGCCAGAAAAAGTATTCCATTTTATTACCAAACAAGGCCCATTTATTTATGAAATATAACCATGAGACCCCTGGGAAGCAGCAATTCATGAAACATTTTATTTCAGAAAAGCCACACCAGTTTATTTCATATATCATAACAATCAGACAGCAGGGACATTTCAGAAGTTAGAATCGTTAGCATATGAAGGTTTTTGGCTTTTTTTGCCCAGCAGTTTCCTGAAGCTCCTTTGGGCTTTTAGCTCAGTTGAAGCTGATCTCTTCTGAGCAACAGTGCCATGAGCCTTCATTTACACTACCCATTGGTTTTCCCCAAACCCAGTCCCAACTCAGCCCAGCCATTGTAGTGACAGGCCATGGTCAGGGGCCACAAACTATAGCTTTCTCTGGAATGTGACTAATGTGGACCTTAAGTCTGGCCATTAGGCATCATTGTTGAGCAAAGATGGACATTCCCTCTCTTCCTTGGGTCTATGAACACCGCTTCTGTGCATCTCCAGTCCTGGCCAGACTGGGGAGCAAATATCGGACCCAAGAATTGAATACCGGTTCTCTGCATGGCACTTTGGCATTGAACTACCAGACTGGTTCAGTTTCTTATATTCTTGAAGAAATGTTAGTATCTTAAGGTCCTCAAAGATACAAGTTTTTTACTTCGCTGAGGTTCTGATAGACCAGGAAAAAATGAAAAGGATCTGGGACATGCAGTTAGATGCCAGTCTCTCATGAAAAAAATAATTGGGGAACCACTGTGCTATTAAATACTCGGGGGCTGATTTTTTTTTCCAGACTTTTTTGTTTTTTGGCATATAATTCTCAAATGAGGGTGGGGGATTTACCCACTAGAATAACCAGTCATCTAGTCAGACTGACTTGAGTTGACTTTTCTTCCAAGAATCAGTTTGATTTGACTGAGTCTTTTACACATTATTGCTTAATTTTTTTTTTTTACTTATAACTTCCAAAAAAGTAAATTCACAGTTTAATTTCTAGTAGGAGAGAGCATTTTTAACTTGAAAAAGTCTAAACAAAAAAAAAGCTCATATTTCCAGTCATTAGGGGTTATAAAAGAGAAACAGTAGCATGACATAGCACGTGCTGTCTCTTTTTATAGTGGAACAATGCCAAGAACAAGTGCAAGACCTGTGAGATCTAGCGGTTCGGGAACAGGAAGAGTGAGTCATGCACTGAATGAAAGGATGATTATTGAATTAAAAATGAGGGAAATCCCTTCTCTTATTAGTTACATGCATGACTGCTAAATTACAAGATCATTCAGTTTCTGAGCACTAATAAGGACCTTCTATTTTTAATTGCTATGTGCTTTGGCATGCTATGCAAACAAACCTTGTTCTGTTTTTTTGATGAGTTTTAATGGGTATAAAGGCAAAATCTGCTTCAAACTCAGCTGTAACCTTGTGACCAGCAGCTGCCAAGTTTATCTAGATGGAATGAATTCTGTAACAGCTTGTTAAGAAAATGTTCCTATTCATTATATAATTAATTAAATTTCCTTGCATCGCTAAGTAAAGTTAATTTAAGTTTAGGTAATTCCATATTTGCTTGCTGATTACTCATTTTATCATTCAGTGAAGCAATTTAGTCTATTGGACTACCTGCTGTTATGGTTTTTTTTATTCATCCTAAGAGCAGATAACTCCCCATGTTTCTGTACCTATATGAGTATATGATGGCTCTTGCTCTCAGCATATCCTGGGCCCTCAGCAGATCTGTAAAACTCCAATGAATTTGACCTACTACCATAGTAGGAGCAGGAAAAAATTCTACAGTGCCATTATAAATGGAAACATTGATAAAATAACTGATTTGTTTTGCAGTTTGAATGCTTATTGCTTGTTATGGATATTGATTCCATTTTTATCATTTTCATATGTATAGTTCTGCACAAAGATCCAAGGCAGGTGTGTCTTTGTCTGTTAGATGTTGGCCGGATTATATCAAGGTACGTGTTCGGTGAAGTGTAATGATTTATGCAGTTTTTATTTTTACTGTTTTAGTTTTAAAACATCACAAGTTCAGGTTTACTAAAAAATGCTTCTTACATGAAGCATTTTTAGTACTGGCTAAATTGAAGTCAACAGACAAACATTGGTTTAGCTGCAATTAAAGGATGCGTGAGGATTGACCCTTTGGACATTTTGGTCACACTGCCCAAAGCTAATCACATGAATATGAAAATATCCCGATATATTGCTTGGATAACATGGGTGTAAGTTATGTTTGCTTTTCCAGATTCCAGTAATCTGTGAGGCTTATGTAAAAGGTGAACACACAAGAGAGACCTGATATACAGCGATATTTATTTATTAAAGATTCATGTTGATTAAATTGAGGGTGAAGATGGGGTTGAAGGCTATCTGCTTTGTTTTTAATTTTGCATTTTTAGCCCGCCTTTCCAATTTTTGCTCGGTGATTTACAAAGTTTTTCAGGTCCAATAGGTCTCTGTCCCAAAGAGCTTACAATCTAAGTGGGTACCTGAGGAATGTCAATGGGAGAAGCAGGATTTGACACCTGGTTTCCATGTTTTGCAGCCCATTGTCCTAATCTGTAGGCCAGGCCTTTCAACAGATGATATGCAATCACCAAAGCACCTTGGCTGGATGTTTATTTACTTAAGTTTTTTCCATGTGCTCCTTCGGCCATCTCTTTCCTTTTGCTAAATTTTCTAGCTAACATTGTTGCTTTAATTATACAGAATGTCTTCACTTTACTATTCTTTTCTGTTTCTTGTTTCACTCTGTCTTTTCTCTCACTCTTCTTTCTGATTCTTGGGCACTCTGTTTTTACCCTATATGCATTTTCTTTTTTTATTTTCAGGTATGGTGTGGAACCCCCTGCTCTGGTAAAACTAGAGAAGGAAATTGAGTTAGAGGAGACTTTACTAATTACATCAGGATCTATAATCCCTACCAGCACTCCAAAGACCTGTTGTCATCAAGGGGAGCTCCATGAGGCAGTACGTATTATGTATACAATACGTTTTCTCATATTTTTATCCAAGTTTTAGTTTAATTACTATGTTCTTATTTATTTATTTATTATTTTATATACCAACATTCGATCTCAATTGAGATATCACACTGGTTTACATTCAGGTACTGAAGGTATTTCTCCATCCCCAGAAGGCTTACAATCTAAGTTTTTGTACCAAGGTCACAAGGAGTGACAGCAGGACTTGAACTCTGGTCTCCTGGTTCATAGTCCACTGCTCTAACCACTAGGCTATTTCTCCTCCCTATATTATGGGTTTTATTTATCAGATGGTGCACAGAAGTATATAAACTATTTTGTCATGATATCCTACATCATTTGGTAAAGGAAAACCAAAATATAAGTGCAGGTCAAGTAATAACCATAACTGGAAAATTATTTGGTTTCATTGCTAATGATTTGTATTGTCAGAGCAAGTAGAAAGATTAGAATCTCACAGGCTGATGCAGGAAGCTCAGTGTTAACACTGTGCACTTGATTTCAGCACACTATTTTAACGCTCAGATAAAAATATTTTTCAACTCCCAATGCAGTAAGCTAATGCTCTGGAAATGCATTAAATGGGTTGCCTGTAAAATGTGCGTTTAGCACGGGCCAAACACACATTTTAACTCAGGAAGAGGAGGGGGCGGGGGTCGTCCCTGACAAGCAGATCACCCTCTGGGTAAGTACTGGCAGCCGATGCCACTTAGCCAGATAAATACCAGTGCTAAGAGAGATTGCGTTTGGCCAGAGCACCTTTTTGCATCAGGGAATACTGCTTAATGCCCTCATTTGCATGGGATTTCCATGCGAGAGCACTAAATATTACTCCCATTTTAGAATAATCATTTTGTGAGCGTAAAACTCCTTGCTCATGATGGAGCGCCTGCTTTCCTAACGTGCGCCAATACACCTCTCTGGGTCTCCCGATGTTACATTTAAATGGGCTGCTAGGGGAAGTTAATGCCCTACAGAGCTTTAAATCCCACCCTGATAGGCGTCGCGCGCCGAAGGAGCACGACAAAGGGGCCTGCCCCTTTGTGTGCCCCTTCGTGTGTACCGGAGCACAACCAGAAACACCTACGCTAAACGACTCTGCCACGTAACTCTGCCTCTACAACCAAAGCACGCTACATCAGCGTCACCCAAGCATTCGTCCAGCGATCTCATTCTCCAGGTCTCATACACATACCTGCCTCTCCTGCATTCTTCCAGCATCTCCAGCATTCATCCAGCCACTCCAGCATTCTTCCAGCCTCTCCAGCATTCATCTCAGCTAATACCATCTAACACCACTTTCGCTCCTAACAATGCAAACAATGTACCACGGTCTCCCAATACCGATTCTCCACCATAGAACGCTACTCACAGGAAAATCAAACATAATCTACAATCAACGCACCTACAAATCACTTATCCCCATCATGATTACTCCAATCACACAACTTCTAGGATTCACTCTGTTCTCATTGATATTATTTAATGCTCAATCACTATCCAAGAAATCACTAATTTTAAATGATCTTCTCCTAGATGCAAACCCAGACTTATGTGCTATTACAGAAACGTGGTTTAAATCTACAGATATAGCTTTAATTAATCAACTACCTACTCAGACATACAACTTTTTCTCAATCCCACGACAGAAAAAAAGGGGTGGGGGCATTCTCTTAGCAGCTAAGAAAGATCTTAGATTCACTCATCACCCAATCAAATCTGACTCTAAATTGGAAACAGGTCTCTTCAAATCAGACTCACTACAAATCCTTCTAATATATGCCCCTCCAGGACTTCTAGAAACGGACCCATCACCCTTCCTAGAAATCTTAGCATCTTATCTAAAACCAGACTTCCCAACGATAATCCTAGGAGATTTCAACTTGCACGTTGATAACCCCACACTCTCAACCAGCTGCGAAACCATTCTTACAGCCATGTCTGCAATGGGATTCAAACAAATAATCAATGAACCTACCCACAAGGCAGGTCACACACTGGACCTTATCTTTGTGAACTCAGGTATAACACATTCAGTACATCCCACTTACAAAAAAGTTCCCTGGTCAGACCACTCTTTAATCTCCACCACCTTCTCAATGACCCAAATGAACAATAATCACGCCCCTCAACACTCATTTCTCTACAGAAAAGTATGCGCCTCTGAACTCAGCAATCATCTAATCACGGAACTTTCACACATGGACCTCACATCACCCATTGCAGCCGTTAATTCCTGGTCCTCCATAACAGAAACCGTGGATAACAAAAAAAGTCAAACAAGGTCTGCTGAATCAGTTTCCTGCCGGAGGTAGCAGACGTTACCCTGCAACTCTTTTCCTGCTCACCTGTTGGTCCTCGACTCCGGAGGGTGGAGCCCTTCCTGACGCCAATAACAGCGGCATCAGAGCGGTGCAGTTTGTCTGCTGAATCAGTTTCCTGCCGGAGGTAGCAGACGTTACCCTGCAACTCTTTTCCTGCTCACCTGTTGGTCCTCGACTCCGGAGGGTGGAGCCCTTACTGACGCCAATAACAGCGGCGTCTGTACGGTGCGTTCGCCGTCGGCGCGTCGCCAAAGCCGCGCGCCCCTTAGGCGCGCGGCTTTGCCCGGCTTCGCCCGGATTTGCCGGGATCCAGGGAAACTATTCCTTGTCTTAGTCAGCAACCATCGGAGACCGGAGGGCGTTGAGACAGTGTCTTCAAAGGGATCTATTCCTTTACCAGGTATATTTTCTTTTTTCCTGTTATTTCTGGCGTCCATTCTCTTGGTATGCCTCATACCAAGAGAAAAGGGAAAATATCAACATCTACGCCAGTGGCAAGTGACAACCAGCCACGAATACATGATCTTTTTGGGAAAACTGTGTTAGTGACACCAGGTGGGGAAGTCGCTGGAGGGATTGGCCAAGAGCAGGGCCAAACCTCCCTGACTTATGAAACATCTTTGAGCCCTGGTGCTCCTCTGACACCAGAGCCACCTACAGGAAAAAGGGGAGGTGAAACTCTTTCTGAAGAAAAATTGACTATGGAATTACTAAATCCTGAGTTGGCAACCAAGGATAAAGGGACATTGGGAATCCAGGGGAGGATGTTGGACAATATTCAAGTAATAACTCTTAAAAAATTTACACTGGAGGAGATAGGTACTATGCTATCCTCCATGCAAAAATCTATAAATGACCTAGCTAAGATAGTTCAGGAGGGAATGAGTAATCACTTGTTATTACAGACTAACTTAGCGAAGATAGATAATGAAGTTAAAGACCTGAATGTAAGAACTGTTAATGTTGAGCAAATACAAGTAAATTTAATTAAATCAGAAAAGATACAAAAAGATAAGATTGAGTATTTGGAAAATCAAATTAAAAGGACAAATCTGAGGATTTTAAATTTTCCCAGAACCCATTTACTTTCTCCAAAGGAATTGTTTGAGTTACCTTAAGAATGTGTTAACATAGGTATTTCTTTCTCAGAGTATTTTATCTAGAATTTACTATACTACACAGGGTGCGGGTCAGGGTGATTTGCAAGATCAACAGTTGGGAGATTCAAAGGAAGATACTAACTTGTCTGAATTGTTAACTTTATCTCCATTTCAGAAGATTTTTCTAAGAGCAACGCTAATAGTCCAATTTGTTGACATAGCGGAAAGGGATGCCATTTTTAGATTATATTTTAAATATCAAAAGAATAATTTTCATGGCTTCCCTGTTAGAATATTTCCTGATATTTCACATAATACACAGTTAAGAAGGAAAGAATTTTTAACTTTACGGGAAAAAGTTATTCAGCAAGGTACAAAATTTATTTTGCAATTTCCCTGCCGCTGTATTGTATTGTATCAGACTACAAGATTTGTGTTTAATCAGCCTGAACAACTTTCTTATCTGGATTCCTAACCCTATAAGTATCCTTGAGAGAGGGGAGGAAAATAAAATGTATATCACAGTTAAGACACTTTATAGATGATTTCTGTTAATTAACTGCTCTTGTTGTATCTTAGCAAAGCCGGTCTTCTTTTTTTTGCTTAAAAAGTTTTTCTAGTTTTTCACAGTGTGTATAGATATATGTGATATGGAATATCGAATTATGACTTGAAAATTTTCTACACTGCTGTGTAATATCTTAATGAAAAGAAATGCTTAATAAAAATAAAATTTAAAAAAAAAAAAAGTCAAACAAGGTGCGTCAAAAAGGCAGCCATGGTTTACAAATGAACTTAAAAACCTCAAACTCGACCTGCGTCAAAAAGAAAGTAAATGGCGTAAAGCCCCTTCCCCCTCCACACTTTCTACATACAAACTCGCCCTCCAATCATACAAGAGCTCCACTTTAAAAACAAAAAGGGACTTCTATGCACACAAGATTCATAACATTATATTCGATTCCAAAGCGCTATTCACATTTGTCTCCAATCTAACTCAGGCAAACCCTCCTGACATACCACCTAACCAAGCTCAAACAAAAGCTGATGAGCTGGCACTCTTCTTCAGTAAGAAAATCACGAACCTACTAACACAATTAAAGCATAATACCGGCACACCAACCAGCAATTACATTCTTCATAATAAAGACATCTCCCTCCAATCTCTTGAACTCACCTTTTCCTCAGAGATCCAAACACTTCTTAAGAAAATGAAACCCTCATCGCATCCACTAGACCAGATTCCGTCTAAATTACTACTGCTAATCCCGGACACCATAACCAAAACCCTAGCAGACATTATAAACTGCTCATTCATCCAGGGTTTCTACCCAGACGACCTCAAAATAGCATCCATCAAACCGCTACTTAAGAAGCCTAACTTGGACCCCAAAGATCCTAACAACTTCCGTCCAATCTCAAATCTACCTTTCATTGCCAAGGTGATGGAGAAACTAGTTAACACACAACTAGCAGATTACATAGAAGAACACAAAATTCTTTTCCCCACTCAATTCGGTTTTAGAAAAGCCTCAAGCACCGAATCCCTTCTCATCTCACTGACTGACTACATTATTTTGGGCCTCGATAAAGGACAGGCCTTCCTACTGATCTTATTGGATCTATCGGCAGCGTTCGATACTGTGAACCATGCCATATTACTAAAACAACTAGCGAACATCGGTATTGCAGGATCAGCACTAACATGGTTCAAAACATTCCTAGAAAACAGAGGTTTCAAAGTTAAAATCCACAACAAAGAATCCTCCAGATACCCATCATCACAAGGAGTTCCTCAGGGTTCCTCTCTCTCACCAACACTTTTCAACTTATACTTTCTCCCGCTTTGCCAACTGCTAAACAAATTGAACCTAAAACACTTCATTTTTGCCGACGACGTCCAGATTGTGATCCCCATCAAAGAATCCATCACTAAAGTGCTAGAACTTTGGGAAAATTGCTTTCAAGAAATTAACGAGCTCCTATCCAGCTTAAATCTAATCCTAAACCAATCAAAAAGTGAATTCATTCTAATCTCTCCAGATAATTGCAAAATCACTACAAACCCGCCAGCCAACTTGCAAACCTCAAAAGTAAGAGATTTAGGAGTCTCCATAGACAACCGGCTAAATTTGAAATCGTTTATCAACCAAACAACCAAAGACTGCTTCCATAAACTGCACGTATTAAAAAGAATAAAACCCCTATTTCACTTCCATGATTATAGAACAGTGCTCCAAGCAATAATATTTGCGAAAATTGATTACTGCAACTCTATCCTACTAGGCCTCCCATCATCACATACTAAACCGCTCCAAATGATACAGAACACCGCAGCAAGAATTCTAACAAACAAAAGAAGAAGAGATCACATTACGCCAGTCCTTAAAGACCTTCACTGGTTACCAATCCACTACAGAATAATTCATAAATCCCTCACCACAATCTACAAGAATATCCATGGACTGGCTCCACTCCATCTACAAATAGCTCTTAAAAAACACTCCTCCAACAGACCCATCAGAGAAGCATATAGAGAATATCTACAGGTACCACACAACAATACCACCCAACATATAACATTGAGAGATCGGGCCTTCTCCACAGCAGGTCCCCCCACTGTGGAACTCCATCCCCCTAGAACTAAGACAGGAACCATGTCTTCCAACCTTCAGGAAAAGACTGAAAACATGGCTGTTCATGAAAGCATTTCCGGACCTTTAAAGATTCACTACCATCAAATGCAGCATTACTGAACATTTCCTATTAAACTGAAACAGTCACTATCTACCAATCACTACAATGTTTTACTTCTTGTTAAACTTTTTATCTTTCCTCTAACTCTAATCCCAGTTAGAATGACCCCCGTTTTATTGTAACTTTTTCTTCCATGCACTTGTTTTACTTTTTAATGTATACTCTTATGTTATTAGTTATTTACGTTATAATGTATTTCTCACCCCTTGTTTTATGTAAACCGACATGATACGAACTCCGTGAATGCCGGTATAGAAAAATACAAATAAATAAATAAATAAAAAAAAGTTGTGCACCCCTAGCGCCTCCTCGGCAGCGGGTGCCCAGGAGTGGTGGCTGTCATCCGGTTAGGAAAACACACTCAATTTAATGAGCATTCCTTTTCCTAACCTGACTGCAGGCAAACTTTTTTTTTTTTTTTTTTGCATTTGGGGAGAAATAGCTAATAGCCTCATCAACATGGATTTACAAGTGATGAGTACTATTAGCTACGTGCTTGGTTGGATGCGCGTTTTGTACATTCTAACCCCTGTTTTGCGTCGGGGGTTATAGAGTTTTGAAATGCAGGCAAAGCTGCGTGTTGAATGCTGTCCCTAAAAGTCACACTATATTTTGGCATGAAATCAACCTCCATCCCCCCTCTCGTCACACTTAGTCACAAATAGCCAAATCCCCTTTCAACGTAGAAACACCCCCCCCCCCTCCCTGTTGGAGCGTGACATCATTTATGGATGGCCCCCTTGGCCAGAATGTACCTTTCTGCATCAGCTTGTTTGTGTTTACACACTATGGAAACTAAGGGGCTGGTATACTAAAGTGAGTAGAAATTCACAAAGTCTGCTTCATACATAAAAACGGGAACATGTATTCCCAAGTTGTGCCTCAGTTCACAATTCTCCCTTTTTACGCATGAAATGGACTTTACAAATTTTTTTTGGTTTCACATGTAGTAAATCTATCTACTCGTTTGCAAAATTATATGTAGATTAAAAGTCAATGAGCTGTTGTGATTCAAAATCATGCAAAGCATCTCATTAACTACATTTGCAGTGCTAAAATGCATGCGAAAAGGCCTTTGCGGTCTCTAGGAAACATCTGCATTTAAACATTTTCTCCCGGATTTGTTTGCATGGTAGAAAATGGATGTGCGGAATATCACATCTGCGCATTTTAGTATTTCGACCTCCAAATTCTAGCTATACAGAAGTAAATCATTAAAATCGATAAATGCTAATATCTCTAGTACACTGCTAGAGTAAAATGAGAACAAAATAGAGCCAGAACTGGAGAAAAATTACTTTCTGTTCTCTTGCCACAGAGACGCAGTGGTGGTGGTTCTTAGATTGCTTACTGCATCCAAAATACAAATGTTTTTTTTATTTCTGTTAAGTTTTTGAGGTGAGAAATAGAAGCTGAGAAGGTTCTGTTACTGCAGTTAGAAAGCAGATTTGGGATCTCTATTGTTCTGGTAAATAAAGTAAAACAGGGTGAGCGTTGGCATTTACTTGTTTGTGATTTAATTCTATTAATAGTCTGCTTCTAAAGTATTATGATCTTCTCCATAATCTTTTATCTTATGATAATTAAAGATAATTATTCACAGATAGAAATAAGATGATTGAGTAAATGATTTCTTCTGTTTTATTGTTAAATACTGTGAAATGTATCTAATGATATAAAAATTCAATAAAAATAAAATAAAAAAAAGCAGATTTGGGCACGCTTTTTGAAATATGCCTTATTACAAAGACTAGAACATCAGTTTTATCTTTTTTTTTTATATGCATTACTTATTTTGAATTTTTTATAGATGTACTTAGGTTTCTTTATTTTTTTTTTTCAGTTATTCTGGGGGAGACTCCCAATCTGAGCACCCTAATTAGTTTATGTATATATATATATATTTTTTTTTTTTTAAAGGAGTGCAATTTCACATAATCAGATTATTGTAAAGCCAGCGCTAAGTCTAACACAAAAACATGACTGCATTTAGTTTTCTATCTTAAATGAAAATTTAGTATACTAGTGATTTGTTCATTGTAAACAGATAAACTAGGTAGTGCTAGACTTTGCTAGTACTATGTGAATGCATGATATTAAGAATTATAGTTAAACCAATTTATATTTCCTTTAATTTAAATTCTGTTTTGTTCAGGTGAAGCACATAGCAGAAGATCTTCCCTGCAATTGTTCCCATCGATTTTCTATTGAGTATTTATCTGAAGGGCGTTATCGTTTAGGAGATAAAATTCTGTTTATACGAGTAAGTTCTACCCTTTAAAAAAAAAAAAAATTTCATGTGACCTTTTTTGAGTTCTCTGTTTACTCAGCTTGGAATATTTCTAGAGGCCAATATTCAGTAGGCTGTTTAGTGGGCAAGTTATCTGGGTAAAGTTAGCCATATAACTTGTCCTGTATATTCAGCGAGATAAATGTCTCACTTGAATATATTTGTTTTAAAGTATCTGGTTACATGTAACCAGATAATTTTAAAACCGGCTATTTCTGAATAACTTTAGAACCTAACTATATCTGGCCTTGTGTAACCAGTATATCTGGGGAATGGCAGCTAGGCAGAGGAGCAGCAAGACCTCAAAGGTGCTTTCAGTCATCTTGCTACTTGCATGGATATTCTGGAAAACTCAGCAATGGTGCACTGATTTTCAAAAAGACCAGCTTTTCTTTCAACTATGGCACTAAGCTTGAATTGAGTGTTCATGGTGTCTCCTGCCATTAAGAAGACACATTTGCTAGGCATGCTGGCTGGTTGGCAGGAAAGATAATACTGAGCCACCTTGGCCAGACCAGACCATAGACTCGTGCACATAATATGCCAGCACATCTGTGTCCATGTACTTGATGGGCTCTGTGCATGTCACAAACTTCTACTGGGGGTCTCCATTGCTGGGGTGAGCTGATGATCTCTCTTGACCACTCTTTGGCTATAGCCAGTATCAGGAGAGATGGTTCTGTGGTGGCAATGTGGCTTTGGTGTATTGAGGTAGGGAAGGAACTACTAGCTGAGAGGGTGCTGCTTGTGTCTGCACTGCTCTCTGGGATGGCCACCCTTTCTTGTGTTATATCCCCACTGTGCCTCTGGCACTTCTGTTTAATGCAGGCTACCTGCCAGTATCTTCATATATATGAGATGCTGGAATATGGGCAAGACTCCCTTTCATTCATGGATCACAGTAGGGCAAGCATGTATGCATTCTTTTATGTCGGAAGTTTGTCTCACTTGCACCTGCTGTAAGGAGTCTAGAAACTGCAACACCTCTGCTTCCATTTTCTCTTGCTCATGGAAAACCTCTAACTTTTTCTCTGGAATATTTACTATAGTGACAACCCTGTCTAGGATGGCACTTTTGGACCCTCAGCATCCTTAAAGGGCTTCAGGATTTGAATCAGTTGCTTCATCATTACCCAGTCATGCCTCAGGAGGTGATCCACACCGCTTTGTGTTTCCAGAGACAGATTGTTTGTTTATTTTTATATACCAACATTTGATCTGAAATGTCACATCGGTTTACAGTGAACAAAAATCTAATAAGACATTGCCGCCTTATTTTTTACAGAGTAACTTAGAGACAATGTTAACAATAGTGGAATTATAAAAGTTTGTTACTAGGAACATAGTTAGAGTATCAAGGGAACCAGGGAGACCTAGTCTTGATGATCTTTCTTACAGGATAACTTAGTTAACAAATTAAACTTAAATATAGAACAAGGTGCTACTAGGAGCAATTTCAGCGAGTGTCAATGTGATGCATTCATAGGTATTCTTCGGTGACAGAGGTTGGAGGGTGTTAGGAAACTGATGGAAAGGCTTTTTGAAAGAGCCATGTGTTCAGGGTTTTTTGTTTTGGTTTTTTTTTTTTTTAATATTTGAGTAGTGGGTTCGGTTCTTAGTTGTGCTGGCAGGTTGTTCCAAAGGGAGGGTCCTGCCATGATAGAGCGCGTTCTCTTATGGTAGTCAGGTGGGCCATTTTCTGAGAGGGAATTGGGAGGAGCCCGGAGTTTGTGGAGCTGAGGTTCCTTTAGGGTATGTAGAATTGGAGGGATGTATTCAGCCAGTCGATCTTCTTTTTTTTTTTTTTTTTTTTTTAAGTGTTTTGTGGGTGAGAGTTAGGGTTTTGTATTGGATTCTGAAAGAGATGGGTAGCCAGTGTAGGTCTTTGAGGATTGGGGTGATATGGTCAGATCTTTTGCTCTTTGTGAGTAATCTTGCTGCTGCGTTCTGTAGCAGTTGCGGCAGTAGGAGGGCGTTGCAGTAGTGTTTGAAGAACTGTTCGATAGTCTTGGGTGTAAAGAAGCGGTTTGAGTTTTTTTTTAGGACCTGGAGTTTGAAGAATCCATCTTTTATCACTGTGTTGATGTGTTTATTTAAGGCTTAGTTTGCTATCTAGGACAAAGCCTAAGTCTTTTACTGATGAGGTTATTTGTTTCTCCATATGAGATACTGTGCAATCGTGGCTGAGCTGTATGGTGGTTTTGTTTGTTATATATAATTTCAGTTTTATTCTGGTTGAGGGAGAGCGACATTTGTGAGAGTAGCTGAGTTATTTTGGATAGATGTGTCCCGTATCTTTAGGGTGTTCTCAAGGGACTGTTTTAGTGGGAGCAGGATTTGGACATCTGCGTATATGTAATAGGTTAAGCCTAGTTCAGACAGAAATTTACAGGGTGGATGAAAGTTGAGTTTCCCGAGGTGATTTCCGTGGTCCCTCGGAGGTAAGAGCCTCGGTCCGGTGGCCGAATCGCAGCAGGGACCTAGCCCCCGAGTGAGAAGGGCTCGGGCGCGGCATAGAGGCAGCCTCGGTCCCGATCCGTTCGCGGTGAGGACTTGGCCCCCGAGCGAGACTAGTTCGGGCGCGGCTTAGAGGCAGCGGGTGCACTTCCTCGAGTGCGGCGGTGACGGTAATCACCCTCTTCCCCCGCAGCCGGAGACCGCCCGGGTCGCAGCCGGGAAGCGCCGAAGATCAGGTAAGGCGTACATCTTTACTTTTGCTGGTCTCCGAAGAGCGAGGATTAGCGGGATCTGCCTACGTGGAGGCCCGCCATTTAGCTTGCCTGCTCGCAGTCGCCATCTACCCTGGTTCGCCGCCTCTATCTAGTGTGCAGACTAAGCACACAGGCAATGGGCGCGTATGTTAGGTGCCCGAAAGTAATTGGGCGCATATTATATTGTATGGGAGCACGTTGATGGGCGCACCGGCGCATAGAGATAACAGACCCGATGGAGCGTATGAGAGCCCATGCGTCCACAGAGCCGGCACCTCCAGAATCAGGCATAAGAGCTCTAGGCCTCTGCTCAGCATGCTGCCTCAGAGCCACACAGAGCGAGGAAGCAGACTCCCTATGTGCCCAATGTGAGGAGGCCCTGGGAGTTCCAGGCCAGGGCCGGTCCCAGCCCAGATTAATTGCCAGTTCCTCAGGGAACACCCCAGACCTAGCAGGCCGAGGTGAGCAGCCGGGGAACCCTAGAGCCCTGGTGCCCCTAAGGCTAGAACCTGCCTCGCTCTCCTGGGTGGAATTATTCAAGGGGATTCACGCCTTTGTCAAAATGCAGTCTGATCCCCGAATGGACCCATACGTACCGGATGACCCTGCCCCTGGACCCTCTAGACCTAGGCACGGCCACCCAGAAGCCCCACTTATGGGGATTCAGATTGTTCTGAGGAAGAAGGTGAGCTCCCCGAGCAGGGAGAATTTCCCTCAGGGATAGAGCCGTATCGAACCATGAGACGCTTCTTTCCTAAGGAGGATCTCCCAGACCTAGTCTCTCAATGCCTGTCGGAGCTGGCTATCCCGGGCCAAGGCACCCCAGGTGAACCTAGAATGAACCCCCTGCTAGAGGGCCTTCGCCAAACAGCTCACCATTTTCCCCTCCTTCAAGCAGCACAGCAGCTAATCGATCTGGAGTGGAATGCGCCGGAGGCCTCATTCAAAGGGGGTCGGGCCTTGTCTAGCATGTACCCCCTAGACCCGGCATCCAAGGAGCTGCTGGCATGCCCCAAGGTAGACGCCATAGTTTGCACAATTGTGAAGCGCACCACCATTCCAGTGGAGGGAGGGACGGCCCTCAGGATGCACATGACCGGCGCCTGGACGCCATTCTGAAACAAGCCTTCGAGGTGGCAGCCATGTCCCTACGAATCACGACCTGCTGCACCGTGGTGACGCGTTCCTGTTTATCACAAGCCAGGAACACCCCAGGAGAAGAAATGGAATCAGCTCTCTCGTTTCTCACTGACGCTGCCTCCGACTTAGTTCGTACAGCAGCCAAGGGAGTGTCATCCTCAGTGGCAGCCAGGAGACAGCTCTGGCTTCGAAATTGGTCGGCCGACTCCTCCAAGGCGCGCCTTATTTATTTAGGATTTTTATATACCGACATTCTCGATACAAATATCAAATCAGGTCGGTTTCCATAGAACAAAACTGTCGCGGTTAAGGCGTTACATTAAACAGAGTTTCTGAACATAAGAACGTAAATATTAAATAGACAACAATAACTCGTCAGATAACATGAATAAATGTAAAAAAATAGCTAAAAATAAAGGGTAAGTTAAATTGGGATATATTCTTAAAGGGCCTTACCAGAATGCCCTTTAAGGGATCCCTCCTATTCGGCAGCGACCTTGAGAAACTGGCTAACAAATGGGGCGCCTCTCCATTACCCCGTCTACCAGAAGACAAGTCAAGGAGGAACCAGCGCCCTTTTCCTAGGCCATCCAGAGGTAGAAGTTCTCAACGCTTCAACCCCTACAGGACTAGCTACCAAGCACCTCGTTCTCAGACCCGGAACCAGTCCTTTCGGACCAGGCACAACAAGAGGGGAACCGGCTCTGGTTCGGGTCCCGGCCGCACCCCACAATGAGAATCAGCCGACCCATCTGGGGGAAGAAGCCATAGGGGGCAGGCTAACCCTATTCTACCGCAGATGGGTCGAGATTACTTCGGACCAGTGGGTCCTCACCATCATCCGAGAAGGGTATTACCTGGACTTCCTTCATCCTCCTCCGGACAAGTTTGTGGAATCTCCTTGTCCACCCCTCAAGAGGGCGGCACTGGAAGCTACCTTGTGGAGGCTCCTGTCCCTAAAGGCCATAATCCAAGTGCCTGCATGGGAGATAAATTCTGGCCATTACTCCATTTATTTCATCGTACCCAAGAAGGGGGGCACCTTCAGACCAGTCTTGGACCTCAAGTCAGTCAACCGGCACTTAAGGGTCCCAGGATTTCGCATGGAAACTCTGCAGTCAGTCCGAAGTGCGATACAGCCAGGGGAGTATCTCACATCCCTGGATCTGTCAGAGGCCTACTTGCATATCCCAATCCATCGTGATCACCAGCGCTACTTACACTTCAAAGTCCTGAAACAACACTTTCATTTCCGGGCTTTACCCTTTGGGTTAGCCACCGAGCCGCGGACCTTTACCAAGGTAATAATAGTGGTGGCGGTGTCACTCAGGAAGGAAGGAATTCTCATCCATCCCTACCTAGACGATTGGCTGATCAGGGCAAAGTCACCAGAGGAGAGCCACCGGGCAACCAATAGAGTTATATCTCTTCTGGAAAGCCTAGGATGGGTAGTCAACACAAACAAGAGTTCCCTACAGCCATCGCAGTCGCTAGAATACCTAGGAGTCCGATTCGACACCCAGGGAGACAGTCAGCCTGACCTCCAAGAGGAGATCAAAACTCCGGAATTGTTTACAGATTCTGCTGAGCACCTCCTGGTCCACAGCTTGGGATTACCTACAGGTCCTCGGCCTAATGGCATCCACTCTGGAAGTGGTACCATGGGCACGGCTCATATGAGACCGTTACAACGCGCCCTCCTATCTCGGTGGAGCCCACGATTACAGAACTACACCGTGCATCTACCTCTACCGGCCAGAGTACGGAATCAGTTATGGTGGTGGCTGCAGCCCGACCACACGAGCAGGGGGTAAAAAATGTCCTCCCCAACCTGGACCCTGCTCACTACAGATGCCAGCCTGAGCGGCTGGGGAGCACACTGCGAAGAGCTAGCCGCCCAAGGGTGATGGAACAGAGAAGTCTGGGTGGAACATTAACAGACTAGAGGCACGGGCAGTCAGGTTAGCCTGCCTGCGATTTGCCCACAGACTTCGAAACAGAGCAGTCAGAGTAATGTCAGACAATGCCACCAAGGTGGCATACATCAACCGACAGGGCGGAACCAGAAGCTGACAGGTATCCTTAGAAATAGCCCCCCTGATGGCTTGGGCGGAAGCAAATCTCCAGAAAATCTCCGCCGTCCACATCGTCGGAAAGAACAACACCACGGCAGACTTCCTCAGCAGAGAAAGCCTAAACCCGGGGGAATGGCAGCTGTCATCCACGGCCTTCCAGATGATTGTGGATCAGTGGGGGACTCCGGGCATGGTCCTACTAGCGGACAGGTCCAACGCTCAAGTACTCAGATACTTCAGTCGCAGACGAGATCCTCTATCCCACGGGATTGACGCCCTGGTGCAGCCATGGCCTCAGGGGATCCTGCTATATGCCTTTCCCCCATGGCCCCTGCTGGGCGCCATTATACACAAGATTCAGCGGCACAGAGGCCTAGTTCTGGTGGCCCCGGACTGGCCAAGAAGACCCTGGTACGCAGACATGAGAAGACTACTGGCAGGGGATCCTCTACCCCTGCCCCCTCACAGGGACCTGCTGCAACAAGGTCCCATCCTCCACGAGGATCCAGCTCAATTCTCTCTTACGGTCTGGCCATTGAGAGGGCTCGACTGAAGAAAAGAGGATACTCGGGGTCGGTAATAGATACACTCCTCCGAACACGCAAGTTCGCCACATCACTAGCTTATATAAGGATCTGGAGAGTATTTGAAGCCTGGTGCGAAACTCGCAACACCAATCCACATGCCGCTAAAATCCCCATCATTCTGGATTTCTTGCAAGATGGGCTTCAGAAGGGTCTGTCCCTCAATTCAATCAAGGTTCAGGTGGCAGCGCTATCCTGCTACGGCCCCAGGTGTGACGGCAACAGCATTGCCACACACCCAGACGTTTCACGTTTCCTGAAAGGAGTCAAACACATTTGCCCGCCACTGAAATGGCCAGTGCCCCTGTGGAACCTCAACCTAGTTTTGGAATTCCTAGCAGGACCCACCTTCAGACCCCTCCGAGGCCTGTCCCTCCGTTTGTTAACCTTGAAGATGGTGTTCTTGCTGGCCGTATGCTCAGCACGCCGCATCTCAGAGCTACAAGCGCTGTCCTGCCACGATCCGTTTCTCAGAATCACCCCAGGGGCTATCCATCTTCGCACGGTTCCTTCCTTCTTACCCAAAGTAGTCTCACACTTCCACCTCAACCAAACCATATCCTTGCCAACCATGGAAGGGTTGAAGAAATCGGAAGCAGGTCGAATACTGCGTCATCTCGACATCGGCAGGCTGCTGTCCAGAAATGTCGGAAGCAGTACAAAAGACGGACCACCTGTTCGTCCTTCACAGTGGGAAGAGGCAAGGAGAAGCGGCCTCACGGGCGACTATTGCTCGCTGGATCAAAGAAGTTATCAAGGCGGCCTACGTAGAAGTGGGAAAACCACCACCTCTACGAGTCAAGGCTCACTCTACCAGAGCACAAGCGGCCTCCTGGGCAGAAACTAGGATGCTGTCGCCTGCAGAGATATGTAGAGCGGCAACGTGGTCCTCCATTCATACCTTCTCCAGATTCTACCGTCTGGACGTCCAGGTCAGGGAGGACACAGCATTTGCAAGTGCAATCCTAAGCGGACCTCGGGCAGCCTCCCACCCAGTCCGGGAGTAGCTTTTGTACATCCCATTCGTTCTAAGTCCATCTGCTACACGCTAGGAAATGGAGAGATTACTTACCTGATGATCTCGTTTTCCTTAGTGTAGGCAGATGGACTCAGCATCCCGCTCGGCTGCCGACATATATGGGGATTCACCGTTTCAAGGTAAGCCATGTTTCCTTACATAGGGCATCCACCCTGCCGGGTGTCGACGCCTTCCGGTTGAGAACACTGGCATCTCCAGCTACTGTCAATCGGTCAGGTTAATCATGTTCAGTTAATCAATCGGTCAGTCACACATATATCCATAATGCTTTTGCAAGGAAGATTACTGAGCTTCTGCACTTCCTGCAGGGGTATATGTACTACGTGCTGACGTCAGATCAGTCTCCAACTGCTAGCACGAGCACACTATACCCCATTCGTTCTGAGTCCATCTGCCTACACTAAGGAAAACGAGATTATCAGGTAAGTAATCTCTCCATTCCTTATCTCATCCTGATGTGGGCTGTTCTTTGAAGGGAGTGAAGCACATTAGACCTCCCTTGAGGTTACCAGTTCCATTTTGGTGGGCCCTACGTTCCAAACACTGCGTAGCCTTTCCTTACGGTTGTTGACTCTGAAGATTGAATTCCTGGTGGCTATGTGTTCTGCACGTCTGATTTCTGAGCTGCAGGCATTGTCTTGTTGGGTAACTCCGGGGGCATTACAGCTGCGTACTGTTCCATCCTTCTTGCCCAAGGTAGTCTCAGACTTTCGTTTGAATCAGTCAATCTCCTTGCCATCCCTGGATAAGGTCAGGGATGCGGAGGAGTTTCGCCTTTTGTGCTCCTTGGATGTTAAGTATATTGTCATACGGTATCTGGAGGTCTCTGAGTCTTTTCGAAAGATGGATCACCTGTTTGTTCCCCATGGCAGGAGTAAGCAGTGTGCTTCGGCTTCATTGGCTAACATAGCTCATTGGATTAAGGAAGTGGTCAAGGCCACATATGTGGATGCTGAAAAGCTGTTGCCTACTCAGGTTAGGGCTCATTCCATTATTGCTTAAGCAGTGTTATGGGCGGAAGTTAGTCTGTTGTCTCCCTTCTATCTGCCAAGCTGCGATGTGGTCCTCCTTACACACTTTTTTTCCAGGTTTTATCATCTGGGTGTGCAGACCCGGGAGGATGCAGCCTTTGCACGTGTGGTGTTGACTGGACTGCGGGCAGCCTCCAACCCTATTGGGGATTAGCTTTGGTATATCCCACTGGTCCTGAGTCCATCTATCTACATGCTAGGAAATGGAGAAATTGCTTACCTGATAATTTCGTATTCCTTAGTGTAGACAGATGGACTCAGCCTCCTGCCCTCGGCTGCCACATGAGTGTGCCAATAGTCCTCCTGTGGGGCTCTGGGTCCCAAGGGATTACTGGTAAGTGTTCATCCAGTCCCTAGTTGGGGTACCTAGCATCGTATGAGAGTTCAGTGTTTGTGGTTGGTTGAGTACAGTTCTGGTTATCGGTTTTTAATCATTTTTTGCTAGTCTGTCTACAGTTGCTTTTGAAGAGAATACTGGCAGGCTGGGATCACTGCAGGGTTCTGTATACTGTGACGTCAGCTTGATAAGTCGCCATCTGCTGGCAGGGGAGCATAAACCCACTGGTCCTGAGTCCATCTGTCTACACTAAGGAAAACGAAAATCATGAGAGATCTTGAACAAATAGATGTGAATTGGTTATTTACACTTTCTGATAATAGAAGGATTAGGGGGCACTCCACGAAGTTAGCAAGTAACACATTTAAGACTAATTGGAGAAACTTCTTTTTCACTCAATGCACAATTTAGCTCTGGAATTTGTTGCCAGAGGATGTGGTTAGTGCAGTTAGTGTAGCTGGTTTCAAAAAAGGTTTGGATAAGTTCTTGGAGGAGAAGACCATTAAGTGCTATTAATCAAGTTGACTTAGGGAATGGCCTCTGCTATTACTGGCATCAGTAGCATGGGATCTCCTTGGTGTTTGGGTACTTGCAAGGTTCTTTGGCCTGGTTTGGCCTCTGTTGGAAACAGAATGCTGGGCTTGATGGACCCTTGGTCTGACCCAGCATGGCAATTTCTTATGTTCTTAAGTAAGTACGTTCTTCATTAGCTTAAAGAATTGATGTGCACTGAATAACAGATTTAAAGTGATTGAATCAAAGTTCAAAATAGAAAATCTGAAGTTTTTTCACTAGAAAATCCTCTAGATCAGTTACCTTGCATCAGTAGATCTGAAACATGCACATCTCCAGGTTCTTATCAGTCTCAAAAGTTAAAGATTATTATTATTACCAGGCCCACAGAGAAGTTAATCTGGTTTTCTTTACTCCATTTGGCCTAATGAAATTAAAACAATTTCAGAATAAATAATTTGTTTACTCAGAGCAAGATTTTAACTTTTGAACTGTTCATTTAAACAGATATTGCTTTGCCTTTCATGATTAGAGCAGACTACTTTGCCAGTATCCTAGGGATTAAGTGTAAAAATGTGACTTTACATTGATATCTGCATTCAAAATAGTGTATTGTTGTGTTTGACCCCCTGAATTGTTTAGTTATACTAATGTGTATCTTGGATTTTCAGATGCTGCATGGAAAACATGTGATGGTACGGGTTGGAGGAGGCTGGGACACTCTTCAAGGATTTTTACTTAAATACGATCCATGTAGAGTACTGCAGTTCACAACTCTGGAACAGAAAATTTTGCAGTTTCAGAAAGGAGGTCAAAATGGAATTGCTCTGCAGTCAGGAAGTGCTCCACAGATTCCTGTCATGAACCCTTTATCAGCAGTGAATATAGTTGAGAAGCAGAAGTCTAAACCCTGCACACCTATTGCCACTTCAAAAGCTACTCTTGGTGGTATTCAGACACTATCTAAACATACTCCATCTCCTGCAACATCCAGAAGAGCGGCAAAGCATTCTCCTTCCTCTGTAAAACCTGACCAATTCAGTTCTTTGCCAACACACCCTAAATTGCAAAGCTCCTCGGCAAAAGGCTCCCAGCTGTATGCCGAGTCTCTAAAAAGAGCTCCAAAAAACCTGAAGTCACCTGCACAGAGTTCACCATCTACTCTTATTTCAGAACTTTCACGGCCTATTAATAAAAATCCTTCCTCGCCAGCTTTACTAAGAACTGTTGCTCCTTGTTCACAGTTACCTGAGAAATGTATCGGGCCAAAAAATAAACCTAAATTAACCCCTTCAACCAAGCCATCTCCATACTCTTCCTCATCATCACTACATTTGATTCATCCTGGCACTTCCAGTAAACTTTCTACCACGCCGCCTTCCAAGACTATAATGCCTTCAAAACATAAATACACATCATCTAAAAGTGTGTCTGTATCGAAACTAACAAGAACAGACTCTCCTACTTCAGAACCGTCAGTAAAGTCTCTCAGAACATTCTCCACACCACCTCAAACAGATTCATCCCCCAAAATATCATCTCTGGTTTTTCCAGTTGCTTCTGAAAAGCGCAATCTTTTATCTAAATATCACAGCCCTGCTGAAAAAGAAAAATACAGTTCCCAAAGCAGAATTCTGAATGTAGGCAAGGTCCACAAACCACCAAGAGTGGAATCACAAACTCATTGTGGCCAGAAGCAGAATCTCAAAGCCACTTGCCCCGTGAAACAGCCAGCTGTGATAGCTTCCTGTTCACATGGAAAAGGAGTACGATTTGCCGCAAAACAAGAAGCTCTAGCTGGGAACCTGCCTTCGACTGTTAAACAGCCTGCAGCAAAAAGTAACCTAGAGACTCGCAACAACAGGATTCCTCAGCATGGAGCAAGCCGAACACAAGCACCTGAACGAACTCCGTTGTCTACAGTGCGCCTTCCCCAGGCTTCAACCAAAGTACAAACTTCAGCAAAAACATCCCAGGATGTTACAAAGAGTCAGCCTTTGAGAAAAATGGCACTCATGCCTGGTAAAGTCCAGGTTTCTACAACCAAAAGGGTGGTTTTGAATTCAAAAAGTTCATCTGCATCTAGAAAGGGTGCACTTGCGTCAAAAGACTTGGCGTCCAAGATACAAAAAGAAGATAACTATTTTGTTATGAATGGAAATAGAAAACAAAAAAAATGAGCATGTTGGATTACAAAAGAAATCCTAATATATAAATATGGGTAAACTTGATAAATATAGGCAGAGTAAGTACTGACTTCTTTGCGTCTACAGTTTCCATTTGGACCTCTGAAACAAAGTACACTTAATTTTTAAATCAAGATTTTGGAGATTTTTTTCACATTTGGACTTTTTAAAATATGAAACCATGGTATACAAAGCTAATATTTTAGTTTATTTAATAGATATTAATGTCAGAGTTTTAACTATATAGTGAAATGCATTTGGGGTTGGTTACTCATTCAACAGATGTTTTTCTTAAATGCACTTTCTATATTTTTATTATTGTCGGTGTTTGTTTCCAGTCAGCCCAGAATCATAAACTTTTTTTTGTTTTAACATAGTTATAATTAATATACTGCATACTTTTTTACTAAATAAACATTCATTTTTTAGTGCTGATTATGCTGAATTATATTACACGCTATACATTTTAAGCCTGGTAATTTCATTCTTCTCAAAACCATCTAGTTTTGACCTTTCTAACAAATTGTATGTGTGTGTGCCATCCTGCTAAGATGATTGATGCAGTTTTCCATTTAAAACAGCATTGCTAGTATTTTATTAATTCATTCTACCTTTCGTTTAGCTTTGGTGATGCAATACGTGTTAGATTTTCAAAGGTCCTCATGCTTAGCCATTTGCACTAGTACAAATCTGAGTGAACTGGGGTGTTGCATTGCTGCTTATTGTAAGGCTGTACAGTTATTACACAGGTTCAGATAAAGCAGAACACGGAGGTTCTTTTAAAAATGTGGTGCAACAGCACTTATTGCACACCTTTTTACTGGTTAAAAAATATCCTTGCTATAAGACTTTTCAAGTGTGAAAACCTGACAAGTTCAGCTTTTAGCAGAGTTTTGATAAGTAGCTTGGGCTCAGAATTAAATTTTCTGTATTTTCTGTTGTGTTAGTGTAACTTCCTGCTTGACAGATGGGATAATGGTACTGCAACCAACCCTGATTCATAGCGCCTTCACCTACCTTGTTCTACAGCTGCTCTAGTAGTATTGTATATCCCACCATTGAAGGAAGTTTAAAAAAAAAAAATTAGTGCTGTTCTGGAGAGATCTGGCTTTATTCAGTTACTGAACTTGCATCTTTGTGTTGAAATGGACATAAGTTTTTAGATCTGTGTGATACTAGCATAGTTCCATATATCAACTAATGGATTTTTTTTTAAATCTTGCTTACGGATTAGTAAATGCTGCACCATATCTGTGTATCAGTAGATCAGGATGCATATTGATATTTTCAGAATTTATACTTTAAAATCCAGTAAGGTAAAAAATTTGAGGAGTTGGACTAAAAAACAAAAAGATGTGCCAGTTAGGTTCAGTGTTTTTCTGGTTCTCTGTTCTAGACAGAGATATATTTCATTAATTTAGTATTACTTAATGTTCTCTGTCATGAAATTACCAGTTCTTTTCTAACAAATGCCCTACACATGTATGTATGACCTTACTAAGCAGATATTCCATTATGCTACAAAAAATTATAATTAGCTTTGTTTCCCTATTAATAGCTTCAAAACCTTATCTTGTCCATTTAGACCAATGTAAACACACAGTCTAATTTATCCACAGGTTGATTACAGATGTATGTACACAGTAATATTGCATGGTAGAAGGAAGTTTTACTTTGGAGAGGAGATACCATTAGTCTTTCCTCCTATGGTAAATGTTTCCCTAATTAACTTGGGTGCTGTTGAAAATGTTTCCTATTTGATTTATTTCTTTGCACAGTACTTCTGCACATTGTAAAGGCTGCTGTTGTATCCCAAGAGGTTCTGCTAGGAATTGTTCTTCGGTTAGTAATTTTTTTTTTCTTTTTTTAAACAAGGATCCACTTTAAACGATGGCCTATGCACTTTACACATTTCTTTGATTTGTAACTGCAGTTATCCTTGTGTATTAAAGAATATAGTTCCTGGTGGATAAACAGCAAAAAGTTAAAACTGGAGCTTTAAATACAATGATGATAACTTTCAAACTGGCGTGCGGGCACATGTTGGGAATTATTGGAAAGGGAATGGTGAATAAAACAGAGAATGTCATAATGACTGTATAGCTCCATGGTGAGACCGCACCTTGAATACTGTGTACAATTCTGGTCGCCGCATCTCAAAAAAGATATAATTGCGATGGAGAAGGTACAGAGAAGGGCAACCAACATGATAAAGGGGATGGAACAGCTCCCCTATGAGGAAAGACTAAAGAGGTTAGGACTTTTCAGCTTGGAGAAGAGACGGCTGAGGGGGGATATGATAAAGGTGTTTAAAATCATGAGGTCTAGAACGGGTAGATGTGAATCAGTTATTTACTCTTTCGGATAGTAGAAAGACTAGGGGGCACTCCATGAAATTAGCATGTAGCACATTTAAAACTAATCGGAGAAAGTTCTTTTTCACTCAACGCACAATGAAACTCTGGAATTTGTTGCCAGAGGATGTGGTTAGTTCAGTTAGTGTAGCTGTGTTTAAAAAAGGATTGGATAAGTTCTTGGAGGAGAAGTCCATTACCTGCTATTAAGTTCACCTAGAGAATGATTATAGATTGCACTCCCCCCAGTTACCCCAGACTCTTTAAACCCCTGAGAAAATGGCTCTTTGGGACCAATGCAATAAATGTGCACTGAAAGCAGACACTGAACACTCAACACCCGCTTTACTAATGCACCCCCAGGTACCCTCCTGGGGGCACTATGCAATATTTAAATTAGGCAGCCCGCGAGCATCGGCCATCCGCTGGTTAGAAAAATAGATGCCAAATTTATCGGCATCCGTTTTTCCTAAACGGCGCACGGCCCAGGGATTCAAGAAACGGACATTTGTTAATTGAGCGTCCGTTTCCTGAAGCTGACTGCTGGCGCTTTTTTTAATACTTTTTTTTTTTTTGGTTTGTCTAGTTTTTTTTTTAAAGATATTAAGTAGAAGGATATACAGAATAGCATTTTTTTCTGCTTTTCTGTATAACTTTTGGACACACTCAGCAATTAATGCCTGCTCCAGGCAGGCGTTAATTTCTGAGCACAAAAACGTCAGACGCACAACTTATTTTTTTTTTTCTGTATTCGGCGTGAATAGCTAATAGCCTGATTCACATGTATTTGCAGAAGGGGATTAGGTAGTGCCTGTACAACCTGCGTCCAACTGCTGGTTAAATAGCTTGCTCGGCTGAGCGCACTGTATTGCATCTGCCCCTTTATTTTTTAACCTATACCTCATCCCTAGAGAATTAAACTTATGCAGCAAGGGATCTGGGCGCGTGCCCATGCACATAAATATTTAGCACACATCTCTTGGCTATATCCCGAAACTCCCATGTCCTGCCCAGACCATGCCCCCACCCCTTTTTGAAAACATTTGAGATGTGTGCACAGTGGGAGATGCATACATCTGGATGGCTTTTAAAATTTGGTGAGCAGGTGCAAGCCTGTGTATCCATATCTCTCGAATTTTTTTGGGACACACCAAGCTTTTAAAATTTACCTCAAAGTACTCAGCTGAAACAGATAAGCATGTTACTCCTAGAGCTTAGTTGGACTGACCAAGAAAAAAAGGCTCTAAAATTGAAAAATAAAAGATTAAAAAAAAAAAAAAATGCAGAAAACGTCCAAGTGTGCATGAATAAATTTTAAGACTTTTTTCCTTAAGTATCTGTAGGAGGCACTGCTGCATTAAAGTAGGGAAACCAGAACTTCATATTATACTCCAGGTACTGTTTTGCTGTTGCCTTTTAACATTTAAAGTTTGTTTTTTTTCTGGGGAGTTGGTTGTTGACATGGACATGCTATCATGACCCCTATTTGATAACATGTATCCCAAAAATATGCAAATTAGGCAGAGATGAATGCTTTCAAGCCACTTTAGATCCAAGTTCAGATCTGCTAGTGCTTCGTTCAGATTGTTGGAATGAGTATGTCCAAACTAGGTTAAAAATGGGAGATTTATGTATCTTCTTTTTATGTCAATTTCAACACATTCAGTTAATGAACTTACAAAGATGCAAGTTCAGTAACTGAATAAAAGCCAGATCTCTCCAGAACAGCAGCTGAAATTGACTCAAATTATATGAACTTATTTGTAACCTGACTCCAGTTATCCAGACAAGTTCAACCCTAATTCAAATGTGGGCATGGGTCCCACGTTACAAATATCCTTTAAAAATATTTATTAAGAGTTTGCCCGACTCAAGGCCTGAGTTTCGCCCTTTTATAATAGGGCTGCTTCAGGGGCTATTAAAAATAATAATAATAAAAATATACATTAGTATATAGAACATAAAACTTGTTGCCAATAAATAAAAGGTAATTCCAATCTTAACGGGCTGATTCAGTAAAAACGCGGGAGAGCGGACGAACGCCCGCTCTCCTGGCGCGCGCACCGGCCACTTGCTGGTGCGTATGATTCAGTATGTAAATTAGGTGGTGTGGTAGAAACGGGCAAAGGGAGGTGCTAGGGACACTAGTGCGTCCCTAGCGCCGGAGCGGCGGCTGTCAGCGGGTTTTACAGCCGGCGATCAATTTTGCCGGCGTCGGTTCTCGAGCCCGGAAACCAGACGCCGGCAAAATTGAGTATCCAGTTTTCAGCCCGACAGCCGTCGGCCCAATTTACACCCTTCGGGACCTCCGACTTAAGATGCGGCTTGGCTGCACATTTTACTTACTGTATCCCGCACGCATACCTAATAGGGCCATCAACATGCATTTGCATGTTGAAGGCGCTATTAGGTGCCACGGGTTAGACGCGCGTCTTCCGCCCCTTACTGAATAAGGTGTAAGGGAAAACGTCGGAGCGCACTGTACTGTATTGGCCTGTAAGTCTTATTTCCAATTTTTGGTGCCATATTAAAATTTCTTAAAATTATTTAAATGTTTTTAGTACATATTGGGCCAGATTTTAAGAGGTACACGCGGGTGTACATTTGTGCGCACAACCTGACACGCACAAATGTACGCCCGATTTTATAACGTGCACGCAGCCGCACGCATGTTATAAAATCCAGGGTCTGTGCACGCAAGGTGGTGCACAGTTGTGTAACTTGTGCGCGCCGAACCGCGCAGCCTTCCTCCATTACCTCCGCCCCCTCCCCCTTACCTTTATCTTTATAAGTTGCGCCTGCCTCCGGGCAGGTGTAGGTTGCACGCGCTGGCCAAAGGCCAGCCCGCGATCCCGAGCACAACGGCAAATGGCCGCTGTGCCTGGAGGCTCCAGCCCCGCCCCTCTTTTTCAAGTCCCAGGACATGCGCTCGTCGCTGGAACTATGCAAAATAGGCTCAGCACGCAGGAGCAGGTTTTCGCGGTTACACATGTAATATACGCGTGTAACCCTTTTAAAATCCGCCCCATAATACTTTGACAACCTAGCTGTTTGCCATTAAAAGATCAGGAGTGTAGTCTGTCATTTTTAAGTATTTGTTGTCTATATTTACATTTTAATATCTTTTATTGGTGTGTCTATCATAATATTTGTTTTATAATTGTATTATATTTGCAACATGTTTTAGGTTCTATATACTGATGTATATTTTTTTTTTTTTTTTATTAGCCCCTGAAGCAGCCCCATTATAAAAGGGCGAAACTCAGGCCTTGAGTCGGGCAAATTCTTAATAAATAAGCCATTAAGCATTAAATACATTTTTTCGTTCCCTTTTCAGACACTCCACCCGTCTACAGTTCTTTTCCCTCACTGCACCCATCTACAGTTCTTTTCCCTCACTCCCCCTTCCCCACACTCATTCACCTCAGTCACTCATCCTCCCCCCCCCCCGCCCCCACTCAAACTCCCTTCCCTCCCACTCCTTCCCCTTCCCTCACTCACCTCCCCCCTCATACTCCCTGACTGTTTGTTAGTAACAGAGTCCTGGCTGAAAGACTCAGATTCTGTTCTGGTAAATAGTCTCTGTCTAAACAAATATAATGCTTTCTCATTATCTAGGGTAGGTCGTAGAGGAGGTGGGGTATTAGCTTTAATCAAATCCTCTCTAAATCCAGTTAGGAAATTGCTTATAAGTACAGAGCCTTTTGAGATTTTAATTATCACCACGCAGTATGTGAATGTGATTTTAACTTACTGTCCCCCAAAATCCCTAGAACGGGATTTATCCCAATTTTTAGAAATTCTCATCAGTGACGGTGAACTTAAAGGAAACAATTTTAATATGTGATTTTAATTTACATATAAATAATGATTCTTCTTCTCCCCTAGTTGCTTCTGTTTTAAATGCCATGCTTGGCTTAGGCTGGGAACAACTGATTTCAGGCCCCACACATAACAAGGGTAATACCTTGGATTTGGTTTTTCATAACCCCTCATATATCAATATATCTCCATCTAGTCTTAAGATTGAGGCAGTTCCATGGTCTGATCATTATCTGATCTCTTTTTCAGCATTACCAGCTAAGGTTGAATCTCAAAAACCTTTAAAGCAAGCAAAAAAGAGAAAAACTGTATCTCTTGACACAGTTGTAAATGAACTAAACTCTAAACTACCGAGTGAATTGGCTGAAAATGTAGATAAATCTTTAGAAAACTGGGACTTGGCTATCACAAAGACTTTAGATTTGGTTGCCCCTTTCCAATTGATAACACAAAAGAAAAATGTTAGCAAACCTAATTTTCCATGGTTTAATGATAGACTTCATCTTTTAAAAACAGACCTTAGGAAAAAAGAACGTAACTGGTTAAAGCAAAAAGACTCACATACAAAAATGGTATTTTCTAACACTTTGAAGCTATATAGAAAAGAAGTTGACTTGGCAAAAAAACACTATTGCGGAGAAAATTGGAAAAGCTAATAACGATCCCGCTGTACTGTTTAGTATAGTTAAAACATTAACAGCAAACCGTACCGTGTTTAATTCAGAAATTACAAATGAAACTTGCAATCAAATTGCAAACTTCTTTCAAGGAAAAATTGAAACAATAACCCAAGAATTCAGTAACCTATCGTATCCTAGTTATGAACAGAATGCCTTTAATGTGGAATGGTCTGAGTTTCAGACTATTTCTGCAGATAATATACAAAAAATTGTGAGCAAACAAAAAGTTTCAAATTCACCATTTAACTCGTGGCCAGGATCATTGTTTAGAGGTGTTATTGAGAATTATCCCGTTTATATATGCCAAATTTTCAACCAGTCATTACAATCGGGAAAATTCCCAGATGCGCTGAAACAAACATCAGTATTGCCTATAATGAAAAATAACTCTCTCCCATTTTCGGATTTCTCAAATTTAAGACCTATAGCCTCTTTATCATCCTTAGCCAAAACCCTAGAATCCGTTGTGCTATTCCAACTTAAAGAGTATTTGAATGAACACAGTATTCTAAACCCAAATCAACATGGATTTCGCAAGGGCTATTCCACAGAGACTCTCCTTCTTTCATCTTTCGATACGTTCCTGAGAGGTTTAGACTCCTACACAGATTACTTGGTGATCTTTTTGGATATATCAGCTGCATTCGACACCTTGGATCACAAAATTCTATTATCTATTCTACATTATATAGGATTGCGTTCTACAGTACTAAATTGGTTTAAAAGCTTTCTTGAACACCGTCAATGTCAAATCAATATAAGCTCCCATTCTTCTTACCATTATTCTCAATCTACAGGCGTACCTCAGGGATCATCTTTATCACCAATATTGTTCAATATTTACCTGCTTCCCTTGTGTCATTCTTTCATCACTGAAGGTACAGTATAAGATCTACGCTGATGATATTCAACTCTTTGTACCGTATAAATCCTCCTGGACAGAAACATTGGCTATGGTGCAGTTATTTATAAGTACCATCGAAAAATGGATGGCTCACAACCGTTTAAAATTAAACAAAAAGAAAACTGAAATTCTATTACTGAGCTTCATATCAAACTCCAATAATGCTCCTCCTGTAAATATTAAATTGGGAAAGGATACCATCCAAATTACCAAAATCGCCCGGAATTTGGGAGTTTGGATCGATTCAAATTTATCACTTACACAACATGTCTCAAAGGTTGTGAAAAACTCATTCTTCAAGTTACATGTGATAAAAAGATTAAGGCCCTTATTATTTTTTTAATGATTTCAGATCAGTCTTGCAGGCCTTAGTCCTATCTGGTATAGATTACTGTAATGGCCTATATTTAGGATTACCTGAATCCACCATTAAACCGCTTCAAATTATCCAAAATTCTGCAGCGAGACTACTTACAGCTACTCCGATGAGGCATCACATTTCCCCAGTTTTACAGAAATTACATTGGTTGCCGGTAAAGTATCGAATAAAATACAAAATTCTCAACCTTATTCACTCACTATTAAACAATATCGATTCTACATGGCTCTGTTCCAAACTCAGAATTTATAAACCTTCTAGGGATCTTAGATCAAAAGGAAAAAATCTCCTAGAAGTCCCTTCAGTAAAAAAGGCTGCTTTAAACGTTACCAGACATAGAGCATTCTCAGTTGCGGGACCCACATTGTGGAATGCCTTGCCTGACCCTTTAAGGCAAATTTATAATAAAAAGGAATTTAAAAAAGCCTTAACTCATCTTTTCAAAGAAGCCTTCAGTATTCTAGATACTGTTTAGATAGGTTAGTCGCTTAGCTATTAATCAAATATTCTAATAACACACAACAGTTTGCAAACTTAAGTTTTTTATAAATTAATGTTAGTTATATCTACTTTTATTTTTTTAAATTTGGTTTTGTCGGATTGATTATGATTTAATGTAATTTTGGTTTTTATTTTAGTTAAAGTAAGTTTTATTTCATATTTGTGTTTGTTTTTATTTTTCTATAAAACTTACTAATTTAAATTTCTTTTGAAAATATTGTAAACCGCTTCGGTCATTTCTAGTTTTTGGTGAAACGGTATATAAATGTATTAAATAAATAAATAAATACCCCCTCATACTCCCATTCCCTCACATTCGCCTCCCCCCTCATTCTCCCTCCCACTCCCTCTCTCAATCCCATCCCTCACTCTCATCCCCTCCCAGCTCATCCACACCCCCTTCCCTCTCCCTCTTGTGCTCTTCAGCACGGCCCGCTCACGGAGACGTGAGGTTTCTGGGGATCCCTCCCTGGCGCGCACCTCAGTTGCTCCTTCCCACCGCTGCATTTCCTCCCGCTATCTCCTCCGCCACTGCCACTCCTCCCAGCTATTGTGGCTCGGCCCGCCTGACACTCCCGCCGCTGTTCCGCCCGATATCTTTGCCGCCACGCCACTGCTGCTCCTCCCAGCGCCATCTTAGCTCCGCCCTGACCGACATGCTCTCCCGTCCGCACATGCGCGGTAGAGCTGCTGTCTACTGCGCATTTGCGAGCCATCGGTCAGAGCCCATATATAAGGTAGATATTTTTAAAGGACATTTGGTGTTATCCTTTTTTTGTTTCCTCAATGGCTTCGATAAACTGTTTTCCTTATTGTTTTTTGGGCCCAAGTTACAAATGACACCAATATACCTGCTATAGATAAAAAGGAACTGATTTGTTAAACTTATTTCCAACATTATTTCATTTAAAAAATTAAAAAGCAAGCAGGGTTGTAAACTTCAGATTCTTTTATTTTACTAAAAATGGTTATTTTGGGGATTAAATATCACTGTGAATGCATTTGTTTTAATTCCTTGGACACACTTTTGGGGTCATCTAAGTTTGGTATATGCCAGTGCAAATGGATGCAGTCCCATTTTTCTCTAATTCTGGTCGGGATGCCAGTGGGCTGTTTGTTTTTTTTTCAGATTAGCTTGTTTCATGCCATGATGGTGGCTTATGGCAAAATGTGCAAAAAGGCACATTTTTGAGCAAAAACTGCTTAGTTGCATGTAAAGAAACGGACATCCATCTACTTACACAGACAGCAATTTCCTGTATAACGCCAGCTTTTAAAAAGGACATTGATTAGATTGCCTGTGTTAGAGTATAACATAAGAGTGAGTAAGCTGGTTTGGATTCAGTACGAATTATTTCTGCTATGTCTTTTTTTGAGATGTGTTGACCAGAACTTTACATAATACTCAAGATGAGGTTGCACCTTGGAGTGATACATAAGCCTTATGATATTCTCTGTTTTATTCTCCATTCCTTTCCTAATAATCCCTAGTAGGGATGTGAATCGTATTTCTGACGATTGAAAATATCGTACGATATTTTCAAAGTCGTCAGAAATCGGGGACTACCCGAAACAGATAGGAAAACCCCACAAAATTGTTCGTGGGGTTCTCTTATCGTTTTGGGGGAGGGCGGGAAAAACAGCACACAAAAATAACCCCTAAACCCACCCCGACCCTTTAAAACTAATCCCTTAGCTTCCCCCCCCCCCCCCCCCAAAAAAAAAACTTTTTACAGGTACCTGGTGGTCCATCCGGGGTCCCGGGAGCAATCTCCCACTCTGACCGTCGGCTGCCACTAATCAAAATGGCGCCGATGGCCCTTTGCCCTTACCATGTGACAAGGTATCCGTGCCATTGGCCGGCCCCTGTCACATGGTAGGAGTAATGGATGGCCCACTCCACTTTTAAAGATGACTGTAAATTACACTATTGCAGCCCACACTGTTTTCTGATACTGTGCCTTAGGAACAAAACTGTCTATTGGTGATTTTAGTTCATGCCATGCACTGTATATATTTATTAACTAAAGTATTTTTAATATGAATGCATATTTCCGCTAATACCATTTTATACCTCACCTCTGTGTGTTAGGGATTCTTAAGAAATACATACGAATGTCATTAGTGACCACCTAACCATATACTGTAACAACTCTTTGGGAACTGGAACTACGATGTAACTTCTTGCTTCCATAGTAAAACTTCTTGTGAAGCTGGTTTGTTTTCTTTACTGTGTAATCATTTTTGTTCTTAACATAATACTGTATAACAATAGAGATTAGGAATGTTTTTAAAATGTAGTTTATCTTATTTCTGTAATATAGGATATGCTGTTTTGACATGATTTCTAAATTATACTTAATATTTGCAAAGGGGATTGTAAATACTGAATGGTTTATTTTATTTAGTTCTAACAAGGCTATCAACTGAGTTAAGCTGAACAAGGGGGAAGAGTGGCTAAAGAAGTCATTTTTATATTCCTTGTAGGGAGTGCTTCTGGATCCATATACAAGAAATGGATGCCTTTGAAACCTTCTTTAGCTTTTTCTGAGCTGCACTATAATTGATATGTGGTGTAATTGTCATTGTTCTATCCATATGAGGCTGTATAAACTGATATACTGAATCATGCTCATCTCATTGAAGGCTGTGCTTTCCATAACCTATCCAATTGGGTTTTCAGGATTACCACAATGAATACACATTAGAGATTTGGGTATGCAAATCCATCTCATGCATATTCATTATGGATGTCCTGAAAACCTAAGTGGTTAGTGTGCCTCAAGGAGAGGGTTGGGAAACTGACCTATGGCACAGGTTCATGCTAAAGCTTACATTTTTGTGATTCTGGTATTTTCTCAGATTTTACTATAATCAGGTTGGAGTTCAAGTTTTATAGCATGTTTGTGGATTTTGGTGGACTGTATGTATAACATTTTTCTCTTGAAATATTTTAACTGCTGCTCTTTTCGGTGGAATGTAGATGATTATATTATACACTAATAAAATGGTTACTGCTGTATTTGTGTGAAATGTTTTTATTTTATACTAACTCATTAATTCAACAAACTTAACATATAATCAAAGTAGTTGAGAGAGGAAATACATAATGTGCATTTAATAAAGATTTGAGTCTGAGTCCTGACCATCTGACAGCCCTTGGAGCACATGCAGCTTTTTAAAACATTTTTTATTTATTGAATGTACCTGGTGAGAGGAAATAGTTGTTAATCTCAGGAGCCACTCAAGTTGGGAGGGAGAGGGCCCTGAGTGGAACTTCCAGTTTGTTTTGTGGGAATAGCCCTCCCCAAACACCCTTTCTAGCTACCAAAGGGAAACAAAAGAGCAGATATGCTCTTTCAGAGAAGTTGAGTAGGGGAGGGGGAAGAGGAGAGGTTTGTAAAGGAGGCAATTGCTATGTAACCAAGGTTTGAATGTATAAATTCTTCTTTAAGAAAAACAAAGATAGAAACATGAAACGAAAGAAGACCAAACTAACACGAAAAAGCAAGAAGCCATTTAAAAAAAGTATATCCTGCTCTAGCCACCATTCTAGCTGCGTTACAATAAAGTATATATAATCATAAAATCGCACAAAGAAAACACTTGACATTAACGCCACATTCGAGACACAAAATACAACTTAAGACTGCCATAACCAACATAATGCGGTGGCTACTCAGTTGTAGTTCAGGTGTCTCCCCAATTGTACATAGTTGATGTAGATGACTGGCACCAGAACCATTAAATAGTAAGAACTTGGGTGTTAAATGCCAAAGTGAACAGATGAGCTTTGAGCGGTTTCCTAAAAGTGATAGGATTTGGATTTAAGAACCTCAGGAACAGAATCCCAAACCACGGCACCTGAAATCCCAAAAAGACTTTTGCGCAATTTGTCAAATCTGGCAATTCTCAAAGATGGAACTTTAAGCAAATTGCAAGATGAAGAACAGAGTAATTGAATAGGACAGTAGATCTTCAAAGTTTCCCTTTTGAAAATTTAGTGTTAGAGCTGTACATCTACATATTGTTCCCCTTCCAGTCATTAGTTCATATTTACTCATGTTATGTTCACTATTGTCAAGTGGCCCCACCACCGTTAGCACTCTCACCAAATCCTGTGTTACACTAAGAATTACGTCTAAAATATCTCTACTTGGTTCCTGAACCAATTGCTCCATGAAGCAACTTTTTTTTTTTTATTTTAGTCATAATACATACAGAAAAGTTTACATCAAATATAATGCTATATCTCATATCCTCAATGGGTAGAGAAAAAAAAAAAGAAAAATCCATTACAATTCAAACTGACAAACTACTTTTCTTGTTAGTAAGTCATAAAGAAATGAAAGGACCTCAGGATTTACTGGAACATATTCATTAAATAAGAAAAACAAATATAAAGAAAATGAGGAACTATCAAGCCTTTATCCTTTAGTCACCTGAACTAGTTAGGTAGTACTGGTCTCACCCTTGCGTTTATCTAAAAAAAACTCCTTAACTGTGATGGTTCATAAAAGACATACCTATTACTATCAATTCTCATCATACATTTACATGGGTACCTAATATTTATTTGGGCACCTAGTGATCTTGCCTCCTGGCACATTCCCACAAAGTTTCCTACGAGATTGTGTTTCTCTCGTTATATCTGTATATATCCAGACTTTTTGTCCATAGTACAACTTATTTCAGTTTCGAAGAAACAATCTTACAACCAAGTCCCTATCTGCGGGGGAAACAAAAGATACAAGTAAAGTTCCCCGATAATCTATCTGTTCCTCAGATGGTTCTTCCAAGAAAGCAGTTAAATCAGATTCAATATTCAAATTAGGGACTTTTAAACCTATCTCATTCACATTCTTAGTTGAAGCAAAATAAATCTTAGATGTCGGTGGTAACGTTTCTAAAGACAACAAAAGAACATAAGATTTTTTTAAATTGTTCTTTCGGAGATATTAATTTAATGCTTGGAAAGATTAATATTCTAAGACTTAAATATCTCATTGTTCTCAATGTTTTCAATGTTTCTCCTCCTCATATCCGATTGAATTAAATTAGTTTGTATTTCTTGGACAGTAGTTAATTGATCCGACATGTCTTTTTTATTTTAACCTTATGGGAATTTAACATAGGTTCCATTATCTGGATCGTATTTTGAGAAGTATTTATTACATTTTGTTAATGAGGAGATTGATTTTTCCTGTATAACCAACGCATTCCAAATAGAATCTAAAGTGATTTATATTTGGTTTAGATAATTTCTTCATAGTGAGACCAGTGCTCATCCCCCCCCCTTCTCGGCAAGCTTCCGTAATCATTCTGATTTCACTTGCTGAGTCCTTCCCCCTTCTCCTGCCCTTTAGATTTCCTAGACGGCTCTGATGATTTCTGTTCTCCTAACACAACATTCTCTTTCTCGTAACTGTTTACCAATACCCGATTAGGCATATCAAGAGTCCACCATAACACCCCCAGTTCCCACCTCTGCTTCAGATTTCTCTCCGCTCCCCCCCCCCCCCCCCGCCGTAAATCTGGAACAGAAACCTGGAGATTACTTTGAAATGGAGGGGAGGGCGTTTCAGATGCACCCAGGCTCAACAAAGTTTGTTCGTCCATGAGGGGCAGGTTATGTTCCTTACCTGACCCCTCTGCGGACCTTTCTCCTGGTGTTAAGGCTGCTGCTGGCACAAAGTACCCCTCAAAGGTTGCGAAGGGGTAGTTGATACTGGAGCAGAGGACTCCATTCGCAATCGTCCCTTCCTCTTTGCATGTAGCATTATTGAAGCTAATAAAAATTGGGGCGCTTACCAGAACCGGCCTCTCCTTAACAAGTTTATCCTTCGATCCTTTCAGGAAGGTCTCAGAAGTACCACTCTTAATCCAAATGTTCCTTCATAAGACGGGGAGACTTAGAGAAACTTTTAAGTAGTTATTCAAAGTTCCAGCTGAATAAGGACAAAGCCGTGCGCCCGACTTAGGCGACGCACCGGTGGCAGCTACGTACTGCAAAAGGGGCCAGCTTTAAGGACCCCGCCGGTCCCATAATGATGACGTCACACAGGAGGGTCGAGCAGAAGCCCCGTTGGGGCCGGGAAAGCAGTCCTCACCCCCGGTAAGCACCTCTGCAGCTCTTTTCTCTCCTTTCCCCTTCTCCTCCGCCTCCTGAAGCAGTTGTTTGTTCCATTCAGGAATTTTATGTCTCTAGCACATTTTGATGTTACATTTACCCAGTCAAGATTGGTGTAATTTAAATCTCTCATTACTACTACACTGTCAAATTGGTTAGCCTCCCTGATTTCTCTTAGCATTTCATCTGTCTGATCATTTTGGCCAAGTGGACATTAGTATACTCCTTTCACTATACTCTTACCCAACACACATGGGATTTCTATCCATATAGATTCTATTGAGCATTTCATCTCTTGTATGATTTTTTTAAAATTTTTTATTTATGAATTTTCAAAAATATAATACAAGAACATCTTGTTGAAATAACAGAACAATATTGTAACTAACAAGAAACTGGAGGGAAGCAGAATGGATGAAACTCTGTTTACGGAAGAGAATGTATGGGAAGAGCTAGGAAAGCTGAAGGTGGACAAAGCCATGGGGCCTGATGAGGTTCATCCCAGGATACTGAGGGAGCTCAGAGATGTGCTGACAGCTCTGCTGTGTGACCTGTTCAATAGCTCCCTGGAAATGGGAGTGCTGCCGAGTGATTGGAGAAGAGCGACGGTGGTCCCGCTTCACAAGAGCGGAAGCAGACAGGCTGGAAACTACAGGCCGGTTAGCCTCACCTCTGTGGTGGGAAAGGTATTGGAGTCACTGCTGAAGGAAAGAATTGTGTACTATCTACAAGCAGCAGAATTGATGGACTAGAGGCAACATGGTTTCACCAAGGGAAGGTCCTGTCAGACAAATCTGATCGACATAAGAAAATGCCATACTGGGTCAGACCAAGGGTCCATCAAGCCCAGCATCCTGTTTCTAACAGTGGCCAATCCAGGCCAAAAGAACCTGGCAAGTACCCAAAAACTAAGTCTATTCCATGTTACCATTGCTAATGGCAGTGGCTATTCTCTAAGCGAACTTAATAGCAGATAATGGACTTCTCCTCCAAGAACGTATCCAATCCTTTTTTAAACACAGCTATACTAACTGCACTAACCACATCCTCTGGCAATAAATTCCAGAGTTTAATTGTGCGTTGAGTAAAAAAAAAACTTTCTCAGATTAGTTTTAAATGTGCCCCATGCTAACTTCATGGAGTGCCCCCTAGTCTTTCTATCCGAAAGAGTAAATAACCGATTCACATCTACTCGTTCAAGACCTCTCATGATCTTAAAGACCTCTATCATATTCCCCCCTCAGCCGTCTCTCTTCTCCAAATTGAACAGCCCTAACCTCTTCTGCCTTTCCTCATAGGGAAGCTGTTCCAACCCCTTTATCATTTTGGTTATCCTTCTCTGTACCGTCTCCATCGCAACTATATATCTTTTTTGAGATGCGGCGACCAGAATTGTACACAGTATTCAAAGTGCGGTCTCACCATGGAGCGATATAGAGGCATTATGACATTTTCCGTTTTATTAACCATTCCCTTCCTAATAATTCCTAACATTGTTTGCTTTTTTGACTGCTGCAGCACACTGAGACGATGATTTTAAAGTATTATCCACTATGATGCTTAGATCTTTTTCCTGGGTGGTGGCTCCTAATATGGAACCTAACATCGTGTAACTACAGAAAGGGTTATTTTTCCCTATATGCAAGACTTTGCACTTGTCCACATTAAATTTCATCTGCCATTTGGATGCCCAATCTTCCAGTCTTGCAAGGGCTTCCTGTAATGTATCACAATCTGCTTGTGATTTAACTACTGTGAATAATTTTGTATCATCCGCAAATTTGATAACCTCACTCGTCTTATTCCTTTCCCGATCAATATATATATATAGCGGTCCAAGTACAGATCCCTGAGGCACTCTACTGTTTACCCTTTTCCACTGACCATTTAATCCTACTCTTGGATTTCTGTCTTTTAACCAGTTTGTAATCCACGAAAGGACATCGCCTCCTTTCCCATGACTTTTTAGTTTTCTTAGAAGCCTCTCATGAGGGAGTTTGTCAAATGCCTTCTGAAAATCCAAATGTACTACATCTACCGGTTCACCTTTATCCATATGTATGTTAACCCCTTCAAAAAAATGAAGCAGATTTTTTAGGCAAGACTTCCTTTGTTCTTGTTCTGTTCTTGTTGACTGTGTTCCATTAAACCATGTCTTTCTATATGCTCTACGATTTTGATCCTGAGAATAGTTTCCACTATTTTTCCCAGGACTGAAGTCAGGCTCACTGATCTATAGTTACCCGGATTGCCCCTGGAGCCTTTTTTAAATATTGGGGTTACATTGGCCACCCTCCAGTCTTCAGGTACAATGGATGATTTTAATGATAGGTTACAAAATTTAACTAATAGATCAGAAATTTCATTTGAGTTCCTTCATTACCCTAGGATGCATACTATCCGGTCCAGGTGATTTGCTACACTTTAGTTTGTCAACCTGGCCTACTACATCTTCCAGGTTCACAGTGATTTCATTCAGTTCGTCTGACTCATCACCCCTGAAAACCATCTCCGGAACTGGTAAGTCCCGAACATCCTCATTAGTAAACATGGAAGCAAAGAATTAATTTAGTCTTTCTGCAATGGTCTTATCTTCCCTAAGAGCCCCTTTAACCCCTCTGTCATCTAATGGTCCAACCGACTCCCTCACAGGTTTCTTGCTTCAGATATATTTAAAAAGGTTTTTATGAGTTTTTGCCTCTATGGCCAACTTCATTTCAAATTCTCTCTTCACCTGTCTTATCAATGTTTTACACTTAACTTGACAATGCTTATGTTTTATCCTATTTTCTTCAGATGGATCCTTCTTCCAATTTTTGAAGGATTTTTTTTTGGCTAAAATAGCCTCTTTCACCTCACCTTTTAACCATGATGGTAATCTTTTTGCCTTCCTTCCACCTTTCTGAATGTGTGGAATACATATGGACTGCACCTCTAGGATTTTATTAAACAATGTCCATGCCTGTTGAACACTTTTAACCCTTGCAGCTGCACCTTTCAGGTTTTTTCTATTTTCCTCATTTTATCAAAGTTTCCCTTTTGAAAGTTTAGTGTTAGAGCTGCAGATTTACTTATTGTCCCCCTTCCAGTTATTAGTTTAAATTTGATCATGTTATGATCAATGTTGCCAAATGGCCCCACCACAGTTACCTCTCACCAAATCCTGCGATCCACTAAAAATTAAATCTAAAATAGCTCACTCCCTTATTGGTTCCTGAAGCAATTGCTCCATGAAGCAGTCATTTATTACATCCAGGAACTTTGTTTCTAGCAAGTCCTGATGTTACATTTACCCAGTCAATATTGGGGTAATTGAAATCTCCCATTATTATTGCACTGCCAAATTGGTTAGCTTCCCTGATTTCTCTTAGCATGTCATCATCTGTTTGACCATTTTGTCCAGGTGGACGTAAGTATACTTCTATTACTATACTTTTACCCAACACACATGGGATTTCTACCCATATAGATTCTATTTAGCATTTAGTCTCTTGTATGATCTTTATTCTGTTGGACTCTATACCCTCCCGTACATAAAGTGCCACATCCCCACCAAGTTGATCCTCCCTATCATTGCAATATAACTTGTACCCTGATATAGCACTGTCCCATTGTTATCCTCCTTCCACCAAGTCTCTATGATGCCAATTATGTCAATCTCATTTGCTGCTATACACTCTAACTCTCCCATCTTACTTCTTAGACTTCTGGCATTGGCATACAGACATTTCAAAGTGTGTGTTTTGTATTAACAACCTGCTTTTCAGTTGTTAGAGATAATTCGGAAATCATTAGCTTCAGTGATCTTTTTACATATAGGCACATGGACTGTTTGCTTTTAATGGAACCTCTCTGTTGGGATGCCCTAACTCTCCTGTTTCATTAGTATCCTTCAAGGATACATTTCTCCAAACCATGCACTGCTGAGTGACTGTTGGCTTTCCCCCTTGTTCTAGTTTAAAAGCTGCTCTATCTCCTTTTTGAAAGTTAGTGCCAGCAGCTTGGTTCCACTCTGGTTAAGGTGGAGCCCATACTTTCCGAAAAGTCTCCCCTTTCCCCAAAAGTTTCCCCAGTTCCTTACAAAGCTGAATCCCTCTTCCCTGCACCATTGTCTCATCCACGCATTGAAACTCTGGAGCTCTGCCTGCCTCTGGGGACCTGCACGTGGAACAGGAAGCATTTCAAAGAATGCCACCCTGGATGGAGGTCCTGGATTTCAGCTTCCTACCTAAAATCCTAAATTTGGCTTCCAAAACCTCTCGCCCACATTTTCCTATGTCGTTGGTGCCCACATGAACCATGACAGCCAGCTCCTCCCCAGCACTGTCTATAATCCTATCTAGGTGATGTGTGAAATCTGCCACCTCCGCACCAGGCAAGCAAGTTACCAGACGGTCGTCACGTCCACCAGCCCCCCTGCTATCTATATTTCTAATAATCAAATCACCAACTATGATGGCCGGCCTAACCCTTCCCTCCTGGGCAGTAGCCCTGGGAGACTTGTCCTCAGTGCGAGAGGACAATTAATCACCTGGAGAGCAGGTCCTTGCTACAGGATCACTTCCTGCTACACCAGAGTGATGTTCTCCTACTGGGAGACCTTTCTGATCCAAGGCAGTGCTGGGGCTGCCAGACTGGATTTGGCTACTATGTCCCTGAAGGTCTCATCAATGTACCTCTCTGTCTGCCTCAGCTCCTCCAAGTTTGCTACTCTAGCCTCCAGAGATCGGACTCGTTCCCTGAGAGCCAGGAGCTCTTTGCACCAAGTGCACACATACAATCTCTCACCGGCTGGTAAAAAATCATACATGTGACACTCGATGCAAAAGACTGGAAAGCCCCCCTCTTGCTGCTGGACTGCTGCCTTCATCTTACTTTTACTGAGTTCCTAGTTAAGTTTAGGATACTAATTCTTGACTCCAAACTATCTGACAAATAACATCTGAAACTGTAAAAAAAAATCTTTTTTCAAAATTCACATGTTAAAGAAATTGAAACCATTACTCCTCCCTAATGATTTTCGATTGATTACTCAAACACTAATTCTATCATCATTAGACTACTGTAATGCTTTATATCTTGGCTTGCCTCAATCAACAATTCACCCATTACAATTAGTTCAAAACGCAACTGCCCGTATGCTATACAATATCTCCCGAAATGAACATATCTCTCCTATTTTACAACAACTACATTGGCTCCCAGTATCATACCATATAATATATAAAATTTTATCCACTATACACAACTTAATATACAACACTGATTCGATCTGGTTATGCTCTTTAAGAATTTATAAACCATCCAGACAATTACGTTCTTTTGACAAATGCATGTTGGAAGTTCCTTCTGTAAAATCTGTTAGTTTATCATTAACCCGTAAACGCGTTTTCTCAGTTGCAGGTCCAACATTATGGAATTCTTTACCAGAATGTATCTGCTTGACTTCCAATTGCAGAGAATTTAAAAAATCACTGAAAACTCATCTATTCATTCAAGCTTTTCAATTACAATAATATTTTCGTCTTGTTTATAAATGTTTGTATCTTTGTTTTAAAATTATGCATGTGTTTTGAACATTTGTAAACCGCCTAGACGGATATACTTTATCCATTTGTGCGGTATATAAAAACTTTTAAATAAATAAATAAAGGGAGTTGAAATGAGAGTACTTTAAATTTACAGGTGAATTTACTAATTAATCAGCTAGTGTCCTACAAGGGGATGATTAAACTTTCTGGTACAATAGTGTGATTTAGATAAGACCCTGATTGACTTTTAATAAGAAAGTATCTCATGCCTAAAAATCAAGGGTTGAGTGGGTGGGAAAGACAGACACTAGAATTAACTATCTCTGGCTTGCTTATTAACTCACACACACACAAACTCTAAAGAATATATCCCTTAATTTCACCTTTCACCAAACTTTTATAAGCCCAAAAATTTCTGAAAGCTCTACTTACCAATCCTCTTTAACCATGGTTAAATTAATCTTCACTCAGTTAATGGAAGGGTTTAATGGCGAGCGCTTCCGGTCCTCCTCGACTGCAAAGGGTGCAAGGCTTCTGAAAGCTGGGGCTGTGGAAGTCAATCCCTGGATTGCTTGCAGTGACCTCTGGACTCCTCTCCCGGGGGATGCTGGGAGCAGTATTCAGATGAGCCTTCCGGTCCTCCTCTACTGCCAAGACAGTAAGATAGCAGGAGTAGAGGAGAAAGCACTCTAAGGGATCAAGACTGAATTGGAGCATTGTGGCAGCAATGGCGCTGGCAATTAAAAACAGAAATGGCAGGAGGAGAACAAATGCAGCAAGAAGAGTAGCTGAAAAACCACCAAGGTATACCTCAGGGGCAGGAAGAAGAATGGCATCAAAAGGCCAAGGGACCAGGAGTGGCATGAAGTGGTGCGGCAACTATGCACAGCAGCTGATGGCCAGGGCAAGTCTGAGTCAGCAAATATCCTAGGGGAAAGGGTATTTGGAAAGAGGCTCAAAGACAGCCAGACCATGGAGGAAGCACTGTAAAGTACTAAGACTGGGTTGGAGCAGAGGTGGCATTAGTGGGCCCTGGTGACTGAAAAAAGAAACAGGAGTACAGCAACATAGCAAGAAGGGTAGCTTAAAACCTCCCAAGGTGTACCTTGAGGGCAGAGGAGGGAGGAAGAATGGCATCAAAAAGCCAAGGCTCCAGGAGGGGCAAAGCAGTACCAGGAGTAGCATGAAAGGCCTAAGTAGTGTTGCAGCAAGAGGGCAAAGCATCTGATGGCCAAAGCAAATCCAAGAGTCAGCAAGTACTGTACAGAAAGGGGGTTTAGAAAGAACCAATAGGACAGCACAGCAGAGGAGGAAGCATTCTAAGGTACCAAAAATGGTTTCCCCTTTGGGACCCTATCAGAAGTCTTTGTAGCATGGTATAGGAAGCCCCCCTAACGGCTTTCTTCAGCACAGCAAGGCACATTCACCTAGCAGCTCACCCAGGGGCCCAAGTACAGAAACAGGACCAGCCCCTTCACCCAGCAGCCAGGGTGAGGAGATGTTTGGTGTCCATAACATGCATGTTCTTCTGGCTTTTGTGACTGCTTTCTCTTCAGAGCATCAGACCACCCTGCTTTCTAATCAAGGGAAGGCTGTGGTGGCTAGCTTTTTTTATTCTCAGCTGAGCCAAGGCCCTCCCTTCAGATGGGGGCCCACCCTCTGCTCTCCATCTGGTGCATGGCAACCTGCAACAGAGTGAAGTGCCTATCCAAATCAGATGCATGGCTACCAGGTGGATCCTACCCTGTAGCGCATGCTTCTGAAAAAGAATGAAGATTGAACCATGCACATGTTAAGCACATATAGCTAGAACAGTGAAACAGTGAATGGGTCATTAAATCAGTGTTGGCTTCATCTGTTACTTGGATAACTGTAGTAATTGTACAGCTAATACATGCTAATGAGCATTGAATCCTAAGACATAGAGTGCTGAATCACAAACAGCACAATAGCATCATAATCCCCAAGGCATAGAGTGTGGTCAATAGCAAACAGCACAAAAGTATCAAACCCCCAAGACATAGAGTGCACTTAATCTCAAACAGCATAAAAGTGCCACTCCCCAAGGTTTGAATATGGTCAATCTGAACACGGTGTCAAAATCCCCAATTGCAAACAGCATAAAGGTGTTAAAACCCATAAGGCATAGAGTTGAAAAATTGTAAACTGTACAAAGTCATAGACAGGTCAAGACAGGTAAAGAGAAAAATAGAAAGCGGGGGGGGGGGGTGTTATTATGTGAAAATTTGGCCCATAGGAGGATGGAGGCCCCGTTATCCTGTCAAGATTTGTAGAAAGGCCTTGGAACTGATTTACATGCTGATTTTGTTCATTGCTCTGGGGGTGGTAAGCTGAGGTGAATTCCAACATAAATCCAAATTTCTTGAACAAGCCTTTACAACAGTGGGTAGTGAACTGAACCCACAGTCAGAGAGGAAGTGAAGACAAAACACGTATACAGACAAAAAAATGTTTTGGACAAAGAGTTTAGACAGTTCAGACTAAACCCTAACACCCATCCTAACTCTAACCCTTACCCTAACCTTAAAATGAATACTAGGCTAACCCTAATCCTAAATCTAATACTAAGATAACACTAACCCTAATAGGCTAATGCTAAATCTAACCCTAATTCTAGCTCAAGCTATAGGATAAACCTTAGCTTACATAACACTAACCCTAATCCAATGCTAATTATAAACCTAACCCTAATCCTACTCTACCCTATACCTAACCATATGCTAATATAACCCTAGGCAATCCAACCCTAACATGTTTAACTCTAACCCTAGGATAACCCAAACCCTAGACTAATTCTAACCATAATGCTAACATAAACTAGACTAAAGCTAACCCAACCCTAGACTAGCCATAATCCTAACCCCAACACTATCCCTGACCCTAGGCAATCCCTAACCCAAACCTTAAACTAACCTTAATTTTAATCCTAACCCTAGGATGTTCCAAACTCTAACCCTAATCATAACCCTAGAAGAACCCTAACCCTATTCCTAGTCTAACCTTAATTCTAATCCAAACCTAATCCTCACTCTAACAATAATGCTAATCCTAGGCTAACCTTACATTTAACCCTAACCATAGCTAACCCTAACCTTATCATAAACTTAACTCTGTCTAACACTAACTCTTATTCTAAACCTAACTTAAGTCACAAACCAACACTAACCTGAAACCTAACATTAAGTCTAACCCTAACCCTAAATCTAACCATAGCCATAACCCTAATCCTAACTGGAAGTCTAAGACTAAATCTCACCCTAACTTTAACCTTAACCATAAATCTAACCCTAAACGCTTACACAATTCTAATAAGAACATAATAAATTGTCATACTGGGTCAGACCAAGGGTCCATCAAGCCCAGCATCCTGTTTCCAACAGTGGCCAATCCAAGCGACAAGTACCTGGCAAGTACCAAAACACTAAGCAGATCCTATGCTACTGATGCCGGTAATAGCACTGATTAATAAGAGTTAATGGACTTCTCCTCCAAGAACTTATTCAAACATTTTTTAAACCCAGCTACACTAAGTGCACATCTGGCAAAAAATTCCAGAGCTTAAATTTCGTTGAGAAAAAATAATTTTCTCAGATTAGTTTTAAATGTGCAACTTGCTAACTTCATTGGGTGCCTCCTAGTCCTTCTATTATCCAAAAGAGTAAATAACAATTTCCTGGTGTGTAGCCAGATGGACTCAGAACAAATGGGATAGTATCCGCGTGCTAGCAGTTGGAGATGGATCTGACGTCAGCACGGGGGTATATATATCCCCACAGGAAGCGTAGCAACTCAGTAATTTCCGTCTCCAAAGCAGTTTGGAGTGCCTGCACGTTGGTTGAGCGTGCTTTCCAAGACTACTTTAATTTTTCTCTTTTCTTATAATTCCAGATTCTACTTTCTACTTTCTGCAAACATATCGAGCCCCGCGCTCCTGCGGTGATACCCGAAGGTCACTCCCCCAGTTGAGCTGCCCGGGGTGATTTCCGTGGTCCCCCCGGAGGTCTAAGTCCTCGGTCCAGTGGCCGAATCGTGGCAGGGACACAGCTCCCGGGCGTGGTTCGGGTGAGGCTTACGAGGTGCCTCGGTCCCGGCGTGGACGAGGCAGCGGGTGCATATCCTCAAACGCGGTGGTGAAGGTATTTGCCCCGCTCTCCCTGCAGCCGGAGACCGCCTGGGTTCCAGCCGAGAAGCGCCGAGGTTCAGGTGAGGCGTACATCTCGTGTTTCGGGTCTCCGAGGGAACAGAGGATCGGCAGCGTGGCACGCCAAGGAGGGCGTCATTTTGTGGGCCTCGTTCAGGTAGGGCGCCGGTAATGGGCGCAGGTTTATTCCTCCTTGTGCGTATATTGCCTTATTATTGTGCGCATATGCCACTGAGCGTGTATTGCTGACCGCCTATTGCTGAGAGCATATTGAATGCCATTGAGCGTGTATTGCTGACCGCCTATTGCTGAGAGCATATTGAAGGCCACTGAGCGTATATTGCTGACCGCCTATTGCTGAGAGCATATTGAATGCCATTGAGCTTATATTGCTAACCGTTTATTGCTGAAAGCCTATTGAATGCCATTGAGCGTATATTGCTAACCGCATATTACTGTGAGCATATTAAAGGCCATTAGGCATGTATTGCTAACTGCATATTACTGAGAGCATATTGAATGCCATTAAGCGTGTATTGCTAACCGCATATTACTGTGCGCATATTGAAGGCCATTAAGCGTGTATTGCTAACTGCTTATAGCTGAGAGCCTATTGACAGCCATAGGGCGTGTATTGCTAACTGCATATTGCTGAGTGCATATTGCATACAATTGTGCTGTGTTCATAGCCGCCTATTGCTGAGAACATATTGTGCATATTGCTGCCGCATATTATAAGTATTGTGCGCCTGTTGTATTAAGCGCATATTGCTGCCGCATGTTATATGTATTGTGCGCCTGTTGTATTAAGCGCATATGGCTGCCGCATATTATTATTAGTGAGCGCCTGTTGTATTAAGCGCCTATTGCTGCCGCATATTATTATTTAGTGAGCGCCTGTTGTATTAAGCGCCTATTGCTGCCGCATATTATTATTATTGAGCGCCTGTTCGATTAAGCATGCAGCGCATTCTTTTCAATGGATCAGAACACCGCAGCGTCTTCAGCGGCGGCGCCGCCTGCCTCGGGCATTAAAACCCTTGGCCTCTGCTCTGCATGCCAGCTTAGAGCCACGCACAGTGAAGAGCCAGACTCCCTATGTGCCCAATGTGAGGAGGCCGGGAGACCCTCGGGCCAGGACCGGTCTCAGACACGATTGGCTGACAGTTCCCCAGGAAGGGGATTCATGCCTTTGTACAGATTGCAAACGGCTTCCCCATCCAGGTCCTGCTGTTCCCGCTGTTACTGCTGTTCCTGCGGTGGCTGCGACTGCGGTGGCTGCCGCTGCGGTGGCGGCTCCTATGGATCCTGTTCCAAGACCCTCATGCCCTTATCGTGAGCGGGACTTCCCGCTGCTGGACAGTTTGGATCACTCAGACCAGGAGGTTTCACCGGATGAGCTGGACACCCGGACGAGGGGGAACGTCCCCCAGGGATTGAGCCATATAGAATCATGAGGCGGTTCTTCCCTAAGGAGGATCTCTCCGACCCGGTGTCTGTGTCGGGCGGAGTTGGATATTCCAGGTCCCAGTGCTACGGTACTCTCTGCGCAGAACCCCTTGCTGGACGGTCTTCGTCCTACAGCCCGCCATTTTCCATTCTTGCAAGCGGCACAACAACTGATAGATTTAGAATGGGCGGCACCAGCGGCTTCCTTCAAAGGGGGCCGGGCTCTGACGGGCATGTACCCATTGGCACCAGCTATCCAGGACCTACTGGCGTGCCCTCAGGTGGACGCCTTGATTAGCGCTGTGGTCAAGCGCACTGCCATACCAGTTGAAGGGGGGACGGCCCTCAAGGAGCCTCATGACCGGCGACTGGACGCCATTCTGAAACAGGCCTTTGAGGTGGCAGCTCTATCTTTGCGGATTGCAACCTGCTGCACAGTGGTGACGCGTGCCTGTTTGTCACAGGTTAGGAACAACGCTCCAGCAGCTGACATGGAGTCAGCTCTCTCGGATGCTGCATCAGACCTAGTCCGGACAACAGCTAAGGGGATTTCATCCTCCGTAGCCGCCAGGAGGCAGCTCTGGATCCGGAGATGGTCAGCTGATGTGCCTTCAAAGACGCACCTCACCAGATGGCCCTTTAAGGGCTCTTTCCTATTTGGCAGCGACCTTGATAAACTGGCCAGTACATGGGGTGCCTCTCCAGTGCCTAGACTGCCGGAAGATCGGTTCAGAAGGAGTCAGCGCGCTTTTCCAAAGCCCTCCAGGGGCAGGAGTTCACAGCGCTTTGTTCCTTATAGGGGTTGCTACCAGGCACCACGTTCTCAGGCCAGGAATCAGTCCTTCGGACCAAGCAGCGCAAGAGGGGTGCAGGCTCGGGCTCGGGTCCCGGCCGCGCCTCCCTATGAGAATCCGCCGATTCCTCTGGAGGACGGAGCCATAGGGGGCAGGTTAACCCTCTTCTACCCCAGATGGGTCGAGATCACGTCGGACCAGTGGGTCCTCGCCATTATCTGGGAGGACTATTATCTGGACTTTCATCATCCCCCTCCGTACAAGTTTGGGGAATCATCCTGTCCCATGCACAAGAAGGCAGCATTGGAAGCTACCTTGGCGAGGCTCCTGTCCTTGAACGCCATCATCCCAGTACCTGCCTGGGAAGTGAATTCTGGACACTATTCCATTTATTTCATGGTACCCAAGAAAGGGGGTACCTTTCGGCCTGTGCTGGACCTCAACTCAGTCAATCGCTACTTACGGGTACCGAGGTTTCGCATGGAGACTCTGCGCTCCGTCAAGGCTGCAGTACAGCCAGGAGTATTCCTCACGGCGTTGGACCTGTCAGAGGCATACCTGCATATCCCGATCCATTCGGATCACTTCCATCCCTACCTAGACGACTGGCTGATCAGGGCGAAATCTCGAGAGGAGAGCCTTCGGACAACCGAGGGAGTGATCGCCCTTCTGGAAAGCTTGGGCTGGGTAATCCACCTCAGCAAGAGCTGCCTACAGCCTTCCCAGTCTCTGGAATACCTGGGAGTGCAATTCTACACGCAGGCAGACACAGTCAGTCTCACTTCCAAGAGAAGGTTGAAGCTTCAGACGCGTATCCAGTACTTGATGGAAGCCAGTCGGCCCATCGCGTGGGATTATCTGCAGGTTTTTGGCCGCATGGCATCCACCCTGGAAGTGGTACCTTGGGCAAGGGCCCATATGAGACCTCTGCAACACTCCCCGCTATCTCGCTGGAGCCCTCGTCTACGGAACTATTCCACGCACCTACCTCTGCCTGCCAGAGTCCGGACACAGTTACGGTGGTGGCTGCAGTCCGACCACATGAGCAATGGGTCGAGGATGTCCTCTCCCACGTGGACGCTGCTCACCACAGATGCCAGCCTGAGCGGCTGGGGAGCGCACTGTGAAGGACTCACCGCACAAGGGCGGTGGCGCGGAGAAGAGTCAACGTGGAACATCAACCGTCTAGAGGCTTGGACAGTCCAATTGGCTGGCCTTCGATTTGCGCACAGACTGAAGAACAGAGCAGTCAGAATGATGTCCGACAACGCCACCACGGTGGCATACATCAACCGTCAGGGCGGAACCAGAAGCCGACAAGTATCTCTGGAGATCGCCCCACTGATGGTTTGGGCAGAGGCGCATCTTCGGGACAAGTCCATTGCTCAAGTACCCAGATACTTCAGCCGCAAGCGCGATCCGTTCTCCCACGGAATCGATGCCCTGGTTCAACCGTGGCCTCCAGGGACTCTGCTATACGCCTTTCCTCCGTGGACTCTGCTGGGCGCCATCATCCACAAGATTCAGAACATCGGGGCCTAGTTCTTCTAGTGGCACCAGACTGGCCAAGAAGACCCGGGTACGCAGACATGAGAAGGCTACTGGCAGGGGAGCCTCTTCCCCTGCCCCCTCTCTGGGACCACCTACGTCAAGGTCCCATCCTCCACGAGGATCCAGCTCAATTCTCTCTTGCGGTCTGTCCATTGAGAGGGCTAGACTGAAGAAAAAAAGGTTACTCGGAGCCCGAGATTGATACACTCTTCCGAGCTCGCAAGTTTTCCACATCCCTCACCTACGTTCGCATCTGGAGAGTATTCGAAGCATTGTGCGACACTCACGGCACCAATCCACATGCGACCAGAATCCCTATTGTGTTGGATTTCCTGCAGGATGGACTTCAGAAGGGTCTCTCCCTCAGCTCCATCAAGGTTCAGGTGGCTGCGCTGTCTTGCTTTGGTCCCAGGCAGGATGGCAAGACTATTGCCAAGCACCTAGATGTTTCTCGCTTCCTGCAAGGAGTCAAGCATATTCGTCCGCCACTGAAGTGGCCAGTGCCCTTATGGAACCTCAATCTTGTTTTGGATTTCCTCGCGGGATCCACCTTCAGACCCCTTCGGGGCCTGTGTCTACGGTCTCTAACCTTGAAGATGGTGTTCTTGCTGGCTGTATGTTCAGCCCGCCGCATCTCAGAGCTACAAGCATTGTCCTGCCGTGATCCATTTCTCAGAATCACTCCTGAGGCTATCCATCTGCGTACGGTTCCCTCCTTTCTACCTAAAGTGGTTTCACAGTTTCATCTTAACCAAACCATATCCTTGCCTACCACGGCGGGTTTGAAGACTTCTGAAGAAGGGCGTTTATTACGCCATCTCGACATTGGCAGATTGCTGCCCAGATATCTGGAAGTGACACAAGAAGTACGACAGACGGACCATCTGTTCGTCCTGCACAGCGGGAAGAAGCAAGGTGCAGCGGCCTCGCGGCCCACCATCGCCCGCTGGATTAAAGAAATGATCAGAGCAGCTTACGTGGAGGCCGGGAAGTCTCCGCCTCTACAAGTCAAGGCTCATTCTACCGGAGCACAAGCGGCATCCTGGACGGAATCCAGGATGCTCTCGCCTGCAGAAATCTGTGAAGCAGCGACGTGGTCCTCCCTCCATACCTTTTCCAGGTTCTACCGTCTGGATGTCCAGGCCAGGGAGGACTCAGCTTTTGCGAGGGTGGTACTACATGGGCCTCAGGCAGCCTCCCGCCCAGGCTGGGAGTAAAGCTTTTATACATCCCATTTGTTCTGAGTCCATCTGGCTACACGCCAGGAAATGTTGAGATTACTACCTGATAATCTCCTTTTCCTTAGTGTAGACAGATGGACTCAGCATCCCGCCCAGCTGCCTGCGTACATGGGTTTCACCGATTCAAGGTAAGCCATGTCATCTGTTTCCATAAGAGCGTACACTCTACCAGGTGTCAACGCCTTCCGGTTGGGAATGCTGGCGGTCTCCAGCTACTATCAATCTGTATGGGGAATCCTGTTTCACTTTTCACTGAGCGTCAGTACACATTTCCATAACAGCTTTTGCAAGGAAGATTACTGAGTTGCTACGCTTCCTTTGGGGATATATATACCCCCGTGCTGACGTCAGATCCGTCTCCAACTGCTAGCACACGGATACTATCCCATTTGTTCTGAGTCCATCTGTCTACATTAAGGAAAAGGAGATTATCAGGTAGTAATCTCAACATTCACATTTCCCATTCTAGATCTCGCTTGATTTTAACGACATCTATCGTATCCCCCCTCAGCCGTGTCTTCTCCAAGCTGAACAGCCTTAACCTCTTTAGTCTTTCCTCATAGGGGAGTTGTTCCATCCCCTTTATTATTTTGGTTGTCCTTCTCTCTCTGTACCTTCTCCATCACAACTATATCTTTTTTGAGATGCGGCAACCAGAATTGTACCACAGTACTCAAGGTGTGTTCTCACCATAGAGGGATATAGAGGCATTATGACATTTTATATTTTATTTACCATTCCCTTCCTAATAATTCCTAGCATTCTGTATGCTTTTTTGACTGCTGCAGCACACTGAGCTGAAGATTTCAATTTATTATCTATTATGATGCCTAGAACTTTTTCCTGTAACCTAACATCATGTAAATACAGCATGGATTATTTTTCCCTACAGGCATCACCTTGCACTTGTCCACATTAAATTTCATCTGCCATTTGGATGCCCAATATTCCAGTCTCACAAGGTCCTCCTGGAATTTATCACAATCCGCTTGTGATTTAACTATGAATAATTTTGTATCATCTGCAAATTTGATTACCTCACTCTTTCCAGATCATTTATAAATATATTGAAAAGCACCGGTCCAGGTACAGAACCCTGAGGCACTCCACTGTTTACCTTTTTCCACTGAGAAAATTGACCATTTAATCCTACTATCTGTTTTCTGTGTTTTAACCAGTTTGTAATCCAAGAAAGGACATCGACACCTATTCCTTGACTTTTTAATTTCCTTAGAAGCCTCTAATGAGGGACTTTGTCAAAAGCCTTATGAAAATCCAAATACATTTCATCTACTGGCTCACCTTTATCCACATGTTTATTAACCCCTTCAAAAAAAAAATGAAGCAGATTTGTGAGGCAAGACTTCCCTTGGGTAAATCTATGCGGACTGTGTGCCATTAAACTATGTCTTTCTATATGCTCTGTGATTTTGATCTTTAGAATAGTTTCCACTATTTTAGCGGCACTGGTCAGGATCACTTGTCTATAGTTTCCGGGATCATCCCAGGAGCCCTTTTTAAATATTGGAGTTACATTGGCCACCCTCCAATCTTCAGTTACAATCTATGATTTCAATGATAGATTACAAATTTTAACATAGATCTGAAATTACTTTTTTGAGTTCCTTCAGAACCCTGGGGTGCATACCATCTGGTCCAGGTGATTTGCTACACTTTAGTTTGTCAATATGGCCTACTACATCTTCCAGGTTCACAGTGATTTGGTTCAGTTCATCTGAATCATCACCCTTGAAAACCATCTTCAGAACTGGTATCTCTCCAACATCCTCATTAGTAAACACAGAAGCAGAGAATTCATTTATTCTTTCTGCAATGGCCTTATCTTCCCTAAGAGCCCTTTTAACCCCTTGGTTATCTAATGGTCCAACCGACTCCCTCACAGGTTTCTTGCTTTGGATATATTTTAAAAGGTTTTTATTATGTTATTTGCCTCTACAGCCAACTTCATTTCAAATTCTCTCTTAGCCTGCCTTATCAGTATTTTACAGATAACTTGACAATGCTTATGATTTTTCCTGTTTTCTTCAGGTGGATCCTTCTTCCAATTTTTGAAGGATGTGTTTTCGGCTACAATACTTTTAGAAGTAATCATTTTGCCTTCCTCCCACTTTTCTTAATCTTAACCATAAACCCTAAGTCTAACCCTAACTCTGTGTCTAATCCTAATCTTAAATCTAAGTCTAACATGACCCTAACTCTAACACAATCTAATCCTAACCCTAACCAGAGGTCTAGCCGTAAATCTAAGTTTGTCTAAACCTAATCATAACCCTAATTCTAACCTGAAATCTAAACCTGTCCCTAATTCTAAACCTAAACCTAAATCTAACCTTAGCCCTAACACTAATAGCATCCCTAACTCTAACCCTATGTCTAACCCTAACTCTAACCCTGCCTACCCCTAACACTACCATTCCACTAAGTCTAAAACCTAACCCTATCCCTATCTAACCCTAACTCTAAATCTGTCCCTAATCCTAGCCCTAACCCTAAGTCTAACTCTAAATATAACTCTAACCCTGTCTGATCTTAATCTAAATCTAATCCTAAACTTATCCCTAACTCTAACCCTAATCCTAGCCTAACCCCAAGTCTATCCCTAATAGAGATGTGAATCGTGTCCTCGATCGTCTTAACGATCGATTTCGGCTGGGAGGGGGAGGGAATCGTATTGTTGCAGTTTGGGTGTTTAAAGTATCGTGAAAATCGTTAAAATCGTGAGCCGGCACACTAAAACACCCTAAAACCCACCCCCGACCCTTTAAATTAAATCCCCCACCCTCCCGAACCCCCCCCCAAATGCCTTAAATTACCTGGGGGTCCAGCGGGGGTCCGGAACGGCCTCCTGAAATCGAATCGTGTTGTCTTCAGCCGGCGCCATTTTGCGCCGCCATTTTGCAAAATGGCGGCGCAAAATGGCGCCGGCCATAGACCAACACGATTCGACTGCAGGAGGTCGTTCCGGACCCCCGCTGGACTTTTGTCAAGTCTTGTGGGGGTCAGGAGGCCCCCCCAAGCTGGCCAAAAGTCCCTGGGGGTCCAGCGGGGGTCCGGGAGCGATCTCCTGCCGCGAATCGTTTTTCCGTACGGAAAATGGCGCCGGCAAGAGATCGACTGCAGGAGGTCGTTGGACCCCCGCCTGCAGTCGATCTCTTGCCGGCACCATTTTCCGTACGGAAAAACGATTCGCGGCAGGAGATCGCTCCCGGACCCCCGCTGGACCCCCATGGACTTTTGGCCAGCTTGAGGGGGCCTCCTGACCCCCACAAGACTTGACAAAAGTCCAGCGGGGGTCCGGAACGACCTCCTGCAGTCGAATCGTGTTGGTCTATGGCCGGCGCCATTTTGCGCCACCATTTTGCAAAATGGCGGCGCAAAATGGCGGCGCAAAATGGCGCCGGCTGAAGACAACACGATTCGATTTCAGGAGGCCGTTCCGGACCCCCGCTGGACCCCCAGGTAATTTAAGGCATTTTGGGGGGGGGGGGTTCGGGAGGGTGGGGGATTTAATTTAAAGGGTCGGGGGTGGGTTTTAGGGTGTTTTAGTGTGCCGGTTTTCCCGCCCTCCCCCTTCCCCTCCCCCTTCCCCCGATTTACGATTTTTTGACGATAAATCGGGGGAATTGTTATTGTATCGTGGCCCTAACGATTTTGACGATTTAAAATATATCGGACGATATTTTAAATCGTCAAAAAACGATTCACATCCCTAATCCCTAATGCTAATTCTAACCCTGTCTAATCCTATCACTAACCCTATTGCTGAACCTAAGTCTAACCCTAAATCTAGTCCATCCCTAACCCGAAATGTAACCCTGTAGAAGCCACACCCAATTATTAAGTGTAACCCTAACACTAAGTCTAATCCAAAACATAAGTCTGTCTAACCCTAACCCTAGGCATAATTGTAACCCTAACCTTAACTCTAACACTAACCATAAGTTTAACCCTAACCCTAAATCTAATCCTAATTGTAACCTTAACCCTTACCATATGGGTAACCCTAACCATAAACCTAGCCATAATCCTAAATCTAACCCTAATACTAAATCCCACTTTAATACTAATCCTAACCTTAAATTTTAATCTAATGCTAACCCTAATTCAAAACCCCAACCTTACACCTAAGCCTAAAATCAACCCTAACCTTAACCTAAGTCTAACCATAATCATAACCCTCAGTCTAACCCTAACACTAAGCCTTAGTCTGATGCTAACCTAAACACTAACCCTAAATCTAACTAATCCTAAATCTATCCCAAAGGTCTAAACCTAACCCTAACCATAAGTCTAACCCTAACTCTAACTCTAATCCTCATCCTAACCCTAACTTTAACTTTTAACCTGGACATAAGTCTAACCCTAACTCTGTCTACCCTCAAAATTAAACCTAACCTCAATTCTAATCCTTACCCTAACACTAAAAATAAACCTAAATCTAACCCTAACCCCAACCATAATCTTAAATCTAACATTAATGCTATTCCTAAGTCTCTCTAACCCTAACCATATCTATTTTTAACCCAAAGTCTAACCCTAACCTGACCCTAACCTTAAATTTAACCCTAACCTTAACTCTAAATCTGACCCTTACCCTAAACTTATCCTTAACCCCTAACCTTAAGTCTAATGCTAACTTTATTCCATCTAGCCCTAACTCTAACCTCACACACTAATTCTAAATCTAGCCGAATCGTGTTGCCGTACGGCCGGCGCCATATTGCAAAATGGCGCCGGCGGTACGGCAACACGATTCAAGTGCAGGAGGTCGTTCCCTGACACCCGCTGGACTTTTGGCAAGTCTTGTGGGGGTCAGGAGGCCCCCCCCCAAGCTGGCCAAAAGTCCCTGGGGGTCCGGGAGCGATCTCCTATGCTCGTGACGTCGGGGGACAGGAAGCAAAATGGCGCCGGCGCTACCTTTGCCCTGTCATATGACAGGACAAAGGTAGCACCGGCGCCATTTCTATCAACGTACCCGTTGCCCGAGAGTGGAAGATCACAACAGGACCCCCCACTGGACCCCAGGTAATTTAAGACATTTTGGGGGGGTTCGGGAGGGTGGGGGATTTATTTTAAAGGGTCGGGGTGGGTTTTAGGGATGTTTTAGTGTGCCGGTTTTCCCGCCCTCCCCCCTTCCCCTCCCCCTTCCCTCGATTTACGATTTTTGACGATAAATCGGGGGAATTCCTATTAAATATCACCTCTAACGATTTTTGACGATTTAAAATATATCGGCTGATATTTTAAATTGTCAAAAAACGATTCACATCCCTATTGGTTAGTGGCAGCCCAGGAATGGCAGATCACTCTCAGGCCCCATGCTGGACCACTAGGGATTTTTGTGAGTCTTTGGGGGGGGGGGGGGTTATTTTATTTAAATTTGAAGGGGCGGCATGTGGTCCCTGCCTCAGGTGGCACATTGCCTTGAGCTGCCCCTGGGTGTGAGCCATGTGGGGGGTGGCAGCACAACTGGGGGGTGAGCGCAAGGCAGAAGGTGCCTAGGTGTCTATTCCCCTTCCACCAGCCCTGTCTAAGTCTAACCCTAACGTTAACTGTAACCCTTAGTCTAAACCTAACCCTTACCTTATCCATAACACTAACCCGAAGTCTAACCCTAAGTCTAACCATAACTGTAACCCTAATTCTATCCCTAAATCTACCAATAACCCTAACTCTAACCCTATTCCTAAGTAAACCAAGCCCACTTTTTCCACCCTATGATTACCACTACACTTACAAGTCTGAGACATATCAAACAAACTGTAGTACAGTAAAAGCTCCTTTATCTAGCACTTTACCATCTGTAATGCAATGTTAATCAGCCCATGCGGCACCTTCAGTGGTGGTGGTGGGCATGAAGAATCATTGGAGGTGAGCGGTTGAAGTGGAAGCAGAATAGATTTTCTCTGATCTGCTCTGTCCACTCGAGCCTCATCCCTTCTTCTCCTATTCCCTGCAAAGAACAGGAGGGGAGGGAATGGAATAGAGAGCAAAAGTAGCTCTTCTCTGATCTGCTCTGTCTACTCTAGTCTTACCTCCTCCATTCTTGTTGCCTTTATGCTCTTGCCTGGAAAAGTAGGAACTGGCGTAGGAAGCAGTGGGCTTTCCGTTAACCAGCGTATTTTATATACAAGCAACCACTATTCCCCGTGAATGCCAGAAAATAGAATATTTACTGCAGTTTGAAATGAATGAAACTCTTCTCCTTTTCCCATCCGCAAATAAAGTAAGCTTGCCTATCCGGATCTTTCAAATAACTATTTTTTATCATAAAAATAGTTATTTTTTATCATAATGCTTCATAAACAAAATGCTCCATAAAACAAATTGAAAGATGTTTGATTTAAAGTTTAATCCACCATAAAAGGTATCAATCCCCACTCTATAATACAGCATATAATTTTGCTTCTAACACTAATGTGATTGTGATCTGAAATCCCTCTAACAATACATAGCATCTTCCATATTTCAGTTTATGGTTTGACACTGAATTGATGAATCTACATCGCTGAAGCTATTCAGAGATCACGAAGAGAGAGAACTGCTAAAAACACTGTGTGAGATGAGAATCACAAATTCTGGGTGGATATTCAGGATCTTCTGCAATTTTGTATGAGTGTTCCACTTAAAAAAAAAAAAAGCGCTCTTGAAAGAGGGCTAGTAGCCAGATAATTGTTTAAGATTGAAATTAGGTGTGTTGAATTGAAGACAAAGTTATCTGGTGAAATCAAAGGAAATTACTATGGTGACAGAGCTTTTCCATCAAGGAGATTACTTTGTGAAAATGGAATTAATAAAAGATGAAATAGCATTTACTTTTTTTTTTTTTACTTTGAATTGTCACTTGAACTGTGAACTTTTAGCAAATGTCTACATGAACAAGAAGATTCAATTTACAAAAAGAATATGTAACACCAGTTACAAGTGATTTTTCATGTGTGCATCTAACCAGCTGCTTAAAAAAAAAAAACCCAAAACAACAAAAAAACCTGTCCTTCAAATTTTCCAGCATTTTTTGCAACCGGTTTAGACTGGACCTGCCTTGCAACTTTTCTACAAATCTCATGTAGTGCACCGTTCCATCCTTCTGCCTTAAGTTAAGTCTGAAAAGAAAAATAAACAAAATAGGAAACATGTACTTCATGAAATACATGAAATTTCTAAAGATATTCCTTACAGTGAGTGCAAATTTTCAAAAAGTGTGTGCATGAGAGAGAAAGATACATTGGGAAGCTGTGTTTGTGTATGTGAGCAAGAGGGAAACAGTTTTTGTGTATGGCTGTTTGTGTCTGTGTGTGACAATTACCAGTTGTGCATGATTCTTTATGCGAGAGGGTGGCCTGTGAAAAAGATGTTCCTTCATTTGCAAATTACATTAAAATGGCAACAACATTTTTATATAAAGGAATAGAAGGTACAATAAGAGACCCCTCTTAAGAGGATATAAATGTAAAAATATATAAGAAAGAGAGACAAAATACAAGTTTGTATTGGTGTTTTCACATACTATTTTATAGAGATGTGCTTCGGGTAAAAATTTCGTGTCTGGCTTTGTTTCGGCCCCCCCCACCGTGGGAATTTCGTTTTTCCCATGGTTCGGTGTTTTTTTTTTTCCCGAGGGCCCTGATTTTCGGGTTAGTGCGCCCTACCACCATGCTGGGCGCCTCTAGCCACGTCCCACCCCACCCCCTCCTCGCCCCTTTCCCGAGGCCCCGGGACTTACACACGTCCCGGGGATTTATGTATGTGGCCGGGCCTTTGAAAATTGGCCCGGCACGCGTAAGCCCTGCCATGCGTGTAAATTTTTGAAAATTTACCCCTTGGTGCTTGATTTACAAAGGCTTTTTCCCATTCTGTGACAATGGGGGGAAAAAGCTAACATCAATATTCAAAGGCTCTGACCAGGTAAATTTTCAATCAAAATCTGAGAACTGAAAATTCATCCCCACTCGTCTGCTAAATTTTCTCTAGGTAATTCCAGATAAGTGCCTGCTGAATATCCAGGTAACGTTACCTGGGAAATTTTTACATTTACTGGCCCATTGAATATCTTCCTCTTAGTCAAGCAAGACCTTTTCAGTTCCACTCAGCTATGCAGCAAACACTAGAGGTCTCCTATCTGCTGCACAGTTTTAGTAGAGCATCAGGCAAAGGTAGAGCTACAGCTGCTTGGACCAGAGGCTCACATCTAGCCTAGTTCTGAAGAACTTTGAGGGATCTTAATACCTTTATTTGTTTGTGGAAGGTAAGCAGCTTACTTTGTATTTTGCTTTTCATTTGCAGAGTTTTTATGTTCAAGCTATGTTAATTATGGATTATGCATGTATCCCTTGTAAGTAGCCTAGAGCCTGGCACCAGGTGACTAATAAGTACATAAAATAAAGTTGCTTAATCATTTGGGTACAAGTAAACTTATTGTGAAAAGATTTCAGCTTTTAAATGAGTAGAGATATGCTGTTGCTTTAAAATGATCAAAGTTCTTTCATTTCCTGGGGTTTGCTTCCACCACGAACCAATTCAATCTTGCTTATATCCCTCCACACTCTTATTCTTGTCTGGATGGGCAAGCATTAAGCTCCATTGTGGATTGTCCGTATTCACCAACTCCTTCAAAAGGATCATGGTCTCCAGCAGCCATGCTGCCCTGGATTTCCAGCTATCTGGTTCCCAGCCTCCTCCTTATTTCCACTTTTGTGAAGAGGAACCTCATCCACCTGTCCCAGCTCCAAAGAACCATTGAAAAGGTGCCAGCAGAGCTGCCAGAACCTTTCTAAATTTCCTTAATACCCTTGGAGGTAACACATCTGTCCTCATAGCTTTATCTACTTTTCTCTAGCTCCTCACTTTTCTGAAAGTGTTTTCTTTTTTCTGTAGTCCTACTCCTACCCCTTCCTCAGTGACAATCAAACAGAAAAATTTGTTAAGCAAGTTTGCCTTTTCATAATCAGCCTCTACATATTCCTCCCATTCACCCCCGAGTCTCACAATTCCACTTTTAAACTTCCTCCTACCATTAACACATCTAAAAAATGGTCTTGTCCCCCTGTTTTATGTATTCTATTTACTATTTTTTCTTCCATTTGCATCTTTGCTCTCCTAAGTACTTCCACAGTTTTTCTACCTTTTCCAGATATTGTTGCCTGTCTTCCTCTTTCTATGATCTCTTGTAGTTTATGAATGCTAACCTTTGTTTTCTTACTTTTTCAGCCACTTTTTTTTAGAAAATCATAGCCTCTTTTTGCTTTTACCTTTATTTACTTTAACATTATTTGCTTTTGGTTTGGCCCACTGATCTTCTACTTCACCTAGATTTCCCATCCAGCTAATGACTCGTGGAGGTATTTCCCCATTTTAATTGAATTAGTTTTCCTGAAGTAAGGACTCTCACCTTTGAATGAACAATTACTGCTTGCGCTCTAATACTGAACAGATCATCTAGTAATCATTGGATCCCAGATGATCATCCACTATGCTATCAAACACTGTCCACCAGGTCTGGTATCACCCTCTTCCATGTGGATCCTGTTACCAGTTGATAGAAAAGTTTCCCTGCAACTGGAATGTCCCAATCAACCTCCAAACAGATTGAAATCATGTAGAAATAGCACCTCCCCTTTCAAAGCACCTTTGTGAATATCTTCCATTAAATCTGTCTGCAATGGTCTTCTGTATATCACACCAATCTAGATGGATGTTCCATTCCCTCTTTACAGATTAATCCACAGAGCTTCCAGGTTCATCACGGTGAACTTGGAAGATGTGGTAGGCCAGATTGACAAACTGAAGAGTAGTAAATCACCTGGACCAGATGTTCCCAGGGTTCTGCAAGAACTAAAAAATGAAATTTCAGACCTATTTCAGTTAATTTGAAACCTATCATTAAAATCATCCATTGTACTTGAAGATTGGAAGATGGCCAATGTAACCCTGATATTTAAAAAGGGCTCGAGGGGAAACAATAGACCGGTGAGTCTGACTTCAGTGCCAGGGAAAAATCATGTTAAAATTATAAAGAATAAAACAAATATTTAGATATACATGGTTTAATGGGACACAGCCAGCATGGATTTACCCAAAGGAAGTCTTGCCTCACAAATCTCCTACATTTTTTGAAGGGGTGAATAAACATGTGGACAAAGGTGAACCAGTAGATGTGGTGTATTTGGATTTTCAGAAGGCGTTTGACAAAGTCCTGCATGAGAGGCTTCTAAGAAAACTAAAAAGTCATGGGATAGGAGGTGATGTCCTTTTGTGGATTGCTGGTTAAAAGACATTAGTAGAATTAAAGGGTCTGTTTTCACAGTGGAAAAAGGTAAACAGTGGAGTTCCTCAGGGATCTGTACTTGGACTGTTCCTTTTTAATATATTTATAAATGATCTGGCAAGGGGTACAATGAGTGAGGTTATCAAATTTGCAGATGATACAAAATTATTCAGAGTAGTTAAAACACAAGTGGATTGTGATACATTACAGGAGGATCTTGCAAGACTGGAAGATTGGACATCCAAATGGCAGATGAAATTTAATGTGGACAAGTGCAAGGTGTTGCATATAGGGAAAAATAACCCTTGGTGTAGTTACACAGTTAGGTTCCATATTAGGAGCTACCACCAAGGAAAACGATCTAGGCATTATAGTGGATAATACTTTAAAATCGTTGGCTCAGTGTGCTGCAGCAGTCAAAAAAGCAAACAATGTTAGGAGTTATTAGGAAGGGAATGGTTAATAAAACAGAAAATGTCATAATGCCTCGGTATCACTCCATGGTGAGACCACACCTTGAATACTGTGTACAATTCTGGTTGCTGCATCTCAAAAAAGATATAGTTAAGAACATAAGAAATTGCCATGCTGGGTCAGACCAAGGGTCCATCAAGCCCAGCATCCTGTTTCCAACAGAGGCCAAACCAGGCCACAAGAACCTGGCAATTACCCAAACACTAAGAAGATCCCATGCCACTGATGCAATTAATAGCAGTGGCTATTCCCTAAGTAAATTTGATTAATAGCCGTTAATGGACTTCTCCTCCAAGAACTTATCCAAACCTTTTTTGAACCCAGCTACACTAACTGCACTAACCACATCCTCTGGCAACAAAGAAAATACAGAGAAGGGCAACTAAAATGATAAAGGGGATGGAACAGCTGCCCTATTAGGTAAGGCTGAAGAGGTTAGGGCTGTTCAGCTTGGAGAAGAGACGGCTGAGGGGGGATATGATAGAGGTCTTTAAAATCATGAGAGGTCTAGAATGAGTAGATGTGAATAGGTTATTTACACTTTCGGATAATAGAAGGACTAGGGGGCACTACATGAAGTTAGCAAGTAGCACATTTAAGTCTAATCAGAGAAAATTCTTTTTCACTCAACGCACAATTAAGCTCTGGAATTTGTTGCTAGAGGATGTGGTTAGTGCAGTTAGTCTAGTTGAGTTCAAAAAAGGTTTGGATAAGTTCTTGGAGGAGGAGAAGTCCATTAACTGCTATTAATCAAGTTTACTTAGTGAATAGCCACTGCTATTAATTATATCAGCAGCATGGGATCTTCTTGGTATTTGGGTACTTGCCAGGTTCTTGTAGCCTGGTTTGGCCTCTGTTGGAAACAGGATGCTGGGCTTGATGGACATTTGGTCTGACCCAGCATGGCAAGATATTATGTTCTTATGTTCTTAACCTAAGAAGACAGTTGGAGCCACAAAAAAGCAGTCAAGGAGTAAACAATGACCTCTTGGAGCAGGTGATAATAGACTCATGATAATGAATTCACTGATGTAAGCAAAGTGTCCCGCTGATAAACAGATAATCAATTAAAAATGTCCAGCACTAAATGACACTAGCCAATCATAAGGCCTGGCAACAAGTAAAACCATTCACAATGCTAAGTGGGAGTATTCTGCATGAGAGTATAAGACGAAAATGCTGGAATTGTAACATTTATTTTATTTATTTATTTATTTATTTGTTTAAGAATTTTATATACCGGCATTCATGATACAATCACATCATGCTGGTTTACATTTAAACAGGGGTGCACAATAAACAACAAACTAACCTAGTAGTGTAGAAGGAGGCAGTTACAAATAACAAGGAGGATAGAACTGGGAGAAGAAAAATAAAAGAGAGGATAACATTAGATAGTTATTTACAAGGAGAAGAGGCTGACCTGGCTGTGTAACATATGTTGATGGTGTGAGGGATTAATTGGTGTCCGGGAACATTCAGATCTCAACAGGACAACATCAGATACTGAGAACTGAGGACATTGGAGAGAAGGAACTGTGGCAACCAGAGAGAAAGAGATCCATCCTGCTGGAACTTAACTGGCCACTGAGACACTGAGTAGTTGAACTTTGGTGAGATCAGACCTAGAGGGGTCAGGTATGCTTCTTTACAGGTATGGCGTTTGTTACACTATGGCAATAGCAAAGAGGGTCCAAGACTGGGAGATGGCAGCTTGGGACCTGCTTTACACTAGCACTAAATCACAATACAAATTGTTTAACAAATTATCTTATAATTGTAACCTCTTTTTTAAGAAACGTATTCCTAGGGACACATTACTCATTTATATCTTCTGGGGCTGCTCCGGCTAACCATTCACTCCCACGCTGACTCTTAATTCCTGGGGGGGGGAAGGGACTCTTTTTATGAGGTGGGAAGCTCTCACTTATGGCCCAGATGATGAAAGAAGGTATCCAATGTGTGCTGTACTTTAAGTGATTCTCATGAGGTGAGTGGCTGTAGCAAGACAGGACCAGGTCTGGGTGTTAAAGTTTACTGATTAATAAGATTAAATTTAAGTCCATTTGTCCAAAACTGATGTGTACATCTGACTGTAGTTACAGGGTTCTTTCTGTGTGGGTAGGTGTCCTTATTACAGACCTCTAAGTAGAGCCCATAATGATATTAAGTGCAAACTCTCCCAGCGGCTGGGCTGTGGAATCCTAGAGAGAGGGGTCCCCTTTACAAAAATCCTGCCTTTAGATATCTTCTTTCCCTGTCCAGTTTCCATGGGTGTAAATCTGGATGGGATCTCCTTCTCTTGGTTTTTTTTCTTCCTTTGGTTATGCTGTTCCTTTATACTCAGCTGTTACTTCGGTTGATTTCTCTTGTGGGAAAACTCAGGGGATCAGGCTTATCTCTCTGCACTGTAATCCCAGTAGGGAAGGAGGATCCAGAATACCTCCCCACTATTCCTAAGTTCCAAAAATACTTCAAAAATTAATCTGGATATCTTCTTTGCTCTCACTGTCTCGCGAAGCAGGATCCCTACTTCGGGAGTAGAGTAAGATCACTGATCTTGATCCCCTGAAAAGATCCCTTTTGCCCTGAAGGGTTTCAGGCTTAAAAGTGTATCTCAATTTAACCCAGAATATGAAGGACCCTCTGGCAGGGAGTGCACTTGGAGGAATCACTTCTAACATAAGCCCAGGAGGCTCTACGAGAGTGTGGAAATAATACATGTTGTCTCTGCAGCTGCTTTCTCTAACCGAACCCCTTGAGTCTTGAAATGGCTGGGCTAAATAGCACCGAGTCATCCAATCAGAATCTCCAGATGGGAGGGATTGAAGGGTATGGATGGCTCCCTTTCTAAGTGTGTTATAAAGACAGGGATAGTGGCGTTTAGTGGCCAGACCAAAAAGGTCTACCACATAATCATCATTGCTTTATTAGACAGATCCATGCAGGAAAATAGTTGCATTGGAATAACTCCTTATAATCAGCCGATATAAATCTTTTGAGATAATGATTACTCTAGAACTTTATTTGTAACTATTTTTTTTTTACTAATTTTCAGTAGATTTTTGAGCTATTCACAATTCTAAGTTTCCTTTCTAGTATATGTATGCATGCACATGTACATTTTTAAAGCATGGTTGAACTAAGTCTGTTATTTATATTGGCCTTGTATGTCAATAAATAATAATAATAAAAAAAAATCTACCTTTGTTTCTAAATGATGCATCGTTTTGGTAAACTTCCAATGTCATGTGCCTGCTTTCGAAGAATTCTTGTTTGTGTTGGTTCCTTCAGAAACTTCCTGAATGCCTGTTTAAAACATTGTTGAAAACCAGCTATAAATGTATTCCATGTGGATGAAAAAAATAAAGTCGCATTAAGTGTGGGGACATTACCTGGAAACTGCAGTCCGACTTGGCTGAAAAGCAAAATGGTAGGAGCTGGAGTCATGCTCTTTTTAATCTGCAAGACAGCTTGAGAAAATGTAAAGCAGGCCTGGCAAGGTGTTCCTTTTTTTTTCTCTAAATACGCCACAGACTTTCTGGATATGTCCTTGGTTAGACCAAAATCACATTGGCTCCCTTCAGGTCTGTTGGACCCACATTTACAAACATTTTGCAATTTGGTGTGAAAAAAAATCTTGCAGCAATGGAACCATCAGTCCAAAATAACTTTCTTTAATATGTCTACTGAAGAACATCCAGTTCTGTGCATCCTATCCAGAGATAAAGAGAGCAATCAAACCTGACAACAAAGGAGGAGCAGTGGATGTGATGGATACCATAAATCTGAGGAGATACATCGACAATTGAACGATGTGAGGTACTACACTCCTCTCTCTGGAGACCACACTTTGACTTTACAAGATAAAGGGGTCGATTTTAAGACCCGAGCGCAGTTCCTGGCATGTGCATGCAATAAAAATCCACTGGCCGCGCATGGGCAGGGGGCCAGCAACTTGCATGCATGGGGGGGGGGGGGGGGGGGGGATTTTATAACCTATGTGCAATGATGCAATCGACCGGTCCCCAGTTCCCTCCCAGTCTGCTCCAATTAAGGAGCTAACTGAGAGGGAACTTCCCTATTCCTAACTCTATCCTTCATCCCTCTTCCCATCTCCTCACCGCCCCCCTAAACCTACCCTAACTATCCCCAAATTTTTTATTTTCGTATTTAATGCTCCTCTGGAGCAGAAGTAATCTCCGCGTGCCGGCCGGCTGCTGGTGCGTGCTTCCCCGGGACAGTGTTGAATGGCGCTGTCCTGCCCTGCCTCTCCCTGCCCCAGACCATGCCCCCAGCCCGCTCCTTTCTTTGGGCCCAGCACGTCAGTGCAAAACAGAGGTTGCCTGCGTGGCCGAGCCTTTTGTAAAATGCATGCAGTGCGCACAAGGCCCAACCTGGCGCGTAACCCCCCAATCTTGCATGTGCAGGCCTTTTAAAATTTACTTGTGTCCAACCTTTCGCTTTCCAACATGGACTGTGGTTTCTTGACACAAAAAAAAACACCTCACTTTTTTGAAGGTTATATCCCCACGTTTACTTGTTTTATACGGAGTCCCTAAAGTCCATAAAACCCTTGTAGACCAATGTATCTATCGGCCAATGGATCTATTTTGGAACCACTAGCATCTTTTTTAGACATCTTTTTGCGACCACACGTTCAAGCTTCCAGATCTTATTTACAAGATACATCACCCATGCTTCACAAATTACGAACATTGCATTCATTGCCACCAGGAGCGTTCTTTGTTACAATGGATGTGGAGTCATTATATACCAACATCCCTCAATTGTCTGCTCTTCATCTAGTTCAGATGATTTTGGATAAGTGCCCTTAGTCTCAGCATGTTCCCATGACCTTTTGACTGAACTCGCAGAATTAATTTTATGTGAAAAGTATTTCATGTTTGATTCAAATTTTTATCACCAGATCGATGGGGTAGTAATGGGGTCTTTGGTTACCCCTGATGTGTCAGACTTTGAAGAGAAATATATTTATCCATCATAATTTTTTTCATCAGTTTCACTTTGGTCCAGATATAGAGATGATATTTTCTTTATCTGGAAAGGTTCCGATCAACAATTACAGTCTTTCCATCTATGGCTCAACAGCTGTGATCCTCACCTCAAATTTACCATGGAATACAATTTGTAGTATCTTTTTTTTTTTTTGACATTTGCATTTACAGCCAGGACCTTCAGATTTGTACAGACCTATATCGTAAACCCTGTGACAAAAAAATTTATTGCGTTTCCCGAGTCATCATCCCAGGTCCTTTAAATGGAATTTACCAGTCAATTTTTTTTTAAAGCAAGACATATCTGTACCAGTCTGACCACTTTCAAATCACAAGCCCAAGATCTGAAGAACACATTCCTTGAACCGGGCTATCCCCCTCCCATATAAATGAGCCAGAGATACTAGGACAGACGTGGTTTACTTGATTACAAGGCCAAACAATTGCCTACTAATCGTGCACATGAATTGAGATCTATTATCCAGCAACACTGGCATGTTCTATCTTTACAGCCTGTTTTCCATCAACCTCTGAGGTTTGCCTTTAGTCAAGAATGCAATTTGAAGGAGCACACTGTAGAGCATTGACAACCTTGGAACCTACATTTTCAGCAAATCCAATAGGTCACTTCCAATGCGGCCATTGTGACATGTGTGCACTTACTATCACGGGTGATGTTTGGACTCATCCCACAACCCAAGCGTCATTCCTATTCAGATTGCACTAATAACAATGTCATCTATGTGATTCAATGTCCCTGTCCTCTCATTTACATCGGGAGGACTAGTAGGAAGGTATATATGAGGCTAAGAGAACATCACAGTAAAATCAAGTGTTAGACGCTCACTGCTCCAATGGTACAACATTGTATTCGACATACTCAATTTAAACACCTCAGATGGTCACCACTGAAAGCGGTTTGAGTCCAGCCCTGGGGAGGAGATATTCACTCTTTTCTAAATCATCGGGAACAAAAATTTATTTTTTATCTAGATTCCATAACACCTAATGGCTTGAATGAGCAAATTGACTGGTACAGCTTGATTTAACATATATCTTTCAATGTATTATTTGACATATTTTGGCCACCATTCATTAGACTCTGAAATGATTGACAGCTCTCATGTCTGTTCCTGCCACTTCTGCTTTAAACCCGGCATTAGGAGGTACAGTGCTGGTTTTCTCCAGTTGGCAATGCTATCATTTTGAATCAGTGAAACAGCTTGCGGTTAACTTTATTCAGAGTTTCCATAAACTAGTAAGTACTGCCTTTAGATAGCATTTTCAAATGACTGTGTTTGAAATATTTGTTTTTTGAAATTGCTCTTTTGCTTTTGTAACCGGCAAGAATAGATACTGTGTTGGCGTTTCTGTTGTCATTCCCACATGTGAAAGGACATTTTGACAGCTTGAACATCAGCTAGTAAATATTTGGTTAGTGTTTTTTCGAATGTCTGGTACCTCAACATAGACCTTATGACAAGTTTCAAATTTTGCAAAGATTGAATTCTTCATTTTTTGTTCCTGATGCAGAGATACCGAAACACTGAAACTGGTGTCGGGCGACTACTTTCAAGGCATAGAATTTGGAATTTTCGAGTTAAGTCCTTTTATTTGCAACATTGAAAAATGTTTATATACATTTCTAACGATTGCATAATGAAAATGTCTCAAAAAATATTTCTTAATGACCAATGAGTATATTCTCAAGACGAGGTCTGGTTGAGACCATTTTGCTGATTTTCTACAAATAAGTAAATATCATCTTCTGTTATATGATGGTCATTAATACTTATTTTCACATTTATGATAGTGTGTCTATGATATACTGGTGGATTCTGTATTTTATTTTCATAAGATGTGCATTAGATCAACATATTCAGTCCATTACAGGGTGGCTTTTCAAAAGCTTAGCAGGATATTATAAATTTCATGAATTCCAGCTTTGACTTCCTTTAATAGTTGTGCAGACAGTTGTCATAAGATTTGAGACTGCACTGTTTAGCTGGGCAATATAGCTTAAGGCAGGACATTTATTTATTTAGGCATTTTATACATAGTCATTCCTCAAGAAGATCACAATGATTTACAATGGTTTACAAAAGCAGCATTCACATTATATGTCAGTACAACATCAAAACATGTTAACTAGATTATTAAAATTGTAATTCATGATAAAATAATTCCTTTTAAATTTTACAAGGTAGTCAGTGAGTTGTCTTAATACTCTTTAAGTCTCATTATCTATGTAATTTTCTACAAGTTATGTTACGTTAAATCATACACATTTTTGAAGATCCATGTTTTCAATTCACATTTGAAGCTCTTTCTTTCTGTAATCAGATGTAATGACTCAGATAGAGAGTTCCACAACTTGGGGCCTGCTATAGAGAACATTTGGTTTCTTATTTGCGTTAGATGAGTGCTCTGCGATTGAAGTACGGTTAATAGTCTTTTGTTTTGTGATCTTAGTGTTCATTTTGGTTTGTATGGTTGGAGAGTAACACCTACTAAGCAGGAGTTTTTATTGTTGGGTTATATTGAAAATTAGTGTTAGTACTTTATAGTAGATTCTTGATTGTACTGGCAGCCAGTATAGAACTATCAGCGAAGGGGTGAAGTGGTCGAATTCTCTTTTCCCTAACAATAGTCTTGCAGAAGCATTTTGTAGTAGCTGTAATAGTTTTAATAGTCCTGAGGGTAGGCCCTCGTATTCAGGAGTTGCAGTAATCTGAGAATATTAGTGTTTGTAGAACAGTTCAGAAGTCCTGGAAAGCTAGTAGAGGTTTCAACTGATGTAAAATTCGTAGCTTGGAATATCCTGTTTTAATTAATTTGTTTATGTGCTTTTTCATTGTGATGTTTTCATTGATCTGTATTCCTAGATCCCATACTTGATCAGAGAGTGTGATGTGAAAATTACCTAGGTCTAGAGATGGTTTAATTTAGGGGTGTGCATTCATTTTCACCGTATTGGCGATCCGCAACGTATGTTGCACTATTCGTTGTATTCGTGGGGAAAGTGAAACATATCGCGATTCCCCACGAATACAACGAATTTTCGCCGAATTGCTTGGCCGCCAATTTAAACACCCCCCCCCCCTCCTGACCCCCCCCAAGACTTACCAAAACTCCCTGGTGTTATGCAGTTAGAAAAAGAAACTTCCTCATTTTCTCACATAAGGCAAGTGAACCATATAGCTAGAGCATGCTAGGATAAATAAATATATAATTTTTGGTATCCAGGGTATTACCATATATAGCAATATTTTAAGTTGATCGTTATATTACACAGGCAACACGTAAGCTTATGCACAGGTATTAGTTACTTTAATGAATATTAAAATAGAGTATTAAATATTGCCAACTGATTTGTTGATTGCTTATTATCATGACCTATATAGCATTTTGATAGTAGCCTTTTTTTTTTTTTTTTTTATTAAAGTTCATGCATCTGATAATGAAATAAAGGAAATAGGATTACAACCTGTTTTTGTTTTTAAAAGTATTTTTGCACAAATTCATTCAGTGTAATACAGAGCTAAGAGTTTGGACTTGAAGAGGAATTTCATCATGGCCAGTTTTTATATGTATATTCCTCAATATACCTGAATAACTTCTGGAGTTATGTGGGCATATCCGGCTATTGGTAAATTTACTACTGTATGCACACGTGCACTTTTATCTACACTAAAAACAGGTGTTCCTAGGGGTGTGTTTACGTTGAAGGAGAAATCTACATGAGCATATTGGATTTTTCTAAGATACATACATAAGGCCCTATAAACTAAACATTTTTCCCATAGATACAAATTGGGAAAAAACACTTTAGTACATCAGAACCATATTTATTTTCCTGAATAAGTGCATCTGTAGACATTGCTGGTGCAAGTATTTTGTAGCCTCATAACACTAACAAATTTTCAAAGAGAACCTGCTTGGGGTAATTTCTCTTTGAAAATCTGCCAATGTTACGTTAGTAATAAAGTGCTTGTGCATCTTGCCACTGAGGTGGTTCACTGAAAACCTACCCCTACGTGAATGAAATTTGGATTAAGACTGCCATGCTCTGCTAATAAATAGGAATTGTAGTCTGATGTTGTGGCATGCCTTGTGTACAATCGCCAATTCTATCAATGGCTGGCATGATGTGTCATCCTAAAAACTATCACATAGCATAGAACTGTGGTAGCTACGACAGTAATTTCTGGTACTGCAAATCATCAAATATTTCTGCTTTGTAGCTGCATTATCTCTGAGTGCTTGCCAGGAAGCAGGGCATCTCCAAACAAGAATTGATTTGTCAAAATTGCAGAATCATCGCTTTCTTAAGTTCATCCTTCTGTTTGCAGGTGCCTGGCTTTGTTTAAAAGCTTTGTAGAGCAATGCAAGCAAAGAAAACTGTTTTTTTTTTACTAGACAATACTTTGAGTTTGAGATAAATAATACATAAAAAGATATTTCCCAACTCAATTCAAAATCAATGTTAATGTGAAGTAGCTGAGACAGGGTTTTTTTGTAATAACTTTGGATTTTAGTTTGGTTTTCAATCATTCAGAGAAATCTGAAAACAAAATATTTCTGCTAATTTTCCAATGGATTGGAGGCTTTGTGTTTCTACAGAGCCTTAAAGCTAGATTTTAAAAGACGCGCCGATTTTATATTTTTCATTTATAACATTGAAATGTGTATTGAAATGTATGAGATGGACTAAGTGAAAAAGTAATTGTATTCCATTGGGGGTCACTCTTTTGTCATGGTTAATGTAGATGAATTTGCGAGGTTGAATTTTTGCTTTCAGTTGTATTAAACAAAACCAGCCATGGTTAATCTATTGCATTTGGAGAAGGTGTAGTTATTTTTTTTTATGAGGGCCCCTGGATACCTCAAAGGGTTCATTGACCCAAAAATAGCTACCCTCAGCTCTGCGAAGAAATCCTCTCTTGGGTCTTGTATGACCCCCTGCTACCTTTGGAGGCAGCATGGGCCAAAAAACCCAAAAAATGCTCGGGGTGATGCACTGACCCCCTACCTTAAACCCTCCCATTAGATGCAAAATTACCTCCTTCTTCTCCCAGATCCCCCTTTTACCAAAGACAACCCCACCCATGGTATCAAGCCCCCCCTGGCTCCCATGCCCCAACAAAAGCTATAATTCCTGGGATCTAGTGGATCCCCTCCCCCTTCCCAAGAAAAAAATCCCTTGTGATCTAAGGGGCCCCACCAGACCTTCCCTACGTCAAAGAAGACTTATTGGTAAGCTAGTGGAGAACTGATAAATGACCCCCCTTAACTTGCTCTGTGATCCTGTCTGAATATTTGACTGCACCCAATGGCCACCACTTAGGGCTGGATTCATTATTCTTCGTAGAATGATGAATCCCGCGAAAAAGGGGGTGGGGGCGGGGGGATGATGGGGTGGGCAGGCCTGTGAAGGGCCGCAGCCATTCGCACTGTGGTGCCCCGCTCCAACTCCTCCCCTCCAGCTAATTTACATCCTATCGCACGTGAAAAGGCCCTTTTCGCATGCGATAGGGGTTTATCGCGTGCATTAGGGCCTTATCGCATTTGAGAGCAGTGTGATAAGGCCCTAACGCACACAATAAACCTTTAGTAAATATCCCCCTTAGCCAGCTATTTATCCAGTAAACATTTAGTCAGATAAGTCAGGGGTGGGACAGGACAGACAGGGATGTTCTGGGGCAGAGCTACTTATCCAGTTAATTGTGCCAGATAAGTGCCGATATTCAGCCTTATATATAAGACAGCTGAGAATATTAAGTGGTACAGTCATGGCACTGAATATCTTGGCCAAGTTAGCTGGATAACATGTTTAGCCGGACAACAGCTGAATATTGGCTTCTATGTGCTTAAGTTCAAACTTTGCTTCAGTACTATCCCCTGGAATGCCTCTCTGCAGTTTGTGTAGAAGCATGCATGTATTTTATTGTTTATTTATTTAAAATCTTTTATAACCCGCTTATGATGAATCAACATACAATAAAATAGAAATAACCATCATAAATATTAATACAAAACATCAAAAACATATAAAATAAATATAAAAAAATACAAGGAAAAAAATCCAGTGCCTCGATACAGATCTTCTCGAATGCAACTCCAAAGGGATGAGCCTTCAAAAGTTTCCTGAACAATTTAATATCCTAAATACCATGTAAAGCAGCATGCAAAGCTTTGTATAATAGTGGGCAATAATAGAAAAGGCATGATTACGTGTCTCACATAAATGGGCCATTTTGACTGAAGGAATTTCAAGAAGACTTGGGAAAGCAAAGTTTTAGTAAGATGATGCGGCTTCAATAAATTCAGATAACATGGACCATCTATTTTTAAAACTTTAAAAACAACACAAGAATTTTAAACTGAATCCTTTGAAGTGGTAGTAGCCAATGTAGTTCATACAATACTAGACTATTATGATCCCAGGGTCAACCCTGCACAAAAAAATCGAGCAGTGGCATTCTGCAATGTATAGAGTGCCCAAATTCTAGAGGCAGGAAGGCTAATGAACATACCACACAATAATCAATTGTTGATAATATAAAAGACTGCACCGAGGCCCAAAACTCATTTTTGTCTAACATGTATGTTACGTGGGATAACAATGTAATTTAAAAAACCCTGATTTCAATACTGCTCTCAAATGTGGTAAGAAATTCAAATGTACATTAAAAATAACTCACAAATTTATTACCACCTTAGTAATAGGAAATCTAATCCCAATAACTAGAATGGGATAATTCTCCAAATCAGGTAAAGACTGTAACCTACAGGAAAAACAAATCACTTCAGTTTTACCCAGATTTAAAAACAAATTATTCTGGGTCATCCAAGAATTTATTTTATTCAGACAGTTGGTAATGTTCAGCATGGTACTCTCTAATGACTCTACCATGGGAAAATACATATGCATACGCTCTGCCATTGGAAAATACATATGCATATGCTCTAAATTCAATCCCAAGCTGCTCAATCAAATTACCGAAAGGTAACAAATATTAAAAAGGACAGGTGATAGAATAGAAGCTTGAGGGACCCTTAGCTGAAGTACATACCATTCTGATTAGGTCCCATGAAAATGAACTCACTGCTTCCTTCCAGACAAATAAGGCTGAAACCACTGAAAAACTAGACTACCTATCCCGAACAGATATAAGCACTGTAACAAAATCTCATGCGCTACCATATCATATGCTGCTGTTATATCAAGAAAAATAGCGATCACGGGAAGGTTCTTATCTAACTGAAATACAAAGTCTGATGTAGAAATTCACATCATTTCTGTACTATGTTTCTTAGGAAAACCACATTGAAAACGATGAAACATCACTGTCGGAGAGGGTGCCACTTAATTGCCTATAGACAAAGTTTTTCTAGCCATTTACCTGAAGTATTCAAATTAGATACTGGTCTATAATTCAAAGGGTCATGCAAAAATCTATCCCTATTTTTAAGTATAGGACAAATCGAAGAAAGCTTTAATACATCAGGCAAATATCAAAAAAGCATCCATTATACCAAATAATAAAGAAAAAGGGCAAGGATCTAACACACTACGGGAATTTTTTAAAACCTTTATATATCCCTCAACCTCATTCTGACTAACCTAATAACATTCCCATGTAGGTCCTAACTATGTCACTAGATATTAAATTAAATTATATATGATCATCTTGTCCCTAATCAAAGAAGCTAATTTATTTACACAGCTTTTAACAAACTGTTGTGCTGAGAAATGAATACCAGAATGACTCGATTGATTTTCTAACCCAGCTATCTTATGTACCACCAAAACAATTCCTTAGGATGATTTAACGAATTGTCCAGATAAGTTCTAAAATATTCTTTCCTGGTTTTTTCAAAACATTGTTTATAGTCTTGATGTGAAGTTAAATATAATTCACAGTTGTCAGCAGACCGGTGTTTCCGCCAAGCTCTCTACAGCCACTATAGTGATCATTTATTTGTATGCAAATCATCATTAAACAAAGGAGCCCTAGGTCTTGATCTTTTAACAACTTTACTTTGCAGTGGTGAAACCACATCAGTAACCTTATCTAAAGCCTTAACAAAAGAATCCATAACAATTGTAGCTGTACTGATTTCTAGGGATGTGCAGACCAAAAGTTTATGTTCATAAGTCCATAAGTCGAAAGGGGGGGTCAATTTCGGTCAATATGGACATATGGAGAATTCCATAAGTTGAGTCTATGTCCATATGTGCACCGATTCCCTAAATAAAAATTTAAACCCCTCACCCTCCTTAATCCCCCCCCCCCAAGACTTACCAAAACTCCCTGGTGGTCTAGCGGGGAGTCAGGACACCATTTCTGTACTCCTTTGCGAGGAGCACGTGACGTCGGCGTCACGTCGGAGTGACGCAGACGTCACGTGATTCCCCGCGGGTTCGCTCCGGGACCCTCGTTGGACCCAAAAGGAACTTTTGGCCAGCTTGGGGGGGGCCTCCTGACCCCCCCCCAAGCTGGCCAAAAGTTCCTTTTGGGTCCAACGAGGGTCCCGGAGCGAACCCGCGGGGAATCACGTGACGTCCGCGTCACTCCGACGTGACGCTGTCACGTGCTCCTTGCAAAGGAATTCAGAAATGGCGTCCTGACTCCCCGCTAGACCACCAGGGAGTTTTGGTAAGTCTTGGGGGGGATAGCTATGTTGAATAAGTTGGAAATCCGATCGTTTTCGCCTCATCACTTTTTTAAGTTAAAAAAAAAAAAAAAGTTGTGTTTTACCTATAAGTTCAAAACGAATGCACACCCCTACTGATTTCAAAAGGTATGGATTCCTTAATCCATTCCTCATAAACTGTACAGGATCAATAGCCTAGGTTTCCTAAATATTTTGTGGCCGGAGTCATAACAAGACTCCTAGTACCATCAAACAATGAAAAAGAAAATGAAACAAATAAATGATCGACCATAAGACTGGATGAATCTCAAGATCATCAATCAATGCTTGATACCGGCAAGGAAGAATTAACTAATCTAAAATATGTCCCCCTTTATATGTTATAGTTGAAATCATTTGTATTAAATCTAAACTAAGAAAACTCTCCTGAAAATCAATAAAACCAGAAACAGGTTTATTATCTTTATGAATATTAAAATCTCCCAAGATTAATATCTTATCGTTACATAATAGCAAAGATGTTATAAAATCAATTATAGGGGTAGGGTTTTTACTGATCATACCTGTGGACAATACAAAACAGCTATCATCCAATCAAACATCTTAACCACTAAACTTTCATATATCCATTGCCTAACTTAATTGGGACAAATTTCAAACCTAAACTCGATTTATAAAACAAAATAACTGCACTCCCCTTTCTACTTGATCTAATATCCTGATAAAAAGATTATCCTGCTGCACAAGACATAATCAATGGAAAAACATGGCACAGTAAAACACAGTAAATCCAACCCTCCTTCATCCAAAAACAATGAAATTAAATTAGGTTTACTAATCAAGGAGGCTGCATTAATGTAACCACAGATAAAGTCAAATTCGCAGACATTCCCCTCCTATGCTACCAGAAATAGACATATTTGGTAAAACTCTATTCTCCTTATGGTCAAAATCAGTATTCCTCATTAATTTTATAAAAATGATTAGAAGGATAATATCCCCTCTTGCTAATAATGGGAATCATGGAAGAAGCCATCAAAAAAATAACAAAAAGTGACCCCCCCCCCAACTTAAAAACATCCAAAACCGGCAAAGGTCTCAGCAAAGGGACACGGCCCTTTGCTGTGGCCATTCGTCGGTGGCCTGCTGCTGGTGGGCCCACTAGTGGGCTGGTCATCTTAATAGCCCCACAGCTCTTGGCCATGATAGCAATGGGGTGAGACTTCCCGTTGATAATCCCCTCTGCAGGTAAAATAACCCAAGTAAGGTAGTTTCTTAAGAAAGTGCAACGTGCAGCTGTAAACGAGGTAGCAGAGTAACAAACAAAGTCAAACTGGCTCTGTCGGCGTCTTCTTAATGGCCCCGCAGATCTTGGCCATGAAGTCAGCAACAGGAGAGGACTTCTCGTTGGTAATCCCCTCTTAAGCAGGAAGGTCAAATTCGGGTCAGAATCTATTTAAGCATGCAGGGAGCAGATCTCCTGCTACAGTCTCCACTGTACAGCTCACTGCCCTCAAGTTGCTGAAACCAACTTAAGTGCATACTTTTAAGCAATCTGAGCTCCAGGCTATTTTAATACATTTATTCACATGCATAAAACCAAGATTTATGAATGTAAATGGCTTTGAAATTTCAGCCGTACATATATTGTGTGAAGCCTGCTTGTGCTCCTGACTGGGATTCGCACAGTAGTACCATGATTTGATTTAGATTCAAAATGGTAGGAATGGAAAAGCAGAAAAAGGTTTTAAAGCCTCTAAACACAAATATCTCCTCAGGAATGAAAGACAAGTAAGCACAAAGTAAGGGCAGTGAATGTTTTAACTGCTGACTAATTATTTGAAAAAATGTTGCTACTGCTGCAATATTGAGGGTAATTAGATGTTCTTCTGTACTTAGAATATTTACTGTTCCTAATTTTTCATACTCTGTATTTATCTCTTTGCCAGTTTATATGTTTTACCATCTCTAGACCAGTTACACGTTCACCTAGTTAATTCTTCTATCATGGTGTTTGAGCAGTTTTATGTGAATAAAGACGTCCTACACTTGCCTTTCTCAAACGTTAAGGAGTTCCTCAGTGGTAATTAGGAGGCCCAGGCTACTCAAGGCTTCCTTAAGCTGTTGAGGTGTAACTGCAGGTTGGAGGCATGACGATGGTAAATATTTCTCAAGGCAATGGTCACTGAAAAATAAGTAAAATGCTATGAAATAAAACAATCCTTGTGAGTAATGCAGCTCACAGTTAGAATATTTTAACGCTGCATCATCCTAATGCCATAGATATGTGAAGCTGCTGATTCTACCGGCCTCTTAAGAAAATAATTGCTCAAAAAGGCTAAAACTTAGCAAATAACTTTATTTGGAAATACATTGTCTCTAGTAAAAGAAGAAAGCTTACTGTCAACTTCAGATAGGAACATAATTAATGCTATACTGCAGGGGGGCAAATGCCAGTCCTCAAGAGTCACAAACAGGGCTTGTTTTCAGGAAATCCACAATGAATATGCATGAGATAGATTTGCATACAGTGAAGGCAGTATATGCAAACCTCTCATTTATTTATTTAAAAAACCCAAAAACATTTATTGCCCCCTATATCAGAACCACTGTGCTAGGCGGTTTATAATATTTAAATCATACAATTTCAAACTACAGTAGCATAATCACAGTTAACATACACGACAAACAATCCCTTAAACTACACAATCATTATTTTAAAATACTCTGTTATGCTAAAAATGCTTCCTGGAAAAGATGGGCTTTCAACTGTTTTCTAAAAATACAAAAATTATTTATAGAATGCAATGAGACAGGCATATTCATTGTGGATATCCTGAAAACCTTACCTGTTTGTGGCTCTTGAGGACCAGAGCTGGCCACCCCTGCCATACTGGGTCAGACCAAAGGTCCATCAAATCCAGCATCCTGTGGTCGATCCAGGTCACAAGTACCTAGCAGGACCCCCAAAGAATATATCCAATCCTTCTTGCTCATAACCAGAGATTAGTGGCTTTCCCAAGTCTACATGGTTAATAGTGGTTTATGGGCTTTTCCTCTAGGAATTTATCTAAATCCTTTTTAAACCCCTCTATACTAATTGCTTTCACCATATTCTCTGGCAATAAATTCCACAGTTTTATTGTGCACTGAGTGCAAGTTATTAGCTTCATGAAGTTTCCTCTAGTGCTAGTATTATTTGAAAGATTGAATAACCATTCATTTCCCCATTACACCTCACTTAAAATTTTATAGACCTCTATCATATCTCTCCTCAGTCATCTCTTCTCCAAGCTGAAGAACCCTAACCGGTTTAGTCTTTCCTCACAGGGGAGTTGTCCCATCCTTTTTATTTTGGTTGCCCGTCTCTTTAGCTTTTCTAGTTCCACTATAACTTTTTTGAGATGGAGTGACCAGAACCATGGATCTATACAGAGGTATTATGATTTAACTTGTGATTTAATACATTTGAATAATTTTAATTTAACTTGTGATTTAACTACTTTGAATAATTTTGGTTCATCTGCCAATTTGATCACCTCATCATTACTCCTTTTTCAAGATCATTTATAACTATATTAAAAAGCACCAGTTCCAGTACAGATTTCTGGGTATGTCTCTATTTACCTTTCTCCGTTAAGAGAAAATGACCATTCAGCCCTACTCTCTGTTTTCTTTCAGCCAGTTACCAATCCACAATAGGTAGGGCACTGCCTTCTTGCCAATGACTCTTTAATTCCCTGATGAGCCTCTCATGAGAGACTTTGTCAAACACTGTTTTAAAATCCAGATACAATATATCAGTTGACTCACCTTTGTCCACATGTTTATTAAGCCCTTTAAAAAATGTAACGGATTTGTAAATCCATGTTGGCTCTTCCCCATTCATCTGTTCTTGTCCATATAGCCAGTAATTTTGTTCCTCAGAATAGCTGCTATTAATTTGCCCAACATTGTCATCAAGCTTATTGGTCTCACCAAACTCAATCCCAGATATTCGCAGAATGCGCATAAAATTATGCTACCAATATTTTCACCCAAACTAGGCCAAGATCAACAAATTATTTGTGACACAGATTTTGCCAGAATTTGTGATAACTTAAAAATTGAATCATTCTCCCATCCACATAATTGCTTTTGTTGATGCACTCTGGCCTGGATTTGTTAATAGGCACACTAGGCCTCAGTCTAGGGCAGCAGAAATCTAGGAGGCAGCAAGATGACTGAAGATTTGCTGCATTTCAGCTGTGCTAAATCTTACTCAGCAGAGAACAGCCCTCTGTTTCCTGATCCAGCCCCTTTTGTCCAGGCAGCATGCAGGGAGCAGGAGAACCTGCTGCAGACAAAGCAAAGGGGCATCATTTTGGGGAAATTAGAAAAGACTAAGCAGAGATCATTGGAGGGTGGTAAGAAAGGCTGGGAAATGAGAGGGGAATTGGTTGGGGGGGGGGCTGTCTGTGTGTGAGAGATAGGAGAACAAGAGTTGGGGGCAGTGTTTGTGTGTGAGAGAAAGAAGAGATTGGTGTCAAATGTGGTGTGTGTATGTGATATTGGTTGGATGTTAGAGAGGGGATGCAAAAAGGAGCAGGACCAGAACATGATAGGTACACCTCCCTCCTTTCCTCCCTACCCATTGCAATTCAAATCCTCCCTCCCTTGATCTTGGATTCTCTGTCTCAGATCCTAGATCTCCTTTCTCCCCAGATCCTGGAACCCACTCCCAAACTCTACCTATTCCCTCCTCCCCTTCCTCAATTCAAAATCCTCCCTTTCTCTCCTTGTCCCCATCCAAGATTCCTAATCCTCCCCAGCCTAGTTCTCTTTCCTTCTCACACTCGTCCCCCTTTCTCCTCCCCCCATTCCTGAATCACCTTTCTTCCTCTCCTTATCCCTGAGGTCTCCTCCCTGTAATAATGGGAGATTTCAATTACCCCAATATTGATTGGGTAAATGTAACATCAGGACATGCTAGAGAGATAAAGTTCCTAGATGGAATAAATGACAGTTTTATGGAGCAATTGATTCAGGAACAGATGAGAGAGGGAACAATTTTATATCTAATTCTCAGTGGAGCACGGGATTTGATGAGAGAGGTAACAGTGGTGAAGGCCGCTTGGCAATAGTGATCATAATATGATAAAATTTGAATAAATGACTGGAAGGGGGACAGTAAGCAAATCCACGGCTCTAGTGATAAACTTTCAAAATGGAAACTTTGATAAAATAAGAAAAATAGAAAAAACCTGAAAGGAGTAGCTACAAAGGTAAAAAAAAGTGTGCAAGAGGTGTGGAAATTGTTAAAAAAAAATACCATCCTAGAAGCACAGAAAGGTGGAAGAAAGGCAAAACAATTACTGGCATAGTTAAAAGGTGAGGTAAAAGAAGCTATTTTAGCCAAAAGATCTTCATTCAAAGATTGGAAGAAGGATCCAACAGAACAAAATAGGATAAAGCATAAGCATTGACAAGTTAAATGTGTAAGACATTGATAATAGGGGTGTGCATTCGTTTTGAACTTAAATGAAAAACGCAACTTATTTTTTTTTTTTAACTTAAAAAAATGATGAGGCGTAAACGATCGGATTTCCAACTTATTCAACATAGCTATGTTGAATACGTTGGAAATCGCGATTGTTGATCTAAATAAAATTTTAAACCCCTCACCCTCCTTAATCCCCCCCCCCCAAGACTTACCAAAACTCCCCAAGCTGGCCAAAAGTTCCGTGAGGGTCCCGGGAGCGGACCCGAGGGGAATCACGTGACGTCCGCGTCACTCCGTCGTGACGCCGACGTCACGTGATTCCCCTCGGGTCCGCTCCCGGACCCCTCGTTGGGCCCAAAAGGAACCTTTGGCCAGCTTGGGGGGGCCAGGAGGCCCCCCCAAGCTGGCCAAAAGTTCAGTTTGTTCAAAACGAGGGCTCTGGGAGCGAAATCCCGGTGGACCACGTGACGGCCGCGTCATCGACGTGACGCGGCCGTCACGTGCTCCTCGCAAAACCACTGGGAGGAATGGCTTCCTGACTCCCCGCTGGACCACCAGGGAATTTTGGTAAGTTTTGGGGGGGATTAAGGAGGGTGAGGGGTTTAAATTTTTATTTAAATTTTTATTTGCACATATGGACATAGACTCAACTTATGGAATTCTCCATATGTCCATATTGACCGCAAATGAGCCCCCCATTCGACTTATGGACTTATGAACATAAACTTTCGGGCTGCACATCCCTAATTGATAATACAGGCTAAGAGAGAATTTGAAAAGAAGTTGGCCGTAGAGGCAAAAACTCACAGTAAAACTTTTTAAAATATATCTGAAGCAGAAAGCCTACGAGGGAGTCAGTTGGACTGTTAGATGATCGAGGGGTTAGGGGCACTTAGAGAAGATAAGGCCAACATGGAAAGATTAAACAATTTCTTTGCTTCAGTATTTACTGAAGAGGATGTTGGGGAGATACCCGTTCCGGAGAAGGTTTTCATGGGTAATGATTCAGATGCACTGATGAACCAAATCATGGTGAACCTAGAAGATGTGGTAGGCCCGATTGACAAACTAAAGAGTAGTAAATCATCTGGACCAGATGGTATACACCCCAAGGTTCTGAAGGAACTAAAAAATGAAATTTCAGATCTATTAGTTAAAATTTGTCAACTATCATTAAAATCATCCTTTGTACCTGAAGACTGGAGGGTGGCTAATGTAACCCCAATATTTAAAAAGGGCTCCGGGGTGATCCGGGAAACCACAGACTGGTTAGCCTGACTTCAATGCCAGGTAAAATAGTGGAAAGTGTTCTAAAGATCAAAATCACAGAACATATAGAAAGACATGGTTTATTGGAACAAAATCAGCATGGTTTTACCCAAGGCTAATCTGCTTCACTTTTTTGAAGGGGTTAATAAACCTGTTGATAAAGGTGAACTGGTAGATGTAGTATGTTTGGATTTTCAGAAAGCATTTGACAAAGTCCCTCATGAGAGGCTTCTAAGAAAAACAAAAAGTCATGGAATAGGTGTCAATGTCCTTTCATGGAATACAAACTGGTTAAAACACAGGAAACAGAGTAGGATTAAATAGATAATTTTCTCAGTGGAAAAGGGTAAACAGTGGAGTGCCTCAGGGATCTGTACTGGGACCCGTGCTTTCAAACATATTTATAAATGATCTGCAAAGGAATACGATGAGTGAGGTAATCAAATTTGCAGATGATACAAAATTATTCAGAGTTGTTAAATCACAAGCGGATTGTGATAAATTGCAGGAGGACCTTGTGAGACTGGAATATTGGGAATCCAAATGGCAGATGAAATTTAATGTAGATAAGTGCAAGGTGATGCATATAGGGAAAAATAACCCATGCTGTAGTCACACATTGTTAGGTTCCATTTTAGAAGCTACCACCCAGGAAAGAGATCCTGGCATCATAGTGGATAATACATTGAAATTGTTGGCTCAGTGTACTGCAGCAGTCAAAAAAGCAAACAAAGTTTTAGAAATTATTAGGAAGGGAATGGTTAATAAAATGGAAAATGTCATAATGCCTCTGTATCGCTCCATGGTAAGACCGCACCTTGAATACTGCGTACAATTCTGTTCGCCGCAACTCAAAGAAGATATAATTGCGATGGAGAAGGTACAGAGAAGGGCAGCCAATATAATAAAGGGGATGGAACAGCTCCCCTATGAGGAAAGGCTAAAGATGTTAGGGCTATTCAGCTTACAGAAGAGACGGCGGAGAGTACATATGATAGAGATCTTTAAAATCATCAGAAGTCTAGAATGGGTGAATGTGAATCTGTTATTTACTCTTGGATAATAGAAGGACTAGGGGGCACTCCAAGAAGTTAGCAAGTAGCACATTTAAAACTATTCAGAGAAAATTCTTTTTTACTCAACGCACAATTAAACTCTGGAATTTGTTGCCAGAGGATGTGGTTAGTGCAGTTAGTATAGCGGTGTTTAAAAAAGGATTGGATAAGTTCTTGGAGGAGAAGTCCATTACCTGCTATTAATCAAGTTGACTTAGAAAATAGCCACTGCTCTTACTGGCATCAGTAGCATGGAATAGACTTAGTTTTTGGGAACTGGCTGCAATAAGGTACTTGCCAGGTACTTGTAGCCTGGATTGGCCACTGTTGGAAACAAGATGCTGGGCTTGATGGACCCTTGGTCTGACCCAATATGGTAATTTCATATGTTATGTTCTTAAAATAAATTATAGTAATAGTGTAGAACTAGTTAATTTTTAGAGTGTAATATAAAAGATGGAAACATTTGCCAATTTGCTTCAGAATTTATTAATTTATGCCACAGGATCTACCCTTGAGCTGCCTCAGGAAACTAGGGGACTGTGCCTTAGATCCTTGTGGTTCAGCTTTGGGGAGGGATTGGAGTAGTTGACAGCACCAACAGTGCCTAGGGACACCAAAATCTGTCCCTGGATGCACTGTACAATTGTATACAACTTTTAGACAGTGCTACCTTTTCCTAACTTTTCATAGCAGTAAATTCTTTGCATTTTTAGTGACCACTGTGCCATTATTTATATGCAGATTCGTAGGCCTTTGTTTTTCAAAGTTTTTTTCTGAAGTGGTTTTGCAGCTGTTGGGTTTATCCGCTTATTGTGATTAAACTAGAAGGCAAAAAACAGTGTCAAGAGGCCCAAAAAGATGATATAATAAAATGATAATAGTTAAGCACCTTTTGACAATTTTTTCGTTTGTTGAAACCAGGGTGGTTCTACCTATCTTGGGTAAACAGATGTCATAGCACTGAATCTCCTTCTCTACTAAAGAAGGTAGTGAATTTATGTCGTCATCGTTTATTTTTGTCATGTTTTTCCACTGTAAGAATTGAAAGCTTGTTAAATCATAATTGTAATAGTGAGACATCAGTCCAACAGCGAGTTACATTAAGCAATCAATAGCAGACAAATATAGCAAAATCTGATGGGATAAAAAATGCAGCAATACTAATTATAGCTAATGGAAAATTATACAACACATTCATAATGTAACAGATATGATTTTCCAGTGGGCTGAGATTTTACAGGAAGGTAGAATGGAAAAGGCCTGGATCAGTAGGTGAGCACTTGAAAAAGTTGATCATGGACAATGAATGTGAAGCATTGTAACACATCCTATATTCCATGGACAGTCTTTCACTATGAGGTTTGACTTTCATTTTGGATGGCATGGCCTGTGCCTTTATTAGAAGTTATTTCCTCATCCTCCTGCAGGTCTGTGCATGCAAGCTTATTTATTTCCGTTAAGCTTTCTCACATGCATGGGGAGAGCAATTTTTAAAGCCATTTAACTCTGGTAAATTGGCTGTCTAAAAGCTGACATTCCTCAATCGAGTTAAATAGGACATGTGTTCCGCCACAGCACATAAACATTTAACCAGACTGCTAGGAGGCATTCTCAGAAGAGTGTGTAGGTTGGGATGTGAAAATAATGCACTTAGCTTGGGTTTTTAAATCTATGGGCCGGATTTTAAAAGCTCTACTCGCGTAAATTGCCTTACGTGTGCCAGGCCTATTTTATAAAGGCCTGGCAATACGCGTAAAGCCCCGGGACGTGTCTAAGTCCCAGGGCTTTACTAAAGGGGTGGGGGTGGGGAGGGGGCGGGGCCAGAGGCTTCCGACACAGCGGCCATTTGCGGCTATGTTGGAGCATTGCGTGCCAGCAGGCTGCCGGCATGCGCAACCTGCACCTGCCTCCAGGCAGGCGCAAAAGGTGAGATAAGAAATTGGGGGGTTAGAGTAGGGCTGGGTGCGGTGGGAAGATTAGTTAAGGGGGAAGGGAATGGAGGAAGGCAACATGGCTCGGTGCGTGCAAGGTGCACAATTGTGTACCCCCTTGCGCACGCCGACCCCCAATTTTATAACATGCACACACATGTTATAAAATCGGGTGTACGATACATGTGTGCGTGCCGGGTAGCGCGTGCAGGGCTTAAAATCTACCCCTGTGTGTTTTATTTTCCATGGAAATTTCACTTGCACATAAAGCAGATGCAAGCTCCATGGGTCCAATGGATGGTTTTAATAAGGAAAGTACATGTGCACTTTCCCTTTGAAAATTAGGTACAAGGTCCATATACTTTACTTTGTGCCTAGGTGAGGAGTTTGAAAATTGTCCCCATAAACTAAAATTAAATCGTGGTTGATTATACTTGAGTCTGCACAAAGGTGGTACAGTATTATTGGAGGATCCCATGCAGATCTTCTAGAGTAGGGGTGGCCACCTCTGGTCCTCCAGGGCAAAAACAGGCCTGGTTTTCAGGATATCCATAATGAATATGCATGGTAGATTTGCATACAGTGGAGGCAGTGCATGCAAATCTATCTCATGCATATTTATTATGGATAGCTTGAAAACCAGACCTGCTTGTGTCTCTTGAAGACTGGAGATGGCTACTCCTGTTCTAGAGCAGTATAGTAACTATTCTGTATGTAGCATCCTGCTTTGCTATAGCCACTGAAATTAAACCACTTCTGTACCAAGTGGATTGCAGTACCTGCAAATTTATTTTAAAATGACTAGAAAAGCTATTTGTGCATTATAAAATCAGTTAGAGCAAGAGGGCAGGAATATTAATTAAAACAACATAAAGGTTAGTGGCACATTACAGGCAAATGGATTTACTGAGGCATAACATTTTGAGGGCAAGAGTGCATGTCCAGCAGATCCATCTGATAAAGTGGACTTTAGCTCTCAAAAGCTTATGCCTAAATAAATCCGCTAGCCTAGAATGTCCCTGTCTCACTGATAGACTTTTCCCATCTATTGTTCTGAAGACATAGGAGGGAACACTAGGGGACGCTCCCGATCTGGGGAGAAGTGTGACCTTGGACCTCAGTGAACCAGGAGAGGAGCTCCAAGGAAGCGCCGAGGCAGGTGAGATGAAGTCCCGTCTGGGCTGAGACCAGGAGCCCAGGCCCCCGCAGACCTGCACAGCCTCAGTGAGGTCAACCACGCAAGTTTGGTTTCTGAGCAGTCCTCCGTCCACTCCAAGCCCTTTCGGACCTGCCGCTGGGTAACGGCAGAGGCAGCAGGCCGGACAGGAGACAAGGGCGGACAAAGACTCTGGAGCATGAAGACTCAAGACGAGGAACTTGGAATGACTCAGACGAGGACTTGGAATGACTCAGACGAGGACTTGGAACAAGGATTCAGGAACAAGGTACTGAAGACGAGGATTCAAGATCAAGTATTAGGTTGAGGCTGCGATGCAGCTCACCCTACACAGCCCATCCACTGGGCTGGTCACAGACCATGCTGAATGCGGGGCAGACCCCAGATGAGAAGTGAAGCAAGTGCAAGGAACATGTCCCAGATACTGTAGAGACCTGCACCGGGATACGCCCTACACAGCCGCCTGTGGCTGGTCGCGGACCATGCTGAAGCAGCGCAGGTTCCAGCAGCGCCTAACAAATGGACGGAGCAAACACAAGGGAATCCGAGGGTCGGAACAAGATTCAGGACACGGGACCAAGACACGACTTGGCTTCAGGCAAGGATGACCCTCCGGAGGCTTGTGCAGCAGGTGAGAAGGCAGGCCTTGTGCCACGAGGCACCCTACAGAGCCTGCTCTTGGGGCTGGTCATGGACCATGACATGGCACACCAGGAAATGTGGCAACGAGGAACCAGGGGTTTGGGATATCAAGGCTGGATCACGGAACAACAGGGACATCAGGACTTGGATCACAAAACATCAGGACTTGGATTGCGGAACATCAGGCCTCAGACTCAAGATACAGATGGACGAACATCTGGAGACATAGGGAATGTCAGCAGAGACCAGGAACACAGATGACAAGGGATCCCATGAAGAACAAAGAGATGCCGGACAGCAGCAGGAAAAAAGAGTCCTAGGGAGGACTAACCCCTTGCCAAGGTGAAGAAGGAATGACTGCAGGGCCCTTTTATAGTGCTGAAGAAGGAAGATGCCCAGGGAGGAGTTCCAGGTGGGGCCCGGGGCATATCCAGCCTTGGGCCCTTTAAATCTAAGAAGGAGGCGCGGTCCTGTGCCTATGGAGCAGGAAACAGCAGGACCCTGGACAAGTGGCCCTGCTGACGATGCTGCGAAAGAGGACAAGCTGGAGCAGGCCTCAACCAGGCCTGACGTCGGAGCGGCGGTGTCCGAGCCACGAAGGAAGGTCAAAGGTGGCCCCCTGCCGCAGCAAGAGCCAGAACTGAAGGCCTCTCCCGCGGAGGGGACAAGGAAACGTCGACAGCCTCCAGGCCGAGAGGAAATGATGTCGGCGTCCTTCTGCCGCATGGAAGCACGGCGGCAAGGCCCGCCGTGCAGAAGATGCCGTCAGGAAGAGGTCGGCTGGCTGAAGAAAGGTAAGAGGCTGCCCGCAGCTCCAGCTGCGGGTAGCATCACATCTATTCCTTTGTTTCTTCTTTCCTTTATTCTTTAGAAATTTTAATTTCTTTGGTATTTTTTTTTGTACTATAATTAATTTATTTTCTCTCTTACTTCCTACTGTGCACCTCTGTGTCTCTCTCCTCTTGGCCACACACTCCAGTCTCATACAAAAGAGCCTGTTCCAGCTCTTTCCACTGTCTGTGGCTGCTCTGAAGTGGGAAGCAGTGGGCAGGATCATCTGGGAATATCATGTATAGAAGTGTTAGGGGACATTCAAATTCCAGAAAAAGAATATTTGCAAGGCATATCCAAGCAAAAAGACAAACTGAACCTCACTAACAGTTCATGGTTCACTTTTCTGGTGATTCTTCATAGCACTTTGGACCTGGACTGTTTTATTCAGATCCCTTTCAGTGTGAAGGGGTTTTGGATTAATACAGAATGATTTGGCACATCTCTACTTGCATTCATGTAGTTTAAATTCAGATATGTGAGCTTCACTTCTAATCTCTGTCACTGGTTGTAGTTAGAGCATGTTGTGCATCATACTCCAACACATCTGTGACGATACAGGAGCAAATATCTGTTAAAAAAAAATCAATTAGATGGTTTTAACAAATAGCTTTTTATTCTCTTGTATGTTCTATTTCATATAAATGGCATAACCCTGAACAGTAAATCTCTGACTGAACAGAATGATAAACATTAAATCCAAAACATTCTTGACTCAATATCAATATTTGGCAAGACTGATCATGCCATCCTAACAGAATGTGGCGACCAGGCTTCTAGATAATAGAAGGGCGATTTTCACTTTTGATTGCATACTGCTCCCAGCAACTAACCTGGGAATCTGGAATCAAACAATTATAACTAGGAACAGACGATCATCTTCTGGCTCCCTCTCCACCCAACTTCTTTCATGCACTTCTGGTTTTCTTTTCTCACTTGAATGTCCTATTTCTGGATCTCCCTGCTCCCTTTTTAATCCTTGTGTCCAATAGTGCTTTACCAATATGCAGAAAAAGACAGTAATGTAGCCACCTCTTAGATGAAATCAAGGCTTCAATTAATTTTGAAACTAACCCACGATCTTACAGTAGGCGAAGGAGCTGGAAAAGGGTTACGTAACCTGTTCAAGAGTGACTTAATGGGGAGGTGATAGTTGAATTGATATCTACAGGTTTCTCTAATCTGCCCACTGACTTCCAGATGATACTTTAATAAAAATAGAAAACCTTTTCATTGGTATGTGAAACGAAATAAACTATAGCAATAAGTGCCCGTGAAACTATTTTTGTCCCACGGCATATTTTTATTTTGACAGAAAAAAATTATGAAGGCTGTTGTCTTTTGTCTTATTTTACAAAAAGGCTGAGGTTGCACTTAGTGCTTTATCATCCAGAAACAGATTTGTTCCAGTAAGTGTTACAGTATCCACCTGTACCCAGATATTTATGCACAACATTTTTTTATAGCTAGCACTGTCTCAGAAGAAATATGGTGCAAGATGTGAACAGCAGAATTTATTATTAACATCACAGAGGAAAATGGCAGAATTAATCTTACTGCCCTGCATGTACAGCATTATGACTGAAAGTGCTTTTTCCCCCCCAAACCAGTGGCCATCTGTTTCTTACGCAGAAGTTTATTTTCTCAGGAGGCTAAAAAGATACAGGGGAAGGGGCGAGAAAAGCCTTACAAAATGCCAGGTGCGGATTTTCCTAGTTCTTTCCTTACCTTAGTGTCCTGGAAACATTTAGTAAATTTTTTAAAGGATATATTTGTAAGTCCAGACCTCCCTAATCTAAATAAAAAGAATGTATTTCATTACACCAGAACCTGATAAAGAGGCTTATTGAGGTAATGGTTTATAATCTGGTTCAATCATGGGGAAAGAATGAATAAAGTCTGTGGAATGAATTTTCTTCTTCTCATATCCAGGCTGAACCATCAGTGCTGGTCCCAGAGAGGGTCAATGGTTGTGTCAGGGACTTTCATATAAATGCTTCTGCTATGGCCCCCCCTGTGGAATGAATAGTTAAGTAGCAGTAATCAACAGAAAGGGCATAGTTTGGCAGCTAATGCTCTGTCTGGAAGAGTTAAGAACCCCTTAAATGGGAGATTCCATCAATGAGAAATCATGCACATAAAAATCATTACATTTTATTTTAGGTCTCTTATGTATTTTGATAATTTGCTGATGCTTTGTTTGGCAAAGAACAATGAAATGGGGACCAGAATGTGGCCATCTCAAATTTCCAACAACTGACAAAATCCCATTAAACATTGCACTGAACTATTCAGCTTGGATCATTAAAATCTTCTATTTTGTGTACGCATTCTGTTTTCTGACTCCTTTGTCTTACTTATTTCCCTTTCCTTCTTTTAATACAACTTAGCCCCCATTGACAGTACAGTGTAGACCAAAACCACTCTGAGCCTCTGATCATCAAAGATAAAAACAAGTAGACACTGATAGATGCAGATGTAGTTATAATTCCACAAGAGCAAATCATGGTTTGCGAATGAGAATTTCAGTGGGTTACTCTTTGCTCTTCAACAATGACTGTACCTTTATGAGGTTGTGCATGTAAAAAAATTTTGATTTGATTTGTTCATTTAGCTCAGTGATTTTTCGCTTGGTGTGGGGCTAAAAATATATTCATTTTTTCATGTCATTCATTTCCCATTAAAATCAATGGGAGAAACAATGAATAGAAGGGGTTAAAAAACTGGGGTTTTCTATCCAGGGTTAGTAAAACTTGCAGGCTGGCATCAGCAGCAAAGCAAAGAGGGATTCTAAGACACTGACCTTGTCATTCATCAAAATGCGTTATGGCGTTAACGCATGCGATAATGCTGGCGTGTAGCGTGGATGCAAATTTTTGGAAGGGGTGGAATCAGGGAGGAGTTGGGGTGGGATTTATGAAAATGGGGGGCAATATCGCACCATGCGATAGCATAACACATGCTATTGCACAGTTTTAATGCTGGAAATGACTACACCTTTTTTCCTGGAGTTAGGCTGTGCGATATGCCTGAAATGGCTATAACGCAATTCATGATAAATTTTTAGAATTGCAATTTGGCCATTTCTGGGCTTGGGGAGGAAGAGGGGAGAAGAGAGAGGGAGAGGCTCTGGGGAGGCCCTCAAAGTGTGCAACTATTTATACATTTATAGGAGGGCCATCTAATAGTTCGAGGTGAGGTGGTGGTGGTTTAGGGGCTAGTTTCTCATGCAGAGTGAGACATACGAACAGCACAGTACACCTCGGTGAAGATTTGATGTCATTTGGAGAGAGGAAAGTCTCACAAAGATGAAAATTTGTACTATGTTATCTCACCCTAGCTTGATGGTACCCTGTTATAGAGTTCATCAAGCTAGGGTAATAGAACATAGATCTAGGCGTCATAGTGGCTAACACATTGAAATCATTGGTTCAGTGTGCTGAGGCAGTCAAAAAAGCAAACAAAATGTAGGGAATTATTAGAAAGGGAAAAGTGAAAAAATGGAAAATGTCATAGTGCCTCTATCCCTCCATGGTGAGACCGCACCTTGAATACTGTGTACAATTCTGGTCGCCGCATCTCAAAAAATATATAACTGCGATGGAGAAGGTACAGAGAAGGGTGACCAAAATAAGGGGAATGGAATAGATCCCCTATGAGGAAAGACTAAAGAGGTTAAGGCTTTTCAGCTTGGAGAAGAGACGGCTGAGGGGGGATATGATAGAGGTGTTTAAAATCATGAGAGGTCTAGAACGGGTAGATGTGAATTGGTTTTTTACTCTTTCGGATAATAGAAAGACTAGGGGGCACTCCATGAAGTTAGCAAGTGGCACATTTAAAACTAATCGGAGAAAGTTCTTTTTCACTCAATGTACAATTAAACTCTGGAATTTGTTGCCAGAGAATGTAGTTAGTACAGATGGTATAGCTGTGTTTAAAAAAGGATTGGATAAATTCTTGGAGGAGACGTCCATTACCTGCTATTAATTAAGTTGACTTAGAAAATAGCCACTGCTATTACTAGCAACAGTAACATGGCATAGACTTAGTTTTCGGGTACTTGCCAGGTTCTTAAGGCCTGGATTGGCCACTGTTGGAAACAGGATGCTGGGCTTGATGTTCTTACTGTGCTGATGTGTGCCTCACTCTACATGACAAACTGGCACCTAAACCCTAAACCACCACCAACACCTCACCTCGAACTATTGGATGGCCCTCCTATAGAAATATAAATACGTCACTACTAGGAAGGCTTTATATATAGTCTCTCTTTCTCTCTCTCTTTCTTTCTCGCTCTCTCTCAATCCTAGTTGTATTAACATACCTCTTTTTGTTATCCATTGAAGACCCCCCAAGGCACCAAACAAGTAGTAAAGTCCATCAACCACAGGTCATGAATAGCCTGAAAGAACACACTCCAAGGCACCAAAAGTGGGGAAAAGGACACCAAAAATGCCATCAGAAACCCAAGGCATAGAGTAATGCATAAGGCAACAAGCACAGTGGCATAAATACCTCAAGGCAAAGAATGAGCAGTAAGGAATGGTGCCAGCTCAGTGACATCAAAAATGGTAAAGAGAATAAACAGCTTCCATTTTGATGAGAGGCTATGCAGTTCTCTTCAGCTTGGAAAAGAGCTGACTAGAAAAAACATGATAGAAATTTATAAATCATGAGTGGGTGGAACAGGTAAATAAAAGGCAGTTATTTAACCTTTCAAATAATACCAAAACAAAGGGGCACTCCATGAAAGTAATAATTGGTAGATTTAAAACAAATTGTAGAAAGTAGTTTTTTACTCCGCTTACAATGAAACTGCTGAAATTGTTGCCACAGGATGTGTCAAGGCAATTAGCATAGTAGAGTCTTAAAAAGTTTGGACAAGTTCCTGGAGGAAAGGTTAATAAAATATTAGCCAGGTAGACTAAAGAAAACTCTTGTTATCTCAGGGAGTGAGGAAGAGGAAATAGGTCTACTTCATGGGATCTGCTGGGTAACTGACCCAGACTGGTCAATGTCAGAGACAGGATGTTGGGCTTGATGAATCTTGGTCTGACCCAGCATGGCATTTCTTATGTTAGAGCCCTAAGGCATTGTGATAGATGCAAAAGGCACCAACACCAGTGGCATGGGCAGCCCAAGACACCAAAAGAGCAGCAAAATAGCACCAATAGTAGCAGAGCACGGGGGGGGGGGGGGGGGGGGGGGGGGGGGGGGGGGACAGGACAAAATCACAGTGAGTTTGCAAAGGCACCATGAGAGGGTCAGCAGTAGGCTGGACACTATCAGTGGCAGAACTACACAGCAAGGAGAGAAGCAGGGCATGAGGAGTGGGCTGGACAGCAGCAAAAAAAAGTAGCAACTGGCAACAACACAGCAAGGTGCTGAGAGCTAAAACTGTGGTCAATGGTTCACTGTAGCTGTGCACTGAGTCCTTCTGCCATTGACATGGAAATTCTAGGACACCTAACAGAAGGTTTCTTTTAATGAAGACTAAATTTACACCAACTTTGGTGCCAGCCGTGAATGATGTGAACTCATGATGTTCCCCTGCCATTGAGAATACCTGCTTACTAGGTATTCTGGTTGGTTAGCAGGAGAGGAAATTCTGGGCCACCATGGCAAAGTCTGACCAGACTATAGCCATGTGTGCCCAATATGCCACTAGATCTGTTCTCAATGGGCTCTGTGAGATAGCATGTGACTGAAATTTGTCCTGGGGTCTCCTTGACTGGCAGAAGATAATATCCTGCTGAAGCTATGACCTGTGTCAGAATGGGAAAATCTAGGGGAAGAAGAAGAGCAGTGGGCAAAACTAAAAGGAGATATTGTAAAGTCAATTGTTCTCTTGTAGGGAAAGTAAATAAAGGGAAAAGGGAAAAAAGGCCGCTATGTTTTTCCAAAGATGAAGTTGAACAGGTAAAGAAAAAAGGTTTGTGTTCATAAGCTACAAGAGATTGCACAAAGAGGAAGACAGGCAACAATATCTGGAAAAACAAAGAGAAGCTTGAAATAATTAGGAAAGCAAAGATACAAAAAAAATAGTTAATGAAGTAAAATAGTTGGATAAGACTTTGTTACATATGTTAGTGATAGAAGGAAGTGCAAAAGTGGCATTGTGAGACTTATTGGTGAAGAGTATAAAGTCTGAATAGGAAATGCGGAGTTGATTAACAAATATTTCTGTTAGGTCCTCATTGAGGAAGGGCCAGGAGTATGACCAAAGAAAGTGGGCACAAATAAGATTGCAAGCAAGGTAAACATCAAACGATTTTCAGAAGACCGTGTTCATGAGGAGCTAGCTAAACTAAAAGTAGTGCAAGGGATGGGGCCAGATGGGATATATCAAAGAGTTTTAAGGGAACAAAGAAGTTCTGGCAACTCTGCTGGCTGACCAATGTACAAATTGTAAACACTAGCATAAAGTTGCTGTTAACCCATAGACTTTGCACCAATTTTCAAAGCCAAAGTATGTGCCTATTTTTGCTTTGAAACTTGCTACAAATGTAAAGTATCCCATAGACATTTGTATCTGCTTTTTCCTGCAGGTACTTTTTCATTGAAAACAACATCTGTAGGTTTGAAAATGTAATCTGCACACTATGGGCCCGATATTGAAAGCACGTTCAGCACTCGATAGCTGGATAAGTAGGAATTATCTGGCTCTTAGCTGGAGAACTTTGTGGGCGGGCAGTGGGAGGATCAAGTTGGTTTTACTTATCTGGTTAACTTAACCTGATAAGTAGCAATAATCGCTCTAAACCAGTTAATTTAACCAGATAAGTTAGGTCTGCCATAAAGCAGGTCTAATTTAGCCAAATATAACTTATCTGTCTAAGTAGTGAATTGTACATGGATATTCAGTGGTGTAGCCATGTTGCTGAATGTCCCTGGTAACTTAGCTGGAAATGTTATATCTGGCTAAGGGGGTCATTTATCAAAACGCGCTAAGGTATTTTTGCATGCGTTAAGGGCTTATCGCATGCGAAAAGCCCCGTTAACGCATGCGATAGGCCCTTACCTCATGCAAAAATGTCTTTAACACATGCGATAGCACAATATCGTATGATGCGATGCAAATTTGGAAAAGAGGAGGTGTTAGGGGCAGGGAGTGGGCTGGGTTTGCCAGTCTGTGCAGTTCTATTGCACAGGCTTAACGCTGATTTTAACTACACCTTTTTTCAGTAGTGTTAAGCCGTGTGTTAGCTTGCGTTACAGGGCGGTAAAGTTTTATTGCATTTTGAATGTCTCCTGAAAGGCCTGTTTTATTAGACTTGAAGCTCCCGGAGCATCAGCCTAGCCATTGGGGGGGGAGAGATTAACCATAATATCCTCTCCCTAGATAGGTAATTGTATCCCTATGGGTGGCCCACCTAGTAACTCGAGATGAGGTTTAGGTATTAGTGTAGGGGGTTAGGGGCCACTTTGACATTCAACGTGAGACGTACGAACAGAACAGTGGTCTCTTGTGAAGATTTGATGACCTACGGAGAGAGGAAACTCACCCAAAGATGAGATTTGGGCAATGTTATCTCCACCTAGCTTGATGTTACCCAGGTAGAGAGTCCATCAAGCTAGGTTGAAAGAACACTGCACAAATCTCATCTTTGGGTGAGTTTCCTCACTCTGAAGGTCATCAAATCTTCACAAGAGACCACTGTTCTGTTCGCACATTGAATGTCAAAGTGGCCCCTAACCCCCTACACTAATACCTAAACCTCACCTCGAGTTACTAGGTGGGCCACCCATAGGGATACAAATACCAATCTAGGGAGAGGACATTATGGCTTCTCTCTCTTGCCCTCTCCCTTTCTCTCTCCCCCCCCCCCTCTCTCTCTCTCTCTCTCTCTTCCCCTCCCCTCCCTGGTTGCATGCAGGAAATACAACAGGTATGGCACGTATCGCAAAGTCTGAAAATGTTATTGCAATTTGCGCTAACTTAGCTCTTCGCATAGGTAATTAGCGCAAATTGTGATAAACTGTATATTAGCATAAAACACACCCCTTTTACTATCACTTGCGATACTTATCGCATTTTGATAAATCCAGGCCTAAGTTACTTATCTGGGCAGCTCTGAATATTGGGCCGGTTATTTTCTTCCCCCGACTCCTAGACATGACTTGTCTTAAAATGGCTACAAGTATGCGTGTTGCAGAAGAACACTCAGACATTTTGTCACATTGATGGAGGGTGATTTTTAAAGAATTGTAAATCACTTTGAAAATTCACTTTTCCTATTTCTAATGCTGTCAAATATATTTTATTCTGTTTTTAAAATATCTCCTACCCCGAGAAATCTTCATACATATGTATTCTTTGCGTTAATCAGTGTGAATTTTGCTTAGTTCTGAAGAGGACCAGCTCAGTAGTTCTCTAGTTTGCAAAGATTTTAATGGATTGACCGTTTAAGTAAAAGTTACCTTTAAATCCATTAAATGCTAATACTGCATCAGCAATAACATAAATTTCAGCTTAAAAATGAAGGAATTTAATGATTTTGTTCTACGGTCCACTGAAATACCAAAAAAGCGTACATGTGCTCCCGCGCGCAGGTCTTAAAATTTACCTTTTCATATACAATGAGCTAAGGATGATGTTGTCCAAATATAGGAATATGCTTTTGTCTGAAACAAAATAGGAAATTATAAAATTTACTATTTCATTTTCTTTTAAAACAGAAACAAAAGAAAAATATCATTTGTTTTTCTTTTTTTTTGAATAATATTTTTTATTAAGTGAGAAATAAGATACATAATCAACTTTACCTTAACGTAAGCATCACAATTTTGTTTCATTTTCAATAGTACAAGCAGTTAGCCCCAGCCTGAACCCCCTTCCCCTCCTACTCTACTGCCCCCATCCACAGCCCCACTTCAGGAACCTTCACCCACCTGTATTTCACCTTCATCTACAGATTCAAATGGAACAGGAGCATGCCCCAACCACTCCTGCCCTGCTGCTGTATTTCAAAATGATACTGGATGGCCAGAACAATCTTGAAATACGGTACCAACAAGGCAGCAGTGACTGGGGATCACCCCTGCCTCATTTGAACTTTGGATCCTATGGATGGAGTAAGAAGTGAGCAGTTGTGAGGGGAGGGTTAGAAGAGGAGGCTTGCATTTTTAAATTTTGGTGGCATGGGATTTTTCAGTTTGGGGAAAGAGCTCTAGGACCAGATGCTATTTTACCTTTTTTTTCCTTTGTTTTTTAAAATTAATTTTGTTTTTTGTTTCAAATAACCAAAATTAAACAAAAAAAAACATGAAAACAAAATGAAAAGAATGTAAGTGCACACCCTTAATAAATTAGCAGGTTGCATTACAGTGTTGGTGTTTGTTTTCAAAGCTGTAAAGAACAATAAAGTACTACCATGGCCATTAGGTTAACAAATATTTAAGAGAATTTATAATTTACGTGGAAACTATTCCTTCCCCTTAGTCATTGCTACGAAAAATCTGACAGACACTGTTGCTGAGGTGGTTTATTTTTTCTTTAATCAAAGTCATTATCTAAACAGTTAAAAGAACAGAAGAAGTGAGACATTAGCTTCAGTTGCATAGACACATTTTTTTTTATTTTGATATATACAGGGCTTTTTAGAGACACATTATTTAATGCCAGTTAATAGAAGGCCAACAATTGTCTACTTTGCACAGTCAAATTACCTAAACACTAATATAACAAAATACAATAAAAAAGATTTAAACATAAAATTAGATTGGCAGCCTCAATCTAAAAAACCCTCCAATAAACCTCGGAAACAAAACATTCTTCTTCACTTAAAAAAAATTGTGCTATTCTGGTTCTTAGGGACTTATGTTACATAGAAGTATAAGCTTCTTTTCCCCATGTGCAAAGTGATGCACATGGAAAAAAGTAACTCACATTGTAGTTACACAAGGTTAGGTTCCATATTAGGAGTTACTGAGCAAGAAAAGGACCAGTAAAATTTACATAACTATTGCTTTCTTGGTTAGACAATAGACTTGATTTTGCATGAAACAAATATATTACATGCTATTGCTTCTTCAGAACTTCATATTACCCTTGATATTTGACTTTATAATCTTTAATCAAACATTTCTCATTTGAGAAAAATTTGACGTATTGCATATTTTTTTACTTCATCTTTGGAATCAGCACCTTTCATTTGGGTAAAATCAGCAAAAATAATTAGGTCGGTAGAAAACCTTTTTTCAAATGTAGACCAGTCTAATGTATGGGAAGAGCTAAGAAAACTGAAAGTGGACAAAGCCATGGGGCCTGATGAGTTCATCCCAGAATACTGAGGGAACTCAGAGATGTGTTGGTGGGTCCACTGTGTGACCTGGTCAATAGATCTTTGTGACTGGAGAAGAGCGATGGTGGTCCTGCTTCACAAGAGTGGGAGCAGAGAAGAAGCTGAAAACTATAGGCCAGTTAGCATCACCTCGGTGGTAGGAAAATTAATGGAGACTCTGCTGAAGGAAAGGATAGTGAATTATGTATGATCTGGTGGATTGCTCGATCAGAAGCAGCATGGATTCACCAGGGGAACATCCTGTCAGACAAATCTAATTGATTTCTTTGATGGGGTGACTAGAGAACTGGATCAGGGAAGAGCCCTCAATGTAATTTACTTGGATTTTAGTAAAGCTTTTGATATGGTCCCACACAGAAGGCTCAACAACAAAATGAGAAGCTTGGGAGTCAACTTGGAGTTGGTGTGTTTCAAACTGGTTGATGGATAGAAGACAACGGGTGATGGTAAATGGAACCTACTCTGAAGAGAGAATGGAGTTAAGTGGAGTGCCACAGGGATTGGTGTTGGGAGCGGGTCTGTTCAACATCTTCATGAGCGACATTGCGGAAGGGATAGAAGGTAAAGTTTGTCTATTTGCGGATGATACTGAGATCTGCAACAGAGTGGACATGCCAGAAGGAGTACAGAGAATGAGATGGGATTTAAGGAAGCTGGAAGAGTGGTCAAAGATATGGCAGCTGGGATTCAATGTAAGAAATGCAGAGTCATGTATCTGAAGTGTGGTAATCTGAAAGAATTATATGCGTTGGGGGGGGGGGGGGGGGGTGTGAAGGGTTGATGTGCACGGAGCAGGAGAGAGACCTTGGGGTGATAGTGTCTAATGACCTGAAGTCCATGAAGCAGTGTGACACGGCGATAGCCAAAGCCAGAAAAATGCTGGGCTGCATTGAGAGAGATATATCTAGTAAGAAATGGGAAGAGATAATCCCCTTGTACAGGTCCTTGGTGAGGCCTCACCTGGAGTACTGTGTTCAGTTCTGGAGACCGAATCTCAAAGGAGACAGAGACAGGATGGAAGCGGTCCAGAGAAGGGTGACCAAAATGGTGGGTGGTGTCCATTGAATGACTTATGAGGAGAGGTTGAAGAACCTGAATATGTATACCATGGAGGAGAGGAGGAGCAGGGGTGATATGATAGACTTTCAATACTTGAAAGGTTTTAATGATCCATGGTTGTCAACAAACCTTTTCCATTGGAAACAATTTAATAGAACTAGGAGTCACAATTTGAAACTCCAGGGAGGAAGACTTAGAACCAATGTCAGGAAATATTTCTTCACTGAGAGGGTGGTGGATGCCTGGAATGACCTTCCGGAGGAAGTAGTGAAGACTAAAACGGTGAAGGATTTCAAAGGAGCATGGGATAAACACTGTGGATCCCTAAAATACTAGAGAATGGGAACAAATAAAAAAGCTTAACCTGCACGGAGCGGCAGTTAATACCCTTAAGAGAAACATGGAGGTAACCTGCACAGAGCAGCAGTTACTACCATTAAGAGAAACAAGAGAAGGCCTGCTGTTGCTTGGGAGCAGGCAGACACCAGGACATTCTAGGGTGGTAAAGTTTCTAGATTAAATAAATGACTTGCTTCATGGTATAATTGGTTCAGAAACTTATGAGAGGGGGAGCCATTTCACTTCTAATTCTTACTGGGACACAGAATTTGGTGCAAGAGGTAATGGTGGTGGTGTTGCTTGGCAACAGTGACCATAGTGCGACCAAATTTGACTTAATGACTGGAGGGAGGATATTATGTAAATTTACAATTCTAGTATTAAACTTTCAAAAAGAAGACTTTGTTAAATGAGAAAAATAATTAGAAAAAAACTGAAAGGTTCAGCTTCAAAAGTTAAGAGTTTGCATCCGGCATTGTCATTGTTTAAAAATACCATCTTGGAAGCCCAGTCTAAATGTATTCCACACATTAAAAATTTGGAAAGAAGTTCAAACGACTACTGGCATGGTTAAAAGATGAGGTGAAAGAGGCTATTTTAGCCAAAAGAGCTTCTTTCAAAAATTGGAAAAAGGATCCATCTGAAGAAAATAGGCAAAAGATAAGCATTGGCTAGATGTAAAACACTGATAAGGTGGGCTAAAAGAGAATTTGAAAAAAAGCTGGCCATAGAGGCAAAAACTTAATAAAAACTTTAAAAGATATATCCAAAGCGGGAAGCCTGTGGGAGATTTAGTTGGATGGTTAGATGATTGAGGGGGTTAAATGGGCATTAGGAAAGATAAAGCCATCATGGAAAGGCTAAATTAATTCTTTAATTCAGTGTCTACTGAAGAGGATGGAGGGGGATACCCATGCCAGGAATAGTATTCACTGGTGATCACTCTGAAGAACTGAAACATATCACAGTGAAGCTGGAAGATGTAATAAGGCAGATTGACAATCTAAAGAGCAGCAAATCACTCTGACCAAATGGTTTATACCCCGGAGTCCTGAAAGAATGAAAAATTAAATTTCAGATTTATTACTAGTAATTTGTAACCTATCATTAATATCATCTACTATATCTGAAGATTAGAGGGTGGCCAATTTAACTCAGATCTTTTAAAAGGGCTCCAGGGGTAACTCGGGAAACTATAGACTGATGAGTCTAACTTCAGTGCCAGAAAAAATCTTGGAAACTATTCTAAAGAATAAATTTACAGAACATATGGAAAGACATAGTTTAATGGGACAGCCAGCATGGATTTATACAAGGGAAATCTTGCCTCACCAATCTGCTACGGTACATTTTTTGAAGGGGTTAATGTAAGCTGGTGCATATAATGTATTTTGATTTTCAGAAGCCGTTTGACAAAATGCCCCATGAGAGACTCCTGGGAAAATAGGATAGGAGGCAATGTCCTATTGTGGACTGCAAACTAGTAAAAAGATAGGAAACGGAGAGTAGGACTAAATGGTCAGTTTTCTCAGTGGAGAAGGGTAAACAGTAGAGTGCCTCAGGGATCTGTACTGGAACCAGTGCTTTTTAACGTATTCATAAATGATCTGGAAAGGGGAACAATGAGTGAAGTGATCAGATGACACAACATTATTCCACGTTGTTAAATCACAATTTGGAATAATTGTGAAAAATTGCAGGAAGACCTTGCGAGACTGGGCATTCAAATGGCAGATGAAATTTAATGTGGACAAGATTGTAACTGTTGGGGTTAAAAATTAATGCTGGGGGTATACATTTTTTACATTTTATTCTATTTTATTTAAATAATAAAACTTACCTGGGCTCCTGAGCTGCTGTTAGAGGGCTGCAGAGAAGCCCCAGGAGACCTTTACAACCCTGGGGAGAGCACAGGAAATGGCAAACAACTAGTCTGCTACTGAAAAAGTAGCAAGAAGAAGAAAGAGACTGGAAACACAAATTTAAAATATTAATTTACCTGGCTGGGTCTCTGCTGTGACTATTTGAAGGCATGTAGGCTGTTGTAGCCCATGCTATACTAGCCCATGCTGACTGCATGGGCAGTGTAAGGAGAAAGGCAGCATTATTTGTTTTATTTGTTTGCTGGGGGGCATGATTAAGAAACAGCAGGGTGCTACAGATAAGAGGGGGAGGGGGGGGGAAATTCAGCCAAGAGGGTTTCTTGCCCTGCCCTTATTAGAGATGTGAATCGTGTCCTCGATCGTCTTAACGATCGATTTCGGCTGGGAGGGGGAGGGAATCGTATTGTTGCCGTTTGGGGGGGTAAAATATCGTGAAAAATCGTGAAAAATCGTAAAAAATCGAAAAACGTAAAATCGCAAAACCGGCACACTAAAACCCCTTAAAAACCCACCCCCGACCCTTTAAATTAAATCCCCCACCCTCCCGAACCCCCCCCCCAAATGACTTAAATAACCTGCGGGTCCAGCGGCGGTCCGAAACGGCAGCGGTCCGGAACGGGCTCCTGCTACTGAATCTTGTTGTCTTCGGCCGGCGCCATTTTCCAAAATGGCGCCGAAAAATGGCGGCGGCCATAGACGAACACGATTGGACGGCAGGAGGTCCTTCCGGACCCCCGCTGGACTTTTGGCAAGTCTTGTGGGGGTCAGGAGGCCCCCCCCCAAGCTGGCCAAAAGTTCCTGGAGGTCCAGCGGGGGTCAGGGAGCGATTTCCCGCCACGAATCGTTTTCGTACGGAAAATGGCGACGGCAGGAGATCGACTGCAGGAGGTAGTTCAGCGAGGCGCCGGAACCCTCGCTGAACGACCTCCTGCAGTCGATCTCCTGCCGGCGCCATTTTCCGTACGAAAACGATTCGCGGCGGGAAATCGCTCCCTGACCCCCGCTGGACCTCCAGGAACTTTTGGCCAGCTTGGGGGGGGCCTCCTGACCCCCACAAGACTTGCCAAAAGTCCAGCGGGGGTCCGGAAGGACCTCCTGCCGTCCAATCGTGTTCGTCTATGGCCGCCGCCATTTTTCGGCGCCATTTTGGAAAATGGCGCCGGCCGAAGACAACAAGATTCAGTAGCAGGAGCCCGTTCCGGACCGCTGCCGTTCCGGACCGCCGCTGGACCCGCAGGTTATTTAAGTCATTTGGGGGGGGGGGTTCGGGAGGGTGGGAGATTTAATTTAAAGGGTCGGGGGTGGGTTTTAGGGGGTTTTAGTGTGCCGGCTCACGATTCTAACGATTTATAACGATAAATCGTTAGAATCTCTATTGTATTGTGTTCCATAACGGTTTAAGACGATATTAAAATTATCGGACGATAATTTTAATCGTCCTAAAACGATTCACATCCCTAGCCCTTATAGACCATAGGCAGTTAGCTGTTCTGAGCTTTATCAGAAGGAGAGCAAGCAGCCTGTGTATCCCAGTCCCAGAAGAATGAGAGACAGAGAGGCTGGGACCTTGGTCACCATCATTGCAGCTAAAGAGAAAAAAAGCCCCAAAGCTTTCAGTGCAGCATATGAGAGGCTGCTACTGCTTCAGGGGTGAAGTGCTGGAGACTCTGAGTAAGGTGCCTGATGTTGCTGTAGAGTTGGGGTGTGACCTGGAAGAGGCCCTCTAGTGGAAAAGGAAATTTGGATTTCTCAGAAAATAAGATCCCATTTTATCTGATCCAGTCCTGATTTTACCTCAGTTGACTCCATTTCATGACTGGAATTCTGCGGCAGGTGTCTATGCAAATGATCCAGTGCTGGAGAAACTCTGCAAAGGGGCTAGCGGACTTATACATATGTTTCACATTGAAAAAAATTTCAGATTTCATCTTAACCTCAAACTATGTTTTAAAATTTCCAAATATCTGTTTCTATATAGCTCCATACAAAGATGGGGCGTATAGGTTAAAAGTATATTAAAAGTGGTTCTAAAATGCCTCTTGGAACTACTTTTGCTGAGGTCATTACCAGAGTACTGATCTCCCTGAGTATGGCGGTTGGAGATCTCAGTTAGTATAGATTTGACTAAATGAGCAAGCTGAAGGCATCTGGCCAGTTTTCTTCAGAAACTGCTCTGAAATCCCAGAAATACACAACAGTGAAGCACAGAGAGGATGGGCATACTTGTATGAGAGAGAAATAGTGTGAATGCATGTGTTTTAGTGACAGTGTGGACCTCAAAGGTAAGATTTAGTAACACAGGATTGCTTAGGTAATTTTTAAATGTTGGTTGGTCCGCAAAATTAGAAGCCAATTTTATAGTATAAATTCTGAATGAGAGAAGGTGAGAATGAGGTGTCCAGTATCATTCATAGCTTTTCCAGCTGGGAATGAAATTATATGTCACTGATAACTAATCTCAAAAGCAGTGATAAGGGTAAAATTTTAAAAATTCCCTCACGATGTAACCAAAACTGAGGGAACTATTAACTGGAGAGCATATCTCAGTAATCAATAGGGATGTGAATCGTTTTCCATATTGTCTTAACGATAGAAATCGTGTGGCAGGGCAAGAAAATCGTCTTAGGCACGATTTTTTAGTTAAAAAATCGTTAAAAATCGTTTTTTCCGATTAGTGCGCACTAACTCGAATTAGTGCGCACTAACTGAAAATGATACAATTTGACACTTTTCAGGTCAGTTAAGGTCAGTTTAGGAATGAATATGTATTCCTATTGGCTGCCCTCTTATTTATTCATGTTACCAAGTTTCCTACTGACAGTATATGGGGGATGGGAAATGGAAACAGTTGGTAGCTTGACAAAACAAGTAATGTGATCAGTCAATGTGACTAGAACTTGTGCCCTAACCCTGATACCAGGGGTATTGTGATCTTCCTGCACACAGTGCCCTATCCCTATTAATACCAGGAGTGTTGTGATCTTCCTGCACACAGTGCCCTATCCCTAATACCAGGGGTGTTGTGATCTTCCTGCACACAGTGCCCTATTCCTGATACTGGGGGTGTTGTGATCTTCCTGCACACAGTGCCCTATTCCTGATACCGGGGGTGTTGTGATCTTCTTGCACACATCCCGGTATCAGGGATAGGGCACTGCATGCAGGAAGATCACAACACTCCTGGTATTAATAGGGATAGGGCACTGCATGCAGGAAGATCACAACACTCCTGGTATTAATAGGGATAGGGCACTGCATGCAGGAAGATCACAACACCCCTGGTATCAGGGATAGGGCACTGTGTGCAGGAAGATCACAATACCCCGGAGGAGTGAGGGTCAGGCAGCTCCCCCCTGTCTGTGAAGCCAGCCTCTCACTAGTAATGCAGGGAGGGAGCTGTCTCAGACTTCACCATCCTCCCCCCCCCCTCACCCACACACCATTCACTAGCTGGGACATGGGGGAAGTCAGGAGTGAGGGTCAGGCAGCTCCCCCCTGTCTGTGAAGCCAGCCTCTCACTAGTAATGCAGGGAGGGAGCTGTCTGAGACTTCACCATCCTCCCCCCCCCCCTCACCCACACACCATTCACTAGCTGGGACATGGGGGAAGTCAGGAGTGAGGGTCAGGCAGCTCCCCCCTGTCTGTGAAGCCAGCCTCTCACTAGTAATGCAGGGAGGGAGCTGTCTCAGACTTCACCATCCTCCCCCCCCCCCCTCACCCACACACCATTCACTAGCTGGGACATGGGGGAAGTCAGGAGTGAGGGTCAGGCAGCTCCCCCCTGTCTGTGAAGCCAGCCTCTCACTAGTAATGCAGGGAGGGAGCTGTCTGAGACTTCACCATCCTCCCCCCCCCCCCTCACCCACACACCATTCACTAGCTGGGACATGGGGGAAGTCAGGAGTGAGGGTCAGGCAGCTCCCCCCTGTCTGTGAAGCCAGCCTCTCACTAGTAATGCAGGGAGGGAGCTATCTCAGACTTCACCATCCTCCCCCCCCCCTCACCCACACACCATTCACTAGCTGGGACATGGGGGAAGTCAGGAGTGAGGGTCAGGCAGCTCCCCCCTGTCTGTGAAGCCAGCCTCTCACTAGTAATGCAGGGAGGGAGCTGTCTCAGACTGGTATCAGGGTTAGGGCACTGTGTGCAGGAAGATCACAACACTCCTGGTATTAATAGGGATAGGGCACTGTAAGAGATGACTGTAGTAGATTGAATAAAGATCTGATGTTTCTGCTCTCCTCACACCAAACAAAAACAACACACAAGCAGAGAAGCCCTTCTTACAAAGCTGAGCTAGTGAGTTAAGTAGGAGGAAAAGTAAACATACTTGTGCCAGTGTGGCTACTTAAAAAATACACTTACCAACAATCAATTACATATATTTGAACTGTGTACAGTTCCAGCCAGGACCACCTTTCTAAAATGCACAGTGATTGGCAAATTCAACATGCACTAGCATTTCAGGTGCCTGCTAACAAAAATAATAAACAAACAAGTTCTAGTCACGTGAGTGCTGATCATTACATTACATTTTTTGTCAAGCTTCCAACTGTTTCCATTTCACATCCCCCCAACCATTACCTCAGTATTAGCCTTGGTAACATCAATAGATAAGAGCACAGCCAGCCAATAGGAATACATACATACATATTCATTCCTAAGTGACCTTTACTGACCTGGGAAGTGTGAACACTTTGTTTCATTTTCTGTTGGTGTTCGTTAGTTTCCAGTTCCATTTCCCATCCCCCCAACCATCACCTCAGTGGTAACCTTGGTAACATCAATAGATAAGAGGGCAGCCAGCCAATAGGAACACATATTCATTCCTAACTGACCTTCAGTGACCTGGAAAGTGTTTATTTGTATCATTTTCAGTTAGTGCGCACTAAATCGAGTTAGTGCGCACTAACGGGGAGTTAGTGCGCACTAACACGATTTAACGATTTTTAACGATAAATCGTTAGAATTTCTATTGTATCGTGTTCTATAACGATTTAAGACGATATAAACATTATCGGACGATAATTTTAATCGTTGAAAAACGATTCACATCCCTAGTAATCAAGTGATTATTTTATCTTCGCTAATACATTGGAGAATTGAAGTAAATCCTGATATAAAAAAAAAAAATCTGAGAACTACTGGTGTTGAAAAATCAATGAGAAACAAGAGGATCAGTTCAGGAATAGAAATCCCTGTATAAAGTCTAATACCTGACTGTAAAGCAAATTTAACTCAGTGAAGCTTGGCACACACAGCTATGTGGAAGTGACATCAGCCAGAGAGTCACTATCATTGAAATATAGCTGCAGAAGCCAGGTTACTTAATAGAAAGCTAACCTTCCGTGAAAAGGAACATTGACAGCATTTCACAGCACTAGTCTATATTGACAGTACCTTGAGAGTTCTACTTAGGAGAGAGAAAGCTGATGACAGAATTATACTGTCACTGGAACTCCTGTGAATAATAAATGTTACACAAGTCACTGTTTGATTGCTGAGAACTGTATAACAGAATAAAAGCACTGAGAAAACAGAGTGACTGTGACAACAGTGTGAAAGACTGACAGAATATGTGAGCGAGAGGTTTTTTTTTTTACACTCACAGCATTACAACTGATTCCTCTGTGCTGGATAGAATTGGGAATCTTTATTATTGTTTGTTTTTCACAATCAGCTAGTTTTAGGGATGTGAATCATTTTTTGATGATTTAAAATATCGTCCGATATATTTTAAATCGTCAAAAATCGTTAGAGCCGTGATACAATAACAATTCCCCCGATTTATCGTCAAAAAATCGTAAATCGGGGGAAGGGGGAGGGCGAAAAAACCGGCACACTAAAAAAACACTAAAACCCACCCCGACCCTTTAAAATAAATCCCCCACCCTCCCGAACCCCCCCAAAATGCCTTAAATTACCTGGGGTCCAGAGGAAGGGTCCCACTGTGATCTTCCACTCTCAGACCTCCGGTGCTTGTAGAAATGGCGCCGGCGCTACCTTTGGTTTTTCCGTACGGAAAAACGATTCGCGGCAGGAGATCGCTCCTGGACCCCCACTGGACCCCCAGGGACTTTTGGCCAGCTTGGGGGGCCTCCTGACCCCCACAAGACTTGCCAAAAGTCCAGTGGGGGTCCGGAACGACCTCCTGCAGTCGAATCGTGTTTTCTACGGCCGGCGTCATTTTGCGCAAAATGGCGGCACAAAATGGCGCCGGCCATAGACAACACGATTCGACTGCAGGAGGTCGTTCCGGACCCCCGCTGGACTTTTGGCAAGTCTTGTGGGGGTCAGGAGGCCCCCCCAAGCTGGCCAAAAGTCCCTGGGGGTCCCTGGGGGTCCGGGAGCGATCTCCTACGCTCCTGACCTCGAGGGACAAAAAACAAAATGGCGCCGGCGCTACCTTTGACCTGTCATATGACAAGGCAAAGGTAGCGCCGGCGCCATTTCTACAAGCACCGGAGGTCCAAGAGTAAAAGATCACACCGGGACCCTTCCTCTGGACCCCAGGTAATTTAAGGCATTTTGGGGGGGTTCGGGAGGGTGGGGGATTTATTTTAAAGGGTCGGGGTGGGTTTTAGGGTTGTTTTAGTGTGCCGGTTTTCCCGCCCTCCCCCCCAATGGACCCCAGGTAATTTAAGGCATTTTGGGGGGGGGGTTCAGGAGGGTGGGGGATTTATTTTAAAGGGTCGGGGTGGGTTTTAGGGATGTTTTAGTGTGCCGGTTTTCGATTTTCACGATTTTCACGATTTTTAAAAAACCCAAACGGCAAGGATCCGATTCCCTCCCCCTCCCAGCCGAAATCGATCGTTAAGACGATCGATCACACGATTCACATCTCTAGTTTCTATTAGACATCATGAATAAACACCGAGGGAACACTCATAGTACACTCCAGAAGACAAATGCGCACCCAATTGAGATCAGTTACTGAGACAACACCCGAGTAAGAACATAAGAAATTGCCATGCTGGGTCAGACCAAGGTTCCATCAAGCCCAGCATCCTGTTTCCAAAAGAGGCCAAACCTGGCAAGTACCCAAACACTAAGAAGATCCCATGCTACTGATGCAATTAATAGCTGTGGCTATTCCCTAAGTCAACTTGATTAATAGTTAATGGACTTCTCCAAGAACTTATCCAAACCTTTTTTGAACTCAGCTACACTAACTGTACTAACCACATCCTCTGGCATCAAATTCCAGAGCTTAATTGTGCATTGAATGAAATAATTTTATCCAATTGGTCTTAAATGTGCTACTTGCTAACTTCATGGAATGCCCCCTAGTCCTTCTATTATCCGAAAGTGTAAATAACCGATTCACATCTACTCGTTCAAGACCTCTCATGATTTTAAAGACCTCTATAATATCCCTCCCTCAGCCATCTCTTCTCCAAGCTGAAAAGTCCTAACCTCTTTAGTCTTTTCTCATAGGGGAGCTTGTCCATCCCCTTTATCATTTTGGGTACCCTTCTCTGTACCTTCTCCATCGCAACTATATCTTTTTTTGAGATGTGGGGACCAGAATTGTACACAGTATTCAAGGTATGGTCTCACCATGGAGCGATACAGAATCATTATGACATTTTCTGTTTTATTAACCATTCCCTTCCTAATAATTCCTAACATTCTGTTTGCTTTTTTTGACTGCTGCAGCACCCTGAGCCAGCGATTTCAAAGTATTATCCACTATGATGCCTAAATCTTTTTCCTGGGTGGTAGCTCCTAATATGGAACCTAACATCGTGTAACTACAGCAATGGTTATTTTTCCCTATATGCAACACCTTGCACTTGTCCACATTAAGTTTCATCTGCCATTTGGATGTCCAATCTTCCAGTCTTGCAAGATCCTCCTGTAATGTACCACAATCCGCTTGTGATTTAACTATGCTGAATAATTTTGTATCATCCGCAAATTGGATAACCTCACTCATTGTATTCCTTTCCAGATCATTTATAAACATATTGAAAAGCACCGGTCCCAGTACAGATCCCTGAGGCACTCCACTGTTTACCCTTTACCACTGAGAAAACTGACTATTTAATCCTACTCTCTGATTCCTATCTTTTAATCTGTAATCCACGAAAGGACATCGCCTCCTATCCTATGACTTTTTAGTTTTCTTAGAAGCCTCTCATGAGGGACTTTATCAAACGCCAGTAGTCTATGGGTACATGGTCAATCAAACTGATTGACAGGTGAGATAAGGATGACAGCAGCCAATCAGCACTCACTTCCGGTCAAAGCCTCGCCCATGCCCCGCCCACTCCCCATAGAAGTGAATGGGGATGTACCCCTTCCCCCTCCCACCTCCTCCCACCCCAACCCCACCCTCTGCCCCTGGCTATGCTTCACCCAGGCCCCGCCCATGCTCCTCCCCTCAGAAGTGAATGGAGAGGCCCCACCCACACCCCACCCCATGATGTCACTGGTGGCCCCACCCATGCCATGCCCCAAGCCAAACCCCCCTATGATGTCGCAGGTATGACATCACTGGAAGTCCACCCCCTCACCCCCCCCCCCCAAAAAAACACCCCCCCCCTAGAACATCATCAGAAAGGGCCCTGTCACTTTTTAATGACAACAGAATTAATGGACTCTGGCTGTTTTTGATGATTTCACCAGAAGTACAATACAAAGCCCAACCCACTCCCCAAACATGCGCCCCCTAGATCATCAGCAGAAATGTCCCTGACACTTTTTAATGATGACAGAGCCGGAAGCATGCTTTTTTTTTTTTTTAATTTACTAGCTGTGAGGTGGCAGGAAACTGTGTCTCATTCTGTACACAGAGTTAGGGAGAATCTCTCCCCTTCCCTCCTCCCCTCACTGTAGATACGCATGCCCCAACCCCCAACCACCCCTATCCTGGCAGAGTGAAATCTGAGCAGAGGATAATTAACAGCAGAGTGTTGGGTGTTGGAAGTTGTGGGTCTGCAAAGGTGAATAAAACAAGGATTTAATTTTCTTTTAAAAAACAGACCTCTGTATTTACAGCCATAGCATGCACAAGCATGCACCAGCAGATCTTAAAGAAAATGTATTATGACCCAGGCGCTGTAGGTAGTTTTGCTGGTATAAATCCTGACTGATTGGCTTACAGATTAAGATGCTTATTCGCTACAGAAACCTGCTAGGGTAAATTTTAAAAGAAATAAAAGGTGATGAACTGCATGCAATGTATTTTGCATAGGCACACCCAAACTTGCAAGGCCGGATGTAGAAGCAAGCATGTGATAGAGGTCACATGAGAACATAATCTCCAGGCAGAAGTGCTATAGCTGTTTGTGAAAAGCTTTAGGTTTGTGATCCTGAAAATAAAATAATGGATGTGTATGAGACCCCTAAACAGCTGGAAATGGAAAGCGAGCAGCAGCCAAAACTAAAGAGGTGTCATAAATGAAGAGGCCTTCTGAAAGATGTTGAAACAGAAGATACACCAGTGCACAAATCGTACTCTTGCAGCAAGAAGAGCACAGAAGAAATGACAGAGCCAGAATTTGATGAACTACCGTTGGGACAAAAGTTTTTTTTGATTCGCAGGATCTGGCTTTGGTCAATGAAAATGCGGTGGACTCTGCAGATATAGAGCTGCACCAAGCCACATTAGATGCTGAAGCATCCCCGGGCTCGAGTAGTGGCTGGAGCCACCCCTGGGGCCGCCTGCAGTGGCTGGAGCCACTGCCGTCATCGAGGCCTGACTCTCAGGCCAGCCCTGCCTCCTGTGTGGAAGATGTCAGTGCAGGCCGCTGTCCGCGGTCCTGCACAAGCTCCTGCTTCCTTCCTTAGGTGCCGGCGCGCACGCCTCTCTCCTGAATTTAAAGGGCCAGACACAGGAAGTGTGCTGGCCCCACCTAAGATTGGACTTCCTGCTCCAGCCCTATAGAGGGCTGCTCTGTCACTTCAGTCTTTGCCTTGCATCGGAGTTACTTCACTCTGTGGGGGCTCCTGCCTGCCAGAGCTCCGTCAGGTCTTCTTCGTGGAGCTCCTCTTCGTTTCATCTCGTATCGTCATGTCAAGTCATGTTCATGCCTGAGGTCCCCGTCCAGGTGTCCTGGTGTCTCGTCTTGATCTTCTGCTTCCTGATGTTCCAAGTTCCTTGGTGTCCTGCTCCTGTGTCTTCAGCGCTCCTGAGCCTTCTGGTCCTGTCAGGCCATGCTCTCTTGGATCACGTCTTTCCCAAGCGTGGAGTTGCCTACAGGTGGAATTCATTCCTGTGCTCCTGAGCTGTCATGTCCTGCCAGCCTTTGCGGAGCTCCGGATGACTTATGGCTCCGTCTTCGAAGTTCTGCCTCGGCTGGATTCTTCCCTGTGCTTGTCCCGTTCTCAGCGTGGTCCGTGACCAGCCTCCTCGGGCTGTGTAGGGCGCGCAGTGGGACAGGGTGGTCCGTGACCAGTCCCACGGGTGGACTGTGTAGAGCGCCCTGAGACAGTGCCAATGTCCTTCCACCCTATCTCTCATCTCGTCTGGACTTCGTCAAGTTCCTCGTCTCGTCCTGGATGCCATTGCATCAGTCTTGGTATCCTGTCAACATCTTGTTCCTGATGTCGTCGCCTCGACCCTGGTCCAGGATGCTGTCGCATTGACCATTGGTCCGTGATGTCTTCGCATCAGCCTTGGTGTCATGTCTTCAGCTACCTTGGTGTCATGTCCTGTGCCAGCCCTCGTCTCTGATGCTGTCCGCATCAGCCTTGGTGTCATGTCTTCGTCTGCGATGCCGTAGCATCGACCTTGGTGTATGTCTTCGTGTCAAGGCCCGTCTGCCCTTGTCCTCAGGCCAGGCCTGATGTTCCATGCCGATCCAAGCGGCAGGTCCGAAAGGGCTCGGAATGGTCGGAGGACCATTCACATTCCAACATCATCATGTTGTTGACCTTGGGAGCTTGCAGGCCTGGCAGAGGGTAAGACCGTCAGCCATGCTGGAACACGCCGTCAACCCTCGGTTTGGTCCTGGATCCGTCTGGGGTCAGGCTGAGGCCCAAGGGCACACAAAACACCCCCCATTTTGTGACAATTCCCCTTTAAAACTAGCCTCAGGAGAGTCCCAATTCATATCCATTAAGTCCTTAACTGATATGTACAAAGAAAAAGCCTTTGCAGATTTCCAACTACTAGTCATAATATGATCTTCTATTGAAACAGAAATTTATTCCACTTTTTTCTTCAGCAATATGAAGTACACTAAAGTGTTAAGTTTCAAAGTTTGCTGGTGCACACATATGGATGCACCAATTTTATAACTTGTGCACATTTATGCGCGCATGTTATAAAGTCAGCATGATTTTGTATTGACACCCGCATGTGCGCATGAATACTGTCTCGATCGTGTGAGTGGGGGGATTTTAGTAGTTGCACGTGGCGATGCATTAGGCATATTTCCCAGTCCCTCCCAGTTCACCCCAGTAAAAGAGAGAACTTCCTAAACCCCCTACCTAACTAGTCTCTTTTTTACCCTATTAACCCCAATTCTTAAAACCTTCATAACTACCCTTTTTTTAAATCTACTTACACGCAGCCCATAGCAGAAGCAAGTTACATGGTTTTGGATAGGCGCCATCTATGGGCTCTACTGGGAGAGCTGGCCATGCACCCTCGCTGTTTCCGCCGGCTCCTGCAACACAATGCCTATTGGCCCTGCCCCTGATGATGTTACCTGCTCGGGGGGGGGGGGGGGGTGTGAAAAGCCGGAGTGTGACAATGGTCATGGACTCTCTGATCACTTTCAAGCTGCTCTCCCTGGCACATCCAGCCTTTTGCCATCTATGGGCTCCACCGAGCGAGCTGATCATGTGCCCTCTCTGTTCCCACCGGCTCCTGTAACATCGACAGCCATTGGCCCCGCCACCCTGAAGATGTCACCTTCCTTGGGGATAAAGAGCTGGTGTGCGACACCAGGGGGAGTACATGCCTCATCGTGCGCACAAAGGAGCTCCTTTGTGCACAACAAGTGCTGCTGAGTGCCCTGTAACTGTGAGTGATTGTGAAAACCCTGTCTTTCCTATACAGTCCATCACTGGACAAGGTTGATATGGAGAACTGTCTTCCTTACAGATCCATAAAAAATTATTTTCGTTCCTCTCATTTAATTAGAATTCCTTTCACTAAGATGTCTTTGGTTAATGTTCCTTCTAATTTGTCACTTTGCCCGATTAATGTTCAATCCATTAAGAGCAAATGTCACCTGTTGTACGATTTCATTCTTAGACAGCAACTTGATTTCTATTGCTTTACTGAATCCTGGCTACTAGATTCTGACCATCTTGTAACAAATCAAATTTGACCCCCTGGCTATTCTGCTGTTTCCCAACCCTGCCCCAAGAAACATGGGGGCGGGTTACTCATTATCATCAAAAGTAGTAGATGTGTTAAAACTGAGAATTTAAATAGTAATTCAGGCTTGGAAACGCTCATCATTTCCTCTAGCCAGTTTTCCATTTGCTTAGTTTATGCCCCTCCCAAACTTCTACCTTCCGATTTGTCCCCATTCTTCGAGCAATTACCACTCTCAAAGTTTGATTTAAACAAGATGGTCATTCTAGGAGATTTCAATCTACATATTGATATATCTCCTTTCTCCAATCAATATACCCTGTTTTTACATATTCTATAGTCTCTTGGTTGGTCTCAAATTATTCATGCTCCCACCCACAATCTTGACCATACCTTAGACCTTATTTTCATCAATGAGTCCTCCTTTTCTCACTCAACTGCATCATTAAGTATTTCACCTGTGCCTTGGTCTGACCATTATTGTATTAAATTTCTCTTATGCATCTCTAATCCCAACCACGTCTCCAAGATTTCCACTTTCTGGTCTCGGGGTCTCATTGACAACACCCTATTTCATGATACCATTTCTCCCTTTCTCTTAAATCTGTCCTACAATAATTTTTCTGATGCCCTATATCTATGAGGTTGAACATTTTATAGTCAAGTCCAACAGCACACTGTGTCCTCATTCGCTCTGCTCTTCCTTTCTTTTTAAATCCTCTTGGAATATCTTAGCCCCAATCTTTTCTAAACTTATTAATTTGTCTCTTAGTGAAGGTTCTGTACATTCTTCCTTAAAAAAAGGCCATAGTATGTCCTTTGTTGAAAAAAAGCAATCTTATTCCTTCTGATCCAGGCAATTACAGACTGATCTCTGCCTTACCTTTCTTCACTAAAATTCTGGAAATTGCTGTATTAAGTCAATTAAATGATCATTTAGAGAAATCTGAGCTATTAGATCCTCATTAATATGGCTTTCGACATTCTCTCAGTACTGAGCTTCTACTTCTTTTGCTCACTGATATGTTAAGAAGAGGTCTTGACTCCGGTCAACAATTTCATCTTGTTTCATTAGACATCTCTGCATCTGTTGACAAGATTGATTAGAACATTCTACTTTTCCACTTTCAGGAATGTGGTCTTTCCGGTATTGTTCTCAACTGGCTTCACTCTTACCTTTCCAATCAAACTCAATCTATTAAATTTAAAAATGAATTCTCCTCTCTCACTTCCATTAAAACTGGTGTCCCTCAAGGATCTGTGCTGTCCTCCACACTCTTCAACATATATCTTGGCCCTATTTGCAAAATTCTCTCCTCTTTAACTGATTGCTATAAACTTTAGCTAATGACATCCAGTTTGTTTTACATATTCGCCTCTCATGGCATGACACACTAGAATACCGCAATATCTGTTTTTCCACCATTCAAAAGTGGTTAAAGCATCACAAACTTTCTTTAAATATGTCCAAAATAGAGTTTCTAGCCATACACAGTCTTTATTCTTCTTTTAAAATTAATACAATCACTCTTAATAATTTTTCTTTTCTGTTCAGAACCACATCAGAAGTCTCAGATTTATCTTAGACAGTACTCTCTCCTTTCACTCTCAAATTAAACAAACCATTTCTCAAGGATTCTACAGGCTTCGTGTCCTTGCTGGTCTCAAAAAGTTTCTCCATTTACCTGAATTTCATACTGTTCTACAGGCCTCTATTTTTTCCTATCATAGACTATTACAATTCTCTGTATACATCCACTACAGATACTACTAAACTTGGCTGTGCATTTGCTCTCTGGCTTAAGACGAAACAATCACACCACATCTACATAAGAACATAAGAAATTGCCATGCTGGGTCAGACCAAGGGTCCATCGAGCCCGGCATCCTGTTTCCAACAGAGGCCAAAACCAGGCCACAAGAACCTGGCAATTACCCAAACACTAAGAAGATCCTATGCTACTGATGCAATTAATAGCAGTGGCTATTCCCTAAGTAAAATTGATTAATAGCCATTAATGGACTTCTCCTCCAAGAACTTATCCAAACCTTTTTTGAATTCAGCTACACTAACTGCACTAACCACATTCTCTGGCAACAAATTCCAGAGCTTTATTGTGCGTTGAGTGAAAAAGAATTTTCTCTGATTAGTCTTAAATGTGCTACTTGCTAACTTCATGGAATGCCCCCTAGTCCTTCTATTATTCGAAAGTGAAAATAACCGAGTCACATCTACTCTTTCAAGACCTCTCATGATCATAAAGACCTCTATCATATCCCCCCTCAGCCATCTCTTCTCCAAGCTGAACAGCCCTAACCTCTTCAGCCTTTCCTCATAGGGAAGCTGTTCCATCCCCTTTATCATTTTGGTTGCCCTTTTCTGTACCTTCTCCATCGCAACTTTATCTTTTTTGAGATGCGGCGACCAGAATTGTACACAGTATTCAAGATGTGGTCTCACCATGGAGCGATAAAGAGGCATTAAGACATTTTCTGTTCTATTAACCATTCCCTTCCTAATAATTCCTAACATTCTATTTGCTTTTTTGACTGCTGCAGCACACTGAGCCGATGATTTTAAAGTACTATCCACTATGATGCCTAGATCTTTTTCCTGGGTGGTAGCTCCTAATATGGAACCTAACATCATGTAACTACAGCAATGGTTATTTTTCCCTATATGCAACACCTTGCACTTGTCCACATTAAATTTCATCAGCCATTTGGATGCCCAATCTTCAAGTCTTGCAAGGTCCTCCTGTAATGTATCACAGTCTGCTTGTGATTTAACTACTCTGAATAATTTTGTATCATCTGCAAATTTGATAACCTCACTCGTCGTATTCCTTTCCAGATCATTTATATATATATTGAAAAGCACCGGTCCAAGTACAGATCCCTGAGGCACTCCACTGTTTACCCTTTTCCACTGAGAAAATTGACCATTTAATTCTACTCTCTGTTTCCTGTCTTTTTAACCAGCTTGTAATCCATGAAAGGACATTGCCTCCTATCCCATGACTTTTTAGTTTTCGTAGAAGCCTCTCATGAGGGACTTTGTCAAACGCCTTCTGAAAATCCAAATATACTACATCTACCGGTTCACTTTATCCACATGTTTATTAACCCCTTCAAAAAAGTGAAGCAGATTTGTTAGGCAAGACTTCCCTTGGGTAAATCCATGTTGACTATGTTCCATTAAATCATGTCTTTCTATATGCTCTATGATTTTATTAGAACATTAATTAGAACATAAAAACATAAGAAAAGCCCAGCATCCTGTTTTCAACAGTGGCCAATCCAGGCCATAAGAACCTGGCAAGTACCCAAAAAATAAGTCTATACCATGTTACCATTGCTAATGGCAGTGGCTATTCTCTAAGTGAACTTAATAGCAGGTAATGGACTTCTCCTCCAAGAACCTATCCAATCCTTTTTAAACACAGTTATACTAACTGCACTAACCACATCCTCTGGCAACAAATTCCAGAGTTTAATTGTGCGCTGAGTAAAAAAGAACTTTCTCCGATTAGTTTTAAATGTGCCCCATGCTAATTGAACTACACTGGCTTCCAGTTCATGAAAGAATTAAATACAAGATCAGTATGTTAATTTTTAAACCGCTAAATGATCAAACATGCCACTGGGCCAATGCTATTTTGAGATTCTATCAACCTACGAGATTGTTGCCCTCTTCCCAACTTGGTATCCTTGAGATTTCATTTTTGAGAGTCAGTAGACTCCATGTTACCCAAGAGTTTGCTTTTTCCATTGCAGGGCACACTCTCTGGAACAATTTTCCCATTGACATTAGACAATGCGAATCTATTAAGAGTTTCAGAAAACTAGTTAAAACCTTTCCTTTTAACTGCTTATTTTTAAGTTTGTTATTTTGTTGACGTTTATGATATGTTTGTTCTTTTTTATTCATGAGGTTTTTTTTTTTGTTTATTGCTTACGCTTTGTTTTATTCTCTGTTCTTGGCAATATAATTTTAATATTATGACTGTAATCTTGTTCATTGCCTAGTCCTTTTAGCGTTAGGCGATTCATAAATAATAATAAATGTAAATGCACATAACTGACTGCATGCTGCAGTCTCATCCTGCCCATGTCCTGCTCAGACCATGCCCTTGTTCCGGCCCTTTTTCAGCTAACCTTTTTTATCCACATACTGGGAGATTCACGTGTGGCTACAGGCCTTTTATAATCCATGATGTGCGCATGCGTGTAAGTCACTATGTATCTCCCGGTTTTGCTGTGCGCAGCCCTTTTAAAATCTACCTCTTAACGAATAAGATATCAAAGAGGACAGATCAGCCATGTGAAAGAATATGACCACAGGGGAGCTATCCTCTGCCTTGGAGGAATATTTGGCCTCTTCTAATTCCTTCTCGCTGCCAACATCCTTCAAGCCACTGAGATCCCGCATGTTGCGACTGTCGCTGCCCGACGTCTCCACTCCGCCCACCTTACCGCATTGGCGACTCCCTCCGGGGTTGATGGAAAGCTGGCTGCTGCGACGTCTTTCAGCCGTCCTCGTCCGGCGTCCCCGGACCGGCTCGACGCTGCAATCCGCCATGTTGGCCTGATGCCTAGGGGCGTGGCGCGGCCCCGCCTCAAGTACCAGAAGTGGCACGAACCTCAGGGGTGTCCCCCTGAGATGACGTCATCCGCTTCAGATATTTAAAGGTCTCTGAATTGCTAACAACTTGAGTTAGCAATGATAAGGATTCGTTCTATCTATTAGGGATGTGCAGAGCAAAATTTTATGTTCATATTTTTTATGTCCGAAAGGGGGTCCCACTTGCGGCCAATATGGACATAAAAAAAATCCAATGAGTTGGGTATATGTACATATGTGCAAAAAAAAAATTTAAACCCCCTCACCCTCCTTAATCCCCCCCCCAGACTTACCACAACTCCCTGGTGATCGAGCGAGGAGTGAGGACGTCATTTCTGCAATCCTTGGCGAGAAGCATGTGACGTTGGTGGCACGTCGAGTGATGCGGCGTCACGTGATTCCCGGCTCGTTCGCGCCGGACGGCTCGTTTGGCCCAAAAAGAACTTTTGGCCAGCTTGGGGGGGCCTCCTGACCCCCCCAAGCTGGCCAAAAGTTCTTTTTGGGCCGAACGAGCCGTCCGGCGCGAACTCGCCGGGAATCACGTGGCGCCGCGTCACTCAGACGCGACGTCACGTGATTCCCGGCAAGTTCGCGCCGGACGGCTCGTTCGGCCCAAAAAGAACTTTTGGCCAGCTTGGGGGGGCCTCCTGACCCCCTCAAGCTGGCCAAAAGTTCTTTTTGGGCCGAACGAGCCGTCCGGCGCGAACGAGCCGGGAATCACGTGACGCCGGCGTCACTCGACGTGCCGCCGACGTCACATGCTTCTCGCCAAGGATTGCAGAAATGGCGTCCTCACTCCTCGCTCCATCACCAGGGAGTTGTGGTAAGTCGGGGGGGGGGGGGGGATTAAGGAGGGTGAGGGGGTTTATATTTTTATTTTGGCTCAACAATCGCGATTTCCCACATATCGAACATATCTATGTTCGATATGTGGGAAATCCGATCGTTTATGTCGAATCAATTTTTTAAGTAAAAAAAAAATATGAGTTGCGTTTTACTAATGCGGTCAATCCGAATGCACACCCCTACTATCTATGCTACTCTGCCTCCTCGGACTAAGCAGGGTACACTGCATTTCCTTCTCATACTCCCTTCTCAATCTCCTTTGGCCTGAACCACCGGAAAGAACTGTAGCAGCACTCTGCCCCACACAAAAGACTTGGTGCAGACATCTCAAAAATTCTGCAGATATAGCAGACCAATTAGAAGATCCTGAAATTTGAAAACAAAGAGCTGGCCCTTTGACAGCCGCTACTCTCACCGTCCTAGAGTTGCCTGACTGTTCCTACACTGTGGGATCTAGCAGGGCAGAGCCTGGCTCACAATCTATATGAAAAATTGTTGAAATAGAACTTCTGTACTACAAACCTGCTATCCTAGACCTTTAGTTAATATGTATTAGAAAATCACAGTAGATTTATATAAGAACAATATATAAAATCTCAAAATAAATGAATAAATAAATAAATATGTGGTGTTCCCAAAATGGCACCATTCCAACAGCCTAAGTCAAAATGCTAGCAGAAAGCGTCTATAAGAATGACTCCCCTGATGTGGTCCCTTCTCGATTCAGGGAATGCTTCCTGCAGCCCAGTTTCCCTTTTCTCTGCACACCCACAGCAATAGGAACCTCCTCCCCCCCCCCCCCCCCCCCCCATCTGTAGGTGAGATCCACACTGCAGGCAGAGCACAGTCTTTTAACTGCATTCTAAGGGAACCACCATTGCTCCATCCCCACAGTGCCTGAGGAGAAAAACCAAACATTTTACATGGACCTGTACAAATAAAAGGAGCTGCACTCCCTGTGAACCTGATGTCAAAACAACTAACTGACTCTATGCTTCCTCAGAAGAAGCACTGTTCCTTTCTATTTACTTTTATTTTTTCAACTTCAGGCAGTTAAAGACAGAGGGAATGAAGTAAAAAAAACTCCAGATAAAATACTTCTAGAGGAAGCCCTGCAGGAGAAATGGGGGATGGGGAAGACAGGGAGATGGAGGGGTTGGGGGAAGGGAAAGGAGGGAAACCTAAGATCAAATCCAGAGACAAAATCAACGCTTGCAGCCCATCTAAGCCTTAACTAGGTGAGGCAGCCAAGGTTTTCACCGCAGGAGCAATCCTGAAATTTAGATCCTTTTCATTCAGCCTAACCAGGCCTTGGCTCACACTGTGGAATATGCTAGCCTACCATCTGCTAGAGACAGAACATACTGTCAGTATGGGAATATATATAGTGCGACATCAGCAAGTTTGTTAATCTCTGTCTCCGACTGTTGCTCAGGGGGAAAAACCCATATATCTGGACTAGTCTGGCTGGATGAAAAGGAAGGCATAGTTTATCTGCTTAATTTGGGAGGGCATGAGCTAGGGATGTGTATGTGTATCGGGGAAGGGATGGCCAACTCAGCACTAGCCCGTAGCATTTATTTATTTAACATATTTCTATACCGGTCTTCATGAAGGGATTCATAATAGGCTGGTTTACATGGAACTTAGGGGAATAACTAATTAACCAAACAAGAGAGCCGAAGCAAAGTTACATATAATAAGGAGATTGAACTTGGGGGCTAGAGTAGCCAGGAAGTAGTAAGACAAAATTAACTAGGGGTAAAAATACATATGAATAGTACTGAAACTAGTGCGAACATCCCTTCAGTTGGGCTGAGTCTGGATTGAACACTTTAGAAATTAGGGGAAGGCTTGGAGGAAAAGCCAAGTCTTAAGTTTTCGTCGGAAAGTAAGAAGGCAGGGTTCCAGTCTTAGGTCAGTCGGCAACTTGTTCCAGAGGACTGGGCCCGCTGTGGAGCATGCACGCTCTTTAGTGGAAGTTAGACGGGCGGATTTGTTAGGTGGGACTAGTAGAGTTCCTTTATATGCTTCTCTGATGGGTCTTGCGGATGAGTAGAGTTTGAAAGGGATCTGAAGGTCTAGTGTCAATTGATTGTGGATGGTTTTGTGGATTATAGTGAGTGCTTTATGTAGGATTCTGTATTTTATTGGCAGCCAGTGCAGGTTTCGGAGAATAGGGGTGATATGAGCTTGCCGGTTGGTGTTGGTTAAGATTCTGGCTGCTGCATTCTGGAGCATCTGTAGTGGTTTGGTGGCGGAGATGGGGAGCCCCAGGAGTAAAGCATTACAGTAGTCAGTTTTAGAGAATAATGTTGGGTGGCACTGTCCCCTCCCCAATCTACTGGTGGGGCACTGCCCCTCCCCAATCTACACCTGTGCATAGAAACTGAATATGATGGCTGATATATACTGCAAGTCCCATCTAGTCTGCCCATTTTCCCTTTCCTTTTTCTAATACTACAGACCCTCCTTGGTCTCTGGCTTTACCCTCACTTCCTCGCAGTTGAGTTATTTTTAACAATTGCTTAACAAGGCACAATAAAATCTTCAATATAAACAACAAGTGCACATCCATAAATCTAATTTGATCTCAGAGGGAGGGAGAGAGCACGTGCATTTATTTCTGTACATGAACTACAGAGACCTACTTCCATCAGACCCAGAAAATTAACTCATAATAGTAACACCATCTGTGGCATGTAAAAACAGACTTCTCTCTTTCCTTTCTGGAACCCCCACTGCTATATTAAACTCTACTGAAACAGGCATGCTTAGGCTTGTCTTAAAGGTTAACGCCTACTTGGGTTGCACAAAACCAAGGCTAACAATTTTCTACTAGCCTTCAAAACAGAAAACAACTGATTTGGATACTTACATTATCCGATGCAGAGACTTGTTGCTTAGCACCCAAATGGAGAGCGGCCTGACAATGAACTGCTGCAAAGACCTGAGGCACTTTGCAATCAGCAAAGACAGTTATTAAAATAAGTTTTCAACAAAAAGAAGCTGCATATAGTTGTTTCTGTTTAGGAAGCATGATCTTACATTCATGAAGAAGCACGTGCATATACCGATAAGCATAATATGGGTAGCCAGGACAGACGCTTCTGCCCACGCCCGTCCCTTTACAACCAATAAATACACATAACACAAGTTGGGATCAACAAGCCGCAGCTTTTATACACAAACATCCCGGAGCCCGAGCCAGCTCACTGTAACAATCAATTCCCCTTCCCTCGCCCATCAGCCAAAGACCAGCAAGACGGGCAATCAGAGGCTATCCCAGCCTATATGCAGTCACATTACAAACATGCCCCCCACGACTCCCACCGCTGCCGAGCAAGGGACCGACCACGTCGACCCCCGCCACCGCCCAAGCAAGGAGTCGCACCAACAACAACTGCACCCAGTTGTTCAGTTAGGAACCACTGACCTGACACCTGTCAAGTCAGACACTTTTAACAATTGCATACTCCCCCAATCGGCTCGGGCTACCCGCTCACCCCCCTAGCTGCAACAAAGCCAAACCCCCAAACCGTAACAGAAACCAAAACATGGGGCCGGGCGGGCGGGTATCGACATCCAGGCGCACGGCAGGTAAGCAGCAAATGCCTGCCGAATAACAGAATCCGCCCACAACTCCTCCCACTCCCGACTGCCCCGGCTACAGGGGAACCAATAGGTTCCCTAGGAATCCCAAGGTTTGAAAATAAACCTCCTCACACCCCCCCTTCCTTGCCTACTCTTGCAGCACGAGCTCAGATATGGGCAGCCGCAGCTTCCCCCAACTGTAACACCCCAGCTTGTCAGGGAAAGGCCTGGCACCATATTATGTTGGCCAGCCGGGTACAAGACCCACCTGACCTTTCAGGAAGCATTCAGTAAATGGTTGCCAGAAGCATTCACAGATTTGCATATATGCCACATAACTTTCAGCCAGGAAAGTATGAATAGGCTCGTTTAGACAATATTGACCTTAGCTTATTTATTTTATCAAATTATATTCCAAGGATAAGTTTAAAAAGATGTTTTGTTTCTAAAATTGTACTAAGCAAAAGCTGGATTTTATGTGTGTAAAGAAGTAACCGCCCCAAACATTGGAGTGTGTGGGATATAAATATTTTAAATAAATAAATCATTTTTTTTTCCTGAAATACAAACAACATACTGAGTGAGCAAATACATGAGGATCTATTAACACGACCCATTGGGGAAAAATGGACCTATTTGAAAGCAATGTCCAAAAAAAAAAAAAAATTGGTGGTAAATTAAAAAGTATGGATGCAACAAGGTAAATACTTAACAGTAGCAAATCAAAGTACAGAGATAACATTACATATGTACATACATAGTAGATGATGGCAGAAAAAGACCAATTGGTCCATCTAGTCTGCCCAGTTATCTCTGTTCACACTAGTAAGGATACATCTTAGCTGCTGTAATGCTTGGCTGGCCGCACCAGATTTTGCAGCCTACCTCACTTACCCCAGGACGCAGTCCAAGCTAACCCAATGCCACTGCTTCCGCATGCACCCATAGGCGCGGGAAGATGTGCTCTTCTGATTAAATAGGCCCCACAGCGGGAATCTCTTGTTGGCACCCTTTGACGATGTCAGAACCATTGGGCCATTTAAACACTGACCATGCTAACAGATGCCACCTCAGCAACAGGTCCCCTGCATGCCTTGCCTGCAGTGTGTGTTGCTTCTCCTGCTTTTCATCTTGCCTTGTTTCAGTCCTGCTCCATGCCTTGCTTTGTTCCTGTCCATGTCCAATTCCTGTTTATTCTAGTCTCTGCCTTTCACCCTGCCTCATCCCAGTCTCTCTTGTCTTATCTCCTGGTTCTCAATACCTCCTTGTTCCTGATTGATTCCATGTTGTCTTGACCTTTGCCCAGATACTGACACTGTCTGTTTACCACTTGCCCAGAACTCTACTGTGTTCAACTCCACCTGACCGCTCTCCTCCGGGGCCCTCACCTAAGTCCTGCTAACCTCAGAACCCAAGGGGTCAACCTATGGGGAAAAGGTGACGTCTAATCCTAGCCCCTCTTGAGCGTGTCTATCCACTGTCAGTATGAGCCCAGCTGGTTTGCCTACTGGGTTGAATCAATCCTGCCACAGCTCAAGGACTCACACCCCATGACAGCTGCCATCATAACATAAGAACATAAGAAATTGCCATGCTGGGTCATACCAAGGGTCCATCAAGCCCAGCATCCTGTTTCCAACAGAGGCCAAACCAGGCCACAAGAACCTGGCAAGTACCCAAACACCAAGAAGATCCCATGCTACTGATGCAATTAATAGCAGTGGCTCTTACCTAGGTAAACTTGATTAATAGCAATTAATGGACTTCTCCTCCAAGAACTTATTCAAACATTTTATGAATCCAGCTACACTAACTGCACTAACCACATTCTCTGGCAACAAGTTCCAGAGCTTATGTTGCGATGCTGCTTGCGGGCTAGGCAAGCAACCTCTCACCTTGTAGCGCAGCCCAGAGGCTGTAGCTGCTGATCACTGTTACTCTCGTGGCCTGGAGGCCGCCGCCATTCTTCTCCCCATGGCCTGGAGGCCGCCGCCATCTCTGCTGCCTCCAGCGGCCTGAGCATCACCCCCATCCGCTCTTCACGGCCTGAAGGCCGCCGTCGAACCAGCCACTCTCTCGTGGCACGGGCCGCCAGTGACATCCTTCTTCATGGCCTGGTGGCCGCCGCCGACTTCACCATCTTCCTTGAGGCCTGGGCACCACCCCTTCTACTCTCCAAGGTCCTGCCTTCTTCCTTGGTGTGTGGCCGCGCCTCTCTTCTGGATTTAAAGGGCCCGTGGTGGGCAGTCTTTCCTGGCTGCACCTGATGATGTTCCCAAGGCGTCTCCTCTTCAGCCCTATAAAAAGGGCCTTATTTCAGTCCGTCTTCACCTTCGCAAGGAGATAGTCAACTCCTGGATTCTCTGTTCCAGCTCTTCAATCCAGGAGACCTCCGTGATCCTTCCTCGCTTCTTTAAGGCACTCCGTTCTTCGTGGGAATTCCCTTGTCATCATCTGTGGTTCCTGATCCTTCGTCTTCATCTTCGTTCCATGTCCTGTTCTCTCGTTGGATCCTGCGTCCTCATCTGTCCTGTCTTCAAGATGTTTCTGTCTTCAGATGCTCCAGTCTCCAGATGTTCCTAGTCCTGATGTCCCTGGTCCAGAAGTACCTGATGTTCCATGCTTTGTGTTCCAGACATCTCTGATGTCCTCATCTCCAGAGGTTCCTGATGTCCAGATGTCTTAGATGTCCAGACGCCCTGATGTCCTGCTGTCCAGAGTCATGATCCTGATGTATCCAAGTTCCGAGTCCTGATCCTGATGTTTCCAAGTTCCGAGTCCTGATCATGATGTCCTTCTCATCGGCAGTGCCTCCGGAAGACCCTTACTTTTAAAGTTCCAAGTTCTGAGTCTTGAATCCTGAGTCTTGTAACCTGTTCCTGATCTTTGGAGTACCTCATGCCTGCTTTCATCCTGACCTAGATCCTAAGTCCTTATCCTCATCTGAGTATCCTGAGCCTTTGTCCTCGTCCGAGTATCCTGAGCCCTCGTCTGACTATCCTGACTATGTGTCTGAGCATCCTGTATCTCCATCCATGTCTGAGCATCCTGAATCCAAGTTCCAAATACGCCTCATCTCGTCCAAGTTCCAAGTACCCTCGTCTCGTCCAAGTTCCAAGCATCCTCGTCTCGTCCAAGTTCCAAGCATCCTTTTCTTGTTCAAGTCTTCAAGTCTTGTCCAAGTCTCCAAGTTCCTATGTCTTGTTCCAAGCTCCAGTACCATTGCCTGTCCTCAACCTCTGTCCGTCCTGTCACATCTGCTTCCCAAGTGGCAGGTCTGAAAGGGCTATCAAATGGCCGGAGGGCTACCCCAGAGACCAGCATTGCATTGCTGGGTCTCTCCTGGTGCGTTGAGATTTGGCAGAGGTCCTCCTCTTCAGCATTAGAGTTCTGGATAAGTGAGCCAGTGCCCTTAGATTTGGATAAAGACTCTATTGGCATACCCTCCGACAGACACTTCTATATCCTACGGACCATATCTTATTCCCAGAGGATCTTACCTATTCTAAATTTGTGGAAAAGTTGGGTACAGCACTGGGGATCCATATATGCAAAGACAAAGGCATCTGTTCTGAGCTTCTTGGCTTTATTTAGATACTGGATACTCCATCTGAACCAGTGGCCCTTCCAGATGTTGCAAATCTGGATAGGATTGTGGAACCTTGTCCTGAGGCAGAGTTGGTGCTACCTGAGGGGGTAAACCCCTACAGGTCTCCACCATCGAGAGGCGAGGCTGGAGAGATGCAGGGGCCATCTGGAGCTTCACTACTAGCCCACATTCCCCACGGGTTGAGCCCTTGGATGCCAAGGTTGGCTGGTCTTAGGTGGACCCCTGTGATGACGGATGGAGAGAGCATGGTCATCTGGAGGTGAGACGGAGTCCAGACAGGACCAAAGGAAGGAGACCAGAGGATACCACAGTCCAGTTCCAAGATCAGGGCAGGCGGAGAGAAGCAAGAGATCTCAGATCTCAGTGGTGCCTCAACTCCAGGAAGAGCTCATTCCATCTATTCCATTCCATGAGAAATACAGCTCAGATCCTCTTCTGAAGAATTCCATTTCAGATGTTCCAGTCAGCCAGTGCCAGAGAAACACAGTTTCAGACAACTTGTGCCAGAGAGATCCTGGCCCAGCTACCCAGTACCAGAGAGACCCTGACCCAGCTACCCAGTGCCCTAGAGATGCTTCTCCAGTGATCCAGCCTCTGAGAGACCATGAGCCAGTGTTTCAACAACCCAGAGACCCTAAGCCAGGGGTTCAGCAATTAAGAGACCCCCCAAGCCAGTGCTCCAGCCAGTGAGAAACCCCAGACCAACTCTCCAGCCACCCAGACCCTGAGCCAGTGGTTCAGCCATCCAGAGACCCTGAGCCAGTGGTCCATCCAGTGAGAGACCCTGAGCCAGTGTCCAACCAGCGAGAGACTCCAGACCAGTGGTCCAGCCAGCAAGAGACCCTGAGCCAGTGCTCCAGTCAGTGAGACTCTGAGCCAGTGCTTCAGCCACCTAGACTCTGAGTCAGCGGTTCAGTCATCCAGAGATCCTGATCTAGCATTCCAGCCACTGAGAAACTCTGAGCCAGTGCTCCAGCCATCGAGTGACCCTGAGCCAGCACTTCAGCCGCAAGCCACCAAGATGCTCTGAGCCAGCGGTCCAACCACAGAGGGGCTCTGAGCCAGCTGTCCATCCTTAGAGAGGCTCTGAGTCATCTGTTCAGCCACAGAGGGGTTCTACACCAGCAGTCCAGCCTCAGAGACCTTGAATCCACTGCTCAGTCACGGGGAGATGGCAGCACAGCAGCCCAGCACCAGAGGGATTCTGGCCCAGTATCTCAGCACATTAATCCAGTGCATCTGCACCAGAGAGGTTCTGGCTTAGTGCTTTAATGCCAGAGACACCCTGTTTTAGCACCTCAGCACTCCAGAGAACCTGCCTCAGTACTCCAGAGAACCTGCCTCTGCATTTCAGTTCCTCATTCAAGGCTTCAGCACCCCAGAGAACCTGCCTTGGTGCCTCAGTGCCCCAGAGAACTATCTCAGCACTCGAGAGAACCTGCTTCAGAGCTTCAGCGCCCCAGGGAACTTGACTCCAAGATTTAGTGCCACCAAAGCTCTGGTTTATAACCAATGCCTCAGAAAGATGCCAGTCCTAGACCCCTGTCCCAGACAGATTCTAGGCCAAGACCATGACCCCAAAGAGACTCTGGGCCAAGAACACTATTCAAGAGAGACACCAGTTCAGCACTTCTGTGCCAACCACCTTTGTCTTCCCTGAAAATCTGGACTCCACTGACTGCAATTCAAAGAAACCTAGTACCTACTGACCACAGCTCCCATGGTAAATGGGACCCAGGAGGAGGGGGTCTTAAAGGGAGAGGTACTGTCACAGTTTCACCTGCTGTGCAGTCTTCCCATGCCAAGGTTCAGCCTGCTGCAGAGTCTTCCCTCTACCAGGAGTCCTCAGGGAGCCTTGCTCATTACCTTGCCAATTACCCCCTAACTGATCCTACTATGCCCAAGCCTCAGCCCTACTTCACCCAGCCTGCTCAATGCCTCAGTGCCTTTTTGAGTCACCTTGGCTCCCTGAGCTGGCCCCTTGCCTTACTCTGTGTCCTCCCAGGCCTCCTTGCCTTGCTTTGTGGCCTCCTATGCTTTCCTGCTTTGCTCTGAGGCCCCCTGAGCCTCTCTGCCTTACCTTATGGCCTCCAGGTGTTATTATTTGTGATAATTGTGGGTGGATCCTTGGGCTGGTGGCAGATGTCCATGCCCGTGGGGCCACCGGTCAGGCTTAGAGTTGGGAGACAGACACACACTAGATCTTTTATTAAACTGTATAGTGAACCACCAGAAGTGGCAGTAGTGAGCTGGAAGAGCCCGGCTGGGCTGTAGTCCCTCAGACACTGGAACAGCGATCCCAGGATGTAGAGAAACAGCTGTAGAGAAACTGAATATAGTGAGTAGGCAGGGTATGCAGAGTTCAGGAACAGAACCTTGATGGTAACTATCACACAATAGTCTCTTGAAGCAGCCCAGGGGCTGGAATGAAGTAGGCCCTCTAGGAGCGAGTACCTGGTTCCAGGGAAAGCTCTGAGAGAGAGATGGTAACTCACTGATGTTGTAGGCAGTGGTGACTTCCTGGCAGAAGTTGTATTCGGTAGCAGATCCGGGAACGTGGGCCTTTGAGGAGCGAGTACCAGTTCCAGACTGCGACCTGAAAAGCAAGAGAGAAAGTGAGGATCCCGAGGAGCGGGTACCCCTGGTAAAGTCCGAGGAGGCAGAGTAGCAAGGTATGCAGAGAGCGAATCCCATCCGCAGCGATACCTGGAGGAAGCTAGGTAACGTTAACCATTTCTAACTCGAATAGCTAGCAAAACAAAAGACCTTAAGTATCCGGTGAGGATGATGTCAACTCAGGGGGTCACCCCTGAGGTTCGTGCCACAGCTGGTACTTGAATCGGGGCCGTGCCGCACGTGCGCGCCCTTAGGCTTCAGGAGAACATGGCGGAAGGTAGCGTCTAGCCGGTCCGGGGACGCCGGAGGAGAACGGCAAGATGACGCCGCGGCAGCCAAACTTCCATCAACCAAAGAGGAGTCGCAAAAGAGGTAAGGTGGGCAGGGTGGAGACGTCGGGCAGCGACGGTCGCAACACCAGGCTCTCTAGGTTCTCCTAGTCTGCCTTGTGCCCTGTTGGGCTTTCCTGTTTATTGTTACCTGTCCAGTCCTGTTCTTGTCTAATCCTGTCCTTGTTCTGTCTTGCACCGCCCTGTCCAGTCCTTTTCTGTTTCCCAGTCCTTGCCCTTATCCCTAGTCCAGCCTGTGCCCTGTATCCAGCCCCACTCTGTGCCCTGTTTCCAGTCCTCAACCAGGACCTGTGTCCAGCTTCCAGCCTTTGCCTGCTCTCACCTTCCAGCCTGCATTGCCTTGTCCAGCCTACACCTGTCCTCAGCTCCCAGCCTGTACTCAGCTTCCAGTCCATCCATACCATGATGTTCCTCGGAAGACAAATCCTATCTGCGCCTAGAACCCAAGGGCTCAACCTGTGGGGGCAGGGGGTTGGTTAGGCAGAAGACCAACTCCAGTCCTGCCCTGCAGCCCTGTACTGCCTCTGCTCCCTGACTCCAGACTGCCAGACCATGACGTAGGACTAGACCTGAGATTTTGAAAATTTACCAGGAGTGACTAAATATAGTTTCCTATATTCATTTGCTCAAAAGTGCGCATTCCTGGAAGTTGGGGGTGGACCTTAGCTAGCACAAATTTTCAGTGCTAATTAGCTAATAAGGCAGTGATCCCTGTACATAGGTACATAATATAGCTGGTTTAAAGCTAGTCAGCCATGTTATAACTGACTAGGTTTAGGGCAATGCTCAGCCACAACCTAGTCACCGAGCAGCTTCTTAAAAATTTGCCACTAACAGTACAACAGATCTTAGATTTGGTAAGTATACGTCTGATCCTTGAACTTTCAAAGGCTAGTGTTTATATTTTATTTCATTATTATAGCCCTTTCTGTGCTCTTAGGTTACAGGTTTATTTTTCTGACCACAGCAATCACTGACAGTGTCCAGATGCTGTGGAAGCTGTGGTGGAGGCAAACCTGAATTGTTTGATAGAGACGGTAACTTTCAGACCTGTGCGCAGGTGTGCTTCGGTGCATGTGTGTCTGTCCATGCACACCCAGATATGTGGCCATTTTATAACTTGTGTGCACATATGCACACACATTGTAAAATAGCCTGGCCCCCCACACATGTGCACCCAGTTTTAAGTGGGAGCATGCAAATCCCAATTCTACTGCAGATTTTATAACATGAGCACATCCACGCAATTGCCAGTTCGTCCACCAGTTCGCCCAGATCCTTTAAACCTAAGAGCTAGGTCCTCTAAAACCCCTTGCAACTCCGCCCATTTACTCCAAATTCTATAAACCTGGCAGAAATGGCTGGTTTACATTTTTTTAAAACTTACACTTCCTCCCTAGCAGAAGTAAATTTTTATGGCAGTGGACCTGGGCACATGCAAGGGCAAGCAAGTATTTACAGGCACATCTCTTGGCCATGCCCCAAAATGCCCGTGCTCTGTTCAGACCACGCCCCTTTTTGAAATCAAGTGAGATGTGCGTGCAGTGGGAGATACATGTGCGTCTGGGTGGCTTTTTAAATTCGATCAGCACACATAAGCCCGACTTGTGCATGCATCCCCTAATTTATGCTCGCGCCAGGCTTTTAAAATTCACCTTTAAATGTTTTTTTAGATGTCTCTCAGTTTTGCCTTTACAAGGCTGCCTATGGAAGCTGACTGGAACAAAAAAGAAACCATGTCCTAGCCTCATTGTCATCTCTAACAGAAGAGAAATCCTTTTGAAGAGATTACCTTTCATGCACCTGCTTTAGGTGATTTTGTTTTGTTCTTTTAGTATTACTTTTTAATACTGTACAGCGCTCTGGAGCCTAGGGGTGGGGCAGTTTATAAATTTGATAATAAATCAATCAAAAGTTTACAAGAATGGGATTGATAGACTTGGTTACCACTTTAGGAGATTCTGCTCTTTTGCATGTGCAAACGTCACTGGTGCTGTCTACGGATTTCACCTCTGAGGGGGATTTTTAATAAGTGTTCAGTTTCAGCCCATGGCTCTGGCTAAGACACCAAATTCCTGCATTTCTGTGGGGTAGGGGCAGCAAAGTATGTATTTTTAAAAGCTCTTTGGAAGGGGAATCCTTTTACTTGTTTGCTGTGTAAAGACACAAAATTTTCAGAGCCGAGCACTCAGCAGCTATACTAACCTCCACATACCACTCTTTAGCCATGTCTCTTCTTGTGGTGCTGGTGAGGGGCATGCTAAAATGAGTTTTACTGTATTATTTTATTTTTTATACTTGCATTGGATTTCTAACACTGATCTACAGTGATTTAGTGTTTACCTTAGTTGGCAGAGGGTCTCCAGTATCCCTCCCTTTGGAGCAGCAAAGCAGCATTAGCCAACATCCGTCTATGGCAGTGGTAACCAACCTTTTTTGTGTTGTGGCACACTCAGGACAGAGTTTGCTTCATTGTGGCACACTATCACCTTCACCGTCATCATTTTCTCTACTCTTCCCTTCATTCTCCTCTCCAGGCATCATCGCCTTCTCTTCCCTTCTCTCTCCCACCCTCTGGCATCATCATCATCATCATCATCACATTCCCTCTCCCTCAACCCGCTGGCATCATCATGTTCCCTTCTCTAATCCCTGGCATCATCAACATTATCCTCCTGTTCCTATCCCCCCACCCTCTGGTATCATCATCATCACCTTCTTTTCCCTTCCCTTCCCTCTTCTGCCACACTCCCCATCCCCCATCATCACTGTCTCTTCCCTCTCTCCTGACATCATCATCTTATTCCCTTCCCTGTTTTTCCAGCTTCCTGGCATCATCACCACCTTCTCGTCCCTTCCCATTCTCTCCACCCCCCATCATCATCATCATCACCATCACCTTCTCTTCCCTTTCCTCTCCCTCCATCCTCCTGGCACCATCACCTTCCCTTTCCTTCCACCCCCAGGGTGATGATGCCAGGTGGTTGGAGGGCGAGGAAAGGGAAGGTGATGATACCAGAGGAATGGGAAGAGAAGATGAAGATGATGCCAGGAAGAGGAGGGAGAGCAAAGGAAAGAGAAGGTGATGGACTCTCTACCAGGGTACTATCAAGCTAGGGCAAGAGAACATTGAAGTAATCTCATCTTAGTCTGACGTTCCTCACTCCAAATGATGTCAAATCTTCACTGAGGTGTACTGTGCTGTTCGTACATCTCATGCTGCATGTAAAACTGGCCCCAAAACCCCAGATCACCACCAAAACCTCACCTCGAGTTACTAGCTGGCCCTCCTATAGCAGTATAAATAGATGACTGCTAGGTATGCCGCCCCAGAGGTTTTCTCTCTCTCTCAGAACTTTAATGTACATTGTGATAAACTACCTACGCATAGCACACAGTGTGGTAATTCTAAAATTATCATAGCCACACCCCTTTTTCTTATTGCAGGCGTTATCCATGCAAACTTTTAGCATTTTGATGAATCTAGGCTTTAGACTGGTGGTTCACCAGCGTTGCTGCAAAGTGTTTCAGATTATTATTATTTATTTTTTTTTACTTGAAGACTGTATATTAAAAAGAATCAGAACATACGTGTGACATACAGGACACTGAGGCCTGCCGAACAATCAATAAAACACAGTCAACTGATCAAATAATTTTACAGATTTTCTCCCACCCCTCCGACTCACCCACCCCCCAGCAGTGGAAAAGAACAGCACATAGGGTGTACCTGAGTGCACAGTACCGTGCCAGCATACCCTCTTGAGGATAATTAATTACCTCATTTCTGGCCCTTGGAGATAGTCTCTGCAGATAGGGGTGCCATACTTTGACAAAAGTAATTTTATGCTCAAAGGACCTCGTAGTAGAGATGTGAATCGTGTCCTCGATCGTCTTAACGATCGATTTCGGCTGGGAGGGGGAGGGAATCGTATTGTTGCCGTTTGTGTGTGTAAAGTATCGTCATAATCGTTAAAATCGTGAGCCGGCACACTAAAAGCCCCTAAAACCCACCCCGACCCTTTAAATTAAATCCCCCCCCCCAAATGCCTTAAATTACCTGGTGGTCCAGCGGCACACTAAAACCCCCTAAAACCCACCCCCGACCCTTTAAATTAAATCCCCCACCCTCCCGAACCCCCCCCCCAAATGCATTAAATTACCTGGGAGTCCTCCGTAGCGGCGGTCCGTGGCTAAATCGGGGGAAGGGGGAGAGCACGAAAACCGGCACACTAGATCGTGAGGTCTTCAGCCGGCGCCATTTTTCAAAATGGCCGCCGCAAAATGGCGGCGGCCATAGACGAAAACGATTCGACGCAAGAGGTCATTCCGGACCCCCGCTGGACTTTTGGCAAGTCTTGTGGGGGTCAGGAGGCCCCCCCAAGCTGGCCAAAAGTTCCTGGGGGTCCAGCGGGGGTCAAGGAGCGATTTCCTGCCGCGAATCGTTTTCCGTACGGAAAATGGCGCCGGCAGGAGATCGACTGCAGGAGGTCGTTCAGCGAGGTCCGGAAATCTCGCGAGGGTTCCGGACCTCGCTGAACGACCTCCTGCAGTCGATCTCCTGCCGGCGCCATTTTCCGTACGGAAAATGATTCGCGGCAGGAAATCGCTTCTTGACCCCTGCTGGACCCCCAGGAACTTTTGGCCAGCTTGGGGGGGCCTCCTGACCCCCACAAGACTTGCCAAAAGTCCAGCAGGGGTCCGGAACGACCTCTTGCGTCGAATCGTTTTCGTCTATGGCTGCCGCCATTTTGCGGCGGCCATTTTGAAAAATGGCGCCGGCTGAAGACCTCACGATCTAGTGTGCCGGTTTTCGTGCTCTCCCCCTTCCCCCGATTTAGCCACGGACCGCCGCTACGGAGGACTCCCAGGTAATTTAATGCATTTGGGGGGGGGGGGTTCGGGAGGGTGGGGGATTTAATTTAAAGGGTCGGGGGTGGGTTTTAGGGGGTTTTAGTGTGCCGGTTTTCCTGCCCTCCCCCTTCCCCCGATTTACGATTTTTTGACGATAAATCGGGGGAATTGGTATTATATCGTGGTCCTAACGATTTTTGACGATTTAAAATATATCGGACGATATTTTAAATCGTCAAAAAACGATTCACATCCCTACCTCGTAGTAGTTTGATTCTTCATCTGCATGTAGGTGTGAAATTTGTTGCACCAAAACCAGAAGCTTGGGGGCTTTCACGCACACCACTGCAATAGAATGGCCTTCTTAGCAAGCCGGCACTCCTCCCTAGTCAAAAGACCCTTGTCCTTCCCATGAATTTGGAAAGAGGACACCACATCAAAAAGGACACTCAGGGGCGAAAACCACCGCTTGTCCCACTAAAGAAACCAAATACCCACAAATTTTCCCCCCAAAAGATTTAATAGCGGGACACTCCCTAAAACAATATCCCAAAGTGCCCCTATCCAAATAACATTTAGGGCAAAGGGCAGAATCCAAACAACCCACTCCATGCAGCCAAGATGGAGACAAGTAGGCGGTCCGCAGGAGCTTATATTGCATCTCCCTTAGAGTAGCATCTTCCATCAATTCAGGGATGTGTTTTATAGCATGAATAAAAGGAAAATCTGATAAATCAGGTAACTCTGCCTTCACCTTAGAATGCAATAAAGTACCGGAAGCCTCAGGCAGTAGTCATACTAAGGACTTATGAATACGCACTGTCCCTGCCCTGCTACACTTATCCACTTGAAAAATGTCCTCAAACTGTTCTGTAAAAACATATTTTTAGAGCATTTTTTATGAGGAAAGACTAAAGAGGTTAGGGCTGTTCAGCTTGGAGAAGAGACAGCTGATGGGGGATGTGATAGAGGTCTTTAAATTCATGAGAGGTCTAGAACAGGTAAATGTGAATTGGTTATTTACTCTTTCAGATAATAGAAGGACTAGGGAGCACTCCATGAAGTTAGCATGTAGCACATTTAAAACTAATCGCAGAAAATTCTTTTTCACTCAACACACAATTAAACTCTGGAATTTGTTGCTAGGGGATGTAGTTAGTGCGGTTAGTGTAGCTGGGTTTTAAAAAGTTTGGATAAGTTCTTGGAGAAGTCCATTAACTGCTACTAGAGAATAGCCACTGCTATTACTGGTATCAGTAGCATGGGATATACTTAGTTTTTGGGTTCTTCCCAGGTACTTGTTGTGAACCTGCCCGCAATGGGCGCTGACAGGTCCCCTACCTCTCGCAGCCAGTCGGGTCGCTGACGCTGTCCCCTTGCGGCAGACCGTGCCGCTGTGTCCGGGCTCCCCCGGGGCTGCCTCCTGCCCTGCGCGGCAGGGTTGAACCGCCGGGCATTTTCCTTCGCAGCTGGGGCCGCCGCTGTTGCTGCCAGGGTCCTTGGATGGCAATGAAGCCGTCCTTGCCGCTGCCGGGGTCTGCAAATGGCAGGGAAGCCGTCCCTGCAGATGCCTGCATCTACCGGTCCTCTGCTCCATCTCCGCGGCAGGGAGCCGCTCCTCTTCGGGCCTTCCATGTGGCAGGGACGCCACCAATGACCCTGCTCTCTCTGCTTCTTCATAGGCGTGAGCGTGCGCCTCTCTTCTGTATTTAAGGGCCAGTGGCAGGAAAAGCCCCCACAATCCTCAATGATGACATCACCGACCTGCCTTGCTTCAGCCCTATAAAAGGGCCCTTTAACAGTCCATCATTGCCTTCGCAAGGAGTTAGATGCTCCTGGATGTTCCTGTCCTTCACTCCAGGAGTCTTTTCTATTCCATCGCTTCAAGGTCCTGTGTTTCCTGTTGGAGCTCCTGTGTCTTCGTCTGAGCCTTCATTCCTGATGTTCCATGTCCAGATGTCCCGCTGTCCTGTGAGTTCATTCCTGAAAGTCTTGACATTCCAGATGCATTGTTTTGTGGTTCCGTTCCTGAATGTCTTGTTGTCTTGATCCTGACGCCCTTGTCTTCACCGCAGCATCCAGTTCCCAGGTTCCTTGTGTCTACCTCTCCTGGAGTGCCATGTCGTGGTCCATGACCAGTCCGGGAGTGGCTGTGTAGGGTGCTTCATGGTGCAATGCCTTCTTCTTCTTCTCTGTAAGCACAAGCCTCCGGGAGACTCTGTCGTTTAACCTTGTTCCTGAATCTTGATTCTCTTGTTCCCGGTCTATGGAGTCCCCTTGTGTCTGCTCCATCCATGCCTAAGACTCTGCTGGCACCTGCTCTGCATCAGCGTGGTCCGCGACCAGCCACAGGCGGCTGTGTAGGGCGCGCCCCAGTGCAGGCCTCTATGGAATCTTTGCCATGCTCCAGTCTCAATCTTCCATTATCTCGCCTAGAGTCTGCTTTGAGTCCAGTGTGGTCTGCGACCAGCCATGTGAGGCTGTGTAGGGCGCGCTGCGAAGCAAGTCTCACCCAGTACTTTACCCAAGTCCAGTATCCTTGCTTGAAACTCCTGAGTAACCCGAATCCTTGTTTGAACTCCTGATTAATCCAAGTCCTTGCCTGAGTCTTCGTCTGTGCATCCAAGTCTACATCTGTGTCTTTATGTTCCTGCCCTCAGCCTCCGTCTGGCCTCACGCACTCGTTATTCCCAAATGGCGAGTCCGAAAGGGCTTTTGAGTGGCTGGAGGGCTACTCTCGTGATCAGCTGGGTCACACTGGTGCGTGCAGGTCCAGCGGAGGCTGGGTCCAGCCCAGTTCCTGTTCCAGATTACATCGCTTGTCTTCAGTCCAGCCTTGCTTCTGTCCTGCCCATGCTCGGGCATGCCTCGCCTGCCTCGGCACCTCTTCGTAGTTCCTCTGGGGTTGAGCCATGGCCCAAGAACACACATTCTCCTCAGAAGTGGAACTGTTCTCCTAGCGCTTCCTAACACTTGTAGCCTTGATTGGCCACTGTTGGAAACAGAATGCTGGGCTTGATGGACCCTTGCTCTGACCCAGTATGGCAATTTCTTATGTTCTTAATATTGAATGATATAATTTGTTTAACATTATGTCCAAATGCAATTCATCTCATTGATTTATGATTAAACTTCACATGCCAGTGGAGACATAAGTCATTTAAGATTGTAATATAGTCTTTCAGCATGTTTATGATGGTCATTAAAGAACATTTTTTCTTATTAGATTTTTTTGGATGCATTGAGTGAAATATTCTTTTCTTATTGTCTCCATATCCTAAGACACATGAAAAACCTTATCAAATAGTAGCAAGCCTGTAGCTTTATTTATTTTAGCTTTCTGCATTACTGACATCTTTTGTGAAATTGCATTTGCCAATCACACTTGCCACTAGTATATAAACTAATTCTGGAAGCACAGTTGTGAAATTAATCCCTAGGGCCTTAATTGTGGTATTGCCACTCCTATTTTGGGGAAATGGATGCCAGCTTTTTCTTAGGTGTGCTCCTTCACCTGGTGGCTGTGCATGCCAAAGTGTAAGCAATGGCTGAAGCAAGAAGAGGATAGGGATTCAGAATCTGGGAATAGAAAGCACCCCTTCCCTCTCCCTCCACAATGGCTTCTATCTTACGATCACATCTACAGAATAGAAGGAAACAGAGTCAGGAATGTGCTGAAAGGGGCAAAAAGAAAGTGAATGGACCATGGTGATCACTGATTGGGAAACGTGAGTTTATTTAAACTCTCATTTTAAAGCAAGCTCAATGTGGCAGAAAAGGCTTTGACTGTGATGAACCGATGCATAGCATAAGTGTGATACAAGTTCATGACCAGGGGGAAAAAATCAGTTTAAAAAATATAATATTTTGTACTCAGCAAAGGCTAGGGAGCAATCAAAAAGCAGGGAAATGCAGAAATGGCTAAAAGCCAAAGTTTCATTTTTTTCATGTTCAAATAGCACATTTTTCTTGCAAAGGGTGGACGACATTGTTAAGTAATACAGCATTTTGGCTACATTGACTTGCTGCTTAGGCTGAACTGTAAAAATGTTGTCGTGGTAACACGAAATACAAAAACCTGAGAGAAAATATTCTGCTGGATTATCTAAATCCATTTGTAAACCTGTGTTCTTTAAAGGATAATTCCAGTATTTCCCCCACCCCCCGCCCCATGTAAATATATTTCTGGCTGGCTACTTACCCTCCAAGCAGCTTGAAAAGCCAGCTTTAATTCTGAAAATAAGCCACACCAACAAAACCCACAGTCCCAAAAAGGAACAGCAGCTTACCAGTCATGTTCTTATTTGAGTCTATGAACTGAACCGTTTAGCTATCATGCAACAGTTTGTTTTGTGATAAGTGCCTGTTAACTTGGCATTAGCAGCGCGCGGGTGCACATTGACGAACGCACATCAGCACGCGCCCAAGGACGTGGCGATTTTAGAACTTTTGCGCACATGTTATAAAGTAGCCTGGGCATGCACACATGTACACCTAAGTTTTGGCTTATGTGCATCCAGCTGCGCATCTCGGGTTTCTGCCCCATAACTCGGGGAATTTTAAAATGGGTGTGTGTCCACGCCAGTTCGTGCACCAGTTCCTCAGTGTAGAGTTAGTTCCTGTAAACCCCCCTTGGTTTATTAGCCTACACTCCCTCCAGTTACTCCAGCCCCCTTAAACCCCTCAGGGATGGCTAGTTTTTAAAATTGTTAAACTTACACCTCTTCCATAGCAGAAGTAAACTTACAACGCAAGACCTGGGCATGCGCAGGGGCGCATAATTATTTATGTGCACATCTCTTGCTCATGCCCTGCCCAAACTATGCCCCTATTTGAAATTGAGTGAGATGTGTGCACACTGCGAAAGATGCACATGCATCTGGGCGGCCTTTAAAATTTAGTCGGTGTGCATGCATCCCCCAACTGATGCGCACACTGGGCTTTTAAAATCTCTCTCTCAAAAGGCGGCTATTTAACAAAATGCAGTAAGGTGTTTTCACATGTGTATAGGAGTGGGCTTGCCTGTCTGTGAAGAGCTATTGCACAGCTGTAATGCTGATTTTAACAATACCTTTTTGAATTGTGTTAGGCTGTGTGATGGGGAGAGAGACTGAGACTGACCATAATGTCATCCCCCTGGATAGGTATTTGTAACCCTATGGTAGGCCCACCTAGTCACTCGAGGTGAGGTTTAGGTATTGGTGTAGGGGGTTAGGGGCCTCTTTGATATTCAACATGAGACGTTCGAATAGAACAGTGGTCTCTTGTGAAGATTTGATGACCTTCGGAGTGAGGAAACTCACTCCAAGATGAGATTTGGGCAATGTTCTCTCAACTTAGCTTGATGGACTCTCTGCCTGGGTAACATAGCCAGTTTCTCTCTCTCTCTCTCTCTCTCAGTTGAATGCAAGAAATACAACAGGTCTGCACGTATCGCACAATCTGAAAATGTTATCACAATTTGCACTAACTTAGCTCTTCGCATAGGTAATTCACGCAAATTGCGATAAACTGTATATTTACATAAACCACACCCCTTTTGCTATCGCATGCGATACTTACCGCATTTTGATAAAACCAAAGTGTGTAAATCTTTTTGAAAATGCCATCCCCCAACGAGTACTCTTGCAATGTGGCCTGCACGTTTGAATACCCAATCTGTATAAACAAGAGAATGGGAATACTTCTAATGTCGAAGAGCTTCCAGATCAGAGCAAGTGCTGCCATATCTCTCTCGATCTCATGCAGACTGAGAGCAATTTTCAAAGCCATTTCTGCCAGTAAAAAACAGTGACAGATTGGGTCTTTGAAAATTGCCCATCTAAAGTGCAGGTAAAATCACCAGCTTAGTGCCACTATAGGCATAGGTTTACCCTGATGAGAGGATGCATGCCTGGGGACCTTGGTTGAAGAGCAGCTTGCAAGAATGCACCTGCTTTTAACTTTTCAAAAGTATGTTCCTAACTTTATCCAGAAAAGGGAGGTGCAGGCTTGTGCAGTACGTTTTCATAGATGATTTTCAAAGGGAACATTTTTTTTTCTTTAAAATTTAGTGCAAAGTCTGTGGGTAAAAATGACCTGCCTGCTTTGCACTTCTGTGGGCAGTTTGAAAATTGCCCGAACTGTGATTAGTATGTGAACGCGTTTCTCAAAGCAGTTCCAGTTTGGATATAGACTCTTCCTGTACTGTGTAAAAGTACTGGCATTATTTTAACATTGAGATCATGTCAGACATTGGATAGCCTTGTAATTTTTTATGCAAGATTTGCTGTATACTTTTTGCCAAAAAGTTTGTGTAATAAAACATATATTTGTTCAATAAACGGTATCCCACATGTATTAAAAGGAAAAAAAAAATCATATGTGCCTCAGGATATTTTTTCTCTTATTGCATAGTTAGAAGAGCCTTGCAGCTGCTATCTGCATGGCACCTGTCCTCAGCATCCTTATATTATTGTTCTTCCTTTGGTTTTTAAACGTGGTTCTTGGGACCAGGAGGGCTGTGATTGATGGATTCATTTTCTTTTTTACACCTGTGCTCTGAACTTTTAACGTTTCACAGAGGGGTAGATATTCAAAGCTGTCCATGTAAGTAACAGCTGGCTAGAACGGTGAAGCTGCTGAATATACGTGTATATATTCACACTTAGCTGGATAAGTCTATCTGGCCAAGTTTAGACCTGCTCTATTGGGGCATCTAAACTTACACGGATACTTATGCGGCTAACTCTAAATATTTATATGGCTAACTCTGTCTGCCCCGATTCATTCAGTACACGCATACGTTTTGTGCATGTAACTTTTAGCTGTATGAGAGACTTATTCAGCTAAGTGGCGGCCACTGAACGTAGGTACATATTCAGCGGCCGCTACTGAACCGCATACGTCCTGCTTATCCAGCTAAATAGCCCTGAACATGCTTTGAATATCGGGCCCATGATATCTGCCAAGTTTGAACGCACGGCTTTCTGCATTGGCCTGATGGATAGGAAAGCAATTTAAGTTCCTCCACCTCCTCCGTTGACCACTAGCTTCTTGAGATATCTGTTGAGCAGGTGAAGTTATGGGGTGGTCCCCAAGGCAGTGAAGCATCAGCCTGCTGGCTTTTTTTTTTTTTCTTCCCCTTGTGCTGCTTTAAGCAGTTCTTATGCTCCGGTGATCAGGCTGGCAGCTGCCTGAGAGGTGGAGCTGAGCAGGCCAGCCATGGAACAGTGTTTATTAGTTCAGAACCAGCTTTGCAGTGCGAGGAGGGTAAGCAGAGCACTCTGGAAGGGACATACACCAGCTGCTGATCTTACTGGAAAGGAAGCTAGCTGGGAGCGTGCTGCTAGCCACTTGAGAGACGGGATTCAAGTGAGGAAGCAGAGCCAAGACAGCAGGAGTGGGTGTCAGCAGCTGGACAAGGTGGCTTTGGTCTGCAGCAGATGGCAAGCAAAGGAGGGATTCACTGATGTTTGGAATTAGACAGAAGAAAGGAGTATCAAATTCAAGGTCCAACTTCATAAAGTACCAGTTTGGAAAGGCTTGACCTTTTTAAATGTTTTCACTTTTTGACTTTTTTTCATCTCTTGACAGAAAATTGGGCTAATACAACATAGCACTGGTAAACATGATTAGGTTTGCCTGAATGAATTAAATAATTTTTGCTAAACTATCCAACCTTCTAGGTGATGTCATTTTGACTTATGTAAAAAAAATCTGAAACTTAAACATATGGATTTCCATGAATGAATTGGTGAGTAAGATTTTCCATATTTCTGTTCTTTGTTATCAATACAACACAACATTTTTTTTATCACCTTCACCAGTAGATAAATCAAGTAGAATATATGTTAAAGTAATTTTTTTCTGATGAATAATTGTTCTGCTCTATTTTTTATTTATTTTTTTAATTAATTTTCATTGTTTAATGTCTAATTAACATATATTACTATTTATTCGCTTAAATATTGAAATACTTTTAGAATTGCTTAGTGCCAAACAATCTTTTGGTTCTTATTTGCTGCTAAAAGCTACTACACAACTTATTTTTCTTTCTTTACACAAAAGATCAATATGATAGTAAATGCTCCTTGTGATTACTGGCATTTAAAAGTTATACTTTTTAAATCATAAAGGTGCATTAACGTACAGGCTGGCTCCAGGATTTTCTTTTTTGGATAGCTAATGCAATAGAAAGGAGGGGACAGAGGTAGAAGGCAATAGTTTTGAAGTCACTTATACCTCCAGCAGCTCTGTAGTCGCATATGCTCTGAGATATCTAAGCACATTTCTGGCATTTTTCATATTTAGCAAAATTCCCAAACTCTTACCATCCCCCACCCATAGTCTTCTTTCCCTCACCCATTGCCTTCCATCATTCACCCCCACTCTTCCATCTTCCCCCTGCACATCTCCATCTTCACCCCAGCCTGTACTCTCCTGATGGTTCTCTCCCTCCCCAGCCCTCCATGACCTTCCCACTTAACCTTTCTTTCCTCTGAATTGCAAGGCTGTATTACCTCTGAGGGACCTAATGCTAGCAGTGTTCTCTTAGCACAGGGTCAAATCAAGAGCACCATGGGAACATAGCAGATCATGTGGGCCAGCAAGTCAGAATTACCAGAGCCATTCGGCAAGAGGGGTGTTATGCTCAGGGTGCATTCTTCATGGATGTGGTGAGGGCCTGAGGCAGCAAAATTGTGGACCCTCTATCTCATTGTCAATGGCCTGAGTTATGAAACATTTTTATCTTCACGGAATTTCATCATTTATTTTGACTCTGCAGTTTTTTGGTTTCTTTTTTTGTTTTTTTGCAGTGTTGTCCATCCCAAGTTCTTGTCAGTGTATCCATATAACAAGAACAATCTGCCATCCAGAGTCTGATTTAAAGAAATGAACAGCTGTTTTAGCTAGGAAACAGGTTCCCCAGCTGCCTCATCCTCTGGGCCACACACCTGCTACTGCAAATGGCTTAGAAATGGACCTTCCACTGGAATTTACAAACCTTCTGGCTTCTTCCCTGCAGGCAGAATGTGGCAGTCGTGCATTTTGCAGGCAGACAGAAGCTGCCTGAGTCCCAAACGCAACCCAGGCATGAAAACCAAGCCTGTTCTCCCGGATGGAACGGTGAAGCTGAGGCACTACAGGGCAATGAATCCTGAAGAGGGAGCAGAGGAACCTGGTGGGGATATTGCGTTATCTGTTCCAACCAGTCCAACCAGAAACGTCAATCGGGACAGGATATCTTCACTTGCTGGATACGGTAAAGTAGCTTTATGAATGTACCTAGATTGGAAAGGGCTTAGAACCAGCAAATCAGTAAGAATTATTCTTTGACTGAAAAAATGGAATTCTTGGGTTGCAAGCACTCTGTAGTTCTCCCATGCAAGCAAAATGCAAAGAGTTCACAGGAAAGGTAGGATAGGTGGGATAGTAGAGATATGATAGAGACATTTAAATATCTTGATGGTATCAATGCACGGAAGGTGGGCCTCTTTCAATGGAAAGCATACTCTGGATTGAGGGGTCATGGGATGAAGGTGATAGGAGTAATCTTAGGAAATATTTCTTTACAGAAAGATTGATAGATGCATGCATGGAACAACTTCCCCATGTGGGTGGTGGAGACAAAAATGTATAATTCTACATTAATACCTAAACCTCACCTCGAGTGACTAGGTAGGCTTCATATAGAGGTATAAATACCTACCTAGTATGAGGGCATTATGACTACTCTCTTTCTCTCTCTCTTTTTCTCTCTCTCTCTCTCTCCCCCTCCCTCTCCCCCCCCCCCCCTGCCCCGGTTGTAGAAGGGCCCTGATAGCTAAGCTGGCTCTCCAGGAGCTAAAAACATCACAAAGCAGAGCTTTATGAAAAAGGTGTAGTTAAAGCAATGCAATATGGCATCGCAAATTATGAAGTCAGCCCCAAGCTCCTCCCCTTTTTAAAATTTGCATCACACTATGCATTATGGCGTTTTCACATACGTTAAAGCCATTTTTTGCATGCGAAAACGCCTTAACGCTTGCGAAAACACCATATAGCAGTTTGATAAATGACCCCCTATAACATATCAAATAAAGTCATAAAATACAATAACGATCATTTGCTTACAGTAAAGTTAGGTGTCTTTATTTAACAACATAAGTAAAAAATATATCACACTATGGCCTGGATTTATCAAAATGCACTAAATATCGCATGTGATAGGAAAAGGGGTGTGTTTTATGGTAGCAGGCAGTTTATTGCAAAGTGTGCTATTTTAGTGCTTTGCATAGGTATTAGCACAAACTGTGATAACTTTTTCTGGAGAGCCAGCCTACCTATCAGGGCCCTTCTACAACAGAGAGAGAGAGAGGGGAGGTGTAAGTTAAAAACAAACAAACAAACCCCAAACCAAGCATCTCTGAGGGGATTTAAGAGTCTGGGATAACTGGGGAGAATGCAGGCTAAAGAACCAGGGGGGTTGGAAGACCTAGCTCTACACTGGGCGAACTGGTGGGCAAACTGGTGAAACTGGTCATTGCATGGACGCAAGTCTTTTACAAAATTCCCCCACTTGCGTGGTACATACCCGGATGTGCGTGATTGTGCATGCCCACTTGCAAAATTAGGTGCACACATATGCATGCCTAGGCTATTTTATACTTTCTATTTTAATATCAGGTTGATTTATTTACTGTAAGCAAATGTTCAATGTTCTATGTAAAAAACCCTGGTCTAACCTCCCAGACCAGGGCAACCTTTTTGTTACTTGTAAACCGGATTGATTTGTATTGCATACAGGAATTCCGGTATATAAAAATTAAAAATAAATAAATAAATAAATAAATTTATGTGAACTGAAAAGTATTGCATGTAACCTATCATTAAAATCATCCATTGTACCTGAAGACTGGAGGATAGCTAATGTAACCCCAATATTTAAAAAAAGGGTTCCGGGGCAATCCGGGAAACTACAGACTGGTTAGCCTGACTTCAGTGCCAGGAAAAATAGTGGAAAGTGTTCTAAATATTAAAATCACAGAACATATAGAAAGACATGGTTTAATGGAACAAAGTCAGCATGGCTTTACCCAAGGCAAGTCTTGCCTCACAAATCTGCTTCACTTTTTTGAAGGAGTTAATAAACATGTGGATAAAGGTGAACATGTAGATGTAGTGTACTTGGATTTTCAGAAGGCGTTTGACATAGTGCCTCATGAGAGGCTTCTAGGAAATGTAAAAAAATCATGGATAGGTGGCGATGTCCTTTCGTGGATTACAAACTGGCTAAAAGACAGGAAACAGAGAGTAGGATTAAATGGACAATTTTCTCAGTGGAAGGTAGTGGGCAGTGGAGTGCCTCAGGGATCTGTATTGGAACCCTTATTTTTCAATATATTTATAAATGATCTGGAAAGAAATACGATGAGTGAAGTAGTCAGATTTGCAGATGATACAAAATTGTTCAGAGCAGTTAAATCAAAAGCAGATTGTGATAAATTGCAGGAAGACCTTATGAGGCTGAAAATTGGGCATCAAAATGGCAGATGAAATTTAATGTGGATAAGTGCAAGGTGATGCATATAGGGAAAAATAACCCATGCTATAGTTACACAATGTTAGGTTCCATATTAGGTGCTACCACCCAAGAAAGAGATCTAGGCATCATAGTGGATAACACATTGAATTCATCAGTTCAGTGTGCTGCGGCAGTCAAAAAAGCAAACAGAATGTTGGGAATTATTAGAAAGGGAATGGTGAATAAAACAGAAAATGTCATAATGCCTCTGTATCGCACCATGGTGAGACCGCACCTTGAATACTGTGTACAATTCTGGTCGACGCATCTCAAAAAAGATATATTTGTGATGGAGAAGGTACAGAGAAGGGCGACCAAAATGATAAGGGGAATGGAACAACTCCCCTATGAGAAAAGACTAAAGAGGTTAGGAATTTTCAGCTTGGAGAAGAGACGGCTGAGGGGGGATATGATAGAGGTGTTTAAAATCATGAGAGGTCTAGAATAGGTAGATGTGAATCAGTTATTTACTCTTTCAGATAATAGAAAGACTAGTGGGCACTCCATGAAGTTAGCATGTGGCACATTTAAAACTAATCAGAGAAAGTTCTTTTTCACTCAACACACAATTAAACTCTGGAATTTGTTGCTAGAGGGTGTGGTTAGTGCAGTTAGTGTAGCTGTGTTTAAAAAAGGATTGGATAAGTTCTTGGAGGAGTAGTCCATTACCTGCTATTAATTAAGTTGACTTAGAAAATAGCCACTGCTATTACTAGCAACAGGAACATGGAATAGACTTAGTTTTTGGGTACTTGCCAGGTTCTTATGGCCTGGATTGGCCACTGTTGTAAATAGGATGCTGGGCTTGATGGACCCTTGGTCTGACCCAGTATGGCATGTTCTTATGTTCTTATTTCCAATTCAATTCCTTATTCAAAATTTATCCGTTTCTGGGGTGTTCTGGCTCCCATTGATAGCTGTCTACTTTCTGAGAAAGGAACTTCTACATTTCATTTTCTGGCTCAAATATGTGAATTAAAACGTTTTTTCTGGCATTATATTTTAAATTAATGAGATCTGTTCTGAAGTTGCTATTTGGGGAATTTTTCATGATTTTATTTATGTAAAGAGAGTATACATCAAGCCATTAGTAATTACTCATCATAATAATTTTACCTGTATTCACAATATACATGAAAATAATATAAAGTTAGCAAAATAGTTTTATTGGCAGACTCAGCCATGCTGCAGTGAAGCGTAATTCATCATAGAAGACCATGGAAAATGTCATCTTACTGCAACAGGGCAGTTTGAGCCTGGTATTGTTCTTCAATTAGGAGGCCATTATCAAATTCACTCACAGGACTACTGAACAGTGAAAAAATTTTAGTTAAAAGGAATCTTTTAATCAATTCATCAGGGTTTTTATTCAAATGTCTATGAAAGCAAAACTGGGCTCCTTACAGGAATTATGCTGTAACTTAGTTATATACAATTTTAAACTGTCCACAAACAGGTTTGCTTCTTAAATCAAACCTATGCAATCATATTTCATAGACATTCATAGTGAGGAATCTGAAAACAAATCTGTTTGTGGCTCCTGTAGACTGGAGTTGTGCATTCCTACTTTGTCTTTATTTGTATAACATTTCTGAAGTGGGGATGAGCATATTAAAGAAATATAGGGGCCAATGTAAATAAGACCTGCATTAATACTGTGAGCTGAAATTCAGTGCATAGTTTCTTAATGCAGGCAGTGAAAGAAAATGTATCTCCTGATGCAGTCAGCAAATGGCTTGCTAATGTGCGCAAACACAAAATTGAGTGCAGAAGCCTTGGGTAAAATGTGCACTCGGCATGGGCTGATTGCACATTTGAATTCAAGTGGCAGGGGAAGTCTCTGACGGAATACATGCGAGCAAAAATCCTGTCATGTGAGCCTAAAAGATGTTCATTTGCACAAACCAGCACAAAAATGCTTTCAGCGCAGAAAATATATTTTGTGCACATAAATCATTTTTATGCCCAGAAAACATGCTTTGCGTATGCAAAGAGTGTTTTCTGAGCATAAATCCCAAGTACTAGCCCTGGCACTAGAACTCCTGCTTCTGCCCATAGACTAAACCCTAGTACTGGAAACTTTACAAGGAGTAAAATTTCCAGTATTTATTTATTTATATATTTAGCTTTTTATATTCCGCTTTTTGCACTTTTTTCAGGACTCCAAAGCGGATTACATTCAGGTACTGTTGGTATTACTAAGAAAATATGGGTTAAACCAGCGCACCTCTCTGCTTTAGGGGGTAAAAGCTAATGCCTTCATTCGCATGAGATTTTCATGCAAGGGCGCTAAGCACTAGGCTCAGTTTTATGCACACATGTTTAGAGCCAGATTTTGTAACCTACGTGCGGGCATAGATTTGTGCGAGCAACCCGGCGCGCACAAATCTATGCCCAATTTTATAGCATGCGTGCGCAGCCGCGTGCATGTTATAAAATCCGGGGTTGGCGCGCGCAAGCGGGTGCATACTTGTACACCTTGCGTGCGCCGAGCCCTATGGGAGCCCCGATGGCTTTCCCCATTCCCTCTGCCCCCCCCACCTTCCCCTCCCTTCCCCTTTCTAACCCGCCCCCCAGCCCTATCTAAATCCCCCCCCTTTGTTTTATTATTTAAGCCTGCCTCCGGGCAGGCGTAAGTTGCGCTCGCTGGCCAAGTGCCGGCACGCGATCCCCGGGCCCAGCCCTGCCCATTTTTTCAAACCCCGGGGCATACGCGCGTCCCGGGGTTTGCGCGTGTCACCGAGCCTATGCAAAATAGGCTCGGCGTGCGCAGGAGGGTTTTTAAAGGGTTACGTGCGTATATTACGCACGTAACCCTTTTAAAATCCGCCCCTTAGTGCGCAAAATTCAATGCATCGGGAATACAATTTGCATTAAAAAAAAAAAAAAGTGCACACAAATTGGAGCAAAACTGTGTATGTTACTGAGTGCACCTTATTACATCAGGCCCTTAGGATGGCAAGTCACCTACTCATTATCCAAAATTTTCAATAATCTATGAGGTCCATATTGAGTTAGCTGTAGAGTAAGTAAATTAGCCAGTTAGTTACCTTAGTAACTTAAGCCAGATATTCAGCTAAAGTTGGCTGGATAAGTATTGCACTGAATAGACGTGGATAAAGTTATGCAGATAACTTTAGATCAAGTATTTGTGCAACCAGACTTTGTTCAAAGTAAATCTGCTCCCTGGGAACAGTTCCAGCAATGCCTTTTTTTTACCCTTGTAAATTTTGTCTGGGCAATGAGTTGCTGAAACAAAGTTTTGTTGGGGAGCAGAGGGAACTGTTCAAATCTCAGGTTTTGTCCAGCTAACTTCAAAAGCAAGCCAGACACCCCCTTTTGCAGTTTGAATTGCTTTCATTTGTCAGGAAATTATGCATACTTTTCTTAATCTTCATTGTTCTTGGTGAATTATGTTTCAAAGATCTCTAATATTTTTTTTTACGATTTCCCAATGCCCCTACCCCTTGCCAGGGGCATAATAGAGCCATGGACATTCTTCTTCAAGTATAATCAGCATATAGTATAAGTCACAGAGTCTCAACTTGAGTCTTTGAGGGCCACCAGCAGGTCTGGTTTTTAGGGTAACCAAGCTATGCTTATTAACCTTGTTCTTAGTCCCAGTGTATGCCAATACATTTGATGATCAGTCATTGCTTGTATCCTGAAAAACAGAGTTGTTGCCAGGCCTTTCTGACAACCTCTGATGTAAGCTGTTTTGTAGATCTAGGACCAGGACCAGATTAGGGGGGGGCACGTGCCCATAGACTATGGGGGAAGGAGGGAGTAGGGTATGATATCTCCTGCCCAAATCCTCCTCTCAGGATGTCCCCTCCCTCCTTTCTCATCTCAAATTCATAGCTGGGGCTGCAGCAGCAACAGAAGATGAGGAAGAATCATCATCCACTTATGTACACAAATCTAGTACAGCAAATAGGTTTGAAAGTTGGTGTAAGGCAGTGCTCCTAGTGGTCCCCTATTTAGCTGTGCGGGACTGGGCTAATGCCTGGTCCACCTTAAATTCCTTAAGGAGAGTATGCTCTATGGGCAGGATCATGCGGGGCAGGTGGGGCTCAGAGGGTGTAACTAAAGGCTGGGGAATAAGAGCTGGGATCCAGGTGGAGATAACCAGACCAGGCCAAGTATCTGGGAGGAAGGCAGCTCCTGTATGCAACACTGTCCAAACACTGAGCTGAGATGAAGCAACATAACATACTGTTAAGTGGTGTGTACACTGTCTGAGGAGAAGAGAGCGTATGGTTGTGCATGTGTGAAGTTATAATAAAGAGTTACTGTTTTAAGAAAAGCTGGAATCAGAATAGTTTGTCTCCAGGCCTTTGGGGATCACTGCTCATTCCCACAGTTGGGTTCCCTTTGTATAGAGACCTGTTCAAACATTTCATTTCGTTTCATTTTATTAAAATTAATATACTGCCAATGCATAACCCAAAGCTGTGAACAAGCCGAACATACACATTAAAACAACAAACAGAAAATAAAAAACAAATAAGAGCAAACTTTTTCTGGCAGCATAATGGGGTTTTTGACCATTTCAACCTTTTCCAGTTACTAAATATCCAATATCTGGTGGCACATAGATCAAATAAAAGATTTCAGTTGATCACCTAAAACTATAGATATTTAATTTTTTTAGTAGTAATTTACTAATGGTTATAATGATTGATGATTAGTTATGATCTACTCTGTTTTATTTAGTGCTGTTTATATTTGATAATGCTTAGGGTTTTTTTTTATTAGTTTACTGTTTTTAGTGTTTAGCAAGTTTGTTCCATTTATTTTGTTTTGTTTATATTGATTTATGTATTTGCTATTTTATTGTTTTTTATTAATCTTTTATGAAATTTGGATTTTGTATCTGTTTTTTCTCAGGTTTATTGTACTTCACTTAGGTTACAATATGTTTATTCATTTATTTATTTATTTAATAGCATTGCCTAAACAAAACAACAAACAGAGCAAAATACAAAATGTCACATTTAAAACAATATCATTATAAAAATCATAGCAATGCATATTTGATTCCATATGTAAAATATGCAATTAATCAAGTCTGTAGAAATAAATAAATAAATTAAATCCATATATTCATAAGTATAGGATACAACTATTCCTTTTTTGCAGTTAAGATAGATTTCACGTACATGGTTCTATTTATACAAAAGCTTCAGGTTATTAGACACAATCTACTGTTAAATGAGGATGTTCAAAAGAAAGAAGATTATACATTGTTTCACCAAGACCTATAGGACTTGATTTTCAAAGCAACTTACACGCATAAAATCCTCTTTTATTAAAGGATTCAAGGATCAAGATTTGAGATTCACATATAGGGTCAAGTTTTACTAATCTGACTAGATGTAAAGACACCAAGCACTTTTGTACCCACATTAGTGTATGTCAATTTTCAAAAAGAAAATACTCTGGTAATTTTCTTTGAAAATTGGCTTACACTTTACGTGAGTAGAAACATCTCTGTATTCCTTGCACCTGCTATATCTGTGAGTGAAGTATGCGGGGGAAACTATGTGCATACAAATGAAAATTCACCTATATGCACTAGGGATTTGCAGACCAAATGTTTTTGTTTTGGGGAGGTGGGTATTCATTTTTTGGTTTGTTTTAATGTTTATTTTGGTTTGCTTCATTTGTTGAACTGAAATAAATATTTAAAAGAAATGGGTCCTCCCCAGACCCCTGCTGCTATTTCACGGGACCTCCCCTGATCCCACCCACTGCCAATACTCTGGTGATGGGGAGATATGACCTAGAAAACTGGACTGAGGCAAGCTCAGGCAGGGCTTCCCCAAGCTCCTCTTACTGCCTCTGCCTCCCCCCTCAAATGAGCTGAGGCCAGGGACTTTCCCAGCTCCCACTTATCTCTTCTGTGGGGTTCTGGCATGAAGAAAGGATCATCCCTCACCAGAATCTCTTGAAAAATGGTGCTAGCTGCCCCTGAGATTAGTGCCAAAGCGATGTCAAAACAGCACTTGTCTCAGGGCTGGCCAGCACCATTTCTTTTTCTTTGTTGTACAGCCATACAGTCATACAGCTGTATAACAAAATGGCACCCACTGGCCCTGAGATTGACACCATTTTGACATCACTTTGGTACTGGTCTCAGGACTGGATGATGTCATTTTTAAAGAGATACTGATGGGGGCAGGGTGAGGATTACTTTTGACTCTTTCTTTGTGTCAGACCTCACATAACTGTTATGTTGGGCTGGGAAGGTCCCTGGCCCTGGCTTATTGGTGGGATAAGGAGGTTGAAAGGGCCCATGGAGGTCCCAGCTATCTTTATTCAGCCCAGCCATGTAGGCCCTGAACCCACCCCAGCGTATTGGCAGGGCTTGGGGGAGGTTGAAGGATAAAGCGGTGCTGGGGGGGGGGGGGGGGCAGGGGTCAGGGATATGGTTTTTTTTATTTCTCAACAAATAATGAGTGCTATTTGCTTATAATGAGCACTATTTGCTGAAATGAAAACACCCCAAAATTTTGGGATTTTTTTAGGCACCATTCATTAATTTTTGGTATAACAAATTGGACTGAAGTTGGGCCATCTGGGTTCTGATTACTCATATGTTTTGAATGAATGGACATCCCTAATATGTGCCTAATTCACTTCCCCAACCTAAACATGGCCCAATTAATGTGCATTGTGAAATATGATTGTACTTTATAGCCTCTACATGGGGTACAATATTCTCTCAACCTAGCTTGATGTTACCCAGGTAGAAAGTCCATCAAGCTAGGTTGAGAGAACATTGTACAAATCTCATCTTTGTGTGAGTTTCCTCACTCTAAAGGACCTCAAATCTTCACAAGAGTGTACTGTTCTGTTCGTACGTCTCACTCTGCATGTCAAAGGTGGCCCCTAACCCCTACACTACTACCTAAATCTCATCTCGAGTTACTAGGTGGGCCTCCTATAGAGGTATAAATATCTAACTACTAGAAGGGCCTTGTAGCTAGTCTCAGCCTCTCTCTCTCTCACTCTCTCTCTCTCTCTCTCTCTCTCTCTCTCATAGGCAAAGTGTGAAAAAGTTATCACACTCTGCAGTAAAACCTTTGTGACTTGAATGGTGGTCTCCTGGTTCCTAGTCCATTGCTCTAACCACTAGGCTACTCCTCCACTGAAGAGTTTTTACAATGAGACTGATTTACTGAGAACAGGGACTTGACATATCACCCATTCTGATGTTATTAATATTTCAGTAAACTGCAATTCATTTTGGACATTGTTAGCCCACTTGGAATAAGTTTTGAAGAAAGTCAGTTAAAGGGGGATTCTGATTTATAGGATTTGACCCATCTCTACCTAAAACACCAACTATACTCTTTAGGAAGACTTCTTTATTTGTCTTTTTAAGCATCTGTTCACAAGAATAAGCAGTGTTGCTTTCTGTAGCGGTCATTATCTTTCTTTTTCTAGAAGAAAAAGGAGATGAAAAATAACAGTTAATAAGGAACCCATATGGGTTGTTTAAATATTTTAATACTGTGCCATATTGTCATTTTTCTTGTTCAAAGGCGAAGGCAGAAAAACAGAATAACTGGGAAAGCTGAACATTTAAGATTCCAGTGAGAGAGGACAATTTGCAAAACAAGTTCTATGAGTAAAAAGTGTTTTATCTATGCATATTGGCTGTCTGAAAACTGCCTGCCCTGTATGAGAACAAGAGTGCACATGTAGCTCTACAACGTGTATTGCAGGGGAGGCGTTTCTCAGGGTGGGGTGAGGTCGGAAAAGAAAACGACATGATGGCTTTGCATTGTCACAACTCCATGTATAGTTTTAGTCAGAAAAAGCATCTGCATGAGACGGAGGCGCCTTCCCCCTTGCAAATTTTCAAAGTCAAAGTGCATGCGGACTTTTCCTTTTGAAAACTGGTGCAGCACAATCCGCAGGCTAAAAGTACCTGCTGGCTTGGCAGCAGCAGCGTGGGCGCTTAGAAAATTGCCCTCACTGAATAAGCCTACACTAAATTAATCCAGATTGGCATTCTGTGGTTAATGCTTAACATTCTTGATGTATTACAGACAAAGATCTCAGCAGTGGGAGTTGCAACCTCTCCAGTGGAACCAGTTATTACAGTTGTGCTAGCCAGATTACTTTGGGTAAGAAATCATATGCAAGCCTTTGTTTGTTCTGTTTTAAAGAAAAAGTTAGATGAGTGTAAATTTCTTCCATAATACCTACTTCCCTATAAGGGGTGAAGTACATTGCTGATACGTTATCCAAACTTTATTCCAGTTTAAGGCCATTTTGGCTGATTAAGCCTTTTCCAATGTGTAGGTCTCCTCTCCATGCATTAGATTTGCCTAGCTTGCAGGAGCCTGAATGGGTTTCTGTATGTTTAATATTTAAAGGATATCTAAATGACAAATTACTTGTTCATAAATTCCTGATGACCTGTTAACTTTATAGGAAGATAAAAAATGACAGCACTTGTAAAGAAATTGCAGCTCATATACATTCCTCTTCTCTTCCCTAATAGGACCCATGCACTTAGCAAAGGTACAAAAATACTCTGTCTTAAAAACAGAAGAGAGCTGGATAAGCAATTCATCTTCACATTTCACCTGATTCACCTAAATTTAGGTACTAAAGTCCAATTGCAAGGATATTCACCATCTCCAGGGAATAAGATACCGTTCAGATCCTCCCTTAAAGAAATGCCACCATGAGGATGTTTGTTCACTACTCTCTCTCCAAGCTTTCATGGACTTTTAGGATGGCTCATACTAGGAGCACTGTTGCTATGGAATACATTTGCCATTCAGTCTCTCTTCTCACTGCATAATATCGTGCATATCTGGAAAAGGGACAGAGGAAACATGCTCAGATTCTGGAGAAAGGGAGTGAAGTTCAAACTTCACACAAAAACATGCCATTCTTCAATATTTTAAGGACAGTTGCACCACATTAATTCCATTAGAATCAGTAGGAAAAAGAACTCTGATGAGAATATTAATAAAAATATGCATTTTTGTAATCCATCAAGCATACTTTTTCCCAAATTATGAAGATTGCCAAAAAAAATCATATCACTTTTTTAAAAACATAAATATGCATTTGTTGACACAACTCATTTTTGTTTATATGGAATAACCAGATCTCATTTTAATCCCACAACTCAGAAAATTGGGATACATACGAATTCAAATCTCAGATATATTATTTAATTTCTCAGATTGACTTAGCTGAACACACCTTCACATTATTTACATATCTTCCTCAGAACCACACTGCATGAACCAACACAATAAAGGAATAGTTATACTCCCACTGCCACAGTCTGTTTTTATGACAATACCCTTGGAGACAGCACAAAATAACCCAAATTCTACTGAACCAGACTTCTGGGACCTGCCCCCAGCTAGATCTGAACATTACCTCCTGTAGTTTTGATTTCAGCCAGTCTTCTGGCTGTTCATTGCTCTCAGTTGTTAAGCTTACATCTACCAGGCAGAAAGCTTTCAGTTTCTTTACTCCAACAATGAGGCATGCCAAGCCCACTGAGGCTTGAAGTGAAATGCATTTCTTTCCCTTCAGGAAAAGAATTAAGACCTGGTTGTTTGATCGAATTTTTTGGTTAGGTAAGAAGTCAATAGTTTTAAAGAAATTTTGTTTTATTCTGATTTGTTTTTATTATAGTTACAGTATTGTTTTATATATTATACTGGAATATTTGTTGACTTAGATTTAAAGTAATCTGCCTTGTGCTGTTAATGGAAAGATGGAATATCAAATTAAATACAATTATATAAATACATACTATTAGGCCAAACAGACAGTATCTACAGAGACTGTGCAATCTAATTGGAAGTGATGTTCTACGTACAGATAAGGAGAGTGATGTTTGACTCAGTTATGGTCCCTTCCATTAAAATGAAGGGTTTCTGTTTCAAAGTGCCATAATAATGCAGAGTACTAGTAGTTTTTTTGACTTTGAGATACAATTGGATTCTTTTCTGGTTGTAATATCTTCCATTGGATCGACACAAAATTATGCACTGGTAGTATTTTAGATGAACTTTTTGAGACCACACAGGTCCCTTCTTCCGTTATATGGAAAGAGGTCAGTATTCAAACCTAAACGTCTATATAAGTTAGCCAGATAAAACTTATCCAGCTAACTTACATGGGATATTTAGCAACACGACTATGCTGTTAAATATCCCTGTCAAAATCGCCACTTAGCCGAACAAGTTATATCAAGCTAAGTTAGTCCTTCTTTATGGCAGGTCTAATGTATCAGGTTAATTTAATTGGATAAGTATGATTTTCGTAACTTATCCAGCTAAGTTAACCAGAAAAGTAACTGCCCCAATCAGCCCACAACTTATCTTATAAGAGACTTATCTGACTAAGGGGGTCATTTTCGTAGCATATCGCACGCGAAAAGGGACTTTCATGTGCGATAGCTAGCTCGGGGCGGAGTCTGCCCCGGAAGAGGAGGAGTCGGGGCATCATCGGGGCGGATGCTGAAGAAAGATCGCTGGCTGCGAAAAGGTAACAACCCTTTTCGCTGCCAGTAGTGCGCCCAATAGCACCACCTTTTACGATGGCGCTATTGGGTGCAAAAGCCGGCAGCGATCGCACCGCGGAGGTGCGATCGCTGCCAGCTTTCGCAGGCCCGTCCCCCGCTTCGCCGGATATTCAGCGGCCACCACTTAGCTTATCCAGCTAAGTAGCATTTGAATATTGGCCTCAAAGCAACTATTCACTAGATGAGCTTTGAAAAATGCCACATGAATAATTATCCAAATTTACATGCTGAATCACAAATTTGTGTCTTTATCCTTTAGGTTTTGATACTGTTGGCCCGACTACCACGGGGCCATGCCAATGGAAAAATCCATGTACACAAAACGATCCCTGTCTTCCACGCGATCAGCTTCCATACAGCTCTGAGGATGCTGACATCTCTGTATCTCAATCTTCCATACCAGCGCAGGATTTGTCAGCTGCTTTGTCTTGTCCACCTTCACCTTCTATCATTCCAGCCCCTTCTTACAGCAGCAGTCAGGAAACTCTGAGTCAGAACACCTCAGGTAAAGAAGATTCTCTAGTCTTCTCAATGTTTAAAATGTTTTTTTTTTTACTGTTTTGAAATCTCACTGACTTGAATTAACGTATCTAGAAACTATCGCGTTATGTGCAAGAATAGAGCATTCTAATGGCAAGTAGTCTTAATTAAATTTAATTAATTATTTTTTAAATAAATAGATTGTAAATGAACTACAGAGAAAATGGTTTTGAGTATGCCTTTACTTCAAGTATCCTTTATCTTTAAAAGAAATGTAAAAGGGGCCCAAAGAGTCACTTAAAGGCAGCTCATTTTAATACAAATTGGCTTATGTTAGCCAAGATGGCAGTGTTCCTGCTAGCACACGTGCTGAAAAAATGTATCCAATAAAAGGCAATTTTAAAAGCAAACAGGAAAGAAGGACGTGGGAACTGAAATACGTTCATTTATTGGACTGAACCAAGAAATTAGATTCATGATCTGAGTCTCTAGTACCTTCTAGTCTCAATCCTGAGAAGAGATTTTCTTTACCCCCTAGATACAAAGGGGGCAAACCTTCTCTGGGTACTTTTCTAGCTGTGTACCTTCAGCCAGTTTTTGAAGAGAGAGTTGGCTATAGGTACGCAAGTAAGCATTCGAGGAACCAGCTATGTGTGCAACTGGGGTGGGGGGAGAACCTCCGTGTGCATAACTGAACCTTCAGTTATATGCAGCTACTTTTCTCCCCTCACTCAAGCATGCTCCCGGGGATGCCTACTTGAAATATAATTATGTTGTGAAACTATGTGATTGTACTTAATCTGTCTGTGTGCAGTGTAAATTTCAAATCCAGGAATCTAGGCACCTAATCCCATGGTTAAGTGCCTAAATCCCTTTGAAAATTGATCTCAATAATTCTAATACCTCCAGTGATTAAGCTTCTGCCAATAATTTCTAACTGGTGTAAATCCAGCTTGATACCTTTTGATTACCTCTATTGTGAGAATTCTCACCCTACAACTAGATGTAAAACTTCCTTCTTCTAGCACTGCAATCACATCTGAGGAAGGGACTTTTGTGATCTCAAAATCTCATATCTTACAACCTGCATTTTGTTGGTCCTTTTGAAAAGTGTTTCGCTAGAGTAAATGAATGGAGGGCTGCAATCTTTGACCAACATTTGGTCTCCATCAAAACTGTTTTCTAGGTTTTCAAGATTGTAGTACTCTATTTAATTACTGGCACTGCTATGGACTCCATATGGACCCTTTTGGAGCCTGGGAATAAGAGAGACTGCCCTGGAAATGAGCTATCAAAGATAAGCAGATTTAAATGGACTCAAGCAGATACTCATTCTTTTTGTCAAAAAATGTTATAACCTACAAAGTTTCCAGTTTTTCTCAGAACCAATATGGCTACTAGAATTCTGCGCTATATTGGCAACACTTGTGATTCTACCAGATAAAGAGTTTATTAACTGAGAACCTGCAAGTCATGTATAACTAAAGCAGTTACTTTGCAATTAGTGGAAAATAATGGTACATTCATCAAGAGGGAAACCAGCAAGAAACACATCCTGGGTATGGTTGAACTTAATCTAGAAGTTTTTAATGCTGTTATTAGGTATTTAGTTTAAATGTTCTGGCTCTTCTGTATACCAGACAGTTCTTTTTTTGCTGTACTCTGTTGACTGAGTTGTGTAAATGCATAAAAATATTGATACTTGACTAGGCATACAAGATGTTGCATGACATTAAGTATGTATGTATAACATTTTAAATGTTTGTAGCTTGCAAATGCTGCCACCTAGAGTTTATAATTATGTTATACAAAAATGATCACTCTGATGATGCATTTTGGAGTAGGCTCTGGAATGTCTCAATATTGTACTGTTGAAAGAAGAACATGGGGACAGATGTATCAAAGTGCTTTTTCCATTTTGTGTCCACTGGAAAACTGTTTAGTGGACCTGCCCACTGTGGCTTGTAGATTGCCTTATTAGAAAAGTGAGAATCTAAAACACCGCTGAGCATGAGCATGATACTGGAGTCTAATACAATCTGCTGTGTTCCAGATGTGGTCACTTGTCCACATTAGATTAACATTTAATAATTTGAATATAGATTCATAATCTTAAATCATATTCCGACAGCAAATCTTCTTGCCTATTTTCCAAACACATAGTGGGTAATATTCAGCCACTGGTTGGCTTGCTAAATTAGCCAGATAAACTTATCTTCTTTCAACTGGCTAAGGCCTAGAATCATTTTGCTATAAATAGAGCAGAAATAGCGCCTGTGATAAAAAACGGGCATGGTTTGGCAAGCAGATTGAAAAAGAGAGAGAGAGGGAAGGAGAGAAAGAGAGAATGCACTTTAATAGGGTGAATAGGACGCTTTATATAAGTAGCACTATAGATGGGCACATTCAACTCAGGGTTGGTTTGGGGGGGGGTGGGGTGTTACATACACAGTCAGAGGAATTAACTGCAAATTTGATATTTCTATCATTTGAATCAATGAAAGGTACAAGAGGAGATGATTTGTACAATGCAGGCTCTAAGATAACTCCTCTTGTTGTACCTTTCATTGATTCAAATGACAGAAATTCATCAGTCATATCAAATTTGCAGTTAATTCCTCTGACTCTGCATGTAACCCCCCCCCCCAACCCACCCCGAGTTGAATGTCTCTCTCTCTTACTCACTCTTGTGCGCTAAAAACATTTTCCCCGGTAACGCAAGGCTAATGCGGGTAGAACACAAAGAAGAAAGGTGTAGTTATTTATGAGGTTAAATCCCGCGTTATTGTGCGTTACTCTACCGCATTCCGTGCTAGCAGACTCTGATTTCCATTAGTTCCTCTCCAAGTCCTCCCATTTGCATACTATATATAACATTTGCATAGTAATGTGAAAAATGACCCTGTAAGTTTGGCGAGATATTCAGTAGCATAGTCGCACTATTGAATATTAGAGATGTGTATCGTGTGATCGATCGGCTTAATGATCGATTTCGGGAGGGAGGGAATCGGATCGTCGCGGTTTTGTTTTTTAAAATATCGTGTAAATCGGGGGAGGGCGGGAAAACCTGCACACTAAAACATCCCTAAAACCCACCCCAACCCTTTAAAATAAATCCCCCACCCTCCCGAACCCCCCCAAAATGTCTTAAATTACCTGGGGTCCAGTGGGGGGGTCCCGTTGTGATCTTCCACTCTCGGGCCACGAGTGCGTTGATAGAAAATGGCGCCGGTGCTACCTTTGCCCTGTCATATGACAGGGCAAAGGTAGCGCCGTACGGCCAGCGCCATTTTGCAAAATGGCGCCGGCCGTATGGCAACACGATTCGAGTGCAGGAGGTCATTCCCGGACCCCCGCTGGACTTTTGGCAAGTCTTGTGGGGGTCAGGAGGCCCCCCCCAAGCTGGCCAAAAGTCCCTGGGGGTCCAGCGGGGGTCCGGGAGCGATCTTCTACGCTCGTGACGTCGGGGACAGGAACGAAAATGGTGCCAGCGCTACCTTTGCCCTGTCATATGACAGGGCAAAGGTAGCGCCGGCGCCATTTTCTATCAACGCACTCGTGGCCCGAGAGTGGAAGATCACAACGGGACCCCCCCACTGGACCCCAGGTAATTTAAGACATTTTGGGGGGGTTCGGGAGGGTGGGGGATTTATTTTAAAGGGTCGGGGTGGGTTTTAGGGATGTTTTAGTGTGCCGGTTTTCACGCCCTCCCCCTTCCCCGATTTACGATTTTTGACGATAAATTGGGGGAATTCCTATTAAATATCGCTTCTAACGATTTTTGACGATTTAAAATATATCGGACGATATTTTAAATCGTCAAAAAACGATTCACATCCCTATTGAATATATCCAACTAGCTTAAAGTTAGCTCACTTTAGGACTAATCTATGGCATAATCAGAGTTAGCTAAATTTTAGCTGGATAAGTGGTGGAAATATTCAGAAGTTGGCATTTAGCCAAATAACTCAAAGTTAGCTGGCAAAATGCCACTGAATATGGATTTCCCAGTTGGTCAACTAATTTTTGCATGGAATTAGTATTTTTAGCCATGAATATAATGCATAATAACACAGAGGCAGATATATTTTAAAATATGTGTGTACAACAGCAGGTAAGCCGGAGGAAGGGGCCGCTGTGGATGATGCTTTAGAGCAAGAAGCAAATCCACAGGCCAAAGCCCTCTCTTTAAGCCCCGGCGCTCCTATTACTCCCTCCCCACCAAGTGTAAGTTCAAAAAAATCTGGCTGGCCCTCTTATGTTGAATGAGGGCACAGATGAAATAAGCATTACCTTAAAAGAAGGTTTGAGGACTGGAGACCTTCCCACAGGGGGTAGGGAGGAAACCAGGATTGAACCAGAGATTATTTTACATCAAAAATCATCAGAGATTACCATGGACACATTATGGTCTGCAATTAAATCACTGGAACTGGCGATAATTAAACTTACCCAGAATACTGCTAATTTTCAACAGAGAGTATTAACTTTGGAAAACACAGTTTCTATATGCAATAACAAAGTGGTTTTAAATGAGGAGAGGTTGGAAAAGGTAGAAACAGTGCAAAATAATCTGGTTAAATCTGAAGTAAGTAATGTAAAGAAATTGGAATTTCTTGAGAATGCTTTAAAATATTCCATTCTTAGGGGTAGATTTTCAAAGGGGTACGCGCGTATCTTACGCGCATACCCCCTGAAAACCTACCCTGCACGCGCCGAGCCTATTTTGCATAGGCTTGGCGGCGCGCGCAAGCCCCGGGACGCGCATGGAGGGGCATGTCGGGGGCATGCCGGGAGTGACGCGGCGTTTCGGGGGTGTGTTGGGAGTGACGCGGTGTTTTCAAGGGCGTGTCCGGGGGCGTGGTTCCGGCCCAGGATCGTTCCGGGGGCATGACATTTCGGAGCGGCCTCGGAGGGAATGGAGGCAGGCTGCGCGGCTCGGCGCGTGCAGGCTGCCGATTTTGGGCAGCCTTGCGCGCGCCGACCCTGGATTTTAATGGAAATGTGCGGCTACGCATGTATCTATTGAAATCCCGCGTACTCTTGTTCGCGCCTGGTGCGCGAACAAAAGTATGCATGTGCGCAGATTTATAAAATCTGCCCCTTAGGGTCTTGAATTTTCCTGTACAGAATTTAATATCTGCTGGTGAAATGTTTAAGGAATATTTACAATATATTTTAAAAATGCCAAATCAATCTTTACCGGCATTAGCGAAAGCTTATTATCTACCTTTAAGACCCAATAGAGAAAATCAACTTGGAAATTTGCAGCCAGAGGCGGCTATTAATTTGTCAGAGGTAATAGAAACTACTGATGGTACTGATATACCTACTAGAGGTACACTTCTTGTATCTATCTTGTTTTCAACTGAGAGAGGTTCTGTTCTCCGTTTATTTCTCAGGCATCGTCTTGAGAGGTTTCACGAAAAACAGGTATGGATATATCCAGACCTTTCAAGGACAACCCAACTGAGAAGGAAAGAGTTTCTGAAATTAAAATCCGAAATTCTTGCAAGGGGTGCTGAATTCATATTAAAATTCCCATGTAGGTGTGAACTAAAATATCAAGAACAGAAATATGTATTTTATGAGATATCTCAATTACAGTCTTTCTTGGATTCCCATCCCGCTAATGTGGGAATTGATTAAGAGCAATAGAAAAGTTTCAGCTGTTTATCTCTGAATACAATGAGAAAAGTGTTTTAATCAGCTTTTCTCTATAATTGAGTTTCCTTTAAATCGCTCATGTATAATTGGCTTTCTCTAGTAATGCCTTGAGAAAATACAGAGAATGATTATTATTACTATTTTTGAAATATTTGTGATTCTATTAGATTTATTACAATATCTGTATACAAATATAATGTTTTGTTATTGATTTTGAAAATGCCGAAATAAAAAATAAAAAAAACGTGTGTATACTATTCTGACAATAAACAAAGGAGAAATGCTACTCTCCAATAATAATCCACACACACAGGTGAAGAGTAGACAGTCCAAAGACTTCAATAGAATTATTCAAGCAGAAAGTCTTTTCTTGCTTTATTATTATTTTGTAAACGGCTGCTCCACAGGCTCAATACAGTATACATAAGTTATCAATCAGGTCCCCCAACACGGACTGTGTTTCGCTGCATCGGGGAGGGACTAATGCAGTGTATAATTTCATCCACTTACGCAGAGTCCAGATTCAGTTCTATGGTTGAAATTCTACACTGCATTAGTCCCTCCCGATGCAGCTCTGAGCGAAACTCGGTCCGTGCTTGAATAATTCTATTAAAGTCTTTGGACTATATACTTTGTCTACTCTTCGCCTGTGCGTGTGTATACTATTCTGAAAATAATTGTGCACATACTTGAAATCAGCAGTTTGATATCTCCACTAGTACTAGGCCTGTTGCAACACTTCTTAGGTGTGGGTTTGGCCCTTGGACAGCCTTCAGTAAACTGAATGACAACTATATATTAAAAATCCCAAACCAAAACAGTACTAACTGCAAACATTCAAACAGGAAGTACACTATCTATAAAAAGGCAAATATTACACCAGGCCCTAAAACTTCTCCTTTTAGGAAAACAGAACAAACCAGTTCGCTTTAAATTCCTACATAGAAACTATACATGGTAGCAGAATACCTCACCTCGCTTACACATGCAGAACACACAGACAAATTTTCGCAAAAACAGAATAGAGAGACCTTAAAATATAAATAGAAATATGTAGACAGAAACTAAACTGGAAACTCCAACAAGCTAGACTCTGTATATTATGAAGCAATGGAAAAACAGAAACATTACCAGTCATCATATATCAAACAAAATCAAGAAATATAAAGCAATCATAATAAATCATACGAACAAAAAGAATATTGCCAAAAAGATGACAAATAGAATAACATCCAATAATTAAGAACTCATATAAAAAGTTTTAAAATTTTCCAAACAGCAATAAAAAATTTAAAAATAGCAGACACATCAAACAACCAATAATTAAAACAAGAAGGGAAAAATACCCTGCTTCCCATACCTGAAAACTTTTGATTTCCAGTCACATTGAGCTTGTCATGGATTAATGAGGGTGACACAAATTTTTCACAACCCTCCCACCCAAGGCAGGCTCCCATTCACACACAAACACACCCATCCATCCCCCCCAGGCAGACTGCCATTCACACCCAACCACCCTCCCACCTCAGGCAGGTTCCCATTCACTCATCCATCTTAGGCAAGTTCCAATTCACAACCAACTGACTAACCTACCCATCCATCCATCCATCCCAGGCAGGCTGTCATTCACGACCAACCCACCCACTCATCCCAGGCAGGCTCCTATTCACAACCACTCATCCAAGGCAATCTCCCATTCACACACATACACACCCATCCCCCCCCCCCCCCCCCCAGGCAGGTTCCCATTCACACGCATAAAAACATAAGAACATGCCATACTGGTTCAGACCAAGGGTCCATCAAGCCCAGCATCCTGTTTCCAACAGTGGCCAATCCAGGCCATAAGAACCTGGCAAGTACCCAAAAGCTAAGTATATCCCATGCTTGTAATAGCAGTGGCTATTTTCTAAGTCAACTTGATTAATAGCAGGTAATGGACTTCTCCTCCAAGAACTTATCCAAACCTTTTTTAAACTCAGCCACACTAACTTCACTAACCACATCCCCTGGCAACAAATTCCAGAGTTTAATTGTGCACTGAGTGAAAAAGAACTTTTTCTGATTAGTTTTAAATGTGCTACATGCTAACTTCATGGAGTGCCCCCTAGTCCTTCTATTATCTGAAAGAGTAAATAACCGATTCATATTTACCCGTTCTAGACCTCTCATGATTTTAAACGCACACACACACCATCCCCCCCCCCCAGGTAGGTTTCCATTCACACACACACACCCATGCCCACAACCTTTATACAGGCAGGGTCCACAGGTCTCTCTTGCTGCTGCAACTGCTGCCACCAGTGCCTCGTTCCTTGGGGAAGAGCAGAATGTTGCAGAGCTGTAAGAGTCCTTCCTGCAGCTCTCCCTTGTGTACAGGCTGGCCCCGCGGCCTTCAACACTCGTAGTGGTAGCACTTCCTGTATGCTCATATTGCTATGCACAAGATGAGTATACAGGAAGTACTAGCACCATGAGTGTTGAGGACCACAGGGCTGGCTTGCATATGAGCTCCCGTATTCTTCTTCTGCCGTTAGTGGCTGTAAGGGTCTTTCCATTCTTATGCCACCGGTGGGATGGTGTCTACTGGTAGCTGCACAGGCCTCTTGCTGCTCCTTTTGCTAGGCCCCCTTCAATCACAGCCCCCACCCTCCCAGTGTGCCACCCCGTGCAATTGCACAGTCTGTACACCCGGTAGCGCCGGGTATGCCAGTACATTCAGACCTTCCCCAATCCACATACATCCTCTAGCACAAAGATTCCCAAACCTGTCCTGGAAGACCCCCAGCCAGTCAGGTTTTCAGGATATCCACAATAAATATGCATGGGATAAAATCTGCATGCTGTGGAGGCAGTGCATGCAGATTAATCTCATGCATATTCATTGTCAATATCTTGAAAGCCTGACTTTTGTCTTCATCTGGCTTTCCCAGTCAAAAAAGAGTTCCAAACAAATCTTCATATATTGTTTAATAAATGCTCAGGGAAATGAATAATATTTTACTGGAAATGGCTAACAGTGGAGGCAGTCTTGAAAATAAACTTTCTTTGTTACCCAATAAAAATCTGCAATGCTTTAAAATGGCTATTTTATAGTATGATCTTCACTGACCTATAATTAAATATTTATTTGTGAAAGCAATATATCAATATTTCATTTAAGGATTGTTCTGACATCATCATAAATCTCTTGCACGTGACTAGAGTCTCTAAAATATGCAAGAATCTATCAACCATCCTCCATTAGCTAATCTTAATGGATGATGTTCAGTGATCATTCACATGACAGGATTTCCATTCATACAGCAATTAATCCATTTTGAGCCTGCATTAATGGATGCTTTAGTTCTCTAATCTTATGAATAATCAGGCTTTTCATTTTATCTTATGTGTAAGACGTAGTCTGGTCTGGTATTTGACTGACAGTTTCTCAAATACAGCATATTGATTGCTCACTACTTAAATAAGATAAAGATATGTCAAATGCCGAGTATGTCAAGTCAGATACTGTATGTCAAATGCCGCAAAACCAGTTAGCTACAGCAACTAGGATCTCTGATTTCGAAAGCACACTTTTTGATGACATACCATGGAATGCATCTGTCTAAATTTTCATAACCAAGATAATTAATGCTAAATGTATGCCCTTTGGGCTTTAGTTATAAAAGGTTTTTACCATAGGTACAAAATGAGAGTAAAGCCTTCAAAAATGAGAGCCAAGTGCAGAAGCATTGAGAAGGATGAGCATGTAGACTAGGGTGCTCAGATTAAACTCTTATACAGCTGTGAAAGTCAATAAGTTGTGGCATTCATCATCATTTGCAAACCTTCACAGTCAAAGATGACTGCCTTCCAAGAATGTCCTATCTAGGGGTCTGAAGATGGCTGATGAGGCTGATCTGGGATTAACAGACTCTGTTGCAATTTGGACATGTTTTCCAGAGTTGAATAATGGCTTGCCCAAGGTTATTGATTTGGCCCATGGCACTCTGTTTCTGCCACTCCCACTTTTCCATCCCATGTTGCTGTTGTAAGGTTTTAAAGTGCTGAGATCCTTGTAGTAATCGCTGCATATATACATATACCCAGGATATTTACTGGTAGAGTCAAACCAGAGCCACAGAAAGGCTGCCAATTAGTTTGCCAGGAAAAAGAGAGGGCCACTTCCATGGCTTTTGAGTGTTCTGCAAGTAAAGTCAGAGAACAGCAAGGGGGCACACTGGGGCTGATGCGGTAAGTCTTGGGCTCTGCACTGCAGTAGGGAAGCCATTCTTTTGGTTTGCTGTAGTTTGGCCTTAGTTAGCTAAGCAATGCCATCACTTACCTTTCAGTATACCTTAATGAATTCTATGAATTAAGGGGGATTTACCAGTTCTTTTTCTCTTATGTAATTACAGGTAAGACATTATTTTCCTCATTAATTATATGATATACAATGCATGCTACTGAAAAGTTGAGGGTATTGAAACCATAAGTACTTTATGGGGATTTCCCAAACTTTGCTGCTGGTTATTTCTGCTAGACATGAGCTTAACTGATGGTTGGGGTAGTTTGCTCTTCTGCCTGCTTTGGATTCCTCAAGGATTATTTTATTTTTATATTTTGCCTGCTGCTCCATGTTATTGTTACGCGCCGCAGATGGCTGTGATTGCTGCTGCTCACCTCTCTTTTCACTACCTTGGCTCCACTGGGCGAACTCGCGGCCTCTGCCAGCTACCACTGGCCTTCCAGCCTTTGTTCCCAGGCCTACCCGAGCAGCGTGGACACTGCTGTCTGCCATCTTACCCTCGGGGTTCCCCAGACGTACACGCGCGCTCCCCAACCTGCTTTAACCATGTCATGGCGGGAACCTCGGGGGTGTCCCCATCAGATGACGTCACTCAACTCCGATATTTAAACTCGCCAGCCCAGATAGCCGGCGACTTGGCAATGAGGTCACTTGCTGCATTTATCTACTCTCCTTCAGCATTGTTCCGGTTCCTGTTTCCGTGGTGTGAGACTATCGGGTAACCGCTCCTCAGGGGCCCTTTCTCGTCTCCTGGCTATCCACTCCTCGGAGGGCCTTTCACCCGGACTCCTGCCTGTCTTGCTTCCCGAGGCTTTCTACGGAACTACTACTTGTCTTCGGTCGTTGTTAGTACCATGCTGTGGAATCCTGTTGTGATATCTATGTGGGAACCCTCTCCGGTGTACCCCACTCTGCAGACCATTGCTGTGAGGAGCCACCTCCAGGTCTACCCTGCTCTGTTGACCCGTGCCGTGATATCTCTAGAGGGACCCTCGCCGGTGTACCCCGCTCTGTGGACCACTACCGTGATCTCCCACTGAGGAACCCTCTTACATGCCATCTCTACGGACCCAGTGTAATTCAGTGATTGTATCTTCTCCCCGGCACCCCCACTCCTCGGGTAGTGCCGCAACTATTGCCTGACTCCTGTCACACGAACTGAGACTGACGTCAGTTCTGCGCTGTCGTTCCGTGGCCCGCCTCCTGGGGTCTCATCCCCTCTTCCTACATCTATACCACTGCTGTATATCATCCTGCAGCCGAGGCTCCGCCTCCCGATGGTAAGGCTCATTGGGTCTCCTCCCCTGAGCGGTATCACCTCTCACCTCGGCCAAAGGACCCACTTACTTACAAATCCTAGCAGTTATCAGCTTGTATGTGCAAGGAGTTTTCTGTGTATGTTAGTTTAGAAAAGACTAGAAGGACACTTGCAGAAGTATATAAAATAAAGACGAGTGGAGAAAATAAAGAATCATTATTCTCTGCTGCTCATAAAAAATGAACTATGAGACACCTGATGAAACTATCAAGAAGCAGGTTGAAAATAAACAAATGAAGGTATGTTTTTATACAGGGATGAATTTTCAAAAGCATTTCTGTGCTTAAAATTGTCTGGAGGTTTGTGCACATAAAAGAAGGGTACCGACAGTCGGCTCCTGTGACATAGTGAGGGCAAAGGCAATCGGCGCCATTTTGAATACTGGCAGCAGATCGCCTTTGCCCTCACTATGTCACAGGTACCGACGGTCGGTACCTGTGACATAGTGAGGGCAAAGGCGATCGGTGCCATTTTGAGTACTGGCATCGGACGGCCGGCATGCAGGAGGTCGCTCCCAGACCCCCGCTGGACTTTTGGCAAGTCTTGTGGGGGTCAGGAGGCCCCCCCCAAGCTGGCCAAACATTCCTGGGGGTCCAACGGGGGTCCCAGAGCGACCTCCTGCATTCCGGCCGCCCGATGCCAGTACTCAAAATGGCGCCGATAGCCTTTGCCCATACTATGTCACAGGGGCTACCGGTGCCATTGGTCAGCCCCTTTCACATGGTAGGAGCACAAGATGGTGCCGATGACCATGTGACAGGGGCTGACCAATGGCACCGGTAGCCCCTATGACAAAGGCTATCGGCGCCATGATGAAACCGGCACAGAGGGTGTGAGAGTGCAGGGGATGGCTCCCGGACTCCCCGCTGGACCACCAGGGAGTTTTGGTAAGTCGTGGGGGGTTGTAGTTAATTTTAATTTTAGCTAGGACATGAATAGAAATCGCCGTATTAATGCATCGGGGTGCCATACGGCCGAATGCAAAGTATCTGCTCCCCGACGAATCCGAATCACGAATGCAACATATGGCGTCCCTCTGCACATCCCTACCTTGGGGTGGAAGCCAAACCAAAGGGCAGGGCCAGAAACTGATAATGGCGTCCCAGGACTGCGAACTGCAGAAAGCGTTGATGCTCTAATTGGATGGGAATATGAAGGTACACCTCAGACAGATCCAAGGCTGTCAGTAACTCCACCAATTGCATGGCCATTATTACCGAGTGCAATGTTTCCATGTGAAAATGCATCACCCGCAGATGCCAGTTGACACCTTTGAGAACCAGGATGGGCACAATGAAATAAATGGAATAATGACCGGTATTTTCTTGAGACTTGGGCACTGGAGCCTCAGCCCTCAGACTGAGGAACCTTGCCAATGCAGTTTCCACTGCCTGCTTCTCCTGTGATGAGTGGCAGGGAGACACCATGAACATGTCCTGAGGAACACTGTGAAACTCCAGCGCATACCCTTCTCATATCACCTCCAGGACCCATTGATCCGATGTGATCTTGACCCACCTGGCCACTATAATGAATGCCAGTCCTCTGGATGAAGAGTGGACCAAATCACAGCTCGCATCTACCAAAAAAGCAGAAGCTGGCTCCATAACTGCCCTGAATTTCACCCCAGAGTCGTCAACCTCCTGCAAGAGAAGTAAACAAGATTGAACCACCAAAGAACAACATGAAGCAATCTGCAAGGTCATTGCCACTGCATCAAATGCTTGTTTAAGGATAGTCTCAATCCTATCATGAACATCCTTCAAGGCTTCTCCTCCTTCCACAAGAATAGTGGTCCACTTGGAGAATGCACACACAAGTGCATCTACCTTTGGAAAATGTAAACACTCTCTTGTAACTGGATCGAAAGGGTACAGATCTTCCAAAACCCAACCCCCTTTGAAATTAGCCTCTGGGGCACCCCACTCAAGATCAATTAATTCTTGAATGGCTTCCATCACAGGGAAAAGACAAGAGGCCTTCCGCAAGGAAACCAAAATGGGACTTTTCTTTGGCTCAGTCACAGCGTCTACTCCAGGAACTCCGAGCATTTTCAAAGTCTGGGAAATCAGAGCTGGCAGCTCATCTTTATGAAAGAACTGTAGCATAGTTCAATATGGTTCTAATCCTAGAGGAATTTCACCACCCTCAAGGTAGTCCGGATCGGCGTCATCATCCGTGCCATCCAGACCTCCATTGTGAAGTCCCGCTGCCGCACTAGCAGTAATCCGGCACTTAACAGTAGGTCCCGGCAAGGTTCCTACATGTGACTCTGCTCTGGGAGTATTAGAGAGGGCTGAAGATTGCCCCTGGAGAAAGGATTGCAATCCCTAGAAAAACTCTACCCACGAAAAGGTAGAAGCATCCAATCCAGGACATACTTGAGACATATACACTGAGCTACCATACTCTGCTGAGGAACCAGTTAGGGGAGTTCCAAAATCAGGCTCCCCACCTGAGCCGTCTGTACCCTGGATATTAGGCCAGGGTACAGACGGCTCAGGTGGGGAGCCTGATTTTGGAACTCCCCTAACTGGTTCCTCAGCAGAGTATGGTAGCTCAGTGTATATGTCTCAAGTATGTCCTGGATTGGATGCTTCTACCTTTTCGTGGGTAGAGTTTTTCTAGGGATTGCAATCCTTTCTCCAGGGGCAATCTTCAGCCCTCTCTAATACTCCCAGAGCAGAGTCACATGTAGGAACCTTGCCGGGACCTACTGTTAAGTGCCGGATTACTGCTAGTGCGGCAGCGGGACTTCACAATGGAGGTCTGGATGGCACGGATGATGACGCCGATCCGGACTACCTTGAGGGTGGTGAAATTCCTCTAGGATTAGAACCATATTGAACTATGCTACAGTTCTTTCATAAAGATGAGCTGCCAGCTCTGATTTCCCAGACTTTGAAAATGCTCGGAGTTCCTGGAGTAGACGCTGTGACTGAGCCAAAGAAAAGTCCCATTTTGGTTTCCTTGCGGAAGGCCTCTTGTCTTTTCCCTGTGATGGAAGCCATTCAAGAATTAATTGATCTTGAGTGGGGTGCCCCAGAGGCTAATTTCAAAGGGGGTTGGGTTTTGGAAGATCTGTACCCTTTCGATCCAGTTACAAGAGAGTGTAACTGGATCGAAAGGCAAGAGGCTCAGGCAATTCTCGGAGTTCCTGGAGTAGACGCTGTGACTGAGCCAAAGAAAAGTCCCATTTTGGTTTCCTTGCGGAAGGCCTCTTGTCTTTTCCCTGTGATGGAAGCCATTCAAGAATTAATTGATCTTGAGTGGGGTGCCCCAGAGGCTAATTTCAAAGGGGGTTGGGTTTGGAAGATCTGTACCCTTTCGATCCAGTTACAAGAGAGTGTAACTGGATCGAAAGGTAAGAGGCTCAGGCAATTCTCCCTGAGCCTCTAAACAGTGCTGGCACAAGTTAGTGGGCATTCCTGGCTGAGATGCTCGAATATGACAGGAAGTACAAAGAGAAAGGTTTTTTAGGCATAGGTGCCATTATTGCTGACAGTGCACTTAAGCGGTGGCCAGAGGTGTGTGTCTAGCTGGGTTTTTTTTTGTATGTGCAAAAACAGTAGGCATCCAAAACTTAGGTGTCTCAATGCCTAGGTATCCAAAACTTAGACATCAACTTAAGCGCATGGGCACTTAAGGCACTGCTTAACTTAGATGCATGGAATACAAGGCCTGACAATCAAAATGCAGTAAGTACTGCATGTGAAGAGCTAAGTTAGTGCACATTGTGATAACATTATCTGAATTTGTGATAGGTGTCAGACCTGTTGTATTTCCTGCATATGACTACTGGGTGGACCATTTTTGAGAGAGAGAGACTGGCCATAATGTCATCCCCATAGGTAGGTATTTGTATCCCTATGGTAGGCCCACCTAGTAACTCGAGATGGGGTTTAGGTATGAGTGTAGGAGGTTAGGGGCCACTTTGACATTCTATGTGACACGTACGAACAGAACAGTGGTCTCTTGTGAAGATTTGATGACCTTCGGAGTGAGGAAACTCACTCCAAGATGAGATTTGTGCAGTGTTCTCTCAACCTAGCTTGATGGACTCTCTACCTGGGTAACATCAAGCTAGATGGAGAGACATCGCAAAAGGCGATGAAACCTTATCGCACGGTCACGGCAGCTATCACACAGCCTAATGCAATTCAAAGAGGTGTAGTTAAAATCGGCGTTACGGCTGTGCGATAGCTCTTCGCAGACGGCTAACCCAGCCCACTCTCTGCCCCTAACTCCTCCTATTTTCTGAATTTGCATTGCACCATACGATATGGTGCTATCCCGTTAAACACGTTTTCGCATGCGTTAAGGGCCTATCGCATGCGTTAACGGGGCTTTTTGCATGCGATAAGCCCTTAACGCATGCGAAAACGCCTTATCTCATTTTGATAAATGACCCCCTATGTGACCAAAAATTGGATACACAACCTGGATGTACAGCTAGACGCACATGCCCAACTGACAGTCCTCTAGAGGGCAGCCTAAGAAAAGCATGCAAAATGCCATTGGGGCCTATCACGCAGAGTGCACCAAAAAAGCCTCAGAGCAGGGCCTAGCCTACAGAGACTGCTCAACCCGCCAAGCTGCCCACATCCCTCAACCTCCCATGGAGCGGGACAAATGTTGGAGTGGTGCGCTAAACATTAAGACTGGAAAAAAGGAGGAAGCTCTAAACTACAAAAGCCTCCTTTTACATCTCTGTAAATATGTTTTTTTTTTTAAACTTACCTGAGCTCAGCCTTACCTGGCTGAGAACAGAGACGGTCTCCAGCTGCGAGGGGAGAGAGCATATTCCGTCACTGCCGCATTCGGCTTCCTGCACCCGCTGCCTTTCCGCTACTTAAGCAGCTAAGTCCACGCCAACTGAAAAACCAACTATCGGACCAAGGCACTCATCTGAGGGACCATGGAAATCACTTCAGGAATTCTCAACTCGGGGAGGCAGCTTTTGATATCACCATAAGAGAGCGTGGCAATGTAATATCCTTAGTTCTCCTTTTACAAAATGAAGCAATCCCCAGTAGAGAGATGAACGTCCACCATCTGCTGGAGACAGAGAATACCGGCAGGCAGATGTCACAGCAGGGGTATAATATATACTGTGACATCAGTTTGCTCCATCTCTATCTGCTGGTAGACGTGCATAACCCACTTGATCTAGATTCATCTGACTGGATGCTAAGAAAGCAGTATTTATTATTAATGCTAAGTTATATTCCAGATAACAAGGCAAAATACACAGATATAACAGAGGCAATAGTTGCAATGTTAATAATGTAGTGCAAACACTTTTCATATGATTAGGACAGCTGAGTTGCTTCTATCAGTGAAAATTTTCTCACACTGTCTGTCTCTATCATTTCCCTCTCCTGCCTCTTTTTGTGTGTGCATCTGAAACTATGTTTTGAGAAACATGTGCAGTTTTGCCAAAACACAGTCCAGGGTGAAAACTCTCTCCCCATTGAACCCACACATTTGTTGTTTACTCCTTCTGTTATCACACTTGTTACAGATATGTGATGTGTATGTATGAACCCTGAGTCCACTAAAAGCCTAGCTTCTGAAATCATCCTTAGCTAAGTTTGTCAAATTTAGGATAAATCAAGGGCAACGGAATGCCTTTTTGGTGGTGGGGGGGGGGGGGGGGGGGAACCAAGCTTCGCCTCTATCTCTACCCCAGCTCCAACCCCAGCCCCTCTGCCAATGTATTACTTTATGTTTACAGTTAATGTCATTCTTTCTTATGTACATTCTTTGCATCAATCATAAATTAGAATTATTCATTCCCTGACCTACTAATAAAACACTTGATACTAGAAAACCACTAGGGTCATCCTTCTGCCTGCAGGTAGGGATGGTCTGTCCCTGAGGTAAAGTTTGATGGACTAGGGCCTGGGTGGCCCATCCCATTCTGATACCTATGCATTACTGCTTGAAGAAAGTCACTAGATCCACCATGAAAAGTCTTCAGATCAGGTAAAAAGTAGCTAAAATGCACACATCCACTCACACAATGCTTCTACTACTCCTTATGTGCTCCTTTTCAACTTCCAGTTATGCTTGGTAAGTAGGCAACCAGGTGATGGAGGCCTGAAATTTGGGAGGCCATGGCCCTGTGGCGCGCATAAGTTCACTTTCAAAATTCAGGTTAAAGTCTGCATATACCTTCTACACATGGACTTCAGCTCTACACATGTTGCTAGAAAATTACTCTCACAATGGAACTCTTTGCTATAGGACACCATGGAGATAAACGATTGAGTTGGATTCAGAAAAGGTATCAGACAAATTTATACAAGATAATTATAAGCTACAGTGTTAAAGATAATAGTCAAGGATGCCTCTCCAAGTTTAGTTTTCTCTAAACCATGAATGCTGGAAACTGTAAGAGCATGGTTATTGTAAGCATACCCTTTTTTTTATACAGGACTTCTAAGTGTCACAGTCAGAAACAGGAAGCTGGACTAGATGGACCTTCGTTATGATCCATTATAGCAATTTTTATGCTCTTATGGGACTTGCTCTTAGCCTGGCTGTTCTTCTCACTCCTGGAGTAGCTTTTTATATCTATTCTGTGGATCAGTTAGGAACTTAAGTTTCCAGTCCTGTTAATACTGTGCCCTTTATGAACACTGAATTCAATGGGTTTGTTTATGGCATATTTACAATGTTCATTGGTAATTTGCACTAAAAATTGAACTTCGACATAGTTGCGTTGAATCAATGCTCTTTGGAAGCTAGAAAGCTTGCAGAGTCTGATTAATGTTTTCATCTTAAAGCTAATTGAGTATAACAGGATGTGGGTACCTTGGACATAGCAAATCTCCTGAGAACTGAAGTCCAGTTTAGTTGCTCATTACCTAGCCTACAGTCTTGACATATATAAATCTTTGTGACAAAACGTTTCTCTTGAAATCTATGAAATGCACAGTAAATGCTAGGGATGTGCAGACCAAAAGTTTAAGTTCATAAGTCCATAAGTCGAAAGGGGGTCCCATTTGCGGTCAATATGGACATATGGAGAATTCCATAAGTTGAGTCTATGTCCATATGTCCATATGTCAGGAGGCCCCCCCAAGCTGGCCAAAAGTTCCTTTTGAGCCCAACGAGGGGTCCGGGAGCGAACCCGGAGGGGAATCACGTGACGCCGCGTCACTCTGACGTGGCGCCGACGTCACGTGCCCCCCCAAGCTGGCCAAAAGTGCCTTTTGGGCCCAACGAGGGTTCCGGGAGCGAACCCGAGGGGAATCACGTGACACCGCGTCACTCTGACGTGACGCCGACGTCACGTGCTCCTTGCAAAGGAGTTCAGGAATGGCGTCCTGACCCCGCTGGACCACCAGGGAGTTTTGGTAAGTCTTGGGGGGGGGGGGATTAAGGAGGGTGAGGGGTTTAAATTTTTATTTAGATCAACAATCGCGATTTCCAACGTATTCAACATAGCTATGTTGAATAAGTTGGAAATCCGATCGTTTAAGCCTCATCTTTTTTTTAAGTTAAAAAATAAAAATAAGTTGCGTTTTCCATTTAAGTTCAAAACGAATGCACACCCCTAGTAAATGCTATCCATTAATAAGAGAGTAAAGAGCGAGGAAATAGTAGAAGAAATAGGACAGTTTATTCTATTTTAGCAGGGGTAGTTGAATAATCATTGCGTTTTTCATTTTGTTTGAAAACAAATGCACATCTCTAATATTAGCAGGGACCTTTGTTTTCTGTTTTTATTTATTTTTCCAGGGAAGTTTGTGTTTTATTACAAAAACACAATTCATATTTACCTGGGAAGAATGAGTCAGGTTTTTTCCATTGATTTCTCCCATTTTTGTTCTTGCTGTAATAAACACTGATAAATTTCCAGAAAAACTAAAATAAAAGCTGAAAACAAAGGTCCTTAAGTTCTAAATATCCTCATATCAAGGATTCACACTCAACATAATAGGCCTCCTCTTTTCCATGTCTCCTCAGCATAGCCAGAAATAGAGCCCTGCTTGCCATAAAGGTGAAAGCCTTGTGTGATGTTGGTCGGGGCTGTGTGACAATACCTGAAACAGTGACCTCATGGAAGATGTGGGGTGGAATATTACAGATTCCCGCTTCAGATCACGCAAGGTTTTTAAAGTTTTTTATAAATCCGGGACGTATAGAACCTGCATATATTTATTAAGTAAATGTGAAACACTGGGGTAGTTTCAGTATAGGACCTGGATTTTTGTGGACGTTTGCTTGTATAAAAACACAAACTAAGGTGCTTAGAAACAAATTTTGATGGATTTTTTGAACTGAGCTTATTTTGATGGATTTTTGCTTGCATAGAAAGACCAAAAAGAATTTGTTCTGTTATCATTAGGGACCAATGATTAAAAAAACATTGTATGGGCTTTGGGCTATTTTGCCACACACCTGTTGTTTATTTTTATGAGCGCTCCTTATGTTCATTTTTGTGTACCTGACCACTTCTGGGAATTTAAAGGAAAAATAGATTAACATAGGTCTAAAAAAATTAACAGGCATATCAGCTGCATTTGACACTGTAGAACATCTTATTCTTGCCCAGAGACTGATTGAAACTGATTTGTGTGGGCATGCATTAAACTGGTTGAACTCTTTTCTGGAAAATAGAACTTTTTAAGTAAAAACAAGCTTCAATGTCTCATATAGTACTGCTATGAAAACTAGTGTTTCACAGGGGTTCTCACTATCAACAACATTGTTTAATATATATCTCCTTCCACTGTGCAGACTACTTGCAGGTTTAGGCATTAATGTTTATGTATATGCCGATGACATGCATTTTCTAATACCAGTTGAAACTTCAACACATTAAAAATATATTTTGCAGCTATTTAGAAACTATCACATACAAGATTGGTGCTCAATCTAGAAAAACCATAAATTTTGTGGCTAGATAGAAAGAACACAATATATTCCTCTCTGTCTTTCCCTATTCAATCACAAAATATCAAAATCGTTGACTTTGCTCGAGACTTAGGAGTAGTAATTGATTGTAACCTAACAATGAAAACGCACATCAGCAATATGATTAGAGCAGATTATGACAAACTACGTCTGTTGAAATGTTTAAACATATGTTGTCCCAATAGGACTTTCGCACTACATTCCAGAGATTGATATTCTCAAATCTCGATTATTGAAACTCTCTGCTACTAGGACTCCCAACTTTTATTATCAGATCCCTGCAGATGTTACAAAATGCCAATGCAAGGGTGCTTACAGGAAGCAAGAAATATGATCACATCATTCCAGTTCTAAAATTCTTACACCGTTTACCCATAAAATGCATATCCACTATAAAGTATTGGGGTAGATTTTATAACGTGCGTGCTACCCGGTGTGCGCACATGTACATCCGATTTTATAACTTGCGCACACAGGCATGCACAAGTTATAAAATCAGGAGTTGGCGCGTGCAAGGGGGTGCACAATTGTGCACCTTGCATGCGCTGATCCGCGCTGCCTTCCCCCGTTCCTTCCCCCTATCTATCCTTCCCACCCCTTCCTCCAACCTTTCCCCCTAGCCCTACTCTAACCCCCTTTGACCTTTATTTTACTTTTGCGCCTGCCAGCCGACTGCTGGCGCACGATCCCCGGCACAGCAGGAAATATGGCCGCTGTGCCGGGAGCCTGACCCTGACCCTGCCCCCAGACCCCTCCATCTCGCCCACAACCTGCCCTGCCCACACCCCGCCCCTTCAGTAAAGCTCCAGGACTTACACACATCCTGGGGCTTTAGGCACGTTGCCGAGCCTTTTGAAAATAGGCCCGGCGCGCGTAACCTTTTGAAAATCTGGCCCATTATGTTTAATACACAAAATGATAAACCAAAAAGACACAGATTGGCTGAGTGCTATAAAGCACTTTCATTCCCCACAAAGCAACCTGAGATCTGCGAATAAAGGCCTACTGAGTATACCTTCACTCCAGAGTGCTCACTTAAGCGAGGTAAGAGAGAGAACATTGTCAATAGGAGGTCCAAAACTGTGGAACACCATGGCAGTAGAACTAAGGATACAAAAGGAATTTAAAACTTTTTAAAAAAGATCTAAAAACATAGCTTTTCCTTCAAGCATTCGAGAGTGAACCAAATAAGTAATTCAGGGAGAAAGAGAATTTGTATAAATTTTTGCTGTTCTTTGATATGTATTTTGTTTTCTTATTGATTTGTTTAACTTTATTTTATTTCTATTTTATTTTATATTCCATGGGCTGGATTTTCAAAGCCCTACGCGTGCTGGGCCCTTAGGCAGGCACAAGAGGTATGATAAAGGTTGGGGGGTAGGAGTTAGAATAGGGCTAGGGGGTGGGAAGGTTAGGGGAAGGGGTGGGAAGGATAGAGTAGGGGGAAGGGAAGTTCCCTCCCAGGCCGCTCCTAAATTGGAGCAGCCTGGGAGGGAACAGGTGAAGGACATGTGCGTTGGCGCGTGCAAGATGCACTAAGGTGCACGCCCTTACACGCGCTGACCCCCGATTTTATAACATGCACGCACCTGCACACGCATGTTATAAAATCGGGCGTCCATGTCTGCCCGCCGGGTAGCGCGAGCACATGGACGCCCGCGCGTACCTTTTAAAATGTACCTCTATGTTTTTAATACTTGCCAGTTGAAAGTGATTTTATTTAACTGGTTGCTGTAAACCGCCGTGATTGAAAATAACAGAACAATGGTATGTAAGTGAAATAAATAAATAAATACATAAAAGTGGAGGAGCTATATTCTCTGTTACAGAACACTCTCCTGGCTATTGCATAGTATCTAACTCCAGAACCAATGATCAGCATTTGATGGAGCCATACCTCAGGCAAAAAGGGCATGTCCTAGCAGTCCATGTTTGCAGTTGAAGGGCATGATAAATTCTCAACGTGTTGTTACTATGACTGTCCAATTTAGTTGTGTAAATTGCAACATGGAAAGGTTGTGATTTTGTCTATGTGAAATATGATGTATTCGTGCCCATTGCTAAAAAGGAGGAAGAACTCAGTTTTTGCAGTCTCTTTACTGCAAGAACTAAGATGCAGGGAGAAAAAGAGGCTTGCCCAAGGTCACCTAAAGCAGGGATTCCTTATGCCAGTCAACAGATTTGCTGATCAGAGAAACCAAGCCATGCAAATGTAACCCTTTTTTTTAGCCCACGTATTTGCAAGCACATCCAACAAATATTTATTGCAGATTTTATAAAAGCCAGACCTGTTGGTGATGCTTGAGGTCTGGAGCTTAGTACCCCTGGACTTCAGGGCTTTGAATTTGTATCCATAGAGCTGTCTAATCTATGGACTATCATTCTCTCTCCTGAACATGTAAGAGTGGGCCAAAAAACTGTAATTTATTACGTTGCCAATAATTTCATAAGAATTTTGTATTTGCTTTTGCCAATTTTTGTTTAGCATAGCATTGAGAGGGTTAAAGTCTGCCATCAGTGATTTTCACAGTGAAAGTTCATATGGACTTTTGCTTCGAAAATTACCCAAGGAACATTCCAGCAGGTTCGTTTTTCTCGGGGAAATTTACATGCACACCTTTTTAAAATTAAAAAAATGTGTTTGAATGCTAAGCCCACTCCTCAGAATGCCTTGTTAAAAACACGTGAGTACAGGGAGTGTGTGTGATTTTTACCCGCGTATTGGGCAGGCAATTTTGCTAAAGGAGATTTATATGGGTGAAGCACTTTTATCAGCATATATGCCTTTTAAAATTATCCTCCCTAAGCATAATCTTAGCTTTGTAGCATATTACACATTATGTGCTAGTTGTGAACATCATAAAATCTGAGTGCTTGCAAATAATTTTATTACATGTGAAGTCTGTTTTTCTTTCATGTCTTCTAAAGTATTACTTTTCAATAGAATGCTGTTGCGTGGTTATAGTGAAGGTAATGCTACATACATTTACATATTTACATTTATTGCATTTATAAACCGCCTAACCCTAAGAAGGACTAGGTGGTGAACATAAAAACATACACAATTTAAATCAAGAATAATAGAAAACAACATACATTTAAAATCAAAATAATAATGTGTTGCATAATAAATAAATAAATAAATAAATAAATAAATAAAAACAGTAACTTGAAAACATTAAATGAATATGAATAATAATCAAATTGGTAAAATAGTAGGGTAAAATTAACCATAAGCTAGATTAAATAAAAAGGTCTTAATGAGTTTTCTAAATTGAGGAAGTGAACCACAAAGTTTGATTTCAATTGGAAAAGAGTTCCATAGAGTTGGTACTGCTATAGAGAAGGTGCATTCACTAGTAGTGCTGTGTTAGGCGAATTTTGGAGATGGAACATCAAGTAAACCTCTCTGTGAAGAATGAAGTAGTCTGGTTGGCTGGTAAAATTTGAGGATAGCATTGGCCCAATGACATTTTTGCTCATTGAGAAGCTTGTGTACAAGCATTCCGATTTTGTATTTAATACATTTGTTGATAGGTCCTTGCTTAAATTTTCTTGGTAGAGGAATAAGTCCATTAATCACTTGTGCTCTCAGAAAAGTATTCATTTTTTGTTTTCTAACCTTACTTTGTTTGGGGTATTTATCCTGACCGTAAGCTAACTGCTCCTCAGCATCAAGTTATTTGAGTCAGCTTTTTCTGCGCTTGGAACAGACATAGGGTCCCTTTATACTGTACTAAGCATTTTCCCATGGCTACAGAAAAGGGAGATAAACTTTAGTGAAGCAGGACCAGAACTGGGAAAACCCTTCAGCACATCAGATTCAAAATAATAGAAAGCCTTTATTTAGTACATAGTCCTCACTCCTCAATCGTCTGATTTGTAGATAGCAAATGTAACGATTAACAGTAGTTCCATGCCTGCAATTCTAATACAAACATATTCCGTCTTGCTGAAAGGCAAGCCTGTGGTGTACTACCTATTTCTTATCAAGGGGCCCTTTGCCAACTCTGCTCCGTACAATGAGCCATATTTTTCCTTTCACAAAATAATTAAACAAGGAGCTGCTGGGGGCCTTCTCCTCAGAGTTAAGCTGTTTTAGAAGCTGTCAGGGTTTGCCTCATAGCCAGCTATGCTTGGATAGACACCAAAGCATCGTGTTTCCCGCTGGGGTGCTTTCAACCACAGCACTGAAATAGGAACTGGCACATCAGCTCCTTCCCCTGAAAGGCATTGAGTGCAACAGAAACAAAATGCAATACTTCTAAGTGCAAGATGTGAAACGAGACAAGGGGCTGAGCAGAAACTCTATGAATGGTGATGGCCCAGATCAGCCGCACAGTGCATACTTAATTTCACAGGTGCTGTTTCCTAAGCATTCTGTTTTAAATTACATGGAAATAAAGATTAACAAATACAACTAAAACAAAAAAGTATGTAAGGTGATACCTTTTTTTTTTTTTCTTGACTAGCTTTTGGAAGTCTCTTCTTCTTTCTTGGGTCAGAATAAGTTTTGATCTTCCAGAGCAGCACACAGTTAATATTCGTGAATTCCATTTACCACTGCTCTCTGATGTCTATCATTCACTCAGTTTCTAATCCACTCTGCCACCTTGGGACCGACCCTCATACTACTCTGATTATTAATGAGCCTCTTGTGTGGCACAGGATTAAAAGCTTTGCTCAAATCCAAGTAAACCGCATCCGACACATTTCCTTGATCTAATTCTCTAGTCACCCAGTCGAAGGAATCATTTGACATGATCTGCTGTAGAAGGCCTTAGGAGGACCTGGCAGACAATTTTGTCTAACTCCAGAGGCAACAAAACAAAGTGACTGTCCTCTGAAATGAAAGGTACATTTATTTCACCACTTTCAGAAGAAGGAATTCTTTACTCAAAGTGGTAAAATTTATTGAACTTTTTGATGGTGGAGCTAATCATGGAAATGTTAGCAAATAACTTCCAAAAGAAATTTGGACACATTTTTGGGGGAAAGAGATTGTTGGGTGCAATGAGGTTTATCTATAGGTTAAAGTGATGATCTAGGGTGTAAGCCGAGTACCACATTTGGAATTAGAAAGGAATTTTTTTTGCCATTATGTATGAGAATTGGCTACAGATGTCCTGGTTTGTTTGTTTTTTTTCACTTTCTTCTGGATTATCATATGGATTTTAGGAAATTAGAAAAATGTTGGATTTGACAGACTTCTGGTCTTCCAACAAGCTAATTAAATATGTAACTTTATCAAGAAGAGGAGGGGCAAGGAAAGCTGAAAAGTTCTGGCAATTAGGATGTTAGTAAGCTATATTCATTATAGCAACCTTTTAATTTTTGGATTTCTATTCGTACTAGTATAGATGGAGCATGAAAGATATCTTCTACATTTTGGACCTATGAGATAAAATAGGATTAAAAATAAAGGAAAAAATCAATACATGAATGATCGATTGTATAAGAGGAAAAGATACAGATATATATGATTCATTCATAGTTGAGTAGTGCAGTCCAGTGTAGACATATGAGTTCAAATTAATTTGGAATTTTTTTGGCCTATAAGTAATTAGCAAAGGATTTCAAAGAATATGCATTTCCTCTACAATATTGTTTCTCTACAGGATTTAATTATTTTTCTCATTCTTATTGTAGCTATAACATGGCATTTTCTTATTGATTCAATATTTCTTCAACAACTGTGTCCAATTGTATAGTGAGCTCTATGGGGAGCTATTCAATAAACATGCACTACATTATTTTAGCATGCAAACTAAATGCTTCTTAACGAGCAATGCAGAATATTTTTGGTGTGCCTGCTAAAATGTAGCTATTATAACAGACATGTAAAAGAAGCATGCACAATAAGTCAAAAAGTGGAGCGTGTACATGCTACATATTAAAAAATCCCTGTGCTTGTGAGCCCAAAGTGAAAGTGCAAGTCAGAATGGGGATTTCACCCCAATCCCTCCCCAAGACAAAAAGTAAGGGGCCTCTATGCCCCAATTCCACTACCCTGACATGAAACTAAGGAGCCTCTATGCCCTGATCCTCTCACTTTGGACAAGAACTAAAGGGCCTTTGTGCCCTGATCATCGTCCCCCTCCCTTACCACCCAACATAACAACTAAGGGATCTACAGTATGGGGCGGATTTTAAGAGCCCTGCTCGCCTAAATCCGCCCAAATCCGGGTGGATTTAGGCGAGCAGGGCCCTGCGCGCCGGTGAGCCTATTTTACATAGGCCTACCGGCGCGCGCAGAGTCCCGTGACTCGCGTAAGTCCCGGGGTTCTCCAGGGGGGGGCGTGTCGGGGGCGGGCCCGGTCGTTGCGGCGTTTAGGGGGCGTGTCGGCAGCGTTTTGGGGGCGGGTAAGGGGGTGTGGTTACGGCCCGGGGCGGTCCGTGGGCGTGGCCACGCCCTCCGTACCCGCCCCCAGGTCACGTCCCGGTGCGCGGGGATTTACGCCTCCCTCCGGGAAGCGTAAATCCCCCGACAAAGGTAAGGATGGGGTTTAGACAGGGCCGGGCGGGTGGGTTAGGTAGGGGAAGGGAGGGGAAGGTGAGGGGAGGGCAAAAGAAAGTTCCCTCCGAGGCCGCTCTGATTTCGGAGCGGCCTCGGAGGGAACGGGGATAGGCTGCGCGGCTCGGCGCGCGCCGGCTATACAGAATCCATAGCCTTGCGCATGCCGATCCCAGATTTTAGCGGATACGCGCGGCTCCGCGCGTATCTACTAAAATCCAGCGTACTTTTGCTTGCGCCTGATGCGCCAGCAAAAGTAGGCCAAATCGCGCGGTTTGAAAATCTACCCCTATATGCCCCAACTGCTCATCTGTATTGATATAAAAGATAAGTGTCTTGGAAGCCTCAAAAGTCTCAGTCCTTCGACTAACCCATCACACAATAAACTGCAAGGGACTCAGGGTCCCTAACATCTTCCTCACAACAACACAACAAAACAACAAGGGGTATGATACCCCCAACATACATCCCCCACCCCCTAGACCCACATTTTTAATTGTTGACCAGCTGATTTATTGTACTCTGATAGGCACTTGGCATGCAAGTTAATAGTCATGTGGGAAGCTTTGTTTTACATTCATTTGTTGAGTAGGGGTTGCTTTGATTTAGCTCTGGTAGATTTTGGCAGGCTTTTGTTTTCAATAATCTTTTACTAGTTTATTTTTTTATTATTATTTGTAATTATTTAATTGATTTCAATTTTAACACAAGAACAAACCTGTGTCGAAATTCAGACACAAATACTTACTCAGAATAATGCAAAAATGAAACAGAAGAAATATACAAAATTGTGTCCTAAAGAGACTGCAAACTAGGAGAAAAGATTCTAAGTGAGAACTAAATGAAGAAAAAAATAGAGGCAATCTCACCCAGAGAGGACAGCAGTTTAAATACTCATACACAGAACCACTACTGTTTCACAGTTCAGAGTCATTATGGTATTTTAGAGTTAAAAAAAAAAAATTGAAGTTGAGAAGGCTTATAAAAGACATACTTCACATTATTGAAATGCAATATACATTTATAAGGAAAATGTATAATGAACAATGCGTTAAGGGCCTGAGTTTCTTGATGTATTGCCAATTATTTTTTCCTATGCACTTACCTGGTTTTAAAACTATCTGGAATTTGCCTCATAAGAACATAAGAACATGCCATACTGGGTCAGAACAAGGGTCCATCAAGCCCAGCATCCTGTTTCCAACAATGGCCAATCCAGGCCATAAGAACCTGGCAAGTACCCAAAAACTAAGTCTATTCCATGTTACCGTTGCTAGTAATAGCAGTGGCTATTTTCTAAGTCTACTCCATTAATAGCAGCTAATGGATTTCTCCACCAAGAACGTATCCAATAGGGATGTGAATCGTGTCCTCGATCGTCTTAACGATCGATTTCGGCTGGGAGGGGGAGGGAATCGTATTGTTGCCGTTTGGGGGGGTAAAATATCGTGAAAAATCGTGAAAAATCGTTAAAAAATCGAAAAATCGAAAAATCGAAAAACCGGCACATTAAAACCCCCTAAAACCCACCCCCGACCCTTTAAATTAAATCCCCCACCCCCAAATAACTTAAATAACCTGCGGGTCCAGCGGCGGTCCGGAACGGCAGCGGTCCGGAACGGGCTCCTGCTCCTGCATCTTGTCGTCTTCGGCCGGCGCCATTTCCAAAATGGCGCCGAAAAATGGCGGCGGCCATAGACGAAAAAGATTGGACGGCAGGAGGTCCTTCCGGACCCCCGCTGGACTTTTGGCAAGTCTCGTGGGGGTCAGGAGGCCCCCCACAAGCTGGCCAAAAGTTCCTGGAGGTCCAGCGGGGGTCAGGGAGCGATTTCCCGCCGCGAATCGTTTTCGTACGGAAAATGGCGCCGGCAGGAGATCGACTGCAGGAGGTCGTTCAGCGAGGCGCCGGAACCCTCGCTGAACGACCTCCTGCAGTCGATCTCCTGCCGGCGCCATTTTCCGTACGAAAACGATTCGCGGCGGGAAATCGCTCCCTGACCCCCGCTGGACCTCCAGGAACTTTTGGCCAGCTTGTGGGGGGCCTCCTGACCCCCACGAGACTTGCCAAAAGTCCAGCGGGGGTCCGGAAGGACCTCCTGCCGTCCAATCTTTTTCATCTATGGCCGCCGCCATTTTTCGGCGCCATTTTGGAAAATGGCGCCGGCCGAAGACGACAAGATGCAGGAGCAGGAGCCCGTTCCGGACCGCTGCCGTTCCGGACCGCCGCTGGACCCGCAGGTTATTTAAGTTATTTGGGGGGGTTCGGGAGGGTGGGGGATTTAATTTAAAGGGTCGGGGGTGGGTTTTAGGGGGTTTTAGTGTGCCGGCTCACGATTCTAACGATTTATAACGATAAATCGTTAGAATCTGTATTGTATTGTGTTCCATAACGGTTTAAGACGATATTAAAATTATCGGACGATAATTTTAATCGTCCTAAAACGATTCACATCCCTAATGGATCCTTGGTTTGACCTAGTATAGCAAGTCTTATGTTTTTAAGAATTTTTGCCATGACTGGAGAGAGCTGCAAAGAAGAAGCCCAGGAGCTGGGTCTATTGGAGCAAGCAGTCTCCCACCTTGAATATCTGCTGTGGGTGAACTCTCCTGATATTGAAAATGTTGCTGGAGCTGCTGCAGCACTTGGTGAGTCAGCTCAGGGCAAGAGGTTTCTCCAGCCCCCTCACCAGCTCTTGTAACTCTGGATGCACTATGGGTCTTAATTGCCAGCCATTTTCATCTGAATGCTATGCTAAGGTAGATTCCCTGTCCTCAGAAATGGGGTCTCTTGCTCAAATTCAACAGAAAATAGTGTCTGAACATTCAGAGAACATGTTATTTTTGGAAACTGCTGTTCCTAAGATGGAGTCAGTGAATGTCACCATGATTCAGGAGTGTGGGTCACTAGTTCGTAAAATTGGATTGTTTGAAAATCACTTGAGATCTCATAACCTGTGGTTTACAAATTTCCCTAGGGTGATGGGTGAATTACCCCAAATGACTCTCAGGAAGTTCTTTTTGAATATGTTACATCTCCCTGTAGAGTCTATTCCTGTCATTAATAAAATATATTTTCTTCCATTCAAGAAAAATCTAAGCCTGCATGATGCTCCACAGGTTTCTTTGAGTCTACTTCTATTGAAATAAGTGAAAGGCATCATTATTAGTTTCCTTTATAGTGAGCATGAAGTGTCTTACATTATGAAAAGTTGCTTTAAAAATATGTCAGTGAATTTTTTGGGACACTCAGTCAGGATTTATCCTGACCTGGCTAGGGTAACTTTTTGGCCCTACATTCAGAGTTTCAGGTTTTGGGGGCTTCTTTCCTACTTTGATACCCCTGTAAGTGTGCCATAAAATTTGGGAATGAATGTTATATATATATATATATTATTTTTTTTTTGCGCCAGAACAGCTTAAATCTTTTATTGATGGGTGGAAGCTGGCTATTTCCCTAGTGAATTCCTGATATAAATTTAGACTTTCCTGGGTTGGGCTTCATGTTGAAGCCATTTCCACTGTTTCTTTTTTTCCTTTTCTTTTGTATCACCTATGCATTCTTTTCCCTCCTCTCAAAGTTGGAAGGTCTGAATTAAGAGACTATAATGTTTTACTGAAATATGCAACATGATTTATTCTTTACTGTGATATTTCTTTTTTTTTGTTAAACTCTCTCTGGGGTAGATTTTAAAACGTGTGCGTGCTACCCGGCACGCACACATGTACGACCAATTTTATAACATGTTATAAAATCGGGGATCGGCGCACCCAAGGGGGTGCACAATTGTGCACCTTGCGAGCGCCGAGCCGCTCTGCCTTCCCCCGTTCCCTTCCAGGCCGCTTCGAAATTGGAGCGGCCTAGGAGGCAACTTCCTTACCCCCCCCCCCCCCACCTTCCCTTCCCCTATCTCCCCCACCCTTTCCCCCCCCTACCTTTATCTTTTTTTCTTTTTGTTACAAAACTTACTTCAGCCCTGGGGCTGAAGTAAGTTGCGGCACATGATCCCCGGCACAGCAGCAAATAGCCACTGTGCCGGGAGCCACTGACCCAAAGATGAGATTTGTGCAATGTCCTCTCAACCTAGCTTGATGGACTCTCTACCTGGGTAGCATCAAGCTAGGTAGAGAGAACATTGCACAAATCTCATCTTTGGGTGAGTTTCCTCACTCCGAAGGTCATCAAATCTTCACAAGAGAGCACTGTCCCGTTTGTACATCTCATTTTGAATGTCAAAGTGGCCCCTAACCCCTACACTAATACCTAAACCTCACCTCAAGTTACTAAGTGGGCCTCCTATTGAGATATAAATGGTTAGTATCTCTCTCTCTCTCTCTCTCTCAAGGGCCCTGACAGCTAGGCTGGCTCTCCAGGAGCTAAAAACAGCATTTGTACACTCCTCCCTTTTTTCTGATTTGATTGCACCATGCGTTATGGTGCTTTTGCAGGCATTAAAGGGGCTTAACACATGCAAAAACACCTTATAGTAATTTGATAAATGACCCTTTAAGGAGGAAAGCTTGTTGCTAAAGTGTAAAAAGATGGGGGGGGGAGTCATGTAGTGCGATGTGAGGAGCAAGATGTGTTTTGGCTGAGCTCCTGCAACCCTTCCCTCATTTCTCTTTTTTTGTTGTTGTTTATTGTCATGTTTTAGCTCTTTCAGTCAGAACTAACTTTGTGGCGTGTTTAATACCAGAAGGTTGGTAGTTTCCAGCATTTCTTTTTCAAATGAGATGACCTCCAGGTTGATGAGGAAAGATAAAGATAGGTCTAAAAATCCCGATAGCAAGATGGTTGATAATCCCAAGGAAAGCCCTTCCTCTCTCATGCAAGACCCCCTTGTGCTGGCCATAACAACTGCAGTTATTATGGCTTTAAATGAGAAATTTGATAAAATATTTAAAAGTTGGGTGGCCTTACTTTTCAATTGGAAGATGTCAATAAGAAACAATCTGAGTTGAAAATTGGCAGTCTGATTCTGAAGCTTGCACACAACATTTGGAACAAGAACAGCAAGGCTGGGGAGCTGTACAAAATATTTTGGGGCAAAAATCAAAGACCTTGAGAACTGTTGCCTTCAAAATGATGTTCATTTTGTGGGGTTCGCCAAGGATTTATCTGATGCTGTTCTTCTGAATCTGCTGGAATCATGGCTTCCCACAGTGCTTGCTCTTCTAGGCCTGAGTGGTGAAATTATAAGTAGAACCAGTTCAAAGACTAGGCCAACACTTCACTAACAGGAACCGTCCTCATGTATTTGTTTTGATTTATATTCCACTTTTCAGGCGCTTTCAAAGCGGATTACATTCAAGCACTTTTCCCTATCCGCAGTGGGCTTACAGTCAGAGATGGTACTTTCAAACTGGTGTGCAGGCACACAAGTGCGCAAGTTCACCAGCTCGTGCCTAGAAAGACGGCTATTTTATAACTTGCGCGCGTATATGCGCGCACATTATAAAATAGACTGGCCGTGTGTATATTTGCACCATATTTGCATTGCTAAGCATGTCAGAACATCTTTCCTCTGTAACCTCTCACCTACTTTCTCTTTTCATCCTGTCCCAGACTTCTGACAATAAAAGCCTTAAATCCTAGTTCCCGCACAGCTGTAAGAAATCAGACAAGCTAAATATATTCTACTAATTGCTTGCCTCTACATCAGGCAATCATTTACCTCTGGCCGCCTACTTCTGATAACTAAAAGCATGAAAGCATGGCCTGACTATTCGCAACCCTTGTTGTTTCAACCTAACAATGCTTTCTTGTTGTTTCAAGATATGCTTACATTTTTATTTGCTGTCTGTCTTATACAAGATTGATGTTACAATTCAGTTTGGTAATACTTCTTAGACTTAAGGCTGGATTTTAAAACCCCGGAGCGCGTAAATGCCGGGATTTACAAGCGCCGGTCCAATTTTCAAATGGGACCGGCCACGTGCATAAACCCCAGGACACATGTAAGTGCCGGGGCTTTAAAAAGGGACGATCCAGGGGCGGGGCTAGAGGCGATCGGTACAGTGGCTATTTGCCGCTGTGCTGTCGTGCGCAACTTGCTCCTGCTTCTTTGCAGGAGCAAATCGTGAGTTAAAGAAATGGGGGAGCTAGGATAGGGATAGGGGAAGGGGAAGGGAGGTTAGGGTAGGGGGTTGGGAAGTTCCCTCCCAGTCTGATCCTTAATTGGAGCAGACTGGGAGGGAACTGGGGAAGGCCCCGATGCGTCACCCCGCGAATTTGCTAAATTATTTCCCCCCCTTGCCTGGAATTTTATAACATGCACGTGCCAGCGCGCGTCCATGTGTGCGCGCTGGGTAGCGTGTGCACATGGACATGCGCATATTTTTTAAAAATCTACCCCTTAAGGTTCTTCTGTTTAGGATTCTTTTTTTGGTCCTTTTTATGGGGAAGGGTCTGCATTCGCATTAGACTCCCACCACTACGGTGAAAGGTATTTTTTGCTCATATTGGGGAAAAGATGTTTTTTGTTTTTGATATGGCTATTTTTACCAAGCTATGTCTTTGTTAATATTTTTGGAGGGGGAGATGGATTCTTAGAAGGTATTTGGGGAGACTTCAGCACTGTCATAGTATTTTCTCAGAAATTAAGCTGTTTGCTCTTTGTGTCTAAGTATAGTTTTTCTATTCCTTAGTGGTTCAGGATGGGAAAGCTCCAGGGATTTTTCCTGTGTTTATTTCTTTGTCATTTTTTCCTGTTTTTGGTATTTTGCATTCCTAGTGCTTTGCGCTTAGTGACCTGGAATGTCGCAGGTATTGGTTCTGTTATTAAGCGCTTTAAGATTCTTCAGCATTTAAGAAGACATAAAATCAATGTAGCTTTCTTGCAAGAGACTAAGGGGTAGATTTTAAAAGGAGTGCACGCAAGCTTCCCGGCGTGCGTACATGAATGCGCTTATTTTATAACATGCACACGCCAGCGCGTGCATGTTATAAAATCTGATGGCTGTGCACATGTGCAGTCAGTGCACGCAGGGGGAGCGAATTTTCAGGAAATTCATGTGGCAGCGCAATCGGGCCTCCCCCAGTTCCCTACCCCCCTTACCTAAACTCCCTCCCTCTTCCCCTCTTCCCCTCTCTTCCCTACCCCCTACCCCCTAAACCCTAACTTTGTACTTACAGTTATTTTGTTTTATTACTTATTGCTCCTCTGGAGCAGAAGTAATCTGCGTGCGCCGGCCAGTTGCCGGTGCGCCCTTCCCTGGGACAGCGTAGAATAGTGCTGTCCTGGCCCGCCCCTACCCCACCCCCTGGCCCGCCCCTTCAGAGAAGCCCGGCACTTGTGTGCGTATCGGGGTTTACGCGCGTGGCCGGGCCAATTTTAAAATGCATGTGGCGCGTGCAAGGCCCGGCCACGCATGCAAACCCTGAGTTTTATGTGCGCAGGCCTTTTAAAATCCGGGCTTAAGCTTTCTGATATAGAACATGCTAAGCTGAAGCGTCAATGGGTGGGGGAAGTATATTTTGTTTCCTCTGGCTCAGCTTTAGCAGGGGTTGCTATTTTAATTGATTAGACTTTACCTTCTCAATTGATTAAAAATATTTTGGATTCTCAGGGTCATTATATTTTTTTACATGGTACCCTCTATGGCCAACCTTTATTGCTTTGTAATATATATGTGCCTAACTCTTACTCCCATTCTTTATTTCAAAATATTTCCTGTATTGGGGAAAGCTTTAGAGTTCCTTCAATATTCATGGGTGGGAACTTCAGTTGTGTGAATGATGCATCTTAAGATAAAATCTTGCAAGCATTAATCTTTTCCAAACTAGATTATTGCAACTCACTACTACTAGGCCTCCCAGCTTCTTATACCAAGCCTCTACAAATGGTACAGAACACAGCAGCCAGAATCCTTACAAACTCCAGGAAAATCGATCACATCTCCCCTATCCTCAAAGACCTCCATTGGCTACCGATCCACTACAGAATCATGTACAAATCCATCAATATCATCTACAAGGCTATCCACCAACACACTCAACTTGACCTACAAATCCCATTTAAAAAACACACATCCGCCAGACCCATCAGGGAATACTACAAAGAGTCACTCCAGATTCCACATGCTAAAACCTACCAACATAAATCCTTGAGTCTCAGAGCTTTCTCTTCAGCAGGTCCAACTCAATGGAACTCTATCCCACCTGACTTGAGGCAAGAACCATGCACCCTAACATTTAGGAAAAGACTAAAAACTTGGCTTTTCAAAAAAGCATTCCCAGGCCTCGATTAAAACCTCCACCCATCAGCACCAACTCGTATTCAAAAATTGGATTAAAATAAAAATCCACAAACACCTACCCATACTCAACACCATACTATCATCCTTCACAACTCTTATCATATTTATTTATTTTGCTATACAACTATATTATTTGATGCATTTGGCTGATATGTAAATATTTCTTTGTTCTATTTCTCCCCCTTTCCAGATCCTAGTTAATTTTCCCTGTTTTATTGTAACTTTCTCACATCCTTATTATTGTTTTACTGTATTTGAAGTTTGAATTGGGAATATTGTTTACATTGTTACTCTCTGCCTTACACACATTGTTAATTGTAAACCGGGTTGATGTGATGCAAGTCACGAAACTCGGTATAACAAAAATAATAAATAAATAAATAAATAAATAAATAAAAGTAAGGTTACAGTGACATGAAAAGGACATGGACTCAAAGGTACATGTTATCTTTGTCAAATCTTTGATTTATTAGATGCATGGTGGTCCTTCCATCTGAAAGGGACTACACCCATATATCATGGGCTCATGGTAGCTATTCACGAATTGATTATCTTCTCTTATCTCAATCCTTGTTTTCAAAAGTTTCTGATGTACAAATAGGTCCATTTGTAATTTCAGATCACTCCTCTGTGTGGTTGTCCCTAGAACATTTTCACCATACTGGAGTTAAGCCTATTTGGCATTTATCTTCTTTTCTTTTTCAAGATAAATATTTTCCTAGCTATTTGAAATATAAATGGAAAGATTATGTGTCTTTCAATCAGCAACATCAGCAACATCCGCCTCTATTTTGGGAAATGGCCAAGGCTGTTCTTTGGGGAAAGATCATTAACTGTGTAGCTAGAAAAAGTAAAGACTTGGATAAATCTGTTCTTTCTCTAGAGAAACAACTGCAATTTTAGAAGTCTCATTTTCTATACTGTCCTTCCTGTGTTGATAAAGAGACTCAGGTTATTTCAAATTCACTGATTCATCAACTCATTAAGAAAAGTTACTTGTATTATTAATTTTTTCAGTTTGGAAATAAAGCAGGGAAAATGCTTGGCTTACCCTTACTAAACATTGGGGTGGCTCCAGATATATTATTGCAATGAAAAATGGTTCTGGGAAGCTTGTTAATTCAAATTAAGATATTGCATCTATCTTTATACATTATTATCAACAATTATATTTAGCTAAACTGAATTCTGGCTTCCAAACCCGTAATTACCTTTCTTCAGTTCCATTACCATGGGTATCTCCCCAACAACTTCAGTTTTAAAATGAGCCCATTAAGCTCGAGGAAATTACTGGGGTTATTATGCAGCTGAAACTGTATAAGACACCAGGGCTGGATGTCTTTACATCCAAATTTTATAAACCTCTTATTCCTTATCTTGGTAAAACTCTTCTGCCCTTTTTTTTTTAATTTGATTGCAACTGGAATATTTACTTATAGTGACAATTGGGCTGTTACTAATGTTCTCCTTAAATCTAATAAGGATCCTTTATATCCCCAATCTTATCAACCTTCGTCTTTGTTGAATTTGGATACTAAAATATCCGCCAAAATAATGGCGGACAGGTTGTCTTGTATTTTCCCAGATTTGATCGTGGATTCTCAAGTAGGATTTGTAAAGGACTTCAGTCAGTTCTTAATCTTCGTAAGATTATTGCCTCTCTAGAAAAGTCATGAAGGAAACAGTGGGAATCCTTAATTAGTTTTGTCGCTGAGAAAGAGTTCGACAAAGTTGATTGGGATTATTTTGTTTGCAGTTTTACAACAGTATGGGTTCAAAGGTTTCTTTATGTAGAACCTTTCAGCTTTGTATTCTTCTTTGGAGGTGGTGGTAGCTGTCTCAGAAAAAATACAACTTGCTTGAGATACTAGACAAGGCTGCCCACTTTCAGCCTTATTATTTGTACTTTCAGACCCTTTTCTGCATGTTATTCATAATCATCCTGATATTCCTGGGATTTCTTTGGGATCTTAGTACTTTAAATTGGCAGCGTTTGCTGATGATTTATTGATACATATTCTCAGACCTCTACAGGTCTTACCACTAGTTTTGTCAGAATTCCAGAGGTATGGAAATTTATCTAGGCTTACCTTAAATTTGGATAAATCAGAGGCCCTTCCTATTGGTTCTTTTGACCCATCCAGTTGGATTGAGGTTTTCACCTTGACTTCTTTAAATATCTAGGAGCTTTTATTAGTAGAGATTCTACTGCAATGATGGATTTAAATGGGTCTCACCTTCTCCTACTCACAAAGGATATTTTGTGAACTTAGCTGTCATTTTCCATTTCTCTGATTCATTTTTCTTAAGATGATTCAACTTCCTAAGTAGCTTTATTTCTTCTCTATGTTATGTATTTTTCTTTCTAAAGCTATAGTTCTGTCTTTTTTAAAAATTGTTTGAAAATATATATGGGCATGGCGTAAACCTTGTATCGTGATGCATACACTATTAAAACCTTGGTTTAAGAGCTGATTGGGATTTCCTAATTTGAAATGTTATAATAGAGCAGCCTTTCTTAGACATGTGGGAGATTGGTTGATGACCACTTCTTATTACACCCCCTTAAAATGTGAATTGACCTTACTTGAATCTACTTGACTCTTGACTCTAAGTTCATTATGTTATACTTTGCATGCTCCTGTTGGTTTGTGGCATGCTGTGGACTCTTGGTCGAAGTGGCGATGACTTCTTCCACTGGGAGGGGCCCCATGGTGAACCACAGTGATAGGCTAGACTCTAGTAAGCAAACACTGAGGGAAGAAAGCGTTATTGTACTACTGATGTAAGTAGGATCTTGCTTCAAAGAAGGGATAGTACTGTAGGCCACCGATATCACAGTAAGTTCAGTCTCTATAGATGATGGTCTCACCCGGATGTAGCAGGGTTGGGAGTAGTCCGCAGCGTGGGATAAGCCGAACCTGAAGGGTGGAATAAAGAGAGTTGGAGTGTAGCGATACTCACAGAGTAGCAGTGCTGGTAACTTCCTTGGTAGAAGAATGGAGAGAGGGACCCGAGGTGCAGGATACCCTGAGCAGGATAGGCCCTTGAGGAGCGAGTACCTAGGAGCACCAAAGGATCCTGGAAGAAAGTAGATAGGACCCCCAAGGACCGGGTGTCCTAGGTTAGATAGTTGAACCCTGAAGGGCAGATAGAAGCGAGAGGCCCCCAAAGAGCGGATACCCAGAGCTTCCGTAGGAGCGAGTTACCCCAGAGGGTAAAGAAGAATCCAAGCGAGTAGCTTAGAAGCGGTCAGAGTAGCAAAACCGAAGTCCTTGCTAACTCGTTGAGCTATAGCGGAGCAGAGGTTTAAATATCTGGAGGTACTGACGTCATGCAGTGGGAACGCCCCCGAGGTTCCCACCATGACGTATTCAAAAGCGTAGGTGGTGTACGCGCACGCGCGCCTAGGAGGCCTCAGGAAGAAGCATGGCGGACGGGGACACCCATGCTGTGTTGGAGATGCTGAGGGTTTCGGCAATCAGCACCAGAGGCAGCCATCCTTCCCATGGAGGAGGAAAAAGGTAGAAGAGAGGCGAGGCAGAGTGGTTGCAGCTGTCTGCGACCGACGGACAAAACAGTTCCTTTGGGGGTTCTTTCGAATGCTGCTTTTTCTAGTGTTTTGATACTCTCTTTAAGGAAAACTCAGTGATGGTTCTGTTCTTTTTACAAATTACAAATCAAATACCCGTATAACAATTTAAATGTTTATTACAAAATCTTAAAATACAATATTAATAGCATCCCAGTTTAATCACAAGCTTAATATATCAACAACACACATACATCCACTCATTCGCAATTTAAAATCACTCACACTAACTAATGTATTACAATATTATCATACAACTTCATATTACAACAATAACATTTTTCAAAAACTCAACCTCATATATATTAGATCTTCACATATACATGGAAGCACATATAGAAGCACATATAGAAGAAAAGAAGAGAGAGGAATATATTATTGAGTACTTTGGACTGGAATATTGGTTAGGCTGAAATCCATTTGTGTGGTTATCAGATTTATAACATTGTTTCAGGAATGTATATGTGACGATCTAATATATATGAAGTTGAGTTTTTGAAAATGTTATTGTTGTAATATGAAATTGTATGATAATATTGTACATTTGTTAGCCTGAGTGATTTTAAATATTGAATGAGTGGATGTATGTGTGGTGTTGATGTATTAAGCTTGTGATTATAGTGAAATGTTAGGAATATTGTATTTTAAGATTTTGTAATAAATATTTAGATTGTTATACGGGTATATTTATTTATTTATTTCAAGGCTTTTATATACTGAAGTATAGTGGATTGCCTTCACTCCGGTTTACAAGAAAACAACTTAATACAATTCGATAACACTGGAACGACTTAATAAACTGTGAACGGATTATGGGACATAGGAAAAGGGGAGCAACGATTACAAACTGAAAAGAACAATTTACAACAAACAAAATCATTTAAAAATGGGGGGACTGAGGGCAGAGCACATAGATAGGTGCGGGGAGGGGGAGGACATTCGAGGGGGTTCGAGCGAGACGTGCGTAGGAGAGGAATGAGGTAGGAAGTTGTGGACGGCTTAACCTACGCCATCACGAAAAGTTAGGTTGAAATACCAGGTTTTTTAGTTCCTTTTTAAATGATTTAATGTCACTGAGTGAACTTAGGTAGTGAAGTAAGGAGTTCCATAATTTGGGTCCTGCGATTGAGAAGGCTCTGTTCCTCGTGGTGGTCAGTTTGGCAATGCTGGGGGAAGGTATGTCTAGATTCAGTTTGCATGCTGTTCTGGTAGATCGTTGTGCTTTGTGAAGGTGAATCATGTCATTAAGGGTAGGGTTGGCTTCTTTGAATATTGTGTTGTGGACAATTGTCAGAGTTTTGAATTCAATTCTTTGTGCTATTGGTAGCCAGTGGAGACTTTTCAGAACGGGGGTGATATGATCTGATTTCTTCTTGCCAGTGAGGATTCTGGCGGCGGCATTTTGCAATATTTGGAGTGGCTTTATGGTGGATTTTGGGAGGCCGATCATAAGGGAGTTGCGGTAGTCGAGGCTGTTAAAGATGAGGGATTGCAGCACGGTTCGGAAATCATGATGGTGTATAAGTGGTTTTAGGTGTTTCAGGATGTGATTTTCAGGATGTTTCAGGGTATATGATTTGTAATTTGTAAAAAGAACAGAACCATCACTGAGTTTTCCTTAAAGAGAGTATCAAAACACTAGAAAAAGCAGCATTTGAAAGAACCCCCAAAGGAACTGTTTTGTCCGTCGGTCGCAGACGGCTGCGACCACTCTGCCTCATAAGAACATAAGAAATTACCATGCTGGGTCAGACCAAGGGTCCATCAAGCCCAGCATCCTGTTTCCAACAGAGGCCATCCTATCTAGGTGACGCATGAGGTCTGCCACCTTCGCACCAGGAAGGCAAGTTACCAGGCAGTCCTCACGTCCACCAGCCACCCTGCTATCTCGCCTCTCTTCTACCTTTTTCCTCCTCCCTGGGAAGGATGGCTGCCTCTGGTGCATTTGGCTTCCTTATGTAGACCCACTTACACCTAGAGCTCATGGTTATATTTTAAATGATTTCTCTTAATATGACTAGTTTTCTTTACTCTGCTTTATAAAATCATTTTTCCCTTTTTTTTCTTTTTTATCTTCCTGTATTCAATGTAGTGCTGAAGGGGGGAGGTTTAGGGACGGGGAGGGGGTGGGTTAATCTTTTGTATTTTGTCAATTAGTATTCATATCTTTGTGTTTGTACAAGTTGTAATACAATTAATGTATCTTGTCACAGCATGGGATGTGCAGTACCAATCAGCTTCATGCGATTTGTAGTATCTACTCATCTGGTTGTTAATAAACAGATTTATGCAAAATTTAGAAAGATGCCTATTCCAGCAGTAGTAAGAGGGCTGGGGATGAAGAGGCTCCAGTTTTAATAGGATTTTAATGGGCTGCTTTAATATGCAATATCTCAGGCAGCTATTATGGATAAGGCAGGGTTGCATTTTTGTTTAATGTTAGTTTTAATGTCCTGATATGTTTTTATGAACTAAGTCTTATGTTTATGTTTTAATGTGTTGATATCTGTTTATGTGCTAAAGTTTTATAAATAGTTTACATGGAAACTGCTTAGAAATTTTGATAGGTGGTTTATAAATAATCACATTTTTTTGCAACCAAGCACAGCAGCTTTCTATACATCATCTGATGGGTTTGGCTTTCAAACCAGCTTGAATGTGTGCACTGAATAAATTCTGTTGAGGTGGTTGTGTCCCTCTGTGTTTTCAAATATGTTTGTGTTGTTTGCACATATATGCTTTTAGATTTTGCAATTTTTATATTCTATATATACAAGTGAAAACCCATGAAAAAACATGAAAGTGATTTTTTTTTTTTAAATTGTGCCCTGTGCTAACTGCTATCTCCTCCCTGGATCCATGGAGGGATTCCTGATCTTTCACCCCCCAGTCATGGGGAGAGTATCCCTAACCAGTGTTCCTGCTAAGCTGTGCGAGTGCACGGCCGCACACAACTTTTCCTGTGACTACGCACAGCTTTTCTCCTCCAGTGCAGGAAGACCAGCAGGGCTGTGGTGGAGCTCATCCTACCATGGCCTGAAGCAGAAGAGAGGCTATCGGGGGCTATGGTGGAACTTATCCTAACACGGCCGAAGCAGAGAAGATGCCAATGGGGCCACAATAGAGTTCATCCCACTGTGGCCAAAGCAGAGAAAAGGCCGGCGGGGCCTCGGTGGAACTCATTTCACTGTGGCCCAAAGAAGAAGAGAGACCGTCGGGGGGGGGGGGGGGGGGGGGTGTGTCACAGTGGTGCTCATCCCACCGCAGCCAGAAATGAAGAGGAGGCCGTGCAAATGTGGGTGTCTGTGTGAGATCCTGTGTGTCTGTGTGAACTGGATCCAGATTTTCAGGACAGGTTGATCCAGTCCTGGTTTTACCACACCCCTGCATGGACTTGTAATCTTGCTTTTCTGAGAGAAATCAATAGGAACACCAGAACTACAATGGGGTAAAACCAGAACTGGATCAGCCTGTCTGAAAATCTGGAGCCAGTTGGCAACTCTGGTGTGTGCAAATCTGTGTGCGAGCCTGTGTGCATAGGTGTGCGAGTGCATGCGAGGGTATGTGTGTGTGAGAGAGAGCCTGTGTGCATGTGTGTAAGAGCTTGTATGTATGTGTGTGTGTGCCTGTGTGAGGAAGAGAGAGCCTGTGTATATTTGAGAAAGGGAGTGTGTGTGAGAGCATAGGCATGTATGACAGAGAGTTTGAAGATAAAGTTTGTGCAGCCCTACCTCTCCCAATCCACAACAATCTCAGGGTGACTGGAAATCAAAAGATCCCAGGTATGGAGAGCAGGAGATTTTTTTTTTAATCCTTATTAGTTGTAATTATTTGGTGTAATTTGATGTTTCTGTTTTGAAATATTTTGTTTTTTCGGGACATAGAACATTTTAAAATTATCCGATGTTTTATTTATCATGTGTTTTGGAATATTTAATTGGTGTTTGAGAAATACTAGATCAAATTTATGCAAGTTCTTTAAATTAGTGGATGTTCATTGGCTGTTTTGACATATTTATTCTTTTTATCAGTTTGGTTTTAATATTATGAATGATGTTTCATATCTCTTTATTTTACTGCTTGATGTTTTGCGAGGAATGATGATGTTTCTGTATTTCCATTGTTGCACTGCATAATACAGTCGGGCTTGTGGTTTTTCAGTACTGTTTTTGTGGCACATTTCTATTTATACTTTATGATCTTTCTATTCTGTATTAGGTGAAGGTCTCTCTGTATTTTAAAGGTCCAGTTCTTGTGTAACTTTAATTCTTGCTGTGAAAATGATGGCACTTATCACTGGCTTTTACGGCATTATGGTCATCTCCTCCTCATTTCTATTTTAAACAGAAGTTTCCTCTGTTAATTTCACTTGCATGAAGAAAATGGTTTTGAATGTGCCTTCCAGAAAATATTTTGTATATATAACTGCTGTTAGTAAATTAGGTGAGTATTTTAAGGGATGGGCTTAGCCAATGTTCCCTTTAAGATTGGGTTGCTGTAAGCATAAAAATGATACATTACAATGTGAGCATAATTATTTGATGTAACTAAACATTTTTGTTCACAAGCAGATTTTTTGCACACATCAACCCAATCCTTAGAGGGAACATTGACCTTAACCAGGTGCCTGTTTTTCTTTTCTCTCCTACCAGGGCCTGGATGATGTAGCCAGAGTTGACTCTCTTCTCCTGGGCCCAGGGAGCTGAGCCCCTTGCCCATGTGGAGAGCTTGACACAGGAGCCTGAGCAGGCTGCATGGTGACCATTTTTTACAGTGGCCGCTGTAACAGCTGCTGCAGAAACCTTTTTTATTTCCTTTGCCACTGGGAAAAAATACACCCTGTTCATGCTTCATCTGCAGTTGAAGGGCTCTTCCTTCCCTGCTTCGCGGGAGATGAGCAGGAGAAGGCTGGGGACCTAGACGGGGCAAAGAATTCTGCCCCTGTTCCAGCCCCAGCCTGGCCTAGCAGTTAGCTGTAGTGGAGAAGGAGAGGCAGACCGTGGCAGTGAAAAGCACTGCCCCCACTCAGTCTGGCCCCCCACCGCAGTGAGTGGGAGAGGAACAAAAGAGGCACACAGCCCTGCTGCGAAGACTGAGCCCTGCCTCCACCCCCACCTCCCTCCTGACCTGAGCCCCACAATACACGGAGAGCCAGAAGAGCAGGAACAGCCAGGTCCCAGCCATACAAAGTGGAAGGAAACATGGCACAGCCAACAGCAGGACAAGCACAGCAGTGGTGGGAGAGGTCAACCCCATTGTAGCCAGCAGCAGGAAGAGCACTGCGGCCTAGAGAGGAGTGGAGGCACAGAACTGCAGAGTAAACCGTGAGTTCACATTTTCAGTGTTTTAGCTGCTGGCAAGGGGAGCCAGGGCCAGTGTAATCTGAGAGGTTGCATGGGAAGAGGGGTAGGAACTAAGGCAGGGGGCTGGAGGTGGAGGGGCAATGGAACACTTAAACACAGCAGCAGCAGGGGAAGACACACACATACATATACACACACACACACACACATACATAATATGCTGGCTGAAGAGCAGCAGGGAGGGAGGGAGGAACAGAGGGGATGACAGGGACCCCCCCCCCCCCCAGACATCTGCAACATTGGAGGGGGGGGGGGGGACCCCACTCCCCAACCCTGCTCTTCTCTAGCCTCACTGGATCCAAAGAGGTCCCTTCTTAAAAAGTAGTGACGATCACAGTCCTAGATCATCCACATAAACAGGCTGAATGTACTAGTGTGTGTGTTGTTTTACATTTTTGGTGTTGGATTTAGGGATTTTTCAGATTGCTGATTTGTGATAAGCCCTTGAGCCTGCCACCTTTTAGATGCTGCCGTCATGCTGTACCATCACATGATGTCCTGTGTCCTGGGATGAGATTGTCCTGATTGTCTTAATTATGTGGTAGTGCTTTATACTTTTTTTTTTCCATGCGGTCCTGTCCCATGGATGCCCATAACCCTAAATGACATCTCTTGTCAAAGTACTCAGTTCATTATAGTCGCCTGATTTATTTTTTTTTTCATCAGTGCAAAGACAAACTTTAAAAATGCCCAGGAAGGTGCATTATTTTTTCATTCTTCTTTCTATAAAGCAGCAGCAGCAGCAGAGAACTACGTAGGCAACTCGTATCCGGAAAGCAGAAAGGGCGAGAGCCCGTTTGGGTGCCTGCCTGACTCTAGTGAACGATAAACCCCAAAAGGCTGCTCTGCCGGTGCCTGCCTGCCTGCCGCGTCCGTGCTGCTGCCCTCTCGGACAGCCCTGGTGCTGCTGACACGGCTTCCGGGTTCTCATTGGCTGCTCCCAGTGACTGCCTAGGAATACCGATGCTGCTGGCTGTCTCCTACCTTTCTGGTTTTACTTGGGGAGGGAATTCCTGAGCCTTTGGGTTTCTGGGGTTTTTTTTTTTTTTCTTCTTCTTCTTCTTTTTATTGTCCTGTGATAAGAGTCTGCCAGAACAAGCTCCAAGTCTGATCGTCAAAGTGTGAAACTGGAAACGGTGGCGTTTGGCTCGCCGGGGAAAATGAAAGCCTGATTCAGCCGCAGCTCTGCGAAAAGAAGTCATCCTCAGGCTTGCTAGGCTTTTACAGAGAAAGGGTTTTTTTGTTTTTTTTTTAAATTAAATTTGTTTTAGTGGCGATATCAAAGGAGTTTACAGTTTTTGTGCTGTCATCTGCCGCACATCGTTACGTATTCTTCAAGCTACACGGACAGTAAGCGGTCTCTGGGTGCCTTTCCGTCCAACGTAGATAAGAAAGAATCCCCTCGTCTCACTGTGCTCGGATCTTTCTGCTTTTATGGTAAGTAAGGTAGTAGCATGAACCTACTGTATGTATTGATTGACCATAGCTTGCTTGGTGCAGTACATTTCTGCTTCTCAGCTCTGTGACCTTCATTCCTTGTACTGTCACTATTTAAGAACAGCAGGCAAGCTGGTGCCCTGGATTTAGCTGAAGCATCACAATGTGCAGCTGCTGGAGAGAATGTGGGGCGCTTTATCCCTCCCTCCCCCCATGAGCTTCGCACGGTGGCTGCAGCTGCAGCACCGCTTCTGTGTCTGGTGTCCTTGGATTAAGAGACTGCGAGGCAACGTGAAAGTGCTGCCAGTCCTGTGCTGGCACTGCAAGCCCATAGTACAGCAATTCTAACGGGTACAAACTGGTGACTCCCAAACGATCGGGCTGCATTGGAATGAAACGCAGAACTAGACCACCCCATTTCTGAAAGACAGAAGACAAAAAAATGCAGCTTGGCTGGCCAGCTATTCCGTTATTTTCTCTCTTACTTGTAAGACCAGCCAGTGTAGGTGTGGGTCTGTGGGGTGGGGGGTTGGATGGGTTTCTTACCAGGAAACGCTTGCACTGATGACTTTACCCTTTCAATGGCTTAACCTCCTCTCCATTCACCGTTTCGGTATTCTTAATAGGTTCTAGAGGATATTTAGAAACAATCCTGCTAATAATTTCCCCTTGCTTGTGTTAGCAGCATCTTGCTTAGGCTGGTAGCATCTGCTTTTGTGATGGAGCACATGCCTGTGTCTTCTCTGCCCGGGAACTTGAGAGAACATGGCAGAAACTCATTGCAGTTAGCTCAGTAGGGGTCAGCCAAAATGACTTCAAAATGAGGATGAGGAAGGGCAGAATGGAGTTTGATTAAAAAAAACCCCAACATGGCACCATAAAATACAGATATAAAATTGATTTGGGCTCCAGTTGAAGTCTCTTTACACATTAAAAAAACAAAAAATAAAATTGCATGCAGAGAGAGCTACTAAGAGCAATCTTGCTGGCATTCTCGGGTCTATGGTACCTTCTATTCCCTGTTTACCTCTTGTTCTGTTTTCTTCAGAAGATTCAGCATCTTTCTTCATCTGTCTTTCTTTAAATGGTTCTTTAAACATACCTCAATTTTACTGTTAGCACTACAAATGTAACCTTTATGGAAAGAGGTTTTATCGCATGTTTATAATTTGTGACAGAATGGCATGGACAATACGCAAGAGACCATGATAATTTCAAGTTTGCAATTAAAATTTTCAAAGAAAATACACTTTGCTAATCTCATTGCTTGGAAATTGCTAAGCAAGTTCCAGTTTCTATATAACAAGCTACTCTCAGGCTGTTGGATTTATAATATTTTGTCAGAATTCAGTTATGTTGTGCTTGTGAAGAAATGGAAGGCTGCATGTTAGCACAGCTTTTTTAATTTGTTGGTTTATTTTTAAAGACTGAAATTAGATAAAAGAATGAGAAAGATCTTCATAAAGACTATGCATGATATGATGAGACCGAGCATTTAAAGGAGTGCATGCTAGTCTTTCCTCAGGGCACCTTGTTATACAGATTCTTTTGCTGTGTGCCTGAAGTGTGCACAGAAAAACAACTGCAGGAAAAAAAAATTGAAAGAGCTAGAACACCCTTGGTATGATGATGTCATTGCAAGCTTTTCACTTACTTGCAAGCCAATACAATCAGAAGCGCAGGAGAGCGGGCGCTCCGTGTTGAGCGCCTGCTCTCCCAATGTGCACCCAGCCACCTCTCCTAGGCATGCAATCCTGTATTTAAACGAGGGGTCGCGCTAAAAAGGAGGTGCTAGGGACAATAGCGCGTCCCTAGCACCTTCTTATTAGAGGAAAGGAAACCCAGGAGAGGTGGCTGTCAAGCGGGTTCAGGAAGCCAACGCTCAATTTTACGAGCGTCAATTTTCCGAAATGGACCGGCACATTTTTTTTTAATTGGTTATGTTTTTTAATTTTTTAACATTTTTGGTTCCTCCAACTTAATATTGCTAGGATATTAAGTCGGAGTGTGTACAGAAAAGCAGTGTTTTCTGCTTTTCTGTACACTTTTTCAGGCTGCTCAGAAATTAACATTAATTTGTGAGCATAAAATGTGCGGCTTGGCCGCACATTTTTTTTTCAGTATCTCGGGTGCCTAACTAATAGCCTCATCAACAGGCATTTGCATATGCTGAGCCCTATTACTTTTGAGGGGGGGGGGGGGGTTTGGACATGCGTTTGACGCGCTAAACACCTTACAGTATAAGGAATAGTCGACCCGTGCTGAAAATGCACGTCCAACCGCGTGCTAAACAGTGCGCTCAGTCAAGCGCACTTTACTGTATCGGCTTGTTGGTGTCGGTTCTCAATCTGAATTGGCCAAGTGTGATGATGGGATGCATCCTTGAAAGTTTATAGATATAAGCTTAAAGTCTTCAGAAATCCACATTGGAATGAAAATCCTACACATGTACAGTAGCTGATTAACCTTTTTTCATTTATTTAATGCAATAATGTAGGTAAATCTCTGTTGAAAGAGGGGAGAGTAAGAGACATTCTTAAATTGAAAATAGCAATGTTCCTTGTGGATCATATGGCTTTGTTTGACCCAACAGACTAAGTGACCTCTAACCCCAATACAAAGAGGGGGACATAGCTTCCATGGATTGTATTTGTCAAAGGCTGGGGGAGTTATTGCTTCCAGTCTTCTTTAGTCCATTTTTATGGGACAAAATTTTTCTCTTATAAAGCTAAATTGTTAATCTAGTATTTAGTTTATGAAACTATCTGGAAAAGTGCAAACAAAAAGTAGATGAAAATGTTACTTTGACGATTGCCAGTTTCTTGAACTGTTTCTGCCTTAGAAGTGAACATTTCAGTCATGTAACCCTCGGACCATCCCTTTTCGATGATGTGGCTGTGTAGGAGCTCACGTTTTATTTCTGCCATTATGATGACAGTAGGAGCGTGGCACATTCGGTGCCCCAGGTGGATGCTCACCCTTTCTGACAATCCTGGTGACCACCTTTGTATCACTGGGATTCCTGTTATGAGCATAAGGTTTATGAATTCATAACTACAGCTTGGGGCTGATGCAATTATGTGCGCTGAAAGCGGGCGCTAACTTTTCAGCGCCCGCTTCTTTAACGCACGCATGGCGCCCGCAAGGGGGGGGGGCGCCATGCAATATGGAAATTAGGGGTCGTGCTAGGAAGGAGGCGTTAGGGTCGTCCTTAGCGCCTCCTTCCTAACGCGACCCGCCACAGCTGCTGCTTATGAAGACCGACGTTGATAAACTCGGCGGCCATTTTCATTACTGGCAGACGGCTGGTTATGAAAACCGAGGCCGAGTTTATCAGCGTCGGTCTTCATAACTCGGCAGTCCGCCGAGCTATTTATTTTTACTTTAAAAAAGATGTACAGAAAAGCAGTTTTTTCTGCTTTCTGTACTTCTTTTCAATGCGCTCAGCTATTAATGCCTGCTCCAGGCAGGCATTAATATCTGAGCGATAAATGGGCGTCTGAGACGCACATTTATCTTTTTGCCTTCGGAGTGAATGAGTAACAGGATCATTCACATGCATTTGCGCACTGTATTGCATCGGGCCCCTTTGTAAGGGGCCAGCATGAATCCTGGCATAGCTGATGCAAAATAAAACACACACCTCTACATTCAGATGGGTTTATTTACACAGAAGGAAACCAGGACAAATAAACAATATGCAAAGAGACAAAAGAAAGCAAAAAAACCCATAAACTCTAGTTCTGTCTGAGCTCTAACTATACATACATGAACAGCTACCTATCTTCCTAGGGCCAGGCTAAGCTTATTGACCTCTCAAAATCATAGTGCAATCAATAACATGGGTAAAGCAGGACTCCGGTGATGTACTCCCCCACAGAAAACACTGTATATAAAGTTGGGTTTACAAAGGCCGCAATATATTTCCTTAATACATACCCCGAGCCAAACAATGCAGAACCCACACCCGATCCTCCCCCCACCTTCATTTCAAATGTACCATCCTGCAACTTGCCACCTCATTCCCAGTGGCAGGCTGCGAAGAACCGCCACCATCCCCACCCTGTCGACTTCCTCCAGCCATCCGCCGCCGCGTACCAGCCCTCGCCCTCCACAACCCAGCAGCACCCGCAGCCCGAACTGTGACCTCACTGAATGTCAGCTGCCTCATGTAGCAGTTACATGCCCCCCCCCCCCCCCCACCTCATCAACCACGCAGGTCATCTATGCATTTGAACAATCCCCCAACTTAGGTTTGGGTTTCCCGCCAACAACTGCAACAAGAACATAACCAAAAAATGACATACAAATAACAACCAGAACAACAGGGGAGGGAGGGAGGGTTGGAGAAAAAAAACCACAACCTGGGAAGCCAGGGAACGCATGCCTGAGGGAACCAAATGGCTTCCCCAGGAAAAAAAAGCGGCAAACAAACCCATAACCCCCTCACCTTCCCCTCAAAATCGCCGCCAATCCCGAAGCCCCACACAATATTAAAAAAACATGCCCGGCTGTTGCCAGGCACCCACCCCCGCATCACAAGCGTAGCACAGGAGAAAAAAGGGAGGAAGAGCCCATCCCCCCACCGTCGTGTTAATGGCGTCAGGGTGGACTGTGCTCTTGCCTTTCAGCTTGTCCTCTAGTCTGCTTTCCTCATTCTCTTCTAACTACCTCGTGGTTTGTCTCTTATACCCGTTCCATCTGGGTGAGGAAAATGACTCTGCAAGTCTGCAGATTGATTGTCAAAAAATAAATGTGGGTCATCATGGTAGCAAGCACTAATACTTATGGGATGCACAAAACCCTTTAAAGCATTCCTGAAATCTTTTTTGCTGAGACTGGCTTTTGCTTGATTTTGTGTCTTTAGAACACTTCCAAACTTGCAGATCATTTGATTACAACCTTGGTGATGGTTGCTTTCACCTTAGATTATAGCTTGTCTTAAGTTTGAATCTTTTGTATCAGTTATGTATGTTATTATTAGGGGTGTGCATTCGTTTTGAACTTAAATGTAAAACACTACTTATTTTTTTTTTTAACTTAAAAAAGTGATGAGGCGAAAACTATCGGATTTCCAACTTATTCAACATAGCTATGTTGAATACGTTGGAAATCGCGATTGTTGATCCAAAATAAAAATTTAAACCCCTCACCTTCCATAATCCCCCCCCAAAGACTTACCACAACTCCCTGGTGGTCCAGCGAGGAGTCAGGATGCCATTTCTGAACTCCTTTGCGAGGAGCACGTGACGTCGGCGCCACGTCGGAGTGACGCGGCGTCACTCCGACGTCACTCCGGAGCGAACCCGCGGGGAATCACGTGACGCCGCGTCACTCCGATGTGGCGCCGACGTCACGTGATTCCCCGCGGGTTCGCTCCGGGACCCTCGTTCGACCCAAAAGGAACTTTTGGCCAGCTTGGGGGGGCCTCCTGACACCCCCAAGCTGGCCAAAAGTTCCTTTTGGGTCGAACGAGGGTCCCGGAGCGAACCCGCGGGGAATCACGTGACGCCGCGTCACTCTGACGTGACGCTGACGTCACGTGCTCCTTGCAAAGGAGTTCAGAAATGGCGTCCTGACCCCGCTGGACCACCAGGGAGTTTTGGTAAGTTTTTTGGGGGGGGGGATTAAGGAGGGTGAGGGGTTTAAATTTTTATTTGCACATATGGACATAGACTCAACTTATGGAATTCTCCATATGTCCATATTGACCGCAAATGACCCCCCCCTTTCGACTTATGGACTTATGAACATAAACTTTTGGTCTGCACATCCCTAGTTATTATGTATATCGCTTAAGACCTAGGCACAAGTGATTAACACATTTTAATAAATACAAATACTATGCACTGCCAAATTGAAGAGCCGAGTTCTGTTCCCCAATCCAGCTATCACTACCTGGACTCGCCAGGGCTGGGGATACTGCAGAGGCAAGTACCCATGGGTGGTGCTCAATGGTGACACCTACTGGCTAAAACTAGAGGGCACATGTTCTGGGTTCTGAAGGGTATCACAGGCTGTGACTTCCAGTTAATGACCATCACAGCAATGGCTGGGCAAGGGAAGGTTATGAAATAGGGAAAATAACCCACATAGTTGTGTATGAAGGCTCATGGCACTGTTACTCAACAGAAGTCAGTTCCAATTGAACTAGAAGGCTAAAGGTGCAGGAAGAAATTGCCAAGCAAAATATATAAGCATACAAATAAATTCTGAAAGTTTCTAATGCAATACTTTTTTTTGGTACAGCCCATGCACTTAAATTAGGGAAGATAGACTACTTATCTTCCTTTAACAGGGTCTCTCAGTTAGGGTAGCTCAAGGCTATCTGCTGCCTGAGGCAAGGGATGAGATGGCACCCCCCCCCCCCCTTGGCACCCTTTGGCACCCAAAAGGGGTGCACTCAAAGTCTCTTTCTTTCACCAGTCACTCCCCAATCTGTCTTTCTCACCAGTCACCCCCTTCCCAATCAGTCTCTTGCGCTCTCTCTTACCTCCTGCAATCACTCTCTTTCTCTCTCTACCCTTTCCTCATCAAGGTCCTGGTACATTGGTAGGGTGCCTACAGAGGCAGCTACACTCTGACTCTGAGCACCTCTTAACAGGGCTGGAGAGTGGGGAGGAGTAGAGTCTGCATTTGGCCATATTCATAGGCTTGATGCGCGAGATTGTCTCTGCAGTGCTGCTGCCGATGAGGGGCCAGCTAAACGCCTTCCGGGTCTCCGCTCTGAGCCTCCCAGTCCAGCCTTGCAGCACTGCCTCAGCTTTCCTGTCTCCTCAGACTTCTACCTCCCTCCCCCGCTCCCTCTTCCAGCTCCTGGTTGATGTGCTACCAGAGCTTTACCTGGTTCACTCTTCTTCTTGGATTCCCAGCTGGACGTCTCCCCCCCTCGCCCCCTCCCCCCCCCCCCCCCATGGCCGCCTCCATATGGACTGAGCAATGGAAGACAAAGGGAAACAATAATTATTATAATAACAATTATAATGAAGGCAGCAAACACCACCACAGTGCAGCAGTAAGAGGCAGAGCAGGGAGAAATCAGTGGCAGGGAGCAGGACCACCATCATGCCTTTGCATGAGGCAGAGTAGTCTGGCGAGCCTGCGTGCTGCAGTGATGTCAAACACTGGTGACTTCTGCAGATTTTAAATGTCTGGCTCTGACTGCCATAGGGGTGTCTGGGGGGGGGGGGGGGGGCATTTTCTGCCACCCCAGAATTGTGCCACCTGAGGCGGCTGTCTCACCCTGCCTAATGAAAGCATTTTACTGCAGTGACAGTAAAATGGTGGCAGTTATTACAGAAAGCTGCTGCCAAGCCTGGTTGAGGGTAAGAGGAGTACAGGTCACATAGCTCCACTTCTATATTTTCTGCATTGGTAAACTAAGTGTAAAGTATCGTTTACAGTGCTGTCTTTAACCCTTAGATGTTTGCAACGAGGTATACCACAATATCTAGAGTAGCTGTTTTCTCAGTATATACTGATCATTACAATCTTCTCAGCAGGTTTAGCTATCAGCTCCTGATGGTTACTAAATGTACAGCTTTTTCATATTTTACTCCAAAGTTGAGGAATTAAGGTTCTTTAGAGGCCTGATTAGAACCAAATTACTTGACTTTTCAAAACATAATCAAAACATGGCTATTAACAAGCATGTGATGGTTTAGTTACTTCAGAGTTTTCTTAAGTGGGAGAGAAGGTATTGCTTCTGTTTGATAATTACACTCTAGTTTTGTTAAACTAACATATAATTTCTCTTTTTGGGAGGGGGTGGGACTGTATAGTGGAAGCTGGGATGATGTAGGGTTGCGATTGTCATGAGATTGGTGATGATTTAAGGGCTTAAGGGAGGGGTTAGACTATGGGGGAGTGGTATATGGGAAATGGGGTGGATTGAATTTAATATGGTATAGTAGGACTATACGAGTGATATCTGATTTGGGATGATGTATTTTTTGTTGTTTTTGTGCGATATATATGGATAGGAAGGGGAAGGAATGGGGAGGAGTGGGGTAGGTTATATGGAGTGTGAAATACAGTTTTAACTGTATATCACTTTGAGGTTTTTACAATTAAAAGTGGATTATTAAATATAAACAAATAAATTATAATATATTTAAAACCGCTGGGAATCTAAGATGGTACTACCTACCTAGCATGTAGCTACCATCTCCCTGAGCTCCAACTTATCCTGGAGTATTACTACTTTTCCCTTTAACAATTCATGGTGAAGAGGAAGGGACAACCAAGGGCTTGCCCTCCAGAGTTTTTAATGCCCCCTCAAAGCTCCATGGAGAGGTTCATTGTTGTGTTTGTTGTCCAACAAACTAGCAGCCTGAGGAAATCCTGGAATGGGAGCCACACTGAGCTGCAGGGATATACTGTAAATGTTATAAAATCGGGGGTCGGCACATGCAAGGGGGTGCACACTTGTGCACCTTGCATGCGTCGAGCCCTAGGGGAAGCCCGATGGCTTTCCCTGTTCCCTCCAAGGCCGCTCCGAAATCGGAGCAGCCTTGGAGGGAACTTTTTTTTTGTTTCCCCCCACCTTTCCCTCCCTTCCCCTATCTAACCCACCCCCAGCCCTACCTAAATCCCCCCCTACCTTATTTTGCGAGCGCTGGCTGTCTGCCGGCGCGGCAGGCCCCGACATAGGCCGCTGTGTCGGGGCACTTGTCTACGCCCCTGGACCGCTACCATGCCCTGGACACGCCCCCACCCATGGCCCCACCCACACCCCGCCCATTTTTGCAAGTCCCGGGACATACGTGCGTCCCGGGGCTTGCGCGCGCCACCGAGCCTATGTAAAATAGGCTCGGCGCGCACAGGGGGGGTTTTTAAGGGTTACGCGCGTAACTCTTTTAAAATCCGCCCCTTAGCGAGGTAGTATAGTTAGGGTAGAGATAGTATAATAAAAATAAAAATTAACATTACCTTGATATAAACTCAGAAGTGTAAGATAATTATGTTAACAGCTCTTGGTAGGTTTGTTTAAAAAGCCAAGTTTTAGCCCCCTTTTTAAATAATTTGATGTCAGCTTCTAGTCATAATTTAGGCATAGGCAACAGCCTAGGGCACAACATTTTAAAAGCACCAAATACCTAGGCCTCAGAGCACAGAGGCACTTTGGACCATCACCACACTTGATTTATCTGTTTCCAAATGGTTGGAGGACCTGGAAGCATTTACTTCTAATCTTCGTACTCAAGGCCAATCCCAGGACTCTCGCACACCATTCTCAGAAAATTGACGCTTTAAAACAACATATAGAAAATAGTAACATGGAAATGACAGCTGAAAAAGACCAAATGGTGCATCCAGTCTGCCCAGCAAGCTTCCTATGGTAGTATCTGCCTTGCCGTGCAAGTTGCCTCCGTGTATTTCTTAAGGGTTTACTGGGTGATGAGCATTCTTGAAAATTCAGACAGTGTTGCTTGACGTGCTTTGCTTAAGGACTTGGCCATAGAAGCAGTCCTGTGTTTTTTCCCTTATGTCTGAGCATCAGTATCCCAGACTGTAAAATAGTCAGGGCTCATGTTGGTGTATCTGAAGCCAATTTCTCTTTCCCACCAACCCTCCTCCATTGAAGCAGAGAGCAATGTTGCAGTTGTATCAAGAGCATCAAGGCTTATTGGTTATGGGTAGTAATCTCTTGCCTTCTGTTAACGTGCTGCTCCGTGCACATTACCCCCATGCTTATGAGTTCCCCAGACTGTAAAAGTCAGTGCCCTCATTGGTTGCTGTCTGAATCCAGTTCCCTTAACATTTTGCATGCTTCTAGGTTGGCAATGACTAGAGGTAGCTTGGCTATCCATAACAAACTGTAAGTGATGGGAAATCAGGTCAGGGATTTAATTTGAAAAATGTCATTTTTCTGATGACTTCCCATCTAGCACCTAAAAATTCTAGTAGAAGTGATTTCCTACTATTGCTACCACTACTAAGATCTATTATCTAATCTATTATCTACCACTGAAGAAAACTAGTGGGTCATGGGGGAAGGCCTTGGGGGGCAGTTATCCATGGATAGCTTAGACCTTAACTAGGGTCCTGGAAACATCTCTGGAAAAAGGAATATCAGGAGTCACACCACTGGTTATATTTGTCCTGGTGCCATATTGGAAGTGGGATATATATATTTTTTTTTACCTATCATCAGTGCCAGTTTAGATCTTTTATTTTGAACAGCAGCTTTGGAGTCTGTGTGGTGATTTTTGTGCTTTTGACTGGGCTGATGAGCAGAAGAACCCTAGTGAGGAAAATCCCTAAGGGCCTTGAAGAGTTAAATCTTTTACCCTCCCTGTATGGGAACCTTGGGAGGTCATGGGGTCTGTGCTAAGCTCTGAGCCTCCCCATGAGCCTCTGTGTCCAGGACCAAATCGGGACAAGGGCAACATCAGTAATGAATCTCCCCTCCTACCTTTGAGGGCTGGGTAGGAAGTCTGCATGTGAATATTTCTTGGATGATTTATACTGAGGGAATCTTTATTTCTTTCATGTTTGCTTCATTTTCTTAATGCAAGGTTTTCTTGAAATGATACAGTAGTGCACTTTTTATCTAAAATGACTGGGACCAAGCTTATTTGAGATAATGGATGTTTTAGGATAACAGAACTGCCCCATATATTTTTGGATAATTACAGTATTCCAGATAATGGAACTTACAAAGTCAATTTTTAGATCATTGGAGTTTTTCCAGATAATGGGACACAGACCGAAGCCTATGACGTTTTGGATAATGGGAGCTTTGGATTAAGGAACGCTGAATATAAGGTGCTCTACTAATCCTGCAAGAGAACCATATTCAGGAGCACAGGGAGCAGGAAGTTTACATGGGTAACTTTAAACAAGAATACCCAGCAGTAAATCTGCTGTATTTATTTATTTATTTATTTTATTTAAACAAATTTATATACCGTTTTCCAGTAAAATTTACTGATCAAAGTGGTTTACAGTAATACAAACCTTAAATTATTAAAGGTTAAAAATAATTTGTACTAAATAAAACTTAAAATAACTAAGTATGAATAAAAATACATCATGGTTACATTATCAATAAAAATAAAAATGATTAAGAGAGAGAGTGGCCAATTTTCATTAAAAAATTAAAAGCAGGAAAAGTAAAGTAAGCTATGTAAACACACGTGATTTGTCTTATACTTTCTATTAAGGAACTTCTACATCTTTGAACGCTTCCTGAAAAAGATAGGTTTTTAACGCCTTCTTAAATTCCTTACGATTATTTATCAACCTAAGTGGGTCTGGCAGTGAGTTCCACATTATGGGGCCAGCAACCGAGAACGCTCTATTCCTAGTCATGCTTAATGCCGCATTTTTCACTGAGGGAATTTCTAGCAGATTCTTCCCCGTAGATCTCAGTTCTCGTTGAGGTCTGTAAAAATGTAACGTGAAACACATCCAAGTAGATTCAATGTTATTCAAGAGAGAGTGAATTAACATAATGATTTTATATTGAATCATGTATTTAACTGGAAGCCAATGTAATTTGTACAGAATTGGTGAGATACGTTGCTTTAGTGGGGTACCGGTGAGGAGTCTAGCTGCTGAATTCAATATCAATTGTAACGGTCTAATGGAGGAATCTGGCAATCCCAAGTATAGGCCGTTACAATAGTCTAGACCAGATAAAATTAATGCTTGAAGCACAGAATGATAATCATGAGGAAATAAAAGGGGGCGTAATCGTTTGAGAACATGTAGTTTAAAAAATGAGGTTTTCACCACTTTTGAGATGTTGTTTTAAGGATAGATTAGTGTCTACCCACACACCGAGATTACGTGCAAGTTTGGTAACTTGAATGGTTTCTTTGCCAACTACTAAACTAGTAGGCGGTGCGTTAGAGGGGTTGGTTATAAAACTCAAACATAATATTTCCGTTTTCTTTTTATTGTAAATATGCCCTGAATATTCTTGCTTATTTATTTTATTTCTTTATTGATTTTATATACCCCGGTATATTTCCCTCTCCACGCACTCCTGAATATGGACATTTTACAGGATAATAGAGCATCTTATATTTAAAGTGGCCAAGATAACATTAGGTCAGCATTTTGTTTGCCACGCAGCTAAACTGAAGCCCTGCCTCTGGCATGCCCCTCTCCCCCCCTCCCTTAATTTCCCTGGCTAAATTCTACACAGGTAAAGAGTTAGCCAAATAAAATTTAGATAGTGAAAGGGGCTAAATATAATTTGCTTTAAATTCCGCTTTTCAAGGCTCTTCAGAGTGGATTATGTACGGGATGGCATAGAGTCCAACAGGATAAACATCCTGCATGAGACTAAATACAAAATTGAATCTTTATGGGTAGAAATCCCTCGTGTGTCAGGGAAGACTATAGTGATAGGGGTATACTATCGTCCACCTGGTCAAGATGCTGAGTTGGACAGTGAAATGCTAAGAGAAATTAGGGAAGCTAACCAAATTGGTAGTGCAGTAATAATGGGAGACTTTAATTACTAGAGATGTGAATCGTGTGATCGATCGTCTTAATGATCAATTTTGGCTGGGGGGAGGGAATTAGATCGTCGCGGTTTTTTTTTTTTTTTAATATCGTTTACTTCGTAAATCGGGGGAGGGCGGGAAAACCAGCACACTAAACAACTCTAAAACCCACCCCGACCCTTTAAATTAAATCCCCCACCCTCCCGAACCCCCCCCCCCAAATGCTTTAAATTACCTGGGGTCCAATGGGGAGGTCCCGGTGTCATCTTCCACTCTCGGGCCACATCTGTTAATAGAAATGGCGCCGGCGCTACCTTTGCCCTGTCATATGACAAGGCAAAGGTAGCGCCGGTGCCATTTTGGTTCCTGTCCCCCGACATCAAGAGCGCAGAAGATCGCTCCCGGACCCCCGCTGGACCCCCAGGGACTTTTGGCCAGCTTGGGAGGGCCTCCTGACCCCCACAAGACTTGCCAAAAGTCCAGCGGGGGTCTGGGAATGACCTCCTGCACTCGAATCATGTTGCCATACGGCCGGCGCCATTTTGCAAAATGGCGCCGGCCGTACGGCAACACAATTCGAGTGCAGGAGGTCGTTCCCGGACCCCCGCTGGACCCCCAGGGACTTTTGGCCAGCTTGGGGGGGGGGCTCCTGACAGGGCAAAGGTAGCGCCGGCGCCATTTCTATTAACGCAGACATGGCCCGAGAGTGGAAGATGACACCGGGACCTCCCCACTGGACCCCAGGTAATTTAAAGCATTTTGGGGGGGGTTCGGGAGGATGGGGGATTTATTTTATAGGGTCGGGGTGGGTTTTAGAGTTGTTTAGTGTGCCGGTTTTCCCGCCCTCCCCCTTCCCCCGATTTACGATTTTTGACGATAAATCGGGGGAATTCCTATTATATATCGCCTCTAACGATTTTTGACGATTTAAAATATATCGGACGATATTTTAAATCATCAAAAAACGATTCACATCCCTATTAATTACCCCAATATAGACTGGGTAAATGTATCATCCGGTCACGCTAGAGAGATAACGTTCCTGGATGGAATAAATGATAGCTTTATGGAGCAATTGGTTCAGGAACCGACGAGAGAGGGAGCATTTTTAGATCTAATTCTCAGTGGAGCACAGGACTTGATGAGAGAGGTAACGGTGGTGGGGCCGCTTGGCAATAGTGATCATAATATGATCAAATTTGATTTAATGACTGGAAAAGGAACAGTGTGCAAATCCAAGGCTCTCGTGCTAAACTTTCAAAAGGGAAACTTTGATAAAATGAGAAAAATTGTTAGAAAAAAACTGAAAGGAGCAGCTACAAAAGTAAAAAATGTGCAAGAGGCGTGGTCGTTATTAAAAAATACCATTCTAGAAGCACAGTCCAGATGTCCACAGTCCACACATTAAGAAAGGTGGAAAGAAGGCAAAACGATTACCGGCATGGTTAAAAGGGGAGGTGAAAGAAGCTATTTTAGCCAAAAGATCTTCATTCAAAAATTGGAAGAAGGATCCAACAGAAGAAAATGGGATAAAGTATAAACATTGGCAAGTTAAATGTAAGACATTGATAAGACAGGCTAAGAGAGAATTTGAAAAGAAGTTGGCTGTAGAGGCAAAAACTCACAGTAAAAACTTTTTAAAATATATCCGAAGCAGAAAGCCTGCGAGGGAGTCAGTTGGACCGTTAGATGATCGAGGGGTTAAAGGGGCACTTAGAGAAGATAAGGCCATTGCGGAAAGATTAAATGATTTCTTTGCTTCGGTGTTTACTGAAGAGGATGTTGGGGAGGTACCCGTAATGGAGAAGGTTTTCAGGGGCTGATGAGTAAAGATGGCCGGCGCCATCTTTAAAGACCCATCACCATTCCGCAAACATCAAACAATAAAATCAAGAAATAAAATAAATATATAATCATAATACTAAAAACACACTACTAATATTATTTTTTAAAAAGCTGATGAATAAAAGATCAAATAATTAAAAACTTATATGCAAGTTTTTTTTAATTTATTAATTTTTCAAAACTATTACAAAGTAAGAATCAACTTTGCAAAATGAAATATTAAAGTTTTGAACATACATTCCAATTACACAACTTACAGATAAGAAGTAAACATATTTGTTCAAAAACTAATCATCATAGAGGCAATTCCAAGAGGACGAAATTTGTAAGTGAGGAAAAAAAAATTTTTTTTTTTAAACATTATTGTAGAATAATTTGGATATTCATGAAAGTTTCAACAATATACTAATTACTTATATGCAAGTTTTTTTTAAATGTCCCAGACACCAGTAAAATATTTCAAAACAGCAGATACAGCAAATAACACCTGAAAAGTAAAACTAAAAAGGATTTTAAAAAATCATGCTCTCCATACCTGGGAACTTTTGATTTCCAGTCACCCTGGGATTGTAGTGGACACACACACACACACACACACACACACACACACACACACACACACACACTCCCTCTCAGACAAACCCGCGGGCGACTCCAGCTCTGCTTTGGTTGGGATCTACCAGCAGCCCCAGGCCCTCATCTTCATTTCAGCTGCCGGTAGGTTGGGATTCACCTGCAGCCCATTCTTTCTCTCTCTCTCTCTCTCACTCACACTCACTCACACACACACACACACACACTACACATACAACCCAAGCAGCTCCCATTCTCTCTCTCTCTCTCTTTGTCTCTCTCTTTCACACACACACACACACACACACACCCCTCAGACAAGCTCCCATTTACATACACATCTATCCCAGGCAGCCTCCCATTCACACACACCCCCATCCAAGGCAGCCTCCTTTTCACACACCCACTCATTCCAGGCAGCCTCCCTTTTCACACACACACACTCACACACCCATCACAGGCAGCCTCCTATTCACATACCCACTCATTCCAGGCAGGCTCCCATTTACACACACATATACCCACACTCACTCATCACAGGCAGCTTCACATTCACTCACACACAAACACACAAACACACACACACACTCACTCATCACAGGCAGCCTCCCATTCACTCACACACACACATGCAGACCAGGAAATCAGAGTCCATGGGGCATTCATTTTCTGCTGCTGCTGCTGTCAGCCTGTTCCTTCTGTGTGGAGAGCAGCCATTTTGCAGCTCCTCTTCCTGTCTGGCCCTGAGGTAATTCAACACTTGCAGTGCTAGCACTTCCTGTATACTCATCTTGCAAGAATACAGAAAGTTCTAGCACAGCGAGTGTTGAATAGCGCTGGGCCAGCAGCGAAGGAGGAGCTGCCAAATGGGCTTCCTCTGCTGTGGCTTCCTGCTTCTGCCACTGGTGGGATTGGGTCAACTGGCAGCACCACAAGCATCCTCTTCTTCTTCCACCAGTGGGATCCGGTCCACCAGTGGCACCACGGACCTTCTTCTTCCCCCACTGTTGGGATAAGGTCCACTGGCGGTGCCACGGGCCTCACCTTCTTCTGCTGCTTATGGGATCGGGTCCACCAGTGGCAGCATGTCTTCTTCCTGCTCCTGATGCCGCCCCACCAGGTATGCCACCTTGTGCAATTGCACGGTTTGCACATGCGGTGGTGCCGGGCCTGCTAATGCATTGGGAGTTTTAAAAAGTGCATTCAGTGTAAAATATGCACATTTTAACTCATGAAGGAGAGGGGGAGATTTACAGCTGACCCATTATTGCTGGCACTTAAAACCTATATAAAAGTTTTTAAAAAAGGGTAAAAAAAAGAAGTTATCGCTGACCAGGAAGAGAGAGCATTTATCCAGCTAAGTGGCTACTTAGCCAGAGAAGCCAGTACTTAACTGAATAAACTAAGTCAGCAATAACTTCTCCCAGTCAGCAATATCTTCTTTCCCTCCCCCTTTTTAAAACTTTTAAAATGAGCTTTGTGCCAGCACAGTAGCACTGGAAACTTAACTCTAGCTCTGACCAGGAGTTAGGTTTCCACTGTTAAGCAAACCAGGGCTAGGCAAGCGCACCTCTTTGCATTGGAGAATACTGCTTAATGCTCTCATTTGCATGGAATTTCCATGCGAGGGCGCTAAGCAGTATTTTCAGTTTTGAACGTTCATTTTCAGGCCGATACAGTAAAAATCGTGGGAGAGCGGGCGAGTGCCTGCTCTCCCGGCGTGCGCACAGGCCACTCTCCTTTGCGCGTGATTCAGAAAAAAAAATTATTGAAATTATGGACCGCGGTAAAAAGAGGCGCTAGGGACACTCGCGCGTCCCTAGCACCTCTCTTTTGACAGGAGTGGTGGCTGTCAGCGAGTTTGACAGCCGACGCTCAATTTTGCCGACGTCGTTTCTCAAACCCGCTGACAGCTACGGGTTTGGAAACCAGACGCCGACAAAATTGAGCGTTCAGTTTTCAACTTGCGAGCCGCGGGCCAATTTCAAATTTTTTAAAAAATTATTTTTAACTTTTGGGACCTCCAACTTAATATCGCCATAATATTAAATCGGAGGGTGCACAGAAAAGCAGTTTTTACTGCTTTTCTGTGCACTTTCCAGGTGCCGGCAGAAATTAACGCCTACCTTTGGGTAGGCACTAATTTCTGAAAGTAAAATGTGCGGCTTTGCTGCACATTTTGCTTTCTGTATTGCGCTGGAATGACTAATAGGGCCAACAACATGCATTTGCATGTTTCGGGCGCTATTAGTTTCTGGGGGGTTGGACGCGCATTTTCGACGCGCTATTACCCCTTACCCCTTACAATTTCAGCAGTTTGTCAAGCACTCTGTTTGTAATCATTTGATGTTGTTTTAAGTAAATTGAATAAAACATTATGAGTATACGAGGAACAACATCAAATGATTACAAACAGAGTGCTTGACAAACTGCTGAAATTGCCTGCGGCCCATTGCGTGGCGAGAGGCGGTGGATTAAACTACAGTTGCACTATTACTGATGGTGTTGTTCCTGTTAATTTGAAAAAATAAAAATAGATTAGATTGAATATATCCTCTCTTTTTTGATTAATTTAATTATTGGGTGAGGATACAGAGCTTCTGTGTGGTGATTTTATTAATAGTATCAGTATGTATTATTTTGGTTTCTAAATACAAATCTCTGTTGTGCATTGCCTTGATATATAATTGTGCATACCATATGTGCAACTGAACTATAAGGTATAAGTTTATTCCAGAATGGAAATATTTTGGAATTTACTGTGTATAGCATATGCAAAGCAACACATAATGCCACATTTTCAAGGTCATGCAGCTAAGAAGCATTATAAAAAGTCACAAGCTGATCTTCGACTCTGTAATAATGATTTATTTTATTTAGCAAATTATACACTTCATAATCAGTAAAAACAATAAAAGCAATTTACAAATTAATACACAAGCATAAACAATAAAACAATAAATTAACATGTATAAACATACAAAACTATAAAACCAAATAAAAATAAATTGAACGAAACATAAAATAAAAATACCAGAAAGATTCTGATCTCTTATGATGGGATACTGACACCCTTTAGATCATTTTTTGATTCATTTTCCTCCCTTCTTGATCTACAATTTCATTCAAGTACCCTATAATGTCTCAAGAAATATACTATTCATTAAACAGCATGTGCATTAAGATGTTTTTTTTTAATCTATGATTTATGCCAAAGGGCTTTACAGTTCTTTAATATTAAATAATGACAATATATGTGTAACCCATGGCTGGTAGGTGGATACCAAACCCCTGTCTGGTTACTGAGTTCTTGGTCAAGCAATTCTTGCAATAGTCAAGGTCAAGGTGATACTTCCACTGGACAGGGTATGGCTAGAAATAATTCTCTTGTCTGGCCAACTTGGATAATTCCCTTACTCTCTGTTTTCTATCACCTCAATAGAACTCAAATACCAGATGAATAAAGTTCAATTCATATGCCATAGGTGATGGTTCCAAGATGCCAATATATTTTAGGGATGTGAGTCATTTTTTGACGATTTAAAATATCGTCCGATATATTTTAAATCGTCAAAAAATCGTTAGGGCCACGATACAATACCAATTCCCCCGATTTATCGTTAAAAAATCGTAAATCGGGGAAGGGGGAGGGGGGAGGGCAGGAAAACCGGCACACTAAAACCCCCTAAAACCCACCCCCGACCCTTTAAATTAAATCCCCCACCCTCCCGAACCCCCCCCAATGCTTTAAATTACCTGGGGATCCGGCGGTGGTCCAGAACGGCGGCGGTCCGGAACGGCCCCCTCAATAGAATCGTGTTGTCTTCAGCCGGCGCCATTTTTCAAAATGGCCACCGCAAAATGGCGGCGGCCATAGACAAAAACGATTCGACGGAGGAGGTCGTTCCGGACCCCCGCTGGACTTTTGGCAAGTCTTGTGGGGGTCAGGAGGCCCCCCCAAGCTGGCCAAAAGTTTCCTGGGAGTCCAGCGGGGTTCCGGGAGTGATTTCTTGCCGCGAATCGTTTCCGTACGGAAAATGGCGCCGGCAGGAGATCGACTGCAGGAGGTCGTTCAGCGGGGGTTCCGGACCGCCACTGAACGACCTCCTGCACTCGATCTCCTGCCGGCGCCATTTTCCGTACGAAAACGATTCGCGGCAAGAAATCGCTCCCGGAACCCCGCTGGACTCCCAGGAAACTTTTGGCCAGCTTGGGGGGGCCTCCTGACCCCCACAAGACTTGCCAAAAGTCCAGGGGGGGTCCGGAACGACCTCCTCCGTCAAATCGTTTTTGTCTATGGCCGCCGCCATTTTGCGGCGGCCATTTTGAAAAATGGCGCCGGCTGAAGACAACACGATTCTATTGAGGGGGCCGTTCCGGACCGCCGCCGTTCTGGACCACCGCCGGATCCCCAGGTAATTTAAAGCATTGGGGGGGGGGGTTCGGGAGGGTGGGGGATTTAATTTAAAGGGTCGGGGTGGGTTTTAGGGGGGTTTAGTGTGCCGGCTCACGATTTTAACGATTTTTCACGATAGTTTACACACCCAAACGGCAACAATACGATTCCCTCCCCCTCCCAGCCGAAATCGATCGTTAAGACGATCAAGGACACGATTCACATCTCTAATATATTTACAAGAAAAGAGACCAAAATCAATTATTTAAACAAAATGTATAACCAACCATAGGTACCATACTGGGCAAAAATTACAGCATCAACAGCACATTATAGCAGCAAATATTCTTACTGATGCCTTACTAATGAATTCATTTCTGGTACCACCAAGACATCTTCGCTTCCCAGTAATCAGACACTTGTGCCATTCTTCCACTTGAATCAGATGGCGAGACCTCTAGGAAGGTAATCTTCTCATAATCTGGTCCCCCTAGAGCTTTTGTTGGTAGACCATTTGGCCTAAGATTGGAATAAGTAGTTAATCTCCATGAGGTGAGCTGTACAGAAGAATAACTCTTCACTGAAAACCTCTCTCAAGCAAAAACTCCATGCCAACAATCGCCTTCCATCATAAGCCTCACCAAATATGCTCACGGGTGCCACTGATGACTTCTTCCGAGCATAAAGTCATAGCATCAGAGTGAAGGTTGTAGCAAAGGATCACCTTTCTGTGATACGGCTACATAAGTAAAACTGATTGAATGAGTAGAAACATCAGAAAGATGACACAAAGCTCTAAAAGGGAGATTTCTAAAAGTTTTTTTATATTGTGTTTTGGATGCTGAATAATTATTAAAAACTAACTATGCTCATTATTTTTTTGCAGTGTAATTTCTCATATGCAAGTTTAGCTTTCATTTACCACAAAACTAACCCTATAATCCAATTTCAAAATCAATTTTGGGTTTTCTATAAAAATCTTATCAGCAGCAAATTAACTTTGACTCTATAACTGCATGCTGTGAAGTAGTTTCAGTTTTATGGGGGGTTTTTTTTAGATTGTATTGATGCATAGCAACGCATGTTGCTAAGGTGTGGATGGCCATTGTAATGGGCTATTTTGTGCTGCTTGCATGAGTCATTTGACAAGTTCTGTTGAAGCAGAACCTATATAACTGCTATAAATGATGTATAACATTAACTTATATTTGTATTCCACCAATGACATACATTTGGATTTTGTTTAGAGGTGAACAGAAAAGTAAAGAGCTTGTATTGGACACATATTTACATGCAGAGGGAAGCACAGGTTTGAAACCTGAGAGCAGAAACCAAGCACTAGAATAAATAAGGCAGAAATACAACAGTATATATTCTACTCTTTTTTTCCTGCTTTTTCTCTATGTTCATTAACTTTATTTTCTCATACAGTAGATTTCACAACATTTACATATTCTGGCCTGATCCAAGATGCCTCATGACTATCTATCTGTCCCTGATTTTGTCAGCATTCCATTTAGCTCCCTTCCAATTTGCTTTCCATATCCATTTAAGTATTTTAGTGACACCACTGGCGTGATGAATGCACTGTAAAAAGAGGAAGGGAATAACGAGATATAAGGATCTTGGTTTCTTCGTCATAAGTAGTTGTGGAAATCTGAGTCATATAGGGATTAGTCACTGCACTGTGCTGCTAAAATCTGATACATGTCAGATGGACTGTGTATCTGTATATGTTAAAGTGCATGCATGCACAAGAGAAGGTACCAAAGGTTTTTACACAGGTAAAAAAAATACCTTCTGAAAATTGCATGCCCACCCCCCACCCCCACTATAGTGCAGGTAAAAATATCTGTGCAGTTTCACAATGCACATAGGTTTACCCATGGGGAAAAGAGTTGGAGTTAGGTCAGAGAAGGGACTATTTCTACTTCTTTTCTTGGCACATAGTGTGTATTTCCATGTACATAACTGAAAGCAAAGCAGAGGTTACAAAAATCTGTGGTTTTAGGAATTATCGCCGTATGATAGTGGGCACATTGACAAGATCTTTAAAGCACCAGGTTCTGAAGATTATAATAAATGCCATGTTGTGAAACTGGATATTCCTTTTTTTTTAGAACTGTCTTCCTGTCGAGAACCTTCTACATAAAGCCAGAGAGATGAGGTAATTCTGAGGAAGGAACATTTTCAAAATTTTGTAACAGTGGAGGGAGACACTGCAGTACCGTTTCCTGATTTTGCATGAACACTACACAAACTGGAGTAGCTCAGAATGCTTGGAGAGTGAAATAGAATCTCCTGCTGTAGATTGTCAGGAAATCAATTCTGAGTAAAATGCAAGCTTACTTGTCTGTTTTCATGCAGCTTACTGCAGGGTATTCCCCAGGTTATGAAAGATGCAGTTCACATCGTCATAATAACCATAGAACTTTCAACAAAGAGGGCTAAGATTTTAGCAGGGAACATATAGTCAAGAGCAATGTATATTAACTATCATAGTAACATAGTAATGATGGCAGAAAAGGACCAAATGGTCCGTCCAGTCTGCCCAGCAAGTGTCTTATGGTAGTATCTGCCATGTCATCCAGGTTACCCCAATGTTTCTCTTAAGGGTAGTAACTGCCACTCCATGCTGTTATCCCCAAACTTTATAATAACCCATGCAAATTTACTGCTAGCAACATTTTTACTGGGTAATGAGTCTTCCTGAAAATTCAGACAGTGCTGCTTGACGTGCTTTGCTTATGGACTTTGCCTTAGAAGCAGTCCTTTGCTTTTTTCCTTTATATCCGCGTATCAGTACCCCCCAGACCACAAAAATCAGGGCCCGTGTTGGTTGTCGTGCAAATCCAGTTCCTCTTTCACTTCCCTCCCCCACCTCCCCCCACTGCCATCAAAGCGGAGAGCGATGTTGCAGTTGTGACAAAAGTATCAAAGATTATTGGCTAAGGGTAGTAATCCCATGCCTTCTGTTAAGAGTAGTAACTGCTGCTCCATGCAGGTTACCCCCATGCTTATCAGTTCCCCACACTGTAAAAGTTGGGGCCCTCGCTGGTTATTGTTTGAATCCAGCTCTCCTTTTCCCCCTGCCATTGAAGTGGAGAGCAATGTTGCAGTTGCATCAAAAAAATCAAGGCTTATTGGTTGAGGTAGTAATTGCCGCACCAGCAAGCTACCTCCATGCACACTTTTCTTCATTTACATCCTTCAACCTTTAGGGATCCACATGTTTATCCCATACCCCTTTGAATTCTTTGACTGTTTTGTCTTCATCACCACCTCCTCCAGAAGGGCATTCCAGGCATCCACCATCCTCTCCGTGAAGAAATATATCCTGATACTGGTTCTGAATCATTCCCCCTGGAGTTTCATTTCATGACCCCTGGTTCTATTGATTCCTTTCCTGATTTACTGAGCTTTTTTTTCCCTCCCTAGACCCAGAATGTGCAAAAAGCATTAGTGAATCACAAGCTAAGTTTAGAGCACAGGACAGCAGCTCTTGAATTTAAAAATTGTTAAAACTTTTCAAAAAGTGATTTTGCTTTATAGTTTCTAATGTAACTCAGATCTATTGGTTATTAAATTTTGAGCATGTAGAACTAAATCCCACATTAAAAATGATGTTGTAGAAGGACTGAGTTTAAAATTATGGCACCCCTATAAGCAATCAGGGGATGAGGGTTTTTGCCCCCAGAAATCAGAGAGCAGCAGGAAGGAACCTAGAGATCCATATTCAGTAGGCTGGTTAGTGGACAAGTTATCCAGCTAAAGTTAGCCGGATAACTTGTCCCATATATTCAGCAAGTGAAACTTTCCACTGAATATACCAGCCTAAAGTTATCCGGCTACATATAGCTGGATAACTAAAAAACCTCTGGATTTACACGTGTAACTGGCCTTGTGTGCGCCTGGCCTATTTTTAAAAAGGCTGGGGATGAGCGTAAAGCCCCGGGACGCGTGTAAGTCCCAGGGCCTGCAAAAAGGGGAGGGGTGGGGCCAGGCTCCTGGCACAGCAGCCATATTTGCCGCTGTGCCAGGGATCACATGCCAGCAGTCGGCCGGTGCGCACAACTTGCGCCTGCCCAGAGGCAGGCGCAAAAGGTAAAACACATTTTTTGAGGAGGGTTAGAGTAGGGCTAGGGGGGAAAGGTTAGGGGAAGGGGTGGGAAGGTCAGGTTTGGGGGAGGGAATGGGGGAAGGCAGCGTGGCTCTGCGCGTGCAAGGTGCACAATTGTGCACTCCCTTGCACGCGCCGACCCCGATATTATAACACGCACGCGCAAGTTATAAAATCAGGTGTACATGTGCGCGTGCCGGGTAGCGCGTGCGCATGTTATAAAATCTACCCCAGAGGCAAAAACTCACAATAAAATTTTTTAAAAATATATCTGAAGCAGAAAGCCTGCAAGGGAGTCAGTTGGACCGTTGGATGATCAAGGAGTTAAAGGGGCACTTAGAGAAGATAAGGCCATCATGGAACGATTAAACAATTTCTTTGCTTCAGTGCTTACTGAAGAGGATGTTGAAGAGATACCTGTTCTGGAGAAGGTTTCATGGTTGATGATTCAGATCTACTGAACCAAATCACGGTGAACCTGGAAGATGTGGTAAGCCAGATTGACAAACGAGTAGTAAATCACCAGGACTGGATGGTATTCACCCGAGGGTTCTGAAAAAACTAAAAAATGAAATTTCAGACCTATTTCAATTAATTTGTAACCTACCATTAAACTAATCCAATGACCCTGAAGATTGGCAGATGGCTAATATAACCCCTATATTTAAAAAGGGATCCAAGGGTGATCTGGGAAACTATAGACCTGACTTCAGTGCCGGGAAAAATCATGGAGACTGTTATAAAGAATAAAATCACAAAACATTTAGATAGACATGGGTTGATAGGACACAGCCAACATGGATTTACCTAAGGGAAGTCTTGTCTCACAAATCTCCTACATTTTTTTGAAGGAGTGAATAAACATGTGGATAAAGGGGAACCGGTAGATGTGGTGTATTTGGATTTTCAGAAGGCATTTTACAAAGTCCTGCATGAGAGGCTTCTAAGAAAACTAAAAAGTCATAGGATAGGAGGCGATGTTCTTTTGTGGATTGCAAGCTGGTTAAAAGACAGAGAGTAGGATTAAATGGTCAGTTTTCACAGTGAAAAAAAGGTAAACAGTGGAGTGCCTCTTGGATCTGCACTTGGACCAGTGCTTTTTTATATATTTATAAATGATCTGGAAAGGGTTACAACAATTGAGGTGATCATATTTGCACATGACACAAAATTATACAGAGTAGTTAAATTTCAAGCGGATTGTGATGAATTGCAGGAGGACCTTGCAAGACTGGAAGATTGGGCTTCCAAATGGCAGATGAAATTTAACGTGGACAAGTGCAAAGTGATGCATATAGGGAAAAATAACCCTTGCTGTAGTTACACAATGTTAGGTTCTATGTTAGGATTTACCACCCAGGAAAGAGGTCTAGGCATCATCGGATCAGTGTGCTGTGGCAATCAAAAAATTAAATAGAATATTAGGAATTATTAGGAGGGGAATGGCAAAGAAAACGGAGGATGTCATAATGCCTCTGTATCGCTCCATGGTGAGACCCCATCTTGATCTTGAATACTGTGTGCAATTCAGGTCACTGCATCTTGAAAAGGATATAGCTGCACTGAAGAAAGTGCAGAGAAGGGCAACCAAAATGATAAGGGGCATAGAATGGCTGCCCTATGAGAAAAGGCTATAGAAGTTAGCGCCATTCAGTTTGGAGAAGAGATGACTGAGGGGGGATATGATAGAAGTCTACATAATCATGAAAGGACTTGAACAAGTTAATGTAAATAGATTTACTCTCTCAGATAATAGAAGGAACCAGAGGGTACTCCATGAAGTTAGCAAGTAGTTCATTTAAAACAAATGAAATAAAATTCTTTTTCACTCAGTACATAGTTAAGCCCTGGAATTCATTGCCAGAGGATGTGGTTACAGCAGTTATTGTAACTAAGTTTATAAAAGGTTTGGATAAGTTCCTAGAGGAAAAATCCATAAACTGTTATTATGGTAATTAATAAGCAATTGTAGCTTGTGATTTATCTGTTTGATTACTTGTCAGGTACTTGGCTTGGCCACTGTTGGAAACAGGATGCTGGGCTTGATGGACCCTTGGTCTGACCCAGTATGGCATGTTCTTAAGTTAGTCACATATTGGACATGCAGCTTTATAAAAGTACATTTCCGAGGGTAAAGTATTGCTCCACCTGAGGAAATGGCTTTTAAATGATGCTCCTTAGCTTGATAATTCCATTTTAGCTCTCAGATTGTAGAAAGCAACTATACAATACCAAAGGATACCTGCATTTGGGAACAGACAGGATATTCCTTACCATGTATTATGAGACAGGTTAGCTACCGTCAGCCTGTGATCCACATCTTCCACCCAGTATGCTGATCCCGGTGCAATTTTCATAATGCATGGGCTGGCTTCATCAAGTCTTGCAGTGCACAAGATCATCATGGACGACTCATGAGTTTTGAAAATGCTGGCACTGTACAATGGGCACTGATTCGGGCACAGAGGTGTAGTATTAGGGTAGTGGGATTAGTTGAGGGGTGGCAGCAGGATTCATTCAGGTGGGGACCCCTTGCTTGTGACAACAAGTATCAGCAGAAGGATCATCCAAAGGAGATGCCTCTTGGTTTTTTTTTGGCACTCTGCCAAAATATCATTGTCCAACCTTGCTATAAGATGATTCTTGTTAAACAGTAGGAGTGTGCAGCACACATTTTTCATTTTATTTTGTGTTTTTTTTAAATTCATTTTTCTTTCTTTTGTTGTATTTTATGTTTGTTTCATTGTGTTTATTTATTTAAAATGAACAAAGAAAACAGAATAGAAAAACAAAACCTAGAAATGAAAAAGCAAATCTCAAAATGGTTTGGACCAGGAGTTCTACCCTCTTTATTTGCCAACAAAAATATATTTGAAAGAAATCTCTGGCCCCTCTCTCCCATTCTCCAACCCCCTCCCCGGTATCTTACCCTATCTGCCAGCTCCAAATAAGGCAGATGCGATCTCCAATCACTTCTGTGCTGCTGCTGCTATGTTTCAAAATGGCACCAGCGACCCAAAATGTGCAGCAAAATGGTGCTGGGCTCGCATTATTGGTGCCATTTTGAAAAATTGCAGCAGCAGAGCAGACATAACTGGGGATCTCTCCTGCCCTATTTGGAGCTCATGGATAGGGTGAGGTACAGGGGAGGGAAACTGATGGGGTGGAAGAGAAGTGGGAGGGGACCCAAGATTTTTTTTTTTTCTAAATGAAAAGAAAATGAATAAAATTTTCATTCAGTTGAGGGTTTTGTTTATTTTGTTTTCTTTTCAAATAAAAGGAAACAAAAGCTCATCTCTATTGAACAGCAAAGAACAGCGCTTTCATATTATTTATGGTTAGCGGAAAGGGCTGAGCCTTCACCTGAAGCTTAACAGAATGCTCCTCAAACTGTTCTCCGATGTGACCCTATTTTAGTAGTTGAAAATTGACATAACCCCAGATGGCGACCAAAGCAAATTATTTCATTGTTTTTTTCTTAAAATTTCACAGTTTGCTTTTTTTTTTTTTTTTTAACATTTTTCCAATTCCCTCCAGCCAGCCTCATTTGCTCAGTCAAGTGGCACCACAAAAATGTCTTATGCCCTTCCCCAAATTTGACATGCCCTCAGTCATATACACAAATACACACTCATAACACATGCAATATTTTCTTTGCTCGCCAACCTAAACACTTTTCTTTAACATGCTCCATATAATCCTCTGTCATCCCCTCTCTCTCACCCCAATCCCATTCACTGTCTCACAATCAATCATATTTATCAACTGCTTTTTTCAGAAAAAAAAAATGCTAAAACACGTTACAAGGAATAAAATATTACAATCATAACAACTAAATTAAAAACATAAGAACATAAACATTAAAATAGCTTCTGGTGTAAATGTATCGTTAAACATCTAAATGAGCGATACGTATTTTTAGAACCATTGGAACTCAAAAAATTTATAGACTCAAGAGTTAAAAAATGAACTTTCACCAGGTTGGTCATTGGTTTATATATTTGTAATTGCATTTAAACGCACCTATTCCTTAAGTAATTTTGCTTAATTATGCTCCAGACTAATTGAATTGGGGCCTTCCTTTTCCTTATAACTGGCAATGTATAAAGAATTTTCCTTTAATTTGTTTGTCTTGCGTACTGATCAATTTGATCAATTATATACATAAATTGCCTTGTAATTGACATGTTTATTTGCTGTCAAAATCTTTTTAAACTGCATAAATTAAAAAAAAAAAAAAAGCTTCTGGTAAAAAGTAAGCTAAAAACAATAAACAAGGAAAATAATAAATGAACACATATAAAACTAACTCCATTGCCTCAGGTACAAACTTATAGGGTCATTCACTAAAGCTTTATTGTGTGCGTTAGGGCCCTAATGCCCGCGATAAGGCCATATCGCATGCAATATAATACTAATTAGGGGAAGGGGAGGAGTCGGGGAGGGGAGGAGTCGACGGTGTCTTTGCTGCCGGTGATAACGTTACCAATGTTATTGTCGGTAGTAGTGCGCCGAATAGCACCACCTTTCACGGTGGCGCTATTCGGTGAGAAAGCCGGCAGCGAAGACACTGTCGTGGTGCGAAGGCTGCGGGCTTTTGCAGGCCTGCCCCCCCTCCCCCCATTTTCGCTGGATTCATCATTCTGCGATGAATGATGAATCCAGGCCTTAGATTGTAAGTCCTCTGGGGATAGGAAAATACCTACAGTACCTGAATGTAATCCACTTTGAAGCGCTGAAAAAAGTGCAAAAAGCGGAATATAAATCTAAATAAATAACTAATAAAAGAGACAAAAAACTAGCAAATACAGCTCTGCACCACCGTAGGTTCACCCTTCTCATAACACCAGGCTTAACCTCTCACCCCTCAGGATCACTTCTTCTGACATGTGCCTCACCTCCCCCCCCCCCCCCCCCCCCCAGCTCAACCCTCTTGCTCATACCTCATCCTAGGCTCACTCTAACTCCACAAGGATCATCCCTCATTCCCATCCACCCAGACTTGCCCCCTCCAGAGTGCTTGTCCCTGGGAGTGAGATACAAGAAATAGATCAACTATTGGGGATCTGCCGGGTAATTGTGACCTGGACTAGCAAATACAGAATGCTGGGCTCGATAGATCTTGGTCTGACTCAGCATGGCACTTCTTATGCTCTAACCCTTCTCTTTCACAACCTCCCCAGGTTCACCCCTTCTCTCTCATCACCCATCCCAGGCTCACTCCTTTATCACTCCCCCATGCTTATCCCAAACACTTGGGCTTGTCCTTCCACACAACAACTTTTATTACTTGCCTTATTACTAGAAAACTGTGCAGCAAATGATCCCAAATATAAAAATATCAGTAACATTCCATTGAACAGTCAGGAAAATTACAATTATTTAACAACTGCCATCCCACCATTAGGAAAACTTGTCTTTTTTACCTATCACACCCTTTTATCCTCCACTGCCATCCTAGAACTGGTGCAAAGGTATTAGGTATCCTAGGAAAAGCTTACAGAGTTATGCAACCCCCTCCCCCCCCCAAGTAAAAATTATGCAGTTATAACAGATTTTACATGAAAAAGGACATTCAAAGATCAGTCTTCTGAGGTAAATATGTCACAACAACATGCATTTTATATTTATATTCACTGCTCTGGTGCCAGCCAGAAAACCCTGCAAAAAAGACACTTGGAACCTATATGGTATTAGGCCTATTATAAAGTGCTTTCGATGTGGGCTTGGCTGCCAGAAAGCCATGAGTAAATCATGACATACTGCTAAATAGGCTCGATGAAATTGGATTAAAGGAAAAAACTAAAGCCTGGTTCAGATCATACCTAAGTAACAGATATTATCAAGTTCAAATAAAAAACACATTGTCAGAGAAAATAAATCTAGTAACTGGCGTACCACAGGGATCAGCACTCTCAGCTACACTCTTTAATATCTACCTACTTCCTCTGTGCCACCTCCTAGCTGGACTGGGTATCATACACTACATATACGCTGATGATATTCAGATTTTACTACTCACTGGAAAAAACACTAAATCTAGCAATCATGTACCTTGACATTATTAAACAGCTACTAAACCAAATGGAACTAGTCATCAACATCGAGAAAACTGAATTCCTCCATCTTGAACGAAAAAACATGACAGTCATCCAATCCCCGATCCTACTAAAAAGTAATCAGAAAATTGGAATAGCCGAGAAAGTACGGAACCTCGGTGTAATAATAGACACAGAACTCAGCCTCAAACAACACATATCATTAAAAGTCCTAGCTTGATGTTGCCCAAATAGAGAGTCCATCAGGCTAGATTGAGAGAACATTGTACAAATCTCATCTTTGTGTGAGTTTCCTCACTCTGAAGGACTTCAAATCATCACAAGAATGTACTGTTCTGCTCGTACGTCTCACTCTGCATGCAAAAGTGGCCCTTAACCCCTACACTACTACTTAAACCTCAGCTCAAGTTACTACGTGGGCCTCCTATAGTAGCATAAATAGCTTACTAGAAGGGCCTTGTAGATAGGTGTATCACATGTGATATTTACTGCTTTTTGATAAATCTAGGCCTAAATTTGAAGCTATTTAACACATATAGAAAGTATGCTTAGTTACCTGCAGAAATTATGTGCAACACTAATAGGCAATACCCTTAGTCCTGATGGATCTCAGTTTAAACTGAAATTCATCTAAATCAGGTTCTCAATCCAGTCCTCGGGACATATCTTGCCAGACTGGTTTTCAGGAAATCCACAGTGAATAAGCATGAGAGGGATTTGCATACATGAGAGGCAGGGTATGCAAATCTCTCTCATGCATATTTATTATAGATATCATGTAAAACCAATTGGCTGTGCGTGTACCAAGGACTGGGTTGAGAAAACACCGATCTAAACTATACAGTTATATAGTGCTAGTTCAGTGGATACAGGTCAGGCTTCATGTATTTGCAGACAGGTTAAGAAGAAAGCTGCAAACTGGTTCTGCAATCTACAGTTTCTTTTTTGTTTTGGAAGCTGAGAACAGAAATGCCACTTTCTCATTATGTACACCAAAGCTCATGCAGTTCAAGCGCAAAAGAAATGTAGTTCAAGTCAACAGAGCAGCAGGTTTAACTACAGTTCCCTGAAGTCAAATAAATTGAATGTGCTTCTGCATGAACAGTATGGGGTCCATTAGACTTGGCAATGTGTCATCTGCAAGATCACATCAGTATGCAAATGCAAAAGTTTTGGAATTTTTATAAGATTTAAAACATGCAGTACTGCATTCAGTCTCTTGGAAAACAAGTATAAAGCATTGGGGTTTGACTGCACACCAAACCGGGCAATGCCTCAAATCATCTCACTGCCTTCTGGCTTTGTTGCTGCCATTCTTGGCTGTAATCTGTACAGTATTTATTAGACCTCCTCTGCTGGTCTCTTCTGATATTATAGAGATCTTATTTTTAGTATTTGGCAGTTGGAGAAGTGTCATAGGCGCATTCTTCTCTTAAGTTAAATGGCAGGGGGTGGGGCAAGATGACATCACTAATAGCTCCTGCTCCCTGGCACCAAATGGATGACCCCCCCTCCCCCAGTCGAGATATGTAAAAAATAAAAACCGGTTTGATGGAAACTCATGGGATTGCCCATACAATCTGTCAAATTCAAACCAGGTCTGGTAATGTATTGGGCTCCGGGAGTCAATGAACTTGTAGTTAAGTTCCGGTGAATCAAAAAGTTCCCTGGATGTTGCCATCAGATTTATCTCAGATAGAGGCTATCTCCAGGAAGTGACTGTGGGTTTCTGAGGAATTACAGGAGAGAAAAAGTGAAAGAAAGGTTTTTCTTTAATGGGTTGTGTGTGTATGTGTATGATATGAGTACAAGGTGTAGTGTGTGTGCGGAGGAGGAGGGGAGCAGGGGATACTTTAATTTTTTTGTATGGGGGGTTATTAGCATGAGGAGGTACAGCTGTTTGAAGCACTGATAGTGGTTGAAAAAATGAGATGTATCGTTTGCCAAATTTTCTCTGCAAATCCAGGAGAAAATCTGACCAAAAACTTAAACCAAACTGAAATTTTCTGGTTTAAGTAAAACCTGGGATTGCATGTCTGAGGGGTTCCAGCAGCTATGTTGTGCTACTTTTGATGCTTTCTATGTAAAAGGGATCGATACTTGTCCATCCATCCATCCACCCAACCATCTGTAGGCACAATAACTTTCCATAAAAAGGAATGAAAATTCACCAAATTTGACGTGCTGGAAGAATATGTGAATATCTCAGCTGAGTTTGAAAACCAGAAACATCATCAGATATCAGATCAGCGTTTTCAGAGAACTGAGCCTCCAAAAAAATTCCCATTGCTTTCTGTGGGAAAAAAAAAATCCCCTTTGCTTTCTATGGGAAACTATTAGGAGGTGTTCAAATTGTAAAAATGCTGACCAGCCCTCCATACCAAATGTCCATCCCCACCCTCATACTTCCAGTACTTTGTCACAGAGCAACACAGGCAGAGAAACACAGAGACAGGGACAATAAATGAAGCAATTGGTAAAGGAATGCACAAAAAGGCACTTCTAAAGTACATCCTCCACACCACCCCTACACATTCATCCACACAACCCCATAAATCCTCACATGCACACACTACACACACAAATGCACACACCCATAGAAGACACACCTTGTTCTACACCTCCCACACACAAACACACACAGTTCCCAGCACATTCATACTCCCCTCAACAGAAGAAAAATAAGATACAGCTTCTCAATTCACTCATACACACATACACACACATCCTCCATACTCCCAAAAAAGCAGAAACAACAACAACCCCGCACAACCATACTCCACATTATACACCCACACACAGTCCTTCAAATCTATGTTGGAAATCATTCCTAAAGTCATGTCTCTGAATTCTACTTGTTTTCTTTCTTTCTTTTTTTTTTTTACTTTGGTTAATCTGACCTTGATCAATCTCAGTGACAGCTTAAGCTCATTTTTTCATCACCATAGCAGAACCTGGTAAACCGGATACAACCAAAAGTAAAAGATACAACAGCAGTTCCAGTGACAATGGGACTGTTGACTGACTACACTGCTTTTAACAGATTAAGTTAACTTGTGCAGTTTTAAGAGCATTCTGCATAATTTATCAACCAGGGCAACAATGATGCCTATAGCCTAAGTGTGAAATAGAAGACATTACCAAACATCTCTTATTAAAACAGACATCAGGAAAAAGACAGGCTTAGTGGAAGTTACACCAGAGTAAAAGGTTTAGGCTATAAAAAATACAATTTAAATGAAATGGTATAAATGGAATGAATATTACGTACCTGGTTTTATATCTTGTGCTAGCTTGTAAATCTGTATTACAGCACGCATTCTAAAACATTCTTCTCTACATCTTGGCGAACATTGCCTTTTGATGTTTTGATCAGCGGGTAGAATGGATAATGAACATGTATTACTCAAAAAGTAAATTAATTTGCATTTTTGAAATTATTGCTTTCAAATTAAATGGGGTTTTGGAGGAATCAATTTATTGAATATGCATCTGGCATACTGTTGGGAAAAAAAAAAAAAAAAGAGGTCTGGTTGCCAGGGCTTAATCTCTTTTACAGGACTGCTGAGAAAGCATTTTAATTTACTACCCTCACTTGGAATCAGTCCTGCATGACCTGCAGCTTGCAATCACAAGATCCGTTGCTGCATTTCTAATTATTAATGGATAGACTTAATATTGTTGTTTAATTGATCATGGTCATTTTGTTAAACACTAGTGCCTACAGTTAGCAGGCTCTACCACTAGAAGGCCCAAACCTGGAGCTAGATATCTCAAGTCACTGGGAGAGGAATGATCTCTAATAGCATGAAAAAGACAATTACCACAGTATAGTCGTCTACTTTGGGAAAATAGAATTAAAAAAAATTTAAAATAAATATGATTTAAATAGCATGTCAGTAGCCAGAGTTGAAGCCTTGACGAATGGCGCCACTGCTCCCAAGATTAAACATGTTCTAATTAAATCCCTTTATGTATCTGTTACCATGTGTCCGCTATATGCACACATATCTTTCTATGTTGATTTTTCTAACTGCTGCTTCTTGTAGACCTTTATTGTCAGATATTGCTGACTAGAGTTTACAACTGATTGGCTTGGAGAGCATTTCATTTGGCAGTATCAAATGTAAGACAAAAGACAGTTGCTAAAACTGATCTTTTGGGAAAAAAAAATGTAAAACCAAGTTCTTTTCTGCATATTTATTTAATGTTTTTTCTCCCCATTTTTCTCTCATTTAAGCCCTCTACCTCTGATGTGGGTAGTCGGGTAGCCTGAGGGCTATTTATTGATTTAAAAATTCTTATAACCTGCATGTTCCGTTTAGGAGTTCACAGTGGCTAGTAGGGATGTGAATCGTTTTTCTAACGAATTGAAATATCGTACGATATTTCTAAATTCGTTAGAAATTGGTTTAAAGAAAGAAACGATCAATTTTACCCCTGATTTTTCGTAAAAATCGTTTTTTGTGTTAGTGCGCGCTAACGGGAGAAGGATCTGTTCCAAGTATTTAATTATTTATTTTATTGTTTTTATATACCGACATTCGATCGAGATATCACATCGGTTTACATCGAACATAATGAATAAGGCAGAGTCTGCTTATTTTACATTGTAACATAGTAACTTGTAAGAAAACAAGAAAAAAATTAAGGATGTACATCAATAAAATAGGATTATAACATTCTGACTCATTGTAACATAGGAAGGATAAAATCAAAATAGCGAACTACATGTGGAAGTATGACATTGTGACATAGAAGCAAGAGAGGATAACTTAGCAATAAAAATCTATATGGAGTCATGTAATGGATAAATGTAGAAGATTTCTTAGTGGATAGCACTTAGCAGGTGGAATAAGGGGAGGGAAGGGAGGGGGGAAGGGTACTACTCATGACGTAGAGAGTTTTAGGGGGGGGGGATAATCTCTAGTAATTGCTGTAATCTCTAGTCTGGCTGTTTTCACAGTTGGTACCTCAAGCAGATTTTTGTCCACTGACCACAGTTGGCATGAAGGCTTGTAGAGTCTGTGTTAAAGCAAGCCAGGTGAAGGAGTAATTATTCAATAGTTTATATATCATATAGAGCGTTTTGTATTTTGACCTCCAGGCAACAGGCAACCAGTGTAGTGGGCATAATGTGATCTCTGCTTGCTGTTAGTATTGTTACTGCAGAGTTCTGGATCATTTGTATTGAAGAAAGAGGAAGACCAAGGTAAAGGGAAATGCAATAGTCCAGTGAGTTGAGTATTAATGCTTGTAGCACCAAGTGAAAGTCTTGCAGTTCTAACAAAGATTTTACATTTTTCAATGTGCAATTTGTAAAAATGATGACCTTACAATATTAGCAATGTGCTCATTCATAGACAAGGTACAGTCAATTATAATACCAAAATTTCTAACAGATTGTTTTATTGGGATCTAATGGTCTGGAAGAATATGTGAGATCGGAAAGCGACATGAAGGATTTTTTTATTGTTGAAAGAATAATTATTGAGGTTTTTGAGAGATTTAATTGTAATCTGTGATACATTAACCATTATTTAACTGTATGAATACTGAGAGATGTTAAGTCCAGGATATTGGTTCAGGAAAGAGAGAATGGTAAGAAGAACTGGAGATCATCAACATAAAAATCGTAATTGACCCTCAAATAGGAGAAGAGCTTGCAGAATGGGGCCAAATAAATGTTAAACAAGGTAGGTGAAAGGGCAGAGCCTCGCAGAACCCCAGAGGTGATTTTCAACTAATTTGAGCGAGAAGAGCCTACCTTGATATGGTGCATGCGATCTGATAAGAATGAGTTCAACCATTTTAAAACCATTTTAGAGATGCCTGTAGAGGGCAAACATTTTAAGAGGAATGAGGGAATGACAGTATCAAAGGCGGCTGTTATATCAAGGAGCACCAAGATGTAGTCAGTATTAGCATCAAAACCACAAAGTATTGTGTCGAATGATGATGATAATGTTTTGGTACTATATCCTTTGTTAAAGTCATGTTGCTGCAAATCTAGAACTTCATGTTCCTCTAGAAAGTCTGTGAGTTTGGAGAGGGCAACAGATTTGATGAGTTTGGCTAGGAAAGGTAAATTGGAAATCGGATGGTAATTGGTCTCATTAAGGGGATCACTTGATTGTTTTTTTGGAATAGATGTGATACCAGCTTGTTGTAACAGATCAGGAAGTTTACCAGATTATAGGGAAAGATTAACTATTGAAGCCCAGTATTATAGAAGGCTTTCACTTGCATGTTTAATATCACTGTGGGACATGAGTTTAATGGACAGACTGAGTTTTTCATCTTGGATATGATTTTGTATTGTGTTAGGTGACAATGAAGAGTCAAACCATGACAGCAGAATGTATGCTTCAGGACAGCTGGAGTATCTCCATCCCATTACCTGTTTACCATTGGAACAGTCCCCAAACCCAAACCAGCCAAACCCATCTCCTAACCATACAGCCCATACTCATACCCCAATATCACCATTTAACAAGCACTCCCCTGCCCCCCCCCCTACCATCCCCCCTACCCCCAGAGACCGTAGATTGTATCCAGAGTATATGGTGCTTGCTGGACTATCTGTGTTTCGCTATTGCCAGGCAGTGTTCAACTGGGGTTACAGGAGAGTGGATATATTCAATAACTGTTTTTTTAATTTTTGGGGCCTCCGACTTAATATCTCTATGATATTGGGTCAGAGGATGTACAGAAAAGCAGTTTTTTTCTGCTTTTCTGTACACTTGCCCAGTGCCTTCTGAAATTAACGCCTGCCTGTATTGTGGGTGACTAATTAGGCTCATGAACATGCATTTGCATATGATGAGCGCTATTAGTTTCGGGGGGGGGGGGGGGGGGGGGGTTGGCCGCACATTTTCCATGCGCTATTACCCCTTTATAATATAAGGGGTAATAATTGTGTGTCAAAAACGCACGGCCAAACGGGGGCTAAACAGTGCGCTTGGCCGAGTGCACTGTTCTGTATCAGCCTGGTGAAACTGGCTACAAGCTTGATTAGTGTTCCTTGGGTTTTTAGATAAGCCCTTTTCCTCTTCCTGTTTTGTCTTTTTTTTTTTTTTGCTTTTAGAGCTGTCCCTCTCTGGGTTTCTCATGAGTTGTGCTCTATCGAGGTTAGCCTTCTGCAGTGGTTTCTATTACATTGATTCAAAGTGTAACCATCTGCTGCTTTCTAAACCAGCTTCCCAAATCCCCCAGAAAGTAGCCACAGTTTCCTTGCTGTTTTCTGGGCAAGAAGCTTAGCTTAGAAATGGGAATGTCCATCTGGTTTTGTCTCATCCTCATCAGGACTGTCCTCCATTGTTAGCCAGGTGCCCTTTGTCTCCACCTCCTACATCTCTTCATTTTCTTCCCTTGTTGTTCCCCTCTGGTTCCTTCTATGGGAACTAGCAGCCTATTAGTGTGTTGAGGGAGCTTCCCTCTGACTCAGCCCTTTTTTTGCACCACCTTTCTCAAACTATATGATTGGAATCCTGGGATTTGTAGTCCTGCTAGAATAGTCATCTTAATGCCAACTTCAAATTGTTCCTGCCCTTTAACTTAAAGGCTGCCTTTTTGCACAGAAACCAATACCAATACACCTAAATCATCACACATGTTGTATATTAATGTATTTATGACTGTACACTGCTTTGAGCAATTTGTTTTAAACCAGGAAAGCGGTTTATAAATTTTAATAAATAAATACATTAATTATATTAAATTATATTAAATAGTTGGGCATGATTTTTGGAAGCTTGTATTTTGTGCATATAAAATGCTATTTTTGTGGCATTAACCTTCGTCCTATAGTTCTTTAGATAGATATTGTAAGCTACCTTCCTTTGTGTTATCAGGTTTTTCCTCCATCAATGTTCCACGTGCCTGAGATGTTGTTTCATTTCTTTATGTTCAGAAGAGTGTCAGGGAGCTTGGTGAGTCCTCTTTTTGTGTATACATATTTTGTGGGGGCAACTTCATCCAATAAATTCTTTCCACTTAGTAACAGCTGTGTGAATGTCTTCGGAATTTGTGGTTAGAATTTTGGGAATACATTTGTGGTAAGAATTTTGGGAATAAATACCTCTGTAAACGAATCGGGGTTGATGTATCCACTCCTGAGAACACTGGTAATGGAGTGTTCTATATTAGGAGCGGCTGGTGTAAGTAGTGCACAAGAGAAGGTGATAAGATGATGATATGATCAGGGAATGGGTTTGTGGGATAAAGTTAGAGAGAGTTGTCACATACCCATGGGGGTTTAATAAATAACAAGTCAAGAGTGTGGGAATATTTGCGTGTTGAGAAATTGATGAGTTGTTCCCAACCCATGCCTAGCATTGCTTCTTGCAGAATTTGTGCTGACATAAGTAGTGGAATGGTATCAAAATGTACATTGAAATCTCACAGGATTATGGCTTTATTTGGATCACATAGTAGTGTAGAAAAGATTTGTAAAATAGGTAATATATCTTGAGCTAATAGGTACAACAGTTTAGAGATCTGGTTGAGATTAACAGGAGTTTAAAAGGATCGTGTGACTCTTAACAGCATTTGAGTTGGATCAAGGGTATTTTTTATTAGAACAAGTATATCTCTCCCATGGCGATTTGGTCTAGGTCTAGAGATTGCTACATAATTTGGGGAGCAGAGCTGTTTAATAGTGATGTTGTCAGTGTCCGATAACCATGATTCTGTAATGAACAAGCAATCAAGTGAGTCAATGGAATGTAAATCATAAATGGCAGGAGTTTTTTTTCTTACAGATTGAGCATTCAAAAACATGCAAGATTTCACAGAGGCAGTTAATAGCAATTGAAGAGCATTGATAGATATATGCGTTAAGCACCGTCTGACTTCAGTTGGAAAGCTCCTTGATAAAGGTCCATAAAGTCCTTGTCCAGTAATCATTCAGATATTCATTGTGAATGAAGGAAAGAAAAAAAAATTAGGTTAAGTACATAACACCAAGGAGAGGCTCAAAGATGTTGTTAGCTTCAATAGGATAGTGTCACTCAGGGGCAACACGAAAGGGCTTACAAAGGGGCAGGCTCCTTTGTCACATCCCTTTGCTGCACGATGCACTGCACACACTGCCTTAGCAATGTCGAGGTCCTCAAATCCTGGCACCTCGATGATGTCACTGGCGGCAGGGCTAGGCAACCCCACTGGGGGATTGAGGGCTAGAAAGATGTCTCATAGAAACATAGAATATGATGGCAGGATAGGGCCATAGGGCCCATCTAGTCTGTCAAAATTACCTCCTGTTGCATGCTATCGACCAGTGGTAATCAAACGGGTCCTTGGGCTCTCTATGGCCAGTTGGGTTTTCAGGATATCCCTCATGAATATACATATTTGCATGTGCTGCCTCCAATGTATTCCTTAGGGATATCTTTCAAATCTGATTGGCTAGTGGGGGCTGGAGGAATGGCTTAAGCACCACTAAAGGAGATCCTTGTTGATCTCAGGTTCTCCTTCACTTCTTCTGAGGCTATCCTTCAGAGTCATTTGGTGGCCAGTAGGGTCATAGTAGTGGTTGCTCTCTTGCCAATCATCCTGGGCTTGAATGAGTCACCTCTACAGCGTTAATGCAAAAAAACCCCAAAACAAACATTCATTGCATTTAGCTTTTCATTATGTTTTTGTTTATATTTTGTTTGTTTCATACCATTTTAAAATCTACTTTGTTTTTTGTTTTTAGCATGCTCTATTTTCAAATAGTGTATGTGAATTGACAAACAAAAAAGACAAAATTTAATTCATTTATTCTCTTGTTTCCTTCAGAACATTACCCAAGGAAACACCATTTCCTAAGTTGTTTCAAACAACTACACATCCTTAAACAGCATGTCTTAGCCCTGCAAACTCTGGACAGAAAACTTAAACTCGAGTCCACTATGTTACATCACACACAGTGCTGCTACCTGAGCCCCTCAATATTCAAATTTAATGTCCAGTTGATCCTTATATTACTCAGATTATTATAGTGACAAAACAATTTTATAGAAAAAATTAAGTGTATACAATTGTACTTATCAGAAATGAACGACCCCTGGAGATTCACCCAAAAGTGTATAGAGTAGCTTTGCACTGACTCAGTAATTTTATAAGAGAAACGGAAAGATTACTCAATATTTAAGAGGAAATTAACCAATATACAGTAAGGTTCATTGGAAAATCTGCAGGATGCTCAAGATTGTAGGAAATTGATAGCAACTAGCAATGTAAATACACAGTATCACCCTTTTAAACAACTGGCCAATTCTCGGCAACACAAAACTGCTGAGTTTAGTTTGCAGATAAGTGAGGATTTTTTCATTAAAATCAATTCCAAATGTTGTGACCAACACCATGACCATGTTTTACTTTCACTCTAGTCAGCATTGTAACCTGGGCAGAAAAACTGGGCCTTGGGGTTCTTACCTGCTGTCATTGTCTACATTTCTGTTCTTCAAGCCTTGACCTGAGTGCCTACATTAACATCAAGATTCACAATTAGCAGAAGGAGCAGCTGGGAGAGCAGCATTTCAGTGAAGACTCCAGGAGTTCTGCCTCAGTCATAAAAAAAAAAAAAGTGTAATATGCACTCCTCAGTATTTCTTGATGAATAATTTTCCAGCCTTCAGGAGAAACTCGCACTCCTTAATCATGACTAGAATATGAATTTGGGATTTACATTTTCTTGTTATTCCTAGCCCTCACTTTCCAACACTTTATTAAAACAATACTAGTGAAGCAACTTTTCCCTGGACACATGACATGTTAGCATTTAAAATGGTTTCAGTTAATTGCTGAACCAGGCACTTTATATTTTTTTAGCTTCTGGAAGCATTGCAATTAAGTAAAGATCTGATATTAGTGTTTAGCAATTTTATAATGAACTGCTTAAAATGCATTGATGTAAAAGAAGTATAAAATGATTCATTGGTTCATAGGATTTAAATATTGTACTCTAGTGTTTCTAATATTACTTTTAAAGAAAAAATATTTATTTTTATTTCCTATGTGCTCTGTAAATATTTTAAAAGAGTTTCTTCTATTCTGAGCCCTGTAACTAAAACACATTGATGGAAGTCAGATAGAATAGCCACAGACCTTCTCCTATTGATATATTTTTGGGTTCCAACCCCCAACCCTACCCATAATCCAATAACTGTTTTTTTGTTTTTGTTTTTTCAAAATAATTTTTTTTGGCAAGGAAACACAACCAGGCCACCATGAGCCCACATAAAGAGTATGTCATCACAGAACAACAAAGGATAACAATAGAACAATGAAGAGTCAAACCATGACAGCAGAATGTATTTATTTATTTAGCAGTTTTCTATACCGACCTTCATAGTAGATAACCATATCGGATCGGTTTACATTTTAACAAAGGGTAAAACTGAGGTAACAATTCTGGTAAATAATAGATAACAAAGAAAAAGGAATAAGTCAAAGTTACAATCAACAAGGTATGGAAAACTTGGAGGCTTAAAGACAAGCTGGAAGGAAGATAGAGGCAGGTAGAATAAATATAACATGTGTGCATGTATGCTTCAGGACAGCTGGAGTATCTCCATCCCATTACCTGTTTACCATTGGAACAGTCCCCAAACCCAAACCAGCCAAACCCATCTCCTAACCATACAGCCCACACTCATACCCCATTCTCACCATTTAACAAGCACTCCCCTGGCCCCCCACCCCCCCTACTCCCAGAGACCGTAGAATGTATCCAGAGTATATGGTGCTTGCTGGACTATCTGTGTTTCGCTATTGCCAGGCAGTGTTCAACTAGGGTTACAGGAGAGTGGATATATTCAATAACTGTTTTTATCGGGGACAAATTGTCCTCATTGGGACAAAGAAAGCGAGTGCATTTTACATGCAGGCTGTGCACCAATTTTCAAAGCAGAAGTGTGCATAGATTTTTGCTGTGCAACCTATGCATAGTCACTTGCACCATTTTGAGTAGGTAGATCCTTGCTGGCAAAGTTTGGCCTAGATTTATCAAATTGCTGTAAGTATTGCAGGCGGTAGAAAAAAAGGTGTATTTTATGGTAATTTCCTAATTATTGCAATGTGCTCTATGTATTACCGCAAAGTGCGTTAACTTTTCACACTTCATGGTAATACCTACATAAGTGCATTTTCCTATCTGCAAAGTGGACTCTCTACCTGGGTAGCATCAAGATAGGTTGAGAGAACACTGTATAAATCTCATCTTTGCGTGAGTTTCCTCACTCCGAAGGACATCAAATCTTCACAAGAGTGCACTGTTCTGTTCATACATCTCACTCTGCATGTCAAAGGGGCCCCTAACCCCTACACTACTACCTAAACCTCACCTAGAGTTACTAGGTGGGCCTCCTATAGTAGTATAAATAGCTGCTTACTATGGTGCCACCCCCCAGAGGCGTTCTCTCTCTCTCCTGCCTCCCTCCCCTCTCACATCTCAGGCCCTTACCCAACTCTCCTCCCATATCTCAGGCCCTTCCCCAGCCTAAAAATGCCCAAAACGGAATTTGTGAAGAAATTGCGTTATGGGCACAATGCACAGCTTAACACAATTGAAAAAGGTGTAGTTATTTTCTGCGTGAAAACTGTGCAATATTGTGCGTTATGGCTTTACAAAGTAAGAAGCAAGCCCACTTTTTCAGAAATCCCACCCCCAACTCCTCCCCAATCCCTCCCCTTTTAAAAATTTGCATTGCACCATGCGTTAATGGTGCTTATCGCGTGCGTTAAGGCATTTTTTGCATTCGAAAACGCCATAACACGATTTGATAAATGACCCTGTATGTGTAAAGATTTGAAAATGCCACCTGTGCATACATTTTTTCCACACCCACCCCCAAACAACTCTCCAGGAATGGCTCCTTTCAATGCAGCTAAAAGCAGGTCGAGGAGGGACATAGAGGCTTTTAGCTGGATTTGGAGAGGGGCAATTTTCAGATAGCCAATTAATGGGGGTAAAACACTTTTCACCCATGTAAATTGCTTTGAAAATTGTTCTCATTAACATCAGTATTGTTGCAAACCATGTTCATTCAAATATATACTTTTGGCCTCTTCAATTAACATGTTCCAATTATAAACATGTTATTAGACATATTTAAGTGAAGATAAAAGTTTCAAAATATCCTCAATATTTACAGGTTACATTTTCAGTCATTATGTTAGATTGAATTTTCACTTGCTAAACAGAAGAACATAAAAACATAAGGTGAGCCATGCTGGTTCACACCAGTGGACCACTGATCATAGCATCTTGTCTCCAACTGCGGCCAATCTGGGTCTCCTGGAAGCACCCAGCAGATCTCACCTTCTAGATGCACGAAGGAGCAACCCTCAGTGCCTGCCTGGCAAATAATTGTTAATGGCCCTGTCTTCCAGAAACTTGTACAAACCTCAGCGATATAAGAACTGGAACCCTACGGACCCATGCAGGAGAACGATTTGTGACTGGGAGGGAATCATCCCCTTCCCCTCCCACCACTCTCCTGGCTCACCAGACTGGCAGAAGGGTGGGATGGTTCGTCCCTGTCATCCTGGGCTTTCAGCTGCAGCACTGGTCAGTGGATCCGGAATTGTGCTGACAACCCCCTCCCTTTTTTTTTTTTTTTCCTAATGCCTTCTTTGTTCTGGCCAGATGGAACTGGATTGCATGCATGGACACGTCCTGGTTAGCTGGCAGCTCCCATTTCTCCTTGCATCTGCAGGTAACCCTGCACCCCAAGAGATTGGCTGGCAGCGGGCAATAATGTTGAACATGGTGGGGGGGGGGGAGGGGGGCGAGATTTAAAACAGAGACATAATCTCCCATATCGCCCTATTGCTGCAGCTAAGCTTTCTTTGGTCTTGCCAGCTCTCCCACCTATCTCTTCTTTTTCTTCCTGTTGCTGAATTTCTTCAATTTAAATTTATCCTTTGAATAACTGTCAATTGAGTATTGTTCTTTTGTTCGCAATATGTTCGAATCTTATACACTGTGGCATGCCTTTATGTTTAATAAAGGGGACAATAATTTTCAATAAATGAATAAGTCTTCTAATGGAATCTTCAGGATAAAGCATTTTTTGCTGGTGTGTTCATACACTTTATAATACCGGATTCATTATCTGGGGTAGTGATTGTATTCAATGGAAAATTGTTTGTAATGCTCATTTAGGAAGAGCTAGAGGTATAGGCCTGAGATTAGAATAGTAGAGCTTTAGTATATTCACATATTCATAAAAAATATCTAAAAAAATCATTTTTGTATTTTGCATATTTTTTTTAAAGGTATGTAATGATTTTACAAATGTTCCCTTGAATGAACTGATAATGATTCCAGTATTATACACCTGTTTTTCATTTAATTTTTCATTAAAATTTCCAAAAACAATTTTTTCCTACAGCATTAAAGGCCCGATTTTAAATGGCCCGAGCACGTAAAAAACAGGGGGTTACGTGTGCGGCTGGGCCTTGCGCGCACTGTGTGCATTTTAAAAGGGGCATGGCCACGCGTGTAACCCCTGTTATGCATACAAGAGCCGGGCCTTGGCAAAGGGGTGGTCCGGGGAGGATGGGGAAGGGCAGGGCTGGAGGCGCCTAGTACAGTGGCCATTTGCCGCTGTGTGCCGCTGTGTGCCGCGCAACTTGCTACTGCTCCTTTGGAGGAGCAAAAGGTAATTAAAAAAAATAGGGGTACCTAGGGTAGGGATAGGGGGGGGTAGAGAAGGGGAAGGGAGGTTAGGGTAGAGGGTAGGGAAGTTCCCTCCCAGTCCGCTCCTTAACTGGAGCGGACTGGGAGGTAACTGGGGAAGCCCGACGATGCATCGCCATGCAATTTTTGCGTAACTCTGTCCCCCCTTGCGGGCGCTGCCCATGATTTTATAACATGCACGTACCAGCGTGTGCATGTTATTAAATCGCACATCCATATGTGCATGGCAGGTAGCGCGAGCTCGCAGACGCATATTTTTTAAAAATCTACCCCAAAATGTTTGATCTGGAAGATTCCTTTTGAAGACTTTATTGATTTATTGAAAGTTATTGTCCCCTTTTTTGGAACATAAGTAATTTAAATTGGTAGACTTAATTTTTACCTCTGTTTGTAATTATCTTTTGGATGCCTTTTTGTTTGACAGTTAGGGGAATCCATTGTTCTTTGCTGTATTACTGTAGCAGTGGGGGACAGCCTGAGAGGAGTTCATTTTGGGGCTATGCTTGGTGCCTAGGCCCATGTTAAAATTGCTTGTCATGGCCTAGTGGGGGACTGGCCCAGCATTCTGACCCTGTCCTCTAACAATGGTGGCTATGAGCCATACCCATGAGGCCCAATGGCTCTTAATTGGTGAGGGACAATTTGGGTCCCTAATATTCATTGCAGTGGGGCCTTGCTATTTGCAGCAGGCTTTGTTATAGTTCCACAAGGTTAGTGGAATAATGATCCCTGATGCCACCTGCCTCAACAGAGTGAAATAGGGTGGGGGGATAGGTCTAGTAGTTCCTGGTCTTGTTCTTCATTGGAGCTCCTTCATCGTCTCTCTGATGTTCCTGATGTTCCATGTTCCTGATGTTCCAGTCCTGGTCTTGATGTTCCCTTCTCCGGCTCTTCGTCCTGCTTCCAGTTTTCTTTCTCGTCCACCTTTCCTGGCGTGCCACTGTCGTGGTCCGTGACCAGCCTATGGGGGCTGTGTAGGGTGCTTCATGGCACAAGGCCTGTCTTCATGTCTGCAGTGCAAGTCTCCGGAAGGCCCTTGCTTTTAATGCAGAGGTCTGTTCCTGAATCTGAATTCTGAGTGCTGAATCCTTGAATCCTGTTCCTGGTCTTCGGGGTTCCTTGTTTCTGCTTCCGTCCATGTCCTAGACTCAAGCTAGAGCCTGCTCCGCTTCAGCATGGTCCGCAACCAGCCGCGGGCGGCTGTGTAAGGCGCGCCTCGGTGCAGGCCTCTCCTGAATCTTCTTCATGTTTCCAGCTTCAAATCTTTGAATTCTCGCCTGGAGTCTGCTTCGCTTCCTGTGTGGTCCACGACCAGCCACGGGCTGCTGTGTAGGGCACGCTGTGGTGCAGAACTCACTCTGTACTAGTGCCTGAATCCTGAATCCTCGTCTGAGTCTTCCAAGTTCCTTGAATCCTCATCTGAGCCTTCCAAGTTCCCCAGTTCCATGTCTCGTCATGTTCCTGCCCTCAGCCTTCGTCTGGCCTCACGCACTCGTTCCCAAGCGGCGGGTCCGAAAGGGCTACTGAGTGGCTGAAGGGCTACTCTTGAGACCAGCATTGCGTTGCTGGGTCTCACTTATGCATACAGGTCCAGTGGAGGTCTGAGCCTGCCTTGTTCCAGTTCCTCAGATGTTCCATGTTTCGATCTTGGTCCAGCCTTGTTCCAGCTCCAGCCCGTGCTTGGACACCCTCACCTCCCACGGCATGTGTCTTGGGGCTCCTCCCTGAGCTGCGCCATGGCCCAAGGGCTCACATCTCTCTAGAGCAAGCGACCGCACCCCCGCACTCACAACAGCTGCCAACACTAAGGGATACTTAAGGGCTAGAATTCATGGAGGGGAGGTTGTTTCTTTTCGATGAGTCTAGAGATTTGTAAGCTACCTCTGCTGTCTCCATCAGGGTCCACTTCACCATCTGCATGACCCATAAATCTGAACCCACTAAATTTGGGAGATGGACCTACCTCTCCATAGGGAAAATCTCCCATCATTTTTTGTGCCTACGATAAGGTTACACACATTTTCTTTACCCATTTTATAAACATATGTGTGTATATTTTCTATAATTGGTCCACAGCTATGGCATGCATTGTTGTGGTATTTGAGATTAATAGCTGATGTGAAAACTTTTCACAAACAATTAAAGAATACCTGTTTACAGAAGCATTCCCTGATAATTGATATACTTCCCTCTGTTGAAATGTTATGGTTGAATAATGTATTTTATGTATTATGTGTTTTGATGTTTATGTGCATTTATACACCACTTAATTCAATGTATTTTGGGATTAGTGGTTTATCAAATAAATTATCCAATAAATATATTTTGTACATGAAATAATTATGACACTGCATGAATAAACACAACTGATCATAGAAGCAGGAATTTTATGAAGCATACACAAGTACTTAGAAATTACCAGTTCGCTCATACCTCCACCCACTCTGTATCCAGTTAACCTACACCCTCTAGCACTTCACCCTGAACCCTACCAGCTCTCCCAGACCACAGGCAAGTCCAATTTCACTCACGTGAGACAATTAGTAGGTGTAAAAGTGTATGAACAAGTTTGCTAATGTATACACATATATCTTACAAAATACCACGTGTACATCTGAACCCCACTTTGGAATGCCCCCCTAGACTGCACCTTTTTTTCCCTGGTAAAATATATGCGTGAAACTGAAAATATGCACATGCTCGCAAGGGTTATAAAATAGCATACATTCTACTTACAATACATGAGTCTAAGTTTACTTTTCTGCGTGAAACACCTTTGGAAATTCACTTGTAAGTTTGCAGCTGAAGCAATGGATGGCGAAGTGAATTGCTCAAGACCAGGATAAGTGGGATTTGAATCCTGGCTTCCCCGGTTCTAAACCCACTGCTATTTCTCCACTCCTTTATACTGTTTATATGATAACTTATGGTGCCTAACATCAATATTTTTTTCTAATATAAGACCCTTTCCAAGCCTCAATAACACATGCAATTGTACAGTGTACCATTTGTGAAATCTTTCTGCTGTCTTTGCAGTATCAACCATTAGTCTTCCCCCGTAAACAATTTTCAGAGTTGCTACACAGGGAATACGTAGAGCTAGGCTGTGCAATCTGAAAATGAAACATTTGGACTTCCATTGTGAGGGCAATTTTCAAAAGGTTTTATGTAGATAGGCTACAGGTAAAAAAAAGTACTTGTGCTGTGAAACAGCACGGATAGTTTTAGCAATGCCACAAAGGGGCGGAGTCAGGGGAAGGCAGAGCCAGCAGACAATGCCCACAGATTTCATTTTGAAAGCCCTGTATGTGATTCGCTGTCTGAACTTTGCACTTGCTACAAAGCAGGTGCAAAGTCTGGAGAGACTGAAGTACCTGCAGGGCCAGCTGGCCACCACATTTTCCAAGAGAAACTTTGAGGGGAGTTTCCCTTAGAAAATGTGCTTGCAAGCTCCCTGCAGGAGTTTAAAAAATGATCCCCTGTCTTTTGCATCTTTTAAATATTCATTGTAAATAATTCTGTTCTAAATCTATCTCTGTTCTTCTTACTCCTATGCTCCCAGTTGTATTTCCCTGTTTATTGTAACTACAATTCCTGCACCAGTTATTGTTGCTTGAGTTCTCTGTACAATGCACGCCCTGTTAAATGTAAACCGGTTTGATGTGACCCTTGGTTGTGAAAGCCGGTATAGAAAATAGTAAAACAAATAAATAAATGAATTTCATGTCATGTTTGGTCACTTTGCTGATTAAAAATAATAATAATAATAATAAAAAAAAGGCCATTCTGATTTATTATGTCAGCAGCTAAAGAGTCACACTGGTTTTCAATTCATACTGTGGCTTCTCAGCTTGGGATCCTGCTCTGTGCCATTCTGGTCAGATTGCATTATTCCCCACAGACCACAATCAGCAGATCACTAATGGCAGTGCAAAACTCCCTACATCCCTTGCCAGTGCACCACTATTCTAGAAGGACTAATTTCTAGAGCTGAGAACTCCATGCCAGTTCAGTTTTGGGCCTTTCTGAAAAGTAGGGGCCTGTATAGAACTAAAACTTGTGTTTTTCCATTTCATTTTCTATTCATTGCAGTTTTTTTTTTTTGCTTTGTTTCGTTTCTGTTTCATTTCATTTCTTTCACTTTAGCCTGTGCCACGGTATTTTAGCAGGTGCTAAATGCTTTTAGCTTAGGTAGAAAGAACATTTCATTGTTTTTGTGTCTTTTTGTGTCTTTTTGGGAAACAACACAAAACAAAACATGTCCTTATTTCCTTGTCATTTTAAAACAGGGGTAGACCACTCTGGTCATGGACTGCTACAAACAGGTCTGGTTTTCAGGATTTCCATAATGAATATTCACAAGTTGTATTGCATGCACTGCCTCTATCGTTTGCAAATATATCTTGTGCATATTAATTGTGGATGTCCTGAAAACCAGACCTGTTTATGGCACTACGGGACCAGAGCTGGTTACCTCTGTTCTAAAACAGCACATCTCTACTGATTTGCCTAGCAGTATGCAGTGTTTGATGTCGCTATGTTTCTGACCATCACAGAATGCATTTATGGTTGATCCAAATATTCTCAGTTCAGACTAGTACAAAACCAACACTAATTTGTTGAGCTACATAAACATCTGCTACATGTATACCTCCTCAGACACTGGAGTTTTATCTGTCGAGATATTTCTGCTACACATAAAATATTAAATGCTCTATGAATAATGTAAGTGCCTCGCAGAAGCATGATCTTCACATGAAGAGGAGAGTGATGAATGACTAAGCTACAAGACTTTGGTGAGCACAAAATCTACTATTACTTCTTTGCTGATGCTCCCTTGGAGTATGTGACCTTATACTAATGACAGCTATCTAAAAGTAAAGCATGACACCCAAGGGAGAGGGGTTTGATGAGCGTTTTTTCTGGGTACCATTGTTGTTAAGGCACATCATTTTACCTCTCTTTTCATATACAGCAACCCTCTGTGCAGAATCAAGTGTTTGCATTGTTCCCATTTGATTTATTTAGAGCTGAATTCTCTTTGCATGAGTCCAATGCAGCCTACCCATTAAAAAGTAGATGCAACTTTGAAAATGCATTCCTTCATTATGGAACCAAGCTATTTTATGTTGCAGGGAAGAACTGCATATATTTTATAACCCGCGCATACATGAAACGCGTGGGCTATAAAATAAGGGGTAGATTTTATAACTTGCGCGCGCCGGTGCACGCATGTTATAAAATCGGGGGTCGGCGCACACAAGGGGTGCACAATTGTGGAACTTGCATGCACTGATGCCCGCAGCCTCCCCCGTTCCCTCCCAGGCTGCTCTGAAATTGGAGCGGCCTGGGAGGGAACTTCCCAACCCTCTAACCTAACCTTACTTCCTCTTCCCCTAACCCTCTCGCCCCCTAGCCCTATCCTAACTCCCCCGACCTTTATTTTACCTGTTGCGTGCGCCGGCATCCTGCCAGCACGCAATCCTCTGACACAGCGGCAAATGGCCACTGTGCCGGAGGCCTCTGGCCATGCCCTGCCCCCAGACCGCCCCCTCCCTATCCATTTTATGAAGCTCTGGGACCTAGACGCGTCCTGGGGCTTACGCGCGTCGCTAGGCTTTTCTAAAATAGGCCCGGTGCGAGTAACCCCACTTACGCTCGTAAATCCAATGGATTTACACACGTAGAATTTTTAAAATCCAACCTCAAAGGTGTAGATCTGCGCTCAGCCATATACATGTGGATATGGGTATACGTGCATATCTTTTAAAGTTATCATCCCTTCTAATTACTGTAGCATTTCTGTATCATACGTTATGCATAAGGGAGCACTCCTAAACTGCTGGAATGATCCAGTGGACTGCAAAAAATTAAGAGGTTCATATTCAAACACCATTTAGACGGATAACGTATTAGTTATCTGTCTAAATGGCTTACCCAGCTATATTCAGCCGCATAAGTCAGGGGGTGTTCCAGGGGTGGGCAGGAAGAGCAGAGTTAGTTGCATAAGTTTTGCCGATATTCAGAGTTAGCCGCTTACCATATGCAGATAACTTTAAGAAAGCCGGGCATATTCAGCAGTGCAACTGCGCCACTGAATACACCCTGCTAGTTAGCCGGAGATGTTTAACTGACAAAATAGCACAACCACATAGCGGCCCAATATGGACCTCAAAGTCTTTCAGGACTTTAGCCTAGCCTGTGTTCCATCAATCTTGAGGGGATAAGCCTAAGCCCATATTTTCTACTTTTGAGGACTCGCCTGTTGCTAGAATAATTCAGACTGTGAGCTTGATGGTGAAATGCAATGTCTAAACTTTAACCTTTATAACAGAGGATGGTAGTAAGTGGAGTTCACGAGCAGAAAAGAAGGATGATTAGTGGAGTTCACTCCTAGGCTCGATTCTGTTTCATATCTTCATGGATGATATTGCAGAGGGGGTTAGTAGGAAGGGTTTGCTTTTAGTAGATGAGACAGAAACCTTTAGTGGGGTGAACACCTCACGGCAGAAAGAGCTCTAAGATAGCTTGAGTATTTGTCATTTGCTTGGCATTTAAGTTTTAGTGAAAAAAAATGCAGAGTCATCCATTCAGGCTACAGAAATCCAAGAAAGCAGTATGTGATGGGGGTGAAATACTGATGTACACCAACAAAGATCAGCAAAACAGTGTGATAAGGAGATGGACAGAGCCAAAGGAAAGTAGAGTGCATAGGCAGTAGAAAACGAATGTTGGTGAGACTTTATCTGGCATATTGTATCCGGTACTGGAGGCCATACCTCTGAAAGGATATAGAATTAGAAAAATGGGGCAGGATCTAAATCAAAAGTCTTGTGAGATGAGATTTAAGGAAATAAATATAAATCCCAGCAGAAGAGATGAATGACTGGGGGATTTGATAGCAAAATATTTCTTAAAGGTATAAATAATGCATAAGAAGCAAATTTATTTATTTATCTATTTGTTTATTTATTTATTTAGTTAGTTAGTTAGTTATTTATTTAAGTGAAATACTTATATTCTGCCTATATAACACTGTCATATAAATCTTTTTCAGTGGAAAGGAAATTCTAGGTTGATAGACTTAGGAGTAACATTAGAAACTATTTCTTCAAGGGAAAGGGTAGTGATACTTGGAATAGGAAATGGTGGAGACAGAAGCAGTGACAGAATTAAAGGAGGCATGGGATAAGCACAGAGGATTCATTATAAAGGAGTGAAGTAGGCCCCAGGCAATACAACAGGAATTAAATTGGGTGGATAAGATGGGCCTTATCTGCCATCATATTCAATGTTTGTTTATAAGCTCTAGAGAACACCTACAGTTCCTGAATGTAAATCCAGTTTGAAATGCTGAAATGCAGATTGTAAAAAACATTAATAATAAATTTAAATAATAATAAAAAACATTAATAATAATTTGTTAAAGCTCTGGGTGAACATGGAAGAATGAAGCCTGAGTTAGGGGAGGCAGTGAGTGAGAGGAGTGAAGAAGGAAAAAAGTAAGGGGAAGAGGTTAGAGGAGAGGGAAGGGAAGGAAGGGAGGGGTGAATGGGAAAGAAGGAGGGTGAGAGGGGAGGGGACAGGAGGGGTGAGTGAGAGGAGTGGGAAAGGAGGTAAATGAGAGGGAAAGCTGAGGGAAGGTGAGGAGGTGAGTGAGAGAGGAGAGCAGCAAGGGGGAGAAGGGGAGAAAATTTAGATGGGGAGGAGGACAAAATAGAGATTGAAAGGAAAAAGAGTGCACACCCCTTTCCCACCCCATCCCACCTGCTGACCACCACTCCTCCACAACCTCCAATACCTGTGTACCCTCATCCATACCACTGCACCACATACGCCATCCCATCCCACCCCATACACTGCCTGCAAGATTGACAACTCACCCTCGCCATGCCTTCCCCACCACACACACACCTATCCCCAATTCCTCCACCTCCATCTCTACCTCCCCCTATTCATCCTCTCTCTCACAGAGCAACTACAAGACGCCCTTTATAACACACACACATCTCAGTCATGGAGCCCTAAAATATACTCTTTGAAGTTGGCGTGCAATTCTAAATTTCTCTATTTTGGAGTTTACCTTAAAGTCCATGAATGCTCAGTCAGGGGAAAAGGAGGGTCAGGGTCTAGAATCCTATAGCTCTCTCTCTCTACCCTTCTTTTTATTACATCACCAAGCAGCCTGACAGTAGTCACTTGCCCCACCCAGCCATTCCTTGCATTTTCTGCTTAAGCAGGAATATAGAGTCTGGAACGGAGATCCCACTGGTGGGGTTGGAGAGTGAAGCGAGAGGGACACGGTCCTTAAGTAGTAATGTTCAGCAGCAGCATATTAACTCATCCTTCACATTACTCCAGCTCTGTGGTCTTATTCAAGAAACCCCATTTTATTTTATTTTTCTCGTATTATCCTATTCATGCCCCATACTATTTTAAAGCGAAGTTCCATTTCTTTGCATGAAGGCAAATAATCCTTCTTTTGGTTTTTCTTTCAAGAAGATGGGGAATCTTTTTCAGTTTATGTCCATATTATTTTATCTTTTTATGACTGTGACTGCCTGGTTCCTTTATTCATGGTTTATCATGATGTAGATGGAGTGTACAATTTGGAAGATCTATGCCTATATGAAAGCCTTCCTAGTCTGTCTTTCTATTTTAGCCTTTCTCACTTGAGTGACTCTAGGCTAGATATATACAGCTGCACAAATCTTTTCTGCCTACCTCCTATATTTTATCTGCTGACCTTTTTGTGGCTGGCCTACAAATTAGTGCCACACATATTTAACTCATGGATAGATATCCATTTATTTTCCCATTCTTCTAAAGTCCTACCCAGCAATCCCTTCCCCAACCCAACCCCATACATTTTTTATTAATTTCTGACTTTGTATCGAGCAAATGCTTGGTTCAAATACCTTCAAGAGAGAAAGTGGTTTCATTGAGCTTCATGGCTTTTTTAGGTTCCTGTTTCCCATTTTACATGGGGAAAATATGCATAGAATCTCAGATAAAGTGGAACACTCTTGGGCAGCTTCTCAGCACTAGCATGTCATAGCCAAGAATCTAATTTATTTATTTAATGTGCATTCCTTTTTTGATGGAGTTTACTATAGCCTGAGGGTCCATAAAATAATTTGTTTCTGGTGCTAACTCTTCTGCCACTTCCCCAATTCTCATGGTCCCAAGGGGTTGGTTCATTGCTATTGGGGAAAAGGATGACTTTCTAGGCCCAGGTGGTGTGGAACCAGCAAGAAAGACTCTCAGCCCATCCTAGAAAAGAAGACTATAACAGAAATTTCTATGAAATGCTATCTTGCAAAGCCCATCAAGGAGATGGACACTCATGTGCTGGCATATTGGGCATACAAGTCTATATTCTGGCCAGACCTGGCCAAGGTGGGTCATCAATTTCTTTTCTGCCCATTAACCAGCATACCCAGTGAACATATCTTCTCAATGGCAGGGGGCATCATTAGCCCTCATCTCTCAAGGCTGGCACCAAAGTTGAATAAAAAGCTAGTCTTTGAAAATCAATCTGCCTTTGCTTGGGTTTCTAGAATTTCCATGTGAATGGCAAGATGACTGAAAATACTTTAAAGGCCTTGCTGCCACTCTCTCTACCTGCCATGCCCTTGATATACCACCTTAGGGGTCTTGCTGCCACATGCTTACCTACCATGCCCCTGATGTTCCACCTTAGGGGTCTTGCTGCTTCTGTTTTGCCTATGTGCATTGCCCTTGATATAACACCTTGGAGGTACTGCTGGTACTATGCCTACATGCCATGTATTAGCATGGAAGTCTCCATGTTGTTTGGTTCTCAGCCTACTTCTTCCTCTCTGTTAGTTATACTGGGGTGTTTTGTCACCAGAAAAAAAAATGTGAAAAAGAAAAAAACCATGTTTTTCCTCCTACCCTTCCTCTTTTCTGGTTCTTTATTTTGTTGTACCCTTCTACAATCCCAGCCTAGTTCTCCTACCCTGTTTCTTTGTTGGTTATACTGGGGTGTTTTGTCCCCAGAAAAAAAATTTGAAAAAATAAACCATAAGTTTCTCTTTCTAATCCATCCATTTTGTTTGGTTCTCTACCTTACTGTTTTATTGTATATCTCTAGGATCCTAGCCTAATACTCCAACCCTTCTTTCTTGGTTATACTGGTGTGGTTTGTCCCCAAAAATCCTCAGTTAGAAAGAAGAAATGCAGACACAACAGAAAACATGCACAGGAGAGATCTTTTACATGTTCTGAATGTGGGAAAAGTTTCAGTAGGAATAGAGAACTAATGCAACACCAGAAAATCAACAAAGGCAAGAGACTGTGTTCAGCTATAGAATATGGGAAAAACTTTCTTAATAAAGCAAACATTTCAAATAATCAGGAAAGCCACACTGATGAGAGACCATTGCATGTTCTGATTGAAACTTTTGTCACAATCGAAAGGCAGATTTCACAACAAAAAACAAAATTCCACCCAGCATTAAGATCAAGTTCAAGTAGGAAATACAATAAAAGCTTACGTGACAAAAATGATACTAATGACAGATCATTCTCTTGTACTAAATCTGACAACTGGTAAGTGCAACAGGAAGACAGACATCTCCTATGCCACTCTGCCTTGCTGCTATACGCCTTATCTTATACCTTAGGAGTATTTTTTCCACTCAGTATTACTGCCATACACTGACCTAGCACTGTGAAGGTCTTGTTGTCACTCTGCCTTACTGTCATATCCCAGACTTGCCACTGTGAGTGTCTGCTTTGCACTTCTCATGGTGTCTTGGTATATTGATGCCACTCCTTGATCTGCTTTATTGGTGCCTTGGGTTATTTCCTGCTACCTGTTTTGCTTCATTTCCCCTTCATGGTACCTTAAGATATAGATGCCACTAATAGTGCCACTTTGCCTCTCATGCTGTCTTTGAGGATTCATGCCATTGTTGTTGGTACCCTCTTCTGAAACCTTGATGTGCTCTCCTTTTTTGCTCCTCTGACAGTGCCTTGGAGAATTCCTGCCACTACTGTTTGTCCCATTGTGGATCCTTGGGCTCTTCATGCTACTTTTGGTGCCACATTGACACAGTTTTGATTCATTGGCATGCCTTCATCCTTCTGATGATGTCTACCCACCAGTTTCATCAGAAATGATTAGAAAATCCCAATTTGGGAACCCAAAATAGGCTGCATTGTTTCCCCATTGACTTTAAGGGTAAACAAATGAATGAAAAAAACAAATAATGACAAAAACATTTTTCATTTGTAACTAATGAAACAAATGGAGATGCACTATGAAACAAATGAACAAACCACAATGAAATGTTTCCTCTGCACATACTTATATTAAACTGCAAATACCATCATTTAAATTCTGCATCTGGAGGGTGGGGGCATAAGGGTTACCATTTAATTTAAATTAATAATTTCTTATCTCTTTTTCTAACCTTGCAGACCCTTCAAGGTGGAATACAATACAAGATGCCAATGCATCAAGAACATAAATCATACCAGAAACAAAATGAGCATATTATATACATACCTAATGCATAAAGACTTATAGCATACATAAATACATAATATTCCAATCTATATACTAAATACAAAAAACAATCAATAACAGCATAAAGGCAAGTATGTTAACAGCCCTATCCATCCTTTTTGACAGCTAAAAAGAAATCATGGCTTCTCAATATATCCATCAATCACCAGAGCCCAATTTAAAAAAAAAATGTAATCCAATGTTTCTAACAAAAAATTAGCTGCTCTAAAAGCCAAATACTCTGTTTCTAGTCTCATATCTCTCTGGAGACTGTTCCAAAGTTGAGGGCCTACCACCATAAATAGCTGGCCCTGGTCTTTGCAGGTTTCAGCTCCTTCAGGGCCAGGATGCATAAGTATGCTTCCTGCAATGATTTTACATGTGTTAGCTCATAGACCTTCAGATACAAAGGACCAGATCCCCAGAAGGCATGGAGCAACAAAGCCAGTAATTCGAAATGAGACATTACCATCACTAGCAATCAATGAAGTTCCCTAAGAAGGGAAGAAATCTTGTCGCTCCAGGGTTTTTTTTCCTCCCAAGATCAGTTCTGCACCCTTTGTAATCTATGGGTAGCTTTTTTTTTTTTTTTTTCTAAAACTCATAGACTGAACTGTACAGTAGTCTAAAATCAAAATAACCAATGCATGTATGTTGAGAGCATGGGGTACGATTGCTTGCTGAAGAGAGAGTGAGCCTTTGGATCATGGCACAACCTCAGGGCGAGGCTTCAAGGTAGGGGAGGCAAGCATATCCAGGCATGGGCTGGATTTGAAACATAACTTGTACTTGGAACATGACTTGGACTTGTCCAGCTTCTGCTGAACCTGCACACACAAATGACACCCAACAACGCAATGCTGGTCTCTTGGGTAGCTCTCCGGCCACTCGATAGATATTCCTTTTGTTCCTATCACTTGGAACAATGAGTGCATCAGGACAGACGATGGCAGAAGTCAGGACATGGCATGATGAGGAACGTGGACGAAGACACTGAAGGCTTGGCACTTGAACAAAGACTAGAAACCTGGACGAAGATTTGAGTCCAAGGATCATAGATGAAGACTCTGGAGATAAGGAACATGACAAAGGCTCAGGTTCAGGTTAGAGTGGCTTTTCCCGTTCCCTCCGAAGCTCTCCAAAATCGGAGTGGCCTCGGAGGGAACCCCCCCCCCTCACCTTCCCCTCCCTTCCTCTATCTAACCCACCCCGCCCCACCCATGCCCCACCCCTTTTTTCAAGCCCCGGGACATACATGCGTCCCGGGGCTTTACATGTGTCGCCAGGCACACGTAAAGCCCCTATGTGCGTAAGGCTTTGAAAATCTGCCCCATATTGTAGCCATTTTCAAAAGCCCACTTACACAGGTACAGTGCATCTACATGGGTAAAACCTAATTTTAAGTGTGTAAATGCTTTTGAAAATCAGGCTTTTATGTCTTTTTTTTTGTTTGATTCATTTGCGGAACTGACATATTTTTTTATTTTTATTTTTTTTAATGTAATGTATAACACTTCCCTCCCCCCCCCCCCCCCCACCACTCCCATACCTCTTCTCTAAAGCTGAAAAGGGCAGGAGCAATCCCCAGTTGCTTCTGCCTTGCAATCTCCAGTTAAAAAATGGCACTGGTCTCAGGGTTGGTTGATAGCCCGTTGTTTTACAGCCGTAAAGCAGCATGGTGCTGGCTGACTGTGAAACCTATACCATTTTTAAATTAGAGCCAGCAGGGCAGGAACAACTGGGGGTCACTCATTCCTCTTTCAGCATCAGAATGGCTGTGGATGGGATGACTGGCAATAGGGTATCAGAGAGGAAGTGTACATTTTAAAAATACATTTTTGCTGAAATGAATAACCCTTTTTTTTTTTTTTTGGAAGTACCAGTATTTCATATGAAACAAAGCAAGGTAAACCAAAAAATAGGCTTTTTTGGTTCATGCTCCACATTCATTTCAAACAAATTCACAACCCTACCCAAAACAGAATGTCCACAACTAGGTGTTGTTGTAAAAAAAAAAACCAAAACAAAACAAAACAGAATTTACTAGACAAAATATAGGCAGTAAAGTTTAAAAAAAAAAAAAAATCTGACAAAAATACTAAGCAGTCCAAAACAGGCTTAGAAGACAAACAAAACCAGAAATATACGTTCTTATGCCGTGCGAATGAAACTGTAGTAAACATTAGGGATGTGCAATCATTTTTTGACAATTAGGAAATTTGTACAATATTTCCTAAATTGTCATGGATCGGGAAACCGATAAAATAAATGATCGGGTTGAGCCTAATCTACCAATTTATAATAACCATTTTCTTCTGCCAGAAAGCCTTGCACTTTGACTTCTTTGTCCTGTCTGTGAACATTATTAAAGCTTTTAAAATGTAGCTGGTGGCTATTTTCTTCTGTAGTTTACACTTTGAACAGTGCTTGTGTAGTGTATAGCCCTTTCTTTCTGTATGATACCAAGACTGCATTTGTAACATGTAGACATTTCAAAGCTGTTGGGTTTACGGTTATGACTGGCATCGTTCCTACGGTCATCCGGGAACGACTGGGGAAAGCAGTGCACCATTGCTGAAGGTATACCAAAATTAGGTCTGAAAGTCACGACAACTAACATATATTTCTCCTCAGTTTAAAAATAAGGAGCTCTAAGACTGCCAAAGATGTGAGTTTTTGGATAAGTGGTAATGCTTTTTGCTTGCATTTTGTCTGGGAATAAATGTTGTCTGGCATTTCTGCGCTGACATATCTGATTTAGATTTCTAATATCCATTACGTTTTCCTGCTCTAAGCAAAATTCAAGCAATTTTGTGAGTTCATATGCAACTTATATTAGCAAAACTTCTATCTGAGAAACTACTTTGTTGAAGGTGTTTTCTTTGCAGTTTGTGATACTTTTTCTTAGACCAGCAGCCAAATTATCCAAAGGTGATGCTGAACAAGAGTTTCCCAGACCACATAGGTCAATTCTAGAGATGTGCAAATAATTCAAAGTCACATTTCAACCAGGTGGATTTCAGTCTGGTTTTAGGCTTTTTCCTAGATCTTCTGGTTAAAACCCAGGGTCATTCCATTCCCTTGGGGGGGAAGGGGGAGGGGGGGGGGTAAAGGGTAGAGAAAGAGAGGACATTTTGCCAATTGCCCCAGGCCCTGCACTGCTGCATTAACCCCATCCCAGGTGTCACATCCTCAGGCCATGCCCCCATCCAGAGGCCCGATTTTTTGCTGCAACAATTTTCAATGTGCATTTAAACGCTGTAAGTTCGCTTTGCAAAAACCATCCCATGAAAACTATCTGCAAAAAGTTACACCTGCTGTTTTGTAAGCAGGGACTTTTTTCAGGGAAATTTGTGTGCATGCTTTCAAAACTGAAAAGTGGGAGTACGAATGCAAACTCTGTCTAGACTCCACTGCATACACCTCCCCCCCCCCCCACCCCCCGAAATACCTCTCCAAGATGTGTTTACTATTTATTTACCGCATCATCAGTATAAAAAAATTACAATAAAAGCAGTTCACAGCATACACCCACACACAATAAAATGAATACGCGCAGGTACAGACAAAATAAATACAGGGAGTATGCAGGTCATATTGGCCAGGCAGTTGTCAAAAGGCTCATCTCTGAGGTAAAAAACTATTTTATCTATAGAAGTCCCATTGAAAATGACCCTCTTTGGAAGAATTTTGTAAATATTGTACATAAACTAGTTGGCAAATGTGCACATAAATTACTCCATTTTTCCAAAGTGGATTTACATGCAGAGGTCCTCTTTGAAAATTATCCCACCAAATCTACTTGTCCACACACCTGCTGCAAATATGTGCAGAGCTTGTTTTGGTGAAATTTAATACACATAAAGGTTAATTGTAAGACCTGCGCACGGAAGCACATGTACGCGTATTTGCCCGCTTGTGCACAGGGGTGCGATGATTTTATAACAAATGCGCGTATATGCGCGCCTGTTATAAAATTGGGTGTACATGCATACATTTACAAACAATTTTACATTGACACACGCATGTGCATGCAAATGCCGCCTTAATCGCATGAGATGGGGTATTTTAGTAGATAAATGCGCCAACGCAGTTACCTGTTTCCTCAGTTCGCTCCCAGTTCACCCCAGTAAAGGAGAGGACTTCCTAAACCCTCTAGCTAACTTGCCTCCCATTTACCTATTAGCCCCGACCCTTAAAACCCTGCTGACTAGCCTAGTTTTCTTTGTTTCATGACTTGCTTGCCGTCCACAGCAGAAGTAAAGTTACGTGGACAGGGACCCCAGCGAGCACTGGTGTGCGTAAATACTTATGCACTGGTTTCATTCATATTTCTTGGAACACCCATGTGCCGCCTAGGCCACGCCCATTCCCTGCCCCTTTCATGAAAAAAATGTATACTCGCATTCTAGGAGAGATTGGGCAGATTTTAAAAGTTTTGCGCGTGGCCTACATTTATGTGCACTACCTGGCGCGCACAAATGTAGGCCCAATTTTATAACATATGCGCGCAGTCGCACACATGTTATAAAATCAGGGGTCGGCGCGTGCAAGGGGGTGCACCCTGGTGCATCTTGCGCACGCCAAGCCCTCGGGGAGGCCAGCTGGCTTTCCCCATTCCCTCCGAGGTCGCTCTGAATTCGGAGCGGCCTTGGAGGGAACTTTCCTCCCCCACCCCCACCTTCCCCTCCCTTCCCCTACCTGTCCCGCCTGAAACACCCCCCCCCCCCCCCGTACCTTTGTTGTGGAAGTTACGCCTGCCGGCCGAGTGCAGGCACACGATCCCCCGGCACAGCGGCAAAGGGCCGCTGTGCTGGAGTCCTCAGCCATGGCTCCCAGACCACCCCCGGACTGCCCCGCCACGCCTCCGGACTGCCTCACCATGCCCTCGAACCGTCTGTCTCGCCCCCATCCCGCCTCCTGCCCGCTCATTCAGAAAAGCCCCGGGACATATGTGCATCCCCTGGCTTTATGCGCGCCACCGGGCCTTTTAAAATCTGCCTGGCACCCAGGCACCTCTTATAATTTGTGTTGCGCACACTGAGCCGATACACGCATGTACCTCCCGGCTTTGGTGCACGTAAGACTTTTAAAATTTACCTATTAGTTCTTAAAATCCAAAAGCATGCGCAGAAGTATAAACTTCTCCCTGACCCCGCCCCTGGCAATGCCTCTGGTCAGTCCAAGTACACTTACATATGAATGTAACATGTGCGCATAAGTTTACCTGCATATCGGGTGAACAATTTTGTAGAAGGCGAATTCTGTTCATAAAACAGTGTTTTACCCACAGAAGACCCTTTGAAAATTACCCTCTCCATGTATAATTTAGTTTTTTGTTGTATGGAGAGATATGGTAGAAGGTTAAATAGTTTTGTGAAAACAAGAAGTGTTTTACCAAATGGAATACAGCTTAATGACAGCCCCTTGATAAAATACTGGCAGCACGTCACTCATCATGTAAGAGTCAACCAATATGGCATATCTTCTTGGCTTGTCCAGTGTGTGTTTTGCCTGTGAGGTTGGTGCATGCTCTCAAGGCCAGCAGAGTTTCAGTTACATTTGTTTCCTGTATTATACAGGACACGAATGTGGGTGCTCGTGCTTGTTGAGTTTAATTATAAAAATCTCTTGGGGCAACCCTATGTGTCCAAGCTCTGAATTTTTTAAGTACATAGCAATGCCTCTGCTTTAAACATGCTTATTCTGAAAACATCACTGTGGCATGATGCCTGGAACACTGAGATCCAACCTAGTCATGTTTTAGCTGTAACTGCAACATACTCTGTTTTCTTCTTGGTTATACGTTAGTAGATGGTCTTGTTTCTAAGCTTGGTATCTTTTTACATTTATATCAGGTATAAATACATCCATTCATGGGGCTGAAAAGCGTGTGCCTATCTATCAAAGGAGAAGTGTGGCAAGCCATCCCATCTCCCAGCGGCTGCCTGTGGTCAGGCATTCTTCACTTCCAGCGGCCAGAAGACCAATAAGAATGGAGGCTGCCTCTTCTGGATTAAGTAGAGCAGCACTTTCTAACGGAAAAACAAAAATCCCTCACCAAGGTAAAAAAAAAAAAAACCAAAAAAAAAAACCAACCACTCCAAAACCCAGCAAGCACCAAAATTCTTTACATTCTAGAAATACATGCCATTCAGTGATAGGTGCCAAGGATGATTCCAGTATTTATATAATTTTAGCTGACCAAACTGATCACACTTGTTAAATGGAATCATTGATCAGAGTACTGTACTCCATTCTGTTTAGTAAGGGCCAGATTCGAAACCTAACTGTCCACCTGACAGCTCTTTTAATGCTAACACATCACATAAATGAGAGTCAATATTAATTATTATCAAAATTTTACATAAAAAAGTATACAATACCAACAAAACACATCACACACACAACACACTCATACCCATTCATTCAATAAAACCATATCTTCACCATTAACACACCATTTGTATATAATGGAAAATACAGACCAATATTAAACATGTATATCATGAACGCACAGTACAATAATCCTATAAAAGGTATTACCACATCAAAGATAATCATACAAATACACGTTCTCACTATTTTTCTGTGATAATATACCCATTATTTGAACTATTACATGTGCTAGGCAATTAACTACTGCATTACTGTTGTCATTATTATTATTATTACATAAGCCCTTCAATGTCCCCTCTTTTTTATTTGTTAAACTTCCCTTGTTTGCTGCTCCTTCTATACTGATGAAACAATCGCTTAGAAGTGTCACATAAATTCCACTGCAACAAAACTGCACACGCTGTAATAACCCAGCAACTTCAAAGAATACTGCCCAAGGGCATTTTTGAAGAAGCAGAATTTATGCGACAACAGTAATGCAGTAGTTAATTGCCTAGCACATGTAATAGTTCAAATCATGGGTATGTTATCACAGAGAAATAATGAGAAAGTGTATTTGTATGATTATATATGATGTGGTAATACCTTTTATAGGATTATTGTACTGTGCGTTCATGATATACATGTTTAATATTGGTCTGTATTTTCCATTATATACAAATGGTGTGTTAATGGTGAAGATATGGTTTTATTGAATGAATGGGTGTGAGTGTGTTGTGTGTGATGTATTTTATTGGTATTGTATACTTTTTTATGTAAAATTTTGATAATAAATATTGATTCTCATTTACGTGATGTGTTAGTGGACAATAGGGATGTGAATCGTGTGCCACTGACAATATATGGGGGATGGGAAATGGAAACAGTTGGTAGCTTGACAAAAAAAGTAATGTGATCAGTCAATGTGACTAGAACTTGTGCCCTATCCCTGATACCGGGAGTGTTGTGATCTTCCTGCATGCAGTGCCGTATCCCTGATACTGGGAGTGTTGTGATCTTCCTGCACACAGTGCCCTATCCCTAATACCAGGGGTGTTGTGATCTTCCTGCATGCAGTGCCCTATCCCTGATACCAGGAGTGTTGTGATCTTCCTGCACACAGTGCCCTAACCCTGATACCGGGAATGTTGTGATCTTCGTGCACGCAGTGCCCTATCCCTGATACCAGGGGTGTTGTGATCTTCCTGCACTCAGTGCCATATCCCTGATACTGGGAGTGTTGTGATCTTCCTGCACACAGTGCCCTAACCCTGATACCGGGAGTGTTGTGATCTTCCTGCACACAGTGCCCTATCCCTGATACCAGGGGTGTTGTGATCTTCCTGCACTCAGTGCCATATCCCTGATACTGGGAGTGTTGTTATCTTCCTGCACACACTAGTGCCCTAACCCTGATACCGGGAGTGTTGTGATCTTCCTGCATGCAGTGCCCTATCCCTGATACCGGGGGTGTTGTGATCTTCCTGCACTCAGTGCCCTATCCCTGATACTGGGAGTGTTGTGATCTTCCTGCATGCAGTGCCGTATCCCTGATATCGGGAGTGTTGTGATCTTCCTGCATGCAGTGCCATATCACTGCTCAGTGCAGGAAGATCACAACACCCCCGGTATTAGGGATAGGACACTGCGTGCAGGAAGACCACAACACTCCCGGTATCAGGGTTAGGGCACTGCGTGCAGGAAGATCACAACACCTCTGGTATCAGGGTTAGGGCACTGCATGCAGGAAGATCCCAACACTCCCGGTATCAGGGATAGGCCCAAGTTCTAGTCAAATTGACTGATCACATTACTTTTTTTTGTCAAGCTACCAACCGTTTCCATTTCCCATCCCCCCAACCATCACCTCAGTGGGAACCTTGGTAACATCAATAAATAAGAGAGCAGCCAGCCAATAGAAATACATGTTCATTCCTAACTGACCTGAAAAGTGTCAATTTGTATCATTTTCTGTTAGTGCGCACTAACTCCCGGTTAGTGCGCACTAACCCGATTAACGATTTTTTAACGATAAATCGTTAGAATTCCTATTGTATCGTGTTCTTTAATGATTTAAGACAATTTTAAAATTATCGGACGATAATTTTAATCGTTGAAAAACGATTCACATCCCTAGTGGACAATATATGGGAGTTGTATGTAATTCCACCCATAGTTTTTCACCTTATTAGGTCTTTTATGCCTTCAGAAACTACTCTTCCTAATACAGAAACCACCAAATCAGAGAATCTGATTTCCAGTGAAGGGGAAAATGTGTGACAGAGAGACAGCTAAGTCCTGTATTTACATGTGATTCATGCTTATATGATTTTTGAGGAACTGCTTCCTACCATCATATTCCTCTATAATAAGAGATTGAACATGGGTTCAGTAGAAGTTTATTCAAGGAAGATGAAGTGTCAAGAAGGTGTAAATAGCTTTTTGCAGTAGTGTTAAACCCTTATGTAGGATTGGAATAATTTTAAATATTTCTGGTTTGAAATGTAAACCTAGGACTGCTAATCTATAACAGAACAGTGGATGTAATGTGAAAACTGTGGATATTTTTTGTCTGCACTGAATAAGAGAACAGTGGATTGCTTTCTTACTTAGGTTCCATAATACTGTATCATATTAGTGCAAAGAAAATATCTGATGGGATACTACTGAGTACTCTACTGTTTAAATATTTATTTCATAAATTAATCTAACGTTTGTACAAGACACATAGCTGTATAGAAGTATAAAAATGCAAAATGATTACAGAAACTAAGAATAAGATGAGCAAAGCTAGTAACAGAGCCCAAGTGACAGTCCGATAGCGTCAAACTTTTTTTTTGTGTGTGGCTAAGCTAGCTTAATAATCTTAGGACCAATGCTGCAGTAAAACAGCACATCCGTTGCCACGGCCAGAGGTACCATATATTCCTGGCTGTGGAAATAGGCAATGGGCAGCTTCCCATTCCAGGCCCCCAACCTCCTTTGTGAAAAAATCCCTGGGGTTCTAATGGCTCCTTACACCCTACACCCCCACAACTCTACTGGGACTCTAAATGTAAAATAGACCTCTCCCCATGATTAAGCCCCCATCCCTGTTAGTGAAACTCTACCCCATGGCTTACAGGGAAATCCTTAGTTATCTAATGGGGGAAGGAGTGATTGTGATGCCCCATGAGCATTATTTTTCAAAAATAAGTTGTCACATATCATTGTAACACTAACAAATAATATAGATAGACATGGCTTAATGGGGGAAAAGGCAGCATAGTTTTAGCAAGGGAAGCCTTGATCAATCTACTAGAGTTTTTGGAAGGTATAAGTAAATGTAGATAAAGGCCAGCCAGTAGATATAGTACAAGGCTTCCCAACCTTTTTGGGAGCATGGATTCCTTTTCAACCTCCAAAATTTTCATGGACCCCCACATGCTTCTCTTTAATTTTTACCTGCGGTTATATGCCATGTACAAAAGTTTATAACGTAATAACAAAGAAATAATTATATGCACACCAGACTCATTCATGATAAATAAAGTTATTTAATAATGCTTACTGATATAAACTGGGGGGAATGGATGGTGGAGAGAGACAGACAGGTAGAAATGGACTGTTGGAGGAAAAAGAGAGACACATAAACTGGTGGAATGTACTGGTGGAGAGACAAATAAAATAGTAGAAATGTATTGGTAGAGAGAGAGAGAGGGACTGGTGGAAATGAATTGGTGGAGGGAAAGAGAGAGACTGGCAGGGATGGACTGGTGGAGGGAGATAGAGAGATAAAAATGGGATGGGCTTGTGGAGGGAGATAGAGAGAGAGACTAATGGGAATAGTGGAGGGAGAAAGACAGTCAGACTGGTGGGAAAGAACTGGTGGAGAGAGGGAGAAAGAGAGACAGGGCTGGTGCAAGGGTAGTGAGTGACCTAGGTGATCTGCCTTGTGCCTGCCCCCCACCATTCGCGTCGTGCTGCACCCCCCATTTGTGGCTCCCCCACTAGTCTCACACCCGACTTCTCCTATTTTGTTCGCATCATCCACTGTATGCTTCTCAGGGCCATAAGCAGCGTGCTGTTCGTGGCCTGATGAATCTCTACTCTTCTTTGATGCAACTGGCTCTGCTCACGGCACCACTTGGCTACTCTTCAGTGCCCCCTAAGGGTCAGCGCCATAGGCGACAGCCTAAATTCGCTTAATTTGTGGGGGAATGACCCGAAAAGCAGTTCCACGACTTCTTTTCAGACTTAAGAGGCAGAGCAGCAGGGGTGTTCTGCTACAGCCCTCCCCTTCAGGCAGCCTGCAGGGAAGAGGAGAGAGGAGGTGAACCTGGAGCAAGCAGAGTAAAGAACAGCCACTCTACTCACTAACTCAGCACCTTCTCTCCTGTTGTTCTACCTCCTCTTCTCTTCTACAAGGAACAGGAAGATAAGGGGGTGATACTGAAGCAAATGTTGCAGAGCAAAAAAACAGACACCAAAAGGGGTTTAATTAACACAATAACACCATTCGTCAAGATTTCAACCCTGGCCTTGATAAGCACTACAAATCACACGTTTCAAACTTGTGCTAATTCAACCTGTTTTTGTGTCTGTTACCCAGGGCTTACTTTTTGGCAGAACAACCAAGAATAGTGGCCACCATTTTCCAAAAGTAAATCAGCTCGCAGAACTGTAAATCAGTTCCAACTCCCTGCAGAAACCGATCAGAGCCAGTGGAGGTGTAACCAGGGGTTAAAAATACCATAAGGGGGTAAATACATTTGGTCTTTTTTTCTGACCTGAGTTCTGAGGCTGTAGAAAGTATTGCTGGGATGTGGCTTGTTTTCTTTCCCCTCTGAGTGTTTGTCTGCCTGGAGGGGGGAGGCTGTTGTGGCTCAAAGTATAGAACCTGAAGCTGGATGACAAGAGTCTTAAGTGACAGGCTTCAGGGAATAAAAAAAACAAACAGTATCTTGTTATCATTGCTAGCAGGAAGATAACACCTCCCCTGGACTTACAAGCCTGGGGAGGTAGGGAGAATCAGTTGTGAAGTTTTATTTATTTATTTGTTGAGTTTTATATACCGTCATTCGGTGAAGCCATCATAACGGTTTACAAGATTCAAGTTGTAATTTTTTTTCTTAACAATTTTGAAAAGGTATAACAGGATGTATATAAAAACAGATGTTAAACACAAGAGGGTGGGACTGAAGTAGAATGACTTCAGCAGGAAGAGCAGGACTATAGATTCTGATTGTCAGCTTGCTATGTCAGTCCTGCCAAAGCTAAGGATTAGTCCCCACCAGCAGGAGAGCTTTTTCACGTGGAGAGTGTTTCGGGCTCCTTTTACAGAGCCACTTTATTTGTTTGAAAGGTTAGAATCCGGAGGGAATTGTTAATAAACTCAAAGTAGAGTGTTTGTGACTGAAAGGAAGGAATGAGATTGCAATTTAAAAATTTTGTTCATATTAGAGCAATCCAGGTAAGAATTGTGGCAGCAAAAGTATAACAACAGTCAGTTACTTAAAATTACAGCCAAGATGTGGAGATTTTCATTGGCTTAGTTCAGTTAGACTGCTGTAATGAGAAAATTTACTGAGTATGAGAAATTGAGGTATATAAAAACACTGGGGTAGATTTTCAAAGGGGTACGCGCGTACCCCCGAAAACCTACCGCAAACCCCCCCTGCGTGCGCCGAGCCTATTTTTCATAGGCTCGGCAGCACGCGCAAGCCCCGGGACGCGCGTAAGTCCCGGGGCTTGCATGGAGGGGCATGTCGGGGGGGCGTGCCGCGAGTGACGCAGAGTTTCGGGGGTGGGCTCGGGGGCATGGCGCCGGTCCAGGGGCGTGGTCGGGTGATGGCGCGCCAGCAGCCCACTGGCGCGCACAGATTTACGCCTGCTTTCCACAGGCGTAAATCTGCCAACAAAGGTAGGGGGGGGGTTAGATAGGGCCGGTGGGGTGGGTTAGGTAGGGGAAGGGAGGGGAAGGTGAGGGGAGGTGGAAGGAAAGTTCCCTCCGAGGCCACTCCGATTTCGAAGTGGCCTCGGAGGGAACAGGTAGCGCGCGCTGGGCTCGGCGCGCGCAGGTTGCACAAATGTGCACCACCTTGTGCGCGCCAACCCCGGATTTTATAAGATCACGTATCTTATAAAATCCAGCGTACTTTTGTTCGCGCCTGGTGCACGAACAAAAGTACGCCTGTGCGTACATTTATAAAATCTACCCCACTCTGTTTACATTTTTCAGTTAACAAGTAAAAATATTAATAAACTTTTTAGTCTGACCTCACTGCAAACCTTTGCTACATAAATTGATAGTACCAGAGAGTTAATAGGCTGTTGAAGTTCTACAGCAAAAGTACTTAACTCAGATTCTGGTCTGAGAGTGACTGTGCAATTTAAGTGACTATTCAGTGTTTCATATGAAACAGAACTAGATATTTCTGGGTCAGAGTTTAATTCAAAACCTCTGAGCACAGTAATCTATCAGAGGAGAGGAAGTAAATTCAAAACCTCTGAGAACAGAAATATATCAGAGGAGAGGAACTATAAGTAAGTTTAAGCTGTTTTTCACTTAAGAGCTCTGGATGTGCCAGTCTGTGTGTGAAAAGACTTTTGAACAAACCTGAACCAAATTATTTTCCCCCTTTTTAGTGAGTTTAGGGTAAAAATGATTATCCTTTGTTTTGCACACCGAGTTAGACCAGTTCAATAAGACATCGAAGACAACCACATGGTAGGAGCAATGGATGGCCGGCGCTATCGTGTGCTATGCCCGATGGTTGGCCCCTGTGATATAGTGAGGGCAAAGGCTATCGGTGCCATGTTGAATACTGGCAGCCGACGGCCCAAGTTCAGGAGATTGCTCCCGGACCCCTGGTGTCCAGCACCATCTTGTGCTCCTACCATGTGACAGGGGCTGACCAATGGTACCGATAGCCCCTGTGACATAGAAGGTCAAAGGCTATCGGCACCATTTTGAATACCGGCAGCCGAGGGTGTGAGTGCAAGGGATGACTCCCGGACCCCCCGCTGGACCACCAGGGAGTTTTGGTAAGTCTTGCGGGGGGGGGGGCAGAAGGGTGGGGGTTGTACTTAATTCAATTTTAGCCGGGAAACGAATACGAATTAACGCATGTACGTATCAGGGGCCCCCCTTGCCGAATGCATCGTATCTGCCCCCCCGACGAATACGAATCCCAAATGCAACGTATGGCATCCCTCTGCACATCCCTACTGTACTAACTAGGATGGGGAGATTCAGAGAGAATTTTAGAGACGAGGTTTGGGTTTTTCTCCCCCATGTGGGAGACTCGGAAGGTGTGCTCTAGTTGTTTATCACTACCAGACACCATCTTAGGAATGTGGATTTTCAGTTAGCCTTTCAAAAGATCAGGAGCCTTCAGTCTGCTGTTGTCTAATTTTTTCGAACTTATTTAATGAGAGGGTCAAGTTTGCCCTTAAGGGTTTGACTGTCCATCAGCCCTATTTCTGATTATATTTTATTCTGGTAAATCCTATTTTGGAGAATTTTCCCTGTGAGAACCTTGGTATGCCTTTACAGAGAATTGGGGTGTCCCTGTGTAAGGTTAGATAAAGGGGTTGGGAAGATTCTGGTGGTGTTCTATCACACCTCCAGGGGACAGACTTGTCCATGACCCGATGTAGAGTAGTTTCAGTTTTGAATTAACTGTCTTTAGTGACCGTCTCCTCATTTTGAGGCAAGGAAGTTGTTCCACCCTTCCTGTCTTCTTTTGTTTTTCCCCCCTTTTTAGTCAAAGTCTATTTTTGTTCTGCCTGGAACTGAGTGCCCTTGATACTGAGGAATCCGTTTTTCTAAAATATTAGGGAAGAGGAGTCTTTCACTTAGGAAAGCCTGAGGAGTGAAGATTTCATCAATGGAGAAATGGATTCATGTCTATTGCCAGAGGGAAGGAGCTGAAGGTATTGAAGAACTATATGACTGCTGACTCAAGTGAGTGACACTTGAGGGAAGAGTGCCCATTGGTACTGTCACAGGAGATCTAAACTATCAGGCCGATACAGTAAGGAGCGGTAGGAAGAGCTGCGTTAGTGCCGGGTGCACCCGCGGTTGCCGCACACACAGTCCAGCTCACCTACCGCTCGATACTGTATGTAAATAGCTTGCAAATGCAAGCTGCATCCAAGAAGTGTCCGTGAAGCGTTAGGCCCGTGCAACCCATTTTACTGTATAGAGCGCTATACAGTATCCTGGGTGTGCTGGCCTAACGCTTCACGGACATGCTGGTATCTGTCATTTCAAATGTCATTTCAAATGACATTTGAAATGACAGGTACCAGGAAGTGGACAGTTCTCCTATGCTCGGGATTGCCAGTCCTCTCTCCCCTCCTCCCGAAGCAAGGCACGTAAAGCAGCCTTGCTTCGGGAGGAGGGGAGAGAGGACTGGCAGTGTAAAGCAACGAAGCGACTTACTCTTCTTGCAGCCCCCCTCCGGAGACAGATATCGGCGGAGATGGACATCGGCGGACCGTGGCTCCCCGCCTTCCAGAGCTGCCAGCGAAGATGGATGCCTGCACAGGCGAAAGCGGCCCCTGTGCGTGCAATTGGGTCGCTCAAGACGTGACGTCACATGCCGTGATGCCAAACGTCATGACGTCACGCCTTGAGTGGCCCAATTGCACGCACAGGGGCCGTTTTGCCCGTGCAGGCATCCATCTTCGCCAGCAGCTCCGGGAGGCAGGGGAGCTGCGGTCCACCGATGTCCATCTCCGGAGGGGGGCTGCAAGAAGAGTAAGTTGCTTCGTTGCTTTACACTGCCAGTCCTCTCTCCCCTCCTCCCGAAGCAAGGCTGCTTTACACGCCTTGCTTCGGGAGGAGGGGAGAGAGGACTGGCAATCCCGAGTGTAGGAGACCGGCCACTTCATTGCTACTTTTTTTTTTCGCTTTTTCGCTTTTTTGATTTTTTTCCGCTTTCGTTGCTTCGGGAGGAGGGGAGAGGACTGGGGCTGCCCCGGAGACCAGCATCCATGGACGCGGCCAGGGCAGGTGAGCGAGGGCTGGGGGAAAGTTTGCCGCCTACCCTCACCCCTGCCTCTAATGCAGGGGTAAGGGTAGGCGGTAAATTAGCAGGTTAAATGCGCGGCAAAACGGCAGATTAAAAAAGCGATAGTCGGGGCGCGCGTTACTGTATGGGAGGGAATAGCTAATTCGATAGTTTACATCTAATATACATGCCGCGGGCGGAAGGGGTTACCCGGTGATTTAAAGAGGCGGTAAGAATGGGTTAAAGGGGCTAGTGTATCGCGGGTTGGACTAACGCGGCCAAAAAGTGAGTAGAAAGCGGGTTAGGAGCAGGGTAACCATGGCCGCACTTTACTATATTGCCCTGTATGTGAGAAGACTTCAGGAGAATTATGATAATTGGGACATACATCCTGATGGGTAATCAGGACTACAATGGGAAGAATCTATGTGATAACTTTGGGAGCTGGAAGGAGGATTAAACTTTCTTCTAATTTAGAAAATGTAAAAGGAGAAGGAGATCCATTAAATTCAGACTTTACTAGAAGAGTGAGGTCAATCATTTATTCATCTTTCTTCTGTTTATTTATTCATTGACTTTTTTTGAAATCTAATTTTGTGTGCTGTAAAGATTCTTCAGTCATTTAATCAACTATCAGTAAAGAAGTTGGAACCACATTACCTTTCCGTGTGATTTGTGGATATAAAAGACTGTGACTATTATCTGCGCTGTTTACAGAGAAGGAAAGGGGGATTGTTCTGGGTATAATGGAAAAGGGCCTTGAAGCTAAGCTTTCCCCCACAGGGAGCCCTGGAACTCAGTTGTGGAGGGCTATCCATAGAGAACTGAGAGCAGATAGGGTCGAAATCTTTTTCAATGTGAAGTTGAGTGCAATCTAAGGGATCCGTCTCACCCAGGGGTAAACAGTTGTACAGAAGAATCTAAACGAGTCTCAAACATGCAATTAGGTTTTCATTTCCTAGAATGCTATCATTTTCATTGAACAATCCAGGAAATGGGGGTTCATGTAAAATGTTGGGGGGAGCTCAAAAGGGCAGTGCCGGTGTGGGCTGAGTTTGACATTTAATACTCAAAACATTTACAGGGAGGGTAGAAAATAATAAGTTGGGCAAACACAGCACTATATACAGGGAGATGGGTATGATACCGGACCTATTAATAGCACCAGCATTGGCTGAAGCCTGCTTTTACCTGCTGGGAGTGCAATCAGGGATTGGCAGGCTCAAGGTTTGCAGTACATCCGCTATGCAGCTTGCCCACAGGGCACACCAGTAAGACACGCTATTAAGTTGCAAATTGTGACTTCTCGTAAATAGAACTTTCATCCCAGTGATGAGTTGTAAATTGTTGCCTTTCATGAGTACTGGTGCTGAGTTTTATTTGAGCCTGTTGGGAATGAGAGAGTACGGTACTCTGACACAATATCTATGACATCATTTATTAACGTGACATCATGGTAATAGACGTTATTTACAGAAAGTTATTTACATACCACATGATTGCATATGCCATCCAGCACCCTTCGTGTCATCAGCCTTGTATCGAGGAGTCGTCAGGTCAGCAAAGGCGAGAAGGGGGTTTTCAGTGTCCAGCACTCTATACGTCTATAGAGGCAATATCTCCTACTCCCGCCGGACACTGGAAAGTCCTGCTCTTTTATACCGTGCCGTAAACAAGTGTGCATGCGAGAGAGAAATGATTGATCACTATCCCCCCATGTTATGTGTCAACAGTTGCTACTACCCAGTCTGATTCATCCTGTCCTTTCCCTTCCTTTCCCTTCCTTTCCCTTCCTCCTTTCCCTTCCTCCTTTCCCTTCATCCTTTCCCTTCCTCCTGACTTACTTCGTTTGTATGGGGATTATACACTACAGCCTTTCATAATCACTCGGTTCCCTTCATTCTAGCCGAGCCGTCTGTAAACCAAGCATGTAACTGCTGTTCTTTGGGTAATTGGTCAAATGGTACCCCGGTAGTAATCGGAGAAGGAGGAATATCCAATGTTTCTATCTGTTCTTTTTCTTGCTTAATAGGAATTTCTGCTACCTGTTCTTGGAGCATGGAGTGCCCAGCCAAGCCTGATTTTGCCCTGTCCTGGATATACCATTTCCATTTTACAATGGAAGCTTCTTCCGCCTACCCTATCCGATGGGTATGCGGGGTGCTGAGTACCCACTGCATAATTGGGATTAAAGGGTGCATAAGGATTTCATGGTTCTGAGTTAATTGGTCCGGGTCTAACAAAGCCCAGTAACATGCTAGTAACTGCTTCTCAAAGGCTGAATACTGCCGTGCAGCATCAGGTAATTTCCTGCTCCAAAACCCTAACGGTACTCGTTTACCGTCTTGTTTCTGCCACAGACTCCAGTCCGCATAACAAGAAGAAAATGAAACTTGTAATTCTACTGGCCCCTCCCTGATAGGCCATAAGTCTAATGCTGTTTGGATAGCGACCTTAGCCTGATCAAAAGCATCTTGTTGTAATCATCCCCATTCGAATTTTTCCTTTTTTCGAGTGTCTTTATACAATGGGGACAATATTTGCTCCAAATGTGGAATGTGCTGTCGCCAGAATCCAAATAGTCCTATAAACTTCTGGGCTTCTTTTTGATTCCGCGGCGGGGAAAACAACAATATCTTATCCTTTGCCTTTGGTAAGATTTCTCTTTTACCATTCGACCACTGTATCCCCAAAAATTTCACAGTGTTGCTAGGTCCTTGTATTTTATTCTTGTTAATTTTCCAACCTCTATTCTCCATATTTTCTACTACTTGTGCTAGAGCTATTGCTACTTGCTCTTCTGTATCCCTTTGTACTAATATATCATCAATGTAATGAGTTAATTGTATGTCTTTTGGACAATCATACCTTTCTAAATCTTTTGCCACCCTCCGGTGACATATGGTAGAGCTATGTAAGTATCCCTGAGGTAGTCTAGTGAAGGTATACTGTCATCCTTCCCACGTGAAGGCAAATTGTTCTTGGTTTTCTTTACAGATAGGAATTGTGAAAAAAGCATTTGCTAAATCAATTATGGCGTACCACTTCCCCGAATGTTGCTGTATCTGCTCTACCAATGTTACAATATCAGGGACCGCGGCAGTCAGAGGGTCCGTATTTTTGTTCAAAGCCCTGTAATCTACTGTCATTCTCCACGAACCATCTGATTTCTTCACTGGCCAGATGGGATTATTCCAACCACTAGTGGTTGGAATTAGCACTCCCGCTTCCTGTAAATCCTTAATTGTTTCTGTTATCTCTTTATGTCCTCCAAGTATCCGGTATTGCTTTTGGCATACCGGACCCCTTGTTTTAGGCAAAGCTATTTCTGGTCCCACAGTTCTACCCACTATTATTGTTCTGGATAGATATACTGGTCTGTTGTTTTCAAATGCCTCTTGCTTACTTGGCGCCTTTCCAAACACCACTTGCCCACATGTTGTATTCAACTTAAGTCCCTGTAACAGATCCATCCCAATTATATATTTCTTAATGGGTACAATTACTACCTTAGCTTGAGGAATTTTGTATCCTCCCACGACTAAAGAAATTATGGTTCTTTTTCCTATCACAGTTTTTCCTCTGAGACCCGCTAATTCTACCTTTTGCCCCCCATGTTTCTTGGGATTTCCAAATATTAAAGTGGTCTCCGCCCCCGTATCTACTAAAGCCATCACCTGCTGTCCCCATTTCGCCATTGCATTTCTACCCCAATATGGGGGCGATTATCCACGGTGACGGCAGCGATTTGGGGGGTATGGCCTTTTTCCTATTCTGCCCAGGATAAGTCCGGATACCGTCTGGTACTATTGGCCTCCTGAGGTGGGGCGCTGGGTTGTACGGACTCAGACTCATTTATGAAGGGGTTTGTAGCATTTTCCTCTTGCTCTTTTTTCTCTTGCAACAATTGGTTCATCTTTGTTAGTAACACTTTTCCCCAGTCTTCCTCCCTTTCTTTTGTTTACCCTTGCATTTTTGCAGATACAATTTATACATGTCTTTGGTTGGAATACCATCTATTTTCTCTTTAGCCACTCCGGCAGCTATCAATGCTGCAAACATATCTCTCCTTGACACCCGTGTGTCCGTATCTTGGTTTCGGAGATCCCTGTATCCCTTTCGAATACCTTCTCCCCTGTCACGTACTTCGCCTTTAAATGTGAAAGTCTTTTCATTGTGCTCTTGTATCCCTAAATCTAGGACCTCTCTGATTGCCCGAATCAAATCTCCAATTTTCTTCCCAGCCGTATTTAATAGCAAGGTCAACATAATGGACCTGTGTGCCGGGATTACGGTACGCATAATCTCTGCCCGAGCCATACCGGGCAGGGGTAGGTCCAGAAAATCTCCCTGCAAAATCCTCAGACACCATGTTTGCATGGTAATTTCTTTGATACGCTGTATGATATCATGCATATTATATAATGGTTTGTTACTGATGGGCCAATCTAATACAGTGCTATACCTTGTTTTAGTGGCAGCGGCAACTACTCGAAACAAGTCCGTCATGTCCCCTTAACAAACTACTGTTCTGATAGCTGCCCTTACCTCGGGATTGGTAGAAATCATAATGAATCTTTTAACATCTTTTTGATCAATCATAATGTCTCCCGCCCCCGATTCATATAATCTCACTAGCCAGCGGTCAATAGGTTCTCCTGGTTTTTGCCCCATGCGATCCAATATCTCACTTACGTCTTGTTGGGTGAAGTCCTCCATTACTTGTGTACCCTCCTGTTCTATAGCTCTACCATCGCTGGTCTGCTTTAATTTACGCCTGACTATAGGACAGGCTTGCTCTACAGGGGGAGGGGTAATTACTGCCTCCTCCTCACTGTCCATAGAGTCCCATATGTCCCCGTCCCATATCTCTGGATCCCAGTCATCTTTCATAATACATGCTCGTATTTTAGATTGATTTACTCTTCTTCTTCGTTTTCTATATTTGTGTTGTGCTACCCGCACAGCAGCTCGTTCGGCCACCATCTGATAATGTTCTGCCTTCTGTTTAAACGTCTCTAAGTGACACCTAAGCATAACATTATCTTTGAGGAGGTTGTCTATCTCTCGCTCTAGTTCAACTAATTTCTCTTGTAACACGCTTTTTTTGTTCATGACATTTCCTATATCCTGTTAATACTACCCATCCTCTGTGTCCCACTGTCCCCAATTCTTTTCCTTTTATTACAGGGACCTGTTGGAGTTGATTTACAATATCTAAAGGTTCTCTTTCTATATTCCAAGCCTCCATGAGCCCTGTATTCGTAGCCCATTCCTGGGCCAACATTTTATACGGGGTTTTTTCCCATCCAGGAATTTTTAGATCCACCAGGCTTGGTGGTTCGGATGTCTCTTTTCCGTTTTTCCTTTTAAATAGAGACATCCTGTGCGTGACGCCAAATGTTGGGAATGAGAGAGTACGGGACTCTGACACAATATCTATGACGTCATTTATTAATGTGACATCATGGTAATAGACGTTATTTACAGAAAGTTATTTACATACCACATGATTGCATATGCCATCCAGCACCCTTCGTGTCATCAGCCTTGTATCGAGGAGTCGTCAGGTCAGCATAGGCGAGAAGGGGGTTTTCAGTGTCCAGCACTCTATACGTATATAGAGGCAATATCTCCTACTCCCGCCGGACACTGGAAAGTCCTGCTCTTTTATACCGTGCCGTAAACAAGTGTGCGTGCGAGAGAGAAATGATTGATCACTATCCCCCCATGTTATGTGTCAACAGTTGCTACTATCCAGTCTGATTCATCCTGTCCCTGGCATGTAGGCGGCTGATCAGACCGCCGTATTCCTGACAGGGAGCCAGAAAGCTGAGTTGCACACCTGTTTAACAAGAACATGTTTATCCTACAGAGCCCCAATATGCTTTTGGTAAAAACACTATCATTGTATGAAAGAAGGGTAGTTGGGCGCTTGCTGCATCACAAGGTGAAAGAAGTTGATCCGTTGTGCTAAAGATGAGTAGTTTTCTTACTAAAACCTGAAAAGGATGAAAATTTGGGGTTTTAAACAAGAAGTCTTCATGATTTCTTTGTTCAGCTATTCTCTTATGTGTGTGTTGGGGCGGGGGAGGGCTCCCCTTTCTTTTCCTGCAGCTCCAGCAAGGGTTTCTTTTTGGGCCTGGGCAATAGGTGCTCTGGGAGTGCTTCCGCTAGGTTTCTTCCTTCTTTGGGGTCTTGGAACCTTGCTGGCTGCTGAAAATCCAGCCACTGCTCCTGGGAATCTATAGCAGCTTGACTGTGGGCAAGGTGGGCCACCTCTCCTTTGTTCTTTCCATGGGCAGTTGCAACCAGCCTTCAAGCTGGTTGCAACTCTCCTGTGCGCGTGATTCACTATGCAAATTAGGCCCGGCGGTAAAAACAGGCAAAAGGAGGCGCTAGGGACACTAGTGCGCCTCCTTTTGGACTGAAGCGGCGGCTGTCAGCGGGTTTGACAGCCAACGCTCAATTTTGCCGGCGTCTGTTCTTGAGCCCACTGACAGCCACGGGTTCGGTAACTTTCAGGACCTCATGACTTAATATCGCCATGATATTAAGTCGGAGGGTGCACAGAAAAGCAGTTTTTACTGCTTTTCTGTGCACTTTCCCGGTGCCCGAAGAAATTAGCGCCTAGCTTTGGGTAGGCGCTAATTTCTGAAAGCAAAATGTGCGGCTTGGCTGCACATTTTGTTTTCTGAATCGCGCGGGAATACCTAATAGGGCCATCATCAACATGCATTTGCATGTTGCGGGCGCTATTAGGTTCGGGGGGTTGGATGCGCATTTTCAGCCCCTTACTGAATAAGGGGTAACGCTAGCGCGTCGAAAACGCGCGTCCAATAGAGGGTTAACAGTGCGCTCTGTCGGAGCGCACTATACTGTATCGGCCGATTGTTATTAGGCTGATGCATATTGGGATTTGTAGATGCTATAATAAAGGAAATTCCAGTATTTAAATAAGTAAGGTACAAAGAAAAAATTTTTTGGATTAGTGGGTGTATGAGACATGAGACAATAAATGATTATATGAATATTGCTCAGAAGGCTGAAAACTGCCTGCGGCCCATTTCGAGCGAGAGACAGCAGATTAAATAACTTTGAGCATTTGCTGATGATATTGTCTCTAGTCTTGTATTAAGATTTGTGGTAATAGGTTTACATACTATTTCCCTCTCTGGTTTCGCTTTGATTTTGAGAGAACTCTAGGTGATTTACATGACCAGACTTACCCGCCTAAATGTATCCAGATAGTGCTGAATTTCGGTGCTACTCAGATAAATTTAGTCCATGCCCTTGGAATGACCCCTGCCCTGCCTCCTTATATCCAGCAAAATTTTAACCAGGTTAAACGTTACCCAGGTAAAATTCTGTTGAGCACCAGAGTGGAAAATTGAAATTTCAGGGGTTTGTGCAGGTAACTTAAAAGCTATACAGACAAACCATTTTCAATATTGACCTCACAATTTTATTTTTTTTTATATTTTGAATTTGTCTAATAAATCAGGGTAGCGCATGTACAGTAGACAGAGAATCTCCTCTAGCACCATCCCCACTCTTGTAGGCTGCAAATCTGAAACTCCAAAAAAAACAAACAAACTGAGTTGGTTGAAAGAGGCACTTCATGAAGGTCCCCTTGAATGGAGCTGCCGCTGGCTTTCTGTAGTTGACCAAGGAAGAAAAAGGGACAGACTTCAGCAAGCCCCAGCTTTCGACAGGTCAGCAAGGTAGACGTTTTGCAGTAAATTTCCTATTAGACGGCATCATCGTTCAGTCCATCTCAAAAACACTGCTGGGAAACCTGCAATACACCTACACTTTCCTCGAGACCTAATGGCAGCTTCATCTGTACTGCTACCATAAGCTTAGGTACTGCTGACTTAGCCTTTTCCTCAAAGTAAATATATAAATAATATATGTATGGAGCAGTGACAGGCTACTGTTCTTAAGAGACATCAGGCTCTTTCAGATGCATTTTCCCCTCTCTCAAAGCACTTTTACAGAGGTATTTTGTCAAGGGGAGGCTCTTATCAAAAGGTTCAACTGCTTTTGGGAAAGAGAGAACAGCCACTGTGCTGCTGCACAGCAGTAGTGCTTTAAATCCCCTTAACAGCAGAAAATAAAACTGGGTGGCATATTTATGGGCCTTGTAATGACAGTGCTGGTAGTATTAAACTGCTGGCGCTGTATGATCTGAAAAATAATTATTTTTCAGCCCTGTGGTAAATGCTCAGTGAGCCTCAATCGGTCGAAGACCATGCAAGTTGTGAAGTCTCTTTTAAAAAGCATCCAGCCATTGATGTAACTTTTGTTATGAACCTGTCCAGGGTTGCATTACTAAAAGATTCTTGCTCATTAATACATCATTTATTTGCAGTGTGGTCAAGCCTCAAAGTTGAATCCATGCTCTTTTTAAACATATTTATGAACTAAACAAAATTATTATTCTAAAGATAAGCTCTAACTAAGATCATTTTGTTACTTGCTGGCCTAAATTATGACAAGTATTGCATATCTTTAGCAAATAGTGCTTCTGGGCTATTTACTGTTATATTTTATAATAGATATTAAAGAAAAATATATTATTTCTTTCACAACATAGGCTACTTCCATAAAAGAGAGAAAAATAAAGTCCTTGCTGGCCTCACAGTTTGTTAATAAATTTAATGATTAAAAAAAAAAAAAAACAACACATGGTTAAAAAAAAGCAAAGCTCAAGAAACTGAGCTCCGTTTTTGTTCACTTTTAACATTTAGAGAGCAAAGGATTCAGTTTAAATACCTCCCTAAGTGTGAGAAAATGATGTGGCTGCCTTCCGTGTCAAAGCTCATTTTATTAAAACTGACTGCTTGCCTGCAGCTACTATTGAGTGGAACTAAGTTATTGTTGCACATAGAGACTCTGGGCCTGACTTACTAAGCTTTCCTCCCCACAAGCATGGACGAGGTGAGAAAAAGCCAGAGTAATTCAAGCCCTAAATGGGATAAACCTTTAGTGCAAAAGGCCCATTGTTTGTTGTTGTCCTTGCCAGAGATAATGATGTCAGCACTGCAGCAATGATCATTTTGTCCATTTTAAATTTGAATATAGCATGTGCTTGGAGGTCACGTTTTCTGAACTGCTCTGCTTTACATTTCAGTTCACTGGTTAAAAACATTTATGCAAAATGTTACCTTTTCTTGGGCCAAAAAAATGCAGTTTATATCTTGTTCAGAATTGTGCTGTATGTGTTATCTTTAATGTAGACCTACTTCTAGTGTTAACTATGACCGTAGTGGGGGTCACACTCAGTACCAGGGCTTAGTCACTGCAAAGTCACTGAAACACCCTAGTGAGGATTTAATGAACGGGGGAAGGGATGGGAGTCGGGAGGCTAAACTTCCAGGGCCCAAGATGTAATATAAATGTCTCTGTGGGTATAAACTGAAAGGTGAATTTTAAAAGCTCAGCACGTGCCAAAACCAGGAAATATGCACACAAGTCGGGCTGGCGCGCATCGCACAGATTTTAAAAGGTGCTCGTGTATGCGTGTATCTCCCACTACGTGCACAAAAACGTTCTCTCAAAAAAGGGGCAGGGCATGGGTATGGTCTGGGCGGGGCTTGGACGTTCCTGGATTTCTCAGTGAAACCAGTGTGCAAATACTTATCCGCACAACCGTGTGCTGGGGTCCCCTGCCACACAACTTTTCTTCTACTATGGATTGCGTGTAAGTCAGAAAGCAAATAAAAGTAAAGAGGCAAGCCGGGTTTTAAAGGTCAAGGTTAACAGGGTAAAAGGGAGGCTATTTAACTAAGGGGGTTAAGAAATCCTATCCTTTACCTGGGCAAACTGGGAACGAACTGGGAAAACTGGTAATTGTGTCAGCGCGTATCTACTAAAATCCCCCCGCTTATGCGGTAGAGGCAGCATTTGCGTGCCTAGGCGCGCGCCTACATACAATTGCATGCACATGTGCACATATTCAGTCTATTTTATACCATGCGCGCATATACGTGCGCCCCATGGTATGAGTTGACAAACGCATGCACGTGTGCGCCCACACAACTGTTTCAAAGTTACTGCCCCTATGCTTAGAGGATAACTTTCAGACAACTCTATGCTGCTCCATATACTTGTGTATATGGCTGTGCGGAGAACTACTACATTATTTTATAACCTGTGCGTATCATGTATGTCTACCCCCCAACATGCACATGTAGATATGCTTATGTGCGAATACCTGCAATTTATTGAAAGAGCATATTTCAATGCATTGCAGTATTTTGCAAAGGCTCGGCGGCGCCACAAGCCCCGGGATGCGCATTTGTCCTGGAGCTTGCAAAAAGGGGCGGGGCGGGGGTGGTCTGGGGGCATGGCCTGAGCCTCCAGGCACAACGGCTATTTGCTGCTGTGCCCGGGATCGCGGGCTGGCCATTGGCCGGCACGCATAACTTCTTCAACAAAGGTAAGGGGGGGGGGGTTTCTAGGTAGGGCTGGGGGGCAGGTTAGGTGGGGGAAGGGAGGGGAAGGTGCGGGGGGTGGGCGGAGGGAACGGAGGCAGGCTGCGCAGCTCGGCGCATGCAAGTTGCACAATTGTGCACCCCCTTGCGTGCGCCGACCCTGGATTTTATAACATGCATGTGGCTGTGCGCGCATGTTATAAAATTGGGCGTAGGTTTTAAAATCTGCCCCTCAAGTTGGTATATTTTATAACATGCATGTGTAATTTAAGTCACTTGTTTTCCGATTCCTCCATCAGTTTGCCCAGTCCATCTTTAGGTCATCGAGACCCTCCTGGTTCTTCAGCCTGAACTCCCCCACCCAGTACACCCAGGCCTCCCACCCAACTAATAGTATACAATAGATGAGTCTGATATCAATTGCGCAAGATAATTAGCAGGTGTAAAATTATGCAAACAAGTTGAGAAGCATACATATATAAGTCCCCTATAAAATAGCAACTTATTTGTATAACTGTTGGCCCCACCCTTGAATGCCCCTAGTCCACACCTTTTTCTATGCATGTATATGTGTGTGCAAAAGTGAAAATACATGTGTATGTTTGCTGTTTATAAAATAGCAGGTACACGAGTACAAGCTACTTATGCATGTATATGCTAATTTTTACATGTGTAACACTATGAAAATTCAACCCTTAGTATCTGTACCGAAGAGTATCGATAACCAGGCTGGCCATTTGAATAAAGAGTTCCAAAAATAAAAGGTTTACTGTTCAGCTTGTTCAGTGTAATCAAGTGACACTAAGCACGCTTTCTTCTTGTTACAATCCATCCAAATTTATCTTTGTCTGTGGTCCCTTAGTCTCTTCCCAGGTGTCCCCTTTTTTTCTGTGAATGGGATAGTAGGCTGTCCATGGTGAAATGGAACGATTCTCCTATCCTTCATGGGTCCCCTGTTCTAATACCTGTGATCTACAGCTTGATTCTGAATTCTCCAATCTCAACTTTCCCATTTCTCCTGGGGAGAGACCTCTGTGAGGAATCTGTTTCTCTTTTCTCCTCCAGATGCTATCTTTCACTCTCCCAACCTCCTCCTTGAACACCTTAGGAGATCTTTCTGATTGAAAGATCCAAAACAAAATGTAAACAGGGAAAAATCCATATTCTTCCCCACTCCTCTCTCACGGGTAGGAAGGGTACACAGAAAAAATGCCTCCCCTTCCAAACAAAACCTCCAGACTCAACAGTACTCAAAAATCTAAAAAACACTGAGATCCACTAACTACTGGTTGTGAGCCAGCGTATGGTAGATTTCTTACTCCCCAACCCCTTCAGCAAACGTTTTGGGCCAATACAGGGTGGAGGCTAAGGGAACCACAAAAACAGTTCCTCTTCAAAATCTGACAAAAATGCCACACCAAACCTCGGAGTACCTGCTTTTGAGCAGGCAGGAACAGACCATTGCAGCAGCCTCCAGTGGGGGTGCTGTAACAAAATGGCCTGCTTCTCTAATCTACACTTATGGATCCCAACGCCATGCCACATCTCTGGAGATGTGGCATGGCGTTGGGATCCATTAGGAACATGCATCTGAGGAAAGGACTGGCACTGTAGGGATATACCACCCTAGCCTGCAGGGCAGGGCTTCCCAAACCTGTTCTAGGGATCTCACAGCCAGTCAAATTTTCAGGAGATCCACAATGAATATGCATGAGATTAATTTGCATACACTGGAAAATTTGCTATATGCAAATGTATCTCATACATATTTATGGAGGCCATCCTGAAAACCTGAATGACTATGGGGTCCCCATGATAGGCTTGGATAGTCCTACAGTAGGATGTAAAAGCACATTATGGGGTAGATTTTAAAAGATGCGCGCGCACGTCCATGTGCGCATGGTTCCTGGTGCACGCACATGGACGCACTGATTTTATAACTTGTGCGCGCCGGCGCACACATAACAAAATCTGGTGGCCACACACACACATGTGCGCCGGATTTTACAATCTGTGCGCGCCGGTGCGGGCGGCGCACAGGGGGGATAAATTTTTGCAAACGACATGCGGCAACGCAATCGGCCCTTCCCCAGTTCCCTCCCAGTCTGCTCCAATTGAGCGGACTGGGAGGGAATTTCCATACCCCCCTACCAAAAACCCCTTCCCTCTTCCTCTCTCCTCCCCACCCCCCTAAACCCATCTCAGCGACTTACATTTTTTTTGTTTTACTACTTACTGCTCCCCTGGAGCATTAAGTAGTTTGTGAGTGCCAGCCAACTGTCGGCGCAGGCTTCCCCGGAACAGCAGCTAATGGCCACTGTCTCGGCAGGCCTTCGCCCCACCCCTTTCTCAGGGCCCGGCACTTGTGCACATATCGCCACTTACGCGCGTGGCCGGGCCCTTTTGAAAATGTGCACAGTCCGCGCAGGGCCCGGCCACGCGCGTAAGTGGCAATTTTTAAGCACATGGCTAATTTAAAATTCAGCCGTAAATTGGCAGATGCATATTCATTATTTGTTTATTTAGTTTATTTTATATACCATTATTCCAAGTGAGAATCACAGCGGTTTACAAAAGTAACATTCATCCTTTAGGCCATTACAAACTTTGGTGTAACACATTTAGGTATATTGGTATAACACATTCTTTGGTAAAATACATATATTTTGGTATGTCACATACTTTAGTAAGATACATATTTATTTGTTTGTTTGTTTATTTAGGAGTTTTATATGCCATCGTTCGAAAAAAAAGATCACAGTGGTTTTCAAAATCAGCATTCATATTCTGGGTCAACATTCATATTCTGGATCAACCCAACAGCAAATACATATTCTAGGAGAATATATCAACATCAAGTACGAGTTAATTAAGGTGCTAAGATAGTGGTTTGTAATATATAATTTCCATTTCATTGTCATTCACGTATTAATCAGTAAGTTGTCATGTTACACTTTACATCGCTCAATACTTATTGCTCATTCTACTAACATTATCTATGGTTTTGACTGAGAAGCAAGTTAATAGCATATTGGCATTTTGTGTTAAATCATGCATTTCTAAAGAGCCATGTCTTCTGTTCACGTTTGAAACGCTTTCTTTTTATCAAATGTAATGACTCTGGAAGAGAGTTCCAGAACTTGAGTCCCGCTATGGAAAACATTCGGTCTCTTATTTGTGCTAGATGTCTATTCTATTCTGTGTTGTACGCACATTTATAAGTTCTTTGTTTTGTGATCTTAGGGCTCTCTGCGGTGTGTATGTTTAAAGTGTCACTCTTGTTATGCATGAGTTAATGCTGTTTATGATATGTTATTAAAATTAGAGTTAATACTTTATAATGAACTAGCTGTGCCCGGCCACACGTTGCAGTGGCAGAGTCAGGTTCTTTTCCCCCCCTCCCCCTTCCCCTTATACCTCAGTCACAGTCACACATCATCTTCCTCCTTGGTCACTCACCCCCTCTTTCCTCCCCTGTCCCCACTCCAGCTCTCTCCCCTCACACTCACCCCTCCCCCTTCGGTCACTAACCCCCCCTTCACTCCCCTGTCCCCACTCCCACCACTGACACTCACTGCCCCTTCATTCACCCTCCCCTCACTGTCACCTCTCCCCGCCTACTCCCTACCCTTTTGTCGGTGACACCGCACCCTCTCTCAATCTCCTTCCCTGATTCTGATCCCCTCCAGCTCACAATCCCCTCCCAGCTGCCCCTCCCCCCCCCTCCCGTCTCTCTCCCTCTTGTGCGGTTCTGTGTGGCCCGCTTCCGAAGGCGCGAGGTCAGCGAGGATCCCTCCCTGTCGTGCACGTGAGCCGTACCAGATCGCCGCCACAGCTCCTCCCAGGTGTCGAATTTCGGCCGGCCAACACCACCACACCCGATATTGTCGCCGGTCCACCGCTGCTGCCCCTCCCAGCGCCATGTTGGTCCCGCTGTGCCCGACGTGCGCTCCCGCCCGCGCATGCGCAGTACAGCAGCTTCATTTCTCAAGGTAGATAGCGTGTGTTGCATGTCTGTGCAACAGATGTCGCTGTTTTCCCCACACACATGTAAAAACATGTTTTTTTCTGTAACCGTGTGACATCTATGTAATCTAGATAGAGAAGAACCTTGCCGAAAGTGAAAGCAAGGTTGTGTCCAAATTTGAAAGCAATTGGTGCAGTAGCTGAGCCTGGTTAAGTTGAAAAAACAGAACAGAGCAGTAAAGGTTACAGTTTGTGTTTTTTTACCCCAAATGAACAGCACCAGCAAAGAATAGTTTAAATATGCAAGCACGCCTTCCTGCCCACCCCCCAACCCGGCGAAATAGAGCAACCCACGCTAAAGCCCCCCTCTCGGGAGATGTGGAGAATCAGTGGCCCCCCCCCCTGTGAAAAACGCGCGGCGGAAAATAAGAACGGTCCCTCACCGTGCTCCTCCCCGGCTACCTGTGTAAACTGCCAGCCGGTGGCGAGGGTGTGTGCTAGGGTTTGTTCCGCCGGCTGCCATGTCGCAAACCTTCACCGGTGAAAGTGGTGCGTCATGATTCCTGACCTCGAAAGGGCAAATGTCCGCTGAGGATATGGCGCCGACGGGCTGTTGCCCTTACTATGTCACATGGTGTACCGACATCATTGTTGTCTCCGTATAGCACAGTAAGGGCAAGGTCCGCCTGCGCCATTTTGGTTGCTGGCATCCGACGGCCCTACTGAATGCGATGTGTCCCGGACCGTTCCTGTGGTGCCGGCAGAGAAGCACGGACTTGTATCAGGTGTAGTGTGTGATCGGAGTGCAGTGCAAGGGTGGGTGGAAGAGGGTACTTTAATTTAAATTCGGAGGGTATGTGAAATGCATGGCTTCCCAATGTAGCAGCCAGGAATTTGTGTATTGGTGTGTTTTGGGAGGGTGGGTGAAGTAAGTGACATTGGCAGGCGTGTGGGTGGGGGTGTGTGATGTGATGAGTGTGGATTTCTGTGTGTTATGAGGGAGTGTGAATGAAAGACAATAGCCCTGTGTGGGGGTGGGGTGTGGTGTGTGAGTGTGTGTGAAAGGTGTAAGAGGCTGCGCTTGCGCTGACGGCCACCAGATATTGCTGTTTTGTGTAAGCAATTTTTAAACTTGTATTACCTGTCACAGGTGTGACCTATATGTAATGTAAGTGTATAAGATCCATCCCGTATGGGAAGTGAATGTTGTGTGCAAATTTGAACGCATTCGGTTAAGCGGTTGGCGAGATTAGCGACGGCGTACAAACTATTTAACATTTTTATTTATATAGATTCTGGATTGCTCAGGAAGGCAATGCAGTGAAGGGGTGATGTGGTCAAATTTCCTTGTCTCTAGTAAGAGTCCAGCTGAGGCATTTTGTAGTAACTGTAGTGGTTTTAATAGTCCTGAAGGTAGGTCTAGTAATAGGGAGTTGCAGTAATCTATGTTAGAAAATATTAGTGTTCGTAAAACAGTGCGGAAGTCCTGTATTGTCAGTAATGGTTTCAGCTGATGTAATATTCTCAGCTTGGAGTATCCTATTTAAATAATTTGCTTATATGCTTTTTCATTGTAAAGTTCTCATCGATTTGTATTCCTAGGTCCCGTACATATTTAGTTAGCATAGATAATTTGCTGTCACATATACTTTGGAACAATACAGAGGGGTTCATATGAATCTTGGGTTTCAAAGGGGCATGGGATAAACACTGTGGATCCCTAAAGGCTAGAGGATGGAAATGAATGAAAAGAGGCCTGGGGGTAACCTGCCCGGAGCGGCAGTAACTACCTTTAAGAGAATCATGCGGTATCCAGTTACTGCCATGGGAGGCTTGCTGGGCAGACTGGATGGACCATTGGTCTTTTTCTGCCGTCATTACTTTTTTTCACTATGTTACCATGTTCTTATACATCTCAGCTGAGGAGGTGGGGCATTAGGTTAGAAGGATAGGGATTCTGTTTAGTAATTTACATAATCATAGGGGAGTTGTCATAATGTACTTTGTTCTTTCGTTACTAGATATTATCTTTGTTCTTGCTGTTGTTGACTCTGCATTCTGGTGGATTTAAGTTAGGTTATAAGTATTTTGAAATAGCCACGTTTTTAGTTCACATTTGAATGTCTTTCTTTCTGGGATCATTTGTATTGTCTCTGGTAGTGAGTTCCACAGTTTGAGGCCTGCTATGGAAAACACATGATCTCTTATTTATTTATTATTTATTATTTAGGGATTTTATATACCGATTTTCTTGATACAGATCAAATCAACTCGGTTTACATAGAACGATAGTACATTAACAGTAACTAGTCAAACCTCAAAAGAGGAGACAGATTAGGAGCAGAAGGTAAAAGTTACATTATAACAATGGTGAATAACTTGGAATTGGAAATGAAGAGACAGATAATCAAAGTAGAGAGATATAACAGAGAGAAGGGGGTTGAAGCCAACCTCAGGAGAATAACTCTAGCATTATAACATGATTATATGACATTCTGCTAGTTATTGAAGTACAGCTGATTGAATAATATCTTAGTAGAATATAGTCTAGGAGACAGGAAAGGCTCTACAGAAAAGCCAAGTCTTCAGTTTCTTCTTAAAATCTATGAGGCAGGTTTCCTGTCGAAGGTCTGGGGGTAGTGTATTCCAAATGGTGGGGCCTGCTGTTGAAAAAGCCCGGTCCCTGATTGTTAATTTTTGTACCAATTTGATTGAGGGAACATGAAGGGATCCCTTATAGGCATCTCTCAAAGGTCTAGCTGAGGAGTGTAATTTGAGAGGGTGTAGTAGGTCTAGTGGAGTCTGGTGGTGGATGTTTTTATGAATAATGGTAAGGAATTTGTGAACAATTCTAAAATTAATTGGAAGCCAATGTAGGTTTTTTAGAATGGGCGTGATGTGATCTCTGCGCTTAGTGTTGGTCAAAATCCTTGCAGCTGCGTTTTGGAGTAGTTGCAAAGGTTTTAATGTAACAGCTGGTAGACCTTGCAGGATCGAGTTACAATAATCGACCTTAGAGAACAGGATTGCTTGGAGTACAGTCCTGAAGTCATGGTGATATAGGAGAGGCTTGAGTTTTTTAAGCACCTGTAACTTGTAGAAGCATTCTTTTATAGTATAATTATAAACTTCTTCAAGTTCAGATGATTGTCAATTATAACTCCGAGATCTCTAGCATGAGTGATGTGGGAGATATTGTGCATTTGTTGAAAGTGTAGACTATTTTCAGGGGTGATAAGCAGGAGTTCGGTCTTAGCGGTATTTAACACCAGGTTGAGGCTAGTAAGGAGATGGTTAATAGTTTGAAGGTGAGATTCCCATAATTTGATTGCTGAGTCCAAAGAGCCTGTTATAGGAATCAATACTTGGACATCGTCTGCATATATGTAGAATTTCAGATTTAGTGATGAGAGGAAATGGCAGAGAGGGAGGAGATAAATATTAAATAGGGTGGGAGATAAAGAGGAGCCCTGGGGGACTCCATGTGGGGAATTAGTATAAGGAGATTCCATATTATTAATTTTAACTTTATAACCTCGATTACTGAGGAATGAGTCGAACCATCTGAAGACAGATCCTGAGATTCCTATGTCGGATAGCCGGTTTAATAATATAGCATGGTTGACTGTATCAAAGGCTGCGGAGATATCAAGGAGTGCAAGCAGGAAGGAGCATCCTTTGTCAATTCCCAGGTATACTTGATCAAGGAGTGATATGAGGAGTGATTCCGTACTATGTTCTTTCCGAAATCCATATTGTGAAGGATGAAGTATATTATTTTCCTCCAAGTAATTTGATAGTTGATTATTTACTACTTTCTCCATGATTTTGGCTATAAATGGCAAATTGGAAATTGGTCGATAATTTTTTAGATCATCTGGGTCCAAATTTGGTTTTTTGAGGATAGGTTTGAGAGTTGCTAGTTTGAGAGTGTCTGGGAAGATACCTTGTGAAAATGAGCAGTTAATAATGTCTGCTAGGAATTTGGAGATGGAGTCTGGTATTAGAAGCAGTAATTTAGATGGGATATAATCTTGTGGATGAGAGGAGGGTTTCATTCTCTTGAGGATAGTTTCCACCTCTGTAGAATAGGTGGGTTCGAATGTTTCCAATACTGTGAATGAGTTGGGGCGGTAGAGGGGATCTAAAGAAGTTGTGAAAGGATTGGAGGGTAATTTAGCCAAGGTATTAGCAATTTTACTCTGGAAGAAGATGGCCAGTTCATTGGCCTTTGATTGGGCTATATCATCAGAAATTGGTGCTGAAGTAATCTTAGTGAGGTCTGAAACATAAGCGAAAAGGGCCTTTGCATCGAAGAACATATCATGGATACGGTGGGCGTAAAAATCTCTTTTGGTTCGCAGTGTCATGGTTCTGTAATGATGGAGAGCTGCTTTGTAGATGGCTAGAGATTGAGGATTAGGGGAGTTCCGCCATCTCTTTTCCTTCTGTCTTAGGGTTTGTTTTAATGTGCGAAGCTCCATAGAGAACCATGGTTGTTTATGTTTCTGAGATGGATTGATATTCTTTGATAATAGAGGGCATAGAATATTTGCTATAGTTTCAGTGATATTTTGCCAAGAAAATATAGCTGCGTTAGGGTTCGAAAGATCCAAGTTAGGTAGTTCTTTGCATAAAGAATTGTCAAGGGCTTCTGAAGGACAAGATTTCCTATAGTGCAGAGTTGTTGGTGGCAGGGGTGCAAGGGATCCTGTCGTCACTTTAAAAGTGGAGGTGATCATAAAGTGGTCTGACCATGGTACTGGAAGGTAGGAAGGGGATGAGAGTTGTATGAGGCTATTATTTGTAAAGATAAGATCAAGGGTGTGACCCCCTTTATGAGTAGGCTGGGTGATAATTTGGGTAAAGCCCATGGCTGAGAGTGAGGAAAGGAGAGCTTCACAATTAGATGATTGAGGCCTGACATCAATATGTAGATTAAAGTCCCCAAGGATGATGGAAGGAGTATCCAAGGTCAAGTATTTAGCTATGATTTCCACTAAAGGCGATACATCAAGGTTTAGTACCCCCGGAGGGGCATAAATGAGGAGGATCTGGAGAGTTTTTGATTTGAACAGGCCTGCCTCCAGTCTTTCTTTCTGGGATCATTTGTATTGTCTCTGGTAGTGAGTTCCACAGTTTGAGGCCTGCTATGGAAAACACATGATCTCTTATTTGTGTCAGGTGTGTGCTCTGGATTGTTGGCACAATTAATAATCCTTTGGTTTGGGACCTTAAGAGTTCATTGTGGTGTGTATGGTTGTAGAGTCATGCTGCCTATTAGTCCAGGGTTATCAGTGTGGATGAATTTAAAAATTAGGGTTAATACTTTGAAATAGATTCGGTATTGTATCGGTAGCAAGTGCAGTGCTATTAGTGAGGGTGTAATGTGATCAAATTTCCTGGTACCAATTAAGAGTCTTGCAGCAGCATTTAGTAGTAGTTGTAGTTTTTTTATTAGGCAGGTTAGGAGTCCAAGTAGTAGAGAGTTACAGTAATCTATGTTTGAGAAAATTAGAGATTGTAGAACCATTCGGAAATCTTCGAGGGTTAGTAAAGGTTTCAGTCTATGTAATATGTGCAGTTTTGCATATCCTGTAGTGATTAATTTATTTATGTATTTTTTTCATTGTAACATTTTCGTCTATCTGGATTCCTAAGTCGTCCCGTACTTGATCTGAAGGTGTTATATGAAAATTACCTAGGTTTAGAGATGGAGGTTTAACTTGGAGGAGTTTTTCCTTAAAACAACAAAACCAAAACCCACACATCAATGTATTCTGAGGACTAATTAATCACAAAACAACCCAAAAGTCTCTCTCGGTAGACAATATTTTACATCTTCCACCGCTACAATTCTTGATTATATATATACTAATTGTTTGTATCTTTTTTTTCTTTTTTGTAGGACTTTCAAGTAGTCAGAATGTTCATACTACATCCTTTGTAAACTCTTAAATCCAATTTTATTGATTATTTCTTCTTTTTGTATCTTTTTAAAATATCTTAAAACACCCCGACTTTGGAGAAAAACTTTTCTTGCAACAAGGCTCTCATCTCAGTCTTGAAAGTCCTTTACTTCACAAACTTGTTCCACAAACCAGTCTTTTTTTCAGCAAACACACATTTTTGTAAAGAACTATCCACTGTCACTTATCTTAATCAGCTCCTTGATGTGATAGACCGCAAAAAAAAGCTTCATTTTGAAAACGTTTTCGGTGTTCTATGGATTGGAGCAAACAGTCTTTCGTTTTACAAGCATTTTTGAAAGCAGTATGGTCCCCCTGATGCAGACAATCGAAAAGTGAACTCATGTTGGGGCATGAAGGAGCTGATTAAGATAAGTGACAGTGGGTAGTTCTTTACAAAAATGTGTGTTTGCTGAAAAAAGACTGGTTTGCGGAACAAGTTTGCGAAGTAAAGGACTTTCAAGATTGATTTATTTGTTTTTAATTATTTCTGCTAGTACATCAGTTTTTATCTTTTTTCTGAAGGTGAAATTTTGATTTTGATTTATACTTTTTTGAGTTTGGTTGAGGAAGGTTATTTCTGTTTGATTAATTGGTGATTGGACCAGGGCAGTATAGTGTGGAAGGTATTGATGTTATTGGAAAATATTAGATCAAGAATGTGACCTGCCTTGTGAGTGGGATTAGAAACAAATTGCTTCCATTGTTTGTTGGAAGGTTTCATATGATGTAGTTTTTTTGTGTTCTATCTACATGCAGGTTAAAGTCTCCTACTATTAGGGTAGAGTCAGGAGATGGAAACACTTTTGTAAATAATTTGATTAGTGGTGAGCAGTCATTTTGAAGTATTCCAGGGGGGCAGAGACTATCCCTGTGTTTAGTTGTGTTGATTTTAGTATTGCTATCTCGTAGGCTGGGTTAATCTCTAATTTGTAAGGTTTTTACTGATTATTAATAGACCCCCTCCTTTATGTTTAAGTCTAGGGAAGTGAAAGACATTGTAGTTGGGATGTGTAATTTGATGACTTTGTCATTGTCTTTGTCATTCAGCCAGGTTTCAGTAATGCAGAAGGTTTAGGATTTAATTCCTCTAGTCGATCTTTTATCAGTGGAATTTTTTTTATAAGGTTTGTACATTCAATAATAGCAGTGTAAACGGTAGGCAGGAGGATATAGTCGGGAAGGCCATTTTAGCTTTCTATCTTTGGTTGTTTCTTGTGGTTCTACTTAGGTTACCATATATGTCCTGTTCTTGTGTGGGGTTGATCAGGTGTTGTGACTCCATTATTGTGTTGTAGTAGTGTGGTTGTAGTGACTTTTAATAATCACCAAGGGCTCCACTGCAGGCGCACATGAAGGGATGCACAAAGGGGCAAGATCCCTTGTTGTGCTCCTTTGTGTGCGCCAAGGGCGTGCATCTCCCACAGCATGCACCTCCGGTGTCGCAGCCGTGGTCTTGTGCTCGAGAAGAGGGGAGATGGTAGGTGGGCTGTGGGCTGTGGGAGGGGAGCCACCGCAGCACCGGCAGGTCCCTTCTCTCCAGCAAGTCCCTCCTCTCCTCATCGATCCAGGGGTGGAGAGCACTCCCGGCGTTTCCTTGCCGCGGTCCCCAGCGGTCTCCAGTGCAGGTAGAGGCCCAGGTGTTGCAGCCTACCTGTAGTTGCAGCCAACCTGGCCGTGCCCCCAGCGGCGTTGTAGCCGCAGTCTTGCGCTTGGGAGGAGTAAACAAATGATCAGGGAATGATAGCAGCTGAAAATACATTTAATCATTGTGATGAGGCCCACTGTTAACCTAGTAAGGAAAACCTGGACTGGATTACCCCAGGGAGAGTCATAGGCAAATCCAAGCAGCAAAGGCCACAAAGAGACAGGAGGGAAACTACATTTCCCAGGCTCTTAGAGCCTCTGATAGACCAATGGGAAGAGAGAGAGAGAGGGCTGATCATTTACTGGGAGGCATGACCCTGGGGGATTGGACACACACAGGGGAGCCCCTGATTAGGAAGGAGGAAGTACAAAATAACTAAAGTACCTGAATGTAATCCGCTTTGAAATGCTGAAAAAAAGTGCGAAAAGCAGAATTTAAAAAATCTAAACTACAAACTACAAGACGCCGCCGAGGAGTTTAAATTGGGATCCAGCCCCACAGAAGGGGAGGAGGATATGGAGGTGGATTGCCTGAAGGCAGAAATTGAGATAGAGATGGAAATAGACTGAGTTAGGTTACTCTGACTATTTTGCTTTGTTTTGCTTTGGAGGACTGGGAAGGCTGTTGCCTGGAGCACAACGTGGGGAGAAGGGGTGAGCTGTGCTAGAGCCTAAGAGGCCTGAAAAGGTGTCTACGTGCAGAGTTTTTTTCTTTTTTGTTTGCCCATTAAAACCAGTCTTTTTTTTTGTTACTGTTGTTTGGTGAGTTTTATTTCTTGGAGCTGAGCCAAGGGAGATTGCTACAGGCAGAGCTCTATCAAGGTGGACTGTTTACTAAGCCATGCAGTTCGCTGCTCCACCTGCACCCCAAAGACACGGTTGCTGGAGGGTCCTGCAGAGTGGAACTGCTTACAAAAATATGGGATGCCTACAGCCAAGGCCCGGATCGACTCCCGGTGGCCACCTCGGGGCATCATCAATCATTACAAAGAGAAGAGAACAAAAGGGGACAGAGCTCCTGAAGTGCCTTCTACTTTTCTGTTCCCAAAACAATAAACATCTGATATTTTGTTGTCTGCTGATACTGCTTTGGCCATAGCATCCTGGGAACCATAAATCTTGATAATTGATCTTTTCTTAGTTCTTTTCTTCTAGCAATATTTTATAGCTTTGGAAAAGCCTGTAGTCTGCATTTCTGGAAACAAATCTAGGAAAGAGAATTTGTTCCAGTGAACTGCAGACGCATACACTTCAGAAGTGCAGCTTCTGAGTGCCTTATGTCCTATCTACATGCTCAGCTGTGTGAGTATTGTCGAGAAGGGCGGAAGTTCAGACTTTGCATAGTACCGGTAGGAGAACTTAAAATTCTTTTGATCATACAATATCAGCCTACAAAACAAAAAAAAAAAAAAAAAAAAGAGAGGAGAATTGACCTGTGTCTAAAAAGAAAGGAGAATTGACCTATCTCTAAAAAGAGAGGAGAATTGACCTATGTCTACGTTGGCAAAGTCAAGTAAACATAAATCTAAATTATATTTGGATAACTTGAGAACTGAGGTTTACCAGAGCTGAGACAAACCAATTCCAAGCAGCAAAGTAATGCATTGAGTTGAACAGTAATCTATTAATCTCTTGTGGTGTGGTTTCAAGTGTGACTTCCTATTAATAGAAATTTTGTCAACCCTTTTGAAAATATGAAAATGTGTCAAAAATAGTAGTTTTATCAATGTAAAGCTAACAAAACTGTTATGATAGGATCTCAGATAAAGAAGCATATGAGCTATAAAGGTTTGAAAACTCGTTACGTGTATTTTCCTGACTATATTAAACAATACAAATACTAGCATATGAGCTATAAAGGTTTGAAAACTCGTTACGTGTATTTTCCTGACTATATTAAACAATACAAATACTGACTATATTAAACAATACAATACAAATTTTGCCAATGTGTCAATCAGTTGGCTTAACATCTTATAGAATTCATTTTTTCTCATTTTTAATTCCTACCTTGAGCCCCTATAATTATTCTGCAGAAACTCAGAGTCCTAGCTGGTATATTAGTCAGGTCTAAAAACACCCACTGGGTATGAAAGTAAAAATTGCAACTGACTAATTTTTATTCTTGTTACCCTTATTGACTGCCAACCTTGTGCATCATTGATGCAGAACATGTACTGCAGTTTTTTAACTTCATTTTTCCCGCATTCCCTGTTAAGTTACTTCCTGTGCAGCTCTTCCCGCCAAACAGTAAGATAATTTGAGCCACCAAGCAATAAGGTAGCACTACCTGCGTTACTTGCATTCTTTGCTAGATCATCCGCTTAGGTGTTCTCATTTCAAACTCTTTGCTTTCCTTTTCAGTGGCTAAAGATGTAAACGTTTTCTTTGATGACTTGGAGAGGGTAAACAGTCCTTCCAAAGATGATGACTCTCTGCTCCATCCTGGCAATTCAACCAGTACTTCAGATGAAACCAGCAGACTGGAAATAGATGGAACGGTGAGTATCAGATGAACAAAATAAATTTGGGCCAGATCCAAACATTATGTATAGCCAGGATGCAGATTTGCAGGTTACTTTTTTTTTTTTCTTCTCACAAATAATACATAGATGCATATCAACTACATAAAAAGTTCAAAGTGAGCCCTATAAGTGTACTTTTTTTTTTTATCCTGTAATTCCTTCTCATTTTTGCTAGTGATGTTTAGTGCTAATGAACGATGCTGGATAAATAGGACTGGAAATCGAAGTCCTACGTTCATCCGCAAAGTGGATGTCGGCATGAATAGCAGCCATGCGAGCCGCCTTCACACTACCCCGCCAGTGTACCTCAACCCTATTCTGGAGGGACCACCAGGGCAATCCAGTCCCCACGCCTGCTCGGTCTTTGACCTCTGTGCTGAGGCTGCCCAACAGGGGTGCCGAATTGTGATGGTGGCCATTTAGCGGTGTGGACACCTGCTCATTGTTAGCTAGGCTGGGACCACCGATTCATTTCATGTAGGTCACCAAATGGTATTCAATTAATAATGAGCGAGACTAAGAAATAAAATCAATGTTGTGAATTGCACCAAAACCTAAAGAGAAGCACTCGAGTGATCCCTAAAATAGTTCGTTCATAGATGCCCAGGCACATAGCTACTTGAGTGCATATCTCTTGGCCCTGCCGTAGAAGGCCCATTCTTCACCCACATTCTGCCTTTTGTTCCTGATGCAAGATATTCGAGTATCGGTACTTGTGCATGCATGTGGGTGGCTTATAAAATCGGGTGGACACACACGCATGTGCTAGATGTGTGTACATCTCCCAATTTTGGCCCACGCCTGGCTTGTAAAATTCACCTTTAAATGGTTTTAGTGCATGTTAAAATCATGTAACGTGCACTAAAATGAAATTATTTGTTTTATTTTTCTGTCATTTTGTTTTGAAAATGACATAAAAAGTAACAACAAATGTTATTGTTTCTATGTCATTTTCAAATAAAACCGCATCCCTAATATTTACATTACATTAAGCAATCAGATCCAAATTTTCAAGCTGAATAAACTATAATAAAAGTATGCAAAAGAGACACCAAGTAGACATTATTGGACAGGGGAACATATTAGAATATATTATAATCACCTTTTCTTAGTCCATGGGACACTATTTTAATTTGAAAGGACCAATTGTAGGTTTTGCATCAGAGCTTGTATGTGAAATGCCTGCCTTGAGCCAATGAGGGGCAAGGAACTGAATATTAATGAGCCTTGCTAATTAAGTCTAAAATGTAAGGCTACTTTTCACACTTTTTTCAGCATTTCAAAGCAGATTACCTTCAGTTACTGTAGGTATTTCCCTATCCCCAGAGGTCTTACAAACTAAGGGGCGGATTTTAAATGCCCTGCGCGCGTAAATCCGGCCGGATTTTGCATAGGCCGCTGGCACGCGCAGAGCCCCGGGACGCGCGTAAGTCCCGGGGCTTCGTAAAAGGGGCGGGAGGGGGCATGTTGGGGGCGTGGCAGAATGACACGGAAATTTCTGGGGCATGACGCGGCATTTTGGGGGCGGCAATGCGGGCGTGGTTTCGGCCCGGGGGCGTGGCCGCGGCCTCCGGACCAGCCCCCGGGACCGGAACATGGAGCGGGGCAGCCGGCCGGCGCGCGCAGATTTACGTCTGCTTTTAGCAGGCATAAATCATGAAACAAAGGTAAGGGGGGGTTTAGATAGGGCCGGGGGGGTGGGTTAGGTAGGGGAAGGGAGGGGAAGGTGGGGGGAGGGCGAAGGAAAGTTCCCTCCGAGGCCGCTCCGAAATCGGAGCGGCCTCGGAGGGAACAGGCAGCGCGCGCTGGGCTCGGCGCGCACAGGTTGCACAAATGTGCACCCCCTTGCGCACGCCGACCCTGGATTTTATAAGATACGCGCGGCCACGCGCGTATCTTATAAAATCCAGCTTACTTTTGTTCGCGCAAATTTAGAAAATCTACCCCTAAGGGGGTCATTTATCAAAGTGCTATATGGCATTTTTGCATGCGAACCTAGCTTGATGTTACCCAGGTAGAGAGTCCATCAAGTTATGTTGAGAGAACATTGCAGAAATTTCATCTTTGGGTGAGTTTCCTCACTCCGAAGGTCAGCAAATCTTCAGAAGAGAGCACTGTTCTGTTTGTACGTCTCACTTTGAATGTCAAAGTGGCCCCTAACCCCCTACACTACTACCTAAACCTCACTTCAAGTAACTAGGTGGGCCTCATATAGAGGTATAAATACCTACCTAGTATGAGGGCCTTATAGCTAGTCTCTCTCTCTCTCTGCGAAGCACTAAGATAGTGCACTTTGTGATAAACAGCCTATTACCATAAAACATATCACATGCATTTTGATAAATCCAGGCCTAAGTTTGTACCTGAGGCAATGGAGGGTAAAGTGACTTAACCAAGGTCACAAAGAGCAACAGAGGAATTTGAACCCTGGTCTTCTGGTTGATAGCCCACTGCTCTAACCACTAGGCTACTCCTCCACTCAGAGAAAGGAGAAAGGGCGAGATACAGGGTTGTAGCCTTGATGTGAGAGGATTATCTGCAGCTTGAGAAAAACAGCTGCTCTTTGCTGCTTTCCTGTTTTGGCAGCAGGAATAAGCTTAGACTTTTGTTGTTGTTTTTCTTTTAGCAAGAGCATTAAAGTGATTTTTTAGATAATGTTTTATTTATTTTGTAGTTAGCTTCATAGTCCCTAGAATAGTTGATTACATACTATTAGTATTAGGCTAATTTAGTTGCAGGGAATTTTGGAAGATTTGTCACAATTTTATTTAAAATAGAGAGAGAATATAATTTCATTTTGTGAGAGTTTCAGACATTTTCTCCATGAGACAAGTTGTCCATCGGGCTCACTGGATTGCTGCAGGGGTCATCAGTGGGCCACAGTCTGAGCTGCACAGGCTTATGCCTTGAAGACTCTTTGAAGCAGCACTGCCACACTCACAGGACCATTGCCTCAGCTTGGAGTCCATCTGCTTCTTGTTCTGGTCCCCCATTGTTCCAGTCTTGTGTTTGGCCTTCTCTCTTAAGTGGCCTTCTTGCTCTGTGTAATCACCTTGTTGCTTGTTCTTGTAGTGTTTGTTTCTGGTTTGTTTGAGGCCTTAGTTTTTGACCTTCTGTTTGCTTTGTGCCTTTGTCCCATATCTCCTTGTCTTGATTTTGTTTGTTTGTATTTATTTGTCCGTCTCATGTGGGCGCTTTGTTCTGTTTCATTCTATTCCTACAGTTAGCCCTGTTCTTGTGGGTGCCTTTTAATTCCTGCCCTTGTACCATCCAAGTCCTGCTGGCCGCCAGATCCCAAAGGCTCAACCCAAGGGGGAGGTGGCCAGTACAGGTGAAGACTCTATCCTTTCCTGTTCCTGAGCCAGCGCTGCTCCTGTCCTGGGTATACCAGCATCAAGCCCTGACAGGTTCTTCCCAAGCATCAACTACTGCTTCATCAGCTATCTGGACTGTGGACAGTTTGTCTAAAATATTCAACAATTACATAAAATTAAACTTAGAACTTATGCTAATATTCTGGACAGAATTTAGAAAGAAACTTTGAAGCCCCATTTTTTTTTAAATTTCTTGAAATGAACTGAACTGAAATGTAGGGCAGAGTTAGTGGTTTTCTGTTATAATTTTACAAAAAGCTGATTTTCATAATTTTTCTTTTTTATAAAGCTTTGTTTCTGTTTCCTATAGATTATGACTCTAAGGCCTAGATTCATCAAATTGCTATAAATATAGCAGAAATAGTGCCTGCGATTTAAAAAAAAAAAAAAAAAAAAAAAGGGCATGGTTAGGCTAATTTCCTGTCTACTGCATTGCATAGGCAATTTTCACGAAGCACGATACATTATCATGTTTTGTGTCATTTTATGCGACATGCGTTGATTTATGCGTGGTGTGTTGTTTTTTTTGTTTATATATACTGGCTTCCTGCAGCTGCCTCTTTGAGGGTGTATCAGGCATTGGAGAGAGGAGAGGAGTGTTAGTGAGTTTAGTGGTTTAGTGGGATTGGGAGCTTTTTTCATTCAATTACCTGAGTGCTTTGTCTGGTCTTCTGTGGTCATCTGTTTCCCTTTACCATGGTCTTTTGTCTTCTTTGTTGGAGTGAAAGTTTTTGTTTGTTAGTCCAGTTTGTCTGTCTGTCTTTTTGTGTGGCGGAGTGGTGGTGATGGTGTCACGGAGGAGTGGTGGAGAGGATGAGTATGAGAGGCATGGAGAGAGAGGGGAGGAGAAGGAGTAGGGACAGACAAGAAGTAGAGTAGAAGGAAAGGGATAGGAGGAGGCGAGAGGGGGATGAGGATGGCAGGCTAGGGACAGACAGGGAAGCAAAGGGGACAAGAGTTGGTAGGGCACATGCCGGGGGGGGGGGGGAAGGGAGGGAAGTGGGAGGAAGAGTGAGGAAAGGGAGGACATCTCTCCAGAAGCAGAAGTGGCACCCCGATCTGGCAGCTAGGCAACAGGGCGCATCCATCTGAGGGCTTTGAAGTTCAGCATGGAGGACAATGAGATGATAATTGCAGGGGTCCTGGAGAATTATGCAATGCTCTTCGGCAACCAGGCCACCAAGACATCAAGGGCAGCTAAGGGCCAGATCTGGCACACCATTGCCCAGGCTCTATCCAGGCTCAGTGGCGTGAAGCATAGTGGGGAGTAGGTAGCCACAGGTAGCGTGACATGAAAGCCCAGATGAAAATGAAGGTGTCTAACTAGAACAAATATATATGGCAAACCAGAGGAGGAGCCATTTATCCAATAATATTGATACCAATGGAAGAGTGCCTTGTCCAACGTCTGAAACTGGATGTCTTTGAGGGCATGGCTGAGCGGCTGGACACCATGCGAGCCAGAGCCGGTAAGTTCAACTCACCTTTAAGTGGCAAGGCTGCTCCAGTTGCCCACATTATTTGGCATAAGATGCTCACATTGATGGAGATGCAAAGTGTGCATCTTATGCCAAACGGTACATGTGTTCTTCTTAGCATTGGTACTTATGTCTTCTTCTTTATTTCCACAGCTTTTGCCCAGGACTCAGCCAGACCCAGCTGTCAAGCCCTAGGGACCAGGAGCGCTGCAGCACTTTTCCGGGCACCCTTACTCATGGATGCACAGATGCAGTTCAGCGAGGAGGAGGAGGAAGAGCAGCAGCACTAGCCTCCTTGAGCACTTGTAGATGCTGGAACCCTTCGGCTTAGCAAGCTCTCTCAATATCAGCTTAAACATAACAGGCTTCATAGAGGAAGTGAACCTGCAGTGGGAGCCAGTTAAGCCAGCACAACCTCTCTTGAGCACACCATGTCACCAGCACAAGGCAGTAGGCACTAAGTACAGCAGCCCACCAGCCCCATTAAGCCATTTTTGGAGGTCCAAACTTCGCATCATGCCATGACCATCATAGCACCAGCACCAACACCAGCACCAGCACTGGCACCAACAGAGCCCTTGATGCATGAGCAGCTGGACTAACTGGAAAGGAGGCATGGGGTACACCTTCACCACATATGGGCAGAGTTAGTGTGCCTGAGAAGGGCTAACAGTCAAACCCAGGCCCTGCATGATCAGTTGGCAGCACATACACAAGCTCTAACAATAGTGGCTACAGCCTTTAACAATATGACAAGCATGTTGACTCAGATTCTACAATGCATGTCAGAGCCTCCACTTGTGCCTTCCCTAGCATCCCAGGACTCCACCCCTGCAGCAGTCCCCTCCTGAGAGATAAGCCATGGGTAGGCCCCCCAAAGACAAACTGACCCCAAATGGCAAGCCACACCATGGCAAAGGGCCATGAAGCTGCAGAACTGGTGGCATATAACATCAAAACAAGCCTGGCCAGGCCTCTGTATAGCGTTCCTGTGCTAGCTAGATGGAAGAAGCCTGATGGGCCTGTCCTCACTACATTGTTCCTGTGCCGGCTAGACGGAAGAAGCCTGCTGGACCTATCCTCACTACAGAGTTCCTGTGCTGGCTTGATGATGGGGATGGTCTACTGTCTGCTAGTGTTGTCCTGCTGTCTGCTTCTGATATATCCTCCTTGATGCTCTGCCCGAACTCCAGCTTCATTGTGGTCTCCAGACACCGTCCAGCTGCTGTCTCTTCTCATCATAACTCATCTCCTGCTCCTGATACTGGTATCTCATCTCATCTCATCCTGCTGCTGCTGCTGCCTCCATGCTGGTATCTCATCTCATCCTATTGCCGCATCCATGCTACTGTGTCTTCTCCTGGGCTCTTGCCTCATGCCGCGGTGTCTTCTCCTGGTCCTCGGCCTTCATGCTATGGTGTCTTCTCATGGGGCTTCTGCCTCCATGCTGCACTGTCTTCTCCTGGGGCTTATACCTTCATGCTATGCTCTTTGGTCCTGGTCCTGCTGCCTTCTTGTTGAACTGTGCTGCCTTGGCTCTTAGGCTGTGTCCTTGAGGGCACTCTTTCAAAATAGACTATGTGGGCCTTCCTCTTGAATTATGCTGCTTTGGCCCATAGGCTGTCCCTGAGGGCACTCTTTTAACATGGACTGTGTAGGCCTTCTTCTTGAACTGTGCAGCCTTGGCCCTTAGGCTGTCCCCTTGAGTGCACTCTTTCAGCACGGATTGTCTGGGCCTTTTGTTTAACATCACATAGTTGTGCTGCTATCAGCTCTAACATTAGAGCTGTACTGTAGTTACTGGGGTGCTACTTTCACTTTCTATGTTCTTTGCTGTAATCAAGATTGTGCAAAAGGATAAGATGCTAATACTGTATGGGGCGGATTTTCAGAGCCCTGCTCGCGTAAATCCGCCCAAAACTGGGCGGATTTACGCGAGCAGGGCCCTGCGCGCCGGTAAGCCTATTTTACATAGGCCTACCGGCGCGCGCAGAGCCCCGGGACTCGCGTAAGTCCCGGGGTTTTCGGAGGGGGCGTGTCGGGGGGCGTGTCGGGGGCGGGCCCCGAACCTCACGGTGTTTTCGGGGCGTGTCGGGAGTGTTCCGGGGGTGGGCCCGGGGGCGTGGCTACGGCCCGGGGCGGCCCGGGGGCGTGGCTGCGCCCTCCGGACCCGCCCCCCGGTTCGCGTCCCGGCGCGCAGGAGGCCCGCTGACGCGGGGATTTACGCCTCTGGGAGGCGTAAATCCCCCGACAAAGGTAAGGGGGGGGTTTAGACAGGGCCGGGCGGGTGGGTTAGGTAGGGGAAGGGAGGGGAAGGTGAGGGGAGGGCAAAGGAAAGTTCCCTCCGAGGCCGCTCCGATTTCGGAGCGGCCTTGGAGGGAACGGGGGTAGGCTGCGCGGCTCGGCGCGCGCCGGCTATACAAAATCCATAGGCTTGTGCGCGCCGATCCAGGTTTTTAGCAGATACGCGCGGCTCCGCGCGTATCTACTAAAATCCAGCGTACTTTTGTTTGCGCCTGGAGCGCAAACAAAAGTAGGCTATTCGCGCTCCTTTTAAAATCTGCCCCTATATGTAATGTTGCCAATTGGAACAATGTATATACAGGTCTACACTCAATGTGCTCTTCATTTCAGTTACAATTTCATATGCAATTTGATATCTTGTCGTTGCAGAATCTGATTACCAAAGATGTCAACTTGCTTTCAATCTGTTCATGACATTTGTTGTGTGATAAAGTGGTCACAGGTTTGAAAGAACACTTTCTGTTTGTCTGTTTTCTTTGTGTGCTTTTTCTCTTAAGGGTTTTCTAGGTCAAAGGTTTGGGATCCACATGACCTTGCATGCTAGAGTGCCATTGGCCATTCCAACTAGGCATGTTTCTGGCACTTTTCTGGCAGGCAATACCATATGGCCTATGACATACAATCAAAAGCTCATTGTATGCTCCCAAGGAAGATGGCAAGAGCTAAACAGTAAGCTCCTTATTGTGAAGCATCACAATATGCTCCAGTTGCCTTCTCCAGAGAGCATACTCTTAGCTAACTCTTGGGTACATAGGCATGTATATGAGATGGGCACTAGCTAGCTAGTTTTCACTTCCATATGCAGAATAGGTGTAGGAATGCATGGCTAGAGGTGCATTAGATATGTTTTTACTCTGTTGAGGATTAACAGGTTGTCTAGCTAAGCAAATGCCATAGTACAGCTATTACAAAACATTGGCCTCTTTCATTGCGAATATATATCACCTCTGACCAAACCAATGGGCTTCTCTCTGGCTTTGACACCGAATGCTATGATGACATAAGTCTTTAGTCAGAAGACTACTTGAAAAATACATAAAGGCCTAGTTGTGCTTCATATCTAGGGAGCATACATCTGCAGCTACAGGTGCCAAGGCCAGAGAGTACATAGCTTATGTGGTGTAAAAGGCAAGTTATACTAATCACCCCACAAGACTTAACTTTGGGCCCCTTACTTGTGTCCTCACTCCACTTAAAAGGCAATCTGGACCTAACCCTTTTTAGGTTTTACACTAAACAAAATGTCTTCTACTTTCAGGCTGCTGGAACACCATGTCAGCAGCTATGTGACAACTTATCTGTTCGCTAAGGATCATCCTTAGTGAACAGGTATTATCCAGATCCACAAACCAGGCCAGTACAGGGGTGGCAGCCAGTCTGTGGAGGTGTGCCTGGTCCCAAGCAACCGCAGGCCTCATAGCTGTCTGCTCTTGGGCCTACATAACTCCCTCATTCATCCTCAGTTGTCACTCACTGCTGGCATGGTGTTCCAGCAGCCATCATAATGCATTTTGTGTAGTGGACAATTGAAGTGGCAAATGTTTGCAGTTAAACCTATCCCCTAAAATCAACAGCAGAAATCTGTCACCACTTCTATATATGCACAGAAAATATATCTAGCTATATAAGGCAGAATATTTGTAGGTCTAACCTGCCAACTTATAGATATGGCAGAGTATGTCTCAAATGATGTGGCCTGGTGTGGCGGCCTCTATGTCAAGTGTCTAGGATATGTTCTATAGAGAGGAGGGTAAGTAGGCCACTGTCTCGAAAAAAGCAGTCTCTAATAGGATTGTAAACAGGCCTCAGGCAACCCCTGTCGTGTCCCGTCCCCCCCCCCCACCCCACCAAAACAGGCAAATGCATTCCCTGGCAGCTGAAACTCTTGGAATCAGGCACACTCCCAAATAACATGACAATTAGGCCCACTCCAGGTACTAGGTAAAAAAGCATCAGGGTCCGAGTCAGGGGTGGAAGGTGTACACTATAGGCAAATATCGACTCATCCATAAATGTGGCACACCTTATCTAAGGTCTGATGCTGCCAAGTTTAACACACACACCCTCAATGCAAGTAATAAACAGTGTGAGCCCTAGGTGGAATGTTATTTGATTAAGCATCAGGCCATTTTCTCCCCATCCGATCAGAGATATATTTCTCTGAGGCATCCCTTGTAAAGAGTGGAAGCACAGGATCACTTGTGTCCAAAGGCAGTGTGTGCAAAATAGATACACACACACACAATGCCAACTCTGGGGTATGCATAGGTGTGGAAAGAGAGGGAACTACGAGGTCAAGATCACCCCTAGACACAGTTCTAAACAGAGGCTAACACAGCACATCACTCACCCAGACACACACAGTTATACATATCTGTTGGTCCATAGTTGTGTGCAGACCTCCTCCTGCACTTTGTGCACCTACACATGGCCAATGTGTATGTTCCTGACCTGTTCGTAATCAACCATCATTGATGTCTGTGGAAGCCTGTTCCCTAACTGCTAATGAGGGAGTCAGAGTTCTAACTATGCACAGAGGATTATCTACATCTGCCAACATGACACATATCTGTGAGAAGCATATTTATTTTTTATTTTATTTAACACTTTTATATACCGACGTTCGTTTGCACATCACATCAGTTTACAGTAAAATGATTTGAGGAATGAAAGGAAAATACATTTTAACAAATTGAACATCTTTAGAGTTTTTTAGGTCAGGGGGATACATGCTGGGAATATAAATTGGAGGGAGATTGGTGGCATGAAGACAATAGGAACATGTAACTATAATTTTCATAACTGAAGAGATAAACACGATATAGGAGGGAACAACAAATTTAAATAAGGGCTTGCGATGGGGGTAAAGACCTTGTGGGTCTGGGTGAGTGTTTGTGTGAGAGTCATTGGTAGGCTTGTTTAAATAGCCAGGTACTGACATGGGCCCCTAAAGCTCTCAGGTGGCACTAAATACTTGTTTTATAAGAGACCAATATAGAATGTGCGTAAGCCATCATACCAACCAAATGAGACCTCATGAGATATGAGTTAGCTTATATATTCAACACAGTGGCAGTTTTCAGAATGAAGCAGGATGTAGGCTCATGAGATCATCAGCTGACAATACCTTCTCCAGCCTTTATACTATACACAGAGCTGATGATTGAGAGTCTATCAGCATTAGGGATGTGAATCGGGCTTCGGACAATTGAAAATATCGTTGATATTTTCAAAATCATCAGAAAACGGGGGCTCCCCCAAAACGATAGGAAAACCCCACGATATTGATTGTGGGGGTTCCCTTATCATTTTGGGGGAGGGCGGGAAAAACAGCACACAAAAATAACCCCTAAACCCACCCCGACCCTTTAAAACTAACCCCTTAGCTTCCTCCACCCTCCCGACGCCCCCAAAAACATTTTACAGGTACCTGGTGGTCCAGTGAAGATCCCGGGAGCGATCTCCCACTCCCGGGCCGTCGGCTGCCACTAATCAAAATGGTGCCAATGGCCCTTTGCCCTTACCATGTGACAGGGTATCCGTGCCATTGGCCGGACCCTGTCACATGGTAGGAGCACTGGATGGCCGGTGCCATCTTGTGCTCCTACCATGTGACAGGGGTTGACCAATGGCACCGGTAGCCCCTGTGACATAGTAAGGGCAAAGGCTATCGGCGCCATTTTGATTACTGGCAGACGATGGCCCGAGTGCAGGAGATCGCTCCCGGACCCCCGCTGGACCACCAGGGGCTTTTGGCAAGTCTTGGGGGACCCTCCTGATCCCCACAAGACTTGCCAAAAGTCCAGCGGGGTCCGGGAGCGACCTCCTGCACTCGGACCGTTGCACATTAGTGCAATTTGCACGCGCCGACGCCCGCAGCCTTCCCCCAATCCCTCCCAGGCCGCTCCAATTTAGGGTCAGCCTGGGAGGGAACTTTCCTACCCCCTAATCTATCCTTCCTACCCCTTCCCCTAATCTTACCGCCCCTAGCCCTAACCTTGACCCCCCAAAATGTTTTTTTTACCTCTTGAGCCTGCAAATGGCCGCTGTGCCGGGGGCCTCTAGCCCCTCCCCACCCCCTCCCCTTTCTCGAAGCCCCGGGACTTTCACGCATGGCTGGGCCTTTTAAAATCCTGGCCATTGTGTCTGTGAGTGTGCATGTGTGCCCTCAGTCTACAACAATCTTAGGATGACAAATATGTAGAGAGGGAGATTTTTAAAATCCTTATTATTTTTAATTATTGGGTATTATTTGATAAGCATGTAGATTGTATATACTCAGGGATATGCTATTTTAGAAGCCTACAACATACACACGTAAGATGTGCGAGTAAATCCTCGAGTGTAAAAAAAGGGGCAGTCCAGGGTGTTCCCGAGCAGGGCCAACATTCACGTGTGTAAGTTGCTATTTTATAAGAGATTTGCACAGGTATATTTGGCAGCTTCCCCATGAATATTTACACTAGCTCTATATCTGGAGCAAGTGATTGTAAACATCTTAAAAGTGAAATGACGTTTAGGTGGGGGGGGCGGGGGGGTCTGGGTGAAATAAACTGTATTCTCTGGTTATGACTTTCTTGTTTTTTAACTATCTTTCCTACTGCCTATTTATTTTATCCCCTGCCCAGTTACTGTCTCCCTGTTGAAATGTATTTTCCAAACTTTCAGTTATTATGTGAACCGGTATGATGTACCCACTAATGCCGGTATATAAAAGTTTCTAAATAAAATAAATAAATGAGAGGAGTTGAGGCTGAAGAGCCAGGAGAGTCTCAATAAGTAACCTGTAGATGGAGTGGACGACTTAGTAGAGTGATTGGTAAAACTGGTAATTTCATTGCCATGCACATGTTAGAAAATCTCCCAATTTACACTGTAAAACCCGATTTACAAGGAGAAAATTATGCAAGTAAAATCTCCACGTGTATATTAAAAAAGTTAGCAGTAAAAATACACAGGTATAGTAGCTGCGCACCACTTATCCAGTTAATTTGTGACTAATCCGAATAAGTATTAAAAGCATTATTTATCCATCTAAGGAGGTTATTTTTCAAAGCATTATCGCGTGCGTTAGGGCCTTTTCGCATACGATATAATGCAAATTAGGGGGAGGGGAGGAGTCGGGGCGGGGAAGGGGAGGAGTCAGCCGCGGCACCGCTGAAGGCGATAATGTGAGGAGCATTATCGCCTGCAGTAGCGTGGCGAATAGCTGCACCTTTTATGGTGTCGCTATTCGCTGTGAAAGGCTGCATCCGGCCCCACTGCGGCCGACGAAATCTCACCGCTGTGGTGTGAATGGCTGCGGCCTTTCGCAGGCCCACCCCCCCCCCCCGCCTCTTTTCATGGGATTCATCATTCCACGAGGAATGATGAATCCCGCCCTTAGTAAGATAGATGGATAAGTCTCAAACAGAGCTAGTTATCTGGATAAGTAGCACTTTTCAGACTTATCTGGCTGATTTAGCCATATAGGTGCCGATTTTAAGACTTATCCAGCTAAGTAGCAGCAAAGCCAGATGTTGGAACTTAACCAGATAAGTGCAATGTATATTCGTGGGTTTTTGTTTTTTTTTGCATACGCATGCATGCCGCAGGGTACATTTGCATGGACTTTATAACTCACGCATATCATATACACACAGGTTATAAAATACAAGAGTTGATTTTCGTGCATTATATATATGTGTGTATTGGGCATGCATGCGGCTGTTTCAAATTTATCCTCCCTGTGATTATTTTATGTTACTTTAATTTTCTGTCCCAGCCCTGTCCTCCCCGTCCCTGGAAGTTGTGTGGGTGTGTTACACATACCTATTCTAAATCACAACGCTGAGAGGTGGAGTTATTTATGTGATTCCTCCCATAGGTCAGGGTTTTACAAATATAATGTGAAAAAAACAAAGATGAAATTACATTTTTGTCATTTATTTATTTATTTATAGATCATTTATACTATAGCCCTAAGCGATATATAGCGCTAGGCCAATATGTCTAGTTTAAACTTCCGTTTTCTTCAAAGAAAATCATTTTTATTTATTCCTGATGAAAATTCATGACTGAAATGGACAAATATGTTATGTACAAAATCCGCACATTTCAAATACTACTAAAAAGCATAATAGCAATGTCCAACCCCATAAAAAAGGTTCTAGTTTATGGTTTCCATAATTATTTCTGAATGGGAAAATTCTTCATGTGCCTCTTGTTCTGGCTGGATTGAAATTAGAAGTAGTATACAAAATTTGAGATCCATGTTCCCAGTTTTAAAACCCATTCCATAATCTGGCTATTGCTGGAGGGTAGAATTTACTGACTACTACTAGTAACTGTAGATCAGATTGCCAGATTTGCTGAAAAATCAGGGAAGAAATGATAACGACCCCAGTCTTAAACCAGATTTCTAGACACTTTTTGTTTTTGCAATAATATGTTTGAAAAATCTACAACTGAGGTCATTTGAATATTTTCTGCACAGGGGCTCAGTGTACCAGAAAAGAACAGAACTAAAGGACTGTATTTTAGTGATGGAAAATGTAGTGTTGACTACATTTTGGTGTATAGGAAATCCAGCCCACAGACGGAGAAGAGAGAGGTGTTTGAAAGAAATATCAGAGCGGAGGGACTGCATATGGAAAAAGAGGTAAGCCTGTCATTTATATTATGTTGAACTGCACAACATCAATATAAAATCTGGAAAATGAACATTACTGATTAGAGATGTGAATCGTGTGCCAGATCATCTTAACGATCAGATTCGGCTTGGGTGGGGGGGGGGAAAACTCTGATCGTTAAGATATGTGAATTGGAATCGTTTCCGATTCCAATTCACATCGCTAATTTTTTTTTTAGGGAGGCCCGTGCCGCTAAAAAAAAACCAACCCACCCGACCCTTTAAATCGACCCGACCCTCCCGACCCCCCCAAAACCTTTTAAAATTACCTGGTGGTTCAGGGGGCCTCGGGGAAAGATTTCCCATTCCCAGGCATCAGCTGTTCTAAAAAAAAATGGTGCCGATGCCCCTTTGCCCTTACCATGTGACAGGGTATCCGTGCCATTGGCTGGCCCCTGTCACATGGTAGGAGCACTGGATGGCCGGAGCCATCTTTAAAGATGGCGCCGGCTATCTTTACTCATCAGCCCCTATTATAGAGTATAGTATAATAGGGGCTAATGAGTAAAGATGGCCGGCAGTGGAGAGAGACGAAGCCGAAGTCCAGAACAAGCCAAGGTCAGGAGCCAGAAGTCAGATGTCGAATGCTAAAACCAGGGACGGAGGCTGAAGCCAGGAGTCGAAGAACGAAGCAAGGTCAGGAGCCAGGAATCAGATGTTGGATGCCAAAACCAGGGACGGAAGCTGAAGCCAGAGTTGAAGAACGAAGCAAGGGCAGGAGCCAGGAATCAGATGTCAGGAACAAGCAGGAAGCACTAGGGATGTGAATCGTGTCCTCGATCGTCTTAACGATCGATTTCGGCTGGGAGGGGGAGGGAATCGTATTGTTGCCGTTTGGGGGGGTAAAATATCGTGAAAAATCGTTAAAAATCGTTAAAAATCGAAAAATCGGCACATTAAAACCCCCTAAAACCCACCCCCGACCCTTTAAATTAAATCCCCCACCCTCCCGAACCCCATCCCTCGCCGGAACATCGTTAAAAATCGAAAATCGAAAAATCGAAAAACCGGCACACTAAAACCCCCTAAAACCCACCCCTGACCCTTTAAATTAAATCCCCCACCCTCCCGAACCCCCCCCCAAATAACTTAAATAACCTGCGGGTCCAGCGGCGGTCCGGAACGGGCTCCTGCTCCTCAATCTTGTCGTCTTCAGCCTGGCGCCATTTTCCAAAATGGCGCCGAAAAATGGCGGCGGCCATAGACGAAAAAGATTGGACGGCAGGAGGTCCTTCCGGACCCCCGCTGGACTTTTGGCAAGTCTCGTGGGGGTCAGGAGGCCCCCCACAAGCTGGCCAAAAGTTCCTGGAGGTCCAGCGGGGGTCAGGGAGCGATTTCCCGCCGCGAATCGTTTTCGTACGGAAAATGGCGCCGGCAGGAGATCGACTGCAGGAGGTCGTTCAGCGAGGCGCCGGAACCCTCGCTGAACGACCTCCTGCAGTCGATCTCCTGCCAGCGCCATTTTCCGTACGGAAAATGGCGCCGGCCATACGAAAACGATTCGCGGCGGGAAATCGCTCCCTGACCCCCGCTGGACCTCCAGGAACTTTTGGCCAGCTTGTGGGGGGCCTCCTGACCCCCACGAGACTTGCCAAAAGTCCAGCGGGGGTCCGGAAGGACCTCCTGCCGTCCAATCTTTTTCGTCTATGGCCGCCGCCATTTTTCGGCGCCATTTTGGAAAATGGCGCCGGCTGAAGACGACAAGATTCAGGAGCAGGAGCCCGTTCCGGACCGCTGCCGTTCCGGACCGCCGCTGGACCCGCAGGTTATTTAAGTTATTTGGGGGGGGGGTTCGGGAGGGTGGGGGATTTAATTTAAAGGGTCGGGGGTGGGTTTTAGGGGGTTTTAGTGTGCCGGCTCACGATTCTAACGATTTATAACGATAAATCGTTAGAATCTGTATTGTATTGTGTTCCATAACGGTTTAAGACGATATTAAAATTATCGGACGATAATTTTAATCGTCCTAAAACGATTCACATCCCTAGGAAGCACAATTAGCTACTCCGAAAAGTGAACCTCGTTGCAAGGCGAGGGTTAGCTGTGACTGCCGGATTTAAATAACCCGGCAGCGTCTGACGTCATCAGGAGGCTGTCTTCAGTTTTCCCGCGCTGGCCCTTTTAAATCTAGAGCCCCTGCGTGCGCACCTAGGGGGCGGGGCCAGCAGCGGATCGTCATCGGCGTCTCCCTCGCAGGGAGCACGCCGAGGTAGGCCGCGTCTCGGGCCTGGACGGCCGGAGGGGAGCTCCCGCGGCCGGGGCGGGCCGCGTGGTGAGTGGGGATCCTGGGGCACGGCCCAGGATCGCAACATTATCAGGGTCTCCTTGGTATTTCTCTGACCTTGCCCTCTCACCCCACTCCACTACCAGTAATCCTTAAGCACTCTCACACCAAACACATTCCAGTCAATTATCAGAGATTGTCTACCATCTGAAGCTGCTTCAGACCTGTTGATTTCATTTACTGTTTCATAAGACAAAGGGTTGGTATATAGAAACTTCCTATGAGATTGTGAATCACATAGTGGAGAAGAAACTGCGATTGTTCTTCCTATTAGATGTCGCAGACATGTGGACTGCTGAGCAAGCATATAGTTTGTGGAAACTTTGTATCAGTCTCAGCAATCCTGTGTCTATAGATGGTGATGACCAATCCAATCAAGATTAATGTTGGATCCTAAGGAACTGAATAAGCACTGACGTTTTGAGCAGAGATAAAGGATCTGAACTATACAGATTGTGGAACTTTTCCTGTGCACATTTCCCAAGTGAACTTTTCCTATGTAACCTTTTTCCAGAAAGGTTTTCCCAAGGAATTTTTTCACCAAAACTTTAACTGTTGCAATTCACTATGGGGTAAATTTTAAAAGCCTGGCGTGTGCCAAAACCGGGAGATATGGAAGTATGGCTGGCTGGCGCGTGCAACGTGAATTTTAAAAGGCACCCGATTACACGTGTATAGTAGAGCAGGAACAACTGGGAAGTGGTCCTACTCCATAGACCCTCAGATCTGTTAAGTGTTTGGGTCTAGGGGAATCAGCGTCGGAGGCTTTAGTGGCAACAGCAGAGGGTGGGGGATGGAGGTGGATCCAGTATTTTTCTTTTGTTTATTGTTTGTACCTTTTGTTTTAAATAAATGAAACTAAATGAAGAAAGAAAATACAAATGAAATAAAAACAATGTTCAGTGCACACCCCTAGCATGTGGTTGCTGAGCAAGCAGGTGAACTTATTTGCAGGTAACTTTTCCATGGGCAATCCAAGCAAAACTCACATGTGGTTTTTGCTTGGATTATTGGTGCCAAACTAATGGGTAAAATGAACCTGTGGGTTTGCACCAGCATGGACAATTTTGATTTTGATTTGACGGTTTTAGATTTGGCATTTTCTAGCATCTAGAAACGGGATTGGGCATAACATTCCAGTAAAAAGGATGATTATACATGTTTTAAAGGAAATATAAAGTACTTTTTGTAATTGCAGACCAATGATTTTGGTCTGTGATAATTACAAAAAGTACATATTATGGCATGCTTCTGTGGTTATGCAGCCCTTTGAAGCGACTCTTATTGTGGTTGCGGTTGGCCTTCGATGAGCAGGCCTGTATTTTACATGCATTTATTTTCATCTATATATGTATACAGATTTAGTTTGAATTACTTATGAATATTCAATGTATTTGTGGCTTCAGCTCTCACCTGTTTTGATTTATCAAATATAAAAGCATTTCCAAACTTCTGATCAAACATGCAGTTGTAAAATATATAATTCAGAAATAATATATCACATTGTTTGTTGTGGAGCACTAGGAGAGCGATCCCACTTCCTGAGAGGTGTGTCCTTGGGCCGCGGCTCGACCCCAGAGGATTCCGAAGAGGGCTGCGGGAGGCGTGGCATGCCCAAGCATGGGTAGGACGGAAGCAAGACTGGAGTGATGACCAGGTGACAGGCCCTCCTCCGGACCTGCACGCTTCGGAAGACCCAACAACGCAATGTTGGTCTTGTGAACAGTCCTCCGACCGTTCCCAGCCCTTTCGGACCTGCCGCAGGGTACAGCATGAAGCGGCAGGCCGGACAGAGGCCAGGACAGCGAAGGCTGGAACATAGATTCAGACGAGACTCAGAAGCAGGGTACTGGAAGTGCAGACGTAGACTCAGAAGCAAGGTACTGGGAGTGCAGACGTAGACTCAGAAGCAAGGTACTGATGATGCTGAGGTAGGTTCAGAAGTGAGGTACTGAGGGTGCAGATGTAGACTCAGGAACAAGGGCTGAAGGAAGACATGGGCACTGTCCCTCAGGGTGCCCTACTCAGACCACCCGTGGGACTGAGTCACGGACCACCCTGTCTCATGCGCGCCCTACTCAGCCCAGGAAGGCTGGTCGCGGACCACGCTGAGAACAGGAGAATGCAGGAGAGATCCAGGCGAAGCGAACTCCGATGCTGGGATACTGACATCCGAAGCCCCGTCGGCTGGCAGGAAGGGAAGCTCCAAAGCACAGGGACAAATCCCACCTGTTGGCCACTCCAGGGCCCAACAGGACCAGAAGGCTCAGGAGCCAGACAAGACGAAGGGCAGAACACATGGACTGGATCAGGAACTGGATCTGGCACCGACATCAAGGTAACAGGGAAGAAGCTGGTTGCTGCACACCGGCAGCCAAGGCAGGATTGCTGCACACTGGCAGCCAAGGCAGGAAACAGGATCAGGAACAAGGACTTCTCAGGGACTTAGAAACGAGGTACATGGCTTGCATCACAGATGGCCCTAATCAGCCCACCCCGAGGGCTGGTCACGGGCCACGGCATGGCTTGCCGCGAGGTACCAGGACATTGGAGGACACTGGATCAAGGTGATAGCTTTCAAGAGATTCAGAAGCAAAGTACTTAGCTTTCAGGCGAGTTTCAGGATCAAGGTACAGGCTTGTAATATCTGGACTGGATCATGGATACCGGATTAGGAATCAGACCTCAAGGCAGGAACAGGAACAAGCAAACATCAGGACTGGAACAACTGGAAACATGGAACACTTAGACCTTGCAGAAGGCTGGAACTCAAGGCAGCTCCTGGAACGAGAGTCTCAGGAGTGACCAACTCCTTGCGAAGGCAAAGACAGACTGAACGTAGAATCCCTTTGTAGAGCTGAGGTGGACAACGCCCAGGGAGGAGCCAGCAGGGGCCACACCTGGCTGGCCCTTGAAGAACAGACGAGAGAGGCGCGCTCGCGCCCTAGGAAGCTGGAGAGATGAGTGCTGGAAGCTGGTGGCGTCCTCAGCCACGTGGAGAGCCAGGGAAGCAGTGAAGCAGCCCTGGGCTGGAGCTAGGTGAAGGCAGATCAGTGGAGCAGCTCCCAGCTGCAAGGACTGAAGCAGGAGAAGGGCTGACTGCAGGAACGGCTCCATGCCGTGAAGACAGCCCCAGGAGGAGAGGTAAAACTGCAGGCAGAGTAGAGAGCTGTAGCAGGCTGCAGGCACTGGCAGGGACAGCTTCCCAGCCAGGCAAGGACCCGGGCTGTAGCAGGCACCAGCAGAGACGGCCTGCTGACTGAAGGGCCTGGGATTGCAGCAGCACGTCTGGGGAAGGCAGGAACAGAGGAGCCGACCGCATGGGAACAGCTGCGGGGACAGCCCCAGCTGATTCAGGGAGAAAGCAAGCAGCAGCGTCAGCAGCCCGACTGGCTGTGAGAAGGTAAGAGCCTGCCCACGCTCCTCGCGGGCAGGATCACAACATTGTTGAACTGCAATTCCAGTTATAGCAATCTACTCACAGAGTGAAAGGCCAAGGGTAAAAGCACAAATATTAATGTCTTTGGAGAAGGGGCCTGAGATCCTATGGATTGACATTATAAAGGTGAATGACCATTTGAACTTAAAAGAAAAACATCTGACAAGGTGATGATTTGTTTCAGATCATCAGTTCATAGACATGCATTACAAATATTAAATCTGTACAAAACCACGACACTCAAAGCAGCATTCTGTAAAAAAAAGTAGTGTTGACATCATGTAAACAAAGGAAATTCTTATGTCTAGAGACTGTTGAATGATGATTAAATTAAAATCCAGACATGCATCAGTCTCCCCTCCATAACTCTGAAAAACTACATATAGTAAAGTATAAAATGTGTGTTTTTCCTCAGGCGCAGCATAAAGTAGTATTTTAAAGGGCATCCAGAATAATTCTTCCATTTAAAGTGATCGAGTAGAAAAGCAGAATTACTGTACGTTCTCCAAGATGCAATGAATCAAACTACACAAAATACATTAATACAGCAAATGCATGACAATTTTTGCATTAGGGAAGAAAATACTAGGGTTACAAAATGTGTGAGAAATAGCACATTATTTGTAAATGATTCTTGCAAAAATACATGTTAATAGCTGGAGTTATTTTTTTTTTATAGGGTAGTCTCTTATGTACTAGTACTTAAAGTGAATTGAGTAAAGACAGAAGTTATATTACGTGGTGATGTGCCAAATGTGGAAGGGTTGCTAGGTATGAAATGCATCTGGATTCAGTGTTATATTCTGAGACAAAGTATTGTGTTTGCCGTGTTAGTCCATGTGAATATATATAGAAATAAGGGTCAAACAAAAAGTTGCAGGAGAACACTGACCCCAGTAGAGAGAGAGACTGTCGCCTGCTGACACTGTAGGCCTGACATCTTTTACAATCGCCCCAGAAGACCTTCAAAACAGGTATTCCTGCGGCACACAGAGGGGAGCAATGACTCCGATGGAGAGAGACGCTATTGCCTGCTGACATTCTGGCCCTGATATCATTTTCAAGCGCGCTGGAGAACTTTCTAAAAAGGAGCTCCAGTGGGGCGCTGAAGCCACACCCCCAAAAGGGGCACGCCCCTCTATCCATTTTTTGGTCAGTTATTTTGCCTGAATGGGAAGGAAGAGAAAAAGGGGCTGCCCACATGATTCCAGCTATTGCTGCAGTTCCCTTTATAGAGAAAATTATTCGTGGAGATTTAATTTGCAGTTTATTAATTTTCCCAATGTCTCCTTAGTGTCTCCTAGAGATGTGCATAAGAGTATTTTTCTTCAGATTTTAAGATTTTCCCCTGCTGAAATTCCTGATAGAGCTAAGGTGTAATATCTGCCACAAAGAAGGAATGAAGGAAGTTTTTCTGATTCTTCAGCTGTTTCAATTTCTACAGCTGATAGGGCCTGGAGAAATTTAATAAATTGGCACCAAGAGGTAGCTTGCTCTAGTTCTACTTTGTTACTCACATTTGTCTCTGAAAATCATAAGGATCATATATATATTGAAGCTTTTTTTTTTTTTTTTTTTTTTAAACTTTAAGAGAAATCTCTTTTGGGTAAAAGACTGGACATGTTTCCCCATGTGACGAAAGTAACCCTGCCAGATGGGAGTTATTTCTTCAGAAGAAAATAGAGGGGTCAGTATTCAAAGCTGGCCGTGCAAGTAACTTAGCCAGTTAGAACTAACCTGGCTGTTACAATGTATATTCAGAAGCATGGCAAAGCCCCTGAATATACACATATATGTGCACACTTCGCTGGATAATCTACCCAGCTAAGTTTAGACCTGCTCTACGGGGTGTCTAAACGTAGACGTAAACTTATGCAGCTAACTCCGATCCGCTCAGTACGTGCCTACTTTTGCACGTGTAACTTTTATCCATATAAGGAACTTATATGGCTAAGCGATGGCTACTGAACATTAGAGTTGTGAATCGTGAGATCGATCGTCTTAACGATCGATTTTGGCTGGGGGGGGGGGAGGGAATCGGATCGTCGCGGTTTTGTTTGTTTTTTTTAATCGTGTAAATCGTAAGTCGGGGGAGGGCGGGAAAACCGGCACACTAAAACAACCCTAAAACCCACCCCGACCCTTTAAAATAAATCCCCCACCCTCCCGAACCCCCCCAAAATGTCTTAAATTACCTGGGGTCCAGTGGGGGGGGGGGGTCTCGGTGTGATCTTCCATTCTTGGGCCACGGGTGCGTTAATAGAAATGGCGCCGGTGCCACCTTTGCCCTGTCATGTGACAGGGCAAAGGTAACGCCGGCGCCATTTTGGTTCCTTTCCCCCGACGTCATGAGTGCAGGAGATCACTCCCGGACCCCCGCTGGACCCCCAGGGACTTTTGGCCAGCTTGGGGGGGGGGCCTCCTGACCCCCACAAGACTTGCCAAAAGTCCAGCGGGGGTCCGGAAGCGACCTCCTGCACTCGAATCGGCGCCATTTTGCAATACGGCAATATGGCCATACCTGGACCCCAGGTAATTTAAGACATTTTGGGGGGGTTCTGGAGGGTGGGGGATTTATTTTAAAGGGTCGGGGTGGGTTTTAGGGATGTTTTAGTGTGCCGGTTTTCCCACCCTCCCCCTTCCCCCGATTTACGATTTTTGACGATAAATCGGGGGAATTCCTATTGCATATCGCCTCTAACGAGTTTTTGACGATAAATCAGGGGAATTGGTATTGTATCGTGGCCCTAACGATTTTTGACGATTTAAAATATATCGGACAATATTTTAAATCGTCAAAAAACGATTCACATCCCTACTGAACATAGTTGCATATTCAGCGGCCGCTAATTAGCCACATAAGTCCCACTTATCAGGCTAAATAGCACTGCTTGCACTTTGAATATTGGGCCCAGACAGTTTTAGCACTAGGTGATAGTTTTCAGTTCAGATTTCCTTGTAAATGTCATGTAAAACTAGCTAATACTAAGTGTATTTTTTGTGATCCTGATAATCATAAAAAATGTCTCCAGGATAAGGAAGTTGTACATAAGTTGAGCATAGATCAATTTAATTAGTATTGGAGATTTTCTTTTATTTTCTATAAACAGGTAATTCATTACAGATAAATTGTTGTATATTATATTTCATTTTTTGGGTTATAATGCTGTCATTGTTCTGTTTGTTTCTGTTTCAAGCTTTTGGCTTTGAATTATATATACTTTGAAAATTAATTTTAAATATAGTTGCAGGTGAGACCTATTTTTTGCATAGTAGTCAGAGCAGTGAACCAGGAAAGCACATATGGTACATTTAGACTACAGGTGATTAGCAGATTTACCTGATAATCTTTGACACAAATTCAATAGTTTTTAAGGAAGCAAAAGCCTACACCTTTCGTAAAGTAGTCAAACAGTTTTATTTTAGTAGCAGAAGTATACAAGCTATAATACTGTAAATATAGTTTTGTTTTTAAGTTATCTCCAAGTCAGCCTGCATTTGACAAATATGCAATGCCAAATGAATTAATCCAACTGAAAGATTAGTTAAATCATTTTTAACTCACTCTTAGCCATTGGTGATTAGCCGATGATTAGCAGGTAATTAGCAGATGTAACTGATAATCTCTGATACAAATTCAATAATTTTTAAGGGAGCAGAAGCTTACACCATTCATAAAGTAGTCAATCAGTTTTATTTTAGCAGCAGAAGTATACAAACTTTCATACTGTAAATATAGTTTTGTTTTTAAGTTATCTCCAAGTCAACCTGCATTTGACAAATATGTAATGCCAAACTAATTAATCCAACTGAAAGATTAATTAAATCAGTTTTATCTCACTCTTAGCCGTTGGCCAGTCACAATCCTGTAGAGATCCAGGACCTGTCTCACAGCTTGGCATGGTGGAATCTAAGAACACCCAAGCAGGCAAATAACAGGTTATTAAAAGGAAAACAGAGCCCAGAGGACTCACAGATGTCTCTGTGAGGTATGTTGGCAGGGACAGGCCAAAGAAGGTCTTGGCTTGTTCAAGTTCCAGCAGGGGCAAAATTGGCAAGTATGACAAGGCAGCTACTCCAAGGTTAATGGATCAGGCTGTACTGTGCAAGGAACTCAGTCTTAAGCTTGCTAGTTTATAGGTTGGGATGGTAACTTTGATACTGATGCATGGGCGCACATGTACATGCGTATGCCAGCTCACGTCAAAGGACATGGACATATTATAACATACACGTGTATATGCGCACATTGGGGCAGATTTTATAATATACACGTGGGCGTACATTTGTGCGCGCAACCTGGCACACACAAATGTATGCCTGATTTTATAACATGCATGTGCAGCCACGCGCATGTTATAAAATCAGGGGTCGGTGCGTGCAAAGGGGTGCACATTGCACGCGCCGAGCCCTCGGGGAGACCAGCTGGCTTTCCCCATCCCCCCCCCTTCCCCTCCCTTCCCCTCCCTGTCCCAAGCCCCCCCCCGGTACCTTTGTTTTAGAAGTTACGCCTTCACTGGCCAAGTGCCCGCGTGCAATCCCCCGGCACAGCGGCAAATGGCCGCTGTGCCGGAGTCCTCGGCCACGCCTCCCAGACCGCCCCTGGACCACCCCACCATGCCCCCGGACCGTCTGCCCCACCCCTGTCCCGTCCCCTGCCCGCCCATTCAGAAAAGCCTCGGGACATATACGCATCCCGGGGCTTTACGTACGCCGCCGGGCCTTTTGAAAATAGGCCCGGTGCGCATAACCCCACCTGGATTTACACGCGTAGGGCTTTTAAAACCTTCCCCATTGTGTAAAATAGGCTGTATGCATGTATGTGTGCGCACAATTATATATGGATACATGCATGTGCATGCAAATGCTGCCTCTACCACGTAAGTGGGGGGATTTTAGTAAACTTGCACCAATGCAATTACCAGTTTCCCCAGTTTGTTCCCAGTTCACCCAGTTAAGGGATAGAACTTCCTAAACCCCCAGTTAAATAACCTCCCTTTTACCCTGTTAGCACCAACCCTTAAAACCCCGCTGACTAGCCTAAACTTTTTGATTTTATTACTTACTTGCCATCTATGGGAGTAGTAAAGTTACACAGCAGGGGCCCTGGTGTGCACTTGTGCTTGTCAATACTTATGCGCACATTTCATGTTAAAGTCCCAGAATGCCCATGTCCCGTCCAGACCATGCCCACGGCTCGCCCCTTTTTTGCAACTTCTTATTGGTGCATGTACCGGTATATACACGTGTAATCGGGTGCCTTTTAAAATTCACGTTGCGCGCGCCAGCCAGCCATACTTCCATATCTCCCGGTTTTGGCACACGCCAGGCTTTTAAAATTCACCCCATAGTGAATTGCAACAGTTAAAGTTTTGGTGAAAAAATTCTTGGGAAAACTTTTCTGGAAAAAGGTCACATAGGAAAAGTTCACTTGGGAAATGTGCACAGGAAAAGTTCCACAATCTGTATAGTTCAGAAACTTTATCTCTGCTCAGAACGTCAGTGCTTATTCAGTTCCTTAGGATCCAACATTAATCTTGATTGGATTGGTCATCACCATCTATAGACACAGGATTGCTGAGACTGACGATACAAAGTTTCCACAAACAACATGCTTGCTCAGCAGTCCACATGTCTGCAACATCTAATAGGGAAGAACAATTGCAGTTTCTTCTCCACTATGTGATTCACAATCTCATAGGAAGTGTCTATGATCACCATGTGGCTGAAGACTCCATCTTTGACTTAAGCCTGCATTTTAGTTCATTCTGTGTGCACAGCTGCAGACTTGTGTTCAATTGTGCACATCCTTGTTTTGGGTGACTGGCTTCTACCCTATTCTATTTATTTATTTAAAAACTTTTCTATACTGTCTTAAGTTAAATCACCATCACAACGGTTTACAAAAAGGCACAAAAGGATATTCAAGGTTAATTGGTATAGATTACAAGTTATACATGTGCCAACATGGAACGATAACATAATTTTAATAATAGAGCTATATGATAATTAAAGCTTAAATGTTGGTTGAAAAACTGCTAAAACGGTTCGGGTCTAGTGTTAATACAAGTCAGGGTTCAAATCCCACTGCTGCTTCTTGTGGCCTTGAACAAGTCATTTTAGCCTCCTTTGGTTCAGGTACAAACGTAGGCCTAGAGCAACTAAGCTGCGATGTTTTTTCACGGGAAGGGTCCCACTATCACTGAGGGGTGTTGCTGCGATAATGGGCCACTCCCATTATGTTTTGCCCTGCAGCAAAACACCGCAGGGCAAAACAATGTGGAAATGGCCCCTTAGGTGTGTGATGGAGGCCCCAACCTCACAGGACCACCTTTGCCTTAAAGAGCCATGCCAAATGCAAAAAGCCCACTCAAAAAAGGAAAATGTGTGAGGGGGTCAAAGCTGGACCCCCCCCCCCACCCCTGTTCATCCTGGGGTCACCACTTGAGGTGGCCCTGACCACCAAATGTAATTAAAAAATAAAAAGAGAAGTAGTCATGCGATGACGTCCCTTCCAAATCCCCCAACCCTGTCCAAATAAAAAAAAAAAAGTATGTTCCTCTCCCGAACCTTTCCTTATAAATAGGTACTTTCAGCTGAACGCATCTTTCTGCTTCAGCCTATTAGAGCCTGGGCAGGCACATCAATATACAAAGAGTTGCAGTAATTTATTCCAGTTAGGTCAAGTGATAGATATACTACTAAGTGAAAATAATTTGAATGGTGTAGTGATTTTAAACTGTGTAGCATCCGTTACTTTTAAAATGAAGTGCATAGAAAGACTGGAATCTAAAATAATGCTTAGATTTTGGACCTGTGTAGAAACTGCACTGTTACAGCCATTGAAAAGAAATAAAGAGTGAGCATCATTGGCGAGGTGCCTGCTCAGAATTATTATTTTGGCGTTGACGATATTGAACACTAGATGATTATGGGATAGCTAGAATTTAATGGTCAAAAAATTCCACTTTGTGGACCAAGAAGATAATTTTGGTACAAAAAATTGGATATCATCTGGATTTAATTTATAATTCACACCAAGCGTTGGTAAAAATCTACAAAGAGGAGTCATGTAAATATTAAATAAGATAGTCAAGAAAGTAGAACTCTGAGGAATGCTAGATGTTATATTGTGCCAGGCATTGGTGACTGACACCAGGCAGACCCAGGTTCTGTCTGAAATATAGGATGAAAACCAGTCATATATAATACCAACAATCCCAGTCTTTTTCAGTTGTGACAGTAAGATCTTATGATTCAAGGTGTCAAAATCTGCGGAAATATCCAGCAGAACCATCATATCACTGATTCCGCTATCTAATCGTATCAAGACTAAATAGTAACAGAGTCTCAGTGTTGAAAAACTTGCAGAAACCAAATTGGTGTTGATCCAATACTGCATTTTCATCAGTAAAAGAGGTAGAGAACGTATGCATTTTCTTGCATTGGAAGTATCCATGTGTTCTGAAACATAGACACATACTACGTGGTATTAGTTAAACTGTGAAGCTCTCACTGTACAGTTTAGAAAATGCTAGCATAAATTTCCATGTCTTCAATTATGCACCCAAATGCTGTACCGTGGATAGGTTTGAAACTTAGGTTCATTCCTTGCACCTTTTTAAAACCCTATCAAGATATAAGAGAGAGACTATTTTTTTGCAATTATTTCTTTATTATGTTGTCTGTTTTTCCTGTTTCAGTTTTTGACCTCTATAGCACTCTGAACTTTATTTCTGGCTGTTTATTAGCATTTTCAAAATAGCTTTCCTTTCCAAAGCTTCCAGCAGTAGTCATCATTCATTCTTCTACAGATAATAATGGGACATGATTGATCACACTATTATTAATAAAATATGCAAAATGTGTTCATTTTGATTGCGGGGAGATATTTTCTTCTCTGCTACTATTTGTGATGCTTTAGAGAACATGTTCATCCATATGTTACCTTGCCTGACACTGGTGCTGTAGTACTAAGGTCAACACGATTTGTTTCTGTTGAAAACACCAATAAAAAAGCTTTACTTTAAATTAGCATTAGTAGAGAAGAGTGAACCGGTAGGGAGTAGATTTGAAACCTTTCAAACCAGGAATAGGATAAAGTGGCTAAATCTCACTCAAATTGTTTGACCTGCAGTGCAGGTGGACCTGCTGTGGCCCACAATAATCTGCATGGCTCACAAAACTAAGAAAAGGGCAACTATAAATTATACTGTAGGCATGGCTCTGTGCTCTTTTACCACGTTGTGATGCTTGAGAGTGAAATGATTCAGTGACTATTTTTCTTCTGCCACAGTCTTCCGTAACAAATAGTGACATCATATTTGTGAAGCTACATGCGCCATGGGAGGTACTGGGCAGATACGCAGAACTGATGAATGTAAGAATGCCTTTCAGGTAGGTATAAATAGTTTGCATATATCTTTGCACTTAATAGTATAAAATATGTCCTTTCTCCCTTTCTTTGTGACAAATTGAAAGCTATGATTGGTCCAATATCATCATATGACTAATGCATAGTCATATGATGACAATGAACCAATCAAAGTTTTCAATTTGTCTTGACTATTTAATAGCATATTAATGTATTATAGCATATGGTATGTGATTATTATTCACAGCCTAAAATTAACAAGGTTGTTTGAGGAGAGTTGGTTTTGGTATTGGCCATATAAACTCTGAAATGCATTGTTAATATTATTTTTAATTTGTTCTTTTCTTTTCTTACTCTCTTTTTTAAATCATTGGATTACTACTTTCACAAAACATGTAAAATCATCATGCCAATAAAGTTATCTGAATCGGATAACTAAGTAGGAAGCTGTCTTACTTTGCCTCAAATAGGATTTTATGTAAAATCTAAGAAATGCACAGCATGATTTAAAATGTTGCTATACTGAAGACAGCAGCTTCTAATCTTGAAAAAATATCTTTACATGCTGGCTGTTAATATATTTAAATATGTACTGAACAGGCATTGTAGATTTAAGGTATGTTTTAGAACTGATGCAATTTATGGTAAATATATTGTATTTCAGAAATTGGCTATCTGGATAGAAGCCACAGATAGGCATCTATGGAATAGCCAGTGTTAAAACCGGCATCATAATGCAAGTTACCTACTGGTTGTAATGGCTTTAACACCCAATGTATGAAACTAATGATATGCTTAATGCAGTAGTGTTACTATGGCCCTGTTAAACATAGCCTGGCCCTGATAATACAGAATGTGCTCTGCATGTTAGATGCCTCAATTTAAGTTTCATAGTTATTAATTCTGTCTGAACAATCCAGGGTTAATACATAATGAGGCTATTAGCATATTAATTTTTGACATATTAGAGATGTGCACAACATTATTTTGTTTTGTTAGTTTTAATTTCTTTTTTCATTTTTTTTATTCATTTGTTTGTTTTGTTTCATCTACATAGATCTAAATAGAGGAAACAAAACAAAATATCTCTATTAGATCTAAATAGATGAAACAAACCAAAACAAAACCAAATGAAACAAAAAAAAGGAAAAATTAAAATAAAATGAAAACAAAACAAAAATATGTTCAGCACATATCCATAGAGGTAGATTTTAAAAGCCAGACATGTTCATCAGTTGGGGGATGCACACGCTGCTGAATTTTAGAAGACGCCAGATACATGCGTATCTTCTGCGGTGCGCATATCTCACTCGATTTCAAAAAGGGACATTATGTAGGCATAGACTGGATAGGGCGTGCCGTGGCTAGGCATATGCACACTTAAAATTGTGTGCACATGTGCGTGCAAGTTATAAAATGGCTGCATCTCTGGGCATGCACCAACGTACATACATCAGTGTATGCCCGCAAACTGCTTTGAAAGTTACCATCCCCGTGTACAAAAGACTTCCCTCCCAAATTATTCTAATCTCCTCATTTTTCACATGGTTACCTGCTATTTAGTGTGGATAATTTTTCTGGCCAAAAGTATGCATATAGTTCCAAACCCCACCCCTCAGAATGCCTCTCCTAGAGTAGGTAAATGTCCAAACTTATAGGTTAATTTTAAAAACCGGGCACGCACCAAAATTGGGAGATGAGCGCACATGTAGGACATACGAGTGTCCACCCGATTTTAAAAGCAGCCTAATAACTCACTTGGTATGAAAAAGGGGCATGATGTGGGTATGGTATGGGTGGAGCGGGGGCATTCTGGGGCAGGGGCAAGAGAAGTGCACGCAAGTAATTACGTGCCTGGGCACATGCCCAGCTCCAGAGCTGCGTAACTCTACTTCTGCTATGGAGGCGGTATACGTTTAAAAAAAATAAATAAATAAAGTGGTTTAAGGAATCTGGGGTAACTGGGGAGAGTGCAGACTAAAGAACCAGGGACATTTTGAGGACTTAACTCTAGACTGGGCAAACTGGTGGATGAACTGCTGAAACTGGCCATAACTCAGATCCCTTCCTTAACCCTACCCCTGGGAGTACCTCCCTTGTATGTGGGTAAAATAACACATATACAGGCTGCATATGTGTAGTTTTACCCGCATACTGAGCAGGGACTTTTTGTAGGACTATAAGGTGAATTTGGAAAGCCCGTCGTGCATGTCAAGCAGATTTTAAAAGCTGGCGAGAAACACGCGTATCTCCCGCAATGCACACATCTAGAAACTTTTTTAAAAGGGGCGGGGCATAGGCACGGCCTGGGCATTTTGGGGCGTGAACCTGAGATCTGCACGTAAATATTTATGTGACCCGGGGTGTGCTGAGGCTTCCTGCTGCATAACCATACTGCCGCTATGGATGTCAGGCAAGTTAAAATCAGATCTGCGGGAATTTAAAGGTTGGGGCTAACTGAGGGGAGTAAAGGCTATTAAATTAGGGGGGTTTGGAGGACCTGTGTCTTCACTGGGTGAACTGGGGACAAACTGGAAATAGCATTGGCTCACGCCCCTTTTAAAATCCTCCGATTTTCGTGTTATAAGCGGGATTTGTATGCATACGCGCACATCCTCTTAAAATTTGGCACCCATGTGTGTGCGGCCTGGCTAGTTTATAGCACCCATGTGCAAGTTATAAAATAGCTACGTCCCTGGGCACGGGCCAATGCATGCTTGCACATGGGTGTCCTCGCGCCGGTTTGAAAGCTGCCATCTCTGCGCATAATGTTACCTGCATTTAGAGCAGGCAGTTTTTAAAAAGCCCATTGCTGCTGATAAATTTGCCTCCTTAAGCAGGCATTAGTACTAATGCCCTTTACTATAGAAATCCCATTAGTCTGTTAAATCTTAAAACGGTTCAATAAGATGTTGTCACTATTCCAGCATTTTGGGAGCAATTTTCAGGCAATCATGATAGCAGCAAAGTCCACAGTTGCCTTGTATCCTTGGACTATGCACCTAATACAAACAAAGGGAAACTGCATGGGGTAGATTCCCTTTGAAAATTATCTATGGGTACAAAGTATCCATGGACTTTATACCTGCATTTTTGGAAAATGCTATGTATAGATTTGATGATCTAAGCTGTGCAAGATTTTTCCCTACCATGCCTGTTCCCCATGCATGGGAATATCCCCACCTCATTTCAATCTAGTTAGAAGTATGAATGCTGCAGAAACCCTGTGTGTACTTAGGCTAGATAAGGGGGGTCATTTTCAGCCAGGTGAATTTGTTAGAAATTTACATTTACTTCTAACGAATGCCAAAAATGCAACAAATGAGACTATTTTTGGTTCGTTCTGAATGGAACGAACTGAAAATAGCCTCCTATGAAAATACCCCAACGTTTTCATATTCATGGAATTCTGGACAAAAATATCCTCTGGCAGCCCTAGCTGGGCCTTCCTGGCCTCCTCTGACCCCACGCCAAAAATTAATCTGGTCTGGTTGGAGCCTGCCTGGAGCTGGCCTGGCTGAGGCCTGCCTGGTATGGGCCTTCCCCCTTCTATTTTAAAAGCTACTGGGGCTAGGCTTACATGAAAATGGTTCTGGCTGCACCAGAGGAAAGTGCTGAGGTGACATCACTTCAGCACCATCTTCCAAGCGTCTGTCACCATTTTTAAAGACCTGAACAGGGGTGCGTGGGCATTGCTCTTGCCCATTTTCAGTGAGGATCTGGGAAAGGTGTAAGTGGGATCCAATATGGGAGCTCCCTAGCTCTGACAACTTTAAATGGGGAGGGGGTGAAAGCCCTAATACTGGGCTGGATCTGGGCAGGCTCGGTTTTTTGGCCGGGGAGTGGAGGTTGCAAGGGCCTGGGGAGAGACCCAGCCAGGGCCACCAGAAGCCCATTTTTCCTAAATCAGGTTGGTTTTTTTTTTATTTTGGTGTTTTTAATCATGTTTAATGTTTGTTTTTTTTTACATTTGACAAATGAACCAAACCAAATGCAGCATTAAATGAACTAAAAACAACACCCCTCCTCCAAAAAAACAAAAGGAAATGAAAAATTGGGGGCTGCACATCCCTTGAATTTCCCAGGATAATTTGTTTCAAAATTTGTTCTCTTTACCTCTTATAACCGATAGAACAGTCACTCTGACATTCAAAGCCTGCAATTACTGCAGGCATTATATTAAATCCCAATGTACATCAGAGCTGCTGTACAGGATTGGCTGAACCATAATGAGTGTAACTTTACCTCTGAATCTCACCAACATATGTTAACCCACTAAACAGAGGAACATTATCTGAACATTAAACACGATTATTTTACATATATTCTTATGAGTAACAAATGTTTAATGAAATAGTTTACACAAATGTCAATGCTCGCATACCATCTTTATGTATGTAATACAATCTAAAGGTGCACATAACATTAATATTCATCAAATACAAAATTCCATCTATCTATACTAGGTAGGGATAGATTGTATGATTGAGAGATGAGGTATGAATGGTTTTGGATGGTGTTTTAGAATTTTGCATTTGATGAATATTAATGTGTGCACCTTTACATTGTATTACATACATAAAGATGGTATGTGAGCATTGACATTTGTGTAAACTATTTCAATAAACATTTGTTACTCATAAGAATATATGTAAAACAATTGTGTTTAATGTTAGATAACGTTCCGCTGTTTAATGGATTAACATAAGTACTGGATTGGTTGCCAGGAAAAAAAAATGTATACATCCTTTGTTTTAATGCAGTGTTGGTCCTTTATCTGTATCTGGCAAGCTTGACAAATGGCCCTGGCTAAGCTCCTGCCCTACTTTATCTCATGCCCAGAGGCAAGGCAAAGGAGCCCAAGTGCTCAGCCAGAGCCAGTTTTTAAGTTACGGGTGGGAGGGAAGCTTGCTCACCCCTGCCCCCCTTTGTTTTTGGCCTTCGTCTGATAGGGTGAGATATCTGCCTTAAGGGGGAGGAAAACATCCCCTGGAGCATCAGCCCCTTCAGTCGTGCTCTGGGAAGGGAAGGGGGGGGGGGGGGGCTGTCAGGCCCCTGCCCTGTGCTCTGGGGTGGGGGGATTAAATCCCCTGCTAGCCAGCTCTTTCACATTGGGCCAGTCAGCAGAGGGGATTGTAAGACTTTCCATGGCCGTGAACTTTTCTGTACAAAGCAAAAGTTTCATTTTTGGCTTGATTAGGCCCACTGTAAATAATGAGTGGGGGGGGTCACCTATTAACCATGACCCTGGTAAAGATTAATTTGCTTATGATGCTTTCTCATTTACATTCATGAAAGCACTCGTTTTAGCAGGTGCACCTCAATGTGTTAGAACTGCCTTAATAGGCACATTAGAGCCTTATTCTATACCCTGCTGTAGGAGCTATAGCACCTATAGCAGGCTATAACATGCACATTATTGCATCGGCTCCTAAGCTTTCGAAAATTTACCCCCATACGAGTGTATTCAGGAAACAAACGCAAATCATCAAATTCTTTGAAAGAAAACTACCTTCAAATCTCTGTACTTTGTTCACCTCAACCAAGACAAAATGGAACGACATTTGAAGTGAAGTTGTCGGGAAAAGTTCAACGTGACTGTTCTCTGTGTTAACCTCTCTTTTTTCTAGTCCCTTCCTCCATCTCTTACAGGCTTCTATCTTCAATTTCCTTTCCTTCCTTGCTAGTTCATACTGTAACTGACGATGGGTTTTCTTCTCGACTGGCTTCATTTTTGCTGTTCTTCCAGGAGAAAAATCTATTACCTGCACCGGCGATACAAGTTCATGAGCAGGTTAGTAACGTGCCCTTCGTTCAACTTTTTTTTTTTTTTTTTTATGCTGGATTGAAACATCTGATCAGAGTGCTTTAGCAAATGGCTCTTTCTCTTTTACTGTGGCTTATTAAAGAAGGGGAGATGAGTTGGCTACTGTACACTGCCATATGGAAGGCATGGATTTTATGCCTGGGGCCAGGTTTTCTGCTCCCTGGGCCAGCCAGGACTAGGGATGCCTTGGGGAGGCAGCATTCACCATCCCTCGGGGAAGAGGATGTGAGCATAAATACCGATGTGACCTGGCACACGCCAAAGTCCCCTGCTGCATAAATTTACTTCTGCTATGGATGCCGTGTAAGTTAAAAGTTAAGGAAAACTAGGCAAATCTACAAGGTTTTAGGGGTCGGGGCTAACTGTGGGGAGGGAAGGCTATCAAAACAGGGGGGGTTGGAGGACCTGTCTCCTAACTGAGTGAACTGGGGATGATCTGGTAAAACAGCAATGGCGTCAGCATGCATCCCTTTTAAATGCTTCCGATTTACACGGTAGAAGCAGGATTTGCTTGCGCATGCGCGCCCAACTTAAAATTGGAGCATATGTGCGTGTGGCCAGAGTATTTTATAACATGTGCATATGTGCATGTATGTTATAAAATGGACATGTACCTGGGCACGGACCGATGTATTCGCATAAATGTACACATGTGCGCTGGTTTGAAAGTTACCATCTTTATATGCGTACATGATACTTATGAGGTGAACGTTAAAAGCCTGACACGTGCATTAATTAGGGGATGTGCGCAGAGCGGGTTTTAAAAGCCTCCAAGATGCGTCCGTGTCTCCCACAGTGCACACATCTTGAAAGTTTCAGAAAGGGGTGGGGCGCGTGCGTAGTCTGGGTGGGGCATGGGAGTTTCGGGGCGTGAATCTAAGATGTGCGCATAAATACCGATGCAACCAAGTGCACACCGAGGCCACCTTCCGTGTAACTGTACTTCCGCTATGGATGCCATGTAAGTTAAAACTTAAAGAAAACTAGGCAGTTCTGCAGGGTTTTAAGGGTCGGGGCTAACTGGGGGAGTGAAAGCTATCAAACCAGGAGGGGGCTGGAGAACCTCTCTCTTAACTTGGCGTACTGGAGACAAATTGGTAAAACTAGGAATGGTGTCGGCACACGCCCATTTTAAAATTCCCCAATTTACACGGTAGAACCTCCCTGCTTTAATGACCTGCACTTCCCCCATTTACCCTTAGACCCTTTAAGCCCCTCAGGAATGGCTTTTTTTTTTTTTTTTTAATTTACGTCTCCTCCATAGCAGAAGAAAATTTAGACCTAGGCATATGTCTTTGCCCCACCCTGGAATGCCCATGCCCCGCCCATGCCCTGACCACACCACGCCCCTTTTTTATTCTGAGTGAGATGTGTGCGCAGCGGGGAATACCCGTGCATGTAGGTGGCTTTTAAAATATGGTGGGCGCTAGGGATGTGAATCGTTTTTGAACGATTAAAATTATCGTCAGATAATTTTAAAATCGTCCTAAATCGTTAGAGTGCATGATACAATACAAATGCCCCCGATTTATCATCAGGGGCATTTGTATTGTATCGTTAAATAGGGCATGGGAATTATTTGGGGGAGGGCGGGAAAACCGGCACTCCAAAACCACCCGACCCTTTAAAACCAATTCCTTACCCTCCCCCACCCTCCCGAATCCCCCCAAAATGTTAAATTACCTGGTGGTCCAGTGGGGGGGGGGGGGGGGGGTCCTGGCGTGATCTCCCGCTCTCGGGCCATCGGCGCCATTTTGGCTGCCACTAATTAAAATGGCGCCGATGGCCAGATAAAAAAAAAAACCCACCCGACCCTTTAAATCGACCCCCCTTAGCCTCCCCCACCCTCCCGACCCTTTCTTTTTAGGGAGGCCCGCGCCGCTAAAAAAAACAACCCACTCGACCCTTTAAATCGACCCCACCCTCCCAACCCTCCCGCCGGCCATCCAGTGCTCCTACCATGTGACAGGGGCCGGCCAATGGCACAGATACCCTGTCACATGGTAAGGGCAAAGGGGCATCGGCGCCATTGTTTTTTTAGAACAGCTAATGCCTGGGAACGGGAAATCTCTCCCCGAGGCCCCCCTGGATCTCTCCCCGAGGCCCCCGAGGCCCGCCTGGACCACCAGGTAATTTTAAAAGGTTTTGGGGGGGTCGGGAGGGTGGGGTCGATTTAAAGGGTTGGGTGGGGGTTTTTTTTAGCGGCGCGGGCCTCCCTAAAAAAAAAATTAGCGATGTGAATTGGAATCGGGAATGATTCCAATTCACATATCTTAATGATCAGAGTTCTCCCCCCCCCCCCCAGCCGAATCTGATCGTTAAGACGATCTGGCACACGATTCACATCTCTAGTGGGCACATGTAAGTCCTACATGTGCGTGCATCTCCCAGTTGTGGCATGCGCCAGGCTTTTAAAATACACCTTTAAATGTTCAAACACCGATTTTACACGTCTTCAAAAAAAATCCTAATTAGCTAAAAAATAAACATTGAAATTGACATGTTATAACAATCTAAGATCAGTAGCCCTATGTATAAATAATGCACAAGAACAAGCATTTTTTAAGAGAAAAGGGAAGAGTAGGAAATAAAATTAGAAATTTTTTTTTAAAAAAAGGCTTGTGGATGTATGGAACAGATACCTATAACTGATATATGACTATCTAATTCAGGAGTGACCAACTGGCCCTCAGGAGCCACAAACTGGACTGGTTTTCAGAATATCCACAATGAATATGCATGAGATAAATTTGCATGCACTGCCTCCATTGTATACAAATCTATCTCTTGCATTTTCATTGTGGATATCCTGAAAATCAGGCCTGTATGTAGCTCCTGAAGACCATCCGTGATCTAGCAGATAAGTGGTTACACATCTTGGCTTTATTTGGCACAAATAGCTACCCTGACAGCTCAAATAGTCTAAATGAGCTCCTAGGAGAACAGTAAGATAGAAATACTTTATTTAAATATTGCACAAAATCTGAATTTATTTATTTTTTACATCAGCTTTGATACTTCTGCCTTACATTTAATTTATTTCCAGTTAGTATGGGAAAACATTTTAGACCATTATTCAGTAAATGTCATTGCTGGAAACATAATATTCCCATTAATATTCATCCTCTTCTATATGTCAGATACAAATTGTATAAAAATGGGACTGGTCTTAAAGCTCAGATTCAATAATACGTGCAACCATGCCAACCCCTGAGTTCATTTCCTCAAGCCTGCCAGAATACTGAGAAGGGCTACAGGGAGTTTCGGCTCTCACACAGTGGTGACACCTGGAAGTCAGATTGACAGGTGCACGAATTCCTGGTTCTGGAGGGAGCCACAATTTGTGGCTCCTGGCTGAAGACTACTTCTCTGATCACTAGGCTAATTGGAAGAGAGTTGAAAATGGAGAAAGCAGCCTGGGTAGTTGTAAATGAAGGCTGTTGGCACCATATCCCAGTGAAGGCCCTATGCAATTGAACTGGAAGCTAAGAGGAGTTGAGGGAAATTTAACAGTCAAAAAAATAGAAAAACAGGTTTAATGCTGCTCTTCAAAGGCTTACAATTTAACTTTACTGATCTTCAAACTTATTTCCCATAAACATAGAATGGGAGAAAAGCCTTAGTAAATCAGGGCTGTTGTAATCAGCAGTCCGCTGGCCCATCCCATGGACCACTGCTCTTACCTCCATTCCGACCCAGGTACATAGCTTCCTGACACCGTGGTTGGCTTCCCCTCAGCGTGGCTAGGCCAATGCCACTGCCACCGCAGACAACACTGGAGGGATTCCCTAGGCTCACACAGCCAGCTTGCTGACATTTAAAGGGCCTGTTGCACCCTTTGATGACATTAGGCTCCTTCAGTATTTATGGCAACTTCCCCCTGCAGCCTATGTCTTGGCAACAGGTCAACTCCTCCTGGAGAAGTGCTTTGCCTCCACATTCCTGGTGCTAGCTTTCCACTGTGCATCATTCCTGTGCTCCTGTGTCCTGTTCCTGGTTCCTTGGCTGTGTGCTTGTCTCTTGAGTTCCTGTCTTCGAGGTCAGTCTTTCCTTCGTCTGTCTTCAGTGTCTCATCTTGCTCCTGTGGTCCCTTGTCCTCCTTTTTGTTCCTCATCTCTTCAGATTGGATTCCTGGTTGCTTTCATTCTGGACTTCTGGCTTGACTTTGGATTGGACCACAATGCTGCTTAACCTACACCTGCCCCTGAAAACTACCTGCTTCCGCTCCTGACTGAACTCCACTTGCCCAGACCACTGTCTGAACCACAACACTGCGAGTACGCTACCTGCCTTTGACCACAGCCTGAACTTGACCCTGTTGACTGCTGCCTGTCCTGACCGCTGCTTATCCAACTCCATTTTCTGCTCTGTGCTGGCCTGCAATGACTTCATGACAATGGATCTTCACCTCCACAGAGGCCCGTACCCGAGGGATCAACCTAAGGGGAATGTGGGCTGGTATTGGTGAAACTCCAGTTGGGCCTCTGCTACTGCCATCTCTGCCTACCAACAGTGAGAACCTGCAGGGCTCCTCCCTGCGGGTCGTGCCAACTCCCCCTCAGTCTAAGGGTCCACATCTGCAACATTTTGCCAAGTCCATGGACTCGGCGGATATCTCGGGCCTCCAGGCCATTCCTGGCCTGGCACAGAAAATCCAGCAGCAGCAGTTTCTGGAGCTCCAAGTGGGCTCCATGGAGCAGCTCAGTGCCCGTCTGGATGCCACGGAAGCCTCACCTGCCTGTTTGCCTCCTGCAGCCATCACGGCATCTGCAGGCATACTGGCTCCACCCATGATTCCCCTTCCAGTTCCTCTGGTCTGCTGGAGTTTTTGAACCAATGCTTTATACATTTCTCCCTCCAGCCAGCACTATTCTCCAATAATTCAGTCAAGACCACCTTTATGCTCTCCATATTGGATTGAAAGGCCTTGGCCTAGGCCTCTCCTTTGTGGGAGCGAGAGGATTCCCTTCTTCAAGATTTGCAACAATTTGTCAAGGCCTTTAAGCTCATCTTTGACAAACCCAGTCAGTTGGCCATGGTGGGTTCAGACCTCCTTCATCTTCATCAGGGCAATAGGCTCTTAATGGACTATGCAATTGAGTTCCGGACCATGGCCACAAAGCTGAACTGGGGAGAGAACAGCCTCCGTAGCATTTTTATGGAGGGGAGATATTGGCGAAAGTTGCTTCACATTTAGTACATCACTTCGCTAATTCCGGAAGCCGACCGCTTCCTCCGGAACTGATGACATCACGTACAACTGCCGTTGTACGTGATGTCATCAGTTGTACGTGATGTCATCAGTTCCGGAGGAAGCGGTCGGCTTCCGGAATTAGCGAAGTGATATACTAAATGTGAAGCAACTTTCGCCAATATTTTGAAAATTGAATGGATTAAAGATTATTTGAACATGACAACGGAGGTTGTATATTTTAAGCGGTGAAAAGTTGTATGATGTGCAGAGAATGAATTAGAGACTACAGTGGCGAGAATTTCCCTGATGAAGCCCAGATGAGTCGGGCGAAACAAGGAGTCCTTGTCGGGCAGGTCCAGCGGACGGTGTCACTGCTTTGGTTGTGATGATCGGAAAAGAAAAGTGTTTATTGCTGGAATATGAATAGACAAGATTTTGTATATTTAAATAGATTGGCAGGGTTGTAATACAATGTGATGCATATTCAAATACAGATTATGTGATATTGCAATAGACACTTTATACTGTTAATCAAATTGAAATTATATTTATGGTGATGGGATATTACATCATGATATAATGTTTTTATATGTGTTGTATGATTGAGGTGTGGAGGAATGATTGTGCTAGAGAGTAGTTATTGTTTAGATAGGATTGTTTTTATATATATATTCTATGAATAAATTATATATTGTTGAAATTGAATGTTGACAGACCCTTGAGTTCTCTTATTGTTTATATAACTAACCATAGGTTCAAAGGCACTCAACATCACATTACTATTTAAATTAGAACATCTTCATCATGCTTAACTGCTGAACACCCACCAAACCCGTTGGGTGCTATTATTTACATGTTTTCATTTCGAACTGAGAAATCGGCCAGCCACCAAGAATGTCCAAGCAGATGCCCTCTCCCAGTCCTTTCTGGCAGAGGGCACCCTGGATCCACCCAAGACATTATTGATTCAGCTCAGATCTTTCTGGCCTCCACTATGACCATTCCACTAGGGAAGATGGTTGTTCCACGCAAACTCCAAGAAAAAGTGTTAAAGTGGCCCCACGACTCCCATGTCGCAGGTTACTCTGGATGGGCCCACAAAAAGGGACTTGTTTGAATGGTTTTGATGTATCCTTAATGCAGTGTGTGAATTGTTCATATGTAAATTATGTCAAAACAGATAGGGTCGGATGAGAACACTGAATTGTACAAAGCTCTCAAGAGGTTATGGAGCTTTTTGAAGACTCAACTCATCATTTATCAACAAAGCTCCCCCTCTTCCTCGCCAATTAAACAATAATTCATGATGAACAGGATATCTACTAGGTCCTTATGCATTAGAGAGTCTTGCAATTTATAGCCTAAATTTTGAGTCAACGTTTTTTGAAGGGTTTTTCATTAAAGTATTAAAAATTAAATAGATGATAAAAGTATCCTGGAGTTTAAGCTAGAGAAGAAGGATATGTTCCAGCCAATCAGAGTGCTTAGAATCTAACTGAGCATTGTATTTATCTCTAATTTATAATAGGAGTGTGGAAAAAAGAACATAAGAAAAGTTTTGTTTTATTTCATTCATTATCCTTTTATTCATTTTGTTTCATGTCATTTCGAGTTAGTGCTCACTATTTCATTTTAGTACATACTACAATGAAACATCACAAACTAAAGCAAAATAACGTGCACTAAGATGAAACTACACAAAACATAAATGCACATCCTTAATTTATAATTGCCTGTGATTTTTTTGCAAAGATCTACATATTGTGAATTCCCATAAAGTTGTTTTTGTTGTTATTTTATTATAGTTACATAGATCAGTGTTGGACTGATGTATTGTTTAATTTTAACTTCCATGTATGACAGGATGGAGAAGCAAATAAGCAGGTTTCGGGGATGGCTACCCAGAAAGCCCATGAAATTGGACAAAGAGACATTACCAGACTTGGAGGAGAATGACTGCTACACTGCCCCCTTCAGCCAACAACGGATTCACCAGTAAGTCTTGCAGCATAAAGCAGATTCTTATGTTCAAAATGGAAGATGGTGTATGTGTGCTTGGTTTTGCACAGCCAGCAGTTGTAAATATATTGCAAATTAAGAAGCAATTTTGTTGAAAATTTCTGTTAATCTTAGGTATGTAGAAATAAAGGTCAACAGATTAGTTGTGGGTAGGGATGTGAATCGTATGATCGATCGTCTTAACGATCGATTTTGGCTGAGGGGGGGGGGAATCTGATCGTCTTAGTTTTTTTGGTTAAAGGGTGGGGTGTTTGTTTTAAAGGGTCGGGGTGGTTAAAGGGTGGGGGATTTGTTTTAAAGGGTCGGGGTGGGTTTTAGGGTTGTTTTGGTGTGCCAGTTTTCCTGCCCTCCCCCTCCCCCTCCCCCGATTTACGATTTTTTGACAATAAATCGGGGGAATTGCTATTGTATCGCGGCTCTAACGATTTTTGACGATTTAAAATATATCTGACGATTGTTTTAAATCGGCAAAAAATGATTCACATCCCTAGTTGTGGGTGATATCTATGAAGGTGAACTAAAATGGCAACTATTTTTTTCTGCTGATCTTAGTGAATTTAGCTGATTTTCAGTGAATGAGATTCATTTTTCGATAAACAGAAGCACAGTTTCCAGGCAGTCTTTTGAATATGTAGAGGCTAAGAGTATAACTTTAAAACAAGTGTGCAATCGTCCATCTACGCTAGGGATGTGCAGACAAAAAGTTTATGTTCATAAGTCCATAAGTCGAAAAGGGGGGTCAATTTCGGTCAATATGGACATATGGAGAATTCCATAAGTTGAGTCTATGTCCATACGTGCACCGGTTCCCTAAATAAAAATTTAAACCTCTCACCCTCCTTAATCCCCCCCCAAGACTTACCAAAATTCCCTGGTGGTCCAGCGGGGAGTCAGGAAGCCATTCCTCTATTCCTTTGCGAGGAGCACGTGACGTCCGCGTCACGTGGTCCACCGCGGTTCCTCTCCCGGACCCCTCATTGGACACAAATGGAACTTTTGGCCAGCTTGGGGGGGCCTCCTGACCTCCCCAAGCTGGCCAAAAGTTCCGATTGTGGTCCGGGAGCGGAACCGCGGTGGACCACGTGACGGCCGCGTCACGTCGGAGTGACGCGGCAGTCACGTGGTCCACCGCGGTTCCGCTCCCGGACCCCTCGTTGGACACAAACGGAACTTTTGGCCAGCTTGGGGGGGCCTCCTGACCTCCCCAAGCTGGCCAAAAGTTCCGTTTGTGGTCTGGGAGCGGAACCGCGGTGGACCACGTGACGGCCGCGTCATGTCGGAGTGACGCGGCCGTCACGTGGTCCACCGCGGTTCCGCTCCCGGACCCCTCGTTGGACACAAACGGAACTTTTGGCCAGCTTGGGGGGGCCTCCTGACCTCCCCAAGCTGGCCAAAAGTTCCGTTTGTGTCCAACGAGGGGTCCGGGAGCGGAACCGCGGTGGACCACATGACGGCCGCATCACGTCGGAGTGACGCGGCCGTCACGTGCTCCTCGCAAAGGAATAGAGGAATGGCTTCCTGACTCCCCGCTGGACCACCAGGGAGTTTTGGTAAGTCTTGGGGGGATTAAGGAGGGTGAGGGGTTTAAATTTTTATTTAGGATCAACGATCGCGATTTCCAACGTATTCAACATAGCTATGTTGAATAAGTTGGAAATCCGATCGTTTTCGCCTCATCACTTTTTTAAGTTAAAAAAAAAAAAGTAGCGTTTTATATATAAGTTCAAAACGAATGCACACCCCTAATCTACGCAGCTATATGGATGTGCACATGTATTTTATATCGTGCACACATAATGTGCACACACTATGAAAAATAGGCATACACCTACTCAACAACATGTCCGCATATTTATTTATTTATTTAACATTTTTATATACCGATAACCGTTTGCACATCGTATCAGTTTACAATTAACTTAGAACTGATAGGCAAAGGCCTTTACATGGAACAGTAACTGAAATTAGAACATGGGAAACAGGAAATTAATAGGGATGTGAATCGTTTTTGAACGATTAAAATTATCGTCAGATAATTTTAAAATCGTCCTAAATCGTTAGAGTGCATGATACAATACAAATGCCCCCGATTTATCGTCAGGGGCATTTGTATTGTATCGTTAAATAGGGCACGGGAATTATTTGGAGGAGGGCGGGAAAACCGGCACACCAAAACAACCCCTAGACCCACCCCGACCCTTTAAAACCAATTCCTTACCCTCCCCCACCCTCCCGAACCCCCCCCCCCCCAAATTTTAAATTACTTAGTGGTCCAGTGGGGGGGTCTTGGCGCGATCTCCCGCTCTCGGGCCATCGGCGCCATTTTGGCTGCCACTAATTAAAATGGCGCTGATGGCCCGATAAAAAAAAAACCCCACCCGACCCTTTAAATCAACCCCCCTTAGCCTCCCCCACCCTCCTGACCCTTTTTTTTTAGGGAGGCCCGCGCCGCTAAAAAAAAAACAACCACCCAACCCTTTAAATCGACCCCACCCTCCCGACCACCCTAAAACCTTTTAAAATTTACCTGGTGGTCCAGGGGGGCCTCAGGGGGAGATCCAGGGGGGCCTTGGGGAGAGATTTCCCATTCCCAGGCATCAGCTGTTCTAAGAAAAAAATGGCACCGATGCCCCTTTGCCCTTACCATGTGACAGGGTATCCGTGCCATTGGCCGGCCCCTGTCACATGGTAGGAGCACTGGATGGCCGGCGCCATCTTTATAGATGGCGCCGGCCATCTTTACTCATTAGCCCCTATTATAATAGGGTGGGGTTTTTTTTTTAGCGGCGCGGGCCTCCCTAAAAAAAAAATTAGCGATGTGAATTGGAATCGGAAACGATTCCAATTCACGTATCTTAACGATCAGATTCCCCCCCCCCCCCAGCCGAATCTGATCGTTAAGACAATCTGGCACACGATTCACATCTCTAGAAATTAATAAACATGGGAACAGTAACTGAGATTAAAACATGGGAACAGGAAACAGTAGTCAAATAAAGGGGAAAACTAGTGTACAGAAATTAAATTTACATAAATTTAAAAGTATTTACAAAAAATAATCAGAGACAATATCTAAAAGATACATGGTAGGGATGTGAATCGTTTTCCATATCGTCTTAACGATAGATATCATGTGGCAGGGCAAGAAAATCGTCTTAGGCACGATTTTTTAGTTAAAAAATCGTTAAAAATCGTTTTTTCCGATTAGTGCGCACTAACTCGAGTTAGTGCGCACTAACGGGAGTTAGTGCACACTAACTGGGAGTTAGTGCGCACTAACTGAAAATGATACAATTTGACACTTTTCAGGTCAGTTAAGGTCAGTTTAGGAATGAATATGTATTCCTATTGGCTGCCCTCTTATTTATTCATGTTACCAAGTTTCCTACTGACAGTATATGGGGGATGGGAAATGGAAACAGTTGGTAGCTTGACAAAACAAGTAATGTGATCAGTCAATGTGACTAGAACTTGTGCCCTAACCCTGATACCAGGGGTATTGTGATCTTCCTGCACACAGTGCCCTATCCCTATTAATACCAGGAGTGTTGTGATCTTCCTGCACACAGTGCCCTATCCCTAATACCAGGGGTGTTGTGATCTTCCTGCACACAGTGCCCTATTCCTGATACCGGGGGTGTTGTGATCTTCCTGCACACAGTGCCCTATTCCTGATACCGGGGGTGTTGTGATCTTCTTGCACACATCCCGGTATCAGGGATAGGGCACTGCATGCAGGAAGATCACAACACTCCTGGTATTAATAGGGATAGGGCACTGCATGCAGGAAGATCACAACACCCCTGGTATCAGGGAAGCCAGCCTCTCACTAGTAATGCAGGGAGGGAGCTGTCTCAGACTTCACCATCCTCCCCCCCCCCCCCCTCACCCACACACCATTCACTAGCTGGGACATGGGGGAAGTCAGGAGTGAGGGTCAGGCAGCTCCCCCCTGTCTGTGAAGCCAGCCTCTCACTAGTAATGCAGGGAGGGAGCTGTCTCAGACTTCACCATCCTCCCCCCCCCCTCACCCACACACCATTCACTAGCTGGGACATGGGGGAAGTCAGGAGTGAGGGTCAGGCAGCTCCCCCCTGTCTGTGAAGCCAGCCTCTCACTAGTAATGCAGGGAGGGAGCTGTCTCAGACTGGTATCAGGGTTAGGGCACTGTGTGCAGGAAGATCACAACACTCCTGGTATTAATAGGGATAGGGCACTGTAAGAGATGACTGTAGTAGATTGAATAAAGATCTGATGTTTCTGCTCTCCTCACACCAAACAAAAACAACACACAAGCAGAGAAGCCCTTCTTACAAAGCTGAGCTAGTGAGTTAAGTAGGAGGAAAAGTAAACATACTTGTGCCAGTGTGGCTACTTAAAAAATACACTTACCAACAATCAATTACATATATTTGAACTGTGTACAGTTCCAGCCAGGACCACCTTTCTAAAATGCACAGTGATTGGCAAATTCAACATGCACTAGCATTTCAGGTGCCTGCTAACAAAAATAATAAACAAACAAGTTCTAGTCACGTGAGTGCTGATCATTACATTACTTTTTTTGTCAAGCTTCCAACTGTTTCCATTTCACATCCCCCCAACCATTACCTCAGTATTAGCCTTGGTAACATCAATAGATAAGAGCACAGCCAGCCAATAGGAATACATACATACATATTCATTCCTAAGTGACCTTTACTGACCTGGGAAGTGTGAACACTTTGTTTCATTTTCTGTTGGTGTTCATTAGTTTCCAGTTCCATTTCCCATCCCCCCAACCATCACCTCAGTGGTAACCTTGGTAACATCAATAGATAAGAGGGCAGCCAGCCAATAGGAACACATATTCATTCCTAACTGACCTTCAGTGACCTGGAAAGTGTTTATTTGTATCATTTTCAGTTAGTGCGCACTAAATCGAGTTAGTGCGCACTAACGGGGAGTTAGTGCGCACTAACTCGAGTTAGTGCGCACTAACACGATTTAACGATTTTTAACGATAAATCGTTAGAATTTCTATTGTATCGTGTTCTATAACGATTTAAGATGATATAAACATTATCGGACGATAATTTTAATCGTTGAAAAACGATTCACATCCCTAATACATGGCATGTATTTTCAACATAGTCAGATAAGTATTGACTTATCCAGCTAAGTGGCGGCAAGCTGCCACTTAGACAGAAAAGTCTCAAAAAACAGCTAAGCAGCGCTGTTTAAGACTTTTCTGGCGAAATAAGATAGCCGGATAAGTAAAAGAAAAGCTCTACTTAGCCAGATAATTAAGATAGCCGGTTAAATAGAGTTTGAAGACTTATCCAGCTATTTTAGTAATCTGGATAAATGGTACTTTTTAAAAACTTGTCTTGAAAAGTGGTGTACATCTGCAAAATGTGTATATTTGTGCTCCCTGTTTTAAACATTTACTTGTGGAGATGTGACACGAATATTTTCCTTAGCACTTGTCAGCTTTTACACATGCAAGTCTGCAGATTTTAAGATATGTGTGCTCTAGGTCATCGATACCCTTCTGTTTCTTCAGCATGAACTCCCTTCAGTTTACCCACACCCCAGTTGGTATTTGGCTATAAAGAATTTTATTCTTACTTACACCATGTAATTAGCAGGTGTAAATATACACAGGTAATCTATGTATATGCGGTGCTTTGGCAGGTTATAAAATAGCAATTTATGCATGTAAATGTTGGCCCTCACCCTGGAACGCCCCTGACCTGCTCTTTTTTTTTATATGAGCAACTTTATTTGCACATCATTACTTGCATGTATATGTTGGATATTTATAGAATAGCATTTGCGCAAATATGTGCTATTTGGACCTGATTTTCAAAAGCATTTATACGCTTACATGTGTAAATGCTCTTGACCCATGTAAGTGGGCTTCTGAAAAATTGCTGCAATATATGCCATTGTATTTTGCACTTTGGGCCTGATTTTCAAATGAATTTACATGCTTAAAAATGGGTTTTACACGTGCAAATATACTTTACCCATGTAAGTGGGCTTTTAAAAATTGTTACACTATATTGCATTTATGCGAGTAACTCCTTTGAAAATTCATCTGTATGTGCACGCATCTGGTAATTTGAACACGCGCATCCCTTTAGAAATTCTCCTTATTGGGAGGGAAATTTTCAAAAGCCATTTGCCTGGGTAAATAGGCTGTCTGGCAATTGCCTAACCTTTCCCCAGGTAAAAGTGCATGCGGGGACCAACAATGTGCATACTTTTATCCACAGGGGAAGCAGGCGCACTCAGAGGGCGGCAGCAGTGTGCATGCTTTTGCATTTTCAAAATTCTACATGTTGGTTTTCAAGGAAAGAGTATCCCTAGAAATCGCACATGCAAATCTCTGCAGGTGCTTTTTTGTTTTGCTATTTTCAGAGGGAAAGCTTGTGTGTACTTTCCCTTTGAGATCTGGTGCAGACTTTGCAGTGACCCTCACAGTTTTGAAAATTTCCCCCATGAGGGGGGTAATGTTCAAAGGCCTTTATGTGGGTAAAAGAGTGTTTTACCCATGGAAATGGCTTGGTATACACATTTCTCACCTGATATGCAGGTGTTTATTTATTGGTTTATTTGTCATTCATATTTTGCAAAATCCAAGTTTATGATCAGTGTGTATGTCCTGTGTGCACGTAAGTTTACACAGACTGAGTGGAGGCCTTTCCGAGGGCTATCAGGTGGGGTATTTGGACTTGTGCCCAAACTTTGAGATTGCCAAAAGTATGCTCATTAATTTTCCCTATAAATTTCCTGCCAACAAATTAACAGGTGTAAATGTGTGGAGGTAGTTTTGGTGCTATCGTTTTCAAAGCGAACAGAGGTGCATACGCCTGTTTTCAAACCTGGTGTAAACTTATGTGTGTATTTGTTAACTTTGTTACAAAATCATGCTTTCCTTTATATGGAGAGTTGGAATTACTGCCCTAGTCGTAGGAAAATCAGAATCTGAAAAAATATTAGGGAAAACATAATCAGAGATGAATCATTAAAGGACAGGTTTGTGTTATCTTTCCATAGAGGTGTTAAAGTCCCTGGGTCTGATGTACAGTGCCACTTAGCCAGATAAGTTGAAACTACTTATCTGGATAAGTAGATAGCTAGTTAGGTGGTTTGTGGGATGGGGTGTAATGGGGAGGAGGTACTTCTACAGCTAACTGGATGCACTGCAGCGATATTTTATCACAAGGGGTCCTACTATCATGGAGGGGGCATCGCCACGATAGTGGGGCCCCTCCCTTGAAAAAAGCATCATGGCTGTATGGTGTGTTCTTTTGTCTCACAGCCAAAACACCAGGGGACAAAAGAATGCAGTGAATAGTCTTAACACGATGGCAGCCCCAACCTCATGGGATTGCCATCGTCTTAAAGGGACACTGGCCCAAAAAATAGAGGGAGGTTGAGCGGGGGTCAGTGCTGCCCCTGTCTCAACCCAGGGCTTCCAGTTGAGGTGGCCCTGACTCCTCCAAAATATAAATTAAAAAAATGCACCTGCACAGCAATGGCCCCACCCCACCCCACATCCCTCCAGTAAATGCTCTTGCCCCTCCAAATCCCTCCAATAAAATAAAGCCTCCAGCCCCTCCCCCTACCTCCCCAAGTGACACTGTTGGCTCCCCTGATAGTAAATACCCCTCACCACCCTTAAGTGACACTGATGACCCCCTTCCCCCAATTCCCCCATGTGACAGTAAGGGTCCTCCTTCCCCCACCCCCACAAGTGACACCAAAGGCACCGATTTAAACAAATGTAGTGTCCTGGCCCAAAACCCCTCCTTCTGTTAATAGACCTGAACTTACCCTGGTTAGTTTCTTCCTCAGAGATAGCCAGTGACGGACGAAACAGACTTTCAGTTTCAAAACATAACATTTGTTAAGTAGCTTGGAGATCTTATAAAAGCTGGCAGGACTTGTTCATTTCATGCATGCATACAAAAATCAAGATAGTGGAAACCAAAGGGAACGAGATTGTGTTTCCTTCAGGAAGTAAACTTGGAGCCCAGTTTATAGAATATACTGTTTTGTGGACAATGCCAGTTTACTCATTGTTTTAAATTTGCATTACCTTTTTATAGACTGTTAAACATGGCTCTCATAATTCTCCCCCTCCCTTCGCTCATCTCTTACATTTGCTGGTACTTTTCCTTCACGCGCCTTTCAGACATCACACATTCTGCTTACTCAGTGTTTTCTTTGTTTGTTATAACTTTCTTGGAGCCTTGCTTATCAGCACTCTCACGCCATGCTCAGCCTTAGGCTGAGAGAATTACATTTTTCCCTCTTCAGGTCTTTTTATTCCAATTATTAGTCAACATGAGACCTTTTTCTTAAAGCAGTAATTATAATTAACCTAAATCTTCACTTCCCTTTTGAAGAATTATCGCTAATAATTCTTCACTCCGGATGGCCCGTATCTGGCTGTCTTAGGTTGTCCGGTGTAACCCATCCTAGTGGTAGGCTAACCAAATCTTACCCGTCTTTGCCAAGCATACTGTTTCTACCATCAGTTTTTACATATGGGATTCAGTTATAGGAGCACGTGGCTCTGCATATTGGGCATGCACAGTGTTATTCTGAGAATCCATTATCTTAGGAGTGGAAGGCATCTTTGGTTGGAGTTGTCGCAGGTATGAGCAAATGCATGGGAGATGTTGGTTGAGCCCATAAACAATAAACAGATAGGCAAGCACATACACACTACTATCACACCTAGAAAAAGAACCAGAGTAAACCACAAGAAACCACTGCCCAATTTCCCCTAGGAATGTGAGCCAATTTACCTGTTGTTCCCAACAGGTAGACCAAATCTATTGCCAATTCAAAATTATCAATGGAAACACAACCTTGTCCTTTTACAATAGCAAATACTCTGCCTTGGGATAATAACAAATAATTATTCGGTTCTACATATAGCTGTGATAATTTATTAATAATTTTGTTAAAAGTACACTCATACTCAGAAACCATAACTTCTAAAAATGGCTTGTATGCACTGCATCTTTGTACCATAAATTGAAAAAGAAACCCTGTAACTAATGGAATGACACCTGTAATGGCTAATAGGGTGGTTTTGTAAGAATTAAGGAAATCTAACAACTGTTGCAATTCTCTCTTCAATCAGGAATAATTAGAGTAAACATCTGGAATTACAGACAAATTCAGACAAATGTGTGTGTAAGATAAAACACTTGCACTGAAACAAGTGCCGGCCCACCCTGTGGGGAAGTGCTCAGTATGCTTTTTGTCCACATACAAAATAATGTCCTCATAAGGCTACCAAACTATTTGGGCGAGTCCCTGCACAGGAAAGTGAAGAAAGTCAGTAAAATAAAAACAAGAAATAAGGGAGAATTAAATATCCCTCTTGATCTCTCTTGATCCCTCTTGAACCATGAATGTAATCAAACTAGCTTCCATAGATAAAGATAGAGGAGAACATATCAAACGATCATTTAGCTGACTCAGCAAGTAAATGCATACTACAAAACACTTGGAATGTAGGGACTAATAAAAACTCCATTAATTCAGACCGTATCATTAATTTGGAAATCTAAATAATGGCATCTGCAAATAGATACTTAACTAGATATTGACTAGGTATATCACAAAAATATTTTTGTTATGACAATCAGTTATCACATGTCAAATAAAAGTACATTCTCATAAAAACAAGGAAAGCAGCATCTGGGTAAGGCATAAAACAAAACAAACGTAAAGAGAAAATCAGGCAAGAAGTGTGGACATTTCAGTTCATATAATGAAGGGTGCAAGATGGCTTCTGATGGCTTTTGTTGCAAAGGATGGAAAGGGTGGGTTGATTTCTGAAATCAATGACACGTGGCCTCTGCCAGTATGGTGTATTTCTTTTGACATCGAAGCATAGCCTCTAATATAAGAGCAGCAAAACAAATTCAAATTAATCAGTGAGAAGATTCCATCATAACAACTTAAGTGTTCAGACATTACCTAGAAACATATATTTCACTGAACTGATACAAATTCATTCATTGCATTCTTCAGGTGTAATGACACACAAATAACACAAGACAAATGACAATTAACACATATTTGAGCTCAAAACTAGACCAGAAAGTGTTTGGGAAGTGTTTGGATTGATTCGGAATAAAACAAAAGTCAGAATTAAAATAGATCTGTTTAAAAAATGAAAAGAAATCAAACTGGGAAAAATGTCATCTTCAAACGTCACATCTTTCATGGCAGAGTCAAACTTGAAAAATAAGTCTGGCATACCACAAAATTGAGGTAGTGATTACAGTGAAATTATAGTTCTATTGAAACTAAACATTTTAATATTAATTCAGCAAATAGCGGTCATAAAGCTACTTTCATGTTTCTATCGTTATGCCTCAAGGAGATTTAGTTTTTAACCTTGGAATAAATTCCAGATTTAGGGCCTCATTGTCTAAAGTATCGCAGGCATGCGATACTTTAGAAAATTGCGCTATTCTGGGGCGGGGGGGCGGTCCTGCGTTAGCCAGCAGCGATCGCACCGCTGTGGTGCGATCGCTGCCAGCATCGCGCCCAATAACTACACCATAGAAGGTGTAGTTATTGGGCGCAAAATAGCAAGTGAAAAGGGCCTTACCTTTCCGCTTGGCGCACCGTCCTCACAGGAGTTGGCCCTGGTGACGCCCCCAACTCCTCCTCTTCCGGGGCCGACTCCGCCTCGATTTCAGTAGCGCAGGTCTGCGCTACTTTCGCTAGCTATCGTAGGCTTGCGCTAACAGCGCAAGCCTGCGATAGCTTTGGAAAATGAGGCCCTTAGTTTTTAACCTTGGAATAAATTCTCTCAGCAGAATCTTAGCTACAGAGATATCTGCCTTCACTACTGGGAAAGCCTTCTCTACCCTGAGGAACAACAAACATTGTTAGTGCATACTTGTAATTTTGACATAAAGGCAATTCATATTAGGGGTGTGAATCGTGTGATCAATCGTATTAATGATCGATTTTGGCTGGGGGGAAATCTTATCATCGTGTTTTTGTTTTTTTTTTAAAAATCGTTAAAAATCGTAAATCGGGGGAGGGCGGGAAAACCGGCACACCAAAAAAACCCTAAAACCCACCCCGAACCTTTAAAACAAATCCCCAACCCTCCCTAACCCCCCCCCCCCCCAAAATGTTTTAAATTACCTGGGGTCCAGTGGGGGGGGGGTCCCGGCGCGATCTCCCTCTCTCTGGCTACGACTGCGTTAAGAGAAATGGCGCCGGTGGCCCTTTGCCCTTATCATGTGACAGGGCAAAGGTAGCGCCGGCACCATTTTGGTTCCTGGCTCCCGACGTCACGCGTGCAGGAGATCGCCCCCGGACCCCCGCTGGACCCCCAGGGACTTTTGGCCAGCTTGGAGGGGCCTCCTGACCCCCACAAGACTTGCCAAAAGTCCAGTGGGGGTCCGGGAGCGACCTCCTGCACGCGGGCCGTATTGCCAATCTTCAAAATGGCGCCGGCGCTACCTTTGCCCTCACCTCTCTCTTACTTGTGTTAGTCTTGCTGTTTTGACTGATGGTATAGTCAGAAGGGCTTTGTTTGCTGACTTTAGGTTTCTGTTAGGGACGTGTACTCAGAGGGCTGTATTTAACCAGTCTGCATTTTCGTTATGTATTAATTTATGTATGGTGCACAATGTTTTGTAATGGATTCTTTGTTCGATCGGAAACCAGTGTAGTTCAACCAGTGTTTCCGTGATATGTTCTCTTTTGTTTTTGCTGGTTAAAACTCTTAAGAACATAAGAACATAAGAAAATGCCATACTGGGTCAGACCAAGGGTCCATCAAGCCCAGCATCCTGTTTCCAACAGTGGCCAATCCAGGCCATAAGAACCTGGCAAGTACCCAAAAACTAAGTCTATTCCATGTAACCATTGCTAATGGCAGTGGCTATTCTCTAAGTGAACTTAATAGCAGGTAATGGACTTCTCCTCCAAGAACTTATCCAATCCTTTTTTAAACACAGCTATACTAACTGCACGAACCACATTCTCTGGCAACAAATTCCAGAGTTTAATTGTGCGTTGAGTAAAAAAGAACTTTCTCCGATTAGTTTTAAATGTGCCCCATACTAACTTCATGGAGTGTCCCCTAGTCTTTCTACTATCCGAAAGAGTGTTTTGCAAAACTTGCAGTGGTCCAGACCCAGTCCTTTGCTTCGCCTGACTATGCTACTGCCTATCTCCAGACCCAGACCTCTGCTTCGTCCGACTACGCTACTGCCTATCTCCAGACCTAGACCTCTGCTTCGCTTGACTACACCTTGCCTACCTCCAGATCCCAACCACTGCTTCGTCCAACTACGCATTGCCTATCTCCAGACCCTGACCTCTGCTTCGTCCAACTACACATCACCTATCTCCAGGCTCAGAACTCCACTTTGCCTGACCTCAGCCTTGCTTGCCACTGCCCTCAGATTGCCGCCAGCCCTGACTCAAGCCTGCCTTTGGACGCTTCTCCTACTACTCCCTGGACGCGGTCTCTTCAGGCTTCGGCCTGCTCTTTGCTCAAGCGACCCCTGTCTGCCTTCATTCCATTGGTGCCCGATTTTCCAGGACACTACCTAGTCCAGGAGTAGACTGTACCATCTCTCACCTGTTGTCTCTGGGCTGAACCAACTTCTTCTGCGACTATATACAGAGGCCCACCTAAGTCCTGCCAGCCCCGGCACCCAAAGGGTCAACCCGCGGGGAACAAGGGCTGGTATAGGTGAAGCTCCAGTGGCCTCTGTCTATCAGCCCACTCCACCTGCCGACTGTGGGGACCCGTAGGTCTTTGCCTACGGGTTGTGTCAACCCCACCTCAGCCAAAGGTCCACCTCTGAAGCAACAGATATTTGGATTTATCTGGCTAAGGAGCGGGGGCGCGGCTAGTCACTAGCGGTGGCAATGGCCCGTGAAGCGGAGTACACTAGTGCTAGGTCCCACGGAACAGAGTAATGAGGTAGTGGCCTGCAGGGCGGGGTACACCTATGTTGGTCTCCACGAAGTAGAGTAGTGAGGCAGTGGCTGCAGGGCGGGGTACACCTACATTGGTCTCCACGAGTAGAGTCGTAAGGCAATGGTCTGCAGAGCGGGGCTCACCACACTGAGTCTCCATGAAGCAGAGTAGAACGGCAATGGTCCACAGAGCAGGGTACACCGAAGTAGAGTCTCGCGGGAAAAGTAATTCCTAGAGCAACCCTGAGGAGCGGGGAGATGGCAGATAGCGTTCAAGGCGCAGAGCCCTCCGAGGAGCGGATATCCAGAGACAGGAGCAGGGCCCCCAAGGAGCGGGTACCCGAGAGTGTCTCATGCCAGGAGAAGCAGGAACCAGCATCCGTAGCAAGAACAGCAGGATTCAGCAAGGAGGGAACTCGTTGCCAAGTCGATTAGAGTCAGGCCTCGATGGTGCTTAAGAGTCCAGGGCTAGTGATATCATCAACAGGAGACACCTCTGAGGTTCCCGCCCTGGCGTCCCTAAAAACTTCTAAATAAATAAATAAATAAATATATACATGGCGGGTGGCGGCGTCCTTGCCATCCTCGGGAATCCTGGAACGGAGCCATGAGTGTCTGAAGCGGCTAGCCACAGCCGTGAGCCTTCCCAAAGGAGAGAGGGCAGCAACACACAAAGTGAGTAACAGCGGTCATAACAAAATATATGTAAATATATTTTTATATTGCATTTTAATTACCAATAAAAAATTATTAAAAGGCCCGCTCCTTTAACATGAAGTAAAATAACTTAATCAATACCTCTCTGAAACAATAATGCTTTTAAGCCTTTCCTAAATGTTTTAAATCGGTTTCCTGTCTTAGCTAAATTGGAAGCTTATTCTAAAGAGAGAGAGTGGCGTAAATCAAAGTTTGTCTAAGGATCAATTGTGATCAAAACTCCCATGTTGGGGGATCTTCAACAATCCTGTTTCTTCTGAGCGTAACGCGCATGTTGGTTCATACTATTGATCCTTACAAGCAACAATACAGTCATCTTCCAAATATAACAATTGCAGCAATTTAAAATACGATTGATATTTAACAGGCAGTCAATGTAACTCCCTTAATACATGGGTAATATGATCGTAAAATCAGGAGACTGGCAGCAGCTTGCTGTATCACTTGTAACGCCTGAAACAATGTATCTGGTAAGCCAACCCATGCACTATTACAATAATTCAGATGATTTATTACAAGGGTATGGATTATAGTTCTAAACAAGTTGGGTAGACAATAATGCCTTCAAAGGCTTTAACATTTTAAGCTTTAAAATTGCTGTTTTGGCCACATGTTTAACATTGGAGTGCAAGGAAAGTGTGGAATCTAGCCTCCATATACACAGGTAAAAAGTTACCTTCAAAGATGATCCATAAATCTGCATTAGGGGGTGTTTTGCTCAGCCACATCAACTTGTTTTTCTAACAGTGTTTAATGACAAACTTTGCACTCCCAACCAGTTTCTCATTCCATCTAAACATCTATACAAGAGCGGTAGGCAGGAAGAACCATCCATGCCACTTGGGATGCACAACTGTATGTCATCCACATAGATGAAATATATGATCCTGTAGGTGAAAGATATATGTCAAAAATACAGAGGAAAGAGCCAATCTCTGAAGGACTCCAGAACGCAGGGTTTTCAGGTTGAACAAGCGTTATCCAACTGTACTCAATTTTCTTCCCATTAAGAAGGACCTAAGCCACCTTATCACTTGCCCACCAATCCCAGCTTGTCGCAACTGATTCCAAAGCGTACCATAATCAACAGTGTCAAATGCTGCAGACAAGTCCAAGTGAACCAATAATCCAATTCCTCCCTTTTCAAGATGACAGTAAAGGGTCAATAAAGGGATAATAGTAGCAATTCTGTGTTGTGCCCTTTCCTAAAATTGAACTGATTATCATCCAGTACCAGAGCCTTTTTGCATAAATTTGTCCAGTTGGAATAGGTCATACTTTTCCAATATTTTAGCCAGGATTGGCAGGTTAGATTCTGAATGGAAATTAACAAGGTCATCCATAGAGGCATTACTGTTCTTTGATACTAGCCTGACTGTTGCTAATTTTAAGCAATCTGTCACTACCTCTTCACTCAATAATCAATTTATAATTATTGAAGAATAAGAAACAGTAGCACACAAAAATGTACACAAAAGGACATGGATCAAGCCTTGACTCGTAGAATGTATTTTACTTACAGCCAGCTCTGTCTCTTGTGTGATTGATTGCCAATCTAAACTGACCAATTAAAATCCATCCAGATAGTATATGGAATACTTTCAGATACAGGAGCAGATAAAGTAAGTTGGCATTGAAGATTCAAAATCTTTTCCTCAAAAAAAATGTGCTAAATTCTCACAACTCGGATTACTGTTACAATCTACCCTAGGTTCTGCAATCAGTGTTCCCACTAAGTGCAACAGCTCAAGTGGTTGATTAAGGGATGTTTCTAATTGTTGAACATAATAAAATCTCTTTGCCTTGTGAGAACTAATTCTATAATCTCTCATCATCTCCTCATAATGCTCCTTATCTAGATCATCCCAGCCCTGCATTTTTACTCTGCTCTTTTTAATAACTTTCCACAATATAACTAATTCCTTAGGCCTCTCATCATGGCCCTCTTCCCCCCTCCACTTTTTTTTTTTTTTTAAATAGAAGGGAGAGAGTCGGAGTGGGGAGGAAACCCTGTGAATGAGGTGTAGGGCCTGAGCTCCCCTCGTCATGGGTGCCTTTGTTTCTCACTTCTTTTTTTTTTTGGAATGGCATAGATAGAAACACAATGCTGCGTGCTTAGACCGCTGAGCTAGGCAGATGCTATCATCTCGTGGCCCAAGTATCCTTCCAGGCCTTCCACCTGTCACTTTGTCACGCCCTTCACCTCCTCCTGCAGGTGCACTAAGCTGGCTGCAGTAGCACGAACACAGCCGCTGCACTTGATTATGAGGTTTCTTTCCCCGTGGCTGCCTCGTAGTAGAAATGGAATAACTCACCCTTCCAATCACTCCTGAGAGGGCAGCAACCGTAGTTCCTGTCTCAGAATCCCGGAGCTCTCTTCCTGTTGCTCTTTTTTTTTTTTTTTTGCTTTATTGGCAACTTGCCTGAGCAGGATGAAGAAAGGAGGTGTAGAGGTGACAGGGAAAAGTGCAAAGATAGGGTTGGAAAGGGGGGATGAGAGCTCACAGCCTTAGCATACTCCTGGGTTCCCGATTCCTTGGGTTAGAGAAGAGGGAAATCCCCTTCCCCCCTGCCAGGGTACTCACCAGACCCCTAGGGAACTGTGAGGAGACCTGAGGAAGCTCAACCAGGGGACCTAAGTTTCCCAGGAGTAGATTCCTACTGGGGGAAGCAGCCCCTAAGGACTGGTAGCCCTGGAGTCAAGGGGCTCAACCAGGCTGAGAGCTTTACACCTGTCTATCCATCACAACTGCTGAAGACAGAGAATATCGAATTGGTCCAGGACCACACCCCACTTATAGGCCCAGCGTGAGGTCATAAAGAGGGGTGTCCGCTGTCGCTGTCAGCTGTGGGGAAATCCCCTATGTAATGACTAGTCTAGCAGGACGATAAGGAATATCATTTTACAGGCAGCAATGCCTTTCATTATTGCTCTCCAAAAGGGCAATTTTAAAACCCGTGTGCATGCGGTTCCCGGCACGCGCACATGGATGGGCCAAATTTATAACATGCGCGCATTGATGCATGCATGTTATAAAATCTGCTACCTCTGCGCGCCCGATTTTATATTAGCGCGTGCATGAGCGCCGACTCGCGCACATAAGGGGGTAAATTTTGTAACAAGCGCGCCGTGATGCGATAGGGCCTTTCCCCAGTTCCCTCTTACTCCATTCCGATAAAGGAGTAGACTGGGAGGAAACTTCGTAAACCCCCTAGCTAACTTGCCTCCCCTTTTCCCTATCATCGCTGACCCCTAAAACCCCTCTAACTATCTTTTGTTTTGTTTGTTTTCATACTTACCTGCTCTCCGGAGCAGTAGTAGCTTGTGCAGGCTGGCTGGCTGGCTGCCGGCACGCGCTGTCCCAGCCTGCCCGCACCCCGCCCACGCCCTGCCCAGACCCCGCTCCCGGCCTGCGCACGTGCAGCCCACCCAGGTGCACATCTCCCGGTATACGCACGCGTACGGCTTTTAAAATCGGGCCGTAAGTATAAAGGCCACTCGCTCTCCAAGGAAAAGCATTGCTTCAATGGATATTTTTGGGTAGAGTCTGCTTTACAGGTTATCTTCTCTAGAGCTCTCATCAAGGATTCCTGAAGGACTAACTTGCATTAACCCAATATCAGTCTATATTTGGCCTAAGATTTTTGCATGAATTGGGCCTCAATAATGCTTCCTAAAAACACAAAATGGAGGAACCTTTTGAATACTGTTTAGACTGAAAACTGCATGCACATATCTATTGGCGACACGATTACAGACCGGAAAGGGGGTGGAATTAGCGCAAGTTTGAAACTAGTGAGCAGTGCCGCCAATCATCAAGGCCAGGGTTGAAGCCTTGGTGCTGCGGCTCCAAAGCTACAAATGTGTGCTAAGTCAACCACTTTTGTGTCGGACTCTGCTTATAACTAAGAGATTTCTCCTAGATGCAGAATTATAAAAATCTCTTAAATGTAGGCAAACAAGACTCTTTCATGAAATGACACTTAATTCCATTAAACGACAGATACCAAGCTTTGGGGTTTATGTACTGGGTTTAAATTCAGTATAGTAAAATGATTTGCATGCCAGTTTTAATACTGCCATTGTATCGGACTTTACTCTCCATTGTACAAAACTAATGATATGCAGTGGCATTAAAAAGACCATGTTAAACTGAATAAAGCTACTTTAACGCGGCTGCATTTAGCTTTGTCCCTTGCAGCCTCTGATAACCAGGCCTGAGAAACGAGACCTGTTAACACTATGAACCTGGCACAGGGAGAGGCTCTCTGTCCCAACCTATCCCTCTCTGGAAACCAAGTGGACTTTTGAAATCCACCCCCCACCCACCCTGGTCGACACCTCATACCTCTCTCACTCCTGGAAACAGAAAGCAGACCCTTCTGGACCCTATCTCCTACCCCCACGCAAACCCTCCTCACTCCTCACATAGGGTAGGACTAGTAGATCAAAATGTACATAGAAATAAAAGCTCTCCCATAATCTTCTGTCTACTGTAAAAACAGGGTGATGATAAATATAATAATTCCAATGCAGGCTCAACCTCTGCGATTGGGGTTATCAGCTTTCCTCTTTTAAATCTGTAGTCATTTGGAAAGTTATGGTACAGCTTTTTCAAATTGTCAGGTCCCTAATGGAAATGTCTCCAAAGGGAAGGCAGATGAGGTTTTCTAAGTACACACATCTGTTCACTTGACACATTAAAAAATAAGAGTTGCTAGAGGATGTGCACAGAAAAATGGAAAACAGCATGCAATTATTGTTGGAAAAACTGGTCTGAGGTTTCTGTGTTTTCAGTGAGTAGAAAAGAATATTTCTCAGCTACAAAATACAACTGTCAGCTGTTGTAAGTTTAAAAATGGCCCCACTGTTTATATTTTATTTATTTTACTTATACTCCACCTTTCAGTCACTTCATAGTGGATTATGTTTAGATACTGTCAGTATTTTTCTATATCCAGAGAGCTCACAATCTAACAGGGCAGTTTATCAAGCTGCGATAGGGCTTTATTGCACTGTTTATTGTGCAATATAACTCTATCTCAGCAATATCACGTGATTCCCTCCCTTATCACAATGAGCTGCTTCACATGCAATTTGTACGCATGAATTTTGCAAAGCCATGCAAAGCAGCTCATTAATATGCATTTCCATGTTAATAATTTATCACAGCCGACTTAGAAAGTGGTCAACCGCGATACATTAACTACACCTCCTGGGGACTCATTAAATGGAATATTGAAGGCCGGGGATGCTAACGTGAATCCCAAAGCTCCTGCTTTAGCTTTAAAGGGTCATGCTGAAAAAAAAGTGCCGTGACAAAAAAAAACCAAGTTGAGTTGAGGTCAAGGTTGACGCCCTGCTCACCCTGGGGCTGGCACCGGGGGCCCCCCCTAAACCTGTCTTCAATAAAGAAATTGTTCCCCCACCTCCTTTTCCATCAAAATAGTGGATGTCATGGTCCCACCACCCTAATAGTCAACCAAAAGCGTTGGGGGTATAGTGCCCCCCCAATACCTGCCCCTCACCTAACCCCTAAATGTTCCAAAAAGGCATTGGAGTTCAGTGGGCACCCCACCCCCCTGAGCCCCTTCACGCACCCCTAAAAATGGAAGAGAATCCCGTGATAGGGCCCGAAGTGCCCTGCTAGCCCTGGGCCTGGCCGGTGTCATTTTTCAAAATGGTGCCGACCTGACCTTGGATCAGACCTTAGCCACATGGCCACTGCTCTAACCACTAGACTACTCCTCAGCCACAATTATTAAACGGGACATTTCTTTTTCCATTGTTTCAGATGAAATCACTAAGGTCGCAAATCACTACTAGTGCTACTATTACTACTTATTTCTGTTGTGCTTCAATCTAGACACATATTACCATGTATAGGGAAAAGTGGGTAACGTTAAGACTGAATCAATTGTTGAGTTGCACTCTTACTTCCACCACCAGTGCACTTAGTTTTTGCTAATAGTTTCATTTTATTTCAGGTGCTTTTCCTTTATTCCTCACTACAGGCTGTCAGTGGATTGGCAGGTTATAAATGTAATAATATTACTAAATACATATATTAATTGTAAAGGAGCCCCAAATTTGCCCTTTACTGGTATGCACCACTTGCAAATGAGTGATTTCAGAGCAGGAGTAGTAGCACTAACTGGTTGGTATTTTCCAGTGGGAAGCATCAGCATTTTAACAAAACTCCCGTGACCCTGCGAGTACAGGGTTCTCTGGGGAACTTCTTTCCATTGGTCTCTCTCTCCAAGCGCAGAGATCTTGGTGGAAGGGTGTCTCTCTCAGTAGAGAGGTGCTGAAGGAGTATCATATCCTATGAGGTTGGCTAGAGCTCAAAGTGAGAGTGCCCAGGTCTCTAGCACTAGAGATGTTCCACTGAGGCTTCCAAGGAGGATTACTCTTCTCCCTGAAAATCCATTTAAGAAGGATTACTTCAGATAGAAAAAGGGTTAATTCCTAAGTTTTTTAGAAGATACAGATGTAGCCTTAAGGACAAGATATGTAAGTCCCTAATCTGTCAAGAGAGTGCTTCTAAGATGGGAAAACACTAGAGTTTCAAGTCGGAATCCAACGAAGACTGCCAGAGCTGGAAGCCTTGTTTCATGAGCTGCTGCCTTTGGGAATCAGCTTTTGATGTTCTTACCTTATTCAGATGAAGTTCCAGTTTGCTATTGAGATATAAAGAGAGCAGGATCCAAAGAAACATATCAGAGGGTGCCCAGAAGGAGGGATGGGGGGGGGGGGGGGGGGTGTCTGACCCATAGAGCTAACCTGTGCAGCTATGCGAGAGACTGCGTTCACAGTTTTTATGCTGCTGAATTTTATATTTTTCTGTACTGCTTGGTGCACTAATCCTCAGTGTACTGGGATTTTATGATTTCCTGAAATCGGTAAACCGTAAAGGACTTTATTTTTGCACAACTACTACTGTGTGAAGTGCAGTGTTTTATTCTACCAGACTGGTTGCTGAAGACCTCCAAAGTAGAAAAATAAACCTTAAAAACCTTAAAAGATTGATTTTTTTTCCCCCTCCTGTGTGGCAAGAGCCCTCTAGAGGCATAGGCCCAGCTCTTGCCTCTAACCTTCCCAGTTAGCTCCTGTGCTCAGCTAGGTCGGAGAAGAGGTAACATTATATAATATAATGTAATAATAAATATAACTATATATGTGTGTGTGACTATATATAGATAGATAGAGTTATTTAATATATATACTGTATGTATATATATATATATATATAATAAGATATTTAATACAATAATTATATAATAAATATTATAACATAAAATAAATATAATTCACACATTATATGTTCATGCTTCATTGGTTCAGCAAAGTGGATCCCTTTTACTGGACCAACCTATCGAGAGATCATGATATGCAGAAGCTTCTGAGGCCGCAGAGGTCCCTTCAGTATTATTTTCAGATGATCCTTAGGACCTATATGGCTACTAGAAGTTTGCATGGTTAGCTGAGGAACTGTGACAGACATTTCTTATAAATGTTTAGCATGCAATGAGATTTTTAAGTAAACTTCAACTGATTTGATAGGTTTGGGTACCTTTTTTTCCCCCCTTTATAGTTTCATCATTCACAATAAAGACACGTTCTTCAATAACGCCACAAGAAGTAGAATTGTTCATCATATATTGCAGAGAGTTAAATATGAAGAAGGGAAAAACAAAATTGGTAAGTGATGATGTACTGCTTTATTAATTTGTTTTTATTTATTATATTTACAAGACCCCCCCCCCCCTTCAGTCTTCAAAAGGTCACTCAAAGTGGTGTACAACATCAAAGATAAAAAAAAAAAAAAGTATGAAAAAGAGTGCAGTAAAACAATAAAAATGAAAACAAATAAGAAGTTTGGGACCTAAACTCAAAGGAAAAAGCAGACACAGACTTTAGCAATACTTGTCTAAGAATAAGTCAGATACAGTGGCCCCTCAAGTTACAACTGGCCTGACATACGAACAACTTGGGTTACAACCAAAATTTTAGTTTTGAGTTACAATCAAAGTCTTGAGTTACAACTTGAATGCCGGCCAAGGCCATGTGTATCCGCTCGTGTGTGTGGTTACTTCTAATTGGGCGTTTTTTCCTGTCAATCGCATTTTTTTGGGCTTGGTGGGTGGGACTTCTGCTCTGCTGTTGCAGTGATTGGCTGCTGCTGCCGATGAGGCCTGTCCATCTCAGATGCACCCAGAGCTGCAAATGTTCACAGGAGCACATAGGCAGACCCGGCACAGCATTGGAGCAAGCGCTGTTGACCAAGGAAGCTTCTGTGCAGCAGCAGAAAGGGAGTGTAGCACTCAGCTGGCTACAGCAAGGTATCAGGAGGGGAGGAATGAGTATGCTGGGGGGGGGGGGGAAATGAGTGTTTGGGGGCCATAGATGTGCTCTGAGGGAGTGGGGAGGGGGGAATCCTACCCCTCCTCCCTTCCCGCAAGCCAAAGATGTCAACTTGAATGGTGAGTACAGAACGAAATTGTTGTTTCTGGTAGGCTAGGCACATTTTATAACTTTTTGGTGAGTACACTAGGAAACCCATTAGAGATGTGCTTTGTTTTTTTTATGCCGGGTTGGGCTATGGGTTAGCCAACCTGTGGAAAACTTCGTTTTCCATCATATCGTTTTTTTTCTTGGCAATTTTCACCCAAAAAAAAAAAAACAACCCACCCCAACTCTTCAAATTTCGTTAATTACAAACCCCCACCCTCCGGACCCCCCCAAAACTTGCCTAAAGTCTGAGGTGGTCCAGCAGGGGTCCCGGGAACATCTCCCGCTCTCGGGCCATCGGCTGCTAGTAAATAAAATGGCACCGTTGGCCCTTTGCCCTTACCATGTGACAGGGGCTACCGGTGCCATTTGTTGGCCCCTGTCACATGGTAGGAGCAATGGACGACTGGAGCCATTTTAGAAAATGGCATGGGCACGGGCCATCCATTGCTCCTTCCATGTGACAGGGGCCGACCAATGGCACCAGTAGCCCCTGTCACATGGTAAGGGCAAAGGGCCACCGGCCCCATTTTGTTTACTGGCTGCCGATGGCCCGAGAGCAGGAGATAACTCCCGGGACCCCCGCTGGATCACCAGGGACCTTAGGCAAGTTTTGGGGGGGTCAGGATGTTGGAGCTGCTCCAAGATTTGGGCTCCGGGCCTGGGCCTGACCCTAGGTTGAGGCCTAGGAATAAGGATCCACCCTCCAGGTCAGGCCTCAATGTTGGACCTAGGTCCGGGCTGAGGCCTCAGCGTTGGGACCAGGCCTTCAGGCCAGGCCACTGCATTGGGCCTGGGCTCAGGCCCTGGCCTAGGCTGAGGCCCTGGGGTTGAGATCCTGGATCTGGGTTGAGACCTTGTATCACGACCCAGCCTCTGGGCCAGGCTGTGGTATCAGGTCTGTGTCTGCCCTTCAGCCTATTACAAGGCCCAGGCATCGAAACCCAGCCTGGCCCCTTCCACCGCCCCTGCTTTGGGCCCAGGCCCTGGCCTAGGCAGAGGCCCCGGCATTGGACCTGGCCTCTGGGCTAGGCTCCAGCATCGTGCTTGGGTCCGGGTTGAAGCCCTGGCATCGGGACCTGGCCTCTGGGCTGGGCTGAGGCATCAGACCTTGGTCCAGATCCAGCCTAGGCCAATGCTCAGGCATCAGCCTGGCTGCTTCTATGGCCCACACTTTGGTCCTTGGCCTATGCCCTAGATGAGGCTCCAGTTTTGGGTATAAGCCTAGGCTGAGGAGCCAGCATCGTACTTGGGCATACGCCACAGCTCTGCTTTGGGCCTCAGCCTGTGCCCTAGGCAAGGCCCTAGCCTCAAGCCTAGGCTTAGGCCCGTTGCATTCATTTAAAATGAATGCAACAAATAAGATTTGTTTCATTTGGGGTGGCCTCCAATTCTTTTCCACCCCCCACCCCCAAATGAAACAAATCAGCCTTTTTAATTGTGTTTTGCGCATTCGTTTTAAATGAATGCACATCTGTACCAAGCAACAGGGAATCCTGGTCCAGGAGGAAATTCCTTGGAAGGTGTATTTCTAGCAAGGCCCAGGAAGGAACAGGGGGCTCAGGGGAAATAGGAAGAACCTTAGGAAAGGCCCAGATTGAGAAACTCTAAGTTGCTGTATTGCTCTTCTTTGTAAGCTGTAAAGATATGCAGTGTTTTTCTGTTGTAACTTAATAAAGTTCCTGAATATTCAGCCAGTACTTAGTCTGCACCTATTCTCTGGCCATTCTGACTGCACACGGTGGCACATGCCCCTAGATATAATTGAACGAAATCTCAAAAACTGTTCAAACTTGGCAAAAACATTCCACCAGGCTTCAGTCTCTACTCAGCTGCTTTCACTTCCTCTACCAGCAGCTCACACACACCATCTAGTGACTCAACACAGGAACATGCTCTGATCACCCAGCCCCTATGAAATAAAAACTGAAAGCAGGGTGACCAGGACATACCACTTTAGTAACCCCTGGTTACATATAATTTTAATCTCTGCAATATTTCACTGATAAAATTAATATTATTTAATTTACCGTTTTGCTTGCCTTTCCAAATAATGTGCAAGACTTACAGCATTTTTTTTAAATTCGTCAGTAAGTCCTTGCCCAGAAGAGTTTACAATCAGGGACAATAATAAAATGAGCACGTGTATGGGCACGCAACCAGACAAATACTAGAATTTTCAATTATGCACGCATTTACGTGTGTATGATTTAAAATTCGCCTATCATGCATATGTGTATGCCTAATTTTAAGCAGTTACTCGATCAAACGTATTTCAAGTGTCTTCCTTAGGACTTTATTGACTAATGCATGCAGAGAAGCGGATTTTAAAACATGCTCACATGGACATTCAGAGTTTTAGCCACTAGTCCATCAGTTTGCCCAGTCCGTCTCGAGGTCATCTGGACCCCTCTGGTTCTTCAGCCTGCACTCCCCCCACATCCCTCATCCAATCAGTTTAAGCCTAAACAGAGATTTATGAAGACTGACACCTCATCAGGAGCAGAAGTAGATGTACGCGGCTGACAGCACTGTGCGCTGCGGTGACCAGTTTTAAAACACAGATTTACATGCGTAACTCTTGGATCCTCCCCGGAATTCCAATTCCCCGCCCAACTCCACCTCTTTTCCACCCTTTTTGTTTTTTTGCTCAAGCAGGGGCACATAAGCGGGTATTTTGCAGCTTTTAAAATAAGCATTGCTCATGCGTGGCCCAGATACTCGAGCATGTGGGCCTTTTAGCATGAGCAATGCTTTTAAAATTCACCCCTCAGTGGGTACCTGAGGGAACATGAGATAAAGTGATTTGCTCAATCAGTGTCAGTGGGGGGAAGTGGTTACTCTGCCATTGCTCTAACCACTAAGGCACTCTTGCTCTTCCTGTTCCATATGAATGTTAAAATATGTAGACAAATAAAATCGAGGAACGAAAAATGTCATCTTTTCAAAACTGAAGGTTATTTCCTGTCTTCCTTATTGAACATGATCCATTTTTATTTTTCTAGCTATAGTTTTAACTGTGACATCTCAATAAAAGTGATTTCTCAATTCTTCCACTCAATCTTGCTAATTATTATGATTTTTTTTCCTTTAGGACTGAACCGTTTGATTACTAATGGCTCCTATGAAGCTGCATTTCCACTTCATGAGGTAGTGATTTTACTTTTCCCTTCATTTCACTTTACCCTTTTACTCATATCTAATCAATAATACTAAAGTGAATATTTCTGCATTAATGCCATCATTTATCATATTTTTCTTTTATCTGTGAGACTTTTAGTTGGAATGGATCGTATAAGAACAATTCACTGTTGTAGCACTGCGACACAAATCTGTTGTATAGCATCTTAAACTTACATGTAAATTTGATGACCATTTAGAAAGGAGCGTTTGAACTTTTAACGCTTGTTCCTTGCTATCAGATATTGCATTTTAGCTTTGACTTGCATTGTTACACAAGCTGAGATTTAATAAATCGAAGATCATACAAATGAATTATACAATAGTTTATATCTCTTGATCTCTTGGTTCCCTCATAAAGGACACTTCAGGGATCTGAGGGGCTATATTATGCACTCCTTATCACTTCTAGAGTTGTTTGACATGGGGAGATATTGATTCTTCAATGCTCAAGGCATTAAATGGTAATCAGTCCAAAGAGACACTGATCAACAGGTTGGTTATTCCTATAAAAAAAAAATGTCTTTATGAAATAAACACGCTGGGGCAGATTTTATAAATCTGCGTTCACGTGTACTCTTGTTCGCGCACCAGGCGCGAACAAGAGTACACGGGATTTCAATAGATGCGCACGTAGCCACGCGTATCCATTAAAATCCGGGGTCGGTGCGCGCAAGGCTGCCCAAAATCGGCAGCCTGCGCGCGCCGAGCCGTGCAGCCTGCCTCCGTTCCCTCCGAAGTCGCTCTGAAATCAGAGCGGCCTCGGAGGGAACTTTCCTTCCACCCCCCCCGCACCTTCCCTTCCCCTACCTAACCCACCCCCCCGGCCCTATCTAAACCCCTCCTACCTTTTGGTAGGGGGGGTTTTAGATAGGGCCGGCTGCCGCGCTCCATGTTCTGGTCCGGGGTCTGGTCCGGAGGCCATGGCCATGCCCCTGGAACGCCCCTGGGTCAAAACCACGCCCGCGGCGCCATCCCCGAAATCGGCGTCACTCGTGACATGCCCCCGAAACGCCGCGTCACTCCCGGCACGCCCCTGACATGCCCCCCCGACACGCCCCTCCATGCAAGCCCCGGGACTTACGCGCGTCCCGGGGCTTGCGCACGCCGCCGAGCCTATGCAAAATAGGCTCGGCGCGCGCAGGGGGGGTTTGGGGTAGGTTTTCGGGGGGTACGCGCGTATCTTATGCGCGTACCCCTTTGAAAATCTACCCCTAAATAAAATCCAAATTGATCTGTGCCTGTGATCTCTTAATTTCATCCAAGGATTCCCCATGTCTTCCCACAAATGGATTATGAGGCTACCCAGGATGAAATGGAATAGATTCTCTCCTATCCTCCATGACCTCCCCTTCTAAACTTGGAGCTTTCAGCTTGACTCAGAGATCTCCTCACCTCCCTATTCCTGTTTATCCTTGGCAGAAACTCCTGTGAGGTGTCTCAGGTTTTTTTTTCTCTCTCCTCCAGACAGTATTCTTTCACTCTCCCAACCTCCTCCTAGAGGTTTATGAAATCCTTTGGACTGAAAGATCAAAAATAATGCAAAAAGAGAAAAAAATCATTCTTCTTCCCCACTCTTCTCTCGCTAGCAAGAAGGATGAACAGAAAACGTCATCCCAGATAAAGTCTCCAAATACAAAAGCAATCAGAAACAGGGAGGTCTTCTGTCTTGGTGTGGATCAGAAGATGTGGTTTTCTCATTTCCTAATCTACTCAGCACATGATTGTAGCCAATTATTGAGTAAACCTAGGGGAACTACAAAAATCAGATCATTTTTATCAATCTCCAAATCAAAAATGCCATACTAAACCTGGGGGGTCACTAGGTAGTAAACTACCACTGCAGCACCTCCAGTGGGGGGGGGGGGGGGATGGTATATGCCTCTAGCCTGCATTGCTAACTTCTAACTAGGCCAGAACCGCTAGTGGAGATTCCATTGGATTTCTACACTTATATACCTATTAGGGATGTGCATTTATTTTAAAATAAATGGTAACCCACACCAAAGCAGGAATTTTCATTTAGATTCATTTTAGTCAAAAAAGAATACACAGTTCCCCTGAAAACCCTGAACATTTTTGTTTTGGTTTCGGAAAACAGTGCACAGATAGGGAGGGTCATTTTATAACTAGGCATGTAGAGCCGAGGTCTGCAAGTACAAAGTGTATGATTACTTTGAAAATTAGGGTCAAAAGATTATGGCAGACGTATGCGCTCGTGTGCACTAGAAATATGTGCTTTCACATGCAGAAACCCCCCCCCCCCCCCCCCCCCCCCCCCGGGCAATTTTCAAAATGCCATTTGCATGCATAAAACCAGGTTGTATGCATGTAAATTCTTATGCAAATCAGACCCAGTATGTGCTATTTGCAAATATTGTACACTATTTGCAAACTAACAGGGTCATTTTTCAAATCACATCAGGGTCCTAACACCTGCAATAATGCCATAACGCCTGCGATAAATAACGCATCGCAAGATGCATTTGCAAATTTTAAAATTTGTCTTGAATGAGAGGACTTAGGGTGGAGTTAGGTCAGAGTATATTAAAATGAGGGGTGCTATGCAATAGAGTAACACATGTTATTGGGGGTTTTAATGCCAGAAATAACTACATTTTTTTTCCTGGTGTTATGCCTGAAATGGGATGAGAGAGAGAGAGAACCTCTAGGGAAGCACACATTAGTCAACTTTTTATATCACTGTAGGAGGGACAACCAGTAACTCAGTGTGAGGCTATGGTGGTGGCCTAGGTTTTGGGGGGCAGTTTTACATGCACAGTCAGAGGTACGGACAGTACAGAACTCTAGACCTAGTTTGATGCAATCTCTGCTTAGCTGGTCGAGAGTACAAATGTATAAATCTCATCTTTGTGTACCTTTCATCACTCCAAATGACATCAAATCTGCTGTTCGTACCTCTGACTGTGCATGTAAAACTGTCCTTCAAAACCGTGCCACCACCAAAACCTCACCCCGAGTTACTGATTGCCCCTCCTACAGTGGTATAAATAGTTTACTTATATGACACTCTTATAAAGAGGTTTTCTCTATCACTCTCTTTCACAGCATTGCCCCTTTTTTTTTTTAATCACAGGTGCTATTCTTGTGAAATTTACAAAATGATAAATTTAGGTCAGAGCATGCTATTTACAAAAGAGTACACTATTTACAAATAGGGCACACTATTTGCAATGTGTGTGCTATTTTCTGAAACAAAAATGAAAAAAACAAACAAACAAACAAATAAAGAGATCCAAAAATGAATCAAGATGAAAAATGTTTCTCTGCATATCCCTAATACCTCTATAATATATATGAGGGCTTGGGTATATAGCTTAGATTTCCTTGTCAGAGTCTCAATAAAACTGTGGTCTTCACACATTCTGTTTGAAACAGTTTTGTCTGTGTATTCATTGGTTACAATGTATGTTTTTGGATGCCTGACTGGGTCACAGTTGCCCCTAAAAAAAACTAAATAGGTAGAAAATAACAATATGGCAGTATTTGAAAATTAAGATGCATTTTGGTTGTTCAAAATAATACTTCTATTTATTTTTCAGGGAAGTCACAGAAGTAAAAATTCTATACGAACACATGGAGCAGAAAACCACAGACATTTGTTGTATGAGTGCTGGGCCTGGTGGGGCGTATGGTATAAATACCAGCCTTTGGATATTGTACGGTAAAATTCTATATTAGTCTCCTTAATACATTTGTTGTGTGTGTAATTTGTATAGAAGTGTATTTGAATGAAATCAAATGCACTTAAATTAGGAAGTAATTTTATAATACACTGAATAGGAAAGTCAGCAAATACACGAATTACAACAGTTCTCAAACAATGTAGTTTGCTTTGAAAATTATCCCACTAAAACTACCCACACACAATTACACCTGTTAATTTGTGCACAGGAAATTTTCAGGATAATTTACACACAATCTTTTGAAAATGCAGAAGTATGCATGTAAGTCTAACACCTTCCCATCTCTGCTCCTAGAAATACCTCTTCTCAATCTGGGTAAACTGCTAATGCTGAAATTTTTCTACATATTGGGCAATGAGCAAGCAATTTTATAATGAGCCATTTCCACAGACTAAGCACTATTTTAACATAGAAACACAGGCCATATGGTCTTTTTCTGCTGTCATGTTTCTGTCTAGTCTGGTTATCCATACCAACTGCTCAGTTCTACTATCCCTATTATTGCCTCAGAGATCCCCCTATGCTTGTCCCATACTTTCTTGAATTCAGATACTGTCCTTGTCTTCACTACCTCTACCAGGAAGTAGTTCCATGCATCCATCACCCTTTCTGTAAAGAAATACTTCCTTAGCTTGCTCCAGAGTATCCTCTATTTCCTATGACCTCTTTGTTCCAGAGCCTCCTATCCATTGAAAGAAGCCTCCCTCCTGTGCATTGCTGTATTCTATCATATCTCCCCTCTCTAGTATTTCTTCCAGGATATACATTAGGGGTGTGCATTTGTTTTCACCGTATTGGCTATTCGCAACGTATATTACACTATTCGTAGTATTCGTGGAAAAGCAAAACGTATCGCGATTCCCCACGAATACACGAATCTTCCCCGAATTATACGGCCACCTAAATAAAAATTTAAACAAACCCCCCACCCTCCTGAACCCCCCACAAGACTTACCAAAACTCCCTGGTGGTCCAGCGGGGGGTCCGGGAGCCATCCTCTGCACTCACACCCTCGGTGCCGGTTTCATCATGGCGCCAATAGCCTTTGTCACAGGGGCTACCAGTGCCACTGGTCAGCCCCTGTCACATGGCCATCGGTGCCATCTTGTGCTCCTACCATGTGACAGGGGCTGACCAATGGCACCGGTAGCTCCTGTGACATAATATGGGCAAAGGCTATCGGCGCCATTTTGAGTACTGGCATCGGATGGCCGGATGCAGGAGGTCGCTCCTGGACCCCCGTTGGACCCCCAGGGACTTTTGGCCAGCTTGGGGGGCCTCCTGACCCCCACAAGACTTGCCAAAAGTCCAGCGGGGGTCCAGGAGCGACCTCCTGCACGCCGTCCGTCCGATGCCAGTACTCAAAATGGCACCGGTCGCCTTTGCCCTCACTATGTCACAGGTACCGACGGTCGGCCCCTGTGACATAGTGAGGGCAAAGGCGATCGCCGCCATTTTGAGTACTGGCAACGGCAAAGGCAGATCACCTTTGCCCTCACCATGTCACAGGGGCCGACCGATGGTACCTGTGAGATAGTGAGGGCAAAGGCGATCGGCACCATTTTGAGTACTGGCATCGGATGGCCGGCATGCAGGAGGTCACTCCCGGACACCCGCTGGACTTTTGGCAAGTCTTGTGGGGGTCAGAAGGCTCCCCCAAGCTGGCCAAAAGTCTCTGGGGGTCCAACGGGGGTCCCAGAGTGACCTCCTGCATGCCGGCCGTCCGATGCCAGTACTCAAAATGCCGCCGATAGCCTTTGCCTATACTATGTCACAGGGGCTACCGGTGCCATTGGTCAGCCCCTGTCACATGGTAGGAGCACAAGATGGCGCCGATGACCATGTGACAGGGGCTGACCAATAGCACCGGTAGCCCCTGTGACAAAGGCTATCGGCGCCATGATGAAACCGGTACCGAGGTTGTGAGAGTGCAGGGGATGGCTCCCGGACTCCCCGCTGGACCACCAGGGAGTTTTGGTAAGTCTTGGTGGGGTCAGGAGGGTGGGGGGTTGTAGTTAATTTTAATTTTAGCTGGGACACGAATAGAAATCACCGTATTAACGCATCGGGGTGCCATATGGCCGAATGCAACGTATCTGCTCCCCGACGAATCCTAATCACGAATGCAACGTATGGCGTCCCTCTGCACATCCCTAATATACATGATTAGATCTTTAAGTCTGTCCCCATATGCTTTATAACAAAGACTACTGACCATTTTAGTACTTCTGGACCAATTCAATCCAGTTTATATCCTTTTGAAGGTACTGTTGAGGTTCTAAAAATAAATGCTTAAAGACAACAGCTGTAGAGAAAAGCTTTTTAATAAATGCTATAAAATAATATAAATCTTAAACATTAAATAATAAGGTACTTTATGGAGAGGCAGAGTGCCATGCAAGGCATTAGGATAAACTCCCTCTCAAATGATTTTACTGATAACAAAACTAGGCTATGTAATTGTCAGAATTTCTTTGATTGGCTTTCTATTATAAACAAATAATCTGAATGGCTGTATGGTAATTTGCTCTCATTCTCCAAATTAATTAATCCTTGTCTTATATGTAAATATTTTCTTGGAATTTTGCTGCATTAGCAGCCTTATGTTTGTTCTAAGAATGTTCTTTATAAGTTTAGATGGAATTTCAACTAGCCTTGTCCATGTTCTAGATATGTTTTTATGACCTTGTAGTCCAGTTCTTTCTTCATTTTTATCTAGCTTATAGCATCCATCTATAAGCTGTAAGCACAATTGTCATGTATAAAGTTATACTTGTTAAATGCTACCTATGATCAAAAAATCAAAAGCTTAGGAGAACAGGAATAATGACTTCTTGTGTAACATGTCAAAAAGTGTTTCACTGTGACTAAGGGCCTATGAGTACCCACATCAACAGACTTGTACACAATATTCCAAGTGAGGTCTCACCAGGGACCTATACAGGGGAAATATCACCTCCCTTTTTCTGCGGACCATTCCTCTCACTATTCATCCAAGCATCTTTCTGGCTTTTGCCCTCACCTTGACCACCTGTTTGGCCACTTTAGGATCATCAGATTTGATCATCCCCAGATCCCGCTCTTATTTCATGCATACAAGAATTTCATCCCTATACTGTATCACCCCCTTGGGTTTGTGAAGCCTAAATGCATGACTGCATTTTTTTAGCTTTCAGTCTTAGCTGCCAAACTCTAACACATTCGTCAAGCTATGCTAGATCTCTCTGCATGTTTGCCACACCTTCCTGGGTTTCTACCCTGTTGGAGGTATTGGAATCCACAAAAAGATGATAATCTTTTCATAATGTCATTTGCAAAACTGTTGAAAAGAACTGATTCACGGAGTGATTCCTGTAATGCTGCTGCCTTGGAGTGAACTCCATACCACTAGCCTTTATTGCCTCCCACTCAACCAATTTCTATTATAGGGATGTGAATCGTTTTTGAACGATTAAAATTATCATCAGATAATTTTAAAATCGTCCAAAATCGTTAGAGTGCACGATACAATACAAATGCCCACGATTTATCATCAGGGGCATTTGTATTGTATCATTAAACAGGGGGCGGGAAAACCGGCACACCAAAAAAACCCTAAAACCTACCCCGAACCTTTAAAACAAACCCCCACCCTCCCGAACCCCCCCCCCCCCAAATGTTTTAAATGACCTGGGGTCCCGGCTCGATGATCCCGGCGCGATGTCCTGCTCTCTGGCCACGACTGCTGTGAAGAGAAATGGCGCCGGTGGCACTTTGCCCTTATCATGTGACAGGGCAAAGGTAGCGCCGGCACCATTTTGATTCCTAGCTCCCGACGTCACACATCCAGGAGATTGCTCCCGGACACCCGCTGGACCCCCAGGGACTTTTGGCCAGCTTGGGGGGGCCTCCTGACCCCCACAAGACTTGCAAAAAGTCCAGCGGGGGTCCGGGAACGACCTCTTGCACTCGAGCCGTATTGCAAAATGGCGCCGGCCGTATGGCCGTATTGCCGCATTGCAAAATGGCGTCGGCCGTATGGCCGGTGCCATTTTGCAATACGGCTCGAGTGCAAGAAGTCGTTCCCGGACCCCCGCTGGACTTTTGGCAAGTCTTGTGGGGGTCAGGAGGCCCCCCAAGCTGGCCAAAAGTCCCTGGGGGTCCAGCGGGGATCCGGGAGCGATCTCCTGGATGCATGACGTCGGGAGCTAGGAATCAAAATGGCGCCGGCGCTACCTTTGCCCTGTCACATGATAAGGGCAAAGGGCCACCGGCGCCATTTCTCTTCACAGCAGTCGTGGCCAGAGAGCGGGACATCGCGCCGGGATCATCGCGCCGGGACCCCAGGTCATTTAAAACATTTTGGGGGGGTTCGGGAGGGTGGGGGTTTGTTTCAAAGGTTCGGGGTGGGTGTTAGGGGTTATTTTTGTTGTGGCCAGAGAGTGGGACATCGCGCCGGGATCGCGCTGGGACCCTCCCACTGGACCCCAGGTCATTTAAAACATTTTGGGGGGGTTCGGGGGGGGTGGGGGTTTGTTTTAAAGGTTCGGGTGGGTGTTAGGGTTTTTTTGGTGTGGCCAGAGAGCGGGACATCACGCCGGGATTGCGCCGGGACCCTTCCACTGGACCCCAGGTCATTTAAAACATTTTGGGGGGGTTCGGGAGGGTAGGGGTTTGTTTTAAAGGTTTGGGGTGGGTGTTAGGGTTTTTTTGGTGTGCCAGTTTTCCCGCCCTCCCCCGATTTACGATTTTTAACGATTTCAAAACAAAACACGATCCGATTTCCCTCCCCCCCAGCCAAAATCGATCGTTAAGACGATCGATCACACGATTCACACCTCTAATTTCTAATCCAGTCAATGACTTTATGGCCCATACCAAGGGCATTCAGTTGATTTATAAGTTGTCTATAATCAAAGGCCTTACTGAAATCCATCTTGATCCAACACTCTGGTCACCCAGTCAAATAAATTGATCAGCTTTGTCAACAAGACCTACCTCTGGTAAAACCATGCTGCCTCTGAATTTATAATCTATTGGATTCCACAAACTGCACTATCCTGTTTTAATAGCAATTTCATTAATATACTAACTAGAGAGGTCAGACTAACCAGCCTTAGTTAACAGCCTTCACGTTTCACTTTTATGAAAAGGAACCACATCTGCCTGCCTCCCAACTCTAAAGAAGCATTGAAAAGGTCAACCAGTAGAGCTGCCAGAACTTCTTTAATGTCCCTTAATACAGAGAAGGTTTTTGGCATGGCAATTTTACACGTGTTGCCAAAGTAATACCCCTGGTTGTATCCTATCTAGCCCCATCATGTTATCTAATTTTAGTTTCACTATCTCATGAACACAGTCTTCTGAAAATCATTTGATGTTTTTCTTGATTTTAATCCTATTTGTGTCTATTTTTTTATGGTCCTACTTCTTGGATATACATGATTAGATCTTTAAGTCTGTCCCCCTATGAGGGAACAGGTGAAGGTGAACACCAAACACAAATATTTGTTAAGTAATTTTTCAGAGGCTATTAACTTCGCCAGCTCTAGTTCTAGGGATGTGTTCGCTATAGTGGATAGACTTCTGGGTAATAGGGTGGTGGACAATAGTTCAAATGTAAGCACACCAGATAGCGTCAGCCATATGGTCTCTCTCTCTCAGATAAGATTGTTCAATTATGATCTGAATTAGAGATGAAAAGATCAGTTAATGGTTTGGCTATGGGGAACGGGCAAAGCTCACCCGGTTGTTGAGAAACAAATAATAGGACTTAGAGCTTTTAGGAAGTTGGGATTGCTGACTTTAAGCAGACTTTAGGGCAGTTGAGAGCAACATATTGCTTATTAGATCCTTGTTTTGCTAAGCTGATTAATAGAGATGTGAATCGTGTGCCCGATTGTCTTAACGATCAGGTTCGGATGGTGGGAGGGAAAAATCGGATCGTTAGAGATTGTGAATTGGAATCGTTTCGATTCCAATTCACATTGTTAAATTTTTAGTGAGGCCTGAGCAGATAAACAAAACCCCACCGACCCCCCCCCCCCAAAAAAAAATGTTAAATTACCTGGTGGTCCAGTGGGGGGGGGGGGGGGGTCCCCGGCGCGATCTCCCACTCTCGGGCCATCGGCGCCATTTTGGCTACCACTGATAAAAAGGCGCCGATGGCCCAAAAAAAAAACCCCACCCCGACCCTTTTCAAATTATCCCTTTGCTTCTCCCACCCTCCTGACCCCCCCAAAAACCTTTTAGATGTACCTGGTGGTCTAGCGGGGGGTCCAGGAGCCATCCCTTCAATCGTGCCGGTGCTGGAGGTTTCAAAATGGCGCCGATCGCCTTTGCCCTTACCTTGTCACAGGGAGCGGCACCATACTGGCAGTCTATCGCCTTTGCCCTTACCTTGTCACAGGCGATCGGCACCATACTGGCTGTCTATCGCCTTTGCCCTTACCTTGTCACAGAGAGCGACGGTCGCTCCCTGTGACAAGTTAAGGGCAAAGGCGATCAGCGCCATTTTGAAACCTCCAGCACCGGCACGATTGAAGGGATGGCTCCTGGACCCCCCGCTAGACCACCAGGTACATCTAAAGGTTTTTTGGGGGGTCAGGAGGGTGGGAGAAGCAAAGGGGTAATTTGAAAAGGGTCGGGTGGGTTTTTTTTTTCGGGCCATCGGCGCCTTTTTATCAGTGGTAGCCAAAATGGCGCTGATGGCCCGAGAGCGGGAGATCACGCCGGGGACCCCCCCCCCCCCCACTGGACTACCAGGTAATTTAACATTTTGGGGGGGTTCGGGAGGGTGGGGGAGTGTAAGGAATTTGTTTTAAAAGGTCGGGGTGGGTTTAGAGGTTGTGTTGGTGTGCCGGTTTTCCCACCCTCCCCCAAATAATTCCCATGCCCTATTTAACGATACAATATAAATTCTGACGATAAATCGTGGGCATTTGTATTGTATCGTGTACTCTAACGGTTTAGAACGATTTTAAAATTATCGGACGATAATTTTAATCATTCAAAAACGATTCACATCCCTACTGATTAAAGCTCTTCTGGATTTCTGATAAAAGGCAAGAGGTGTTGCTGATATTACTCAATCTTTCATTGCTATTTGTTCTGGTGAATTATGCTCTCTTGTTGGAGCAATGTGCATTTTTGGCCCTTCGGGGGCTGGTATTGCAATTGTTAAGATCTTTTTTAAGAACATAAGAACATGCCATGCTGGTTCACACAAAAGTCCATCTAGCTTATCATCCTGCCTCCCAACAGTGGTCAGTCCAAATCCCTAGGGGTAGATTTTAAAACGCCTACTCGCGCTGGGCCTATTTTAAAAAGGACTGCCGATGCTCATAAAGCCCTGGGACGCGAGTATGTCCCGGGGCTTCGAAAAAGGGGCGGGGAGGGGGCGGGTGGTCCGGCAGAGCCAGAGGTCCCCGACACAGTGGCCATTTGTCGCTGTGCCGGGGGATCGCGTATTGGCAGGGCAGGCAGGCGCAAACGAAAAGTTAAAGGAATGGGGGGGGGGGGTTAGAATAGGGCTAGGGGGCAGGAAGGTTAGGGGAAGGGGTAGGAAGGATAGAGTAGGGGGAAGGGAAGTTCCTTTCTAGGCTGCTCCTAAATTGGAGTGGCCTGGGAGGGAACAGGTGAAGGCAATGGGCGTCGGTGCAGGCAAGATACACTAATGTGCACCCTTTTGCAAGCGCCGACCCTCGATTTTATAATATGTGCGCACCTGCGTGCGCATGTTATAAAATCAGGCATCCATGTGTGCACACCGGGTAGTGCACGCACATGGATGCCCATGCGCAAGTTCTTAAAATCTACCCCCTAGTGTCTAGCAGATCCCAAAATAGAATTATTTATTACTCACTCCCAGGCATAACTATAGTATTCTCTAGTCTATGTTTTATGAACTTTTCCTCCAGGAATTTGTCCAAACCTTTAAAATCCTGCTATGCTAATCACCTTGACCACATCCTCTGGCAACAGATTCCACATCTTGATTGTACACTGAATGAAAAAGTTCTTTCACAATTTGTTTTATATCTATTAGATGATAGTTTCATGGAGTGTCCCTTTGTTTTAGTGTTATTTGAAAGGGTAAATAGCCCTCCTTTATTTATCTGTTCCAGCCTACTATGATATTTCCTCTCAGTCAATCACTTTTCCAAGCTCAAGAGCCCTAACCTGTGTAGCCTCTCATCTTAAGGGAGCCATTCTTTCCCCTTTATCATTTTTGTCGCCTTCCTCTGCACATTTTCTAGTTCTGCTATGTCTGATTTGAGATGAGATGACCAGACCTGCACCCAATACTCAAAGTACAATTGCACCATGGCTCGATACAGAGGCAATATATATTTTCTTTTTGGTTCTCCATTCCTTTTCAGAACATTCTTATTTGCTTTTTTGACTCCCGTCACAAACTAAGCTGAGGATTTCAATGTATTATCCACAAGTAGTGGTGGTGGTGACTCTAATATGGAACCCATCACTGTGTAACTGAAGTTGGGATTATTTTTCTATGTGTGCATCACTCTGCACTTTTCCACATTAAATTTCATCTGACGTAAAGATGCACTGTCTCCTATTCTCACAAGGTCCTTCTGCAGTTCCTCACAATCTGCTGCTTTTATTTAAAATAAATTTGTGTCATCTACAAATTTGATCACCTCACTTGATGTTCTGTTTTCTAGATCATTTATGAATATGCTAAACAGCACAGGTGCCAGTACCAATCCCTGTGGTATTCCGTTAATGACTTTTCTCTATTTGGAAAACTGACAATTTAGTCCTATGTTTTGTTTCCTATCTTTTAACCATGTACCTATCCACAATACAACACTCCCACCTATCCCATGCAAATCCAGGTACACTATATCAATCAGCTTATTTTCTCTACATGTTAATTTACCTTCAAAAAATCTAATAATTTTATAAGGCAAGGCTTCTGTTTGCTAGAACCATGTTGAATCTTCCCCATTAAGCCATGTCTATCTATAAGTTCAGTAATTTTATTTTTAAGTATAGTTTCTCCCATTGTACTCAGCACTAACATCAGGCTCACCAGTCTATAGTTTCTGGATCACCCCTGGAGACTTTTTAAACCAGTCTTCAGGTATTGTGGCTGTTTTAAATGATATTGTATAGATTGCTAGTAACAGGTTTGCAATTTCATGTTTGAGTTCTTTCAGGTCTCTGGGATGGATACAATCAAGTCCTGGTAATTTGTTTCTTTTTAGTTTATCAGTTTGATCTATTACATCCTGCATTATCACCTTCAAAGAATGTTTCTGGCATGGGTACATAAAGGTTGAGGCAAAATATCAACTAAGTTTTTCTGCTATTTCCTTGTCATTGCTGAAAACTCCTGTAACCCCACGGTTATCTAGTGGCCCAACTGATTCCCTCACACACTTTTTGCTTTGAATGTACTTGAAAAACATTTTATTGTTAGTTTTGTCTCTCTGGCCAGCTTCTTCTCTAATTCTTCCTTGGCTTGTCTTAGCACTATGTTTACATCCTGTTGTGAACCTGCCTGTGATGAGCAGGGGCAGGCCCCCTACCTTCGCGGCCAGTCGGGCCGCTGACGCCATTCCCAGCTGCTCTCTTCCTGCGGCAGTCTGCCGCCGACGCCATCCTCCGCAGCCTGGAGGCCGTGGCAGTCTTCTGCCCTGTGCGGCAGGGTTGAGCCCCGCCGAGAGTCTCTCTTTACGACTGTGACTGCCGCTGCCACTCCCGTGTCCTCTTCGTGTCTTCATTTGCCCTTGGCCTCCATCCGGCCTGCTGCTTCTTGCCATTACCCAGTGGCAGGACCGAAAGGGTTTGGAACAGTTGGAGGATTGTTCAAAAGACACCATTGCGTTGTTGGTCTTCCTAAAGCGTGCAGGTCCAGTGGAGGATCAATACCTTCAGTCATCGTTGTCTTCAGTCCAGCCCTGTCCCTGCTCCGGATTCCATCGTCTGTCTTCACTCCAGCCTCGCTCTTGTCCAGCCCATGCTCGGGCATGCCTCGCTTGCCTCGGCACCTCTTTGGAGTTCCTCTGGGGTCGAGCCGTGGTCCAAGGACACACAATCCCCTGGGAAGTGGAATCGCTCTCCTAGCGCTTCCTAACACATCTTATTTATGCTCTTGCTTATTTTCTTCTTATTTGAGTCTACTTAACATTTTTTTGAACAATGTCCTTTTGTCTTTAACTTCATCTTTCACCTCACCATTATACCATGCAGGCAATTCTTTGGTCTTCCTTCAACTTTTTTTAATGCATGGATACATTGTATTTGGGTTTCCAAGATGGTAATTTTAAGCAATGTCTATGTCTCATGCAAACTTTAACTTTTGCAACTGCTCCTTTTAGATTTTTTTCTAATTTTCTCATTCCATCAGTCTCTCTTTTTAAAGCAATATGCTATTCCAGTAGTTTTACTTAATGTCCTTCCACCTGTAATTATGTCAATTATGATTGCGTTATGATCGCTATTGCTAAGTGATCCCACCATAGTAACTCCTTGCACCAGGTTGCGTATTCCACTGAGGACTATATCTAAAGTAGCTGTCCCTCTTATTGGTTCTAGGACCAAATGTCCATGAAATAGTTATTTATGGCATCTAAAATCTTAACCTGTCTAGCATCCGGTGAGACATTGACCCAGTCAATACTGGGGTAGCTGAAATCTCCCATTATTATTATTGTGTTGCCAAATGTATTTGCCTTTCTTATTTCAGCAGCATTTCACAGTCTGTTTCATCATCTTGGCCAGATAGACAGTAGTCCGATATCAGTTCCGATTTACATCTCTATAGATGTGAATCGGAACCAGAATCGGATCCGATATCTGTTCCGATTCACATCTCTAGTATACACCCACTGCAATACTCTTACCCATCATACATAGAAGTTCCAATCCTAAGGACTCCGTAGTGCATTAGGTTTTCTGCAGGATTTGTATTATGTTTGACTCTTTGCCATCTTTTACATATAATACCACCTCTCCACCAATTTTATATCAGTATAATTTATACCCTGGTATCACTGTGTCCTGTTGGTTATTTCTCCTTCCACCTCATCTTTGAGATGCCTACTTAGATCCTAACTTTTGAATCTATTCACAGTACTGGATTTGTGCATGTAAGTGGGAATTTGGAGATTTATCTTATTTATTTATGTAATGCTTTTATATACCGAAGTTTGTATGGACATCACATTGGTTTACATAGAACGGATAGAGAGGAGGAAATGGAAAAGAACAGGGTAGAAAGTTACCTTAAAACAAATAACTGGTTGATCAATATGGCAATAAGTAGAAGGTTGTAATCAGAGAGGATAAAAGGATAGTGGAGGGAGGATAGGCAGAGAAGGGGGAGAACAGTAGAAACAAAGTAACTGGATCAACATATTAGAAATAACTCAGAGAGGGATTATGTACAGGAGACTTGGGTCACGTGTCAGCAAGATGGAGTGGCGAGGTGTTAAACGAAGGCCTGTTTAAAGAGCCAAGCCTTTAATTTCTTTTTGAATGTCTGAGTGCAGGGCTCAAGTCGTATGTTGGGGGGCATAGAGTTCCAGTGGATAATGCTCTGTCTTTGGTGGAGATGAGGTGTGTGAGTTTTGCGGGGGGAATGAATAAGGTGCCAGTGTAAGCCAGCTACATAGCAGCAGGTGTGCTAAGTAGCATTTTTTGGACTTATCCAGCTAACTGCCACAACTTAGCCTGATAAATCTGCATTTATCCAGATAAGTTCGAACTTGCGCGAGCATTTGTACGCACATATGCACACATATTTTATAACCCGTGTATATCATTTTATGCACAGGTTATAAAATATGGTAGCAACTTTACATGGGCTCATATACACATGTAAATGGGTGCACATGAGCAGTTTTGGCAGCTATCCTTCCTCATTTTATTCCTTTTATAAATTGCTTTTCAGAAAAAGTCTCTCAAAGCAATGTACAAACATAACATATATATAATAACAAATTTTGAAAAACTAAAGCATAAAAGAAATTATGAAAGATAGTCCAATATTGCAACATGCCCTACCAAGGACTAATTAGCTTGTACCCTGTTCAACCTCCATCATTTTCAATCACTCTTAGAGTATATTAACAATGAAGTCCATATTCAAAAGCTATTTAGACAAATAACTCAAAAGTTACCCATCTAAATAGCAAAATAGTCATATTCAGCCACTTAGTTGGATATGTATTAATCCTGCTATAATTTAGCCTCTCAGTCCATCGGTGCCATTTTGGCTGCCACTCAAAAATGGCCCGATAAAAAAAAACCCCCACCCGACCCTTTAAAAACGACCCCTTAGCTTCCCCCACCCTCCCGATCCCCCCAAAACATACCTGGTGGTCTAGTGGTGGTCCCGGGAGCGATCTCCCGTTCTCAGGCCGTCGGCTGCCACTCATAAAGATGGCGCTGATGGCCCTTTGCCCTTACCATATGACAGGGTATCCGTGCCATTGGCCAGCCCCTGTCATATGGTAGGAGCACTGGCTGGCCGGCGCCATCTTTAAAGATGGCCGCCGCCTTCGTAAAGATGGCCGCCGCCATCTTTAAAGATGGCCACTGCCGTATTTAAAGATGACCGCCACCATATTTAAAGATGGTCGTTGCTGTCGTAAAGATGGCCGCCACCATCTTTAAAGATGGCGCCGGCCATCCAGTGCTCCTACCATGTGACAGGAGCCGGCCAATGGCATGGATACCCTGTCATATGGTAAGGGCAAAGGGCCATCGGCACCATCTTTATGAGTGGCAGCCGATGGCCTGAGAATGGGAGATCGCTCCCGGGACCACCACTAGACCACCAGGTATGTTTTGGGGGGCTCAGGAGGGTGGGGGAAGCTAAGGGGTTGTTTTTAAAGGGTCGGGTGGGGTTTTTTATTGGGCCATCGGCGCCATTTTTGAGTGGCAGCCAAAATAGCGCCGATGGCCCGAGAGCGGGAGATCGGTCCCCGTGCCCCCACTGGACCACCAGGTAATCGTAAAAAGTTTTGGGGGGGTTCGGGAGGGTGGGGGAAGGTAAGGGGTTAATTTTAAAGGGTCGCGCCTCACTACAAAAAAAATAACGATGTGAATCGGAACCAATTCTGATTCACATCACCCACATCACCCACGATCAGATTTTTTCCCCCCTCTAGCTGAACCCGATCGTTAAGACGATCGGGCACACGATTCACATCTCTACTCTCTGCACCAATGACAGGGGATGGTGGAACAGATAAGTATGGGAAAATAAGTGTGGAAGCTTGCTGGGCAGACTAGATGGGCCAATTGGTCTTTTTCTGCCGTCATTTCTATGTTTCTATATGTAAACATGTATAGACTGCACCATTAGCAAAACTATCAGAGCGCTTTTCAGTACAAACAGCATTAACAAATATTAAAACAAACAAAGAACAATCATAATCACCCTCTTCATTGCTAAACCATTTAACCCTGCCCCCACCACCCACTCAAGCCTTAACAGGTTTACAAAGTTGTTAATCCAATATGCGGGTAAACATCATACATATTGGGGCCGATCCAAAAAACTTGCGCTGAAAGTGGGCTGTGTATTCAGCGCCTGCTTTCATAACTTGCCCCCAGGCACCTCTCCTGGGGGCACGATGCAATATTTAAATTAGGGCTCGCACTGTCGAGGAGGCGCTAGGGGCGATTGTGTGCCCCTAGTGCCTCCTTGACAGCGCAAGCTGGAGAGAGGTCCGCTGTCGGTGGCTGTCCGCCGGTTAAGAAAATGGACGCTGAATTTATCAGCGTCCTGTTTTCCTAATCAGCGCACATGTGTACCTGTTTACCCATAGTGAGAAAAGGAGTTCTCAGAGGTGGGGTTGGGGAGGGATTTGCACTTCTGTGCACGTTTTGAATTCTCAAAAGTGTGCACATACATTTTTTTGGGAAAGTTCTGCACACAGTGTAAATGTGTGCTGCTAGTTTTGGCAGGGAAAATTTTCCAAAGGAAAGCATGCACATATATCTGTGAGAAGGTAAGAATTGTCAAACTGGAACAGACCAAAGGTGCATCTAGCCCAGCAATCTATCTCTTGCAAGGGCAAGCAGTGGGTATTTAAAGGGTAAAGAGAGTATAGAGTTGGCCATCTGCTGTCCATCTGAATAATAGGAATTATTAGGAAGGGAATGGTTAATAAAACGGAAAATGTCATAATGCCTCTATATCGCTCCATAGTGAGACCGCACCTTGAATTCTGTGTACAGTTCTGGTTGCCACATCTCAAAAAAGATATAGTTGCAATGGAGAATGTACAGAGAAGGGCAACCAAAATGATAAAGGGGATGGAATAGCTCCCCTTTGAGGAAAGGCTGAAGATGTTAGGGCTGTTCAGCTTGGAGAAGAGATGGCTGAGGGGGGATATGATAGAGGTCTTTAAGATAATGGGAGGTCTTGAACGAGTAGATGTGAATCGGTTATTTACACTTTCGAATAATAGAAGGACTAGGGGGCATTCCATGAAGTTAGCAAGTAGCACATTTAAGATGAATCAGAGAAAATTATTTTTCACTCAGCGCACAATAAAGTTCTGGAATTTGTTGCCAGAGGATGTGGTTAGTGCAGTTGGTGTAGCTGGGTTCAAAAAAGGTTTGGATAAGATCTTGGAGAAGAAGTCCATTACATAAGAACATGCCATCCTGGGTCAGACCAAGGGTCCATCAAGCCCAGCATCCTGTTTCCAACAGTGGCTAATCCAGGCCATAAGAACCTGGCAAGTACCCAAAAACTAAGTCTATTTCATATTACCGTTACTAGTGATAGCAGTGGCTATTTTCTAAGTCAACTTAATTAATAGCAGGTAATGGACTTTTCCTCCAAGAACTTATCCAATCCTTTTTAAAACACAGCTATACTAACTGCATTAACCACGTCCCCTGGCAACAAATTCCAGAGTTTAATTGTGCGTTGAGTGAAGAAGAACCTTCTCCGATTAGTTTTATATGTGCCACATGCTAACTTCATGGAGTGCCCCCTAGTCTTTCTATTATCTGAAAGACTAAATAACCGATTTACATCTACCTGTTCTAGATCTCTCATGATTTTAAACACCTCTATCATATCCCCCCTCAGCCATCTCTTCTCCAAGCTGAAGAGTCCTAACCTCTTTAGTTTTTCCTCATAAGGGAGCTGTTCTAGTCCCCTTATCATTTTGGTCGCCCTTCTCTGTACCCTCTCCATCGCAATTATATATTTTTGAGATAGGGTGACCAGAATTGTACACAGTAGGGATGTGAATCGGGCTTCGGACGATTGAAAATATCGTTGATATTTTCAAAATCGTCAGAAATCGGGGGCTTCCCCAAAATGATAGGAAAACCCCACGATATTGATTGTGGGGGTTCCCTTATCATTTTGGGGGAGGGTGGAAAAAACGGCACACAAAAATAACCCCTAAACCCACCCCGACCCTTTAAAACTAACCCCTTAGCTTTCCCCACCCTCCCGACGCCCCCAGAAACTTTTTACAGGTACCTGGTGGTCCAGAGGGGGTCCCAGGAGCGATCTCCCTCTCCGGGCCATCCTCCTGATCCCGGGCCGTCGGCTGCCACTAATCAAAATGGCATCGATGGCCCTTTGCCCTTACCATGTGACAGGGTATCCGTGCCATTGGCCGGACCCTGTCACATGGTAGGAGCACTGGATGGCCGGCGCCATCTTGTGCTACTACCATGTGACAGGGGCTCACAAATGGCACCGGTAGCCCCTGTGACATAGTAAGGGCAAAGGCTATCGGCGCCATTTTGATTACTGGCAGCCGATGGCCCGGGTGCAGGAGATCGCTCCCGGACCCCCGCTGGACCACCAGGGGCTTTTGGCAAGTCTTGGGGGACCATCATGACCCCCACAAGACTTGCCAAAAGTCCAGCGGGGGTCCGGGAGCGACCTCCTGCACTCGGACCGTCGGCTGCCAGTATTCAAAATGGTGCCGATAGCCTTTGCCCTTACTATGTCACAGGGGCTACCGGTGCCATTAGTCAGCCCCTGTCACATGGTAGGAGCACAAGATGGCGCCGGCCATCCAGTGCTCCTACCATGTGACAGGGTCCAGCTAATGGCATGGATATCCTGTCTCATGGTAAGGGCAAAGGGCCAGCGGTGCCATTTTGATTAGTGGCAGCTGACCACCCGGGAGCGAGAGGATGGCCCGGAGCAGGAGATCGCTCCCGGGACCCCCACTGGACCACCAGGTACCTGTGAAAGGTTTTTGGGGGCGTCGGGAGGGTGGGGGAAGCTAAGGGGTTAGTTTTAAAGGGTCGGGTGGGTTTTTTGTTTATCGGCTCGGGCGCAGCCGATAAACAAAACCGCAATCGGGCCCGATGCAAAAAAATCCACATGTGAATCGGAACTGGAATCCGAACCGATTCCGGTTCCGATTCACATCTCTAGTACATAGTATTCAAGGTGGGGTCTCACCATGGAGCGATACAGAGGCATTATGACATTTTCCGTTTTATTCACCATTCCCTTCCTAATAATTCCCAACATTCTGTTTACTTTTTTGACTGCCGCAGCACACTGAACCGAAGATTTCAATGTGTTATCCACTATGAGGCCTAGATCTTTCTTGGGTGGTAGCACCTAATATGGAACCTAACATTGTGTAACTATAGCATGGGTTATTTTTCCCTATATGCATCACCTTGCACTTATCCACATTAAATTTCATCTGCCATTTTGATGCTCAATTTTCCAGTCTCACAAGATCTTCCTGCAATTTATCACAATCTGCTTGTGATTTAACTACTCTGAACAATTTTGTATCATCTGCAAATTTGATTACCTCACTTGTCATATTTCTTTCCAGATCATTTATAAATATATTGAAAAGTAAGGGTCCCAATACAGATCCCTGAGGCACTCCACTGCCCACTCCCTTCCACTGAGAAAATTGTCCATTTAATCCTACTCTCTGTTTCCTGTCTTTTAGCCAGTTTGTAATCCACGAAAGGACATCACCACCTATCCCATGACTTTTTACTTTTCCTAGAAGCCTCTCATGAGGAGCTTTATCAAACGCCTTCTGAAAATCCAAGTACACTACATCTACCGGTTCACCTTTATCCACATGTTTATTAACTCCTTCAAAAAAGTGAAGCAGAATTGTTAGGCAAGACTTGCCTTGGGTAAAGCCATGCTGACTTTGTTCCATTAAACCATGTCTTTCTATATGTTCTGTGTGGTTTTGATACTTAGAACACTTTCCACTATTTTTCCTGCACTGAAGTCAGGCTAACCGGTCTGTAGTTTCCCGGATTGCCCCTGGAGCCCTTTTTAAATATTGCTTTACATTAGCTATCCTCCAGGTACAATGGATGATTTTAATGATAGGTTACAAATCTTTACATTAACTGCTATTAATCAAGTTTACTTAGGGAATAGCCACTGCTATTAATTGCATCAGTAGCATGGGATCTTATTTATTTATTGTTTTTTTATACCGATCTTCCTACATTAGATGCAAATCAAACCGGTTTACAAAGAACAAAAACTTGCCAGACGGCCTTACATGGAACAATGAACATTTAAGCAACTTTAAGTAATAGTCAATGAGAAGAAAAACTAAATATAAAATTTAAATTACATAGTAATCAAGGTAGATAAGAATTGGATTGGATTACATAGTAATGAAGGTCATAAGTGATAAAAGTCCAGTAAATGTATAATTCAAAAATTTGTTGTTCTTGTACTAGGCTTAGTTAGGGAGCAGGTATGTATGAAAAGGAGTGGGGAAAAGCGGAAGACATAAATGGAATGAAATAGAATAAAAATAATAACATAAAATAAATAAAATAAAATAAAATAAAAATAAAAATAAATAAATCAATCAATCAAAAAATAAAATAAAAGGGAAAGTCAAAAGAGTGACTAAGGGTCTCTTCAGAGGGAATCAGAATAAATGAAAAAAAAATGAAAAAGACTAAGATTAATAACAGATCAAACCATATAAGGGAGAGAAATAAACAGAAAAGTGTAGTAAGAGATGTAGAGAAGGCTTTAAGCTAACAAGATGGTTCTGGAAAGGCAAGCTTGAATAACCAAGTTTTAAGTTTTTTCTTAAAGGAGATAGGGCAAATCTCTTGTCGGAGGTCAGGAGGGAGAGTGTTCCAGTTAGAGGGACCAGCGGTAGAAAAGGCCCTTTTTCTTAGAGATGTTTTAGCTTGAGGGACGAAGAGGGTACCAAGGTAAGCTTTTCTCAAAGGTCTGGTGGAGTATTTAGGGCGAATCTGGAAAGTGAGATCGAGTGGGGCTAGATTATGTAAGTTTTTGTGTATGATGGTTAGTACTTTGTATATAATTCTATATTTGATGGGGAGCCAGTGGAGGTGGTATAGGATTGGAGTGATGTGATCCCTCTTTTTTTAGTTGTATTGTTAACAAATCTTTTAAAGTTGAACTGGTTGTCTAAGAGGGTGCCTAAATCTCTTACGTACGAAGAATTTTTGAAATAATCAGGAATTGTTGAAGGGGAGGTAGGAAGAGAGTGGTTATCAATCTGAGGTTGAGCATTTGGGAGAGAGGTTGTTTCACTAATAAAGAGATTTGCATCATGAGAGATGATTAGGAATTCTTCTTAGTGTTTGGGTACTTGCCAGGTTCTTCTGGCCTGGTTTGGCCACTATTGGAAACAGGATGCTGGGCTTGATGGACCCTTGGTCTGACCCAGCATGGAAATTTCTTATGTTCTTATTTCTTATGTCCTAACCTTCCAGATGCACAATATAAAGTACAGAATGTGTTTATCACAATCTCAAGGTGTTGATGATTACTTGAAACCAATTAAAGCACTTTGTTTTTCCTATATTCTTAATGATCCAGAAGGCATCAATATGTGTCTCTATAATTACTGACATAATTACTGCTTATCATTAGTGTACAAACACAAGGTTTTATGTGAAAGTAATTATATGCCACTATGTGGCAATATCAGCTGTGTTTATCATTTCATTCAAATGTATAACTCCTTATCACTTACATATGCATATTGAAACCATAATGTGAGAGAGAACTTTCTGAGCCATTTTCAAAATCTTTATTAGTAAGGCTCCATATTTCATGGGATATCATCACTCTTTGGGTTAGTTGAAAAGCATGAGACAAAACAGAGTGCCTTGTAAACATGTATATTTAATATTTGGATTTTGAGCCCATCTTTCCAATTAAGGCTCAACACAATCTAAAGCATTGCTCTACCCTATGTACTTTCCACTTGCCTATATGCGGGGTAAAGACCCCGTCACCACTGACCCACCATGGATATTCAAAAGGAAATTCGCTGGGGAGTTTCTTTTTCAAAATTGGCTTGCAAGTCCATGTGGTTTGAAAATTGTCCTTCCTATTAAAATAGTAAAGATGCTATCATGGGTGTGATTTAGTCACAGGCAATCAGTACAATTAGGGCTGTACACACACAAAAAAAGTTTTTCATCTACCCTATCATTTTGGGAGTGTGCCATTTTGGGTTCGCCATATCATTTTTTTGTTTTTGTTTCATTATTTAAAAAAAAACCAAAAAAAAAAAAAACTAATAGGACCTGCTCCCAGTCCTTCCCCTTTATTAAAATATTCAACCCATATACCAGCTGACCCGTCTCACCCAACCTAGCCCACCCTCCTGAGCCCCCAGGACTCACCGAAATGTCCCTGGTGGTCTAGTGAGGACCCAGGAACAACCTCCTGCTGCCATTATTCAAAATGTCCCATCATGTGATGACAAGGGCTACTGGTACCATTGGGCAGCCCCTGTCACATGATAGGGGAAAAGGACTGGATAACACCATTTTGAATAATGGTTCTCATTGCCCATTGCCCCATCAGGTGACAGAGGCTGCCTAATTTGTAATACTCCAATCATTGACTCCTCCGTTTATGTTTTTTTATACTGTTTTTTTCAAAAAAACTTTTATGGCATGCAAACCACCCTAGTGTGTTACTCTTTTTCTTTCTTATAGTCAATCTATTAATTTTTTATATATCAAAACCCCACAGAAAAATATTTTAAAGGATGGAGTGGAAGGTTTCATACAAGATTGTATACACCATTACTCTCATGTAATGTGCTGTCAAATTATAATCATTAACCAATTTCCTCCACCCCTTTGTTTTGTTTTTCTTTTTTCAGCATGATACACTCTTTAAAAATGTTCAAATAATAAATCTTTAAATGAAGCGCCTCTAATCTTGTTTAATATGTGTGTTACTGTGCCGTTACTCTCTCCTCCATTAGCTTTTTCTATAACCAACTTATCTGTCCTGGGTTGCTGTTCCCACCCAGGACAGATAAGTCGGTTAGAAAAGCTAATGGAGGAGAGAGTAATGGCGTATACAGAGAGAGTAATGGTGTATACAGAGAGAGTAATGGCGTATATTTTATTAAAGGGAAAGGGTTGGGGTGGGTCCTGTGAGCAGTTTTTTAAAATAAAATATTGCTTTTGGAGGCAAAAAATGATACTATCCTTATACACTACAATCTATATGAATTTTTAACGCAATTATTTTATTAATAATTATATACATTGATCTCCTCAACAATACATTCCATTTCATATTTTTTTCGTTTTCTCACCTTCCTTTTACTACAAATTTTGCATGTATTAGCCATATGCTGTTTGATGAAGTGCATTATGCATTGTGATGATTGTCATAGACCATGTCTTTTGCAAGATTTGTTTTCACTCTTCTCCGCAGTTTTCAATTGATTTTTCAGATATTGGTATCTGTACTTTCAAACACGTAATTTTTTATGCAACATCATCATTTTATGCACACAAAACATGTATTGTCCCCTTGTTTAAGCGTTTGTGTATTTGTATTATTTAATATATTTTTTTAATATATTTTTTTTAAATATGTTTTATATCATATTTATATGTTGATACAAATATTTATGTTTGTGTGTATTTTTAATTGTTTATATTTATGTGCCACAGCCCCTGAGGCAGCTTGGCAGAGCGAAACTCGGCCAGAGTCGGGCAAGTTTCAATAAAGTCCATTTTAACCGATCCATCCTTTCATTCTTCTGCTGTCCGCTACATTGGATCGGTTACCGGTTTGTTTTCTTGGACCTCCCCTAATTATAATACATATGATCATTTCTCCCCTTAAACCCCCAAGATTTTGTAAACCAACAGTACTTATTTTAGAGCTATAGTGAACCTCCCAGGTCCAGATTTCTCATCAGCTAAAGCGCACAGCTGCCTAGGGATACCCGGCTGAAAGAGGCAACTTTTCTTCTGTTTCAGGAACACTCACTCACAAACAACCTTAGCCTGAGTGACAGCGCCCTGTCAGATTCATTCCCTTAAAGGTGCAGGGGCTTGTGGGCCAATGCCATTCAGGGCACTGCAAACTAGAACTGCTGCTGGCCTGTCCCTACATCTTGGAGGAAGACCTCCCACTCTCCTCTTCCGCTCCTCCATTTCCCCATATTTGGAGGAGGACACTCCACCCACCCCTGTACCCGCTCCTATGCTAGGAGCACTTAAAAGATAAATTTAGCTCTGGAACTTATCTACAATGTAGTTCAGAAGTATCCAATTCTAGTTTTCAAGAGCTGTAGAAAGCTTTGGTTTTCAGTATATTCACAATGAATATGCATGAGATAAACGAAAGCAGTGTATGCAAATCTGTGGATATCCTGAAAACCAAGCCTTTGTAGCTCTTGAGGACCAAAGTTGGCCTCTACTGGTCTAAGGGGTAGATTCTATGGCAAGAATTAGAAAATTTTGAAGTATATTGGCAAAAAGGTCCATCTTTTACATTACATTATAAAAATAAAGTAGTTTTCCACTCCTGGTTAAGATAGCAACATAGAAATGTGATGGCAGAAAAAAAAACTGTATGGCCTATCTAGTATCTAGTCTGCCCTTCCACCCAGTTAATTTAGCTTTACAGTTCCCATCACTACCCCTGTGTTTATCCCAAGCTTTCTTGAATTCAGACACTGTTTTTCTCTTTACCACATCCATTGGGAGGCTGTTCCATACATCTACTATCCTCTCTTTAAAGAAATATTTCTTAAGATTACTCCAGAGTCTATCTCCTTTCACCCACATCCCATGACCCCTCATTCTAGAGCTTCCATTTTCTTGAAAGAGGCTTGCCTCCTGTGCATGGAAACCTTGGAGGTATTTAAATGTCTCTATCATATCTCCCCTATCTCACCTTTCCTCTAGGGTATATATGCTTAGATCTTTAATTTTGTCCCCATATGCTTTAGAAAGGAGGCCACCAACTATTAGGGATGTGTAGGGAAAATAAATTTATTTTTGGTTTTTTTGGTTTGTTTTCAGGAGGGTTTTTTTTCCCACAAATTTTGGTTCATGGAATGTTTGATTTGTTTCGTTCGTGTGAAAAAACCAAATCAAACATTTAAAAAAAAAAAATGCCAAAAAAACAAAAACAGGATCTCCCAAGGCCAAGTATCCACCGTAAAAACATTCTGGGGCCAGGACCCTCCCAGAGGCCGGGTCCTGATGCCAGAGCCTTGACCCATACACAGGACTGATGCCGGGGCCCAGACAGGAGGCCAGGTCCCAATGCCTGGGCCACAGCCTAGACTCAATGCCAAGCCCAGTCTGGAGCCTGGGGCCCAGACCCAGGCCTGACACCAAAGCCCAGCCCTGAGGCCGGGTCCCAACACTGGGGCTTCAACCCAGACCCAGGTCTGATAATGAGGCCTGGCCCGGAGAACAGGTCCCAATGCTTGGGCCTTGAGCTAGGTCAGAGCCTGGCCCAGGTCCAATGCTGTGGATTAGCCCAGAGGCCAAATCCTGAAGCCTGGGCCTCAGCCTCGGCACAACACCTCAGCCTGCCTCAGGCTGGACCCAGGTCCGACACCAGGCACAGCCTGGAGGCTGAGTCCTAATGCCTAGGTCTTGGCCTAGGGTCATGCTCAGGCCTGGAGTCTAGGCCTCAAATCAGTTCTGATGCATCTGCTATCCTCATCGTTTCTTTAACTGATGCTGTCCACTGGGGTTGCACCGGAGTTAATTTTTAATGACGTTTTGATTACCTATGTACCTTGTACCCTTGCCCTGAACGTAGGAAGGACAAATAAATGTTTTAAAATAAATAAATAGATATCTACGGCATATTTACCCCAGTGGCGAAGCCATTTTGATGTACAGAATTGCTGTATATTGTGTACATCAAAATGGCGCCTTCCATTGGGATGAATGTGCCAGAGTTAGTTAATGCCAGTGTGACCCCAGAAGATAGAGTCAGTTGAAGAAGAAAAGAAGAGGATGTCAGATGTGTTGGAGCTGCTCCAAGGCCTGGGCTCCAGATCTGGGCCTGTTCCTAGGCTGAAGCTGAGGTCCTGGCATTGGGACTTGGGTCCAGGTATCGGGTCCTGGCCTATGGGCCATGATGTAAGCTCTGGGTCTGGCCTCCGGCCTAGGCCAAGGCCCAGGCATCTGGACCCAGAGCTGCTGCTTCTGTGGATACCCAATGAATCAGGTAAGTTTGTCTGCAAGGGTTTGGCAGAGGCTCCATCATTGGCCCGGGCCTAGGCCAAGACTCCGGCATTGCATTCTGGAAAAAAACAAAACAGTCCAAGGACCAATTCCTGAGGCACAGAGCTAGTAGCACCTCCCCCTCCTCAAAGTGACCTCCATTAACCGTTACTCTTTGTCACCTTCCACTCAACCAGTTCATGACCCAGTCAGTCACTCTAGCACCTTTACCAAGGGTGCTCAATTTATTTATAAGTTGCCGATGCTAAACCATGTGAAGACCTTACTGAAATCTTTTATACTACATCTAAGCTCGCCTTTGATCCAACTCTCTGGTCTTCCAGTGAAAGAAATTGATCAAATTAGTCTAACAAATCTATCTCTGGTAGAACCATGCTGCCTCAATTTTTGCAATCCACTGGATTCTAGAAATTGCACTATCCTCTGTTTTAGCAGAGATTCCATTAATTTTTTCACCACAGACATCAGACTAAATGGTATATAGTAGTGGTGTGCATACATTTTTTTTCATTGCTGTTTCATTTTCAGGTCCAGGGTGGGCCATTTCGGTCCACCCCCCAGATCGAAAAAAAATTTTCGTTGCCAATTTTGTTAAAAAAAAAAAAAAAAAAAGCACCCCAACCCTTCAAATGTAATTAAATACAACCTCCCCCCCCCCCCCAAAGACTCGCCGAAAGTCCCTGGTGGTCCAGCGGGGGTCCCTGGAGCAATCTCCCGCTCTCGGGCTGTCGGCTGCCAGTAATCAAAATGGCACCAGTGGCCCTTTGCCCATACCATGTAACGGGGCTACCGGTGCCATTGGCCGGCCCCTGTCACATGGTAGGAGCAATGGACGGCCCTTTAGAAAATTCACGTGGTGCACATAGGGCCCAGCCATGCACGTAAGAGGCAATTTTTACGTGCACCGAGCTTTTAAAATCCAGCTTTAGTAGGGAGGATTTTTGGATTCCCCTTCTCCACAGGGATTGCAGTGCTGAGAACTAGCCTGATCCCACAGATTTTTCCACAAGAGAAATCACCTGAAGTAACAGCTAAGGATAAAGGAACAGCTGAACCAAAGGAAGAAAGAACAAGAGAAGGAGACCCCATCCGGATCTCTGCACATCAAGGGACCAAGACAGGCTAGAAGGTGGAAGATGTCTAAAGATAGGATTTTTGCAATACAAATTGGGAACCTCTCACTAGGATTCCATGGGACGGGCACTGGGAGAGTATGTGTATTTAAAATCAGCATGGGCTCTACCCAGATGTCTGTAATAAGGATACCTACCAACCTTGTAGAAAATCCTGTATCAGCAGTCAGATATACACTCATTTTTGGACAATGGACCTTGTTTAAATTTATGAATCAGTCAATTATTATTTGACACCCAGTCCTGGTCCTGTCTAATTTTTACAGCCTCTCACCTCATGGGAAACTTTACTACAGTATCCATACACTGGCAACCTCTTTTCATCATCTGGGCCATAAGCAAGAGCTTCCACACATAAAAGGAATCCCCCAAGGATTGAGAGTTAATCTGGGGACACGTCAGCTAGCCAGAGCAGCCCCAAAGAAATAAATTAGATTGTGTGCCCTTTGGACTTACCACATCCCAAATAAGGGTTACATATTTATTTATAAAATTTCTAGACCACATTCCCAACTATTTCTGGGTTCAAACCAGTGAAAGTACACATTGCCTACTTGTTTTTCCAGACAAGTACTCTAAATCTAGCCAGATAATGGCTCTCTGTGTCTTCAAAGCAGTTATTTCCCTCTTTTATCTCCTGCTATTCTGGAAGCAGCTTATTTAGCACAATATTTTGGTTCCTGATTTCTAACTCTTTTTTTCTGTCTATGTGGATACCTTCCCAGTTATATCATGTTTTCTAAAAATCTTCCAGACAAGGTGCATAATCATTTATCTTCATGGCAAGGTCTAACATTAAAAATAATGCTACAAATGTGCTATGAAGAATTAAGACTGGTCATACTGTATACCTTTTTGATACCTATTTATCATGAGTCTTGTTGCAATATAATTGTCAACCAAATAAATTGACCACTCCAGTACTCATCGGTGGTAACGTGACTTACTGTGTTATGAAAATGGACCATCTCTTTGTAGAATACAACTAACAGTTTGACATTTTTAATGTTAAACATTAGCTGGCATAATACATGATCGCAGCTGACAGATTTTTATTTTTAAATCAAGGTAAATCGCTGAGCTGTTGGCTTCATGACTAAAAGAAGGGATATTCCTATAATTCTGTAGTTGTTCTTGACATGTTAACCTTGGTGAAAACCTCCATTTTAGATTTCAAACTGTGGTCAGAAAAGTGTACTAAAAACCTTTTCTTCTAAAAATGTAAATTCTATTGTATTGATTACTGGAGAACACCATTTAACAAGCAGGTCTGTAATTCTGGTTTGCTGTGTTAAACAGGAGATATTTTGGAGAGAAAATTGGCTTATACTTTGCCTGGTTGGGCTGGTATACAGGAATGCTCTTCCCAGCTGCCTTCATTGGACTGTTTGTCTTTTTGTATGGAGTCTTCACTGTGGACTACTGCCAAGTCAGGTAACGTGGCAAATTCTGTGTTCCATATGAGCGTTATAACTAAAGATTTAGTTAATTGATTTGCTTGTATAATGGGCTGGATTTTTTAAAAGTTACGTGCGCTGGGCCTATTTTATAAAGGCCCGGCGATGCGCGTAAAGCCCCGGGACATGTCTAAGTCCCAGGGCTTGCAAAAAGGGGTGGGGAGGGGGCGGGGCCAGAGGCCTCCGACACAGTGTTGAAGGATCGCGTGCCGGCAGGCTGCCGGCGCACGCAACTTGCGCCTGCCCAGAGGCAGGCACAAAAGGTAAAATAAAAATTTTGGGGGGTTAGAGTAGGGCTAGGGGGAGGAAAGGTTAGGGGAAGGGGTGGGAAGCTCAGGTTAGGGGGGAGGGAATGGGGGAAGGCAGCGCGGCTCAGCTCGCGCAAGGTGCCCAATTGTGCACCACCTTGCGCGCACCGATCCCTGATTTTATATCTTGCGTGTGCCTGCGCACACAAGTTATAAAATCGGGTGTACATGTGCGTGCACCAGGTAGCGTGCACATATGTATGCCCGTGCACAACCTTTTAAAATCTACCCCAGGGCTTTTAATATTCACTGGAAAACTTACTGTTCAGGCATTTGGGGACTAAAGATGTAGTCAAGTTCAGTGGCGAATCCAGAACTTATTTTTTGGATGGTCCCACGATTAACATGGGTATGCAGGAGGCATACCGGTCTGAACCCTACTAGATGTATCAATAAATAATGCCTTAGAGTTGAATTTTCAAAAGATGCGCACAAAACAAAATAGCATGTGCATACGTAAAATGGATATATGTGAGTATATTTTTAAAACCACAACATATGCATGTAAATTGGGGGCTACAAGTAAATTTGCACGTGTAAAAAAGGGGCGTGCCAGGAGTGTTCCAGGGAGAAGCCAATATTTATGATTATAAGTTGCTATTTCCAACCTGACAAAGTGGTAAGTCTTTTACTTGCGTATATTTCTTCCTGGTCAATATGTGGTGTAAGTAATTGTAAATATCTTAAAAGTGAAAAAATGAGCGAGTGGAGGGCCTGGGTGAAATGGGGGGACTTCAGGCGGAAGATCCAGGAGGGTCTTCATGAGCTGCAGATGGACTGGGTGAACTGGTAGACTAATTGGTAAACCTGGTTATTTCATTGCCGCGCGAATATTATAAAATCTCCCGACTTACGCATGTAAAAGCCAACTTATAGGGAGTAAAGGGGTCTAAATAATGTGAATAAAATCTATTTGTGTATTCCTTTGAAATTCAAAGTACAAATATGCAGGTAAATCATTTGTGCACACTTAACCGGCAAAATTCTGACTTATGCAGCTAATTAGCACCATTGCTGCCACTTACTCGGACAATTTTCAACTTATTCAGATAAATAGCACTTTTATTTAGACCTATCTGGTTCTCTTACAAACCTGCATAAGTCTGAAAAGTGCTTAGATGGACAAGTAGTGCTTTTCAGACTTATCCAGCTAAGTGCTGCTACTTAGCTGCATTCATTAGAACTTACCCGGATGTGCCTCTTCTTTTCCAGATAAGTGTGCACATGAGCGGCTTGTAGTTTTTACTAGGGATGTGAATCGGGTGATCGATCGTCTTAACGATCGATTTTGGATGGGGGGGAGGGAAATCTGATCGTCATGGTTTTTGTTTTTTTTAAATCGTAAAAAATCGTAAATCGGGGGAGGGCGGGAAAACCGGCACCCTAAAACCCACCCCAACCCTTTAAAATAAATCCCCCACCCTCCCGAAGCCCCCCAAAATGTTTTAAATTACCTGGGGTCCAGTGGGGGGGTTCCGGCGCAATCTCCCGCTCTTGGGCCACGGCTGCGTTAAAAGAAATGGCGCCAGTGGCCCTTTGCCCTTACCATATGACAGGGCAAAGGTAACGCCGGCGCCATTTTGGTTCCTGTCACCCGACGTCATGAGTGCAGGAGATCGCTCCCAGACCCCCGCTGGACCCCCAGGGACTTTTGGTCAGCTTGGGGGGGGCCTCCTGACCCCCACAAGACTTGCCAAAAGTTCAGCGGGGGTCCGGGAGTGACCTTCTGCATGTGGGCCTTATTGCCAGTATTCAAAATGGCGCCGGCGCTACTTTTGCCCTCACTATGTCGACATAGTGAGGGCAAAAGTAGCGCCGGCGCCATTTTGAATATTGGCAATACGGCCGGCGCTACTTTTGCCCTCTCTTAGCCGATATTGATGATTTTGCGGAAAGCTGCTCGTATATCACCAATTGATGTAGTTTCAGTCTCCATTGTGTCAGAGTCGGAGGGCCTTTATGTATCCACTGCTTCAGAATAGACTAGTGTTTGGCTAATAGCAAGGCTTTGCATAAAAACAGGCAGTGTGCCCGATTCTGGGCCCCTGGTAAGATGTCACGTGTCACATGCAGCAGGCAAAGAGTCCTGTGTTCATTGGTATCACTCGCTTTAGAAGTTGACCCAGATCGTCCAATACATGCTCCCAAAACCTCCGGATGAGGTTGCAGTCCCAAAAATTATGCCGGAAGGTGGCAGAGTTATGCCCACATTTGATACAAGCAGTAGACATAGCCAGCTGCCATCGGAAGGCCTGCACTGGAGCCACATAACTTCTGTGTAACAGTTTGAATTGATTTTCCCATAATTGTATATTTTCCGTATAACTGGCAACTTTTTTAAAGCAATCAGCAAGTTGTGGTGGGGAGATTTCACACTGACAGTCTAGAGTCCTGGCAGCGGCCATACGAGCAAGGCGCTCGGAGGTGTCCAGGGGCAATATCTTTTTCAACATGGTGGAACAAGTCATCTCTTTCGTAGAAGGGGAGAAGAAGAATGTCAATGAAGCTTGGTGGGGGGTGACCATAGTACTACCTGCCCACGTCTGTAAAAAATGCCTCACTTGAAGATAAGCAAAGAAACTGTTCCGATGAATCCTGAATGTGGATTGTAATTCTGTAAATAAATGAATGTGTCCTCCTTTCTTATTAAAAAGGTGATGGATATGAGTAAGGCCCAGCTGTTTCCAGTGTTGAAACACCACATTTTCCTATCTAGGGGTAAATGTAGAAGGGCCATCAATGGTTGCAAAGGTTAAGGTCTGCCAGGAGACATGAAGCCGTGAACAAAGGTGTCACCACGCTTTACGACAAGCCACCACGTACGGGAATTCTTGAATGGGTAGGGGTAGCGCAGGTTTTGGCGCTGTCAGGAGGTTTCTTAGGGCAAACAGTGTACACCAGTTTTTTTAGCATGTCCATTGGTGTGAAGATGTCTGAGGTACCCAGCCATTCCCTGATATGGCACAAAAGATTGGCAACATTATATGTGAAGATTGGGGCACATCAGCCCTCCCTCAGACAGTGGACACATCATGGTCGTTAGGGTAATCCTTGCTTTCTTATGCCGCCAGAGGAAATTTTGTAGTGCAGTGTTCAGTTCCGCAATGTATGACTTGTGAATCCAAACAGGCAGCATGTGGATGACATAGAGCCACTTGGGAAGTTCAATCATTTTGAAAAGTTGGATCTGCCCAGACAATGATAATGGCAGAGACTCCAAATCTTTCAGTTTTTGTTTGGTCTTGTGCAACAGAGGATTTATATTAACATCATAGATACATCTAACATCAGTCGGTATGCGGATTCCCAAGTATTTAATTTCTGAGGTGACCCATCGTAAAGGGAATTCTCCCGGCCACTGCGTTTGGACCTGACCCGTAACATCTATGGCCTCCGACTTGTCAAAGTTGATTTTCAAACCAGAGAACTGACTAAATTGAGTTTGGAGTTCTAAAACTCTTCTCAATGAAATAATTGGGTTCAGCGCAAATACCAATACATCATCAGCAAAGGCCGCAAGTTTAAAGTGTGTCTTCCCCACCCTGAAACCTTCTATCTCGGGGTCGGCATCTATGGCCTTCAACAGAGGGTCTATCGTAAGAATATATAGCAGTGGGGATAGGGGGCATCCCTGCCTAACTCCCCTCTGGAGGTCAAAGGGGGCGGACATTACTCCGTTGGCCATAATAATAGATTGCAGCTGCTTATACAACCATGCAATGTTCTGCAATACACACCCCTGAAAGCCATATTTCTGCAACACTGAGAATAGGTAGTCCCAAGCCACTCTATCAAATGCCTTTTCTGCATCAAATCCCACCGCTGGGATATTATGGGACTTGCAGTGTGTCATCGCCAACCATAAACTCAACAAGTGGCAGCTGGCCTTCCTATCCTTCAGAAAACCCACCTGATTGTTAATGATAAGACATGGCAACACCCCACTGAGCCTTGTGGCCAATATCTGGGCAAATAATTTTACATCATAATTTAATAAGGAAATTGGCCTATAAGAAGCAGGATTTAGGAAGTCTTTGCCACTTTTAGGAAGGACTGTGATGTAAGCCATAGTGGCCTCTTTAGTAAACCCTTTTTGAGCAACATCTGAGAAGTAGGCCCATAAGGGGTCACCGACTTCCGTTTTCAACAATTTATAGTAATCTGCATTTAGGCCATCAGGACCGGGTGCCTTGTGGGACTGACTGGACCCTATACTCTCCCATATTTCCTGGATAGTGATGGGCGTGTTGAGAAATTGCAACTGGTCAGCAGTCAGCTTCGGTAAAGAAAGATTGCTAAAGAAATGACTTTCCGCAGTTGGTGCGTGTGGGTTAGAGTCAGCTTCATATAGGGATTCATAAAATTTTTGAAAAAGTGCACATATCTGTGACCCTGAAGAATGCTGTATTCCCTTATGGTATTTTAAGACTGCTATAAATGCTGTGCCTCGTTGGGCTCTAACCTGTTTTGCTAGTAGTTTTCCCATTTTGTTACCAAAATGGAATAGTTTATGTTTGTAAAACAATATATCTTGTTGCATTCTGCAATGTATGTAACAATTTAAGGTATATAGAAGGTCCCTATATTCCTTTTTAACCTGAGCAGTGGGATGTGCTATTAATTTTCTTTTTGCCTTTTGAGCCTTCAACCCCAAATCTATAAGCTGTTTACTGGCCAGCTTCTGTTGTCTGATAACATATGCAATTATGTCTCCCCTCATCATTGCCTTGCCCACCTCCCAAAAGAGGATGGGATTGACTTGGTGTTTCTCATTGTGACGAGCATACTCCTGCCATTTTTCCTGGAGGTAGACTCGAAAGTCCCTATCCTCAGAAAGATGCGGCGGGAACCACCACCTGGGCTGCCCCTGTTTTGGCCCACCCAGACCCACATCCACCCATATCATGGCATAATCTGAAAACTCTTCTGGTCCTATCTCTGCCATTCCAATTTTGCTAAATCTGTGGGAGGAGGCTAAGATATAGTCAATACGAGACATGGACATGTGAGCCCTCGCTACGTGAGTGTAATCTTTCTCCTCGGGATGGAGAATCCGCCAGGGGTCTATGAGCTGTAGTTGCTGACACAGATAAGGTACTCCCTTTCGCTGATTATATCACGCAGGCGTTCCCGGGTTAGACCTATCCAACCCGGGATCCATAACTTGATTGAAATCTCCTGCTAAAATGAATAGACCCTTTTGATGTATCGTGAGAAATTGAGTGAGAGTGGTGAAGAAACTATGTTGATAAGAATTCGGTGCGTAAACACTGCACAAGGTAACCTCAGTACCAAATAATTTCCCCGTCACATGAACATAGCGCCCTTCGTCGTCAGAAGCTACATGGGCCTCTTCAAATACTACGTTTTTGCCCAGTAGTATGGCCACCCCTGCTTTCCAGTGCACTGCAGGAGAGTAATACACCTTGCCAACCCAATCCCTTGCTAATTTTGCGCTTTCAGCAGCAGTTAAATGGGTTTCTTGTAGAAACGCTATTTTTGTCTTGTGCCGCCGCAGTGATTGTAACATTTTAGTCCTTTTTATTGGGGCACCTAGGCTTGCTATGTTCCAGGAAATACATCTGAGCCTTTCAGCCATACCCCTTTCTGTGGTTGATTAGAAAACTATGTGTACCTTGTCTCCAAATTACCGTGAGGCCTACCCCTCCCAGCCTAGAAGTGAGGCCTTGTGACCTTAGTAGAAAGCCCATTCATTGCACTCCTTGTACCATAAGCAAAATCAGGAACAGACAATTAACAGCACACTGCCTCACAAAACTTGGTCCAGTGCTACCCTGCCCCCCATCCCCCCCCCACAGTCCCCCCTCACCCCCCCCCCCCCCCCCAGGTCTCCTGTATTTCACTTATGCCCTCCATATATAAGAGGTTAAGAGAACCACCTGATTGTTCCCCACCGGCTCCCCCGCCATATCGTAAAGGGGAACACCCCTCAGCCGGCCAATTGTAATAATCTTAACAACCACCTTTTTTGTGTTTTTTAAACATGAAAACATTAAGCAGTGTTACCATTCCAAAAGAGGATGGCTTTCCTCCTCTTTGGGAGAGAGAATATGTACCCAAGGTTCAGTTTCTGTCGAGGTTTCACCTAGCATCCATTTTTTCCGCTATGTACTGTTTCACTGCCTCCACAGAGTCGAAGCTATGCTAGGCCCCATTGTGTTCCATACGTATGTGGGCGGGATACTGAAGAGTGAATTTTAATTTTCTGTTGAAAAGATCTGCACAGATCGGTGAGAATTCCCTGCGTTTGGCTGATACTGCAGCAGAGTAGTCCTGAAAAATCATTATTCTACTTCCCTCATAGGATAAGGTTGTACTCCTCCTATAGGCTTGCATAATAGCAGTTTTGTGCAGAAATTCAAATACCGTGCAATTACCACCCTGGGTTTGGTGATCTCCTGTTTTATAGTCCCCAATCTGTGTGCTCTTTCAACAGTCACACTGCCCGCTAGCTCCACAAGGCCTAGAGCAGGGAGCAGCCATGTTTCCAGAATGTTTGCCAAGTCTTTCTCAGGATAGATTCTGGGAGGCCCACAAACCTCAAGTTATTCCTCCGTGACCTGTTTCCCAGATCTTCCACTTTTTCTTCCAGGGACACAATCTTTTTTGTCAGAGATTCTTGTTTTTGTAATAAATGCTGAGTTTCAGTTTCCACATCTACTATTCTTTGCTGAATGTCTGCTTAACTGCATTTTTAGTTCTTGGAGCGTTTCATTTCCAGCATTTATTTTTTGGGCTAGTTCTGAAAATCGGGGTTCTAATGCTTGAACCACCACCTGTGTGACCTCCCCAACCAAATCGGGCTGTTCTGCCCGCACGCCGGAGCTTGGAGGGCTCGGAGGGACAGCGGCCATCTTGGGTTCGGCAGGCTTATCTGTTGCTTTTTCTTTTTTCTGCTGTTTCGCTGCCAACCCGGAATCGCCGCTGGGAAAAAACAGCCTGATTTTTTTCTGTGATGGCCCCGATTCACCTGGGGAGCCACGATGTGTTTTTTGCTCCCGGGAAGCACTGCGTTTTGGTGGGGGAGCTGGGACTGCGGTCAGCCTGCAGCCTACCCGCTCATCAGATCACGTGGTCTCCTCAAGCAATGCGGACTTTAAAAAGCTGCGAAGTAGATGTGTATATACCGGTGCATGTGTCAAAAATAAGAGGGTGGAAAAGGGGTGGGGCATGGGCAGGGCATAGGCAGAGCATGGGCGTACCAGGGCGGAGCCAACAGTTATGCACACAACTCTGTATTTTAAAAACCAGAGGCTGTGGCATTTAGTTATTTAGTTATTTTATAGACCGTTGTTCCAAGTGTTACAAAAGTAACAATCGTCAGTAACACATATTGGTATAACACATACTTTGGGAATATACATTTTTGAATAAGATATATACATTGTCTTCTTATCTACATAATACTGCTCCAGATGAGGAGCAAGTCTGTAGATCTCGAGTTTTAGGGCTTACAGGAAAGTGTTGAGGGGGCTAGGTCAACTGGGGGATGTGCAGGATGAAGAACCAGAGTAGTCTGGAATACCTTGATATTAACTGGGCAAACTGGTGAACTAATTGGAAAAACTGGGTTGTCCTTGGCTCGAGCATGCTTTAAAATCTGCCTACATATGCGCATAAAAGCTGACAAAGTCCTATGGAAGACGTGCACTAGCCGTATTCAAGTAACCTCTTAAAATTAGGAGTATACTTAATACGAGGTTGGTGGATTATAAAACATACATGTGCAAGTGCGCGCACAATGAAAAATCCCAGCATATCCTTGCTTGTACATGGATACGCTCATGTTTGGGCACACGCAAGCTCGTTTTTAAATCAACTTATTTGTGAAGTAACACAAAACTCTACAAAAAAAATAAAGACATATAGAACCTACCATTACATATAATAACAGCTCTAACTCTCAGGCCTCAAACTGGAACCGTATCTATGAAATGGCGGTAATGGAAATATTTCACCAGGCCCTAGAATACTAATATACCCCCTATTGGAGTAAAGGAACAAGCTAGTCTGCTATAAATATGGGACTACAAATTAGAAACAGAACATTGCAGACAAAACCAAAATAGAAAGTCTTAGAAACTTGACTGAACAGTGGAATACTGAAAAAAGAGCAAAATACAAAAATATAAAAAATGCACATTCCCAAAGATTCAAATCAGTAAAAACTCAAAATATTTTTTTTTAACCTTTATTGTCTGATCTTTTTATTTTTCTAATCAGTTGGTTCTGGTTTCTTTTTTCCACTTGCCCCTTGTCAATCTTTTCCCAGTTCCTTTTTCAGGCTCTCTTTTCTTTTTCTATTTCTTCTCTCTCCTCCTAACGTCTTCCCTTTATGCCTCATTCGCATTCATTCTCACATGCTTTCTCGCACAGGCTCCCTCATAATACACACACATACACACACACATGAGTTGAAAGTTAGTAACATATCTTTATTTGATAAATACAGTAGTTGACATTTGTGCTTGGTAAATTTTGTGTTTGCATAGTTTAATTTTGTTTAGAAATAAACAACGTGAGCGTTTTTCAATTTAAAAGTGCCTCCTTGACACCGTGAGCCCGAGAGAGCTCCACTGTCGGCGGCTACCCGCCGGATAAGAAAACGGACGCTGAATTTAGCAGCGTCCGTTTTCCTAACCAGCGCAAATGCACAGATTAGGAAAATGGAGGCTGATAATCACATTTGCATGCGATGAGTGCTATTAGTTTCACTCCGCATTGGAAGCGCATTGTAGAGGTGCTAATCCCCTTATTGCATAAGGGGATTAGTTAGCGCCTCTACAACCAGCGTCCAACTGCAGGTTATACAGTGCGCTCGGCTGAGCGTACTGTATTGCATCAGCCCCAAAGTGCACTAAAATTAGCTCATGTTTTTACTTCCTGCTTAAGAGCTAATTTTAAAAGCCCTGTGCACATGAAAACCAGGAGATACATGTGTGGCTGGGCCGCGCGCCTGCTGCGGGGATTTTCAAATGCCCGCGGCCACGCACATATCTCCCGGTACATGCATAAAAATTTCCTGAAAAAGGGGTGGGGCATGGGTGTTGTCTGAGTGGGGCATAGGCAGGACATGGGTGGGCCAGGACTGCACCATGAAGTCAGCACATAAGTAGTTACGCGCACAAGCACCGCGCTGGGGTCCCCTGCCACGTAAGTTTATCTAAGCTATGGTCTGCGTGTAAGTAGTATAACAAAAAATTAGGCTAGTGAGCTGAGTTTTAAGGCTTGGGGCTAATAAGGTAAAAGGGAGGCAAGTTAACTAGGGGGTTTAGGAAGTCCTCTCCTTTACTGGGGAAAACTGGGAGGGAAATGGGAAAAAGGCTTATTGCGTCTCCACGCGTACCTACTAAAATTCCTTCCAGTTGCGTGTTTGATACAGCATTCGCACACGCTTGTGCGCATCAATATAATATTGTGCATGCATGTACGTGCGGATAGCCGATTTTATAACACGCGCACATATACGCGCGTGCGTTATAAAATCTGCACGCACGCGTGTGCATGCGTGCATGTCTTGAAGTTTACTTGTAAGGCTTTTCTCCCATTTTACGGCTATGGGAAAAAGTCCTTAGTGAATCAGATCCTAGGTTTGCAACTCAAAATCTACTGAAATCCGACAGGATAAAATTTTCCCAGCTACATTTAGCAACTGCTATTTTCTGTTCAGAGTTGATCGGGTTATTTAACTGGTCAACACTGAACATCAGCACCAAGTGGCAAAATTCTGCTTCCGACCGACCCATGCCTCTGTCCCCCACCTCGTTTTTAACCAGCTACCTTTCCGAGCCTCGATGCATTTTAGCTGGTCATGTTTAGCCAGTCAAAAGGGGAACATTTTTTATCTCGTTAGGTTTAACTCGCTAACGTCTGAAGTTGGCCGGTTACATTTTTTATTCACCTCGGTCTCATCAGTGAGACCAGACCAAAGATCCTCCACCTGGCTGCTGCATTATTTTGAAAATGTCCTTTTGCCTGTGCTCTAAATAGTGAAAGCTACGCTGACATGCCACAAAATTAATTGCCTTAATGAGAATGTTGTTTTAGAAAATTACAGTAGTGGTACAGCAGGCTAATAATTTCTTGTCTTTTCCAGTAAAGAAGTCTGCCAAGCCACATATATAATAATGTGTCCTTTGTGTGATAAATATTGTCCCTTCATGAGGTTGTCGGACAGCTGTGTTTATGCCAAGGTACGTGTGATGTGCTCTCCTTGCCCCGCCTCAGAGGCTCGTCCATCTGTGCTGATGTTGCCAATGTCTTCCCCTCCCTCCAGTCTAAACACACACAGGCCAATCTTCAGTAGGCCGTTTAGTGGACAAATGAGCCGGATACTTTTTTGCAGTATATTCAATGGACAAACATCCCGCTGAATATACTTACCTAAAGTTATCCGGCTACATGTAGCTGGATAACTGAAAAACCTCACAATGCAGCGCTTGAAGTGCCGGAAATGGGGAAGTATTTACCACGCTCCCAGTCAGGCATTTTAAGATATCGGGGGGGGGGGGGGGGGAAGGTTTGGGGAGGGTCAGGAGGGATGTGGGGAGTCAGCATGGCACTTGTGAGTGGGTGGGGAGGCTGGGGGTAGGAGGTAGCCCGATCCTTTTATTTTTAAGGGAACTAGAGAAGAAGAGGCCCAACCTGCAGACTCTGGAGCTTAAACTATATGTAAGAGAGGTTTCGGGGGTGGAGGGTGCATGGCCCCTTTTTGGGGGAAGGAAGGGGTTTGAGCCACTGGCATATTTCTTGCTTCTTTTTATTTTTTTTAATGTTGACAGCACTACTCAACCCAATATCTTTTGAAGACAGCTGGCCAAGCAGGAAGTTATCCGGCCATGTAAGGCTGGAAAACTTTAGACCTGCTCTGAAAATTGGCTACATTAGCCAGATAAGTCTGTCACACCCCTGAAATGCCTCTTTTTGTTCCGACTAAATTATAGCCGGATAATGACTTATCCGGCTAGAATTTATTCTAAGTGGGTGAACATCCCAAAATTTTCCATTCAGATGGATAACTTGTGAGTTATCTATTTAAGTGCTTGGAATATTGACCTCCCATTGTGTTTATTAGTAGATACATAAAAATAATCTGTAGTGTGTCCCATGGGCTATGCCTATTGAAGTATTCCTCTGTGGTGTGTTACAAAAACTAGGAATTACTCTCACTCCTCCTTGCCCCCAATGACACTTCAGTTTCCCCAATCATTTCCCCACTTCCAGTAGTCTTATACCCAACTAGAGAGTCTCTTTTTTCATGTTCCCTCCCTCCCACTGACTCTTTCACCAGCTCAAGTCCTTCCAGAAATTCCACCCAGAGAGGACAATTTTTAAACACATTTACTCCGGCAAATTGACTGCCTAAAAATTACACACCTATCCCTCACCAAGCACAGTTAAGAATATTTATGCAGTTGCACGAGCTGCTAACTTTAGAGGGAATATTCCTGGGTCATTGTAGGCAGGATCAGAAAATGACGCACAAAGATGGTGGTTTTAGATCTACATGCACTATTTTCAAGAGACATTTTACCCACACAAAAAACAGGTACCAAAGTCTGCAAGTTGTTTTTTCTTGGGAGAAAGAGGAAAGGCCTAAAAGGAGCCTGGTCCTCAGTCCTGAGGCCTTCAGGATGGGGGGGGGGGGGGGGGGGGAAGTCACAAGAACATGGCTTATCTCCAGTGTTAAATGTTAATGCGCTGATACGCTAACATTTATCATCCAGCTAGAGCAAGTGATACATTTGCCAGGATTCGATGGTCCAAGTAAATTTAAAGACCTTTAGTGATAGGGAGATAATAAATAATGAGCTCATTATCATTCTGTTTGAATAATTTGATTGTACCTGCACTCTCGACTTTTAGAGAGTAAGTAATAATACTACTAGTGCCATTTATCATTTCTGAAGTGCATCTAGACATATGCAACACTGTACAGAGACGCATAAGAAACAGTCCTTGCTCCAAGGCAAACATACATGACACACAAGAGTTTATGGGAGATTTATTGTAGAGAAATACTTGGGATTTAAAAGCATGGCGCCACCTGGATCTGTTGGCATACTTTCTTCAGTGCTGAACCAAGTGGATAGATGGCACCTTTGCAATTTGGTGCTGGAGCCAATTCCTTAAATTGTCTCTGTGCAAATCTGGGCCCAGACCTCACCTTAAACAATCTAATACTACTCCGATAATTTAAGGGAATCCTTCAATACTTTACATTTTATGTCTCTTACTGTAAGTAATTATTTTCAAGTAAGTCCAAGATATCTGATATTAAATTAATTTTACAAATTATTAGCATTATTAACTAACATTTTTCCACTGACCATTAATAAAAATGGAGATGCATAGACTGAATCAAGGTAAGGCCAGGCAGTCACATACTGTAGTTACCAAGAAGTCATCTTCTCCCACTTGTTTCCTATTCATATGGGGTTCACATTCATAGCCACCCTCCACCTTGCTACTCTTCTGCTACACCGTTATCCTGGTAAATGATATTGATTCACTGGGAGGAGGAGGAGGGGTTGTGTTTGGTCTTCCTCTTGGTCTTTTCCACCTCCATCTAATGTTTTGGTTCTTAAAAAGCCTTTTCAAAATCAGATCTTTTAATAAATTATTGATAACTTTTTGAGTTCCTGGGCCTGTCTTCATACGGGGCCTGATATGCTAAGGGTTTTTTCACATTTTGTTTTTATGAAAAGAAAAATGCTTAGAGTTCGTTATCCAGCTGCTATCTGGCTGTGCAAGTTATCCAGATACATTTATCTGGCTAACTTGTCCAGCATATTCAGCAGTGTGGCTGCCCCACTGAATATACCCAGATATCTTAAAGTTAGCCAGATAAGTTTATCTGGCTAACTTTAGTCCTACTCAATGGAAGTCTAATTTATCTAAGTTAGCCAGATAAGTAGTTCCTCCCTGGAGTGCCCTAATTCCACTCACCATTCAGCGAACTAACTTTTAGCCGGATAGCTATGCAGCTTAGTGGTGGCCGCTAAGAATAGCTGAATATTAAAATAGCACCAATTAGCCGGATATAGCCAAACTTATCCAGCTAAGTGATGCTGAATATCGGGCCCCTCAGTTTGCTACTTATGTGCCTTTGGACATCATGCATTTTTTATCTGAAATAGGGTTACCAACTGGCTCCATTTTTGCAGGACAGCATGATCCATTCCTGGTTACTACCCCAAACCAAATGGGCCTGAAACTTCACTTTCGATGCACATCCAGCATGGCTCTCTGCTTCAACGGCATGGGAGAAGACTTATACGTCACGCATATCCAGCATAGCTCCCTGCTTCAACGGCAGGGGAGAAGAAAAACAACCAATAAGGGCTAATAACATAGTCTGGGTAAAACAAATAAGCATGGGTGCAGCTTGCTTATTGCGGCGGCTACTACCCCAAACTAATCAAGCTAGATATTTCACTTGGATGCAGCTCCATCACTGCTCTCTACATTAAAGGTGGGGATGGAAGGGAAATAGAACCAAGAGCTAAGAGAAACAGATAAGTATGAGAGAAAATATGTGTGAAGCTTGCTGGGCAGACTAGATGGGCCATTTGGTCTTCTTCTGCCGTCATTTCTATGTTTCTATGTTTCTATGTTTCTATGGTTCTACCCCATGGATTTTTTCTGATTTTTCCCAAAAGCAGAACAAGATTTTTTATGCAATATGGTGAAAGCCAGGACTGGATCAACCTGTCTTGAAAAACGGGTGACGGTTGGCAGATTTATTCTAGACCATAACAACGTTACAGTGAAATATTGCTATTGGCTAGAATATTGTTGGCTAGAATATTGCTATTGGCTAGAAAATTATTACTCATCAGAAGGCCAGTGGTCAGAGATCTAATGCTAGTACTGATTGGCCCTTTAGACAGAGAACTAGTCCTGAAGTTGCTAGAATTCTCTAGCCTTGGCTGGAAGTACAGAGAGAGCAGATATCTGTGCTGAGACCCTGCTACAACGCCAGTGGACAGCATGTCCATTAATGGCTATTAATCAATTATACTTAGGGAATAGCCACTGCTATTAATTGCATCAGTAGCATGGGTTCTTCTTAGTGTTTGGGTAATTGCCAGGTTCTTGTGGCCTGGTTTTGGCCTCTGTTGGAAACAGGATGCTGGGCTTGATGGACCCTTGGTCTGACCCAGCATGGCAATTTCTTATGTTCTTATGTTCTAAAGGAATACCACTCATACATAGACTACTGTAATTGAAATTTGTCAGTTAGCCGTTATATCATCACCCCTTCATTCATGCATGTTTTTATAATTTTTTTGATATTTTTGCATTTCCTAACAAATAGTGCCAAAAAGTATCATTAAAAAACTTATCTGTATTATTCAAAGCAGTGTACACCAATTCTCTTGTAACTTGAGAAAACCCAACATGAACCAAGTTTCGAAATTATTCTTTCTTTAGCAGGGGTGTCTGTATCTCTGTCATCGCTTATTCTGTCATGGCTTCTTGACAGGGCCAGATTTTAAGAGGTACGCGCTGGCGTACATTTGTGCGCGCAACCCGATTTTATAACATGTGCGCACAGCCGCACACATGTTATAAAATCCGGGGTCGGCGCGCACAAGGGGGTGCACACTAGTGCTCCTTGCACACGCCGAGCCCTAGGGGAGCCCCGATGGCTTTCCCCATTCCCTCCATCCCCCACCTTCCCCTCCCTTCCCCTACCTAACCCGCCCCCCAGCCCTACCTAAACCCCCCCTCACCTTTGTTTTACAAGTTGCACCTGCCTCTGAGAAGGCGTAGGTTGCACATGCCGGCCAAGTGCTGGCGCGCGATCCCCCAGCCTAGTGGCCCTATGAAGACCTCTGGCCATGCCCACGCCCTGGACCGCCCACTCCCGCCCCTTTTTTCAAGCCCCAGGACATACACGTGTCCCGGGGCTTCCGCTCATCGCCGGGCCTTTGCAAAATAGGCTCGGCGCAAGTAACCCCCCTGCGTGCGTAAATCTTTTAAAATCTGCCCCTTATTGTGATGCCAGCTGAACGATTAGTATAGCATTTCCCACCCTTCTACCACCACCACTACCTTTCAATTGCAGACAATGACAAACCATTATCAAATGCTGTAGAAACATGGAAGAAAAATTTTCAAAAATGCAGAGCTTCCATGAAAGAACACTAATGCTGCTAATTTGGGGCCTGCAGGATGATGGCATCCCACATCTGGCCCCAGACTTTCATCTCTCTTTCTCTATTGTTCTTCACTATGTCTTCATAGTGTCCAATGGAGGGAGATTCTATACAATATATCAAGTGACTTCTGACACACCTGCCCAAGCTATCTCTGTTTTCTCCTTTTCACTGTTTGGACAACCAGGAACCAACTTGAATGAGGAAGTAAAATTAACAATATGTCAACCCTTAATGAAGTACACTGTATGAAAATATGACATAGCTTTCTTGAAATCTGACACTTTATTTGTCTCCTGGGAGACTGTCCTATGGATCCACCACTGATTGCTCCTGAGTCTTTCCCTTTTCATTCTCATTCTGAGATCCCTCATTCCTGACCATGAAGATATGGAGGCAAATACTATTCGTTCTTAAGTTAAGACATAGCCAGATAAATGGTGACCCCAAGTAAGCTTACCTGGCTAACTTTGCTATCCAGCCATAGATGATATTTAAACAGCAGCAAAGTCCTTAAAGAGGCTGTTTAAAAAATCAGCTGTAGTTTGTTTTTCTTCTAAAAACGAATCTCTTGATTGTGTCTTCTCTTGCTTATGTTTGCCTCAATACATTTCTGCACACAACCACAGAAATGAGTCATGTACTATTAAATGTGATTGCTGTAGCAATTACTTTACCACACAGGATTTGCCAAATGCTGCAGAATTATCTGCGCTCAGGCTGCTGATGTGACATGAAAGACCACATTCTTGAATCATGAGATATATTCTGTAAATGACTGTATAATCCAGTGTAGATGTTTGTAATTATGAAAAAAAAATTTGAAGTGTGTTAAATCAATACATTTCTGCATCTTTCACAGGTAACTCATCTCTTTGATAATGGAGCTACTGTCTTTTTTGCTGTTTTCATGGCAGTTTGGGGTAAGTCACTGGTTGCGTTTATACTAGGCTTCGGACGATTGAAAATATCGGACGATATTTTCAAAATCGTCAGAAATCGGGGGCTCCCCCGAAACAATAGGAAAACCCCACGGTATTGTTCGTAGGGGTTCTCTTATCGTTTTGGGGGAGGGCGGGAAAAACGGCACACAAAATAACCCCTAAACCCCCCTGACCCTTTAAAACTAATCCCTTAGCTTCCCCCACCCTCCCGACCCCCCCAAAAACGTTTTACAGGTACCTGGTGGTCCAGTGGGGGTCCCGGGAGCGATCTCCCATTCCCGGGCCATCGGCTGCCACTAATCAAAATGGCGCCAATGGCCCTTTGCCCTTACCATGTGACAGGGTATCCGTGCCATTGGCCGGCCCCTGTCACATGGAGAACTGGATGGCCCACACCATTTTTAAAGATGGCGCCGGCCATCCAGTGCTCCCTCCATGTGACAGGGGCCGGCCAATGGCACGGATACCCTGTCACATGGTAAGAGCAAAGGCCATCGGTGCCATTTTTATTAGTGGCAGCCGACAGCCCGAGAGCAGGAGATCGCTCCCGGGACCCCCACTGGACCTCCAGGTACCTGTAAAATGTTTTTGGAGGGGGTCGGGAGGGTGGGGGAAACTAAGGGATTAGTTTTAAAGGGTCGGGTGGGTTTTTTGTTTATCGGCTCGGGCGCAGCCGATAAACAAAACCGCGATCGGGCCAGACGAAAAAAACAAACCATGATGTGAATCGGAACCAGAATCCGAACCGATTCCGGTTCCGATTCACATCTCAAGTTTATAGTTCTCTTTTTATACTTTGCCAGGTATTGTTTAAAATGTTTGGCATATTGGGCCGTTATTATGAACAGAGCATACTTTAAAAAATTCAGTGTGGCTTGATGGGCCAGCAACAATGCTATGGGCTGTTATGTAGGAAATCAGAGTTTGATTCCAGGACCTGGCTCTTCTACTGGGAAGAGGTAGGAGGGGATGGAAGAAGTTGATGACATTTCCAAGGCATAGGAGAAAGCTGTCTGTTCCCCCCCAACCCCCAAAGAGTATACATGGCAATTTATTATTTTTGTTATACTTTCAAGGAGTAATTTTCAAACAGCCTTCCTGAATTAGCAGGCAAAAAATGCACGTAAGATACACCAATTTTTGAAGTGGACATGCACACCTAAGTCCACTTTGAAAATGATCTCACCAGATTTACCTATAAACAGTTCTATTATGTAGGTGAAAAACTGGGGGGGGAAGGGGGGGGATTTAATGTACATACTTTGAAATTCCAAAAGTGATTCGCCCTGAGTCCAAATCCCTCTTCAGCTCTGCTCCTGGGAATGCCTCCACTCAGTCTGAGTAAACTTGTGTGGGCTATAAAATAAACACTTTAATACCAGCAGTTTAAAGAAAGAACTTTATTTACATAAAGTATGGGATATTTCAGGAGAGTGCAGAATTGCCAGCAAGGCAATTCAGAAGCAGTTCAGAGACTATTGTTGACACAATAGACTAAATAAATCACACCTCTAATTTACAAACCAATGAGTTTGTTTGCATAACTTTTTTTACTAAATGGTTGTCATTATAATTTTATCTCATATATATTAATATACTGATATTCTTTTAAATAATGTGAATTCTTGTAAATTGAGCCCAGAAGTCAGGAACCAAACTTCATGTTGAAATTTTACATATTTTTTACTTTTAGCATATATTCTAGGATTTCAACAGCCTTGACTATTCCTACCAGTCTAGTTAATGTGATATGTAAATACTAGAACTAAGATGGAATGCAGGCTCTAACCTTTGGTGTATTTCTGTATATCTTGGGATTTTCCAATACATTGTCTTGCAAAGAATGCATTCAATATTAAGCAAAAATATAATACAATATTTAAGATTAATGACCTGCCTCTCTGCCACTTTACCGCTAAGGGATGTACTTTTTACAGGTGTATTTATCGTAAAGTCTTTACAGAGTACCCCTACAAAGGAATATATGTGCATATATTTATGCTCATATTTGGCAGGCAGTTTTATAAAGAGCCACTTCCATGGCTAATGCATAGGTTTACCCTCTGAATTGACCTTTTAAAATTACCCTCTGAATGCTCGCACTATGTCAAAATGCATCATATGTAGTTATCAGAATCACAATTATCCTATAGCACGCAATATAGAAAAGGGGATAGCAGCACAAAATAATCAATCCACCAAATGCTATGATCCCAAATAATAAATCACTTATACCAGTGTGAGTACACAGTTAATAGTGAAAATATGATGGTAAGAGACCTCATACAAGGCATACAAATATAATGCTAGTTAGCACCCAGTATATCATCGATATAATAGGTCTGATAATATCAAGTCCATTTTTAAAGAATTTTCTTTTGCTCTTTTGCTTTGCTTTAATGAAAAAATAATGGTCTATTTTAGACCCATATTGGAATTTGCACTTAGCTTAGTGTGTTGGGAGAAACGGCTTGGCGCTGTATATGACCTCAAGACTATGTCTTTGTCATTAAAGCAAAGCAAAAGAGTTATAACATACCTATGGAAAAAGTTTCAAAAACTATCCCTGTAGCCTTCACAGAAAAGGAAGGTAGATGTTTTTAAAACAGCTTAATAAGAGTGAAATTGAGTTTGTGCAGAAAAGGACATAGAATCAACGTGACTGTTATGTACTTTTAAATTATTTGACCGGTGACCTGATTATACTGCATAGATATATTAGCACACCTCAAGCCCATCAACAGTTTTTTTTTTGTTCTCTTTTATGTTGGTGTGAGGTGGAGGTTGAACATCTCCACATAACTGGGAATTACCTGCTGAGAAAGTATCCAGAAATTAAATTCAGTAGTAGGCCTGAATTTCCACCCAGGCACACTAGGCCTGTGCCTTAGGCAGCAAATTCTAGGAGCAACAAATTTCCCACCCCATCCACTACCACCCTTCTGCAGGCCTCCAATCCTATCCTTCTGCTCTCTGCCCCTGCACCGTGTGAGTGTGCGGGCCTCCATCCCCCCATCCCCCAAACTCAGAGCTCCAACTTCAGTGCTGGTGCTCCTGTTATCACAAGGAAGAAAGCAGGAACTGAGTAATCTCACAGCCCTGTACTCAAGCTGTGCCTCTTGCACAGAATCAGGAGGGGGTAGGGATACATCCAGGTCTGTGACTGTGGGGCAGCAGGATTACTCAGTTTCTACTTACTTTCTTTAGATAGTAGCACTGGCAGTAAAGTCAGACCTCTGAGGTTGTTTGGGGCAGGGACATTGCTAGAAGCTTCAAAGATCCAGGGCATAGGCTCATAATCCTTTTTCTCCCCACCAGAGTTACCAACTTTTCCATAGTCCAGGATAGACACTTGAGGAACTAGCATCAGTTTGCCACTGCCTATGAGCCTGCCTCATCTCTCTTGCCCCTCTCCTTCTACTATTCTAGCATCCCCGGAACAATGGCAATGAACAGCCTACCAATGGATCAACAGAACCAACAGGGCATCAATGAGTAATGCACTCATGAATCAACATGAAACACCATAAGAAAGATGGAGCATAATCTGCCGATGTACGCATTCTATTAATCATGTGCGGACATGTGTATTATGGGTGCATTGCTCATTTTATAAAATATGAAGTGCATCAGTCATCCATATCTTCACTGATCTCTTCTGAAGGTGCTCTCACAGCTAGCTGAGAGACCCAGACATGACACAGCACAGCACCATTTACATTCAGCCTTTTGAGGTAGATTTTAAAAACGTTGCTCACGCAAAAATAGCCACATACATGCATGTTCAGAATAAGGAGGCAGAGTCAAGAATGACACCTATAACCACAAATTTTGCAAAGGCATTGCATGTATGTTGCTGCTTAACTTTGAGGCGGCTGCTCAGAGAGAGAGAGAGACTCTCTCTCTTTGAATACATATACAGTGCAGCTCACTGCTTCAATGGCAGGGGAGTGAAGAAAAGAGGATTTATATTAAGACAATCAACAAGGACTAAATTGCACAGGCTGGGTAAACAAATAAGCGTGGGAGTAGCTTGCTTATTACGGTGGTTACTACCCCTAACCAATTAGGCTTGATACTTCACTTTTATGCAGCTCCAGCACTGCTCTCTACATCAGTGGCAGGGGTGGAAGGAAATTAGAACCAAAAATTTACCAATAAGGGCCCTGTGATAAAGAGTGACAAGAAGGGGGAGGAGCTGATTTCATGCCAAAGTAGTGTGTCGATATTTATGGACGGTCCCTAATTTAGAATTTTACTTTCAAGTTGCTGCAGCATAAAATGCAGAAAGGATGGTGGATGCATGGAATAGTCTCCCAGTGGAGGTGGTAGGAGCAGAAATGATAATGAAATTCAAGAAAGCATGCAAAAGAGAACAGAGGAGTCTCAGTGCCATGGAGGTGAGGGTCGAGTAAGAAATCAAGTCAAGTATGCAACACTGTGTCATTATAGAAAGGGCAGATTAGATGGGTGTTGCTGTCATTGTCTGCTATATTATATGTGATGACCCTACGGTTAGGTCACCATTAAAACCTGGGTGATGTTAAGTGAGAAAGGCCTTGCATTCTGTTATATTTTTCTGGAACACTAGGAGAGCAATTCCAACTTAAGGGGAATGTGTGCCCTTGGACCTCGGCACGACCCCAGACGAATCCAAGACAGCACCGAGGGTTGGCGAGGCATGTCCCAGCATGGGCAAAGTCAAAGTCTGACCCTCTGCCAGACCTGCATGCTTCTGGATGACCAACAATGCAATGTTGGTTAGGGAACAGTCCTCCGACCGTTCCCAGCCCTTTCAGACCTGCCTCTGGGGATAGGCAAGAAGCAGCAGGCCGGACTGAGGATGAGGGCAGACGGAGGCCTTGTGACACAGAAGACTCAAGACATGGACGAGAAGACTCTGGATGTGGATGAGGAGCTTGGAAGACTCTGGATGAGGCGAGGAACTTGGAAGTCTCTGGACGAGACGAGGAACTTGGAAGACTCTGGACAAGATGAGGAACTTGGAAGGTTCAGACATTGGCACTGTCTCTCAGGGCACCCTACACAGCCCACAGACAAAGGCAGACCCAATCGGCTGGTCAAGGACCACCCTGTCCCACTGCGCGCCCTACACAACCTGAAGAGGCTGGTCACGGACCACGCTGAGAATGGGACTAGCATAGGAAGGGAATCCAGCTGAGACGAAACTCCAATGATGAGGACAGGAACTGATGAGACAGATTTACCCCAACAAGATGTCATCTGGAGAACCAAAGGAGCTGGAGGGTTAGAAGGACTCAGAACGAGCGAAGGAGAAGCGGAACCTCGGAACATCAGGAAGTCTGGAACATCAGGAAGCCTGGACTAGGGACATCGCAACATGAAGACATGGAACATCAGGAAACCACAATGAAGACTCAGGAAGCAACGAAGATTCATGAACAAAGATTCATGAAGCAAGACAGGACATGGAGCTCCAACGAAGAATGAAGACCTGATGGAGCGCTTGAAAACAAGACTTCCAGGAGTGAAGAACTCCAATGCAAGGCAAAGCTGAAGTGGAGAAGAAGCCCTTAAATAGGGCTGGCACAGGAAACCAGGTGGAGCTGACTTCCAGTGGGGCTAAGTGGACCCCACCTATGCTGCCCCTTTAAGAAGGGGAAGGAGATGTGGGCCTGCCCCTTAGGAAGGCAGGAACAGGAAGTCCAGCACCGAGGACAGCGGCCATGCTTGCCGCTGCATCGCTGGAGAGCAGAGCCTGGCCGCAGAGCAGGCCCTGACGTCTGCAGTGGCTCCTGCCACTGCAGGAGGGATCGAAGGCTGCTCCGGCTGCCAGGAGAGACCAGAGACTGCAGCCTCCAGGCCGCGAAAATGAAGCAGACGGCGGCGGCGGCCCCAGCCGCATAGAGAAATAGCAGCAGGCCCGCCGTGCCAGAGAGGCACCCCGAAGTCCATGGCTCCTGCCGCAGTGAAGGATGCAAGCTGACTGCTGCTCCTGCCGTGAAGGATGTCGGCGGCTCCGTGCCACAACGGGAAGGGCAACATAGGAGGTGAGAGGTTTGCTCGCGGGGAGTAGCTCCGCGGGCAGGAATCATAACAGGTGACCCTTTAGTTCAGTCAATAGGAGTACAGGTTAGTATAAAGGGGAGGCTACCATTCAAATGCAACCCCTCCCTTTGAGGGGTCTTGAATGGCCGTCTCCCTGAGAGTCTATATAGCAGCTGTCTACAGAGAGCTTGGGGGGGGGGGGGGGTAGACCTTTTAAGTTTTCTGAGAGTCATGGGGTAGAGAGAGGAGGTTTTGCTTGAGTTGTTTTTTCAGGCTCAGAGGAGCCAGGCTTGGTGGTCTTGACCAGGGTTGGGAGCAGTTTCCTCTTCCACTGGCTGGTTGGGATTTTCCCTCTGGGTCTATTTTTCATGTTTAAAGATTTTAAGAGGTAAGAGCCTTGTGAGAACTTGTACACCACCTGGGCTCAGGGCACAGAGAACCCTGCGTCTGGGGCTGTGCAACTTAGAGAAGACCTGCCCTCCATACCCTCCATGAGGAAAGGAAGTGTCAGTGACCTGCTGCAAGGAGGAGCTCCAGTGTTAAATTCAGTTGGGAACAACAGACTTTGACTTCAAGATTCAGGAGAAAGTTTTGGCTGCCCTTCCTTCCTATTTGAAGCAAAGAGAGCTGCTTGCTTCAAGGGGCTCCCTCGCATCAGGGAGCCAGAAAGAAGAAATAAAGAGACTGTATAAGAACCAAAGAGATCCTGAAGATCTGCTAACCGTGAGTAAGGGAAATCACAAATCACTGGGGACACTCATCCGGTGTTTGCACTAACTTGAGGAAAGAGAGAGAAGATTTACTCTCTGAGCCATAGACTTTTACCATTTTTTATCAGATTGGAAACTCCACTTAACCAAGTCCTGGAGAGAGGATGTTTCTCTGGCCCTAATATGTGAGTCCTGCACAGATAGTGGGAAAGAGACTGTAAGAAAACAAGAGAATTCTGTGGTGCTGCAGTTTGAGCCACTAACTCAATGACTACAGTGTATTTTTTTCACCCACTGTAAGACAAGTCTCCCTCTCCCAAGGGAACACAAAGGAAAAGGGAATGTGTAAAAAGGTCACTCTTGTCACATTGTGCCCTGGAAGTAAATCTTTCCCCCCTCCTACAAAGGATCTATCCCTGGAACTAAGAGAGATTGTGAAAGAGCGAGCCGGTGAGTGGTTCCAGTCCTGGCTCAGTTCTGGGAGCTGTTGACACATGTGCTGCAGGGAAAGTGCATGAGGGTGCCAGAAACACCAGGGGCCAGTTTTGCAAAAATCCCCCGGGCTGATATTTTCCTGATATCCAGCCCTGGTGACAGGTCTTATCTGAGCTGTGGTCTCCCACCATGCTTTTTTTTTTTTTTTTTACCACTGCTGCACACTGAGCTGAGGTTTTCAATGTAATGTCCACAGTGACTCAAAGGAACCCAGCATTACGAACATAAAGGTGAATTTTAAAAGCTAGACGCATGCCAAAATCAGGAGATGGGCATACATCTAGCACACGCGCTGTCCATCCAATTTTATAAGCCATCCACATGCATATACAAGTCCTGATGCACGCATATATTCACATCGAAAAAAAGGGTTTGAAGGCGGGCAGGACATGGGTGTTTCGAGGCAGGGTCAAGAGATATGCGTGCAAGTAGCTAAGCACCTCGGTGCGCGACCAGTGCAAAATTACTTCTGCTTTGACATCTCTGAAGTGTTTGAGGGGTCTGGGTTAACTGGAGGGAGTGCAGGCTAAAGATCCAGGGGGATTTGGAGGACCTAGCTCTAGACTGGGTAAACTGGAGGATGCGCGTGTGTTATAAAATTCCTTCACCTGCGTGTTCGAAAGCTGACTTATGCTGGCGTGCACATACAAGCTTAAAATTAGGAGCACACAGACACATACCAGGATTTATTTATGACATGCGCGTATGTGCGCACAGGATATAAAATAGCTCTGCATCTTGCCATGCGCCTATATACACATGTATATGTGCACCTGCGTGCTCATTTTAAAGTTACTGTTATGGGGTGTCCAATTTTATAACATAGCACTTTGGGCTTTTAAAGCCGACTTATGCACATAAATTCACTTTGAAAAATTAATCGATACGCACAAACTGTTCTGAGGCATACATGTACATGTTTATGCCTGCATGGGAGAAGTTGCATACATATGTATGTTCTTTCAATTTTGGAAAATATGTGCATAATTGGTTTCCCATGCCCTAACTCTGCCCCCCGAGAATGCCTCTTTCAAGTACAAGTAAAAATACATGTGAAATGACTTCTGCACATGCCTCTAAGCATACAACCTGCAGGGTAATTTAGGAAAGGTCTACTGTACGCATGCACATATATGTTTTTAAAAATGAATTTCACGGTTGGGATTACTTTTCCCTATGTGCATCAATTTGCACTTATCCGCATTACATTTTAGCAGCCATTTAGATGCCCATTTCTACAGTCTTGCAAGGTCCTCCTGCAAATTCTTCAGTCTGCTCACGTTTAAACTATGTTCAATAACTTTTTTTCATCTGCAGATTTGTATCACCTCACTCGTTACTCCCTTTTCCAGGTCATTAATGAAAACATTAAACAACACTGATCCTAGCAGAAATCCCTGGGATATGTTACTATTTACCTGTCTCTGTTGGAAAAACACTCCAAAATACGACAGCTAGGATGATTAGCAATGCTCGGAAATCTGATCACATAACCCCTGTCCTGAAGGAATTACACTGGCTCCCTATTTCATACCGTATTCTTTTCAAAACCCATACCATCTTACACAAAGCCATATACAATCAAAACTCCTCATGGCTAAGTGAACCACTCAAACCTTCCCAGTCCTCCCGACCTTCTAGGACGAACCGTAAATGCACACTGCAAATCCCCCCACTTAAGAAAGCCCATCTTACTGCCACAAGAGATCGTGCTTTCTCGATCGCGGGCCCCACCCACTGGAATTCCCTACCCCTCCATCTCCGCCTTGAGCCATGCCCCTTAAAATTCCGAAAAATGCTAAAAACTTGGCTTTTTCACCAAGCCTTCCCAGACTAATTTTCTCATCGTCCCCTGCCCATGCCTGCTCACCCGTGCTCTACAGATGTAACCTTCCTTAATCCAACAAATTTTTTGCTGAATACTGTAAATATGTAATTTTATGCCTTCGCTGCATTTTGTAAATAGTTTTGTTCCATTAGTTTTACCTCTCTTTTATATTACACTATTAAGCTCACCTCTGCCTTTACTTATTCTCCCTATATTGGTTGTCCTGTTACCCCTTCCCCTGTTCATTGTAACTTTCCATTTCCATTGCTTTCATTGTTATAATGTAAACCGATATGATGTGCATTTTAATGTCAGTATAAAAAAACTGTTAAATAAATAAATAAAACATTTAGTCTTTGTTTTCTATATTTCTAACTAGTTACCAGTCCGCAATAGGACATGGCCTCCTTTCGATTTACTTTTCTATTTTCTGGGAAATCTTTCACAACAAACTTTACTACCTGCTTTCTGAAAATTCAGATATACTGTATTAACCAGCTCACCCTTTTCCATGTGCTTGTTTACAGCTTAAATAGATTCTAGTAGATTTAGTAAGATATGACTTCCCTTCGTTAAATCTGTGTTGGCTCTTCCCCATTAAGCCATGTTTATCCATATGTCCAGAAATTCTATTCTTTTACCTTTTAACCCACCACCAATGTCAGGCTCATTGGTCTGTAGATTCCTAGATCAACCCTGGATCCCTTTTTAAAAATTGGCATTGCATTAGCTACCCTTCAGTGCTCAGGTATAGTGGCACATTTTAATGACAGGTTAGAGATTATCAGTAACAGATCTGCAATTTTATATTTGAATTCCTTTAGAACTCTGGGGTGAATACCATCAGGTCCTGGTGATTTGCTGCTATTTAGTTTGTCAACATGCTTTATACATATTCTATGTTTCTATATGTTTCAATGATAGCTTCACTCTTCAATGGTGTCATGATAAATGTTTTGTGTAAAAATAGCCTCTCCATTCTTTTTCTGATGTAGCCACTGTTTTTTTGGAGTTCTGGAAACGAAGACGGGCAGTCATTGCTTATGACTGGGACTTAATAGACTGGGAAGAAGAGGAGGTTTGTATGGATAGTGTGTTCTTATAAGCTATATTAACAAGACCCTACATTTAATAGGAAAAATGTCTTTGAACTTTTTAATCTTAAACTGAAATTATATCAAAATAATATAATGGAGAAAAAAGGAAGAAATATGTTCAGCCAAATTTATGGATCAGGCAAAAAAAGTGCAGGTTATAGCATACAAGAGGCATCATTTGTTGAAGAAAATGCAGAAGCATAGTACAACTACAAAAAAGCAAATTTATTTCTTTTGAAGAAAGGCCCATATTTTATTTAATGTGATACTATTATAGACAGGGAGGATAACTAGAGATACATCCTGGAGGCAAACCTTTAATTGTACTTGGAGTTCTTGGTTTTATGGAATCGATTTTGGGGGTTCATCATTTGTAGGGTTTATTGTTTAAGAATTTAGTACAGCACCTTTTATCCAGAATTGTTTGGATCAAACTTGTTCCAGAGAATGAATTTTTCCAGAGAATGGAAGTTTCAGATACTGGGAGTTTTCTGATAAATGAATTTTGGATAATGGGAGTTTTTTTTCTGGATAACAGAATATGGGAAGCCACCCAATTTGTGGATAATAGAATTTTTCCAGAGCAGTAACATGGGTTGAAGCACATGCTTTTTTTCAGATAGTGGTCATTTTCAAATAAAGGTACTTTGGATATAAGGTGCTCTACTATACAGATTTTCCAACTTTGTATACTATTGGTTGTTTCTGGCTCTATGTTTTATATTTTTTTTATGCCCCTATATATTTTTTATGTGATGATATTTAAAATCATAGGGAACTGAATAAAAGACAATTTAAATTAATTTTCCACTCATTTATTTATTTAAAAAATGTTTATATTCTGCTTATATCAAAATATGTACTAAACAGATTACAAAAATACTCTAATAATTATAACATAACCATACAATTAATAGCAGTAAGACAATAAAAACAAGCAAATAAAAGAAAACATAAAAACAATCAGCAAGTCACATCACTGCAGATCATGACATACCATAGACCTGCCTATAAAATTCTGACTTCAGCAATTTCCTAAACTGCTTTAGAGCACAAATAAGATGGCGATGCATTCCACAAAGTAGGCCCTGAAACAAAAAATGATCTCTGACGCGTTTCACTCAGCCGCACCGATTTTACAGTTGGAATGGAGAGAAAAATTGTATCAATAGATGGCAACTAAATGCTGTAGCAAAATCTCATTGCACAATAATGCTGACAAAATACATGTTCTGTTCTAGTCCTGGATACTATGATTTGATGAAGATACCTTATATTTCTAAGCAGACTGAAGTTAACAGAATTGTAAAGACCTAGTGGTATAATATATATTTCCTACTATACAATAGTAGCCATATGAGCAGTGTTTTCCAAGTAGCTAGTCTTTTATTTTGCAATCAACCACATGGATACAGTGTTTGTTGTCAAAATAAGGGGATGGCTTATTTTCTAAGTAGACCTAGGAGTAACTTAGGAAAACATGTGTTCATAGAAAGGATTCTCAGTGAATGGAACAGTCTCTGAATATTAGGAGTTAGCATTCGCTGTGAAATGACATTAAAAATGCAACAAAACACTCTGTTTCATTATATGTCATTTCAAAATGAAACAAAACGAAACAAAAAGAAAACCCCCAATGAAGTTAATTTGTTTTGCCTTTGTTTTGGAATACCTGGGCCCCTGCCACATCTGTCGCTGCCAAACACCCCCATCCCCTCACCCCCACCACCGTAATGTTGCCAAAATAAAATAATTACACCCACTTCCTCCAGGCTTTCCCCCCACCTTCTTTGGACACATCTCACCCCATGTGTGGTTCGCAAGAAGTCAAAATGGGGCAGGGCGATCCTCAGTCTCTCCTGTGCCACTGGATCCCATTTTCAAAATAACACCAGCAAAGTTGAGCTCTGAAAACAGAAAACTACGTCTCTTAGGTGTGCTTTTTTTTTTTTTTTTTTTTGCCAAACCTGGCCTGCAGATCAACATTTGCACTGTTTTGCTATGCCATAATAGCTAAAGAGCTGCTTTGCATAATTTTGCATCTCAGTAACTATTAATTTAAATACATTATCACAAGCTCAAAACATATTTGAAAAGCTGAAAAATTTACATTTGAGAAGCAGAAAGTGTTGCAAAGGCTGTTTTGTACAGTAAAACGACAAGTAGCGTGGGCTATTTGACATTTTTGCATGTGAAGTGGACTTTGCAAATTATTCTCACTTTTAGTACATCGATTTCATAATTTGCTATGAGATTCCTCTCATGTTTACTAATGAGAAAAATCCTTAGTTGACTTCATAGAATTTCTGCCTGTTTTTTCATTGGTCATTTCCTGTCACAAGTAAGAATTGTTTAGTAATGCAAAGATAAATTATTACATTTTATAACTGCAGTTCGAAAAACATTTTTGCCATTAATGATCTTCTCTTAACTAAGATTGATTTGAATCCAGTATTCCAACCTTTTCACATTTCTTCCAGTTATTCTTTGATATTGATAAAATGATACTGTGAAGAAATTAACAAAATATACTTCACTTATAAAATTGTTTGTTTGCTCTTTTAGGAAGAAATACGACCCCAGTTTGAAGCCAAGTATTCCAAGAAAGAACGAATGAACCCAATATCCGGAAAGCCAGAGCCTTATCAAGCGTTTGCCGATAAATGTAGTAGACTTGTTGTTTCTGCTTCTGGGATATTTTTTATGGTTTGTTAACTTTTCATTCATTTTCTAATTATGATTTAAATTGCTTTGTGATTACAACAGAAAATCCTAGGCAGAAGGTGGCTATTTTCTGTAGCTCTCAGTTTATTCAGCCTTTGAAAGTCAGTAACATTCTATCCCTCTCATTCATTAGGTATTGAGATAGCCATCTCTAAGCATATAATACATACTGGAGGTAATTTTCAAAAGGTTTTACGCACGTAAATGGACTTTTGAACATATGATATATGCTACTTGTACGCGTGTAACTCCTTTTGAAAATCACCCCTTTGTTTTTGCCTCACTGGCAAAGGTTTTTCCCATAGTAATAGAATGATTTTTGATAAATCAGGCCCTGTCCATTGTTTTTATAATCAAGCCCTTCAGTTTTTTCTTACATGTATATGGGTATACAAACAACTGAATTAATGCCTTTCATTCCGAGATTAATTCCTGTGCTTTGAAACAATCCCATTTCTAAATGATTAAGAATTTAAAACCTAGAGGGTATATTGGTGGTAACATCTGATAGGGATGTGCATTCGTTTTGAATGTATGCGCAATCCGCAACGGATAGGTCCCTTTTCATTGCATTTGTGGGTCCATGAAACGTATGGTGAACCCCCATGAATGCAACATATCATTACCAAATTTTTTGTGCATCTTAAGCAAAAATAAAAAAAACTAAAACCCCCACCCTCCTGACCCCCCCCCCCCCCCAAGACTTGCCAAAAGTCCCTGGTGGTCCAGCGGGGGTCCGGGAGTGATCTCCTGCACTCGGGCCATTGGCTGCCAGTATTCAAAATGGTGCCGATGGCCTTCGCCATCTTGTGCTCCTACCATGGGACAGGGGCCGACCAATGGCACTGGTAGCCCCTGTAACATAGTAAGGGCAACGGGCCATCGGCGCCATTTTGATTACTGGCAGCCGATGGCCCTTTGCCTTTACTATGTCACAGGGGCTACTGGTGCCATTGATCAGCCCTTATGACATAGTAAGGGCAAAGGGCAGTCGGCGCCATTTTGATTACTGGCAGCCGACGACCCAAGTGCAGGAGATTGCTCCCGGTCCCCTGCTGGACCACCAGGGAATTTTGGCAAGTCTTGGTGGGGTCAGGAGGGTGGGGGGTTGTAGTTAATTAAATTTAAAGAGTTGGGATGTTGTTTTTGTTTGTTTTTCCAACTTTAATGGAAAATGAATACCGAATGTAGCACGAATCAGGTTTCCCCCTATGAAAACAGATGCAACGGATTTGGGTTCTGGCGCAACGAATACCGAATAGCAACTTATCTTTACCCTCTGCACATCCCTTACATCTGATTTATGGGAATTGCTAATACCTGCTAATTATAGGTTTCTAATCACTGTCTATACAAAGAAGAAATAATGAAATTAGTGATAAGATGATCCAACTCTTAGAATTGTCTTCTGAGTACCTATTTTTTGTGGGATGATTACGTTCAAATTTTTTTTTTTCAATCCAGGCCTCCAATCCTGGATTGTAATTAGGAGTAGAGAAAAACAAAGACAACTAAGACAAGTTTGCTGGAATTAAAAAAAAAAATAATTTCTTTGCATGAGAAAGTAAAGCAAAATTAAGATCTCTTCCCCCATCCTTTCAAACAGCCAAAATGCAATAACAAAAATGTTCACAACTTAAAAGACATTGCGATGGTTGTTTCTCCCAACACTGGTGTATCTCTTGGTTTACCTCCCTAACACACAGGCCGATACAGTACAGTGCGCTCCGACACACTATTAGCCTGATCTTGGACGCGGGTTTTCCCTTACTCCTTATTCAATAAGGGGAGGAAAACGCGCATCCAACCCGCGGCAACTAATAGCGCCCTCAACATGCAAATGCATGTTGATGGCCCTATGCACGTGGGATACAGAAAGTAAAATGTGCAGCCAAGCCGCACATTTTACTTTCAGAAATTAGTGCCGACCCAAAGGTAAGCGGCGAAGCGCTAATTTCTTCTGGCACCGGGTTATTAAGTTGGAGGTCCCGAAGAGTAAAAAAAGTTAAAAAAAAAATAAATTTGAATTCAGCCCACGGCTGTTGGGCTGAAAACCGGATGCTCAATTTTGCCAGCGTCCGGTTTCCGAACCCGTGGCTGTCAGCGGGCTCGAGAACCGACGCCGGCAAAATTGAGCGTCGGCTGTCAAACTCGCTGACAGCCGCCGCTCTGGGCTAAAAGGAGGCGCTATGGATGCGCTAGTGGCCCTAACGCCTCCTTTTGCCTGATTCTACTGCACCACCTCATTTGCATACTGTATCGCACGCACCGGTGAGTGGCCGGTGCGCGCCGGGAGAGCGGGCATTCGTCCGCTCTCCCCCGTTTTTACTGAATTGGCCTGACAAGCCTGATTTTTGCAATGGTTTTCTTCCATTCTGTGTCTCTGGTAAAAGCTTTCATAAATGACCTCTACCTGCAAATAAAAAAAATTGTCACAGAAGGTAGTCAGTAACCACATTTCAAGCAAAATATAAATATAAGGACAGAATATCTCATATACCCATCAGGGGAATGCCATGAGTGTGAGTGATATTAGCTGCCTCATCATCAGTGATATCCTCATTCTCAACTTCATCATCAGAAATACTCATGTGAGGACATTTGTCGATGGTTGCACCAGAAAATGTCTGGACATCAATGACTTTACAATGAAGTTCTGTAATCTAATAGAATACTGTATATAGTTATGTTTTGCAAAAGCCTTTCTTGAGTGGCTTTTACTCATGACTTGTAAATGCAAGGTATGACATGCCAGCGTTATAGATGAGACTGCTTGCAGACTGCCCACACTGAAACATTTCTGCCTCCCCCCCCCCCCCCCCGTTGGCTTATTTTTCCCTTTCCAAGGCGACGTGAAACATTGTCCATAATAAGCTCTGTTTGCTTGTCTTTCAGATCTGCGTGGTAATCGCTGCTGTTTTTGGCATTGTTATTTACCGCGTTGTGACTGTCAGCACTTTTGCTGCCTTCAAGTGGGCTTTAATCAGGAATAACTCTCAGGTTGCAACTACCGGGACTGCTGTGTGCATCAACTTTTGCATAATCATGTTACTCAATGTGGTAAGCGGCGCCATTGTTTTACTGTGGAACTTGTCTAGTTGATAGGCTACAAATAACACTTTCTGTGCCGGGCTTACACTCTGCTTTCTCCCAGTGCCACTCAAGCACTGCTACGGCACATTTTCTTTTTTGAGAAAAGAATGCTTGCAAATGTCTATACTGCCATGGTTGCCGCTATTCCTTTATTTTTATTGACTTTTCCCTCACAGCATCCTCTACAAATGTATACTATTAATCATATCTTTGTCCAATACCTTTATTATTGCCTTATGCTAAATGTTCCTTTGGCAGTAGTAGCTGAACATCTGCAAAGTTATGCATATAAAAACATTTTAGAAAAATGTCTATAGAGAATCATTTTCAAAGCAATCACTTGTCTGGAAATTGCCCAGCCTCAGTTTCACTAAAGGTCATACTTGGTCTTTTAGCCTCATTGAGAGGAGGTATAACTGGGGTCATGATTAGGTTGAAGAGGAAGAGCATGAGAGTTAGAGGCACGTTTTCAAATCTTTGCATGGACTTTTCCAGCAAAATATCTACCCACAGAAAAAGCAGGTGCAAGTATCCATGCGTGCTTTGTACCCACGGCACATTTCAAAGTGAAAATATCCTCATGTTTTCGCTTTGAAAATGGGTGCAAAGCCCATGGAGATCAAAAGTATGCGCCATCTTTTCCCCCAATGCGGTCAGCTTGAAAATTTCACTCGGGGAGGGTAATGCTGAACGCCATTTCTGTGGCTAAAGCAGTGTTTGACCAGCAGAGATGGGATTATTATTTTTTTAATTGACCTCCCTGTGTGTGCCACACATGCGTAACATTACCTGCCCTGAGAAGAGGCATTCTAGGGGGTCAGGTTAGGGAGGGGCTTGCACTTCCATGCACACATTTGAATTTTCAAAAGCGTGCACTCATTTCTTTTGTCTCAGGCAAACAACCTGAACAAAACTAATGGGTGTAAAGGTGGGAGATCATTTTCAAAGTGAATCCATGCACATTCGTTCACTTTGAAAACTGGGGCTAAGTCAGTGGATAAAAAGTACCAGTGGATTTTACACTAAGGTGGGTAGTTTCAAGATCACCCCCTTGGGGCTATTTTTTTTTATCATTTTTTGCAGCCCAGGTAAATTTCAAACCAAATACATGTATAAGTTACACCTGTTTCCAAAGGGAAAGAAGACATGTGCCTTCCAACTAAAAATTATCCCACCAAAATGACCTGCATACCATTAATTACATCTGCTAATATGTGGTCCTGGTTTATTTTGGGGAAAATGTACATGTACTCTTTTGAAAATGCAAAAGTCTGTGCAGAAGGGCAAACCCCTCCCCTATACCACCCTTCAGAACGCCTCATGTCACTGCATATAAACTTCCATGCACACAGTCTATACGCGTCGTGGTTTACCCACATATCCAGCTGAAAATTTATAACAGACTTTTTCATGCAAATGCCACCTCTTCCACATAAGTAGGAGGATTTTGGTAGATACACTCGCCCACGTAATTACTAGTTTCCCCAGTTTGTTCCCACTTTGCTCAGTTAAAGGCTAGGACTTCCTAACATTTTTGTGCGCATACCAGGAGATACCCATGTATTTGCACACTTTTTAAAATCCATGCAGCTCGCACTGGCTTGACTTCTGTGCTTATCTTCCTTATTTAGCGTGCATAGGGCTTTTAAAATTTGCCTTATGGTGTTTAAAATAGTAGCACCGTATTTATTAACCACTTAGATAAATTAGCACTTTTGTACACAGAGGAAGCTTGATATTTAGTGCCACTTAGCCGGTTAAGTAAGGACTTCTCCGAATAAGTGGCAACGTCTGAATATCCAGCCCCATTCAAAATTTAACGTAACCAGATAATTCACGATATTCACACTCATCTGGCTGAGTTAATCAGATGAGTTGGTCTAAAGTTAGCCAAATATATTCAGCATTGAGGTCATGCCACTGTATATCCTGGCTAAGTTAGCCTCTCAATATCGACTTCTAAGTGAACTGTGCACCGTTTCAGTACCTTTCACTTCATTTTTATTAGTTTCCTGCTGGAATGTAGCTTTCCTAATTTTACAGTTATTTGTGATGCTGTAGCTGTGTGCTTTCTGTCCATTGACTGATGTCCTGTTTCAACTTTGTTTTCCTGTATTTCTGCAAAGTACTCACCAATTTGGAAAATATGAAAAGTTTAATGCCCCCCCCCCTCCCCCAACTCAAGGCACTTAACTCTACATCAAATTTTGTGCAGCTAGGTCTACCCTATCTAAAGTTATAAGCCAGAGGAGGAGGGCAGGGGAGACAACATACACACACACACACACACACACACACACACGGGTATAGGATGTGTTTGTTGAAGAGGATTAAAACCCTTTTAGAACCCTCAGATTTTAGGCTTGTTGTTCAATCTCTGCTTCTGGCATATTTAAATTATTGTAATTCCTTTTGCTTGGTCTTCCTGATTCAACACTACGCCAACTGCAGCTGTTAAAAAATCCAGCAGCTCGCTTATTATCTGGAAGCACGAAGTTTGACCATATTACCCCAGTTCTTGCTAAATTACATTGGCTTCCAATATCATTAAGAACTGAATACAAAATCCTCATGCTGATCCATAAGTTAATCAATCAGGTAAACTTCCCATGGCTTGGTGCAGCTTTAAGAATGTATAATCACCTTGCGATCTTTACGATCACAGAATAAGGGACTTCTGGAAATTCCTTCAATCTCATAGGTGAGATTAGAGACCAAACTTTTCCATAGGTGGCCTTGTCCTATGGAATAATATGCCAGAATCACTGAGAGGTGAATTATCTACTACCGAATGTAAGAAAAGTTTAAAGACCTGGCTATTTCTGAGATATTTTGGACCTATAGCGTCAAAGGCAGAAGTAGTGAATGGAATTGATATTAGCCCGATTGAACAGCTGTTTTTGGAATAGCACCTTGAGTTCTTTGTCTTTTATTTTTTAAACTTTTTATGTCTGCATTTTAAGTTTGTAAACCGCATCGATATATTATGATTTTGCAGTAAAAAAGAGATTGTATAAATAAATAAATGTGTGTGGAACTTTATCCGGATAAATCCTGCTGAACATCCAGCATACATACATGCGTAATTTTTCCCGGTTAACTTACCCGCTCGCCGACTCTCTGAATATTGACATCTCTGAATTTGAAATCGCAGTCTGGGATACAACTTAAGATATTTCACTGGCCATAAAGAACACAATTTGAGCTGCAGAGGATCAGTAAATGAAGGCCTCCTGCATCAGGGGATTTCACAACTGTCTAGTGTCTGCCAGAAATCCGTTTTCCTATGAGTCCTGCCCTGAGAGCTGAGAAATCAGGAAAGCAATTTAGCAGGCAAAAAAAGATTAAAACCAGTATAAAAAGAGACCCATTCTACAGGTTGTTTAAGACAGCAAGTGCCCAGAGTGAGACTTGTTTATTTTTGCTTCACATAATGACACATTTGGAAACATTTTATGCAGTTTACGAAAGTCTTGGGTTTTTGTTTTTTTTTTGCAGCTATATGAAAAAGTTGCTCTCCTGCTAACAAATTTAGGTAAGTAAAAATGTTTCTTTTTTAAAATATGGTTCTCTCTGCCTTCAAAACTAAAGTAATAAGAACGTCACTGTTTGTATTTGCATTCCAGTAATTCTTTGTTATATGGCTCCTGTTTCTGAAATGCAATTGATAAACACATTTTTGTGGTCAGGGAGGATAATAATCTTCACACACAGTACAATGACGAATGTACTGATATTAAATATGTTATACATGGTTTTAGGTTACTAACGTTTGGAGTTTGGAACGTAAATTGGCCCCTTTGAAACCTGACAAGGGAAGAGCGCCTACATTTAGAGGCCTAAAAAGCAGAGAGCCACAGATGTGGTGGAGGAATAAAAAAAAGTTAGGAGCTTAGCACTGATTTCAGCACTAGGCACCTAAGCTGCAGTAAACTGGCATGTTACTGCACCCTTTTACTGCAAGTAGATTACCAGGGGATTTACTAAACTGTGGTACCTGAGTTCCGCACTTTAGCGAATCCCGCGGGAATGTTCCTCGTGCTGCCACAGCTGAGAAAGCCCATGTGTTCCCAGATGCAGCAACGCACGGGTGGCAGCCTCACATTCCAGGGCCACAATCTTTTAAAGGGGCCACAAATGCTAGCCAAAGCCCTCCCACCCCCCTAAAAAAAATAATTATCCTTGGCAGTCCATGGGGAAAGTGAGTGACCTCCCCTGCACCTCCACCCATCCCAACAAATACAGGTAAAACAAAAGACCCCCCATTTTCAAGCCTCATCCCGATCATGTAGCTCCACCCCCTTGCATGCACTGGAATTGTAACCAGACCTGCAAGTGTCCCCTGAAGTGGAGTAAGTGCTAATCCAGTTCATATATATATATATATAAAAAAAAAGAGATTGGGTTAGAAAATTTGCCAGCTGTGAAGAAGGAGCATACAGTTGACCAGACATGTTGGACTGGTGGCTAGCAGAGAAATCTGGTGAGAAACAAAGCAGTGTCATATGTTTAGAAAATGGGCAAGAAGAGAGGAACATTTTGTGCAAATGGCTTGGGCTAACCAGAGCCATAGAAAAGGAGGGGGGAGGGTTAAATGAAGGGAAACCGAGACATTGATGGGTAAAGATGAAGGGAGAGAGAATCCTGCATTCTTCTTGCGCCCCCCCTGGGCTGGGGCTGATTTTTTTGCCACTTTTGTCCACCAGTGATCTCAGCAATGTCAGTGCAGCAAGATAATTTTCACCTCCCTCCTGTTCATGGCTTCAGCAATGAGCTGCATCCCACCCTTAATCTAAGGGATCTATCTTTCTCTCACACAGCTGGTACCTGCTAATCCTGTCTCTCTGCAACACCAGTGTTACCAACACCTAGTTGAAGAAAGTCACTAGAGCCACTGTGAAAAGGTCTCCAGATTGGTTAAAATGTAGCAAGAAACATGATGCTGCATGGTGGTAACAGCATAGGTAGGAACATTTGAGTTCTGGTCGCCCTAAGCTTGGTGGAGATTGGCAGGAGTGTGTCATATTCACACACTCTCTCAGACACACACACACACAGTCTCTCTCTTTCATGCTTACTCAGCAAATGCTCCCCTCCCCAGCAGTGGGCAGGCATCATCATGCACAATTCTTGCACTTGCTGCCAGCCCTTCACCAGCTTCTAACGGTTGACCTGCTGACCCCTCACATAGAAGTCTCACCACAGAAAATATTTTGAAGTCAAAATGATCAGATGCTTTCGTACTGACAAAAAAGGACTCAATAAAGACCTAGGTTCCTTATCACATTATGAGCCATAAAATTATAATTAAGGCTTATGATCCTAGGGTTTAATAAAATGCAAATATAGGGTTTATTTTTTAGGAAATTAGGGGGTTTTGGTGGTGTGGTAACTTGAGCAGTAGTGGCTTGGGGACAGCCAGATTGAAAACAGGAGACAGACTTTGGCTGTTCCTTAAGTGCAGTTTATTTACAGTGAAAACAAAGGAACATGCAATGCACAGCCAAACAAAACAACTTAGGTAGCTCACCTTGGTTTCAGGTATCTCACAAATAACAAATGATAGTGTAAAGCATAACAATCACTTGTAGGCAACTCACCTTGACTTCAGGTATCTCACAAACTTAAACCTAGCAGACGTTAACAATTGTCACTCTCAAACCTTAAACGTAGCATGCTTCTCATTCGGTGGGACTATCTCTTTTCCTCAGGGCCTCATTAACCCTTCTAGGTCCTAAGGTCATATACTCTGGTGAAGGTTTCCTCCTGTTACCCAGGATTCCCTGTGGGTCTCAACCTTAAGGAAGACTGGATAAGACAGCTATGCCGTCCTTTAAGATAGTCTGAAGGAGTTTTCTGGACAATCCCTCACATACCCTCCCCCTCAGCTCAGCCTTGCCGGGATGAGCATCTCCTGTAGAAGGGACACCTCTCTTGACAGGAAATCCACATTGGAATTCTCCCTTCATGCCCTGAGTCACATGAAGGGCTGTAGGGCCAGAAACCATCTCATCACTCTTGTGTTGGAGTATTTGTTCCTATTTATCCCAAAGAGTGATTGGTGGTCTGTTATAAGCATGAACTGCCATCCTAACAGGTAATAGCACAAGGCCTATAAGGCCCACTTGACTGCCAAGTCCTCCTTCTCATGTGGCATCAGCTTTCAGTTAATGTATGCCATAAAATGTTTTTGGCCATCCTTCTCCTGGACTAAGATGGTTCCCAAACTGAATTATGAGGCATTGGTATGCACCGTGAAGGGTTCTGTGTTCTGTGAAGTCCAGGCTTATCAGGACTGGTTCAGAGCATATCACTTCTTTCAGGACCATGAAGGCCTTCTCTTCCTCCTCTGACCACTGCACCTTCTCTGGGGCTTTCTTTATCAACAGTAGTTCGGAATAAACATTCTGTGGTATTCCATAAGGCCTAGGAATGCTTTAACTTCCTGGCCTGTGGATGGACCTTGCCCTACCCCAGGGTGCAGCCAAGATACTGGACTTCTTGCCCTCCCAGCAAGCACTTTTTAGGGTTAGCTGTTAGCCCCACTTTCTTCAGACAAGTTAGCATGGCCTAGAGTTGGCTAAGATGTGTCTTCTAATCAGAGTTGTAGACCACGATGTCATCAATGTAGGTGGCTGTGAATCCTTGATGTGTTCAAAACAGGTGGTTGACCAATCGTTGGATCATTGCGGGGGCACCATGAAGGCCAAAAGGGAGTACAGTGAACTGAAAAAATCCACTGGGTGTAGAGAATGCAGTCTTCTCTTTTGCTGAGGGCATGACAGGCACTTGCTAATACCCTTTTGTAAGACTGAGGATAGAGATGAACTGGGCTGATTCCATACGCTCAATCAGTTCAATGACTCATGGTATCGGATAGGTGTCATGTTTTGAAACCTTGTTGACCTTTTTAAAGTTGATACAGAACCTAATGGCGCCATCTGGCTTCAGCACCAATAGTGGGTGAGGACCAATCACTGTTCAACCCCTCTATTAGCTCAAGCTGGAGCATCTCTTTCACTTCTATCTTGACATGGTGCATGACCTTGGGAATCTGATAGGGTTGTTGTCGTACTAAAACTCCAGGAGATGTAATGATGTCATGTTGCAACAGGTAGGTATGACCAGGCAGGTTCAAGAAGATCATCTTGTTTTTCTCTACCAGATGCTTTAAGTCAGCTGTTTGTGTAATGGACAGCTGCTCTTCAAAAGAAACCTGGGTTTGGTCCACTAGGTTCTGCCCAGAGTTCACTTCATCTTTCCAGGTTTCATGGGCTATGTCCAAGATTCATTCATCTTGGTCTCCTTCCATACAGTAATTGAAATGATGAAAATCCCATTGAGCTCTGTGTTACTTTGTGGATTGTAAACAGCACATAGGGTAGTAATGTCTCCCAGTTCTTACCATCTTCTTCCACAAATTTTCTCAACATTTGTTTGAGCGTTTGAATGAAGCACTCAACCAGGCCATTGGTCTGTGGGTGATACACCAAGGACTGCAGAATTTTTACCTTGAGCAAGGTGCAGAGTTGTTTCATGACCTTGGAGATGAAAGGAATTCGCTGATCCATCAGCATCTCTTGGGCAGCCCATTAGGGTGATTATCACCATCAGGGTCTTCTTATTCCATAGTGGTGCCACCTCCAAATATCTGGTGGCATAGATCAGTATGATGAGATTGTATTTATTTCCTCGAGTCGATCTCTCTAGTGGCCCCACAAGATCCATGCCCACTCTTTCAAAAGGGGTCTCGATTACAGGTGTGACTGGACCCCCCAGTCTGTCATCATATGCCTTAATTCCATTTCCCTTTTTCTATAACATCTTGAACTCTCCACCCCCTCTTGCCCTCCTCCCACCTAGGAGAACAGGGATTGGTTACTCATGCCCTTTATAACCAGCCATTTTGTGTTTTAAGGTGTGGCTAGTTTCATTTTAGAGCAGACACCAGAGAAGCAAAATGAGGGATTTTTTTTTCCTCCATGCTGAGGCTTCCTGCCTCATCAGGTTTCCCTTTTTTTTGGAGGGCATTGACATCTGTGCACAACCTGCCAGAAAATCCCTAAGTATGTATTTCAGTCAGAGATTTTTGCCAGATTTCCCTTTGGGGCAAAAGGGATCTCTGTCCAGAGGTCTGAAGATCCATGAGCACCACTCTACTCCCTAAGTGGGCAAGACCAATGACAGATCTTTGTGAGTGAGATTTTTGATGGACAAAATGTATCCTGTTTTCAAGAAGAAAAATATACATTTTGTTGTGAAGAGATTTTAAGCCACCCTTCTTCATTCACTAGGAGCCAGGCTGGATAGCAGGTTCCCACCCAAAGACTTTTCAACCCGAGGAGTCACCCTTTCAGGGCAGCTCAATAGAGTCAAGGAAGAGTGAGGAGACCCCCATCAGGATCTCAAGTAATTTGGACCAGGATCCCGGTTAAGCTTCTGGGAGAGCTTTAGTGCACAATTTACAACACCATGGAAAGATCATCCAGTGTGCTGAAAGAAAAGGACACCTACCCACAGTGAAACACTCTCTGTAAAGACATCATCTGTAACTGCACAAGTATTTAAAGATGGACTTTTATTTGCCTTAAACCAATCTGTAAATTGTTAATTAACACCCAGCACCTGGTCCTGTTTGGTTATTCACAGCATCCCTCTCCAGAGGATGCCACAGCTACAAATACAAGGGTCACACTAAAGTTTCTTTCATTGTCTGGACCTTAGACAAGAGTCTCACCCCAAAGAAAGGATTCTCCCCCCCCCCCCCCCCCCCCCCAGGGATCAAGATTCGATATGGGAAGGAGTCAGCTAGCCAGAGCAGCCCAGAGGTTCTAAATGTGATTGTGTGCCCTTGGGACTGAACACCCCAGATAAGGGTTACATAGGCATTGGTATGAGAGTTGCCACTCCTACGCCAGCAGGCTTTGTGAACTGGCAGGTAGTGCAGGACCAGCAATACAGCTAGACCTGTTTATGAATTCCCAGCCAATAGAATTGTGCAGTATCTTTTCCCAGGTCTTTTTTTCCCCCAAGGTGACTCCCTAGAAGTTGACAGTGTGCTAACTTGATGACTGATGAAAATAGGGTTTGGGAACAAGGAGTTGTTCTATCACTTCTCCTTCCACACTCGCCTTTGTGACTCTGTAAAGTAAATCCCCTTTTATCACAAAATAGAGAGGAACAGGGTCTGTAAGCTGTGCTCCAGGGACTACCTTTGCATCCACCCATTGTAAATTCTCTTGAACCCACTTAAAGGATTCATCCTCTCTTTGAACCCACTTAAAGTTTCCTGGATCACCCCATGGTTTCCACTTTAAGGGGCCAGGTAGGACATTCTGGGTGGGTGGTTGTTCTTGTTATGGGTGAGTGTATTTTGAGTGCTGTGGGAGATGACCATGCCCACGGGGAGGAGCCCTGTGAGGAGCCACAGCACTGGGCTAGACTCATAATGCACAAAACATGGTTAGTTCTTTTATTAAACAGCTTGAAGAGAACCACCAGAGGTGGCAGTAGTGAGGCAGTCTGGTAGTTGCAGTCTTAGGGACCTCGGCAGAGGGAGCCCTTCTCTCCTTGATGATGATAGGAGGTTCCGCAGCAGGTTTCCCAGCTAGGAGATACTGTGGATGAGATAAATTGAGAGTTAGAGTACTCACTAGGTGTTTGCTGTTGGTATGCGATTCCATCAGGTATGTTGATGAAGGTATAGGCACCGGGGCAGGGAGAGCAGGCCCTTGAGGAGCGAGTGCCTGTTCCCTGTAAGGCACCTGAAATAAAGCAGAGGGCCCCCAAGGAGCGGGTACCCAGGTTAGCAGTTATCCCGAAGGGCAGTGAGAGAGCTTCCAGCGGCAGCACGGAAGCGGCAGAGTAGCGTAGACAAGAACGAATTTGAGTCCTTGCTAACTCAATGAGCTAGCAAACTAGTGAAGGTAATATACCCGGATGGCGTGATGTCAGCATGAGGGAACACCCTCGATGTTCGCGCCAAGGGTGGCATAAAGACGTGGGGTACACACGCGCACACACCCTAGTAGGTACCTGGGAGGAGCAATGGCGGAAGGCTGCACCATAGCCGTTCCAGGGACGCCAGAGAGGTCAGCTTGTAGATGCTGTGGTAGCAATCATTCCTAGGTAAGCAGGAGGAGCCATGAATAAGGTGAGGCAAACGGGGCGAAGCCGTCTAGCACCGATGGACGCAACAGTTCTCTCTCCCACTCCGAGCCCTCCTCCCCAGCTGCCTCTAGATTAGCAGTGTATGTGTATTTGTCCTGTAGGCATTGCCTCTGGGACTTGGGAGTTAGAGTCTTTCTGAAAAAGATCATGGTCATCCAATGGAAAGAGTTCTGGAAACTCCAATTCTTCCTGGTTGTAGCTGGATGAACTTTTTGTAATCTACTTCCAGAGACACCGTAACTTTGGGCAGTCCTGTCCAATGATCACGGAGTAGGGTAGCCAAGGAGGTACTCCCATCTCAACCATATTTTGGCTGACCAGGGTCTTCATGGGGGTCCCCATGAATGCATGCTAGGGTCACCACCTTGTCATAGTCAATTTGGACTCACTTTTGGAGTTTTCACACTCCAAGAGTCCACTAAGATTTGTGTTGGAACGTCATCTAGCTCAACCAAGATCACAAAAGTAGAAGCTCCCTGGCTGGAGACATCCATGAAGTTACAAAAGTGTGGGATCACAGCATTAATGTCCATCGGCTCCTGTCCTCTACATGGACAGTCTCAGGAAAAATTATCTCTTTTTCCACAGTTGTAACATGGTGACCCGGTGGAGGGTTTAGCTTGACGTGTAAAGTCCAGCCGGATCTGCACTACTGGTTGTCTGGGCCTCTGGTTCTTAGAACTTTGTTGATCTCTCCCTGGGTTAGGTGGTGTCTCTGGGAACCTTGGTGCCTCTGGCATGGTCTGGGCCTGCCACTTCTAGGGCCTTCTCCAGCGTAAGGTGCAGGTGTCGGCAAACCCACTGTTGCATTGGCCATTCTAGGCTGTTCTGGAATTGTTCCAGTAAAGCCATTTTGGCTACCTCCACCCCAGTCTTCCCTTTCAGGTGCAGCCACTTCCAAGTGATGTCTTTCACTCTGTGGAAGAGGTTCCTAGGGTTTTCACCAGCCTGAAGAATTCCCCACCAAAACTGCTGTCAATAGGCTTCCGGGGTGAGTCCCACTCGCTTGAGATTGGATGCCTTGACTTCCTGGTAGGTGGCCCTCCCTTCTGGGTAAGCTGTTGGTAGGTAGCTTGACTAGCCCCATTGAGTAGATTCCTCAGATAGGTAGCCCATCTGTTCTCTAGCCAGCCTGCCAGTCGTGTTGTGCGCTCAAAGGTTTTCAACAACCCATCTGGGTCTTCTCCAGGGGTCATTTTAAGGAGTGTCAGTGGCACTAAGGGTGGATCGGTTATGGCGATTTGCACAGCTTGGGCAATCTACATTAGCACTGTTTGCTGCTGCACCGCCTGCTTGCACAATGCCTGCTGTTGATCAATTTGTGTTTGTAGGACAGTTTGTAATTTTGCTGCCCTATAGCAAGGACCTGGATCACCTGTTCCATTTTTTCTGCTAAGCGAGTTGCCTCCACACAATGTACCTCCCCAGGAATAGGAGAGCAGAATAAAACAAAAAACAACCTGCTGGCCTGTCCAGTCCTTATTGACTGCTTGACACCTGACCATACAGGCAGAGATAGCCTCCTTGGCCTGAGGTGCAAAAGCTAGGTGAGTGGAACTGGGAGGCCCCAGGAAAAAGAAAAAAAAACTCTGCATGGAATCCCATCTCTGTCACCATATGTGTTAACTCGAGCGGTAGCAGCTTGGGGGCAGCCAGGGGAAAATAGGCAAGAAATTCTGGCTATTCTTTGTGTAGTTTATATACAGTGAAAACAAAGGAAAGTGCATTGCACAGCCAAACAAAACAACTTACAGTTATCTCACAAACTTAAACCTAGGAAGTCTTAACAATTGCCATTCTCAAACCTTAAATGTAGCAGGTCTTCTCATACGGTGGGACTCTCTTTCTTCCCCAGGGCCCGTTTAATCCTTCTAGGCTCTGGGGTCTTATACTCTGGTGAAGGGCTCCTCCCTTCACCCAGGATTCCCTGTGGGTCTCAACCTTAAGGAGGACCAGGCGAGACTACCTTTAAGGTAGTCTGAGGGAGTTTTCTGTACACTCCCTCACAGGTGGGTACCAAAAATAGGGGTTTTGTTGGTGTTTTTGCAGCACAAATTAAATTGTGGCACATTTTTAGATGGATTCAGTTTAATAAGACATAAATCGATCTATCTTAAAGAGGCCAATATTCAATAAACTGTTTAATGGATGTTATCCGGCTTAGGTTAGCTGGATAACTTATCCCATATATGGCCATTTAGGTTTCTTGACAGCTAGTCAGGACACCACTGTTGCCCTGTACCACCACAGGAAATATTACCAGATTTCCATCCAGCCACTCTTGAAGAGCTCAGGCAGATGTCGTTAATCGTAAAGGCAGAAGGCAATGCTATTAATTTAACCATCGAATCAGGAGCTATCTTATTCTTACTGCTCACTCTTTCCTGTGGTCCCATTTCATAGATGCTGCTGAAATTGAGAGTGCTAGCCCCCATCCATGGACTCACTGAGTGCCAGATTCTTGCTTCTTGTGCCCACATCCATGGACTCACTGAGTGCCAGATTCCCCACATCCATGGACTCACTGAGTCCCCACATCCATGGACTCACTGAGTGCCAGATTCTTGCTTCTTGTGCCCACATCCATGGACTCACTGAGTGCCAGATTCCCCACATCCATGGACTCACTGAGTGCCAGATTCCCCACATCCATGGACTCACTGAGTGCCAGATTCTTGCTTCTTGTGCCTTTCTTCTCCTGCACTCAGGGGCCGATACAATATAGTAGGCTCAGCCTAGTGCTCAGCTTGACGCACGGTTGGTGGTGGGTTTTTGATCACTAGAACAACTCCCAATATGTGCTAATCCCATCCAAAACACGCGTTCAGACAAGCACGTAGCTAATAGCGCTCGTCACAAGTAAACGCCATACAGATGAGGCTATTACCTCTGATGCAGAACATCGCCGTACACCCGATGTGCACTTTTTGACACAGAACATTTTCTGCCTGCCCTGGAGCAGGCATACACTCTTGCCGCACATCAAGGGCTCAACTTAAGAACAAAAGTACTGCTTTTCTGTGGTTCCTCCTACTTAGTACTGTCGCGATACTAAGTAGGAAGAACCGCAGAAAGCAGCACCATGCAAAATTAAAAAGTTTTGCCTGAAAAAAAAATGTCTGTGCCCACAATATACAGGCACAATATACACGTCCCAATCTGTGTATATTGTGCCTGTATATTGTGCCGGTCAGTTAGCTGCTGCAGGATAAAATGGACGCTTGTATTATCTGTTTACCTAACCAGACATAGCCACGTCTCCTGGATGCCCAATGCCAAGGACGCACTAGGGATGCACAGTTTCCCCTAGTGCGTTCTTTTCAATGTGGAAGCTCATTAGCATATTGCATTGCGCGCCCCGGAGAGGTGGAAGGTGCGCATTAGGGAAACACAGGCGTTCAATATGAGCGCCCATTTTTAGCGCATTTATATTGCATCGGCCTGTCAGTGCCATCCTTCCTCTCCCATTGCACTCAAGCCTGGCACAGTCAGCAATTTGTCCTGGCTCGTCCCTCCCCTCCCTTCCTGTGACTAAACTTGCTTTCAAGTTCATTGTCTACGGCGTTTTCCCATTGGCTTTGTCCCAATCCCTGGCCACTCCCATGCATGATTGGTCAATGAGATTAAATGCAACATCAAAAGGAAGCAAAAAGGGGGGGGGGGGGGGGGAGGGGCGGCCTGCATAAGCAAACCCATCAACAATCAACACAGTTTCCAGCCCCCTCCCATTCCAGGGGCTGTTTTAGTTCTCAGCTTCTTACTACAGAGGAACCTGAGGTCCAAAACTCCACAAGCACTCTCCACACAGGAAACGGTGCCATTTTAGTCACTGGGCGGCAAGCGGGAGTTAAAGGAAGTCCTGTCCTTCCTTCTCTGCTGTAGGTGGATGGCTAGCCTAGTGGTTAGTGCAGTAGAATATATGAACCCAGAGAAACCAGTATTCAAATCCCGCTGTTGCTCCTTGTGACCTTAGGCAAGACACATTACCTTCTGTTGCCTCAGGTACAAACATAACAGTTCATTTTCAAAATGAGTTATAAAGCTGCTATTGTAGCAATTTTCAAAAGCTATTTACCTGTATAAAGTGCACTTAGATGGGTAAATTATGTTCACAATTTAATGGCGTATATTATTGTAGCAATTTTCAAAGGCCTCTTTCATGGGTAAAATGAATGTACAGGCGTAAAACCCAGTTTTAAGCATGTAAATGTTTTTTTAAAATCAGGTGCTTAGATTGTAAGCCTCTGGGAATAGGGTACCTACAGTACCTGGATGTAATCCTCTTTGAAGTGCCAAAAAGCAGAATATATATTTAACAAACATTTGCAATATCCGTTAGGCTGGAACAGAATAACTCTCCAGGGTCTGGCTGTTTGTGTCCTGAATGTCAACACATTAATGAAAGTAGAATAGGCAATCAGCACATAAAAAGCTCCATTTCCAGGCATCAGGTAATAGGGGCCAGCAAGTTAGTGCCCTGGTCACATTGCTTAGCCCAGTTATTGCAATGAGAGTCCTTGGCCAAGGGCCATGCATCAGATTCCTGGAATTACGAGCTCCATAACCGGCCACTAGGTATAACCATTGAGTGACACCTAGGTCTCTCCCCCCCCCCCCCCCCCCCCCAGGATCTGTGACTACTCCCTCCACAGCATCCCCAGCCCTGGCCCCACCTGGTGAGCAGAAATCAAACTCAGGTCCTCCCTATGGCAGTGCACAACATTGCTGCCACTGAGCCAGCTAAGGCCCTTGTAAACTTCATTATCCAGATTTGTTTCTTAAGCGAGAAGCATAAGATATTTTATCAGCTGAAATGATGAAAGGTATAGTGAAAACACTGACAGGATACCAGGGGGTCAAGTTTACAGTTTTCTCACAGGGCTTCAGTTTCTATGCTATATCTCCCAAGAAATCTTGGGCATTCCTTTTCCATCATTTCCCTCATGATGTATCGGATGATGAGGAAAATGAAAAATGTGTTTCGAGAGCTGTGAAGGACTCTTGATGAATGTGAAGCTTTCCACTGCCTCAGAACTGTGTGGGCTTATTTACAAGATTTGTAAAGACCCACAGTGAGGATTTAGCAAATGCTATTAAAAAATAAAAATAAAAAATCATAAAGTGGCTGATTTCAGATGGATGCGAACAAATATTGGAAATATGGCCAACATTTTGAGGTTTTGAGAGGGTCGTTGCAACGACCTGTTTTCAGCAAATCTGGGCCATTTTTATGTGAGGTTTAATTCTGTCAACAAGTCAAGCTGAGAGATGTTGGCAGCTGCAGTGTCTGCTTCAAGTTATCACGGCGACAATAGTATAGGCTCTGCCTGGTGCAAATATTGAGGTTGATGTACTGAGCCACAAATGGCTTTGCAAAGGGTGTTTAGGGGTGAGAGAATTATCAGATGGACAGAATGAAGTGTCTCTCACCGAGACTTGCTTTCACATCATGACCCCGTTCCATAATATCTAGACTGAATCTCAGCCAAGCAACTACTACTATTGAAGTATGATAGTAAGCAAAAAAGAAGACTACTTACTGGCTGCACGTAGCCCAAGATAGCAAGGTGCCCATCCTTAATCTAAGCACTAGGACTAATGAAGGTGGTCGCAATATAGTGCTGAATCTTCAGGTTCAGGTGAACATAAAAGCACTGGGGCAGCTACAGACTATGGCGAAGTTTTTCATGGCTCCGCTGCAGCTGCTGACAAACCACAGACGCTAATGAAAAAATTAATCTACTACCTAGGTGAGGATAAAAAGGAGATGATGTACTGCTATTATTATGCCAGAAACCCCATATTTTAAAACTTTGCGGTAGACAAAGAAAGTCCCCCTAAAAAAAAGTGAAAGAGCAAGCAACAGTATCAAAGGAAAAGTTGCAAAAGGCAACTGATAAAAATTTAAGACACCCTATGAACTTCAGAAGGCGGCTCTCTTTGGCACAATGCAAGTACTGAGAAGGGCATTAGCAGTTCATTGGAGAGATTGAGATCATTCCCAAATTACCCTGTTTTAGGAATGAGGTTCATTCCTGTCAAGTATGCCACAAAATAAACCTATTTCAAGAAACTGCCCAATGTTTATTTGCTTTAAAATGGAAAATAGCACAACATTTTGTTTGCAATATTTAACACATGCTGTATGTCATTTTAATGTGCGTAATTTTTTGTCTGTACAAAGTCATTCACAAAACATATGCTAAATCACTAATGAGCTAAAAAACTATGCAAATCAATGCATTAGTGATTCAACAATAGTAAATTTACACTTGAAAAATTTTGCAAAAGCTACATTTTTTTGAAAAAATGTAATTACACGTCGAGATGATAAAATCTGTGATTTTGTGCACATTTGCTCGCAAAATTTTGGACCACAAAGTGATTTTTATATTATTTAAATTTGCAGCATCACTCAAACTTTTTCAAGTGCTACCAGCTCATTTCCACAGAAAAACCCTGCAGTTTAGTAAATCAGCCTCATTGCCTACCACTGGCAGCGGTACAGGCATATTCTTAAGAGTAATGAGACTACATTTGATTTGATTTGTGTACTGATATTAAAACATATAGCGGTAGATTTTAAAAGGTTGTGCATGCGCGTCCATGTACGCGTGCTTCCTGGCGCACGCACATGGATGCCCATTTTTATAACATGCGCGCGCATGTTATAAAATCAGGGATCGGTACACGCAAGAGGGTGCACAATTGTGCAACTTGTGCATGCTGACGCCTGGCCTGCAGCCTTCCCCATGTCCTCCCAAGCCGCTCTGATTTCAGAGCGGCCTTAGAGGGAACTTCCCAACCACCTAACCTAACCTCCCTTCCCCTTCCCCTAACCCTCCCACCCCCTAGCCCTATCCTAAACCTCCCCGACCTTTATTTTACCTGTTGCACCTGCTTCCGGGTATGAGCAAGTTGCGCACGCTGGCAGCCTGCCGGCACGCAATCCTCCAACACAGCGGCAAATGGCTGTGGATTTTTCCTTAGCTTGCCCATTTCTTTTACGCCACTTTGATTTCTTTCCATTAGAATATTGCATTGGGTGCACAGGGGATGTGCCCAGGGGATTTGGATTTTGCATGCATCTTGTTGCATTGGCCTGTGAACGAGAACATTTTAGTGAGTGCAGTCTGTAGAATGGTGATTATATTTATATACTGTTGTTCTGAATCAATCACAGCGGTTTATAATGTATAAATAAAAACATAGCCAATCAGTAACATAAAATTCAAATAAACAAGCAGATAGTAAAAACAAACAATACAATAATAAAATATTTAAAATGCAACCATAAAATATAATTATAATAAAATTAAATAAATAAAGAAAAAGAATTTAAAAAGTAAAAGAAAAGAAGAAAAAACATGCCTCATTCATTAATCCAGATTTCAAAAACATTGTGGTAGCAAGAATAAAAGAAACTGCCTTGCTTAAGCATTGTGATTAGGGATGTGCAGAGGGACACCATACGTTGCATTCGGGATTTGGATTCATCGGGGGGTGGATACGTTGCATTTGGCCGTATGGTGCTCCGATCTGTTAATACGCCCATTTTGATTCGTTCCCCTGCTAAAATTAAATTAACTACAACCCCCCACCCTCCTGACCCCCCCAAGACTTATCAAAACTCCCTGGTGGTCCAGTGGGGGGTCCGGAAGCCATCCCCTGCACTCACACCCTCGGTGCTGGTTTCAAAATGGCGCCGATAGCCTTTGACCTACTATGTCACAGGGGCTACCGGTGCCATTGGTCAGCCTCTGTCACATGGCCATCGGCGCCAATTTGTGCTCCTACCATGTGACAGGGGCTGACCAATGGCACCGGTAGCCCCTGTGGCATAGTATGGGCAAAGGCTATCGGTGCCATTTTGATTACTGGCAGCCAATGGTCCGAGTGCAGGAGGTCATTCCCGGTCCCCCGCTGGACCACAGGGACTTTTGGCAAGTCTTGTGAGACCCTCCTGACCCCCACAAGACTTGCCAAAAGTCCAGCGGGCCCCCCCCCACTGGATAACCAGGGAGTTTTGGTAAGTCTTGGGGGGGGGGGAGGGTCAGGAGGGTGGGGGGGTTGTTTAAATTGGTTTCTTTAGGCGGCTGAATAATTTTGCGAAGATTCGTGTATTTGTGGGGAATTGCGCTATGTTTCACTTCCCCACTAATACAACAAATATGGCCACATCCGTTGCGGCTTGCCAATACGTAGGGACCGAATGCACACCCCTAATTGTGATGACCATGACCATTTAACTCCAGAGCCAGACTAGTCTCTCAGCCTTGTTAGGTGACATTATCTAACCACACAGCCTTGGCATTCTTTTGTTTTCCACAGAGCAGCCTCGTACCGAGTCTGAGTGGGAGAACAGCTTCACTTTGAAAATGTTTCTTTTTCAGTTTGTCAATCTGAACAGTTCTACCTTTTATATTGCATTCTTCCTTGGGAGGTAAGAACACATCAGTTGCTCTCTTGACCTAGCCAAGGTGGGAAAAAGATTAGATAATACTGTTAAAAAGATCAAATATGTAGTTATCCTTCACATAGCTGTCTGCCTAAATGTAATTTAAGGGGGTAATTTTCAGTAGCCTGCCTAGGGACAAAGCACATGGCCAATTTTTCTGATCACCTGCGGACTTAGTAGACAAATTGTCCGAGAAAACAATGCATGTAGTTTTTCTTTTGAAAATTGGCTTATGTGGGTACCTGGTGGAAAAAGTACTGTTGGTCTTTGCACCTCCCTTTTCTGTGGGCATAGGAACAGGGGAAAAGTGCACATGCAGATTTGAAATTGCATTCTGTGCACAGTTTTTACACCCCTGACCTAACCAGGACCCCCACTCCCCATCCAAGTAATTCCCCATTTTAATGTGGCTAAAAGTTTTGTACACAGGGAGAGTCCCATGCATGCTTTTTAGGCTTTCAGAGAAGGGAAATTTTAAGCCAGGCCGGTTTACCCAGCTAAATGGGTTTGAAGATTGTCCTCCAAAGGCTTAATTTTAAGCAAACTGGATGATTCGTAGGCTAAGTAGTACAGAAAAGAAGCCAGAAGAATTCAGATGTTGGCAGTGCAAGGAATTAGAGAAGAGAAATGTATTTTTAGGGGCCTTCACTTTCATGTTTTTTGCACTGATTTTTTCCTTGTTTGTTAAAACCAAGTCATTTTTCCACTGATTGTTTTTTTGTTATAACATTGCAATTCCTAGGGGAAATAAAATAAAAACTGAAAATGAACACTCATCTCTGTGGGAAGATTAATAGAATGGGGGTCCTCTGCTCCTGTTTAAGTGCATAAACAACATGGCCAAAGCCTAGTTCTCAGATGAACCCAACCAATAGTGTCTGTTTAGCTAATGGAAGAGAAGATGCCTTTCGCTGGGTCCTGTCACCAGCAATGGACATAAAATGCAGTACTTTGTGCTTGAAAACCACAAGGATCTTAAGTGCTCAGCACATTAAAGTTTTAATTACTGTGGTTGGTGTACAGACATCCAAGCACCGAAGGGTTCAGTATTCTACAGGATGAGTTGGGGGGGGGGGGGGGAGGAAGAAGGCAGGTTATTTATATATATTTTTTTCTTTTTTAATTTGTTCACTTTCTCAGAATTTGTGAACACCACCCTATGTCAGCTTTCTGGTGAATTGTCAAAATATGCTTGGCCTATACTCTTTAAGGGGGTCATTCTCTAAAGGGATCGCACGCGAAAAGTCCCTTTTTGCGTCCGATACCTAAATCGGGGCGGGTTCTGGGCGGCAGCGGCCGATGCCATGAAGACATCGCTGAAGGCGAAAGGTAAGGACCCTTATTGCCGCCAGTTTCGCACCGGCAGCCAGCGCACCGCAGTGCTGCGATGGCTGCCGGCTTTCACAAGCCCGCCCCCCGTTCCCGGCGGATTTTCTAAGTTCTACAACCTTAGAAAATCCAGGCCTAAGTTCTGTGAAAAACTGACACCCCTTCTGAAGTATGAGATAGTACAGGGCATTGTGCTTTTCTAGTCTAGACCTTTAATTCCTTTGAGAGTAATTAATATCAGCCAATAAGACAGTCTGAGATCAACGAGAATACATTTTTGAAAGACTTATCCCAACATGCAAAGTTTATACAGCATTCATGTTTAGTTACACTTTGTATGTTCTGTTCCCTTCCCCCATATGCATCTTGAGGTCTTACCATATATTTATAAGTACATAGATTAGAACTGAAGCAAGAGTTTTGTGAACTTCCCTTGAGTGCATATATTTGTGAAAATTTTGTCCATGAGTAGCTTCATATATTCTTTTATATTAAAGATTTACAGGACGCCCAGGTGCCTACTTGAGGCTGCTAAACAGATGGAGACTGGAAGAGGTTAGTGCCATCTACTGCTCATACAGCAGTGCTGCCCTGATTTTTTGTTATCTACATCAGATCTGCATTTCAATGAGTTATGTTTACTAGTCGTACTCAGTGCAGAATGATTATTAAGAACCTAAGACTTGCCATACTGGATCAGACCAAAGGTCCATCAAGCTCAGTGTCCTGTTTCCCAGAATGGCCAATCCAGATCACAAGTTCCTGGCAGGATCCCAAGGGGTAGATAGATTCCAAGCTGCTTATCCCAGAGATAAGAAGTGGATTTCTGCAACCCCGCCTTAATAATGATTTCTAGACTTTTCCTCCAAGAACTTGTCCACGCTGTTTTTAAACGCAGCTACACTAACAGCTTTCACCACATCCTCTGGAAACAAATTACAGAGTTTATGCGTTGAGTAAAAATAGGTTTTCTCTTATCAATTTTAAATGTATCACCTAATACACCGAGCACAGCAACCACCTTCAAAATCTATTTAAAGAAAAGTGGTGGTGGCTATGGAGGAAGAGGGGGCTGAGGTGCTGGAAAGCATCATGCCAAGAGTCATCAGTTTCTTTAGCAAGTTATCAGATGCCAGGCCAGAGCTTCTATTGCATTCGCATGACACCATGCGAATGCAATAGAAGCTCTCCTGTAAGTTCTCCTGTAAGTGCAGAGGCGCCTGCCTCTGCATTTACAGGAGAACTTTCAAAGCAATTTTATGTGAGTAAAAACTGCATTTTAGTGGAGGAAATTGACCGCTTGAAAATTTCCCCATCTGGCATGGGGATAAAACTATGCACCTGTTCCTACAACACACGTACGTTTAGCTGTTTTTAGAGAAGGCTTTCCCGGGGGTGGGGTTAGGACGGCGATTGAAACAGGAAATGCATTTATGTACTTTCAAAAGTGCACCCATTATTTTGCTTGGAAAAAGTACCTTGCTGAAAAAAGCGGACACAGACATCTGAGGGCAACTTTTCCTTAGGCAGGTTTCAAAAGCGAAAGTGGATGTGTACATTCACTTCAAAAGCTGGTGCGAAGTCTGCAGCCAAAAATTAGCCCTGGACTTTGTGATAACACTGGCAGTTTGAAAACCGCCTTCTAAATCCTGTGCTAAAAATGTTTTAGTGTGTGCATGGTAAACATTTTACCAAGCATGCTAAATCATCACTTTAACATAACTATACAAAGAAGTCGATATTCTAAAGGATTTGTCCAGCTCAGTCCCAAACGTAGCCAAACTGGCCAAGGTTTAGCCAGATACGTCATTCTCTGGCTACAACTTAGCAGATGAAAAAGAGGGGGGCCAGGGGCATTCCAGAGTGGAGCAAAGCTTTCCGGCTAATTTAGCCAATATTCAGCAATATCTGCTAAACTCTGGAACTGCATCAGGGCAGTCCTGAGGTTATCTGGCCGCATGTGGCTGGTTAGTTTGCTAATTAACTGGCTATACTCAAAATATAGCTAGTTAAGTAGCTACAAAATAGAACTTTAAAAAAAATCTTTTGCACCTTCAGGCCCGACACCCCCCCCCCCTCCAGGCCCCCCCCCCCACGCTAAAAAATACTTTAAGTCAAGCATAGGACCTGATCCGTCCCAACTCACCAAATTAGAGAAAATGCAGTGAGTACTAGCATCATGAGGCCAACCACCTCCTCCTTCCCTAGGGTTGGGTACAAAATAATGACCCCCCCCCCTCCTTCCCCGCTCCTCACCCTCAGGTGAGATTGCCCCTGTATCTCTGATACCACAGCCAGAAGTACAATAATACCTTACTATCTCCCAGCCGCTTCCAGGATTACTCTGACAGCAGCACTGAAAGTGTAGGATAATATCATTGTGGTAGCTGAAGAATGGTAGGTGCAGGTGGAGGACTCAAGAAGGAAGATCAGACAGCATCCGGATAGTGAAAAGTGGAAGTTCCATGGGTGACATCAGCAAAAACTGCTGAACATAAAACACAGAAATCACAGGCATAAAAATGAATTAAATATTTGCCATGCAGAAATTAAACTACGGTAATCCTTAACTGTGTGTTCCCCATAAATGTGTTATTCATAAAACAGATGTAATAAAGGTTTGTCATGTATTTTTACGATCCTCTGTTTTGCATCATCAGTGCCACCCTAGTGGATGCCTTATTGATCTCTGTATGCAGATGGGTATTATAATGGTGCTAAAACAGACCTGGAACAACTTCATGGAACTGGGCTACCCGTAAGTAGATATGAGTTTTAGACTCTATGCAAAACTGTAGGTTTGATAGTTATCTTAAAGGTTAATGTGCCATAGCTAAACTCTATGCTTACGGTACATAACCTTCCATGGACTATTTCTTCAACTGTTTTTATATGAAAAATGAGGCATGTGACCCTCTTCCATGTTCTTTTTTCCTTATTATGCTCCTTAATATGCTATTACACACAGCTATTTTTCTGCCATTATTGCAACATCTGATTGATGGTGTCAGTACCTGCCGTCTAGGATCTTTTAGTGAATTTCAGCATTTGTATGTAAACGCAGCTCAGCAACACCATTTTCCAAATCCGCAGGTTAATTCAGAACTGGTGGACCAGGAGAAGATTACGGCAAGAACATGGCACTGAGAGAAAAGCAAGCTTACTGCAGTGGGAAAGGGACTACAACCTCCAGCCTATGAATCCTTATGGCCTCTTCGAGGAGTACCTAGAAATGAGTAGGGCAAAGTTACTGTCTTATCTTTGTATGTCAGATATCACAAGCATTGAAAATGGAAGGTAAAGAAAACTGTAATGTTTCCATGTCCTATGAAACCTGATGCACTTTAGTGCATGCCATATCCTCCGTGGGGTATCTGTCCATCAAGCACAGTGTGCACAGGTCTCACTGGCCAGGATAGAAAAAAAGGTTGGCATCTGACTAGCAGGTGGGGATTTCACCTATGGCAAGGATACGTCCTCTGATGGCTGAACTGACATACCAAGAAGCTCCACACAGTACTAATGAAGTCTACTGTCTGGGATGTACGCATGTGAGCATGTTCAAACAAATATTCCTGTGAGGATCCCCTCATATTTACCGATACTTTGGTATAGATAGGATACGAAACACAGTGGGGCGGATTTTCAAAGGGTTATGCACGTATATTACGCGCGTAACCCCGAAAACCCGCTCCTGCGTGCACTGAGCCTATTTTGCATAGGTTCGGTGACGCGCACAAGCCCCGGGACACGCGTATGTCCCGGGGCTTGAAAAAAGGGGCGGGGAGGTCTGGGGCAGGGGCGTGGCCAAAGGCCTCCGAAGGCCTGCTAGGCCGGCGAATCGTGCGCCGACACTTGGCCGGAGTGCGCAACCTACGCCTGCCCAGAGGCAGGCGCAACTTAAATAATAAAGGTGGGGAGGGGATTTAGGTAGGGCTGGGGGGCGGGTTAGATAGGGGAAGGGAGGGGAAGGTGTGGGGGCGAAAGGAAAGTTCCCTCCAAGGCCGCTCTGATTTCGGAGCGGCCTTGGAGGGAACGGGGAAAGCCATCGAGGCTCCCCTAGAGCTCGGCGCACGCAAGGTGCACAAGTGTGCACCCCCTTGCAGGTGCCAACCCTGGATTTTATAACATGCGTGCGCAGCCGCGTGCATGTTATAAAATTGGGCGTAGATTTGTGCGCGCCAGGTTGCATGCCTAAATCTACGCCCGCGCGTAGGTTAGAAAATCTGGCCCAGTAGTTCTTGGCAGAGGACACATGGATACACACACACACAAACACAAACATGGTGTTCTCACAAGCCTTCTTCCCTTCATAAGGGGCCGATGCAATAAAGTGTGCTCAGCCTAGCATAAGAACATAAGAACATAAGAAAATGCCATACTGGGTCAGACCAAGGGTCCATCAAGCCCAGCATCCTGTTTCCAACAGTGGCCAATCCAGGCCATAAGAACCTTGCAAGTACCCAAAAACTAAGTCTATTCCATGTTACCGTTGCTAATGTCAGTGGCTATTCTCTAAGTGAACTTAATAGCAGGTAATGGACTTCTCCTCCAAGAACTTATCCAACATGCGGTTGGGTGTGCGTTTTGGATGCACTAGACTGGCGCCTGATGCAATAAGGAGATTAGCACGTTCAAAACACGTGTACCAGAGAGTGCCCATCAAATGTAAATTGCAAGTAGATGAGGACATTAGATGCAGTAAAGCACTTTTAAACACAGAAAAGTTAACTCCAGCCTCAGAGGTGGAGTAAAGGACTCATGAAAAACATTAAACAGTAGGTTCTCTGTGTTGCAATAGGTTTTTCCTCCTCCCTTAGTATCATGAAACTTTAATACACTGCTTTTGGTGGAGAAAAATAAATGTGTATTTTGATTTGATTAAAAGAAGCCCACTTTTCTTATGGCCACACAATTCAGACGTCCATAGCAAAGGGCGCCTAATATTTTGCTGAGGTTGCTGAAGTGAATTATAACAAATAAAGAAGCAGGATTAATATAGAAGCTCGTATGCAGCGCCCATTGCCATACGGATGCACAATTTTCCCTTAGTGCGCCCTTTTTAACACTGCCTCTCATTTAAATATTGCATCGGGCGCCTAGGGGATGTCTCTGTGGGCACATTAAGACAATGGGCGCTCAAAACTAGTGCCCGTTCTCTGTGTGCGTTTTACTGCATCAGCCCCTAAATTAGGAAAAAGAAGGTCAATATTCAAACCCTCAGGGAGAGGCAAAGTTACCCAAGTTACTTTATGCAGGTAAAGTTACCCAGATATTCAATGGCACTTATCTGGGTAAAAGCGGCACTGAATATGCTTGGATAAAATTATCTGGCTAACTTTGCCACTCCCTGGGCTTTTGAATATTGAAAAGAAAAGTTGCAGGCCAGCAGGATCCAGATCCTGTCTCCCTCCCACCCATCAGATTAAAAGAAAGCAGGGGGCTGAGCAGCACCCGATCCCCCTTCCCTTCTCCCCAAGCTAAAGAAGAGTAGCTGCCTGCAGCACTCGAATCTCCCTCCCATCCCGTACCTTAAAAAAAAAGTTGTGGGACAAATCCCCACAGCTCCCAGAATTTTAATATTCATTTCTTCACTGTATTCTGGGGTGATAGACCAAGCCACAATCAAAACTGTGGAACTGACTCCTTCCTTGTCAGTGAGTGCTAGGGGATTGACTCCGTCTCTGTCAGTGAGTGCTGGGGGATTGACTCCTTCCTTGTCAGTGAGTGCTGAGGATTGACTCCTTCTCTGTCAGTGAGTGCTGGGGGATTGACTCCTTCCCTGTCAGTGAGAGTGAGTGCTGGGGGATTGACTTCTTCCTTGTCAGTGAGTGCTGGGGGATTGACTCCGTCTCTATCAGTGAGTGCTGGGGGGATTGACTCCTTCCTTGTCAGTGAGTGCTGGGGATTGACTCCTTCCCTGTCAGTGAGAGTGAGTGCTGGGGGATTGACGTCTTCCTTGTCAGTGAGGCTGGGGATTGACTCCTTCCCTGTCGGTGAGTGTTGGGCTTCCTTGTCACTGACTTTCTTTAGCTTGGATGGTGGAAGACGGGGGGGGGGGGGGGGGGGGAGATTGAGTGCTGCTAAGCCCTCTGCTTTTTCAATCTTGCGGGTGGGAGTGAGGGGGGATCAGGTTGCCCCTGGTTTGGTAGTTTTTTTCCTCTATCTTATCCAGGTATCCTTAGGACAACTATTTAGCCACCCAGAGTTATCAGATATCTAATGTGAGCTCTGCCCGGATGGTGTTAAACCATGCCCTAGGAGGGGCCCCCCAATGCCATCTCTTTGTACCTGGCTAAATTTTGAGCAGGTAATGAGTTGCCCGGACAAAGAAGTTTAGCCAGGGAGCGAGGGCAAGGGAAGGGGGGGGGGGGGGGGGAAGAAATATCCAGATCTCTGATTTTGTCCAAAGGTCACCCAATCAAACTCTTGGAATATTGACCTGAAAGTGAATAGTTGGAAAAACACTGCAAGATTGCGAATCAAATATGACTCAGAATTCTTAATGTTTTAATTATAGTTCTGCAGTTTGGTTTCACAACCATCTTTGTGGCGGCTTTTCCATTAGCACCACTTCTGGCCTTACTTAACAATATTATTGAAATCCGACTTGATGCATACAAATTTATCACGCAGTGGAGGCGGCCATTAGCTTCAAGAGCCAAAGATATAGGTGAGTTGTTCTGCAGTCCTTTCTCTCCATCCTGTCTTCTTCTAATTAGAACAGTCATTTATCTGGAAAAAGTAACCGCAAAATTTGATAAACTAAGTGAAACTGAGATGTCTATACCAATAAGCTTTTGTTTGAAAGAAGGATAGTGAAATTTCTCCTCAAGTATTTTTTTTGAAACCCAAATTTTCAGTTATCAATGAAAATGAAAGAGAACAATGTCTTTCTAGTGTTCAGGTCCTCATCAGCTCTGTGAAGCCCAGCGACTAAGGCTCAAATCGAATCTCCACCACCTTCATTGTTTTATGATCCAGTCATCTCCCTCTCCACTCTGCTATTTTGTCCCTCCTGTTTGTTGGAAATTTCTGGATTTACACCATGGTATTTGTGGTGCTATAGAAAAAAAATCAGTTTGAGTAGTCACACAGCTGCTTTAACCATTTAATGAGCCCTGGGCAAACTTTTGTGGATGAGTCCCCTTTTACTTTTTTCCATATTGACTGTCCCCCTCCCTCTCTTCCCTGATCCTCTCCCTCTCCTCTTTCTATCCTTTGCTCTGCTGTCCGCTCCAGCCTTACCCTGTTCTCTGCAGACAGGAGGGGAGGGGCTGGATTAGGGAACAGTGTGGCTCCACTTTGATCTGCTCTGTGCTCTGTCTGCTCGAGGCTCACCCTCTCCACTCCTGTTCACTGCACCCTGCCTGGAAGGGGATTTGCTAGAACAGGAAGCAGAGAGGGCTGTTCTCTGCTGCCTGAGGTTCAGGGCACTGATCAGTAGAGTCATCCAGGCAGAACTCTGGGTGCTCATGCAAAGGAACAACCCCTGCTCTACAGGGTCTGGGGCAGCTTATCCTTTTGCTCAAAGGTAAAAGTATTCCTGATAGTAATATTAGAATATATTGATCATAATAGAGCACTTTGTAAAAGTTATGCTGTTATGACATCTAGTTTTATTATTTGCATGTCATTTGTATTTTAGAAAGTGAAAAGTGCAACCATGGTATGGTCAAATGGCGTTGATTTTGTGCTATATCATGTCCTGCTGATGACATTTTTGGCACAATAGCATATTGAGCTTTGGTGGCGATGATGCATTGTCACAGCTGATAATTTAAATCAAATGCTGATTTCATTTATGAAGACAGTCAGATCAATCATTTCCATTTGAAACCACAGCTGGTAAGTTTTGCTTTCCTCTGGCTAACACGGTGCTATCTTTCATGAACAGGAATCTGGTATGGAATTCTGGAGGGCATCGGCATCCTTTCTGTTATCACAAATGCATTTGTCATAGCTGTGACTTCCGATTTCATTCCCCGGCTAGTTTATGCCTACAAGTATGGACCATGTGCAGGACAAGGCCAGGCTGGAGAAAAGTAGGTCTCCATTCAAAATTCTACAACCCATAAAGCGACTGTTTCCTAAATACCATATGAAAATACGATGTAGATCTAATAATGCATCTTTCATGCCTGTCTACTAGAAATTCACATCTTATATTTGCTTGCTCTGTTTATAACTTTGTTGTTCTTCTTGACCCTGAATTGTCTTCTTTGTTTTGACTTGCACTTTGCATATTGTCTGTAGAGGCTGCTAGTTTGAGTAGAGCTTGAACTGTATTTCAGCCTGGCTCGAGATTACGCCAAGAACCATGGGAAAAAAATCTTTCACATTTTTTAATTTATTTAAAAATAATTATTAATCATCTCATCAAGCGTTGCACCATGGATCTCAGTAAAATCCAGGGAAATCCAAAGAGGATCTCAATTTAAAATCCAAGGAAATCCAAAGAGGATCTCAGTTTAAAATTCAAGTCGGATCATTTTTCGTCCATTATAACTCTGATTTTTCATGTTGTAAGGTGTAGATGCAGAACCAAGTCAAACCTAACTTCCTTAGCTTATAAAGTATTCTTGTGAGTTTCGTCTTATAGTTAATCACCAGTCACTCTTAGGGCCGGATTTTAATATCTACGCGCAGGCATAGATTTGTGCACGCAACCCGGCATGCACAAATCTACTCCCGATTTTATAACATAACAGGGAGCCCCGATGGCTTTCCCTGTTCCCTCTGAGGCTGCTCCGAAATTGGAGCAGCATAGGAGGGAACTTTCCTTCCCCCCCCCCACCTTCCCCTCCCTTCCCCTACCTAACCCGCCCCCCAGCCCTACCTAAAACCCCCCCAACCTTTATTTAGCAAGTTGCGCCTGCCTCCGGGCAGGCGTAGGTTGCGCGCGCCAGCCGAGTGCCAGTGCGCAATCCCTCAGCCTAGCGGCCCTAGGGAGGCCTCTGGCCACGCCCTGGGCCGCCCATGCCCTGCCCTTTTTTTTTCAAGCCCCGGGACGCGCGTATGTCCCGGGGCTTGAAAAATAGGCTTGACGTGCGTAACCCCCCTACGCGCGTAAATCCAGCTGGATTTACGCGCGTAAGGCTTTTAAAGTTTGCCCCTTAGTGAAGAGTGTGTCTAACAAAAAATAATGAAATGATCTCATATCACTTACATAGTAACAACAGCTTGGGAGCAGAGCGAGCTGGGTGATCGAACAGAGCACTCACAGGCCGATACAGTCATTGATCAGCACTGTCATTGGACGCGTGTTTTCCCTTACCCCTTTTTCAGTAAGGGGCAGAAAACACGCATCCAACCCGCGGCACCTAATAGCGCCCTCAACATGCAAATGCATGTTGATGGCCCTATTAGGTATGCCTGCGCAATTCAGAAAGTAAAATGTGCAGCCAAGCCGCACATTTTACTTTCAGAAATTAGCGCCTACCCAAAGGTAGGCGCTAATTTCTTCGGGCACTGGGAAAGTGCACAGAAAAGCAGTAAAAACTGCTTTTCTGTGCACCCTCCGACTTAATATCATGGCGCTATTATGTCAGAGGTCCCGAAGGGTAAAAAAAGTAAAAAAAAAAAAAAAATTGAAGTCGGCCGGCGGCTGCCGGGTCGAAAACCGGATGCTCAATTTTGCTGGCGTCCGGTTTCCAAGCCCGTAGCTGTCAGCGGGCTCGAGAACCGATGCCGGCAAAATTGAGCGTCGGCTGTCAAACCCGCTGACAGCCGCCGCTCCGGGCCAAAAGGAGGCGCTAGGGACACGCTAGTGTCCCTAGCGCCTCCTTTTGCCCATTTCTACCGCCAGACCTAATTTAAATACTGCATCGCACGCACAGGTGAGTGGCCTGCGCACGCGCCGGGAGAGCGGGCACTTGCCCGCTCTCCCGCGGACTTTACTGAATCAGCCTGTATGAGACTAGAAGATCCACAGGCATTTCCACCACCCCCCCCCCCCCCAACTGGAGTGCTGATCAGCTGGTGGGCCAGTCAGCGACAATGCTGGCTGATGGAGCTACTTTAAAGCTACTAAAAGCAGGATATTAAATGGGACAGACAAATAAATAAATAAAGCATTCTAGCTGCAGCATTGTAAATCCCATCCTGGGCTGACCCCTTACAGGTGCAGGGGTTCCAGGGCAGGTAGCATTGGAATCACCACTGGCTTTTGCATCTTTAATGCACCGTTCCCCAGTGGTGCCAGGAGAAGCACTAGCCATGAGTGAGTAGTGGTGCAGGAGAATTAGCAGCCAGCATCAGTGTTGGGTGAGCATTTGTCCAGAAGTAGCAGTCAACAGTAAGGAGAAAGATAAGAGCCACATCACGCCTGCCCGCATGGGCAGAAGAAGGAGGATCTGTCAGACAGTTGAGCATAGAAGGAAGGGACTTGGGGAAGTCTGTGAAGCAGGCACCACCAGTGTTGGAGAGGAGGGAGGGACATGGGAAGGGAAGGCCCACAAAACTGGCAAAATGACCCCAGCCTGAAAGAATGCAGGGAAAGACAGAGAGAATACCTGGTGGAAGGGCAGAGAAAAGGGACAGATTTCCTGGAGGAAGCAAGGAAGAGAGGGGAAATAGGTGAAGGAGGTGAAGGAGGTAAAGGAGGTGGTAAAGGAGGTGAGACTGTCTGAAGGGAGGTAAAAATGGGAGACAATAGATGAGGGGGAGAATGCCTGGAGGGAAAGGGAGATAGAATGCCTGGCAAGAGTGGGGAGAAGAGGAACAGAATGTTTGGAGGGAAGAGGAGAGGGGAGAAGTGAATAGAAGGAGTGAGGGGGAGAGAGAATGCTGGGAGGAAGGAATAGAAAGGGGAGAGAATTTTGGGAAGGGGGAAAGGGAGCCATGGATAGATTTTGGCCATAGCACCTTTTGCCTTATCTGCTGTCAAAAACACGAAGACATCGCTATTTGAAAAACAGATTTAAAGAAATAAATCTGAGCAGGAAATAGTGATCCCATAACAAATCCAAAGTAAGAAAAAATATTTTTCACTTATCTCTTTGTAGTCAATTGTCATTTAGTTTCAAATCCTTCTTTATAATTAGCATGGTCTAATTATCCTGGGGTATAAAGCCTCGGAAGTAAACCTGCCATATACAAACAAGTCCAACTCTCAAGACTCACATAGGAATGACCCCACCTAGGAAAATGCAGCACTGCAAATGGAACCCAGCCTCTCAACCTTCAAGAAAAGACTCAAGACGTGGCTGTTCACACAGGCCTTTCCTAACTCCAACATTATTTAACTTCCATCAATCAACACACTTCGCTAGTATTGGCATTAATAGCCTCCTCTTACAATGTTGTTTTATTTATATAATTATCTGATCTACATTTCCCTTCTTACTCCAAGTTATTGATTTCCTTGTTACATGTAACTGCTTTTCTGCACTATTGTTCAAATTGTAAAGTTTATTATAATCGCACCCCTGTTTCTTGTGAACCAGCATGATGGGACTATCGTCTTGAATGTTGGTATATAAAAAAACTTAAATAAATAAAAATAAATAAATAAATTATATCAGGCCATAGATCACCAATACACCACCTATGCTGAAAACAAAATGAAAAATAAATGAAATAAATGTGGACAGAGAATATCAATTACATAACAACTATAAAGCAAAGGGAGTTCACCATAGCATTATAATTGCTGCCAATTATAATTTTATTTCACAACCTCTTCAACTATTAACCCCTCACTATCAACAGAAACCTATTGGGAAAACAGTAAAAAAATATATAGAAATAAATAAATCTGGGCAGAAAATATAAATCACACAGCAACTCCAAAGCAAGAAAACATAATCGGGTAGATTTTAAAACCCCTGTGCACATAAAAAACGGGGGTTATGCACGTGGCCGGGCCTTGCGCGCACCACGCGCATTTTCAAAGGGGTCTGGCCATGTGCGTAACCCCTGTTATGCACCAAAGTGCCGAGCTCAGAGGAAGGGGCGGTCTAGGGGACAGGGAGGGACGGGGATGGAGGCGGCCGGTACAGCAAGCTACTCCTGCTCCGGAAGAGGAGCAAAGGGTAAAATAAAAATTTGGGGGTTAGACAGGATAGGGATAGGGGGCGGGGAGGAGAGGGGAAGAAGGAGGGAGGTTAGTTAGTTGGTTTGGAAAGCTCCCTCCCAGTCCGCTCCTTAATTGGAGCAGACTGGGAGGGAACTGGGAAAAGGGACCATCACGTTTCTTAATCTTTTTCCTTACTCATACATTTATATTAATGCAGTTTGAAATTTATTATCTTTCTACATTGTAATTCAATGCTATATTTGTAAACCGTTTAGATCTACTTTTGGAATGACGGTATATAAAAGGCACAAATAAATAAATAAACTAATACCATCTCTGCTGGAAGATTATTCCATAAAATTGAAAACATGCCGAACCCTGGTCACCGATGTATGACCGGGGTCCATACATCGGTGACCGGGGTCCATACATCGGTGACTGGGGTCCATACATCGGTGACCGGGGTTTGGCATGTTTTCAATTTTATAAAAATAAAAAATACATTTGATGCGGGTTAGGTAGTGTTATTAGGATGAGTTACCCCCATGTTTGTGGATTGATCGTTGGAAGATTATTCCAAGCATCTACTATCCTCTCATAAGGATGCATTTCCTTTCTGCTTCCCTCCTTCCAACTTTATATCATGATCTCTTGACTTTGAACTTGCAAAGTGTCCAATGGTAACCACTCCTTTCTTGACTTGCATGGCAGATGCATGGTCGGCTATGTCAATGCCAGTCTGTCGGTATTTCTGGTGGCTGATTTTGAAAATCGCACGGATCTTGTTTCAGATGGACATGAAGTCTATGGATCACCGATAAGATACTGCAGGTATTTTCAAGACTAGGTGGCATGAACTCTTAGATTTTTATTCTGTCTACAGATGTCATATTACCTAGTTTATGGTGGATAATTTTCAAACACACCACATAGGACAATGTCTGTGGGTACTTTTTTACCCGCAGATTTTGCCCAGAATTTTCAAAATGGATTTATGTGCAAATATCTGCCTAGAAAATTCACTGGTATGTGTAGAATCTCGCCCAGCATTCACATGCAATGTTTGTGTGTGGATTTATATGCATACTTATGAAAATTGAATGTATGCACGTAAATCCTAATTCTGCTCCAGCACCGTTCCTTGGCAGGTCTATTTAGTATGCACATAAAAATACATGCAAAAACATGTTCCCTGCATAATTTTATGCACATATCCATTGAGGCTATTTTCAAAGAGACAGTTACACGCATAAAAACAGGTTTAATGCACATAAATGCCTTTAAAATTTGCCCCCATAATTTCTTGCTAATGACTTAAAGCAATTGGACAGAATATATATTTGTATGCATTTCTATTGAATTCATTTTGAAATGGAAATTGTTAATATATTGGATGGATGTCAACTTATTCAATTCATTTCTTTAAACTTTCATATTCTTCCTTTGCAATCTAATAAACCCCTAACAGACATGTTGCTGTGTATGAAAATGATTCACTTGGTTCAATCAAGCACCAGCAGCACATGATTTGTCTCCAGCAGTAGGCAAAGCTTTTCATAATTGTTATAATTATCTAGTCCTCTTGACTAGGGATGTGAATTAATTTAAAATGAAACTGACGAATAAGGCTAATTTGTTTCATTCGAGGGGCCCCAAACTAAATCGGGACATCCAAATGAAATGAACCTTATTAATTCCTTTCATTTTAAACTAATGCATCGGCCTAGACCTAGGCCCAAAGCCGGGGCGTTGCCTAGGACATAGGCCAAGGCACAAAGCAGGAGTTGCAGTCTGTGCTTGAACATCACACCAGCATCTTGGCCTAGGCCTGAAGCCAGGACCTTACCTAGGGCCTTGGCTGAGGCCCAAAGCAGGGGGCCATGACCAAGGCCCGAGCACACCAGGTTCTCAGTGGAGTCATGGACTGATGCCAGGGACTCAACCGAGATCACCAAAAAATTTTTAAAACCTTACCTGATACATTGGGTAACCAATGAAGGCCAGGTCCCGACGCTGGATCATCGACTGGGACTCAGGCCTGACAATACGACCTGACCCGGAGACTAGGTCCCAACACTGGGGACTCAGCCTAGGCCAGGGCCCGAGTCCAGGCCTGACACCATGACCCAACCCAGAGGCTGGGTCCCAGCACCAGGGCCTCGGCCTAGACTAGAGCCCAAGCTTAGGTTCAAGAAGAGAAGTAACCTGAAGGGGAGAAGCTGGAAAGCTATGAGCACAAATGCTTGCAGTCTGGACAATAAATCCCAGACCTGCAAGCTCTAATGGTGGAGGCGGATTTAGACATTGTTGCTGTTATGGAGACATGGTTCACAGATTTGCATGATTGGGATAATGCCATACTGGGTTATAACTTGTTATGGAAGGACAGAAAAGGGGGAGGAATAACTCTTTATGTCAAAAACAATATCCAAGCAACTGAACTGCAAGGAATGTGGGGTAAAGAAGAAGCATTATGGGCCGTCCTAAAAAAAGATGATGGTGCATCTATTTTTACTGGAGTGGTGTACAGGCCTTCGACTCAATGGAAGAACTAGACAGAGATCTGTTTAAAGACATCCAAGAGGTAGGATTGGAGAGAAAGAGAAGTGATTTAAGGAAGCTTGAAAAGTGGTTGAAGATATGGCAGCTGGGATTCAATGCCAAGAAGTGCAGAGACATGCATTTGGGATGTGGTAATCCAAAAGAGTTGTATGTGATGGGGGGTGAAGGCTTGTTATGTACGGAGCAAGAGAGAGACCTTGGGGTGATAATGTCCAGCGATATGAAGACAGCAAAGCAATGTGACAAGGTGATAGCTAAAGCCAGAAGAATTCTGGGCTGCATAGAGAGAGGAATAAACCAGTAAGAAAAAGGAGGTGATAATCCCCTTGGACAGTTCCTTGGTGAGGCCTCACTTGGAGTATTGTGTTCAGTTCTGGAGACCATATCTCAAAAGGGACAGAGACAGGATGGAAGCGGTCCAGAGAAGGGCGACAAAACTGGTGGATGATCTCCATCAAATGACTTATGAGGAGAGGTTGAAGGACCTAAATATGTATACCCTCGAAAAGAGGAGATGCAGGGGATATATGTTACAGACTATCAGATACCTGAAAGGTTTTAATGATGCACAATTGACAAACCTTCTCTGTTCGAAATAAATCAGTAAAACTAGAGGTCACAAATTGAAACTCCAGGAAGGATGACTCAGAACCAATGTCAGGAAATATTTCTTCACGGAGAGGGTGGTAAATACCTGGAATGCCCTTCCAGAGGAGGTGGTGAAGACAAAAATGGTGAAGGATTTCAAAGGGGCATGAGATAAACACTGTGGATCCCTAAAGCCTAGATGATGGGAATGAGGAAAAGAGTACATGGGGGTAACTTGCTGGTATTGATGCAACTCCATTATTGCTCTCTGCTTTAACAGCAGGGGGTAAAGAGGAAAAGGGGAATTAGTTTCAGGCAGCAACCAACAAAGACATGAATTTTACAGTCTGGGAAAACAAATAAGCATGGAGATGAATCAACTCCAACATTGCTGTCTGCTTCAACGGCAAGAGGTATTGGGGAATTGGACTCGGACAGCAACCAATAAGGGCGCTGACTTTGATGGTTTGGGAAACTACGTATGGGGGTGACTTGTAGAGGTGTGAATCGTGTGATCAATCATCTTAACGATCGATTTTGGCTGGGGGGGGAGGGAAATCTTATCGTTGGGTTTTTTTGTTTTAAAAAATCGTTAAAAATCGTAAATCGGGGGAGGGCGGGAAAACCGGCACACCAAAAAAACCCTAAAACCCACCCCGAACCTTTAAAAGAAATCCCCCACCCTCCCGAACCCCCCAAAAATGTTTTAAATTACCTGGGGTCCATCGGGGGGTCCCGACGCGATCTCCCTCTCTCTCTCTCTGGCCATGGCTGTGTTGAGAAATGGCGCCGGTGGCCCTTTGCCCATATCATGTGTCAGGGCAAAGGTAGCGCCGGCGCCATTTTGTTTCCTGGCTCCCGACGTCACGCCTGCTGGAGATTGCCCCCAGACCCCCGCTGGACTTTTGGCAAGTCTTGTGGGGGTCAGGAGGCCCCCCCCAAGCTGGCCAAAAGTCCCTGGGGGTCCAGCGGGGGTCCGGGGGCGATCTCCAGCAGGCGTGACGTCGGGAGCCAGGAAACAAAATGGTGCCGGCGCTACCTTTGCCCTGTCACATGATATGGGCAAAGGGCCACCGGCGCCATTTCCCAATGCAGCCGTGGCCAGAGAGAGAGAGGGAGATCGTGTCGGGACCCCCCCACTGGACCCCAGGTAATTTAAAACATTTTGGGGGGGTTCGGGAGGGTGGGGGATTTCTTTTAAAGGTTCGGGGTGGGTTTTAGGGTTTTTTTGGTGTGCCGGTTTTCTCGCACCCTATTTAACGATACAATACAAATGCCCCTGACAATAAATCGGGGGCATTTGTATTGTATCTGCACTCTAACGATTTTGGACGATTTTAAAATTATCTGACGATAATTTTAATCGTTCAAAAACGATTCACATCCCTAGTGACTTGTATGGTGTGGCAGATGTTACCATTATGGGGGAGACCTATATGGCATGTCTAATGCTACCATAAGCTTACCAGGCTCACTGGATGGACTATTTGGTCCTTTTCTGCCATGATTTCTATGTTTCTATGATGTTGCGACCCAACCTGGACACCGGGTCTCAGCAATGGGGTCTCGGCCTGGACCCAGGCCGAACACTGCAACCCAACACAGAGACCGGGTCCCAGGTCCTGCTGCCTAGGCATCGGCTAGGCTGAAGCCCGAGCACAGGCCCGATGCCATGACCCGACCTGGAGGCCATGTCCTGACTCTGGGGCCTAGGCGTAGTCCCAGGCCCAATGCCATGGTCTCATCCAGAAGGCTGGATCCTGATGCCTGGGCCTTGGAGCACAGGCCTGGAGATCCTCTTTGTATCCTTTTCTTCGACTCTTCAACACCAAATAATGGCATCCACTGAGGTTCCGTCAGAATGAATTAACTCTGTAGCATTCATCCCAGCAGACAGCACCATTTTGATGTATGTCAATGCTCTACAATGCAATACATCAAAATGGCACTGTCCGCTGGGGTGAATGTGCTGGAGTTAATTCACTCTGGCATGACCCCAGTGGACAATGTCATTTGGCGTTGAAGAGCCGAAAAAAGAAGAGGATCCAAAGAAGAATTCCAGACTTAAGCTCCAAGGCCTCCCAGGTGTCTGGTCCCGGCCTCCTGGCCAAGGCCCTGGCATCGGGCCTGGTCTGGGCCTAGGCCCTTGTGTTTGGGTTGCGGCATTGGACCTGGGTTCTGGCTCCGGCCTAGCCGAGGTCCAGGCATCAGGACCTAGTCTGCAGGTCGGGTCGCAGCATCGGTCTGAGCTTAAGCCCGGGCGTTTGGTTCACGGCATCAGGGCTTGGACTGAGCCAAGGCCTCAGCACTGGGACCCAGCCTCTAGATCATGTCATGGCATCAGGCCTGGGCTCGTGTTCTGGAACAGGCCAAGGCCCAGTCATCGAGATTCAGTCTCCGAGCGGGTCATGGTATCAGGCCTGGATCTGGGCCAAGGCTCCAGTGCCAGGACCTGGCCTCTGGGTCGGGTCATAGCATCAGGCCTGGGCTCCAGCCTATTCTGAGGCCCAAGTGTCAGGACCCAGCCTGTGGGTCAGGTCGTGGCTTCGGTCCTGGGCTCGGGCTTAGGTCCCGGCATTGGGATCCAGCTTCCGGGTTAGGTCACGGCATCAGGCCTGGATCCGGGCCGAATTCCCGGCATCAGGATCCGGCCTCCAGGCTATGACATCGGGCCTGGTTCAGGGCTCCAACCTAGGCCAAAGCATTGGCCTTGAATAGGTCAAGGCCGCGGCAACCTACCACAGTCTCGGTCCATGCAAGTCTAAGGCTTCAGCCTAGTTCTTGCTGGCAGATCCCCACCTGATAAGTGGGGCCCGGGGGAGATCTTGGCCCTATCATTTTTCCAGGTGGGTTAGAAGGAGGTTTTGATTTTGTTTTTTGGCCATTTTTTGGGTTTTATATTTTTTATTGCTTGATTCATTTTTTTCATACGAATGAAACGAATCAAGCAATCCATAAAGTGAAATTCATGGAAAAAACCCTCCCGAAAATGAACCAAATAACAAAAACAAATTATTTTCCCTTGCACATGCCTACTCTTGACTTTCTCAGACAATACCCTTTGGTCATAAGAATCAATTGAAGTATTTTCGTAATAAAAATGCTGCTGTTAAGTTAAATGTTCTAAATTTGCCTCAGATGTACCTACCTTATCATATAATTCGTCAGTGGTAATCATTCTGCTTAGAAGGCATAAGCTGAGATCATTCAGCAGTTTATGATGTGACCGTGATTTACTTACAGGTTTTTAATATTATTTATGCACCAACTGATCTTTTTCTTATCAGAAATTACAGCCACAACATGATGCTCAGAGTTCAAATGCCATCAATTGAACTCTGCATCATTCAGTGAACTGGTTTATGTAATAGAGCTGAATTTAATTTCTGTACTGGCAAATTATTTGAAAACAGATTTTTTTTTTTTTTCGCTCTGGCAATAAGAGTGCAGGTTTCTATTAAAACAGAGATGAGGACAGACTGATGACAGTCATGGTTTGACAAAACAATGTGTAAAAGACATTTATAAGGTAGTTTTAAGGAAACACACCATTTGCTATTACACTATTGATTGAAACATATAATCATTGACACCCACTAAAATTCTCATTTCAAAACCAAGTGGCTTATTGGATTTCTGAGTGTTATAATTCTGTTTAACAAACGGGAAAATATGAAGCGAAATATTAAAATTCTAAATAGCTGCTTTATTTTGATTTCATATGGTATGGGACTAAACTTTTAAGCAGATTCAGTAGGGAGCAAAAAAACACTGAGGCCAAAGTCTACAGTGCTAATCATGAATGTTGTGCCTTATTTAATGTGTCATTTATTTATTTTATTCATGTACTGAAGGTTTTGCACATGAGGCAATGGAGAGTAAAGTGATTTACCCAAAGTCACAAGGAGCGGTAGCAGGAGTTGAACTGTGGTTCCCTGAATTTATAGCCTAGGGCTTTCACGACTAGGATATGCCTCTTTGCTGAAAGTCTTTTATAACCTCATATGAGATCCCAAGCTTAGATTTGGGCTATGGAACTCAGTAGGGTTGTGCAGGCCAAAAACTTTCCTTTCCAGGATGGGGGAAGAGGAGATTCTGGCCGAATTTCATTTTGGGGCTTTATTTATTTATTTATTTATTTGAAATTTTTGTATACCGACGTTCGTTATGCAAACATCGCATCGGTTTCCATGTTTTTATTCGGTTTTGTTTCAGAAATAGTGTGTACTATTTGGAAATAGCGCATGCTAGCTCCCAAAAAAAAAAAAAATGGAAAAAAAAAAATCAGAATTTTGGTGGGATTTTTTTTACAAACAAAACAAATGAGGATGTATTGTTGCATTTTTCATTTCATTTGCAAACAAATACCCATCCATTGAAATCCAGTAGTGCCTTCATGGAGTTTTTCCAATGGAGTGAATGCCTCAGAAGATATTCTATATGTTGTAAGCATAAAACATTTTTTGTTTTTCAGGTACCGAGACTATCGCGCTCCTCCTCATGCACAGGAGCCTTATGCCTACACATTGCAGTTCTGGCATGTTCTAGCGGCACGTCTGGCTTTTATTATAGTATTTGAGGTTAGTTCTTCTTCAGTGTGTTGATTTGTCTTTTGACTCCTGGTTTATGAGAATTGCAACATGATTTCACCTCTCTCATAATATCAAGAAAATTGAAGATTTCCATTATCATGATCCAGTTTTCAGTATATAAATAATTTATTTTTTATTTTATTTATTTTAAAACATTTGTTACCCGCCTTTTCTACATTCAGGGCAGGGTACAAGGAACATACATAATGATTAAAATACATAAAAACAATACATAAAAACAAGAAGACATAACATAGCATAAGAGCAAGTAAAATGGAATATTAGTCTGTGTGATCTCAGAAGCATACAATCAAATAGAGCAGGCTATCTGGCATATACTACTTGTCAATGCTGTTCTCAATATGGGCCGGATTTTAAAAGCCCTACACGCGCCGGGCGAGGCGCATAAAGCCCCGGGATGCGTCTAAGTCCCGGGGCTTTACTAAAGGGGTGGTCCGGGGGCAGGACGGGGTCAGAGGCCTCCGACACAGTGGCCATTTGCCGCTGTGCCGGGGATCGCGTGCCGGCAGTCAGCCGTCGCACGAAACTTACTTCAGCCCCAGAGCTGAAGTAAGTTTTGCAATAAGAGAGAAAAAAAGGAAAAGGTAGGGGGGAAAGAGCAGGGGAGATAGGGGAAGGGAAGGTGGGATGGGGGGAAAGGAAGTTCTTTCCAAGGCCGCTCCTATTTCGGAGCAGCCTGGGAGGGAACAGGGGAAGGCAGCGCGACCTGGTGTGGGCTCAGCATGCGCAAGGTACACAATTGTGCACCCCCTTGCGTGCGCCGACCCCCGATTTTATAACATGCGCGCACGCCGGGTAGCGCGCGCAAATGGACGTGCTCACGCAAGTTTAAAAATCTACCCCTATGTGGGTATTAGAGATGTGAATCGGAGCCGGAATCGGTTCCGATTCCGGTTCCGATTCACATGTGGGTTTTTTCCCATCGGGCCCGATCGCGGTTTTGTTTATCGGCTGCGCCCGAGCCGATAAACAAAAAACCCAACCCGACCCTTTAAAACTAACCCCTTAGCTTCCCCCACCCTCCCAACCCCCCAAAAAAACTTTTTACAGGTACCTGGTAGTCCAGTGGGGGTCCTGGGAGTGATCTCTCGCTCCCGGGAGTGATCTCCCTCTCCGGGCCGTCCTTCCGCTCCCGGGCCGTCGGCTGCAACTAATCAAAATGGCACCGATGGCCCGTTGCCCTTACCATGTGACAGGGTATCCGTGGCCGGCACCATCTTGTGCTCCTACCATGTGACAGGGGCTGACCAATGGCACCGGTAGCCCCTGTGACATAGTAAGGGCAAAGGCTATCGGCGCCATTTTGAATACTGGCAGCCGACAGTCCGAGTGCAGGAGGTCACTCCCGGACCCCCCTGGACTTTTGGCAAGTCTTGTGGGGGTCAGGAGGGTCCCCCAAGACTTGCCAAAAGCCCCTGGTGGTCCAGCGGGGGTCCGGGAGCGATCTCCTGCACTCGGGCCATCGGCTGCCAGTAATCAAAATGGCGCCGATAGCTTTTGCCCTTACTATGTCACAGGGGCTACCGGTGCCATTGGTCAGCCCCTGTCACATGGTAGGAGCACAAGATGGCGCCGGCCATCCAGTGCTCCTACCATGTGACAGGGTCCAGCCAATGGCACGGATACCCTGTCACATGGTAAGGGCAAAGTGCCATCGGCGCCATTTTGATTAGTGGCAGCCGACGGCCAGTGAGTGGGAGGATGGCCCGGAGTGGGAGATCGCTCCCGGGACCCCCACTGGACCACCAGGTACCTGTAAAACGTTTTTGGGGGCGTCAGGAGGGTGGGGGAAGCTAAGGGGTTAGTTTTAAAGGGTTGGGGTGGGTTTAGGGGTTATTTTTGTGTGCCGTTTTTCCTGCCCTCCCCCAAAAAACGATAGGAGAACTCCTATGATCAATATCGTGGGGTTTTCCTATCGTTTTGGGGGAGCCCCCGATTTCTGACGATTTTGAAAATATCGACGATATTTTCAATCGTCCGGAGCCCGATTCACATCCCTAGTGGATATTGCTCTGCTAGCTCTGTAATGTATTACCTCAGGGTGTCTTAATTGATATGGAAATTACACAAAGAATTGCCAGAGCCAAAAAAGTCTGCAATCATCTTAAACATTGACTGTGGCATGAAATCCACATCCAGCTTAAAACAAATATGAGTAAAATTTCAAAGGGATTATGTGCTGAAAATTAGCACAAATAAAAATAGGTAGCTTGTATTCATGTATGTGCTATTTTATAAACATCAAAAGTATGCGCATACTTTTGGTTTCATGCATACATGCATACAAGATTTGATCCCATGCATACATGGCATCAAATCTTATTTTGGTTTCATGCATACAAGATTTGATGCCATGCATACATGGCATCAAATCTTATTTTCTGGCATCAAATCTTCTTTTCTTCCAGCTCAGCTTCGCGTGGCCAGGCATCTAGTGCATATGCCAGATAGCAGATTGCCAGTTGTAGCAGGGCTCTCTGATCTGATTGCTTGGAAAGTAACTGCTACTGACTGGATGCTCTGGCAAAGAGTGTGCCTTGATAAAGTAACAAATACTGGTACATTAATACCAACCCAAAAAGGCAACAATGCCAGAAAGTGGATTCATCTGAAAACTATGTCTTCCCCTTTGTGCTTGCAGATGAGCTGTGTAAATTACACTTTTCACACGCATACATAGCTTCAAGAGCTGACCACTCTGTCTTTCATTCAGTGGGAGAATCCATCACTATGATCTGCATCTGTTCTTACATACCTGTTATCCGTTGCATACCCCTTACGGTGAAGTCTTTCTAGGTTGCTTACTCTTGTCAAGTGCATAAAAACATTAGATTTCTTTATAGCAGGGCATCTGAGTGTGTATCCTGTGTATTAGTGCAAGCTCAGTTTTCCTCCCATCCAGACAGGCCTATATCATAAAAGTGCTAGTTTGCTTGTTAGAACAGTCTGTCACTACAATAAGTGCTCTTGATTTAATTTGATGTTTCACTGTAGCGGGAGACATCTAGCTTGAATCATATGGAATTATTTGGTGATAGAGCCCTCTGCTGTTGAGCATGTAGCAAGATACTTAAATCAGGTTCCTTCCCCCATGAGCTTGTCATGTGTTGGAGCCTTACAATATGGACCAAGCTGCATCTGGATCTGAGTGATGTGTTTTGGATCTGTTGAAAAGGGGTTTTCAACCATGCAGAGACTACAAGCCCCCACAGCCAAGGTGAACGAATATAAAAATACACCAAACCCCCTGTGAGCTCTCCTGTGAATGATAAATGCTCTGCAAGACCCAGCATCCAGCAGTCACTGTGTTAGCAAGTTGCGAAAAGGGCTGTACTGTTTAGCCTGCCCAGAGAGCAGCACCTCATAGCCAACAGAGGAGGAAGGCAAAGGAATGCTGGGAGACCATTTAAGGTAGAAAAGGTGCAATTTGGCTGGCTCTGTCTGTGTGTGCGGGGCAGGGATGGCCAGGAGTGGGAGCCGGGAGCCAGGAAGAGAAGGGTGTATCTGGCAGCCCTACAATCAGTTCTTCTCCTGAAGAGCTAATTATCAAGAAGGAGAGACTATAGTTTGAGGAAATAGAGAGAGACAGACAGCTGTTCTTGCTTTATAGCCAAGCTACATGTAAAAGCTCAACAAGCAACAGAGGAGCCAAGAGCTGAGAGGCTTCCTTTCCAGAGATATCCAGGCCCAGGAGCACATGGCACAGAGACTGGGTTAAGTAATCTAAACTTTACACAGAGAGTATCTTAGTAGAGGAGGGAGAAGGTTTATGGCCAGCTATCTGTTTAGTACCAAGTAAGCCATTTGGGGAAGCTCCCCAGGACAGAGAGACCTTTCATGCACTGTGGTGCTCATCTCCTTGGTTTATCATCTAGCCAGCCTCACCATCAAGAGGGACTTCTTCATTTTCTTGATTGCTTTTTTCCCACCCAAGTTTGTGTCTAGGACAGGGTGCACCCTTTACAAACTGGTAACATTAGGGTGGATCTGTTCCTCTCCTCCTTTTTGAGTACTCAGGAGTAAAGACAGTTTTTGAAAGCTGTGTACTTCACTGCTTTTTGTCTCCCCAACCTTTCTCTGTTAGCATTCCTTATTATTATTTTTTTTTTTTACTATCCATATGAATATGTTGGTTGCCCCGGCTAACAGGCCACACCTAGTGTTATTTTTGCATTGCTTGATTTAAAATAAGAAAACTGCAAGTTTATATTATACTTCACTTTTACTATACTTTTCCCATTTAATGTTCTGATTGGATTTACTGTCTACTCACACAATAGTAGTAAAAGGGTTAATTACTGTTTTATTCTGGTGTGAAGATTTTATCTGGTCTGTGGTGCCACAAGTGAAAGGTTGCTTGGGAAGGGCACAGAATTGTGGTATCATGGTGACTGGGCCCCTGTCTCATCATCCATTCAGGCTATGAACCCGAAGATAAATCATATTAGCAAATATAATTTCTCATGTGGCACTCCCCACACCAAGCATAGAGGTAATTCATAGTCTGAACCAAGGGGGGGTCCACAAGCATATTAATTTAGTAATATGCCACAGAAATTTACTAATATATGGGTCAATATAATAAGGTTTGCTACTCTGAATGCACATTTTCCTATTCATGTCATTGCACATATTTTTGTGCTGCTGTTTTTACTCATAATCTAATAAGGATTTTAGCACACAAAATAGTGCACCTCCTTACAAATCCCATGTTAATGAAGCATTAGCTAATACTTCTAAATGAAAGTAGGTGAATTAAAGCCCTAAGAGCTTAACTCGTGCCTTTTAATGCCAGAAAACGGAGCCAAAAGTGGAGTAAAATTAGCTTATATTTCTGGGTCTAGTGTTGGTTTATGGTGCAGCAGTCTTGCGTTTGGAGTTCCTAGGTGCAGAGTCTTGATCTTGGATCTCCTGGGTCCTGAGAAGACCACGGCAACTGGGAAACTCAGGTCCAGGGCCACATTGGCGCACAGCACCACAAACTAATACTAGTCCCAGAAATGTGAGTTAACTTCTGGGCCAGAGCTGGAATAAAAGTTAAATTTCCAAACTTTCAAATTAAAATGAGCTAACAGAGATGTGCATTGATTAAAAACATATGTAAAATGAATGCAACTAATGAATGAACTAAAAATGGCCCGTCAATGAAAATACACAAACATTTTCAAGTATTTTTATATTTGTTGAAAAAAATCACCTCCCCAAGGCCCTCTAGCACTCTCCCACCCCCAAGAAAGACAGCTTGGGCCTACATGGCCTTCTCTGATCCTCATTTTGCCCCCCTCAAAAGATGACTTGGGGCCCGAGCCTACCCAGCTGGGCTTAGCCTATGCCAACTGGAGCTTCCCCAAGCCTCTCTGACCCTTCCCCATGCCACCTGTCCACTGGAAAAATTTCTGGGGCTGGACAGTTCCCTGGCCTCCACTTATTCCTTTGTGAGGTTCCCTGGGGTCCAAAGGGCAGAAGCAATGCCCACTCGCTCCTGCCTTGATTGTGGTACATTTAAAAATGGCACCAGCTGTTAAACATAATGGCACTGGGTGTACACTTTTTTCCAACCCCAGATAAATTTGCAACCTATTAGCTTATTGCATCAGGAATTAACTTGTTTTTCAGAGCATGAGTAAGAAAAATGTGCACTAAAATTAACATTTTTTTACTCACATTTTATTTTATTATCCCCTTAGAAAGCTGTGTGAAATTTTCCAGTTCCACTTACTTCATCAATAGTTTGATAAGCACATATTTTTTTTTGCAAAATATTCCAGGGGAAATTGCTACTTTTAGCCCTTTATACAATAACTTTTGTTATATTATTTTGGACCTGATTTACTAAGTTTTTTTTTCCCAAAAGAAGGTTAGAGGTGAATTTTAAAAGCCCAGTGCGCACTTCAGTTGGGGAATACACGCACAAATTGGGCTGTGTGCGCTGACCAAATTTGAAAAGCTGCCCAGTTTCATGCAAATCTCCCACTGCAAGCACATCGCAAAAGTTTTCAAAAAGAGGTGGAGCATGGATATGGTCTGGGTGGGGAATGGGCATTTTGGGGCATGGCCAAGAGATGTGCGCATAAATATTTACGTGCCTGGGGACATGCCCAGGTTCAGTGGCGCGTAAATTTACTTCTGGTAAGGGCAAGGTGTAAATTAAAAAATAAATCGAGCCAGTTTTTAGGGGTTTAAAAGGTCTGGGGTATCTGGGGGGAGTACAGACTATCAAACCAGGGGGGTTTGGAGGACCTAGCTGTTAACTGGGCAAACTGGTGAAACTGACAATGGTGTGGATGTGTGCCCCTTTTAAAATTCCCCGACTTACGCGGTAGTAGCAGGATTTATGCGCGTAGGTTCGCGCCCACTTAAAGTTAGGCGCACAAATGCGTGCGGGCAGGCTATTTTAGAGCATGCGCGCATATACGCGCATAAGTTATAAAATGGATGCGTATGTGGGTAAATGCCAACACACTTATGCCAAAGAGTGCCCACGCGCCAATTTGAAAGTAACCATCCCTGTATTTAAAGCACATAATGTCAATTTTTTTTTTTTGCACTGTCCGAATTTAACAAACATTTTGTGAAAAAGGAAAAAGAAATGAATTGTTGCAAATATCATGTAGACTGTATAAGAGTGAACTTTTGCAGAACCAGCAAGTGGTATCAGTCAGTAATTGATAATATGCTTCTATGAGTTTGGGCATGAAAATTTCCGAACAAAACATTGAATTTTGTGAGAAATTCAGTTACTGTAAATAATTCATGACGCACTCACCCTGTTTCAGGGTCCAGAAACATTGTTCTCATTTATGTCTTTAAACATGAATGCTAACGTCATTTAATGAGAGCATATTATGCATCTCTGAATTTACGGTATTCCTCTCTCTTTAAGACTGTATGTTAAATTTGCTGTAAACCGGCTTGATTTTTATGAGAAAGGCAGTCTCATAAGACAGTAAACTAAACTAAATGTCATGATTTTTACAGCACCTTGTCTTTTCGATAAAAAACTTGATTTCCTACCTGATCCCGGATCTCCCCAAAGATCTGCGAGACCGAATGCGGAGGGAAAAGTACCTAATTCAAGAAATGATGTACGAGGCTGAACTAGAGCGTGTACAGAAAGAGCGTAAAGAGCGAAAGAAAAATGGGAAATCACACCACAATGAGTGGCCATGAGTATGTGAGTAACTGTTGGGTCCCAGCTATGTGCTGATTGTGAAATCATTTATCCACTGCAGCTTGAGTTATGGAAAGAGTAAAACACATGCATTACAATAATAACCATCAACCAGAACAATAATTGAATAATATCAAAATTTTACATTTTTGACTACCGGCTACTGAAAACATCGATTGGACCCAGTGGACACTGACAGCAGGCAGTGTTGTGTTTGAAAAAGTTGAGGTCCTACTTTAAATGTAATGGAGAAACTTTCTTGTAATGGGAGTCCAAAGGTGTGGATCAGTTTTTGTGATTGATACGAGGTCTATAAGTTAATTCAGAGATTGATTAGAGGGCATTGAGTCATGTAGAGGGGATTGCAAGAGACATCTTCAAAGGAGCTAGTGGGAGGCACTGGGTTCCTGGAAGGGAGTGGATCCTTTTCCTCTCCTTTTCATCCAGAGTTTGGGGTGTATTCCATGGGGATCCACCTGTGCCAGATCAAGGAGAAATTACTACTTACCTGATCATTTCCTTTCCTTTAAGGAAGGCAGGCCAATACTCACAAGTGGGTTATGCACTTCTACCAGCAGTTGGAGATGGAGTAAAAGATAACATCACAGATATGTAGCTCTGCCCTGGCATCAGCTCGCTAGTATTCTCTGGAAAAGCTAAACTGCGGACAAACTGATTATACTTGAAAATTATTAATGATCAATCACTCATGCTTCCAACCAATAGAGAACACTGAGTGCAGATCAAAGAATTAATGCTCATTAAACTGAGGGACCAGTTAAAACACTTACCAGTCCTCCAACGAATAGCAAGAACAACACCTGCAACATCTGCACTTAAAGAGCGAACCAAAGGCAAAAATTGGAAGCCAAGTGTGGTTCGGCGATTGGCCTGCTCTTTAGAGGACAGGAAATTAACAGGTAAGTAGTAATTTCTCCTTCCTCTGCATTCAGGCAGGTCAATCCTTCCACTCTGTTCAGGAGTTAGAGGGCAGGAGGCTGCCTGTGGTCCAGTTAAGACCGCACATGCAAAAGCTGTGACCAACGTCCAAGTGGAAGGCTTGGGAAGGTATGCAAGAAAGACCACATCGCTGCTAGGAAAACTTGTCCAGAGACGATAATCAAAGCTCTGTTCACACTAGCGCTTGAGCCCTAGCAGAATGCACTCTAAGTCGCTTAGAGAAAGGAATCTTGGCAACCAAACAGGTAGCCGTGATGACATGCTTTTGCTAACAGGCTATAATAGCCCGCATTGCTAGTTCCCCTTGTTTATCTCTACCATGGAGAAGAAACAATCGATCAGACTTCCTGACATTTTCAGTAGCCTCCAAACATCATCTCAGATGCTGCTCCACATCCAAGGTATGCAAGAAACAAAAATCACTTTCATCTCTATTTCTACCCAGCACGGGCAGGAGAAATAGGCCAATTCAAATGAAACTTCGAAATCATTTTTGTCAACTGAAGGAATAGTCTGGAACTGCATTGCCCCCGGAGTCACACAGAGAAAAAAAAATCGTCTTTAAGGAAAGTAGCTTCAAGGAGAGGTTATGTAGTGGTCAAAAGGCAGGAGCCAGCAAGAATCCAGAACCAGATTAAGGTTCCAGAAGGGCACCGGTAGCCACCAAGGAGGACAAATATTCTTAACTCCCTTCAAGATTCGAGACTCATCCAGAGGGGAAGTCCAAGGCCTTCCATTGACTTGCCATCCCCCAGAAGAGGCAAAAACTGCCACTTGAAACTTCCAAAAATTAATGGAATTTCCAGTTTGAGAGGCTGAGAACCTCGCACCTCACAACAGACCTTGAAAACCCTCCAGAGACATCGAAAAACATTCCAGCCCAGCACAAGGTGGAATCACAGCAGCAGAATAACCACACTTCAATAACTAAAGGACAAAATAGACCTGAATCGTCATGTAGAATGGGTCCTTGCATAATAGATCCAGCCAAGGTGGCTGCTTGAGAGGATTGCCAGCCAATAGCCTCCACAGATTGGCATGCCATGGCCTCTGAACCAAGCCAGAGCCACCAGAAACACAAGTTTAGGTCTGTCTTGTAGAGATGTGAATTGGAGCCGGAATCGGTTCCGATTCCAGGTTCGGGGACTATCGGGAAATTTTTTGCGAGTGGTCCGATTGTTTGGGTTTTTTTTATCGGCTGCGCCCCAGCCGATAAACAAAAAACCCACCCCGACCCTTTAAAACACAACCTTTAGCTTCCCCCACCCTCCCAACCCCCCCAAAACTTTTAAAAAGTACCTGGTGGTCCAATGGGGGTCCCGGGAGCGATATCCCGCTCTCGGGCCGTCGGCTGCCACTAATCAAAATGGCTTCCATCGAACTCAGGACCTGTCACACTGTCAGGTGAATAGACCTTCCCAGGGTCTGAACTGGAGCAATAAACTTTTGAATGAGACTCCGTGGCCGAAACAGTCCTGCTAAGAAACGACACAGATGCCAAGATATTCCAGTGTCTGAGTCAGCCAGGTGAATCTCTTCCAATGCAGATACGGGTAACCAAGATGCTACCCCTGCAGAAAGATGCTGCTATCACCACCATGACCTTAGAGAAAGTCCTGGCGCAGTGGCCAGCCGGAAGGGCAGGGCTTGAAATTGATAAGGATGTCCTAGAACAGCACGTCCCAGGAACCATTGATGTTCCCGATGAATGGGAATATGTAGAAATGCCTCCATCAGATCTAGAGATGGGAGAATTCCCCTGATTGCAATGCCATTGTTACAATGCGTAGAGTTTCCATATGGAAATGAATCACCAGCAAATGCCACTTGTGGAACAGCGTCCTGTATTTTTTTATGATCCAAGAACAGGAATTTTGGCCTTCAATTCCAACAGCCTTCTTAAGTAAGCCTCCACTGCCACCCTGTAGGGAGTTGCAAGGCAAGAATACAAGGCATCAAGAAGAATGCAAAGAAAAATCCAGAGCATAGCCTTCTCATAACTCTTCCAGGACCCATTGGACTGACATGATCCGGACCCAGCTCTAATAACAGCGAGACAGATGAGGTACTCCACTCCTGGAGCCTACCTTCTTCCAAAACTTTCTGGATAAAAAGAACTGAGGCTTACCAAAAGGACAAGAGCTCTGAGTAGTTGCTCCCCTATAGGGACAACAATGGCTGCAGCCTCTAGCATGGCCTCTTGCCCAAAAAGACACAAAGCTGGCTTCTTATCCTCTGGCATACAAGGGACCTGAATTCCCCTCATATATGTACCTTGTTCTCCAATTCACTTCCAAATAAAAAAAGGACCCCTAAAGAGTAACCTCATGAGTTTGGACTTAGAAATTTTATCTGCCAACCAATTTCACAACCACAGCTGTCATTTAGCTGCTCTCAAGTCACAGTCCGCATCAACTAAGGAAGCAGCCCTGGTTGCAACAATGCTCCGCTATTTGGCCCCACTCCCTCAGGCCCCAAGAGAGGTACAGACTTGCCTGAGACATCAGGAAACAAAAAGAGGCTATTTGCAAATTCATTGCCATGGCCTCAAGGCCTGATAAAGGATAGCTTCAATTCTCCTATCCTGAGCATCTTGTAGAGCTGCTCCTCCTACCGGAAAAGTGGTCTGCTTAGATACAGAACACACCAGCACTTCCACCTTTGGAAAATGTAACTGTTCACCTCACCTCTGGTTCTAAGGGGTACAGTCCGCCAAAGCGTGTCCCTCTTTAAGGTTTGCTTCTGGGGCGTCCCATAAAAGGGCAATCAGCTCTTGAATTGCATCCAGAAAGTCTACCCCAGTCACACCAAGCAGTTTCAGAATCTGAGATAATAGACTCAGTAACTCATCAGCAAAAATGAAATAGAGCAGAGTTCCATGTGGTTCCAAACCTGGTGGGATTTCCCCTTCAGCCACAGGGTAGAAACCCGAATCTTTGCCGGAATCATCTGTATCCACATCCCTTTGCATATAACCAGGTACTCCTGTACCGTGATGCTTGCATGCAGTAACAGTCACTGGGTATGTGATCTTGCTTTGAAAGTATCACAGTCTCTGCTGAGCACCCCTGCAGAAATGACTGTAGTCCCTGGAAAATCCCACTCAGAAAAAGGAGGATGGGCCTATACCAGGCCCTATAGGCCTTAATCTGATATCCTCGGATCGAACATCTAAAGATGATTCCATCCTAGGGTCAACTGAAGAAGGGGACACACTCAATGAGTCACCTTTAGCTCCAGTCCCCCCTGACCAAGGGGATGGCCCAGCAGCCTGTCAGCACTGGCATAAACTTGCAGAAGTCCTTAGCTGTATTGCCCTTATATGGCAAACAGCACAGATCGCTAGGCACTTAACTTGTTTGTTACTGGCGCCATCACTTCAATTGTGCACCCAATTAAAAGACACGTTCAAGCACAGTCACAGCATGCTTATTCTGAAGTAAGCGCCCAGTACGTACTCAGGTCAGCATATACTCAGACAGGCATGCAGTATGTGCTCAAGTCAGTGCTTAGTACGCACTCAAGTAGGAGCTCTGTATGTGCTTAATTAGATGCTCCATACACAGTCAGGTACGCACTCAGTGCGCGCCCAGGTAGATGTTTAGCGTGCGCACAATTCAGCAATAAATACATGCTCAGGTAGGCAATCGGTGCGCGCTCAGGCAGGCACTTAGTATGTGCTTAGGAAAGTGCACAGTGGATGCTCATGTTGGCGCTCAGTCTCAAATAGGCGCACAGAAGTATAGGTCGCAAATATATACTGCAACCTTATGTGCATCAGTAGGGTGCGCATGTGAGTGACTATGTCACCACACCGCAGTGCGGCAATCATGCGCATAAACAAACAAATGAAATCACTGCCGCCACCTACCACACAGCTCGAAAAATCAAGCCTGGGAGTGGGGCCTAGGCAGAGGCTGCTCAACCTGCCATACTTTCACCGCCACCCCACCTCACTAAACTCCCCAGAGAAGTGAGAGGGAAGAAGGAAAGGACGCGGACCACACATGCCGAGGGAGGAAGATCTGGTACAAAAGGAATAGGGGAATAAAACCTCTCTATTCTCTGCCTTCTGCTCGTCTTTGTTTATTTTTACTTTTTTTTTTTTTTACTTGAGCTCAGCTGGTCCTTGCTGAGAATACGACCAGGTCTCTGGCTACAGGGGGAGAGGGTGAAAGCCTTCACTGCCGAGCCTCCCTTGTCTTCAATCGTTTCATCTATTTGTGAGAACAACCGGGTCTCCAGCAATGGGGGGAGAGGGCTAAAGCCTTCACTAATGATCCTCCCTCTTCTGTCAATCTCTTCGCGTATTTATTTTTATTTTTTTAAGTCCAAGACTGAAAAAGGCAACAGGACTAAAGGCACTCAACTGTGGGACTTGGTGACACCTCAGGAGTAAAAACGGTGCGATAATCTTCGCTTTTTCTTCTTTTTTTTATTTTTTTTTTTTTTACTACAAGCAATCCCCGATAGGAAAATGCATCCACCATCTACTGGAGACAGAGAATAATGGTGGGCTGATGTCAGCGCAGTACTATATATCCGTGACGTCAGCTTTTACTCCATCTGCCTGAGTGCAGTGGAAGAAGGGTTTTTCTTGTTACAAGGTATAAAGGAATCATCTATGAAGCTGAACATACCATCAGGTAGAGAGTGTTACTTTACTTTCAAGCCGATGCAATATCTGAGTGGGAAAAAACGGGAGCTCATGATTGAACGCCCAGTTTCCTAACAGGGGCCCATCCACCTCTCCGGGGCATGCGATACAGTAGGCAAATGAGCTGCTGCGTTAAAAAGGAGGTGCTAGGACAAATTGTGCATCCCTTGCACCTCCTTGGCATCAGGTGCCCAGGAGAAGTGGCTGTGCGTGAGTTAAGAAAACTGACGCTCAATTTTACAAGCGTCCCATTTCCTAGCCCATGCACAGCCATGGGTTAGGAAAACAGATGCTCGTAAATTGAGCATCCATTTTCCTAACCTGACCTCCAGCAAGACATTTTTTTTCACGATGCTGCTTTCTGTGGTTGCTCCGACTTAATATTGCCAAGATATTAATTTGGATGAACCACAGAAAAGCAGTATTTTCTGCTTTTCAATTAAACTTTTGGGACTCCTCAAGACTTAATGCAGCTTCGGGATGGCATTAATTTTTGAGGGTTAAAATATGTTCATAGGGTGCACATTTATTTTTTACATAAGGGGATACTAGCTAATAACCTCATCAACATGGTATTTACGTGTGATGAGCATGAGCACTATTAACTGTGTGCTGGTTTGGACGTACTTTTTAAACACGCTTATCCCCTTATTGCATAAGGGGTTATGGATGCAAGTCCAACCGCGGGTTAACCTGTGCACTAGCCTGAGCACATAGTATTGCATCGGCCAGTTTGTGTGGCAAAAGTGGATTTCCAGGTCCGAACAGGTTAAGGTTGCCAGCTGGCTCCAGATTTTCAGGAGAGGTTGATCCAGTCCTGGTTTTACCCTATTGCATGCAGTGACTTGTTCTCATTTCCCTAGAGCATTCCTTAAGAAAAAGCAAGATTACAAATCTCTGCATGTAGGGGAGTAAAACCAGGACTGGATTAACCTGTCCTGAAAATCTGGAGCCAGTTGGCAACCCTAGGTTTTAAGGGAGAAGACACCTTCGGGGAAAGCTGGGAGAGTTCTTTAAGGCCTGCACAAGTGCTTATTAATCTATATAGGAGGCTGATTTATTTCTTTTTTTTTGTACTGTGGACTGTTTCAAATTTCATACTGCCAAACTCTTCATTTTTTTTCAGTCAACTCCACTTTTGTTTAGAACGCAACACTCAGTGTGATGACTCTTTTGCTTTTTTCTGAGTATGATCCCCTGGGCCTTAGAGGTGAAACCTGCCCCCCACAGCATGAACCCGTGCTTTATTTCCATGCATGAAGTGTCACCCCTGGCAAGAGGGGTTACACATATATTGAAAAGGGTGCGCATGCAAAAAGGATGTGTGAGAGTGTGAGTAGTGATTTGACCCGTATGACAGAGGTGTGGAGTAAAGCTGCGAATGCAAGTAAAAGTAGGCTTCGAATAGGATAAATGAGATGCCATGCCTGTTACATGGGCTGATGCAGATATTAGTGGAGGCCAAAGTCATTTTTAAAAGGTGAGCACCATGATCCCCATTAGAAAAAGTGACTACAGCCCTTTGAAAGTAACTTTGATGCAACAAATTTAAACCAGTGAGCCAATGTTTAAAAAACGAGAGCCCAATGCAATAAGATGTACTCAGCAGAGGGCACAGTTCTACTCGCAGTTGCTTGCACATTTTTTGTGTGCAGTCATTATGTCCCCATGCAGCAAGGAGTTACGGGCCGGATATTAAGAGTTACGCGCGGGCGTAGATTTGTGCGTGCCACCCGGCGCACACAAATCTACGCCTGATTTTATAACATGCGCGCGCAGCCGCGCGCATTATAAAATCCAGGGTCGGTGCGCGCAAGGGGGTGCACAATTGTGCAACTTGCGCGCACCGAACCACGCAGCCTTCCTCTGTTCCCTCCGCCTCCCCCCACCTTCCCCTCCCTTGCCCTACCTAACCCGCCCCCCAGCCCTTCCTATAGCCCCCCCTTACCTTTAACTTAGAAGTTGCGTCTGCCTCCGGGCTGGCGTAGGTTGCGCGCGCTGGCCAATGGCCGGCCCGCAATCCCGGGCACAGCGGCAAATGGCCGCTGTCAAGTCCCCTAAATGTTAGCAAGCCAAAATTTGGCCACCTAAGTGATGTGGTGAGCATTTTTTGGAAACTGACCCTTCTGATTTCATTTCTAATTGACCAATTATTTTAATTTATTGCACAGTGACTGTCCCCCCACCCCCACTCTCACCCCCCTGTTCTTTTGTGAAAATAGTGAACTAGAATCATCAAGGCTTGATTTAATACTTTCTTCATTCTTGCGACTGTTTCCAGGTGAACAACCTGCATCCTGTTTACCTCCCCCTGCCCCGCCAGAACAATAGCATACCTTCTGCAGAATGAAAATCTGCCACCTTGGAGCATGACAAAGACATTTCATGTAACCAGCAGGTTAGCACATCACAAAGGATCTACTGTGACTTCATTCCACAATCCAGCAAGCAAGGGGTCGTTGGGCAATGGAACAAGTATGTCAACGGGTGGAGATGTTTATTGAGAAAACACGCACTCTGGGACTGGTTTCTCATTTTTCAGCCAGTCTGCTACCTTTTGGGCACTTGGCCCCCCTGGTGGTAACCTGGTTCCTTTCATTTTAGCATCCGTTCATATTATAACCTCATCTAACATCTTGCCACCAAATATAAACTGAAATTCTGTTTACATTTTGATTGCGTTTTTTATTTATCTTTCTGAAAAAAATTGTATGATGTTATATACCATATATATAATGTGTTATATATCATATATAGAGAGGGATATATAAAGTATATATATAGAGATTGCTTATTTGTACATACCCTAAAATATGGAAGAAGATTGTTTAATTTTCATGCTTTAAAGAAAAATGTTCATCAGCATAAAGCCATGTTGAATGATTGCATAATGTGATGCAAATGCAATAAACCTGGAAAATAAATTATGCATATGAAAAATTTGTGCTGGATTCCTAGTCGCTAAATTCATTTGTGCGTGTTGGCAAGATTTGTAACAAATATCTGTTCTTCAAAGGATACGATGCAGTCTTTTCTTTTAACTTGGTGAATTAATTTTCCACATTGAAACAGAGAAACTGATGGCACATAAAACGAGCAGGCCTATCCAGTGTGCCCGTTTTCCTGGCCTGCTGCGGTACCACAGACCTTACCTGACCTCCAACTTTATCTTCCCATTCCCAGGACTGACCTAAGGTGGTGCAGGGCGTGGAGAGAATCAGCCTGTGCGGGCCCCCTTAACATCTTTATGTAATCCACATTTCTCTCTCCCAACACCCCGCTCCCCACTCCCCCCCCCCCCCCCCCCCCAACCAACACAATCATCGTCTCTCTTCCCCAGTCCCTCGACGTGCAGGAAAAGGGGGCAGGGTTAGGGGAAGCAGAGTGTGTGCGGAGACTGCATATATTCATATCCCCGCGAATAATTCAATGCAGGTGCAAAGGAGGCAGGAACATTGTGCCCATGTTGTGCACACCAACTGTTGTTTTCAAAAGGAAGCTCCACAAAGAATTTCCTTTTGAACGTGAGTTTACAGCCACAGTTACAAAATACCCACGGTACTGCAAGCCCTGTGGTCAGCTAAAAATTGTCCTCTTCTGGGGTAATATTGACTTGGTGACTCCACACCATTACTAAATGGTTTCTAGGCTACAGGAGGTTATTTGCATTTTGGGGTTTCCTTCCCCCTGGTCTTTGGCCTTCTCCTTTTTGGAATGGGCTCAGGAGATGTAATATATATATGTACATATATATTCTTTCTTTTTAGACCTTCTTAGGCTGGAGATTGGAGAGGAGGGAATTGGATTGGAGGCTGGTGCTTTTGGGAGGCCTCACAATCGATCCGTGGAAGCCTTCGGAAGATTGTTGCAGGTCTGAAGCATTGAAGAAGCTGGGTCTTTTTTTTGGTGATTTTTGACCAGTTTCCCCAAGTGGGGTCTGACACACCCTTGCTGGAGGGGCTGGCTAGCGCAGTGCGTGTCCCTGCACTAAGTCAACCGCAGGGTCAAAGCTTGTTGGTTTGCAGAAATTTGGGGAGGGGATTCCAGTTTTGAAGCCAAGGAGTTATTTTTTTCCCTTTTTTTGAAATTTCTCTTTGGCTTATATCAGTGAGAGAGGAGAGTTTTCCCACCCTTTACAGGGAGAGAGTGCTGAACACGGATTCAGACCAGCGAAGGAAATTTGGGATAAAGTGCACCATGGGCAAAGAGAGTGTTGCCATGGGAGTAGTCATCCTTTTATTATTTTTGTTCTTTGCAATCTTGGCTTGGATTTTATTTTTCACGTTGAATTAAATTCTTTCTTTATTGTTGAATACCACTACTGGCTCTCTGCTGTGTTATTCGGTGCCTTTCCCAGCATATTGAATTCTTCCTCAGTGAATATCTACTGATCATTAATTGAGACATAGGTGAGATTGAGAGACTGCATTGTGCATCCCCACCACTGCAGTAAGGGCCTCAGAGGTCTATACCCTACTGGTGAACCCTGGCATCCTAGGAGCTACATGTGTAATGTGATAGCAGAGAGAATCAGAGGTCTGGGGTGTTGAGAGCATCCTGGGAACTGTGTGGCCCCTTTTATTCAGTCTACCTAAAAATGCAGTTTGAAAATGGCTCCCCCCCCCCCCTACAACACCCACACACCTCCCATCGGTATGCAAATAAAAGTATACATGCCGTTTTTGTATAAAAAGTGAGTAGGATTAGATTAGGGGAGGGAAAGTGCACACGGTGATTGCCTATTCAAATTCTACGCATACTTTCATGCGTGCATGTTGCACCTACTTCAATTCAGGTGCAAAGTGCATGGGAGCACAGCACCTGCATTTTCAAATGTAGTGAGGCATTTCCCAATGAAAATGAGCTTGCAGCAGGCCTGCCACTGTGCGCCTGCCAGCACCCTGGACAGTATCAAAATTTCCCTCCCCATAACTAACTATTATATAGCAACGAAATATTTTATGTTTAAATATGTTTATTAATGAAATGTGAACCATGTAACAAACATAAGCCAAGGTGAACACCTCAGCTAGCAATACAAAATAAGAATAATGCTCATTTTTAATACAGTTCGTTTCCCCCCAGTATCTCCTGCTCCCCCACCCCCAACGCCCTCTACACTTATCAAGGCAGACATCAAGAGCCAAATCGCAGATTTAACTAATAGCATCTATGGACTGTGGTAAAGTAACATCTTCAAAATTAAACTTTGTGCTCGAAGAGAGAGAGATATTGCAGGTATAGGTCCCAAATTTGTAGGAAAGGTCGATATTTCCAAGAAAGTTCCATACGTTCTACATATTTTTCCATGAGGCAGGTTTGGAATATGACGGGCTCGGGAGCGCCGCCAATATGCTGCTCACTGGTTTTAGCTTGTCCTGCTCCCGGCGCCGGGGTTTAGAAGCCATAAAATGGCAACGAAGAAACACAAATGTTCCCCCGATCGGAGCCCGCTGATTGCAGTACGGTGCTCAGCACAAGTTGGTCAGTTTCGCACTGCGGGAGTCTGTGAAATTTAAGAAAAATGGGAGGTGGGGGTCCGGAGCCAGGCAGCACACAGCCTACCCCACCGTTACGTCACGTGACCTCAAGAAATCTTTTTTTTTTAGCTTATTGCAATCCTTGGATATATCTCTCCTCAGGGTAGCTAGGCACTGGGGGGGAAAAAGGTCTTGTCTCAGCTTTCTGCTCCAAGGTGGTGCTATGTTTCAAGCTGAAAGTGCAAATCTCTTTTGGACTGACACAGCCTGCAGAAATCCTCCAGGTTGTTCTGTATGACTGCCTTCACTGTCACCCCTGTTCCAGCATCAGAGTTGTTAGCTGATCAATATGTGAACTCAGTTTTAATTCCTTGGAACTGGTGTGATTTCATCCACATTTATATTGCTGGTTCCTCTTAGGCATGGGCAGCCAGCCACCCCCTCCAGCAGCCATCCTGGTCATCAAAAGGGGAGTCCCAGCTCCTCCCCTCCCCACCCCCGACTGGCTGTGCCTACAGGAAGTAGGTGCAGGATGATGGAAGTAATCTCTGCTGGCACAACCCCAGCCCACAGAGTGACTGACCCCCCACCCCCAACCCCTGGGGCAGCCACCCGTAGGTTACCCCAGGGGTTGTCTACTTTGCCTATTAAGAAATCTGCCCCTTTATGATTTGTTTAACCCAAAATCTCTGTAGCAGAAGGGAGAAGGAAGATCTCCATACTCTCCCTGCCTCACATTTTTCCCCAATGCGCACTGTGCTAGAACAATTTTCTCTGCTCTTACACATAAATCCTGATTGGTTCCCTGCTCTCCCTGCAAATATCTGAGTCCAGACTGGTTCCAGCTGGTTTCTAGGTCCATGGTTAACCCTGTAGTTGCTGAAAGAAAGTAAGTCCCTGCGGAAACAGTACTAGAGTAGACCTCCAGGATTCTGGGTTAGTAAAGAAGAATATTAACACCACCGGTAAAACAAACAAAAAAAAAAAGATGTACTTAGGATAAAACATTTAAAACAGGACAGGCCTGCACACGCATATGCACAGAGCACAGACGCACACACCCATGCAATCCAGAAAGTAGGTTCCTTCAGTTCTGGGTGGAACTTCTTCTTTTCCTGTGACAAACTGAAGAAATGTCCTTAACATGCAGAAAAAAATCTAACTGCAAAATAAAAATAATCCAGGTTCTTATGGCCTGGATTGGCCTCTGTTGGAAACAGGATGCTGAGCTTGATGGACCCTTGGTCTGACCCAGTATGGCATTTTCTTAACTCTGCATGGGAATGGGAAATGGAAGTATGCAGCAGTGTTCAGCTTTCATTTTTTATTCTTCCTTGCAGCATCAGGAAATTCTTCATTATCACCCATCTGTATTTCAGGGGTACAGCCAGGACTCATTTTTTGAGGGGGACCCAAGGTTAATATGGATGGACACTAGGCATACAGGTCTGAACCATGCTTGTTCCTTTCTTTTCCTTCCTCTCAAACCCCTCTCCCTCCACCCCGGACACTCATTTGTTTGTTTAGACACCCCCGAGCAATCTGCCCCTTTTAAATCTCCTGAATGACTTCCTACTGGTGGCTCTGGTACGCAGGCAGCTGGGGCTGTGCTGGAGGAGGCAGCAGCGGCAGCGGCTCACATACCCAGCGTGCAGACTCCAACTTCCACTTTCTCAGGGGTTGCTGCTTAGCCTCTTTGCACCATCGGCAGCTGCTCGCTATGTAGGCAGCACCCTCTGCAGCATCCAGCATCCCGATTTCCCTGTGGCGGCAGCAGCAGCGCCAAAGGATTCCGCCTCCAAAGCAGGCATCCCGCGCACCTCAGGAGGTGCTGTGTTTTGAGCGCCTGCGCAGCCGCACTGTTCAAAATTAGAATTGGCCGCTGGATGGATGCAGCTAGAACTTGGGAAAGTGTAGGTGGGAGGCGTTGGAGGGAGTGGAATGGAGGACAATCACGAGAGAGGGGGGGCCCCCGAACCAAAAGTGAGGGGACAGAGGCCGCCAAGCATCTCTTCCCATCCCCCACACCCCCCCATGGCTGCGCCCCTGTTGAATTTACCCACTTTTATTCCTGATTAGGTCTTCTGCTTCTATCTCTCCCTTCTTGCCACTCAGTTCGCTGATACTGGGCTCTCATTTGGGTGATATCTGGGACATTGTAACAGGTAGAGAATTAAGCGAACCAGAGTTTCATAGAGACTGCGTATGTTTAATCCAGATCAGGGTTTGCACTTCTCCTGCTTTATAGAGCAGGGCCTGGCTAGAAAGCAGGCTGACAGAAAACAGGTTTCCCAGGTGCAGGCACACCCATAATCGGGGGAAGCTGGAAAAACATTATCTTGCAGATTTAGGGCCTGATGTAATGAAATGCCATCTCAGGCTTAAAGCTATGGTTTCGTATGGAGCAGGTCTACTGGGGTCCATCCATGGGTATTAAAGGGGCAGCGATTTCCAAAGACTCTGAAATATTTATTTATTTGTTTATTTATTTATTTATTTATTTAGCATTTTATTATATACCGAGGTATAGCAGAGTTGCCTTCACTCCGGTTTACATACAGAACAACGTGTTACATTGAACGATGTTTGAAATTTAAAAATATCAAAAATTAACAATGATGAGCAAAGACATAACAAGGAGAATGAGTATAACAGGATAACACAGGGTGGAAACCCTGAGTAGGTGAACAGAGATATCTGGGAACAATGAAAAACAGAGGACATCTGCATCATGAAACAGGGAGATTGATTGAATATCTGTATACGGAGCACATTGTGCGAATCTGAGAAATGTTGAGAAATAAGGGGCAAGGGAGGGGGTGGGGCAGGGCAGGGTCAGAGGCTCCCGGCACAGCGGCCATTTCCGGCTATGCCGGAGGATCGCGTGCCGGCGGGCTGCCGGCGCTCGCAACCTGCACCTACAAAGATCGGGGGGGGGGGGGGGTTAGGATAGGGCTGGGGGGGATAGGTTAGGGGAAGGGGGTAGGAAGGTTAGATTAGGGGGAGGGAGCGGGGAAGGCCATGGGCATCGGCATGCACAAGTTGCACAACTGTGCACCCTCTTGCATGCACCGACCCCTGATTTTATGTGTGGGCGCGCGTAGGTATTAAAATCTACCCCTAATTGCACATTTTAGACATGATCGCCTCTGGAGCCATTACATAAATACTTTGAATTCCTGTTTAAAGCTGACCTGAAGTGGTCTATGTATCCCTGCTTATCTTCCTGCCTGAGTTTGTTTGTGGCTTACCAGTCACAACAACCCGATTTGAACTCTTTTCTGGTGTGGTTGCATCTGGCTGTTTGTGCACCCACTCTCACTTTACCAATAACTTCTTGTCCATACCACTCCTACTTTTATTGTCGAACCTCATTTTAAAACACATTTTTGTTCACAAAGGGGTAGACAATCAAAGTACCCGTGGTCTAGGAAAGCCACGCGTGGGTAGTTTTAACCTGTGAGGGTTTGCTGAAACAATCAAAGCAAACTTATGGGGGCACTTTTGCTTTGATCATTGCCTCCTGAAAAGTACTTTGGGTTTGCTTTTTATGTGGGTACTTTTTTGAGGCAAAACTATATGGGTAAAGTTTGATTATTCAGACCTCCCTAAGTGTCTCCTTTGACTAATCCTGACCTGGGAACACCTCCAAAGATAAGCAGGTAAAAGTACATGCATTGCTGATGCAACCCTCGCCTGGGTTGACTAGAAAGGTTCAAACATCAATTTCTCAAACAACGTATGAGTGGATGCCCAGAAATCAAATAGTAATAAATCCACCTCAGCAAAGAAATATCATATAGGGTGACTATAGGTTAGACCATCATACTAGGCATCATCAGGTTTATCATCATACCCTTGTCTGGTTTGTTGGCCAGAAAGGTGCCACTCAGTAAAATATAGAACTTTCCCATGGTGGGTGGTTCAGGGAGCTGTGAGCATGTGCTCAGTGATGGGGGGTGCCTTCTACCAAAGGGGATGGGTCTGGGAAATAGGATATAAGGGGTTTTCCACAAGGCAGTTGGGAGGAGCTTCTGGCATTTTGAGAGTTTTGTGAAGGTAGTATGTGTTGAGCTTAGGGGGGGCATCCCTCAGTGTGTTGCCTGTCTTGGGAGCTTTGCTGATCTGCTAGAGAGAACGGTTCAATCACTCTGGCACATCGCGTAGATCGTCTGGAAGGAGTTGCCCTTGTTCTGGAGAAGTCTGCTGCCAAAGTGTGGAAAGAGGAAGAGGAGGAGGCTCTCTTGTCTATCTGGGGCCTGAGGAGGGATGGGGTCCTGAGGGGGACTGTTGGACAGTTCTGCTGACTAGCGACTCAAGCTGTTTGAAAAAAAGTGAGTAACCCGTGCTGGGACTGGATCGAGAAGCTGTCTTTTCACTGTGCATATTGGACTATTTTGCTGATTATTTTCTTCTAGGGATGTGAATCGTTTTTCGACGATTAAAATTATCGTCCGATAATTTTAATATCGTCTTAAACCGTTATGGAACACAATACAATAGAGATTCTAACGATTTATCGTTATAAATCGTTAGAATCGTGAGCCGGCACACTAAAACCCCCTAAAACCCACCCCCGACCCTTTAAATTAAATCCCCCACCCTCCCGAACCCCCCCAAATGACTTAAATAACCTGGGTGTCCAGCGGCGGTCCGGAACGGCAGCGGTCCGGAACGGGCTCCTGCTATTGAATGTTGTTGTCTTCAGCCGGCGCCATTTTGGAAAATGGCGCCGGCTGAAGACAACAACATTCAATAGCAGGAGCCCGTTCCGGACCGCCGCTGGACACCCAGGTTATTTAAGTCATTTGGGGGGGGGTTCGGGAGGGTGGGAGATTTAATTTAAAGGGTCGGGGGTGGGTTTTAGGGGGTTTTAATGTGCCGGCTCACGATTTTACGATTTTTCACGATATTTTACCCCCCCAAACGGCAACAATACGATTCCCTCCCCCTCCCAGCCGAAATCGATCGTTAAGACGATCGAGGACACGATTCACATCTCTATTTTCTTCTACTGTTTTTCTTGACTGAGATTATTTTATGGACTCTAAATAAATTCTGCTTTCTGAAACTGGAACACAGCCTAGGTGAGGACAACGCTTTGGGGAGTCCCCTGGACCCCATGTATTCCCCAGTGTGGGGGCTGCAGACAGGTTTTTCCCACCCCTGCAGCACCTGAAGGTGAGCCCTGGTGAAGGGAGAGTTACACCGATATACGTGTGAGTAGTTTTACCTGCACAGAGGGTAAAAAATAATTCTTAAAAAATCCCTTGTACATGGGTAAAACAGCATTTTACAGGTTGAAAGGGCTTTCAATTTTTGCCCTCTGTGGTGGTAATTTTCGGAAGGATTTACACCCTTAAACTGGGTTTTACATGTGTAGATGCACTTTCCACATGCAAGTGGGCTTTTGAAAATTACTACAATATATGCCATTGAATTGTCAATAGGCTTTACACGTGCAAGCGCACTTAGGGCCCGATTTTAAAATGTTATAAAATTGGGCGTACATGTGCGCGCGCCGGGTAGCGCGTGCACATGTACGTCCATGCTACCCAGCGTGCACACATGTACGCCCGATTTAATAACATGCGCGCACAGGCGCGTGCGTGTTATAAAATCCAGGGTTGCTGCGCGCAAGGGGTGCACAATTTTGTAAGAGAGCTTCTATTAATTCTTCAGTTCCTTGAATTTCATTTCTTAGATCTTGCCTTTCCAGTGCTGTCAGTCACACAATCAGTGGCTGATCTCCTATCACATCCATTTCCCCTCTTCCCTTCCCCCGGCCCCACCCTCATTTCCTGTTGAAAAAGACTGGATACAAGCTTGATTCAAAGAACAAGAGATGACTGCCATAGTGGAATGCATGGCCACAGCATACAAGCAAACAATGTAAGATAATATTCAAAGGTTAGATAACCCATGCACACAGCAATTCCTTACTATTCTCTACTTACCTATAACTTTCATCTTTCGGGGGATTTCCCCATTGTGTTGTAGAGCTAGCCAAAGAAGTCAACCTTCCAGTTCTGGGCAGAGATGCTGTTACAGCCTCCTGCCCCCCCCCCCCCCCCAAAACACCTTCACTTTTTTACCACCTTTTTCATCATCATCATCCTCTTCTCAGATGCGGTGTACAGTAGTCATTGGTGGAGGCTTGACCCTGTGTAAACGGTTGAAGGTGTCTGGACCGCTTCGCTGTTCAGTGGGAGAAGCCCAGCCTCAGCCATAGAAACCGCTCTGTGATGGAGGCAGGAAATGGAGCCCCTGCCCTCAGTCTTTAAAGCCTGGTTTCTCAAACTGTGAGCCCGGGCTGTGCCCACTTCTATCCAAGCTGAGCCAAAGAGAGCCTTGCCTTTCACCTCCACAAAGCATCTCCCAGTCTATGAGAATTCTCTGACTTAGCAGGCTCAGATGCCTGGAAAACGGTTGCAGAGATTATGTTTATTGAATTTAATATACCACTATTTTATACATAATCAAAGCAGTTTCCAATAAAATTGCATATCATATAAAAACATAACACATTGCAAATCAGATTAAATAGAAAGTTCAATACAATAAAATAGACAGATTAGTGGAGGGGGGGGGGGGTGTCAGTGATTGACCTAAACAGGCCACCGGTCACTAGTTCCCCTTCCCCCATCCTGGACCACCCACCATTGTTCTTCTGGCTGGTGTGTAGAGGCTGTCACTGGGATTGAGGAGTCTTCAGGCTCAGCCTGTAACGCAATGAAGCCCCGAGTACCCCGCCCCCTTCCAAACCAAAGTAGAGGGGGGTGGCGCCGGGAGGGTGAGAGCTGGAGACGCATGCAGATAGTCCACGTTTTCATGGAGGATGGGCTCAGGGGCACCAGTTCTGTGGCCATGTTGAGGTCTCACCTGGCCAGTCACTGGCTCCCAGCTCCTTTCTCTTTGATTTTTGCAATTTATCCATTAACGAATGTTTGCTAACATTCATCTGGAAGAAGTCCTTGGCAAAGGCGTCATACGAAATTATAAGAGAAATAATGTTTCCATTGCTTTCACTTTGTGTGAATAACAGTAGATCTCCCCCAGGTCCTTCTTTCAAACAAATACATCTTTGGCTCTGGTAAGTCAGCAGTGGTGGGAAGGACATTGTACAATCATAAATGAACCTGTAACAACCCTGAAAATAACATTTAACTTTATGTTTTCTTAAGAAGTTCTTCAATCTAGTCAGCTGGGATGTGTTTGATAGGCTGAACTGTTTCTCCAAAGATATATAGTACTAAGATATATCAGTTTATAGCCTTAAACATAAAAAAATACTTTCTATTAAAATTAATTTTTCTATAATTTCGGGCTTGAACATGCCAGAAACTTGTAAGATCCCCGCCTCTGATCCACCTGATCCATTGATGTTGAAGGGAATCTGTGATCCAACAGAAGCTCCCTGAGTTAGAAGCTGGCCAAGTGTGCAAAACCTAGAGAAAATGAAAAAATCCTAAACAAAAAGTACATTTTATTTTCTCTAAGAGTGTATATTATAGAACTAGATGGTGTCTGGAGCATTTCAACGGCAACAACTTCCGCGTTAGTTGTACTGAACTGCTGTTTTACACAAAACCTATAGGGAAACTCATTGTAGGCTGCTTCTTTTACTCCGAAGAAAGTCATATATGAGCATCACTGAGTTGCTGTTTATTTTCTGGGAACTTCGTTTCCACCTGGTTAAAGGCTGGATTATCAATTCCTTCATCTAAGGCTGGGTAAGGTTTCCAATCTAAGACTTCAATGTTGTCCACCTGAAAACCAAAAATCATTATTGTGATTAACACAATTAAACAACAACGTGGTGGTCATCAGCTGAATAACTAGTGGGAAATCTTGTCAACAAATGATCTCACATTCCCTGCCTCGAACTGTCCCCCTCCTACAATCCCCTGGAACTGCAGTGTTAGCCAGAGGGCCCCCTTGCTGCAGAGATGGAACAACTGCAGTGGGAAAAGGAACATGTCTCCTATGGAGGCCCCGGTACTCTCTCTCACCACTGCCAGCGTGCCCAGGTTTGATGCCCGCTTCCCAGCATCCCCGCCTCCTGCCCCGCTGACAGCCAACCTCAACATGGCACTAGCTGATGCCAGCTTATGCCAGCAGAAACGCTGTAACAGCAGAATGTGTTGGTCATAGTTGTGCAAGTGAGATTTGTATCAACCATCATCGGCACAATTGAGAAACAACCTTAACTCTTAACTAATTAACTCTTAAGTCCCATTCGTGAATGGGAGTGATACATCAAACAATCATAACACGGTGTGTCCTTTAATATCACTAGTATTGAAATGCAAGTCCTGGGGCATTCCTGGGGGGGCGTGATGGGGGGAGGTGTGGCGCGGTGGCGCGTCATTTGGGGCGTTCCGGGGGCGTGGCCGCAGGCGGGCGTGGGGCAGGCGTAACTTTCGCGATAAAGGTAGGGGGAGTGTAGATAGCCTGGGGGGGGGGGTTAGGGAGGGGAAGGTAGGGGGAGGCCAAATCAAAGCGGCCTCAGAGGGAACGGGCAGCGCGCGCAGGGCTCGGCGCGCAAGATGCACAAATGTGCACCCCCTTGCGCGTATCTGGAAGTTCCAGATTTCTGAACCTTGGTCCAGGCATTTATTTTCACAACAATTGACTACTACAATTTCCTTTAGGTAGAGTTCCCAAAATGTCATTTTTTACAGCTTTTGCAAAATTCAGTTGCCCATTTGGTTCGTAATGCTCCTAAGAGGGAACATGGAACACCTTTATTAAAACATTTGCATTGGTTGCTCGTCAGATCAAATTTAAGATTTTGGCAATGGTTTTTAAATCTTTACAGGAGAGAGCACTTGCTTATTTACCAAATACTGTCCTGCTTGATTACTGCATTCTGCAAGCTCACATTTACTGGCAGTACCCAACATTAAAATAGCTCACCTACAAGAGACTAGAAATTGAGCATTAACAGTCGTAGGTGCTGTTTTATGGATCACCCTACCTGATGAAATGTGTTCCTTGCAGGCCATTAAGCTTTTCAGAAAACAGTTGAAATGTCTTTTATTTCAAGGAGACTGCAACTGGTGTTAACTGATTTTGTTATTTTCATTCTAATTCGATTTTTTTATGAACTGTTATGTCTGTTTTATAAGCTGTATTTTATGTTATCGCTGTGTTCTGCTTAGCATAATTTGTTTACTATAGGGTGGAATAGAAATATTACAAATAAATACATAAATATAATTCCCATTCATTGTAGAGCAGTCAAGGAAGAAAGTTTGAAAAATTGCAGATAATTTGCATCCACTCACCTGCAAGCTAATTTTCAAAGGGATAATCCTCACAGGGTTCCCCTTTGAAGATTTGAATTAGCCGAAGATCGCGGGCACAAAAACACTTCTCAATCTTATACCTGCTTTCCCGCACGTGCAAAGTATGTACAGGAAAGTACAGGTATGTACACTCTCCCTTTCCTGCCCTAATCATGCCTGGCCTCACCTCTTTTGGCTGCATTGTGGGGCCAATGTTCAAGTGGAAGAATTTAGCCACATTAATCATTAATAATGTGACTGGATGCCTTTGAAAAATGATACCTAATGAGTACCTAATAATTACATTTATTTAGGTTTCGGCATTTGTACATGTGTTAGAGTTACCATTGGGGAACCAGTGGTAGTGCTAAAGTGCATATGAATAGCACTTACTACTGTGCTTCAGACATGGGAGTTTGTGCATGATGAGAGAGGGGGTGGGAGTTTTTGCCTGCATTAATGCACGATTAAGCAGGCATTTACCCTAACACTTGTTAGTGCACAGATTCCTATGCGGTTTTCTTCTTAGGTGTCTAGATTGGTAAATCTTTTGTTTAACAGAGAGCAATTAAATGTACAGGTGTGCCTAAGAATGTTCTTTTTAAGCTTTTGTTTAGCCAGGAAAAGAAGAATTGCTGGTCAAGGTGTAGAAAATAACCGCGTAGAAAGCAAGCTAACTCTGCTACTTACTTTGTCTTTTTTATAGCAGGGTAAGAAGTCACAGGAGGAGACATCTTGTCTGCCTAGGAGGAAATCACGGTTCACATTTTGGTTTCTTCCTCCTGCAAAATATCCACAGGATAGAGGCGTAATTAGGATAAGATTAAAACATCTTGTTTTCAAGGAACAGCTGTTTCAATGTGTTAACAGCGGCTTAAAGTTCAGAAACATACAAGACTTGTGTCCACTTCTGTAGAGGATGTAATGGTGCCACTCGACCACCTCAGAAATGAGATGGAACAATATTATTACTGTTATCCACTTACAGCTTAACAGAATGAGGTACAAGGAGGTGCCAATTTGCCCAGAGTCCTAGAATCAGTGGCAAAGCCAAAGCTAAAAGTCAGAAGGTCGGATATTCAAATAGATCCAGTCAGCTAACTGAGAAGTTAGTCTGGTAGACCCATTGGGGCAGAGTCCTTGTTGAGTGGGCTGGGGGGAGGGGATAAGGACAACAAATTGGTGCAAACGCCCTGAGCCCCATGCTACTCCAGTGGCCCCATCCCATAAATATGATTATTTCCTGCTGGTGCATGGGCAGAGCAGCTCATGCCAATGCTCCAGGGCCCACTCCAGCTGATTCTCCTCAGGCCCCGCAGCCTCCTTAGGGTCAACGTTGCATCAGGGTGAAGATTTCCCCTCTCCCCTCCCCCACACCAATGGAATGGCTAAATATAGCCACCTAATAAAACTATATAATGGCAAGCTATACTGAGTTATTTTTTTTTTAAAATGGGCATTTCTGGGGGTTTGGTTGAGTTGAGAAGTGTGGGAAATTGATCAGTTTAGAACTGATTCTCAGCGATTGAAGCCTAGGCCTTGTAGCTATCGCTGGGCACGGGTATAACTGACTTAAATATTATCGGCTAAATTGAAGCTAAAAATGCACTTAAATCCAGTTACTGACTGTAACATAGTGGCTTAATGAAATTCACCCATTAAGCCTTCACTCCCAGTCCTTTGCTGTAACCCCTGAAGCATTTCTTCACCCTCTCTACAAGACAGTCCTAGCAATGAAATATGAGATATGTACAAACATCTCATATATCTGCCTCTATCCAGTTATAACACAATCCCCAAATTGCTTTGTGCTCTAATTACATCATATTTAAAAGCTTGCTGTTTGAATTAATTCCTTTGTTCAGCTTTAGTTCTTTTTTTTATGACAGAGGATTTGAATGTTCTCTTGCTGTATTTGTCCCAGAAAATGTATGATACTTTGAAAGTTATAAATATTTTTTATGCTCACACACAATAACAGCTATGAATAACATTTATGACAGAGAAAGCTCTCAGCGTGTATGTTATAAGCAATGTTCCCTCTAATATTATGTTGGCTGTGTGTATAAAAAATCTTCTTATGTGCATCTTAATGTACAGATTTGTGCATAGTGTCTTTTACCATGCCATTCTAGTTTACTTTTCTTGTGCGTGCTAAGCTTTCCTGTGTTCACTTGTTCAACAAGTTGCAGGCACAGTTTACAGAGATTATTGGTTACAAGTAAAGTGCAGAATGCGGATAACATGAGCAATAACAGGATAACGTCCTCATTCTCCACTGGATCTTTTGAATGAAGGAAAATTGGTTCTTACCTGCTAATTTTCATTCCTGTAGCACCCCAGATCAGTGCAGACTCCCAGGTTTTGCCTCCTTGCCAGCAGATGGAAACAGAGAATAGGGATGTGAATCGTTTTTCTGACAGCCTGCGCCATTTTTTAAGATGGCGCCGGCCGTCCATTGCTCCTACCATGTGACAGGAGCCAGCCAATGGCACCAATAGCCCCTGTCACATGGTAAGGGCAAAGGACCATCGGTGCCATTTTGTTTACTGGCAGCCAATAGCCCGAGAGTGGGAGATCACTCCCGGGACCCCCGCTGGACCACCAGATACTTTAGAAACGTTTTGGGGGGGATCGGGAGAGTGGGGGATTCTAAATAATTTGATTTAAAGGGACGGGGTGGGTTTTGGGGTTTTTTGGCTCAGGAAAGCCGAAAAAAAAAGCGTTCAGAACCGCGGGAAACGAAGATTTTCCGCGGTTCTACGAACCCAATACCTGAAACGATTCCGGAAATGATTCACATCTCTAAAGAGAAAGTTTCATTGACACTGTGCATAATCCAGTGTGCCACCTACAGTCCCTCAGTACTGACCTTTATCCAAACCAAGATGACAGCAACAACCATACATTTCTAAGTAAGCTTCTAAGCAAATTGCTTCCCCTCCAACAAGCTGAAAGAAGGAAGTTGCCCAAAAAACAATGGAAAACTGGTTTCCCAAATTTAACATAAGCAATCAACACTGGAAAAACCTCCAACAATTTGCACTATATCCAAAACAGTATGAACAGTGGTCTCTCCCCCCAGTAAATGGGTGGATCTCTGGACTGCCCTGTGGTACTACAGGAATGAAAGTTGGCAGGTAAAAACCAATTTTTCTTTCCCTGTACATACCCAGATCAGTCCAGACTCCTTTGATGTACCTAAGCTCCCCTTAATTCGGGTTGGACATGGCAAGTTCCGCTTGTAGAACACTAACTAAAGCACATTGAAGCCAGATTCCCCACATCCAAGTGATAATGCCTAGCAAAAGTGTGCAACGACTTCTCAGTAGCTGCCCAGCAAATTTCATGCGGAGATGCTTCTTGTGACTCAGCTCAGGAAGTCGCCTGAGAATGCGTCAAGTGCGCCACTAAACCCCTGGCAGCAGGCACACTTTAGAAATGTAAATCAACTCAATCACTTCCTTCAGCCACCGCACAATTGTAGCCTTAGATGACTTATTTGCCTTCTTTGGACCACTCCAAAGAGGTGATCTGATCTACAAAGAGGTGATATGATCTAAAGAAATTATAAGTGAACTTTAAATACCTCAATAATACATGCCTCTAATCTAAGAGCCTAAGCTCCCCTGTGTGAGGCATAGAGGAATCCAAATCCATAAAAGCTAGAAGCTCTACTATCTAACTAAGATGGAACACTAAGACTACCTCAGGCAGAAAAGAAGGAACCATACATAAAGATACCCCCGAATCAGACATCTGTAGGAAGGGATCTCAAAAGAACAGCGCCTGAAGCTATGAAATTCTCCTGGCTGAACAAATAGCCACCAAGAAAACCACTTTAAGAGTCAAGTCTTTAACCATACCTCTCTTTAGTGGTTCAAACTGAGCCTCACACAATCCTCTAAGGACTAGATTCAGATTCCAAGATGGATAAATGTTCAGCAACTGAGGATGCAAGTTTTTAGCTCCCTGAAGGAACTTTTTAACATCTGGATGAGCAGACAGATGTTGCACCTTACGCTGGAGATAGCCCAGTGTCACTATCTGGACTCTCAGAGAGTTAAAGGCCAGTCCCTTGACCAGAACCTTTCTGTAGAAAACCCAAAATATGCAACACCATTACCTGAATAGACTGAGGCTACACTCCATCAACACAGACAGGACTCGAAGAGCCTCCAAATTTGCACATACGTCAATGATGTAGAAGATCACCTAGACTGCAATAAGGTGGAAATAACCGCTTTGGAATATCCCCTCCATCTCAGACGTCTTCTCTCAGAAATGAAACCATGAGACAGAAGTGAGCCACCTAACCCAAAAATATTGAGCCCTGATAGAAAACAGTCAACCAATGTCTGAACCTCAGGGGCCCTTCTATGGCAATGTTGATTTGATCTGGGAAGCATGATAGATGTGGCCATTTTGGAGCTACCAGGATCACGTTGCTTGGATGTTTCTCTATCCGCTGTAATCCCTTGTCTACCAGAGGCCACGGGAAGGAAAACAAAAAAAGAATCTATTGAGTCATGGCAGCACCAGAGCTCCAATTCCTTTGTTCTGTTCAGCGGCTGTAAAACCATGACACCTTGGTGTTCTTTGGTCAGGATACCCCCATCTTCTGTGAATGAGACACATTGCTGCCTCTGACAGCTCCCATTCCCTGGGATCTAACTTTATCCAACTGATAAAATCTGCCTGAATGATGTTCACTCCAGTGATGTGAGACTCGGCCAGACGCTCCATTGCTGCTCTTCCCAGAATATCAAATCCGGGGCCTCTCAAGCCACTGCCTGATTCTTGATTCTGCCTTGATGGTTGATGTAGTCCACCATTGTCTCATTGTCCGAAAGGATCTGTACTGGATGGCCACATAACCTTGGCAGACAAGCAAGCAATATGAAATGCACCACTCTCATCTCAAATAGATTGATAGGCCATGAAGCCTCTTGTTTCAACCACTGGCCTTACGCTGACTGATCTTGCCATGCTGCCCTCCATCTGGAGAGGCTTGCATCAATGGTGGCTATTATCCATTTCGGAATCTCCAGTTCCACACCATGCTCAAGATTGCTGCGAGTAAGTCACCACAAAAGACTGTCCCTGGCTTCCCTCTCTAACGGAAGAGGAAACTTCCAATAATGGATTCCAGCAGGAGAGAAGAGCCCGCTGCAGAAGCTGCATAAGTGCAAACGCCCAATGTATTAATTCTAATGTCGATGCCATAGAACCCAGGACCTGTAAATAGTCCCAGACCCTGTGCACAGAAAGCTCTAGCAGAGGCCTAATGTGACACTGCAATTTCAGCAATCTCTCTCAGTGAGAAACATTTTCTCTGCCAGTGTGTTAAACTGAGCTCCCAGATACTCCACAGTTTGTAAGAGAACTAAATGGCTCGTTGCTAGGTTCACCAACCATCCTAAAGACTTCAAGTGCATCGGGACCTTTTGTATTGATTATCGACAAAGGTCATCTTATTTCACACGAATGAGCCAGTCAACCAGATTATGGATACAACAACACACCTTCCTTTTGCAATGCGTCCGCCCTCACCACCATCACCCTTGATGAAGGCATACGGAGCCATCGCCAACCGAAGTAGGCTCAAAACGGAAAATGTTCCCTTAGGACCATGAACCTTCAGAATCTCTAGTGCTCCAGCCTGATGGCTATGTGCAGATATGCCTCTATTAAGGTATCATAGCAGTAGTACACAAGTCTCCTTTACGTACTACTGTTGTGACGGACTTGGAGTTAGACCTCAGAGTTTACCTTCTTTCAATCCAATATCTCTTGAAATGGATATGGAGAGAAAAGAAACAGGATGTTTAACTTAAAATTGATTTCTGACCACACTAAGCAAGTTCAGGGTCTGAGCCAACAGCCTCAGGCCATGCTGAGCGTGTTCAGAGTCTAAGCCAACAAACTCGGCAAAACATCTCTGTGAAAAAAGAAAAAAAATGAGCAGAGTCCAAAACGGCTCTCAATCATATGCAATTTCTCCCTCATCTAGAAATGAGAAAGCCAATTCCCCATTGGAATCCTCCGATGTCTCATGATCCACACCCCCTTGAACATTACCAGGGATAGCCTCCTTGTGGCATTTGCCTGCTATGACTGACAAATAGGAGGCCCGAGCATGCGATCCCTACATAGTAGGTTGCTTCGCCTTTGCTGGGTGCCCTTGCAGAAATGTCTGCAGGCCCTGGGAAACATTCCACCCAGGAGAAGGAGGATGGATCTATACCAAAGGCCATAGGCCAAACTTGCTCTCTCCAACCTCTCTCTCTCTGGAAAACTTCTGCCCCTGGGAACAAAGAAAGAGGAGAACTGACCATTGCCTCACCTCCCACTCCACTCCCCTCCAGAGACACCATAGGCAGTGGGGATGTCCAAATATGGGCAAAAGCTGTAGCAGTCAAATTGCTTTGAGCTTCTAATCAGCGCTGACACAAACAGAGAGAGAGTGAGGACTGAATTGCTAACAGATGGCAAGCCTCACAGATAGAAAGACACTTGGACCTGTTTGTCCCCAGCACCTATTTCTCCTGAACTTTTGCTCTAGGCAGCCTCCTGTGCACACACCAATGCCACCCGGGCGTACATGCATACCCCTCCAGGACGCATGCAACTACGCGATCAAGACTAGGTCGTGGTCGTACATGCGCAAGGACCTGCGTAAATACGGCCTCCAGTTTAAGTTTCAGTCTTATGCACACAAGTACCCACACAAAAACACAAGTACCTGCGCAAATACATGTTCAAGTACCTGCGTAAATATGTGCTCAAGTACCTGTGCAAATATGCACTCAAGTCTAGGTTGCAATCGTACTCACTTAAATCTAGGCCACAGCCTTATGCACACAGGTCCCTGCGCATGCAACCAACATGTTGTGAGAAAATGTGCACATGCCAACGCACGTGGGAAAAGAACAGCTGCCGTGGATTACCACACAGCTTAGCACCTTCAGCGCGTTTAGGCCCGGAGCCGTTTAACATCTGGCACCAAAAATCATCAGCCTGAAAAGCTTCTCAACAGCTTAGGGCTCTTGACTGGCCGATAATCCATGGAGACTGGTGCCAAGAACCAGCATCCCGCTAAACACGCTTTGCGCATGAGCAAATTAAAACCGGCAGGAGACCTCTACCAGAACCAGAGACTCCTCCTCAGTGCAAGTGTCTCTTTGCACCTCTCTTGGACAGGAAACCACCAGCGATAGTCGATGAGGAGATTCCCCTGCCTCTCCCGCCAACGCTGATAATCGAAAATAGCTACTGTTTCTGCGCTGACAGAGAAAGCCTCAGTTCTAGACCCCGTCACCCACAAGGTTTGTTCTACTGGTGAAGACATGCTTGACGTAGACCCCCCAAACACCATGCAATGTTTGCTGCACACACACACATGCTGTTCCTCTCTGCACCTGTGGCACCATCAGCACCTTAACAGTAAGCAGCAGAACAGTCCCTCAGCACCACAGAGTCAACACCCGGTCTCCTCCGCTGGCAGAGAAGCTGCTGAAAAACCTCATCGCTGAGCCCCCCCCAGGCTGCTAAGGTAGCTTCCCTCTCTGGAACCTCGCTGCTGCACAGATTCCTCTAACTCAGGGGTCCCCAACCACCGGTCCACGGACTAGGACCGGGCCATTGGGGGTTTTCTGCCGGTCCGTGGCGCCACCGCAGACCAGCACTAAACACTAACAGTGTGCTCTGCGGTGGCTCAGAGCACACTTTGTGGGGTGGATGCTGCTGAGTGGTGAACTACTACTGTGCCGGATACACACAGCAAGAAGATCAGCAGGGCCATGGTAGAGCGGCCCGAAGAAAAAGGTCACGTCTAAACGTCTAACTGTTGCCGGAGCCGCGCGGGCAGGAAGGAGAAGGAGGAGCATCAGCCGCATGCAGAAGAGGAGCAGTGCGGCCCAAGAAGACCAGGACCACTGCAGAGCCCATCCTGTGGCGACCCGTAAAGAAGAGGCCCAGAGGTGAGAGAGAGGCTGAGTGTATATGTGTGCATGAGATGAGTTGAGAGATTGTGTGTGAGAGTGAGTTGAGAGACTGTGTGTGGGAGTGAAGACCTGAATGTTTGCAGAGACAGCATGTGAGAGCCTCTGTGTGTGTGAGAGAGACAGCATGTGACAGTGAGAGCCTGTGCTTGAGCAAGACAGCATGTGGGAGTGAGAGAGAGCCTGTGTGTGTGTGAGAGTCAGACAGCATGTGCCAGTGAGAGGCTGTATGTATGAATGACTGTATGAGAGAGAGCATGTGACAGTGAGAGCCTGTGCTTGAGCAAGACAGCATGTGGGAGTGAGAGAGAACCTGTGTGTGTGAGACACAGATAGCATGTGCCAGTGAGAGACTGTATGTATGAATGACAGAGAAAGTATGTGACAGTGAGAACCTGTGTGTGTGTGAGAGAGAAAGCATGTGAGAATGAGAACCTGACTGAGGGAAGAAGATGGAGAGAAAAGAAATAGAAAAAAAGACAATATAAAAGGAATTGGCAAAAAAATAAGAAAGGGAAGGTGGGGAAAAAAGCCTGTGACCAACCGATTAGAAAACTAAGATCAGATAGCAAAGGTAAAAAAAAATAAATTACTTTTTAGTGATTGGCACACGTAATCTTTGGGAATGTGCAAGAGTAGCACTTTATGCGGATCTCACAATGTACGAGATCAGCATGGAGGAACTGGAAGCCCACGGGACCTGCACAGAGGAGGCAGCAGAATGCGCTTCAGTGCCAGTAGCAGCAATCAGCGCCTCCCCAATAGCCACGCGGCAGAGTGACAGTGGCAGCAGAGGAATGAGAGAGGCTCTGAGATTGCTGGCAAAAGAAAGAGAGGGGGGTCTCTGCCTTTAGTGTGTGCATGTGTATGAATGGGAGTCTGCCTGGGGGTGTATGTGTGTGAATGCTTGGGTGCCTGCCTGAGGGTGTGTCTGTGTATGAGAATGAATGGGTGTCTTCCTGGGGTTTGCTCACAGCCAGGGGAGGTCATGAGTGGGAAGGCGTCAGGTGGAGGAGAGAGGTGTGAAGTTTGGAAAACAAGGGAAACAAGCCCGGTGCTCCCACTCATTCTGAACCTATGGTGAGTTGAGTCACATTCACATTATAAATGTCATAATTAAATGATAAGTATGCACTAAAATCCAACCCCCTCCATAACCCCGCCCCCATATGACCAAAGCCCCACCCCTGCCCCATCCCCACCCCGCCCTGTCGGGCCATGGAAAAATGGTCTTGCTTGAAGCCGGTCCCTGGTGCAAAAAAGGTTGGGGACCACTGCTCTAACTAGTTCCTTGTTCTCTCTCTTTTTCTTTTCTTTTTTTATTCTCTGAGAACAAATAAAGATACATAGAAACCAATACCTTCCAGATGCTCAGGCCACATGGCAGATCAGAAAAGAGCTAGACTACTGGCAATAAACATCCTAGACTACTGGCAATTAGAGATGTGATTTGGCAGAACCTTTTGGTTCAGCCTTCATTTCTTTTCAGCTGCCCCGAAACGAAAAAAAAAAACCCCCACCCCAATCCTTCAAATTTAATTAATTACAACCCCCCCACCACCACCTTTCCGACCCCCCCAAAACTTGCCAAGGTACCTGGTGGTGCAGTGGGGTCCCGGGAGCGATCTCCCCCTCTCGGGCTGTCAGCTGCCAGTAATCAATATGGCACCGATGGCCCTTTGCCCTTACCATGTGACAGGGGCTATCAGTGCCATTGGCCGGCCTCTGTCACATGGTAGGAGCAATGGATGAATGGTGCCATGTTAAAAAATGGTGCAGGCCATCCATTTCTCCTACCATGTGACAGGGGCCGACCAATGGTACCGGTAGCCCCTGTCACATGGAAAGGGCAGCGAGCCACTGGCACCATTTTAATTAGTGGCAGCCGATGGCCCGAGAGGGGGAGATTACTCCCGGGACCCCACTGGACCACCTGGGACTTTTGGCAAGTCTTGGGGGGGTGCTGGGCAATTCTTGGGGGGGTCGGAAGGGTGGGAGGTTGCAATTAATTAAATTTGAAGGGTTGGGGTGGGTTTGGGGTTGTTTTTTTTAATGTGCCCTTTCTCCCCCCCCCCCAAAAAAAAAACCGATAAGAAAACCACACGAAATTTCGTGGGTTTTCCTATCGTTTTGTCGGCCCCCCCAAAATGCAACGAAATAGGAAATATCGTCTCTATTTCCTATTTCGTTGCAAACAAATGCTCATCCCTACTGGCAATATCCATCTCCTTTCGCCAAACTTTAGCGTCCCAGCCCAGGACAAACCATATATAAGGGATACTTCCCTGCTCCACTGGGCTTGCAACTGCAGAACTGCCAGCAGATTCCACTGCTGTCCCATGGGGGATGAGGGATCCGGACCATCAGATGTCCACCCCATGGACCTCCGGACCAACCTATCAAAAGGGTCACCAATCCCCTGCTCGTCCACCTCAAACCAGGGGGGATGGCCCCTCCAGGACCTCACAACCCCCTGGGAGGATCCAGAAATTTTCTCTTTTAATCTTTTTGTTCTCTCCAGACTGCAGGTTTTACATCATCTACCATCTGCTGGAGACAGAGAAATACTGAGGGACTGCAGGTGGCACACTGGGTTATGTACAGTGTCAGTGAAACCTTCTCTGCTCCATTTACTGCCAAGGAGGCAAAACCCAGGAGTTTGGATTGATCTGGGTACGTACAGGGAATGTGTAGAAATAAAGCTGAAGGCAATACTGAGCTATTGAACTAACTTAATATATTTGAGACTGGCTGCCTTCATCAGATCAATGTAAAATGATGTGATGAAGAGAACCCAGTTCTCAAAATCTAATCACAGATGTATTAATGCTAGAGAAAAATATCACCTACAGCTTGTTTGCTGACCTTGACTTCTAAGTATCCAAGGTAAACACATTGCCTTATTCAAGTTTGAATGTGAACATCACTGTTGAATTTTTCCATTAATGTTCACATTTTTCATCACTTCATTTACCCCTCACAAGCCAGTTAAGTTCTTTACATCCCCTCTCCTGGTAATTATAATAATCTGTCTGGAATTGAGAAATATTTTAATTAATAATATATTTTTAAATGCAAAAAGAAAAAAATTCTTATAAAAAAGTAGATTGTTTTATATGAGACCTATGATTAGACAGTTAGAGGTGTGAAGGAGATAGTAACAGAAATGTTTTAGTCAATTCTGTTGCAATCGTCCTATTGTAATCTCCATTATATGGCAGTCTATCAGGCCAATTCAGTAAAGTCCGTGGGAGAGCGGGCCTGTGCGCGCGATATAGTATGTAAATGAGGCCTGGCGGTAGAAATGGGCAAAAGAAGCGGCGGCTGTCAGCGGGTTTGACAGCCGACGCTCAATTTTGCCGGCATCGGTTCTCGAACCCACTGACAGCCTCGGGCTCGGAAACCGGACACCGGCAAAATTGAGCATCCTGTTTTCGACTCGACAGCCGCCAGCCGACTTCCAATTTTTTTTTTTTTTACTCTTCGGGACCTCCGACTTAATATCGCCATTATATTAAGTCGGAGGGTGCACAGTAAAGCAGTTTTTACTGGGCTTTTCTGTGCACTTTCCCAGTGCCGGAAGAAATTAGGGCCTACCTTTGGGTAGGCCCTAATTTCTGAAAGTAAAATGTGCGGCTTGGCTGCACATTTTACTTTCTGAATCGCGCGCGAATACCTAATAGGGCCATCAACATGCATTATTAGGTTTGGTGGGTTGGACGCGCGTTTTCCGCCCCTTACTGAATAAGGGGTAAGGGAAAACGCGTGTCCAATGGCAGGGTAACAGTGCGCTCCGTCGGAGCGCACTGTACTGTATCAGCCTGTTAATGAGTAATATATTCTCCTGCATTTTTACTGTTTTTTTCTAGTTAATAATATACAGTGCGACAAATATTTTGACAACCTTTATATCATACAAAGTCTGTATTTATTTTAAAAATTTGTATCCAGCTCTAGGCCTGTAACAAAATTACAATTGCAATTCATTTTGTATGCTATATTGCCTATATACCAGATAGCTTTTAAGCTGAGACGTACAGTTCTTAAATATTTCCCTTAAGGCTGATTTATAATTTTAGCACCCATAGGCAGAGTGCCATGATGGCAGTTCCTTGAAGCAGTGCTAGCTTCCTAAATCTGGGCTTGCATTTCCCTACATATTAACTTGGCATTTCCATACTGTCATTCTTTATTTTAGTATTTTAATGTTATAAAGTATCCAGGGAGCATTCAATCAGACTGCTGTATTGACTGCCATCTTTGTCCCGTGCTATTCTTTTTCTTGCCCAGTTATAATCGTATATAAGTGTCCAAATGTCTGGGTGGGAAACAGTAAACAGATTTTCCACTGAGCCGAAGAAAATCTTATCCTCATGCATTTTTTACTGACAAGCAGATCACCACAATTACATAGCACTGAAGATGATTTATGTAATTGAAATTGTAAATTATGCCTTTTTAAATACTGTAGAAACATACTCTAGTTCTGGGTGTGACCGAGAGAACAGCTCAGCTTTTCTGTGAGACCCTGTCCTTCCATTATCGTAGGATGGCTTTGCTTCGAATACGAGAGATCTCTTGAAGCACTTATTAACATTTAGTGGTTCAAAAATGGGTTTAATACCTACCTGTGAGGAGGCTGACAATTATGCCTACAATTATAACCACTAGAGTCGCTAGTAAGCTCAAGTAGAGGTAGGACAAGGAATACCAATTATCAGCAATAGCCGGTCTGAAAAATGAAAGAAAAATGTGGGGAAAGAGAATTTCTTTTAGTAAAATATCAATAGTAAAATGTCATTAGCCAAATTCCATAGTCCCTTCACTATCCCTATTTTCTAAAAGGTCACTGCAAACGTCAAGACCATTGGCCACTTTCTCCCCCATTTCTTCCAGTTTCTAGTCTCTACAAACTTCTGTCTTGGTTTTCTACCCCTCCCTCTTACTCTGTACTCCTCCATCAGTGCCCCTTTGCTGGCTCCTCTGTTTGCTGCCTCCTTAGCTCTTTCTGCTTTTTCATTGTATATCGCCCCTGGGAAGCCTTTATCGTTCCTTTGGCTTTTTGCTGACACATATTACCACCTATTATTTTCCATGCCTTCTTTGTCTGGCATACACTGGGGTAGATTTTAATAAAGTACGCTGGATTTTAATAGATACACGCGTAGCTGTGCGCTGCGTATCCTTTAAAATCCGGGGTCGGCGGGCGCAAGGCTATGCAAAATCGATTTCGGAGTGGCCTCGGAGGGAACTTTCCTTCCCCCCCGCACCTTCCCCTCCCTTCCCTTACCTAACCCACCCCCCCAGCCCTATCTAAACCCCCCCTACCTTTGTTGGCAAAGTTACGCCTGCCTGAGGCAGGCATAACTTGCGTGCGCCGGGCTGGCCGCCGGCACGCGATTCCCCAGCCCAGGAGCAGTTTCGGAGGCCTCGGCCATGCCCCAGAAATGCCCCCAGGCCGGAACCACGCCCGTGGCCCCCGCTCCCGGATGGCGCACCAGCACGACACCTCCCCCGACATGCCCCTGACACGCCCCCAGGAAAGCCCTGGGACTTACGAACATCTCAGGGCTTGCGCTCGCCGCCGAGCCTATTCAACATAAGCTCGGCACGCGCAGGGGGAGCTTCAGGCAGGTTTTCGGGGGGGGGGGGGGGAGGGTACGTGCTTATCTTACGCGCGTACCCCTTTGAAAATCTGCCCCACTGTATTCCTCTCTGATCTATTTGTTCCCTTACCATAGTTCCACAAAGTTTGCCTACTCTCTGTAGTCTCCCTCTGTAATTCCCTTCTCCTCTATGTCTCCGAGCCTCCTCTCTGTTCCTCAGACGTTTCTACAGCCCTAAGCCTTGATTCCGTCTTCTATCTCAATGTTGTAACCATCAGAACTTTGCCTTCACTTTGCATCTCATCCCCATGGGGGATGTACATTGGTTGGAAATGAAACAGAAAATTTCAATTCAATTTCTCATTTGATTTCATTTCATTTTTAAATAAACCAAAAGGAAAAAAACAAAACAAATACATTTTATGTTTTTCATTTCATTTTTCACTAAGCATTCACCAGCCACAGTCTGAGCTCCCTGTCGCCAGCCCTAGATTTGTCAATAGGCGCCCATTATGCCTGTGCCTAGGGCGTCAAACATTAATGGGCAGCAGGCTGGCTAAGATTTGCTGCCTTCCAACTCTGCTGAATCCCATTCAGCAAAGAACATCCCTGTGCTACCCTGACAGGAGATGGGTGAGTGGAAGCACCAAAAGTGCCTAGGGGGTGTCAAAACTTCTATAACTGTCAATGCCTATCGCCTTTCCACTTCCACTTTCCCTCCCCCCCACCCCCACCCTGGCAGTCTGCCAACAACCACTCCCCACCCCTATTCCCTGAATACATTTTAACCCTTTCTGGGATTGGCAAAGTCCATAAGAGGCCCAAGCAATCCCCAGTAGCTCCTTCCCTGCTGGACCAATTTTTAAAAATGTCACCAGGCAGCCCTGAGCTGCAGAAATATCTTTGGACTTCACCAACCGAGAGAAGGTATAAGAGGTCTCCGAGGTGGGTAGGGGATGTGTGCAAGCCCCCAGAGGACCTTGAGATTTTTTAAATTTTCGCAGTAATGTTTTTTTTTTTGGCAGAGAAGGAAGAGGAGACTAGATCTTATTGTTGTTTTTCTTTGTTTTGTTTTACATTAATTTTGTAGTTTATTTCATTTCAAATAAATGAAAGAAAATGAAATAAACCGCAAGTAAAATGAAAAACACAAACAAAAAGCAAAATTAAAGTGCACACCAGTAATCCCCATTCTGAATGTCTGTTACAATCATCTACAATGCAAGCCTTTTCCAGGTAAGGAAATGGGGGAGGGGGGCATTTTCTAAGGGATATACCCAGATAACAGGTATTTACCAGGATAAAATGGCCTGACTGATCATTACTCTCCTCAAAAGCGACTAAATGGACATGCAGATTGCGCAAGGCACATATTTTTAGCTGCATTAAAAGAAGGCACATTAAACATAAGAACATAAGAAATTGCCATACTGGGTCAGACCAAGGGTCCATCAAGCCCAGCATCCTGTTTCCAACAGAGGCCAAAACCAGACCACAAGAACCTGGCAATTACATCTCATTCTACTGATGCCAGTCGTAAGCAGTTGCTATTCCCTGTGGGGGTCATTTTCAAAGGAGTTACGCATGTAAATGTGACATACTATCGTAGCAATTTTCAAAAGCTATTTACTCGAGTAAAGTGCACTTACTTGAGTAAATCCTATGGACAATTCAATGGCATATATTGTAGCAATTTTGAAAAGCCCACTTACTTGAGTAAAGTGTATTTACTCGAGAAAAAACCAGTTTTGCTCGAGTAAATGCTTTTTAAAATCTACCCCTAAGTCAATTTGATTAATAGCAGTTTATGGACTTCTTCCCCAGGAATTTATCTAAACCTTTTTTAAACTCAGCTACATTGACTACTTTAACCACAACCTCTGGCAATATATTCCAGAGCTTAACTGTATGCTGAGTGAAAAAGAATTTTCTCCGATTAGTTTTGAATGTGCAACTTGCTAACTTCATGGAATGCTCCCTAATCCTTGTATTATCCTAAAGAGTAAATAACTAATTCATATTTACTGGCTCTAGTCTTCTCATGATTATCATATCCCCCCTCAGCTGTCTCTTCTCCAAGTTCAACAGTCCTAATCTTTTTAGCCTTTCCTCAAAGGGGGCCCTTTATTATTTTGGTCACCCTTCTCCAGTGCAATTACATCTTTTTTGAGATTTTGTGACCAGAATTGCACAAAGTACTCAAGGTGCAGTCTCACCATGGAGCGATACAGAGGCATTATAACATTCTCCATTTTACTCACCATTCCCTTCCTAATAATTCCTAACATTCTGTTTGCTTTTTTGACCGCCACATCACACTGAGCCAACAATTGCAATGTATTATCCACTATGATGCCTAGATCTCTCTCCTGAGTAGTAACTCCTAATATGGAACCCAACATCGGGTATCTACAGCATGGGTTATTTTTCCCTATACGCAACACCTTGCACTTATCCACATTAAATTTCATCTGCCATTTTGATGCCCAATCTTCCAGACTCACAAGATCCTCCTGCAATTTAGCACAAACCGCTTGTGATTTCACTACCCAGAATAATTTTGTGTCATCTGCAAATTTGATCATCTCACTCACTGTATCCCTTTCCAGATCATTTATAAATATATTGAAAAGCACAGGTCCAAGTACAGATTCCTGAGGCACTCCAGTGTTTACCTTTTTCCACTGAGAAAACAGAGCATTTAATCCTACTCTGTTTCCTGTCTTTTAACCAGTTTCCAAACCACAGAAGGACATCGGCTCCTATCCCATGACTTTTTAGTTTTCTTAGAAGCCTCTCATGAGGGACTTTGTCAAATGCCTTCTGAAAATCCAAATACACCACATCTACTGGTTCGCACTCATGGGATTTCCAAAAGCACACATGTATGTACTTTGAACCTTTTCAATTGGAAAAGAAACAGTAGAACTATGGGTCACAAAGTGAAACTCCAGGGTGGACAATTCAGAACCAATGTCAGGAAATATTTCTTCATGGAAAGGGTGGTGGATGCCTGGAATGCCTTTTCGTCGGAGGTGGTGAACACAAAAACAAAAAATTCAAAAGGGGCAAGGCATAAACACTGTGGATCCCTAAAGGCTGAAGGACGTAAATGAAGAAAAAGGCGCATGGGGTTATCCTGCTACCCTTAACAGTATGCATGCGGATTACTAGCCTTAATCAATAAACTTTGATGCTTTTAAAGCAACTGCTGTCCTCTTTGATATCGCTTTCCACTTTGGGGGGGAAAGGAGAATTGGATTCAAAGGTCAACCAACATGGGCTCTGACTTTTACGGTTTGGGGTACTGATACGCAGACAAAAGGGAAAGGACTGCTTCTACGGTCAAATTCAAAAGCAAAGCACGTCAAGCAGCATTGTCTGAATTTTCAAGTTGGCTCTTCATCCAGTAAAATTGTTTCTTTGTTAATATGTAAGGCTTGGAGGTAACCTGCATAGAGCAGCAGTTACTATCCTTAACAGAAGCATAGGGGTAACCTGCACAGAGTGGCAGTTACTATCCTTAACAGAAGCATAGGGGTAACCTGCACAGAGTGGCAGTTACTATCCTTAACAGAAACATAGGGGTAACCTGCACAGAGTGGCAGTTACTATCCTTAACAGAAACATAGGGGTAACCTGCACAGAGTGGCAGTTACTATCCTTAACAGAAACATAGGGGTAACCTGCACAGAGTGGCAGTTACTATCCTTAACAGAAACATAGGGGTAACCTGCACAGAGTGGCAGTTACTATCCTTAACAGAAACATAGGGGTAACCTGCACAGAGTGGCAATTGCTACTATAGGAAACTTGCTGGGCAGACTAAATGGACCATATGGTCTTTTTCTGCCATCAATTCTATGTTACTATGTTACTATCATTATTATCCCCTCTCGGCTAATCTCACACACAGCAGGGGCAGAGCACACAGATGCTTTGCACCTGTTCTTTGTCTAAGGGAAGCTACACAGGTTGTTTCCCTTGAGAACAGATGCAGTGCACTGGGATAATTTCACTTATGTACTTTGGAGGTAATTTTCAAAGGAGTTACATGTGTAAATGTAACTTAATATCACAGCAATTTTCAAAAGCCCATTTACCCACATTAAGTCATGGGATAGGAGGCGATGTCCTTTCGTGGATTACAAACTGGTTAAAAGACAGGAAGCAGAGAGTAGGATTAAATGGCCAATTTTCTCAGTGGAAAAGGGTAAACAGTAGAGTGCCTCAGGGATATGTACTTGGACTGGTGTTTTTCAATATATTCATAAATGATCTGGAAAGGAATACGATGAGCAAGGTTATCAAATTTGTAGATGATACAAAATTATGCAGAGTAGTTAAATCACAAGCGGATTGTGATACATTACAGGAGGACCTTGCAAGAATGGAAGATTGGGCATCCAAATGGCAGATTAAATTTAATACGGACAAGTGCAAGATGTTGCATATAGGGAAAAATAACCCTAGCTGTAGTTACACGATGTTAGGTTCCATATTAGGAGCTACCACCCAGGAAAAAGATCTAGGCATCATAATCGATAATACATTGAAATCATCGGCTCAATGTGCTGTAGCAGTCAAAAAAGAAAACAGAATGTTAGGAATTATTAGGAAGGGAATGGTTAATAAAATGGAAAATGTCATAATGACTTTGAATCGCTCTATGGTGAGACCGCACCTTGAATACTGTGAACAATTCTGGTCGCCGCATCTCAAAAAGCTATAGTTGCGATGAAGAAGGTACAGAAAAGGGCAACCAAAATGACAAAGGGGATGGAACAGCTCCCCTATAAGGAAAGGCTGAAGAGGTTAGGGCTGTTCAGCTTGGAGAAGAGACGGCTGAGGGGGGCTATGATAGAGGTCTTTAAGATCATGAGAGATCTTGAACGAGTAGATGTGAATCAGTTATTTACACTTTCATATAATAGGACTAGGGGGCATTCCATGAAGTTATCAAGTAGCGCATTTAAGACTAATCGGAGAAAATTCTTTTTCACTCAACGCACAATAAAGCTCTGGATTTTGTTGCCAGAGGATGTGGTTAGTGCAGTTAGTGTAGCTGGGTTCAAAAAAGGTTTGGATAAGTTCTTTGAGGAGCAGACCATTAACTGCTATTAATCAAGTTTACTTAGGGAGTAGCCACTGCTATTAATTGCATCAATAGCATGGGATCTTCTTGGTGTTTGGGTATTTGCCAGGTTCTTGTGGGCTGGTTTTGCCTCTGTTGGAAACAGGATGCTGGGCTTGATGGACTCTTGGTCTGATCCAGCATGGCAATTTCTTATGTTCTTAAGTTCTTAAGTGCACTGATATATGAATATTCTATGGACAGTTCAATGGCATAAATGTGTGAAGTGTATTTACATGTGTAAAACCCAGTTTTAAGCATGTAAATCCTTTTGAAACTTACCCCCTAAGTACACACCACAAGCTATTGAAAATTGCCCCTGCATGCCTTGTGTAGTTTCTCCATTACTGCCGTTCCCATAGAGAGTACTGGTCCCACTGACAATACTATATAAATAATAAGAATCATTTTGAATTTCAACAATTTGCCTTCTATAAATGTTTATACAGCATATAATCCGTAGACAATGCTGTAATTCTTATTAACCTAGTAGTGCTTAAGAACATAAGAAATTGTCATGCTGGGACAGACCAAAGGTCCATCAAGCCCAGCATCCTGTTTCCAACAGAGGCCAAAAACCAGGCCACAAGAACCTGGCAATTATCCAAACACTAAGAAGAACCCATGCTACTGATGCAATTAATAGCAGTGGCTATTGCCTAGCACATCACAGCAAATCTGAGTACTTCTAAGTTCAAACATGCCCCAGCCGAGAACACCCCCTCTACATGCAGCTAAAAGAATATGCATTGTGAAACACCATCTATTATCTTCGGCTGTACTAAGGCAGAGCAATTTTCAGACAATTTGTGCACATAAATTGCTATGTACCTGCCTAAATAACTTTTAAAACTGTCCTTTTAGCCCTCTACATTTTTTAAATCCTGGGTTAATTTTATCCAAAAATGTTCAGGCAAAGGTAAAGGATGTTTTTGGCTTGTGTACGCTTTTTGCCTACCTCTCATGGACTTGAGTTTGCCCAAGGGTTGACATGGTGGGTACTGCAATTGTTGATGTCCAGTTGCCATCCAGATGTGCACTAGTGAAATTGCAGCCTTTGGTGTTAAGATATAATGGTAAACTCCTCTCAGCAGACGGGGGATAAAGCTGAGCGCCAATTCCAACCCACAGGGAAATAACAAATCCAGAAATGAGACCTACTATTGCACCCTATGAAAAAAAAATATAGTTAAAAGTATTAACATTTAAAAATGGAGCTTATAGTGAACTTCTGGGAACAGGAAACCAGACAACAGAGTAGGTTTATTGCCCTCCGTTTGGTATTATGATGTTTCTGGGTGCAAGATTAGGGCTGGGATTGCTACAATAACTGTAGTTCTGTATTTTCACAAAAAATGTGTACTGTGGGAAAGGAAAGCAGAGTTGCTTACCTGTAACAGGTGTTCTCTTAGGAAAGCAGGATATTAGTCCTCACATATGGGTGACTTCATCAGATGGAGCCTAGCATGGAAAACTTTTGTCAAAGTTTCTAGAACTTAGACTGGCACACTGAGCATGCCCAGCATGCCACTATCTGTGCACCCACACGGGATCCTTCTTCAGTCTCGTAACAGAATTCACGAGTGAAAAAATAAAATAAAACGCAGGAGAACCCAACTCTGCGGGGTGGTGGGCGGGTTTCCTGAGGTCTAACATCCTGCTGTCCTAGGAGAACACCTGTTACAGGTAAGCAACTCTGCTTTCTCCTAGGACAAGCAAGATGGTAGTCCTCACATATGGGTGAATACCAAGTACAGGATGCTCCCAGTAAGGCTGTTGACCAACCGACACTGAACCAGGTGCCAATGGGCACAAAAATAACTGCGGTGCTTTTGGTAACACAGGGACACAACATGAATCCAAACAATGGGCTCTAGGCAGGGAGAGTTGGGTTTTTAAACCTGGAAGAGGTTACGAAGGACAGATTGGCTGAAGTTACTATCCTTGTCCAAGCAGTAGTGAGCAGCAAATGTGTGTAGGGAACTCCACTTTGCGGCTTTGCAGATTTCGGCAATGGGAACTGCTCGTAAGTGGGCTACCGATGCCCCATGGCTCTCATTGAGTGAGCCTTAATGCGGCCTCCAAGCTGAAGGTCTGCTTGCACATAGCAGAAGGAGATGCAATCCGCCAGCCAGTTGGCCAGAGTTTGTTTGCCCACCACAACGTCCATTTTGTTCTTGTCAAAGGATATGGAGAGTTATGTGGACTGCCTGTGGCCTGCAGTGTGCTCGAGATAGAAGGCCAAAGCCCTCTTACAGTTCAAACTGTGTAGAGCCCATTCACCTTGGTGAGAATGAGGTCTCGGGAAAATGGTAGGCAGAATAATAGACTAATTAAGATAAAAATCAGTCACCACCTTAGGCAGAAACTTTGTGTATGGCAGATACTTCACCAAAGCCTGAACCTCACTAACTCTGCGAGATGAAGTGACCGCCAAAAAGAAGAGAACCTTCCAAGTTGGGAACCTCAGATCGCAGGAGCACATAGGTTCGAACAGGTCATGGATGAGCCACGCTAGCAGCATGCTGAGATCCCAGGACACAACAGGATCCTACTATATGCTGCACAGAGATGGGCATACCACCAATATCTTGATGATAAACACTGATGGCACTCAGGTGGACCCTGACTGAATTGGTCTTCAGGCCAGCCTCTGAGAGGTGCCACAGGTAGTCTAGCAACTGCAGCAAGGGGCAGATGCATGGATCCATGCCATGAGCTCCACACTAGACTGAGAACCTCCTCCACTTGAACCTGTAAGACTTCCTGGTGGAAGGCTTTCTTGAAGCTACTAGTACCTGAGACACATCGTCAGAGAGGTCGAGTGACTGCAGGACTAGCCTCTCAACATCCAGGCCGTCAGAACTAATGACCTGAGATTTGGATGGCGCAGCCTGCCCCGATCCTGCGTGATCAGATTGGGGGAGGTCCCCAGAAGGATGGGCTCTCTGATTGACAGGTCCTGCAGGATTGGAAACCAAACCTGCCTCAGCCAATATGGGGCCACCAGGATAATGGTCCCCTTGTCCTGCTGGAGCTTCATGAGATTCTTCATTACCAGCAGAAATGGAGGATACACATACAGAAAACCCTTGCCCCAGTAGCAGGCAAAGGCATCCGAGGTTGGCTTCCTGTCGCTCCTGTTCAGGCAGAAAAATTGGATGACTTTGCTGTTGCAAGGGGAGGCAAGAGATACACATCCTGGCTTCTCCACAGGCAGAAGATCCAGTCCACTACCAAGGGGTCTAGCGTCCACTCGTGTGGTCAGAACGCCTGACTCAGGCGGTCTGCCACCACATTTTCCATCCCAGCCAGGTAAATTGCTCGCAAGAGCATGCCTTGGGATAGGGCCCAGGACCATATCTGCATCACCTCCTGACAAAGGAGGAAGGAACCCATGCCTCCCTGTTTGTTGATGTACCACATCGCAACCTGATTGTCCGTTTGGGTTAGGACAGCTTTGTGGGACAAATGATCCCGAAACTCCCAGAGAGCGAAGCGGATCACTCGGAGCTCCAGGAAGTTGATCTGACAGTGAGCTTCCTATGCTGTCCATCGACCCTGTGTACGGAGGCTGTCCACATGCGCCCCCCAACCCAGGGTGGATGCATCGGCGGTGAATACAATTTGCAGTGGGAGAGCTTGAAACGGAAGTCTCCGCTCCAGATTGGAGAGATTTTCCCACCAAGACAGGGAGGCCCGAAGAGGCTGCATGATGCAGACACGTGCATTGAGGTCCTGGGTTGCCTGCAGCCACTGAGAGGGCAGGGTCCATTGAGCACTGCGCATACATAAGCAGGCACATGTTGTAACATGGACAGATGCAGCCATTTGGCCCAGAAGATGGAACAACAGGCAAGTGGAAACATGACTGCGGTGGACCAACCCCATCAGTGATGCCAGGGCAAGTGCTCGGTAATGGGGCAGAAATGCCTTGGCCTGAATTGTGTACAGTCTGGCTCCAATAAAGCCCAGATGTAGAGATGGGCTGAGATGTGACTTGGGGTAGTTGATGACAAACCCTAGAGACTGCAGCACATGGGTAGTTAGCACCAGGGAGTGGAGCGCCCCCTGCTGGGTGTTGCTTCTTATCGTCCAGATAGGGGAACACGTGCACTCCTTGCCGGTGCAGCTGTACCCCCTACAACCACCAAGCACTTGGTGAAACCCGAGGAGCCGAAGCAAGGCCGAAGGGCAACACAAGGTATTGGAAGTGCTCCTTGCCCACTAGAAAGAAGAGTTACTTCCTGTGGCTGGAGAAGATCTCAATGTGGGCATAGACATCCTTTAGGTTGAGGGAGCAAAGCCAGTCTACTTTTTGCAAGAGAGGGATCAGGGTGTCTAAAGAGACCATCTTGAACTTTTCTCTTTGAAGAAACTTGTTCAAGGCCCTCAGATCGAGAATAGGGCATAGGTCCCCTGTTTCCTTTGGTATCAGGAAGTACTGAGAGTAGAAACCCCGGCTTCGCTGGTGGGGGGAAGTTTCGAACGCCCCCAGCCATTAGTAGGGCAGAGAGCTCTGTCATAGGCACTTTCTCATGAGGACAGACCCCACAATGGACATGGGGGAGTGTCCGTGGGGACATTCTTGAAGTTCAGCCTTGGTGAATGATGGCAAGAACCCATTGGTCCGACGTAATACTGGGCCAGAGGTCCATAAATAGATGTAGCCGGCCTCTGACCGGGGAGCAGGGGGCTGAAGGTAAGGAAATCTGGCACATGCTCTCTCGCTCATAGCCAAAACCCTGTAGTGGGGCTTTGCTTTGGGGTGGGTTGAGGCCTGGGGGTCTGCTGTTGACATGAGTGACCCTCAGAGCTGGCACATGATGGGCATGCCCGAGAGGCAGGAGGGTAGTACTTTCTTTGGCAGTAAAATGACTTCCTGGAACCCTGTTGTGAGGATTTCCTGATCAAGCATGGTGGACCTGAAGTACTCGCTGTGAGGTGTTGCAGGGTCTCGTGGTGGTCTTTTAAGTGGGCCACTGTGTCACTGTCCCTAAATATATCTCTGAAGAGATTCTCCCCTGTAAAGGATAAATCCGCCAGCTTCTCCTGGACCTCTGGTCGAAGGTCCAAGGCACAAAGCCAGGCCATTCTGTGAGCAGCAATGCCCACTGCAGCCACCCTCACCGTTGTAGACAGCACCTCGTGTTTGCCTGCCTCCAGGCCTTGCTGCACTACCACCATGAAAGTGTCCTGCTGCTGCTGGGGTAGGTGCTCCAACAATTTCTGGACCTGTTTCCACAGGTTCCGGTAGCATTGGGTCATATATGGTTAGTAGGGTGAAATATGGGCAATAAGCATAGCAACCTGAAAGACCTTCCTACCTAGGGCACCTAAGGCCCCGACCTGGCGAGGCAGAGGCTTGGGTGCAAGATCGTTTGGCCTTCTTGAGGGCAGACTTCACCACCACAGACTGGTGCGAGAGGTGGCGTCTCTCAAAGCCCAAGGCTTGTTGCCCAGGTAAATGGTGTCCGCCTTCTAATTGACTGGAGGAATGGACACAGGGTGCTCCCAGATCCTAAGGAGAAGTTCCTTGAAGATCTCATTGACTGGGATAGCCACTATCTCCTTTGGGGCATCAACAAACTGGAGGGCCTCCAGCATTTTGTGCTGAGTGCACTCTTCAGTGAAGAGCTAGAATGGGATGGCTTCGGCCATAGCCCGCAAAGGAAAGATTCTCCAGGGGAGACCGATGCCTCTCATCTGATGGGGATGGCTCGGAAAGAAGGTAATCTGAGTGCTCCGAGGAAGATTTGGATGTGTCATCTTCCCAGGAATCATATGGGAGTTACTCCTCACTAAGGTCTCTCAGGGTTATGGCATCGAGGGCATCAAGTGTACCATGGGCATCGATGGCCCCAAGGGCATTGACAGCACCGAGATCCCTGATTTTCCGGGAACAGGATCGGGGAACCCCAGCCAAGGCACTAAGGGCCCCAAGGGCACCATCGGCTGCACAGATTCTTCCTTCTCAGAGGACCCGATAATGGGAATTGGTTCAGAGAGGGGCATTGGTAGCTGGGGCCATGAGCCGAAGGCGACCAGTGATGATGCTTGCGGGACTTCCCTCAGTACTTGGCCCAGTCTTTCCCTGGAGCCAAGGAAAATGAAGATCCTGACATCCTTGAGTGCGATGACACTGGAGACGACCTATCACCTGCTCCTCTCTCACGAGAGGGACCACTGGATGGGTAGAGAGGGATGACGTATCTAATGGCTCCCCTCAGCCTCTAGGTGTCGACAACCCCAATGCCCAAGCAGATGGATCAGATTTTCTGGAAAAAAGATTTTCCATCTTATCCAGCTGGGCACACAGCCTTTGGGGTCATATGTTCACACGCCGTGTAACACCCCCAGGCAGAGCATACAGAACTCATGCGGATCAGTAATTGACATTGTCTACGGGCACTGGAGACATCAGCAAAAACCAGATGCCACCATGAAAAATAGCCAGCAAGCGGTCAATGGCCATCGGTCACTGAGAGGCGACTCACCGGGAATCGACCGCATGAATGGAAAATTTAAACACCTACCTCTCGTCGGATGGCACCGACCAAAGAAGAGGGACCCAGTGCCGAGAACATCAAAAATAACCAGGAAGTACTTTGAAAAGGATGAGCTAAAAGCAGAGCTCCACTACCGCGAGGCAACTACTTCGGGAAAAAAAGAGACTGAAGAGGGACCCCGCGTGGATGCATGGATAGTGGCATGCTGGGCATGTTCAGTGTTCCAGTCAAAGTTCCAGAAACTTTGACAAACGTTTTCTGTGCCGAGGTCCATCTGATGATGTCACCCATATATAGGACTACCATTCTGCTTGACCTAGGAGAAAAAAATGTACCCACAGAAAAAAACAGGCGCAAAATCTCTGCGGGGGATTTTCTCCTTAGGTAATTATCAAAGGGAAAGTGCTCTGCACATTCCCTCTTTGTTTTGAAAGTTGTCCTCATAATGCTGATATTGAAGAACAAGGAGTTCAACATTTATAGTTAAGCAATAAAGCGCGATGGAGTGCTCACTATTGGTGGATATCAGCACGCCATACATGCATTGTGAAGCTGAAATGCAAACACCTTCAACACCTCCAAAGGGGCAATATTCTACTAAAATATTCACCCTCCGATGCTTTTATTATGACGATAAAATTACCGTTATGCTTAGGAGGTGGATTCTTGGCAGTCAATCACCAAGGAGGAATTATTCAAGTCATTATATAATTGAATAATATATGACCAGGTATACTTTACAGTGCAGTATCAGTATGTTCCAATTGTGTTGTGATGCATGATGCCTGAGAAATCCCAATATCCATACACCCTGGAGTTCCTTATTGTAATTATACAATTATGTCTTTAAATGTTATTTTATAGTCTGTGGAACCATCCTGAATTGCCGTGGGTACAGAGCAATACTTTTGGCAATTAGTAGATGAGCAGGGTCTCTTGGTCCTATTTTATAAAATAACATGTATTGTATGTGCTATGTATATAAGGGACTGAATGCTACATGAAGGGTCTGATTTTAAAAAGCATTTACTTGAATAAGTGGGCTTTTGAAAATTGCTACAATATATGCCATTGAAATGTCCATAGGATTTATTCACATAAATGCACTTTACCTGAGTAAATGACTTTTGAAAATTGCTACGATAGTATGTTACATTCACATGCATAACTCTTTTGAAAATTACCCCCAATATGTTTTAGTCAAAAATGCAAATGAATTGTATGGGGCAAAGATTACATTTCACAAAAGCCCCGTGAACTGTGTTGTGTACTTATTAAATTTGTACTTACTGTTGAATTTGCAACAGGAAATAAGATGCCTAAGGAAAATAGTCCTAGCAAAGGTCCCCCAATCATGCCGAAAATAGAAAGAGCTGCCTGCCAAAGGAATATAATTCTAGATTACATGTCATGCAAAGCAATCAACCCTATTCCAAATAGCAAAGTGACACTGGTATATTGAAAAATAAGATGCATTTAACATTAGAAAACATCTAGAATATGAAAAAGTAGAGAATGAAAAACATGAATTTTGGGATTCATAGCATTTGATAAGTTAAAAGACAACAGCAGCTAAAATGAGGTATACGGATGAAAACATACTACTTCCTGCCTACTTATTCTCTGTCATAGAGCTCTAAAATTTTGAAAACAACAAACATACCACTAGATTCATCATTTTGCTATATGAATATATATAAATGAATAAATTTATAGCAGAATGAGGAGGCGCAAAGAAAAAAGGGGCGGGGGCGATAGTGGGCAGGCGACCACACGGAGGCAGTGTGGTTTTGCCCACCGCGGTGCGACTGTGCCACACACTATCATCTCCATAGCGCCACGGGAAAAGGTGTAGTTATTTCCCGCGGTGCTGTTGGAGATAATGTGAAAAACATTATCGCCCGCAGCTCTGCCAGGAGATAACTCCACCCAAACCCCGCCCACACTCCTCCCCTTCCCCTAATTAGAATAATACCGCCGCGATACCGGCACATCACAGAATTAAGAATGACCTAGATAGAAACGTGATGGCAGAAAAAGAACAGATGGTCTATCCAGACTACCCACCCACACCATCTAATTCAGCTTTATAATCCCTACAACACCCTCTGAGATCCCCTGTGCTTTTTTGAATTCATATACTGGTTTTGTCTCTTGTGCCTCCATGGGGAGGCCGTTCCATGCATCCATTACGCTCTCTGTAAAGAAATATTTCCTAAGATTACTCCTTATCCCATGACCCCTTATTCTAGACTCTCCTTTCCTTTGAAAGAGGCTCACCTCCTGTTCATGGAAACTTGGAGGGTTTTAAATATCTCTCTCATAAATAGAAGCTAGGCTTCCCAAAAGATCATGATTTGCTGAGGTCAGCATACACTTTGCTGGAAATTTTCCATTTCTGCACATGAATAAGAAATTTAGTACAATGTAATGGTGCTGTCCGGCCCTGAGATCAGCATCAAAGTGAAGCCTCTCTGGTGCCAATCTTTGAGCCACTGGCGCCATTTTTAAAAACATTGCAGCAGGGCAGGAACGAATGGGGATTGTTGCTGCCTGTTTCTTTTTGCAGGACCCCTATTGAAAGGGATAAGTAGGGGACTAGTGAAGTTCCTGGCCCAGTAAATAAGGGGGATCAGAAGGGCCCGGGGAGGCCCCAGCTGAGCTTAGCTCAACCTAGCCAGGTAGGCCAGACATCAAAGCTTTCTTTTGGGGGCAGGACAGGGATCAGCAGGATCCAGGAAGCACCAGAGAAGCCATGAGGAAGCCCTGGTGGGAATCTTCGTAAGCTAAGGAGGCCATCTTTTTTTAAACCAAACAAAAATACCCAAACTTTTTCTGGTATTTTCATCCAAGGCCATTTTTGATGCAGATGTGCCATTTATTTAAAATGAATGTACATCCCTTCAAGTTGCTGCAGTGCCTTTTTGGAAGCCCGATACAACCACGCCAGTGCTGTTTTAGTCATAACTACTGTTCTTTGCAGGTTACCCCAATACCTTCTTGGAAGCACAGGATGTTAGGGTTGTAATCACCATTAAAACTCGATTCTTGCACCAACATTTTCTCACTGAAAACAATGGGAGCTCCTCAGTCCTCACAGATAAATCCAGTGCAATTTTTGCACCGAAGCAAAATTGGACCATCTATTGCCTTGACTTATTTCTTATTCCATGAAACAAAAAAAATACTAATATAAACCTACCTGTATCAGACTTCCCATAGATGATGCCACAGCAGCCATGGCAATGCATACAGCACCAAAAAACACACCTGAAGAATGGATGAATAAAAAAAGCAAGGCATACCTTGGTGAAACATTAAATAGTCTACAGTTTTAGCTCAGTCTTCTGAAATATTTAGTTATTTAAAAAAATTATATCCCACTTAATATTCATGTTTGTTGAATAAAATGTACAAATCAAGGAAATAGAAAAATGAAAAGGGGATATAATTGGTATTTCTGTATGAAGTATAAACTGGACAATGCATTATGATTAATTGTTCCTCACCAGAGCACTAGTTGTTTACAGAGGGTATAAGTTTCACAGATAAGTAAGGAAACACACATATTTATTATCCTGTAAGGATGTGAAGGAATACAATTTTTGTATTGGTTTGTTTCTTCTTTTTTCTTTTTTTTCTTTTGGCTTGTTTAATGTTTATTTTGGTTCAGTTCATTTGCCAAACCAAAATAAACCTTAAATTAAAAAACACACAAAACATTTAACCAAAATTACCGGCATGGTTAAAAGGTGAGGTGAAAGAGGCTATTTTAGCCCAAAAAAAATCCTTCAAAAATTGGAAGAAGGATCCATCTGAAGAAAATAGGAAAAAACATAAACATTGTCAAGTTAAGTGTAAAACATTGATAAGACAGGTGAAGAGAGAATTTGAAATGAAGTTGGCCGTAGAGGCAAAAACTCATAATAAAAACATTTTAAAATATATCCGAAGCAAGAAACCTGTGAGGGAGTTGGCTGGACTGTTAGATGACCAAGGGGTTAAAGGGGCTCTTAGGGAAGATAAGGCCATTGCAGGAAGACTAAATGAATTCTTTGCTTCTGTGTTTACTAATGAAGATGTTGGGGAGATACCAGTTCCGGAGATGGTTTTCAAGGGTGATGAGTCAGATGAACTGAACCAAATCACTGTGAACCTAGAAGATGTAGTAGACCAGATTGACAAACTAAAGCGTAGAAAATCACCTGGACCAGATGGTATGCAACCTAGGGTTTTGAAGGAACTCAAAAATGAAATTTCAGATCATTTGTAAACTATCATTAAAATCATCCATTGTACCTGAAGACTGGAGGGTGGCCAATGTAACCCCAATATTTAAAAAGGGCTCCAGGGGTACTCCAGGAAACTATAGTGAGATTGACTTCAGTGCTGGGAAAAATAGTGGAAACTATTCTAAAGATCAAAAACATAGACCATATAGAAAAATATGGTTCAATGGAAATCAGACAACATGGATTTACCCAAGGGAAGTCTTGCCTTATAAATCTGCTTCATTATTTTGAAGGGATTATTAAACATGTGGATAAAGGTGAACCGGTAGATGTAGTGTATTAGGATTTTCAGAAGGCATTTGACAAAGTCCCTCATGAGAGGCTTCTAAGAAAACTAAAAAGTCATGGGATAGGAGGCGATGTCCTTTTGTGGATTACAAACTGGTTAAAGGACAGGAGATAGAGAGTAGGATTAAATGGTCAATTTTCTCAGTGGAAAAGGGTAAACAGTGGAGTGCCTCAGGGATATGTACTTGGACCGCTGCTATCAATATATTTATAAATGATATGGAAAGGAATACGACAAGTGAGATTTTCAAATTTGCAGATGATAAAAAATTATTCAGATTAGTTAAATCACAAGCGGATTGTGATACATTGCAGGAGGACCTTGCAAGACTGGAAGATTGGGCATCCAAATAGGAGACGAAATTTAATATGGACAAATGCAAGGGAAAAATAATAGGTTCCATATTAGGAGCTACCACCCAAGAAAATGATCTAGGCATCATAGTAGAAAATACTTTGAAATCATCAGCTCAGTGTGCTGCAGAAGTCAAAAAAGCATACAGAATGTTAGGAATTATTAGGAAGGGAATGGTTAATAAAATGGAAAATGTCATAATGCCTCTGTATCGCTCATGGTGAGACCATACCTTGAATACTGTGTACAAGTCTGGTCACCACATCTCAAAAAATATATAGTTGTGATGGAGAAGGTACAGAGAAGGATGACCAAAATGATAAAGGGGATGGAACAGCTCCCCTATGAGGAAAGGCTGAAGAGGTTAGGGCAGTTCAGCTTGGAGAAGAGGTGGCTGAGGGGGGATATGATGAGGTCTTTAAAATCAAGAGAGGTCTTGAACGAGTAGATGTGAATCTGTTATTTACACTTTCAGATAATAGAAGAACTAGGGGCACTCCATGAAGTTAGCAAGTAGCACATTTAAAACTAATCGGAGAAAATTCTTTTTCACTCAATGCACAATTAAGCTTGGGAATTTGTTGCCAGAGGATGTGGTTAGTGCAGTTAGTGTAGCTGGGTTTAAAAAAGGTTTGGGTAGGTTCTTAGAGGAGAAGACCATTAACTGCTATTAATCAAGTTGATTTAGTGAATAGCCACTGCTATTACTGGCATGAGTAGCGTGGGATCTTCTTAGTGTTTGGGTAATTGCCAGGTTCTTGTGGCCTGGTTTGGCCTCTGTCGGAAACAGGATGCTGGGCTTGATGGACCCTTGGTCTGACCCAGCATGGCAATGTTCTTATAGGGCCTGCCTGCTCCCCCCAACCCCACCCCACTGCTGCCTAACCTGACTGGGGCTGAACAGGGTGTCCCTGGGATCTTTCATTCTTCCACTCCCATACAAATAAATTGGAGCCTCCCCCCCCCCCCCCCCCCATATCCCCCAACCCTCCTGCAAATAAGATGAGGGCTCCCCAGGCTCTTCCAGCCCCACCTCCACAAATAAGCCTGGACTGGGGCCTCCCTGGCCCCTACGTAACTCTTTTATGAGGTTTTTCAGTGCAGAAAGAGCTAAGAGCATTCCTCTGTCACTCCTGCCCTACTGGTTTCCCTTAAAAATGGTGTTTTATAGCCATAAATTAATATGTCCGTAAAGCTATATGAATGTAAAACAAACTTGTAAAGGGCCTGGGGAGATCCCTATCCTTTGGGGACAGGCGGGTGGGAAAAGAGATCTCTTGGCCATCCCTCTATCCTTATTTGGACTGGAGTGAGGCAGGGGATCCCAGGACTTCCCTGCAGCATTTTTTAACTATTCTGAGTTTGGTTGGCCAGATTTAGGCCCTGCATTTGCAGCATCTAAATTTATCTGACACGTTAGGTGGCTAGCGTTAGAATTAGCATTATTTGGCCTAGCATTTTGGCTTTACCCTAACACTGCCCTTAGGCCCACCCAGAATTTGTCTGGCTAAATTTAGCCACCTACTCAAATTTTGGGGGGAAACATTTAGCCAGTTAGGTTGTCCAGTTTTCAAAGGCTTGGATCCAGCTGGCTTAGGTAGATAGATGTCTTTGTTTCCTTCGTCTCTAATGATTCCACCCCTCCCACCTTTCCCAGGCTCTTTCAAGAAGCTGGGCCATAGGCCTAGGGTAGATAATTTACTCCCTGCACGAGAAAAACGGCAAAGATCTGCTTCTGCACCAGCAGTTACAGCAGCCTTGTCTGTAAAAACTCCTTGCAGAAAAACCCGATTACTTACTTCAGGTTTCATCCTTTATACGCAAAAAGTGTCACTGGTGACATTACCACTTCTTAAAGGCAGATAATCCCATATCGGCCCTTCTGCACAGTAAGGGTCAGCGCCAGTAGAGGTCAAGGGTGGCATTTTGGAACCAGGGTCAAATCTTCATTAACTTACAGGGATCAGTGCCACTGTAAATTTTAAGATTGTGCTTTGTATTAAAATTGTAAAGAGCAGGATTAGGTTTCACTGAGAAAATAGCATGTTTCTGGTGAAGAATTGTTGCTGCCAAATTTTTCAGCTTGCTGGATGGCATTGCACTGCCACGGATAATACAGACGTCGGACATGGACAGTGACTGGCTCCCTGCTATTGCAGCATCCTGCACTGCCTTTTCTATTATGGTTTATTATTTCCTTCCAAAATTGAAAATGTAGAGACTTCACAATCTGTTTAGTTTTTGACTTACTTGCTCCTTGGGAAATCCAGGACAGCTTCTTGTCATTGAGAGATTTGAAGTAAGGCTTGATGAGGTCCTCGACAGTTACAGCAGCTAAAGCATTGATACTGGAGGAGACAGTACTGCAGAACATAAAAATAATCACATTTCTCTATTTGTTCATCTGAATTTCTGCAGACAGAGCAACTTTCATATAATTGTAAATTGTAAAAAAAAAAATATATATATATACATATATATATATATTATGGGGTAATTTTCAAAAGAATTTACCTATGTAAATGTAATTATTATTGTAGCAATTTTCAAAAGTGTTTACCCGCATAAAAAGCAGTTTTATGTGTGTAAATGTTATTTTTGTTTTGTTTTAATTACCTAGGGCCTGTATGTGGAAAAGTAGGTGCGGAAGTGATTTCAAGCCTACTTTTACACATACTGCAAAGAGGCGTTCTTGGGGGCAGAGCTGGGGTGGGGGAACTCATTTATGCGTGTACTTCGATTTTCAAAAGCATGCACATAAATGTTTGCATGGACATTGACACATGCTCCCTAGCAGGTATAAATGTACGCACCTCTGCCACAGTAAAGAATGGGTGGCCCTGCTAATTTTCAAAGCGGACTTAGACGCATATGTTCGCTTTGAAAAGACATGCAGATGTCAGCCCTAAGAGCGCTGCATAAAATTGGGTTATAAAGAGGCAATAATAAGTAAAAAAAACAACTGTCAATTTAAATTCAGGACAAGGGATCATAATGAACTAGAGATCACATGATAAAATGTTCCAGGATCATGCTCTTAGTAAATTACCTTAGTGTCCCACTGTAGGCACAAGCCACAAAAAGTCCCGGAAGCCCTGGAAAGTCTTGGAAAATGCCCAGTGTCAGATATGGCATAAGCTGAAAAAGTCCATTAGATATTACACATATCATGATGCAGTATTTGTTTTATAAAAATGCTTTTTCAAAATGTATGTTGGCTCAGTTTCTTAGAATAAGCTTCCACTTATCTTGCATGCTAAGCATTTGGCATGGAGGAGTATTTTAGTGGTTGGCGCAATGGGCTATGAACCAGAGAAGCCAACATTCAAAACCCACTGCCAATCTTTTTTGACCTTGGGCAAGTCACTTTGCTCTCCATTGCCTCAGGTAGAAAATTTAGTGAGTTTTCTGGGGACAGGGAAATACCTACTGTAAGTATTAATTGCATTTATATGTACCTGTACCTGAAAGTAATCCACTTTGAAGTGGCTGAAAGGTAGACTATAAATCAAAATATCTAAAAATAAAATGTAGAGGGCTACTCACTTATGATTTAGTGCAGATGAAAGCCTGCACCACAGTAAATTGTACATGCGTGTCCATGCTAAAACATTAGCATGTACCTGCATGGAAATATGGTAATAATGAGCTCTTATCATCGTGGTCTCTAAGAACTCCTTAATTAACCATGGTCATATAGTTGAAGGTAAATTTAGTACCAGCTCAGCAGCAGGTGATAACATTTAACATGAGGAGGATGCCATGTCTTCAGGGCCTCCTCCAGACAAAGGACTTTCCTCTAGGATGCAAGCTGCCCTCTGGGAAGGTCCAAAGAAACAAACCGGAAACCGATCCAATATTGCAAGTAGCGACCAAACGGAGAGGATCGGTAGACAGTTTAGACACCAAATGAACTTTATTGAGAAAAAATGCCCGACTCAGGCCGAGTTTCGCTCAATTCTGAGCTGCTTCAGGGGCTGTTGAAGTCGGCTGTTGAAGTATCTGTTTGGCAGTAGATTCAACTGGCGTCAATTCTAGTAGTGTGCTCATTCACATCTGTTGCTATTGTTCAACCTTCACTGTCAGACCAATATATACTGTAGGCATGCCTCCTTTTCAAAGCCTTTTAAAACGCAGTATTTGCATGCCAAATCCTGCCTGTGACCAGGGTAGTTTAAAACTGGATAGTAACTGTCGAAACCAGATTTCCAGTGCGCCTCCGCGCTTACTGCTAGCTGCCCTCTGGGCCTGGTGATTTTCCATCATGGCTAGATCTCACAGCAATAAAAGCCCTTCTGGGAGCCCTCCAAACTGCTATCTTTACCACCTCTCCGGAATGGGTACTTATACCAGTCCGGAGGTTCCCCCAATTCTTTGCCGACAGAAGGGAATAGAAAAGTTTCCTGCTGGCATCACTGCTGCACCATGAATGGCACCATCTACTGGTACTTCACAATGTATCAAGCTATGCAGGGCCATTGTGATTCATTTTTTATTTTTGCAATCTGCCCCTGTGATAATGATTGCAATCAAGGTTCAAGCATGGCAGTCAAACTAGGAGAATATGATTTTATGATCACGGTTTAGAAATAAATCCTTTCGCTGGCATGCAAACACAACTAAATTGAAATTCATCAATATTGGAATCAGAGGAGCTCTTCAAACAACTCCAGAGGGTCCCCTGAAGGGCGCAAAATGGATGAAGTTTAATGAATACAAACATTTCTACATTTTGCTAACAGGTGCCTACAATATTCAGGTGCCTACGATATTTTTTAATTTATATTCTATCTTTTGTGACACTTAAAAGCAGATTACACTCAGGCACTTGGGTATTTCTCTATCTCCAGAGGGCTTATAATATAGATTTGTACCCGAGGCAATGGAGAGTGAAGTGTCTTGCCCAAGCTCACAAGGAGCATTAGCAGGATTTGAATTCTAGGTTCCCTGGTTAACACAATTACAACAAAAAAAAGACCCTCTAAAAGTCCCAGAAAGCTATAACAAAACAAAAGATGAGAACTAAATGCTATTATGAAAGGTTTTGCAATCCACCATCACATGAATTTCAAGAAAGCTATTTCAAAAACTGTTTCAAAAAATATTTCAAAAAATAAGGTGTCAGCAAGCCAGTCAGTGTGCCCAGCAAAGCATGGGCCACCCAGTCTTATCAATCATTCACCTTAATATATTATATGTTGAATTGCAAAAGAAAAAAAAAATTAAGTAATTTTATAAGCAAATAAAAAAAGAACAGTCCAAACAATGGGGTAGATTTTAAATACTTGCGCGAATGCGTACTTTTGTTCGCGCACCAGGCGCGAACAAAAGTACGCTGGATTTTATAAGATACGCGCGTAGCCGCGCGTATCTTATAAAATCCGGGGTCGGCGCGCGCAAGGGGGTGCACATTTGTGCAACCTGTGCGCGCCAAGCCCAGCGCGCGCTGCCTGTTCCCTCTGAGGCCGCTCCAATTTCGGAGCGGCCTCAGAGGGAACTTTCCTTCGCCCTCCCCCCACCTTCCCCTCCCTTCCCCTACCTAACCCACCCCCCCGGCCCTATCTAAACCCCCCCTTACCTTTGTCAGCAAAGTTACGCCTGCTTTCAGCAGGCGTAACTTTGCGCGCGTCGGCCGGCTGCCCCGCTCCGTGGTCCGGTCCCGGGGGCTGTTCCGGAGGCCGTGGCCACGCCCCCGGAACGCCCCCGGGCAAAAACCACGCCCGCGTCGCCGCCCCCGAAATGCCGTGCCCCGCCCCTAAACGCTGTGTCATCCCGCCACGCCACCGACAGGAAGCCCCGGGACTTACGCGCGCCGGCGGCCTAGGCAAAATAGGCGCGCCGGCGCTGCGCGTGTAAATCCAGAAGGATTTACGCGCGCGGCCCTTTTAAAATCCGCCCCAATGTGTTTAAAATGGGTATTTATCTCTATTTTGTATTTGTATTTCCCATTGAAAATACAAATACAAAATAGAGATAAATACCCATTTACCTATGGAAATCCATTTATTTATTCATTCGTTTATTTTATAACCTGTGCAAATCCACAGATCAAAGTGGAGTACAACACAGCAATCATAAAATTACATTTAGAACATAGCAATAATCAAATAACAAACACAATTAAACTGCTACCATACAAGGCCTGGGTAGTGAAATTCACAGTTGTGACCACAAAAAGGCCCTAAACAAAGCAGATGTTATCCTATCTGCTAAATTCAAATGCTTGCTGTAACAAATAAGTATTAAACTGTTTTCTGAAAGTCTGTGTGGATGACATTATGTGCAATTGCTCAGGTAATATGCTCCAAGAGAGCAGGCCTGCCACCAAAATAGCCTTGTCACTGGTCTCAGAAAAATGGGCCAATTGCAAGGAGGGAACATCAAGGAACTCACATTAGCCAGATTTTAACACTTGCGGAGTTTAATAAATATACAACATGGTGCATATCCGAGGGGATGCAGTCATGCTTTAATAGTTTATGGATGAGCATCGCTATCTTATATTTGATCCCTCACTGCATTGGTAACCAAGGAAGAGCGCTGAGAATAGGGGTGATACGGTCTCCAAGACCAAAACCTGTAAGGGCGTGTGCAGCTGAGTTTCGAACAATTTGTATAGCTCTGAGGACCTTTTGCTGTCAACCCGATATAAATCGAGTTGCAGCAATCCAAACTAGTAAGTACCAATTCCTGAAGCACTGAGAGAAATTCATGAACGCTCAGTAGTGGCTTTAGCCTACATAAAATACACAGCTTAAAAAAGGCCACCTTAAGTACCAGATTTCACTTGGGCACGACTTAACAGATCAAACTCCAAGGTGACCCCCAAACAACCGAAAATTTCTAGCATACAAAAGGTTTTGAATATTTTATTTACAGGTTGCTTATTCCTATAATTTGCTGCCTCCCTTCCATCTCCCTTTTTGAGAAGTAAAGAGAATCTGCCCTGCCTTGTGATTCCAGCAGTGGCAGTGATAACATACCTGGTCTGGTGCTGACACACTCCCTGAGGTCCAAGGATCGCAGTCTTTGTAGATTGAATATAAGCAAAGCCCACTCAACACTGCACAGGCAAGAATGGCCCACAGGCCCAAAAGATTGATATAAAGGGATCTAAGGAGAGAGGTGGGAAATGAAGGATTTATGCACGGGTCGGTTTCTTATGCAATTGATGTGAAGTCATTTGGCTGCCGTGTTAATCCACTAAGCCAGAGGTTCCCAAACCTGTCCTGGGGGATCCCTAACCAGTCAGGTTTTCAGCATATCCACAATGAGTATGCATGAGATAAAATTTGCATGCTCTGGAGGACTGGTTTAGGAACCACTACACTAAGCTACATAAAGGTCCAAGCAAGTTGGAGGGGGACACCACGTGTAAGTCATTTTCAAAGGCATTTGCACAGGTGACAGTGCTTTACCCCCAGGAATGGCTTTTCACAAAACTGCCTGCCCAACACGTGGGTAAACTTACACATGAATGCCCTGTATGTGCGTCAAGTTTACATGTACTGTAGGGAGGTGTTTCTGAGCTGGGGCAGGGTTTGGACATGCACATATTCCCTTCAGGACAGGCATGGAGGGAAGAACAGCAGGAGGGGGCGGGGACTGGATTAGAGAGCAGAGTGGTCTGGCTCTTGTCTGCTCCAGCCTCAACCTCACCCCTCCCTTCCTGTTCCCTGCAAGCTGCCTACAGGGCCATTTCAAGGGTATTAGGCGCCCTAGGCAAACCTTACAGCCTTATGTAAGATTTGCCCTGGGTGCCTAACACCCTTGCACCAGCCCCCCCCTCCCCCATTTCCCTACACATAATTAACATTTGACCTTGCGAATGACCACCGAAGTAACAGTATTTAAAAGGGTCCTCAAAACGTTTTTGTTTAAACAGGCCTTCAGCCCCTGATATTTGGTATGATCGCTGTTGAACTGTGCCTAATGGAAGAAACTGATTTGACTTTGACCACAGGTAGATTTGTTTTGCTGCTACTAGAGTAATTTTTTGTATTTGCTTTTCTGTGTTAAGTTTTGTTTTTATTACTCATGTATTTTGTAAACCGCATCAAGCAACACTGCAAACTGCAATACATAAACATTTTAAAATAAATACATAAACATTTATGCATTTATAACAGATTTTACATGAATAGGACATTCAAAATATCACTTACAACATGCATATTATATTATATTTACATGCCCTGCTGTGGTGCCAACCAAAAAACTCTTTTAAAAAGTATAACGAGAAAATTGGAACCCAAATAATATTAGGCCTATTGCATTGAGGGTAGACTTGGCCCTCAGAAAGCCATGAATAAACTGAATTACAATTAGATTATAGTAAACCTCTTATACCAAAACAGCACTAAATGCCGACATCCTTACTTGTGAAAAGGGAACACAGCAAATATTACATCAGGCCCTAAAACACCAAATCACCTTCTATTAGGGGTGTGCATTCGGATTGACCGCATTAGTAAAACGCAACTCATATTTTTTTTTTACTTAAAAAATTGATCGACATAAACGATCGGATTTCCCACATATCGAACATAGATATGTTCGATATGTGGGAAATCGCGATTGTTGAGCCAAAATAAAAATATAAACCCCCTCACCCTCCTTAATCCCCCCCCCCCCCCCCGACTTACCACAACTCCCTGGTGATGGAGCGAGGAGTGAGGACGCCATTTCTGCAATCCTTGGCGAGAAGCATGTGACGTCGGCGGCACGTCGAGTGACGCCGGCGTCACGTGATTCCCGGCTCGTTCGCGCCGGACGGCTCGTTCGGCCCAAAAAGAGCTGGCCAAAAGTTCGAACGAGCCGGGAATCACGTGACGCCGCGTCACTCGACGTGCCACCGACGTCACATGCTTCTCGCCAAGGATTGCAGAAATGACGTCCTCACTCCTCGCTCGATCACCAGGGAGTTGTGGTAAGTCTGGGGGGGGGATTAAGGAGGGTGAGGGGGTTTAATTTTTTTTTTTGCACATATGTACATATACCCAACTCATTGGATTTTTTTTATGTCCATATTGGCCGCAAGTGGGACCCCCTTTCGGACATAAAAAATATGAACATAAAATTTTGCTCTGCACATCCCTACCTTCTATTAGGAAAACACAACAAGCCAAGCTGGTATAGATCCCTACATAGAAACTTCACTAAATACAGACCACAAAATACAAATAAAAATGTGCAAACAAAAACTGAATTGTTAACTTCAACAAGGCAGATTCTATAGGCAGTGTAACACTGGAGAAATAGAAAAATTACCTTTCTTCATAGGGACGGTAACTTTAAAATGAACACACAAGCGCCTGTACACAATTGCATGCATACTTTTTACAATTTTTCAGGAGTGCGTATGGTCCCCCTAATTTTAAATGGCTACATGAGCAAACATAAATAATGTATCTTCCTTAAGAATTTGTTGGCTTTAACGCATACAGGTAAGCAGATTTTAAAATATGCACACGTGAAAGAAATAGCCAGTTTGCCCAACGAGTCCACCAGTTTGCCCAGCCTACCTCTACGTCATCCAGACCCCTCTGGTTCTTCAGCTTGCACTCTCCTCTGTTTACCCAGACTCCTCACCCAGTGATTTTTGGCCTAAAACAAGTGTCTTCAGATTTACACCTCATCAAGAGCAGAAGTAAATATACGTGAATAACAGCTCACCAGATTTAAAATAAGATTTACGTGTGTAAATGTTGGCCTCACCCCAGCATGTCCCTGACATGTCCTGATTCTGTTGCGTCTGCCGGTCTCAGACGGCTGCAACCGCTCTGCCTTACCTCTTTTTCTCCCCTTTCACTCTCTTTGGGCAAGATGGCTACCTCCGGTGCCGAGTGCGAGGGCCTCGGCATTTCCAAACCAGCATGGGTGTCCCCATCCGCCATGCTCACTCCTGTGGCTTCCTAGGGCACGAGCGCGCACATCTCCTACGCTCAAATACACGACATGGCGGGAACCTCGGGGGCAGCCCCACCGCATGACGTCAGTACCTCCGGGTATATCTAGCCTCCACCTCCACTTCCACTTTGAGTTAACAAAGACTTCGCTTCGCTACTCTGCCTGCTCTAAGCTGCCAGCTTAGATGCCGCTTTCACGCTAAGGGCCTCGCTCCAGCAGAAGCTCTAGACACCTGCTCCTTGGGGGTCTCTCGCTTCCAACTTCCCTTCGGGGTTCCTCACTAACTAATACAACTGCTCCTCGGGGGTCTTTTCTCTATTCTATTTCAGGATATTGGACCATTGGGTACTCGCTCCTCGAGGGCCTATCTATCTTCATATCCTGCACCACGGATCTTCGGTCCCACCATTCTACCCCCAGGAAGACGCCTTAATTCTGTGAGTACCTCTACGATCTGGCGCTCAACTCCACCCACCAGCCACGACGTTACCCGCATTGTGGACTCCCGCCTATCGTGAACATCTGGGTGAGACTATACTTCTAAGCCAGTTGAACATACTGGCACTACGTGGAGCTGTGCCTTACCTTCCTGCTTTCACCATCTATCTACAGCAGTACAATAAAGACTCTATCCATTCTGTGTCTGCTATCTGTGTCAGCCTATCGCAGTGGTTCCCCACGGGGCTCCTCCCCGTGGGCAGAGTCATCGCCATTGCGACCAAGGGTCCACAATGCCACAAACACAATTCTGTCCCTTTCTCCCACGTATTTGGTTGCTCGTGCACGCGCATATATACATATAATTGGGCTGTTTTAAAATACGAATTGCTTTCACTCAGCCCAGATAGTCGCATATATGGACTTTTTAACGTGAGCAACTCTTAAAATTCACTCCAAAACAAATAATTAAATCAATAAATATAAAAAAATCTGGCATAACAGTAAAGCTATACTAATAAAAAGAATAAATATTTTAAAACAGCTGATGAACAGAATAAAACCCAATAATAAGTTAAATATTTTTTTTAATTTTCCAAACACCAATAAAATGTTTCAAAACAGCAGACAGTAAATAATACCCAATAAGTAAAACCAATAAGGATAAAAAAAATCCCACATTCTCCATACCTGGGAACTTCTGAACCTACACTCCCTCTCTCACATATGCTCAATCACATACACTCTTTTTCATACTTGCTTACTCACACTCCCTCTCACAGATGCTCAGGCACATATATAAACTATTTTTCTTTCTCGCATGCTTAATCTCACACACACACACACTTTCTTTCACACTTGCTCATATTCCTTCTCATGCATTCTCAGTCACACACACACGCTTTCATATTTGTTCACTCATACTCCCTCTCACATATGCTGCTGACACGCACATATACTCTTTCATACTTCTTCTCACACATGCTCTATCACACACACATGCTCACTCCGACATATACTATCTTTCACACATGGCCAATAACACTTACACACTCTCTTTGACACATGCTTACTCACACATTTTCTCTCACACATGCTCAATCACACACATGTTCTCCCACTTTCACACATTTTCACTCACTCTCCCTCTCTCACACATATAAACATACACACACACACATACTCAGTCACATTCACAGTGCACTCTCCCTTTCACACATGCTCAGTCACACACACACTCATTCACTTCACTATCTTCCTTTCTGGAAGCACAAGGACAGCAGTAGTAGCCTGCTTCTTCAGACTCTTGCCAACAGAAGTTCCCTTGACTCAGCTAGTAGGACAACCCTCTGTCATTTAAGACCTGAGTGACTTAAGGCTTTTCTCTCATTCTGTGCCTATAGGGAAAACACAAGGATGATACATTTAAAACAGGCACACATATACATGTGTATATGAGTGCACGGCAAGATGTACTGCAATTTTATATTATGTGCTCGTAGTGGTTGCGAGGGTACTCCTAATTTTAAGCAGGTATGCACACATCAGTGTAATGTTGGCCTTGAGCTGCACAAGTGAGAGAATTTTACATCAGGTGCACATCCAGCCCATAACCAGTTTCACCAGTTCATCCACCAGTTTGCTCAGTCTATAGCTAAGTCCTCCAGATCCCTTGGATCTTTAGCCTACATTCCCCTCATTTAACCAGACACCTCAAGTACTTAATAAATGGCTTGAAATAGTATTATTTGGAGTTGTGCCTCAACCATTGTAGAAGTAACTTTGTGCTACAGTATACCTGGGCATGCACCTAGGCGCATAGTTACATGCATCATATCTCTTGACCATGCCCCAGAACACCCATGCCCCACCTATATGTTGGCCCTTTTTTTCCCCGATGTGACATGCTTGCACATTGGCGGGGGCACACGGCCTACCTGGCCTATCCAACCAGCCCCACACACCAGAACCGGCAACGCAGAGGATGTGCTGATGACACTCCCCTCCCGGAACAAGGAGGGAGGGAGAGGTAGGTGCCATGTCGGCTGGATCGCCAACAGCCTGCCCACCACCTGCCTACTAACAAGATCTCTGCGGCGTCGCCACTGAAAGCAGCAGGGGCACGCGGCCTACCTGGCCTATTCAACCTGCCCCACTCACCAGAACCGGCACGAGGAGGGAGGAAGAGGTAGGCGCCACATCGGCTAGACTGCCCACAGCCCACCCACTGACAAGATCTCTGTGGTGGTGACGCTGATTGCGCTTGTGCTGTGAGGCGCATGCACGAAGGAGCACAACAAAGGAGCTTGCCCCTTCGTGCGGACCTGAAGTTATGAACCAAAGTCAGATACATTACACCTGCTAATGATGACTGCAATTATAGATCAGAAGTGCTTCATGGAAACTGTAGTAGGATGGGGTCAGCATGGAGATCTAAGGAGTGTCTGAGGAAAGAAGAAAAGAAGGAACACAAATATGGTCATCCCTACGATAAGTAATAACTCTTCCATTATCTCTTCATACCTAATGTGATGAAGTGCAGGCTGTTTTGAGGCATGAAAACCCAGGCAGGATCACTGCTGGGAGAGCCCGGAGCAGAATTAGACAGCAAAAGGGGCTTCGGCTGCCGGGGAAAGACTACAACTCCCAAGTTCTTAGAGGCACAGCTGAGCCAATGGGAGAGAGAGCAGACTGATTGTGCAGCTGAGCCAAGCACCCGTGGCTCACACACACCTGAACCAATGACTGTGGAGCAGGAAGGCATACCAGAAAGGTTTGAATGGCTTGAAAAGCTGAGCTCCTCAGAGGAAGAGGAGGAGATGGAGACAGAGATCCTTGCAGAGGAAGCCACGGACTCTGATATGGAAACAGAGTAAGTGGTACTGCAAAGGAGATTCTGTATGTTTGAACTCTGTTTTGGGTTTATGTGTTTTGTTGTAAAGGTCTGGGAGGACCGTAACCTGCTGCACTACTGAGGGGAGTTGGGGTATGTTGTGCAACTGTTGCATTAACTGACGGAAATGTGGACCTCTTGCCCAAGGTGGAGTTGGCGCAACCTGAGAGGGCGAACCCTCGCAGGTCCCCACCATCGGAAGGCGAGGCCGGGCAGTTGCAGGGGCTGGCTGGAGCTTCACCAATACCAACCCCATTCTCCGCAGGTTGAGCCTTTGTGTGCGGGGGCCGGCTGGTCTTAGGTGGGCTCCTGTGAAGACGGTTGGGTAACAGCCAGGAGAATCGTCCAAAGTCAGTCCAAGATCAGAAGCCAGAGGATCACCGAGAACCAGTCCAGAGTCAGAAGCCAGAGAGTCGTCGATAGCCAGTCCGAGGTCAGAAACCAGTAGAGTCACCGAAAGCCAGTCCGAGGTCAGAAGCCAGAGAATCGGCCAAAGCCAGTCCGAGGTCAGAAGCCGGAAGATCCGTCCACAGGAACCAAGGATGGGAGCATGGGTAGTAACAGGACTCAGAAGGCAGGAACAGGAATCAAGGCACCACCAAAGCGAAGCAGACTCATTGCCAAGTTGAGAATCCTGGAGAAGCTTCCTTATATCTGCGAAGATTCCTGACGTCAGTTTAAGGGCCAGGCTATGTTTTCCCGCTGTGGCCCCTTTAAGAGGCGGAGTTCTGGCACAGGCACGAGCTAGGAGATGCCTGGAGGAGTCGGGGCCGGTGGTGTCAGGGCCCGCGTAGCGGCAAGACAGTCTAGGGAGGCTTGCCCCCACAGCGCAGAGCTCAGCGGAGGCCAGGAGAAGCAGACCGTGGGTACGGGCAGGTGCCCGCAGCCCGTTAGTGCCAGCAGCACTAGCAGCAACTCCCAAGCAGGGCGGTTTTGGCTGGCTGAAAAGCCAAGCGAGTTTTCTCCCTGTGAAAAGGGGAGTTTTGTTTTTGAGGCCCACTGGGAGTCTGCAGTGGGAACTGTTGGAAAAAGACTGTTTCTCATAAACTGTATTTTGTGCTGTTTTTGGGAGTGTGGCTGGACTTGCTACAAAGACATTTCAATTGTGTGTGCAAGCCCTGCTAGGGCATCGGAGGCCCGGGTCGGGGCCTAGGGATTTAAACAGTTGCTGAGTTTTGCAGGAGAAGACGTAGCTGGGGTCAAGAAAAGCATTGGACCTTTCGTGTGGCGGGGACTTCCTCACACTAATGTTTACTGTGCTCCTATTAAACGCTCAGTCATTGACAAAAAAACCCCTCTGATTAATGATCTGACAAAGGATTTAAATCCCACTATTTTTTGCATTTCTGAAACCTGGATGAATGACAACCACAATGTACTCTTAAACCAAATTTTCAATCCTAACTATGATATATTTCATTTTCCAAGAGCTTAAGCTAGTTCCCTACATATATATATACATAAGTTATCATCAAGTCCACTATATAAACATCTTGTACCCTCTCAGACCATACCTTGTAATGTGTACATAGTTCTATTTATATTTATATTCACATATATATTTCTCCTTCAACACCTTATACTCTCTGCATACCATGTTTTGTAACCCCCCCCCCCCCCATTTACCATGCCATATAACCAAATCGTTCCATGTATTTTCTCTATCATGTTATCTGTAAATCGATATGATGTGCAAACGGCTATCGGTATATAAAAAGCTTTAAATACATAAATAAAATAAATAAAGTAGAGATTAACCCTCCCTATGAGGTGGCAATTCTAAAATCTCCACAACTAAACTTAGGATTGGTCAACTATCCACCAGGTATACTATAAAAAGACTGCTCACTACTAACTGAATTATTTGCCAAGGTGTTTCCAAATCCAGACTACCTTAATTGCAGGAGACTTTAACCTACATGTAGATAAACCAAAGAGAACCTTAGCACATGAAATGTTCATAGAGTCAATGGAAGCCATGGGATGGTCCCAAGTTGTTTCTAAAGTCACTCATAAAGCGGGCCATATTCTAGATCTAACTTTTGCCAGTAGCAGCAACTGTTTAATCAATACTTCTCACACCATGTTACCCTGGTCTGCTCACCAATTAATAAAGGCAGAAATAACCTTCCTCAACCAAATTCATAAAAGTATAGAGGATAAACAGACTTTTACCTTCAGGAAAAAGATAGAAATGTAAGTACTTGCAGAATCAATAAAAAGCAAACTCCCTGAAATAAATAAAGCCTATTCCTCTGCGGCATTGGATTCCTGGGATAAGACTGTCAACGAAATAGCTGAAGAACTCAGTCCTGTCCAGATAAAAACTATTAACAAAGAAAAGAAAAACTCCAAAGAAACCCTGGTACAATGATGATCTAAGACACATTAAACAGAACCTTAGAAAATTAGAAAAAAAAATGGCGGACATGCCAATCCTCTGAATCCCTAGAAAAATACAAATCTCTTCTAACAAAATACTGTGTGCTAACAAATAAAGCAAAAAAAAACACTATGCAAAACAAATTCATGGGGTAATATTCAATTCTAAATTACTCTTTGATGTTGTTAAAAATGTAATTAAGAATCCATCATCCTCCATCATGAGAAACTAAAACTTCTCAAAGGCCACCTGCAATGAATATGTCACATCCTTCTTAGACAAAATCAATAGATTGAAACTCAATTCCCTATCTGTTCTCCCACAAAATCGCATGAAGATAGCTAGGCTATGTGTAAGCGGTCTTCGTTCAACAGAACAACTAATCTTGAAAGCATTCAAATCATTGCTAAAATTAACCCTGCTATTCACCCATCTAATCCATTTTCCTCCAGTTCCTTGAAATAAGTGTCTCAGTGTAATCACTCTCACAATTACAACCTTAATTAATCTCTCTCAGAAGGAATCATACCACCTGAGTTAAAGCAAGTTGTGATAAAGCCAATCCTGAAAAACAAAAAACCAGCAGAATCGATGACTGGGACAACTATAGGCCCATATCCAACTTGTCTTTTATATCTAAAGTATTGGAAAAGGCTGTGCTATCTCAACTTGTGAATCATTTGGAAGATCAAGATATTATTTTCCCAAATCAGTTTAGATTTAGGAAACACCATTCAACTGAGACTTTACTCCTTTCCTTAATGACTGAGCAACATTGGGATTGACGGTAGTGTTCACAGATGGTTCTCCTCCTTTCTATCTAACAGAACATTCCAAGTCAAATTGGACAATCACATACCTGATACCTCCAATATTAATACTGGTGTACCTCAAGGCTCAGCCCTCTCGGCAACACTATTCAATATTTATATGTTCCCACTGTGTAAATTACTGGTGGATTAAGGAATCACTTTCTTTTGTATGCTGACGACATACAGTTCTACATTCCATTCTCCAAAACAATGGAAAAAGCAGGATTCACACTTTCAACCTATATGAAAGCAATACAACAGGATCTACCTAAACTCAAACTAACATTAAACCCTAAAAAGGCTAAAGTTATTTGGTTAAGTAGATAGTTAAACCACTGGCTCTAAACCTAGGTAATTTTCAAATTACTCCCTCAAATCAAGTACGGGATTTAGGTATACAGCTAGATGAGAACCTTACTATGAAAAAGCACATCAATAAACTAATTAATACAGGCTACGCCAAGTTGCGATTACTACATCAGTTAAAACCTCTATTAACCTGTGAGGACTTCCGTACTGTATTGCAAACTCTAATCTTCTCCAACATAGACTGCTGTAAGCCCTTATTACTTGGTCTTCCTGCAAATGTCCTAAAACCATTACAATTATTGCAAAATACATCAGCAAGTTTTCTGTTAGGAAACTTGAGCACATTACAACCTCGCTGATTTCTCTGCACTGGCTTCCAGTACAATCCCGAATCCATTTTAAAGTACTAACTTTAATATTCAAAATTATTCATTCAAGTGACACCAGTATGATAGGCATGACACTACAACCCTACACACCCCAGCAAACACTAAGATCTCAAAATAAAGGACTACTGACTGTCCCAACAATTCAGAGCACACATCTATCACAAGCAAGAGATTGTCTGTTTTCCATTGTGGGTCCAAAACTTTGGAATTCTCTACCCGAGATGTTACATTTGATAACAGATAGAAAAAGATTTAAAAGTGAGCTAAAGTGGTTCTGTTTGAGCATTTTTCTCCATTGACCTTCAAAGCTAAAGGAGATGCCTTGTTTTTTCATGTGCTTGCTGGGTAAAAAAGCAATTTTACTGAACTGGAGAGAACCCAGAGGTCCTTCCTTTTTCTAATGGCATAATCTGTTCCATGACCTGCTACAAATGGACCACAGAGCTTCCTGTGCTTTTTTTACAATCTCGAACCACTATATTCAATCACTTTCTCCAAAAGCCAGAAGTTTATTGATGAATAGTGCAACTTGAGTGACTGGTCAGTTTTTCTCATCTGTGGGGTTTTTTTTCTTTTCTTTCTCTTGGTTTATTGTATTTGGGGTTGGTAGGGGCAGGTGGTAGGGGTCAGGTATGGGATTTTGCTATATTGTTGCTTATTGTTGGTTTCGGAGTGTGTAAGATACCAATGCACTCCGTCACCCTATTTGAATTAGTTTATTGTAAAATAAAAACAAATTGAACATAAAAGTGAGCTAAAAACATGGCTATTCAAAAATGCTTATAAGGTAACATAAAATCATCAGAATGAAGAGAACTACAATAATAAGAAAGGCAAGAGAAATAAATTGAAGCATGAGGAATAAATTTACCGAGGGAATGAAAGAACCTCAACACAATGTACTGTCTAAAATGTGATATCCGTTATATCATTAAATGCTCTGTTCTCCACGCCTGATGCCCTAGGTCTTTAGCTAATATGTATTGGAAAACTCATTGGATGCCTGTTGGTGAATACTACCTCTGTAACCCATCTTTATATGCTGAACCTAGCTATGAATGTTACTTTTGTAAACCATTGTGATCACTAGATGGGTCAGTATATAAAACATCTAAATAAAAATAAATAAAGTGTGAATGGCTTATTAATTCGGGTAGACATGTGCATGTGCTAGATGTGCGCCCATCTCTCAATTTAGGAACACATCTAATTTTTAAAATTCATCTTTTAATGAATCAGGCCCTTAGCTTGATTTCTTTTTTTCTTTTGCCTCTCTTAATACCTTTTTCTGATGTACCACACACATGACACAGAATAAATTTGAAGATAAAGATAAGAGAGACTTGGAAGGTAAAAAGCAGCTATCCTCTTTAAATATTAAGGCGTCTGGACTAGATAATGGCATCAATCCCAAGAGCAAGCAAAGTATTTTTGAAAAACAAAGTTTTAAAAATAACTTACAGTTTTGCTTGGAATCTGGTTTTGCAGGCAATGTATCTCTGAACCTGTGATTGGTTGACGCCATAAATGGCAGTCCAGGTGAATGTCCCACCAATGACAATTGTCCAAAAGGTGTGTCTTTGCAAGGGATGAGGATCAAAGCTAAACACAAAAACAGAAAGCTCAGAATGTCACATTTCTCATGTCTTGTGGCACAGTAGAACTGTCCAAACGTACTGTAGTGTGTTAGTTTTCCTATAGATACTAGAGAAAAATCAAATCTCTGTGGACTGTGAAACCTTTTATAGGACCAGCAAAACTAATGTCGCTCATGAGATTCTAAGATCTCCCGAGTCTCATCAGATAAAACCTTCTACAGTTTAACCGGATATAATAAACTGTATTTTTCATAGTCTAAAAGAAGCTGGCAACTGTGAACAACAATACATTGTTTTCATTCTAGCTTTTATATCAGTTTTATTCCAACCAACATGTCATGTCTAAAATCAACAGATATATAAATTGAAGCTTTCCACAGATATTGAGAAATTAAGGGTCAAGAAACAGCAGGAGATACTTTTTTATTTGGACTAACTTAATACATCTGTGACAACTTTTGCAAATTTCCCTCATCAGGACAGTGAATAAACAGCAGAGTGACACTGGGTTTAAATAGTATAGAGTCAGATCTCAGGTTGCCCACATGTGTGAAAACTGATCCAGTGTTTCTGGTTTTCTGTCCCTTTTTGGAGAGTATCTAAGTCTACAGATAGACAGAGCAACATTGATCTCTTTTTATATACTTCTTTCCACAATTCCACTATGGAAAGCAGAAAAAGTTATTGTTTTAACTTCAGACAAGCTGTGTGACCCATTTCTCTATAAATAAATTCTAAAATTAAAAATGGACCATCATATTAAATGCACTTATTCATCTGGGCTATCGAAGGTATAGTGAAACACCAGTGCAAACTTATAATCACAGGTCCAACTACTCCAATTGTTCAATATCTTTTTCAATTTTTATTTTCTGTTCATATCCTTTTTTTAGTTTAGATTTTTTGATGTGTATGCAAATAAAATTTGTATGCAAATAAAAAATACTCTTGTCTCCCAGCAAACAATTATTTCTACAGACATAGTCATGTTGGCAATAATAAACTCCAGCTATACAGATAGTAGTGCACTGCAATCCAGTGCGACATAGTACTATGTTTCGAGATTATAATTCATCATTGGGTCAAAAAACTTAAAGAACGTGTAGCATGAAACTTCCTCGCTGGTTGCAACGAGTGGAACAGGCACTCATACCGCTTGTGTTTATTATTGCCAACATGACTGTATGGTTGCAGAATTAATGGTTTGCTGGGAGACTGGAGTATTTTTTCAACTTTTATTTGCATACACATCAAAAAACTAAAATATAAAAGGTGATTATAACTTTGCACTGGTGTTGCGCTATACCTTAAGGGGCAGATTTTAAAAACTTGCGCACACGTGTCCATGTGCGCGAGCACTACCCGGCGCGCACACATGGACATGCGGTATTATAACATGCGGTATTATAACATGCTCGAACCGAGTGTCGACGGCTGCGGCCTTCCTCAGTTCCCTCCCAGTCTGCTCCAATTTCGGAGCGGACTGGAAGGGAACTTCCCAACCCCCTACACTAACCTCCCTTCCCCTAACCTACCCGTCCCCTAACCATAACCTAGCCCACCCCCAAATCTTTATTTTACCTTTTGCACCTGCCTCGGGGCAGGCGAAGGTTGTGCGTGCCAGCATCCTGCCGGCACGCAATCTCCCGGCACAGCAGCAAATGGCCATTGTGCCGATGCCTCTATCCTCGCCCCACCCCCAGACCGCCCCTCCCCATCCCTATCCCAAGGCCCCAGGACTGACATGCATGGCCGGGCCTTTAAAAATTGGCCCGGCATGCGTAAGTCCGGGATTTACACACATAAAGTTTTGAAAATCTACCCCTAAGTGCATTTAATATGATGGTCCATTTTTTTAATTTGGAATTTATTTATAAAGAAATGGGTCACACAGCTTGATTGAAGTTAAACATAACACGGATGGTTTTCAAGTTCTTTGTTGTTTCTCAAATATTTGCCTAATTTGACTATTATTTGTAAAGCATAAAAAGATAAACATTTTAATAGGAAAAGAAATATTTAGCATGAAAACTAATGCTTCTTGTATAGGGGCTTTCAACGTCATTCCTCAAGGGGCTGCATACTGGTTTCATTTTAAGGATATTCCTAATGAATATGAATGAAGTACATTTGCACACACTGCCTCAATTGTATGCATATGTGTCTCTTGCATATTCATCAGGGATATCCTGAAAACCAGTCCAGTTTGCTGCCTCCTGAGGACTGACATTGCACACACACACTCCTAATCTTGAGCAAGACAGGATTTATTTTTATAAATAAACTTTTATGTCAATAACTGCTGAATATAATTACTGCATTAGCTGATACAGATCTGCTGAGACTAGCCACACTGTTTTTTTATATGCACAAGAGGTGATTCTTGCCCCCGCAAGATTTGAAAATTAATATTAGTTATTTAAGCTTAGATGCAGTAAAGTTCAAAAACACTTACTCCCAAAAATGTAATCTGCCACCATGATAGGAGTCATTTAGAATAGTGCCAATTCCACCTTGAACCACTACGGAACGTATAATAACAGATACAAAGCCAGCTACCATGATCCCAATTTGGAACACATCTGTCCAGATGACGGCTTTTAGACCACCCTACATGGAACAGAAACACAAGCAAGCATCTAAGATAAACTTGCTATTCAACTTTGCAAGTACATGTGTTATTTTCATATTATCAGCACATTATCAAGGCTAGATTAGAAAAAAATGTCACTATTCACAAAAAATTTGTTCTCTTCCCTGGTATTCTCTAATGGCCTAGTGAGTATATCAGAAAACGGAGGGGCCCAAGAAGAATTACATAAAGATGCACTGTCATTTCAAAATAACATGGAAACAACAAAATACATTTCAATTAAAAGTGAAATGAAAAAAACAAGCAAAAAACAAGCAATATATATATATATATATATATATATATATATATATATAAACAAATAAAAAACAAAATGAAATAACATTTTTTTCTATGCACATGCCTAGAGTTAAAGGGCAATTAGATATGTAAAAGAATACCACAGAAAAATCAAATTTTATCAAAATGTAATATATTCACATCTTCATAGTGAATATATGTTGTCCCTCATGGAAGGATTGCATTTTAATCAGTTTCTGAATTGGTTAAATCTAGCAGCTTTCAAGCTCCTGAAAATGCTAAAATCTTTCAGGATGTTTCATAGATGCTTTAAAGAAAATTGGATTGAAATTGTTATGCAAGACTGCACGCTCTATGTTAATGACGTTGGCGACAGAACTTTCAGATGGGGTTAAGGACGTACAAAGAAAATCTATTTCTTACTTCAGGACCATCGTTGTTGAAAAACAACAGTATTTGTCTCCTTGCAATTTCCCTCACTTCAGATTTCAATGCAACAGTTTTTGCACACTCAAAGTCTGCCAAGTTTTAATAGAACATGAAAAAAGAACAATACAGTCAATTAGCTCTAACTTAAGCTAGTCAGTGTGATCTGCCAGTGGAGTTGGCAGTGAGAGCGTTGACAGACTAACTGGAAGTTTGAGTGGTTAAGTACAGAGGAGTCAGTACCCCAAACAGCTCTTAACAGACATACAAATGGAAGAAACCTTTGCAAATTCTAGCTCATTGTGTAGAAACAGTAAACAATGGAGAATCCCAGTGCTGATAAAACAGACAGGTCAGTTTTCAAAGCAAGTCATCAGTTTTTGTCACTAGGTTTTGACTGCTTTCAAGAACCATCAGCCTAAGCCTTTCTCGCCTCTTTATCATACATCTATTCTTTACATTCATATCAGCTTAATTTAGTTGTCTTTGCCTGTTATAAGGGAAGCCCTTCAATGTGGCCAAAAAAACAGAATATTTCACCAATGAGCATTGTGAATTGTAATTAAAAAAAAATAAAATATGGACTAGGCCCTTGACTCCAAATCCTGGATCGCATATTATGGATCATGGAGGCTGGATTATCTGTTCTCTAATAGGGATGTGAATCATTTTTTGATGATTTAAAATATCATCCGATATATTTTAAATCGTCAAAAATCGTTAGAGCCGTGATACAATAACAATTCCCCCGATTTATCGTCAAAAAATCGTAAATCGGGGGAAGGGGGAGGGCGGGAAAACCGGCACACTAAAACAACCCTAAAACCCACCCCGACCCTTTAAAATAAATCTCCCACCCTCTCGAACCCCCCCAAAATGCCTTAAATTACCTGGGGTCCAGAGGAAGGATCCCGGTGTGATCTTTTACTCTCGGACCTCGGACCTCCGTGCGTTGTAGAAACAAAATGGCGCCGGCGCTACCTTTGACCTGTCATATGACAGGCCGGCGCCATTTTGTTTTTTTGTCCCCCGACGTCAGGAGCGTAGGAGATCGCTCCCGGACCCCCGCTGGACCCCCAGGGACTTTTGGCCAGCTTGGGGGGGCCTCCTGACCCCCACAAGACTTGCCAAAAGTCCAGCGGGGGTCCGGAACGACCTCCTGCAGTCGAATCATTTTTCCGTATGGAAAAACGATTCGCGGTAGGAGATCGCTCCCGGACCCCCGCTGGACCCCCAGGGACTTTTGGCCAGCTTGGGGGGCCTCCTGACCCCCACAAGACTTACCAAAAGTCCAGCGGGGGTCCGGAACGACCTCCTGCAGTCAAATCGTGTTGCTGAATGGCCGGCGCCATTTTGCGCAAAATGGCACCGACCATTCGGCAACACGATTCGACTGCAGGAGGTCGTTCCGGACCCCCGCTGGACTTTTAGCAAGTCTTGTGGGGGTCAGGAGGCCCCCCCAAGCTGGCCAAAAGTCCCTGGGGGTCCAGCGGGGGTCCGGGAGCGATCTCCTACGCTCCTGACGTCAGGGGACAAAAAAACAAAATAGCGCCGGCCTGTCATATGACAGGTCAAAGGTAGCGCCGGCGCCATTTTGTTTCTACAACGCACGGAGGTCCGAGGTCCGAGAGTAAAAGATCACACCGGGATCCTTCCTCTGGACCCCAGGTAATTTAAGGCATTTTGGGGGGGTTCGGGAGGGAGGGGGATTTATTTTAAAGGGTCAGGGTGGGTTTTAGGGTTGTTTTAGTGTGCCAGTTTTCCCGCCCTCCCCCCCACTGGATCCCAGGTAATTTAAGGCATTTTGGGGGGGTTCGGGAGGGTGGGGGATTTATTTTAAAGGGTCGGGGTGGGTTTTAGGGATGTTTTAGTGTGCCGGTTTTTGATTTACACGATTTACACGATTTGCACGATATTTAAAAAACCCAAACTGCGACGATCCGATTCCCTCCCCCTCCTAGCCGAAATCGATCGTTAAGACGATCAATCACACGATTCACATCTCTATTCTCTAATGCAAAGAGCTGCCAAACAGAGAACTAGTGGCCGCTTTTCTTCGCCTCCTAAATGGAGGAACAGGAAACTTACCAATGTGCAGTAAAACGTGCAGACTATTCCAGTGGAAATCACTGCTCCCCACAGGTGAAATCCGGTCACTGAATTAAAAAAAAAACAAAACAAAACAAAAATCACATATTGAGTGTGTTTAAAATATCATAAATAAGGAAAACCAATGTTTTGCACCATCGCATAACAAGTGTTTACATTTTTGAAAAATAAGGTGACAGCAAGCCAGTTGGTGATGGTGCAGTATCCTGGCTTTCCTTATTTATGATAGTACCTGGTTCACATTTTTTTGTATATCACTGCTTTTGGGGGCTTTAGTGGCTCTTTTTTATTGTATGTTTAAAATATACCAATTAGCAGATGGCCATCGCTTCTAATGCATTACCCGATGAAGGGATTTTAGTGTTTCTGAACACGTCCAGCTTTAAACACTAATTACAAAAGTGTCATCTATACTCAACTACTTTGTTGGTTTTCTTTTTTTTTTTAAATAAGGGTTTGGATTTTTTTTAGTAATGCTCTTTTTACCTGTTTGGAACCTGATATTAGGGTACACATAAATCCACGAGACCGGCTAATCAAAGCCTATGCGCTTTTAAAAGCCCATGCAAGCTTCTCCTTGGGACAGCGTCTCCAGATAACATTATTAATTCAATTATGCACTGTTGATTTTATTTTCCGAAGCATCCTGCTTAAACTCTCAAGCAATACTAGGACGTCCCCGCCAAACTGCTGCCATGAAGGCTTGCTCTTCACTCTACAGAAGTCCCGCTGAAACACTTAACCACATTTTAAAAAATTAAACAAAACATCGCACCCTCACCCTACCTTGGTTCAGTGCCAGCGCAGGAGCGTAAATAACAATTCCAGTGTATAAAACCTGGGGAAGAAACGTAACAAATGTTGGGAATTTTCAAATGATGACTAATTCAACTTACTCAGCCTGCGGTACTTTGATGTGAGCAGCATTTGGGGGGGGGCGTTATTCTGTAAAAGTCTGAATAAGGATTAGAAGCCAAGATGTTAAAATTTTGATCCTTTATTGGAGACTTAAAATCTTAAAAACGCCCGACTCAGGCCGAGTTTCGCCCTCTGTCAAAGGGGCTGCATCAGGGGCTGTAATCAACTTTGTTCAATAGTATTCCCATGGGCTGCATACCATTCATTTATTTGCAGTCAGTCACATATCTTCACGGTGTATTTGCAAAATAAACTGTTTATTTTGCAACATGCTGATTACAACATATTGGTTATATGTTGAATGAAACATCAGCACGGAGACCATTTGATGCATTATATTATACTCCATCTGTACCTGCATGAATTTTATTTGATATAACAGAGCCCCTGATGCAGCCCCTTTGACAGAGGGCGAAACTCGGCCTGAGTCGGGCGTTTTTAAGATTTTAAGTCTCCAATAAAGGATCAAAATTTTGACATCTTGGCTTCTAATCCTCATTTTGTTGCCCCCACAGCTTTGTTAGATAGCCTTCCTTGCTGCTTTCTCAACCCAAAGTCTGAATAAGGTCAGCAGGTACGCGCATGCGTCACACTCACTTTCAAAGTGAACCTGCGCACACAGATTCGCCTTCAAAGTGATCCTACCCAAATTACTTTTAAGTTGGACACTTTTCAAAGGAAAAATAAGCTCATACTTTCCCTTTGAGACCTGGTGCAAAACCTGCCACATTTTTTGTCATCAAAAGGACAAAAAGTACTCCCCACAGCTACTTGTCCTTGAGGGTGAAAAAAAAATGAAGCCTGATCAAACCTTCAGATAAATATTGTGCACTTAAGATCCTCAGTGTTAGGAGTTCTTTTCTGTTTGAGCTGGGGACATGGGGGGTTAGGAATCATTTGGCAGTTCTTTTTGTAATTGTTGTGCCTTCATGGGAAATGTGGAATATCAAGAACAATAAAATACATTAAAATGAAATGTAATTCAGACCCCTGCCTCCCATCACACATACAACACAAACACAGGGAACTTTCAATCTGGCGCGCAGGCGCTCTTTGGCGTGCTTGCATTGGCACGCGCCCAGATACGCGGCTATTTTGTAACATGTGTACATGTTATAAAATAGCCTGACCGCGCGTACATGTGCGCCCAATTTTAAGTGGGCACACGCAGGGCCGGTGCTAGCCTTTTTGCTGCCCTGTGCGAACAATTATTGTGCTGCCCCGCCATTTCCCTTTTTCGTTTAGTCTCTTTCTTTGGGCCCACCAAAAAAAGCCCAGCTCCTTCCAGCAACTTAAACTTTAAAAACTGTCACCCCCCCCCTCCCCCACCCCTACCTCCAGGTCTTCATCCCTCCCCCGGAACCCATGGCCAGTGCAAGAGTGTTAGGCGCCCTAGGTGAACCATGTACCCTTGCATCCCACCCCCCACCCTCTCCAGACACAAAGCTAAGAATTATGCATTTATAATGACAAATTTTACATGATAAAGAATATTCAGACTTCTGAGATAGAAAAATATCACAACATGTATATTATATTTACTTAGGGATGTGCAATCGTTTTTCCCGAATTAGTCAATGTCAACTAAATTGCCTAATTCGGAATGGTTCGGGAGAACCGAAAAACGATTTAATTTTTTCTGAAATTTTGGAAAAAATTCATTTTTTAGTTAGTGCGCACTAACCCGAAAATCGGGGCCCCTGAAAAACAAACCCGAACCGCGGGATAAACAAAATTCCCGCAGGGGGGCCCCGAAACGAAGCGCGACACAAAATTTTTAGCTGAAGCACAGCTCTAATATTTACATACACTGCTATGGTGCCAACCAGAAAACCCTACAAAAAAAAGGTACTTAGAACCCATATGGCATTAGGACTACTGTAACACATGTTGAGAGTGGGCTTGACCCTCAGAAAGCCATGAGTAAATTACAATTAAAATATAATAAGCCTCCCATACCAAAACAGCACTAACTGCCAGCACTTAAAAAGTAAGAACCCTATCAAGAAAAGGCAACACTAGGCCCTAAAACACCAATATACCTCCTATTAGGAAAACAGAACAAACCAAGCTACTAGATTCCTAAATGCTAGCAGAATACCTCTCCTTGATCACACATACAGAACACAGGCAGACTCTCACTAAATTCAGAAAAAAAGAAACCATAAAATATAAATAGAAACATGCAAGCAAAAACCGAAATGGAAACCAGAAGTCAGACTCTGTATGCAGTGCAACAATGGGAAAAAAGAACTGCACCAATTCTCAGCCATTAAACAATAAAATCAAGAAATATAATAAATATATAAATCATAATAGTATAAACATACTAATAAAATTAATTTTTCAAAACAGCTGATGAATGGAAGATCCAATAATTAAAAACTCATATAAAATCTGTTTTAAATTGCCCAAATACCAATAAAATATTCAAAACAGCAAATAATATAAACAATTAAAACTAATAACTAGTAAGGATAAGGATTCATGCTCTCCATACCGGGAAATTTTTTATTTACAATCACCCTGGGATTGTTATAGATTAGTGGGAGAAGGATATACAAGCTTTCTCCTCCCTCTTTCATAGATATAGATATGTATCTATCATTACACATACATACATACATACATACATATGCTCTCTCACATGCACATGTTCCCTTTCACACACACACATGCTCCCTCTTACATATACACACACAAGATCTTTCTCACACTTACATGCTGAGATACACATATATGCTCTCACACATGCTGAGACTCACACATGCTCATAAACACACATGCATGCTCACATACACACATCCATCCTCTCTCTCACACACCACTCACATGCTGGCACACACACGATCCCTCTCACTCAAACATGCTCAGACATACACACACATACACACACACCCTCTCTCTCTCACACACACACACACACATGCTCAGACACACACACGAAGAGAAGTGGCAGGCCTGGACTCCCACCCATTCAGAGAACACCCTATGCTTGGATACCGCAACCTTTCCTGATATAATCTGCATAATTTATTGCTAAAAAAAACCATATTTAGACTCTTAATCCATCATACCTAGAGCTTGGTCTCTTCACTGTCTTAATGCTCCCTTTCACACACATATACTCAGACACACAACACATACTCAGACACACAACACATGCTCAGACACTCACATACACAATCAGAAACACACACAGGTTCCTACTCATACACATATTGGCTCACTCTCACACACAGACCAAAGACTCTTTCAGCAGCCACCGGCTCTCCTCTTTTTCACTTCCATCGCAGGGCAGGTTAGGAATTGCCTCGTGACTTTTGTTCTTCTGGCTGCTTGGCAGGTTGGGAGTGCCGGGCGGCCCCCGCAGCTCCTTCCTCTCAGCCGCACGGCAGGTTGGGACTGCCGGGTAAAACCACAGCTCCTTCCTTTCGAACCCGCAGCCTCTTCCTCTCGGCTGTGTGGTGGGTTGGGAACCTCCAGGCAGCGGCGGCCTCTTCCTGATTTTGGCCTCCTGGTGGGGTCTGGTGGTGGCGGTGTCAGCGGCATTTCTTCTTGGGAACCGCTGTCTTCTTGCTGCCTGGCAGATTTGGGACCACTAGCTTGGCAGCGGCCTCTTCCTGATCTTGGCCTCCTGTTCAATTGGGGTCCAGTGGTGACAGCATCAACCTCATTGTCTTCATCTTAGGGCTGAATGTGGCTCCCAGGTTTCTGCCCCCTTCAGGCCACCACCCCATGCCAGTGCATGGCTTGCACAGTTGGTTGCGCCGGTCCTGGGCACATGCCTTTGCACGTAAATCCCACTTCTACCGTGTAAGGCGGGGAATTTTAAAATGGGTATGCATCCATGCCATTGCCAGTATACCCTGGCTCATCCACCAGTTAGCACAGTTAACAGCTAGATCCTCCAGCCCCCCCCCCTGGTTTGATAGTCTGCACTTCCCCCAGTAAACCCAGACCCTTCAAACCCCTGAGAAATGGCAGTTTATTTTTAAACTTACACCTTGTCCCTAGCAGAAGTAAACTTACACACCACTGGACCTGGATGCATGCCCGGCCGCATAAATATTTCTGCACACTTCTCTTGGCCATACCCCTATACGCCTATGCCCTGCCCAGTCCACACCCACACCCTGCCCCTTTTTGAAAACTTTTGAGATGTACACGCAACGGGAGATACGTATCTGGGTGGCTTTTAAAATTTAGTCAGCATATGCCAACCCGACTTGTGCACGCATCCCCCAATTGATGCGCGTGCCAGGCTTTTAAAATTCACCTCTAATAGTTCAACAGTCATAGATTTATGTAATACCCAGCGCCAAGAGGAACGCTCATGTGGTAAGAAGAAATGCAAGCCTTGCAGACATATATATGCAAACAAATTGCCATCCTGATTGCGTTTTGCAAACCCATAGAAGTACATAGGTCTTACATCTGCAACTCTAACAATGTAGCACACCTCATCCAGTGCAAATATAAAAGATGTGTGGGAGGAACCAAGCAGACCTTCCAAAGCGGGATGGGTCATCATTTCACTTATCTGACCCTAATACCAGCACATCTGCCAGACAGTGCTTCTTTCATCCTTGTGAGTCTGGAAAATTGGGCATCGAAATGGCAGATGAAATTTAATGTGGATAAGTGCAAGGTGATGCATATAAGGAAAAATAACCCATGCTATAGTTACACAATGTTAGGTTCCATATGTTGTGCCCGTCGGTCGCAGACAGCTGTGCCCTCTCTGTCTCACCTCTTTTCTTTCTCTTTCTTCTCCTCTGGGCAAGATGGCTGCCTCCGCCTCTCCTCGCCGACCTCTCTGGCGTCCCCGGACCAGCATGGGCGATTGCGTTCACCATTCTTACACTGAGGTCACTTAGGGCACGCGCGCGCGCGCGCGTCACCCTCCCCTTTGAATACGTCATGGCGGGAACCTCAGGGGCATCCCCACTGCATGATGTCATTAGCTCCGGGTACTTAGCCTCCGATCTCCAATCCAGCTACAAGTTAGCAAGGATTCTGTCCAGCTAATTTCGTCTCCATTCAGAGGCGTTCCGCTCTGAATTCTCACTCCTACCAACCCTCCGGGGTTATGCTGATTCCACAAGGGCGTTCTAGGTACCCACTCCTTGGGGGCCTTACTCGCTCCTACTACCCTCCGGGGTTACACTGTTCCAGCAAAGACACTCAAGGCACCCGCTTCTCGTGGGTCTTGCTCCGCTCCTTTCTACTCTCCAGGTTACCCAACTTCTACAAGGACACTCAAGGTACCCAATCCCAGGGGGCCTTGCCTCACTCCTGTCTACTCCCTGGGTCGACCTGTTCCTGCAAGGACTTCTGGGTTCCAGCGCTCCGGGCCTAGCCTCTTCTCTACATTCGTGCTGCGGAGGTCATTTCTCCAACAGCTTGCCAGCCTTTGTGAGTACTCATACTCTTCAGTCTCTCTTGCCTTGTCTCACCCCAGAATAGATCCTCGGCATACTCCGCTCTGCGGACCACTACTGGATCTATCACCACTGGCTACGTCATCACACAACACCAGGGTCGCCCATTGTATTGACCAGTGCCAAGTGGTAACGGGTGATGTTGCCCTCTGACACATCCTTCACAGCAGTTGATCCATCAACCGCAGAGGGCAAGACCCCAGAAGTAACAGCTGCAGGTACACACAATTTTATATGGATGTGTGCATGTGCGGGCAGATCCCGGCTCTACTGCGTAAATGGGGGAGATTTTATTAGATACGCAGGCACGCCGAAACCATAGCCTTTTTTCCCAGTTCACTCCCATTTTGCCAAGTTAACAGATCAAATTTCCTAACCCCCCCCCCCCCCCCCCCGTTATTTAGCCTCCCTTTCACCATTTTAGCCCTGACCCTTAAAACACTGCTGACTCGCCTATTTTTTTTAATTTTAATACTTACACGCCTTCCATAGAAGAAGTAAAGTTATGCGATAGGACACTCTGATGTGTGCTTGTGCGCGTAAATATTTCAAGATAACTTCCCGGAATGTCCATGTCCTGCCCGTGCTCTGCCCACATCATGACTACGCCCGCCCACTTTTTAAACTTTTTGATGCGTGCTCGCGCGCTTTTTAAAATCTGCGTGTCCCATGCCGGCCCGAGACATGCGCGTATCTTCCAGCTTTGGCTCATGTAGGGCTTTTAAAATCGACCTTTATGTCCTTGAATGCTGGTACTCAGGAAAAATCTCTCTCTCTTGCTCTATTCATGTAGTAAGTTACCTACAGATGAGGTTTTGAGTTGAAGGAAATGCCTCGGCTTTGTGCACAGTTTATACATTGAATTGATTTGGATTTGAAGCTTCTGACGTGAAAATTATATTTTAGATAACATTAAGTAACAAAAATTGTGGGAATAAATAGAATAAACACACAATATCTATTTAAAGAAGCTTTTGAGTAACTTATGCCCTGATAGTGCAATGATATATAGAACAAAATTTTCAGTAGTGGTGGGTTTATTGTATTTTGTATTGTATGTTGATGTCTTAAAGTGAGGTACAGTTTAATCATTGTTCTATGTTAATTTTGTGCTCCGCCTAGCATGATTTGATTATTATAGGCAGATTATAAATATTTTAAATAAATCAAATAAATAAAGAGGAAATGCAACTCTTAAAACTGAAAGGTACTTTCAATTCTTCCTGTTAATAATCATTCCAAGGATACTTTTTTTCCTATCAATGAGGAAGGATAATTGCTGAATATATTTGGAACAGTTGAAAGAAACTATGCACTAATCTTGCAAGAAATGAGTGTATAGGGCTCAATAGTTTGAGAAAAGATTAAAAGATTATCATAAAACCATTGTACAAAGAAGGTAAGGGTGTGACTCAATTGAATAGATCACAATAAGGAAATAGATGGACAATTATTACAGGAAGAATATTATAAGAAACTTAATAAGGATGCAGTTATATAACACAAACAAGAAATAGATTCCATTTTCTTAGTAAATCTTAATCACAGGATTAGTTAACACAGTGATTACTTTGTGCAAACAAATCTGTAGTCTTGTACTATTTGCATTTTCAAAGATACAAAAAAAGTTTGTCGAAACCATCCAGGGAACCGATTATATAGCAGCTGTGATGTCACATTGTCTCCATTTCTAGACTACCATTTGCTCCAACACTTCTTTGAAATAAATGTGCCTATATAGTAGCAACTGGAGGTCTGTAGAAAAGTGTGCACAAAATGAAATGCTCACTACTTGCAACTATTAACCAAAAACATCTCTTTACATCTCGATTCTCTAAATGCATATAATGTGGAAGGGGAGAAGAAAAGAGATAGGGGTCACCTGTAATGTATAAGGACCTCATTAGGAATGAATATACAGATGGGGAGACATTACAATAACACAAATCTCTCTCATCTACAGTACATTAGAGATACGAATAAGAGTAAAGTCAAGAAAGCTGTGCCTGGCCAAATCATGATTGGGCAAATGTTTTTTGTTTTAACACCTATGGCAAAAGATTTTGCAGAAAGGCAAATATTTTCTATTTATTGTAGCATAACTACCTAGGGAAAACGGGAAACTTTGTATCTATTGTGATACTTTGGCAAAAAACATTTTTTTTGTTTGCTCTTTAAAACGTGTCACAATCTACAAAGATCTGATTTCCTGTAAAGATATTTGCAATCAAGCTTGATATCCTGAAAAGCTTTTTTTGTTGTTTTGAGGTTGATCTTCAAAGGGTTTCTCAGAGTAACTTTTAAAGTTACCCAAACAGAACCTGAGTTTTGAATATTTCCCTCCGCTTTCCAGATAAAGTTTGTCCAGGTAACTCAAAATTACCCACACAGAATTACACTACATTAAAAAAAGGTGGTGATGGAGGCATTCTGGGATGTGGTAGAATTTTAGCCAGTGAGCACTGATAGTCAGCTTTAGCCAGCTGAAGTTAGCTGGGTATGTCTGAACAGTAAAATACCTGTCCTAAAGTTACCTAGCTATTTTGACTGGGTAATTTTAACTGTATATTTTCAATGGCACTCTTTTATCTAGGTATGTTCCACTGAATATCTAGGTAAAGTTATCGAGGATAATTTCCCACTCACCAGCCCATTGAATATTGATCTCTGGGCATCTATAGGGAAAAGCTCAGGGGCCGATGTAATAAGCTGGTTTTAACTCCAGCTTTAGCATGGATTAACTCCTACTGCAGGTTTTAACTCCAGTTTTAGCATGGATTTTTTGGCGCTAACCTAACCCAGGCATGCAATAGGGATTTTAGCTATGGAAACACCTGTGCAATAAAACCCATAGCAAGGTTGGCACGTCTCATGCTAAATGCAGGGTAATAAAACATAATTTATTACCCTGCAATGCAAAGAGGTGCGCTAGTGGGAAGGCTGCCCAGCGAGTATCCTTTTACCGTGGGAAATTTAATGCCTAGTCAGAGTAGCGAAGAGGGCTCCAAACCCCATTTGGGCAGGCTGGGCCAGCCCAGTAAACATGACCCCGCATTGGCAGCTGTCAGTGAAAGGACCAATCCCCTTTCAGAAGACTGTCCTTTGAGACATGTGACAGTGGAGAGACCAATCGGCTGCCAGAGAGGGAATAGCCCTGCTGGAAAAGGCAAGGCCTCCTTCAGCTGTGGTTTCCGGGGGATTGGAGGGCTCTGGGTTTCCTCTTGGCCCGATTTTAAATTTGTTTGTAATTTATAATTTTATTTAGAAAGATATATAACAATAAACCAGTAGTCATAAACAACAGGCTATCGAAGAACACAGAGATTCACAATTATAAATGAACAAAGACACTCAATACAATTTTCAATATATTCCATCCACCTGATTTTACATTTTTTAATGTGAGAGGAAGGGGGCTGAGAGGAGAAAGAGGACCAATCCGGTCTCAGACCCAGACTCGATCCTGCCTTGCTGGGCCCAACTTAATTTTAAAGGGAGGAGTTTAGGAGGAGGAGGACTGACCCAGATCTGGACCCAACCCTGCCCTGTTCGATAAGAGGGAGGAGGTGCGGCAAAGTGGCGAGGGAGGGAGAGAGGACTTGTCAGGCTGACCCACTCAGCCCAGCCTGGCCACATCGAGCCAAGCAGAAGGAAGAGAGTGCCACTAGGAAGTTCAGGGAATTCTAGTTTTTCTAGCGTAGGTTGGTATGCAAATGGGCCATTAGTCAAAAAAGTGAGTTTTTTCAGTTTAGTGTGATTTTTTTACTCCTGGTATATTTACATATCATTATCTTCCTGCAATCCATGGGGACTATTTGTCTTTAAAACATGCGTAAATGAAACCCGTGCTAAAATCTATCAGGCCGATACAGTACAGCACTGTTAACCCACGTTTGGATGAGCATTTTCGATGCGCTAGCTTTACCCCTTATTCAGTAAGGGGTAATAGCGCGTCAAAAATGCGCGGCCAACCCCGACCCCCCCCCCGAAACTAATAGCGCCCGCAACATACAAATGCATGTTGATGGCCCTATTAGTTATTCCCGCACGATTCAGTAAGTAAAATGTGCAGCCAAGCCGCATATTTTACTTTAAGAAATTAGCTCCTACCCAAAGGTTGGCATTAATTTCTGCCGGCACCGGGAAAGTGTACAGAAAAACAGTAAAAACTGATTTTCTGTACACCCTCCGACTTAATATCATGGCGATATTAAGTCAGAGGTCCCAAAAGTTAAAAATAATTTAAAAAAAAAATGTAAAAATGGCTCGCGGGTTGAAAACTGGATGGTCAATTTTGCCGGTGTTTGGTTTCTGAACCCGTGGTTGTCAGCAGGTTTGAGAACTGACGTCGGCAAAATTGAGCGTCAGCTGTCAAACCCGCTGACAGCCGCCGCTCTTGTCAAAAAAAAGACGCTAGGGACGCGCTAGTGTCCCTAGTGCCTCTTTTTACCACGGGCCCTAATTTGAATATTTTTTTTTAGTGAATCGTGTGCACAAACGTATTGGCAACCTCTTATGTGTAAGTCTGCAATCAGGTTAAAGAAGATTACAGAGTCTAAAAGATCTAAAGAATAACTTATTCAATGACTTACCATTTCTACAATGAATATCAGTGTGCCAAGGATACGTACAACTTTATTAAATCGGAGTTCTAAGTACTGTAAAAAGAGACAAATATGGGAAATGTTCATATCAATACATTCCAAAATGAGAACAATAGCTAAGATTTCTGGAAAAATTACAATATTATCTGCTATTGCATTTATCATGAAAATATATCCATAAGGTTCAATAGAGTGGAAAACAGTTTTACAACAATGGCAGCCATGTAAATGTAAATACTAGCTATTGAATAATATGCAAATACCATTTATTAGCAGCATGACTAGTGATGGAAAATAACCACAGTTTATATCCAGTCATTTTAATACAGCAACTTAAACTGTAAAAAATCATGTGATAACATATGCAATCTGCTCGGAAGTACCTAAAAAGCGGAATAGAAATAAAACAAATAAATAAAAATCTAGAATCTCCGGTATAGGCACCAGTGAACCGATGTCGTAATTACCGCTCCTTCTGAAAAATACAATGAGGTCAATTTTCAAAAACCCGGAATACAGATAACTTCTCTGGTTAAAATTAGCCTGATAAGTTTTTAGAGATAGTCAGTGGAATAAATATCTTGTTGAATAGCCTTGAATAAAGTTAGCTAGATAAACCTACCCGATTAACTTTGAAACCTGCCTCTAATTGAATATCACTGGTTAGGTTTCAAAGTTATCCCTCCACCCCCCCCCCCCCCCCCACCAAGCCCTCCCAAAATTTCTATCAAACTTTGTGGGCCTATTGGCCCAAAAAACCTCTCCCTTCGCTCTCCCCTAATTTAATCGAAGGTCCCCAAGCATAAAGTCATTGTTCAAACTCCCCAACCCTGTCAACCCCACCCTAAACCTCCCATCCCACATGGACACCCCCCCCCCCCCCCCCCCCAAAACCTCTTACCATGACTGAGAACTCAGAATTTTGATCCTGTTCCTGCACGTATCCAGAGCTAGCCTTTGGCTATCTGAATTCTGTTGAGGAACTTATCCAGATAAATTTTATCCAGATAATGACTTAACTGGATAACAATTATCCTGATAAATGGCCCTGATTTTCAAAACTTGCTGTTTCAGTTATCCAAATAAATGCCTTTGAAATCGGCCTCACTGTCTTTATATAAATAATTTTACTTTCAAATCATGTACTTTCTAACAGGCTGAAGCTGACAATTATGGTTGACACGTTCTTCCACGGTGAAATATAGGCTTTGGAAATCAACATTAAATTTTGGAAAATAAGAACACATTGAAGCCTATGAACTAAAACCTACAGTAAAAAGTATTTTGCGTTCATGAACTACAGTATATTAGTGCCATTATCTTCCATTTTTGTGGTGTTTATTATTTTAATGTTGTTCTGTTTTATAATCTTATATTTATCCATGTTTATATTGTACTCCCACCTTGAAATTTTGGAGTAAGCAAGTTATGTCTTTTAAATAAATAAATAAAACTAAAATGTATTGCAAAAACATTGAGTGTCTTGAAATCATTAGATGATCTCAAATCAAAATTAACATAAACATAGTAAAGACAACATTGCTGTGCTTATTATATATCAAACTGGATTGAACAAAGTCAAGATTTTATAATCTTTTGTAATCAACTCCATTTTTTTGTTATTTCCAAAATACTTTCCACCTCATAATAGGTACTACAAGCCGTAACAACCTTCAAATTGCCTTATGTATAAACATAGGTCTGAAATTAAACCTTTTTTTGTTTTGCATGTTGCATATAAAAAATGAAAACTGTTTTATCTTTAAAAGAACTTATCTTATTTCATATTCTTCAACTCTCCATGGGGAAACACTTCATATGAGATATGTTTTTATGCCTATGCCTACATTAGGCTTTATATATTGTATCTATGTTATAATCCCCATATATTTATTTCCAAGTTATTTCTTCCTGTTCATTGTAAGACAATTACTTGTCACTGTTAAAGTTTAAAATGTAAACCGAATTGATCAGTAATTCTGTTATTGGAAAGTCGGTATAGAAAAGCTATAAATAAAATAAAATAAATAAATAAGTCTTAATGAAACAAGGGAAATTGAAGTTTATAAAATAAGATTAAGTTCATTTAAAGATAAAACTATTTTCATAAACAGCCTCTTATATTCTTTAATAAACACAGTCACTTAAATAAAGATTTGCACGTTCTTAATATTCTATATAACTAGGAAACATTTCAAACCATGCAAACACAGATAATGCAGAACAAAACTGACAGCAATAAAAGCATTCCAAATTATTAGGGATATGAATCGTTTTTTGACTATTTAAAATATCGTCCGATATATTTTAAATCGTAAAAAATCGTTAGAGGCGCGATACAATAGGAATTCCCCCGATTTATCGTCAAAAATCGTAAATTGGGGGAAGGGGGAAGGCAGGAAAACCGGCACACTAAAAGAACCCTAAAACCCACCCCGACCCTTTAAAATAAATCCCCCACCCTCCCGAACCCCCCCAAAACGTTTTAAATTACCTGGGGTCCAGTGGGGGGATCCCGGTGTGATCTTCCACTCTCGGGCCACGGGTGCGTTAATAGAAATGGTGCCGGCGCTACCTTTGCCCTGTCATATCGATTTTGGCTGGGGGAGGAGGGAATCTGATCGCCGCGGTTTGTTTTTTTTTTAAATCATATGACAGGGCAAAGGTAGCACCGGCGTCATTTCTATTAACGCAGCCGTGGCCCGAGAGTGGAAGATCACACCGGGATCCCCCCACTGGACCCCAGGTAATTTAAAACATTTTGGGGGGGTTCAGGAGGGTGGGGGATTTATTTTAAAGGGTCGGGTGGGTTTTAGGGTTGTTTTAGTGTGCCGGTTTTCCTGCCCTCCCCCGATTTACGATTTAAATGATTTAAAAAAAACAAAAAACCGCGGCGATCAGATTCCCTCCCCCCCCCAGCCAAAATCGATCGTTAAGACGATCGATCACACGATTCACATCTCTACAAATTATTGGCTAATTTAAAATAAAATTCAACTTCAGGATTTAACTGAGCACAAGATCAGGTAGGGGTGTGTGTGTGTCAGCATATGCAAATTTATCTCATGCATATTCATTGTGGATATCCTGAAAACCCGGCTGGCTGTGGGGTCCCCAGGACTGGTTTGAGAAGCCCTGCTGTAGAGGCACCTGTGCATCTTTTTTTGCTTCTAAATTGATTAAGTAGTTCTGTGTTAATGACCCTCCACAATGCACAGTGAATCACCACATCCAAAAGACATTCTTTTTATTATTATTTTTTTTTTTACTAAACACAATCACTGTAGTTAAAACCACTCCTTCTAATCTGGAAGGGCAGTTCCCTTAATCTGGTTGTCCTGACTCTTATAGAGTTCCACCTTCAATTCACTCCTACTACATTTGTCTCAGCTTCCTCTCAAAAGGGAAAACATTTCTAAAATCACTTTTGTTTTATTTTCTAATTTTAGCCCTTAAAACATCTTGTTGTAACCCACACTATTCTTATCAATAGCAACTTTCCATAATTAAGGATTTATTAACTTCAGAACAGTTTCAACTTAACTCACTAGCTATTGCTTAATTATTAACAATGGTTCTAGTTCCCTGTGGTTTCCCTGTAACATTCTCTATTTCCAAATATTAATTAGACAAGAACAAGACTTCCAGCTAAATTATCCCCCCATTCAATCTACACTGGGGGAAAAAAGGTACAGCTGACAATCTGAGGCAAGTCCTAGTGTTCCACTGAGGTTCAATGCACAAACCTTAACATTGCAGCCTCCCCAGCAGTGACTCTATGGAGGGAATAAAGTACCAGTTTTCCTTTTCTCAGGTTGTTATACCTGACTTTCTTAAGCTTTAAAGCAGCCCTCATAATATCCACTCACTGGAGATATTAATTCTTTATATCAGTAGCCACATTTTGTGTTATGCGGGCCAGCTGCACCAAGCAACAACCGGCCCCCGCTCACCACCAGCATCAGGAAGTCCTCAGGCTCCCTTCGTTGCAGCGGGGAATCCCCGCCGGTGCCCACAGGCAATGCCGGTCCTGCAGTCTTCTTCAGAGCGCTGTGTCAGGGATGCTCTCCCTGTGGCTGCCTTTGGTTGGCTCCCTAGGTGCCTGCGTGCACTGCTCCTTCCTTTTTAAAGGGCCAGTGGTGGGAAAAGTCGCACGCTCCTGATGATATCAAGCCTGTGGCCTATTTAGCCTTGGGTCCTGCAATCATCAGATGCCTCAGCAACAAGTCAAGTCTAACTCCTTGAGAGCTGCTTGTTGCCGTGTTCCTGACTCCATGTTCCTGACTCCTTCCCCTTGGATTGTCTTCTGGCTTCTGACCTCGGTACGTGTTCTGGATCTTCGCTTGTCTTCTTCCTTCCCTGACCTCAGAACGTCTGCTGACCACTGCTTGCCTGCTGCCTGCCCCGACCTCAGAATGCCTTGTGATCTTTGCCTGTCCTCTGCCTGCCCCGACCTTGGAATGTCTGCTGACCTCCACTTGCTTACTGCCTGCTCGACCTCTGGAATGTACCTGGACCTCTGCTCAACTGCCGCCAGCCTCGGCTGTGGCCTGTCAGACTACGCCCTTGGCTCTCGTCATGGAATTCTACACCCCCGGAGACCCCCACCTAAGTCCAGCCAGCCCCAGTACCCAAGGGCTCAACCTGCGGTGAACGAGGGCTGGTACTGCTGAAGGTCTAATTGGGTCTCCACATCATCCAGTTCTGCCTGCTGACGACGAAGACCTGTTGGGGTTCCCCCTACAGGTAGCAGCAACCTTGTCTCAGCCAAGGGTTCAACACCACAACAATTTGCACAAGATTTTAGTATCTTCACAGAAACAAACCTTAGTCCCTGGCTTAGTAATAGGTATTCAGCTTTTCCCATGCCTATCATCTAATAAAAGAAATGTTCCTTAACTGTGCTGTCCACTCTGTTTAACCTAATTAACTCTCAGGTCTTTATGTTATAAACAGCCCAGTCTATAGCTTCTAGAAATCACAATATTGTCCAGCCAATTTAAACCTAAGTTTTATTTTAATCCTTGTAATATACTCACACATGGTCTATATGGAATCCGTTTTACTGCCCCACACTGAGTGCAAATGTTTCTGTTAATGGCAATCAAAAGGGATTTAGCTTACATGCTGGCAATGTCTATAAATCAGGATCTGGCTCATCCTCAGCAGAAGGTTCCTCCATAATGGGGCTGAAGCTACTCCTCCTTCCTACCCTTTTCCCTCTTTCTGGCAGTAAAACTCCCTCTCTTATACTGCCTAACAACCTATAGCAAAACAACTGCAGACTCATCCTGCCTCAGCTGATTATTGTTGTTTTGCCATATGCTAGTTCTCAGGATTTTTGGGCAATGTAGTACCACTGATGGTCATTGTAGCTTTTTTTCAGCCTGCTTTTTCCCCCCATATCTCCTTATAACCACGCTATATGTCTTCCTTCTGCACAAGGATTAACCAAGATCCTAGCATATCCATCACAGCTAGATATACTGTACTTGGATTTCAGTAAGGCCTTTGACAAATAAATTGAGCATTCTTGGCATGGGCACTAGAGTGATTGACTGGATTAAAAACTGGTTTTTTTTTCAATCAAAGAGTGGGGTTTGGGGGTAAGGGGTGGGACTTCCCCCATCCAGTAAAAGTTTATCAAGTAATGAGGCAAGGGCTGGGCAGCACCATTTTGGAAAATGGTTGCCGCCCTCTTCTAGAGTCTAGGAGGCACTAAATTGAGGCTTTTTTAAGTAAGAGGAAGTACGAGGGGATGGGGTTGAGAGTCCAGTAGACCACCAGGGACACTTTTTTTTTTTAAAGGAGAGATCCACAGGATAGGTATCCTGGCATCCCAGGGCTAGGTTTTTTCGGTCAAGGGGTGGGGTAGGGGATGGAGAGCAAGGCTTTCCTGTCCAGTAAAAGATTTATTTTTTTTACGTTTACAACGAAAGGCCATCTGCAACAGCGGTAGGTGTATGGCATGATGGTATGACAGGGGGGGGTCTAATGTAGACCCCTGGGGTTTTACTACTTGGGGGGTTCTTACTCAGGCCAAGTGGCCCCATTGTCATCAGGCTGCCATCAAGCATGATTTGGGTGGGGAGGCTTTCACTGCTGCAGTATTTTCCTGCTGGGAAAATACCACAGGATTTACTAAGCAACAGGGTGATTCACCAAGCCATTGGTTCATTTACCACAGCTTGGTGAATTCCATGGTATTTTTCCCTCAAAGAAAAATACTACGGCTTAGTGAATGACCATCAGAGTTAGAAAGATTGGCAGTGGCACACACACTCTACTGGCTGGCTATTCTATGTAGTATACTACTGTTGTACAGTACAATACTACACCCAGCAATTCCCAAAATATGTGCAAAACTATCTCTCACATATTGGGGCAGATTTTCAAAGGGGTACGCGCATAAGATACGCGCGTACCCCCTGAAAATCTGCCCCAAGCTCCCCCTGCGCGCGCCGAGCCCATGTTGCATAGGCTGCCGGTGCATACAAAACCCTGGGACGCGCTTAAGTCCCGGGGCTTTGCTTGGGAGGGGGGTGTCGGGGGCGTGGTGCTGGCCCGGAGGTGTTCCGGGGGCATGGCTGAGGCCTCCGAAACTGCTCCCGGGCCGGGGAATGGCGCGCCGGCAGCTGGCTCGGGCAGGCGTAACTTTTAAAATACAGGTAGTGGGGGTGATTTAGTTAGGGCTGGGGGGTGGGTTAGGTAGGGGAAGGGAGGGAAAGGTGGGGGGGGAACAAAAAAAAATTCCCTCCGAGGTCGCTCCGATTTCGGAGCGGCCTCTGAGGGAACGGGCAGCACGTGCAGGGCTCGGCATACACAAGGTGCACAAATGTTCACCCCCTTGCGCGCGCCCACCACGGATTTTAAAAGATACGCACGGCTACTCGCGTATCTATTAAAATCCGGCGTACTCTTGTTTGCTTTCAGTTATCTTGTCACTCACACAGAAATATTGAGAAATCCAGCAGAAACAGATTGATTTCAAAAAGACCAATTTTTCCATCAACTCATGCATCATCCTTGAACAATGAGGGCTCATGATGTCCCCTGCCATTCAGGAGACACATTTGCTGGGCAATGTCTAGGCAGCATTATCTTTTCGGCTCACTAGTTAGTGAGCCGAAAAGATAATGCTAGGTCACCTTGGCCTGGCCAGACCATGGACATGTGCCCAGCACGTCTGTTTCCATGTCCTCTGTTAGATAAAGTGTCACAGAAATTTCTGCTGAGATCTGGGGCAAGAATCTCTGTTGCCAGCTGCTTTAGCTATGGCCTGTGTCAGGAGATATGATTCTATGGGAAAAATGTGGCTTTAGTGTATTGAGTTGGGGAAGGTAGCTGACTGGATGCTGCTATGCTCGCACTACTTTCTGGGGTGGCCACTCTTTAATGCACTATATCCCCACTGCACATCTGCCTCTGGCACTCCTGTTCATGCACCCTAGTTGCCAGTATTTCCTTTATGTAAGTGAGGTGCTGGGACCAGAGGGCAAGACTTACTTTCACCTATGGATCATAAATCATGGCAAGCATATAAGTTTTGTATTCTGTCAGAGGTTTCAGTTTCTCTTGCACCTGCTGTTGTAAGGAATCCACAAATTGAAACACTTCTGTTTCCATACCCTCTTGCTCATGGAAACACTCTCTCTTTTCCTCCAGAATATTTAATATGAGAACTACCATGCCCAGGGTGGTGCTTCTGGTAGTCAGATCCCTGTGGCATCCTTGAAGGGCTTCAGAATTTGTATCAGCTGCCTCATCACTACCTAATCATGATGCCCCAGGGGGCAATCCATACCCATCTCTGTTTCTAGAGGCAGATCATGAATGGGTGTTTGCAGTTACACTAACATCGGCAACATCATATAGGTAGAATTCCAGCACTCACAGTACCACTCTAGTACTGAATGAGTGTGTCTGTCACACACCCAATCAAGTTTACAGAGTGAGTTCAGTTCGATGCTTGACAAGCACTGCCAGAGCAGCTTGCTTGTGCACAAACTCAGTCTCTCACATGTACAGTACATGTATGTGCATTGCTGATTGACTCCATTTGCACACACAAAAAAATTGTTAGAACCAAGAAAGGTTGGCAAGGCTGTGCTTCTCTTCACTGCATCAGAGAGACACAAAAATCAGTCTCATTGGCACTGCTTCAATCTGCACTCCTATCCTACTCTACCCAAAAGAACACAAAAAGCAAAACCTCTGTCTTTCTATCACAGTAAGTGAGATCACTGACTGCAGCAGAGATCAGAAAAAGCCATTTCCTAATGCCAATGTGCTCTTTTTAAAACATGAGCTTTTCTTCCATCCTGTCACAGTAGGACCGGCTGGATATGGGGATTCCTCTAACAGGCTCAGTGCAGAGCTTTCTGGCCGAGCAGGGTAAGATCTTCCACCTGTCCAGCCATCTGCCCTTGGTTTGGGCTTGAAGGTTCTGGTGGCCAGCAGTACTTTCTTGACAGGGAGCATGGCTGGCTGTGGTCAGGGTAGGCAGCGGTCAGACAAAGTCAGAGTCCAAGCAGTGGTCGGGACAATCAGAGATCAGCAAAGCAAGGGCAGAGTCAGTCCAGGTCAGCAACAGAAGATCAGTCTAAGGGAGGCTGACTGGGAGGAAAGGTAAAACAGGAGAGGGAAACAAGGTTGGTGGGAGAAACAAAAGCAAGGCTGGGCAAGCAGTGTCCGGTAGGAAGACAGCAAGGCAAGGCTGACAAGGCAGAAGCAAGGAGAGACAGGATAAGAACAGGGTAAAACGTATAGGGACCGATGCAATACAGTGCGCTCAGCAATAAGTGGATTAGCACCTATTCAACATGCGTCCAATGCAGAGTGAATGTAATAGTGCTCATCACATGCAAATGCACTGGGAAGCCTAAACAAGGCACAGGAACAACACACAGAAAAGCTACACAGGAGAGCCACTAAGAGGTCCAAACAGTACAAGGCAAGGACAGGACAGGGACACAAGAACAGGGCAATGTATATACAAACACAGGCAAACAAGAACCAATGACAAGTCAAGGTGAACACAAGACAAAGCAAGATTGGCAACAGACAAGAACTATGGAATCAAACAAACAAACCAGACAAGACAGTCCAGAAAAGAAGGTCCTTACTGGGAACCAGGCAAAGCAAGAAGGAGTAACAGGAACAAATGCAAGGTTGGCCAGAGCCAGGAGCCGAGGTGAAAGCTGGGTGGTGGGGGTAGCAGTATTTTACATAGATAGTTTATCAGTTCATAAAATTCCTCCCAAGGTATATTGATCAAGTGAGGTGAAACAAATCAGTTTGGTATGTTTGGTATGTAAGTACAGAGTCTGCCACAGATGACAGCATAGTCTCTTTTCAGGCTTTATTAAATGTATTTCCTCTTGGTTATTGGGTGATTTTAAAGTGCAAGCGGATCTTCCAATTTTTGGGAATGCACAGGTTTTGTATCAGTTATGGATTTTAAGCTGATTGTTTCTTCCCCTACTCACTCTGCTGGTCATATTTTGGATTTGGTCTTTTTTTTTTTAGTTGCAATTCCTTTATGTCTGCCATTAATTTAGAAATCCTCCCAGTCTGTTGGTCAGACGAGCATGTTGTGAAGTTTTGTTTGAAAGAGCAGCCATTCCTATTTGACAGTTTTCAGAAAGAAAGGACAATACAAGAAGGCTGACCTTGCTATTTCTGGAAATGGGATTAAAGAAAGATGTGGTTTTTGATACTGATAATTCTTTCTTCAACCTGCTTGATGTTTGGGATTTGACTCTCTTTCTGACCTATGATCTTTTGTTCCCTGAGAGAATTGGTGCTCTAGTTTTCCTAACCCCACACTGATGAGCTGCACGACTTGAAGCACAGCAGCAGACAAATAGTTACAGGCCAAGGTGGATAAGATACATTTTCAGATTCAAATCCAGGTTTATAAATTTGCTATACAGGAAGTCAAATGCATATAATTTGAGAATGAAATTGTTGGTGCAGCTGATAGTTCTAAGGCACTTTTAGCTGTGTTGGAGCGATTAGTTAGCTCCCCCTTGAGTAATCCTCTTACACTCTCTATTTTGGAGTGTACCCGTGTTGTTTCTTTTAATTTAAGGACAAGATTCTAAAAATTCACCACATGGCTACTGTTGCAGCAAGTGAAGATATGACCTGTAGCTTAGTACCAGAAAACTGTCCAAATAAGATGATGGAATTTGAGCCTTTAAGTGTGGAAGAGGTTCCTAGCCTCTTGGGGAACACATGGGTCGCTTTCTGTACTTTGAATCCTTGTCATTGTCCTAAGGGACATGTGTTTCCTTCGCAAATTTAGTATGAAAACTGTATTAGTCACTTTGTTAGATCATTTAAGACTGACCCTGTAAAATCTTTCCTTTTGGTATTAATGGATGTAATGAAGGCTGTTGCCACCATAGATCCCTCAATCTGAATCTCAAAGTTGGGTAATATAACTGGAGACAAAGCCATTCAGTGGTTCACTTCATTTTTTACTAATAGCTCTCAATCAATCAGTAGTCTAGAGACTTCAAACCCAGACCTTGTAGAAAGCTACATGCCACAGTAGGCTATTTTGTCTCCAGTTTTATTTATTATTTATCTCCACCTCCTGTTAGATATAATTAAGTCATACAAGTTTAAATTTAAGTACTATATTGATGTACTTCAAATTTACTGCCCTTGTTTGGATAGCCAAGAAGACTTTGTTCAATATCAAGTTAATTTTCAAAGGGCCACACGCATAAAAAACAGGGGTTACGTGCGTGGCTGGGACTTGCGCGTGCTGCGCGCATTTTAGAATGGGCCCAGCCACGTATGTAACTCATATTACACTCAGACGTGCCTGGCCCTGAGAAAGGGGCGGGCCAGAGGCGTGATCTGGGCGGGGAGGGGCAAGGTAGGGCGGGATGGAGGCCAGCCGGGATAGCAGTCATAAGCCACTGTCCCGGGGAAATGCACCTCGGAAGTCGGCCGGTGAGTGGAAAATACTTCTGCTCCAGAGGTTAGGGGTCAGGGTGGAGAGGGGAAATGGTAAGAAGGTTAGGCAGGGGGATAGGGAAGTTCCCTCCTAGTCCACTCCTTAATTGGAGCAGACTGGGAGGGAACTGGGGGAGGCCCGACTGCATCGCCTTGCGTAGGTTACAAAATCTCCCCCTGTGCTGGCACACGCATGTTATAAAATTGGCGCGTCCATGTGCACGCACCAGGAACCGTGCACACATGGAAGCGCTGTTGCGTTTGTGCCGCTTCTCGCCCTCGCTACACCCTCTCTAGCTTGGGAGCGACTCCCTTCGGCTCTGATGGACAGATGCAGCCGCGGCTTCTCCCTGCCTCTTGGTCCTGGTGTCCCCGGGCTGGCTTGACACTATGGATCCGCCATGCTCCTGATGACGTAAGGGCGCGCTCGCGCTCCAGACTTTGTACCAGCAAGGGCGCAAACCTCGGGGGTGTCCCCCTGTAGTGACGTCATCCATTTTCACTTTAAAAGGTCTTTGTTTGCTAACCTCTAATGAGTCAGCAAGGAACTCCAACAGGACTTGCTTCGGCAGTCCACGATACTTGCAACAACGATCCGAGTCAGCGAGGGGAATCCTTCTTCACTGCTCGGCCTTTTCAAACTTACCAGGAGTACCCGCTCCACGGGGGCTCCGCTCTCTCTTCTTGATTTCAGATTGCCAAGACGGGATCCGGTACTCGCTCCTCGAGGGCCTACGTCCCTGAATACTCAGAAGACTCCTCATTGCCTGGAAGCGATCGCAGACGTGAACCAGTGAGTTCTATTGTAGATAGAAATCGGTACTTGCTCCACGAGGGCCTACATTCCTATAACTCTGAAGACTCCCTTCCAAGATGTTATTGCAGGTACAGAGTTCGTAAGTTACATTGGCAAGATTGCAGATAGGAACCGTGCTCGCTCCATGAGGGCCCATGTTCCTAGAATCCTTTACAGACTCTCTTCTACTCTAGAAGCCATTTCATATACAGCTATTGTGAGTTCTTATTACAGATTGTTTATAGGAACCAGTGCTCGCCTACGGCTCCTGTTCCTGAATAGACTGAAGACTCTCTGTGGCATACAGACCATTGCAGACATCTACTATTGTGAGTGTACCATCTTGTATCCAGTATACCCTGTCTACTCACTACTTCTAGTCTCTCTCTACAACTCAGCAACCCAGAGGTTATATTCCAGTATCAGAAGGACTTCAGCCCTGCCAGACACAATGACTCACTTCTGCCACCACTGGTGGTTCAGCTTCCAGCCTAATATAGAACTATTTGAGTTTATTTCATATTCCTGCCTAGTTGGTGGTTCCTCTCAGGATCTCCTCCTGAGGGCGCTGTCATCTGCCATCAGCCCAGGGATTCACCATTTCCTGCAAGTGGTCATTCCTTACACTACTGTCACTCTGTGGGAGCTAACCACTACCGACCACTAACACTGCTTATGGAAGTATTACATAGATAGCTAACTCCTCTTTCTATGGGACTTGCCAGCAGCCTATATATAACAGATTGCTACTCCTTAGCGGAGGCATGATAGATTGCTATCTCAATAGCGAAGTACAATATATCTATTGTTAGCTCCTCTCCTCAGAAGAGTATCATTGAACAGATTGCCAACTCCTCTTCCCTGGGGAGTTGATCCATAACAGATTGCTACCTCTTTCCCTTATAGGAGCATCTAACAGCAGTTTGCTAACAGATTACTAACTCTGCCCTCCTGACGGAGTAAGCACTACAGACAGCTAACTCCTCCCCTCTGGAGGAGCAGATCATGACAGATTGCTAACTCCTCCCCCTTTCAGGAAGAAAGCAGAACAGATTGCTAACTCTGCCCTCCTGGCGGAGTGAGCGATAACAGATTGCTAACTCCTCCCCTCTGGAGGAGAGCGTAACAAGCACGCTCCTTTTAAAATTGACCCCTAAAAGTTTAGCGTAAGTCTCCAATTGGATAGGAACCAACAAATTAAGGACAAATTCCTCAAAAATGGAGATTATTTAGATTAGTAAATCAGGTATCCTAGCTATAGAATTTTTATCAATGTAAATGGGTGACTTCTAGAACCAAAAATCATTGTAAAGAGTTTGGGGGTGCTTTTAGATACTGCACAGTGTTTTGGAGGTTCATATTGCCTCTGTTTCGAGTAAGGCCTGGCTTCAGGCCTTTTCTGAATAATTCCTTATTTATGGAAACAGAGAAACATGACAGCAGAAAAAGACCATTACACCCTTTCCAGTCTGCCCATCCCCACAACTACTCAGTTTATCATCCCTACCACTCCCTCAGAGATCCTCTGTGTTTATTCAATGTCTTCTTGAATTCAGATACTGTCCTTGTCGCCATCTCCTCTATGGGGAGGCTTTTCCATACATCTATTACCCGCCCTTAGATTCCTATTGCGTCTACCCCTTTCACTCTCATCCCATGACCCCTCGCTTGAGAGCCTCCTTTCCTTTGAAAGAGGTCCACCTCCTGTGCATGGAAACATTCAAGGTATTTAAATGGCTCTATCATATCTTCTCCCCTATCCTGCCTTTCTTCCAGAACATACATATTTAGATCTTTCAGTCTATCCCCATATGCTTTACAAGGAAGACCACTGATCATTTAAGTAGCCACTCTCTGGACTGACTCCAAACAAATTATATCCTTTTGAAGATGCGTTCTCCAGAAATGTACATTGCATTCCAAATAAGGGCTTGCCATGGACTTATACAAGGACAATATCACTTCCCTTTTTCTGCTGACCATTCCTCTCCCTAGGCACCTAAGGATCTTTCTGGCTTTTACCATTGCCTTATCCACCTGTTTGACCACCTTAAGATCATCAGATACAATCATCCACAGATCATGCTCTCCTTTCAAACTTAAACTTTCACCCACAATACTATCCCTTGGGTTTTTGCAAGCCTAAATCCATAACTCTGCATTTTTGAGGATTAACTCACAGTGCCAATACCCTAGACCATTCCTCAAGCTTTGCTAGATCTCTCCTTATATTTTCCACCCCTTCCTGGCTGTCTATCCTGTTGCAGATTTCGCTATCATTGGCAAAATGGCTAGCCTTTCCCAATAATCCTTCAGCAATGTTGCTGACAAAAATGGGAAGGAAAGTACAACTTAATTTTCTCACAACATAAATATAAAAGCCATATAGAGAGAACAATTCTGCTACAAAATACTTCAATATCCCTTTTTTTTTTATAAAATAAAAACATTTAAATTAAAACAATTTCCATAAATTTTTTAATATGAGAATATAGAAAAATACTCACACTTTAAATGTTATCAATTGCGAACAGCATATTTAAATATTTTATAGATAGTAAGCACAGACAATTTTGAAGACCATTTCAACTATCATAATCAAGCTCACCAATCATACAGCAAACACATGCAATTTATTGATACATATGATTATGTATATACAAATGGCTAACAATTAAAAAGATAATGTTATGTCTGGGGGGGGGGGCAGAACCAAGATGGCCGTGTGAGAGAACACTACTCTGCACTGCTCCACTGCTTCCTCCCGACCCCCCCCCCCCCCCCCTCCAAACTTTTTAAAATTACCTGGGGGTCCCGGGAGCCATCTCCCGCTCTCGGGCCGTCGGCTGTCCCCACCTTGTTGCATTTGGTGGGGTGTCTTACGCTGCATTTGAATTATCTGGAAATATGTTACCTTTATTCACCTCTTTTATTTTCTTCCCCCCCTCCCCCCTCTTGATTTCCTCTATGATGGATGAGAGATTGATTGATTTATTTTTTTTCATTGTAATTTACTTATTATAGAATGTATTTTCCTAATTTGTACTCTCTATTGCTTTACAAACTATCACTTTGTTTTAATATTGTAAAACTCAATAAAGATGCAATTACAAAAAAAGATAATGTTACATGTAACATTACTAGTAACAAATAATATCTTAAAGCGTGCTTGATACATTGCTTAATATATTCTTCATCAATTGTTGCTGCCTTAAGTGAAAAACTGCTGCTTGTTCAAAAGATTCTCACTGGAGCTATATTCCGCTGACTACAGCGAACATGTTATCATGATCAAGCTATTAAGATTATTATTCCCGACAAAGATGTCTTCATTTCGCCTCGAGGAGGGCTTCATCAGGGGAAATGTATAAAAACTATGACATATATGAAATATGGTTAAAAAGGTGTTCACTGCCAAAAATATTCATATAGAGCCAATGTTTATAAATACATCCTACCTTGTATTTTTTGAATATTTATATGTATAGTCAACGTGTCTTCGATACGGCTGTCTTGCGTGTTATAATCACCACCAGCAAAAATAAAAATTTAAACTATATAAAATCCCGACATTTATATCATATTTAAATAATTATAGATTTAAAACCATAATATAAAAACAATTCATGATCTAAGATTCTTTTTTATTTGACGAATTTACTTTAATGGTGGCGATATTTCAGCTAAATGGTTACATTTGGAGCAGTGATTTATTTTTTCTTGGCATACAGAAAGTCCTGTGGGTTTGAACAATCAAATTGAATGGTCAGCCTTTTGGTAAGCTTCATTAAGATTGACATCGTATTATGGTCTGTTTTAAGATAAAAATCATTAAGGTTCATATTACAATGATTTAAGATTCTCCATAATCCATTAGATTTTTTGCATAATGATGGCAATATTTTGTTGGCCTATTGTTAAGTTTGAAGTAGCTACTTATGTATTTTGGGCATACAGAAAGCTCTGTGGGTTCAAATATCTAATTGAACGAATTTGTTTTCAGTAAGTTTGGTTATGATTGACATCTTATTATTTATAGACTATTTAAAGATGTAATTCGCCAGGCACATAAGTTGAACCATTGACGCATTAGTCTCGTTTGGAAAATTACTCTGGTGAGATCAGGATACTAAGATATGTGCTGTTGTTTCTATACATATTTTACAAGTAGATACTTTATAATTGTTTTTATACTATGGTTTTAAATCTATAATATGTTTAAATATGGTATAAATGTAGGGATCTTATATGGTTTAAATTTTTATTTTCACTAGTGGTGATTTAATTATAACGCACAAAGACAGACGCATTGGAGACACATTGACTATACATATAAATATTCAAACCTAGTCAAACATTTCAGGGCCTATACCAAGGATGCTCAATTTAATTATGTCACCTATGTGGAACCGTGTCAAAAGCCTAACTGAAATCTAAGTACACTACATCTAGCACTTTCTGCTATTCCAACTCTCTGGTCATCTAATCAAAGAAATAGCTCTAAATTTGTCTGACAAGATCTATCTCTGGTAAAGCCATGCTGTCTTGGATCTTGTAATCTACTGGATTCCAGAAATGGAATGATCCTCTGTTTTAGCAGCTTAGGGGTTTATTTTCCTACTTGCATTATGGCCTTTTTGCATGCAAAAAGCACCTTAACACATGTGAAAAGTAGAGATGTGCTTCGGGTAAATATTTCATGTCGGGCTTTGTTTCGAGCCCCCCCAAGGGAATTTCATTTTTCCTGTGGTTCAGGGTGTTTTTTTCGGGGGCCATGATTTTCGGGTTACTGCGCACTAACCCGGTAGAGTTAGTGTGCACTATTGGGAGTTAGTGTGCACTAATGGGAGTTAGCACGTGCTAACTCAAAAATGAATTTTTTCTGAAATTTCGGAAAGGCAAATCTAGTAGTTAGGTTTTTATATCTCTATAGGAGGCCCACCTAGTAACTCGAGGTGAGGTTTAGTTAGTAGTGTAGGGGTTAGGGGCCACTTTGACATGCAGAGTGAGAACAGTGCACTCTTGTTAAAATGTGATGTCCTTTGGAGTGAGGAAGCTCACACAAAGATGAGATTTGTTCAATGTTCTCTCAACCTAGCTCAACCTAGCTCAGGTAGAGAGTCCATCAAGCTAGGTTGAGAGAACATTATACAAATCTCATCTTTATGTGAGTTTCCTCACTCCGAAGGACATCAAATCTTAACAAGAGTGCACTGTTCTGTACGTACGTCTCACTCTGCATGACAAAGTGGCCCCTAACCCCTACCCTACTACCTAAATCTCACCTTGAGATACTAGGTGGGCCTCCTATAGAGATAAAAATACCTAACTACTAGAAGAGCCTTATAACTAGTCTCTCTCTCTGTCTCTCTCTCTCTCTCTCGCTCCAATAATTGTGGTATTACCAAAACATTATTGTGGTAATAGGGCACATTGTGATAAATAGGCTATTACCACAAAACACACCCCTCTTCCTATTGCATGCAATAGTTTGATGAATCTAGCTCTTAGTGTGGTTCTTTCACAGCTTGACTATTGTAATTCCCTTTTAGTGGGCCAGCCAAAGAAAACTTTGCATAGCCTATAGATGGTCCAACATGCAGCAGTTCAGATGGTTTCCAGTTGCAATTTCTGAGGGACCATATGACTCCAGTATTTGTCAAGCTACATTGGCTTCTGTTGCCTAAATAGTTAGTAGGCTAAGTAGGAACCTCTCCGGAATGCCCTCGTCCCGCCTGCCATTTGTCTGGCTAACTATTTAGCTGGATAACTAGTTATCTGGCTAAGTGGTGGAAGATCAGTGGGGCCAGATATTCAGCTGTCGCTACTTAGCCAGATAAGTACTAACATATCTGTCTTAGTAGTGCCACTGCTGAATATCACCCTCATTGCTATTTTTATTTATTAGCTTTTACTTTTCATTTATGTATTTGTATTATTTTGAATTATTTATATTATTGCATTTGTTGTTTTTTATTATACATTGCCTTGAACTTTTGGGTTAGGCAATAGGTAAATGTGCTTAAGTAAAATAAATAAAGTAATTAATTAAATTCCTACTGAATTACAGGATGTAAAAACAAGTTATCTGGAATTGCTGCTTTAATAATTTACAACTGACGGATGTAGAATCAGTGTTTATCTAACTGAAGAACAAATTGACATAATATCAATAGAATCTAAATTCTCATCTGTATTTACAAACTAGCTTCTGTTTTACTTGTTCACTTCCCTGTAGTTTTCGTGCACACACACATGCATATATAGTGTTTGTTTTATTTTTAGCAGGGATTTGCTGAAAGCTAGGGGAAAAACTAAACTAAACCCAACTCCATGTGCTTCTGCCCAGCACTTCCTGGTACACAGGGGCACAGCTCTTGGTTTTTTCTGATTCTACATCTATGGCAAAGGCCACAAAATCTGAATTTGCCATTTCCTTCACAAACGAGGGAAACCAGTAAACCAAGGGGCAGTCACAGGAGGAAAGAGTCAGACTGGTTGTAAGTGCCCATACAAGGCCTCTCTTCCTTCTTCCTGAAGAATAGGCCGAGCAGATAACCAAGAATTCCCAGATGCCTTTGCGGTATTGTAGCCTGTCAAAGGTGAATGAACTTTGAGTGTTTTTCTGAGCATGACTTGCAGAATATCCCTGAGATCGACCTACTGGCAGGCTCTGCAAAGCCTATAATTACAGGCCAGGAAGGCATCAATGACAATATCTGCACCACAATACATGGAAACTTATTTTGCAGGAAATCAGGATGCAAGCTTTTGTCTTGCAGATGCCTCTTTCAAAGAACAGAAATCAGTTGAAAAGAAGATCCTGTGAGGTTACAGTTTTCAAGTAAACCCTGATGCCAAGAAATGGAATTCATGCTGAGCTTCTATTCAAACACCAGACTTGTTACCTGTTTATACAACAAAGAATATCAAGAGAAGAACAGAAGAACAAAGCCAGCAAAGTCATTGATAAAGGAACTTTTATCATGGGAGGAGGAACAGGGTTAGAAGAATTCTTAGTTGAGGGAGGTCCTCACAAGCATTTCCTATACAGGATAGATTGTCATGACAACAGTATCATGTGTTTGTGGGCGGATACACCTTTCTGGAAGCTTCGGGAATGTTGTAGTTTGATTATATAAGTCAGGGCATGTCAGAGATTCACTGAGATGCAAGTTACTACAGATAGAGGGCATAGTGCATCTCACAAGAACACTTGTCTTTTAAGAAGCCAAATAAATTTGATTAAAAAAAAACCTCTTGCTGATTTTGAGTGTTCTTGTGCCCTAAGCTTTAAGTCCAGAAAAAATTAGACATTCCCCACGTATGAAGTTTCACCATCAGAGCTGGGATTATGGGGGAGGGGAAAGAGGGCGGCTGCCCTGGATGTCAATCCCAAGGCAGGAGCATCATCAGCAAGGCTGCTTTTACCTATGGGCTCAAAATCTCAGGTAGCAGAGATCTGCCCTCTGCTTCCTACTCCAGTCCCTCCCCTCCCAAACAGCCTGCAAGGAACTGGATGGGGGAGGATGTGAGCCTGGAGTAGACAGAGCACAGGTGAAAGAAAAGAAAAACCCTCCCTAATCCAATCCCTTCTCCTCTTTTGTGCCCCCCTCCTATCCTATCTGCAGGTATCAGAAAGAGGGGGGAGGGACAGGACATGACAGCAGAACAAAGAAGAATTCAGATTTTATCTGCATATTTCTATTTCTAATTTTGTGATCCTTTATTCTGAATTTGGTGAGGGTCTGTGTTCTATGGGGTAGATTTTAAAAGGTTGCGCGCGGGAAAGTTATAAAATAAGGAGCCGGCACACGCAAGGGGGTGCACAATTGTGCACCTTGCGCGTGCCGAGCCGCGCCGCCTTCCCCCATTCCCTTTCCCCTAACCTGACCTTCCCACCCTTTCCCCTAACCTTTCCCTCCCCCAGCCCTACTCTAACCCCCCCAAAATTTTTATTTTACCTTTTGCGCCTGCCAGCACGCAATGGCCACTATGTTGGAGGCCTCTGTCCCCAACCCCAACCCCAGCCCCGCCCCTTTTTGCAAGCTCCGGAGTTTTGCGCGCGTCACCGGGCCTTTATAAAATAGGCCCGGTGCGCGTAACCTTTTTAAAATCTGGCCCTATATGTGTAATGGAGGTGAAATATCCTGCTAGCATGTAGGTTCTGTGAAGGGATCTGTAGTAGTTCAGCTTGTTCTGTTTTTCCACTAGAAGGTGTATTGGAGGTCAATATTCAGTAAATTGCCAGCAGCAAAGTTATCTGGATAAAGTTATGTGGATGATTTATGCCAAATATTCAGCAGGAAGAATCACTCACTCAATATGCAAGGCTAGAGTTACCCAGATAAAGTTATCCAAGTAAGTCAGCCCTTAGCGGCTTATTAAACTATGGTTTTTAAAGTAGCCTGCGAGCCACTCCAATCCCTCTCCCTCCCTCCCAATGCCCCCAATAAAATAGTAATCAGCCTGCGAGTAGCCCCGATCCCTCCCCCTATTTTGACATCTATCCTGATCCTTCCTTCAACGCACCCCAACCTCCAGATGTGTACAGTTAAGCCAGCCAGAGAAGAAGAGGTTCTGTCTTTCTCCCACTGGCTTCAGTATTAAAGGGTGGATTTTAAAAGACATGGCCGGGCCTCTTTGAAGAGGTGGGCCGGAGGGACTGGCGGGACAGCACCACTGATCGCTGTCCCAAAGACCAGGCTGCTGGCGTGCGCAACTTTCTTCAGCTCTGGAGCTGAAGTAAGTCCTGAAACAAAAACATTTTAAAAGCTAGGTAGGGTTTAGGGGGTGGGGAGGGGAAGGGAAGGGAAGGGGAAGGGAGGTAGGGAAGGGAGGTAGGGTAGGGAGGTAGGGAAGGGAGGTTGGGTAGGGAGGTAGGGAAGTTCTCTCCCAGTCCACTCCTTAATTGGAGTGGACTGGGAGGGAACTGGGGAAGCCTCGAATGTGTCGACGCGAGGAAACTGCAAAAGAGTCCCGTCCCCCCCCCCCCACCCTGCGCACGCTGCCCAGACATTCGCACGTGTATTATGAAATCCGGCGTGCATGTGCGCATGGCCCACGGATTTTCTAACATGCGTGCACCAGGCTCGTCCATGTGTGCATGCCGGGAAGCGCACGCACATAGATGCACGCACACGCTGAAAAATCTACCCCTAAATGCCAGTACAGCAGAGAACTGTACTGTTTTATTGTTTGGTTTATGAGAAATCGTAGCATTTCAGTTTTTCCATGTTGCACTGCATACAGTCTGATTTGTTGCAGTTTTCAGTTCCGCTTTTTTATCTGCACATTTTTATTTAAACTTTATGATCATCTTATTCTGTATTTGGTGAGGGTTTCTCTGTTTCACATATGTAACCAAGGTGAGGAATCCTGCTAGCATGTAATTTCTGTATAGAGATTTGTAGCAACCTGGCTTGTTCTGTATTCCTAAAAGAAGGTGAATGGGTGTTTTAGATCCTGCTGTAATATTTGCAGTGTTGCCTTCTCATAGGTAAGATTGTTAATGCTTGAGTGCTGGCATTTAGTGCTGTTTTGATATGTAAATGTAATTCACATATTCTCATAACTTTCTGAGGGCCAAGCCCACACCCAGCATGTGTTACAATAGACCTAATTCCATATGGGTTCCAAGTGTCTTTTTTAGGGTTTTCTGGCTGGGACTATAGCAATACATGCACTAAATAAAACCTTTATGTTATTGTGATTTTTTTTTTTTTAATTTGCAATTTTTATTGTATTCCTTGAAACAGGTAATAAACCAAACACAACGAGGCCCAAGGGCCGAATTTTATCTCAGAAGACTGTACTTTGTCCTTTTTCATATAAAATCTGCTATTGCATAAATTTTTTATTATGTGTGTGAGGGGTGCAGCACCTGGCTGTAAGGTTTGCCTAGGGTATGCCCTGATTAGCTGTGGAGGCTGAGAAAGGAGGAATGACAGAAGATCAACTAGGGAATGTAAAAGCGGAGCTGGGGGATCATTTGGGGGATGTGAAAGAAGGGTTGGAGGAGGGAGATAAGAGAGAGGTGATGTGGGACGAGATTGAGCAGGGAATAGAGGATGGGTGAGAGGGAGAGGATAACAGGATCCGTTGAGGGTTATACGAAGGGCTTACGGTAAGAAGGTATAAGGTGGGGAATGTGAAAAGCACTAGAAGAGGTGAGGTAGAGGAGAGGGGCTGGAGAGGTGAGAGGAGCTGAGGGCTGTAAGAGGGGATCAACTAGACAGGGCACAGGTTAAAAGAGTGGGGCCACTGAAGGGGAAAAAGTTAAGAAAGAACGTCCTCTGGAGGGGGTAGAGGTTGAAAGGACCAACGGGAGATGGTAGAGACTGAGAGGAGATCTGCTGGCATGTGGGGAAGATGAGAGGGATGGAGAGGGACCTCACCTCTGCTGATTTCTTGTGGCCGTCCTCTGGGGGCCATGTGAATTTTGCGGTTCTAAAATGGGGTCACATTGGCTTAATATTTGAGAAGCCCTGACCTATGTGTTTATCCCATGCTCTGTTGAACTCTCTCACTATTTTAATAATTTATTTATTTAAAAAGCTCACATTGCCCACGCCCACCAAAGTTTGGGGCGTTTACAATGGAAACATACAGAATAAAACATTCAAAATAAAATGATCACAGTGGGTTAAAAATACAATGGCAAAAATAAAGGGCAAACGAAACTGTCAAATAAGAATAGACATAGAATGGTTTAAAGAAATTGGACTGTGGACGTAGAGGAGAAAATGTATTTATGGGTCCAGAGCGGGGGTCCCGGTGTGATCTTTTACTCTCGGGCCTGCGGTGCGTTGTAGAAATGGTGCCGGCGCCATTTTGTTTTTTGTCCCCCGACGTCAGGAGCGTAGGAGATCGCTCCCGGACCCCCGCTGGACCCCCAGGGACTTTTGGCCAGCTTGGGGGGGCCTCCTGACCCCCCCAAGACTTGCCAAAAGTCCAGCGGGTGTCCGGAACGACCTCCTGCAGTCGAATCGTGTTGCTGTATGGCCGGCGCCATTTTGCGCCGGCCGTACAGTGGTCCGGGAGGTCCGGGAGCGATCTCCTATGCTCCTGACGTCGGGGGACAAAAAACAAAATGGCGCCGGTGCTACCTTTGACCTGTCATATGACAGGGCAAAGGTAGCTGGCGCCATTTCTACAACGCACCGCAGGCCCGAGAGTAAAAGATCACACCGGGACCCCCGCTCTGGACCCCAGGTAATTTAAGGCATTTTGGGGGGGTTCGGGAGGGTGGGGGATTTATTTTAAAGGGTCGGGGTGGGTTTTAGGGATGTTTTAGTGTGCTGGTTTTCCCGCCCTCCCCCGATTTACGATTTACACGATATTTACAAAAACAAAACCGCGACGATCCGATTCCCTCCCCCCCCAGCCGAAATCGATCGTTAAGACGATCGATCACACGATTCACATCTCTACTACCAACTACTCTGGAAGGGCATATGCATTCCATGTTTCCACCACGCTTTCCACGAAGAAATATTTCCTCATATTCCTCCTCAGTCTGTTTTCTTGGAGCCTCACATTCAAATGACAGCAGAAAGAAACCAAATGGTCTATCCAGTCTGCCCAGCAAGTGGCTTATGGTAATAACTGCTGCATCGTGCAGGTTACCCCCATGTATTCTGTTAATGGTAGTACATGATTTTTGTGCATTGTTAATACTTTTCAGGTATTTGAAGATTTCTAGCATATCTTCCCTGTCCCTTCTCTCCTCTAGTGCAGTGGTTCTCAACATTTGTTAGGCCGGGACACACCTGACAGATGGTTCTCACATGCGTGACACACTGAACATGTGACCATCACAGGGCTAAATGTAAACATGCACTCTGCATCCACAGGAATCCCCTCAACCCCCAGCAATGAGTGCAGAGCAGATCTAGGGCATTACCCTGTACAACTCGCCATACAAAAAAGATATTCTGGTTCTGATGACATCCCAGTAAAAGCAAAACAAACTCCTTTACTACCACGCACAATAGCCTTCCTTATGAAAAGACAGTAATTTACCACTAATGCATATCCTATTGAGAAAACACAACAAATAAGATTGATACAAATGCCTACATGCTAGTAAAATACCTCACTTCAGTCACACACCCTTCACCAAGTACAGAAAAACCACAAATTATAAATATGGAGACAGAAACTGGAATGGAAAACAAAAAAAGCCACTCTGCATGCAGTGCAAACCTGGAGAAATGGAAAGAGAAATATAGCACCTAACAGACTCTCAGGATTTGCAATAATGCACACAAACTAACCCGCACAAAGTTACACCTGCATTATGGAACACACTCAACAGTAACAACCCTATCTAAGAAACACAACTATTAAACCAGGCCCTAAACACTAATACATTTCCTATTGGGAAAACAGAATAAGCCAAGCTGCTATAGAGCCCCACACAGAAATAATTGTAAATCTATACTAAAAATGTTACAAAACAGCTGCTGAACAGAATAATATCCAACAATTAAAAACTCATAAAAATTATTAAAACATGTCCAAATATCAATAAAATATTTCAAAACAGCAGACATTGCATAATACCCAATAATTAAAATGGCAATCAAGAAAAAAAATTTAAAAAGCCACCTTACTTACCCTCTCCAGCAACTCTCCTACTCCTTTCCCTTCCAAGCCAATAGCACTCACCAGAAGCAGCAAGGGCTGCTGAAGCCCTGTCCTCACAGTCCTCTTCCTTAGCGCCCACAACCAGTCACTTACACATACACACACACACACACACACACACACACACACACACACACACACAATTAGACCCCCACGAACAGTCTCAGTCTCTCTCACACCAGTCATCTTCCTGACCAGTCTCTCTCTCTTACACAGAAACACATCACCTCCTTGACCAGTCTCTCTCTCTCTCAATCACACTCATGGTCTCTTATATACAAGCTCTCAATCACACACAAATGCTCTCGCACCCATTCACACCAGCTCTCACCCAGGCTTCCATTCACACCCACAAGCTCTCACCCAAGCACCCATTCACACCAGCTCTCACTCTGGCACCCATTCACACCCACATGCACAAGCTCTCACCCTGGCACCCATTCACCCACACACACAAGCTCTCACCCAGGCTTCCATTCACACCCACAAGCTCTCACCCAAGCACCCATTCACACCAGCTCTCACTCTGGCACCCATTCACACCCACATGCACAAGCTCTCACCCTGGCACCCATTCACCCACACATACAAGCTCTCACCCAGGCACCCATTCACACCCCCACACAGAAGCTCTCACCAAGGCACCCACACACACAAGCTCTCACCCATGTATCCATTCCCACCCACAGACACAAGATCTCACTTAGGCACACATTCACACCCACAGACACAAGCTCACCCAAGCACTCATTCACACCAGCTCTCACCCATGCATCTATTCAAACCCATAGACACCAGCTCTCACCCATGCATCCATTCACACCCACAGATACAAGCTCTCACCCATGCATCTATTCACACCCACAGACACAAGCTCTCACCCATGCATCCATTCACACCAGCTCTCACCCAGGCTTCCATTCACACCCACATACACACAAGTTCTCACCCTGGCACCCATTCACACCCATAGACACAAGCTCTTACTTAGGCACCCATTCACATCCTCAGACACCAGCTCTCACCCCGGCATTCATTCACACACACACCAGCTCTCATCAGGGCACTCATTCACACACAGACACACCAGCTCTCACCCAGGTACTCATTCACACACAGACACACCAGCTCTCACCCAGGTACTCATTCACACACAGACACACCAGCTCTCATCAGGGCACTCATTCACACACAGACACACCAGCTCTCACCAAAAACTTCTTCCTTCACTGAAGGGATGGGTTCCAGTTCTGCCGTGGGTATGGGCTCCTGTGGTGGCCTCAGTTGGGTTTCCTCTTCGCCGCCACTTGGATGGGCCCCCTTGGTGGCCTTGGTCTGGGTCGGGTTTCCTCTTCACCGCCACTGTCCTGTGGTGGCCTTGCTTGGTCGGGGTCGGGTTTTCCTCTTCACTGCCATGGGAATAGGCTCCCGTGGTGGCCTTGCTTCATCGGGGTCGGATTTTTCTCTTCGTCACCACAGGAATGGGCTCTCGTGGCAGCCTTGCTTCGTTGGAGTTCAAAACTGCTATTCTTCCCATCTGACCCCCGGGCTAGGCGATGCCTGCCTCACCGGCCAATCAAAGGCTTCCTCCCTTCTCCCTACTCCCACGGGCAGGTAGAAGAGAGGAGGTTTCTGATTGGCCTGAGCGGGGGCAGGCAGAATGAAGGAGGCTTCCCATTGGGCAGTGGGGGTAGAAAGAAAGGAGACTTCCAATTGGCCCGCGGGGGCTGAAAAAAGGAGAAGGAAAGTACAATGGGGCAGTAGGACACCGAGAGACGCGACACACCTGCTGGTGTTTGGCGACACACTGGTTGAGAAGCGCTGCTCTAGTGTATACTGTACATATATAAATCTCCAAGTCTCATAAGGCTACTGATGTAGACTCCACACCATTTTGGTAGTCCTTTTCTGCACCACTTTCACTGTGTCTAGGTCCTTCCAGAGGTAAGGACTCCAGAACTGATTTGGGGGTAATGTTTTAGGGGTAATGCTGGCACATTCTGTTTATCATTAATTTGGTATATTGGGCACTTGGGAACTAAGCCAGCATTAAAACTATCAGGTAGGTAACTTGTGTTACAGAGGCAGTTTTCACATGACTTAGTACTAAGACATCTTAGCCCTACAATGTGATCTCTCTACCTTAAATAACTGTTATCTATCTTAAACTTTCTGTGAAATACCCCACAATATGACTGCTAAACCCCACACTCTCTGTGACTCACAATTACCAATCATCACTGCTTTAAACTAAAATTGGAAATCAGATTTTCCAAGCAGAGGTAAGAAGATTCACATTTAACATGAACTGAATCTGGACAGAGAGCAGTGAGTTGAATGTTGACATAGTATCAGAACTCCATCAAAAACCCAGGTTCAAAGGGGTTAACGTTGTCATTGCTATCTCTGCCCTCTACATCTTGGCTATGCTTTCTGCTCTACAAATGAATACAAAACAGACACTCAGGACAACTTTTCCCCTTGAACAGATTCCTTTGTGTTTGCCTGCCTATGGTTTTGAGTGTGCTCATCTTTGAGATTTTCAGACCCAACAAGAGTATGATGTAACAGGCTTGGAGGACAGCCAAATATGGGCACAGTAGAAGGAAGCTAAAGCAAGAGGGAGATTGATTCAGCATAGTTAGAAAGTCCTAGGACAGGAGGATCTTCCGAATAGGAGAATAAAGGAAATTAGATTATTTGGAGGAGTCATAGGGTGGATCTATTGTCCAATATATGATGCCAACAATTATCGTAAAAGTGAGTTATTACTAGAGTTGGGTGTGATATTATAATGAGAAAAAGAGAGAGGAAAGGTGAGTAATGTGCCATGTTTCTATCTCTACATACAGGAGTGAATTTTCAACAGAGTTACATGTGTAAAAGTAGCATATATCTGGGCAATTTTCAAAGCCCATTTATCCATGTAAAACCTTTGAAAATTAGCAATATGGAGCACCTTTTCAAAGGAGTTATGTGCATAAAGTAGCAATTTTCAGAAGCTCATTGAGTAAATTTTCAAAGCAGTTAAACGTGGAAAAATAGCATATATGCATATAATTGCATACATGCTGTTTTATAATCATCGAAAGTATGTGTGTATTTTTGGTTTTGCATGCACATTTTCCCAAAATTATCAAATATGCATTACTCAAATGGATGATTCTGAATTAAAGTTCAAATCAATTCACCCAACTTGCAGGGTTTGTAGCTGGAAACCCAACTAAAGTTAAGAATCTTAAACTATCCAATTATCTTAGCCACTGAGCTGTCTTTTAAAAATCTATTCCCATACATATTTCTGTAGGGCTATGTAGTGCCATGATGAAACATCCCAATGTCATATAATGGAGAGCTTCCCTTCAGCATCTAGGCTTGCCATAATCTTGCATTCAAATTTCTCTAAGCACCTAGCACCTCAGACTGACCTTATGGATCAGGGCACCAAATAAATACAAAATGAATTCACTGATTAATGATTGAATGAATTAAACACTGCTACTACTAACATTCTTTTTGTTGTATTTAAAATTTTCTTTTAAATTATGTCATCCAGAGAACGCTTTAAAAAAGCCATATAATATTATATACTACGAACACATTTATAATATTTATGAATTTAGAAAAGGGTCAAGCCATGGTTAGTTAAACTAAACCAGGCTTGGCTTAATCCAGGGAAGAGGAAGAGGACCAGATCTAAACTGGATTATTTTTGCCAACCTTCATTTAGGTACATTTTTTCAGCGCCTCAAAATTATAATCTTTGGACAGTTTAGTAGTCTGAGAACCAGCTCTTACCTCATACGTGCTGGTAATGCCCAACCTGTAGAAAACTGGGAGGAAGATCTCTGAACTAATGACAATCACGAACGTGTAACTGATGGCAAAGATGGCATACATGGCCCCAAATCGATAGACCTCCGCGGGGGTGCCCAGGACAGTCACTGCAGACATGAAGCTGGCGGTGAGGGAGAGCGCCACGGGGACGGCGGTCATGCTCCTGCCCCCCATCAGGAAATCTTTCGTAGTTTTCTGGCCACCGCCAACAAACGCGTAATAAATGCCGATGGCGGCAGAAATAATCAACATGGCAGCGAATACCACGTAGTCCCAGACAGTGAAGGAGCCAGTTGCATTTGATGTGCTCATTTTCCCCTTGCGACAAAGAGCTTAGAATTTTTAACCCCTTAATATAACCTTTTTCCTCAACTGAAGCAAGTCTTTTTTTTAGTGGAGCAAGTTTTAATATATATATATATATATATATATATATATATTTCAATAGTTTTCTTCTTCTGGAGAATTGCAACTTTCTAAGGTTCTAATTCGACCTATTGCCAAACAAAAAAGTTGCACTTGACAGTAGCCAGGCGTTCAGTCTGCTAAGCTCTGCATCTGCCGTGTATCAGAATGAGCACATTGTCAGGTAGTGCTTGCTGCATATGTACCGCTGAGATCATCCAGTGTTTCCTGGTTCCCACTCAGCTACCTTGTCAGGTTATAAAGCTGGCCTAATGACGAGAAGCAAGACAAAAAGAAGGTTGTGCAACTGCAACCTGGTCAGAGGGAACCCCGCCTTGTGGCTGCCAATCCCTTTTCCCTCCAACTTTGGGTAGGTTCTATGTCATGCCAAGCGCTGCATAGTTTCTAATATCATCCGAGCCCAGAAAAATAAGGCAAGCAATAAGTTTAATGAATAAAGGCTGATATAATAATCCCGGCTAATATAAAGATGAAAAAAAACAAACTGTGATTAACCTCTAACTTGGAATGTTGGCTGTCACCAGCCTGCTGTGCAATCCATTTTGCTGAGACAAGCTCAGATTTGTCCAGAGCGAATCATCTCCTTTCTGAATTTCAGGACCAGCTGGCTCTGAATTTAAGGAGAGTTGATGCGGATGTTTAATTTGTGCCAGCTTGTATTTGCCCAGCTGACTGTGGGCAATTGGGTAGCAATTCAGGTTGGTAATATCTCACTAGACGGCAGTACCTATTCCACTTTTTTTTTTTTTGCAGTAGCAGCAGCAGCATTAGAAAAATTTCTGCAAACTATAAAAAAAAAGAGTGCCTCTCCTTCCAAATCATAAACCAGGTCAAAAATTTAAAATCGGGGTTGGCTCAGATTTTAAATTACAACGGGTAAATTTTCAGTTGGGTGCATAACTGCAAAAGTGCCTGTGTATTTTTAAGCCCCATAAAAAAGCCGATTTTCAAATCCAAGGTACCCACGTACATTTGTCTTTGAATGTGCAGTTGTTATTCAGCTTCATGTGTGTACACTTCCAGGTTTCAAAGCATTAACATATTTTAGGTGCCTCAGTGACTTAACTATTATGTGCACACATTTTTTACACGTGCTTTTCCCAAACATGCCTATCAGATATGCAGCCCAACCCTTCCTCATATTTCTGTGGCAAGGAAGGTTCATTTTGGGGGTAATTTTCAAAGGAGTTACGCGCATAAATGTAACTTCTATTGTAGCAATTTTCAAAAGCCATTTACTCACGTAAAGTGCACTTATGCGAATAAATCCTATGGACGATTCAATGGCATATATTGTGGCAATTTTCAAAAGCCCACTCACTCGAGTAAAGTGCATTTACATGCGTAAAACCCAGATTTACGCATGTAAATGCTTTTTAAAATCTGGCCCTTTATTTGTACCAGGAAAAATGCTTTGAAAATTTACTTCCAAATATTCACATTATCCAGCTCCTCACTTTAACCATAACAGATACAACATGCCCAAACTGACAATCGATGCAATGACAGAACTAAAATAAGCTAGGAGGGGGTAATAAATACAGAGGGGGAAATCCCTCGGGTAGTTGCAAAAGAAGGCTTATGGTGTCGGATCCAGATCCTGGTAACAACTGAGCTGGAAGCCCAAAGGAACACAAACAAACTGCAGCATCAAAAGAATTAAATAATTTAATGGGATAATTTGCACATGAAATTCAGAAAATGTTGGCATGGGTTGGTTATGGACTATTTTACAGTTATTTTACGGTGTTTTTTCTTTATTTAAGCAAGTTAAAATAAAGTTCCAAGAACAAACAAATTAAGGGGGTTATTTTCCAAGCCATGTTGTGGGCTTTTTACACTCTTGTACTCAGTGATGGTCAGAGGAAGATAACCTGATGAAGCTCAGAGTTTGACCCTACAAATGATTTTAGGCAGTGATCACCAGCAGGGAGAGGGAAGGAGGGAGTGAGAGAGAGCACACTTTAACAGGGTGAATAAGCTTCTCAATATAAGTAGCACTATAGATGGGCACATTCAACTCAGGGTGGGTTTGGCGGGAAGGGGGTGTTACATGCAGAGTCAGAGGAATTAACTGCAAATTTGATATGAATGATGAATTTCTATCATTTGAATCAATGAAAGGTACAACAAGAGGAGCTGATTTGTACAATTAGGGGTAGATTTTTAAAAAGTACGCCTGCGCGTACTTTTGTTCGCGCACCAGACACAAACAAGAGTACGCCGGATTTTAATAGAACCGCGCATAGCCGTGCGTATCCTTTAAAATATGGGGTTGGCCCAAAATCGAAGCGGCCTCGGAGGGAACTTTCCTTCCACCCCCCCCCCCCCCCCCCGCACCTTCCCCTCCCTTCCCCTACCTAACCCACCCCCCCAGCCCTATCTAAACCCCCCCTACCTTTGTTTAAAAGTTATGCCTGCCTGAGGCAGGCGTAACTTGTGCGCGCCGGCCGCACGATTCCCCGGCCCGGGAGCAGTTTCGGAGGCCTCGGCCACGCCCCCAAACGCCCCCGGACCGGAACCACGCCCGCGGCCCCACCCCCGGATGACGCAACATGCCCCCGACACGCCCCCCAGGAAATCCCCGGGACTTACGCGCGTCCCGGGGCTTGTGCGCTCCGACGAGCCTATTCAACATAGGCTCGGCGCGTGTAGGGGGAACTTGGGGCAGGTTTTCGGGGGGTATGCGTGTATCTTATGTGCCTACCGCTTTGAAAATCTGCCCCTTACTGTATATAACACCCCCCCCCAATCCTCCTAACCCACCCTGAGTTGAATGTGCCCATTTACAGTGCTACTTTATATAGAGTCTTATTCACCCTATTAAAGTGCGTTCTCTCTCTCTCTCTCTCAATGTACTGTGCATTGCAATATCTATGCAGTAACTCTATGCTTAACCATGCCCATTATTTTTTTTAATCACGGGAACTATTCCTGCTATATTTATAGCAAAATGATAAATCTAGACCCTAGTTTGTTTTAAACCTTTTTAATTTTTATGTAATTAATAAAAATGTGACTGGAAGTGGCTGTGATAGATTTTTTACAGGTATAAGTGACAGTGTGATACCTGGGGAAATTGAGGATGTTGTGAGAGTGATTTTGAACATTTAGTTATTTTACTTAGGATTTCTTTAGTGGTAATTTATTTTTATTTCAATGGACTTTTCTCTTTACAATTCAAATTAATGGGCTGATGTGGTTAAAACAAGATCCATGAACACAAAAACTGGTACAAGCTAAAGATTCCAAGTCATCACCATGGAGATACCATGGTAACTCCATGGTAACAGGATGCTTACCTGGGGATGAGATGCTAACAGGCTTGTGAATAGAAAGAGAAAGAATGCCATATTTAACAGACAAATAAATATGAGTATAGAACCAGACATATCACTAGCAATAAATAAAGCAATCACGAAAACACAAGCAAAGCTGCAAGGGAAGACAACCAAACGTTAAGGGACAATCATAAATCACCATGACATGACACCAGAACATAATCATCTGCTGCAATCAGTATTGATTTTAATCATAGTTCCAGCAATGTGCTTTTCCTGCAATGTGCTTTTATTGCAGGTTTTTTCTTTACTTTTCTTTATATTTTAATGGGCAGCCATCACATAGGAAAATTGGTTCTTACCTGCTAATTTTCATTCCTGTAGTATCACAGATCAGTCCAGTCTCCTCGGTTTTGCCTCCCTGCCAGCAGATGGAGACAGTTTACATAACCCAGTGTCCCACCGGCAGTCCCTCAGTATTAACCTGAATTAACCTGTACCCAAGCCAAGATGACAGCAACAACCATAAATTTCTAAGCAAGCTTCTAAGCAAACTTGCTCCCCTCCAACGAGCTGGAAGAAGATGACGTTGCCCAAAAAGACAATGGAAAACTCGTTTCCCAAATTTAACATAATCTATCAGCATTAAAAACCTCCAACTCCGCACTATACACAAAGCAACAGTACAAGCAACAGATTCTCCCCCCAGTAAATGGGTGGGTCTCTGAACTGATCTGTGATACTACAGGAACAAAAATTAGCAGGTAAGAACCAATTTTCCTTTCCCTGTATGTACCCAGATCCGTCCAGACTCCTGGGATGTACCTAAGTTCCCCTTAACTCAGTGGGATGTGGAGAGTTCCACTTGTAGAACACTCTCACTAAAGCACATGGAAGCCAGGGCCCCGACATCCAAAATATAATGCCTAGAAAAAGTGGGCAAACAACTTCCCAGTAGCCACCCAAGCAAATTTCATGCGGACACGTGATGTGACTCAGCACAGGAAGTCACCTGAGAACACATCAAGTGCACCACTAAACCCTCCAGCAGCGGTACACTTTAGAAATGTAAGACAACTCGATCGCTTTCTTCCAGCCACCCACACAATTGTAGCCTTAGATGACTTATTTCCCTTCTCTGGACCAATCCACAGTACAAAGAGTGATATGGTCTACAAAGAGGAGATGTGATCTATAGAAATCATAAGTGACCTTTAGATACCTCAATAATGCATGCCTCCAATCTAAGAGCCTAAGCTCCCCGCACGAGGCATAGAGGAATCCAATCCATAAAAACTGGAACCTCTACTGTCTAACTAAATGGAACGCCGAGATTACCTCAGGCAGAAAAGAAGGCACCATGCATAAAGATACCTACTCCCTAGAATTGAACACAGAGCTGCTAGCAGAAAAAAAGAAAAATCAGCCAAATTAAAAACAGGACCGACTAAAAGAAAACAGCCTCGCTGAGCCTGTAGCTGCCTGAGCAGCCTCATGAAGGGGAGGGATGTGGACTACCAGATTTACACCCCACAAAAGAAAGGAGCGAGTGTAGAGAAGGGTCACCAACGCCTAGCTCGTCCACTTCAACCAGACAGGGAAGGACCCACTAGGACACAAAAATCCTCTGGGAGGAAGGCTGATAAATCCAAAACAGTCTCCTGACTGCAGATCTGCAGGTTCTGCACCATCTACCATCTGCTGGAGACATAATACTGAGGGACTGCAGATGGAACACTGGGTTATGTGCAGTGTCAGCGAAACTTTCCCTGTCTCCATCTGCTGGCAGGGAGGCAAAACCCAGGAGTCTGAACTGATCTGGCTTCGTACAGGGAAATTCTGTTTATTCACTAGCCTATATAGATGGTACTTTGGCCTAAGATGGTCTGATACACATTTAGAACCAAATACAGAAATATGTGCAATGCTTTCTGGAAGATTATTGAATGGGTTCTCAACAAATCTTATATCTAATGAACAGCCAGTTTGTATTATGCTTATCTCATGTGTGTGTGCGAACTTGATTGCAGGAAACAAAAATCACAAAAGATACTGTGTGTACACCATAGCTTACTGCACGTTCAGTACAGAGACACATGGTCCTAAAAGAAATCACAGTCTCAAGCAATAGTAATAAAACATAAGAAGTGCCATGCTGGGTCAGATCAAGGTCCACTGAGCCCAGCCTTCTGTCTCTGGCAGTAACCAGTCTACTTTATTACACTATTTCTTGGTACTCTCCGGGATAAGCACTGGCTTTCCTGTCTACCTGGCCAATAACTTTTTATGGGACTTTTTCTTCAGGAACTTGTCCAGTCCTCTTTTGAACCTCACTATGTTAGCTGCCTTGACCTCGTCCTCCAGCAACAGAGTTCATAGCTTGATTGTGCACTGAGTGAAAAAAATACTTCCTACGATTTGTTTTAAATCTGCCAGTTGCTAGTTTCATAGAAAGTCCCCTAGTCTTGGTGTTGTTTTGAAAGGCGTAAATAACTATTCTCTATTTACCATTCCATCATCCTACTCATGTTTTTATAAATCTCTATCACATCCCTTCTTAGTCATCTCTTTTCCAAGCTAAAGAGCCCCTAATCTGTTTAGTATTTCTCCATAAGGGAGCTTTGCCATCCCCTTTATCATTTTTGTCACCCTTCTTGTTACCTTTTCTATATCCACAATGGGGCGGATTTTCAGACTCCGCGAATAGGCCTACTTTTGTTTGCGCTCCAGGCGCAAACAAAAGTACGCTGGATTTTAGCAGATACGCGCGGAGCCGCGCGTATCTGCTAAAAACCTGGATCGGCGCGCGCAAGGCTATCGATTTTGTATAGCCGGCGTGCGCCGAGCTGCGCTGCCTACCCCCGTTCCCTCCAAGGCCGCTCCGAAATCAGAGCGGCCTTGGAAGGAATCCTCTAACGCCCTCCCCTCACCTTCCCCTCCCTTCCTCTACCTAACCCACCCGCCCGGCCCTGTCTACACCCCCCCCTTACCTTTCTCCGGGGATTTACGCCCTCCCGGAGGGAGAAGTAAATCCCCGCGCCGCGAGCGGGCCTCCTGCGCGCCGGCCGCAACCTGGGGGCGGGTACGGAGGGCGCGGCCACGCCCCCGGACCGCCCCGGGCCGTAGCCACGCCCCCGGACCCGCCCCCAAAATGCTGCCGACACGCCCCCGAAACGCTGCGACGACCGGGCCCGCCCCCGACACGCCCCCCTCCTAAAAACCCCGGGACTTACGCGAAGTCCCGGGGTCTGCGCGCGCCGGTAGGCCTCTTTGAATGTAGGCATACCGGCGCGCAGGGCCCTGCTCGCCTAAATCCGCCCGGTTTTGGGCGGATTTAGGCGAGCAGGGCTCTGAAAATCCGCCCCTATGTATTTTAGAGATGGGGCAACTAGAACTACACACAATAATCAAAGTGTGGTCACACCATTGATCTATACAAGGACATTATAATATTCTCAGTTTTGTTCTCTGTTCCTCTTCAAATAATTCCTAACATTCTGTTTTCTTTTTTGACCGCTGCTGCACACTGAGGGAAAGATTTCAAGGAATTGTTGTCTAGAACGCCAAGGTCCTTTTCCTAGGTGGTGACACTTAAACAGAGAACCCAGCAATGTGTACCTATAGCTGGGATTATTTTACCCTTCATGCATTACTTTGCACTTGTCTACATTGAATTGATTTGCCATTAAGAAGCCAAGTCTCCTAATCTCTCTAAGCCCTTCTGCAATTCCTCATGATCCACTGCTGTTTTAACAATTTGAAATATCCTGCACACTCTGGCAGGTTGGCACTGTAGGTCAGGAGCACCCTTCCTGGGCACTTCCCTTTTCACCTGCTCCTCTGGATGCAGCTCTCTCTCTCTCTTTCTCTTCCATTAAATAAGAGCAGATGAGTCTCTAGCTGATTCCTTTTTTTCATTCAGCAATTCTTGCTATCTTCTCTGTCCCGCACAGCACAATCCTTGCTCTCCAGTCTCTGAAGAAATCCTTCTCAGACACAATAGGGGGTTTGGAGCTTAACTCCCCTCTTCTTTTTATCTTCAGAATTTCTCAGAAATCCATTCTTGGACCCCAGTTATTAGAACTGTTTTATTTTTGTCCATCACCTGGATCTTTTTTAGTGAACAGACATCTCATAATTATGTGCTAAAATAATATAAAGGTTGATATTCAAAAGCTATTTAGACAAATAACTGAAAAATTATCTGTCTAAATGGCAATACTGGCATATTTAGAGACTTATCCATCTAAATTCTAACTGGTTAACTAGTTATCCACTAGAATTTAGCCAGATAAGTTGGGGGAATTCTGAGGGTGGGTAGGAGGCGTTTTGAGGAGAAGTGGAGTTAGCTGGCTAAATTAACCGGCTAATTCCGATATTAGGGATGTGCATTCGTTTCATACATTTCATACGTTTCCTATACAAGCATGTAATATGAAGTAGATGAAACGAATGCACATCTAATTGGCATGTAATGGGAAACGTATGAAACGAATTAAACAAATGAAACAAATGAACATCCCTATCCGATATTCAGTATTAGCTAAATAATTTTTCCAGCTAACTCTGGTCGTGCCACTGACATGTCCTAAAGTAAGCCAGATAAACATATTTGGCTAACTTTAACATAGCTAGGTATATTCAGTGGTGCGAAGCACTCAGCAGCTGAATCTTGCCCCCTAAATAAATGAGACCTCCTTATCCTGAATGCCTGGGCACCCCGACTTTGGACCCTGGAGACTAGACTCCCTCCAACATCTCTCTGTTGAGAGAAGTATCCCCGAGCTAGTTAAACTCATGACGCCTCCCACGTGTCTAATGTCTTCCTCCACTCTGTTCTGACATCGCACAGCTCATGCAACATCTATTGAGACACTGATGCTATTCTCATAAGGAGCAGTTTTGGGACCCAGCTCCGCCCTTGCACTTTTATAATATTTCCTGATAAAAGTGTGGAGGACAAGTGAAGGAATCAATCAACACATATGAATGCTAAGGAAATGGAGAAATAGAAAACAGGTTACGAAGGCCTACGAATCCCAGAGTCAAACCAGATAAACGTGAATTACATTGTGCTCACTGGGCTGACGTGTTATGTTTGTCAATCTTGTGAACCAAAGGCTCCACACCTCATGGGAATGTGAGCTGCAGTATTTCAGTGTAATAAACTCAGTGACACATGCATCAATTTTAAGCATTCAAATGCTAATGAATTTTCTCTTGGTGTTGTTGAAATACATTTTGTCATGTATCAAGAGATGCGAATAATGTAAGTGACTGATGTCTTGTCCCTCCTACATTCAGGAACTGGTTCCCTAAAGCCGACATTTATCTGAATAACTCAGCTAAAGGAGGCACGGTGTGAACAAGCACGAGTACTTTTAACCAGATTAAAGGAGGGTGATTTTCCGACAGATTAAGTCACCAGGGTGAATTGCTTTGAAAATTGCTTTCCCTGTGGCAACCTAAATTCACTAGAAAAATTGTAAAAATATATGTATATATATTTAGAGAAAGATAAAAGCAAGCAAACCTTTGGTTCTGGAATTGTTGCCTGACGGAGCTATATATTCCAGAATGAAAAGCAGTGCAGTCAGATGTTACACCTAGGGGTTATTCAGGCAAAAATCATCATGTGTGCACATAAAAAACTTTTATGTGTACAAACATGATTTCTATACATACAATATCGGGCGGATTTTCAAAGCCCTGCTCGTGTAAACCCGCCCGGATTTACGCGAGCAGGGCCTTGCGCACCGGCGCTCATATTTTCCATAGGCCGCCGGCGCGCGCAGAACCCCGGGACTGGCGTAAGTCCCGGGGTTTCTGAAAAGGGGCGTGTCGGGGGCATGTCGGGGGGAGCGTCGCCGAGTGACGCCGCGTTTGGGGGCGTGGCACGGCGTTTGGGGGCGGGCCCGGGGCGTGGCGCCGGCCCGGGGGCGTTCCGGGGGCGTGGCTGCGCCCTCCGGAACCGCCCCCCGGTCGGGTCTCGGCGCGCCAGCAACCCGCTGGCGCACGTGGATTTACTTCTCCCTCCGGGAGGCGTAAATCCATGGATAAAGGTAGGGGGGGGTTTAGATAGGGCCGGGGGGGTGGGTTAGGTAGAGGAAGGGAGGGGAAGGTGAGGGGAGGGCGAAAGAGAGTTCCCACCGAGGCCGCTCTGATTTCGGAGCGGCCTCGGAGGGAACGGAGGCAGGCTGCGCAGCTCGGCGCGCGCCGGCTGCCCAAAATCGGCAGCCTTGCGCGCGCCGATCCAGGATTTTAGAAGATACGCGTGGCTACACGCGTATCTTATAAAATCCAGCATACTTTTGTTTGTGCCTGCTGCGCAAACAAAAGTACGCGATCGCGCAGTTTTTAAAAATCTACCCCTATGATTTGTGCGCACAAAAATAATTTCAGTGCAGAAGGCATTTTTGGGGCACAGAAAGCATATTTATGCACTGAAACCTGCTTTGTTGTGCACTTACAGGTGAATTTTCGATAGAGGTACGCGAGTAAATGTGACATACTATCATAGCAATTTTCAAAAGCCATTTACTCATGTAAAGTAAAGTGCACTTACCTGGGTAAATCCTATGGACAAGTCAATGGCATAAATTGTAGCAATTTTCAAAAGTCCATTTACACAGTTAAAGTGCATTTACACACGTAAAACCCAGTTTTACGTGCGTAAATGCTTTTGAAAATCAGGCCCTTAGACAGTAACTCTAAAACATGCATGTGTGCACCCATATACAAGTGTATCTGGGCACGTGGCCAGATGCACTGACATTTTATATTCTATGCAGAGGTATGCACAAGTATTATAAAATAGTCCAGGTGTGTGTACGGTATGTTATGCACACAGTAACGAAATGTCAGTTTTGAGACACGCAATTAAGAGAATTTTATAACATGTACATGTCCAGAACATGACCAGTTTCACCAGTTTGTCCAGTCTATAGCTAGGTCCTCAAACTCCCCCCTCCCCCCCCCCCAGGTCTTTAGATTGCACACCCTCCAGTTCAGCCAGACCTTCTCAGGCTGTTCATATATGGCTAAAAATTGTTTTAATAATTTCCAAAAAATCTCCTCCGTGTACAATTTTTTGGAAAAGTTTTCAAAAAGTGTTCAAATAAATTGTACACGGAGGAGGCAGGAGGTTAATGATTATAACCGGCAACAAATTGGTGAGGGACACCTACACTCTATATGAAACCTTCTGCTCTTCCTACAAAAATATTTTTTCAGACAGTCAAATAAGATTTTTTGGAAATTATTAGATCTACATTGAGTGTAGGTATTGAATTTAAGATATTAATTCTGATATTCATTCAAAATTAACACACACACACAAAAAAAATTTTTCACAGCGACAGAAAAATATTGTGCTCTAGATTTGACTATATTAAGTGGATCGCTGTTTACAGTGGTGCTTATATAAAAATTGTTTTAGTTAGACTTACACCTCACAAATAGCAGAAGTAACTTTGGGCTGAAAAGGACCTGGATGCAGATATCTCGTAGCCTCACACTGGAACGTTCATGCCCTGACCACATTCCACCCCTTTTTTTTCCCGGATGCGAGATATTCGCGCTTTGGTACTTCTGCATGTTTGCAGCTGGTTTATAAAATCAGGTGGCCGCGAATAAGCGATGTATGAGCGTCCATCTTCTGGTTTTGGTGCGCGTATTGCTTTTAAAATTCACCTTAAAGCATGTTTTCTGCTCATAAATCTTGATTACAGGTCCCAGTAAAATTTCCAGTGCCCAGAAAACATGAGTTAAGCCAGCATGCCTCCCTGCATAGGGGGTAATGGCTAATGCCTTTATTTGCATGGGATTTCCATGCGAGGGCGCTTAGCAAGGTGCACAGTTTTACATGCATATTTTCTTGTGTGCAAAATTCGTTACTGTATAGGGAGTAACATTTGCACACAAAAAATATGCATTTTGCTGAGTGTACCTTATTGGATTGGCCTCGTAGTTTGGCTGTCAGGCCTAGGCTACTACAAATCTCCTCTTTCAGCATTCCAGACAAGGATCTCCTTCTCCTGCCTCCATCCTGCTCTCCCTGTTAAGAAAAAAGTCAGAAAGCAATGACTCCAGTCACAACTGAGCATGCCAGCCCAAAATTTTGTTGTGGTGGTAGGGGTTATCTAAAACAAAACTCTCCCTAATTTACACTTTCTTTTTCAAGGTGTAAACAAATGAAACAAATAGTATAAGCTTGTGTGCCCTCTACATAAATTCCTTTATAGTCATTGCTAGCAATAAATACCAGAAATTCCCTGCATAGTGCCATTTCATTTACCTTACAATGTTTATATTTCACTCTGTACAAGGAAAGTAACACAGTGCCCATCTTTGAGATGCATGTTTCCCTGCCAGCAAATTAGCAAGTCTAAAACTGATGCCACACACGGGTCCCAATGTCATTAAAAAAGTAAATAAAAATGTACTGAATATCAGTGCATGTTTTCTTTACTCACACACTCAAAAAAAATGAAGTTAACTCCAATGTAGTAAGCTAATGATATACTAATGCATCAGCGATTTAAATAAAAGCACGCCAAGCCAAAAAATGGGCACGCAAAAACATGCTTAGTCTACATGAAACAAAATTTCGGCACATAAACCATGTTTTCTGTACAGCAAAAATTACATGCACTAAGGGCCTCATTTTCCACCCGGATCGCACGCGATACCAAAATGGGGGTGGAGTCGGCCCCGGAAGAGGAGGAGTCGGGGCGTCACCAAGGCCAACTCCGGGAAGACGCCGCGGACGACGAAAAGGTAAGTGCCTTTTCGCGTCCGAGTTCGCGCCCAATAGCTACACCTCCTAAGGTGGCGCTATTGGGTGCGAAACCGGCAGCGATCGCACCGCGACGGTGCAATCGCTGCCGGCTAGCGCAGGCCGCAGCCCCCCGCCCCTCATCTTCTAAAGTATCGCAGGCCTGCGATACTTTAGAAAATGAGGCCCTAAATAATGATTCACTAAAACATGATTCATGCTGTCAAAACACATTTTGCGTGCATAAAACAGGAGCTGTGCACAAAGCATATTCTCTGCGCAGAAAACATTAATTGTGTTTTCTGTGCAGAACTCCTGCGAACACAAACCCAGCACTATAAACGCTAGCCCCAGACATTTTACTCCACCTCTGAGCAGGAGTTATAATTCCAGTATTAAGAAGAAATGGAGTTAAGGCAGCACACCTCTCTGGGGAGGAATAGTTAATGATTAACAGGGGATTTGCATTCAGGAGCACTAATGTGTGCATACAGCTTTACCCAGGTTTCTGGGCACCTTTTTGGTGCACTGACTTCCTTGTTAAATCTGGAATAAAGCTATAGGCCCCAACATTCTGTGCAGGGCCCTGCTTTAAGGTGGGCACCTGATTACATAGGGGCCATAGTAGGGGTGATTTTCAATAAGCCTTGCAGGTGATTTTCACAGATAGACCACCTACATAGCTCCTCTTAGTACATTAGCTAGCATGCAGTATTCACAATAAGAGCACTTACACACTTTAGACTTGTTGTTTGTGTGGTCAGCAGAGCAGGGTGTGCTTAAGTTTCAAAATGCCAAGGGCTTTGGTTTCCTCCTCTCCCCAGGAATGTTTTTGTTGTTTGTTTTTTTTTAATTTCAACTCCACTAAAACTGCACATGCTATGGACCCCCGCCTGTATTTTCAGCCAGGCTGAGGAAGGTGATCTTCAGACAGGTCAGTGTACCCAGGCAAATGGCTTTGAGAATATAATTGCTCTCAGTATGTGCCATTACGCCCATTCTGTGCCAGCAATGCACTTCCCTCTCATCCACCCACAAGTTGGTCTGCCGGAATATAGAGGGCAACAAAGCAACCTGAAAGGAGGAATGTAGGTCAGTGTTTTCCAACTAGTGTGCTTTCAGACCTGATCGGGTATTCCACGGAAAAGTCACCAGTGTCTGACGCTCAGACCAGCACCTGGGCTCTGCTCTTAGCACCTTGCAGCAACAAGAGACACCAGCGGAGGCTCCTAAATGTATAGGAGCTCCTTTCTGAGCACATGTGTCATCATGCATGCCTCTTCTTTCTAGCCACAGCATGAGCCCTGAAGTGTGGTAATTAAAGGGCAGCAACAGGGCAGGGATACCTGGGCCCTAGTTTGTTTGGCTCACTCAGCACATCTTTAACTTCTCCCTCCTGAGCTTCCTCCTTAGAATCCTTTGAGCCTACCTTATCCCCAGGCTATGTGAGACAGGGAGCAGTGTGTGCACTGAGCACTGGATATGATTCATCCTGAATGATAGGAGCAGCAGCAGGGGGAGGAGCTCTGGCAGCCAAATGTGGCAGCCAAAGTAACTAACAGAGCCGGCTCTACAAATTGTACAGACTTCTTTCTTTTCCTGTACTTGTATATTATAGAGGGAACTGGCCCACTGAGAGGAGTTCATGTGTGTGTCTCTGTACCCTCTCACTCTTTGTTTTAAAATTTAGAAAAGATATTGGTGGGGCTTAATGCTTCCCTACCTCTTCTTCTGACCCATGAGTCCTCTCCACGTCTACATTGCTTGTCCCATGGAGGCTGGTGTGCCACACATTTTTTCTTAATGTAGGAATGCCTTGGTCTTAAAAAAGCTAGGAAATGCTGATATAGGTGATACAATACAGAAAAGAACTGGGTGGTAAGAGGGTGCCATGCAGAGCCAGACAGTGTGGTGGAGTCATGGAGAGAGCAGATGGGGAATGCAGTGACTGGAAGCACTGGGGTCCATCAAGAGTCAGTAGTAGTTTGGTAAGTCATAAGGTCAGTAGGCAGCTAGAACTGGCGGGAACTAGAGTACCAGTGGGAAGTATATATATATAGTGAGGGTCTTGGAAGAGAATAGGTCAGTGGGATGTAGTCATGCCAGAGTATGCAGCTAAAATCAGGGCTGGTGCTTCCATTCAGGAAACTAGGCAATCACAGAGAGCGCCAAGATTTTTGGGGCGGAAAAATCCAGCGAGTGTAGGGTCCAGAAGGGTGCTGTACCAGAGCCAATACTGCCAAAGAAGGAGACTGTCGCCAATAGTTAAACTGGAGATGGGGGCGGGGTGAATGACCACAAAGGTTCACCTAGTGCACCGAATATACTTGCACAGGCCCTAGCTAAAATTTAGCAATTTGTGAGGGCAGTTAAGAGTCAGTGCATCTGGGAATGGTAACTTATGTGAGGTCTGTTTTACTGGATGTGCCAAGGCCAGAGAGTAATCTGGGAAGCTTTTATGTTGTCATTTTGAATTTAGTATAAAACTATGTTCTGTCAGGCCGATACAATATGGACACATTAAAAACCTGCATTCAAACTGGATGCACCTTTTTTTAACAAGCGCACAATCACACCTCCTGAGCACACAATACAATAAGCAAATGAGCTGCCGCGCTTAGAAGAACGCATTAGGGATAAATTGTGTGTCCCTAGCACGTCCATGGCATCTGGTGCCCAGGAGACGTGGCTGTGCATGGGTTAGGAAAATGGATGCTCAATTTACGAGCATCCATTTTATTCTGCGGCAGCTAATTTACCGGCACAATACGCACACAATACATATGGCCTTGAGCGTGTATATTGCGGGGGTATATTGTGCGCCCCTAAATTTTTTTTTATGTCAAGACATTATTTTGCATGGTGCTGCTTTCTTTGGGGGAACCACAGAAAAGCAGATTTTTTGTTTTTTAAGTTAAGTCCTCGACGCATGGGAAGACTTTACACCTGCTCCGGGGCAGGCATAAAACTTTACGGGTTAAAAAGTGCACCTCAGGTGCATGGGGATTTTTTGCATCACGGGGTAATAGCTAATAGCCTCAGCTACATGGGCTTTGCATGTAACGAGCGCTATTAATTTTGTGTGAGTTTGGATGCGCTGATCCCCTTATTGCATCGGGGGTTATGGACGCACGTCCAAAATGTGAGTCCAAACATTCGTTGTGTGCTGGGCTGGGTGCACTTTATTGCATCAGTCCCTTAGTGTGTGTGGCAGAGTACCGTGTAGCAGGTAAATTAGCCAGAGATTATTAATAAATTTGTTCCCATAGAACACGAGAAGTGAAATATGAAAGAAATAAACTAAACTGTAGGGATTAAGTGAATTAATTGCATTATCTGGCAAAGCAATAGAGAGGGCTTCCTGGGGGGAGTTCCTGGCAGAAGGCAGAGCAGAATTCCAAGCTACCCTAGACTGTAAATCTTTGGAAAGAAGTCTTCTGGGAGATGTAGTTCTTATGCAGTTTAACCACCTGGCCTCTTGAAGTCAACTGGGGAAGCTTCAACTAGACTAGCACAATACAGTCAAATTGCTGGCAGTCAGCCACACCCAGGAGCTGAAACCATTACCAGAGGTAGACACTCTGAAATTGGAAACAAGTTGACTCCTTTGTAAGACTTTCTGTTTGCTTGGAAAAAGAGCACTGTCTCAGAGTCAGTCCATTCAGGGGCATTGGTCGCCAGAGGAAGCCTCTTGATCCATTTATTGCCTAGAAATGAGAGCAGTTTGTCTAGCGCTGATGGCCTTTTTGCCCTTGGTGAGGGGAAAGCCAGTAAGAGTCTTGTCGGACAATGCAATGGCAGTAGCTTACATCAATTGGCAAGGAGGAACCAAGAGTCAAGCTGTAGCTCAGGAAGCCCACCTTTTGGTTGCCTGGGTGGAGCACAATCTGGATCTCCTGGCAGTCTCTCATATAGCAGGCTCGGACAACGTACAAGCAGATACACCCGGGGGAGTGGGAACTATCTCAGAAAGCGATGTGCCTAGTTACTCTCAAGTGGGGCTTGCCGGGTGTGGACTTAATGGTGACTTTCCACTAGGGGTGTGCATTCGTTTTGAACTTAAATGTAAAACGCTACTTATTTTTTTTTTTTAACTTAAAAAAGTGATGAGGCGAAAACTATCGGATTTCCAACTTATTCAACATAGCTATGTTGAATACGTTGCGCCGACGTGGCGCCGACGTCACGTGATTCCCCGCGGAAGTTGAGTCTATGTCCATATGTGCAAATAAAAATTTAAACCCCTCACCCTCCTTAATCCCCCCCCCCCCAAAAAACTTACCAAAACTCCCTGGTGGTCCAGCGGGGTCAGGACGCCATTTCTGAACTCCTTTGCAAGGAGCACGTGACGTCGGCGTCACGTCGGAGTGACGCGGCGTCACGTGATTCCCCGCGGGTTCGCTCCGGGACCCTCGTTCAACCCAAAAGGAACTTTTGGCCAGCTTGGGGGGGCCTCCTGACACCCCCAAGCTGGCCAAAAGTTCCTTTTGGGTCGAACGAGGGTCCCGGAGCGAACCCGCGGGGAATCACGTGACGCCGCGTCACTCCGACGTGACGCCGACGTCACGTGCTCCTTGCAAAGGAGTTCAGAAATGGCGTCCTGACCCCGCTGGACCACCAGGGAGTTTTGGTAAGTTTTTTGGGGGGGGGGATTAAGGAGGGTGAGGGGTTTAAATTTTTATTTGCACATATGGACATAGACTCAACTTATGGAATTCTCCATATGTCCATATTGACCGCAAATGACCCCCCCCTTTCGACTTATGGACTTATGAACATAAACTTTTGGTCTGCACATCCCTACTTTCCACAATGCCAAGGCCCCTCGCTTCTTCAGTCGTTGAAGAGAAAGAGGGGCAGAGGGAGTAGATGCTCTGGTTCTGCCCTGACCAACGGATGTCCTACTGGACGTTTTTCTTCCTTGGCCTCTAGTAGGCAAAATTTGGGGCGCATAGAGGTGCATCCAGGCAAAGTGATTCTGATAGCTCTACCGGTCTCAGTCCCACCCTGTTTAGGGAAGCTTTGGTACATCCCAGGAGTCTGGACTGATCTGGGTACGTTTAGGGAAAGCAAAATTGATTCTTACCTGCTAATTTTCATTCCTGTAGTACCACAGATCAGTCCAGAGTCTGTTACGACTGTCGCTGCCTGATGTCTCCACTCCGAACTCCTTACCTCTCTGGTGACTCCTCCTGTGGTTGACGGACGTTTGGCTGCCGCTGCGTCTGTCTGCCATCCTCTCGTCCTCTTCAAGCTCAAGAGAATTCCCTTTCGTTGGTTCAGACATCTGTCGCCAAAGTTGAATCCGATATACTTCAAATCAAGAACTTTAATGTGGCAACAATCAAAGATAGAGCAGCCCTGGACCGGCTTGGACGGTTTTCCTCCTTGGCCTCTAGTAGGCAAAATATTGTGGCGCATAGAGGTGCATCCCACCATGCGCCGTGTGACCCTGCTTCAAGTACCTTCAGTGGCGCGAACCTCAGGAGCGTCGCCCTCTGATGACGTCATGCATCTAGGATATAAAAGGCCTATGAGATTGCTAGCTAGCAAAGGTTTCCGTTCCAGGTTTCCGACGGATGGGATTCACTCTCCGTACCTTGCAACTCTGCCTCCTTCAGACCTACTCTATTTGGAGTACCTGCTCCTCGGGGGCCTCTCTCTCCTTCTTATCTGTCAGGTCGCAGTCTGGAACCGGTACTCTCTCCTCAAGGGCCCATGTTCCTGGACTCGCTACTTGGACTCCACTTCTGCCAGGAAGACACCGCTGCCTAAAACATCTGTGAGTTACCATCTTTATCTCTCAGAGCTATTCCCTGGAACCAGGTACTCGCTCCTCGAGGGCCTGCCTTTACTCCAGCTCCTGTGCTCCACACTGAGAGACCGCTGTGTGAGTACATTACCAACGAGGCTGTATTCCTGAACTCTGCATATCCTGCTATTACTCACAATATCAGTTCTCTCTATTACAGCACAGTCATTGTGGGATCGCTGTTCCAGAGCCTGAGGGACTACAAGCCCAACCAGGCTACTTCCAGCTCACTACTGCCACCTCTGGTGGTTCACCAATCCTGTATAATAAAAGAACTAATGTGTGTGTGTCTCCTACGCTGAGTCTGACCTGTGGCCCTTCATGGGACTTCCCCCCGTGGGCGTGGTCATCTGCCACGGGTCCAGGGATCCACCCAAAACCTTTACAAATAATAACAGAGTCCCACCCTGTGAAGGTTTTGGGTAGTTTGGAGAGTCCGCTGGATCTGTTCTCTCTCTCTGGAGAATGGCAGAAGTTCTGTTAGTGCTCCACTATTCTCTCTAGTGTGGACATTCTTTCGTTTATAAAGGTTTTTTCCTTCTCCCCCACTCATTTGGAGGAGTCTGTTTGGTGTGGTTATTTGCATTTCTGGCTTGAGTACAGATTAATACTGAGAGTCTGCAGGTGGCACTTCGGCTTATGTGGCAGTGTTAGTAAAACCTTCTCTGTCTCCATCTGCTGGAGGGGAGGCAAAACCCAGGAGTCTGGACTGATCTATGGTACTACAGGATGAAAATTAGCTGGTAAGAAACAATTTTCTTTAAGAGGTAGATTTTAAAAGTGTTGCTCGCTAAAAAATACCCACATACATGCATATGTGGGTCACGTGCAAGTAACACAAATTTTAAAAAGCTGCAAAGTACGTATATACCTGTGTGTAAGTCAAAAATAAAAGGGCGGAAAATGGGCGGGGCATGGGCATTCCGGGGAGAGGCCAACATTTAATCTCATAACTCCGTATTTTAAAACTGGAGACCACAGTGCGCGTCAGCTTGTTAGTCGCATAACTTTACTGTTGCTCCTAATGAGGAGCAAGTCTTTAGATCTCGGGTTCTAGGGCTTACAGGACAGGTGAGGGGCATCCCCCTGAGATGGCATCATCCTCTTCCAATATAAAAGGTCTCAGTATTCGCTAACGAATCGAGTTAGCAAGGGGATTGCTTCGGCTTTTCTCCCAAGCTACTCTGCCTCCTCGGACTTACCAGGGGTACCCCCTCCTCGGGGGCCTCGCTCTCTTTTCTTTATTTCAGATTGCAGGTAGGAAAGGGTACTCGCTCCTCGAGGGCCCATGTTCCTGTACACTCTGAAGATTCTCTACTGCCTGGAAGCTATGGCAGATACAGACATTTGTGAGTTACCATCGCTGTCTCAGAGCGTTCCCTTGAACCAGGTACTCGCTCCTCCAGGGCCTAACCCTTTCCAGCTACTGAGCTTCCTTAAGACTTTATGTGAGTTTTGTCATCCAGTTCTGGCTATGAACACAGCATACCCTGTCTACTCACTATCTATAGTTTCTCTACAGCTCAGCAACCCTGGGATCGCTGTTCCAGTACCTGAGGGACTTCAGCCCTGCAGGGCATATCAGCTCACTACTGCCACCTCTGGTGGTTCTACTAACCTGTCTAATAAAAGAATTATCTGTGTCTGTCTCTATACCCAAGCCTAGCCGGTGGTCCCTCTCAGGATATCCTCCTGGGGGCACTGTCATCTGCCATCGGCCCAAGGATCCACCTATCTACATTCCTCTACAGCTGAGTGCCCTCTCCAAGCACTCCGCTGGTAACAGATTGCTACTCCTTCCCCATCAGGAGTCTTCAGCAACAGATTCATAACAGATTGCTAATTCCACAGTCTATACCTTAACAGATTGTTAACTACTCCCTCTACAGGAGCCGATTCGTAACAGATTGCTAACTCCTCCTTCCTCAGGAGCAGATTCGTAACAATAGGCGCAAAAGCGCACTCGTGGAGAGAGCTTTTCAAGATGGCCGCCTGACTGGTAGCAGCGTAAAGAGCTCCCGGAATTTCTTCTTAAAAAATTTCTTAATGCCTCATACGAAGCGGAAAGCCCGGGTGAGGGTTGGGGAGATTACCTCCACTCCCCTGGAACTAACGCAACCAACAATCGGAAGCTTTTTTTGCCGCAAAACCTCCTCTCTCGCCGGGTGAGAAGGTCGCTGGAGAAACAGCTCTGGAGCGGGAGCATGTTTCTCCGACCGAATTATCTTTAACCCCCGGATCACCAAATAGACCAGCGCCTCCAGGCCACGATGTGGAGGGGAGTGGCCAGAGTGAGGAACGCGCACCAGCAGACAGCTGGGAGGAGGCCGGAGCCATGGAGCAAGCTCAATCGGAAGAAGGGCTGAATATTCAAGGACACAAGGTAAAGCTAGTGCCTGGAACCGTGGAAGGCTCGGGCCCAGACTTTAATGTCGGGATTAAATCTTCTGAGCCTGGAATTAGCGCTGGAGAAGCAGCAGGACAGGGCATAGCACAGAGTCCGGTTTACAAACCCATTTTAAAGAAGATTGCAGAACCTGAAATATCACTTAATACTATCTGGAAAGCTCTCCAATCTTTGGAGAAAGCGATAGTAGGATTAACAAATGAGGTTAAAGAAGTAAAACAAGTTAAAGAAAATGCACTGGAATTATCTACAGAAAAGGGCAATTGAAAAAGTGGAAGAAAGCGTGACTGAATCGGAGAAATCTAATGCTTTGATAATCCGAAAAGATATGGAAGTTGAAAACAGACTTGAGAAAATTGAAAACATGCTGAGAGTCCATAATTTAAGATTCATTAATTTTCCTGTCTTAAAAAATATTTCTCCTAATGACTTGTTTAGACTGTATGTCTCTCAGGTATTGAAAGTTCCTGATGAGATTAAGCCAATGATATCAAAGGCAAACTATTTAAATACAGCCGAAGACAGACAGCAAGAAAATAATGAAGAGCAGAATATTCAAGATCTAACCTCTCTGTTAAATTCATCCCAAGATATGTTGGTAACATATCGTAGACCTTTATTGGTCACATTTACATTTCTTATGGATAAGAATAATATCTTCAAGCATTTCTTCAGAAATTCTCAAACACTTTTCTTTGGCCAGAAAGTGTGGTGTTATCAAGATTTAACAAAGTAAACACAGTTGAGAAGAAAATCTTTCCTAGAATTAAGAGGGGAGGTAGTACAGAAAGGAATATTGTTTAAGTTACAATTTCCTTGTAAGTGTTGCTTGATACATCAGGGAAAAAGATTTATTTTCTTTGAACCAAGTCAATTGAGGTTGTTTCTGGACTCATATGTTAGCCCTGGTTAACCTGTTGTTTAAAGGTGAAAATGGAAAATTGTGGGAGGTAACTTTCAGTCGTGCCTGATTTTCTGATGTCTTTTTTTTCTCTTATTTAGAGCCGCTCTATTATGAAGCTCTTCCCTTTTTTCTTACTGTCTAGATATACTTGTATAATTGTATAATTCAATCTGTATTGTAGACTATTCTATTACAAGTTGAAGCTTGTTAATTATATAAAATGCATAAATAAAAAATTTAAAAAAAAAAAGCGCACTCGTTGTAAAATCAGCCTGTAAGGTTTGAACCCTTGAAGACTCATGCTACTGCTCACAAATTTTAAACTTGTGCTGATTCAGCCTCTGTCGTTTTTAATGTTGAAAACTCCTGGTTGAGCTGTTATTTATTGGCAGGATGCTGTTTTTATTTTGTTGCTGGGATGTGCAGTAACACATAATTCCTCAAAGTAAAATCAGGGCAACTGCCTCTTTCAATAAGTAACTTCACTCATTGGAGAAGGTTAACTCTTTGAGGGCCTGATGTAATAAGAGCTGAATAAAAATTGTGCACTGAACGTCAGTGCACAATTTCTTTATTCATGACTTAAAAAAAGATTTAACTCCCGAGTTTGTTAGCTAATGGAATGCTAATGCATCAGAAGTTAAAAGGCACCCATGTATGCACATATCTCCTGGTACATGCACAAAATTTATTTTCTGAAGAATGGGCAGGACGTGAGTATTCCAGGATTTATGATTGAAACCTGCACCTAACTTTACTCCTGCTATGGATGGCATGCAAGTCCTAAAACAAAAAATACTAGGCTAGTCAGGGTCTTAATGGTAGAAGCTAACAGGTTAAAAGGGAGGCTATTAACTAGGGGGGTTAGGAAGTCCTATCCTTTACCTGGGCAAACTGGCAACAAACTGGGAAAACTGGTAATTGCATCAGCGTGTACTGTCTACTAGGGGTGTGAATCGTGTAATCGATCGTCTTAACGATCAATTTTGGCTGGGGGGGGAGGGAAATCTGCTCGTCGTGTTTTTTATTTTTAAAAAATCGTTAAAAATCGTAAATCGGGGGAGGGCGGGAAAACCGGCACACCAAAAAAACCCTAAAACCCACCCCGAACCTTTAAAACAAATCCCCCACCCTCCCGAACCCCCCCAAAATGTTTTAAATTACCTGGGGTCCAGTGGGGAGCTCCCGGCGCGCGATCTCCCTCTCTCTCTGACCACGGCTGCGTTGAGAAATGGCGCCGGTGGCCCTTTGCCCTTATCATGTGACAAGGCAAAGGTAGCGCCGGCGCCATTTTGGTTCCTGGCTCCCGAAGTCACGCATGCAGGAGATCGCCCCCGGACTCCCGCTGGACTCCCGTATGACATAGTGAGGGCAAAGGTAGCGCCGGCGCCATTTTGAAGATTGGCAATACGGCCCGCGTGCAGGAGGTCGCTCCAGGACCCCCGCTGGACTTTTGGCAAGTCTTGTGGGGGTCAGGAGACCCTCCCAAGCTGGCCAAAAATCCCTGGGGGTCCAGCGGGGGTCCGGGGGCGATCTCCTGCACGCGTGATGTAGGGAGCCAGGAACCAAAATGGCGCCGGCGCTACCTTTGCCTTGTCACATGATAAGGGCAAAGGGCCACCGGCGCCATTTCTCAACGCTGCCGTGGTCAGAGAGAGAGGGAGATCGCGCCGGGAGCCCCCCACTGAACCCCAGGTAATTTAAAACATTTTGGGGGGGTTCGGGAGGGTGGGGGATTTGTTTTAAAGGTTTGGGGTGGGTTTTAGGGTTTTTTTGGTGTGCCGGTTTTCCCGCGTCCTATTTAACGATACAATACAAATGCCCCTGACGATAAATCGGGGGCATTTGTATTGTATTGTGCACTCAAACGATTTTGGACGATTTTAAAATTATCTGACGATAATTTTAATCGTTCAAAAACGATTCACATCCCTACTGTCTACTAAAATCCCCCCACATACACAGTAGAGGTGGCATTTGCATGTACATACACGTGTCCATCTAAAATTGTATGCACATGTATACGCATACAGCCCATTTTATACCATGCACGCATACACACGCATATGTTATAAATTAGCTGCGTCAGCATATGTGCGTACATCAGCGCCCATGCGCTGGTATCAAAGTTACCATCTTTTTTTTTATTATTTATTTATAAGGTTTCTTATACATAAAGTACTGAACATTTTAGGAAACATGTATATACCACTCAGAAAACAAATTATTACATGAAAAGTATATATGAAATACAATTCTAGTCTATACCAAATCTTAATAGAGCATAGCCAAGGGGTCATATATTTAGAGGAGTGTTTAGGAAAATGTTTAGGGAAAAGCATTTACCTGATAACAGAGCTGTTTTTTTATCTTCCCTAAACTGGGTCCCTATGTTACAGCATGATTAGAAAAAGAATCTAAATAAACTCTTAGCTGTTCCGGGGTGAAAAATATATAGGAATCATTCTCTTTCTTTATGACACACTTACATGGGTATCGCAATAAAAATGTGGCACCCAACGATAATGCTTCCAGCCTCATATTCAGAAAGCCTTTTTGCCTTTCCTGGGTGACCTTTGAAGTGTCAGGAAACATACAAACCTTACTACCATGAAACAAGGAATTCAAGAAAAGTATTTAGGTTCTGAAAATCAAATGGTGGAACTCCAGCGTCATTTAAACGATTTTAGGGGTTATTTACTGGCAAAAATATACTTTATTAATCATAGGAAACTGTGATTCCGGTATTTGAAGCACTTCAGTAAGGTATCTTTTAAAGGTAACTATTGGCAGTTCTCCCATTACACGTGGGAAATTTATCAACCTCAAGTTTAGGCGATCGTTCCAATTTTCTAGCATTTCTAAACTCTGAGACAGGGCTGCTCTATCTTTGATTGTTGCCACATTAAAGTTCTTGATCCGATTCAACTTTGGCGACAGATGTCTGAACCAACGAAAGGGAATTCTCTTGAGATTGAATATTAAGATTAACTTGAGAGGAAAGTAAATCCATCTTACTATTGCATTCTTTCTCGGCCACAGATAGCCCAGCTGTTAGCTCCCACAAGGACTCCAGAGTTACGACTGCTGGCCTTACAGGGACCTCAGGACGCTCACCCGATGATGTGGAGTTAATTTCAGAGGACGCTGGAACTGTTGAACCACTGGGAGTTGTAACTCCTTCCCCTGCTGATTCTCCTCCACTTCCTGGTTGTACCATCCATCCCCTCCGACGGGTCCTCTTGCAGTCGCGTGCCACTGACCTCATCGGTCTGCGACTCCTGCAGGGCATCTGGGATCGGGTGGTCGAATGTTGGGGGGGGCCAAGGGAAACCTTTGCCCCAGGCGAAGTTGCCTCTCCTCCAGGCACATTCGCAGCAGGGAATACTGCCCCTAAATTATCAGCTCCCTGAAACAGGAAGGTGGTTATCAAGGCTTGCTCAGAAAGTTGTGTAGGGATTGAGGGAAAACCCTCACTTTCCCTTTTCTTTTTGGCGACATCAGGAAGCACAAATACAGCTTTCTTTGAAAGGTAAGGAGCAACTCTAATTCCGTGTCTCACTCAGGACGCCATCTTGCCCCCCAAAATAGCTAAAAGTTACCATCTTAAGACTCTTATAAAATAGCAACTGTTGGCCCTGTCCTCAACCTCCCCACACCACTCCAGACTGCAAAACCTAAAGTTTGTATGTACTTTTGATGTTTATAAAATAAAGATTACATGAGTACATGCTAGTTATGTGCATATATGCTACATTTTATGTGTGTATCTCTTTGAAAGTTCTTCCCATAGGGTGCAACACTCCTTGCTGAATCGAGAGTAAAGTTTGTGCACTAAAAATATCTGCACAATTGTACATTGTTACATTGGGACCTAAAGCAGGTGGTTTATTTACTACACCAAGGACAAACAAAACAAAAGGAACTAGATGTCCTGGAGCTCTTGCTGTGCACGTAGGCTTATTCTTCATTGTCCCGTGGGCAAGCTGGTACTGTTCTGCAGCATAAAGAGTTCAACATTTGTATTTATTATTTAGTTATTTATTTAGACTTTCTTGATTTCATACCTTATCATTCAGATAGCCCAAGGCGAATCACAAAAAATGTGGATTATATACATATTAGAATAATCAAGCCCAACCCAGATCTAAAAATAAATCAATGTAATAAACATTATATCTAAACATTCAAAAACTAAAAACTCATAAAATAAATATTCAAGAAATTTCTGATATATATCCAGACATAAATCTTCTTGAATTCAGGAAGTCCTTCAAACAAGTAGAGGACCACAAGTGGATAATTGGCAAGGAGTCAATACTCATTTTCCATACTACCTGTCTTGGAAAAACTCATCGATAAAGCCAAGATTACAAATGTTTCCTAAAAGAAAGATTTTTTTTTTGCTGGGTGATTCTCCAAAGGGGCTGAAGTTCATAATGCTAGAACTGAGGAGGTAAATGCTGAATTTTGAAGAACTAGTCTAACCATTGCAGATGGAGGGACAGACAGCAGTGTCCACTGTCTGCTGCAATTAATTTAGTAGTGCTCAGTAGGGATGTGAATCGTTTTTTGACGATTTAAAATATCGTCCGATATATTTTAAATCGTCAAAAATCGTTAGGGCCACGATACAATACCAATTCCCCCGATTTATCGTTAAAAAATCGTAAATCGGGGGAAGGGGGAGGGCAGGAACTTACTTACTTGCCCTAAACCAATGGCAGGAACACCGGCACACTAAAACCCCCTAAAACCCACCCCCGACCCTTTAAATTAAATCCCCCACCCTCCCGAACCCCCCCCCCCAAATGCCTTAAATTACCTGGGGGTCCAGCGGCGGTCCGGAACGGGCTCCTGCAATTGAATTGTGTTGTCTTCAGCCGGCGCCATTTTGCAAAATGGCGGCCGCAAAATGGCGGCGGCCATAGACCAACACGGTTCGACTGCAGGAGGTCGTTTCGGACCCCCGCTGGACTTTTGGCAAGTCTTGTGGGGGTCAGGAGGCCCCCCCCAAGCTGGCCAAAAGTCCCTGGGGGTCCAGCAGGGGTCCAGGAGCGATCTCCTGCCCGAATCGTTTTCCGTACGGAAAATGGCGCTGGCAGGAGATCGACTGCAGGAGGTCGTTCAGCGGCGGTCCGGAACCCCCGTATTTGTAGTACCCCCGTATTTGTAGTACTGACTGAGTGGAAGGTTTTGGTGAACTGGGGGACTTCAGGCTGAAGCACCAGGATGGCCTCGATGACATGGAGAAGGACTGGGTAAAATTGGTAAAGCTGGTAATTTCCTTGATGTGTGCCTATTTTAAGATACACTGATTTACGCAAGGAAGTACTATTTTATTTTCGCCTGTAAAATATATGCACATGCATTGATATACACATTCGATGCATTGTATGTATTCGTGTGTAAGCCTACATACGCACGTATAATGCAGGGTAGAGATATATGTATTTTATAAAACTCGTGTGTATCACACATGTGGGTTATAAAATACTAGCATGGATCTGCTCACAGCCAGATACATGCATATTTACCACCACATACATTTGAAAGTTCTTTCCTGTCTCTTTAGAGCTTTCTAATGAGGAAATTAAACTGAGCTTTGCTTCTCAACTCTGACAGTCTCCAAGGTTTTCCAGTCTTCCCATCGCTCTCTTTTTCACTTTGTCTGTCTTTGATGAACTATCAGCCTATATTTTCTATTTATAAACATGTATCGAGGCAAGGTAATTTTATAATAGCCTGTGTAGGGCTGAGGTCGACGTGTAGAAAGTACACACAGACGTCAGTCTGAATTTTCAAAGCGGACTTGCACGCATAAGTCTGCATTGAAAAATAGCAGGTGCACGCGGAATCCTACATAACATATGCGCATACATTTTCGATGGCTCAGGAGCAGGCATAAATATGTACATATTCATTTAGGCACATACTTTTGAAAACCAAAAGTCCCAACTCTGCTCTCGGGAACATCTCTTTCTAATACACACTAAAGGCCTGGATTTATCAAAATGCGATAAGTATCGCATGCAATAGCAAAAGGGGTGTGTTTTATGCTAATATACAGTTTATTGCAATTTGCACTAATTACCTATGTGAAGAGCTAAGTTAGCACAAATTGCGATAACATTTTCAGACTTTGCGATAAGTGCCAGACCTGTTGTATTTCCTGCATTCAACCACTGGGGGACCATTGTTAATGGTCCCAGGGAGCTCAGATGAGAGAGAATGAGAGAGAGAGAGGGAGAGAAAGAGAGAGAGAGAGAGAGAGAGAGTGCCTAGCCATCACTCTGAAGGCCATCAAATCTTCACAAGAGACCACTGTTCTGTTCATACGTCTCACATTGAATGTCAGAGTGGCCCCGCACCCCCTACACTAAGATTTAAACCTCACCTCGAGTTACTAGGTGGACCTACCATAGGGATACAAATACCTATCTAGGGAGAAGACATTATGGTTAGGTTCTCTCTCTCTCTCTCTCACAGGCCTTTCAGGAGACATTGTGAAATGCTACTGAAAAAGGTGTAGTTAAGTCTGTGCAATAGCACTTCACAGACTGACAAACCTATAACTCCTCCTGTTTTTCAAATTTGCATCACACCATACGCGTTAAAGACATTTTCGCATGCGGTAAGGGCCTATCGCATGCGTTAACGGGGTTTTTCACATGCGAAAATGCCTTAGCGCATTTTGATAAATGACCCCCTAAATCACTTCTATGTGTTCTTTTACACACACAATCTGGAGCAATTATCTAAAAGCCTATTTAAGTGCATAAAAAATGTATTTTATATGTGAAAAGGTTTTTGAAAATCAGGTCCTTATTTATTTATTTATTTATTTATTTTAGAATCTTATATTACACACTAGGGGTGTGAATCGTGTGATCGATCGTCTTAACGATCGATTTTGGCTGGGGGGGGAGGGAAATCTGATCGTCATGTTTTGTTTTTTTTAAAAATTGTTAAAAATCGTAAATCGGGGGAGGGCGGGAAAACCGGCACACCAAAAAAACCCTAAAACCCATCCCGAACCTTTAAAACAAATCCCTCACCCTCCCGAACCCCCCCAAAATGTTTTAAATTACCTGGGGTCCAGAGGGGGGGTCCCAGCGCGATCTCCCTCTCTCTGACCACGGCTACATTGAGAAATGGTGCCGGTGGCCCTTTGCCCTTATCATGTGACAGGGCAAAGATAGCGCCGGCGCCATTTTGGTTCCTGGCTCCCGACGTCACGCGTGCAGGAGATCACCCCCGGACCCCCGCTGGACCCCCAGGGACTTTTGGCCATTTTGAAGATTGGCAATACGGCCCGCGTGCAGGAGGTCGCTCCTGGCCCCCCCGCTGGATTTTTGGCAAGTCTTGTGGGGGTCAGGAGGCCCCCCCCCCAAGCTGGCCAAAAGTCCCTGGGGGTCCAGCGGGGGTCCGGGAGCGATCTCCTGCACGCGTGACGTCGGGAGCCAGGAACCAAAATGGCGCCGGCGCTACCTTTGCCCTGTCACATGATAAGGGCAAAGGGCCACCGGCGCCATTTCTCAACGCAGCCGTGGTCAGAGAGAGAGGGAGATCACGCCGGGACCCCCCCACTGGACCCCAGGTAATTTAAAACATTTTGGGGGGTTTGGGAGGGTGGGGGATTTGTTTTAAAGGTTCGGGGTGGGTTTTAGGGTTGTTTTGGTGTGCCGGTTTTCCTGCGCCCTATTTAACGATACAATACAAATGCCCCTGACGATAAATCGGGGGCATTTGTATTGTATTGTGCACTCTAACGATTTTGGACGATTTTAAAATTATCTGACGATAATTTTAATCGTTCAAAAACGATTCACATCCCTATAACACACTATCCCCAGGTCTAGGAGGGTAACAACCTCACAAGCATAACATGAACACATTGAACAGCAAAAACCTATAAAGCTAACAGTTAAAAAAAAACCAGAAAAATAATTGCCCAAAACAGACAAGACAATAACAATAAAAAAATGCATCCTAAGGCAGAACTTTTTATAGCAATGGAGTGTGCATACAGAAAATACGAAAGAAATCATTTGCAGCTGGCAGTCTTTTAACCAATCTCTGGCCTGGTCTGTAGTTACTTACTAATTAATTGTAATTCTCTAGCCAGCACTGCATGTCTCAGGTGTTGCTGCATCTCTTATTATATAAACTCTGTCAATTGCCTAAAGAAGAACTTCCCAGGGTCCTAATACTCTATGGCTTATGTCTGTTCTGGGATTGTTATATTACAGTGTGCTACTTGCATTTTGTTGGAACATCAGGAAAAATGTGTGACTTGGCCTTGTGGATAATCTTTCCATTTGGAAGCCCCTGCTGGACACCACGTAGCCCAAAAAGGGAACAGACTCCTGATGGAAAGAGCATTTTTCTAGCTTAGCAAAGAGATGATTATCACGTAATCTCTGCAGGACTCTGGCAACATTCGCTTGATGACTTTGTAGGTTTTGGGAGAAAACCAGTATGTCGTCTAAATACACAACCACACATTGGTACAGCATATTTCGCAGGATCTCATTCATCATATTTTGGAATACGGCCGGAGCGTTACAAAGGCCAAAGGGCATGACCAAGTATTCAAATGGCCACCGCAGGTATTAAAGGACGTCTTCCACTCGTCCCCTTGACGGATGCAAACCAGATTGTATGCCCCTCTGAGGTCCAGCTTTGTGAAAATCTTGGCTCCCTGGAGTCTGTCAAACAATTTGGAAATCAGAGGTAAAGGATATTGTTCCTTTATGGTGATCTTGTGAAGTCCTCAGTAGTCTATACATGGGCGAAGGGATCCATCCTTCTTGCCTACAAAAAAGAATCCGGCTCCTGCAGATGACTTGGAAGGCCAGATAAATCCTTTTTTGCAAATTTTCTTGAATATAGGCCGACATGGTCTCAGTCTCTGATAGAGAAAGTGGGTACACCCTTCCTCTGGGGGGGGGCTCAGAATCATGCTTTAAATTGATAGCACAGTCGAAGGACCGGTGAAGCAGAAACACGTCTGCTGCCTTCTTTGAAAGCACGTCTTGAAAGGAGAAGTACTGTGGTGGCAGGCCCGGAAGAGAAGTGGTGGTTGACATGCAAGGCATAGGTGTTACTTTCTTCAAGCATCTGTCGTGACAAGCCGCTCCCCACTGTGATAGTTCCAGGGTGTTCAGACAGACAGAGGCCAAAGAAAATCACTTACATTGCTGCAGTCTCTACACTGTCTCCTATGCTGACCTTCCCCCAGTGAAGAGAAAAATCAAAATGAGCAGCAGTGCACTGCCTCTGACTTTTGGCACTGTGAGTGAGACCACTGTAGCACAGAGATCAGAAGCAGTCTTTTACCAGTGCCAAATCCAAACGTTTCTAAGCTTTTTAAAAATTCTGTGAGAGCTTCTACAAACACATCTTTCTCTGCAAACAGCTAGAGAGGAAATATGGAGTGCTTCTTGCACATGCTTAGACTTTACAACAGGAGCAGCTCAGTGTCATTTGATCCATATAATAGCTATGGGATGTTTAAAAAGATGCTGCACTGTGATTTAGTCTCTGGCTGATCTCCTTGCTAGCTTGTCCTGCCTCAGCTCTGACAATGCTGTGAGGACACACAGGCAAGAGTTGGTTGCTATCATTCCCAGATGTTTTTTTGCTCAGCAATACACAGCTGGAAAGGAATACGAGTGAGTTTATCAAATTTGCGGATGATACAAAATTATTCAGAGTAGTTAAATCACAAGCAGACTGTGATACATTACAGGAGGACCTTGCAAGACTTGAAGATTGGGCATCCAAATGGCAGATGAAATGTAATGTGGACAAGTGCAAGGTGTTGCATATAGGGAAAACTAACCCTTGCTGTAGTTACACGATGTGAGGTTCCATATTAGGAGATACCACCCAGGAAAAAGATCTAGGCATCATAGTGGATAATACTTTAAAATCGTAGGCTCAGTGTGTTGCAGCAGTCAAAAAAGCAAATAGAATTTTAGGAATTATTAGGAAGGGAATGGTTAATAGAACGAAAAATGTCATAATGCCTCTATATCGCTCCATGGTGAGACCACACCTTGAATACTATGTACAATTCTGGTCGCCGCATCTCAAAAAAGATATAGTTGCGATGGAGAAGGTACAGAGAAGGGCAACCAAAATGATAAAGGGGATGGAACAGCTTCCCTATGAGGAAAGGGTGAAGAGGTTAGGGCTGTTCAGCTTGGAGAAGAGACAGCTGAAGGGGGATAGGATAGAGGTCTTTAAGATCATGAGTGGTCTTGAACAAGTAGATGTGACTCGGTTATTTTCACTTTCGAATAATAGAAGGACTAGGGGGCATTCCATGAAGTTAGCAAGTAGCACATTTAAGACTAATCGGAGAAAATTCTTTTTCACTCAACGCACAATAAAGCTCTGGAATTTGTTGCTAGAGGATATGGTTAGTGCAGTTAGTGTAGCTGGGTTCAAAAAAGGTTTGGATAAGTTCTTGGAGGAGAAGTCCATTAATGGCTATTAATCAATTTTACTTAGGGAATAGCCCCTGCTATTTATTGCATCAGTAGCATGGGATCTTCTTAGTGTTTGGGGTAATTGCCAGGTTCTTGTGGCCTGGTTTTGGCCTCTGTTGGAAACAGGATGCTGGGCTTGATGGACCCTTGGTCTGACCCAGCATGGCAATTCCTTATGTTTCTTATGTGTAGACTTCAATGGGCCATAGACTTCAATGGGAAATATAAATGAAAGGACAAATATTTTTGTTTCATTCATGAGACCCCCTCCATTTGTTTCAGGGGTCCATGAATGAAACAAATATGCCCCAATTCATTGTGTGTTATCCATTCTATGCAGTTTGAAACTTTTACTGCCATAATCAACTACACTCAGAAATAGAGATGGAAGAACCAGCCAGACCTCAATTCGGACTCTGTCCTAATTCTGGAATCCAGTGTCAGGTACAGTAAAAGTCTGTCTTTCTGTCTCAAAAGTATAACAAAAATTGATCTATTTCCACGATTAGTTAATTTGTTTCAAGTCCTGGGAGTTCAGATGTATTTATTTATTTATTTATTTATTTATTTGCAGCATTTCTATTTCACCGATCCTAATTTCCTCCTTCATCAAATTACAAGTAAAAGGACTTTTGAGTGAAATCTGTCATTTTCCAGAACTTTTCTTCCCTTGATTCTTCTTATATGGGTAAAAAAAAAATCAAGGTGATAAATAATATAAAGTTTAAAGACTCCAGTATGCTTTAGTAACTAACTTTGGCATCCAACAGTGCAGGAAAAGACTGTTGTAGTCATCATAGGCAGGGCCGTGAGCAAATTGCAGGAAATCTTTATGTTAATTGTGATAATGTTATAGAGGTTTATTTAGAACAATTTCTTGCACAGTGTGGTTGGAATTTTACAACTAGAAGTAGAATCACTCCCTTTATCATGTCACAAAGAGATGTCTTACACTAATTAGTAAGGTCTTAGGCTCAGGGAGAACAGAAAGCCTGAAGATGAATCCAATCCATCTAGGACCTGTTTTATTAATTTTTCTTTTTGTAATCTTAGGCACAAAACATTTTATATACAACAGTAATGAAAGGAAACCTCCAAATACCGCAATAAGAAAGGGAGCCTATGTAGCAACCTCAGCAATGAGGTACAAAGAAATGTGGGGGGGTTGTCTAGTGATCCTACTTCAGAGGTATAACATGGACAATTGTGTATTAGGGCAAGAAGCCCCTTGAAGATATCTAATGCAAGGATGTGTATTAGGCCAGTGGTCCCCAACCCTATCCTGGGGGCCCACCAGCCAGTCGGGTTTTCAGGATACCCACAATGAATATGCATGAGAGAACATTTGCATGCACTGCCTCCATAACATGCAAATTTTCTCTCATGCATATTCATTGTGGATATCCTGAAAACCCGACTGGCTGGTGGGCCCCCAGGACAGGGTTGGGGACCACTGTATTAGGCCACATGAATTCTCTGGTACTCAGATGCAGGAGCCAGGGATTTTTGTGGGATTTTTGACAGTCCCAGAGAAGTTGCCCAAGAAACGATGGGTATAGAAGGAAAGACAGCTTATTATTTGGATCTGCTGTCATTTATGTGAAATGAATAATTATTTATTTATCAAATCTTTGCAAGAACACTGGGTAAAGGGAAGGGAACAGCTGGAATTGTTGAAGGTTGCTACTTTCCAAATCTGGCCCTCAACAGGTCTGATTTTCAGGCTATTTTCAGTGATTATTCATGCAGTATTTGCATATATTTACTCTAAGCAAATATAGGGTTGATTACCCGTAAAACTGGATTTATTGTGGGTTCTTGAGAAGCTGATTTGGGAACTACTGCTGCAGACTGTTGTTGATGCAAGAGCATGGACAGGAAGTTGCTTCACCTTTCAAATCTTTCCCTAAGGTCATTGATGTAAATCAACTACGTTGTTCCAAGTCAACCTCATGATAATCTTTTAAAATTACATGTTTGCTTGTTTTCCAAGTCATGCATTTATGTACCGCATGGGATTGACAGACAATAGGCTTGCACAACAAAGTAAGTAGGTGTAGACATGCCAGAAAGAACAGTAATGGCTACTGACCTTATTGATAACGTAATCTAATATGTAGTAACATAATTAGCATTTTAAAGTAACTTCTTTCTGAAAATTACACTTATAAATTGTTGACCTTTCCCTGTTACATGTGAAATATGTTTGTAATATTCAAGAGCACCTTACTTGTCAATGAGAAAAATATTTGTGAGCATACAAATGTGCATCTCAAAAAGGTAAAGATAACATTTTGATTTTAAAAAAACTTACATTTGTAGTTGTAGAATGAGTTTAAATATATTTGTATTGGACCCTCCGGCCTCATTTCCATTATGGCCCTGGGTATTTCAGCTAGTGCGGTGCAGTATAATCAGTGAGAGGAGGCACCATTCTGTAGTGCAGTGCAGTATAATCAGTGAGAGGAGGCACCATTCTGTACAACCCCTCCCTTTGAGGGTGTTGGACTGGCCATCCCCTTTGCAGGGTTTTATAAGCAGCTCTCTCCTGGGAGTTCTGGGAGTGTGTGTGTGTGTGGGGGGGGGGGGGGGGGGGAAGAGTCAACTTTCAGGGCCAAGAGCATAAAGGGTGAATTGCCCCTGGGAGGGGGGGAGTTCCTCACTTTTCTCTTTCTCTGGGTTCCCTGGGAGAGGGGTGCGTGTCCTCTATGTGCTATAGGTGCCAAATAAACATTCTGGAGTTACAGGTTTAATGTCCCAAAATTAAAATCTTTACTTTTGAAAACACTGGTGAAGTACGGCACAGCAAACTTAAACTTCAGAACCACAGAATGTCTTGCGCGTTAGTCTCTTTCCTTCTAACTGTGCCTGAGTCTCTTGTACCAGGATCAGGGAAACATCCACCCTCCAGGGCATGGAACAGTGAAGTTCCAAGATGGACAGAGGATCCCTGTGTGGGCAGGAAAAACCCTTCCAGCACTAGGAAAAAGAGTTAAACCCAGTCTCTGCACAGAGAGTCCAATCCTCTCCCTTCCCAGGGGCAAAGACTCCATTTGGCTGTCCTCCATGATTTTAACTCGTTCATAGGCACGGTTCGTACTTAGTACATCTCTTTCTCTTCCTTGATCTTTTCCTTTCCCGCTTAATCTTTCTCTCTTGTGGATACCAGATGGGTGAGATCCTCCTGGAAACGGCAGCTCCAGCTGTTCCTCTGATGGGTAGGAAGAAGGGCGGAAAAACGTCCTCCCAGGTCTTTCAATCAAAATTCTTCTTTCCCAAAAAAGGATATTAACTCCGGAGTTTATCCTTGCAGCGGGTCACCGCCACTAAGGGGCAGCTCTTCCCTATCGTCTGGGCGCCCCAAACATGGGGTTCTCCATGCACTGTGTCCAGGAGAGGCTCAGGTGTCTCAAGTTTCAAAGTCCCAAAACTTAACCCAGGACAACCAGCCTGCATCTATGGAACGGGATACAGAAGAGTCCCTGGCAGGATGGAGCCCAGGCCTCCAGGTAAGCTACAAAATCCGACTTGGAAAAAATCTCCAACCTTCCCCCCTAAACAGCAAATTATACTACCCCCACAGCTCTAAGGAGGGAGCTCTCTAAAAAAACCTCTCAATCCAGATGGCTACTCCAGCACCCTCAGAGGAAGGATCGTCCCCTAAGTATCCCTCGCTAACGGCACTAGCTCTATAAGGAATTTCCCAGGGCTTACTGGGAACGGAACTGTAGTATCCGTTATCACAAGTAGAAGTACAAATATGCAAACTCTGTGGGGCATATTTACGTCTTTTGATTGGGTACGAACACAGCAGCGCTCAGAGGGAAGACCTCCTCATCCCCCCGCCCAAGTCATTGAATTCAGGGGGGACTCCTCTGGGGGTCTCATAATTGCTAACAGGGTCCATCATGTACAAAAGGATCCCCACCCCAGTATACAGCAATGCATTTTGGGCTATATATCATAAACAAGGTTGGTTAGTGGTACCTAGCTCTTTCATTGACCTGAATTTACCCACAGATCTACTAGGTCTGTAGTTAGGATTGCAAAATTCCTCCCCCTTCAGATCTAAATAAATAAATAAATCTCTAATCACATCCCTCCCACACCCTGTGTAGATGTCCAATCTTTCCTGACACTTTTTTAATTTTTTTTTAATTTTTAATTTTATTATTTTTATATACCAACATTATATCTCAATCGGTTTACATTCAGGTACTGTAGGTATTTCTCTGGATCAAGCGGTGTCAACAGTGCAGGGACTGAGCTAGCCTGTGTACACAGTTGCCTAGAGAAGGAAAACACACTGGTGCTGTGAGCCCCCATTTAAAGGTGAATTTCATTAGCTGTGTGCGTAGAAATTAGCAATTTTGGATGTAAAAGAGCATATACGGCGTGAGCATATGCTGTTTTAGAAACCTCAACATACATGCATAAATCGAGGTCCATGAGTAAAACTGCACCTGTTAAAAAAAGGGGCGGACCAGGAGCATTTCAGGGAGGGGCCAACATTTACACAAGTAAGTTGCTATTTTATAAGCAATTTGTGCGAGTAGATTTGGCAGCTTACTCAGGTATATTTGCACCTGGTCATTATCTGGCGTAAGTGATAGTAAATGTCGTCTAAATTGTGAAATACTGACTGGTTGGGAGGTCTGGGGGAAATGGGGGAAGGTCAGGCTGAAGAGCCAGGAGGGTCTCAATGATCTGCAGATGGGCTGGGTAAATTGGTAGGACCAATTGGTAAAATTGGTTATTTCACTGTCATGCACAATGTTAGAAAATCTCCCGACTTACGTGTGTAAAAGCTGACTTATTGTGGGGGTGGGGGGGGTGGGGGTAAATACGTCTAATTTACACATATAAAATCTCCTTGTGTATCACCTTAAAATTGGAAGTAAAAATATGCATGTATACCAGTTGTGCAGACTTATCCGGCCAAAATTTGACTTATTCAGGTAAGTAGCAGCTCTACTTATTCAGATAAGTAGCAGCTCTTCTGGTATTTATCCGGATACATTCTGGGCGTGGTGTTTTGGGGCGTGGCCGTGAGATGTGCGCGTAAATACTTGCGCGCCCCGGTGCATGCCCAGGTCCTCTGCCGCGTAACTTTACTTCTGCTATGGAAGAGGTGTGACAAAACAAAAAAACAAAAAACAGCCGGATTGAGGGGTTTAAAGGGACTGGATTAATTAGGGGAGTACAGGCTATTAAACCAGGGGGTTTAGAGAACCTAACTCTTGAATGGGCGAACTGGTGGACAAACGGCTGAAACTGGTCATGACATGGATGCGCACCGGTATTAAAATATTTCCACATACGCGGTAGAAACCCAATTTATGTGCCTGGGTGCACACACACTTAAAATTGCATGCACATGTGCATGCACCCAGTCTGTTTTACAACATGCCATGCATATGTGTGCACAAGTTATAAAATGGCCGCATATCTGGTCTTTATCCGTCATACATGTGCCTGTTTGCACCTGCATGCCGGTTTGAAAGTTACATCTTTGTCTTTTATTATTTTTATTTTTCTCCTTTGCATTTTATATTTCTGATTAATTTAGAAACGTATTTTTGTACATTGCCTAGAGCTTATGCAATTAACGATTAATAAAATCCAATAGAAGATAAAGGTATAAGATATTTTAAAACTTGTGTGCGTAATTTAAATTACCGGCTTGCTGGTTCTTTCATCAGTCCACCCAGTCCTTCTCCAGGTCATTGAGAGCCTCCTAGTTCTTCAGCCCCAACACCCCTAGTTCATCCAGACCTCCCACCTTACCAGTAATTGACAACAGAGTGGTCTGATATCAATTGTGCAAGATAATTAGCAGGTGTAAAATCGTGCAAAGAAGTTACTTTATGTACTCTGATAAGTCTCTTATAAAATAGCAACTTACGTGCGTAATTCTTAGTCACGGCACAGAATGGCCTTAGACCACACCCTTTTTTATGAAAGAATAAGTGCACATTCGATGTAAACCGATCCGATATGGTTCTTGTCCATGAAGGTCGGTATAGAAAAGTGTTAAATAAATAAATAAATAAATAAATAGATAAATAAATAAATAAAAGAGAAAATACACCTGTATGTGTGATGTTTATAAAATAGTATTTATGGGAGAACAAACCATTTACTTGTATTTATGTTCATTTTTAAACATGTAGCTCTTTGAAAATGTACCCTTAGGTATTAACAATGAATGTGCTATCCAGTGTTAACACCCAATAAGGATATTAACATGCATTTTTATTTTAATTAGTTCATTTGCATGTGTTTTTCATCACTACTCATTAACTCAATCATGCAAATAATACGCTTGGTATATAAGTGGTATTTAACATGCATTAAATGTGGGCATTACCACGAGCACTCTTTAGCACATGGGTCCCTATATCGATATATTACTGCTTTAAAATCACTAGAAAGTAACTGCATGCAATATTCTAGGTATTTTTATAATATGTCGAATGCATCAATATTCTATGCAAATGTATTCAATATTCTACAAGTAACCCACAGATCCTTCGCCAGATAAACAAAACTCTCTAATGTAGCTATTCTGAGTAGGGAACGTGCATTCATTTTGAAATGGCATGAAAAATATAAACAACAAAACAAAACAAATTTGTAAGGTTCTTTTCATTTCTTTTCAGAATGCAGGCACCGCTGCAATAAACACATTAACCCAGGCCTTCCCCATCTCCCCATTCTTCCCATATCCATCTTACCCCTCCATGGGGGTTGTACAAGTTGGAATAGGGCAGAATTGTTCCGCTCTTGCCTTGTCGGGTCTCATTTTCTATAGAGCAGAATAGCCCTGGTTGGCGTTGGTGAGGGAAATGGAGAACCCAGTCCCTTTCTTCCTTTGCTTTATTCTTTAGAGGGGTTTTTTCTCTTTGTTTTCTTTTCAGTTTGGTGTTTATTTTGTTTCAATTAAATGAAACGAACCAAAATAAACATGAAAGGAAACATGATTAAAATAAAACAAACAGAACCACATGTTTTGTTTCTCTGTGTTTTTCTGAGTCAGAATTTGGTTTTTTGCACTGACACAATACTAAATTGTTTTAAAGCCACCTCACCAATTAGGTCGCTGTGAATCAGTGAGGAAGGCGTGTCATGATACTTAACAGCGAATGTTTCAAAATCGGTGGGGAAATATTAGGATTAAGCGGAGGTAGCGGCCTGAAGGCAAAGTTCTAAAATGAAACAAGAGTACAGCGGGTTCCACATGCTTCACCTTTAGAACTTACTTCAATTCTTTACCTATATAAAAAACGTGCAAAAGTGGAATAATGGGAGGGTTTGGGCCTGATTTACAAAGCTTTTTCCCCATAGGCAGAGAATAGGTGGTGGGGGTTAAGGGAGAGAGAGGAAAGCCTTAGTAAATTAGGCTCTTGCTTTGTGTATGGAGAGAGAGACATTTCTGTGTCACTGATACATTGTGATCAGAATAAATCGAGTGCCTATCATAACTTACCAGCCCCGGTACCTTCATTCTCTGCTCTTTGCTTCTCCTTCGCTATTATAGACTGGTGTGCAAGTCACTGTCAACCTCCTTGTTCTCAAGTTTAGATGTTAGTCTGCTTGCAGGAAGGACCATTATAAACATGGGAAGTACTTGAATAGTCTCCATCTTTTTCTACAGGAGACTAACATCATTAAAGTGACTTTGAATGTTCAATAAGGGATAATGAGGCTCATGCATAGCAAAATATTGCAGCTAATGGATTGTGCAGGCAAAAAGATTTTATTTCATTTTGATATTTGGGGGGGGGGCATATTTTTCCACATCTTTTTATATTTTTCTTCATTTCATGTCTTGGGGGAGGGGAAGTTAATGCAAACAGTGTGCACTAAGGAGCCTAGTGAGTTCCCAGCCGTGGGGATGGAGACCCCCCCCCCTACCTCAGAGGCCACAAGACACTAATGAATGACTCTAACCCCACCCACCCACCCTTCCCGCAAAGAAAGGCTTGGTGACCCATTGTATAATGTGCTCTGTGACTCCTGCCTCTCAACCTGGCACATTGATATTAAAGGAGCAGTCCTGACAGTAAGCCCCACCCTACTGATTAACCCATACCCAGTCTCCAAAACATTTCCAAAAGATCCTCCCCACAGGGCCGGTAAAAGGGGTGTAGGCGCCCTAGTCGTGCTGCTACCCCCAGTCTTGGCCATGACTCCTACCTCATTCTTAATCGCACCCGCCGAGTGTGTGGTTTCCTGGTCCTTAAGTAGATCGGGCGCTGCTCACAGCCCCCCGAATCTCCACTCCTCTTTGCCGCCACTTGCGGCCCCCACATGGCTCACATCCCCTAATGATCCCAGGCCTAGTTCACCTAGTGCTTCAACCAGCCCTGCCTCACTGGTGTTTCCCCCATCCCTAATCCCTCACTCCCCCCCCCCCCCCCGCCACACACACACACACAGCTCATCTGATAGCCACAATATCCAAAGCGGGCAAAAGAGATTCCCCAGTTGCAATTGCCCCACCAGCACCATACTCCAAAAGGTGCTGGCTAACAAAGTCAGCTCCACTTTGGAATATGATGGTGGTGGAGCAGGGCTGACTAAATATTGCTCCTGCCCCCTTTGGACCCTGGGGCCATCAGGTAAGCTGGAGCGTTCATGGGGTGGGAGGAAAGGGTGACAATCCTGTGGGTGGGGTGGGGAGATCTTTTGGGCCAGTTTTGGCAGGCAAGTTTTGGAGGTCTTGAATGGCGGTTAATTAGGGGATGCATCAGAGGGGATGCATCATTAGGGGGATGCATCAGAGGGGATGCATCAGAGGGGATGCATCATTAGGGGATGCATCAGAGAAGCATATAAAGGAACCCTACAAGTCCCACCAACTAAATCCACACGTCTAACTTCCACCAAAGATCGTGCATTCTCCACAGCGGGCCCCGTCATTTGGAACAACTTGCCGACTGACCTAAGATTGGAACCCTGCCTTCTAACCTTCCGGAAAAAACTTAAGACTTGGCTCTTCCTCCAAGCCTTCCCCTAATTTCTAAAATGTCAACATACTTCTCAACCAGACTCAGCCCAACTGACTAGACTCTCGGACCAGTCCCAGTATATACATATGCATTTAACCTCTAGTTTTTGCTGTCCTTCTACTTCCTGGCTACTCTAGCCCCCAAGTTCAATCTCCTTGTTATATGTAACTGTGCTTTGGCCTTCTTGTTATATGGTTATTTAGTTAGTCCCTAAGTTCCATGTAAACCGGTTTGATATGAATCTTTTCATGAAGGTCGGTATAGAAAATGTTAAATAAATAAATAAATAAATAAATTAGCAGGGGTGGGGGGAATACTCTCAAGACTGCTGCTTGCATTTTCATGTGACAGGTAGAGGGGGGAAAGATCACAGGATACTTTGTCCTACCATCCACCAGGGCTTTCTTTGTGTAGGGAGGGAGGTAGTCAGGCATTCATTAGTACCTTACGTCCCCTTTAAGATGGCGGTCCTGGAATGGGTGGGACTGCTATCTTCTCAACCAGGAACTCACTAGATCCCTTAGCGCATGCCAAATCAATGCAAATTTAAAAAAAATAGAATTTCACTTGTGCTTTTTTTAGGACAATTTGCCCTCCCACAAAGCATCAGCTCTGACTTTGAACAGCAAATATTTGTATTTACCAGTCTGCCCCAATAGCTACTCAGCATGCCCTCTTTTCTGACTGCACAATGGGTGAACTGACTCAATGCTTACATAACAGTAAAAGGACGTGTTGCATTACTTAGCCTGAAAAACAGATTTTCAGAACCATTTGCCCCCCCCCCCCATCTTTAAACCAAATTACAGTATGACTGAGTTGCTGCCCATCAATCTGCTTTCCTACAAAACCTGAAACAATGTTAGTAACTGAAACATGATCCACCATCCTACAAAAGGACTTTAAACCCTGTCTATGCCAAAATAAAGCACAGTAAATAATTTTTAAAAATTTGTTAAAAAAAAAAAAAAGACTTTACGAAGATAACAGAAACTCAAGGTAGGACCAAAGCAAAGAATGTCTTAAATTGGCCAAGCATATCTGTAAACTCCTTTTGGTTTGGGGCCATGCAATTGGAGGGTCATAGCAAAGTCCCAGGGCCACCATTTTAATCCCAGACCTCTTACTGCAGATTTCTGGCCCTCACTGTAGTAGAAGTAATAAACAATCATGGGAGGGCTGGAAAAAAAATACTGCCAGAGTCCTTTGATGATTTCAACATAAAACCAGTTTCATTGCAGCTTGAAAAGCAAAATCCAGGACAAGAGGGCAAAAAATTGTAAAAAGAAACATGAGTCTGACAACTAAAAGAGCAGCAGTACTATTCTTATCCATAATAGTCTTGCCTTCCTTCTTTGAGCTGAATCAGTGTTCTTGTGACCCTCCCAGTGAGGGGTGGGAAATTCTAACTCATCCACAATCATGAGCCACAAAAATGGAATGGAAAAACGAGACTCTTGCCCAAAAATATCTGTCTATACTGTTACCTATGGAGGGTCAGATAACTGGAATTTAGTCCTTCCTAGAAGGGTGATGTAGCCTTCGGGTTGAGACCAATCAGATTCCAAAAACACTCTTCCAAAAACTCTTATCTTCAAAATTATTCTCCTATATTTATTTTATTTTATTTATTTTATTTAGAATTTTTTATATACCGACATCCGTTTGCACATCGTATCGGTTTACAGATAACTTGGAACTTTTAGGCATAGCCTTTACATAGAACAATAACAATATGAAGAAAGGAACAGTAACTATAAAATAATTAGGTACAGCAAAACAAATCACAAGATCAATGGCATAGAGTAATAACACTGATTAAAATCTGAGTAAGCGTGATATTTACATAAAGATCAAGGTAAAGAGAGCAATACATGACTTGAAGAGTGTCAGATCATGTGGGGAAAATAGCAGCAGTTAAGACAAAGTTATTCACAGAAAAAAAACATGACTAGAGGAGAGTAAGATCATGTGGGAAAATAGCAGCAAATAATGCAAGGTTATTCAGTGAATATAATGTACAAATGTCAGGGATTCGTCACAGGGTGGGTGGAGTTAGACGGGTAGGCCTGTAGGAACAGCCAGGTTTTTAGTTTTTTTTTAATTTAGGTGTGGATGTTTCGGTGCGTAAATCCGGAGGCAGGGAGTTCCAAAGGGTAGGGCCAGCTAGAGAAAAAGCCCTGTTCATTGTGGAGATAAGTTTTGTGGATTTGATCGAGGGAGTGCGGAGTGTTCCTTGAAGGGCGGGCCGAGTGGGTCTTGTGGAGGTGCGCGGAAGGAAAGGAGGGCTGATCCAGTGGAAGTTTTCATTTATAATGCTTTTATGAATGAGGGATAATGTTTTGAATAAGATTCGCGATTGTATTGGTAGCCAATGTAGCTCAATAAGGGTTGGTGTAATGTGGTCTCTTTTTTTAGAATTTGCAAGGATACGTGCTGCGGCATTCTGTAGGAGTTGCAAAGGTTTGATATAGGTGGTAGGGAGGCCAAGGAGGAGTGCATTACAGTAGTCTATTTTGGAGAAAATAATAGACTATAGTACTGTGCGAAAATCAGTGAAATATAGTAGGGGGTCTGAGTTTTTTAATTGTTTGTAACTTGAAGTAGCAGTCACTTAATATAGATTTAATAAAGGGTTTAAGGGTGAGTTGGTTGTCAATAAGAACACCCAGATTGCGGGTGTGTGAGGGGACGGTAGTGGAAGAGTAAGAGAGGGGGATAGAGGGTGATGGACGTTTGGTGGAGATAACGAGGAGTTCGGTTGTTTGAGGGTTGAGAGCAAAGGTGCATGTCAGAGAGTAATTGGTTGATAGAGGTGAGGCATGATTCCCAGTTTTGGAGAGCAGTTTGGAGGGAGTCGGTAAAGGGGAAAAGAATTTGCACATCATCTGCGTAGATGAAGTGTTTGATACCAAGGTTGGTATCCTATAGGGTGGACCTTGAGGCCTGCCCAAAAACAGCAAACTCCAAACCTCGCGGGACAAGGTCTGACTCCAACACCCTTTACAATTCCATATTCCTCTACGACACTACTCCCTAATCACCCCTTTTAGGGACCGATTTTAAAGCCCAGTGCTGTGCCGCGCACGCGCCGAGTGCATTTTCAGAGCAGTCTGGCCACGTGCGTATCTCCTGGTACACGCGGGCATGCCGGGTTTCTTAAAAGAGGTAGTCCGGGGGCACTCTCCTGGTGAAGTGCGCGCCGGCACAACTTACTTCACCTTCTGAGTGGAAGTAAGTTACAAAACATAAAAAATTTGGTTAGGTGGGGATTAGGGGTCGGGGCAGAGAGAGGAAAAGGGAGGAAGGATAGTTACGGGGTTAGGGAAGTTCTCCCCCAGTCTGCTCCTTTATTGGAACACACTGGGAGGGAACTGGGGAAAGGCCGGATCGAGTCTCCACGCATTTTTTTTACCAAATCCCCCTCCCCTTGTGCGTGCGAGTGGGCACCCGCGCGCATATGCGCACGGCGATATAAAATTGGTGCACCCTTTTTAAAATTTACCCATTTATAGAAAGGCTAAACCCATCCCGAGATAAAGTGGTGCCATGCTAGTGGGAGGTTCAAAACTGTAAACACTTCCCAAAGCTGGAAACTGAACAGCAAAAATTTGAATAAAGGCAATATCACTGTTAAATATCTATCACACGTTTGGAATCCTAATAGCGGGAGAATACAAAGCTAATACAAAGATAGCAAATACAAGATAAATACTACAACGAATGCAATAAACTAGATTATTGGCCTGTGCATATAAAAACCCTATGCAATACAACCCATCGTCATGATTTCAAAACATGCATTTATTTATTTTAAATCTTATCTGTACCACCTTCTGGCTCAACGCCAATCAAAGCAGTTTACAATGCACAATAAAAGACAGTAAAAACATGCAACACTTTAAAAAAAACATAAATCTTAACAATAAATTAAAATCACTTTGTTGAAAATTCACAATAGAACCCACAGCCCTTTTTAAACAGATACACATATAATGAAAGTAATAACAGGAAACTTCTGAGAATCAACTGATCATTAATTCCAGTTAAATTGTTCATCTAAAGGGAAATTTTCAAACTCCTCGCCTAGCTGCAAAGTCTGTGGGTACCTTATCCTTAATTTTCAAGGAAAATTACTTTTCCGCAGAAAAGTGCCACTGGTATAAAGTACCTGTTGGCTTTTGCAGCTGCTTTTTCTGTGGGTAATGTTTCTATGGAAAATGGCATGCATAGAATGTGAAAATACAATCTACAGGCATTATTTTCTGATCCTGCTCAAAGCATGCCCCAGGGAACATGTCCCTTAAATACAGCTATATTATGCACATTTTGAAAGAGCATGCATACTTTTAGCCACTTAAAGGATGAACAAGCCAATTTACCCTGGTAGCTCACTATTTATCCAAATAAGTGGCTTTGAAAATTGCTCTCATAGGTGCCAATTTATTACATTGTGATAATATTGTCATCTGTTAATGCACATTGGACCTCATTTTCTAAAGTATCGCAGGCCTGCGATACTTTAGAAGATGAGGGGCGGGGGGGCCGAAATGGGGGGAGGGCCTGCGCTAGCCGGCAGCGAACGCACCATCGCAGTGCGATCGCTGCCGGTTTCGCACCCAATAGCGCCACCATAGGAGGTGTAGCTATTGGGAGCGAAAGCTGCCGCAAAAAGGCACTTACCTTTTCGCTGTCTGCGGCATCGGCGCAAAGTCGGCCCCGGTGACACCCCGACTCCTCCTCTACCGGGGCCGACTCTGCCCCCACTCCGCCCCCATCCTGGTATCGCACGCGATAAGGGACTTTTTGCGTGCGAAAGGTCCCTTATCGCGTGCGAGCGGCGTGGAAAATGAGGCCCAATGTTAGTAGATAGACCCCACTGACATTAATGAAGCTCATTTACTATCAATGTGTGACAACACATGTTAGTACAATTTGATAAATGGAATCCACAATCTCCTATTTTCCTTTCCTTTCTGTATTATACATTCATTTCCATTCTGGGTTTTATTTTAGATAGCTTTAGGTCAACAGGAACAGAATGTGTGCATAGTTAGGCAAGGACTTGAGGGTATCTTCCATTATTTGAGGTGGGAGGGAGACTTAGCATCTGATTGAAAGTTCTTCAGTGGATTTCTCCTGTTTATCTATTTTGTTTTTTGGACTGAAGCAATATATGTGAATGCTCTGTCTACAGTTACAGTTCTCCTGCATGTATTATCTGCTCATTGCAGATAGTCTAGCTTTGCTTGACAACAAACAGGAGCACTACTGCACGCAAATAATCTCAGCAAAGCACAGAAAATAATTCAGTGTCCACACGAAGTTCAGTAATATAGTGTTTTCATTTTAAACGGCAACTCCACAGTGTGTATATTACAGCAGTTTAAGGTGCAAAGCAGGTCACCACTATTCGAGAGAGAGAGAGAGAGAGAGAGAGAGAGAGAGAGAGAGAGAGAGAGAGAGAGAGAGAGAGAGAGAGAGAGAGAGAGAGAGAGAGCGCCTTACTATAGTGCCTATGCCCTACATAGGTATTTTAACCCCTATGGGAGGGTCACCTACTAACTCGGGGTGGGGATTAGGTATGAGCGTCGGGGGTTGGGGGCCACTTTCGCATTCCACATGAGACCTACGGACAGAACAGTGGTCTCTAGGGATGTGAATCGTGTCCTCGATCGTCTTAACGATCGATTTCGGCTGGGAGGGGGAGGGAATCGTATTGTTGCCGTTTGGGGGGGTAAAATATCGTGAAAAATCGTTAAAAATCGTTAAAAATCGAAAAATATCGAAAAATCGAAAAACCGGCACATTAAAACCCCCTAAAACCCACCCCCGACCCTTTAAATTAAATCCCCCACCAAATAACTTAAATAACCTGCGGGTCCAGCGGCGGTCCGGAACGGCAGCGGTCCGGAACGGGCTCCTGCTCTGAATCTTGTCGTCTTCAGCCGGCGCCATTTTCCAAAATGGCACAGAAAATGGCGGCGGCCATAGACGAAAAAGATTGGACGGCAGGAGGTCCTTCCGGACCCCCGCTGGACTTTTGGCAAGTCTCGTGGGGGTCAGGAGGCCCCCCACAAGCTGGCCAAAAGTTCCTGGAGGTCCAGCGGGGGTCAGGGAGCGATTTCCCGCCGCGAATCGTTTTCGTACGGAAAATGGCGCCGGCAGGAGATCGACTGCAGGAGGTCGTTCAGCGAGGCGCCGGAACCCTCGCTGAACGACCTCCTGCAGTCGATCTCCTGCCGGCGCCATTTTCCGTACGGAAACGATTCGCGGCGGGAAATCGCTCCCTGACCCCCGCTGGACCTCCAGGAACTTTTGGCCAGCTTGTGGGGGGCCTCCTGACCCCCACGAGACTTGCCAAAAGTCCAGCGGGGGTCCGGAAGGACCTCCTGCCGTCCAATCTTTTTCGTCTATGGCCGCCGCCATTTTCGGCGCCATTTTGGAAAATGGCGCCAGCTGAAGACGACAAGATTCAGAGCAGGAGCCCGTTCCGGACCGCTGCCGTTCCGGACCGCCGCTGGACCCGCAGGTTATTTAAGTTATTTGGGGGGGGGGTTCGGGAGGGTGGGGGATTTAATTTAAAGGGTCGGGGGTGGGTTTTAGGGGGTTTTAGTGTGCCGGCTCACGATTCTAACGATTTATAACGATAAATCGTTAGAATCTGTATTGTATTGTGTTCCATAACGGTTTAAGACGATATTAAAATTATCGGACGATAATTTTAATCGTCCTAAAACGATTCACATCCCTAGTGGTCTCTAGTGCAGATTTGCTGGCTGTCGGAGTGAGGACGCTCACTCCAAGAAGTGGTTTGGGCAACGTTCTCTCTACCTAGCTTGATGGACACTCTACCTGGGCAACAACATGATAGGTGGAGAGAATGTTGGCCAAATCTCCGCTTGGAGTGAGCGTCCTCACTCCGACGGCCAGCAAATCTGCACTAGAGACCACTGTTCTGTCCGTAGGTCTCATGTGGAATGCGAAAGTGGCCCCCAACCCCCGACGCTCATACCTAATCCCCACCCCGAGTTAGTAGGTGGCCCTCCCATAGGGGTTAAAATACCTATGTAGGGCATAGGCACTATAGTAAGGTTCGTTCGTTCTCTCTCTCTCTCTCTCTCTCTCTCTCTCTCTCTCTCTCTCTCTCTCTCTCTCTCTCTCTCTCTCTCTCTCTCTCTCTCTCTCTCTCTCTCAACAGGCTGTCTGGAACTATCGTGCACCGTGATAAAATTCTGAAAGAATCATCGTGCACTGGGAAAACATCGCATGCAGTGCTACTGTTTTCGTGAATGGCGAAAACATCGCCGCACGTGATTTTTCCCCACTGCACGAAAGAAGCCTCATTTGCATTGGTAACGCCCGTAATGCGATATTGGAAAATAAGGCCCTAAGATAACTTACTAAGTCCCATTTTCTCATGATCCATCCTATTTTTTTAAATGTCTTCTTAGCCAAAGCACCAACTATCAGCTCACACAGGATGCTCCAGGAAAACAATAAAATTCAGATGTGAACACCGTTGACGTCTCCTTTACGTTCAATGAAATCCAGTTGTATATGATTGAAGACTGGATTGTCAGTTCCTTTGTCTAACATTGGATGAGGTTGCCATTTCAAGGCTTCAACATTCTCTGCCTAATAAAGAAGAATTGTAACAAACAGAATCACTTTACACTGCACTGTGCAAGCAAATAATATGGAATACTTTAACGGAGCTGTTGTGTAATGTGCTTATTTTGTTATTTATGTGCATATAAATTAGTTTGCGGAACAGCCTGTTTATTTTCATTTATTTATTTATGATCGTATATTCTGCCACTTCTACAATGTTTGCAGGGTGGATTACTCTTTAACATTCATAAAAAAAAATTACAGAAAATACAGAAACAAAAACAATTAATATTTAAGTTGGTTTGGTTCTTTTTGCTAAACCAAAATAATCTGCAATTTAAAACAAAAAGAAATGCTCCCCATTAGCCCCTCCATAGACCCCCCCCCCCTCACTGTCCCTTTACCTTTTCTCCAGTTCTCTGATGCTGAAACAGGAAGGAGTGATCCCAAGACATCCTTATTCCTCCAGTTCCGGTTAAAAAAATGGTGCTGGTTCTCAGGGCCGGCTGGCGCCAGTTTGTTTTACAGCCAAAAAGCAATATGATCTTAAAACAAGTTTTATAGCTGTACTGTTAAATGGTCGTAGATCAACTTGGCGCCAGCCAGCCCGAATCAATGCCATTTTTTAACCAGAGCTGGCAGGGCAGAAGTGACTAGATCACACCTGCCTCTTTCAGCTTTAGAGTGCCCAGAAGGGGTAATAGGGTGGTGGGGAATCACAGGGGCGTGGATGGTTTTTTTCCATGAAAAAAAGCCATTAAAAATTATGGGGTTCTTCAGAGGCACTACTATTTCATTTACATGAACCAAACTGAAAATGGGCTTTATAGGTTCATAATCCAATTTCACTTCAAAGTAATGGATATCTATATTCTGTGTTGCTATTTTGTTTCTCTTTTGTAATGTAAAATTGACCTGTCATTTTGCTGGATGTCAACCTCCAGCTCCTGTTGAATAACTTAGCATTATTGTTACTCTTCCCGCTGTGCAAACAATTTACTGTGTTTATTTTTATCTCACACTGGTTACTGCATATATATTTTGATGATCCATTAGTCATGAAACACTATAGAACAGCTCTATCAGTTGATATTTTCTTATGAATACAAGTTTCTAAGCAAATCAGATACGGAAATGTTACATGCCACTAGTTAGACCTTTTGCAAATTTATTATGAATTGAAGATGGACAGGGCTTCAAAGAAAAAACAAAAACAAAATTGAATATAGTATGAGAGTAGCATATGGAATTTGGAAGGATGGGTAATGCTAGTTTAAAACTGAGATTGACTAAGAAACATGGGGAGGGCAATTTTCTCAAAGCTATTTCTGTGCATAAAACAGCAAAATGAGGTGTTTGTGTAGGCAATTTTCCAATCTGCAAATAAATTACATGCATAGTGCCATGTGACTTTACATGCAGATAAAAGAGGCATTCCTGGGGGTGTGTGGCACTGGGGAGTTAGAACTTAACATGCGTACTTTTGAAGTTTCAAAACTAGGTGCATATATTTCCCCACAAAAAATAAGCTCACAAATAGGTGCAAGTAAAAGTTGCATAAAGTCTGCAAGTAAACAGCATTTGCAGACTTGATACTTCTGTGCTCAGTTTAAAAGTCACCCATCAGATGAGCACAGTAGGTACTTCCACAATGACAATAGATGGTTGGCACAAAGGCCAGATAAGTGTAAGAATTACCAGCCCCAAAATGGACTCCATCAAGCAGCATATTCAAGGGATGCTACTCTGCATAAGGAATGTGATAGGTAGAGTTCCTTGTGCCAGCAACACAGAAGATTATGATCGTATTTTATCATATTTATTGATATTTTTTTACTATGTTTGTCTATTTTATATTTTTATTAGCCATTTTATATGTTTTATTATTTTTATCTTATTTTCATGTTATTCTTTAAGTCTTTATTCTTTGCCTTGGGCTTTTCTAGAAAGATGTCTTATAAATTGATTTAATCCATTCATTCTTAAAACTAAGAAACTGGTTTGCAAGTGAAATCTAAGTAATATTTATAGTACACTGGTATGGATTAATGCTGAACATTACCTGAGTCAGAGGGAACAGAAATTCAGAGTTAAATAGTACAAAACATAATCGACATGGATAAATTGATGCTTGACTTGGATCTGCATATTTAATAAGTACCATTTTGTCCTTGTTCAGCTGCAGATATATATATGACAACTCAAATATATGCCTCTGCATTCAGAAGACAGCACTTAGAATACATCTTTGACTATTTCAAATCAGTAAGTATCTCCATAAATTTGACTCAATCCAAGTAAGTTAAAAATAATTTTTGAGTCGGATTTGCAGTGGGTCAAATATATAAGTACATTCAAGTCAAGAATGTGCCAGTTTAAACCCAGATCTGAACTGCGTCAAAAGATGAGGACTGCCCACATCTCATCTTTTGCCCAAAAAAGTGCCCAAAAAAGTCAACAAGACTAAATTCTCCCTTTTCATTGTTTTACGAGCAAAGGATGGGCAAGGTCTCATAGATGGAATCTCTCAATTTTTCTGCTTAAGATGAGGAACGTCCAGGAAAGAAGAGTTCTTGCTTTACTTCTGAGGTGACCAGAAATAAAACACCTCTAACACAAAATCCAAGGGAAGAACATTCTTACTTGTCAAGGGATGGGGTGGAGGAGCAAAAGAAATGTCATTTTAGAGATAGAAGAATTATGCACATCATTGTACTTACCTTGTCAGCTATAAACCAGTGGCTGCAGGAAAGGTCTTCTTTAGTTAACAGGAAATCACAGTTCACATATTGCTTTCTTCCTCCTGTTATAAAAGCAGAAGATACATCCATAATTTTGTAGGCAGGCAATACTAGAACATAATTGTGTTAGAGCAGGATTTCAGGATATCAAAATGAATATCCATGAGATAAATGTGCATATGATGGGTCTCCACTGTATGTAAATCTATCCCATGCATGCATTTTCATTGTGGCTCTCCTGAAAACCCGATTGACTGTGAGACAAGATTGGGAAGCCATATGTCGGCAAGAACAGGGTTAGCCTTCTGCTAGCATTGTTCACGGGTACATTGTGCACATTGGAGAGATTTTCTGTAGGGCAGAACTGGAAAGTTACCCCACCACACACCGAGGTAGGTTCTCTCTAAGCCAGCAGAGAAGTGGAATTTATTTACCTACTGCTTATCCACTAGTGAGAGCACTCTTAAGCAACTGGAGAGCTGCTTTAAAAAGGGAGGGAAGCGGAGAATGCATTTTTGCTTCTGTGGAAAATTTCTTGCTGTCTCAGTCCCCCACCCACTCTCTTCGTCACTTAAAGGAAAAAGGAGTTCTTAGAATTGTGCTGTGTGCATAAGTCAACTTTCATTTACACAGCAAAATTTACATTTATAGCTACTAAAAGAATGGAATAGAATTTACATTTACAAATATACATAATAATAGAAAGCTTACATTAAATGGAGATTCAAGAGCAGATACTGTACCAGTAAGCAGGCTGACAATTAAGCCCACAGTTACAGTGGCCAGAGTCCCGAGTGTGCTGTAGTACTGATAAGACAAGGAATACCAGTAATCAGCCAAGGCAGGTCTGATGAAAAGATAAGAGACGTTAATGTTCTAAAAAGAAGGGTGCTCAGTAGGTTCATTAGCTGGTGTGCAGGTTTCTCTTAAGATGCCAAATCAGTTCAAGTCAATCGATAACCTTGTAGGTGATGCCTTTTATTGGACTAACTTAATACATTTGTGAATTGACTAGCTTTCGAGAGTTAATACATTTGTGAATTGTGACTAGCTTTCGAGAGTTATGGCTCTTTCATCAGGTCAGGCCCTGTTCTGTTTAAATGTATCATACACTCACAGAGGTGATTTTTAAACCAGGCAGGAGGGTTGCAAGGCCCGCAGACATTGTTCCAATTCTCAAAACAAAAGTGTGTGCATGCTTCCCCCTTGACGATTTGCCTACAGAAAAACTATTTGCAGAGACTATCACCTACTTTTTCTGCGGGTACATTTTCCCTTATAAAAATACCACATGTAGGTTTGAAAATTTAAAAGTAGGCCCACTGTTGCCTAACCCTTCCTCTGAGCCCACCGACCTTTCCCACTAGTATAAGGTGTGCGCTCTTGTTCCCTGCACATTCAGAGTGGGTCATTTTCAGTCGGCCTCTTTTTACCCGGTTTAATGGCTTTAAAAATTATCCTCATAAGGTATAAACTATGAAGCTCTTTTAATTTCAAGGATTTGAAAACAGGGAGGGGAAGATTATCTCCTGGACATTAAAAGAAGCCTCCACCTTAGGACTAAATTGGAGAATTAGATATACGATCACATTATTCTGAAGAAAGATTAAATATTACTTGGCAAGTATGGGCCTGTAACTCTTAGGGATGTGCACACAAAAAAAAATCATTTTGTGTTTTGTCTTTTTAAAATTTAATTTTTGGTTGCTTTGTTTATTTTGGGTTGGGTTGGGTTGGGTTTTTTGTTAAAATGTAAACCAATATGATGTGTATTTTAATGTCGGTATAGAAAAGCTGTTAAATAAATAAATAAATAATTTTCAACTGAAATAAACATCAAAGGAAAATAAATAGCTGAATCTCCTTGGGGGGGTTTTGGGTTTTTTTTTTTCATTTTTAACAAACTTTTTTTTGATACATTTTTCATTTTGTTACAAAATGAAAGCACCCCCCCCCCTAGTATCTCTACCGCTCTTGAAGCCAAAGAGATGGCAAGAAGAAAAATGACCTGGTATGTCCAAAACTTGAGAAACCTCATTCAATGACTCAATGAAAGAGTTTATTTACTAGGGCCCATAGCATAATATTTAGATACCAAGGAAGGGCCATACTTTTAAAAGGGTCTCAAAACCTGCCAGAGGTAGCTACGCCATTCTGTAGCAGCAGAAATGACAGAGGCTGGTGGCATCTGAGGACTAGCCAACTTACTAAGGAATGACAAGAATCAACTTCATCAGATGGCTGCATCTAGATGGTTCTTTTATGCTGAAAGAGCCCACTTCATCTCTCATCAATGAAATGAATTGACAACTGAATCTTTAGAAGGCTGGGACTTAGCCTTCTTAAAACCGGACTGGCGGGCTTCTAAGGAGGGATGTGCTTTTATTTCTTTTTGAAAGCAAAGCAAAAGAAAAATGAGCAAAATTTCATTTGTATTTTATTTCATTTAAACAAAAATAGGGACAGAAGCAGCCTGCGCCGGGGCACACCTTACCGCGCACAAAAATTGTGATTCTATTTATTTAGATTTATATTCCGCTTTTCACACTTTTTTCAGCGCTTCAAAGTGGATTACATTCAGGTACTGTAGGTATTTCCCTATCCCCAGAGGGCTTAGAAACTAAGGCCTGGATTTTCTAAAATCACAGGCCTTTGAAAATCGCATGGTACCGGGGGTGGGGGGAGTGGGGGGAAGGCCTGCGAAAGCCGGCAGCAATCGCACCACCGCGTTATTATCACTGCCGGCTTTCGCAAACCAATAGCGCCACCGTGAAAGGTGGTGCTATTGGGCGCATTACTGGCGGCGATAACATAACTTACCTTATCGCTGCCAGCGATGTCTCCGCTGCCGCCCCGACTCCTCCCCTTCCAGTGCTGACGCCTCCCCAATCTAGGTATCGCACGCGAAAAGACCCTTTTCGTGTGCGATCCCGTTAGAAAATGATCCCCTAAGTTTGTACCTGAGGCAATGTAGGGTAAAGTGACTTGCCCAAGGTCACAAGGAGCAACAGCAGGACTCGAATCCTGGTCTCCTGGTTCGTAGCCCACTGCTCTAACCACTAGGCTACTACTCCTCCAAAAATAAAAGTCCTGCTGGGTCTGTCTGAGTGGGTAGGACTGATGGGGAAAATCTCCGGCGGGACTTTCATTTCTTTTTTAGAGTTGTGATTTTTCCAGTGTGGTCCTAACTGCTACTGCCCCACTCCCAGCGCCTCTAGCATTGCTCTGACAGAGGCAGGGCTGGAGGCGCTGGAAGCAATGGTAGTGGGTCCCTCACTCCCAGCAGAGAAAATTAAGGTATTGGGGAGGGTTGTGGGAAGAGGGGGGGGGGGGGGGAACACTACAATTCATCACTGTGGGAGGTTTGGGAAAGGGGAGTAAGGGGAGTAAGGGGCAGGCCTATCATCATAGTTTGCAAAAACCAGGGCAGGGACTCAGCCTACAGTGCTGGAACTTGTACAATCTTAAAAGAGGTTTGGGGGGTTGCGGGTAGCACGGGACGACAAGGCCATGTATGACATTTTGGAGGGGAAAGAGGGGATTGGCCCACTGACCTTTTCATTTCTTTGTTTTAGATATCTGGGTGTGTTATCCGGCCACACAAAGCTGGATAATTAGATAACTTTAGACCTGCTCAGAAGCAGGTCTAAAGTTATCCGGCTAACTTAGGCTTGGATTTATCAAAATGCACTAAATATCACATGTGATAGGAAAAGGGGTCTGTTTTATGGTAATAGGCAGTTTATGTGAATACCTATGAGAGAGAGAGAGAGAGAGAGAGAGAGAGAGAGAGAGAGAGAGAGAGAGAGAGAGAGAGAAACTAGCCATAATGCTGTCAACCTAGATAGGTATTTATATCCCTATGGGAGGCCCACCTAGTAACTCGAGGTGAGGTTTAGGTATTAGTGTAGGGGGTTAGGGACCACTTTGACATTCAAAGTGAGACGTACGAACCGAACAGTGCTCTCTTGTGAAGATCTGATGACCTTCAGAGTGAGGAAACTCACTCATAGATGAGATTTGTGCAATGTTCTCTCAACCTAGCTTGATGTTACCCGATACAGTAAAGCCGGTGCACGCGAGGCAGTATTTAAATTAGGTCCGGCGGTAGATCCGGGCAAAAGGAGGCGCTAGGGACACCAGCGCGTCCCTAGCGCCTCCTTTTTGACAGGAGTGGCGGCTGTCAGCGGGTTTGACAGTCGACGCTCAATTTTGCCGGCGTCGGTTCTCGAGCCCGCTGACAGCCACGGGCTCGGAAACCAGACGACAGCAAAATTGAGCTTACGGTTTTCGGCCCGACAGCCGTGGGCCGAATTGAAAAATTTTTTTTTTTTTTTTACTTTTTTTACTCTTCGGGACCTCCGACTTAATATCGCTATGATATTAAATCAGAGGGTGCACAGAAAAGCAGTTTTGTCTGCTTTTCTGTGCACTTTCTCGGTGCCGGAAGAAATTAGCGCCGACCCAAAGGTCGGCGCTAATTTCTGAAAGTAAAATGTGCAGCTTGGCTGCACATTTTACTTTCTGTATCCCGCGCGCATACCTAATAGGGCCATCAACATGCATTTGCATGTTGAGGGCACTATTAGGTGCTGCGGGTTGGACGCGTGTTTTCCTCCCCTTACTGAATAAGGGGTAAAGGAAAACGCGCCGATACAGTACAGTGCGCTCCGTCGGAGCGCACTGTACTGTATCGGCCTGCAAGTAACTGAAAATAATAAATAGGTCACATTAAACATCAAGGGGAAATGATCATAATTTCTTCACAGGCAGCACTGCAATTAGTGAATAATTTGTGTGTAACTATTCTTTAAAGTCTTAGGTACAGCTAGCCCTGCTGCACAGCTTACTGGCAAATAACTACCTGAGAGTGACTATTTTGGCCTTTGACATTGAGCACTTATGTGAATAAAACATCATTGACAATGTTTGCAGGGGAAACCAAATGTAACTTAAGTCAACTGCGTATGCCCATATCAGTTTCATGCATTTAATCTCAGCTTTATCATAAATAATCTTTTCGGTGTAAAAATGTGCCACCTACCTTTCACCGACTTCATTTTGCGCCAGGGTTGTTACTGGCGCTTCTGTCATTGCTGTCCAGTTGCTGCCCACGTGAAATTCACTTATGTTGCAGCCCGCAAGAGTAAGGTTCAGTGGTAATGATCTTTCAGGCAATGGAGGGTAAAGATGAGCTCCAACTGCAACCCATAACGACAGAACAATGCCAATAACAAGACCAGAAATTGCACCCTGACAAAAAAAAAAATCAGAATAGAATCTTCAAACATGCCAGAATCACAAGAAAGAATGGAATGATAAAATAGAAATTAAGAATGAGAACATAACCAGATACTGACAGCTATCACTCCTCTGGCTCTTGGTAACTGGAGCGACAATTGATATAAATTACAAGTTTTAATTTTTGTTTCAGTTAATTCAATTTTTTTAATGCCATTAAATTATAATGTCAATCACATCTTGACATAAGAAACATCAAATAGGGTTTGAATATAAGATTAAACAAAATAGGTCGTAATATGGGCATCCAGGACCTCACTTACTCACATCCGCCCTCTTTTACAAATCAAGACCACATATGCCAGAGTTTGGGTTAACAGAGCCGCAGCTTTATTAAACACCATGGAGGCCCGAGCCTCACAAATAACATTCATAACTTCCAAATGTTCAACCCCCTGACCGTCCGCCGCTTCTCCATCAAGACAGTCAGCACCAGCCACCCGGCTCGTCCCTCCAGCCCTTACACTGAGTTTAGACCCCCGCCTCCTCCCAGCAAGAAGCCAACAAGGTGGACCCCCACCACTAGCCAGGAAGGAGTCAGGCCAATGGACCCCCGCCTCCTTCCAGCAAGGAGCCCGCACCTGAGAACAGCCTCAGTTGTCAACCATCACAAATTTTATCAGGCAACCATCCTGCCCATTAACAATTGTAAACTGTAGCGGCTCGGGCCATCCGCCATAGACACGGGTAATTAAACCCATGACCCCCCAAAGAAGCGGTCCTGATCACCGTGGAAAGAAATCCTCCAAGGCCTCCTGAATCGAATTGAGGAAAAGATCCATGCCGATAAAAGACAGGTAGGCCCCATCCTTGCCAAACAGCCCCATGACCTTGCCCCAAGACCACTCATACTATATGTGCCGGCCCCCAAGTACGCCAACCAGGAACCTATCTGCTGGTTGGCCTTGGCCCTACTCCACCGCCAGATCACCCTCTCCGATTCATCAGGCCTTAAAATGATGTCTGACCAGAAAAGCACCGTGGACGGCAACAGGATAGACACCAACATCAAATCCTTCCGGACCATGCTGATGAACTGTCGCCCCAACAGCGTTCCCCAATCATTTCCCCCCAGGTGGATCACTACTGCCTGTGGCTGCCCCAGCTGCTCTCGACCCCGCCGCACACAGTCAATCAAATCGTCCCACACCATTCCCCGCCACCCCAGCCAATGCACCCTCACCCCCCTGCGCTGCAAGTCCAAATGAGGCCCGTAAGGTCGTCCACACTCATGTTTATGCGCCCAGTGAATGTAGGAATGCCCGATGATCCATACGGACTTCCCAGCATGCTCCGCACCTGTAAAGAAACCAAAGTTAAATGCTGCTCACAGTTGGTGAGGCCCGGGACGGATGTAACCCTCGTATGCGTCCGACCGCCATCTGCCAATCCTTCGGATCACACTCTCTGGCAACCGAGCCATTGATGCCGAAGTCGCCACCCCAATCCTGAAGGAGTGCGTTCCGAAACACCTAATATCCAGCCCCACAGCCGTCAACGCTAACTGAAGAACCACCTCAAACTGGTACTTCATTAAAGGTCGCATGTCCGCATGTACCAGAAAATGGGCCGATCCCGAAATTCGAGACTGACAATACTGCGCCGCGTTAGCAACTGGACAAGAACGCAAGCCAGGAACCGCCTGCAGCACAACCAACATGCCCTTACCTTGTTGATCGGTCTTGGACCTCAGAATGCATATCGTGACCGATGTACTGGTAACCACCACGTATTTGGCCAAGATTCTGGGGAACTCCGCACTGGACGCCGACCGTGCAACGAGTTCGCTAACCCTGAACGCCCTGAAAAAAGCAAAAACGAACGCCGTCCGAAACAACATGTTTCGTAGTGCGAAAAGCAAATGCTCGACAGCGAGTCCCTGAGCAACAACAAAATATCATGCGTAATAGGCCAGCGCCTGTCCACCCCCCTCCCCACTTCTCTAACCCAACCAGCTAACAGTCTCCTGACCAAGAACCTCCCCATCGGAAAACCCCACCCATGGGCACGCATGAAGAAAGAAAACCCGGATAGCTGCTTACTTACTGCTGCCTTCGAGCGACCTTCCTTCCTAACATGCTCAAGAAAAAGCAAAAGCGAAACGTCCGAAACCGGACCCCCCCACCCACCCTGCTGAAGACAAGAATTCTACCACCTTGCACGCCCCGCCCACATAGCAGGACCATGTTGAGGGGGCTAATGACACCCGCAGCAGTTTCCAGGCTTCGGGGAACCAAACCTCCAGAGGAAAGACCACACCGAAGTTCCACAGGGTTCCGCGTCCAGGGCCAGCTCTTGGAACAAGTCCCTCTTGAAACGAGAAAGAGAGTCGGCCATGCCATTAGCAATGCCCGGCACATGCCGAGCCCATATTGTCACATTCAATGACATACATTGCATCACCTGCTCCCTCAACAGTTCCGATACCAAGAGGCACCTTGCCGCCCTCTTGTTGATCACCTCCACCACACCCATGTTGTCGCACCAAAACACGACCCTCTTGCCCCGCAACCTTGGACCCCAGATGTGCAAAGCCACCACAATCAGAAACAATTCCAAAAAAGTGATGTTCTTTGTGACCCCGGATACCACCTACTCTTCTGGCCAACCCACTGCACACCATGACCCCTGGAAATAAGCCCCAAACCCTACTGCCCCTGCAGCGTCCGTGAACAAGTCCAGGTCGTGATTGGACATGGGATCGGATTGCCAAAATGCCGACCCGTTGAATTCAACCAAGAACCTGTCCCAAACACGCAAATCCTCACGAAGCAGCGCAGTCACCCAGATCCTGTGATGCCGCTTCCGGACCCCGGACATAGCAAACGACAACCTTTGCTAAAAAACCCGACCCATTGGGATCACCCGGCATGCAAAATTAAGGCTGCCCACCAATGATTGCACCTCCAGCAGAGATAGTTTCGACCGCTCCAAAGCCTTCCACACCAAGTCCTGCAACCGATGCACCTTATCTGCCGGTAGTCGCGACACCATCGCAACCGAATCCAACTCAATCCCCAGGAACACCAATCTCGAACACGGACCTTCCATCTTACCAGACGCCAATGGAATTCCAAATTCGCCAGAGACCTCCTGGAAACACCGCAGTAGATTCCCACAATTGTCCGCGTCCGCTTTGCCGACGAACAAAAAATCGTGCAAATAGTGCACAATGTTCTGTGACCCCAAAAGTTTCCCAACTACCCAGTGTAGGAATGAACTGAAGGTCTCAAAATACGTGCACGCAATAGAACAACCCATCGGCATGCACTTGTCAAAATAAAATGCCTGGTTGAATCGAAAACCCAGCAGACAGAAACTCCCCGGATGCACCGGTAACAACCGAAAAGCTGACTCTATGCCCGCCTTAGCCATCAAAGCACCCGGCCCACAGTGCCTGATCCTGCACACAGCCGAATCAAAGGAGGCGTAACGGACGACACACAACTCCTTGGGGATGCAATCATTTATAGACCCTCCCTCTGGAAACGACAGGTTATGGATTAGCCGGTACTTACCCTCCTCCCATTTTGGGACAACCGCCAAAGGGGACCACACCATATCCGGCATTGGAGGAGTTGCAAACGGACCAGCAATCTGACCCAAATCGATCTCGGACTGCAACTTATCACCCACCACCTGCAACAAACCGCTTCACAGATGGACAATTTACCCCCCTCCCCCCACTGGACCCAGACTCAAACATGGAATAGAAAACCCCACCGTAAACCCCTCTATCAGCAACGAAGCCGCCCCTCTCACCGGATAAGCCCGCAACCAAGGAAGCAACGCCCCGATCCTGATGGGAATATCCGCCCTAACTGAGACGTCACTTGCCCGATCCTTTGGAACCAGGGGCCGCCCCCGTTCCATCCCCCTGCTGCTTGATACAATGAGAGGCAGGGTGTCCCGCCCCGCCAGTGGCACACACGTGCTGAAACTTGCAGTCGGGGAAGAGACATTAAGATCTGTTGAATCTCTAGCAGACATCACTAACCCCTGGACCCGACTTGCCCGCGCCACTCGTGGGGAGCCCCTGCCTAAAAGGCCGACTAGGCCCACTCCCCTGCGAGACTTCAGATCTGAGACCGCTCGTCTGCGTCTTGGACGACATCTGCATCAACCAAAGCCCCACATCCTGGGTGCCCCAGGACATGAACTTATTTTCCTCCATGCGGTCCCGAAAACGTTCGTCGTAGTTCAACCACGACCATCCTTCGTACGTCTTGCTTGCTGCCAGGATTGCGTCCGCATATGCCAGCAAGGGGCCATACTGCGTCGGGTCCCGGTGCCCGATGACGCTAGCTAAGCGCAAAAACGAACGTATCCAGTTGTGGACGTTCTGAGCCACCTTCATCTGGGTACCGGGAAAATGGTCACTCTTCTTGCGCTTCTTCTTCTCCCGTCTCCTCCCTCTACGGCCCTCCAACAACTGAAAAATATCAATGAACCTCCGTCAACGGATCTTCTTCCACATGGATCATGGCACTTCCTCCCATAGTTCAGTTAAGGCAACAAGAGCCGGTGTATTCCTCTCAGCCTCCTTACACAAAGCACCCGGAAACACTGACCTCACCGAGTCAGCCGAGGACGAAGAGGAGGATGACGACGATGAGGAGGTAGACTCCGATGAACTGGACCGTGCACGCTTCCTTTTTGACTTACCCTTCTTGTGCACTGCTGTCTTGACCTTGGCATCCACAGCCTCCGCGTTCCCCGCTTCCCGGACACCCCGTTCCGGCACTTCGCCCCTGACCTCTCCCCCCACATCCATCCCAATGCCGAGAACACCCGACTCCCCCCTGTCCTCGGCCCTAGGAAACAGGACAAACTCACCCTGCGGGGGCATCACCGCCGCTCCCAATCCAGGAACCTCCACTCGAGCCGACGGCGCCCGCAGCTCCGCCATATCCGCTGTAGACCTCCACTCCTCCTGACGCGATATGCCTGGCTCCTCCCAGGATCCCGCCGCCCACTCCGCCCTCTCAGCTCCGGGTCCCGAATCATCCCACCCCAGCGCTGGCTCCGCTCCAGTCACCTCACCGGCATCCCCGGGAACCCACGCTGCTTCCTCCGACTCCATCTGCGAACGTTCACAGCCAAACGCCACCTCCACCGCTCAACCAGCACTCGCCTCCTACCAAGCCTCCGCACCCCCGCAAAAAACAGCCGGCTGCTCACAAGCCGAAGAGCGAATGAGCCAGCAGGCTTTGCCCGTGCCCCCAACCCCTTCTGCTGAACTATACGCTGGCTGACCAATCCCAGCCAGCCAACTCCCACTCTCTGCCCCAGCCAATCAGGGCTGTCACAGCCCGCGCGCACATCCACCTCGCCTCCTCCCCCTCCCATCGCCTTCGCGCCGCTCGCGACCCCTCGCTGACCCCCGGCCGGACCCCGCTCTGCTACCCGATGCGGGCCTGGGCTTGCTCCCGTAGCGAGCCTGGGCCCATATTACCGTGGCCGACAGGATACTAGGTCTGGTCGACCTTCCAAAAAGAAGGAAAATAACATCTGCATTGCATCTGGAAGCAAGGTTATCAAAATAAGAAAGAAAATGAAATCACACACATGCAAGCCTATCAAATCAAACTCATGTTACACCATCCCAAACTGGGGGAGTTGATTGTCCTGTCTCAACAGGTTTTTTTCTTTTTCTTCACTGTTGTTCTACTTTCACAGTCTCCTGCTCCTCAGCAGCCTGTCTGTTTCTGTTGCTAATGCTGTGTTCATCCTTTATTCTGTTTACAGTTTCTTTGCTTCTGTTAGACTGCCAACTAGTGGTCAGCCTGATGTTCACTGCTTCTCTATATTCAGTGCAGCAGGCTCTGAATTGGAAGCAGAGTTTTCTGGGTGTTTTACTTTTGTGTTTTCCAGTCAGCTTTGGCCAGGCCGGTGTGATTCAGCAGCGAATCCGGAAAGCCCTGCAGAACGATCCTTCTTTTATGTGTCTTTATTTCAGTGGTCCAGACTGCTCTGGGTCACTGTTGTCACCGTTTATGCACAATAAAGCTCTATTTATTTGTTTTACCAGTTAATAAACTTTGGAGTTGAAGAGTCACCCTCCTCTGTCTAGGAGCAGTTATGCTTATCTTTTTAAACTGCGCGAAGGAAATGGTAGTGGAGGCAGAATTGTAAAACGAGGAATTAAACTGTGGGGTTAATAAAGAAGCAGCACCTCAGTAGCTCCCACAGCAGATTCACTCCTGTGGTTACGTCTTTACAGCCAGACCTCTCTTCCTGGCCATGCTTCAGACATAGAGTCCAATCCAGGAGCAGAGCACAGGCTCCAGACACCTGTTCCACTGACTGCTGTGACTTCTCAGACGGTATTCAGCTGATCCACAACCAGGCTCTAAGCCAGGGGTGGGCAATTCCGGTCCTCGAGGGCTGCAAACCAGTCAGGTTTTCAGGATATCCTTAATGAATATGCATGAGAGAGACCTGCATACCCACTGCCTCAGTTGTATGCAAATCTATTTCATGCATATTCATTAGGGGTATCCTGAAAACCCGACTGGTTTGCAGCCTTCGAGGACCGGACTTGCCCACCCCTGCTCTAAGCAGTGCCATATAATTCTCAGCTTTCACCTTTGCTGCAAAGTAATTAGCTTTAAGTTTGTTACCAGTGTTTCAGACTCTTAAGCAGTGCATCATGGCAGAATCTAAGCCCATCCATAGCACTACCCTGCCTCCAGAACCTACAGAGGCTGACATCCTGCTTTAAAAAAAAAGTGGAAGGCCTGAGTGGACTATGCCCTTTGCCACTAGACATAGTTTTAAGGGCAAGAAAGGATTTTAATTTCCTAGGCTTAGCAAATGCATCAAACATTCTTAAATTTCAGAAGACATTTACAAGAAAATCTGACAAATATTTATGTGCCCAGAGAGCTCATCTCTGTATGCAGAAGGATAACTTCTTTCCTCTATCCTGGGTAGCCCTAAAGAGCTCTGGGAAAACTCATATCCTCTGACCTAAGAAAAGAGTCTGCTTATGGTGAAAATTCAATCATAAAATCAAGGCACAAGCAGAGTTGCTCTTGCCCCCTCTTTCCACTGCACACCTCTCTAAGGGATTGGCGTACTAAGCTGTGAAGTTCTTTTGCGAAGGGAGTTTTGCATGAAAAATAGCATGATATGCCCAGAAACGAGCAAAAAATGCTATAATGTTATTGTTTTGTGCTATTTTTCATGTTAAGCCCCCTTTTGTGAAATAACTTTGCGAAAGTGGGCTTTGCAATAGTAAACCTTGGGCACGGTCCCCCTATTTCAATCTCACATTAATGATCTGCTGCAATGCAAAATTATCCAAAGCAGCACATTAATGTGGGGTTTTGCAAAACGTGCCTTGCAAGCCCATGTTTACCAGCCCGGGGAGAGGAGGTTTTTTGGCACCCACAAGGTTCAAACTCACAGAAAGCTGCACGATGCCGGCGTTAGCTGTACCAGTGATGGTTGACAAAATCTACAATGGAAGAAAAAGTTGGTTGGGCAGGGTCTGGCTGACCCACCCCATTCTGACACTGATGGCTAGAATTTAGATTTAAGAAACTTTATTGGCTTGACAAATCTGTGCACATGTTGCAAGATTAGTTTGGTCAAGAGGACAGCATGAGCTATGAAAACTCCTCATAGGGCGGCTGTGAAATTTCCCAGGCTGAGGTAGACAGGGCCTGCAAGCCCTGAGAGGCTGATAGTAAGCACTGCACAGAAAGAAGTGTGAGTGTTGCTTGAGGAAAGTGTTATGATACTGGCTGACATTCAAAGATTAATAACCGGTACCAACTGGACTGTGACTGCGTGTGCCTCGCATCCAAGTGAGAAGGGACCGGAGTAGACATGTTTTTTCCTTCCTTCAAAGCCAGCATTTTTACGGGCTGATACAGTACAGTGCGCTCCGGTGGAGCGCACTGTACTGTATCAGTGTTTCTTCCTTCCTTCAAATCCAGCATTTTTACGGGCTGATACAGTACAGTGCGCTCCGGTGGAGCGCACTGCAAACCCACATTTCGACGCATGTTTTCGACGCGCTAGCTTTACCCCTTTTTCAGTAAGGGGTAATAGTGCGCCGAAAATGCACATCCAACCCCCCCCGAAACTAATAGCGCCCGCAACATGCAAATACATGTTGATGGCCCTATTAGTTATGCCCGCGCGATTCAGAAAGTAAAATGTGCAGCCAAGCCGCACATTTTACTTTCAGAAATTAGCGCCTACCCAGAGGTAGGCGTTAATTTCTCTCGGCACCGGGAAAGTGCACAGAAAAGCAGTAAAAACTGCTTTCCTGTGCACCCTCCGACTTAATATCATGGCGATATTAAGTCGGAAGTCCCGAAAGTTAAAAAAAGTTAAAAAAAAAAAATTCAAAATCAGCCCGCGGCTTAAAAACTGGACGCTCAATTTTGCCGGCGTCCAATTTACGAACCCGTGGCTGTCAGTGGGTTTGAAAACCAATGCCGGCAAAATTGAGCGTCGGCTGTCAAACCCGCTGACAGCCGCCTCTTTTTACCGCGGGCCCTAATTTAACTAAATTAATTTACTGAATCGCGCGCACAGGAGAGTGCTGATTCATATAAGACACACAAATACATTTAAAAGAAACTTAGGCAAAATATTTACAACACACTAGCAATCTCTTCATCTCTCCCAGTTTCCCTGCTGTGTTTGTTTTCAGTATAGTTTTCAGTTTTACCATATTGAATATGATTTTAAATATGATTGACATCCCAGTCAGTTATTTTTGATCGTGGAACTGAAAGGTAATCAGCTGATTTCTAATGCACATTATCCTTTTCCTTCTCGTCCAGTGCTGGACTTCCCAACACAGCAAAGATCTGTCCATGGACTGAGAGTCTCCCATAATAAATATCGCCCTGGAGAAAAGGAGGACAGACTGACATTCCTGCCTGGAATTTCCCCTGGATTAACCTAATGATGCTGTTTGCTTACCTTTGAATTTGTGAAGGTGCAAAACATCCCTAAAGAAAATACTCCTAGCAAAGGGCCTCCAATTATGCCAGAAATTGAAAAAGCTGCCTGTGGATGGAACAGATCGTGCCAATTACATTCAGTGTTACAAGCAAAGAAAAAATAAATAAATGAATGCAACTTTTTTAATTATTATATCCCGCTAGACACAAAAAGTGAATCAATCATTGTGAATATAAAAGGGGGGGGGGGGATCACTAATATGTCACTTACTAGTGATGCAGGTGTCCCCATGGACACTTAGCTGTGATCTGTGATGACAAAGAAAGTGTAGTGTATTTCTGATGCTCCTCTATGGGAGGTGTTTAGAGGAGCAGTAGTTTCTGTATAGTGAAGTATTAAGCAGCTATTCTGTACTAGAGGTGTGAATCGTGTGATCGATCGTCTTAACGATCGATTTTGGCTGGGGGGGGGAGGGAAATCGGATCATCGTGTTTTGTTTTGTTTTGAAATCGTTAAAAATCGTAAATCGGGGGAGGGCGGGAAAACCGGCACACCAAAAAAACCCTAACACCCACCCGAACCTTTAAAACAAACCCCCACCCCCCGAACCTCCCCAAAATGTTTTAAATGACCTGGGGTCCAGTGGGAGGGTCCCAGCGCGATCCCGGCGCGATGTCCCACTCTCTGGCCACAACAAAAAAAACCCCTAACACCCACCCCGAACCTTTAAAACAAACCCCCACCCTCCCGAACCCCCCCAAAATGTTTTAAATGACCTGGGGTCCCGGCGCGATGATCCCGGCACGATGTCCCGCTCTCTGGCCACGACTGCTGTGAAGAGAAATGGCGCCGGTGGCCCTTTGCCCTTATCATGTGACAGGGCAAAGGTAGCGCCGGCGCCATTTTGATTCCTAGCTCCCGACGTCACGCGTCCAGGAGATCGCTCCCGGACCCCCGCTGGACCCCCAGGGACTTTTGGCCAGCTTGGGGGGGCCTCCTGACCCCCACAAGACTTGCCAAAAGTCCAGCGGGGGTCCGGGAACGACCTCTTGCACTCGAGCCGTATTGCAAAATGGCGCCGGCCATACGGCCATACGGCCGGCGCAATTTTGCAATACGGCTCGAGTACATTTGCAAAATGTATTCATTCAAATCGCATGTAAAGCAGCTCATTGTAATAAGATCATGTTTTGGCCCAAAATAACGTGCAATATCGCCACGATATGGCGATATTGCACAATATACAACGTGTATCACATGATAAATGCTGTTTTTTGTATGTTATACTCATATCGCAGCTTAGTTAATGATCCCCTTATTTGGCTAATTCTGAACATTGGAGTTAGTCAGGTAAATTATTTGGCTAAGTTAACTTCAATCTGGAATGCCCTTGGAATACCTTCAATTTATCTGGATATATATTTTATCCAGTTAATAACAGCCAGATAAAATGTATCTGATTATAAGGGCCAGATATTTAAACCTCAGGGTTTGTCTGGCTAACTCAAAATGTATCTGGACATTACAACTCCCTTTGAATATGGACCTTGCTGAGGGTTCAGCAGTGTCCATCTGCTCCTTTGACCTTCCAGCTCAATGGAGATTCTCCATCTTCCCTGAAGTAACCCATCTATTGCAGCAACAGACCACAGTTAAATTAATACAAGGGTACCCCAAATCTGACCAGTAATTGTAACTGTCTATAATAGTTGTTACTTCAATTTACCTTCCCTCCTTTAGGTTTTATGAGGATTGTCCCATCTTTTCTGAGGAGCAGTCTGGGTGGTTCTATGATGAGGCAGGGTGAATCAGCCGTTTCAGGTGGCAAAATTTTGGGGTGGCAGCGACTGTCCCCCAAAATACTACAGCAGATGCCTCACTTTGAATTTTGTATTTTAACACCAGCAGGGTTCCCACACCCTGCCAGTAGTAGGAAGATCCCACAATGACAGCAGTGCTGTGGATGATGAACTGGCAGGGTTTCCAGTAGTGGGAAGGTCCCAGGGTGGCGGCAATGCTGTGAATGATGTGCTGGTGGGGTTCTTATTCCCCATCAGCAGTAGGAAGGCCTTGCAGCACTGGCACACCATGATAACATGGTGGTGGGGTTCCCACTCCCCACCAGCAATAAGACCCAGCGGTGAAAGGAAGACACAGGATGGAAGGGAAAGGGGTGAAAGGAGGGTGTGAGAGGGAAAGGAATGGTTGTATAGTGACAGGGAGAAGGGAGGGTATATGAGAGGGTGTGTGTGTGTTTGTTGTCAGAGAACCTGTATACATGTGTGTGAGAGAGGGGTTTTAGAGAATCTGTATGCATGTGTGAGAGAGATGGGTATAAGAAAGCCGGTGTACATGTGTGAGTGTGTATGTGTGTGAGAGAGCTGGGGTGTATGTGTCTATATGTGTGTGTGAGAAAGCCAGTAATCATATATGTATATGTGCGTGTGAGACAGCCGGTATATATGTATGTGTGTGTGTGTGTGTGAGTGTGTGTATGAGAGAGAGTTGGTATGCATGTATGTGTGAGTGAGAGAGTCAACATCTATTTGTGAGAGAAAGCTGGTATGCATGTGTGTGTGAGAGAGAGGGGGCCAATGTGCATGTGTATGTTTGTGTGTGTGTTTGAGAGAGCTGGTATGTATATACATGTATTAGAGAGCCTGTATGCATGTGTGAATGCAGGGCTGGTGAGGAGCACTGGAATTGTGAATGGCAGCACAGTCAGAGCTGAGGCCAGCTGTTTTGAAAAGAGGAAAGGAGGGACAAGACACGAGAAGGAACAGAGATGTGGAGGTTTCTGGTGTGCGATTTGTTATGCTCAGGTTGGGAGAGAGAGAATGTCACATGATGACCGCCTAGGGTGGCAGCAGACCCAACGGCACTGTGTGATTATATGAGAGAGCCAGTATGCATGTGCACATGTGTCTGTGTGTTTGAGAGCCATTAAGCATGTGTGTATGTATGAGAGATGCCGTGTGCATGGGTGTGTGAGGGGAGAGATTGTGAGTGAGTGCTTGTGTGCATATTTGCATGTGTGAGAGAAAGAAGATGTGAGCAAGTGTCTGCATGCATATGTGTGAGTGTGTATGTATGTGAGTGAGACGGTATTAATGCCTGTGTGTATGCTTGTATGTGTTTGTGAGAGAGACTATATGCATGTGTGAGTGTGTGTGTGAGAGAGGGTGTGAGAAAGCCTGCATGTGCGTATGTGTGTGTGAGCGAGTCTCTGCTCATGTGTGAGTGCAGATGTGCGTGAGAACCTGTGGGTAAGTAGGTAGGTGTGTGTGTGTGTGAGTGTGTGTGTATAAGGGACAGAGAGCCGGTGTGTGAGCGAAGGAGTATGTGTGTGTGTGAAAGACCATATCAGAGTGACTGGAGATCAAAAGATTCCAGGTATGGAGAACAGGGAATTTTAAAATTCTTATTAGTTTAATTGTTGGATATTTATTTAGTTTATTTATTTAAAAACTTTTCTATACCGTCGCTAAGTTCTATACCATCGCAATGGTTTACAAATAGGCACATAGGCTAAGGTAAGTAAATGTAGGATATCGTACATTCTAACAGGTGCCAATAAAGTTTGGTTACAATTTCATAAATAAAATCATTATTTGAGTAATGTTGGTCAAGTCCAGGTATATTATTGAGTTACTATCTCTTTGAGATATTACTTCTTAAATGTAGGATTGAGTAAATTCATTCTCATCTGCATTACCCTGTACTTTCATTCTCTACTCTCCACACTCTTTAGTGAAGGCTTTTTTAAAGAGCCATGTTTTTAAATTTTTCTTAAACGTTTTGAGATTATTCTGTAATCTGAGTTCAGGGGCCATCGTGTTCCATAGTATGGGCCCAGCCAATGATAAAGCCCTTTCTCTCACTTGGGTTAATTTTGCTGACTGTATTATTTGATGTGCCCTTTGTTTTGAAATATTTTTATTGTTTTTTGAGAACTTTTTGAAAATTTAATTATTGAATGATGTTCTGTTCGTCAGCTGCTTTAAAATATTTATTCTTGCTATTAGTATAGTTTTACTATTATGATTGATGTGTTCTATTATTGTTTATTATTATTAGATTTTATCGTTTTATGAGGAATAATGTTTTTTTTTGTTTTTCCATTGTTGTATTTCATACAGCGTCTGGTTTCTTGTGGTTTCCAGATCAGGTTTTGCCTGCACGTTTCTATGTATACTTTATGATCACTGTATTCTGTATTTGGTGAGCTCCATCTGTGTTGTGCATGTATGGCTGAGGTGAGGTATTCTGCCAGTGTGTAGTTTCTGTGCTTCAGGGCCTGGTGTAATAATTGCAGTATTGCATTTTCATAGGTAGGGTTGTTATTCTTTAGTGCTGTTTTGGTTAGAAGGTTTTCTGTATTGTAATTGAAATTCAGTTTACTCGTGGCTTTCTGAGGGCCAAACCCAAATCGAACACACTTTACAAGATGCCTAATACCATATGGGTTCCAAGTGGCTTTTTTTGCAGAGTTTTCTGGTTGGCATTACAGCAGTGCAATTAAAAATAATATACATGCTATGATATTTTTACCTCAGAAAACTATGAATGTTCTTTTTCATGTAAAATCTATTACAAATGCACAATTTTTAATTCTACATGGTGAGAGCTGGGAAGGAGGGGGTGCAAGGCTGTAAAGTTTGCCTAGGGTGCCTAATACCCTTGCACCAATCTGAAAAGAGTCCGCCATATACGGACTCCCACCATTCACCCACTTCTTCAGGTGGCAAATGCTGGAGAAACATGGAAGGCAGGTCATAAGGGCCTGGGAGCCTGGGAGTGTGGCAGGGTTGCCAGCTCCCTGAAAATATTATCACTGACACTATCTGCCACTCCTCTGGGAAATCTGACTCCTTACCCCCACCCCCCCTTCTGCAGCCTTTCAAATCACTGAAGTGGAAGGAATCCAAGGGGACTCCCTCGCCCCAGCCCTTGATAATTTGCCTTGTGGGGGAGGGTTGGGGTGGTAGTGGATGACATCTCACATCTTGCCTCAGACAGTAGATTGCCTTGAGCCGAATTTTGAATCAGTCAGAGCTCAAATGTAGTAGGGATGTACAGAGGACAATTTGTTTTGGCTCAGTTTGGGGTTTTTTATTTTTCAGGTTTTGGTTCATTTAGGGGTCAATATTCAGATGGTTTGTCTGGGTAAATTTGGGACTTAGCAAGACAAATCACCACTCTCTGATGTATGCAGCTAACCGTATCACCAGATAAAGGTTAGCCTAATAAGCTGGAGTCGCTCCAGGGTGGAGTTAACTAGATAATTTACCCAGCTAACGCCAAAATTCTAAATTAGCCGGATAACTTATCCATCTAAGTCTGGTTGTGCCAGAGACCAGCCCTAAAGTTAGCCGGATAAGTTTATCTGGCTAACTTGGACTTTATCTGGCTATATTCATCAGAGCATCTAATTGGCATTGCTCTGCTGAATATCCATAACAACGTATCTGGCTGGCTAACTGCTGCTGGATAAGTTGTCCACTCGCTGTGATGCTGACCTCAAAACATTATTTTGCTTCAGTTTGATTGCCAAACTGAAGTAAACATTTTTTTTAACCTCCCTCCCACCAAAAAAAAACAAAAAAAAAACCAAACAAAAAGAAATGCCCTCTCTGCCCCTTATCCTGTCCATGGAGTCTCCAGTGAAGAAAGGGGAAGGAGTGATCCTCAGTCATTTCTGACCTACCAGCTCTGGTTAAAAATGGTACCCGCAGGCCCTGAGGCCAGTGCCAAGTTGGTTTATGGCTATAAAGCAATGTAGCTGAAAAATAACATGGTGACATTCTTCGGATCAGCTGGTATTTATTTTATTTATTGATTGATTGATTTTTATATACCGACATTCGTGTACACAGTATTTTTCATCTGATACTGGTGGGGCAGAAACAACTGGGGATCAGACCCCCACGGAATGGGTAAGGGAGGCTGTGGGGGTGGCCAGAGGGGGGGTGGGGGGGTGGGAGAAGGAGGACACGCAATTTTTTTAACATCAGATATTTCGCAATGAACCGAACTGAAAACTGACTCATTTGTCACATTTTACCCCTGGGGAGCCTGTGAAGTTGTAGACCGGGCCCAGGCAGGAAGACATCACAAAGCCACTGGAGCTGTTGCTGGTATGTGTTGAGTGGAAGTGGTGTCCCTGCTCTGCTGGGCTGCCACTGGCTGAAAGACGGGGTCAGGGAAGGAGGGCTCTGGTCCTGGTGAAAAAAGGAGCAGGGCTTTCTCCACTCGCCTCTTTCCTGCTGGGTCCTGTAATGAGCTGTTCAAACAGCTGATCTCGCTTTTTTCACCTCAGGCACAACCTTTGGGTTCACAGCAATAAAAGAAAAGCAAAATCAGCTGTTCCCAGGAGCAACTGATCGCGGGACCAACAGGAACGGGGTCCCGAGAGATCATGAGGGTAGGAGGTGAGCTGCAGTCCAAAACGCTACTGCTAGTGGCAGCAGGCCTTTGAGGGGAGGAGGCGGCATCAGCAGCACAGGCGGGCTTATGGGAGAAGGGGGGGGGGGGGGGGGGGGCGGTAACTGCCCAGGCATGCCAGTGACAGGAGAAGGCTTAAGTAAGTGGTATACTCCGTGTCATCTGAAAATCATCTCTGGCTTACAGCATGAAATTTTCTAAGAATTACAAACTGCTATGAATTTTTTAATTGGAGCGGAATTGATTTTGCTATGCGGAAAAAGATCTTTAACTACAACAGGGGTTGGCCAACTCTGGTCCTTGAGAGTCACAAACAGGTCTGGTTTTCAGGATATTCCCAATATGCATGAGATAGATTTCCAAGCACCGCCTCCATTGCATGCAAATCTATCTCATGCATATTCATTGTGGATATCCTGAAAACCAGGCCTGTTTATGGCTCTGGAGGACCAGAGTTGGCCACTACAGTCTTAAAACATCAAAGTATGAGAAGTCATAAAACTCCTACCTGCAACAAGCCACCTAAAACGGATGCCAAAGCTGCCATTGCAATACACACTACACCAAAAAACAAACCTAAATAAAGGATATAAAAAAAATGTTAAGTCACAAACTCTCAGAAAGACATTTTTGGTTGGTCTATAGAATCCACAGACCAGTGTTTGAGACACACTGCACTAGTCCACTCCCTCCACTCCAGGGCGCTGTTCTTGAGCTTTTGATAATAAATATATGTCTTATTCAGTTTTCTGAACTACAGAAACATTCATATTTAAGAACAATTATTTTAAAAAATATTAAGACATTTGCCAGTACCATTGTGAATGTAAATTTTATGCCATTCTGTCTGGTCTTAAACATAGATTTTATATGTTTACTGTTGCAGTTCCAAGGCAATGTAAAACATTTAGGTACTTTCTAATGAAGTCATCTCTGGGTTTGATGCAAGGATGAAATCCATTTTTCCAACTACTAAATGTCAAATACAGTAACAGAAATAACCAAATATTATTATCACACACTTACTTAGGCCTTTGGAAAGCCAAGATATTGTGTCTTCCGAGAGAGATTGGAAACAAGGTTTGATGAGATCCTCCAAGGTCACGGCAGCTAGAGCATTGATAGTGGAGGATACAGTACTACAAAAAAAAAATTTAAATTTGCTATTGGTTCAGCTATTGTGAAGACATTAAAAAAAAGTTGTACTTTTATCTGAAGGAATCTATAAAGGTTGGTCTGATTCACTTTTAGTATTAATAGTTGCTATTGTGTCTTGTAGGTATTTTTTTTACCTTTCAAGAAACAATAAACAGGGGAACTTTCCAACAGCTTGTAGAGCAATAAAATTTGCGTGTACATTTTGCAGGCAGACTTTACCGAGTATTTTCAGAGCAAAATTGCAAGCATAAATTTGTTTTGAAAAGATTTGGTTAATTGGCCAAGCGTGCTCATGCCTTCACTTCACGTACAGTTACACTTTCTCTTCGGAGGGTGTAACTTATCGCGTGTAGCCTTGCATGCATATGTATTAAAACAAAACGTATGCAGGTGTTCACTCCACCCCAACTCCATCCCCTCCCAGGAAGGCCTCTCTTCAGAGCATCTAAAAGTAAGCATGAATCTGGTCAGTTTCAGAACTGCATTAAACTGATTTTCCTATTGACATTTGCTTGTGAAACTGTTACCCAGAGTACCATTCCACAAATTATAAATCAACAAAGGCAATGTATGACAAAACAAAGGTCAAACCAAAACGAAACAAGAGTGAAGAATCCATATCAATGAAAAGGTAATTGAAAATTAATGAGTTATTGAGTTGTTGCTGAATAATGGTGACTTGAGAATTACAAATGGTGGTCCAGATGTAGTCTGCCCTGAAGCTCTTCGAGTGGTTCAAACTGTGAGGCAGAGGTTCTCAACTCTGGTCACCGTGGGCTGCAAACATCCATTTTACTGAGAAGTGCTGGGAGCCAGGAGGGATCATGTGGAGGTTGATGCCTATCTTGCAGTTCCAGTACTGGGCCGGGAAACTTCAAATCTCATGAAGAAAGTGAGGAAGAGTTGTCTTGGGCCATTTCTACCAGTTGTGAGCAAACTGAGGAATTTCAAGAGGGTATCTAGGATTGAATAGTCAAAATCTCTAGGAAGAGGTATGGGTGCACTGGCACCTGGGAGGTCCCTATTCAGAAGCATTTAGCTGGATAACTCAGAATTTATCCGATAAAATAAAGATTTGGCCAGATAAGTTATGGGCCTTCCTGGGGCTTAGACAATGGTCAAAAATTCATCTTAATATTCCTTGATATTTCAGCAGCCTTTGTCACAGTAAATCATTTTATTCTTCTGAAAAGACTAGTTGAAATTAGATTATGTGATATCCCCATCAACTGGTTCACATCTTCCTTATACAATAGATCATACATTGTCAAAACTAATTACAAAGAATCAAAACAAATACCTCTTCCTCGTGGAGTTCCTCAAGGATTCTCTTTATTTTCAACTCTATTTAACATTTACTTGTTCCCATTATGTAAACTCCTATCAGATCTTAAATTAAATCATTATATTTATGCAGATCATGTTCAGATTCTTTTACCAATAAACACTAATCTTACTAATTCACTAAATCTTTGGAAGTCTTATTTCACTACAATACAACAATTATTAACACAAATATCCCTCAACCTCAATCATAATAAAACAGAAATCCTCTATATCTGCAACAAATCCTCACCTAAGATTGACATTCATCTTAACAATTATTCATCTAACAAAAATATTTTACTCAATGTAAGGGACCTTGGAATCATTTTAGATTCAGAATTCTGTTTTAAACATCACATTAATAACATCATTAAAGAAGGTTTCTACAAGTTTCAAATTTTAAAAAGGATTAAACCTCTCCTTCACCACCATGATTTTCGTATAGCTCTGCAAGCTCTACTAGTCTGCAAATTAGATTATTATAACGCAATACTCCTTGGTTTGCCCGCCTCCATCATTACACCACTTCAACTTTTGCAAAATGCTGCAGCAAGATTACTCAGTAGGGATGTGAATCGTTTTTTGACGATTTAAAATATCGTCCGATATATTTTAAATCGTCAAAAATCGTTAGAGCCACGATACAATACCAATTCCCCTGATTTATCATCAAAAAATCGTAAATCGGGGGAAGGGGGAGGGGAAGGGGGAGGGCGGGAAAACCGGCACACTAAAACACCCTAAAACCCACCCCAACCCTTTAAAATAAATCCCCCACCCTCCCGAACCCCCCCAAAATGCCTTAAATTACCTGGGGGTCCAGAACGACCTCCTGCAATCGAATTGTGTTGTCTTCGGCCGGCGCCATTTTGCGCCGCCATTTTGCAAAATGGCGGCGCAAAATGGCGCCGGCCATAGACAATACGATTCGACTGCAGGAGGTCGTTCCGGACCCCTGCTGGACTTTTGTCAAGTCTTGTGGGGGTCAGAAGGCCCCCCCAAGCTGGCCAAAAGTACCTGGGGGTCCAGTGGGGGTCCGGGAGCGATCTCCTGCCGCGAATAGTTTTTCCGTACGGAAAATGGCGCCAGCAGGAGATCGACTGCAGGAGGTCGTTCCAGACCCCCGCTGGACTTTTGGCAAGTCTTGTGGGGGTCAGGAGGCCCCCCCCCCCCAAGCTGGCCAAAAGTCCCTGGGGGTCCGGGAGCGATCTGCTGCCGCGAATCGATTTTTGTGCCGGCGTCCGGTTTCCGAGCCTGTAGCTGTCAGCGGGCTTGAGAACCGACGCTGTCAAAATTGAGCGTCAGCTGTCAAACCCGCTGACAGCCGCTGCTCCTATCAAAAAGGAGGTGCTAGGGATGCGATAGTGTCCCTAGCGCCTCCTTTTCCCCATTTCTACCGCGTCGCCTAATTTGCATAGTGAATCGCGCGCGCCGGGAGAGTGGACATTCGTCTGCTCTCCCGCGGACTTTACTGTATCGGCCCATTTGCTTGTCAAGTTGGCTTTGTGGTACCCCAGAGCTCTGAAGGAACTAAAAAATGAAATTTCAGACCTATTAGTAAAAATTTGTAACCTATCATTAAAATCAACCATTGTACCTGAAGACTGGAGGATAGCTAATGTAACCCCAATATTTAGAAAGGGTTCCAGGGGCGATCCGGGAAACTACAGACCGGTTAGCCTGACTTCAGTGCCAGGAAAAATAGTGGAAAGTGTTCTAAACATCAAAATCACAGAACATATAGAAAGACATGGTTTAATGGAACAGTCAGCATGGCTTTACCCAAGGCAAGTCTTGCCTCACAAATCCGCTTCACTTTTTTGAAGGAGTTAATAAACATGTGGATAAAGGTGAACCGGTAGATGTAGTGTACTTGGATTTTCAGAAGGCATTTGACAAAGTTCCTCATGAGAGGCTTCTAGGAAAAATAAAAAGTCATGGGACAGGTGGCAATGTCCTTTCGTGGATTGTAAATTGGCTAAAAGACAGGAAACAGAGTAGAATTAAATGGACAATTTTCTCAGTGGAAGGGAGTGGGCAGTTGAGTGCCTCAGGGATCTGTATTGGGACCCTTACATTTCAATATATGTATAAATGATCTGGAAAGAAATACGACAAGTGAGATAATCAAATTTGCAGATGATACAAAATTGTTCGGAGTAGTTAAATCACAAGCAGATTGTGATAAATTGCAGGAAGACCTTGTGAGACTGGAAAATTGGACATCAAAATGGCAGATGAAATTTAATGTGGATAAGTGCAAGGTGATGCATATAGGGAAAATAACCCATGCTATAGTTACACAATGTTAGGTTCCATATTAGGTGCTACAACCCAAGAAAGAGATCTCGGCGTCATAGTGGATAACATATTGAAATCGTCGGTTCAGTGTGCTGTGGCAGTCAAAAAAGCAAACAGAATGTTGGGAATTATTAGAAAGGGAATGGTGAATAAAACAGAAAATGTCATAAAGCTTCTGTATCGCTCCATGGTGAGACCGCACCTTGATTACTGTGTACAATTCTGTTCGCCGCATCTCAAAAAAGATATAATTGCGATGGAGAAGGTACAGAGAAGGGCTACCAAAATCATAAAAGGAATGGAACAGCTCCCCTATGAGGAAAGACTAAAGAGGTTAGGACTTTTCAGCTTGGAGAAGAGACAGCTGAGGGGGGATATGATAAAGGTGTTTAAAATCATGAGAGGTCTAGAACAGGTAGATGTGAATCGGTTATTTACTCTTTCGGATAATAGAAAGACTAGGGGGCACTCCATGAAGTTAGCATGTGGCACATTTAAAACTAATTGGAGAAAGTTCTTTTTTACTCAACGCACAATTAAACTCTGGAATTTGTTGCCAGAGGATGTGGTTAATGCAGTTAGTTTAGCTGTGTTTAAAAAAGGATTTGATAAGTTCTTGGAGGAGAAGTCCATTACCTGCTATTGTTTAAGTTGACTTAGAAAATGGCCACTATTATTACTAGCAATGGTAAGATGGAATAGACATCGTTTTTGGGTACTTGCCAGGTTCTTATGGCCTGGATTGGCCACTGTTGGAAACAGGATGCTGGGCTTGATGGACCTTTTGTCTGACTCAGTATGGCATGTTATGTTCTTCTTATGTTCTTAACTCAGTCTGTGAACTAGACTGAATGTGTCTGACAGACACACATTCAGTAATAGAGTGGTACTCTATCAATAAATTATATTGTTATACAAAACCCCCAAGAGGCACTTCAAATTCCACCACTCCATTGTGAGGAAAGAAAAGAGGAGGAAATGACAGGGGGAGAGGATTTGCTGCACAGCCATCCCAGCTTGTTAAAAGTACAAACAGTACTAATAATAGCAGTGAGAAAAAGACATTCCTGCCCCTAAACCTAAAAGAGACTTTTGTAGCCACAGAAAGCCAGGAGTGCAAGCCAGCCAAAACCAGAAGAAATTGAAATTGGGAGAGAATGCATCTGTTTCTCTCCCTCTTGTTTTGTAGTAGGGGCATAAGGTGGGAGTGTCATTGGAGGCTGGTGTTATATCTGGGCAGGGGCAAAGGCAGGGGCAGCAGAAGTGCAATTCCCAAAGCCAGCAGTTCATTTCTTCATGATTACTGCTTCTGAGGTAATAGAGGCTGTATTTTCAACAACTAATTCTGAGGAAAAATCTTGTCTGGGATTCATTGAATCAGAAGCTATTGAAGAACTGGTAGCTGAAGAAAATTTGGGAAGTCTTGTCAGTAGCATCCTCCAGTGAGCTGATGGGGGAGACAGATGATACTTATGGTGATAAAAGCAACCCACATCTAGAGTAGGCAGCGCAGGTAGAGAGCATAAGCAATGCCCCTGGCCTTTTTCCTCATGATCCACCTTCAATCTCAACTCCAGTGCCAGCATCAACCCCTGTAGATGCAGATAAGAGATTGCAGAAGACATCCCTGGTCTGGAATCACTTTAAAGTGAGGGAGGACCCATGTTTTGCTCAGCGCATTCACTGCAATAAGAATATCAGTTAAGGTAAAGTTCTGGGACGTCACCTGCAGAAGTAGCACCCACCAGCATTGGCATCAGAGGAGGATACCAGTACTAGTCTGTGGACCTCCATTCAAAGCAAAAGCTGATCCCATGGACTTTTCTCCTAGTCAGGTAGCAGGCCAGCAGTCCCTAGCCATGCATCTGCAGCAGCAATCCACCACAGCGGAAATGGGTTGGCATTTTGTATTACTGTCCTAGAGCAAGAGGCAAGCAGTATCAAAAGTAGTAACAAGGCTCATCGGGGAAATGAATGCCCTGGATGGCCAGCCCATGCAGATAGTGAAGAATCTGGGCTTTAAGCATCTGCTGCACCTGTTAGCCCTCAATTACAAAGTGCGGTCCAGGAATATATTTAGTAGGCAGGTTATCCCCACCCTATACCACCAGTGCCATAGTCACATGCAGGCACAGTTAGCTAAAGACAGAGGGGGTAGTGTACATTTCACCAGTGACATCTGGATCAGTGCAAAGGCTATGCATGTTTACCTCTCCTTGATGGCACACTGGTGGGAACCAGCTGAAATGTAGTTGAAGTAGGGGCAGGCCACAGCTCTAGCAAGGACCAAACGTCAGGGTATAGATGGGCTGTGATGCATACCCAGGTGATGGATAGTCCTCATACTTCATGCAATATTCTGTCAGCCATAAGAAAGATACTGGAGGGTTGGAAGCTAGACTGGAGAGACAAGATTCTTCAGACAGGAATTTTTGTGATAGACAATGGGAAAAATCTGGTAAGGGCAATGGAAGATGGCGGCTTTTGGGGGATCCATTACTTTGCACACTTACTGCATCTGGCAGTGAGGGATATCCTGGAGCTGGGACCCAAGGGCCATGGGTTTCCAGTCCTGAAGGACTTTATAGAGAGGTGCAGGAAAATAGCAGGGCATTTTTATTAAAGCATGAAGGATGGGCAGCTTCTCTATGAACAACAGGAAAAATTTGGGATGCCTCATAAGCATCTGATTCAAGATGTTGGCACCTGCTGAAATTCTATTTGTCTGATGCTGCAGAGGTTAGTGGATCAGCAGTCACCCCTTCATGATCTGCCTCTGGAAACAGATATAGGTATTAGGGATGTGAATCGTTTTTTGACGATTTAAAACAATCGTCAGATATATTTTAAATCGTCAAAAATCGTTAGAGCTGCGATACAATAGCAATTCCCCCGATTTATCGTCAAAAAATCGTAAATCAGGGGAGGGGAGAGGGCGGGAAAACCGGCACACCAAAACAACCCTAAAACCCAGCCCGACCCTTTAAAACAAATCCCCCACCCTCCCGAACCCCCCCCCCCAATATGTTTTAAATTACCTGGGGTCCAGTGGGGGGGTCCCGGCGCGATCTCCCGCTCTCTGGCCACGGCTGCGTTAATAGAAATGGTGCCGGTGGCCCTTTGCCCTTATCATGTGACAGGGCAAAGGTAGTGCCGGCGCCATTTTGGTTCCTGACTCCCGACGTCACGCGTGCAGGAGATCGCTCCCGGACCCCCGCTGGACCCCCAGGGACTTTTGGCCAGCTTGGGGGGGCCTCCTGACCCCCACAAGACTTGCCAAAAGTCCAGCGGGGGTGCGGGAGCAACCTCCTGCACGCGGGCCGTATTGCCAATATTCCAAATGGCGCCGGCGCTACCTTTGCCCTCACTATGTCATACGGGCGACGTCGGCCCGTATGACATAGTGAGGGCAAAGGTAGCGCCGGGGTGGGTTTTAGGGTTGTTTTGGTGTGCCGGTTTTCCCGCCCTCCCCCTCCCCCGATAAAATGATTTTTTAAACCAAAAAAACCATGACGATCAGATTTCCCCCCCCCCCCAGCCAAAATCGATCGTTAAGACGATCGATCACACGATTCACATCCCTAATAGGTATGCATTTCCCCCTGGGACATCATGATTGGGTAGTTACGAGGCAGCTGACACAAGTCCTAAAGCCCTTCAAGGATGCTACAGAGGATCTGAGTTCCAGAAGCGCCACCTTGGGTGGGGCCATCCCCATAGTAAATATTCTGGAAGAAAAGTTAGAGGGCTTCTATGAGCAAGAGGGAATAGAAGCAGAGGTGTGGTAATTTGTGGGCTCCTTGCAGCAGCAGATGCAAGTGAGACTGAAACCTCTTTGTGGTCCATAGGTGAAAGGGAATGTCGCCCTTCTGTCCCGGTGGCTCACATACTGGTCGCTAGGGTGCACGAAGAGCAGCGCCAAAGGCAGAGACACAGTGGGGCAGTTGCACAGGAAAGAGTGGCCTCCACCCTTGAGAGCAGTAGAAACACGAGCAGCACCCTGTCACCCACCACTTCCTCCCCCCTTCTCAATACACCAAAGCCACGCTGCCCTTACAGAATTGCCTCTCCTGACACAGGCCACAGCTAATGCAGCTGGCAGTCAGACCCCAGCAGAAATGTCTGTGACGCACTAGCACACATAGCCCATCAAGCACATGGATACAGATGCAAGTCCCAAAATGCCTCAAAATTAAAATAAATAATATTAAACTGGAAAAATCAATCACAGGGCCTGGTGTCAACAGCACATAGTTAAAGAAGCAGCAGCAGGCATTAACTCTGGATTCTACATGTTGGTTTGAACTGGGAAGTAGACGCTAGCTGCCATTTATTTTATTTTTTTTATAGTCTGCCTTTCAGCCACTTCAAAACAGATTGCATGTAGGTACTGTAGATATTCCATCTTAAATATTTTGTTAGTTTATAATTTTACTTTTAATGCATTACCTTAATGTTCCACTGTAGGCACAAGCCACAAAAAGCCCTGGAAGTCCTGGATAATCTTGTAAAATGTCCATGACCAAATATGGCATCAGCTGGAAAAAAGTGAAATAGGTGTTTAAAACAGGAATGGGGGGAGAGAGGGAATAGCACATAGAATCCCTCATTACTGATCATCGAAGTTTTATTTTTCATATTTGTCAGGAGCTACTTCTGAGATCATAAACTTGTCTACTCTTTTCCCTCTAAGGGGCTAATTCACTAAATTCTATTCTCTTCTAATATTTGTATCCTGCCTCCCTTCCAAGATAGAGCCCTAAGCGGCAAACATCATGAATATGTTTCCATAGCAAAGGCATAAAAATAAAAACAGTTTACATCAGGCAAGATAATCCTAATCTGATCCCATCCACTACTCTCACTAAGGGATAAGCTATTATTGTATTTATTATTGCAACCTGATAACAATTAAATCAAATTCCAAATGCAATTCATAAAAAATTGCCTTCCAAACTTAGCTCACGTGGTGAACCATTGCATACCACATATCAGGCTGAGGACTTCCCTGCAATGCACGAGTTAGCTCTAGTTCAAAGCACATGCAGGAATTTATACAAAGGTATTTAAGCAGAATAAAAATAACAATATGACTTGGCATAGACAAACTTTGCAATACTTTAACAAGACTTCCACAGTACTCTTCTATTTAGAGGAACAGGCATTAGACACATGGGTATGAACACTCACGGGGGCTCTCCAGGTCTAATAACTCAACTCATCTCAGCTTCTAGCCTTTGCCAGAACACTGCAGCTTTCTCAGCAATTCCCTTTTCAACTCCTGAGGACTAATTTGGATCCTCAGGGGAGGGTCATGTACTAGGCTACCAGCTGTCTGAGCCTTACTCTGTTTAAATCACTCTGTGATTCTGTATGCAAGGCACCAGCCTCTGGGCAGGAAGACCCTGGTTCAGGGCCAACCAAAGCACTATATGCCTTGACACCACAGCATTCAGAAAGGTTGCAGTATGCAAATGAGCACTGTGGTAAGAATTAGAGATGTGAATCGTGTGCCCTATTGTCTTGAAATCGTCTAGCAGGAGAAGAAAATCGTGTTTGGCACGATTTTTTAGTTAAAAAATTGTTTTTTCCAATTAGTGCGCACTAATCGGAGTTAGTGCGCACTAACCGGGAGTTAGTGTGCACTAACTCCCGTTAGTGCGCACTAACAGAAAATGATACAATTTGACACTTTTCAGGTCAGTTAAGGTCAGTTTAGGAATGAATATGTATTCCTATTGGCTGCCCTCTTATTTATTCATGTTACCAAGGTTCCCACTGACAATATATGGGGGATGGGAAATGGAAACAGTTGGTAGCTTGACAAAAAAAGTAATGTGATCAGTCAATGTGACTAGAACTTGTGCCCTAACCCTGATACCAGGGGTGTTGTGATCTTCCTGCACACAGTGCCCTAACCCTGATACCAGGGGTGTTGTGATCTTCCTGCACACAGTGCCCTATCCCTATTAATACCAGGAGTGTTGTGATCTTCCTGCATGCAGTGCCCTATCCCTAATGCCAGGAGTGTTGTGATCTTCCTGCACACAGCTCCCCCCTGTCTGTGAAGCCAGCCTCTCACTAGTAATGCAGGGAGGGAGCTGTCTCAGCCTTCACCATCCTCCCCCCCCCCCTCACCCACACACCATTCACTGGCTGGGACATGGGGGAGGGGAGGCGTGAGGGTCAGGCAGCTCCCCCCTGTCTGTGACGCCAGCCTCTCACTAGTAATGCAGGGAAGGAGCTGTTTCAGCCTCACCATCCTCCCCCCTCCCCCCCTCACCCACACACCATTCACTGGCTGAGACATGGGGGAGGGGAGGAGTGAGGGCCAGGAAGCTCCCCCCTGTCTGTGAAGCCAGCCTCTCACTAGTAATGCAGGGAGGAAGCTGTCTCAGACTTCACCATCCTCCCCCCCCCCCCTCCTCACCCTCACCCACACACCATTCACTGGCTGGGACATGGGGGAAGTCAGGAGTGAGGGTCAGGCAGCTCCCCCCTGTCTATGAAGCCAGCCTCTCACTAGTAATGCAGGCGGGATGGGGCACTGCATGCAGGAAGATCACAGCACCCCTGGTATCAGGAATAGGGCACAAGTTCTAGTCATATTGACTGATCACATTACTTTTTTTGTCAACTACCAACAGTTTCCATTTCCCATCCTCCCAACCATCACCTCAGTTGGAACCTTGGTAACATCAATAGATAAGAGGGCAGCCAGCCAATAGGAATACATATTCATTCCTAACTGACCTGGAAAGTGTCAATGATTTGTATCATTTTCTGTTAGTGTTCCTGAGTTTCCATTTCCATTTCCCATCCCCCCAACCATCACCTCAGTGGGAACCTTGGTAACATCAATAGATAAGAGTTTCAATCGTTCCTGGAGAATAGATTCTATAAAGTCAAGATCAACAATGAAGAATCGCCTCCTATTAGATCAATCCGAGGAGTACCACAAGGATCATCTCTCTCCCCTACGCTATTTAATATTTACTTGCTTCCACTCTGCCACCTACTCTCCAGCCTCAAGCTAAAACACTATATCTTCGCGGACGACATTCAGATACTCCTCCCCATCACAGAATCACTGCAAAAAACTTGGGCACATTGGAATAATTGCTTACAATCCATCAACACATTGCTATCCAGCCTGAACCTCATACTCAATACAAAGAAAACAGAAATCCTCATCATCTCACCTGACGAAAACCATACTCTCATCAACTCCCAAAGCGCAACACAATTTGCAAAATTATCTATTAACCACTCCCCTTCCGTCAGAGATTTAGGGGTGCGTCTTGACAACCAATTCAACCTTAAATCATTCGTTATCAACACAACTAAAGAATGTTATTTCAAACTTCAAAAAAATCTGAAACCACGCCTCCACTTCAGTGACTTCCGTCTAGTAGTCCAGTCTATAATTCTGTCTAAGTTAGACTACTGCAACTCTCTACTGCTAGGTCTTCCGGTCTTATCTACAAAACCCCTACAGATGGTGCAGAACGCTGCGGCGAGGTTACTCACCAACACAAACAAAAGAGCCCACATCACACCAATTCTTCGCAGCTTTCACTGGCTTCCTATAAAAGCCAGAATCACCTTCAAGTCATTATCAATGATCCACAAGGATATTATGGGCATCGCCCACCTAAATCTAAACTCACAACTACGCCCTCACACATCACAAAGACCCATCAGATACAACTACAAAGGCTCCTTATATGCTCCTCCGATCAAAACTTCACTAACAAAACGAGCACTCTCCACAGCCGGGCCCACCCTCTGGAACTCATTACCGCCAGATCTACGCCAAGAGACATGTCATCTAACTTTCAAGAAAAACCTAAAAACGTGGCTCTTCCGGCAAGCTTATCCAGAATCGCAGGAACACTCCGACACCTGTCAAAGAACAAAATAGCCCTCTATTATTTCCTCAACCGCCCATATCCCCTCAAGGCCCGACCACGCCTTATCTGGACAGCCCACTTGCTTTGAAAGACTCCATTACTGATGCATCAGTTCTTTAGCTCATGCATTACTCTTTGTATATACCCTTCAACATGGTTCTGTTACCTGTATACCCCTATATAGCCTACCCTCCTTCTTAGCTAATCCCTACATTTATCCACGTTATTTTGACGAGTTATTGTTGTCTATTTAATATTTAATATTTATGTTCTTATGTTCAGAAACCCTGTTTTATGTAACGCCTGTTTAATGTAACGCCTTAACCGCGACAGTTTTGTTCTATGGAAACCGACTTGATTTGATATTTGTATCGAGAATGTCGGTATATAAAAATCCTAAATAAATAAATAAATAAATAAATAAATAAATAAGAGGGCAGCCAGCCAATAGGAATACATATTCATTCCTAACTGACCTTTACTGACCTGGAAAGTGTCAATTTGTATCATTTTCTGTTAGTGCGCACTAACTGGAGTTAGTGCGCACTAACTGGGAGTTAGTGCGCACTAACACGATTTAACGATTTTTAACGATAAATCGTTAGAATTTCTATTGTATTGTGTTCTATAACGATTTAAGACGATATTAAAATTATCGGACGATAATTTTAATCGTTGAAAAATGATTCACATCCCTAGTAAGAATTCCATGGCCCCTGTTATCCATGGAAATTTCTTATCTCCTGCATTAACCTACCCAAGGCTAAAGAGTTGGTTAGCCTAGGTTCCAAGAGTAAAGTGCAGATAGTAAGCTGGCAGGAGGTAAGGGACTCTGCTCCTGCCAGGAGAGAGAGAGAGATTGGAATGGAGGAATATTTATTTATTTATTTATTTAGAAGATTTATATACCGATGAACGTTGGGAACATCTCATCGGTTTACATTAAACAACTTATAGCTAACCGAGCTTTACATAGAAATTGGAATCAAATATAAAAATAAATGAAACAGAAACAGAACAGATAATTTAAAACAAGAAAACATCAACACTTAACTTATAATGGGGATCAGAATAGGTGGAACAGTAAAATAAATTAAAGGGAAGGATGGGAACAGTAAAATAAATTAAAAGGGAAGGATGGGAGGAGCTATTTACTGGAAAAGTAGGGGGTATAAAAGTACAAATGAAGGTAATAATATTAGGAATTCACAACAAGAAAAAGGTGCCAGGGTAGGATGTTAATCAAAAGCTTGCTTGAAGAGGCAAGTTTTTAGGTTGTGCTTAAATTTTTTTGGGCAGGATTCCTGCCGCAGGGTGGGAGGGAGTTTGTTCCAGAGGACGGGCCCAGCTAAATGGGCTACCAGAGCCTAGGGAGGGATGTGCTGGTAAGAATCAGGACCTGGTGGAAAGGTACTGGGAAGAATCAGGGCTGTGTGCGGCTTGCCCCTGATCACCAGCCTCCTTCATGGAGGAAAGTTTGGGGCAGTAAATAGGTTGTGCTAAATTTTGTTTCATATAGGGAAGGTTAATGAATAAAATAAGTGATCAAGCAGGGCTGGTGCACTGTGTAAAAACTGAAATAGGATACCCCTACCCTTCAGCAGTAGCCACTCTGGCACAGCACTCCCTCCTTCAGTAGTTAGGTTATCTCTAGTAACTGCGTCCCCCTTTTGTCCTCTCTCTCTCTTTCCCTGTCCAGCATCTCATTCTCTCTTCTTTCCCCCTTCCCCCCACCATGACTCATTTTCTTTTAATACCTGCCCACATGATGTGGAAGGGCATTGGAGAAGAGGTGCTGAAATAGCGACACCCCCCGTTCCCCCACCCGTGCATGGCTCCCTGTAGGGATGTGAATCGTTTTTCAACGATTAAAATTATCGTCCGATAATGTTTATATTGTCTTAAATCGTTATAGAACACGATACAATAGAAATTCTAACGATTTATCGTTAAAAATCGTTAAATCGTGTTAGTCCGCACTAACTCGAGTTAGTGCGCACTAACTCCCCATTAGTGCGCACTAACTCGATTTAGTGCGCACTAACTGAAAATGATACAAATAAACACTTTCCAGGTCACTGAAGGTCAGTTAGGAATGAATATGTGTTCCTATTGGCTGGCTGCCCTCTTATCTATTGATGTTACCAAGGTTACCACTGAGGTGATGGTTGGGGGGATGGGAAATGGAACTGGAAACTAACGAACACCAACAGAAAATGAAACAAAGTGTTCACACTTCCCAGGTCAGTAAAGGTCACTTAGGAATGAATATGTATGTATGTATTCCTATTGGCTGGCTGTGCTCTTATCTATTGATGTTACCAATATGGTTGGGGGGATGTGAAATGGAAACAGTTGGAAGCTTGACAAAAAAAGTAATGTAATGATCAGCACTCACGTGACTAGAACTTGTTTGTTTATTATTTTTGTTAGCAGGCACCTGAAATGCTAGTGCATGTTGAATTTGCCAATCACTGTGCATTTTAGAAAGGTGGTCCTGGCTGGAACTGTACACAGTTCAAATATATGTAATTGATTGTTGGTAAGTGTATTTTTTAAGTAGCCACACTGGCACCAGTATGTTTACTTTTCCTCCTACTTAACTCACTAGCTCAGCTTTGTAAGAAGGGCTTCTCTGCTTGTGTGTTGTTTTTGTTTGGTGTGAGGAGAGCAGAAACATCAGATCTTTATTCAATCTACTACAGTCATCTCTTACAGTGCCCTATCCCTATTAATACCAGGAGTGTTGTGATCTTCCTGCACACAGTGCCCTAACCCTGATACCAGTCTGAGACAGCTCCCTCCCTGCATTACTAGTGAGAGGCTGGCTTCACAGACAGGGGGGAGCTGCCTGACCCTCACTCCTGACTTCCCCCATGTCCCAGCTAGTGAATGGTGTGTGGGTGAGGGGGGGGGGGAGGATGGTGAAGTCTGAGACAGCTCCCTCCCTGCATTACTAGTGAGAGGCTGGCTTCACAGACAGGGGGGGAGCTGCCTGACCCTCACTCCTGACTTCCCCCATGTCCCAGCTAGTGAATGGTGTGTGGGTGAGGGGGGGGGGTGGATGGTGAAGTCTGAGACAGCTCCCTCCCTGCATTACTAGTGAGAGGCTGGCTTCACAGACAGGGGGGAGCTGCCTGACCCTCACTCCTGACTTCCCCCATGTCCCAGCTAGTGAATGGTGTGTGGGTGAGGGGGGGGGGAGGATGGTGAAGTCTGAGACAGCTCCCTCCCTGCATTACTAGTGAGAGGCTGGCTTCACAGACAGGGGGGAGCTGCCTGACCCTCACTCCTGACTTCCCCCATGTCCCAGCTAGTGAATGGTGTGTGGGTGAGGGGGGGGGGGGAGGATGGTGAAGTCTGAGACAGCTCCCTCCCTGCATTACTAGTGAGAGGCTGGCTTCACAGACAGGGGGGAGCTGCCTGACCCTCACTCCTGACTTCCCCCATGTCCCAGCTAGTGAATGGTGTGTGGGTGAGGGGGGGGGGGGGAGGATGGTGAAGTCTGAGACAGCTCCCTCCCTGCATTACTAGTGAAAGGCTGGCTTCACAGACAGGGGGGAGCTGCCTGACCCTCACTCCTGACTTCCCCCATGTCCCAGCTAGTGAATGGTGTGTGGGTGAGGGGGGGGAGGATGGTGAAGTCTGAGACAGCTCCCTCCCTGCATTACTAGTGAGAGGCTGGCTTCACAGACAGGGGGGAGCTGCCTGACCCTCACTCCTGACTTCCCCCATGTCCCAGCTAGTGAATGGTGTGTGGGTGAGGGAGGGGGGGGGGAGGATGGTGAAGTCTGAGACAGCTCCCTCCCTGCATTACTAGTGAGAGGCTGGCTTCACAGACAGGGGGGATCTGCCTGACCCTCACTCCTGACTTCCCCCATGTCCCAGCTAGTGAATGGTGTGTGGGTGAGGGGGGGGGGTGGATGGTGAAGTCTGAGACAGCTCCCTCCCTGCATTACTAGTGAGAGGCTGGCTTCACAGACAGGGGGGAGCTGCCTGACCCTCACTCCTCCGGGGTATTGTGATCTTCCTGCACACAGTGCCCTATCCCTGATACCAGGGGTGTTGTGATCTTCCTGCATGCAGTGCCCTATCCCTATTAATACCAGGAGTGTTGTGATCTTCCTGCATGCAGTGCCCTATCCCTATTAATACCAGGAGTGTTGTGATCTTCCTGCATGCAGTGCCCTATCCCTGATACCGGGATGTGTGCAAGAAGATCACAACACCCCCGGTATCAGGAATAGGGCACTGTGTGCAGGAAGATCACAACACCCCCAGTATCAGGAATAGGGCACTGTGTGCAGGAAGATCACAACACCCCTGGTATTAGGGATAGGGCACTGTGTGCAGGAAGATCACAACACTCCTGGTATTAATAGGGATAGGGCACTGTGTGCAGGAAGATCACAATACCCCTGGTATCAGGGTTAGGGCACAAGTTCTAGTCACATTGACTGATCACATTACTTGTTTTGTCAAGCTACCAACTGTTTCCATTTCCCATCCCCCATATACTGTCAGTAGGAAACTTGGTAACATGAATAAATAAGAGGGCAGCCAATAGGAATACATATTCATTCCTAAACTGACCTTAACTGACCTGAAAAGTGTCAAATTGTATCATTTTCAGTTAGTGCGCACTACCGTTAGTGCGCACTAACTCGAGTTAGTGCGCACTAATCGGAAAAAACGATTTTTAACGATTTTTTAACTAAAAAATCGTGCCTAAGACGATTTTCTTGCCCTGCCACACGATTTCTATCGTTAAGACAATATGGAAAACGATTCACATCCCTAGCTCCCTGTGCAACCGCCCAGATCACACAACCGAAAAGCTGGCCATGTGTACATGACAAGTACCTGACAACAACACTTCCTCCTTCCTAATATGACCCGACTTCTCAGGAGGGTCTTGGCCTGGTGTCACAGGATTCATGGAAAGAAAATTAACAGGTAAAAATGTTTCCTTCCGTTTCATCCTGCTACACCAATACAGTCAAGACAAGTGGGAAGTACCAAAGCCCATCTAACTCGAGGGAAGGCTAGTTTTAGATCGCCAGCCCCAAAGGCTTTATTCTCCTTGGCAAAACAAATCTGTAATGTTTATTAAAAAAAAATGCAAGGACAACCAAGTAGCTGCCTTATAAATATCCACTGGTGCAATAGGAACTGCTTCTGCCCTGGAAAAAGACTGAACTGAAGTAGAATGTGCACAAATAATCTCAAGTGCTTGATGGCTTTTGAGCATAAATGCTGAAGATATTGTGTCCTTGATCCACCTTGCTAGAATAGCTTTGGATGCTGCCTGTTATGCCTCCACAGCATATGTATATATTTCTTGTAACACTGCCATTCTGTGTCATTTTGTAAATATTGCTTAGCTTAGAGACTCTGCATTTTGTAGAACTTTTTTTTCTGATTGGTTATTGTTTCTGAGCTTCTTATTGGATCTATCTTGTTTTGCTCTCTTTCTCTCTCTGTCTGTGTTCTTTTGCCTCATCTTATTGGTCCTTTGACCAAAAGCAACTAGGGACTGACTCACTTCCCTTGGATTTCAGTTGGAAAAAGGCTTTTGGCAAGCTAACAGCACATCCTGAATCCTTCTCTACAGGCTCCTTAGAGCATTGCTTTTTCACTTATTCCTATCCCACTACTATTCACTACTACCTACAGCTTCTATCACAGTTGCAATTGTCTCTCTTCTGACTACTGGGCTTCCAGAAACTTAACAGCTGGACACTGCTGTCTGTATGGCTATTTTTGATACACTGACAGCCACAGTGAATTTGAACTGTTCAACTTTCTAATAAATGTAATTTGACATTCAAGTATTGAGTTCTCTGGTATTTAAGCTGGGAAAGGAAAAAGGTTTAATTGACTTTTTAGCAATTCAAGCAAAGGCATACGATTTGTGAGAACAGTATTCAGCCTCACATTTATGTGGACTTCCAAACAAGACAAATAGCCTGTCTAATTTACAGTAAGGATTAATAACCTCCAAAGAGCACCCAACAGATATCCCAAAATCTCAAAGATTTATTGCTGCCTCACACTCATCTCCAAAGAAAGTCAGTAAAGAAATAGACTGATTGAGGCAGAACACTGACATTACTTTTGGAAGAAAGGAAGGCATGGTATGAAAAGATACCAAATTCACCATAAAAACAAAAAACAGGGAAGAGCTTGAATCTCAGAAATACACCAAGCTAAACAGATTGCCACCAGGAAAAGTGTTTCAAAGAAAGTATCCTTAAGTGAAGCATGTTTTAAAGGCTCCAATGAAGGCACCACTAATGTTTGCAGAACCTAATTAAAATCCCATTGAGGAATTGTTGGCCTAAATGGAGACCACAGCCTCTTCACTGAATGAAGGAAGCGATATAAATCTGGATGGGAAGCTAATAAAATCCCCTGAATTCTACCCCTGGAACACATCATATATGTAACCTGAGCTTCCAAAGCTTTTAAGGCTTGCCCCTTCTCCAAATCTAACTGGAGAAAGACTAAAATAGAAGGGATATATGAATGCCAAGGGGAGATCAACCATTCCCTTCAATATGCTTCAGAGGTGCCATACCTGAATATTAGCCAGAGAAGCTGATGCCTTATGGTTCTTCAATAAGGTGGAAATCACCAATGAAGAATAACCCTTTTTCTGGTCCCTTCTTTTCTGTTTACATACACTACCACTGTGGCATTGTCAGAGAAGACTCTGATCAACTTTCCCTTGATTAAGGGAAGAAAATGACAAAGATCTAGTCTTATTATCCTGGTTTCAAGTCTGTTGATGGACCAAGCTGCCTCTTTCCAAGACCATAGCCATTGGACCACTTGACCTAGACAATGTACTCCCCAACCTGACAAACTCACATCTGTCATGATTATTATTAGTAGTAGTAGCATTAGGTACCAAACAAGATTGCTCTTCATTGATATGGGCAAAGGAAGGCAGCACTCGTAATCTTGAGAAAGTGGCAAACATTGAGACAGAAGAGAATATTGAAGTGGTCTCATGTGAGCCTAGGCCCAAGGAACATGATCCAAGATGGTCGCCATCAAACCGAGCAGTTGAAGATAGTCCCAGGTTCTTGTTGCTGTCAGAGCAGCAAACCTCTGCACCTAACGCATAATCTTGCTCACTCTTTCTCCCCATCAAGTACACTAGACCTGCCTTTGGTTCAAAAAGAGCCCCCAGTTACTCCAAAGACTAAATTGGCTGAATTTTGCTCTTTGCAAAATTGATCACCCAGCCCAAGTCTTCTAAAATTTGGACCACCCTGTTGGACACTTGAACACCCTCTTGATAAGACTTGGCTGATCAGCCAATTGTCTAGATAAGAATGGACCATGATATTTTCTTTTCTCAAAAAGGCTGCTGCCACTATCATGAGCCATAGCTAACCCAAAGTAAAGCCGTCTGAACTGAAAATGTTGTTATAGAATGCAGAAATGAAGGTACCTTTGATCTTCCAGCCTGATGGGAATATGAAGATATTTTTCTGGTAGGTCCAAAGATGATAGAAATGTGCCTTGCTGTACTGCCACTAGCACAGAAAGAAGAGCTTCCATTCTGAAGTGAGAAATGCAGAGGCCGCTGTTCTCTCCTTTTAGATCAAAGATAGACCTGTAAGTCCCTTCCTTTTTGGGAACCACAAAGTAAAATGAATACTGACCCTGAACTTGCTTGGAGAAAGAAACAGGTACCACTGCCCATAGCAGTTTAAGCCTGGAAAGATTATCCTGAACTGCCAACTTTTTGGTGACTGAGACACAGGGAGACACCAAAAAGGCATCGGGAATAGAAGAGATGAACTCTAGGACGTAGCTGAAGCAGATGACATCCATACCTAATTATCCTAGGTTATCTGAGCCCACCTACCAACTGCACTAGAGAGTGAACCTATCATATATTTTTGTGGGCATGACCAGCTCCTGAAGAGCTATACAAATCAAGCCTGGATTTCTTGGACCCTAAAAAAGACTGATTCTTTCCATTAATCATTTATTGTATCTCTTTTAAGTATGTAGATCGTTGTGATGGCATGTCTGAATGACGGTATAGAAAAGTCGATAAATAAATAATCTTGAGAGACTAATATGACAACTACTTGCCAGGCCTGTAATGACTGGAGACCCGAAATTGACCACGATATCTGCTTGATCGATAAAATTAGTGACCTCTATCCTCAGGAAGCCTTTAAAGCTTTGGATGACTGAGATTCTTGACTAGTTGCTACAGCTCTTCCCCAAATAGGTTTTCCTTTAAAGGAAAACTTGCCCAGCTGACATTTAGACCAAAAATCTGCCACTCAGTTGTACAGCCAGAGCTGTTACGGCTGAAGCCACTGATCTAGAGGAAATCAAAGCATCAGCCAAGAATGCAGTACCTAATTCCATTCTAGCTTCTTCTTCACCTTCCAGGATCTACTGAATCCAGCACAAGAACTCCCATGCCACCAATTTGCCACAAATAAACATTTGTATGGCAAGAGCTGTTGAGGTAAACACAAGTTTTAATGGCAGCTCAATTCTGCTGTCCTGGGAATCTTTAAGAGAAGTATTACCCTCTACTGTGATTGTGGTTTGCCTTGTAACAGCCATGAAAAAAACATCCACCCAAGCCATCCGGACTACTTTTTGAGAAAGGTGATACCGCTTATTAAAATTCTTCACTCTCCTGAGGTGGCTTTTTGGAGACTCCCTTTCAGAAAGGATTCCCATGTCCTCCACCTTAGAATGAAGAGGAAAGGCTTTAGTGGACTTGTGGACCCCTTTAATAATGGGGTCCCAGGCGGGAGCCTCCTCAACTTTATAATTTGCTGTGTGGTGAAAAAAATCACCTGATCAATGAGTGCCATAAATTTGCCTCTATGAAACAAGCGAATAAAGGAGTTATCCTCTCTATCTAAGGGGAACTGGCCCTCCTCCACAGAGGCACTGCTTGCAGAATCTGGCAGATCTTCTAATTCTTCCTGTGCCTCCTTCATTGTACCCCTAGACGTTTTACTGGAGATCTGGTCACTAAGCTGAGACTTAGAACTAAGCTGTAAGTCCACAGAAAGCATCTTCCTATCTTCAGGCTTCTGAATTACACAGAAGGGCTGATGCAAGAATCTGAAAAATTCAAAATAAAGATAGTCTGCATCCTGTGCCTGGCCTACTGAAGCCTGCTTAAGGGGATCTCCCATGGGAGCTAAAACCAGAGACTTCTCAAAATCCACTGTGGCATCAGAAGACTGCTGCAGAGAAAATGAGGCATCTGCAGAGGAGGGATTCAACACGGTGGCCACTCCTGCCACAATCATCGCATTGGGATCCTCCCCAGAAGCTCATTCCAATCACAGGGCAGGGAAGGAATCCAACCACGCAGTGAGAGAGACTGGGCCAACTTGCCTGAGGCCTTAGATGTCTCCCCTGGAACTTCCCCCGATTGGACGTAAGCCATACAAAGAAGCCCCACAGCAGAAGTGGAGCACCTGCAACTGCAGGGCCCACAGTGGCAACCAAGCTCAGGTTTTCCTATGAGCAAGCATATCACCTCTCCCCAAGGCTGCACCTCCCCGCAAAGCCTCTAAAACAGCTTCTGAAGGCACTTACCTCCCAAAGAAAGTGACTCTTTCATCTTCTTGTCTTTCCTCTGTCCTGGATCAACTATGCCATTTTTTTTTAATCAGCAAGGCCAGCTCTGGAGTGGGGTTGGGGGGAGGGAGGGAAAGGGTGATAATTGGGAGGGAGGGTGGGGAAAGAGGAAGTCAATCCTCCTAACAGAATCTCCAAGTCTTCTTTTTCTTTGTTTAAATTTCTGCCAAAGGAGAAATCTCCACACCCCCCCTGAGTTCTACCAAGTCCCCTCCGGGATTAAGAACTATTTCAGTGGGCTTGCTCTCCTAGACATACTAGAGGCCTGGTCCTTTAACTCCGTTAGTGCTTGGAGAAAATCCTGCTGTACCACCAGTAAGTCCTACCATCTGCTGGAGGCAAAGAATACTGGGTTGTTTCTGTGCTGCGCCCCCACTATGTAGTAGTGATGATGTCACCCAAGAAAACTGTGTTCTCTGCTTCCATCTGTTGGTAGGGGGACATAACCACTTGTATCGACTGGACTGGGTGTAACAGAAAGAAATGGAAGTATACTTTTACGATCAGAGAGCGGAGTTGTTCCTGGCAATGTAGTCTGGGTGAGGTTAGCATATATGCGTGTATGCATTTGTGTACTGGGGGGTTTGCACATGAAAGATTTTCATCTAGTTTTTCTTTTTCTTTTTCATTTTTCTTTTTGTTCCTTGTTTATTCCATTTTGTTTTGTTTATCCATAATAACATTAAAAAAAAAAAAGAAATAAAAAAAAACAAAGAAGCAAAACTAAAGAAAAGTACCCCCTCCCCTGTCCACCAAACTCACTTAACCTAAGGCCCCCCCCTGGACCCCCCCCCCCACAACCTCCCCCTGTCATGGGTTTACAGATCTTCAATGGGCAGGAATAATCCCCAGTCACTTCTGCCCCACTGCCCTGGCTTTCAAAATGGCCATCAGTCAACCTAAGGCTGTACAGCAGAATCCTCCCTATATCACAGAGGTACGTGAAACAGTACCTGCTCAAAGACTATCCCTGACCTTTCTGGAAAGAAGTTAAACTTTATTCTTAATATATCTGAGCCTGTTACGGAGAGGGAGAACTGACAGCTCTGCAGGCTTTTGGTCTATGAATGAAAAAAGAAAGCACCGCTCCCCCTTTTTCCTTCTCCTTTCCTATTTTTTTGGACTGTTTGAAAACGTGGTTTGGCAGTTCACAACAGGGTAACCTTACTTATGTTGGAATTTGGTGTGGCATTATTGCTGATCATGCTGTACTTGTTCAATTTTTCTTCTGCTTTGTTCTTTCAATAAAAATATTCAAATAAAAAAAAAAATGAAAAAAGAAAGTACCCCAGGCAAAGATGAGAGGCAAAAGTGCAGTTTCTGAGGCCATTCAGTTAGGTAGGATAACATCATTAATGGGATGAAAGGAAGTCTTAGCTTATACTGCAAGGGTTTGCCTAGTGCAGTGGTTCTCAACCTTTTTTCTGTTGAGACACAGCTGACAAATTGTTCTCACATGTGTGACACACTGAACACATGATCGTCATGGGGCTAAATGTAAACATATAATTTGCATAAACAGGAACTGCCCAACCCCCCCAACAATGGGTGCAGAGCAGAACTAGGACATTCCCTAGTCAATTCACCATACAAAAAATATATTTCTGGTGTTATCTCACTTACAGCAACATAAACACTCTCTCCTACCAGGTGCAATAGCCCTCCTTATGAAAAGACAGTAATTTTACCACCAATGCATGTCCTATTGAGAAACACAACAAATAAGAGTGATACAAATGCCTACATGCTAGTAAAATACCTCCTCAGTCACACACATAGAATCGACCTTCACCAAGTACAGAAAGACTGCAAATTACAAATATGGAGGCAAAAACTGGAATGGAAACCCAAAAAAGCAACTGAATGCAGTGAAAAACTGGAAAAATGGAAACAAATATAGGGGCAGATTTTTAAAATTACGCGCGGCAGGTACATTTGTGCGTGCTACCCGACGCGCACAAATGCACAAATGCCTACATGTTACTAGCATGTAGGCATTTGTATCACGCATGTTATAAAATACAGGGTCGGCCTGATGGCTTTCCCTGTTCCCTCCAAGGCCGCTCCGAAATCGGAGCGGCCTTGGAGAGAACCTTTTTTTGTTCCCCCCCACCTTTCCCTCCCTTCCCCTATCTAACCCACCCCCCAGCCCTACCTAAATCCCCCCCCACCTTATTTTGTTGAGTTATGCCTGCCTCTGGTGCGCCAGCTGTCTGCCAGCTGTCTGCTGGCGCGGCAGGCCCCGACACAGGCCGCTGTGTCGGGGCACTCGGCCACGCCCCCGGACCGTCCCCGGACCGACGTCACACCCCCGGACATGCCCAGGACCCGCCGCCCCGCCCACATCCCTGTCCATTCCACGCCCATTTTTGCAAGCCCCGGGACATACGCGCATCCTGGCTCTGCCAAGCCTATGCAAAATAGGCTCGGTGCGCACAGGTGGGGGTTTAAGAGTTACATGCGTAACTTAAAATCCGCCCCTTAGCACCTAAGAGACTCCCAGGATCTGAAATAATCTACACAAACTAATGCACAAAATGTTGCAGCTGCATTATTGTTCAATGCTGCTCCCCCAGAGGGGAGGAGTTAGCAATCTGTTATAGATCACCCCGCCAGGAGGGCGGAGTTAGCAATCTGTTATGGATTAGACTGCGGAGTTAGCAATCTGTTAGCGATCGGCTCCTCCCGAAGGTAGAAATAGCAAGCTGTTATGGATCTGCTTCCCCAAGGGGAGGAGCTAGCAATTTGTAATACTCTGTAGGTGGAGTTAATGATCTGTTGTGGGTTGGCTCCCACAGAGTGGCAGTCTGTATGTTACCGTTCTAGTAGTGTAAGGAATAAACACTTAGGCCCACGCGCGCCGGCTCTCCTATTTTGCATAGGCCGCTGGCGCGCGTAAAGCCCCGGGACGCTCGTAAGTCCTGGGGCTTTCGAAAAGGGGCGGGAGGGGGCGTGTCCGGGGTGTTCCCGAAACGATGCGGCGTTCTGGGGGCGGGCCCGGGGGCGTGGCGCCGGCCCGGGGGCATGGTCGAGGCCTCCGGACCAGCCCCCGGGACCGGAGGATGGAGCGGGGCTGCCGGCGACGCGAGCAAAGTTAGGGGAGGGGTTAGGTAGGGGAAGGGAGAGGAAGGTGGGGGGAGGGCGAAGGAAAGTTCCCTCCGAGGCCGCTCCGAAATCGGAGCGGCCTCGGAGGGAACAGGTAGTGCGCGCTGGGCTCGGCGCGCGCAGGTTGCACAAATGTGCACCCCCTTCCGCGCGCCGACCCCGGATTTTATAAGATACGCGCGGCTACGCGCATATCTTATAAAATCCAGCGTACTTTTGTTCGCACCTGGTGCGCGAACAAAAGTACGCGATCGCGCAAGTATTTAAAATCTGCCCCTTAATGTAAATTGGTGAATCCTTGGGCCAATGGCAGATGACAGTGCCCCCAGGAGGATATCCTGAGAGGGTGGCTGGAATATGGAGACAAACACAGATAGTTCCTTATTAGACAGGAAGTAGAACCACCAGAGGTGGCAGTAGTGAGCTGATGTGCCCGGCAGGGCACATCAGCTCACTACTGCCACTACTGCCACTACTGTCACTACTGCCACTACTGTCACTACTACTACTACTGCCACTACTGTGTTTGTCTCCTTATGGAGACAAACACAGATAGTTCCTTATTAGACAGGAAGTAGAACCACCAGAGGTGGCAGTAGTGAGCTGATGTGCCCGGCAGGGCTGAAGTCCCTCAGATACTGAAACTGCGATCTCTGGGTTGCTGAGCTGTAGACAGAGACTATAGATAATGAGTAGACATTTATTACTACTGGTTATGTATGCTGGATACATAACCAGTAGTAGATGATACACTCACAATTGTATATATCTGTAATGGCTTCTATGCAACAGAGAGTCTTCAGTATATTCATGAACAGGAGCCATAGGCGAATACTGGTTCCTATATGCAGTCTGGAATAAGAACTCACAATATCTCTGTATGAGATGGCTTCTGGAATAGAAGAGAGTCTTTGGAGGGTTTTAGGAACATAGGCCCTCGTGGAGCGAGTACCGGTTCCTATCTACAATCTGTAATAGTAATTCACAAGATATAGGTATGCAACAGCTTCTGAGATAGAAGAGAGTTTTTGAAGGGTTTTAGGAACATGGGCCCCCGTGGAGCGAGTACCGGTTCCTATCTGCAATCTGCAATAATAACTCACGATCTCTGTACCTGCGATAACGTCTTAGACAGAAGAGAGTCTTCAGAGATTAGGAACATAGGCCCTCGTGGAGCGAGTACCGGTTCCTATCTGTAATAGAACTCACAGTGTTCATGTCTGAGATCGCTTCCAGGCAGTAAGGAGTAGAGATGTGAATCGGAACTGAAATCCGAACCGATTCTGGTTCCGATTCACATCTATAGAGATGTGAATTGGAATTGAAATCCGAACCGATTCTGGTTCCGATTCACATCTCTAGTAAGGAGTCTTCTGAGCATTCAGGGACATAGGCCCTTGAGGAGCGAGTACCGGATCCCGTCTTAGCAATCTGAAATCAAGAAGAGAGAGTGGGCCCCGAGGAGCAGGTACCCCTTGGTAAGTTTGTGGAGGCAGAGCAGCGGAGAAAGAATTCCCCTTGCTAACTCAATTCGTAGTTGCAAGCAAAGACCTTTTAAGTTGGAAGCGGAGGACGTCACTACGGTTCGCGCCCTTGCCGGTACATACATACTCTGGAGCGCGTGCCCTTACGTCATCAGGAACATGGCGGATCTGCAGCATCAGGCCAGCCCGGGGATTCCGGGGAGAAGCTACGAGGAGAAGCCGTGGCAGCATCTGTCTGTCAGACCCAAAGGGAGTCGCCACAAAGGTAGAGAGGGTGGAGCGAGGGTGAGAACAGGCACAAATGCAACAATTATGGAATGCACTCAAACAAAGGCAATGCTACAAACATTTAACCCTAAACAACAATACACTTCCTATTAGGAAAACAGAACAAGCCAAGCTGCTATACTTCCCTACACAGAAACTACAAGCTTGCAGAATACCCTTACTTAGGTCACACACTCAAAACATAGACAGTCCCTCACCAAATACAGAATAAAGTGACCATTAAGTTAATGTTTTTTTTCCATTGTTGCACTGCATACACTCAATCAGGCTTCTTGCTGTTTCCAGTTCAGTTTTTGTCTATATATTTCTATTTATACATTCCTCAAGAAATATAAAATAATAATTCTAAAACTAAAATAAATCTAATAAATGTTTCAAAACAACTGATAAATGGAATAACATCCAATCATTAAAAACTTACAAAATTATTAAAAATTCTCCAAACACCAGTAAAATATTTCAAACAGCAGACACTTCATATAATAATACCCAATAATTAAAATGCAGTCAATCAAGGAAGATAAATTTAAAAAGCCACCTTCACTTACCCTTTCCAGCAACTCTCCTATTCCTTTCCCTTTAGGCCAATAGCACAAACCAGAAAGAGCAATGGCTGCTGAAGCTCTGTCCTCATACTCCTCTTCCTTAGGGCTCATGACTAGTCTGTCCCACACACACACACTTTCTGTGTCATACACCAGTCATCTCCCCAACCAGTCTCCCTCTATTTTTCACACACACCAGTCATCTCCCTAACCAGTCTGTCTCTCACACACACATATACACCAGTCACCTCCCTGTCCAATCTTTCTCTCTCACACACACACACGAGTCACTTCCCTGACCAATCTTTCTCTCTCTCACACACACACATACACCGGTCACCTACCTGACCAATCTCTTTTTCTCTCACATACACACCAGTCACCTCTCTGACAATTTTTCTCTCACATACACCAATCTCTCTCACATACACACACACCAGTTATCTCCCTGACCTATGTCTTGCTCTCGTACACACCAGGCACCTGCCTGACAAGTCTCTTGCTCTGTCACATACCAGTCACCTCTCTGACCAGTAGAGATGGGAATCGGGTGCCGGAATCGATTCTGGTTTCGGTATTGTGGACCTACAGGAAATTTCGTTTCCTGTGGTCCGGACATTTTTTTTTTTTTTGGCTGTCCCGAGCCGAAAAAAACCCCTCCACCCCAACCCTTTAGATCTAATTATTTACAATTCCCCCACCCTCCTGCCCCCCAAAAACTTGCCTAAAGTCCCTGGTGGTCCAGCAGGGGTCCCGGGAGGCTGGCCAATGGCACTGATAGCCCCTGTCACATGGTAAGGGCAAAGGGCCATTGGCACCATTTTGATTAGTGGCAGTTGACGGCCTGAGAGGGGAGACATGGCTCCCGGGACCCCTGCTGGACCACCAGGGACTTTAGGCAAATTTTGGGGGGATCAGGAGGGTGGGGTAAATAATTAGATCTAAAGGGTCGAGGTGGGTTTGGGGTTTTTTTTTCTGTGTGCCCTTTCTCCCTACGAAAATAAACGATAAGAAAAGCACATGAAAATTTTGTGGGGTTTTCCTATCATTTTCGGGGACCCCTGATACATGACGGATTAGAAAATATCATACGATATTTTCATCCGTCAAAAAACGATGCACATTCCTACTGACCAGTGTCTTGCGCTGTCATGCACAACAGTCACCTCCCTAATCAGTCTCTCTGTCACCCATGCTTTCTCCTCTTTTACTTACACACAGTCTCAATCACACACATTTTCTCACACACACACACACATGCTGGCACACTCTGTCTCACTCAGTCACCATAGTCGACAAAAACAAGGAAAATCCACAAAACTACTAAGTTACTCGTCATAGATAATGCATCAGCAAGCCTGTTGGCCCCACACCCAATACACATGGCATCTACAGCACGAGCATCTTGGATCTGCACTGGGCGATTGAGAAGCGCAGCTGGTGTTGAGCTATTTAAGCAGAGTCGTGACAGGCTGGGACCCGCAGCAGGAATGACTCCCCCTGGCCCCGCAGCGGTAAGAAGGCAGCATTCGGCTGTTTCCTGTGCTACGATCATCGCGGTGCAGAGCAGTCAGCTGATAATGAGGGCCGCAGGGATTTCTTGCCGTGCGGCTGTTTGGGAAATCTGGCGATTAGCTGCCCTGGGTCTGCGGCAGTGAAGGACTGTCTCAGAAAGGAGACAGAAGTGCTCTTATGATCGCGGGAGGTGGCGGGAGCCTTGGGACACAATCTCTGCAGCGGCAACAGCAGCATGGCCCTTTCTTCTTCCCATGCGCCTGCTGAACAACATCACTTCCTCTTCCAGGCCGCATTGGCGGGAAGAAGAAAAGGCCGCGTTGCTGCTGCTGGCTTCCATGAACAGGGCTGCCGTTCCCCTCCGGGCTTGAATGTGCTGATGGCCTGGGGAGGAACGGCAGCAGTGTTCAACGAAGAATTGGGTGCATCTCGCTGGGTGGAGGAGAGAGGGAGGGAAGAGCAGCAGGAGACCAGGAGGTGCACAACACACCTGCTGGTGCTTGGCGGCACACTGGTGTGTCGCAACACACCAGTTGAGAACCACTGACCTAGTGATTAGAGCAGCAGGCTGACAACCAGGGAAAGCAGGGTTCAAATCCTTCTGCTGTTCCTTGTGACCTTGAACAAGCTATTTCACCATTTATTGCCTTCTGTACAAATTATGAGTCCTCTGGAGACAGGAAACATACTTATCACACCTGAACGTAACTTCCCTTGAGCCACCAATGAAATGGTGTGAGCTAAATACAAATATAAATCTCAGTGTAAACTCTACTTCAGTAAGGTACTGAGAGTACATCCATTTATGGCGCATTCTTTTGCTCCTGTGGCTTTAAGTGTTTTATGATGTAGTTTATTGTTTATTTTGTTTTTTTCATTTCTTTTATTATTGTCTCCAATTGCTGATGTTACTAGGTATACTGCCCAGAATGTCTTCAGACAAACAGGCTTCTGCTAAATATAAATAAATAATTTGGTGAAAATCATAGACCATCCAATTCATCTTCTCAGCAACATAAAAGCAAGGATACAGGTTGGAAAACCTCTAGAAGATATAACACATTGTATAAAAAATGGTCTAGTATAACTTAAGCTTTCTCATACACAAGTGATGTCAGTAAGTCTTATAACAACTAAATCAAGCTTATTTTTACTCTCAAACCTGGTCCTGCTGAGACACTGTCTTTGATGTCAGTGGATCACAGTCACGGTATACAGAGTACAGGCACAATCCACTCAGCACTGCACAGGTAAGGATCACCCACTGTCCCACAAGATTTACATAGAGTGACCTGTAGGAACAAGTAAACAAAAAGCAGTTATATATATATTAATACTATATATACAAAGGATTCAACTACAGCTCCTTTCATGGGGCTTTAAGACAAATTACACTTCACATTGTGCACATACAAGTTTAAATCTGCATTAGCAGCATGGATGGTATCCAAGGAAAATGACTCTTTCATTCAAATCAAGTAAAATTATGATAGGGACAATTATATGATAATAATAGGCACTATTCATGGTACTGATATACTGAGTGCACTGAAAAAAAAAATCCCCTTGGATATGTCAATATTTCTGTCTTTGCTCTGTAGATTTTCTTGCCTCCAGTTACAAATAGCACAGAGACCACTGCTGTGTGTTGTTCTCAGCTCCCCATCTTGCCCCATGCTTGGAATATAGTATATAGCAGGCCAACTCCGGTCCTCGAGAATGTGTGCATGTGTGTGAAAGAGTGAGAGAGCATATATGTGGAGGAGAGAGTGAGAGAGCATATGTGTATGTGTTAGAGAGATAGAGCGTATGGATATGTGTATGGGAGAAAGAGTGTATGGGTATGTGTATGGGAGAGAAAGACAGAGGATGTGTGTATCTGACAGTGAGAGAGAACATGTGTGTATGTGTATGTGAGAGTGAGCAAGAGCATGTATGTATAGGGATGTGAAGGGGAAAAATATTCATTTTTAATTTCAGTTTTTTTCAGACGTTTTCCACAAAATTCGGTTTGTGGATTGCTTGATTCATTTAATTCATGAGAAAAAAACGAATCAAGCAATAAAAAAAACCCCGTAAAACAGCCATGTCCAGGCTGAGGCCCCGGCCCAGAGGTCGGATCCTGACGCCAGGGCCTTGGGCTCGGGTCAGGCTCAGAGCCCAGGTCTCCATTTGCTGGAGTTGTGCCGAGGTTAATTAACTCTGGTGCATTCGGCCCACTGGACGGCACCATTCGTACATTAACCTCAGCACAACCCCAGTGGATGGCATCAGAAGAAAGAAGATGACGAGGGAGCAGCATGAGGCCTGGGCTCTGGGCCTAGGTCTGACCCAAGGCAGAGACCCAGGCATTGGGATCCAGCTTCCAGGCCAGGCCCTGGTGTTGGGACCCAGCCTCTGGGCCATGTCGTAGTGTTGGGCCTGGGTTCAGGCTGAGGCCCCAGCATCAGGACCCAACGTCTAGGCTAGGTTAGGGCATTGGGCCTGGGTCCAGGCTCCGAGGTCCAGACATCGGGACCCAGCCTTTGGGTTGGGTCATGGTATCTGGCCTGAGTCCGAACTGGACCTGACCTCCGGGCCAGGTTGCAGAATCGGGCTTAGCTCTGTGCCCTGGCCTAGGCCCAGGCATCAGAATCTGACCTCTAGGTCAGGTTGTGGCATCGGGCCAGGTCCGAGTCGAAGAACTGGTGTCAGGACCCGGCATCCGGTGTCGTGCTAGGGCGCACGCTGTTGCCCCTACTTGGGGACTCTGCGCTTTAGGTGAGGCCCTGGCTTTGAGCATAGACTTAGGCCCGATGCATTAATTTCAAATGAATGCAATGAATAAGGTTTGTTTTATTCGGGAGGGGCCCCCGATTCATTTCAGAGCCCCCCAAATGAAATGAATTGCCCTTATTCGTCTCGTTTTTAAAATTCATTTGAAACAAATGCACAACCCTAATGTATGTGAGTACATGTGTGTGTATGCGAGGGAGAATATGTATGCACAACAATCCCCCTTCCTCTCTGCCTGCTAATCAATGACAATTTTAGGGCAACTGGACATCAAAAGTTCCCAGGTATGGAAAACAAGGGGATTTTTTAAAATCCCTCTTAGTTTTAATTGTTGAATGCTTTTTGATGTGTCTGTTTTGAAATATTTTATTGGAGTTTGGAAAATTTTTATATGAGTTTTTAATTATTGAATGTTATTCTATTCATTAGTTTTGAATTATTTTTTTATTGATATAGTTTTAATAATTCTATTGTTTTATAAGGAATGGAAATGCTTCTGTTTTTCTATTGTTGCAGTGCATACAGAATTTGGCTTGGTGAGGTTTCCAGTTCAGTTTTGTCTGCACATTTCTGTTTATACTTATGGGGGGTAATTTTCAAAGGATTTACGCATGTAAATGTGACATACTATCGTAGCAATTTTCAAAAGCTATTTACTCGAGTAAAGTGCACTTACTTGAGTAAATCCTATGGACAATTCAATGGCATATATTGTAGCAATTTTGAAAAGCCCACTTACTTGAGTAAAGTGTATTTACTCGAGCAAAAACCAGTTTTGCTCGAGTAAATGCTTTTGAAAATCTGGCCCATGGTCTCTTTATTCTGCATTTGAGGGTGCATCTCTGTTTTGCATGTGTGACTGAAGTGAGGTATTTCAATAGTGTGTGTTGTGTTTGAGGCATTGTAGACCCTTGGTCACAATGAAGATGACTCCGCCCATGGGGAGGAGCCCCGTGGGGAACCACTGTGATAGGCTGACACAGTTAGCAGACACAGAATGGATAGAGTCTTTATTGTACTGCTGTATAGATGGTAATGCAGGAAGGTAAGGCACTGATCCACGAGGTGCCAATATGCTCAACAGGCTCAGAAGTATAGTCTCACCCAGATGTTCACGATAGGCAGGAGCCCGCAGTGCGTGTAACGCCGCGGCTGGTAGGTGGAGTTGGAGCGCTGGTTCGTAGAGGTACTCACAGAGTGAAGGTGTCTTCCTGATGGTGGAATGGTGGGACCGAATGTCCGTGGTGCAGAATATGAAGTAGATAGGCCCTCGAGGAGCGAGTACCCAATGGTCCAATATCCTGGAAAGAATAAGAGAAAAGACCCCCGAGGAGCAGTTGTCTAAGTTAGTGAGGAACCCCGAAGGGAAGTTGGAAGCGAGAGACCCCCAAGGAGCGGGTGTCTAGAGCTTCTGCTGGAGCGAGGCCCTTAGTTAAAGGAAGCATCTAAGCGTGCAGCTTAGAGCAGGCAGAGTAGTGAAGTGAAGTCTTTGCTAACTTGATTTGGTAGTGGAAGCGAAGGCTGGTTATACCCGGAGGTACTGACGTCATGAGGTGGGGCCGCTTCCGAGGTTCCCGCCATGACGTGTATTTGAGCATCAGACATGTGCGCGCTCGCGCCCTAGGAGGCCACAGGAGTGAGCATGGCAGATGGGGACGCCCATGCTGGTCTGAGAACGCCAAGGCCCACGGCACCCGGCCCTGGAGACAGCCATCTTGCCCAAAGAGAGAGAAAGGGGACAAAAAGAGGTAAGGCATGGCGGTCGCAGCCATCTGTGACCGACGGACGCAACAGTGTGCAGTTTCTATAGGGATCTGTAGCAGCTGGGCTTGTTCTGTTTTCCTAATAGTGGGTGTGTTACTGTTTTAGGTGTAATGTTTGCAGTGTTAACTTTCATAAGTAAAGTTGTTGCTGTTTGAGTGCTGGTAGTTAGTGTTGATTTGATATAGAAACTTTTTTGCCTTGTAATTTTGTTTTCTTGTGGCTCTTTGAAATTCATGCCCATGCCCAAGAGTCATTACAGTAGGCCTAATACCATATGTGTTCCAAGTGTATCTTGCTTTCTTGCAGGGTTTTCTGGTTGGCACCACAGCAATGTGTGTAAATATAATATACCTATTGTAAGTGATATTTTTACCTCAGAAAACTTTGCTTTGAAATTCCTTTTTCATGTAACATCTGTTATTATAAATTCTTAATTGTTATTTATGGGTGAGGAGAGTGTTATGGGGTTGGTTGTGCAAGGCTGTAAGGTCTTTCTGGGCGTGTAATACCCTTGAATTGGTCGTGGACTTTCCTGTACAAACATGTAACAGTTTCCCATCTTGTGGTGTCATGAGTTGTGCAATGGGTAAGGACGCAGTTTCACTTTGCCATAGGCATCGCATTGCCTGGCTACAGCGCTACCCAGGAGTAGAAAATGGTGTCATTGAAAGCAGGAGGCAGGAGCATTGGTGTGTGCATATGGAGGAAAAGGTATATGAGATATCTTTGGTTCCCATTCTGACCTGGGAGGTAAGACAACTGAGGAAGAGTGGGGATTGGGGAGAGAGGAGAAGAGAGAGTGGAAGTGGGGAAAAGTAGAGTGGAGGTGTGGGAAATAGCTGCTGGGGTGACTGGAAGAAGAGAAAGAGGACTGTAACTGGTAGGAGGGGTAGAGGTATCTTTAGCTCCCATCTACACCTGGGAAGAGAGTGAGGTGGCTGAGGGATGGTGCAGACTGGGATATACTGTTGGAGGAGAAGAAGGGGAAAGTGAGGGAAGGTAGAGAGGAGAAAGAGAACTTCAGGGAGAGTCTAGAGAGAACTGTTCCTAAGTGGGAGAGGGGTGGGTTGTGGAGGATAAGAGTGAGACAATTGCACTAGGATAGAGTAGAAGTGTGTGCCCTCACCAGACAAAAAATACTCACCATAGCCTCCCATGACCCCGCCCAAAAAAGAAATTATTGGGGTACATAGAAAGTGTGTTTCATCCTGGAAGAATTTTACGATGCCTTACTATCTATGGGCCTCATTTATTAAGCATTTTCCCATAGACACAGAATGAGAGAAAAGCCTTAGTAAATCCGACCCTATATATGGTACAGAGTATATGGCAGTGAAATAGTGGGAGTGATATATTTGAAATCATTGGATCCATGACTGTTTAAAAGCAATTACATAGGCAACAAGTTACTGGGGTTGAGGTTACTTATCATAAAATCCTGACTTCCAGTGACTTCCAGTGACCTGCAAATATTTTAAATAAAAAGAACATTCAGTAAGACTAGTCTTACCATGAAGTTGCCACATAGCCTAAGCTGTCGCACAGCACTCATGATGTTGTTATTACACAATGACCTCTGGAAGAACAAACGAGGAAAGAATGTTCTTAACTAACCAAAGACTTTGGCAGTTGTGTGTTTTGGCCTCTTTCCTTACTCATTAATATTTAGCAATAATTCATGAGGGTCAGGCCTTTTTACTGTTAATACCTTGTCTAGAGGAGTTTAATTTAGACAGGGCACCAACTGCCAGGAAACGTCCTCTCCAGAAGGGTTTTATTGCTATTAGAAACTAAAATGTGTTTGTCTTGGGAGAGGAGGCAGGTGATAAAGATCAAGCTGGGTTCGATTCACCAAAATTCCCTTTTTGGCCTCTAGAGGGTGAAATAGTGAGCAAAAAAAACCCAAAACAAGCCACAACTGTTGTAAAAGCACTTATTCAGAAGATATTCAGTAAGAAGAAAAAGAGGTGCTTGAAGCTTGCAGGCGGAAGAATCTCTACAGAGGCTTCAGTAGCACCCACCACTCCATAGACAGATATGCCTGCAAACATCCATTCGCCTAAACAGAGGTGTGGCCAGGCCATGTGGCACCTATGGTCAAGTGAAAAAATACGCCCTCACCCCGAACAAAGCACACATCATCATGAGCTGGGAGAGTCTGTTCAATGGAGGGGACTTTGAGTTTTATTATGACCCAGCGGTTTCCTTCGGCTCCTTTGGGCTTCCAGCTCAGTCGGAACCTGTACGGAGATTCTGGCGCCAGGAGTCTTCGTTCACAACTCCCCGGAAATCTTTTTTCCCCCTCTCAACTTTATTTATTCCAGTCATTGCAGCGTCAGTCCTGGGCTGGGGGCCACGCACCAGGGCTCTCTTCAGAACCCTGCAATCGTGGGTCCCCAGTCCAACCACTGCTTGTCAGCACCTTTCCGGGCACACCCTCCCCACTCACAGTTAAAAATGATGTATTTATAATACCAGATTTTTCATGAAAAAGGACATTCTTAGGTAAAAAATCACTTATAACTTGTATATTATATTTACATGCATTGCTGTGCTGCCAACCAGAGAACTCTGCAAGAAAGACTTGGAACCCTTATGGTATTAGGTCTATGGTATTTATTTATTTTATTTATTTAAGTGTTTTATATACCATCATTCCATGTGAGAATCACTAGTTCATAACGGTGTACAGGTTTGACGCTCATAAATAAATGAAGAAATACAGTGGGAGGCATACATACATACAGGTAGTAAACTAGGTAAGAGTTTAGAGGCAAGGGTGCTTTTCAAAGGGTGCCCTTCAAGGCAGATACAATATAAGGTAGCAAAAAAGGGTTGAAGTGGGGTTAGGATTATAGGGGGTATTGTTCAGGACATGTTTTGGATAACTGGCTCAAGGTGAATTGGAGGTTTCTGTCAAACAGTAGGCATTATTGAATAGCCAGATTTTCAACTTGCTCTTAAATTTTTTAATGTCTGTTATTGTTTGTAGGTCCTCTGGCATGGATTTCCATAGTTTTGGGCCAGCGACTGATATTGCTCTCTCTCTTCTTTGTGTTAAATGAGAGTTTCTTATGTTCAAGATTCTAGGAGGCCTTTGTTTTGCAATCTAAGCATTCATGGGAGAATATGTGATTTAAATGTTATTCCCATTAGATCGTTGTTCTGATTAATGTTATTGAATATTATTGTAAGTACATTGTAAATTATTCTTGACTGTATGGGGAGCCAATACAGGATGATCAGAGTAGGGGTGATGTGGTCATATTATCATGTGCCAGACAATAGTCTAGCCGCAGCATTTGGCAGTAGTTGCAGAGGTTTTAAGTGACTAGTCGGGAGATCCAGCAGTAGGGAATTAAAATAGTCAAGGTTTGAGAATATTAGAGATTGTTTAGTGGAGGTTTCTGTCTGCTCAGGATTCGCAGCTTGTAGAAACCGGATTTGATTAGTTTGCTGATGTGAGTCTTCATCATTAAATTTTCATCAATTTTAACTCCAAGATCTCTCACTTGATTTGCTGGGATTAGCTGGCAATTTCTGAGGCCACTACCTGGTGGAATAGATTTTGGTGGGCTTTGGCTCAGCCAAATTAATTCAGTTTTTTGGGGGTTCATCCAAGGGCGAATTGTGGGAAAATAGTAGCCCGGGGGATTTTTCTCCGTACTGGCCCATGGGTACCCAATTACACATACAATTTGGTGAGTCACCAAATACAGAATAAAAGGGACCATAAAATATACACAGAAATGCACAGACAAACTGAACTGGAAATCACAAGTTAGACTGTATGTAATGCAGCAATGGAAAAACAGAAAATACCATCATTCCTCATAAAACATCAAACAATAAAATCAAGAACTATAAAACATGAATCACAATAGGAAAATCATACTAAAAATATATATTTCAAAACTGCTGATAAATAGAACCTCCAGTAATTTAACTCATATACAAATTTTTGAAAATTTCCCTAACACCAATAAAATATTCCAAAAACAGCAGACTTCAAATAATATTCAATAATTAAAACTAATAAGGATAGAAAAAAATCCTCGGTTCTCCATACCTGGGAACTTTTAATTCCAGTCACCTTGAGATGGTCATGAATTAGTTGTTCTCTAGCACACATCACCATCATATGCTCACTCATGCATACACACAGTCTCCCTCTCTCACTGATGTGCTTGCTTACTCTGACACAGATGCTTATTGACACACATGCTCTCACTCACGGCCTTATGCATGCTTTCACCACATGCTGACTCATTCACTCTCCCTCACACACATGCTCACTGACACACTCGCCCTGTCTCACTCACACATATTCAGTGGCACACAAACTCTGACTCATCCGTCCAATCACGCTCATACACATGCTCAGACCTATGCACACTCACACATGCTGTCATTCTCTCCCTTGCACACATGCTCACTGACACTCTTGCACTCTTAACACTCACACATGCTGACATACATACCCTCACTGCCTCATACATTCAGTCATGCTCACTTATGTTTGCTTTTCTTCCCCTCTGTGAATAAGTAAAAAAACATTTTTACTTACATTGGTGGTCAGGGAAAATCCAGGCAGGGCCCAAGGGAGGAGAGCCTGAGTGGGCTTTAGAGTAGTGGTTCTCAACCTTTTTTCTGTTGGGTCACACCTGACAGATGGTTCTCATATGTGTGACACACTGAACACATGACAATCATAGGGCTAAATGTAAAAGTATAGTTTGCATCCACAGGAACCCCCCTGACCCACAATTGTGGATGTAAAACAGAATTATGACATTCTCCATACATCTCACCTTACAAAAAATATATTCTGGTTCTAGTGTCATCTCAGTAACAGCAACACAAAGTCCTTCTACTACCAGGCTGAATAGCTCTACTTATGAAAAGAGAGCAGTTTATCACTAATGCATGTCCTCTTGAGAAAATACAACAAATAAGACTGATACAGTAAAATATCTCACCTTGTTCACATACACAGAACCGACCTAACATACTACCAGGATCTGCAGTGATGCACATAAACTAATCCGCACACAGTTACACCTGTATTATGGAATACACTCAAACAGTAACAACCCTACATATGAAAAGGCAACACTACAAATATTAAATCAGGCCCTAAACACCAAAACACCTCCTTTTAGGAAAACAGAACTAGCCAAGCAGCTATAGATCCCAACGCAGAAATAACTGTATAACTATACTAATAAGCAGAATAAATGTTTCACAACAACTATGAACAGAATAATATCCAACAATTAAAAACTCATAAAAATTATTTAAAATTCTCCAAACACCAATAAAATATTTCAAAACAGCAGACATATCACATAATATTCAGTAATTAAAATGGCAAGTCAATCAAGAAAAATAAACTTAAAAACCCACCTTTACTAACCCCCTCCAGCATGTCTCCTATTCTCTTCCATTCAGGTCAGTAGCACACACCAGAAGCAGTAGTGGCTGAAGCTCTGTACTCATGGTCCTCTTCCTTAGGGCCCATGACCAGTCTCTCTGTCTCTCACACACACACATACCAGTTACAGCCCCATGATCAGTTTCTGTCTTTCACACACCAATCATCTCCCGACCAGTCTCTCTCTTACATACACACCAGTCACCTTCCCGATCAGTTTCTCTCTCTCTCATACACACACACACACACACACACACACACACAGGCTTCCCACTTCCATGTTCTATCTTACATATACAGGCTTCTCACTCCCATGCTGTGTCTCTCACACACACACTCAAGTTTCTTACTCTATGCTAGCTCTTGCCACATGCACAGGCTTCTCATTCCCATAATTACTTTCTTTCTCTCTCTCACACACATAGTAGTCACACTCACATATCAGTTTCTGTCTCTCATACACCAATCATCTCCTGACTAGTCTCTCTCTTACACACACAGCCACCTTCCCAAATAGTCTCTTTCTCTCATGCGCACACACAGGCTTCTCACTCCCATGCTGTCTCACACACACCCATGTTTCTCACTCCTATGCTAGCTCTCTCCACATACACAAGCTTCTCATTTCCATAATCACTTTCTCTCTCTCACACACACTCCAGTCATCTCCCTGACCAGTCACTTCCATTGTCTCTCCTATACACACATATCACCTCTCTGACCAGTTTCTGTCAATCACACACACACATGCTCTCTCTCACACCCTTTACATAGATGATCTCAATCAAATGCCTTATTTATATGCCTTTATTTATATGTGTTAAAGTTGAGCCTAGTTAGTTGGTTTTGCTTATTTACTTAGATCAAGTGTTCTGATCTGTTCCAAGATTTGTTCCATGTAAACTGCCACCCGGCAGTAGTTATTACTGTTAACTGTGAACCGGAGTGATATGTATTGTATACAGGAACTCCTGGTATATAAAAAACCATAAATAAATAAATAAATAAATAAATAAATAAATAAATAAATGCTCTCACTTACACACAGGCTCTCAGTCACAGTTACACATGCACACTCTCAATCACATATGCATTCTCTCACTTGCAGATAGGCTGGCTGGCTCTCTCATTTCCTCCCCCCCCCCCCCCCGAGCACAAATGGTAGCTGCAGCAGCCTCCTCCTCTAGCCCTCGCAGGCCAAGAAAGAAGAATCCCATCAGCCACAGGAGGCTAATTCTGCTGTCTCCTGTGCCGATTTCTGGCTGCTTCTGATTTTGCTTTGGACGCACGCTATTGCCCGGGGCCGACGCTGCCCAACGCTACTCTTTGGTGCGGCATGGCTCTTTCTTCTTCCCGCGCACCCCACTGCACATCACTTCCTGTTCCGGGGCAGGGGGTCAGGTGCGGGAAGAAGAAAAGGCCCAGCCTCCACTAACACTGCTGCAGCTTGAGAATGAAAGGAGCCTGCCGCAGAGGAAAGCTGTGGGAGCTGGGAGGCAGGCATTCAGCCCGCGGTGAGGCAGCAGCAGGAAGTGTACTGGCTGCCTCCCGCCAGCAAAAACGCAAGCGGGGTAGGCCCGAATGGAGGCAGCGGGGCCTCGGTGAAGATGGGGCACGGGAGAAGTGCGGCGAATAGGCCCATGAAACTGGGGCTGGTGCCGCGGGGAAAATACAAAAGCAGCACTTAAGCGGATGACTGCTGTTGGTCGCCGTGTTGGACGCCGCAACCAACACCTATCACGTGATTGGGGTGACCGGCCCACCGGGGCATGCCCGAAGCCCCAATAGGCCAATCCGCCCCTGGGTTCATCGTTAGTTTCATTTGGCAAGTTTATCTTTTATTGTGACCATATATTCAGAGATAAGTGAAGCTGTTTTTCAAACAGTTTTGTTAGTGGGATATAGAATTGCAGATCATCATCATATAGAAAGAATTGTATTCCTAGGTCTATTAGAAATTTGCGTACGGGCAGCATGTAGATATTAAATAGAGTTTCAGAAACTTAGTGCTGAATCTTGTGGAATACCTGTTGAGCATTTGAATGTATCAAATGGGAGATTGCTGAGTTTTACTTGGAAAGATCTGTTTGTGAGGAATGAGGTGAAACATTTAAGTACATTTTCTTCGATCCCTATGTTTCTCAAATGTTGGCAAAAAAGATTATGGTCAACAGTGTTGAAGGCTGCTGTTAAATCAATCAGCACAAGGCAGTATGATTCATTAGTGTCAAAGCCTTGTAGTATAGTATTGGCAATCCACAACGTATAGGGCCATATTCGTTGTATTCGTCGGGAAGCGAAATGTATCACGATTCCCACGAATACAAATCTTCACTGAATTATTTGGCCGTCTAAAGGAGCGAATTTAAACAAACCCCCCACCCTCCTGACCCCCCCAAGACTTACCAAAATTCCCTGGTGGTCCAGCTAGGGTTTGGGAGCCATCTACTGTCTCACGCTGTCCGCTGCTGGTATTCAAAATGGCGCCGATAGCCCCTGTGACATAGTAAGGGCAAAGGCTATCGGCGCCATATTGATTACTGGCAGCTGACGGCCCAGGTGCAGGAGATCGCTCCCGGACCACCAAGTCTTGGGGGACCCTCCTGACTCCCACAAGACTTGCCAAAAGTCCCTGGTGGTCCAGCGGGGGTCCGGGAGCGATCTCCTGCACTCAGGCCGTCAGCTGCCAGTATTCAAAATGGCGCTGATAGCCTTTGCCCTTACTATGTCACAGGGGCCGACCAATGGCACCAGTAGCCCTGTGACATAGTAAGGGCAAAGGCTATCAGCGCCATTTTGAATACTGGCAGCTGACGGCCTGAGTGCAGGAGATCGCTCCCGGACCCCCGCTGGACCACCAGGGACTTTTGGCAAGTCTTGGGGAGGTCAGGAGGGTGGGGGATTGTAGTTAATTAAATTTTAGCCAGGAAACAAATAAGAATGGAATGTATGAATGGATCGGGGCCCCTCCTTGCCGAATGCAATGTATCTACCCCCCCCACGAATACGAATACTGAATGTAATGTATGCGGTCCCTCTGCACATCCCTAGTATAAAGTCAGTTAGGAATTGTAGAAGGGTTTCCATTAAGCAATTTTTTCAAAACCCAAATTGGTTAGGATATAGGATTTTATTGTCTTCTAAATGAGACTCTAATTGGGTAAGCAGCACTGCTTTTTCAATAATTTTGGCGAGGAAGGTTAAGTTGGAGATTGGATGGTAGCGTTGCGCTGTGTTGGAAGGGAGTGCTAGAGGGCGTGCCCCTGCACGGGACAAGTGGTGTGTGCTCCTGCGGTGAGACAAGTCCAAGCCTGGGAAGGACACAGGAGATGAGATGAGGACTTGAACTGAAGATCCAATGAGATGAGGACGCAGACGAGGACTTGGAAGGACTCAGTGCTAGGAAGACTCAGATATTAAGGATGAGCAAGTGCAAGGAGCTCTGAACCAGGAGAGTGCAGAGGTCTGATTCAGATTCAGGTTCAGGATTAAAACAAGGGCTCGGAGACTTGCACTGCTGAGGAGATCAGAGACATGGAGGTTCCTCGGTGACAACCGCAGGAATCCCACCGAGTGCCCTACACACCCCAGCAGGGGTGATCGCAGACCACTCGGCCACTGTGCGCCCTACACAACCCCACCAGGCTGGTCACGGTCCATGCATGAACGGGATAATGGAGCCACATGAGACATCAGGAACTTGGAACATCACAGAGCTTGGAACATCACGGAACTTGAACTTGGAACATCAAGGAACTTAGTACATCATGGAACTTGGAACATCACAGACCTTGGAACAGGAACTTGGAACATCAAGGAGATGCCAGGCTGGAGCGGAAGACAGGAAGTCCTGGAGAGAACTTGCTCCTGGAGGACTAGTTCCTTGCGAAGGCAAGCTTGAAGTGGCGAAGAGGCCCTTTTGTAGGGCTTGAAGAGACTACTCCCAGGGAGGAGTCCAAGAGGACCACACCTGCACTGTAACTTTAAAAGAGGAAGAGAGCCGTGGGCCTGCCCCCTAGGAGGAGCAGGAAGAGGAAGTCCAGGGCTTGGACAGCGGCAATGCAGGGAAGCGTGAGGAGGAGCCAGAGCAGACCTCAGAACAGGCCCAACGAGAGAGCAGCCAAGCTGCAAAGGCAGGTCGAGGAGTGACTTCCCTGCAGCAGGAAGGACTGGGGACAAGGGCCCCTCCCCCTGGAGGGGAGCAAGGAGTGTCGGCAGCCTCCTGCCGCATTGAGGGATCCTGGCATGGCTCCTGCCATGCCGGCATGATGGCGGCCGGGCCGCGGGAACACACGGCATCAGGGAAGTCAGCAGGCAAGGCCCTGGCTTCTGCGGCCTCCGGGCGGCGCAGGCAAGCACCTCCCGTGACTCCAGCCATGGGAGGAGCGCAACAGCACCCCCCCCCTCAAAGGGGGTCCCCTCCCCTCCATCAGGAGGTGAAGATCAGGCAACTGGAACAATGATGGTGCAGGCGCCTCCTGCTGGTCGTGAGGAAGACATGACACAGAACACGGAACAACGAGGAAACAAAGGGAGAAATAAAGGAACAAGGAAACAAGAAACAAGCAACAGAGGAACAGCAACATGGAAGCAGAGGAACAAGAGAACAGGAAATGCAGCAAAGAAACAAGCAAGAAACAGAGAACAGAACAAACAATGGAGCAAACAACAGAACAGTGGAGCACAAGGAACAGAACAGCGGAGCACAGAACAGAACAGCGGAGCACAGAAACAAGAAACAGTGGAACAAAGGAACAAGACACAGTGGAGCAAAGGAACAAGACAGAGAAGCAAAGGAACAAGAAACAGCGTTGCAAAGGGACAAGAGAACAGAACAGCAGAGAGCAAGGAACAGCGGAGAGCAAGACACAGCTGAGAGCAAGACAAGAAACAGAACAGCAGAACAAGCAAGAACAAGAAATGAAGGAACAAGACAAGGAACAAATGGAACAAAGAAGGAAGAAGAGACCACACAAGGAACAAGAGAACAGCACAGGGAACAAGCGAAGGGACAAGGAACAACACAAGGAACAAAACAAGGGACAAAGGAACAGAAGAAGAAGACCAGGGAGGGAATCCAGGGCGGGAACAGGCTGTAGCAATGGTCATCAGGTGGAGTGCAGGCGCCTCCTGCAGGTCGTGGGACGCCAACCTGGAATTACCAAAAAAGTTTGGATGCAGGCACCTCCTGCAGGTCGTAGGAAGATGGAAGAAATCCCAAAAACCATTTTCTGGGGTTCGGAGAAAAGGAGTCCAGAACAAGGCCCGGGACAAGGGCTGTCCCAACAGGCACATGGCCTTCGCTATCTGTTGTGCTGCGTTGGAAGGGAGCGCTAAAGGGGCGCTTCCCAGCGCTGGAGAGGTGATGTATGTCCCTGCGGTGAGACAAGTCGAAGTCTGGGAAGGACACAGGAGATGAGATGAGGACTTGAATTGAAGATCCGATGAGATGAGGATGCAGACGAGGACTTGGAAGGACTCTGAGCGCTAGGAAGACTCAGAAGTTAAGGATGAGCAAGTGCATGGAGCTCCAAACCAGGAGAGTGCAGAGTTCTGATTCAGGTTCAGGATTAAAACAAGGGCTCGGGGACTTGCGCTGCTGAGGAAATCAGAGACATGGAGGTTCCGCGGCGACAACCACAGGAATCCCACTGAGCACCCTACACACCACAGCAGGGGTGGTCACAGACCACTCAGCCACTGCGCGCCCTACACAACCCCACCAGGCTGGTCACGGACCACGCAGGGACTGGAAGGTGGAGCCACATGAGACATCAGGAACTTGGAACATCACAGAGCTTGGAACAGGAAGTAGATAATCATAACTATGGCACTAAAGGGCCGATGCAAATACGGTGCACCCAGCCTAGCACATAGGTTTACGTGCAGTTGGACGTGCATTTTGGATGTGCTAGACTAGCACCCAATGTAATAAGGAGATTAGAATGTCCAAAACGTGCACCCAAACAAATGCGTAGCCGATAGCACCCATCACATGTAAATTGAATGTAGATGAGGCTATTAGCTACTAACCCCTGATGCAGAAAATCACCAGGCACCCAACACACACTTTTTAATGCGGCAGATTTAAGTCCAGCCCTGGAGCTGGTGGTAAGTGAATCTGCGAGTCAAGGGTACATGAGAAATTTAAAAATACTGTGGTTCTTCCTACTTCAGTATTGTTGTGACACTTAAATCTACTACTTGATGTTTAAAATAAAGGTATAATGTAGTGGCTTAATGTAAAAAAAGGAAATTCTGGATGCACACTTTTACACGCACACGCAAAATATACACACCCAAAAAATAGCAAGGGGCAAAATCGGCCTGAAGCAGGATAAAATGGACGTGTGCCCATTGCAATTCTAGGCACCCAATGCATTTGAGCACTAGGGGACACACAATTTTTCCCTAGTGCATCCTTTTTAATGCAGCACCTCATTTTAATACTGTATCGGGTGCCCTAGGGGATGTGGCTGTGTGCACGTTAGAAAAATGGGTGCTCAATACGAGTATCTGTTTTAATGTGCATCTTATTGCAAGAGACTAGATAGATAGCCTCCCTCTCACTGCTGGACTACTCTCTGCATTTTAATTTTGTTCAGTTGTTAAATTTCTAAGGACGTAGGGATGTCCAAACTAATCTAAAGTACTTTTATCTTTTGGTTTATTAGATGTAGGGACCCTCTAAGTCCCTCACCAGCTAAATTGTCCCTAGCTTAAGTTTAAGACTAGGATTTAGTATTTGCAGGCACCTCCACAGAGTCTTGTCTGGATTGGTCAGTAATACAACTGTAAAAGCAGGCTGTGCACGAGGGGAAGTGTCATGTTTTTTTTGGTTAGAGTTTTGGAAAGGAGAAAAGTGGCTGCAGAGGTCTCCATCTTTAGGCTCCACAGCTTGATCCAGGGGAAGAGACTTTGCCCTGGCCAATACTCCATGGCCTGGAAGTGATTGTCTTAGGAGAGTGAAGAGGAGTTTTGGAGAGAACTCTTTGTGTTTTTCTGCGATTTTTGCTTTTTTTGGGAAGTCTGGTTCTATCCCAGGAGGATTGTTACCCCTGCCTATGGAAGGTCAGGATAAGGTGCTGTAATTCCCTGATGCTCAGCTGATGAGGGACAGCAGTGATCTGCAAGAGAGATGTCTTCCTGTTTTGTTTTGGGAAGAATGTTTGCCACCACTTACTGCCCATGAGAGGGAGAAGTGCATTTGTGTTTTGCAGTTTTTTGGGACTCTCTACTCCAGAGGTCCCCAGTATCATGAGAGATAGAGACAGAATATCCCAGCCCACAAAAGAAGCTCCCTCTTCACCTTCTGGAGGGCCGGGTCATTTCCCTAGTGCTTGTCAACAAAAAGGACACTGGTTTGCAATGCAGGTCAGTGCCCATTAGTGCTTTTTGGATGTGTTTTTCTGAACATTGATTGAAGATCTGGTTGCTGATTAGACTTGAAGCATTTTGGTTAGAGTACATTTATTTTGGTACACTTCACCAGAGTGTCCAGCAGCTTTCTTCAGAGTCAGAGGTGTCCTAAGGCAAGGATATCGGAATAGTGAGTACACCCGTGAGAGCAACCAAAGAGAGATTGAGAAACTGTATGTTGGTATCCCATCCCATGAACCTAGGGCCCTAGAGGTTTAATCTAATTATAACTACCTGGTTATACATCTTATTGATTCTTGTTTCAAACTAATTCTCTGTTATTGTACCAAAGAAATAAATCTGTTGTTGAAAATTTATTTATTTTATTTATTTAGCATTTTTCTATACCGACCTTCATGGTTAAATACCATATCAGGTCGGTTTACATCGAACGGGGGTAGAGAACAGTAACAAACGGAACAGCAATTTATAATCAGAAGGAGAACAAAGTTACATTAAACAAGAACTATAAACTTGGAAGCTTTAAGCTGAAAATAAAGGCCCAAGTAGGGTGATAAATTAAACATAAGAAGTCATAATGAAAATGTGTAGGAAATATTGTTTTAGTGCACACCTTACATTCCTCTGCTATGAAAAAGAGAGCAGGGGTTATGGAAGCTGAAGTCTAGCTGGCTCATAATGTCCCTTCAAGTCCTCTGCTGGGAGAAATATGCAGATGAGCTTTTAGTTCCTCTGCACCTGGAAAGTGCAAGAGCTGTGGAAGCTGAAACCTAGATGGTTCGCAGGGTCCTCTGCTGGGGTTGCTGAGAAAAGTATGCAAATAAGCCTTTTAGTCCTCTGCTGTTGGAAAGAGTGCAGGGGCTCTGGAAGCTGAAGCCTGGATAGCTTGCAGTGTCCTCTGCTGGGGCTGTTGGTAAAAGTATGCAAATGAGCCTTCGAGTCACCTGCTGCTAGAAAGCATGGAAGGGTTATGGAAGATGAAGCCTAGAGGGCTCTCGGCATATTTTGCTGGAAGAAGTATGCACATGAGCCTTCAGGTTGTCTGCTTGTGGAAAGAGCAGGGGAGCTGAAACCTAGATGAATCATGGTACTCTCTGCTGGGTTACTAGAGGTATGCACATGAGTCTTCCAGTCTTCTCTTGTTGGAAAGAGTGTAATAACAGACATTGTTTCCTGCTAAGTACATTATATATAAATTAATTTAGGAAAATGTCTTCTACTTCTAAACTTAAATACATAGCTAGTTTACAGCTTCCCCCACAACTAACCAGTTGCTTAAGGAACACAAGGTGCGAATAGGTCAGACCCATGATAAATTGCGGTTGTTTCCAGCATCATCCACCAAAGCAAGTGGGAGAAGTAAGCAGATGAGCTGCAACCTCAGTCTCCAGTACCTCTGTAGCTGCTTGGAAAGCACAGGATAGGCGCAGCTCAGGCTGAAATTGAGCTGTTGTGACTTCCAGAGTCAATTGAGATAGCTGGGAAAAGCATGCAAATGGACTAATCAGAAAAAAAATGGAAATATGTGATCTAAAAGAAGACCACTAATTGGAAGGGGCTGGGATCAGGAAAAACTTGGTTTTAAGAAATGTATCTGACGCTTGCAATATTTAGAATATGAAACAAACACAAAAGAGTTTTGCAGGGGAGAATGACTTTGCAGAGTAAACAAAACTAATAAATTCAGGAAAAGGTCTTCTGCTCTTAAACTTCCAGCATCAACTACAGAGAAGGTTAGGAAAAGTCACCGCCACACACCCAGCTGCATGAGGAGCACAGGGAAGGAGTAGCTCAGATACAAGTTGGCTTATTGTGACTTCACTTCCAGAGTCAACCGTTGAAACAGCAGGGAAATGTATGGAGATAACCTACAATCTTCCCAATTTTTGGCTGGCTGCATGAGAAGAGTAACCCCCCTGTCCATATGGTTCTCTTTCTCAGTTTTGGGGAGCCTGGGATCACTCACCCAAAGTGAAGAAATCAGATCTCCTGGGTTGTGGACTGGGGGCAAGCAGACCTGCAGGGCCAAACTGAGCAGAGGACACCCACTCAAACAGTTCCACACATTTACTGTCCACTACAGAGGAAGTGCTCCCACAAAAGATAATTTATTTAAACAAACTGTTCAATCAGTCCAAAAATTGTAGAAATCACACTTCCATAAAAATCTGCAGTTTCACTCTCTGTCCTTTTTCAAGAGTTTAGAACAATTCAAATCACAGTTCTATGTACAAATCTCTCTTCAGCCTTGAACTAGGCCCAACTTCCTTAGCATTCACAACAGTTTAAATCTAATTTGTGACAACTTTTAGGGCAGCTACAAGGCAACTCACTTTCTCTTCTGTGGGTGGAACACAGCTCCCCAACCCTGCTCAGAGGCGCCAATCAGGCACAGGTTCCTTTCTGCTTCTGAAGGCCATCCTCACAGTTTCCTTAATTCAGTCTGTAAATTCTCAGATTAACTTCTTTAAAGATCTCTTCACATGTTTCAGGCTTCCTGAGACACCTGTGGGTTATCTCTGCCCAACTCCTCCTCCTTTTCCCTGTAACCCCAGGAGAGGGTCACAGCTGCCTCCTTCTGCTGGATTGGTGATTCTGAGGAAGCCTCCTCCCACGTTCTAACAAGGGTAATATCCCCATTCCAAAACTCTGCTCACAGGGGCTGAACCAGTCTGTCAGAGAACTACAATATACTCCCTCTAACCATTGGATGACCTTACACTTTCTGGAACCTTTCCCTCTTTCATATTACCCTTGCCAGTTTTCCTTAGGAGGAAACACCAGTCTCTCAACCATTATATACTCTGCACCTTCTCTATGGCATACAGGGTCAAAGAACCATGGGGTGTTGCATTTCCTGGCTTTGCCAGGCCCACGGCCGGCTCCACTTACCCCCAATGCCTGGATCCCGGACCTGGCCTGTACTCTCTGGCAGCGGTAGGCAACCGCCTATGCACTTGCGCTCCGTCTGTGCTCCCAAGCCCCCTCCGGCACTGCTGCGGTCTCCTCTGGTCCCGGTCGGGTCTCCTCATGTGTGTCGCGGGGAGACGCTACCACCCCTTAGCTTTCGGCCTGTCCTCCTTAGGCGCACACGTACCTTCCTTGGCTTTAAAGGGGCCGCCGTGGGAAAGCCTCCCGCAGCCCCGGATGATGACGTGAATCAGCCTCTGTATATAAGGCGGGCCCTGCCATTTAGACATCTTCTTGGCAACAGGCCTCCACGCTTCCTGTCATGTGCTTTGTTGCAGATTGTTCCAGTTCCTGTTCCAGTACCTGTTCCTGTTCCAGCTCCAATATCTATTCCTGCTCCAGTACCTGTCCCAGTTCCAGCTTCCTATTCCTTCTACCCTTTGGACGGATCTCCTTGGCTTTGACCCTTGCTTGGACCTGACCTTGTCTTCAGCCACCTGCCCTGACCTGCTTGAACCTGACCTCATCTTCAGCCACCTGTCCTGACCCTAACTTGGACCTGGCCTTGTCTTAGGTTATCTGCCTAACTTGCAGTCCGGACTTAACCTTGTCCCCAACTGCGTTGCCTGCTTCAGTCTGTCTGGACTTTGGAATCTGGCCTTGTCTTCAGATCTGCCTGACTTACAGTCCGGACTTGATCTTGTTTCCAACTGCACTGCTTCTGCTCCAGTCTGTTTGGACTTTCGATCTAGCCTCTTCCTTTGAATCCTGCGTCTCCACTGCTTCCTGGTACCATGCCTTGGACACTCTCTCCGAGATCAACCATGCAGAGGCCCACCTAAGTCCAGCTGGCCCCGGTACCCAAGCGCTCAACCTGTGGGGAATGAAGGCTGGTATTGGTGAAGCTCCAGTCGGCCTCCGCTTCCCGTTTGGCCTCACCTCCTGACGGTGTGGACCCGTGGGGGCCAAGGGTCCACCTCTACAACATAGGGAAGGAGCAGCTCAGACAAGAAGTGGGTTCTGTTAACTTTCAGAATCAACCTTCAAGGCAGCTGGGCAGATGGCCTGCGACAACCATTGTAATTGACTGGCTGTGCTTGTCTCTGGGCATGAGATACAAAAAATAGATCAGCTATTGGGGATCATCTAGGTACGTGTGATCCACATTGGCCATTGTAGGAGACAGGATGCTGGACTTGATCTGACCCAGCATAACACTTATTTTCTTATGAGTACAAGCTGGGAGCAGGCCCAAAGTAGATTGTTGTGACTTCCAGAATCAACAAGCGAGATAGACGAGAAAAGCATACAGATGGACTGCAGCCTCCAAATACACCATGAAGATCAGCTGAGACCTAAGATGGATTGTGTTGACTTCAAGAATCAACCCCCAAAGCAGTTAGTAAAAGCATACAGATCACCAGGTGCTGGAGGAAGATAAACTAGGAGTAGCTCAGGCCTGAGATAGATCATGCCAATTACCACTAAAGCAGTTAGGAAAATTGTGTAGATAGGCTTATTAGGCTGCAAATTCTCCAATATCTGGTTGGTAAGCATAGGGTGAGTGCAGTTCAGACCCAAGAAAGGTTGTGATGAGTCAACCACAAAGGCAATTAGGAGAAGTATACAGTTGAGCTACTACTGAGAAGCACAAGGTGAGAGCAGCTCACATCCAACATGGATTGTAGTGACATTCAGTTAACCACTGAGGCAGCTAAGAAAAGTATGCAGATGGATTACAATCTCCACAGTAGCTGGCCTGCTGTTCAAGGGCATGATGTGGTTGTTTAGGCCCCAGGTGAGTTATGGTGATTCAAGAATCAAACACCAAGACAGCTGGGAAAAGTATGCACAACATAATGACACCAGGCACGGACTGACAGGAAGCCATTTTGGAATCCCAGAGCAGCTGGGCAGGTGCAACTGGAAGTGCTCAAGACCCACAATGGGATAAGAGCCATGACAGACTAAGGACTGGGGTGGGGGTGGGTTCTGGGAGGCCAGTGAGACCATTATTTAAGTGATTTTGGAGATCTGGGGAAAGGATGGAAGCAAGGCCTGGATTTTTTTGACTGGTGGGGAGCGCATATACATCCCACTATCTGCCAAGATAGACAACGTCTTCCTAAATGGGTTATACATATTGATGATGATACTGATGAATTTGTTTTACTTGTATTAGAGATGTGCATCATTTTTTGTGTTCGTGTCGTTCTTCGTTTTTCGGCCGCCATGGAAAATGTCAGTTTTTTTCTATTCGGGTCTTTTTTTTTTGCGAAAAATCGATTTTTAGTTAGTGCGCGCTAACTCCCCATTAGTGCGCGCTAACAAAAACCGTTAGATTTTGTTATTTTTTGTTACTTTTTGTTAGTTTTTGTCAGTGCGCACTAACGGGAGTTAGCGCGCACTAACGGGGAGTTAGTGCGCACTGACTCCCGTTAGTGCGCACTAATCAGAAAAACTAATTTTTGCGAAAAAATGGGAAAATCCTGATTTTTTTCGGGCTTCCTGAAACATGCCGAATTGGACAATTTCATTGCAATTTTCCAATTCGGCAAAAACGAATGCACATCTCTAACTTGTATATATAATCCTGCTAGAGTACATAAAATGTAACCAGTTGCTGGCAATCCAAATCTTTCATTGGTCACTGAGATTCAGTGAAAATGGTTGAGTAGATAGTATACTGGATCTTTACTGGACAGGGGTATTTTTCCCTTCTGTTGATGAACTGAATGCCCCCAAGTGTAAGGTGTCTTTATATCAAAGACAGTAAATAGGCATGCCTGGGAACTCTCCGGATTTGACCCAGAAACTCTGGAATTCTGAATGTATTGCCGGGTCTCTGGGCCAACATCTGAAAACTTCTGCTTTGAGAAGCGGGCCAAGAATAAAGAGTGGCTGGAGCAGCGCGGGTCCAAAGGAGGAAGAACACTGGGATCCACACAGGGCAGAAGGATGAGGAGGATTGTCAGCCCCTGTGGAGCAAGAGGAGAAAGAGCAGCAGCATCAGGCCTGCACAAGGAAAATGAAATAGGGGCAGCACAGGCCCTCGCTGCAGAAGGAGGAATAAGAGGAAAGTTGGTCCTGTGGGCCTGGAGAAAGAGGAAGCTGCTGTGGCTAATGGGGATCGAAGTGAGGAAAGGGAATGAGTGTACATGTGTGTGAGAGACTACATGTGCGTGTATGTGTGTGTGTGTGTGTGTGTGTGTGTGTGTGTGTGTGTGTGTGTGTAAAGGAAGAGAAGTGAGTAAGTGTGCATATATTTGTGAGAGTTTATGTGTAAGTGGGAGAAGACTGTGCATATGTGTAGGTGTGTGTAAGATAGGAGTGAGTGTGTGTGTGCATGTAAATGTGAGAGTGCATGTATGTGATTGAATGAGGTGTCAGAGTGACTGACTGTGAGAATGAGCATGTAAGTGTATGAGTGTGAGTGAACATGTAAGAATTTTAGTGTGTGTGTAAGATAAAAGGCTTGTGCACATGCTGCTATCAGCCCCTCACTTCCCGCTCCCTGCTACCCTGTGACAACCTCAGGGTGACTGGAAATCAAAAGGTTGCAGGTATGTCCCCAGGCACCTCCACCTCAGGTGAACCCAAATCCTAGATTAAAGAGCTCAGTCCACACTGTGAATTGGTGGTTCCAATAATGCCAAACTTTATTAAACTCAAAGCTTAGGATGTTTTCAACAAATTCATTTTCCCCAGAGGCTTCCATGGTAAAAATAGGCAAACAATAAAAAAAACAAATTATCCTTAACAGTACAGCAAACTTCTCAGCACAGGGAATGCATTCCCAGCAAAATTCAGGACGGTTAATCACTAACGGATCAGTCACTTTCTCAATTCTTGCAAATCGAATAAATGATTTGATTTCCAGAGCCAGGCTGTTTTCTCTGATATTGTCCCAATGATTCCTCCCAAGGACTCTTCCAAAAACAAGCTAGGCCTTAAGCCTAGGAGTAGAGTTTTAGATTTACATCTTCCATAGAAAAGTGTGCCTCTACCGGTTTCTGCACTAAGGATTAAACCGCATCAGCCAGCAGGCAGACTACAAACTGGAAGCAAAGATGAGAAACCACATAGTCCCTACAAGTCTCATGCTTTATACCACTAGATGTCACTGCAGGATATCATCAAGGCTTAAGGTACAACCTCCATTTACATTACTGCTGAAAGAAGTGTAGTTGATTGTTGTCTATTAGTAGGTTTAAGAAGTTAAGTGCTTAAATAAAATTGAAAGTTAGACCATTTGGGGATGCTATGTGCTATTATCAGGAGCACTGCAGCTGCCTTCAGCGACAGTGCATAGAAGCCCCGCTTGTGACACATTAGTTACAGGCTAAGCACGATGCTATGGACCTCTGTTTTTTTGTTATCGAGAAGATGCTTCGCCAGTGTAGGAGTGGGGATTTTGCGAGTTTACTGCACCAATGTGAGCAATGCTGTATTTTTCATTGGCAATCTTCGCATCATGGTGGGTTGAATCAGGAAATCAAGTGGTCCTCTTTTTTTCTGAATGCTTTTCTTTGACTTTCACTTGCTTTTCTGTTTCTAGGATTGTCATCTATTTGGATAGGTATTCCTCGTTGTATCTTTTCTGACTGGCTTATTCTATTTTCATATTGGTGGGTGTTGGTCATGTGGCTATTTGGCGTTTGTGAACCATTTTGACAATATATTTAGCTGTTTTCTGAGAGTCTCCTCTTCCCCAGAATATGATAGGTGGGTGCTGCTCATGTGACTATTTGCCACTGATTCCAAATTTACTTTAGTTCTTCGTTTTCAGCGTGTGCTTTTGAATTGATGCAAACTCTTTTAGTGATTACCGATTTGTTGAGGTTTACTGCTCTCTCCAGATCTGTATTATTGTTATGTGGGGCAATGGTGATCTGGGTTTATATGACCCTTGTTGAGATGAATATCTATTGAATTTTTACCTTTATTTTTATTGTAGTCGTTTGTCCCTCCTGATGCAGCTTGTCAGCGAAACACATAGGTATTGGGGGATCTATGCTTCTTGCATCTATACTTTTCATGTTTTGAGTGTTTATCTTTGAATAAAAAGGACTGCTTTATTCTCAACATATGCTTTTTTTACTTTTTGTTTGGTTGTTTGTTTGTAATTTTTATGCCAATGTAATTATTGTTAATGACATCGTGTTGTAAATTGCTCTAGGTCTTTTGATAAAAGAAGCATATAAAACTAAGAATAGAGTAGAACACATGAAAAATAGGTCTAATGAACACCAGCAGATAATTTTGATGGCAATTTTCAAACTGCTCAAAGAAGTGCAAAGTCAGCAGCTGCTTTTTACCAGGGACGTTACAACAGTTTTCAAAAGGGAAAACTTTCTCATTGAAAATTGCCTAAGAAAAAATATATAATAACATAAGAAGTGCCATGCTGGGTCAGACCTAAAGTCCACCGAGCCTTGTATCTTGCACTTGACAGAGGCCAATACGGATCAGTAGGAAGGAATTACCCAGCAGATCCAAAGAAGCAGATGCGATTTCTTTGTTGCTCATTCCCTGAGATGAGCAGTAGATTCCCCCCTCCCCCTTCCCCCAGTCCATCTGACTAGTAATTGCACCAGTTTTTTGTGCAGGTTCTTTATCCAGCTAAAGTTAACTACTATGACGACTTTTAGATAGATGAGGGCAGTGCAGATACATAGAGACAGTCCTTGTTACATGGAGTTTACCATCTAGTAAAGAGAAACATACAAGACAAATAAGAGTCTTTCAGGCCAATGCAATATCGGCCCAGCTACCTCTCCTGGGCATGTGATGCATTATTTAAATGAGGGGTCATGCTAAAAAGGTCGCGCTAGGGATAAATTGTACGTTTCTAGTGCGTCCGTGGCATCAGGCGCCCAGGAGAAGTGACTGAGCGCCGGTTAGGAAAACGGATGCTCACTCAGTTAATGAGCATCCATTTTCTTAACCCGCTCACAGCCATGGGTTAGGAAAATAGATGCTCAATTAATGGGCATCCGTTTCCCTATCCTGAATGCCGTCAAAAAAACTTTTTCATGCTGCTTCCTGTGGTTCCTCCTACTAAGTATCGGGATGATACCAAGTAGGAGGAACCACAGAAAAGCAGTATTTGGGGGCTTTTTTCTGGCTTTGTGAGAGGTTTTTATATGGCTTGGAGCAAGTGAGACTTAATGCCAGCCCTGACGCTGGTGTTGTTTCCCATGTTAACACACACACATCGGGCGCACGGTGATTTTTTGCATCGGGGGTAAAAGCTAATAGCCTCATCTACATGCATTTCTATGTGATGAGCACTATTAACTACGTGCTGGTTTGGATGCACATTTTGAACACGCTAATCCACTTATTGCATTGGGTGTT